>NW_027423168.1:0-2400000 GCF_048934315.1 Petromyzon marinus
CATGAGAATGTTAAAGACATGTAATGTGTCGTATCTAAACAGTAATATTAACAGCCTGTAGGATGTTATTTTCAATGCGACTCATTAGATTTAGAATTCATTTCACCGGGCAACATTAAGTACAATATTGTAAGCAATTTATTGTTTACACACGAATATAGTTATTTGGTGAACATGTACGTTCCTGCTTTGAGCTCTTACTGTTAACATTGTATGCAGTACACGTACAATATAATTTAGAACGTCAAATTTGTTGCTTTCGTCAGTACACTTTTTTTTAAATACATTTTGAAATAAAGTTTTTGTTGCATAAAACCAAATGTTGTTAGTCCAGTTTGTATACTGAACCTAATGACACACAACTGAGGATGTTTAATAATTGTTAAGCAGAAGTTTTTTATTAGTTCAAAGGAATGGTGAGCTGAGTACAGCCGAATGGAAATGAGTGTAGTTACGTAAATACTGATATAAAAATAATTATTATAAACTGCACCAAAATCAATAAAAACGAACATAATTGTATCAGAATTAAATCTCCAATACTTGCCATTTAATCAACCTTGACTTAAAGCGTTCATGTCTGCAGGAATTCATATTGTTTGGGTCTTTCGGTAAAGTCACGTAGAGAGAAAAAATAACCAAAAAAATAATTAAAATTTCACGACGTTTCAATCGCAACATGAGCGGTCGTCATCAGGAAAAGTGGGGTTAGCTGCTAAAGACAACTGCTTATAAAGCTTTGAAAAGGGCATAGCCCAAATGTCAGCAGCCAATGCCATTGCAAGTGGTGGGTAGCGACCGCGGCGGTGGTGGGCTTTCCACCAATCACAGGGCTGCCAGGCAGAAATTAGCATGTCAATGCAAGATCGCCGAGACTCCTTCACGGCGAGTGCGCCAAGGTGGCTATGTTAATGTGAGAGATTAGTATGTTAATGGGAGATCCTGAAGCAGCAGCCTCGAGGATGGCACACGAGGTAGCTGTGTTAGTGAGAAATGACATCTGTTAATGTAAAAAACTCAGAGAGCCGAAAAAAACAACTAATATTGGAAGGTGGTAGGCTGGGAACATAATGGCCCGTTATGACTTAAACTGGTTAACAATGTCCTTCCAATGATTGCTCAGTTTGTACCCATCTTCTCGGTTGAAATTGTGTCTGTGTTTACACATCTGCATTGCTTCATGAACGAATCTTTGCTGATAGGCAGTGGGTTTGCAGAGTACCTTCGTCTTGGAAAAATCAATTTCGTGTATGCCCACAGCATTAAAACAATGATCAGCCACGGCTGAGGTATTGGTCCTACCGTGTTTCAGATCTGGCTTATGTTCACGAACATAGTCCGAAACATGTCACTTAATTTCCCCAATGTAACTACTGCCGCAGACACAGCTTAGTTTTTAGACGCCGGGGTATTGCATGTCAGGGATCACATCCTTCACAGATGGGATCAGATCACAAATTGTATGTACTGTGTTGAATCGAACCTGGATCTTGTGTTTCCTCATGAGTTTAGAAATATTTTGGTGACCCCTGCTATATATGGCAAGGTGATGGTTTTGATTGGTTACTGAGATGGTTCTTTCCCAACAGTTGGGGTGATAGCTTTTCGGATTGTGTATTCTGAATATCCATTCATTTTGAGGGCTTGGTGTACGTGTTCCAGTTCACTGGCTAGGTGGTGATGGTCGGAAATACATCGAGCTCTATGGTGTAGAGTTTTGATGAGAGAATTCTTCTGGGATGGATGGTGGTGGGAGTCAGGTTTTGTTAGGCATTCGTATGGGTGGCTTTCCTGTAGACAGATTGTCCCATTGAGCCATCTGGTCTCTGTACGATGAAAACATCCAAGAATGGTAATTTGCCATCCTTTTCCACCTCCATGGTGAATTTGATCGCTGGGTGTATGGAATTGATGTGGTTGAAGAATTGGCCCAAAGCTGGTAGGCCATGTGGCCAGATGAGGAACGTGTCATCTATGTACCTCTTAGACAAGGACGTAGGGTGGATGCCTGGATGGCATCTGTCTCAAAATATGTTTCCATTAAAAATTGGCTTCAACTGGAGATAAGGGCGAACCCATTGGGGTAGCTTCAACTTCTTTGTATAGTGTTCCATTCCAGGTGAAGTAAGTGTTGGTGAGGCAGTGTCCAACCAGGGCCGGTACATCAGCATTCAATCCTTGTTGGACCAAATCGTCAATGATTGCAACGGTGTAAGGCACAGGAACTTTAGTAAACAACGATACTAGATCGAAACTGACAAGCAAATCACCTGGAAATAGTGAGATGTCATTAATTAACGATACCAAGTGAGCTGATTTAAGTACAGCTGAGGTGGTCTTACCAGTGAATGGTTGTAAGGTCTGAGACAGAAATGGGGCCCGTTTGTAGGTGAGTGAGTCAATAATGAAGACGATAGGATGAAGGGGTGTATCTTCTTTATGATTTTTGGTAAGCCATAAAGTCTGGGTGGTCTAGCAGCAGAGGGTTTTAAGGAAAGCCGCTTGGTTGGTTCGATTAAAGATGTTGAATCAGTGATGATATTGTTGGTTTTTGTAACAAGGCGGTTGGTGGGATCTCTATTGATTTTGGTAAATCTACCATCATTCAGTAGGTCCTGAATTTTGTTATTGTATTTTTTTTTTCCATGAGGACAGTGAAATTGCCCTTGTCGGCTGAGATGATGACGATGTCCTCTCTCTTTTTTAATTGAGAAAGCGAAAAAACGCTCATCCTTACTTATGTTGCTAATAGGTGTCTTAGCGTTTTTGATTAATATGTGTCTTAGCGTTAATTAAGGACATCTTATGCTTGCTTGTTGATGTGCTTCACAGTGACGCTCGCTTCACCTGTTAGCGCTGTGAGCGCTGCTCCTTCCTCTGCCGATGTTCTGCCAGTGCAGCTACAGGAGCTGCTTTTATCGCCCTGGCAGTAGCTACGAGCAGATTCCAGGGGAGCCAGAAGCGTCCAGAATGACGCAGCTGCTCCCAGGGCTTCCCTCATCCACAGCAAATAGCAGTGACTCAAACCTGGGGTTCAGCTGTGTGACGTCTTCTCTAAACTAGCACATCAACAAGCATGGCCCTGAGTGTTTACTTTCCTGCGATGCACGTGAAGGAGAGGAACGTCTGGCCAGGCTGGCCGGTCTGGAACCCCCGTGGTGAAAGTCTCTTCCAGCAGCTGCAGCGAGACATGAGGAGCGAGATTGAGAGGATGGAGAGAATCTTCCGTGGAGTCGATCAGCTCAGCAGCCACACGCGGGCTCCGGGCAGCCTCGGAGACGCACTGCTGCAGCAGCCGGCCGTGAGCAGTGGGTTCCAGATTGAAGATCCACAGAAGCAGGGAGGCGGGTTTGTCGCGTCCCTGGACGTGCAGGACTTCTCCCCACAGGACCTGGCCGTGAAGGTGTCTGGAGACAAGCTGGTGGTGGCCGGACGGCGCGAGGTGAAGAGCGGAGAAGTCAGCAGCGGCAGCTACAGCCACAGCTGCCAGGAGTTCCACAGGGAGACGCAGCTGCCCAGGGACGTGGACCCGCAGAGCGTGAGCTGCTGCTTGACTGAAGACGGGAAGCTGAAGTTCAAGGCTCAGCGCCGCGCCCTCCCTGCAGCGGCCGAGAGGGTGGTGGTCATTGAGCAGCCAGCGACAGCGACTCCTGGCACGGCCTCTCAGTCCACTGGCACCACTCACGCGTAGAGTGGCGCCTGGAGCATCCATTCCAGCAACCTGCTTCATTGATGTTTTAATTGTATGGATATTTTGTTTAATCAGTTTCTTCTATCCACGATATGTTCACTAATATGTACGTGTTTCAGCGTTTGCAATTAACTTAATTTGATTACGTGTATCGCTGTACAGGATTGCTAAATTGTTTCGCGTCGTTTTAATTTGCCATTACACTTTAATATATTGCAATAAGATAATGCTAAATGTGTTATTCAAGTATTTTTCATCAACGCTGCTATAGCAATGTAAGTCATACTACTATTACAATAATCTATGCCTCGAGTTTCCTTACTGGCTGGGTTTCTCTCCACCACAACATTAACTCTGTTAGTGGGTTCCAGCTGTTTCCACCGAAACTAGCTGGGTTACTGGCTACACGGATTTTTCCGTTTACAGTAACAAATAAACATTACACATACATGCAGGCATCGACTTACGAACACTCGACTTACGAATTTCCGCACTTAGGAACCAGCTACCATGAAACATGTTTTAACATTGAGAATTACAACGCGAACTCGCACTTGCAAACTGAACCGAGGATCTATTCTTTTTTCAGCGGAGCGATCCTCCACGAGTTGTGTCATCCTCGCGCTTCCAGTGTTTGTGCTCGTGTGTGCGTGCGCGCACGTGTGTACATTATTGTGTTCCCACTTACAAACCGTTTGACTCACGAACGGGTCCCAGGAACTAATTGAGTTCATAAGTCGAGGACTGTCGGGATCGTTGTGTGAAACATAAAATACATACAAATTTATAAAAACATTTTATGTTCAAATACCTTGCATCCTGATGCTGGCTTGTCGTAAGGGGCGAAATGAGTCACCACAATTGCACACACACACACGGACAACAAACGCCACTAAGTGGCGGTGACGTTGCCACGGCACTTGTGCCAGGCTAAGTGCACTTTATGGCCACGTGATCACGGGTCAGATCCAGCTGCCATGGTTTGACTGAGATGAGTGGCAGATGTGTAAGCTGTGCCTCCCCTACTGTGCCAACTTGATGTGTTTTAAACGCCTGAGGCTCTGCTCGTTGTTGTGAGCGTCTCTCTGCTGCCCTCTGTTGTTGCTGGAGGGCGACTACCTCCAACTGCCCAGTATCGTCCATCATGAGTCTCCTCCACATAGGCCGCTCTTTACACTGCTGGTACCAGTCATTCGCAAGTCAATTCAGTTCCACATCCTCTTGTACCACATCATTTAATCTCTTCTCTAGCCCGTGCCGCGCCTGTTTAGACCCCTTTAATGCAGTGGTTAGGGAGGCGTGGTACATGACCCAGCCAATGTAGCATTACCTGCTGGAGGCGCTTACCGATGGGACTTTGTCCAGATCTGTAAAGGATTGTGAGCTCACACAATCCAGCCTGGTTAAACCCAGGATGGATCGTAGGAAGGCCATCCTGAATGTTTATTACCGGCGAAGATGTTCCATTAGGGGGGTCCACGTTTGGCAAGCATCGAGAAGGAAGGGCATGACCGTGGCCGAGAAGATCCGAAGACTGCTGTGGAGCGACAGATATCAGGTAGCTTCCATACAGCGTCATGCAACCGATGAAAAGATAATGCCGCTCGACTGATTCGGAGTGAGACCTCTTCTGTCAAACCGGAGTTGGTCATAAGCACACTATCCAGATGTGGAAAACCATCCAATTTACAACTGCCCCATTACCAATGGGGAGTTAAGGGGTGGAGGATTTAATGCAGACATGGGCTGGGCTTTTTAATCCGGCCCCCCGAACTTGTCCAAATATTATTAAATTAAATTTTACCTTTCACCTGTAATGCCCTCATTTCCCCATTAGATGGAGCACTTTGACCGGGAATGTGGTAATTGGTTTGGGCGCAGGCCTCAGATGTTTTCATGATGTTTGATCAGTCATGTTACGACATGTTTTTGTATTGTTCATGTTCGTGCAATTTGTTAAATTGCCTTGCAAATAAATGCTTTGCTACCTGTTAAAGGCCAAATCCTTTCATGTAATGATTTTTACATGTCATTTATATTAGTTCACACAAACACTCCATCCATCTGTTCCTTGCCCGGCCCCTCTGTCAAATTTTAGAACCCATTGTGGCCCGCGAGTAAAAAAAATTGCCCACCCCTTGTTTAATGGCACAACATAGCGAGGCAGGTGCTTAGTTTTGGTGGGGCTGATGGTTAAGACCCCACCTCTTAGTGCAGGGGTGGGGAACCTTTTTTGTGCCAAGGGCCATTTGGATATTTATAACATCATTCGCGGGCCATACAAAATCATCAACTTAAAAATGAGCCTATTATATTTGGTCAAACATTTAGTTAACTCACCCCTAATGCGATGGCTGGAACTGCTTCTCTTTGGTGAGGCGTGTGGAGATATTAGCTGGCATTGATGATGTTAGCTGGTATTGATGATGTTGCTACTCGCAACTGCTTTTCCAGGTGTGCTCCAAGATTGATTGAATTTCGAGTCCCGCCTGCGGTTGCCTTGGCAGGGCCAGACCAAATGATTTCGCAGGCCTCATGGCCGGCCGGCCGGACGTTCCCTACCCCTGTCTAGTGGCACACTCCAGGTCTAGATCATTCGCATACGTAACATGGATGACAAATCGGGAGCAAGCTCTCAAGCGCACCCGGGCATCAATCCGCCTCCCATTGTATCTATATCAGATATAGATTGCTCCGGTACGGACATGGAAGGTTTCTCGAACGACGTGGACCAAAAATATTTTAAACAGTGTACGGAGCCAGAGGACATTACTGTCGAACCCCAAGGTTAACGGGGAATAGCTTTGTCTTCCGGCCAAGTAGCTTTACTCGGCCCTGCTCAATATCATGGAAGTCCTTAATTATTGTGAGCAGAGAGTCAGAGACTCCGAAAGCATGAAGAACAACCCAGAGTCCAGACCTATTGATGGTATCATAGGCATTGACCAGGTCAATAAAGCAGAGATGTAAGTCCTGTCGGAATTCAACACTCCTCTGCTGTAGCAAACGGAAGGAAGATGTGGCATCTGTGGCTGCCCTGGCCTGAAACCACAATGGGGCTCCCCAATCCTCTTCTCAGCATGCCTGGCAAGGTGATGTTGAATAATCCTTGCCAGGACTTTTTCTGGCACTCTAACACAGGCACAGACTCTAACCAAAACTATCGAATAATTACACGGTTTATTTAAAATTGCACTTTCAATTAATGTGCCTATTAATGTCATTATTTCGGCAAAAAATGTTTTTATCTTAAACTAGTGCAATGAAAAAACATACCCTTTATTGTAAAATTTGCAAAATAAAGACGATATAATTCCTGTACTGTTTTAGTTTATCTTTCTGAATACACATTTAATGAAAATGTGTTTTAGTGAATGGTTGTTTTTGAAGGTGATATCGTGTAAATGTTTTCCAAAGCTGCTTATGCAGCCGTCACCATCTCCAGCCGTGATTTCTCCACTTCTGTCCGAAGCCATCACCATCTCTTGCGGATTTGCAATGCAAAAATCTGTCTGGCTACTGCCCACCGGTTGATTTATTCGATCCATCTTCGCAGTGGACGCTCTATTGGTTGTGTTCCCTCCTTTAGCTCCCATTCCCACGTTAGTCACGACCACCGGCCGTCATCTCTTCAAGTTGTGTGTCCTGCCTCACCCCACCTTTCTAAACTAAAATTATATGATGTCCAATTGACGTGTCCGTCTTCCATTCTCAGTTTAATTCCTAGCATGTGCATCTCTATGCTTCCTTGTGCACTTCTCAACATTGGTTCCATTGTCTTCGTCAATGGCCATGTTTGTGATGCATCTGTTGTTGCAGGTCATATCCACTGATTAAAAAACGTTCTGCTTTAGGAAAATGGCTTTGTTACGTTTCATGATTTAAGTTCAGATTCCAATCAGCACTGTGCTCTGCCCTGATACGCCTCGCTTAATAATTTTCATCCCTCTCCCCCTTCAACAACCGCCCCACGTATAAATGCACTTCTATGTTTTCAAGTTGTGTCCCTGTTCTTTTTGTTCAATTTGTTATTCCCCCGCACCTCCAATAAGCATGGTTGCCTGCGTACGGTGCGAAAGAAGTTCAGCATGCAAACATACGCTGCGTTGAAAACTTACTCTACAGCATATTCACACTGGAGACGCAGGAGGGTGCTGCTATGAGATTGCCACATTTTTGACTGTAGACCAAGCCTGGACAGATTTCTCAGTCAGCACTCAGTCTAGAATTATCAGAACTACACAGTAAACGACACAATGCGGGTGCTATATCTCGTAAGAATGAATACCCACCACCTAAACACAAATGGTAATTCCTGGACAGGTGACAACTCTAGCCATGCCCATGAAAAAATATATAGTGACTAACTTGGAGACGTAACTTCTTCGAGGCAATTCTTTAATTACACACCGAGCATACTGTTACACACTCTCTGCTGTAATACAACGCTCTGTCCCTCGCTTAAACGCAACTCTCACTCGTGGCTAGCCTACAACACAACGCTCGCCATCTGACACTGACGGCGCTGAACTAAGACAGGCAACTACTGCTAGCAGCACAATTATCAAGTGGATGACGACAGCGGCGAAGGCGACGATCTTCAACAGCAACGACGACGACGACGACGGCGATCCCACTCCAAACGATGGCCCTCATCCCCTGCTCGGGGTCCCCTTTAATCCTCTTAGCGCGGCCTCGCTCCCCTCCGGCCACGCTCCCCTTCTAGAATCTACTAGCAGGATCTCGACGTGTCCTACCCGAGATCCTTCTCAGGTCTATCACGTGGTCTGCTGTCAATCAGGGCTGCTTCACTCTGCAGATCCCCTTCCCTGCCAGCAGCCAGCGCTATGCTATGTAGTGACCAATTCTATGTGACTACACATACACAACATCCTGACCATCACTCGCCTATGCGGATGATAAAATATCAAGCATTGTAGATTTAATTCTGATCTACTGTTGTTCGTTTTGATTGATTTTGGCACAGTTTAAAATATATATTTTAATATCAGTACCAGCGGGAAGTACCCAGCGTTTCCCGGGGCAAAAATATATTTACAAACTTGTCTTCTCTTAAAAACATAACATATACATACACAAACACTAAGCTATTGTGCCCTTTGTCCATTTGTCCGTCAACAAAATTATAGGAGGAGCGACACTAGAAAAACGGCGTATTCTATTATTATTATTTTTTTCTGTCAACGTGACTTAACCGAAAAAACCAAAGAGTAATTCCTGCAGTCACGAAAACTTTGAATCTAGTTTTAGCGTGTTAATGTTAAATAAACGTGTTGTCTCCTATAGAAGCCTGAGTCTCCATTTGAGCCCACTACAACTGGTGTTGGAAGTGGCCAAACGTTAGTTAATTAACTATAGATTATGGAGACTAGGCGAACAATACGTACCAGGTCTCCAGATGAAGAGGACGACGACCCACCGGCCCCGGGGATGTCGGCGCAATCCCCCAGCCCCCACTGGGGGCCTGGGGTGTCCACCTCCGGTTCCAAACCGCCCTCCAAATTGCCTTACCTACGAGTCCTACTTGGTACAGGCCGGACCCGCTATTGCCGCCTGTTGGGCCCTGACTGCAGCTACATATTTTCCAGTAGTGGTGGCGGCGTATTACGCCTGACAATTACCCACCACATTAAGAAGCACGATGGTAGCTTGCAGTTGTGTGTCGACTTTAGGAAGCTTCATAAGATATCGGTGGCTGACGCGTATCCTCTCCCTCGGATGGACGATTCCCTGGACGCTCTGGCGGGAGCACAGAACTTCTCCACCCTTGAATCTCCTGTCCGGATTTTGGCATTTGCCACTAAATGAGGCCTCTAAACCCAAACGGCTTTTCGAACACCTCAAGGCCTGTTTGAATTAAATCAGCTTCCCATGGGACTCCACGCAGCACCGGCTACGTTCCAATGACTGATGGAGCTGGTGCTGGCTGGACTTCAATGGGACTCATGCTTACAATACCTCGACGATGTCATCGTCTTCAGCCGTACGTTCAAAGAACATCTTGATTGGTTACGCGCTGTCTTTCTTAAAATGTGAGCGGCCCATCTCAAATTCAAGCCGCAGAAGTGTTACCCCCTTCAGAAATCCGTGCGGTATCTCGGTCATATTGTCAGTAAATCGGGCATTGCGATAGATCCCGACAAAACCACGTGTGTTCGGACGTGGCCGACCCCCACGTTGATGATGCAGGTGCAGAGTTTTATTGGTTTTGCGTCTTATTATCGCCGGTTTGTCACTGGGTTCGCTACCTTCGCAAAACCTCTCCACGCCTTGACGGTTATGGGTCAGAGGTTTCATTGGGGGGAGGAGGAAGCCGCATTTGTTGCGCTTCGCAATTCCCCTCCGCTACTCTGACTTTGCCATGCCGTGCGTCCTTGATACTGACGCAACCAACACCAGCATTGGCGCGGTTCTGTCCCAGGTTGTCAACGGGGTGGAGTGTGTTGTTGCATACGGCAGCAGAGTGCTGTCGCCAGCCGAACAGCGTTACTGTGTCACGCGCCGGGAACTATTCAGGTCTCCCGCATTAACGAGTTGATTGCTCTGGACATCCCTGGTTCGGTTCCCGTCACCCCTCGTGGGAATAAATATTTGTTGGTTGGCGTCGAATATTTATCGCGCTGGCCGATGGCCTGGCAGCTATGGATGGGAGCCATCCGGTAGTGCCACCTAGGCACATGCCATGGTACAATGGTGAGCACACAGGACTTGTAATCAATACAGAGGTACTATGTACAGGGGCGGCAAGCAGCTAAAAAATGGTGCACGTTTATTATAAATACGACATTCTCAAATGGTTTCGAAATTAAGTGTCTTATCAGCAGAATCGTGCAGAGTTTCTGCCGAACATACACAGCATTAGTTCCTAACACACTTTGGCAGAGTTGGTGTCACTGCCCGGGAAAGGAACATTAATGGTGATTTTGTGGAAAGTCAGGTGAAATGGGTGGTTGGTCAGACTGACCAGCACCCTGTGCTGTGTGGATCGCTCGTGGTTCTGGCCACCAATCGCCAAGCAAATTGGTTGCAGAGACTTCCACGTGTAGAGTGACTTCAGTTGTGTGCAACCGAGTTGCGCAACTGCTTGCACCGGCTGTGGCCGTGTGCGGAAAGCTAACTCGGGTCAAACCTGGGTTTCGAAGCGCGGTGTAGCGTTAACCATGACACTACCGCTCCACACAATCACACACACGCGAAGATCGACACCAAATACGTGCTCTGTTGCACCGCACAGCAACTCACACGCACACTGCAGTGTCCAATAACAACACAAATGTATTAATCATGACAACCACCTGCTCTGCCACTCAAAGCAATGTCCATCACATGGCCATCAACGCGACACATATAGTTCATCACGGTCACCCGACCAGCAGGAGTCACGTGTGTGAGCAGTCCGTGAATGTCGCCGGGCTATGGTGATGCAGTGGTGTGGGTTGGACAAGGGGCGGATGATGATGTCTGTCGTGGAAATCTGTGGAGCGGCATGGAACAAAAGTGGGACGGGTGGCCCAGTGTGGAGCAGGAGCCGCTCGGCTGGGACGAAGGTGGGGAGGAATCCACTGATCCGGTGGAGGCGTGGGGAGGAGGGCGGGACGCCGCGTGAAGCGCGACTCGTGGGAGTGGTGCCAGGCAGAAGGGGCACCTGGGACTCCGTACGCGGGACCCCGGCCGTTGCACCTGGGCTGGGGGGGGATCCGCTGCACTGCAGGTGGAGCGAGGCCGGGGGGAAGGTGCTCTCGGTCCGGGTGGATGGGACGAATCAATGCGGATGGAGTTGAGGATTCGAGAGGAGGTTTGCGGAGGCGGGGAGGAAGGCGGCTGTTGCGGGACTTGCGGTAACGCTGCCGTGAAGAATAGGGAGCAAAAGACTCGTGTGCCGGGCCCGGTCTGGTATCAAGGTGGCGTGGAGGAACCCAGGGCTCTGGTGGAGGTGGAGGCAGGTGGAAAGCAGGGAGCTCCCAATCCTGGGGGTTAGCTTGATTACTCATGGGTGGAGGTGATGGTGCGAGTGGCGGTGGTGGCGATAGTGGCAGTGGAAGCGATGGCAGAAGTGGAGGTTGAGGCAATGGCAGGAGTGAAGGTGGAGTCGATGTCAGCAGTGGGGGTAGAGTTGATATCAGTGGTGGAGACAATGGCCTGAGTAGAGATGGAGGCGATGGCAGCAGTGGAGTTGAGGATTCGAGAGGAGGTTTGCGGAGGCGGGGAGGAAGGCGGCTGTTGCGGGACTTGCGGTAACGCTGCCGTGAAGAACAGGGAGCAAAAGACTCGTGTGCCGGGCCCGGTCTGGTATCACGGTGGGGTGGAGGAGCCCAGGGCTCTGGTGGAGGTGGAGGCAGGTGGAAAGCAGGGAGCTCCCAATCCTGGGGGTTAGCTTGATTACTCATGGGTGGAGGTGATGGTGCGAGTGGCGGTGGTGGCGATAGTGGCAGTGGAGGCGATGGCAGAAGTGAAGGTTGAGGCAATGGCAGGAGTGAAGGTGGAGTCGATGTCAGCAGTGGGGGTAGAGTTGATATCAGTGGTGGAGGCAATGGCCTGAGTAGAGATGGAGGCGATGGCAGCAGTGGAGCCGATGGCCCGATTGGAGGTGTAGGAGATGGCAGCAGTGGGGGCGATGTCCTGAGTAGAGATGGAGGCGATGGCCTGAGTAGAGGTAGAGGCGATGGCCTGAGTAGAGGTGGAGGCGATGGCCTGAGTTGAGGTGGAGACGATGGCCTGAGTAGAGGTGGAGGCGATGGCCCGAGTAGAGGTGGAGGCGATGGCCCGAGTGGAGGTGGAGGCGATTGCCTGAGTGGAGATGGAGGCGATGGCCTGAGTAGAGGTGGAGGCGATGGCCTGAGTAGAGGTAGAGGCGATGGCCTGAGTTGAGGTGGAGACGATGGCATGAGTAGAGGTGGAGGCGATGGCCTGAGTAGAGATGGAGGCGATGGCCTGAGTAGAGGTGGAGGCGATGGCCTGAGTAGAGGTGGAGGCGATGGCCCGAGTGGAGGTAGAGGCGATTGCCTGAGTGGAGGTGGAGGCGATGGCCTGAGTAGAGGTGGAGGCGATGGCCTGAGTGGAGGTGGAGGCGATGGCCTGAGTAGAGGTGGAGGCGATGGCCTGAGTGGAGGTGGAGAAGATGGCCCGAGTGGAGGTGGAGGCGATGGCCTGAGTGGAGGTGGAGGCGATGGAAGCAGTGGAGGTGGAGTTGATATCAGTGGGGGAGGCG
Source organism: Petromyzon marinus (assembly GCF_048934315.1). NCBI lineage: Eukaryota > Metazoa > Chordata > Hyperoartia > Petromyzontiformes > Petromyzontidae > Petromyzon > Petromyzon marinus. Next base: position 12,921 of record NW_027423168.1, read on the forward strand.
ATGGCCTGAGTAGAGATGGAGACGATGGCCTGCGTGGAGGTGGAGGCGATGGCCTGAGTAGAGGTGGAGGCGATGGCCTGAGTAGAGGTGGAGGCGATGGCCCGAGTGGAGGTGGAGGCGATGGCCCGAGTGGAGGTGGAGGCGATGGCCCGAGTGGAGGTGGAGGCGATGGAAGCATTGGAGGTGGAGTTGATATCAGTGGGGGAGGCGATGGCCTGAGTAGAGATGGAGGCGATGGCCTGAGTGGAGGTGGAGGCGATGGCAGCGGGGGAGGCGATGGCAGCGGTGGAGGCGATGGCCCGAGTAGAGATGGAGGCAATGGCCCGAGTGGAGGTGGAGGCGATGGCCCCAGTGGGAGCGATGGCCTGAGTGGAGCTGGATTCTTCAGGTGAGGAGCACAGCTCTGCTTGGTGCCGGGGCTGTTTCCCCTCCCCTGCGCCCGCCGCTTTCGTCTCCGCGCCGCGGCCATACGAGCCCAGGGACTCGGTGCTCGGCCGAGACCTCCACCTTTCTTTCTCTGCAGCGCCCGGGAAATCTTCCTCCTTCCGGTCCTCATCCTCATTCTCATCGCTCTCTGCAAAAGTTACGAAAAACATCAACGGCGTCATTAGCTGAATCTCCCTGCTCCGTGTCTGTGAGTGCGTTGTGACCCTGGGGACAGACTTGCGAGTTTGTTTTTTACGTTTTTGAGCCAGGAGGCCAGGATTGGGAAAAACTTGGGCCACTTTTCATCCAGGCAACTGAAGAGCAGCACAGACTAAGTCTTACTTACCAAACATTTAAACTAACAACAGCATACTCTTTGGTTTCTTTCGGTAAAATCACGTAGATAGAAAAATAACTAATAAAGTGAAACCTTGGATTGCGAGCATAATTCCTTCTGGAAACGTGCTCTTAATCCAAAGCACTCGTATATCAAAGCGAATTTCCCCCATAAGAAATAATGGAAACTCAGATGATTCGTTCCACAAACCAAAAATACCGTATTCATATAAAAAATATTAATACAAAATACCTTTTTATATTTTTATTATTTAATATAAAGTAATCAAATTTATTAATTACATTTAATCGTGGCTGGTGTGAGGGAGAGGAGATAGAGGATGGTTATTGTGTAGGACGACTTTCACTTGCAGTACAGTTACTAAAGAACAGTCACTACACATGGACACAAAATAAAAAAATGCTTTACGCACACACACGTATTCACAACACTACAGTACTGTAGTAAACAGTATACACGTAGTCACAACACTATAGTACTGTAGTAAACAGTATACACGTGGTCACAACACTATAGTACTATAGTAAACAAGATAGGTTCGCACGGATGTTGACTATACGAGTGAGGCACACCGACTGAGACCGAGCATGGGAGACGATTACCCACAATCCCGCAGTATACACGTGGTCACAACACTATAGTACTATGGTAAACAGTATACACGTGGTCACAACACTATAGTACTGTAGTAAACAGTACACACGTGGTCACAACACTATAGTACTGTAGTAAACAGTATACACGTGGTCACAACCCTATAGTACTATAGCAAATACAGTATACACGTGGTCACAACACTACAGTACTATAGTAAACAGTATACACGTGGTCACAACACTATAGTACTGTAGTAAACAGTACACACTTGGTCACAACACTATAGTACTGTAGTAAACAGTATACACGTGGTCACACTATAGTACTATAGTAAACAGTACACACGTGGTCACAACACTATAGTACTGTAGTAAACAGTATACACGTGGTCACAACACTATAGTACTGTAGTAAACATTACACAGGTGATCACAACACTATAGTACTGTAGTAAACATTACACACGTGGTCACAACACTATAGTACTGTAGCAAACAGTGTACACGTGGTCACAACACTATAGTACTATAGTAAACAGTACACACGTGGTAACACCACTATAGTACTGTAGTAAACAGTATACACGTGGTCACAACATTATAGTACTATAGTAAACAGTATACACGTGGTCACAACACTATAGTACTATAGTAAACAGTATAGACGTGGTCACAACACTATAGTACTATAGTAAACAGTATACACGTGGTCACAACACTATAGTACTGTAGTAAACAGTATACACGTGGTCCCAACACTATAGTACTATAGTAAACAGTATACACGTGGTCCCAACACTATAGTACTATAGTAAACAGTATACACGTGGTCACAACACTACAGTACTATAGTAAACAGTATACACTTAGTCACAACACTATAGTACTGTAGTAAACAGTATACACGTGGTCACAACACTATAGTACCATAGTAAACAGTATACACATGGTCACAACACTATAGTACTATAGGAAACAATATACACGTGGTCACAACACTATAGTACTGTAGTACACAGTATACACGTGGTCCCAACACTATAGTACTATAGTAAACAGTATACACGTGGTCACAACACTATAGTACTATAGTAAACAGTATACACGTGGTCACAACACTATAGTACTATAGTAAACAGTATACACGTGGCTACAACACTATAGTACTGTAGTAAACAGTATACACGTGGTCCCAACACTATAGTACTATAGTAAACAGTATACACGTGGTCACAAGACTATAGTACTGTAGTATACAGTATACACGTGGTCACAACACTACAGTACTATAGTAAACAGTATGCACGTGGTCACAACACTATAGTACTGTAGTAAACAGTATAGACGTGGTCACAACACTATAGTACTATAGTAAACAGTATACACATGGTCACAACACTATAGTACTATAGGAAACAGTATAGAACGTGGTCACAACACTATAGTACTGTAGTAAACAGTATACACGTGGTCCCAACACTATAGTACTATAGTAAACAGTATACACGTGGTCACAACACTATAGTACTGTAGTATACAGTATACACGTGGTCACAACACTACAGTACTATAGTAAACAGTATGCACGTGGTCACAACACTATAGTACTGTAGTAAACATTACACAGGTGATCACAACACTATAGTACTGTAGTAAACATTACACACGTGGTCACAACACTATAGTACTGTAGCAAACAGTGTACATGTGGTCACAACACTATAGTACTGTAGTAAACAGTATACACGTGGTCCCAACACTATAGTACTATAGTAAACAGTATACACGTGGTCACAAGACTATAGTACTGTAGTATACAGTATACACGTGGTCACAACACTACAGTACTATAGTAAACAGTATGCACGTGGTCACAACACTATAGTACTGTAGTAAACAGTATAGAAGTGGTCCCAACACTATAGTACTGTAGTAAACAGTATACACATGGTCACAACACTATAGTACTATAGTAAACAGTATACACGTGGTCACAACACTATAGTACTGTAGTAAACAGTATACACGTGGTCACAACACTACAGTACTATAGTAAACAGTATACACTTGTGACCACGTGTATAGTAAACAGTATACACATGGTCACAACACTATAGTACTATAGGAAACAGTATACACGTGGTCACAACACTATAGTACCATAGTAAACAGTATACACATGGTCACAACACTATAGTACTATAGGAAACAATATACACGTGGTCACAACACTATAGTACTGTAGTAAACAGTATACACGTGGTCCCAACACTATAGTACTATAGTAAACAGTATACACGTGGTCACAACACTATAGTACTATAGTAAACAGTATACACGTGGTCACAACACTATAGTACTGTAGTAAACAGTACACACGTGGTCACAACACTATAGTACTGTAGTAAACAGTATACACGTGGTCACAACACTATAGTACTATAGCAAATACAGTATACACGTGGTCACAACACTACAGTACTATAGTAAACAGTATACACGTGGTCACAACACTATAGCACTGTAGTAAACAGTACACACTTGGTCACAACACTATAGTACTGTAGTAAAGAGTATACACGTGGTCACAACACTATAGTACTGTAGTAAACAGTATACACGTGGTCACACTATAGTACTATAGTAAACAGTACACACGTGGTCACAACACTATAGTACTGTAGTAAACAGTATACACGTGGTCACAACACTATAGTACTGTAGTAAACATTACACACGTGGTCACAACACTATAGTACTGTAGTATACAGTATACACGTGGTCACAACACTACAGTACTATAGTAAACAGTATGCACGTGGTCACAACACTATAGTACTGTAGTAAACAGTATAGACGTGGTCACAACACTATAGTACTATAGTAAACAGTATACACATGGTCACAACACTATAGTACTATAGTAAACAGTATACACGTGGTCACAACACTATAGTACTGTAGTAAACAGTATACACGTGGTCCCAACACTATAGTACTATAGTAAACAGAATACACGTGGTCACAACACTATAGTACTGTAGTATACAGTATACACGTGGTCACAACACTACAGTACTATAGTAAACAGTATGCACGTGGTCACAACACTATAGTACTGTAGTAAACAGTATAGAAGTGGTCCCAACACTATAGTACTATAGTAAACAGTATACACATGGTCACAACACTATAGTACTATAGTAAACAGTATACACGTGGTCACAACACTATAGTACTGTAGTAAACAGTATACACGTGGTCACAACACTATAGTAAACAGTATACACATGGTCACAACACTATAGTACTATAGGAAACAGTAAACACGTGGTCACAACACTATAGTACTGTAGTAACCAGTATACACGTGGTCCCAACACTATAGTAATGTAGTAAACATTACACACGTGGTCACAACACTATAGTACTGTAGTAAACAGTGTACACGTGGTCACAACACTATAGTACTATAGTAAACAGTAAACACGTGGTCACAACACTATAGTACTGTAGTAAACAGTGTACACGTGGTCACAACACTATAGTACTGTAGTAAACAGTACACACGTGGTCACAACACTATAGTACTGTAGTAAACAGTATACACGTGGTCACAACACTATAGTACTATAGCAAATACAGTATACACGTGGTCACAACACTACAGTACTATAGTAAACAGTATACACGTGGTCACAACACTATAGCACTGTAGTAAACAGTACACACTTGGTCACAACACTATAGTACTGTAGTAAAGAGTATACACGTGGTCACAACACTATAGTACTGTAGTAAACAGTATACACGTGGTCACACTATAGTACTATAGTAAACAGTACACACGTGGTCACAACACTATAGTACTGTAGTAAACAGTATACACGTGGTCACAACACTATAGTACTGTAGTAAACATTACACACGTGATCACAACACTATAGTACTGTAGTAAACATTACACACGTGGTCACAACACTATAGTACTGTAGCAAACAGTGTACACGTGGTCACAACACAATAGTACTATAGTAAACAGTACACACGTGGTAACACCACTATAGTACTGTAGTAAACAGTATACACGTGGTCACAACATTATAGTACTATAGTAAACAGTATACACGTGGTCACAACACTATAGTACTATAGTAAACAGTATAGACGTGGTCACAACACTATAGTACTATAGTAAACAGTATACACGTGGTCACAACACTATAGTACTGTAGTAAACAGTATACACGTGGTCCCAACACTATAGTACTATAGTAAACAGTATAAACGTGGTCCCAACACTATAGTACTATAGTAAACAGTATACACGTGGTCACAACACTACAGTACTATAGTAAACAGTATACACTTGGTCACAACACTATAGTACTGTAGTAAACAGTATACACGTGGTCACAACACTATAGTACCATAGTAAACAGTATACACATGGTCACAACACTATAGTACTATAGGAAACAGTATACACGTGGTCACAACACTATAGTACTGTAGTAAACAGTATACACGTGGTCCCAACACTATAGTACTATAGTAAACAGTACACGTGGTCACAACACTATAGTACTATAGTAAACAGTATACACGTGGTCACAACACTATAGTACTATAGTAAACAGTATACACGTGGTCACAACACTATAGTACTGTAGTAAACAGTATACACGTGGTCCCAACACTATAGTACTATAGTAAACAGTATACACGTGGTCACAAGACTATAGTACTGTAGTATACAGTATACACGTGGTCACAACACTACAGTACTATAGTAAACAGTATGCACGTGGTCACAACACTATAGTACTGTAGTAAACAGTATAGACGTGGTCACAACACTATAGTACTATAGTAAACAGTATACACATGGTCACAACACTATAGTGCTATAGGAAACAGTATACACGTGGTCACAACAGTATAGTACGGTAGTAAACAGTATACACGTGGTCCCAACACTATAGTACTATAGTAAACAGTATACACGTGGTCACAACACTATAGTACTGTAGTATACAGTATACACGTGGTCACAACACTACAGTACTATAGTAAACAGTATGCACGTGGTCACAACACTATAGTACTGTAGTAAACAGTATAGACGTGGTCACAACACTATAGTACTATAGTAAACAGTATACACATGGTCACAACACTATAGTACTATAGTAAACAGTATACACGTGGTCACAACACTATAGTACTGTAGTAAACAGTATACACGTGGTCACAACACTATAGTACTGTAGTATACAGTATACACGTGGTCACAACACTACAGTACTATAGTAAACAGTATGCACGTGGTCACAACACTATAGTACTGTAGTAAACAGTATAGACGTGGTCACAACTCTATAGTACTATAGTAAACAGTATACACATGGTCACAACACTATAGTACTATAGTAAACAGTATACACGTGGTCACAACACTATAGTACTGTAGTAAACAGTATACACGTGGTCACAACACTATAGTACTATAGTAAACAGTATACACATGGTCACAACACTATAGTACTATAGGAAACAGTATACACGTGGTCACAACACTATAGTACTGTAGTAAACAGTATACACGTGGACCCAACACTATAGTAATGTAGTAAACATTACACACGTGGTCACAACACTATAGTACTGTAGTAAACAGTGTACACGTGGTCACAACACTATAGTACTATAGTAAACAGTAAATACGTGGTCACAACACTATAGTACTATAGTAAACAGTATACACGTGGTCACAACACTATAGTACTGTAGTAAACAGTATACACGTGGTCACAACACTATAGTACTGTAGTAAACAGTATACACGTGGTCACAACACTATAGTACTGTAGTAAACAGTATACACGTGGTCACACTATAGTACTATAGTAAACAGTATACACGTGGTCACAACACTATAGTACTGTAGTAAACAGTATACACGTGGTCACAACACTATAGTACTGTAGTAAACATTACACACGTGATCACAACACTATAGGACTGTAGTAAACATTACACACGTGGTCACAACACTATAGTACTGTAGCAAACAGTGTACACGTGGTCACAACACCATAGTACTATAATAAACAGTACACACGTGTTCACACCACTATAGAACTGTAGTAAACAGTATACACGTGGTCACAACATTATAGTACTATAGTAAACAGTATACACGTGGTCACAACACTATAGTACTATAGTAAACAGTATAGACGTGGTCACAAAACTATAGTACTATAGTAAACAGTATACACGTGGTCACAACACGATAGTACTGTAGTAAACAGTATACACGTGGTCCCAACACTATAGTACTATAGTAAACAGTATACATGTGGTCACAACACTATAGTACTGTAGTAAACAGTATACACGTGGTCCCAACACTATAGTACTATAGTAAACAGTATACACGTGGTCACAACACTATAGTACTGTAGTAAACAGTATACACGTGGTCACAACACTATAGTACCATAGTAAACAGTATACACATGGTCACAACACTATAGTACTATAGTAAACAGTATGCACGTGGTCACAACACTATAGTACTGTAGTAAACAGTATACACGTGGTCACAACACTACAGTACTATAGTAAACAGTATACACATGGTCACAACACTATAGTACTATAGGAAACAGTATACACGTGGTCACAACACTATAGTACTGTAGTAAACAGTATACACGTGGTCCCAACACTATAGTAAACAGTATACACGTGGTCATAACACTATAGTACTGTAGTATACAGTATACACGTGGTCCCAACACTATAGTACTATAGTAAACAGTATACACGTGGTCAAAACACTATAGTACTATAGTAAACAGTATACACGTGGTCACAACACTATAGTACTATATTAAACATTATACACGTGGTCACAACACCATAGTACTGTAGTAAACAGTATACACGTGGTCACAACACAAGCAATCGTCTTCAGGTGAAATAATACAGCAGGCGGACTGCTGAGACAGGAAGAAATGTAGCGAGAGAGCTACTGCAACCAAAGGTTACACTATATACGTTTGTGGTGGGATTTGCAAGTAAATGTAAGATCGCAGAGCAAGCATACCCCGGCTAATCCCTCGGCTACTCCGAGGGGGAGTGGGAGCGGAGGGGCTGCCGTAACGGGCGAGATAGTGGGGGTGAAATTTACAGAGGGTACAAGCTGATAGAAAGAGGATCAAACTCAGCAAACTTAGAAATGTAATGCAACTCATTGAGTCGGCCAACACAACAAATAATACTTTGCCTGGTTGATCACCGTCCTTCTCTGCTTGTGTGTCTCCCTGTGTGTGGGGAGCGGTGGTGCAGCTGTAGCGCTACGCTGCGCTATGAACCTGGCGACCCGGGTTCGATTCCCGCTCACGGCCAACACCAGTGACGATTATCTGAACCGGTCCCGGGCCTCCCCTAGGTCGACTCAGCCTCAAATGAGTACCTGGTGCGGTGTGTAAACATCGCCACTAGGGAGACAAAGGCGGTCGGGCGTGGTGCTGGCCACCCACCCCCTCGTGTACTGTTCCGGCCTTCACAGGTGCTCGCTAACAGCACTTGCCCCTACAGTCTGTTCAGGCTATACGGGGGATCTTTGTGTCTCCCTGTCTGTGTTTGGTCTCTCTCTCTCAAATTTAGTTTCACCTGATGACGACTGCTTGAGTTGCAATCGAAACGTCGTATTCTATTATTTTGTTTATTTTTTCTACGTGACTTTACCGAAAGACCATTGAGTAACAACAGTGTTTTTACGAATCACAGCTAAGAGACAAACAACATTATATTTTCTATTAAACATAACATTTTAATAACATGTTAAAAAATACTTTAAATCTCATCACTGCTCCTCATACTCAATCCGTGATCAGTGCCGGATTATCCTCGGAACAAAATAATCATTAGCTGTGGGCCCCGCACTTTCAAGCGCCCCGCGCTAAATGATCTCACCCTATAAATCCCCGTTCAGTGATTCTGTACTTGCTCTATTACTATAGTAAAATTACAATTACTTTACTATGCAAGTTAAAAACTTCGTGTTTTATAATTGTGTTTTTTTATTTATTCTGGGCACCTTTATAATATAAGCTACAGGACCCGCACGAGCTTAATCCGGCACTGTCCGGGATACTGTTCCAGTGCCCAACCAGGCTGTTGAAGACACCGTGAGTGGAGTTGAGGGGGATCGGTGGAGGTGTGAAGGCGGCGAGTGATGCCGACGGGCTGCGAGGGGGTCATCCGAGAGGGTGCCCAGTGGGGAGATGAAGCAATGAAATCGCTCCACGTGCAGGTGCTGGGTGGATTACTGCACAGCGGCATCGTGGGAGGTGGTGACGGGTCGTGTTGGTCTCTACCCACTAGTGGATTGACCATGGCTGATGGTGGTGATGATGATGGATGTTGCTCACTCACTTGGCGACGTATGAAACGCCAGAGATGCACGGCGATGTGCAGGGTGTTCAGCAGCACGGTGGAGCTGATGGCCTCCTTGCAGCCGCTGTACAGCTGACCTACAGCGTGGAGCAGAGCAGGGAGCGCGCTGTCCACTATGGCCTGGCAGCTGCTGCTCAGCTCACCCATAGCCTGCAGGAGGGCAGGGAGCACGCTGTCCACAATGTCCTCACTGTGGCTACTGAACATCGGTCCCCAGGTGGCGACCCCTGCTGATGCAGAGACGTTCTTCACGAGTCCCGAGTAGTTGATCGTGGTGGTGGTGGTGTTGGAGGCGTTAATGTCCGAACCCCCACGCCGAGATCCTCCGAGGAGCTCCACCATCGGCTGCGTGAGCAGCAGAACCACAGTGAGGACAGCCGTGAAGATCGCCATGGTGGTGGTGGTGGCGAAGGTCTCTGAAGAACTCGAAGTGGAGGAGCAGCGTGGGGTGAGGTGGTTTCCTCTCCAGGAGCCGACTCCACTCTGACCTCTGCCGTGACGTCACCGGGCCATGACGTCACCGTGACGTCAGAGGTTTCCACGGCTCTTACGTCATTATAGCATTTGGAACGTGGCTGTGCAATGGAACATCAACACGTGATGCACTACAACACTGTATTGTTTATAGAATTGTAATACAATACTAATTATTCACATCTGAGACAGAACATCGGCAGAGGAGGGAGCCTCACTCCTCACTTCTCCCAACCAGCTTAAAAGTCGCTACGAATCTTAACAGCGTTCATTGAAGCTCTGTGGATGTGTAGGCCTTACTTTAACATATATTTCTGTGACCAGTCACAAGCTAATCCCTTAGCTATTTCAATGCTAAATTCGCCTAGTTATTTCAATGCTAAATTCTCCTGTTTTGATTTGTACTAAGTGCCTCGGTGAATGTGTATGCTCTGACTTCAACGTAACTATTTCTGTAGCAGTTACAAGCGAGTCACTCAGCCATTTCAATGCTAAATTCTATGCTAATCCCATTGTCAAGGGGTGCCTCTGCGGATGTGTATGCCTTAACTTAGCTATTTCAATGCTAAATTCTATGCTAATTCCTTTTAACAATGGGGGCCTCTGCAGATGTGTATGCTTTAACTTTTAACATAGCTATTTCTGTGACCAGTCACAAGCTAATCATTCAGCCATTTCAATGCTAAATTTTATGCTAATTCCTTCGTCAAGGCTCTTTGTTCCTCTCACACAGCTTAAAAGCCGTGATCTGAACGTGGCTCTTTCACTCCAGCGCTGTCCTACCAGACAGTCTCGCCCCCTTCACCTGATGAAGGCCGCTTGTGTTGTGGCCGAAACGTCGTGAGAATATTATTGTGTTATTTTATTTTATAAATTTATTATTTTATTCTCATTCTACGTGACTTTACCGAAAGAACCAAAGAAGATGTAGGTTTTTACTTTAACATAGCCATTTCCGTGACCAGTCACAAGCTAATCCCTCAGCTATTTGCACAAGCTAATCCCTTAGCTATTTCAATGCTAAATTACTAGTTGCCTCTGTGGATGTGTAGGTTTTGACTTTAACATAGCCATTCCTGTGACCAGTCACAAGCTAATCCCTTAGCTATTTCAATGCTAAATTACTAGTTGCCTCTGTGGATGTGTCGGTTTTGACTTTAACATAGCCAATTCCGTGACCAGTCACAAGCTAATCCCTCAGCTATTGATATGTAAACCCCTTTGTCAAGGTGCCTTACTTCTCCCAACCAGCTTAAAAGTCGCTACGAATCTTAACATCGTTAATTGAAGCTCTGTCGTCCCGACAGTACTGTACCTTTCACCTAAAGACGGCCGCTTGCGTTGTGGCCAAAACGTCGTGAGAATTTTATTGTGTTTTTTTATTATTTTATTCTCATTCTACGTGACTTTACCGAAAGAACCAAAGAAAATAAAATAATAAAGATATAAAACAATAAAATTCCCCAAATCAAAATTCATATACTGTTGATTTATTCACTCCATCTCCGCAGTGGACACTGCCGGTTGTGTTCCTTCCTTAGCTCCCATTCCCACGTTAGTCTCGACCACCGGCCGTCATCACTTCAAGTTGTGTGTCCTGCCTCACCCCACCTTTCTAAACTAAAATTACGTCCTTAATTATATGAAGTCATATGAAGTCCAATTGACGTGTCCGTCTTCCAGTATCAGTGTAATTCTTAGGATGTGCATCATCTCTACGCTTCCTTGTGCATTTCTAAACATTGGTTCTATTTTCCGTTTGTGATGCATCTGTTTGAAAAAAACGTTCTGCTTAAGGCATATGGCTCAGTTACGTTTCATTATTAAGTTAAGATAACAATAAGCACTTTGTTCTGCCCTGATACACCTCTCTTAATCATTTTCATCCGTCTTCCCCTTCAACAACCGCCCTACGTGTAGATGCACTTCTGTGTTTTCAAGGCTGTGTCCCTGTTCTTTTTGCGTTCAGTTTGTTATTCCCCCGCACCTCCAGTAAAGCATGGTTGGCTGCGTACGGTGCGAAAGAAGTTCACCATGCAAACATACGCTGCGTTGAAAAATGATTCTACTGACTGCAGACCAATCCTGGACAGATTTCTCAATACGAGTGCAATATCGAGGGTACAGATCAATACCAACTGAACACAGATGCTAATTCATGGACGTGTGGCAACTCTAGCCATGCCCATGCAAACATACACAACATCTTGACCATGAATCGCCTATGCGGCAGATTAAATGTCAAGCATTTTACATTGAATTCCGATCTACTTTTGTTCGTTTTGATTGATTTTGGAGCAGTTTCAAGTAAGTATTTTTTATACAATTATTGTATTGTCATTTACTGTATAATTATGATAATAGACCAAGCACTGAGACATTGCCCAGGGTTGGTCTACAATCGAAAAGGTGGCAACCCCATAGCACACCCTCATGTGTTCCAGTGTTAACACATCGTATGTTTGTATCTTGAAATTCTTTCGCACAGTATGTAGCCCACCGCTCCCCCCACCACACACGTGCACAGCAGCTCCAGAGAGCGACTTTTGGGTCAGAGGTAGCCGCATTGTACTGGGGCCGTTCATAAATGAGGGGGGGGGGGGTGAGAAATGTGACGTCACATCAAAATGCGCAACTTTAAATAAATATAGACAACACGTTCTACGTAATTAAATAGACTTTTTAATAAATATTTTCTCCTACAACATCAGAGTGCAGCGCCACATTAAATAAGCACCACGATGACAATAGTTTAAAGCGATATGAAGCATGTTTTATTTTGGGGGGGGGGCACAGCTTTGTACCGTCATATTTGAGGGGGGGCTCTGACTCTTTGTGACGCCGCGTGACGATGGGAGGGGGGGTCAAAAATCGTCTAAAATCGCGTGACGTCATTTAAGGACGGCCCCCACAGCGTGAAATAGCGCAACAAACCGAACCCGCGTACAGCGAGGGAAGCCCTGGCTGGTTTATCATTCATTAATCTCCAGTTCAGTCACAAACGAATCTCTTAGAGCCGAAGGCGCGATTCAGTATCACGTTGGCATGCCGTGTCAACCCGTACGGGGTTACCCCGTATTGGTGTACAGGGAGATTGAGTTCTCAGGTCCATACGGCTTACTAGAGCCGTTTCAAAACGGGCAAAACAATGTTTTGTGTTTCTCCCCTTGTGATGGGACTTTGTAGGATGAACGTTGAGATTTGTAAGGGGCACGGGGTGACCAATAAGGTCTGAATTGGTCTGTAATAAGAGAGGCAATGGTTAGGGGGTGACAGGTGTGCGTTGGCACTGCGTGCCACGTCGCGTTGTCATACAGCTGACACTCCGATGAGCAATGATTCGGCGACGCACGGTGCCAAAGGGGCCGTCCATAAATGACGTCACGCAACTTCTGACGATTTTTGACCCCACCCCCCCATTGTCACACGGCGTCACAAAAAGTCAGACCCCCCCCTCAAATATGACGTCACAAAGCTCTGGCCCCCCTCCCACCAAATAAAACATGCTTCAAATCGCTTTAAACTATTGTCATTGTTGTGCGTATTTAATGTGGCGCTGCACTCTGATGTTGTAGGAGAAAACATTTATTAAAAAGTATATTTAATTAAGTAGAACGTGTCGTCTATATTTACTTAAAGTTGCGCGGATGAAAATGATTAAGAGAGGCGTATCAGGGCAGAGCAAAGTGCTTATTATTATCTTAACTTAATAATGAAACGTAACTGAGCCATATGCCTTAAGCAGAACGTTTTTTTCAAACAGATGCATCACAAACAGAAAATATAACCAATGTTTAGAAATGCACAAGGAAGCGTAGAGATGATGCGCATCCTAAGAACACCACTGATACTGGAAGACGGACACGTTAATTGGGCTTCATATGCAAATTAAGGACGTAATTTTAGTTTAGAAAGGTGGGGTGAGGCAGGACACACAACTTGAAGTGATGACGGCCGGTGGTCGAGACTAACGTGGGAATGGGAGCTAAGGAAGGAACACAACCGGCAGTGTCCACTGCGGATATGGAGTGAATAAATCAACAGTATATGAATTTTGATTTGGATAATTTTATTGTTTTATATCTTTATTATTTTATTTTCTTTGGTTCTTTCGGTAAAGTCACGTAGAATGAGAATAAAATAATAAAATGACACGATAAAATTCTCACGACGTTTTGGCCACAACGCAAGCGGCCGTCTTTAGGTGAAAGGTAACTGTCGGGACGACAGAGCTTCAATTAACGATGTTAAGATTCGTAGAGACTTTTAAGCTGGTTGGGATAAGTGAAGCACCTTGACAAAGGGGTTTACATATCAATAGCTGAGGGATTAGCTTGTGACTGGTCACGGAATTGGCTATGTTAAAGTCAAAACCTACACATCCACAGAGGCAACTAGTAATTTAGCATTGAAATAGCTAAGGGATTGGTTTGTGCAAATAGCTGAGGGATTATCTTTATTATTTTATTGTTTCCCTTCTACGTGACTTTACCGAAAGAACCAAGAATATAGTATATGAATTAGATCATTTATTTATTTTGCTAACTTTACAATTAATCGTACATTTTAATTGTACTAGTTTAATGTCTTCAGGTTTAGTTTCTAATTCTCTAGGATAAAACAAGTTATTTTGTCAAAAAGAATGACGTTAATTGGCGCATACATTGAAAGTGCAATTTTAAATGAACCGTGTCAGTCTTCAAATACTGTTCTGGTTATTCCCACCTTGTTGGTGTCCCTATTGTCTCCTGCACCCACTAACAACGGAGTTATTGTTGGGATGGAGAGAAGCACAGCCAGCAGCCAGCCAGGAAACTCGAGACATAGAATATATTAATAGCAGCATGACTTACACTGCTACAGCAGCGAGGTGGTCATGTAACTATTTACATTCTCTGTGTCGCAAACATTAAATGGCAACTAATCTTTCCGTGGTACGCTTGTCCCCACGATTTGAGGACCAATTCCTTAGCGAAGGATTTACTACCAATTGAAGGATGATACAAGTGAAATGTGAAGTGGTAAGATTGATCTTAGATCATTGCAAGCCAATCCCAGATTCTGAGTGCGGAGTGACTCGGCAGGGCCGACGGCGTGAGCCTGGCACCTTGGGAGTTGTCATGGACAGGGAGCAATGAGGCCGCGTTACCGGTTGTCTTAGTTTTGGGGAATTCTGTCTCCAGAACTCTGATCCACAGTAACGATGAAACAAACACAATGTAGAAAAAAGAACAGTTGCAAATGTTGCAGGAAATTGAAAGGCATTTTATTACAAAAATCATTACCATTCACACAAACAGTATAGTATTATAGTAGTTCGAAAATTAGACTGTAGAAAATAGTCATGTGTAATGATGAAAAATACTTGAATATAACATTTATCATTATCTTATTAGAATATATGAACGTGTAATGGCAAATTAAAACGATGCGATACGATTTGACAATCCTTTACAGCGATACACTTAATCCAGTGAAGTTGAATGTGAACGCTGAAACACGTAAATATTACTGAACATATCGTGAATAGAAAAAAACTGATTTAACAAAATATCCATGCAATTAAAACATCAATGAAGCAGGTTGCTGGAATGGATGCTCCAGGCGCCACTCTACGCGTGAGTGGTGCCAGTGGACTGAGAGGCCGTGCCAGGAGTCGCTGTCGCTGGCTGCTCAATGACCACCACCCTCTCGGCCGCTGCAGGGAGGGCGCGGCGCTGAGCCTTGAACTTCAGCTTCCCGTCTTCAGTCAAGCAGCAGCTCACGCTCTGCGGGTCCACGTCCCTGGGCAGCTGCGTCTCCCTGTGGAACTCCTGGCAGCTGTAGCTGCCGCTGCTGACTTCTCCGCTCTTCACCTCGCGCCGTCCGGCCACCACCAGCTTGTCTCCAGACACCTTCACGGCCAGGTCCTGTGGGGAGAAGTCCTGCACGTCCAGGGACGCGACAAACCCGCCTCCCTGCTCCTGTGGATCTTCAATCTGGAACCCACTGCTCACGGCCGGCTGCTGCAGCAGTGCGTCTCCGTGGCTGCCCGGGGCCCGCGTGTGGCTGCTGAGCTGATCGACTCCACGGAAGATTCTCTCCATCCTCTCGATCTCGCTCCTCATGTCTCGCTGCAGCTGCTGGAAGAGACTTTCACCGCGGGGGTTCCAGACCGGCCAGCCTGGCCAGACGCTCCTCTCCATCACGTGCATCGCAGGGAAGTAAACACTCAGGGCCATGCTTGTTGATGTGCTTCACAGTGAGGCTCGCTTCAGCTGTGAGCGCTGCTCCCTCCTCCGCCGATGTTCTGCCAGTGCAGCTACAGGAGCTGCTTTTATAGCCCTGGCAGTAGCTACGAGCAGATGCCAGGGGGAGCCAGAAGCGTCCAGAATGACGCAGCTGCTCCCAGGGGCTTCCTCCATCCGCACAGAATCTAGAGCGTGACTCGTGTCTCAGGGTGCAGTTTGTGAGCAGTTTACTGCCATGGAATTCACTCAGCACTCATAATGAATGTAAAACAGAGTGATGTGCTCTTCTATATTTAACTGAAATTACTACACTTTGAAGGGTGATACAAACCGAAACTTAAATTCTCGCTTACACAGCACAATGACATCATCAGCCTTATCAGGAAAGACTGAGTCACACAAAAACAACGAATGTCCCTTACATTTAACTTAATTAATAAAAACTATCAATTCTGTACAATGGTTATTTTTAAAATATACGTAATGTTATGGTTTGATACTTACACATTGGCAGGGTGAACTAAATGCTATTGTAGTGAACTTGTCACAAACTGCAGCCTGAGACACGAGTCACGCTCTTGATTCTGGGCGGATGATGTAAGCCCCTGGGAGCAGCTGCGTCAATCTGGACGCTTCTGGCTGCCCCTGGCATCTGCTCGTAGCTACTGCCAGGGAATATGCTATTCTGTAATTGTATTTTATTATTTCTTATTTCTACGTGACTTTACCGAAAAAACCAAAGAGCAGTTTCTTTTATCCACGCTATGTTCAGTAATATTTACGTGTTTCAGCGTTCACATTCAACTTCATTGGATTAAGTGTATCGCTGTAAAGGAGTGTCAAATTGTATCGCATCGTTTTAATTTGCCATTACACGTTCATATATTGCAATAAGATAATGATAAATGTTATCTTTAATTATTTTTCATCATTACATATGACTTTTCCACAGTCTAATTTTCGAACAACTATAATACTATACTGTTTGTGTGAATGGTAAATGATGTTTGTTTTTTGTAATAAAATACCTTTCATTTTCCTGCAAGAGTTGCAACTGTTCTTTTTTTCTACATTGTGTTTGTTTCATCGTTACTGTGGACCAGAGTTCTGGACACAGAATTCCCCAAAACTAAGACAACCGGTAACGCGGCCTCATTGCTCCCTGTCCATGACAACTCCCAAGGTGCCAGGCTCACGCCGTCGGCCCTGCCGAGTCACTCCGCACTCAGAATCTGGGATTGGCTTGCAATGATCTAAGATCAATCTTACAACTTCACATTTCACTTGTATCATCCTTCAATTGGTAGTAAATCCTTCGCTAAGGAATTGGTCCTCAAATCGTGGGGACAAGCGTACAACGGAAAGATTAGTTGCCATTTAATGTTTGCGACACAGAGAATGTAAATAGTTACATGACCACCTCGCTGCTGTAGCAGTGTAAGTCATGCTGCTATTAATATATTCTATGTCTCTAGTTTCCTGGCTGGCTGCTGGCTGTGCTTCTCTCCATCCCAACAATAACTCCGTTGTTAGTGGGTGCAGGAGACAATAGGGACACCAACAAGGTGGGAATAACCAGAACAGTATTTGAAGACTGACACGGTTCATTTAAAATTGCACTTTCAATGTATGCGCCAATTAACGTCATTCTTTTTGACAAAATAACTTGTTTTATCCTAGAGAATTAGAAACTAAACCTGAAGACATTAAACTAGTACAATTAAAATGTACGATTAATTGTAAAGTTAGCAAAATAAATAAATGATCTAATTCATATACTATATTCTTGGTTCTTTCGGTAAAGTCACGTAGAAGGGAAACAATAAAATAATAAAGATAATCCCTCAGCTATTTGCACAAACCAATCCCTTAGCTATTTCAATGCTAAATTACTAGTTGCCTCTGTGGATGTGTAGGTTTTGACTTTAACATAGCCATTCCTGTGACCAGTCACAAGCTAATCCCTTAGCTATTTCAATGCTAAATTACTAGTTGCCTCTGTGGATGTGTAGGTTTTGACTTTAACATAGCCAATTCCGTGACCAGTCACAAGCTAATCCCTCAGCTATTGATATGTAAACCCCTTTGTCAAGGTGCTTCACTTATCCCAACCAGCTTAAAAGTCTCTACGAATCTGAACATCGTTAATTGAAGCTCTGTCGTCCCGACAGTTACCTTTCACCTAAAGACGGCCGCTTGCGTTGTGGCCAAAACGTCGTGAGAATTTTATCGTGTCATTTTATTATTTTATTCTCATTCTACGTGACTTTACCGAAAGAACCAAAGAAAATAAAATAATAAAGATATAAAACAATAAAATTATCCAAATCAAAATTCATATACTGTTGATTTATTCACTCCATATCCGCAGTGGACACTGCCGGTTGTGTTCCTTCCTTAGCTCCCATTCCCACGTTAGTCTCGACCACCGGCCGTCATCACTTCAAGTTGTGTGTCCTGCCTCACCCCACCTTTCTAAACTAAAATTACGTCCTTAATTTGCATATGAAGTCCAATTGACGTGTCCGTCTTCCAGTATCAGTGTTGTTCTTAGGATGTGCATCATCTCTACGCTTCCTTGTGCATTTCTAAACATTGGTTATATTTTCTGTTTGTGATGCATCTGTTTGAAAAAAACGTTCTGCTTAAGGCATATGGCTCAGTTACGTTTCATTATTAAGTTAAGATAATAATAAGCACTTTGCTCTGCCCTGATACGCCTCTCTTAATCATTTTCATCCCTCTTCCCCTTCAACAACCGCCCTACGTGCAAATGCACTTCTGTGTTTTCAAGGCTGTGTCCCTGTTCTTTTTGCGTTCAGTTTGTCATTCCCCCGCACCTCCATTAAAGCATGGTTGGCAGCGTACGGTGCGAAAGAAGTTCACCATGCAAACATACGCTGCGTTGAAAAATGATTCTACTGATAGCAGACCAAACCTGGACAGATTTCTCAATACGAGTGCAATATCGAGGGTACAGATCAATACGACCTGAACACAGATGCTATTTCTCGGACGGTTGGCAACTCTAGCCATGCCCATACAAACATACACAACATCTTGACCATGAATCGCCTATGCGGCAGATTAAATGTCAAGCATTTTACATTGAATTCCGATCTACTTTTGTTCGTTTTGTTTGATTTTGGAGCAGTTTCAAGTAAGTATTTTTTATACAATTATTGTATTGTCATTTACTGTATAATTATGATAATAGACCAAGCACTGAGACATTGCCCAGGGTTGGTCTACAATCGAAAAGGTGGCAACCCCATAGCACACCCTCATGTGTTCCAGTGTTAACACATCGTATGTTTGTATCTTGAAATTCTTTCGCACCGTACGTAGCCCACCGTGCTAATCGGAGGTATGAGATAAGGACAAGGAACTAAACACAATAAGCAATTACTTAAGAAGAGTTTCAATTGAGTATGGGATGATTGCGAGTGCTGTCAATATGGCGGTGTTGACAACAAGCATCCACTTGAAACGAACGCGCTTCCGAAAATCTGCGATTTTATCATTTCATGCCGATACGTGGAGATGAGCGGGTTCACCGCGGGTCTTAAACAGCCCTTCCCCAGCCAACATGCACTGGGGGAAATTCCATCAATATTCTCATTAATAATCTGCTTTGGAAGACGAAGAAGAAAAAAGCTAATCCTGCAGGCATCGTGGATAATAAGATTAGAATATTACTTCGCCCCACATCACGGCGGATACGCACGAATGTTGAACGTCTTTGGGGCCGTCCATAAATGACGTCACGCACCTGGGGGGGGGGCGATCAGACATTTGTGACGATGTGTGACGAGGGGGGGGGGGGGTGAGAAATGTGACGTCACATCAAAATGCGCAACTTTAAGTAAATATAGACGACACGTTCTACTTAATTAAATATACTTTTTAATAAATGTTTTCTCCTACAACATCAGAGTGCAGCGCCACATTAAATACGCACTACAATGACAATAGTTTAAAGCGATTTGAAGCATGTTTTATTTGGTGGGAGGGGGGCCAGAGCTTTGTGATGTCATATTTGAGGGGGGGGTCTGACTTTTTGTGACGCCGTGTGACAATGGGGGGGTGGGGTCAAAAATCGTCAGAAGTCGCGTGACGTCATTTATGGACGGCCCCTTTGGCACCGTGCGTCGCCGAATCATTGCTCATCGGAGTGTCAGCTGTATGACAACGCGACGTGGCACGCAGTGCCAACGCACACCTGTCAACCCCTAACCATTGCCTCTCTTATTACAGACCAATTCAGACCTTATTGGTCACCCCGTGCCCCTTACAAATCTCAACGTTCATCCTACAAAATCCCATCACAAGGGGAGAAACACAAAACATTGTTTTGCCCGTTTTGAAACGGCTCTAGTAAGCCGTATGGACCTGAGAACTCAATCTCCCTGTACACCAATACGGGGTAACCCCGTACGGGTTGACACGGCATGCCAACGTGATACTGAATCGCGCCTTCGGCTCTAAGAGATTCGTT
The DNA here is from genome assembly GCF_048934315.1 of Petromyzon marinus. Lineage (NCBI taxonomy): Eukaryota > Metazoa > Chordata > Hyperoartia > Petromyzontiformes > Petromyzontidae > Petromyzon > Petromyzon marinus. The sequence goes on from NW_027423168.1 coordinate 33,975, forward strand.
TGTGACTGAACTGGAGATTAATGAATGATAAACCAGCCAGGGCTTCCCTCGCTGTACGCGGGTTCGGTTTGTTGCGCTATTTCACGCTGTGGGGGCCGTCCATAAATGACGTCACGCGATTTTAGACGATTTTTGACCCCCCCTCCCATCGTCACGCGGCGTCACAAAGAGTCAGAGCCCCCCCTCAAATATGACGGTACAAAGCTGTGCCCCCCCCCCCCCCCCAAAATAAAGCATGCTTCATATCGCTTTAAACTATTGTATCGTGGTGCTTATTTAATGTGGCGCTGCACTCTGATGTCGTAGGAGAAAATATTTATTAAAAAGTCTATTTAATTACGTAGAACGTGTTGTCTATATTTATTTAAAGTTGCGCATTTTGATGTGACGTCACATTTCTCACCCCCCCCCCCCCTCATTTATGGACGGCCCCAGTACAATGCGGCTACCTCTGACCCAAAAGTCGCTCTCTGGAGCTGCTGTGCACGTGTGTGGTGGGGGGAGCGGTGGGCTACGTACGGTGCGAAAGAATTTCAAGATACAAACATACGATGTGTTAACACTGGAACACATGAGGGTGTGCTATGGGGTTGCCACCTTTTCGATTGTAGACCAACCCTGGGCAATGTCTCAGTGCTTGGTCTATTATCACAATTATACAGTAAATGGCAATACAATAATTCTATTAAAAATACTTACTTGAAACTGCGCCAAAATAAATCAAAACGAACAAAAGTAGATCGAAATTCAATGTATAATGCTTGACATTTAATCTGCCGCATAGGCGATTCATGGTCAAGATGTTGTGTATGTTTGCATGGGCATGGCTAGAGTTGCCACCCGTCCATGAATTAGCATCTGTGTTCAGTTGGTATTGATCTGTACCCTCGATATTGCACTCGTATTGAGAAATCTGTCCAGGATTGGTCTGCAGTCAGTAGAATCATTTTTCAACGCAGCGTATGTTTGCATGGTGAACTTCTTTCGCACCGTACGCAGCCAACCATGCTTTACTGGAGGTGCGGGGGAATAACAAACTGAACGCAAAAAGAACAGGGACACAGCCTTGAAAACACAGAAGTGCATCTACACGTAGGGCGGTTGTTGAAGGGGAAGACGGATGAAAATGATTAAGAGAGGTGTATCAGGGCAGAACAAAGTGCTTATTGTTATCTTAACTTAATAATGAAACGTAACTGAGCCATATGCCTTAAGCAGAACGTTTTTTTTCAAACAGATGCATCACAAACGGAAAATAGAACCAATGTTTAGAAATGCACAAGGAAGCGTAGAGATGATGCACATCCTAAGAATTACACTGATACTGGAAGACGGACACGTCAATTGGACTTCATATGACTTCATATAATTAAGGACGTAATTTTAGTTTAGAAAGGTGGGGTGAGGCAGGACACACAACTTGAAGTGATGACGGCCGGTGGTCGAGACTAACGTGGGAATGGGAGCTAAGGAAGGAACACAACCGGCAGTGTCCACTGCGGAGATGGAGTGAATAAATCAACAGTATATGAATTTTGATTTGGGGAATTTTATTGTTTTATATCTTTATTATTTTATTTTCTTTGGTTCTTTCGGTAAAGTCACGTAGAATGAGAATAAAATAATAAAAAAACACAATAAAATTCTCACGTTTTGGCCACAACGCAAGCGGCCGTCTTTAGGTGAAAGGTACAGTACTGTCGGGACGACAGAGCTTCAATTAACGATGTTAAGATTCGTAGCGACTTTTAAGCTGGTTGGGAGAAGTAAGGCACCTTGACAAAGGGGTTTACATATCAATAGCTGAGGGATTAGCTTGTGACTGGTCACGGAATTGGCTATGTTAAAGTCAAAACCGACACATCCACAGAGGCAACTAGTAATTTAGCATTGAAATAGCTAAGGGATTAGCTTGTGACTGGTCACAGGAATGGCTATGTTAAAGTCAAAACCTACACATCCACAGAGGCAACTAGTAATTTAGCATTGAAATAGCTAAAGGGATTAGCTTGTGCAAATAGCTGAGGGATTAGCTTGTGACTGGTCACGGAAATGGCTATGTTAAAGTAAAAACCTACATCTTCTTTGGTTCTTTCGGTAAAGTCACGTAGAATGAGAATAAAATAATAAATTTATAAAATAAAATAACACAATAATATTCTCACGACGTTTCGGCCACAACACAAGCGGCCTTCATCAGGTGAAGGGGGCGAGACTGTCTGGTAGGACAGCGCTGGAGTGAGAGAGCCACGTTCAGATCACGGCTTTTAAGCTGTGTGAGAGGAACAAAGAGCCTTGACGAAGGAATTAGCATAAAATTTAGCATTGAAATGGCTGAATGATTAGCTTGTGACTGGTCACAGAAATAGCTATGTTAAAAGTTAAAGCGTACACATCCGCAGAGGCCCCCATTGTTAAAAGGAATTAGCATAGAATTTAGCATTGAAATAGCTAAGTTAAGGCATACACATCCGCAGAGGCACCCCTTGACAATGGGATTAGCATAGAATTTAGCATTGAAATGGCTGAGTGACTCGCTTGTAACTGCTACAGAAATAGTTACGTTGAAGTCAGAGCATACACATTCACCGAGGCACTTAGTACAAATCAAAACAGGAGAATTTAGCATTGAAATAACTAGGCGAATTTAGCATTGAAATAACTGGGTGATTTGCTAGTGACTGGTCACAGAAATATATGTTAAAGTAAGGCCTACACATCCACAGAGCTTCAATGAACGCTGTTAAGATTCGTAGCGACTTTTAAGCTGGTTGGGAGAAGTGAGGAGTGAGGCTCCCTCCTCTGCCGATGTTCTGTCTCAGATGTGAATAATTAGTATTGTATTACAATTCTATAAACAATACAGTGTTGTAGTGCATCACGTGTTGATGTTCCATTGCACAGCCACGTTCCAAATGCTATAATGACGTAAGAGCCGTGGAAACCTCTGACGTCACGGTGACGTCATGGCCCGGTGACGTCACGGCAGAGGTCAGAGTGGAGTCGGCTCCTGGAGAGGAAACCACCTCACCCCACGCTGCTCCTCCACTTCGAGTTCTTCAGAGACCTTCGCCACCATCACCACCATGGCGATCTTCACGGCTGTCCTCACTGTGGTTCTGCTGCTCACGCAGCCGATGGTGGAGCTCCTCGGAGGATCTCGGCGTGGGGGTTCGGACATTAACGCCTCCAACACCACCACCACCACGATCAACTACTCGGGACTCGTGAAGAACGTCTCTGCATCAGCAGGGGTCGCCACCTGGGGACCGATGTTCAGTAGCCACAGTGAGGACATTGTGGACAGCGTGCTCCCTGCCCTCCTGCAGGCTATGGGTGAGCTGAGCAGCAGCTGCCAGGCCATAGTGGACAGCGCGCTCCCTGCTCTGCTCCACGCTGTAGGTCAGCTGTACAGCGGCTGCAAGGAGGCCATCAGCTCCACCGTGCTGCTGAACACCCTGCACATCGCCGTGCATCTCTGGCGTTTCATACGTCGCCAAGTGAGTGAGCAACATCCATCATCATCACCACCATCAGCCATGGTCAATCCACTAGTGGGTAGAGACCTCCACGACCCGTCGCCACCTCCCACGATGCCGCTGTGCAGTAATCCACCCAGCACCTGCACGTGGAGCGATTTCATTGCTTCATCTCCCCACTGGGCACCCTCTCGGATGACCCCCTCGCAGCCCGTCGGCATCACTCGCCCCCTTCACACCTCCACCGATCCCCCTCAACTCCACTCACGGTGTCTTCAACAGCCTGGTTGGGCACTGGAACAGTATCCCGGACAGTGCCGGATTAAGCTCGTGCGGGTCCTGTAGCTTATATTATAAAGGTGCCCAGAATAAATAAAAAAAACACAATTATAAAGCACGAAGTTTTTAACTTGCATAGTAAAGTAATTGTAATTTTACTATAGTAATAGAGCAAGTACAGAATCACTGAACGGGGATTTATAGGGTGAGATCATTTAGCGCGGGGCGCTTGAAAGTGCGGGGCCCACAGCTAATGATTATTTTGTTCCGAGGATAATCCGGCACTGATCACGGATTGAGTATGAGGAGCAGTGATGAGATGTAAAGTATTTTTTAACATGTTATTAAAATGTTATGTTTAATAGAAAATATAATGTTGTTTGTCTCTTAGCTGTGATTCGTAAAAAACTGTTGTTACTCAATGGTCTTTCGGTAAAGTCACGTAGAAAAAATAAACAAAATAATAGAATACGACGTTTCGATTGCAACTCAAGCAGTCGTCATCAGGTGAAACTAAAGTTGAGAGAGAGAGAGACCAAACACAGACAGGGAGACACAAAGATCCCCCGTATAGCCTGAACAGACTGTAGGGGCAAGTGCTGTTAGCGAGCACCTGTGAAGGCCGGAACAGTACACGAGGGGGTGGGTGGCCAGCACCACGCCCGACCGCCTTTGTCTCCCTAGTGGCGATGTTTACACACCGCACCAGGTACTCATTTGAGGCTGAGTCGACCTAGGGGAGGCCCGGGACCGGTTCAGATAATCGTCACTGGTGTTGGCCGTGAGCGGGAATCGAACCCGGGTCGCCAGGTTCATAGCGCAGCGTAGCGCTAACAGCTGCACCACCGCTCCCCACACACAGGGAGACACACAAGCAGAGAAGGACGGTGATCAACCAGGCAAAGTATTATTTGTTGTGTTGGCCGACTCAATGAGTTGCATTACATTTCTAAGTTTGCTGAGTTTGATCCTCTTTCTATCAGCTTGTACCCTCTGTAAATTTCACCCCCACTATCTCGCCCGTTACGGCAGCCCCTCCGCTCCCACTCCCCCTCGGAGTAGCCGAGGGATTAGCCGGGGTATGCTTGCTCTGCGATCTTACATTTACTTGCAAATCCCACCACAAACGTATATAGTGTAACCTTTGGTTGCAGTAGCTCTCTCGCTACATTTCTTCCTGTCTCAGCAGTCCGCCTGCTGTATTATTTCACCTGAAGACGATTGCTTGTGTTGTGACCACGTGTATACTGTTTACTACAGTACTATGGTGTTGTGACCACGTGTATACTGTTTAATATAGTACTATAGTGTTGTGACCACGTGTATACTGTTTACTATAGTACTATAGTGTTTTGACCACGTGTATACTGTTTACTATAGTACTATAGTGTTGGGACCACGTGTATACTGTTTACTACAGTACTATAGTGTTGTGACCACGTGTATACGGTTTACTATAGTACTATAGTGTTGGGACCACGTGTATACTGTTTACTACAGTACTATAGTGTTGTGACCACGTGTATACTGTTTACTATAGTACTATAGTGTTGGGACCACGTATATACTGTTTACTACAGTACTATAGTGTTGTGACCACGTGTATACTGTTTACTATAGTACTATAGTGTTGTGACCATGTGTATACTGTTTACTATAGTACTATAGTGTTTTGACCACGTGTATACTGTTTACTATAGTACTATAGTGTTGGGACCACGTGTATACTGTTTACTATAGTACTGTAGTGTTGTGACCACGTGTATACTGTATACTACAGTACTATAGTGTTGTGACCACGTGTATACTGTTTACTATAGTACTATAGTGTTGGGACCACGTGTATACTGTTTACTACAGTACTATAGTGTTGTGACCACGTGTATACTGTTTCCTATAGTACTATAGTGTTGTGACCATGTGTATACTGTTTACTATAGTACTATAGTGTTGTGACCACGTCTATACTGTTTACTACAGTACTATAGTGTTGTGACCACGTGCATACTGTTTACTATAGTACTGTAGTGTTGTGACCACGTGTATACTGTATACTACAGTACTATAGTGTTGTGACCACGTGTATACTGTTTACTATAGTACTATAGTGTTGGGACCACGTGTATACTGTTTACTACAGTACTATAGTGTTGTGACCACGTGTATACTGTTTACTATAGTACTATAGTGTTGTGACCACGTGTATACTGTTTACTATAGTACTATAGTGTTGTGACCACGTGTATACTGTTTACTATAGTACTATAGTGTTGGGACCACGTGTATACTGTTTACTACAGTACTATAATGTTGTGACCACGTGTATACTGTTTCCTATAGTACTATAGTGTTGTGACCATGTGTATACTGTTTACTATGGTACTATAGTGTTGTGACCACGTGTATACTGTTTACTACAGTACTATAGTGTTGAGACCAAGTGTATACTGTTTACTATAGTACTGTAGAGTTGTGACCACGTGTATACTGTTTACTATAGTACTATAGTGTTGTGACCACGTGTATACTGTTTACTATAGTACTATAATGTTGTGACCACGTGTATACTGTTTACTACAGTACTATAGTGGTGTGACCACGTGTGTACTGTTTACTATAGTACTATAGTGTTGTGACCACGTGTATACTGTTTACTATAGTACTATAGTTTTGTGACCACGTGTGTAATGTTTACTACAGTACTATAGTGTTGTGATCACGTGTGTAATGTTTACTACAGTACTATAGTGTTGTGACCACGTGTATACTGTTTACTACAGTTCTATAGTGGTGTGACCACGTGTGTACTGTTTACTATAGTACTATAGTGTTGTGACCACGTGTACACTGTTTGCTACAGTACTATAGTGTTGTGACCACGTGTGTAATGTTTACTACAGTACTATAGTGTTGTGATCACGTGTGTAATGTTTACTACAGTACTATAGTGTTGTGACCACGTGTATACTGTTTACTACAGTACTATAGTGTTGTGACCACGTGTATACTGTTTACTATAGTACTATAGTGTGACCACGTGTATACTGTTTACTACAGTACTATAGTGTTGTGACCACGTCTATACTGTTTACTATAGTACTATAGTGTTGTGACCACGTGTATACTGTTTACTATAGTACTATAATGTTGTGACCACGTGTATACTGTTTACTACAGTTCTATAGTGGTGTGACCACGTGTGTACTGTTTACTATAGTACTATAGTGTTGTGACCACGTGTACACTGTTTGCTACAGTACTATAGTGTTGTGACCACGTGTGTAATGTTTACTACAGTACTATAGTGTTGTGATCACGTGTGTAATGTTTACTACAGTACTATAGTGTTGTGACCACGTGTATACTGTTTACTACAGTACTATAGTGTTGTGACCACGTGTATACTGTTTACTATAGTACTATAATGTTTTGACCACGTGTATACTGTTTACTATAGTACTATAGTGTTGGGACCACGTGTATACTGTTTACTATAGTACTGTAGTGTTGTGACCACGTGTATACTGTATACTACAGTACTATAGTGTTGTGACCACGTGTATACTGTTTACTATAGTACTATAGTGTTGGGACCACGTGTATACTGTTTACTACAGTACTATAGTGTTGTGACCACGTGTATACTGTTTCCTATAGTACTATAGTGTTGTGACCATGTGTATACTGTTTACTATAGTACTATAGTGTTGTGACCACGTCTATACTGTTTACTACAGTACTATAGTGTTGTGACCACGTGCATACTGTTTACTATAGTACTGTAGTGTTGTGACCACGTGTATACTGTATACTACAGTACTATAGTGTTGTGACCACGTGTATACTGTTTACTATAGTACTATAGTGTTGGGACCACGTGTATACTGTTTACTACAGTACTATAGTGTTGTGACCACGTGTATACTGTTTACTATAGTACTATAGTGTTGTGACCACGTGTATACTGTTTACTATAGTACTATAGTGTTGTGACCACGTGTATACTGTTTACTATAGTACTATAGTGTTGGGACCACGTGTATACTGTTTACTACAGTACTATAGTGTTGTGACCACGTGTATACTGTTTCCTATAGTACTATAGTGTTGTGACCATGTGTATACTGTTTACTATGGTACTATAGTGTTGTGACCACGTGTATACTGTTTACTACATTACTATAGTGTTGAGACCAAGTGTATACTGTTCACTATAGTACTGTAGAGTTGTGACCAAGTGTATACTGTTTACTATAGTACTATAGTGTTGGGACCACGTGTATACTGTTTACTACAGTACTATAGTGTTGTGACCACGTGTATACTGTTTACTATAGTACTATAGTGTTGGGACCACGTGTATACTGTTTACTACAGTACTATAGTGTTGTGACCACGTGTATACTGTTTACTATCGTACTATAGTTTTGTGACCACGTCTATACTGTTTACTATAGTACTATAGTGTTGTGACCACGTGTATACTGTTTACTATAGTACTATAATGTTGTGACCACGTGTATACTGTTTACTACAGTTCTATAGTGGTGTGACCACGTGTGTACTGTTTACTATAGTACTATAGTGTTGTGACCACGTGTACACTGTTTGCTACAGTACTATAGTGTTGTGACCACGTGTGTAATGTTTACTACAGTACTATAGTGTTGTGATCACGTGTGTAATGTTTACTACAGTACTATAGTGTTGTGACCACGTGTATACTGTTTACTACAGTACTATAGTGTTGTGACCACGTGTATACTGTTTACTATAGTACTATAGTGTGACCACGTGTATACTGTTTACTACAGTACTATAGTGTTGTGACCACGTCTATACTGTTTACTATAGTACTATAGTGTTGTGACCACGTGTATACTGTTTACTATAGTACTATAATGTTGTGACCACGTGTATACTGTTTACTACAGTTCTATAGTGGTGTGACCACGTGTGTACTGTTTACTATAGTACTATAGTGTTGTGACCACGTGTACACTGTTTGCTACAGTACTATAGTGTTGTGACCACGTGTGTAATGTTTACTACAGTACTATAGTGTTGTGATCACGTGTGTAATGTTTACTACAGTACTATAGTGTTGTGACCACGTGTATACTGTTTACTACAGTACTATAGTGTTGTGACCACGTGTATACTGTTTACTATAGTACTATAGTGTGACCACGTGTATACTGTTTACTACAGTACTATAGTGTTGTGACCACGTGTATACTGTTTACTACAGTACTATAGTGTTGTGACCACGTGTATACTGTTTACTACAGTACTATGGTGTTGTGACCACGTGTATACTGTTTACTACAGTACTATAGTGTTGTGACCACGTGTATACTGTTTACTACAGTACTATAGTGTTGTGTCCACGTGTATACTGTTTACTACAGTACTATAGTGTTGTGACCACGTGTATACTGTTTACTATAGTACTATAGTGTTGTGACCACGTGTATATTGTTTACTACAGTACTATAGTGTTGTGACCACGTGTATACTGTTTACTATAGTACTATAGTGTTGTGACCACGTGTTTACTGTTTACTATAGTACTATAGTGTTGTGACCACGTGTACACTGTTTACTACAGTACTATAGTGTTGTGACCACGTGTGTAATGTTTACTACATTACTATAGTGTTGGGACCACGTGTATACTGTTTACTACAGTACTATAGTGTTGTGACCACGTGTATACTGTTTCCTATAGTACTATAGTGTTGTGACCATGTGTATACTGTTTACTATAGTACTATAGTGTTGTGACCACGTGTATACTGTTTACTACAGTACTATAGTGTTGTGACCACGTGTATACTGTTTACTATAGTACTATAGTGTTGTGACCATGTGTATACTGTTTACTATAGTACTATAGTGTTGTGACCACGTCTATACTGTTTACTACAGTACTATAGTGTTGTGACCACGTGCATACTGTTTACTATAGTACTGTAGTGTTGTGACCACGTGTATACTGTATACTACAGTAATATAGTGTTGTGACCACGTGTATACTGTTTACTATAGTACTATAGTGTTGGGACCACGTGTATACTGTTTACTACAGTACTATAGTGTTGTGACCACGTGTATACTGTTTACTATAGTACTATAGTGTTGTGACCATGTGTATACTGTTTACTATAGTACTATAGTGTTGTGACCACGTCTATACTGTTTACTACAGTACTATAGTGTTGTGACCACGTGCATACTGTTTACTATAGTACTGTAGTGTTGTGACCACGTGTATACTGTATACTACAGTACTATAGTCTTGTGACCACGTGTATACTGTTTACTATAGTACTATAGTGTTGGGACCACGTGTATACTGTTTACTACAGTACTATAGTGTTGTGACCACGTGTATACTGTTTCCTATAGTACTATAGTGTTGTGACCATGTGTATACTGTTTACTATAGTACTATAGTGTTGTGACCACGTCTATACTGTTTACTACAGTACTATAGTGTTGTGACCACGTGCATACTGTTTACTATAGTACTGTAGTGTTGTGACCACGTGTATACTGTATACTACAGTACTATAGTCTTGTGACCACGTGTATACTGTTTACTATAGTACTATAGTGTTGGGACCACGTGTATACTGTTTACTACAGTACTATAGTGTTGTGACCACGTGTATACTGTTTACTATAGTACTATATTGTTGTGACCACGTGTATACTGTTTACTATAGTACTATAGTGTTGTGACCACGGGTATACTGTTTACTATAGTACTATAGTGTTGTGACCACGTGTATACTGTTTACTACAGTACTATAGTGTTGTGACCAAGTGTATACTGTTTACTATAGTACTGTAGTGTTGTGACCACGTGTATACTGTTTACTATAGTACTATAGTGTTGGGACCACGTGTATACTGTTTACTATAGTACTATAGTGTTGGGACCACGTGTATACTGTTTACTACAGTACTATAGTGTTGTGACCACGTGTATACTGTTTACTATAGTACTATAGTGTTGTGACCACGTCTATACTGTTTACTATAGTACTATAGTGTTGTGACCACGTGTATACTGTTTACTATAGTACTATAATGTTGTGACCACGTGTATGCTGTTTACTACAGTACTATAGTGGTGTGACCACGTGTGTACTGTTTACTATAGTACTATAGTGTTGTGACCACGTGTACACTGTTTGCTACAGTACTATAGTGTTGTGACCACGTGTGTAATGTTTACTACAGTACTATAGTGTTGTGATCACGTGTGTAATGTTTACTACAGTACTATAGTGTTGTGACCACGTGTATACTGTTTACTACAGTACTATAGTGTTGTGACCACGTGTGTACTGTTTACTATAGTACTATATTGTGACCACGTGTATACTGTTTACTACAGTACTATAGTGTTGTGACCACGTGTATACTCTTTACTACAGTACTATAGTGTTGTGACCAAGTGTGTACTGTTTACTACAGTACTATAGTGTTGTGACCACGTGTATACTGTTTACTATAGTACTGTAGTGTTGTGACCACGTGTATACTGTATTTTTTATAGTACTATAGTGTTGTGACCACGTGTATACTGTTTACTACAGTACTATAGTGTTGTGACCACGTGTGTACTGTTTACTACAGTACTATAGTGTTGTGACCACGTGTATACTGTTTACTATAGTACTATAGTGTTGTGACCACGTGTATACTGCGGGATTGTGGGTAATCGTCTCCCATGCTCGGTCTCAGTCGGTGTGCCTCACTCGTATAGTCAACATCCGTGCGAACCTATCTTGTTTACTATAGTACTATAGTGTTGTGACCACGTGTATACTGTTTACTACAGTACTATAGTGTTGTGACTACGTGTATACTGTTTACTACAGTACTGTAGTGTTGTGAATACGTGTGTGCGTAAAGCATTTTTTTATTTTGTGTCCATGTGTAGTGACTGTTCTTTAGTAACTGTACTGCAAGTGAAAGTCGTCCTACACAATAACCATCCTCTATCTCGTCTCCCTCACACCAGCCACGATTAAATGTAATTAATAAATTTGATTACTTTATATTAAATAATAAAAATATAAAAAGGTATTTTGTATTAATATTTTTTATATGAATACGGTATTTTTGGTTTGTGGAACGAATCATCTGAGTTTCCATTATTTCTTATGGGGGAAATTCGCTTTGATATACGAGTGCTTTGGATTAAGAGCACGTTTCCAGAAGGAATTATGCTCGCAATCCAAGGTTTCACTTTATTAGTTATTTTTCTATCTACGTGATTTTACCGAAAGATACCAAAGAGTATGCTGTTGTTAGTTTAAATGTTTGGTAAGTAAGACTTAGTCTGTGCTGCTCTCCAGTTGCCTGGATGAAAAGTGGCCCAAGTTTTTCCCAATCCTGGCCTCCTGGCTCAAAAACGTAAAAAACAAACTCGCAAGTCTGTCCCCAGGGTCACAACGCACTCACAGACACGGAGCAGGGAGATTCAGCTAATGACGCCGTTGATGTTTTTCGTAACTTTTGCAGAGAGCGATGAGAATGAGGATGAGGACCGGAAGGAGGAAGATTTCCCGGGCGCTGCAGAGAAAGAAAGGTGGAGGTCTCGGCCGAGCACCGAGTCCCTGGGCTCGTATGGCCGCGGCGCGGAGACGAAAGCGGCGGGCGCAGGGGAGGGGAAACAGCCCCGGCACCAAGCAGAGCTGTGCTCCTCACCTGAAGAATCCAGCTCCACTCAGGCCATCGCTCCCACTGGGGCCATCGCCTCCACCTCCACTCGGGCCATTGCCTCCATCTCTACTCGGGCCATCGCCTCCACCGCTGCCATCGCCTCCCCCGCTGCCATCGCCTCCACCTCCACTCAGGCCATCGCCTCCATCTCTACTCAGGCCATCGCCTCCCCCACTGATATCAACTCCACCTCCAATGCTTCCATCGCCTCCACCTCCACTCGGGCCATCGCCTCCACCTCCACTCGGGCCATCGCCTCCACCTCCACTCGGGCCATCGCCTCCACCTCTACTCAGGCCATCGCCTCCACCTCTACTCAGGCCATCGCCTCCACCTCCACTCAGGACATCGTCTCCATCTCTACTCAGGCCATCGCCTCCCCCACTGATATCAACTGCACCTCCACTGCTTCCATCGCCTCCACCTCCACTCAGGCCATCGCCTCCACCTCCACTCGGGCCATCTTCTCCACCTCCACTCGGGCCATCGCCTCCACCTCTACTCAGGCCATCGCCTCCACCTCCACTCAGGCCATCGCCTCCACCTCTACTCAGGCCATCGCCTCCACCTCCACTCAGGCAATCGCCTCTACCTCCACTCGGGCCATCGCCTCCACCTCTACTCAGGCCATCGCCTCCACCTCTACTCAGGCCATCGCCTCCATCTCTACTCAGGCCATCGCCTCCACCTCTACTCATGCCATCGTCTCCACCTCAACTCAGGCCATCGCCTCCACCTCTACTCAGGCCATCGCCTCCACCTCCACTCAGGACATCGTCTCCATCTCTACTCAGGCCATCGCCTCCCCCACTGATATCAACTCCACCTCCACTGCTTCCATCGCCTCCACCTCCACTCAGGCCATTGCCTCCACCTCCACTCGGGCCATCTTCTCCACCTCCACTCGGGCCATCGCCTCCACCTCTACTCAGGCCATCGCCTCCACCTCCACTCAGGCCATCGCCTCCACCTCTACTCAGGCCATCGCCTCCACCTCCACTCAGGCAATCGCCTCTACCTCCACTCATGCCATCGTCTCCACCTCAACTCAGGCCATCGCCTCCACCTCCACTCAGGCCATCGCCTCCACCTCTACTCAGGCCATCGCCTCCATCTCTACTCAGGCCATTGCCTCCACCTCTACTCATGCCATCGTCTCCACCTCAACTCAGGCCATCGCCTCTACCTCTACTCAGGCCATCGCCTCCACCTCTACTCAGGCCATCGTCTCCACCTCTACTCAGGCAATCGCCTCCATCTCTACTCAGGCCATTGCCTCCACCACTGATATCAACTCTACCCCCACTGCTGACATCGACTCCACCTTCACTCCTGCCATTGCCTCAACCTTCACTTCTGCCATCGCCTCCACTGCCACTATCGCCACCACCGCCACTCGCACCATCACCTCCACCCATGAGTAATCAAGCTAACCCCCAGGATTGGGAGCTCCCTGCTTTCCACCTGCCTCCACCTCCACCAGAGCCCTGGGCTCCTCCACCCCACCGTGATACCAGACCGGGCCCGGCACACGAGTCTTTTGCTCCCTGTTCTTCACGGCAGCGTTACCGCAAGTCCCGCAACAGCCGCCTTCCTCCCCGCCTCCGCAAACCTCCTCTCGAATCCTCAACTCCACTGCTGCCATCGCCTCCATCTCTACTCAGGCCATTGCCTCCACCACTGATATCAACTCTACCCCCACTGCTGACATCGACTCCACCTTCACTCCTGCCATTGCCTCAACCTCCACTTCTGCCATCGCTTCCACTGCCACTATCGCCACCACCGCCACTCGCACCATCACCTCCACCCATGAGTAATCAAGCTAAACCCCAGGATTGGGAGCTCCCTGCTTTCCACCTGCCTCCACCTCCACCAGAGCCCTGGGTTCTTCCACGCCACCGTGATACCAGACCGGGCCCGGCACACGAGTCTTTTGCTCCCTATTCTTCACGGCAGCGTTACCGCAAGTCCCGCAACAGCCGCCTTCCTCCCCGCCTCCGCAAACCTCCTCTCGAATCCTCAACTCCATCCGCATTGATTCGTCCCATCCACCCGGACCGAGAGCACCTTCCCCCCGGCCTCGCTCCACCTGCAGGGCAGCGGATCCCCCCCCAGCCCAGGTGCAACGGCCGGGGTCCCGCGTACGGAGTCCCAGGTGCCCCTTCTGCCTGGCACCACTCCCACGAGTCGCGCTTCACGCGGCGTCCCGCCCTCCTCCCCACGCCTCCACCGGATCAGTGGATTCCTCCCCACCTTCGTCCCAGCCGAGCGGCTCCTGCTCCACACTGGGCCACCCGTCCCACTTTTGTTCCGTGCCGCTCCACAGATTTCCATGACAGACATCATCATCCGCCCCTTGTCCAACCCACACCACTGCATCACCATAGCCCGGCGACATTCACGGACTGCTCACACACGTGACTCCTGCTGGTCGGGTGACCGTGATGAACTATATGTGTCGCGTTGATGGCCATGTGATGGACATTGCTTTGAGTGGCAGAGCAGGTGGTTGTCATGATTAATACATTTGTGTTGTTATTGGACACTGCAGTGTGCGTGTGAGTTGCTGTGCGGTGCAACAGAGCACGTATTTGGTGTCGATCTTCACGTGTGTGTGATTGTGTGGAGCGGTAGTGTCATGGTTAACGCTACACCGCGCTTCGAAACCCAGGTTTGACCCGAGTTAGCTTTCCGCACACGGCCACAGCCGGTGCAAGCAGTTGCGCAACTCGGTTGCACACAACTGAAGTCACTCTACACGTGGAAGTCTCTGCAACCAATTTGCTTGGCGATTGGTGGCCAGAACCACGAGCGATCCACACAGCACAGGGTGCTGGTCAGTCTGACCAACCACCCATTTCACCTGACTTTCCACAAAATCACCATTAATGTTCCTTTCCCAGGCAGTGACACCAACTCTGCCAAAGTGTGTTAGGAACTAATGCTGTGTATGTTCGGCAGAAACTCTGCACGATTCTGCTGATAAGACACTTAATTTCGAAACCATTTGAGAATGTCGTATTTATAATAAACGTGCACCATTTTTTAGCTGCTTGCCGCCCCTGTACATAGTACCTCTGTATTGATTACAAGTCCTGTGTGCTCACCATTGTACCATGGCATGTGCCTAGGTGGCACTACCTGATGGCTCCCATCCATAGCTGCCAGGCCATCGGCCAGCGCGATAAATATTCGACGCCAACCAACAAATATTTATTCCCACGAGGGGTGACGGGAACCGAACCAGGGATGTCCAGAGCAATCAACTCGTTAATGCGGGAGACCTGAATAGTTCCCGGCGCGTGACACAGTAACGCTGTTCGGCTGGCGACAGCACTCTGCTGCCGTATGCAACAACACACTCCACCCCGTTGACAACCTGGGACAGAACCGCGCCAATGCTGGTGTTGGTTGCGTCAGTATCAAGGACGCACGGCATGGCAAAGTCAGAGTAGCGGAGGGGAATTGCGAAGCGCAACAAATGCGGCTTCCTCCTCCCCCCAATGAAACCTCTGACCCATAACCGTCAAGGCGTGGAGAGGTTTTGCGAAGGTAGCGAACCCAGTGACAAACCGGCGATAATAAGACGCAAAACCAATAAAACTCTGCACCTGCATCATCAACGTGGGGGTCGGCCACGTCCGAACACACGTGGTTTTGTCGGGATCTATCGCAATGCCCGATTTACTGAGAATATGACCGAGATACCGCACGGATTTCTGAAGGGGGTAACACTTCTGCGGCTTGAATTTGAGATGGGCCGCTCGCATTTTAAGAAAGACAGCGCGTAACCAATCAAGATGTTCTTTGAACGTACGGCTGAAGACGATGACATCGTCGAGGTATTGTAAGCATGAGTCCCATTGAAGTCCAGCCAGCACCAGCTCCATCAGTCATTGGAACGTAGCCGGTGCTGCGTGGAGTCCCATGGGAAGCTGATTTAATTCAAACAGGCCTTGAGGTGTTCGAAAAGCCGTTTGGGTTTAGAGGCCTCATTTAGTGGCAAATGCCAAAATCCGGACAGGAGATCAAGGGTGGAGAAGTTCTGTGCTCCCGCCAGAGCGTCCAGGGAATCGTCCATCCGAGGGAGAGGATACGCGTCAGCCACCGATATCTTATGAAGCTTCCTAAAGTCGACACACAACTGCAAGCTACCATCGTGCTTCTTAATGTGGTGGGTAATTGTCAGGCGTAATACGCCGCCACCACTACTGGAAAATATGTAGCTGCAGTCAGGGCCCAACAGGCGGCAATAGCGGGTCCGGCCTGTACCAAGTAGGACTCGTAGGTAAGGCAATTTGGAGGGCGGTTTGGAACCGGAGGTGGACACCCCAGGCCCCCAGTGGGGGCTGGGGGATTGCGCCGACATCCCCGGGGCCGGTGGGTCGTCGTCCTCTTCATCTGGAGACCTGGTACGTATTGTTCGCCTAGTCTCCATAATCTATAGTTAATTAACTAACGTTTGGCCACTTCCAACACCAGTTGTAGTGGGCTCAAATGGAGACTCAGGCTTCTATAGGAGACAACACGTTTATTTAACATTAACACGCTAAAACTAGATTCAAAGTTTTCGTGACTGCAGGAATTACTCTTTGGTTTTTTCGGTTAAGTCACGTTGACAGAAAAAAAATTAAATAATAGAATACGCCGTTTTTCTAGTGTCGCTCCTAGAATTTTGTTGACGGACAAATGGACAAATGGCACAATAGCTTAGTGTTTGTGTATGTATATGTTATGTTTTTAAGAGAAGACAAGTTTGTAAATATATTTTTGCCCCGGGAAACGCTGGGTACTTCCCGCTGGTACTGATATTAAAATATATATTTTAAACTGTGCCAAAATCAATCAAAACGAACAACAGTAGATCAGAATTAAATCTACAATGCTTGATATTTTATCATCCGCATAGGCGAGTGATGGTCAGGATGTTGTGTATGTGTAGTCACATAGAATTGGTCACTACGTAGCATAGCGCTGGCTGCTGGCAGGGAAGGGGATCTGCAGAGTGAAGCAGCCCTGATTGACAGCAGACCACGTGATAGACCTGAGAAGGATCTCGGGTAGGACACGTCGAGATCCTGCTAGTAGATTCTAGAAGGGGAGCGTGGCCGGAGGGGAGCGAGGCCGCGCTAAGAGGATTAAAGGGGACCCCGAGCAGGGGATGAGGGCCATCGTTTGGAGTGGGATCGCCGTCGTCGTCGTCGTCGTTGCTGTTGAAGATCGTCGCCTTCGCCGCTGTCGTCATCCACTTGATAATTGTGCTGCTAGCAGTAGTTGCCTGTCTTAGTTCAGCGCCGTCAGTGTCAGATGGCGAGCGTTGTGTTGTAGGCTAGCCACGAGTGAGAGTTGCGTTTAAGCGAGGGACAGAGCGTTGTATTACAGCAGAGAGTGTGTAACAGTATGCTCGGTGTGTAATTAAAGAATTGCCTCGAAGAAGTTACGTCTCCAAGTTAGTCACTATATATTTTTTCATGGGCATGGCTAGAGTTGTCACCTGTCCAGGAATTACCATTTGTGTTTAGGTGGTGGGTATTCATTCTTACGAGATATAGCACCCGCATTGTGTCGTTTACTGTGTAGTTCTGATAATTCTAGACTGAGTGCTGACTGAGAAATCTGTCCAGGCTTGGTCTACAGTCAAAAATGTGGCAATCTCATAGCAGCACCCTCCTGCGTCTCCAGTGTGAATATGCTGTAGAGTAAGTTTTCAACGCAGCGTATGTTTGCATGCTGAACTTCTTTCGCACCGTACGCAGGCAACCATGCTTATTGGCGGTGCGGGGGAATAACAAATTGAACAAAAAGAACAGGGACACAACTTGAAAACATAGAAGTGCATTTATACGTGGGGCGGTTGTTGAAGGGGGAGAGGGATGAAAATTATTAAGAGAGGCGTATCAGGGCAGAGCACAGTGCTGATTGGAATCTGAACTTAAATCATGAAACGTAACAAAGCCATTTTCCTAAAGCAGAACGTTTTTTAATCAGTGGATATGACCTGCAACAACAGATGCATCACAAACATGGCCATTGACGAAGACAATGGAACCAATGTTGAGAAGTGCACAAGGAAGCATAGAGATGCACATGCTAGGAATTAAACTGAGAATGGAAGACGGACACGTCAATTGGACATCATATGCAAATTAAAGGCATAATTTTAGTTTAGAAAGGTGGGGTGAGGCAGGACACACAACTTGAAGAGATGACGGCCGGTGGTCGTGACTAACGTGGGAATGGGAGCTAAAGGAGGGAACACAACCAATAGAGCGTCCACTGCGAAGATGGATCGAATAAATCAACCGGTGGGCAGTAGCCAGACAGATTTTTGCATTGCAAATCCGCAAGAGATGGTGATGGCTTCGGACAGAAGTGGAGAAATCACGGCTGGAGATGGTGACGGCTGCATAAGCAGCTTTGGAAAACATTTACACGATATCACCTTCAAAAACAACCATTCACTAAAACTCATTTTCATTAAATGTGTATTCAGAAAGATAAACTAAAACAGTACAGGAATTATATCGTCTTTATTTTGCAAATTTTACAATAAAGGGTATTTTTTTCATTGCACTAGTTTAAGATAAAAACATTTTTTGCCGAAATAATGACATTAATAGGCACATTAATTGAAAGTGCAATTTTAAATAAACCGTGTAATTATTCGATAGTTTTGGTTAGAGTCTGTGCCTGTGTTAGAGTGCCAGAAAAAGTCCTGGCAAGGATTATTCAACATCACCTTGCCAGGCATGCTGAGAAGAGGATTGGGGAGCCCCATTGTGGTTTCAGGCCAGGGCAGCCACAGATGCCACATCTTCCTTCCGTTTGCTACAGCAGAGGAGTGTTGAATTCCGACAGGACTTACAGCTCTGCTTTATTGACCTGGTCAATGCCTATGATGCCATCAATAGGTCTGGACTCTGGGTTGTTCTTCATGCTTTCGGAGTCTCTGACTCTCTGCTCACAATAATTAAGGACTTCCATGATATTGAGCAGGGCCGAGTAAAGCTACTTGGCCGGAAGACAAAGCTATTCCCCGTTATCCTTGGGATTCGACAGTAATGTCCTCTGGCTACGTACACTGTTTAAAATATTTTTGGTCCACGTCGTTCGAGAAACCTTCCATGTCCGTACCGGAGCAATCTATATCTGATATAGATACAATGGGAGGCGGATTGATGCCCGGGTGCGCTTGAGAGCTTGCTCCCGATTTGTCATCCATGTTACGTATGCGAATGATCTAGACCTGGAGCGTGCCACTAGACAGGGGTGGGGAACGTCCGGCCGGCCGGCCATGAGGCCTGCGAAATCATTTGGTCTGGCCCTGCCAAGGCAACCGCAGGCGGGACTCGAAATTCAATCAATCTTGGAGCAAACCTGGAAAAGCAGTTGCGAGTAGCAACATCATCAATACCAGCTAACATCATCAATGCCAGCTAAAATCTCCACACGCCTCACCAAAGAGAAGCAGTTCCAGCCATCGCATTAGGGGTGAGTTAACTAAATGTTTGACCAAATATAATAGGCTCATTTTTAAGTTGATGATTTTGTATGGCCCGCGAATGATGTTATAAATATCCAAATGGCCCTTGGCACAAAAAAGGTTCCCCACCCCTGCACTAAGAGGTGGGGCCTTAACCATCAGCCCCACCAAAACTAAGCACCTGCCTCGCTATGTTGTGCCATTAAACAAGGGGTGGGCAATTTTTTTTTACTCGCGGGCCACAATGGGTTCTAAAATTTGACAGAGGGGCCGGGCAAGGAACAGATGGATGGAGTGTTTGTGTGAACTAATATAAATGACATGTAAAAATCATTACATGAAAGGATTTGGCCTTTAACAGGTAGCAAAGCATTTATTTGCAAGGCAATTTAACAAATTGCACGAACATGAACAATACAAAAACATGTCGTAACGTGACTGATCAAACATCATGAAAACATCTGAGGCCTGCGCCCAACCCAATTACCACATTCCCGGACAAAGTGCTCCATCTAATGGGGAAATGAGGGCATTACAGGTGAAAGGTAAAATTTAATTTAATAATATTTGGACAAGTTCGGGGGGCCGGATTAAAAAGCCCAGCCCATGTCTGCATTAAACCCTCCACCCCTTAACTCCCCATTGGTAATGGGGCAGTTGTAAATTGGATGGTTTTCCACATCTGGATAGTGTGCTTATGACCAACTCCGGTTTGACAGAAGAGGTCTCACTCCGAATCAGTCGAGCGGCATTATCTTTTCATCGGTTGCATGACGCTGTGTGGAAGCTACCTGATATCTGTCGCTCCACAGCAGTCTTCGGATCTTCTCGGCCACGGTCATGCCCTTCCTTTTCGATGCTTGCCAAACGTGGACCCCCCTAATGGAACATCTTCGCTGGTAATAAACATTCAGGATGGCCTTCCTACGATCCATCCTGGGTTTAACCAGGCTGGATTGTGTGAGCTCACAATCCTTTACAGATCTGGACAAAGTCCCATCGGTAAGCGCCTCCAGCAGGTAATGCTACATTGGCTGGGTCATGTACCACGCCTCCCTAACCACTGCATTAAAGGGGTCTAAACAGGCGCGGCACGGGCTAGAGAAGAGATTAAATGATGTGGTACAAGAGGATGTGGAACTGAATTGACTTGCGAATGACTGGTACCAGCAGTGTAAAGAGCGGCCTATGTGGAGGAGACTCATGATGGACGATACTGGGCAGTTGGAGGTAGTCGCCCTCCAGCAACAACAGAGGGCAGCAGAGAGACGCTCACAACAACGAGCAGAGCCTCAGGCGGATAAAACACATCAAGTTGGCACAGTAGGGGAGGCACAGCTTACACATCTGCCACTCATCTCAGTCAAACCATGGCAGCTGGATCTGACCCGTGATCACGTGGCCATAAAGTGCACTTAGCCTGGCACAAGTGCCGTGGCAACGTCACCGCCACTTAGTGGCGTTTGTTGTCCGTGTGTGTGTGTGCAATTGTGGTGACTCATTTCGCCCCTTACGACAAGCCAGCATCAGGATGCAAGGTATTTGAACATAAAATGTTTTTATAAATTTGTATGTATTTTATGTTTCACACAACGATCCCGACAGTCCTCGACTTATGAACTCAATTAGTTCCTGGGACCCGTTCGTGAGTCAAACGGTTTGTAAGTGGGAACACAATAATGTACACACGTGCGCGCACGCACACACGAGCACAAACACTGGAAGCGCGAGGATGACACAACTCGTGGAGGATCGCTCCGCTGAAAAAAGAATAGATCCTCGGTTCAGTTTGCAAGTGCGAGTTCGCGTTGTAATTCTCAATGTTAAAACATGTTTCATGGTAGCTGGTTCCTAAGTGCGGAAATTCGTAAGTCGAGTGTTCGTAAGTCGATGCCTGCATGTATGTGTAATGTTTATTTGTTACTGTAAACGGAAAAATCCGTGTAGCCAGTAACCCAGCTAGTTTCGGTGGAAACAGCTGGAACCCACTAACAGAGTTAATGTTGTGGTGGAGAGAAACCCAGCCAGTAAGGAAACTCGAGGCATAGATTATTGTAATAGTAGTATGACTTACATTGCTATAGCAGCGTTGATGAAAAATACTTGAATAACACATTTAGCATTATCTTATTGCAATATATTAAAGTGTAATGGCAAATTAAAACGACGCGAAACAATTTAGCAATCCTGTACAGCGATACACGTAATCAAATTAAGTTAATTGCAAACGCTGAAACACGTACATATTAGTGAACATATCGTGGATAGAAGAAACTGATTAAACAAAATATCCATACAATTAAAACATCAATGAAGCAGGTTGCTGGAATGGATGCTCCAGGCGCCACTCTACGCGTGAGTGGTGCCAGTGGACTGAGAGGCCGTGCCAGGAGTCGCTGTCGCTGGCTGCTCAATGACCACCACCCTCTCGGCCGCTGCAGGGAGGGCGCGGCGCTGAGCCTTGAACTTCAGCTTCCCGTCTTCAGTCAAGCAGCAGCTCACGCTCTGCGGGTCCACGTCCCTGGGCAGCTGCGTCTCCCTGTGGAACTCCTGGCAGCTGTGGCTGTAGCTGCCGCTGCTGACTTCTCCGCTCTTCACCTCGCGCCGTCCGGCCACCACCAGCTTGTCTCCAGACACCTTCACGGCCAGGTCCTGTGGGGAGAAGTCCTGCACGTCCAGGGACGCGACAAACCCGCCTCCCTGCTCCTGTGGATCTTCAATCTGGAACCCACTGCTCACGGCCGGCTGCTGCAGCAGTGCATCTCCGAGGCTGCCCGGAGCCCGCGTGTGGCTGCTGAGCTGATCGACTCCACGGAAGATTCTGTCCATCCTCTCAATCTCGCTCCTCATGTCTCGCTGCAGCTGCTGGAAGAGACTTTCACCGCGGGGGTTCCAGACCGGCCAGCCTGGCCAGACGTTCCTCTCCTTCACGTGCATCGCAGGAAAGTAAACACTCAGGGCCATGCTTGTTGATGTGCTAGTTTAGAGAAGACGTCACACAGCTGAACCCCAGGTTTGAGTCACTGCTATTTGCTGTGGATGAGGGAAGCCCTGGGAGCAGCTGCGTCATTCTGGACGCTTCTGGCTCCCCTGGAATCTGCTCGTAGCTACTGCCAGGGCGATAAAAGCAGCTCCTGTAGCTGCACTGGCAGAACATCGGCAGAGGAAGTAGCAGCGCTCACAGCGCTAACAGGTGAAGCGAGCGTCACTGTGAAGCACATCAACAAGCAAGCATAAGATGTCCTTAATTAACGCAAAGACACATATTAATCAAAAACGCTAAGACACCTATTAGCAACATCAGTAAGGATGAGCGTTTTTTGCTTTCTCAATTAAAAATGAGAGAGGACATCGTCATCATCTCAGCCGACAAGGGCAATTTCACTGTCCTCATGGAAAAAAAAAAACACATACAATAACAAAATTCAGGACCTACTGAATGATGGTAGATTTACCAAAATCAATAGAGATCCCACCAACCGCCTTGTTACAAAAACCAACAATATCATCACTGATTCAACATCTTTAATCGAACCAACCAAGCGGCTTTCCTTAAAACCCTCTGCTGCTAGACCACCCAGACTTTATGGCTTACCAAAAATCATAAAGAAGATACACCCCTTCATCCTATCGTCTTCATTATTGACTCACTCACCTACAAACGGGCCCCATTTCTGTCTCAGACCTTACAACCATTCACTGGTAAGACCACCTCAGCTGTACTTAAATCAGCTCACTTGGTATCGTTAATTAATGACATCTCACTATTTCCAGGTGATTTGCTTGTCAGTTTCGATCTAGTATCGTTGTTTACTAAAGTTCCTGTGCCTTACACCATTGCAATCATTGACGATTTGGTCCAACAAGGATTGAATGCTGATGTACCGGCCCTGGTTGGACACTGCCTCACCAACACTTACTTCACCTGGAATGGAACACTATACAAAGAAGTTGAAGCTACCCCAATGGGTTCGCCCTTATCTCCAGTTGAAGCCAATTTTTAATGGAAACATATTTTGAGACAGATGCCATCCAGGCATCCACCCTACGTCCTTGTCTAAGAGGTACATAGATGACACGTTCCTCATCTGGCCACATGGCCTACCAGCTTTGGGCCAATTCTTCAACCACATCAATTCCATACACCCAGCGATCAAATTCACCATGGAGGTGGAAAAGGATGGCAAATTACCATTCTTGGATGTTTTCATCGTACAGAGACCAGATGGCTCAATGGGACAATCTGTCTACAGGAAAGCCACCCATACGAATGCCTAACAAAACCTGACTCCCACCACCATCCATCCCAGAAGAATTCTCTCATCAAAACTCTACACCATAGAGCTCGATGTATTTCCGACCATCACCACCTAGCCAGTGAACTGGAACACGTACACCAAGCCCTCAAAATGAATGGATATTCAGAATACACAATCCGAAAAGCTATCACCCCAACTGTTGGGAAAGAACCATCTCAGGAACCAATCAAAACCATCACCTTGCCATATATAGCAGGGGTCACCAAAAATATTTCTAAACTCATGAGGAAACACAAGATCCAGGTTCGATTCAACACAGTACATACAATTTGTGATCTGATCCCATCTGTGAAGGATATGATCCCTGACATGCAATACCCCGGCGTCTAAAAACTAAGCTGTGTCTGCGGCAGTAGTTACATTGGGGAAATTAAGTGACATGTTTCGGACTATGTTCGTGAACATAAGCCAGATCTGAAACACGGTAGGACCAATACCTCAGCCGTGGCTGATCATTGTTTTAATGCTGTGGGCATACACGAAATTGATTTTTCCAAGACGAAGGTACTCTGCAAACCCACTGCCTATCAGCAAAAGATTCGTTCATGAAGCAATGCAGATGTGTAAACACAGACACAATTTCAACCGAGAAGATGGGTACAAACTGAGCAATCATTGGAAGGACATTGTTAACCAGTTTAAGTCATAACGGGCCATTATGTTCCCAGCCTACCACCTTCCAATATTAGTTGTTTTTTTCGGCTCTCTGAGTTTTTTACATTAACAGATGTCATTTCTCACTAACACAGCTACCTCGTGTGCCATCCTCGAGGCTGCTGCTTCAGGATCTCCCATTAACATACTAATCTCTCACATTAACATAGCCACCTTGGCGCACTCGCCGTGAAGGAGTCTCGGCGATCTTGCATTGACATGCTAATTTCTGCCTGGCAGCCCTGTGATTGGTGGAAAGCCCACCACCGCCGCGGTCGCTACCCACCACTTGCAATGGCATTGGCTGCTGACATTTGGGCTATGCCCTTTTCAAAGCTTTATAAGCAGTTGTCTTTAGCAGCTAACCCCACTTTTCCTGATGACGACCGCTCATGTTGCGATTGAAACGTCGTGAAATTTTTATTATTTTTTTGGTTATTTTTTCTCTCTACGTGACTTTACCGAAAGACCCAAACAATATGAATTCCTGCAGACATGAACGCTTTAAGTCAAGGTTGATTAAATGGCAAGTATTGGAGATTTAATTCTGATACAATTATGTTCGTTTTTATTGATTTTGGTGCAGTTTATAATAATTATTTTTATATCAGTATTTACGTAACTACACTCATTTCCATTCGGCTGTACTCAGCTCACCATTCCTTTGAACTAATAAAAAACTTCTGCTTAACAATTATTAAACATCCTCAGTTGTGTGTCATTAGGTTCAGTATACAAACTGGACTAACAACATTTGGTTTTATGCAACAAAAACTTTATTTCAAAATGTATTTTTAAAAAAGTGTACTGACGAAAGCAACAAATTTGACGTTCTAAATTATATTGTACGTGTACTGCATACAATGTTAACAGTAAGAGCTCAAAGCAGGAACGTACATGTTCACCAAATAACTATATTCGTGTGTAAACAATAAATTGCTTACAATATTGTACTTAATGTTGCCCGGTGAAATGAATTCTAAATCTAATGAGTCGCATTGAAAATAACATCCTACAGGCTGTTAATATTACTGTTTAGATACGACACATTACATGTCTTTAACATTCTCATGAAGACAAATTACAAAATGCATGACATTGTATCACACTGAATTCCAGCACGAATACTGTTAAATAGTTAGACTACTGGAATGGATGCTCCAGGCACCACTCTACGCGTGAGTGGTGCCAGTGGACTGAGAGGCCGTGCCAGGAGTCGCTGTTGCTGGCTGCTCAATGACCACCACCCTCTCGGCCGCTGCAGGGAGGGCGCGGCGCTGAGCCTTGAACTTCAGCTTCCCGTCTTCAGTCAAGCAGCAGCTCACGCTCTGCGGGTCCACGTCCCTGGGCAGCTGCGTCTCCCTGTGGAACTCCTGGCAGCTGTGGCTGTAGCTGCCGCTGCTGACTTCTCCGCTCTTCACCTCGCGCCGTCCGGCCACCACCAGCTTGTCTCCAGACACCTTCACGGCCAGGTCCTGTGGGGAGAAGTCCTGCACGTCCAGGCTGGCCGGTCTGGAACCCCCGCGGTGAAAGTCTCTTCCAGCAGCTGCAGCGAGACATGAGGAGCGAGATCGAGAGGATGGAGAGAATCTTCCGTGGAGTCGATCAGCTCAGCAGCCACACGCGGGCTCCGGGCAGCCTCGGAGACGCACTGCTGCAGCAGCCGGCCGTGAGCAGTGGGTTCCAGATTGAAGATCCACAGGAGCAGGGAGGCGGGTTTGTCGCGTCCCTGGACGTGCAGGACTTCTCCCCACAGGACCTGGCCGTGAAGGTGTCTGGAGACAAGCTGGTGGTGGCCGGACGGCGCGAGGTGAAGAGCGGAGAAGTCAGCAGCGGCAGCTACAGCCACAGCTGCCAGGAGTTCCACAGGGAGACGCAGCTGCCCAGGGACGTGGACCCGCAGAGCGTGAGCTGCTGCTTGACTGAAGACGGGAAGCTGAAGTTCAAGGCTCAGCGCCGCGCCCTCCCTGCAGCGGCCGAGAGGGTGGTGGTCATTGAGCAGCCAGCGACAGCGACTCCTGGCACGGCCTCTCAGTCCACTGGCACCACTCACGCGTAGAGTGGTGCCTGGAGCATCCATTCCAGTAGTCTAACTATTTAACAGTATTCGTGCTGGAATTCAGTGTGATACAATGTCATGCATTTTGTAATTTGTCTTCATGAGAATGTTAAAGACATGTAATGTGTCGTATCTAAACAGTAATATTAACAGCCTGTAGGATGTTATTTACAATGCGACTCATTAGATTTAGAATGTTTCATTTCACCGGGCAACATTAAGTACAATATTGTAAGCAATTTATTGTTTACACACGAATATAGTTATCTGGCGTACATGTACGTTCCTGCTTTGAGCTCTTACTGTTAACATTGTATGCAGTACACGTACAATATAATTTAGAACGTTTAATTTGTTGCTTTCGTCAGTACACTTTTTAAAAAATACATTTTGAAATAAAGTTTTTTGTTGCATAAAACCAAATGTTGTTAGTCCAGTTTGTATACTGAACCTAATGATACACAACTGAGGATGTTTAATAATTGTTAAGCAGAAGTTTTTTATTAGTTCAAAGGAATGGTGAGCTGAGTACAGCCGAATGTAAACGAGTGTAGTTACGTAAATACTGATATAAAAATAATTATTTGAAACTGCGCCAAAATCAATAAAAAACTAACATAATTGTATCAGAATTAAATCTCCAATACTTGACATTTAATCAACCTTGATTCAAAGCTTTCATGACTGCAGGAATTCATATTGTTTGGGTCTTTAGGTAAAGTCACGTAGAGAGAAAAAATAAGAAAACATAATAAAAATATCACGACGTTTCAATCGCAACACGAGCGGTCGTCATCAGGAAAAGTGGGGTTAGCTGCTAAAAACAACTGCTTATAAAGGTATAAAGGTTTGAAAAGGGCGTGGCCCAAATGTCAGCAGCCAATGCCAATGCAAGTGGTGGGTAGCGACCGCGGCGGTGGTGGGCTTTCCACCAATCACAGGGCTGCCAGGCAGAAATTAGCATGTCAATGCAAGATCGCCGAGACTCCTTCACGGCGAGTGCGCCAAGGTGGCTATGTTAATGTGAGAGATTAGCATGTTAATGGGAGATCCTGAAGCAGCAGCCTCGAGGATGGCACACGAGGTAGCTGTGTTAGTGAGAAATGACATCTGTTAATGTAAAAAATCAGAGAGCCGAAAAAAACAACTAATATCAGAAGGTGGTAGGCTGGGAACATCATGGCCCGTCATGACTTAAACTGGTTAATAACGTCCTTCCAATGATTTGTCAGTTTGTACCCAAGTCGGTTGAAATTGTGTCTGTGTTAACC
Source organism: Petromyzon marinus (assembly GCF_048934315.1). Lineage (NCBI taxonomy): Eukaryota > Metazoa > Chordata > Hyperoartia > Petromyzontiformes > Petromyzontidae > Petromyzon > Petromyzon marinus. Next base: position 62,264 of record NW_027423168.1, read on the forward strand.
CATCTGGAAGGCTTCATTAACGAATCTTTGCTGATAAGCAGTGGGTTTGCAGAGTAACTTCGTCTTGGAAAAATCAAATTCGTGTATGCCCACAGCATTAAAACAATGATCAGCCATGGCTGAGGTATTGGTCCTACCGTGTTTCAGATCTGCCTTATGTTCACGAACACGGTCCGAGACATGTCACTTAGTTTCCCCAATGTAACTACTGCCGCAGACGCAGCTTAGTTTTTAGACGTCGGGGTATTGCATGTCAGGGATCACATCCTTCACAGATGGGATCAGATCACAAATGTTATGTACTGTGTTGAATCGAACCTGGATCTTGTGTTTGCTCATGATTTTGGAAATATTTTTGGTGACCCCTGCTATGTATGGCAAGGTGATGGTTTTGATTGGGTCCTCAGATGGTTCCTTCCCAATGGTTGGGGTGATAGCTTTTCGGATTGTGTAGTCTAAATATCCATTCATCTTGAGGCCTTGGTGTACGTGTTCCAGTTCACTGGCTAGGCGGTGATGGTCGGAAATACATCGAGCTCTATGGTGTAGAGTTATGATGAGAGAATTCTTCTGGGATGGATGGTGGTGGGAGTCAGGTTTTGTTAGGCATTCATATGGGTGGCTTTCCTGTAGACAGAGTGTACCATTGAGCCATCTGGTCTCTGTACGATTAAAACATCCAAGAATGTTAATTTGCCATCCTTTTCCATCTCCATCGTGTATCTGATCGCTGGGTGTATGGAATTGATGTCGTTGAAAAATTGGCCCAGATCTGGTAGGCCATGTGGCCAGATGACGAACGTGTCATCTATGTACCTCTTAGACAAAGACGTAGGGTGGATGCCTGGATGGCATCTGTCTCAAAACATGTTTCCATGAAAACATTGGCTATAACTGGAGATAAGGGAGAACCAATTGGGGTAACTTCACCTTGTTTATAGAATGTTCCATTCCAGGTGAAGTAAGTGTTGGTGAGGCAGTGTCTAACCAGGGCCGGTACATCAGCATTCAATTCCAGTTTGGAGCAAATCTTCAATGATTGCAATGGTGTCAGGCACAGGAACTTTGGTAAACAACGATACTAGATCGAAACTGACAAGCAAATCACCTGGAAATGGTGAGATGTCCTTAAATAACGATACCAAGTGAGCTGATTTAAGTACAGCTGAGGTGGTCTTACCAGTGAATGGTTGTAAGGTCTGATACAGAAATGGGGCCAGTTTGCAGGTGGGTGAGTTAATGATGAAGACGATAGGATGAAGGGGTGTATCTTCTATATGGATTTTTGGTAAGCCATAAAATCTGGGTGGTCTAACAGCAGAGGGTTTTAAGGAAAGCTGCTTGGTTGGTTCGATTAAAGATGTTGAATCAGTGATGATATTGTTGGTTTTTGTAACAAGGCGGTTGGTGGGATCTCTATTGATTTTGGTACAGCTACCATCATTCAGTAGATCCTGAATTTTGTTATTTTATGGGTTTTTTTCCATGATGACAGTGACATTGCCCTTGTCGGCTGAGAGGATGACGATGCCCTCTCTCTTTTTTAATTGAGAAAGCTCAAAGCGCACATACTTACTGATGTTGCTAATAGGTGTCTTAGCGTTTTTGATTAATATGTGTCTTAGCGTTAATTAAGGACATTTTTCGATTTGAAGCTTTCGTGACTGCAAGGATTCATCTTATTTGGTTCTTTCAGTAAAATCACGTAGAATGAGAATAAAATAATAAAATATAACAATTAAATTCTCACGACGTTTCGGCCACAACACAATTGGCCTTCTTCAGGTGAAGGAACAAAAAACTGTCGGGACGACAGAGCTCCAATGAACGCTGCTAAGATTCGTAGCGTCTTTTAAGCTGGTTGAGAGAAGAGAGGCACCTTGACAAAGGGGTTAACATATCAAACAGGAGAATTTATCATTGAAATAGCTGATGTATTTAGCTTGTGACTGGTCACAGAAATAGCTATGTTAAAGTCAAAGCCTACACATCCACAGAGGCACCTAGTACAAATCAAACGGGAGAATTTAGCATTGAATAGCTGAGGGATTAGCTTGTGACTGTCGGGACGACAGAGCTCCAATGAACGCTGCTAAGATTCATAGCGTCTTTTAAGTTGGTTGAGAGAAGAGAGGCACCTTGACAAAGGGGTTAACATATCAAACAGGAGAATTTATCATTGAAATAGCTGACGGATTTAGCTTGTGACTGGTCACAAAAATAGATATGTTAAATTCAAAGCCTACACATCAACAGAGGCACCTAGTACAAATCAAACAAGAGATTTTAGCATTGAATAGCTGAGGGATTAGCTTGTGACTGGTCAACGAAATAGCTATGTTAAAGTCAAAGCCTACACATCCACCGAGGCACCTCGTACAAGGATGCAAAAAGGGGGATGCAACAACTCAAATATCATACAGTAAACCGATGTGAAAAAACCTGAGTCCAAATTACATCAATATAATAAATGTACTCAATATATTCTTCAATAAGCAGAGCTCATAACAGCAACTGGGTATGCACTACACTATATAATGAATACCATATAGTAAACAGATAAAAAAAAACTAAAATATAATCTACCTCAATGTTAACAATAAACTCTATATATTCTCCAATCAGCTGAGCTACCAACAATAAGTCGTTATATATCACGATGCTATATGGCGAAAAAATGGGTGGATTCTTACCCTCCACATCAGCACCACGGACAGCTACCAGCCCCGTTCAGACGGATGAGTCCATCCATGGTCGGTACAGAGGGAGGAGAGAAACAGCTGCGAGGCGCTGTTATAATCATGTTATAAACCATACCATTAACCGTGGTGTGAGAAGTATTAAGAGTCAATGCCAGTGAAAGAGCTGCCGTCTGAAGATCACCATAAAATTATTAATTAAGAACCACAATGGTTTAAAACATCTTTCCAATGGTTACTAAGCCAGAATCCATCTTCTCGGTTGAAATTGTCTCTGTGCTTGTATATGTGGATAGTCTCATGAACGAATCTCTCATGGTAGCCGGTTGGCTTGCACAGAACCTCCGTCTTTGAGAAGTCAATGTCATGTGAGCCCACTGAATTATAACAGTGATCTGCCACGGCGGAGGAGTTCGTTCTAATGTGTTTCAAGTCTGCATTATGTTCGCGGATGCGGTTCGAGATATGTCGTTTGGTTTCTCCAATGTAGCTACTACCACAGAGGCACTTTAGTTTGTAAACACCCGGGTACTGTATGTCTGGAACAGCATCTTTTACAGATGGAACCAGATCACGGATTTTATGTACTGTGTTGAATCGGACCTGGATCTTGTGTTTATTCAGGATTTTGGAGATCGTTTTAGTGACCCCTGCAATGTAGGGTAAGGTGATGGTTTTGAGTGGCTCCACAAGAGGATCCTTCTTCATGACTGGAGTGATGGCTTTGCGGATTGTGTAGTCGGAGTAACCATTAGCCCTGAGAGCCTGGTGTACGTGTTTGAGTTCACTGGTAATGTGTTCCTGGTCGGAATGCATTGGGCTCCATGGTATAGAGTCTTGATGAGGGAGTTCTTCTGGGATGGATGGTGGTGGGAATCCGGTTTCAAGTAAGCATCTGTATGGGTAGCTTTCCTGTAGACAGAGTGGCTCATTGAACCGTCAGGTCTCCTTTTAATTAAGATATCCAAAAAGGGTAGCTTTCCATCTTTTTCCACCTCCATGGTAAATCTGATGGCTGGGTGTATGGAATTGATGTGGTTGAAGAATTGGCCCAGAGCTGGTAGGCCATGTGGCCAGATGACGAACGTGTCATCTATGTACCTCTTAGACAAGGACGTAGGGTGGATGCCTGGATGGCATCCGTCTCAAAACATTTTTCCATGAAAACATTGGCTACAACTGGAGATAAGGGCGAATCCATTGGGGTAGCTTCAACTTGTTTGTACAATGTTCCATTCCAGGTGAAGTAAGTGTTGGTGAGGCAGTGTCTAACCAGGGCCGGTACATCAGCATTCAATCCTTGTTGGACCACATCTTCAATGATTGTAATGGTGTCAGGCACAGGAACTTTGGTAAACAACGATACTAGATCGAAAGTGACAAGCAAATCACCTGGAGATAGTGAGATGTCCTTAATTAACGATACCAAGTGAGCTGATTTAAGTACAGCTGAGGTGGTCTTACCAGTGAATGGTTGTAAGGTCTCAGACAGAAATCGGGCCAGTTTGTGGGTGGGTGAGTTAATGATGAAGATGATAGAACGAAGTGGTGTATCTTCTTTATGGATTTTTGGTAAGCCATAAAATCTGTGTGGTCTAGCAGCAGAGGGTTTTAAGGAAAGCCGCTTGGTTGGTTCGATTAAAGATGTTGAATCAGTGATGATATTGTTGGTTTTTGTAACAAGGCGGTTGGTGGGATCTCTATTGACTTTGGTATAGCTACAATCATTCAGTAGGTCCTGAATTTTGTTATTGTATGTGTTTTTTTTTCCATGATGACAGTGACATCGCCCTTGTCGGCTGAGAGGATGACGATGTCCTCTCTCTTTTTTAATTGAGGAAGCTCAAAGCGCTCATCCTTACTGATGTTGCTAATAGGTGTTTTAGCGTTTTTGATTAATGTGTCTTAGCGTTAATTAAGGACATCTCATGCTTCCATGTTGATGTGCTTCACAGTGAGGCTCGCTTCAGCTGTTAGCGCTGCTCCCTGCTCTTCCGATGTTCTGCCAGTGCAGCTACAGGAGCTGCTTTTATAGCCCTGGCAGTAGCTACGAGCAGATGCCAGGGGCAGCCAGAAGCGTCCAGAATGACGCAGCTGCTCCCAGGGGCTTCCTTCATCCGCACAGAATCAAGAGCGTGACTCGTGTCTCGGGCTGCAGTCTGTGAGCAGTTTACTGCCATGGAATTCGCTCTGCACTGATAATTCACTATGTAACACGATTTTTGTTCCTGGGTAGTAAGTGTTATTTTCTAATTGCTTATGCCTCAAAACTATATAAAATGAGTATTATTATTCCCCATAAACTTTGCTTTTGTGACCAGGACTTTACGTGAAGGAATTACACAAATGCACACCACGTTTTCTCATTGACAATATGTACATTTCAAAATATCACTGTCCTGGTGTACTATAGTGTATTAAAGTTGTGTCTTGCCTGCTTGTTTCCAATGGAAATATCATTTTTAGTTTAGAGAAGACGTCACACAGCTGAACCCCAGGTTTGAGTCACTGCTATTTGCTGTGGATGAGGGAAGCCCTGGGAGCAGCTGCGTCATTCTGGACGCTTCTGGCTCCCCCTGGCATCTGCTCATAGCTACTGCCAGGGCTATAAAAGCAGCTCCTGTAGCTGCACTGGCAGAACATCGGCGGAGGAGGGAGCAGCGCTCACAGCTGAAGCGAGCCTCACTGTGAAGCACATCAACAAGCATGGCCCTCAGTGTTTACTTCCCTGCGATGCACGTGATGGAGAGGAGCGTCTGGCCAGGCTGGCCGGTCTGGAACCCCCGCGGTGAAAGTATTTTCCAGCAGCTGCAGCGAGACATGAGGAGCGAGATCGAGAGGATGGAGAGAATCTTCCGTGGAGTCGATCAGCTCAGCAGCCACACGCGGGCTCCGGGCAGCCTCGGAGACGCACTGCTGCAGCAGCCGGCCGTGAGCAGTGGGTTCCAGATTGAAGATCCACAGAAGCAGGGAGGCGGGTTTGTCGCGTCCTTGGACGTGCAGGACTTCTCCCCACAGGACCTGGCCGTGAAGATGTCTGGAGACAAGCTGGTGGTGGCCGGACGGCGCGAGGTGAAGAGCGGAGAAGTCAGCAGCGGCAGCTACAGCCACAGCTGCCAGGAGTTCCACAGGGAGACGCAGCTGCCCAGGGACGTGGACCCGCAGAGCGTGAGCTGCTGCTTGACTGAAGACGGGAAGCTGAAGTTCAAGGCTCAGCGCCGCGCCCTCCCTGCAGCGGCCGAGAGGGTGGTGGTCATTGAGCAGCCAGCGACAGCGACTCCTGGCACGGCCTCTCAGTCCACTGGCACCACTCACGCGTAGAGTGGTGCCTGGAGCATCCATTCCAGTAGTCTAACTATTTAACAGTATTCGTGCTGGAATTCAGTGTGATACAATGTCATGCATTTTGTAATTTGTCTTCATGAGAATGTTAAAGACATGTAATGTGTCGTATCTAAACAGTAATATTAACAGCCTGTAGGATGTTATTTACAATGCGACTCATTAGATTTAGAATGTTTCATTTCACCGGGCAACATTAAGTACAATATTGTAAGCAATTTATTGTTTACACACGAATATAGTTATCTGGCGTACATGTACGTTCCTGCTTTGAGCTCTTACTGTTAACATTGTATGCAGTACACGTACAATATAATTTAGAACGTTTAATTTGTTGCTTTCGTCAGTACACTTTTTAAAAAATACATTTTGAAATAAAGTTTTTTGTTGCATAAAACCAAATGTTGTTAGTCCAGTTTGTATACTGAACCTAATGATACACAACTGAGGATGTTTAATAATTGTTAAGCAGAAGTTTTTTATTAGTTCAAAGGAATGGTGAGCTGAGTACAGCCGAATGTAAACGAGTGTAGTTACGTAAATACTGATATAAAAATAATTATTTGAAACTGCGCCAAAATCAATAAAAAACTAACATAATTGTATCAGAATTAAATCTCCAATACTTGACATTTAATCAACCTTGATTCAAAGCTTTCATGACTGCAGGAATTCATATTGTTTGGGTCTTTAGGTAAAGTCACGTAGAGAGAAAAAATAAGAAAACATAATAAAAATATCACGACGTTTCAATCGCAACACGAGCGGTCGTCATCAGGAAAAGTGGGGTTAGCTGCTAAAAACAACTGCTTATAAAGGTATAAAGGTTTGAAAAGGGCGTGGCCCAAATGTCAGCAGCCAATGCCAATGCAAGTGGTGGGTAGCGACCGCGGCGGTGGTGGGCTTTCCACCAATCACAGGGCTGCCAGGCAGAAATTAGCATGTCAATGCAAGATCGCCGAGACTCCTTCACGGCGAGTGCGCCAAGGTGGCTATGTTAATGTGAGAGATTAGCATGTTAATGGGAGATCCTGAAGCAGCAGCCTCGAGGATGGCACACGAGGTAGCTGTGTTAGTGAGAAATGACATCTGTTAATGTAAAAAATCAGAGAGCCGAAAAAAACAACTAATATCAGAAGGTGGTAGGCTGGGAACATCATGGCCCGTCATGACTTAAACTGGTTAATAACGTCCTTCCAATGATTTGTCAGTTTGTACCCAAGTCGGTTGAAATTGTGTCTGTGTTAACCCATCTGGAAGGCTTCATTAACGAATCTTTGCTGATAAGCAGTGGGTTTGCAGAGTAACTTCGTCTTGGAAAAATCAAATTCGTGTATGCCCACAGCATTAAAACAATGATCAGCCATGGCTGAGGTATTGGTCCTACCGTGTTTCAGATCTGCCTTATGTTCACGAACACGGTCCGAGACATGTCACTTAGTTTCCCCAATGTAACTACTGCCGCAGACGCAGCTTAGTTTTTAGACGTCGGGGTATTGCATGTCAGGGATCACATCCTTCACAGATGGGATCAGATCACAAATGTTATGTACTGTGTTGAATCGAACCTGGATCTTGTGTTTGCTCATGATTTTGGAAATATTTTTGGTGACCCCTGCTATGTATGGCAAGGTGATGGTTTTGATTGGGTCCTCAGATGGTTCCTTCCCAATGGTTGGGGTGATAGCTTTTCGGATTGTGTAGTCTAAATATCCATTCATCTTGAGGCCTTGGTGTACGTGTTCCAGTTCACTGGCTAGGCGGTGATGGTCGGAAATACATCGAGCTCTATGGTGTAGAGTTATGATGGGAGAATTCTTCTGGGATGGATGGTGGTGGGAGTCAGGTTTTGTTAGGCATTCATATGGGTGGCTTTCCTGTAGACAGAGTGTACCATTGAGCCATCTGGTCTCTGTACGATTAAAACATCCAAGAATGTTAATTTGCCATCCTTTTCCATCTCCATCGTGTATCTGATCGCTGGGTGTATGGAATTGATGTCGTTGAAAAATTGGCCCAGATCTGGTAGGCCATGTGGCCAGATGACGAACGTGTCATCTATGTACCTCTTAGACAAAGACGTAGGGTGGATGCCTGGATGGCATCTGTCTCAAAACATGTTTCCATGAAAACATTGGCTATAACTGGAGATAAGGGAGAACCAATTGGGGTAACTTCACCTTGTTTATAGAATGTTCCATTCCAGGTGAAGTAAGTGTTGGTGAGGCAGTGTCTAACCAGGGCCGGTACATCAGCATTCAATTCCAGTTTGGAGCAAATCTTCAATGATTGCAATGGTGTCAGGCACAGGAACTTTGGTAAACAACGATACTAGATCGAAACTGACAAGCAAATCACCTGGAAATGGTGAGATGTCCTTAAATAACGATACCAAGTGAGCTGATTTAAGTACAGCTGAGGTGGTCTTACCAGTGAATGGTTGTAAGGTCTGATACAGAAATGGGGCCAGTTTGCAGGTGGGTGAGTTAATGATGAAGACGATAGGATGAAGGGGTGTATCTTCTATATGGATTTTTGGTAAGCCATAAAATCTGGGTGGTCTAACAGCAGAGGGTTTTAAGGAAAGCTGCTTGGTTGGTTCGATTAAAGATGTTGAATCAGTGATGATATTGTTGGTTTTTGTAACAAGGCGGTTGGTGGGATCTCTATTGATTTTGGTACAGCTACCATCATTCAGTAGATCCTGAATTTTGTTATTTTATGGGTTTTTTTCCATGATGACAGTGACATTGCCCTTGTCGGCTGAGAGGATGACGATGCCCTCTCTCTTTTTTAATTGAGAAAGCTCAAAGCGCACATACTTACTGATGTTGCTAATAGGTGTCTTAGCGTTTTTGATTAATATGTGTCTTAGCGTTAATTAAGGACATTTTTCGATTTGAAGCTTTCGTGACTGCAAGGATTCATCTTATTTGGTTCTTTCAGTAAAATCACGTAGAATGAGAATAAAATAATAAAATATAACAATTAAATTCTCACGACGTTTCGGCCACAACACAATTGGCCTTCTTCAGGTGAAGGAACAAAAAACTGTCGGGACGACAGAGCTCCAATGAACGCTGCTAAGATTCGTAGCGTCTTTTAAGCTGGTTGAGAGAAGAGAGGCACCTTGACAAAGGGGTTAACATATCAAACAGGAGAATTTATCATTGAAATAGCTGATGTATTTAGCTTGTGACTGGTCACAGAAATAGCTATGTTAAAGTCAAAGCCTACACATCCACAGAGGCACCTAGTACAAATCAAACGGGAGAATTTAGCATTGAATAGCTGAGGGATTAGCTTGTGACTGTCGGGACGACAGAGCTCCAATGAACGCTGCTAAGATTCATAGCGTCTTTTAAGTTGGTTGAGAGAAGAGAGGCACCTTGACAAAGGGGTTAACATATCAAACAGGAGAATTTATCATTGAAATAGCTGACGGATTTAGCTTGTGACTGGTCACAAAAATAGATATGTTAAATTCAAAGCCTACACATCAACAGAGGCACCTAGTACAAATCAAACAAGAGATTTTAGCATTGAATAGCTGAGGGATTAGCTTGTGACTGGTCAACGAAATAGCTATGTTAAAGTCAAAGCCTACACATCCACCGAGGCACCTCGTACAAGAATGCAAAAAGGGGGATGCAACAACTCAAATATCATACAGTAAACCGATGTGAAAAAACCTGAGTCCAAATTACATCAATATAATAAATGTACTCAATATATTCTTCAATAAGCAGAGCTCATAACAGCAACTGGGTATGCACTACACTATATAATGAATACCATATAGTAAACAGATAAAAAAAACTAAAATATAATCTACCTCAATGTTAACAATAAACTCTATATATTCTCCAATCAGCTGAGCTACCAACAATAAGTCGTTATATATCACGATGCTATATGGCGAAAAAATGGGTGGATTCTTACCCTCCACATCAGCACCACGGACAGCTACCAGCCCCGTTCAGACGGATGAGTCCATCCATGGTCGGTACAGAGGGAGGAGAGAAACAGCTGCGAGGCGCTGTTATAATCATGTTATAAACCATACCATTAACCGTGGTGTGAGAAGTATTAAGAGTCAATGCCAGTGAAAGAGCTGCCGTCTGAAGATCACCATAAAATTATTAATTAAGAACCGCAATGGTTTAAAACATCTTTCCAATGGTTACTAAGCCAGAATCCATCTTCTCGGTTGAAATTGTCTCTGTGCTTGTATATGTGGATAGCCTCATGAACGAATCTCTCATGGTAGCCGGTTGGCTTGCACAGAACCTCCGTCTTTGAGAAGTCAATGTCATGTGAGCCCACTGAATTATAACAGTGATCTGCCACGGCGGAGGAGTTCGTTCGAATGTGTTTCAAGTCTGCATTATGTTCGCGGATGCGGTCCGAGATATGTCGTTTGGTTTCTCCAATGTAGCTACTACCACAGAGGCACTTTAGTTTGTAAACACCCGGGTACTGTATGTCTGGAACAGCATCTTTTACAGATGGAACCAGATCACGGATTTTATGTACTGTGTTGAATCGGACCTGGATCTTGTGTTTATTCAGGATTTTGGAGATCGTTTTAGTGACCCCTGCAATGTAGGGTAAGGTGATGGTTTTGAGTGGCTCCACAAGAGGATCCTTCTTCATGACTGGAGTGATGGCTTTGCGGATTGTGTAGTCGGAGTAACCATTAGCCCTGAGAGCCTGGTGTACGTGTTTGAGTTCACTGGTAATGTGTTCCTGGTCGGAATGCATTGGGCTCCATGGTATAGAGTCTTGATGAGGGAGTTCTTCTGGGATGGATGGTGGTGGGAATCCGGTTTCAAGTAAGCATCTGTATGGGTAGCTTTCCTGTAGACAGAGTGGCTCATTGAACCGTCAGGTCTCCTTTTAATTAAGATATCCAAAAAGGGTAGCTTTCCATCTTTTTCCACCTCCATGGTAAATCTGATGGCTGGGTGTATGGAATTGATGTGGTTGAAGAATTGGCCCAGAGCTGGTAGGCCATGTGGCCAGATGACGAACGTGTCATCTATGTACCTCTTAGACAAGGACGTAGGGTGGATGCCTGGATGGCATCCGTCTCAAAACATTTTTCCATGAAAACATTGGCTACAACTGGAGATAAGGGCGAATCCATTGGGGTAGCTTCAACTTGTTTGTACAATGTTCCATTCCAGGTGAAGTAAGTGTTGGTGAGGCAGTGTCTAACCAGGGCCGGTACATCAGCATTCAATCCTTGTTGGACCACATCTTCAATGATTGTAATGGTGTCAGGCACAGGAACTTTGGTAAACAACGATACTAGATCGAAAGTGACAAGCAAATCACCTGGAGATAGTGAGATGTCCTTAATTAACGATACCAAGTGAGCTGATTTAAGTACAGCTGAGGTGGTCTTACCAGTGAATGGTTGTAAGGTCTCAGACACAAATCGGGCCAGTTTGTGGGTGGGTGAGTTAATGATGAAGATGATAGAACGAAGTGGTGTATCTTCTTTATGGATTTTTGGTAAGCCATAAAATCTGTGTGGTCTAGCAGCAGAGGGTTTTAAGGAAAGCCGCTTGGTTGGTTCGATTAAAGATGTTGAATCAGTGATGATATTGTTGGTTTTTGTAACAAGGCGGTTGGTGGGATCTCTATTGACTTTGGTATAGCTACAATCATTCAGTAGGTCCTGAATTTTGTTATTGTATGTGTTTTTTTTTCCATGATGACAGTGACATCGCCCTTGTCGGCTGAGAGGATGACGATGTCCTCTCTCTTTTTTAATTGAGGAAGCTCAAAGCGCTCATCCTTACTGATGTTGCTAATAGGTGTTTTAGCGTTTTTGATTAATGTGTCTTAGCGTTAATTAAGGACATCTCATGCTTCCATGTTGATGTGCTTCACAGTGAGGCTCGCTTCAGCTGTTAGCGCTGCTCCCTGCTCTTCCGATGTTCTGCCAGTGCAGCTACAGGAGCTGCTTTTATAGCCCTGGCAGTAGCTACGAGCAGATGCCAGGGGCAGCCAGAAGCGTCCAGAATGACGCAGCTGCTCCCAGGGGCTTCCTCCATCCGCACAGAATCAAGAGCGTGACTCGTGTCTCGGGCTGCAGTCTGTGAGCAGTTTACTGCCATGGAATTCGCTCTGCACTGATAATTCACTATGTAACACGATTTTTGTTCCTGGGTAGTAAGTGTTATTTTCTAATTGCTTATGCCTCAAAACTATATAAAATGGGTATTATTATTCCCCATAAACTTTGCTTTTGTGACCAGGACTTTACGTGAAGGAATTACACAAATGCACACCACGTTTTCTCATTGACAATATGTACATTTCAAAATATCACTGTCCTGGTGTACTATAGTGTATTAAAGTTGTGTCTTGCCTGCTTGTTTCCAATGGAAATATCATTTTTAGTTTAGAGAAGACGTCACACAGCTGAACCCCAGGTTTGAGTCACTGCTATTTGCTGTGGATGAGGGAAGCCCTGGGAGCAGCTGCGTCATTCTGGACGCTTCTGGCTCCCCCTGGCATCTGCTCATAGCTACTGCCAGGGCTATAAAAGCAGCTCCTGTAGCTGCACTGGCAGAACATCGGCGGAGGAGGGAGCAGCGCTCACAGCTGAAGCGAGCCTCACTGTGAAGCACATCAACAAGCATGGCCCTCAGTGTTTACTTCCCTGCGATGCACGTGATGGAGAGGAGCGTCTGGCCAGGCTGGCCGGTCTGGAACCCCCGCGGTGAAAGTATTTTCCAGCAGCTGCAGCGAGACATGAGGAGCGAGATCGAGAGGATGGAGAGAATCTTCCGTGGAGTCGATCAGCTCAGCAGCCACACGCGGGCTCCGGGCAGCCTCGGAGACGCACTGCTGCAGCAGCCGGCCGTGAGCAGTGGGTTCCAGATTGAAGATCCACAGAAGCAGGGAGGCGGGTTTGTCGCGTCCTTGGACGTGCAGGACTTCTCCCCACAGGACCTGGCCGTGAAGGTGTCTGGAGACAAGCTGGTGGTGGCCGGACGGCGCGAGGTGAAGAGCGGAGAAGTCAGCAGCGGCAGCTACAGCCACAGCTGCCAGGAGTTCCACAGGGAGACGCAGCTGCCCAGGGACGTGGACCCGCAGAGCGTGAGCTGCTGCATGACTGAAGACGGGAAGCTGAAGTTCAAGGCTCAGCGCAGCGCCCTCCCTGCAGCGGCCGAGAGGGTGGTGGTCATTGAGCAGCCAGCGACAGCGACTCCTGGCACGGCCTCTCAGTCCACTGGCACCACTCACGCGTAGAGTGGCGCCTGGAGCATCCATTCCAGCAACCTGCTTCATTGATGTTTTAATTGTATGGATATTTTGTTAAATCAGTTTCTTCTATTCACGATATGTTCAGTAATATTTACGTGTTTCAGCGTTCACATTCAACTTCACTGGATTAAGTGTATCGCTGTAAAGGATTGTCAAATCGTATCGCATCGTTTTAATTTGCCATTACACGTTCATATATTCTAATAAGATAATGATAAATGTTATATTCAAGTATTTTTCATCATTACACATGACTATTTTCTACAGTCTAATTTTCGAACTACTATAATACTATACTGTTTGTGTGAATGGTAATGATTTTTGTAATAAAATGCCTTTCAATTTCCTGCAACATTTGCAACTGTTCTTTTTTCTACATTGTGTTTGTTTCATCGTTACTGTGGATCAGAGTTCTGGACACAGAATTCCCCAAAACTAAGACAACCGGTAACGCGGCCTCATTGCTCCCTGACCATGACAACTCCCAAGGTGCCAGGCTCACGCCGTCGGCCCTGCCGAGTCACTCCGCACTCAGAATCTGGGATTGGCTTGCAATGATCTAAGATCAATCTTACCACTTCACATTTCACTTGTATCATCCTTCAATTGGTAGTAAATCCTTCGCTAAGGAATTGGTCCTCAAATCGTGGGGACAAGCGTACCACGGAAAGATTAGTTGCCATTTAATGTTTGCGACACAGAGAATGTAAATAGTTACATGACCACCTCGCTGCTGTAGCAGTGTAAGTCATGCTGCTATTAATATATTCTATGTTTCGAGTTTCCTGGCTGGCTGCTGGCTGTGCTTCTCTCCATCCCAACAATAACTCCGTTGTTAGTGGGTGCAGGAGACAATAGGGACACCAACAAGGTGGGAATAACCAGAACAGTATTTGAAGACTGACACGGTTCATTTAAAATTGCACTTTCAATGTATGCGCCAATTAACGTCATTCTTTTTGACAAAATAACTTGTTTTATCCTAGAGAATTAGAAACTAAACCTGAAGACATTAAACTAGTACAATAAAAATGTACGATTAATTGTAAAGTTAGCAAAATAAATAAATGATCTAATTCATATACTATATTCTTGGTTCTTTCGGTAAAGTCACGTAGAAGGGAAACAATAAAATAATAAAGATAATCCCTCAGCTATTTGCACAAACCAATCCCTTAGCTATTTCAATGCTAAATTACTAGTTGCCTCTGTGGATGTGTAGGTTTTGACTTTAACATAGCCATTCCTGTGACCAGTCACAAGCTAATCCCTTAGCTATTTCAATGCTAAATTACTAGTTGCCTCTGTGGATGTGTAGGTTTTGACTTTAACATAGCCAATTCCGTGACCAGTCACAAGCTAATCCCTCAGCTATTGATATGTAAACCCCTTTGTCAAGGTGCTTCACTTATCCCAACCAGCTTAAAAGTCTCTACGAATCTTAACATCGTTAATTGAAGCTCTGTCGTGCCGACAGTTACCTTTCACCTAAAGACGGCCGCTTGCGTTGTGGCCAAAACGTCGTGAGAATTTTATCGTGTCATTTTATTATTTTATTCTCATTCTACGTGACTTTACCGAAAGAACCAAAGAAAATAAAATAATAAAGATATAAAACAATAAAATTATCCAAATCAAAATTCATATACTGTTGATTTATTCACTCCATATCCGCAGTGGACACTGCCGGTTGTGTTCCTTCCTTAGCTCCCATTCCCACGTTAGTCTCGACCACCGGCCGTCATCACTTCAAGTTGTGTGTCCTGCCTCACCCCACCTTTCTAAACTAAAATTACGTCCTTAATTTGCATATGAAGTCCAATTGACGTGTCCGTCTTCCAGTATCAGTGTTGTTCTTAGGATGCGCATCATCTCTACGCTTCCTTGTGCATTTCTAAACATTGGTTATATTTTCTGTTTGTGATGCATCTGTTTGAAAAAAACGTTCTGCTTAAGGCATATGGCTCAGTTACGTTTCATTATTAAGTTAAGATAAAAATAAGCACTTTGCTCTGCCCTGATACGCCTCTCTTAATCATTTTCATCCCTCTTCCCCTTCAACAACCGCCCTACGTGCAAATGCACTTCTGTGTTTTCAAGGCTGTGTCCCTGTTCTTTTTGCGTTCAGTTTGTCATTCCCCCGCACCTCCATTAAAGCATGGTTGGCAGCGTACGGTGCGAAAGAAGTTCACCATGCAAACATACGCTGCGTTGAAAAATGATTCTACTGATAGCAGACCAAACCTGGACAGATTTCTCAATACGAGTGCAATATCGAGGGTACAGATCAATACGACCTGAACACAGATGCTATTTCTCGGACGGTTGGCAACTCTAGCCATGCCCATACAAACGTACACAACATCTTGACCATGAATCGCCTATGCGGCAGATTAAATGTCAAGCATTTTACATTGAATTCCGATCTACTTTTGTTCGTTTTGATTGATTTTGGAGCAGTTTCAAGTAAGTATTTTTTATACAATTATTGTATTGTCATTTACTGTATAATTATGATAATAGACCAAGCACTGAGACATTGCCCAGGGTTGGTCTACAATCGAAAAGGTGGCAACCCCATAGCACACCCTCATGTGTTCCATCGTATGTTTGTATCTTGAAATTCTTTCGCACCGTACGTAGCCCACCGTGCTAATCGGAGGTATGAGATAAGGACAAGGAACTAAACACAATAAGCAATTACTTAAGAAGAGTTTCAATTGAGTATGGGATGATTGCGAGTGCTGTCAATATGGCGGTGTTGACAACAAGCATCCACTTGAAACGAACGCGCTTCCGAAAATCTGCGATTTTATCATTTCATGCCGATACGTGGAGATGAGCGGGTTCACCGCGGGTCTTAAACAGCCCTTCCCCAGCCAACATGCACTGGGGGAAATTCCATCAATATTCTCATTAATAATCTGCTTTGGAAGACGAAGAAGAAAAAAGCTAATCCTGCAGGCATCGCGGATAATAAGATTAGAATATTACTTCGCCCCACATCACGGCGGATACGCACGAATGTTGAACGTCTTTGGGGCCGTCCATAAATGACGTCACGCACCTGGGGGGGGGGCGATCAGACATTTGTGACGATGTGTGACGAGGGGGGGGGGGGTGAGAAATGTGACGTCACATCAAAATGCGCAACTTTAAGTAAATATAGACGACACGTTCTACTTAATTAAATATACTTTTTAATAAATGTTTTCTCCTACAACATCAGAGTGCAGCGCCACATTAAATACGCACTACAATGACAATAGTTTAAAGCGATTTGAAGCATGTTTTATTTGGTGGGAGGGGGGCCAGAGCTTTGTGACGTCATATTTGAGGGGGGGGTCTGACTTTTTGTGACGCCGTGTGACAATGGGGGGGTGGGGTCAAAAATCGTCAGAAGTCGCGTGACGTCATTTATGGACGGCCCCTTTGGCACCGTGCGTCGCCGAATCATTGCTCATCGGAGTGTCAGCTGTATGACAACGCGACGTGGCACGCAGTGCCAACGCACACCTGTCACCCCCTAACCATTGCCTCTCTTATTACAGACCAATTCAGACCTTATTGGTCACCCCGTGCCCCTTACAAATCTCAACGTTCATCCTACAAAATCCCATCACAAGGGGAGAAACACAAAACATTGTTTTGCCCGTTTTGAAACGGCTCTAGTAAGCCGTATGGACCTGAGAACTCAATCTCCCTGTACACCAATACGGGGTAACCCCGTACGGGTTGACACGGCATGCCAACGTGATACTGAATCGCGCCTTCGGCTCTAAGAGATTCGTTTGTGACTGAACTGGAGATTAATGAATGATAAACCAGCCAGGGCTTCCCTCGCTGTACGCGGGTTCGGTTTGTTGCGCTATTTCACGCTGTGGGGGCCGTCCATAAATGACGTCACGCGATTTTAGACGATTTTTGACCCCCCCTCCCATCGTCACGCGGCGTCACAAAGAGTCAGAGCCCCCCCTCAAATATGACGGTACAAAGCTGTGCCCCCCCCCCAAAATAAAGCATGCTTCATATCGCTTTAAACTATTGTCATCGTGGTGCTTATTTAATGTGGCGCTGCACTCTGATGTTGTAGGAGAAAATATTTATTAAAAAGTCTATTTAATTACGTAGAACGTGTTGTCTATAGTTATTTAAAGTTGCGCATTTTGATGTGACGTCACATTTCTCAACCCCCCCCCCCTCATTTATGGACGGCCCCAGTACAATGCGGCTACCTCTGACCCAAAAGTCGCTCTCTGGAGCTGCTGTACACGTGTGTGGTGGGGGGAGCGGTGGGCTACGTACGGTGCGAAAGAATTTCAAGATACAAACATACGATGTGTTAACACTGGAACACATGAGGGTGTGCTATGGGGTTGCAACCTTTTCGATTGTAGACCAACCCTGGGCAATGTCTCAGTGCTTGGTCTATTATCACAATTATACAGTAAATGGCAATACAATAATTCTATTAAAAATACTTACTTGAAACTGCGCCAAAATAAATCAAAACGAACAAAAGTAGATCGAAATTCAATGTATAATGCTTGACATTTAATCTGCCTTATAGGCGATTCATGGTCAAGATGTTGTGTATGTTTGCATGGGCATGGCTAGAGTTGCCACCCGTCCATGAATTAGCATCTGTGTTCAGTTGGTATTGATCTGTACCCTCGATATTGCACTCGTATTGAGAACTCTGTCCAGGATTGGTCTGCAGTCAGTAGAATCATTTTTCAACGCAGCGTATGTTTGCATGGTGAACTTCTTTCGCACCGTACGCAGCCAACCATGCTTTACTGGAGGTGCGGGGGAATAACAAACTGAACGCAAAAAGAACAGGGACACAGCCTTGAAAACACAGAAGTGCATCTACACGTAGGGCGGTTGTTGAAGGGGAAGACGGATGAAAATGATTAAGAGAGGTGTATCAGGGCAGAACAAAGTGCTTATTGTTATCTTAACTTAATAATGAAACGTAACTGAGCCATATGCCTTAAGCAGAACGTTTTTTTTCAAACAGATGCATCACAAACGGAAAATAGAACCAATGTTTAGAAATGCACAAGGAAGCGTAGAGATGATGCACATCCTAAGAATTACACTGATACTGGAAGACGGACAAGTCAATTGGACTTCATATGACTTCATATAATTAAGGACGTAATTTTAGTTTAGAAAGGTGGGGTGAGGCAGGACACACAACTTGAAGTGATGACGGCCGGTGGTCGAGACTAACGTGGGAATGGGAGCTAAGGAAGGAACACAATCGGCAGTGTCCACTGCGGAGATGGAGTGAATAAATCAACAGTATATGAATTTTGATTTGGGGAATTTTATTGTTTTATATCTTTATTATTTTATTTTCTTTGGTTCTTTCGGTAAAGTCACGTAGAATGAGAATAAAATAATAAAAAAACACAATAAAATTCTCACGACGTTTTGGCCACAACGCAAGCGGCCGTCTTTAGGTGAAAGGTACAGTACTGTCGGGACGACAGAGCTTCAATTAACGATGTTAAGATTCGTAGCGACTTTTAAGCTGGTTGGGAGAAGTAAGGCACCTTGACAAAGGGGTTTACATATCAATAGCTGAGGGATTAGCTTGTGACTGGTCACGGAATTGGCTATGTTAAAGTCAAAACCGACACATCCACAGAGGCAACTAGTAATTTAGCATTGAAATAGCTAAGGGATTAGCTTGTGACTGGTCACAGGAATGGCTATGTTAAAGTCAAAACCTACACATCCACAGAGGCAACTAGTAATTTAGCATTGAAATAGCTAAGGGATTAGCTTGTGCAAATAGCTGAGGGATTAGCTTGTGACTGGTCACGGAAATGGCTATGTTAAAGTAAAAACCTACACATCCACGGAGGCAACTAGTAATTTAGCATTGAAATAGCTAAGGGATTAGCTTGTGACTGGTCACAGAAATATATGTTAAAGTAAGGCCTACACATCCACAGAGCTTCAATGAACGCTGTTAAGATTCGTAGCGACTTTTAAGCTGGTTGGGAGAAGTGAGGAGTGAGGCTCCCTCCTCTGCCGATGTTCTGTCTCAGATGTGAATAATTAGTATTGTATTACAATTCTATAAACAATACAGTGTTGTAGTGCATCACGTGTTGATGTTCCATTGCACAGCCACGTTCCAAATGCTATAATGACGTAAGAGCCGTGGAAACCTCTGACGTCACGGTGACGTCATGGCCCGGTGACGTCACGGCAGAGGTCAGAGTGGAGTCGGCTCCTGGAGAGGCAACCACCTCACCCCACGCTGCTCCTCCACTTCGAGTTCTTCAGAGACCTTCGCCACCACCACCACCACCATGGCGATCTTCACGGCTGTCCTCACTGTGGTTCTGCTGCTCACGCAGCCGATGGTGGAGCTCCTCGGAGGATCTCGGCGTGGGGGTTCGGACATTAACGCCTCCAACACCACCACCACCACGATCAACTACTCGGGACTCGTGAAGAACGTCTCTGCATCAGCAGGGGTCGCCACCTGGGGACCGATGTTCAGTAGCCACAGTGAGGACATTGTGGACAGCGTGCTCCCTGCCCTCCTGCAGGCTATGGGTGAGCTGAGCAGCAGCTGCCAGGCCATAGTGGACAGCGCGCTCCCTGCTCTGCTCCACGCTGTAGGTCAGCTGTACAGCGGCTGCAAGGAGGCCATCAGCTCCACCGTGCTGCTGAACACCCTGCACATCGCCGTGCATCTCTGGCGTTTCATACGTCGCCAAGTGAGTGAGCAACATCCATCATCATCACCACCATCAGCCATGGTCAATCCACTAGTGGGTAGAGACGTCCACGAGCCGTCGCCACCTCCCACGATGCCGCTGTGCAGTAATCCACCCAGCACCTGCACGTGGAGCGATTTCATTGCTTCATCTCCCCACTGGGCACCCTCTCGGATGACCCCCTCGCAGCCCGTCGGCATCACTCGCCCCCTTCACACCTCCACCGATCCCCCTCAACTCCACTCACGGTGTCTTCAACAGCCTGGTTGGGCACTGGAACAGTATCCCGGACAGTGCCGGATTAAGCTCGTGCGGGTCCTGTAGCTTATATTATAAAGGTGCCCAGAATAAATGAAAAAAACACAATTATAAAGCACGAAGTTTTTAACTTGCATAGTAAAGTAATTGTAATTTTACTATAGTAATAGAGCAAGTACAGAATCACTGAACGGGGATTTATAGCGTGAGATCATTTAGCGTGGGGCGCTTGAAAGTGCAGGGCCCACAGCTAATGATTATTTTGTTCCGAGGATAATCCGGCACTGATCACGGATTGAGTATGAGGAGCAGTGATGAGATTTAAAGTATTTTTTAACATGTTATTAAAATGTTATGTCTAATAGAAAATATAATGTTGTTTGTCTCTTAGCTGTGATTCGTAAAAACACTGTTGTTACTCAATGGTCTTTCGGTAAAGTCACGTAGAAAAAATAAACAAAATAATAGAATACGACGTTTCGATTGCAACTCAAGCAGTCGTCATCAGGTGAAACTAAATTTGAGAGAGAGAGACCAAACACAGACAGGGAGACACAAAGATCCCCCGTATAGCCTGAACAGACTGTAGGGGCAAGTGCTGTTAGCGAGCACCTGTGAAGGCCGGAACAGTACACGAGGGGGTGGGTGGCCAGCACCACGCCCGACCGCCTTTGTCTCCCTAGTGGCGATGTTTACACACCGCACCAGGTACTCATTTGAGGCTGAGTCGACCTAGGGAAGGCCCGGGACCGGTTCAGATAATCGTCACTGGTGTTGGCCGTGAGCGGGAATCGAACCCGGGTCGCCAGGTTCATAGCGCAGCGTAGCGCTAACAGCTGCACCACCGCTCCCCACACACAGGGAGACACACAAGCAGAGAAGGACGGTGATCAACCAGGCAAAGTATTATTTGTTGTGTTGGCCGACTCAATGAGTTGCATTACATTTCTAAGTTTGCTGAGTTTGATCCTCTTTCTATCAGCTTGTACCCTCTGTAAATTTCACCCCCACTATCTCGCCCGTTACGGCAGCCCCTCCGCTCCCACTCCCCCTCGGAGTAGCCGAGGGATTAGCCGGGGTATGCTTGCTCTGCGATCTTACATTTACTTGCAAATCCCACCACAAACGTATATAGTGTAACCTTTGGTTGCAGTAGCTCTCTCGCTACATTTCTTCCTGTCTCAGCAGTCCGCCTGCTGTATTATTTCACCTGAAGACGATTGCTTGTGTTGTGACCACGTGTATACTGTTTACTACAGTACTATGGTGTTGTGACCACGTGTATACTGTTTAATATAGTACTATAGTGTTGTGACCACGTGTATACTGTTTACTATAGTACTATAGTGTTTTGACCACGTGTATACTGTTTACTATAGTACTATAGTGTTGGGACCACGTGTATACTGTATACTACAGTACTATAGTGTTATGACCACGTGTATACTGTTTACTATAGTGTTGGGACCACGTGTATACTGTTTACTACAGTACTATAGTGTTGTGACCACGTGTATACTGTTTCCTATAGTACTATAGTGTTGTGACCATGTGTATACTGTTTACTATAGTACTATAGTGTTGTGACCACGTCTATACTGTTTACTACAGTACTATAGTGTTGTGACCACGTGCATACTGTTTACTATAGTACTGTAGTGTTGTGACCACGTGTATACTGTATACTACAGTACTATAGTGTTGTGACCACGTGTATACTGTTTACTATAGTACTATAGTGTTGGGACCACGTGTATACTGTTTACTACAGCACTATAGTGTTGTGACCACGTGTATACTGTTTACTACAGTACTATAGTGTTGTGACCACGTGCATACTGTTTACTATAGTACTGTAGTGTTGTGACCACGTGTATACTGTTTACTACAGTACTATAGTGTTGTGACCACGTGTATACTGTTTCCTATAGTACTATAGTGTTGTGACCATGTGTATACTGTTTACTATGGTACTATAGTGTTGTGACCACGTGTATACTGTTTACTACAGTACTATAGTGTTGTGACCACGTGTATACTGTTTACTATAGTACTATAGTGTTGTGACCACGTGTATACTGTTTACTATAGTACTATAGTGTTGGGACCACGTGTATACTGTTTACTACAGTACTATAGTGTTGTGACCACGTGTATACTGTTTCCTATAGTACTATAGTGTTGTGACCATGTGTATACTGTTTACTGTGGTACTATAGTGTTGTGACCACGTGTATACTGTTTACTACAGTACTATAGTGTTGAGACCAAGTGTATACTGTTTACTATAGTACTGTAGAGTTGTGACCACGTGTATACTGTTTACTATAGTACTATAGTGTTGGGACCACGTGTATACTGTTTACTACAGTACTATAGTGTTGTGACCACGTGTATACTGTTTACTATAGTACTATAGTGTTGGGACCACGTGTATACTGTTTACTACAGTACTATCGTGTTGTGACCACGTGTATACTGTTTACTATAGTACTATAGTTTTGTGACCACGTGTATACTGTTTCCTATAGTACTATAGTGTTGTGACCACGTGTATACTGTTTACTATAGTACTATAATGTTGTGACCACGTGTATACTGTTTACTACAGTTCTATAGTGGTGTGACCACGTGTGTACTGTTTACTATAGTACTATAGTGTTGTGACCACGTGTACACTGTTTGCTACAGTACTATAGTGTTGTGACCACGTGTGTAATGTTTACTACAGTCCTATAGTGTTGTGATCACGTGTGTAATGTTTACTACAGTACTATAGTGTTGTGACCACGTGTATACTGTTTACTACAGTACTATAGTGTTGTGACCACGTGTATACTGTTTACTATAGTACTATAGTGTGACCACGTGTATACTGTTTACTACAGTACTATAGTGTTGTGACCACGTGTATACTGTTTACTACAGTACTATAGTGTTGTGACCACGTGTATACTGTTTACTACAGTACTATAGTGTTGTGACCACGTGTATACTGTTTACTATAGTACTATAGTGTTGTGACCACGTGTTTACTGTTTACTATAGTACTATAGTGTTGTGACCACGTGTATATTGTTTACTACAGTACTATAGTGTTGTGACCACGTGTATACTGTTTACTATAGTACTATAGTGTTGTGACCACGTGTTTACTGTTTACTATAGTACTATAGTGTTGTGACCACGTGTACACTGTTTACTACAGTACTATAGTGTTGTGACCACGTGTGTAATGTTTACTACATTACTATAGTGTTGGGACCACGTGTATACTGTTTACTACAGTACTATAGTGTTGTGACCACGTGTATACTGTTTCCTATAGTACTATAGTGTTGTGACCATGTGTATACTGTTTACTATAGTACTATAGTGTTGTGACCACGTGTATACTGTTTACTACAGTACTATAGTGTTGTGACCACGTGTATACTGTTTACTATAGTACTATAGTGTTGTGACCATGTGTATACTGTTTACTATAGTACTATAGTGTTGTGACCACGTCTATACTGTTTACTACAGTACTATAGTGTTGTGACCACGTGCATACTGTTTACTATAGTACTGTAGTGTTGTGACCACGTGTATACTGTATACTACAGTACTATAGTGTTGTGACCACGTGTATACTGTTTACTACAGTACTATAGTGTTGTGACCACGTGTATACTGTTTACTATAGTACTATAGTGTTGTGACCATGTGTATACTGTTTACTATAGTACTATAGTGTTGTGACCACGTCTATACTGTTTACTACAGTACTATAGTGTTGTGACCACGTGCATACTGTTTACTATAGTACTGTAGTGTTGTGACCACGTGTATACTGTATACTACAGTACTATAGTGTTGTGACCACGTGTATACTGTTTACTATAGTACTATAGTGTTGGGACCACGTGTATACTGTTTACTACCGTACTATAGTGTTGTGACCACGTGTATACTGTTTCCTTTAGTACTATAGTGTTGTGACCATGTGTATACTGTTTACTATAGTACTATAGTGTTGTGACCACGTCTATACTGTTTACTACAGTACTATAGTGTTGTGACCACGTGCATACTGTTTACTATAGTACTGTAGTGTTGTGACCACGTGTATACTGTATACTACAGTACTATAGTCTTGTGACCACGTGTATACTGTTTACTATAGTACTATAGTGTTGGGACCACGTGTATACTGTTTACTACAGTACTATAGTGTTGTGACCACGTGTATACTGTTTACTATAGTACTATAGTGTTGTGACCACGTGTATACTGTTTACTATAGTACTATAGTGTTGTGACCACGTGTACTGTTTACTATAGTACTATAGTGTTGGGACCACGTGTATACTGTTTACTACAGTACTATAGTGTTGTGACCACGTGTATACTGTTTCCTATAGTACTATAGTGTTGTGACCACGTGTTTACTGTTTACTATAGTACTATAGTGTTGTGACCACGTGTACACTGTTTACTACAGTACTATAGTGTTGTGACCACGTGTGTAATGTTTACTACATTACTATAGTGTTGGGACCACGTGTATACTGGTTACTACAGTACTATAGTGTTGTGACCACGTGTTTACTGTTTCCTATAGTACTATAGTGTTGTGACCATGTGTATACTGTTTACTATAGTGTTGTGACCACGTGTATACTGTTTACTACAGTACTATAGTGTTGTGACCACGTGTATACTGTTTACTATAGTACTATAGTGTTGTGACCATGTGTATACTGTTTACTATAGTACTATAGTGTTGGGACCACTTCTATACTGTTTACTACAGTACTATAGTGTTGTGACCACGTGCATACTGTTTACTATAGTACTGTAGTGTTGTGACCACGTGTATACTGTATACTACAGTACTATAGTGTTGTGACCACGTGTATTCTGTTTACTATAGTACTATAGTGTTGGGACCACGTGTATACTGTTTACTACAGTACTATAGTGTTGTGACCACGTGTATACTGTTTACTATAGTACTATAGTGTTGTGACCATGTGTATACTGTTTACTATAGTACTATAGTGTTGTGACCACGTCTATACTGTTTACTACAGTACTATAGTGTTGTGACCACGTGCATACTGTTTACTATAGTACTGTAGTGTTGTGACCACGTGTATACTGTATACTACAGTACTATAGTGTTGTGACCACGTGTATACTGTTTACTATAGTACTATAGTGTTGGGACCACGTGTATACTGTTTACTATAGTACTATAGTGTTGTGACCACGTCTATACTGTTTACTACAGTACTATAGTGTTGTGACCACGTGCATACTGTTTACTATAGTACTGTAGTGTTGTGACCACGTGTATACTGTATACTACAGTACTATAGTGTTGTGACCACGTGTATACTGTTTACTATAGTACTATAGTGTTGGGACCACGTGTATACTGTTTACTACAGTACTATAGTGTTGTGACCACGTTCTATAGTGTTTCCTATAGTACTATAGTGTTGTGACCATGTGTATACTGTTTACTATAGTACTATAGTGTTGTGACCACGTCTATACTGTTTACTACAGTACTATAGTGTTGTGACCACGTGCATACTGTTTACTATAGTACTGTAGTGTTGTGACCACGTGTATACTGTATACTACAGTACTATAGTCTTGTGACCACGTGTATACTGTTTACTATAGTACTATAGTGTTGGGACCACGTGTATACTGTTTACTACAGTACTATAGTGTTGTGGCCACGTGTATACTGTTTACTACAGTTCTATAGTGGTGTGACCACGTGTGTACTGTTTACTATAGTACTATAGTGTTGTGACCACGTGTACACTGTTTCCTATAGTACTATAGTGTTGTGACCATGTGTATACTGTTTACTATAGTACTATAATGTTGTGACCACGTGTATACTGTTTACTACAGTACTATAGTGTTGTGACCACGTGTATACTGTTTACTATAGTACTATAGTGTTGTGACCACGTGTATACTGTTTACTATAGTACTATAGTGTTGGGACCACGTGTATACTGTTTACTGTGGTACTATAGTGTTGTGACCACGTGTATACTGTTTACTACAGTACTATAGTGTTGAGACCAAGTGTATACTGTTTACTATAGTACTGTAGAGTTGTGACCACGTGTATACTGTTTACTATAGTACTATAGTGTTGGGACCACGTGTATACTGTTTACTACAGTACTATAGTGTTGTGACCACGTGTATACTGTTTACTATAGTACTATAGTGTTGGGACCACGTGTATACTGTTTACTACAGTACTATCGTGTTGTGACCACGTGTATACTGTTTACTATAGTACTATAGTTTTGTGACCACGTCTATACTGTTTACTATAGTACTATAGTGTTGTGACCACGTGTATACTGTTTACTATAGTACTATAATGTTGTGACCACGTGTATACTGTTTACTACAGTTCTATAGTGGTGTGACCACGTGTGTACTGTTTACTATAGTACTATAGTGTTGTGACCACGTGTACACTGTTTGCTACAGTACTATAGTGTTGTGACCACGTGTGTAATGTTTACTACAGTCCTATAGTGTTGTGATCACGTGTGTAATGTTTACTACAGTACTATAGTGTTGTGACCACGTGTATACTGTTTACTACAGTACTATAGTGTTGTGACCACGTGTATACTGTTTACTATAGTACTATAGTGTGACCACGTGTATACTGTTTACTACAGTACTATAGTGTTGTGACCACGTGTATACTGTTTACTACAGTACTATAGTGTTGTGACCACGTGTATACTGTTTACTATAGTACTATAGTGTTGTGACCACGTGTTTACTGTTTACTATAGTACTATAGTGTTGTGACCACGTGTATATTGTTTACTACAGTACTATAGTGTTGTGACCACGTGTATACTGTTTACTATAGTACTATAGTGTTGTGACCACGTGTTTACTGTTTACTATAGTACTATAGTGTTGTGACCACGTGTACACTGTTTACTACAGTACTATAGTGTTGTGACCACGTGTGTAATGTTTACTACATTACTATAGTGTTGGGACCACGTGTATACTGTTTACTACAGTACTATAGTGTTGTGACCACGTGTATACTGTTTCCTATAGTACTATAGTGTTGTGACCATGTGTATACTGTTTACTATAGTACTATAGTGTTGTGACCACGTGTATACTGTTTACTACAGTACTATAGTGTTGTGACCACGTGTATACTGTTTACTATAGTACTATAGTGTTGTGACCATGTGTATACTGTTTACTATAGTACTATAGTGTTGTGACCACGTCTATACTGTTTACTACAGTACTATAGTGTTGTGACCACGTGCATACTGTTTACTATAGTACTGTAGTGTTGTGACCACGTGTATACTGTATACTACAGTACTATAGTGTTGTGACCACGTGTATACTGTTTACTACAGTACTATAGTGTTGTGACCACGTGTATACTGTTTACTATAGTACTATAGTGTTGTGACCATGTGTATACTGTTTACTATAGTACTATAGTGTTGTGACCACGTCTATACTGTTTACTACAGTACTATAGTGTTGTGACCACGTGCATACTGTTTACTATAGTACTATAGTGTTGGGACCACGTGTATACTGTTTACTACCGTACTATAGTGTTGTGACCACGTGTATACTGTTTCCTTTAGTACTATAGTGTTGTGACCATGTGTATACTGTTTACTATAGTACTATAGTGTTGTGACCACGTCTATACTGTTTACTACAGTACTATAGTGTTGTGACCACGTGCATACTGTTTACTATAGTACTGTAGTGTTGTGACCACGTGTATACTGTATACTACAGTACTATAGTCTTGTGACCACGTGTATACTGTTTACTATAGTACTATAGTGTTGGGACCACGTGTATACTGTTTACTACAGTACTATAGTGTTGTGACCACGTGTATACTGTTTACTATAGTACTATAGTGTTGTGACCACGTGTATACTGTTTACTATAGTACTATAGTGTTGTGACCACGTGTACTGTTTACTATAGTACTATAGTGTTGGGACCACGTGTATACTGTTTACTACAGTACTATAGTGTTGTGACCACGTGTATACTGTTTCCTATAGTACTATAGTGTTGTGACCACGTGTTTACTGTTTACTATAGTACTATAGTGTTGTGACCACGTGTACACTGTTTACTACAGTACTATAGTGTTGTGACCACGTGTGTAATGTTTACTACATTACTATAGTGTTGGGACCACGTGTATACTGGTTACTACAGTACTATAGTGTTGTGACCACGTGTTTACTGTTTCCTATAGTACTATAGTGTTGTGACCATGTGTATACTGTTTACTATAGTGTTGTGACCACGTGTATACTGTTTACTACAGTACTATAGTGTTGTGACCACGTGTATACTGTTTACTATAGTACTATAGTGTTGTGACCATGTGTATACTGTTTACTATAGTACTATAGTGTTGGGACCACTTCTATACTGTTTACTACAGTACTATAGTGTTGTGACCACGTGCATACTGTTTACTATAGTACTGTAGTGTTGTGACCACGTGTATACTGTATACTACAGTACTATAGTGTTGTGACCACGTGTATTCTGTTTACTATAGTACTATAGTGTTGGGACCACGTGTATACTGTTTACTACAGTACTATAGTGTTGTGACCACGTGTATACTGTTTACTATAGTACTATAGTGTTGTGACCATGTGTATACTGTTTACTATAGTACTATAGTGTTGTGACCACGTCTATACTGTTTACTACAGTACTATAGTGTTGTGACCACGTGCATACTGTTTACTATAGTACTGTAGTGTTGTGACCACGTGTATACTGTATACTACAGTACTATAGTGTTGTGACCACGTGTATACTGTTTACTATAGTACTATAGTGTTGGGACCACGTGTATACTGTTTACTACAGTACTATAGTGTTGTGACCACGTTCTATACTGTTTCCTATAGTACTATAGTGTTGTGACCATGTGTATACTGTTTACTATAGTACTATAGTGTTGTGACCACGTCTATACTGTTTACTACAGTACTATAGTGTTGTGACCACGTGCATACTGTTTACTATAGTACTGTAGTGTTGTGACCACGTGTATACTGTATACTACAGTACTATAGTCTTGTGACCACGTGTATACTGTTTACTATAGTACTATAGTGTTGGGACCACGTGTATACTGTTTACTACAGTACTATAGTGTTGTGGCCACGTGTATACTGTTTACTATAGTATTATAGTGTTGTGACCACGTGTATACTGTTTACTATAGTACTATAGTGTTGTGACCACGTGTATACTGTTTACTATAGTACTATAGTGTTGGGACCACGTGTATACTGTTTACTACAGTACTATAGTGTTGTGACCACGTGTATACTGTTTCCTATAGTACTATAGTGTTGTGACCATGTGTATACTGTTTACTATGGTACTATAGTGTTGTGACCAAGTGTGTACTGTTTACTACAGTACTATAGTGTTGTGACCACGTGTATACTGTTTACTATAGTACTGTAGTGTTGTGACCACGTGTATACTGTATTTGCTATAGTACTATAGGGTTGTGACCACGTGTATACTGTTTACTACAGTACTATAGTGTTGTGACCACGTGTGTACTGTTTACTACAGTACTATAGTGTTGTGACCACGTGTATACTGTTTACTATAGTACTATAGTGTTGTGACCACGTCTATACTGTTTACTATAGTACTATAGTGTTGTGACCACGTGTATACTGTTTACTATAGTACTATAATGTTGTGACCACGTGTATACTGTTTACTACAGTACTATAGTGGTGTTACCACGTGTGTACTGTTTACTATAGTACTATAGTGTTGTGACCACGTGTACACTGTTTGCTACAGTACTATAGTGTTGTGACCACGTGTGTAATGTTTACTACAGTACTATAGTGTTGTGATCACGTGTGTAATGTTTACTACAGTACTATAGTGTTGTGACCACGTGTATACTGTTTACTACAGTACTATAGTGTTGTGACCACGTGTGTACTGTTTACTATAGTACTATAGTGTGACCACGTGTATACTGTTTACTACAGTACTATAGTGTTGTGACCACGTGTATACTCTTTACTACAGTACTATAGTGTTGTGACCAAGTGTGTACTGTTTACTACAGTACTATAGTGTTGTGACCACGTGTATACTGTTTACTATAGTACTGTAGTGTTGTGACCACGTGTATACTGTATTTGCTATAGTACTATAGGGTTGTGACCACGTGTATACTGTTTACTACAGTACTATAGTGTTGTGACCACGTGTGTACTGTTTACTACAGTACTATAGTGTTGTGACCACGTGTATACTGTTTACTATAGTACTATAGTGTTGTGACCACGTGTATACTGCGGGATTGTGGGTAATCGTCTCCCATGCTCGGTCTCAGTCGGTGTGCCTCACTCGTATAGTCAACATCCGTGCGAACCTATCTTGTTTACTATAGTACTATAGTGTTGTGACCACGTGTATACTGTTTACTACAGTACTATAGTGTTGTGACTACGTGTATACTGTTTACTACAGTACTGTAGTGTTGTGAATACGTGTGTGTGCGTAAAGCATTTTTTTATTTTGTGTCCATGTGTAGTGACTGTTCTTTAGTAACTGTACTGCAAGTGAAAGTCGTCCTACACAATAACCATCCTCTATCTCCTCTCCCTCACACCAGCCACGATTAAATGTAATTAATAAATTTGATTACTTTATATTAAATAATAAAAATATAAAAAGGTATTTTGTATTAATATTTTTTATATGAATACGGTATTTTTGGTTTGTGGAACGAATCATCTGAGTTTCCATTATTTCTTATGGGGGAAATTCGCTTTGATATACGAGTGCTTTGGATTAAGAGCACGTTTCCAGAAGGAATTATGCTCGCAATCCAAGGTTTCACTTTATTAGTTATTTTTCTATCTACGTGATTTTACCGAAAGAAACCAAAGAGTATGCTGTTGTTAGTTTAAATGTTTGGTAAGTAAGACTTAGTCTGTGCTGCTCTTCAGTTGCCTGGATGAAAAGTGGCCCAAGTTTTTCCCAATCCTGGCCTCCTGGCTCAAAAACGTAAAAAACAAACTCGCAAGTCTGTCCCCAGGGTCACAACGCACTCACAGACACGGAGCAGGGAGATTCAGCTAATGACGCCGTTGATGTTTTTCGTAACTTTTGCAGAGAGCGATGAGAATGAGGATGAGGACCGGAAGGAGGAAGATTTCCCGGGCGCTGCAGAGAAAGAAAGGTGGAGGTCTCGGCCGAGCACCGAGTCCCTGGGCTCGTATGGCCGCGGCGCGGAGACGAAAGCGGCGGGCGCAGGGGAGGGGAAACAGCCCCGGCACCAAGCAGAGCTGTGCTCCTCACCTGAAGAATCCAGCTCCACTCAGGCCATCGCTCCCACTGGGGCCATCGCCTCCACCTCCACTCGGGCCATTGCCTCCATCTCTACTCGGGCCATCGCCTCCACCGCTGCCATCGCCTCCCCCGCTGCCATCGCCTCCACCTCCACTCAGGCCATCGCCTCCATCTCTACTCAGGCCATCGCCTCCCCCACTGATATCAACTCCACCTCCAATGCTTCCATCGCCTCCACCTCCACTCGGGCCATCGCCTCCACCTCCACTCGGGCCATCGCCTCCACCTCCACTCGGGCCATCGCCTCCACCTCTACTCAGGCCATCGCCTCCACCTCTACTCAGGCCATCGCCTCCACCTCCACGGAGGCCATCGTCTCCATCTCTACTCAGGCCATCGCCTCCCCCACTGATATCAACTCCACCTCCACTGCTTCCATCGCCTCCACCTCCACTCAGGCCATCGCCTCCACCTCCACTCGGGCCATCTTCTCCACCTCCACTCAGGCCATCGCCTCCACCTCTACTCAGGCCATCGCCTCCACCTCCACTCAGGCCATCGCCTCCACCTCTACTCAGGCCATCGCCTCCACCTCCACTCAGGCAATCGCCTCTACCTCCACTCGGGCCATTGCCTCCACCTCTACTCAGGCCATCGCCTCCACCTCTACTCAGGCCATCGCCTCCATCTCTACTCAGGCCATCGCCTCCACCTCTACTCATGCCATCGTCTCCACCTCAACTCAGGCCATCGCCTCTACCTCTACTCAGGCCATCGCCTCCACCTCTACTCAGGCCATCGCCTCCATCTCCACTCAGGCAATCGCCTCCACCTCCACTCGGGCCATCGCCTCCACCTCTACTCGGGCCATCGCCTCCACCTCTACTCAGGCCATCGTCTCCACCTCAACTCAGGCCATCGCCTCCACCTCTACTCAGGCCATCGCCTCTACCTCTACTCAGGCCATCGCCTCCATCTCTACTCAGGACATCGCCCCCACTGCTGCCATCGCCTACACCTCCAATCGGGCCATCGGCTCCACTGCTGCCATCGCCTCCATCTCTACTCAGGCCATTGCCTCCACCCCTGATATCAACTCTACCCCCACTGCTGACATCGACTCCACCTTCACTCCTGCCATTGCCTCAACCTTCACTTCTGCCATCGCCTCCACTGCCACTATCGCCACCACCGCCACTCGCACCATCACCTCCACCCATGAGTAATCAAGCTAACCCCCAGGATTGGGAGCTCCCTGCTTTCCACCTGCCTCCACCTCCACCAGAGCCCTGGGCTCCTCCACCCCACCGTGATACCAGACCGGGCCCGGCACACGAGTCTTTTGCTCCCTGTTCTTCACGGCAGCGTTACCGCAAGTCCCGCAACAGCCGCCTTCCTCCCCGCCTCCGCAAACCTCCTCTCGAATCCTCAACTCCACTGCTGCCATCGCCTCCATCTCTACTCAGGCCATTGTCTCCACCACTGATATCAACTCTACCCCCACTGCTGACATCGACTCCACCTTCACTCCTGCCATTGCCTCAACCTCCACTT
Organism: Petromyzon marinus; assembly: GCF_048934315.1. Classification (NCBI taxonomy): domain Eukaryota; kingdom Metazoa; phylum Chordata; class Hyperoartia; order Petromyzontiformes; family Petromyzontidae; genus Petromyzon; species Petromyzon marinus. The sequence goes on from NW_027423168.1 coordinate 95,565, forward strand.
CTGCCATCGCTTCCACTGCCACTATCGCCACCACCGCCACTCGCACCATCACCTCCACCCATGAGTAATCAAGCTAACCCCCAGGATTGGGAGCTCCCTGCTTTCCACCTGCCTCCACCTCCACCAGAGCCCTGGGTTCCTCCACGCCACCTTGATACCAGACCGGGCCCGGCACACGAGTCTTTTGCTCCCTATTCTTCACGGCAGCGTTACCGCAAGTCCCGCAACAGCCGCCTTCCTCCCCGCCTCCGCAAACCTCCTCTCGAATCCTCAACTCCATCCGCATTGATTCGTCCCATCCACCCGGACCGAGAGCACCTTCCCCCCGGCCTCGCTCCACCTGCAGGGCAGCGGATCCCCCCCCAGCCCAGGTGCAACGGCCGGGGTCCCGCGTACGGAGTCCCAGGTGCCCCTTCTGCCTGGCACCACTCCCACGAGTCGCGCTTCTCGCGTCGTCCCGCCCTCCTCCCCACGCCTCCACCGGATCAGTGGATTCCTCCCCACCTTCGTCCCAGCCGAGCGGCTCCTGCTCCACACTGGGCCACCCGTCCCACTTTTGTTCCATGCCGCTCCACAGATTTCCACGACAGACATCATCATCCGCCCCTTGTCCAACCCACACCACTGCATCACCATAGCCCGGCGACATTCACGGACTGCTCACACACGTGACTCCTGCTGGTCGGGTGACCGTGATGAACTATATGTGTCGCGTTGATGGCCATGTGATGGACATTGCTTTGAGTGGCAGAGCAGGTGGTTGTCATGATTAATACATTTGTGTTGTTATTGGACACTGCAGTGTGCGTGTGAGTTGCTGTGCGGTGCAACAGAGCACGTATTTGGTGTCGATCTTCGCGTGTGTGTGATTGTGTGGAGCGGTAGTGTCATGGTTAACGCTACACCGCGCTTCGAAACCCAGGTTTGACCCAAGTTAGCTTTCCGCACACGGCCACAGCCGGTGCAAGCAGTTGCGCAACTCGGTTGCACACAACTGAAGTCACTCTACACGTGGAAGTCTCTGCAACCAATTTGCTTGGCGATTGGTGGCCAGAACCACGAGCGATCCACACAGCACAGGGTGCTGGTCAGTCTGACCAACCACCCATTTCACCTGACTTTCCACAAAATCACCATTAATGTTCCTTTCCCGGGCAGTGACACCAACTCTGCCAAAGTGTGTTAGGAACTAATGCTGTGTATGTTCGGCAGAAACTCTGCACGATTCTGCTGATAAGACACTTAATTTCGAAACCATTTGAGAATGTCGTATTTATAATAAACGTGCACCATTTTTTAGCTGCTTGCCGCCCCTGTACATAGTACCTCTGTATTGATTACAAGTCCTGTGTGCTCACCATTGTACCATGGCATGTGCCTAGGTGGCACTACCGGATGGCTCCCATCCATAGCTGCCAGGCCATCGGCCAGCGCGATAAATATTCGACGCCAACCAACAAATATTTATTCCCACGAGGGGTGACGGGAACCGAACCAGGGATGTCCAGAGCAATCAACTCGTTAATGCGGGAGACCTGAATAGTTCCCGGCGCGTGACACAGTAACGCTGTTCGGCTGGCGACAGCACTCTGCTGCCGTATGCAACAACACACTCCACCCCGTTGACAACCTGGGACAGAACCGCGCCAATGCTGGTGTTGGTTGCGTCAGTATCAAGGACGCACGGCATGGCAAAGTCAGAGTAGCGGAGGGGAATTGCGAAGCGCAACAAATGCGGCTTCCTCCTCCCCCCAATGAAACCTCTGACCCATAACCGTCAAGGCGTGGAGAGGTTTTGCGAAGGTAGCGAACCCAGTGACAAACCGGCGATAATAAGACGCAAAACCAATAAAACTCTGCACCTGCATCATCAACGTGGGGGTCGGCCACGTCCGAACACACGTGGTTTTGTCGGGATCTATCGCAATGCCCGATTTACTGACAATATGACCGAGATACCGCACGGATTTCTGAAGGGGGTAACACTTCTGCGGCTTGAATTTGAGATGGGCCGCTCACATTTTAAGAAAGACAGCGCGTAACCAATCAAGATGTTCTTTGAACGTACGGCTGAAGACGATGACATCGTCGAGGTATTGTAAGCATGAGTCCCATTGAAGTCCAGCCAGCACCAGCTCCATCAGTCATTGGAACGTAGCCGGTGCTGCGTGGAGTCCCATGGGAAGCTGATTTAATTCAAACAGGCCTTGAGGTGTTCGAAAAGCCGTTTGGGTTTAGAGGCCTCATTTAGTGGCAAATGCCAAAATCCGGACAGGAGATCAAGGGTGGAGAAGTTCTGTGCTCCCGCCAGAGCGTCCAGGGAATCGTCCATCCGAGGGAGAGGATACGCGTCAGCCACCGATATCTTATGAAGCTTCCTAAAGTCGACACACAACTGCAAGCTACCATCGTGCTTCTTAATGTGGTGGGTAATTGTCAGGCGTAATACGCCGCCACCACTACTGGAAAATATGTAGCTGCAGTCAGGGCCCAACAGGCGGCAATAGCGGGTCCGGCCTGTACCAAGTAGGACTCGTAGGTAAGGCAATTTGGAGGGCGGTTTGGAACCGGAGGTGGACACCCCAGGCCCCCAGTGGGGGCTGGGGGATTGCGCCGACATCCCCGGGGCCGGTGGGTCGTCGTCCTCTTCATCTGGAGACCTGGTACGTATTGTTCGCCTAGTCTCCATAATCTATAGTTAATTAACTAACGTTTGGCCACTTCCAACACCAGTTGTAGTGGGCTCAAATGGAGACTCAGGCTTCTATAGGAGACAACACGTTTATTTAACATTAACACGCTAAAACTAGATTCAAAGTTTTCGTGACTGCAGGAATTACTCTTTGGTTTTTTCGGTTAAGTCACGTTGACAGAAAAAAAATTAAATAATAGAATACGCCGTTTTTCTAGTGTCGCTCCTCCTATAATTTTGTTGACGGACAAATGGACAAAGGGCACAATAGCTTAGTGTTTGTGTATGTATATGTTATGTTTTTAAGAGAAGACAAGTTTGTAAATATATTTTTGCCCCGGGAAACGCTGGGTACTTCCCGCTGGTACTGATATTAAAATATATATTTTAAACTGTGCCAAAATCAATCAAAACGAACAACAGTAGATCAGAATTAAATCTACAATGCTTGATATTTTATCATCCGCATAGGCGAGTGATGGTCAGGATGTTGTGTATGTGTAGTCACATAGAATTGGTCACTACATAGCATAGCGCTGGCTGCTGGCAGGGAAGGGGATCTGCAGAGTGAAGCAGCCCTGATTGACAGCAGACCACGTGATAGACCTGAGAAGGATCTCGGGTAGGACACGTCGAGATCCTGCTAGTAGATTCTAGAAGGGGAGCGTGGCCGGAGGGGAGCGAGGCCGCGCTAAGAGGATTAAAGGGGACCCCGAGCAGGGGATGAGGGCCATCGTTTGGAGTGGGATCGCCGTCGTCGTCGTCGTCGTTGCTGTTGAAGATCGTCGCCTTCGCCGCTGTCGTCATCCACTTGATAATTGTGCTGCTAGCAGTAGTTGCCTGTCTTAGTTCAGCGCCGTCAGTGTCAGATGGCGAGCGTTGTGTTGTAGGCTAGCCACGAGTGAGAGTTGCGTTTAAGCGAGGGACAGAGCGTTGTATTACAGCAGAGAGTGTGTAACAGTATGCTCGGTGTGTAATTAAAGAATTGCCTCGAAGAAGTTACGTCTCCAAGTTAGTCACTATATATTTTTTCATGGGCATGGCTAGAGTTGTCACCTGTCCAGGAATTACCATTTGTGTTTAGGTGGTGGGTATTCATTCTTACGAGATATAGCACCCGCATTGTGTCGTTTACTGTGTAGTTCTGATAATTCTAGACTGAGTGCTGACTGAGAAATCTGTCCAGGCTTGGTCTACAGTCAAAAATGTGGCAATCTCATAGCAGCACCCTCCTGCGTCTCCAGTGTGAATATGCTGTAGAGTAAGTTTTCAACGCAGCGTATGTTTGCATGCTGAACTTCTTTCGCACCGTACGCAGGCAACCATGCTTATTGGAGGTGCGGGGGAATAACAAATTGAACAAAAAGAACAGGGACACAACTTGAAAACATAGAAGTGCATTTATACGTGGGGCGGTTGTTGAAGGGGGAGAGGGATGAAAATTATTAAGAGAGGCGTATCAGGGCAGAGCACAGTGCTGATTGGAATCTGAACTTAAATCATGAAACGTAACAAAGCCATTTTCCTAAAGCAGAACGTTTTTTAATCAGTGGATATGACCTGCAACAACAGATGCATCACAAACATGGCCATTGACGAAGACAATGGAACCAATGTTGAGAAGTGCACAAGGAAGCATAGAGATGCACATGCTAGGAATTAAACTGAGAATGGAAGACGGACACGTCAATTGGACATCATATAATTTTAGTTTAGAAAGGTGGGGTGAGGCAGGACACACAACTTGAAGAGATGACGGCCGGTGGTCGTGACTAACGTGGGAATGGGAGCTAAAGGAGGGAACACAACCAATAGAGCGTCCACTGCGAAGATGGATCGAATAAATCAACCGGTGGGCAGTAGCCAGACAGATTTTTGCATTGCAAATCCGCAAGAGATGGTGATGGCTTCGGACAGAAGTGGAGAAATCACGGCTGGAGATGGTGACGGCTGCATAAGCAGCTTTGGAAAACATTTACACGATATCACCTTCAAAAACAACCATTCACTAAAACACATTTTCATTAAATGTGTATTCAGAAAGATAAACTAAAACAGTACAGGAATTATATCGTCTTTATTTTGCAAATGTTACAATAAAGGGTATGTTTTTTCATTGCACTAGTTTAAGATAAAAACATTTTTTGCCGAAATAATGACATTAATAGGCACATTAATTGAAAGTGCAATTTTAAATAAACCGTGTAATTATTCGATAGTTTTGGTTAGAGTCTGTGCCTGTGTTAGAGTGCCAGAAAAAGTCCTGGCAAGGATTATTCAACATCACCTTGCCAGGCATGCTGAGAAGAGGATTGGGGAGCCCCATTGTGGTTTCAGGCCAGGGCAGCCACAGATGCCACATCTTCCTTCCGTTTGCTACAGCAGAGGAGTGTTGAATTCCGACAGGACTTACATCTCTGCTTTATTGACCTGGTCAATGCCTATGATACCATCAATAGGTCTGGACTCTGGGTTGTTCTTCATGCTTTCGGAGTCTCTGACTCTCTGCTCACAATAATTAAGGACTTCCATGATATTGAGCAGGGCCGAGTAAAGCTACTTGGCCGGAAGACAAAGCTATTCCCCGTTAACCTTGGGGTTCGACAGTAATGTCCTCTGGCTCCGTACACTGTTTAAAATATTTTTGGTCCACGTCGTTCGAGAAACCTTCCATGTCCGTACCGGAGCAATCTATATCTGATATAGATACAATGGGAGGCGGATTGATGCCCGGGTGCGCTTGAGAGCTTGCTCCCGATTTGTCATCCATGTTACGTATGCGAATGATCTAGACCTGGAGTGTGCCACTAGACAGGGGTGGGGAACGTCCGGCCGGCCGGCCATGAGGCCTGCGAAATCATTTGGTCTGGCCCTGCCAAGGCAACCGCAGGCGGGACTCGAAATTCAATCAATCTTGGAGCAAACCTGGAAAAGCAGTTGCGAGTAGCAACATCATCAATACCAGCTAACATCATCAATGCCAGCTAATATCTCCACACGCCTCACCAAAGAGAAGCAGTTCCAGCCATCGCATTAGGGGTGAGTTAACTAAATGTTTGACCAAATATAATAGGCTCATTTTTAAGTTGATGATTTTGTATGGCCCGCGAATGATGTTATAAATATCCAAATGGCCCTTGGCACAAAAAAGGTTCCCCACCCCTGCACTAAGAGGTGGGGTCTTAACCATCAGCCCCACCAAAACTAAGCACCTGCCTCGCTATGTTGTGCCATTAAACAAGGGGTGGGCAATTTTTTTTACTCGCGGGCCACAATGGGTTCTAAAATTTGACAGAGGGGCCGGGCAAGGAACAGATGGATGGAGTGTTTGTGTGAACTAATATAAATGACATGTAAAAATCATTACATGAAAGGATTTGGCCTTTAACAGGTAGCAAAGCATTTATTTGCAAGGCAATTTAACAAATTGCACGAACATGAACAATACAAAAACATGTCGTAACGTGACTGATCAAACATCATGAAAACATCTGAGGCCTGCGCCCAAACCAATTACCACATTCCCGGACAAAGTGCTCCATCTAATGGGGAAATGAGGGCATTACAGGTGAAAGGTAAAATTTAATTTAATAATATTTGGACAAGTTCGGGGGGCCGGATTAAAAAGCCCAGCCCATGTCTGCATTAAATCCTCCACCCCTTAACTCCCCATTGGTAATGGGGCAGTTGTAAATTGGATGGTTTTCCACATCTGGATAGTGTGCTTATGACCAACTCCGGTTTGACAGAAGAGGTCTCACTCCGAATCAGTCGAGCGGCATTATCTTTTCATCGGTTGCATGACGCTGTGTGGAAGCTACCTGATATCTGTCGCTCCACAGCAGTCTTCGGATCTTCTCGGCCACGGTCATGCCCTTCCTTCTCGATGCTTGCCAAACGTGGACCCCCCTAATGGAACATCTTCGCCGGTAATAAACATTCAGGATGGCCTTCCTACGATCCATCCTGGGTTTAACCAGGCTGGATTGTGTGAGCTCACAATCCTTTACAGATCTGGACAAAGTCCCATCGGTAAGCGCCTCCAGCAGGTAATGCTACATTGGCTGGGTCATGTACCACGCCTCCCTAACCACTGCATTAAAGGGGTCTAAACAGGCGCGGCACGGGCTAGAGAAGAGATTAAATGATGTGGTACAAGAGGATGTGGAACTGAATTGACTTGCGAATGACTGGTACCAGCAGTGTAAAGAGCGGCCTATGTGGAGGAGACTCATGATGGACGATACTGGGCAGTTGGAGGTAGTCGCCCTCCAGCAACAACAGAGGGCAGCAGAGAGACGCTCACAACAACGAGCAGAGCCTCAGGCGGATAAAACACATCAAGTTGGCACAGTAGGGGAGGCACAGCTTACACATCTGCCACTCATCTCAGTCAAACCATGGCAGCTGGATCTGACCCGTGATCACGTGGCCATAAAGTGCACTTAGCCTGGCACAAGTGCCGTGGCAACGTCACCGCCACTTAGTGGCGTTTGTTGTCCGTGTGTGTGTGTGCAATTGTGGTGACTCATTTCGCCCCTTACGACAAGCCAGCATCAGGATGCAAGGTATTTGAACATAAAATGTTTTTATAAATTTGTATGTATTTTATGTTTCACACAACGATCCCGACAGTCCTCGACTTATGAACTCAATTAGTTCCTGGGACCCGTTCGTGAGTCAAACGGTTTGTAAGTGGGAACACAATAATGTACACACGTGCGCGCACGCACACACGAGCACAAACACTGGAAGCGCGAGGATGACACAACTCGTGGAGGATCGCTCCGCTGAAAAAAGAATAGATCCTCGGTTCAGTTTGCAAGTGCGAGTTCGCGTTGTAATTCTCAATGTTAAAACATGTTTCATGGTAGCTGGTTCCTAAGTGCGGAAATTCGTAAGTCGAGTGTTCGTAAGTCGATGCCTGCATGTATGTGTAATGTTTATTTGTTACTGTAAACGGAAAAATCCGTGTAGCCAGTAACCCAGCTAGTTTCGGTGGAAACAGCTGGAACCCACTAACAGAGTTAATGTTGTGGTGGAGAGAAACCCAGCCAGTAAGGAAACTCGAGGCATAGATTATTGTAATAGTAGTATGACTTACATTGCTATAGCAGCGTTGATGAAAAATACTTGAATAACACATTTAGCATTATCTTATTGCAATATATTAAAGTGTAATGGCAAATTAAAACGACGCGAAACAATTTAGCAATCCTGTACAGCGATACACGTAATCAAATTAAGTTAATTGCAAACGCTGAAACACGTACATATTAGTGAACATATCGTGGATAGAAGAAACTGATTAAACAAAATATCCATACAATTAAAACATCAATGAAGCAGGTTGCTGGAATGGATGCTCCAGGCGCCACTCTACGCGTGAGTGGTGCCAGTGGACTGAGAGGCCGTGCCAGGAGTCGCTGTCGCTGGCTGCTCAATGACCACCACCCTCTCGGCCGCTGCAGGGAGGGCGCGGCGCTGAGCCTTGAACTTCAGCTTCCCGTCTTCAGTCAAGCAGCAGCTCACGCTCTGCGGGTCCACGTCCCTGGGCAGCTGCGTCTCCCTGTGGAACTCCTGGCAACTGTGGCTGTAGCTGCCGCTGCTGACTTCTCCGCTCTTCACCTCGCGCCGTCCGGCCACCACCAGCTTGTCTCCAGACACCTTCACGGCCAGGTCCTGTGGGGAGAAGTCCTGCACGTCCAGGGACGCGACAAACCCGCCTCCCTGCTCCTGTGGATCTTCAATCTGGAACCCACTGCTCACGGCCGGCTGCTGCAGCAGTGCGTCTCCGAGGCTGCCCGGAGCCCGCGTGTGGCTGCTGAGCTGATCGACTCCACGGAAGATTCTCTCCATCCTCTCAATCTCGCTCCTCATGTCTCGCTGCAGCTGCTGGAAGAGACTTTCACCGCGGGGGTTCCAGACCGGCCAGCCTGGCCAGACGTTCCTCTCCTTCACGTGCATCGCAGGAAAGTAAACACTCAGGGCCATGCTTGTTGATGTGCTAGTTTAGAGAAGACGTCACACAGCTGAACCCCAGGTTTGAGTCACTGCTATTTGCTGTGGATGAGGGAAGCCCTGGGAGCAGCTGCGTCATTCTGGACGCTTCTGGCTCCCCTGGAATCTGCTCGTAGCTACTGCCAGGGCGATAAAAGCAGCTCCTGTAGCTGCACTGGCAGAACATCGGCAGAGGAAGGAGCAGCGCTCACAGTGCTAACAGGTGAAGCGAGCGTCACTGTGAAGCACATCAACAAGCAAGCATAAGATGTCCTTAATTAACGCTAAGACACATATTAATCAAAAACGCTAAGACACCTATTAGCAACATAAGTAAGGATGAGCGTTTTTTGCTTTCTCAATTAAAAAAGAGAGAGGACATCGTCATCATCTCAGCCGACAAGGGCAATTTCACTGTCCTCATGGAAAAAAAAAATACAATAACAAAATTCAGGACCTACTGAATGATGGTAGATTTACCAAAATCAATAGAGATCCCACCAACCGCCTTGTTACAGAAACCAACAATATCATCACTGATTCAACATCTTTAATCGAACCAACCAAGCGGCTTTCCTTAAAACCCTCTGCTGCTAGACCACCCAGACTTTATGGCTTACCAAAAATCATAAAGAAGATACACCCCTTCATCCTATCGTCTTCATTATTGACTCACTCACCTACAAACGGGCCCCATTTCTGTCTCAGACCTTACAACCATTCACTGGTAAGACCACCTCAGCTGTACTTAAATCAGCTCACTTGGTATCGTTAATTAATGACATCTCACTATTTCCAGGTGATTTGCTTGTCAGTTTCGATCTAGTATCGTTGTTTACTAAAGTTCCTGTGCCTTACACCGTTGCAATCATTGACGATTTGGTCCAACAAGGATTGAATGCTGATGTACCGGCCCTGGTTGGACACTGCCTCACCAACACTTACTTCACCTGGAATGGAACACTATACAAAGAAGTTGAAGCTACCCCAATGGGTTCGCCCTTATCTCCAGTTGAAGCCAATTTTTAATGGAAACATATTTTGAGACAGATGCCATCCAGGCATCCACCCTACGTCCTTGTCTAAGAGGTACATAGATGACACGTTCCTCATCTGGCCACATGGCCTACCAGCTTTGGGCCAATTCTTCAACCACATCAATTCCATACACCCAGCGATCAAATTCACCATGGAGGTGGAAAAGGATGGCAAATTACCATTCTTGGATGTTTTCATCGTACAGAGACCAGATGGCTCAATGGGACAATCTGTCTACAGGAAAGCCACCCATACGAATGCCTAACAAAACCTGACTCCCACCACCATCCATCCCAGAAGAATTCTCTCATCAAAACTCTACACCATAGAGCTCGATGTATTTCCGACCATCACCACCTAGCCAGTGAACTGGAACACGTACACCAAGCCCTCAAAATGAATGGATATTCAGAATACACAATCCGAAAAGCTATCACCCCAACTGTTGGGAAAGAACCATCTCAGTAACCAATCAAAACCATCACCTTGCCATATATAGCAGGGGTCACCAAAATATTTCTAAACTCATGAGGAAACACAAGATCCAGGTTCGATTCAACACAGTACATACAATTTGTGATCTGATCCCATCTGTGAAGGATGTGATCCCTGACATGCAATACCCCGGCGTCTAAAAACTAAGCTGTGTCTGCGGCAGTAGTTACATTGGGGAAATTAAGTGACATGTTTCGGACTATGTTCGTGAACATAAGCCAGATCTGAAACACGGTAGGACCAATACCTCAGCCGTGGCTGATCATTGTTTTAATGCTGTGGGCATACACGAAATTGATTTTTCCAAGACGAAGGTACTCTGCAAACCCACTGCCTATCAGCAAAGATTCGTTCATGAAGCAATGCAGATGTGTAAACACAGACACAATTTCAACCGAGAAGATGGGTACAAACTGAGCAATCATTGGAAGGACATTGTTAACCAGTTTAAGTCATAACGGGCCATTATGTTCCCAGCCTACCACCTTCCAATATTAGTTGTTTTTTTCGGCTCTCTGAGTTTTTTACATTAACAGATGTCATTTCTCACTAACACAGCTACCTCGTATGCCATCCTCGAGGCTGCTGCTTCAGGATCTCCCATTAACATACTAATCTCTCACATTAACATAGCCACCTTGGCGCACTCGCCGTGAAGGAGTCTCGGCGATCTTGCATTGACATGCTAATTTCTGCCTGGCAGCCCTGTGATTGGTGGAAAGCCCACCACCGCCGCGGTCGCTACCCACCACTTGCAATGGCATTGGCTGCTGACATTTGGGCTATGCCCTTTTCAAAGCTTTATAAGCAGTTGTCTTTAGCAGCTAACCCCACTTTTCCTGATGACGACCGCTCATGTTGCGATTGAAACGTCGTGAAATTTTTATTATTTTTTTGGTTATTTTTTCTCTCTACGTGACTTTACCGAAAGACCCAAACAATATGAATTCCTGCAGACATGAACGCTTTAAGTCAAGGTTGATTAAATGGCAAGTATTGGAGATTTAATTCTGATACAATTATGTTCGTTTTTATTGATTTTGGTGCAGTTTATAATAATTATTTTTATATCAGTATTTACGTAACTACACTCATTTCCATTCGGCTGTACTCAGCTCACCATTCCTTTGAACTAATAAAAAACTTCTGCTTAACAATTATTAAACATCCTCAGTTGTGTGTCATTAGGTTCAGTATACAAACTGGACTAACAACATTTGGTTTTATGCAACAAAAACTTTATTTCAAAATGTATTTAAAAAAAAGTGTACTGACGAAAGCAACAAATTTGACGTTCTAAATTATATTGTACGTGTACTGCATACAATGTTAACAGTAAGAGCTCAAAGCAGGAACGTACATGTTCACCAAATAACTATATTCGTGTGTAAACAATAAATTGCTTACAATATTGTACTTAATGTTGCCCGGTGAAATGAATTCTAAATCTAATGAGTCGCATTGAAAATAACATCCTACAGGCTGTTAATATTACTGTTTAGATACGACACATTACATGTCTTTAACATTCTCATGAAGACAAATTACAAAATGCATGACATTGTATCACACTGAATTCCAGCACGAATACTGTTAAATAGTTAGACTACTGGAATGGATGCTCCAGGCACCACTCTACGCGTGAGTGGTGCCAGTGGACTGAGAGGCCGTGCCAGGAGTCGCTGTCGCTGGCTGCTCAATGACCACCACCCTCTCGGCCGCTGCAGGGAGGGCGCGGCGCTGAGCCTTGAACTTCAGCTTCCCGTCTTCAGTCAAGCAGCAGCTCATGCTCTGCGGGTCCACGTCCCTGGGCAGCTGCGTCTCCCTGTGGAACTCCTGGCAGCTGTGGCTGTAGCTGCCGCTGCTGACTTCTCCGCTCTTCACCTCGCGCCGTCCGGCCACCACCAGCTTGTCTCCAGACACCTTCACGGCCAGGTCCTCGCATAGGCGAGTGATGGTCAGGATGTTGTGTATGTGTAGTCACATAGAATTGGTCACTACATAGCATAGCGCTGGCTGCTGGCAGGGAAGGGGATCTGCAGAGTGAAGCAGCCCTGATTGACAGCAGACCACGTGATAGACCTGAGAAGGATCTCGGGTAGGACACGTCGAGATCCTGCTAGTAGATTCTAGAAGGGGAGCGTGGCCGGAGGGGAGCGAGGCCGCGCTAAGAGGATTAAAGGGGACCCCGAGCAGGGGATGAGGGCCATCGTTTGGAGTGGGATCGCCGTCGTCGTCGTCGTCGTTGCTGTTGAAGATCGTCGCCTTCGCCGCTGTCGTCATCCACTTGATAATTGTGCTGCTAGCAGTAGTTGCCTGTCTTAGTTCAGCGCCGTCAGTGTCAGATGGCGAGCGTTGTGTTGTAGGCTAGCCACGAGTGAGAGTTGCGTTTAAGCGAGGGACAGAGCGTTGTATTACAGCAGAGAGTGTGTAACAGTATGCTCGGTGTGTAATTAAAAAATTGCCTCGAAGAAGTTACGTCTCCAAGTTAGTCACTATATATTTTTTCATGGGCATGGCTAGAGTTGTCACCTGTCCAGGAATTACCATTTGTGTTTAGGTGGTGGGTATTCATTCTTACGAGATATAGCACCCGCATTGTGTCGTTTACTGTGTAGTTCTGATAATTCTAGACTGAGTGCTGACTGAGAAATCTGTCCAGGCTTGGTCTACAGTCAAAAATGTGGCAATCTCATAGCAGCACCCTCCTGCGTCTCCAGTGTGAATATGCTGTAGAGTAAGTTTTCAACGCAGCGTATGTTTGCATGCTGAACTTCTTTCGCACCGTACGCAGGCAACCATGCTTATTGGAGGTGCGGGGGAATAACAAATTGAACAAAAAGAACAGGGACACAACTTGAAAACATAGAAGTGCATTTATACGTGGGGCGGTTGTTGAAGGGGGAGAGGGATGAAAATTATTAAGAGAGGCGTATCAGGGCAGAGCACAGTGCTGATTGGAATCTGAACTTAAATCATGAAACGTAACAAAGCCATTTTCCTAAAGCAGAACGTTTTTTAATCAGTGGATATGACCTGCAACAACAGATGCATCACAAACATGGCCATTGACGAAGACAATGGAACCAATGTTGAGAAGTGCACAAGGAAGCATAGAGATGCACATGCTAGGAATTAAACTGAGAATGGAAGACGGACACGTCAATTGGACATCATATAATTTTAGTTTAGAAAGGTGGGGTGAGGCAGGACACACAACTTGAAGAGATGACGGCCGGTGGTCGTGACTAACGTGGGAATGGGAGCTAAAGGAGGGAACACAACCAATAGAGCGTCCACTGCGAAGATGGATCGAATAAATCAACCGGTGGGCAGTAGCCAGACAGATTTTTGCATTGCAAATCCGCAAGAGATGGTGATGGCTTCGGACAGAAGTGGAGAAATCACGGCTGGAGATGGTGACGGCTGCATAAGCAGCTTTGGAAAACATTTACACGATATCACCTTCAAAAACAACCATTCACTAAAACACATTTTCATTAAATGTGTATTCAGAAAGATAAACTAAAACAGTACAGGAATTATATCGTCTTTATTTTGCAAATTTTACAATAAAGGGTATGTTTTTTCATTGCACTAGTTTAAGATAAAAACATTTTTTGCCGAAATAATGACATTAATAGGCACATTAATTGAAAGTGCAATTTTAAATAAACCGTGTAATTATTCGATAGTTTTGGTTAGAGTCTGTGCCTGTGTTAGAGTGCCAGAAAAAGTCCTGGCAAGGATTATTCAACATCACCTTGCCAGGCATGCTGAGAAGAGGATTGGGGAGCCCCATTGTGGTTTCAGGCCAGGGCAGCCACAGATGCCACATCTTCCTTCCGTTTGCTACAGCAGAGGAGTGTTGAATTCCGACAGGACTTACATCTCTGCTTTATTGACCTGGTCAATGCCTATGATACCATCAATAGGTCTGGACTCTGGGTTGTTCTTCATGCTTTCGGAGTCTCTGACTCTCTGCTCACAATAATTAAGGACTTCCATGATATTGAGCAGGGCCGAGTAAAGCTACTTGGCCGGAAGACAAAGCTATTCCCCGTTAACCTTGGGGTTCGACAGTAATGTCCTCTGGCTCCGTACACTGTTTAAAATATTTTTGGTCCACGTCGTTCGAGAAACCTTCCATGTCCGTACCGGAGCAATCTATATCTGATATAGATACAATGGGAGGCGGATTGATGCCCGGGTGCGCTTGAGAGCTTGCTCCCGATTTGTCATCCATGTTACGTATGCGAATGATCTAGACCTGGAGTGTGCCACTAGACAGGGGTGGGGAACGTCCGGCCGGCCGGCCATGAGGCCTGCGAAATCATTTGGTCTGGCCCTGCCAAGGCAACCGCAGGCGGGACTCGAAATTCAATCAATCTTGGAGCAAACCTGGAAAAGCAGTTGCGAGTAGCAACATCATCAATACCAGCTAACATCATCAATGCCAGCTAATATCTCCACACGCCTCACCAAAGAGAAGCAGTTCCAGCCATCGCATTAGGGGTGAGTTAACTAAATGTTTGACCAAATATAATAGGCTCATTTTTAAGTTGATGATTTTGTATGGCCCGCGAATGATGTTATAAATATCCAAATGGCCCTTGGCACAAAAAAGGTTCCCCACCCCTGCACTAAGAGGTGGGGTCTTAACCATCAGCCCCACCAAAACTAAGCACCTGCCTCGCTATGTTGTGCCATTAAACAAGGGGTGGGCAATTTTTTTTACTCGCGGGCCACAATGGGTTCTAAAATTTGACAGAGGGGCCGGGCAAGGAACAGATGGATGGAGTGTTTGTGTGAACTAATATAAATGACATGTAAAAATCATTACATGAAAGGATTTGGCCTTTAACAGGTAGCAAAGCATTTATTTGCAAGGCAATTTAACAAATTGCACGAACATGAACAATACAAAAACATGTCGTAACGTGACTGATCAAACATCATGAAAACATCTGAGGCCTGCGCCCAAACCAATTACCACATTCCCGGACAAAGTGCTCCATCTAATGGGGAAATGAGGGCATTACAGGTGAAAGGTAAAATTTAATTTAATAATATTTGGACAAGTTCGGGGGGCCGGATTAAAAAGCCCAGCCCATGTCTGCATTAAATCCTCCACCCCTTAACTCCCCATTGGTAATGGGGCAGTTGTAAATTGGATGGTTTTCCACATCTGGATAGTGTGCTTATGACCAACTCCGGTTTGACAGAAGAGGTCTCACTCCGAATCAGTCGAGCGGCATTATCTTTTCATCGGTTGCATGACGCTGTGTGGAAGCTACCTGATATCTGTCGCTCCACAGCAGTCTTCGGATCTTCTCGGCCACGGTCATGCCCTTCCTTCTCGATGCTTGCCAAACGTGGACCCCCCTAATGGAACATCTTCGCCGGTAATAAACATTCAGGATGGCCTTCCTACGATCCATCCTGGGTTTAACCAGGCTGGATTGTGTGAGCTCACAATCCTTTACAGATCTGGACAAAGTCCCATCGGTAAGCGCCTCCAGCAGGTAATGCTACATTGGCTGGGTCATGTACCACGCCTCCCTAACCACTGCATTAAAGGGGTCTAAACAGGCGCGGCACGGGCTAGAGAAGAGATTAAATGATGTGGTACAAGAGGATGTGGAACTGAATTGACTTGCGAATGACTGGTACCAGCAGTGTAAAGAGCGGCCTATGTGGAGGAGACTCATGATGGACGATACTGGGCAGTTGGAGGTAGTCGCCCTCCAGCAACAACAGAGGGCAGCAGAGAGACGCTCACAACAACGAGCAGAGCCTCAGGCGGATAAAACACATCAAGTTGGCACAGTAGGGGAGGCACAGCTTACACATCTGCCACTCATCTCAGTCAAACCATGGCAGCTGGATCTGACCCGTGATCACGTGGCCATAAAGTGCACTTAGCCTGGCACAAGTGCCGTGGCAACGTCACCGCCACTTAGTGGCGTTTGTTGTCCGTGTGTGTGTGTGCAATTGTGGTGACTCATTTCGCCCCTTACGACAAGCCAGCATCAGGATGCAAGGTATTTGAACATAAAATGTTTTTATAAATTTGTATGTATTTTATGTTTCACACAACGATCCCGACAGTCCTCGACTTATGAACTCAATTAGTTCCTGGGACCCGTTCGTGAGTCAAACGGTTTGTAAGTGGGAACACAATAATGTACACACGTGCGCGCACGCACACACGAGCACAAACACTGGAAGCGCGAGGATGACACAACTCGTGGAGGATCGCTCCGCTGAAAAAAGAATAGATCCTCGGTTCAGTTTGCAAGTGCGAGTTTGCGTTGTAATTCTCAATGTTAAAACATGTTTCATGGTAGCTGGTTCCTAAGTGCGGAAATTCGTAAGTCGAGTGTTCGTAAGTCGATGCCCGCATGTATGTGTAATGTTTATTTGTTACTGTAAACGGAAAAATCCGTGTAGCCAGTAACCCAGCTAGTTTCGGTGGAAACAGCTGGAACCCACTAACAGAGTTAATGTTGTGGTGGAGAGAAACCCAGCCAGTAAGGAAACTCGAGGCATAGATTATTGTAATAGTAGTATGACTTACATTGCTATAGCAGCGTTGATGAAAAATACTTGAATAACACATTTAGCATTATCTTATTGCAATATATTAAAGTGTAATGGCAAATTAAAACGACGCGAAACAATTTAGCAATCCTGTACAGCGATACACGTAATCAAATTAAGTTAATTGCAAACGCTGAAACACGTACATATTAGTGAACATATCGTGGATAGAAGAAACTGATTAAACAAAATATCCATACAATTAAAACATCAATGAAGCAGGTTGCTGGAATGGATGCTCCAGGCGCCACTCTACGCGTGAGTGGTGCCAGTGGACTGAGAGGCCGTGCCAGGAGTCGCTGTCGCTGGCTGCTCAATGACCACCACCCTCTCGGCCGCTGCAGGGAGGGCGCGGCGCTGAGCCTTGAACTTCAGCTTCCCGTCTTCAGTCAAGCAGCAGCTCACGCTCTGCGGGTCCACGTCCCTGGGCAGCTGCGTCTCCCTGTGGAACTCCTGGCAGCTGTGGCTGTAGCTGCCGCTGCTGACTTCTCTGCTCTTCACCTCGCGCCGTCCGGCCACCACCAGCTTGTCTCCAGACACCTTCACGGCCAGGTCCTGTGGGGAGAAGTCCTGCACGTCCAGGGACGCGACAAACCCGCCTCCCTGCTCTTGTGGATCTTCAATCTGGAACCCACTGCTCACGGCCGCCTGCTGCAGCAGTGCGTCTCCGAGGCTGCCCGGAGCCCGCGTGTGGCTGCTGAGCTGATCGACTCCACGGAAGATTCTCTCCATCCTCTCGATCTCACTCCTCATGTCTCGCTGCAGCTGCTGGAAGAGACTTTCACCGCGGGGATTCCAGACCGGCCAGCCTGGCCAGACGCTCCTCTCCATCACGTGCATCGCAGGGAAGTAAACACTCAGGGCCATGCTTGTTGATGTGCTTCACAGTGAGGCTCGCTTCAGCTGTGAGCGCTGTTCCCTCGTCCGCCGATGTTCTGCCAGTGCAGCTACAGGAGCTGCTTTTATAGCCCTGGCAGTAGCTACGAGCAGATGCCAGGGGGAGCCAGAAGCGTCCAGAATGACGCAGCTGCTCCCAGGGGCTTCCTCCATCCGCACAGAATCAAGAGCGTGACTCGTGTCTCAGGCTGCAGTTTGTTACAAGTTCACTACAATAGCATTTAGTTCACCCTGCCAATGTGTAAGTATCAAACTATAGCATTACGTATATTTTAAAAATAACCATTGTACAGAATTGATAGTTTTTTATTAAGTGAAATGTAAGGGACATTCGTTGTCTTTGTGTGACTCAGTCTTTCCTGATAAGGCTGATGATGTCATTGTGCTGTGTAAGCGAGAATTTAAGTTTCGGTTTGTATCACCCTTCAAAGTGTAGTAATTTCAATTAAATATAGAATAGCGCATCACTCTGTTTTACATTCATTATCAGTGCTGAGTGAATTCCATAGCAGTAAACTGCTCACAAACTGCAGCCTGAGACACGAGTCACGCTCTTGATTCTGTGCGGATGAGGGAAGCCGATGGGAGCAGCTGCGTCATTCTGGACGCTTCTGGCTCCCCCTGGCATCTGCTCGTAGCTACTGCCAGGGCTATAAAAGCAGCTCCTGTAGCTGCACTGGCAGAACATCGGCGGAGGAGGGAACAGCGCTCACAGCTGAAGCGAGCCTCACTGTGAAGCACATCAACAAGCATGGCCCTGAGTGTTTACTTCCCTGCGATGCACGTGATGGAGAGGAGCGTCTGGCCAGGCTGGCCGGTCTGGAACCCCCGCGGTGAAAGACTCTTCCAGCAGTTGCAGCGAGACATGAGGAGCGAGATCGAGAGGATGGAGATAATCTTCCGTGGAGTCGATCAGCTCAGCAGCCACACGCGGGCTCCGGGCAGCCTCGGAGACGCACTGCTGCAGCAGCCGGCCGTGAGCAGTGGGTTCCAGATTTAAGATCCACAGGAATAGGGAGGCGGGTTTGTCGCGTCCCTGGACGTGCAGGACTTCTCCCCACAGGACCTGGCCGTGAAGGTGTCTGGAGACAAGCTGGTGGTGGCCGGACGGCGCGAGGTAAAGAGCGGAGAAGTCAGCAGCGGAAGCTACAGCCACAGCTGCCAGGAGTTCCACAGGGAGACGCAGCTGCCCAGGGACGTGGACCCGCAGAGCGTGAGCTGCTGCTTGACTGAAGACGGGAAGCTGAAGTTCAAGGCTCAGCGCCGCGCCCTCCCTGCAGCGGCCGAGAGGGTGGTGGTCATTGAGCAGCCAGCGACAGCGACTCCTGGCACGTCCTCTCAGTCCACTGGCACCACCCATGCGTAGAGTGGCGCCTGGAGCATCCATTCAAGCAACCTACTTTATTGACGTTTCAATTGTATGGATATTGAGTTAAATCAGTTTCTTTTATCCACGCTATGTTCAGTAATATTTACGTGTTTCAGCGTTCACATTCAACTTCATTGGATTAAGTGTATCGCTGTAAAGGATTGTCAAATTGTATCGCATCGTTTTAATTTGCCATTACACGTTCATATATTGCAATAAGATAATGATAAATGTTATCTTCAAGTATTTTTCATCATTACACATGACTATTTTCCACAGTCTAATTTTCGAACTACTATAATACTATACAGTTTTTGTGAATGGTAATGTTTGTTTTTTGTAATAAAATGCCTTTCAATTTCCTGTAACAGTTGCAAATGTTCTTTTTTCTACATTGTGTTTGTTTCATCGTTTCTGTGGATCAGAGTTCTGGACACAGAATTCCCCAAAACTAAGACAACCGGTAACGCGGCCTCATTGCTCCCTGTCCATGACAACTCCCAAGGTGCCAGGCTCACGCCGTCGGCCCTGCCGAGTCACTTCCACTCAGAATTTGGGATTGGCTTGCAATGATCTAAGATCAATCTTACCACTTCACATTTCACTTGTATCATCCTTCAATTGGTAGTAAATCCTTCGCTAAGGAATTGGTCCTCAAATCGTGGGGACAAGCGTACCACAGAAAAATTAGTTGACATTTAATGTTTGCGACACAGAGAATGTAAATAGTTACATGACAATATCGCTGCTGTAGCAGTGTAAGTCACGCTGCTATTAACATATTCTATGTCTCGAGTTTCCTGGCTGGCTGCTGGCTGTGCTTCTCTCCACCCCAACAATAACTCCGTTGTTAGTGGGTGCAGGAGACAATAGGGACACCAACAAGGTGGGAATAACCAGAACAGTATTTGAAGACTGACACGGTTCATTTAAAATTGCACTTTCACTGTATGAGCCAATTAACGTCATTCATTTTGACAAAATAACTTGTTTTATCCTAGACAATTAGAAACTAAACCTTAAGACATTAAACTAGTACAATTAAAATGAACGATTCATTGTAAAGTTAGCAAAATAAATAAATGATCTAATTCATATACTATATTCTTGGTTCTTTCGGTGAAGTCACGTAGAAGGGAAACAATAAAATCATATTTTTCGATTTGAAGCTTTCGTGACTGCATGGATTCATCTTCTTTGGTTCTTTCGGTAAAGTCACGTAGAATGAGAATAAAATAATTAAAAAACACAATAAAATTCTCACGACGTTTCGACCACAACGCAAGCGGCCGTCTTCAGGTGAAAGGTACAGAAGTGTCGGGACGACAGAGCTTCAATGAACGATGTTAAGATTCGTAGCGACTTTTATGCTGGTTGGGAGAAGTGAGGCACCTTGACAAAGGGTTTTACATATCAATAGCTGAAGGATTAGCTTGTGACTGGTCACGGAAATGGCTATGTTAAAGTCAAAATCTACACATCCACAGAGGCAACTAGTAATTTAGCATTAAAATAGCTAAGGGATTAGCTTGTGACTGGTCACAGGAAAGGCTATGGTAAAGTCAAAACCTACACATCCACAGAGGCAACTAGTAATTTAGCATTGAAATAGCTAAGGGATCAGCTTGTGCAAATAGCTGAGGGATTAGCTTGTGAATGGTCACGGAAACGGCTATGTTAAAGTCAAAACCTACACATCCACAGAGGCAACTAGTAATTTAGCATTGAAATAGCTGAGGGATTAGCTTGTGACTGGTCACAGAAATGGCTATGTTAAAGTAAAGACCTACACATCAACAGAGGCAACTAGTAATGTAGCATTGAAATAGCTAAGGGATTAGCTTGTGACTGGTCACAGAAACAGATGTTAAAGTAAAGGCCTACACATCCACAGAGCTTCAATGAACGCTGTTAAAATTTGTAGCGACTATTAAGCTGGTTGGGAGAAGTGAGGCACCTTGACAAAGGGGTTTACATATCAAATAGCTGAGGGGTAAGCTTGTGACTGATCACGGAAATGGCTATGTTAAAGTCAAAACCTACACATCCACAGAGGCACCTAGTACAAATCAAACAGGATAATTTAGCATTGAAATAGCTAAGGGATTAGCTTGTGACTGGTCACGGAAATAGCTATGTTAAAGTCAAAACCTACACATTCACAGAGGCAACTAGTAATTTAGCATTGAGATAGCTAAGGGATTAGCTTGTGACTGGTCATAGGAATGGCTATGTTAAAGTCAAAACCTACACATCCACAGAGGCAACTAGTAATTTAGCATTGAAATAGCTAAGGGATTAGCTAGTGCAAATAGCTGAGGGATTAGCTTGTGACTGGCCACGGAAATGGCTATGTTAAAGTCAAAACCTACACATCCACAGAGGCAACTAGTAATTTAGCATTGAAATAGCTAAGGGATTAGCTTGTGACTGGTCACATAAATAGATGTTAAAGTAAAGGCCTACACATCCACAGAGCTTCAATGAACGCTGTTAAGATTCGTAGCGACTTTTAAGCTGGTTGGGAGAAGTGAGGCACCTTGACAAAGGGGTTTACATATCAAATAGCTGAGTGGTTAGCTTGTGACTGATCACGGAAATGGCTATGTTAAAGTCAAAACCTACACATCCACAGAGGCACCTAGTACAAATCAAACAGGATAATTTAGCATTGAAATAGCTAAGGGATAAGCTTGTGACTGGTCACGGAAATGGCTATGTTAAAGTCAAAGCCTACACATCCACAGAGGGACCTCGTACATGGACGCCAAAGGGGGCTGCAACAACTCAACTGTCATACAGTAAAGCGATGTGAAAAACCTAATTCTAAATTACATCAATATAATAAATGTACTCAATATATTCTTCAATAAGCTGAGCTATTAACATTAACTGGGTATACACTACACTATATAATGAATATCATATAGTAAACCAATAAAATCTAAATTATAAACTACCTCAATGTTATTTCACAATGTTATATGGTGAAAAAACGGGTGGATTCTTACCTTCCTCACCACGGACAGCTACGTTCAGACGGACGAGTCCATCCATGGTTGGAGCGGAGGAGGAAGGAGGGGAGAAACAGCTGCGAGGCGCTGTTATACTCCATGTTATAAACCATACCATTAACCGTGGTGTGAGAGGTATTAAAAGTCAGTGCCAGCGAAAGAGCTACGGTCTGAAGGTCCTCGTAAAATACGATTAATTAAGAACCGAATTGGTTTAAACATCTTCCCAATGGTTACTAAGCCAGAATCCATCTTCTCGGTTGAAATTGTCTCTGTTTGTATATGTGGATGGCCTCATGAACGAATCTCTCATGGTAGCCGGTTGGTTTGCACATCGCTTAACTGTATGACAGTTGAGTTGTTGCAGCCCCCTTTGGCGTCCATGTACGAAGTGCCTCTGTGGATGTGTAGGCTTTGACTTTAACATCTATTTCTGTGACCAGTCACAAGCTTATCCCTTAGCTATTTCAATGCTAAATTACTAGTTGCCTCTGTGGAAATGTAGGTTTTGACTTTAACATAGCCATTTCCGTGACCAGCCCCAAGCTAATCCCTCAGCTATTTGATATGTAAACCCCTTTGTCAAGTTGCCTCACTTCTCCCAACCAGCTTAAAAGTCGCTACGAATCTTAACAGCGTTCATTGAAGCTCTTTGGATGTGTAGGCCTTTACTTTAACATCTATTTCTGTGACTAGTCACAAGCTAATCCCTTAGCTATTTCAATGCTAAATTACTAGTTGCCTCTGTGGATGTGTAGGTTTTGACTTTAACATAGCCATTCCTGTGACCAGTGACAAGTTAATCCCTTAGCTATTTCAATGCTAAATTACTAGTTGCCTCTGTGGATGTGTAGGTTTTGACTTTAACATAGCCATTTCCGTGACCAGTCACAAGCTAATCCCTCAGCTATTGATATGTAAACCCCTTTGTCAAGGTGCCTCACTTCTCCCAACCAGCTTAAAAGTCGCTACGAATCTTAACATCGTTCATTTAAGCTCTGTCGTCCCGACAGTTATGTACCTTTCACCTGAAGACGGCCGCTTGCGTTGTGGCCAAAACGTCGTGAGAATTTTATCGTGTTATTTTATTATTTTATTCTCATTCTACGTGACTTTACCGAAAGAACCAAAGAAAATAAAATAATAAAGATATAAAACAATAAAATTCTCACAAATCAAAATTCAGATACTGTTGATTTATTCACTCCATCTCCGCACTTGACACTGCCGGTTGTGTTCCCTCCTTAGCTCCCATTCCCACGTTAGTCTCGACCACCGGCCGTCATCACTTCAAGTTGTGTGTCCTGCCTCACCCCACCTTTCTAAACTACAATTACGTCCTTAATTTGCATATGATGTGCAATTGACGTGTCCGTCTTCCAGTATCAGTGTTTTTCTTAGGATGTGCATCATCTCTACGCTTCCTTGTGCATTTCTAAACATTGGTTCTATTTTCCGTTTGTGATGCATCTGTTTGAAAAAAACGTTCTGCTTAAGGCATATGGCTCAGTTACGTTTCATTATTAAGTTAAGATAATAATAAGCACTTTGCTCTGCCATGATACGCCTCTCTTAATCATTTTCATCCCTCTTCACCTTCAACAACCGCCCTACGTGTAAATGCACTTCTGTGTTTTCAAGGCTGTGTCCCTGTTCTTTTTGCGTTCAGTTTGTTATTCCCCTGCACCTCCAATAAGCATGGTTGGCAGCGTACGGTGCGAAAGAAGTTCACCATGCAAACATACGCTGCGTTGAAAAATTATTCTATTGACTGCAGACCAAACCTGGACAGATTTCTCAATACGAGTGCAATATCGAGGGTACAGATCAATACCACCTGAACACAGATGCTAATTCCCGGACGGGTGGCAACTCTAGCCATGCCCATGCAAACATACACAACATCTTGACCATGAATCGCCTATGCGGCAGATTAAATATCAAGCTTTTAACATTGAATTCCGATTTACTTTTGTTCGATTTGATTTATTTTGGCGCAGTTTCAAGTAAGTATTTTTGATATAATTAATGTATTGCCATTTACTGTATAATTATGATAATAGACCAAGCACTGAGACATTGCCCAGGGTTGGTCTACAATCGAAAAGGTGGCAACCCCATAGCACACCCTCATGTGTTCCAGTGTTAACACATCGTATTTCGATTTAAAGCTTTCGTGACTGCAAGGATTAATCTTCTTTGGTTCTTTCGGTGAAGTCACGTAGAATGAGAATAAAATAATAAATTGATAAAATAAAATAACACAATAAAATTCTCACGACGTTTCGGCCACAGCGCCTCGCAGCTGTCTCTCTCCCCCTCCTCTGTTCCGACCATGGATGAACTCGTCCGTCTTAACGGGGCCCGTAGCTATCCGTGTTGCTAAAGTTTAGGGTAAGAATCCACCCATTTTTTCGCCATATAGCATTGTGATATATAACGACTTATTGTTGGTAGCTTAGCTGATTGGAGAATATACAGAGTTTACTGATAACATTGAGGTAATTTATATTTTAGTTTTTTATTGGTCCACTATGTAGTATTCATTATATATTGTCCTGTATACCCAGTTACTATGAATAGCTCAGATATGACTTCAGATATTGACTTCTACATAGCCATTACTGTGAACAGTCACAAGCTAATCACTCAGTTATTTCAATGCTAAATTCTCCTGTTTGATTTGTACAAGGTGCCTCTGTGAATGTGTATGCTCTGACTTTAACATAGCTATTTCTGTGACCAGTCACAAGCTAATCACTCAGCCATTTCAATGCTAAATTATATGCTAATTCCTTTGTCAAGGCGCTTTCTTTCTTCTCACACAGCTTAAAGGTCGCGATCTGAGCGTGGCTTATTCGCTCCAGCGCTGTCCTCCAGACAGTCTCGTCCCTTCACCTGATGAAGGCCGCTTGTGTTGTGGCCGAAACATCGTGAGAATTTAATTGTGTTATTTAATTTTATAAATTTATTATTTTTTCTCATTCGACGTGACTTTACCGAAAAAACCAAAGAAGATGAACACATCGTATGTTTGTATCTTGAACTTCTATCGCACCGTACGTAGCCCACCGTGCTAATCGGAGGAATGAGGTGAGCGGGATTCGAACTCGTGTAGTCGGAGTTCGTAGCGCAGTGCGCTAACCACTGCGCCACCGCTCCCCCCACCACACACGCGCACAGCAACTCCAGAGAGCGACTTTTGGGTCAGAGGTAGCCGCATTGCACTGGGGCCGTCCATAAATGACGTCACGCACCTGGCGGGGGGGGGCGATCAGACATTTGTGACGATGTGTGACGATGGGGGGGGGGGGGGTTGATAAATAGTGACGTCACCTCAAAATGTGCAACTTTAAATAAATATAGACAACACGTTCTACTTAATTAAATAGACTTTTTAATACATATTTTCTCCTACAACATCAGAGTGCAGCGCCACATTAAATACGCACTACAATGACGATAGTTTAAAGCGATTTGAAGCATGTTTTATATTTGGGGGGGGGGGGCAGAGCTTTGTGACGTCATATTTGGGGGGGGTCTGACTTTTTGTGACGCCGCGTGACGATGGGGGAGGGGGGTCAAAAATCGCGTGACGTCATTTATGGACGGCCCCCACAGCGTGAAATAGTGCAACAAACCGAACCCGCGTACAGCGAGGGTAGCCCTGGCTGGTTTATCATTCATTAATCTCCAGTTCAGTCACAAACGAATCTCTTAGAGCTGAAGGCGCGATCCAGTATCACGTTGGCATGCCGTGTCAACCCGTACGGGGTTACCCCGTATTCGTGTACAGGGAGATTGAGTTCTCAGGTCCATACGGCTTACTAGAGCCGTTTCAAAACGGGCAAAACAATGTTTTGTGTTTCTCCCCTTGTGATGGGACTTTGTAGGATGAACGTTGAGATTTGTAAGGGGCACGGGGTGACCAATAAGGTGTGAATTGGTCTGTAATAAGAGAGGCAATGGTTAGGGGTTGAGAGGTGTGCGTTGGCACTGCGTGCCACGTCGCTTTGTCATACAGCTGACACTTCGATGAGCAATGATTCGGCGATGCACGGTGCCAAAGGGGCCGTCCATAAATGACGTCACGCGATTTTGGACGATTTTTGACCCCCCCCCCCCCCCCCATTGTCACACGGCGTCACAAAAAGTCAGACCACCCCCCTCAAATATGACGTCACAAAGCTCTGCCCCCCCTACCAAATAAAACATGCTTCAAATCGCTTTAAACTATTGTCATTGTAGTGCGTATTTAATGTGGCGCTGCACTCTGATGTTGTAGGAGAAAACATTTATTAAAAAGTATATTTATTAAGTAGAACGTGTTGTCTATATTTGTTTATAGTTGCGTATTTTGACGTGACGTCACATTTCTCAGCCCCACCCCCCGTCACACATCGTCACAAATATCTGACCCCGATGCCTGCAGGATTAGTTTTTTTCTTCTTCGTCTTCCAAAGCAGATGATTAATGAGAATATTGATGGAATTTCCCCCAGTGCATGTTGGCTGGGGAAGGGCTGTTTAAGACCCGCGGTGAACCCGCTCATCTCCACGAATCCGCATGAAATGATAAAATCGCGGATTTTAGGAAGCGCGTTCGTTTCAAGTGGATGCTTGTTGTCAACACCGCCACAATGACAGCACTCGCAACCATCCCATACTCAATTGAAAACTCTTCTTAAGTAATTGCTTATTGTGTTTAGTTCCTTGTCCTTATCTCATACCTCCGATTAGCACGGTGGGCTACGTGCGGTGCGAAAGAAGTTCAAGTTACAAACATACGATGTGCTAACACTGGAACACATGAGGGTGTGCTATGGGGTTGCCACCTTTTCGATTGTAGACCAACCCTGGGCAATGTCTCAGTGCTTGGTCTATTATCATAATTATACAGAAAATGACAATACAATAATTATATCAAAAATACTTACTTGAAACTGCGCCAAAATAAATCAAAACGAACAAAAGTAGATCGGAATTCAATGTAAAATGCTTGACATTTAATCTGCCGCATAGGCGATTCATGGTCAAGATGTTGTGCATGTTTGCAAGGGCATGGCTAGAGTTGCCACTCGTCCGGGAATTTGCATCTGTGTTTAGGTGGTATTGATCTGTACCCTCGATATTGAACTCGTATTGAGAAATCTGTCCAGGTTTGGTCTGCAGTCAGTAGAATAATTTTTCAACGCAGCGTATGTTTGCATGGTGAACTTCTTTCGCACCGTACGCAGCCAACCATGCTTTACTGGAGGTGCGGGGGACTAACAAACTGAACGCAAAAAGAACAGGGACACAGCCTTGAAAACACAGAAGTGCATCTACACGTAGGGCGGTTGTTGAAGGGAAGAGGAATGAAAATAATTAAGAGAGGCGTATCAGGGCAGAGCAAAGTGCTTATTGTTATCTTAACTTAATAATGAAACATAACCGAGCCATATGCCTTAAGCAGAATGTTTTTTTTCAAACAGATGCATCACAAACGGAAAATAGAACCAATGTTTAGAAATGCACAAGGAAGCGTAGAGATGATGCACATCCTAAGAATTACACTGATACTGGAAGACGGACACGTCAATTGGACATCATATGCAAATTAAGGACGTAATTTAAGTTTAGAAAGGTGGGGCGAGGCAGGACACACAACTTGAAGTGATGACGGCCGGTGGTCGAGACTAACGTGGGAATGGGAGCTAAGGAGGGAACACAACCGGCAGTGTCAACTGCGGAGATGGAGTGAATAAAGTCAACAGTATATGGATTGGATCATTTATTTATTTTGCTAACTGTACAATTAATCGTACATTTTAATTCTACTAGCTTAATGTCTTAAGGTTTAGTTTCTAATTCTCTAGGATAAAACAAGTTGTTTTTCAAAAAGAATGACGTTAATTGGCGCATACATTAAAAGTGAACCGTGTCAGTCTTCAAATACTGTTCTGGTTATTCCCACCTTGTTGGTGTCCCTATTGTCTCCTGCACCCACTAACAACGGAGTTATTGTTGGGGTGGTTAGAAGCACAGCCAGCAGCCAGCTAGGAAACTCGAGACATAGAATATATTAAGAGCAGCATGACTTACACTGCTACAGCAGAGATGTTGTCATGTAACTTATTACATTCTCTGTGTCGCAAACATTAAATGCCAACTAATTTTTCTGTGGTACCCTTGTCCCCACGATTTGAGTACCAATTCCTTAGCGAAGGATTTACTACCAATTGAAGGATGATACAAGTGAAATGTGAAGTGGTAAGATTGATCTTAGATCATTGCAAGCCAATCCCAAATTCTGAGTGCGGAGTGACTCGGCAGGGCCGACAGCGTGAGCCTGGTACCTTGGGAGTTGTCATGGACAGGGAGCAATGAGGCCGCGTTACCGGTTGTCTTAGTTTTGGGGAATTTTGTGTCCGGAACTCTGATCCACAGTAACGATGAAACAAACACAATGTAGAAGAAAGAACAGTTGCAACTGTTGCAGGAAATCGAAAGGCATTTTAATACAAAAAAAACAAACATCATTACCATTCACACAAACAGTATATATTATAGTAGTTCGAAAATTAGACTGTGGAAAATAAACACTTAATCCAATGAAGGTGAATGTGCCAGGGGCAGCCAGAAGCGTCCAGAATGACGCAGCTGCTCCCAGGGGCTTCCTCCATCCGCACAGAATCTAGAGCGTGACTCGTGTCTCAGGCTGCAGTCTGTGAGCAGTTTACTGCCATGGAATTCACTCAGCACTGATAATGAATGTAAAACAGAGTGATGTGCTCTTCTATATTTAATTGAAATTCCTACACTTTGAAGGGTGATACAAACCGAAACTTCTATTCTCGCTTACACAGCACAATGACATCATCAGCCTTATCAGGAACGACTGAGTCACACAAAGACAACGAATGTCCCTTACATTTAACTTAATTAATAAAAAAAACTATCAATTCTGTACAATGGTTATTTTTAAAATATACGTAATGCTATAGTTTGATACTTACACATTGGCAGGGTGAACTAAATGCTATTGTAGTGAACTTGTCACAAACTGCAGCCTGAGACACGAGTCACGCTCTTGATTCTGTGCGGATAATGTAAGCCGCTGGGAGCAGCTGCGTCATTCTGGACGCTTCTGGCTGCCCCTGGCATCTGCTCGTAGCTACTGCCAGGGCTATAAAAGCAGCTCCTGTAGCTGCACTGGCAGAACATCGGCGGAGGAGGGAGCAGCGCTCACAGCTGAAGCGAGCCTCACTGTGAAGCACATCAACAAGCATGGCCCTGGGTGTTTACTTCCCTGCGATGCACGTGATGGAGAGGAGCGTCTGGCCAGGCTGGCCGGTCTGGAACCCCTGCGGTGAAAGTCTCTTCCAGCAGCTTCAGCGAGACATGAGGAGCGAGATCGAGAGGATGGAGAGAATCTTCCGTGGAGTCGATCAGCTCAGCAGCCACACGCGGGCTCCGGGCAGCCTCGGAGACGCACTGCTGCAGCAGCCGGCCGTGAGCAGTGGGTTCCAGATTGAAGATCCACAGAAGCAGGGAGGCGGGTTTGTCGCGTCCTTGGACGTGCAGGACTTCTCCCCACAGGACCTGGCCGTGAAGGTGTCTGGAGACAAGCTGGTGGTGGCCGGACGGCGCGAGGTGAAGAGCGGAGAAGTCAGCAGCGGCAGCTACAGCCACAGCTGCCAGGAGTTCCACAGGGAGACGCAGCTGCCCAGGGACGTGGACCCGCAGAGCGTGAGCTGCTGCATGACTGAAGACGGGAAGCTGAAGTTCAAGGCTCAGCGCAGCGCCCTCCCTGCAGCGGCCGAGAGGGTGGTGGTCATTGAGCAGCCAGCGACAGCGACTCCTGGCACGGCCTCTCAGTCCACTGGCACCACTCACGCGTAGAGTGGCGCCTGGAGCATCCATTCCAGCAGCCTGCTTTACTGATGTTTCAATTGTATGGATATTTAGTTAAATCAGTTTCTTCTATCCACGCTATGTTCAGTAATATTTACGTGTTTCAGCGTTCACATTCAACTTCATTGGATTAAGTGTATCGCTGTAAAGGATTGTCAAATTGTATCGCATCGTTTTAATTTGCCATTACACGTTCATATATTGCAATAAGATAATGTTTAATGTTATCTTCAAGTATTTTTCATCATTACACATGACTATTTTCCACAGTCTAATTTTCGAACTACTATAACACTATACTGTTTGTGTGAATGGTAATGATGTTTGTTTTTTGTAATAAAATGCCTTTCAATTTCCTGCAACAGTTGCAACTGTTCTTTTTTCTACATTGTGTTTGTTTCATCGTTACTGTGGATCAGAGTTCTGGACACAGAATTCCCCAAAACTAAGACAACCGGTAACGCGGACTCATTGCTCCCTGACCATGACAACTCCCAAGGTGCCAGGCTCACGCCGTCGGCCCTGCCGAGTCACTCCGCACTCAGAATTTGGGATTGGCTTGCAATTGTCTAAGATCAATCTTACCACTTCACATTTCAATTGTATCATCCTTCAATTTAGTAGTAAATCCTTCGCTAAGGAATTGGTCCTCAAATCGTGGGGACAATCGTACCACGGAAAAATTAGTTGCCATTTAATGTTTTGCGACACAGAGAATGTAAATAGTTACATGACCACCTCGCTGCTGTAGCAGTGTAAGTCACGCTGCGATTAATATATTCTATGTCTCGAGTTTCCTGGCTGGCTGCTGGCTGTGCTTCTAACCACCCCAACAATAACTCCGTTGTTAGTGGGTGCAGGAGACAATAGGGACACCAACAAGGTGGGAATAACCAGAACAGTATTTGAAGACTCACACGGTTAATTTAAAATTGCACTTTCAATGTATGCGACAATTAACGTAATTATTTTTGACAAAATAACTTGTTTTATCCTAGAGAATTAGAAACTAAAGCTGAAGACATTAAACTAGCGCAATTAAAATGTACGATTGATTGTAAAGTTAGCAAAATAAATAAATGATCTAATTCATATACTATATTCTTGGTTCTTTCGGTAAAGTCACCAAGAAGGGAAACAATAAATTAATAAAGATATAAAACAATAAAATTCTCCCAAATCAAAATTCATATACTGTTGATTTATTCACTCCATCTCCGCACTTGACACTGCAGGTTGTGTCCCTCCTTAGCTCCCATTCCCACGTTAGTCTCGACCACCGGCCGTCATCACTTCAAGTTGTGTGTCCTGCCTCACCCCACCTTTCTAAACTAAAATTACGTCTTTAATTTGCATATGATGTCCAATTGACGTGTCCGTCTTCCAGTATCAGTGTCATTCTTAGGATGTGCATCATCTCTACGCTTCCTTGTGCATTTCTAAACATTGGTTCTATTTTCCGTTTGTGATGAATCTGTTTGAAAAAAACGTTGTGCTTAAGGTATATGGCTCAGTAACGTTTCATTATTAAGTTAAGATAACAATTAGCACTTTGCTCTGCCCTGATACGCCTCTCTTAATCATTTTCATTCCTCTTCCCTTCAACAACCGCCCTACGTGTAGATGCACTTCTGTGTTTTCAAGGCTGTGTCCCTGTTCTTTTTGCGTTCAGTTTGTCATTCCCCCGCACCTCCAATTAAAGCATGGTTGGCTGCGTACGGTGCGAAAGAAGTTCACCATGCAAACATACGCTGCGTTGAAAAATTATTCTACTGACTGCAGACCAAACCTGGACAGATTTCTCAATACGAGTGCAATATCGAGGGTACAGATCAATACCACCTGAACACAGATGCTAATTCCCGGACGGGTGGCAACTCTAGCCATGCCCATGCAAACATACACAACATCTTGACCATGAATCGCCTATGCAGCAGATTAAATGTCAAGCATTTACCATTGAATTCCGATCTACTTTTGTTCGTTTTGATTTATTTTGGCGCAGCGTCAAGTAAGTATTTTTGATATAATTATTGTATTGTCATTTACTGTATAATTATGATAATAGACCAAGTACTGAGGCATTGCCCAGGGTTGGTCTACAATCGAAAAGGTGGCAACCCCATAGCACACCCTCCTGTTCCAGCGTTAACACATCGTTTGTTTGTATCTTGAACTTCTTTCGCACCGTACGTAGCCCACCGTGCTAATCGGAGGAATGAGGTGAGCGGGAATCGACCTCGTGTAGTCGGGGTTCGTAGCGCAGTGCGCTAACCGCTGCGCCACCGCTCCCCCCACCACACACGCGCACAGCAACTCCAGAGAGCGACTTTTGGGTCAGAGGTAGCCGCATTGCACTGGGGCCGTCCATAAATGACGTCACGCACCTGGGGTGGGGGGTCAGACATTTGTGACGATGTGTGACGATGGGGGGGGGGGGGGGGGTTGAGAAATGTGACGTCACATCAAAATGCGCAACTTTAAATAAATACTGACAACACGTTCTACTTAATTAAATAGACTTTTTAAATAAATCTTTTCTCCCATAACATCAGAGTGCAGCGCCACATTAAATACGCACTACAATGACAATAGTTTAAAGCGATTTGAAACACGTTTTATATTTGGGGCGTGGGGGGGGGGCAGAGCTTTGTATCGTCATATTTGAGGGGGGGGTCTGACTTTTTGTGACGCCGCGTGACGATGGGGGGGGGGTCAAAAATCGTCCAAAATCGCGTGACGTCATTTATGGACGGCCTCCACAGCGTGAAATAGCGCAACAAACCGAACCCGCGTACATTGAGGGAAGCCCTGGCTGGTTTATCATTCATTAATCTCCAGTTAAGTCACAAACGAATCTCTTAGAGCCGAAGGCGCGATCCAGTATCACGTTGGCATGCCGTGTCAACCCGTACGGGGTTACCCCGTATTGGTGTACAGGGAGATTGAGTTCTCAGGTCCATACGGCTTACTACAGCCGTCTCAAAACGGGCAAAACAATGTTTTGTGTTTCTCCCCTTGTGATGGGACTTTGTAGGATGAACGTTGAGATTTGTAAGGGGCACGGGGTGACTAATAAGGTCTGAATTGGTCTGTAATAAGAGAGGCAATGGTTAGGTGGTGACAGGTGTGCGTTGGCACTGCGTGCCACGTCGCGTTGTCATACAGCTGACACTCCGATGAGCAATGATTCGGCGACGCACGGTGCCAAAGGGGCCGTCCATAAATGACGTCACGCGATTTCTGACGATTTTTGACCCCCCCCACCATCGTCACGCGGCGACACAAAAAGTCAGACCCCCCCCCCTCAAATATGACGTCGCAAAGCTCTGTCCCCCCCCCCCAAAAAATAAAATAAAACATGCTTCAAATCGCTTTAAACTATTGTAATTGTAGTGCGTATTTAATGTGGCGCTGCACTCTATTGTTGTAGGATTAAACATTTATTAAAAGTCTATTTAATTAAGTAGAACGTGTTGTCTATGTTTATTTAAAGTTGCGCATTTTGATGTGACGTCACATTTCTCAGCCCCCCCCCCCCCCTTCGTCACACATCGTCACAAATGTTTGACCCCGATGCCTGCAGGATTAGCTTTTTTATTCTTCGTCTTCCAAAGCAGATAATTAATGAGAATATTGATGGAATTTCCCCCAGTGCATGTTGGCTGGGGAAGGGCTGTTTAAGACCCGCGGTGAACCCGCTCATCTCCACGTATCGGCATGAAATGATAAAATCGCGGATTTTAGGAAGCGCGTTCGTTTCAAGTGGATGCTTGTTGTCAACACCGCCACATTGACAGCACTCGCAACCATCCCATACCTCCGATTAGCACGGTGGGCTACGTACGGTGCCAAAGAAGTTCAAGATACAAACATACGATGTGTTAACACTGGAACACGAGGGTGTGCTATGGGGTTGCCACCTTTTCGATTGTAGACCAACCCTGGAAAATGTCTCAGTGGTTGGTCTATTATCATAATTATACAGCAAATGACAATACAAAATTATATCAAAAATACTTACTTGAAACTGCGCCAAAATAAATCAAAACGAACAAAAGTAGATCGGACTTCAATGTTAAATGCTTGACATTTAATCTGCCGCATAGGCGATTCATGGTCAAGATGTTGTGTATGTTTGTATGGGCATGGTTAGAGTTGCCACCCGTCGGGGAATTAGCATCTGTGTTCAGGTGGTATTGATCTGTACCCTCGATATTGCACTCGTATTGAGAAATCTGTCCAGGTTTGGTCTGCAGTCAGTAGAATCATATTTCAACGCAGCGTATGTTTGCATGGTGAACTTCTTTCGCACCGTACGCAGCCAACCATGCTTTACTGGAGGTGCGGGGGAATGACAGACTGAACCCAAAAAGAACAGGGACTCAGCTTTGAAAACATAGAAGTGCATCTCCACGTACGGCGGTTGTTGAAGGGGAAGAGGGATGAAAATGATCAAGAGAAGCGTATCAGGGCAGAGCAAAGTGCTTATTGTTATCTTAACTTAATAATGAAACGTAACTGTACCATATGCCTTAAGCAGAACGTGTTTTTCAAAGAGATGCATCACAAACGGAAAATAGAACCAATGTTTAGAAATGCACAAGGAAGCGTAGAGATGATGCACATCCTAAGGATTACACTGATACTGGAAGACGGACACGTCAATTGGACATCATATGCAAATTAAGGACGTAATTTTAGTTTAGAAAGGTGGGGTGAGGCAGGACACACAACTTGAAGTGATGACGGCCGGTGGTCGAGACTAACGTGGGAATGGGAGCTAAGGAGGGAACACAACCGGCAGTGTCAACTGCGGAGATGGAGTGAATAAATCAACAGTATCTGAATTTTGATTTGGAGAATTTTATTGTTTTATATCTTTATTATTTTATTTTCTTTGGTTCTTTCGGAAAAGTCACGTAGAATGAGAATAAAATAATAAAATGACACGATAAAATTCTCACGACGTTTTGGCAACAACGCAAGCGGCCGTCTTTAGGTGAAAGGTACAGAACTGTCGGGACGACAGAGCTTCAATTAACGATGTTAAGATTCGTAGCGACTTTTAAGCTGGTTGGGAGAAGTGAGGCACCTTGACAAAGGGGTTTACATATCAATAGCTGAGGGATTAGCTTGTGACTGGTCACGGAATTGGCTATGTTAAAGTCAAAACCTACACATCCACAGAGGCAACTAGTAATTTAGCATTGAAATAACTAAGGGATTAGCTTGTGACTAGTCACAGGAATGGCTATGTTAAAGTCAAAACCTACACATCCACAGAGGCAACTAGTAATTTAGCATTGAAATAGCTAAGGGATTAGCTTGTGCAAATAGCTGAGGGATTAGCTTGTGACTGGTCACGGAAATGGCTATGTTAAAGTAAAAACCTACACATCCACGGAGGCAACTAGTAAATTAGCATTGAAATAGCTAAGGGATTAGCTTGTGACTGGTCACAGAAATGTATGTTAAAGTAAGGCCTACACATCCACAGAGCTTCAATGAACGCTGTTAAGATTCGTAGCGACTTTTAAGCTGGTTGGGAGAAGTGAGGCACCTTGACAAAGGGGTTTACATATCAAATAGCTGAGGGATTAGCTTGTGACTGGTCATGGAAATGGCTATGTTAAAGTCAAAACCTACACATCCACAGAGGCAACTAGTAATTTAGCATTGAAATAGCTAAGGGATCAGCTTGTGACTGGTCACACAAATAGATGTTAAAGTCAAAGCCTACACATCCACAGAGGCACCTCGTTCATGGACGCCAAAGGGGGCTGCACACCTGAAGACGACCGTTTGTGTTATGGTCGAAACGTCGTGAGAATTTTTATTGATTTATATATTATTATTTTATTGTTTCCCTTCAACGTGACTTTACCGAAAGAACTAAGAATATTGAGGAAGTTTATATTTTAGTTTTTATTGGTTTACTATATGATATTCATTATATAGTGTAGTGTATACCCAGTTAATGTTAATAGCTCAGCTTATTGAAGAATATATTGAGTACATTTATTATATTGATGTAATTTAGAATTAGGTTTTTCACATCGCTTTACTGTATGACAGTTGAGTTGTTGCAGCCCCCTTTGGCGTCCATGTACGAGGTGCCTCTGTGGATGTGTAGGCTTTGACTTTAACATAGCCATTTCCGTGACCAGTCACAAGCTAACCCCTCAGCTATTTGATATGTAAACCCCTTTGTCAAGGTGCCTCACTTCTCCCAACCAGCTTAAAAGTCGCTACGAATCTTAACAGCGTTCATTGAAGCTCTGTGGATGTGTAGGCCTTTACTTTAACATCTATTTCTGTGACCAGTCACAAGCTAATCCCTTAGCTATTTCAATGCTAACTTACTAGTTGCCTCTGTGGATGTGTAGGTTTTGACTTTAACATAGCCAATTCCGTGACCAGTCACAAGCTAATCCCTCAGCTATTTGCACTAGCTAATCCCTTAGCTATTTCAATGCTAAATTACTAGTTGCCTCTGTGGATGTGTAGGTTTTGACTTTAACATAGCCATTCCTGTGACCAGTCACAAGCTAATCCCTTAGCTATCTCAATGCTAAATTACTAGTTGCCTCTGTGAATGTGTAGGTTTTGACTTTAACATAGCTATTTCCGTGACCAGTTACAAGCTAATCCCTCAGCTATTTGATATGTAAACCCCTTTGTCAAGGTGCCTCACCTCTCCCAACCAGCTTAATAGTCGCTACGAATTTTAACAGCGTTCATTGAAGCTCTGTGGATGTGTAGGACTTTACTTTAACATCTATTTCTGTGACCAGTCACAAGCTAATCCCTCAGCTATTTGCACAAGCTAATCCCTTAGCTATTTCAATGATAAATTAACAGTTGCCTCTGTGGATGTGTAGGTTTTGACTTTAACATAGCCATTCCTGTGACCAGTCCCAAGCTAATCCCTTAGCTATTTCAATGCTAAATTACTAGTTGCCTCTGTGGATGTGTAGGTTTTGACTTTAACATAGCCATTTCCGTGACCGGTCACAAGCTAATCCCTCAGCTATTGATATGTAAACCCCTTTGTCAAGGTGCCTCACTTCTCCCAACCAGCTTAAAAGTCGCTACGAATATTAACATCGTTCATTGAAGCTCTGTCGTCCCGACAGTTCTGTACCTTTCACCTGAAGACGGCCACTTGCGTTGTGGCCGAAACGTCGTGAGAATTTTTATTGTGTTTTTTTTATTATTTTATTCTCATTCTACGTCACTTTACCGAAAGAACCAAAGAAGATGAATCCTTGCAGTCACGAAAGCTTCAAATCGAAAAAAAATATTTTATTGTTTCCCTTCTATGTGACTTCACCGAAAGAACCAAGAATATAGTATATGAATAAGATCATTTATTTATTTTGCTAACTTTACAATTAATCGTACATTTTAATTGTACTAGTTTAATGTCTTAAGGTTTAATTTCCAATTCTCTAGGATAAAACAAGTTATTTTGTCAAAAAGAATGACGTTAATTGGCGCATACATTGAAAGTGTAATTTTAAATGAACCGTGTCAGTCTTCAAATACTGTTCTGGTTATTCCCACCTTGTTGGTGTCTCTATTGTCTCCTGCACCCACTAACAACGGAGTTATTGTTGGGGTGGAGAGAAGCACAGCCAGCAGCCAGCCAGGAAACTCGAGACATAGAATATATTAATAGCAGCTTGACTTACACTGCTACAGCAGCGATGTTGTCATGTAACTATTTACATTCTCTGTGTCGCAAACATTAAATGGCAACAAATTTTTTCCGTGGTACGCTGTCCCCACGATTTGAGGACCAATTCTTTAGCGAAGGATTTACTACCAATTGAAGGATGATACAAGTGAAATGTGAAGTGGTAAGATTGATCATAGACAATTGCAAGCCAATCCCAGATTCTGAGTGCGGAGTGACTCGGCAGGGCCGACGGCGTGAGGCGGGCACCTTGGGAGTTGTCACGGACAGGGAGCAATGAGGCCGCGTTACCGGTTGTCTTAGTTTTGGGGAATTCTGTGTCCAGAACTCTGATCCACAGTAACGATGAAACAAACACAATGTAGAAAAAAGAACAGTTGCAACTGTTGCAGGAACTTGAAAGGCATTTTATTACAAAAAACAAACATCGTTTACCATTCACACAAACAGTATAGTATTATAGTAGTTCGAAAATTAGACTGTGGAAAATAGTCATGTGTAATGATGAAAAATACTTGAAGATAACATCATTATCTCATTGCAATATATGAACGTGTAATGGCAAATTAAAACGATGCGATACAATTTGACAATCATTTACAGCGATACACTTAATCCAATGAAGTTGAATGTGAACGCTGAAACACATAAATATTACTGAACATATCGTGGATAGAAGAAACTGATTTAACAAAATATCCACGCAATTGAAACATCAATAAAGCAGGTTGCTGGAATGTATGCTCCAGGCGCCACTCTACGCGTGAGTGGTGCCAGTGGACTGAGAGGCCGTGCCAGGAGTCGCTGTCGCTGGCTGCTCAATGACCACCACCCTCTCGGCCGCTGCAGGGAGGGCGCGGCGCTGAGCCTTGAACTTCAGCTTCCCGTCTTCAGTCAAGCAGCAGCTCACGCTCTGCGGGTCCACGTCCCTGGGCAGCTGCGTCTCCCTGTGGAACTCCTGGCAGCTGTGGCTGTAGCTGCCGCTGCTGACTTATCCGCTCTTCACCTCGCGCCGTCCGGCCACCACCAGCTTGTCTCCAGACACCTTCACGGCCAGGTCCTGTGGGGAGAAGTCCTGCACGTCCAGGGACGCGACAAACCCACCTCCCTGCTCCTGTGGATCTTCAATCTGGAACCCACTGCTCACGGCCGGCTGCTGCAGCAGTGCGTCTCCGAGGCTGCCCGGAGCCCGCGTGTGGCTGCTGAGCTGATCGACTCCACGGAAGATTCTCTCCATCCTCTCGATCTCGCTCCTCATGTCTCGCTGCAGCTGCTGGAAGAGACTTTCACCGCGGGGGTTCCAGACCGGCCAGCCTGGCCAGACGCTCCTCTCCATCACGTGCATAGCAGGGAAGTAAACACTCAGGGCCATGCTTGTTGATGTGCTTCACAGTGAGACTCGCTTCAGCTTGAGCGCTGCTCCCTCCTCCGCCGATGTTCTGCCAGTGCAGCTACAGGAGCTGCTTTTATAGCCCTGGCAGTAGCTACGAGCAGATGCCAGGGGCAGCCAGAAGCGTCCAGAATTACGCAGCTGCTCCCAGGGCTTCCCTCATCCGCACAGAATCAAGAGCGTGACTCGTGTCTCAGGCTGCAGTTTGTGAGCAGTTTACTGCCATGAAATTCACTCTGCACTGATAATGAATGTAAAACAGAGTGATGCGCTCTTCTATATTTAATTGAAATTACTACACTTTGAAGGGTGATACAAACCGAAACTTAAATTCTCGCTTACACAGCACAATGACATCATCAGCCTTATCAGGAAAGACTGAGTCACACAAAGACAACGAATGTCCCTTACATTTCACTTAATAAAAAACTATCAATTCTGTACAATGGTTATTTTTAAAATATACGTAATGCTATAGTTTGATACTTACACATTGGCAGGGTGAACTAAATGCTATTGTAGTGAACTTGTCACAAACTGCAGCCTGAGACACGAGTGACGCTCTAGATTCTGTGCGGATGGAGGAAGCCCCTGGGAGCAGCTGCGTCATTCTGGACGCTTCTGGCTCCCCCTGGCATCTGCTCGTAGCTACTGCCAGGGCTATAAAAGCAGCTCCTGTAGCTGCACTGGCAGAACATCGGCGGAGGAGGGAGCAGCGCTCACAGCTGAAGCGAGCCTCACTGTGAAGCACATCAACAAGCATGACCCTGAGTGTTTACTTCCCTGCGATGCACGTGATGGAGAGGAGCGTCTGGCCAGGCTGGCCGGTCTGGAACCCCCGCGGTGAAAGTCTCTTCCAGCAGCTGCAGCGAGACATGAGGAGTGAGATCGAGAGGATGGAGAGAATCTTCCGTGGAGTCGATCAGCTCAGCAGCCACACGCGGGCTCCGGGCAGCCTCGGACACGCACTGCTGCAGCAGCCGGCCGTGAGCAGTGGGTTCCAGATTGAAGATCCACAGGAGCAGGTAGGCGGGTTTGTCGCGTCCCTGGACGTGCAGGACTTCTCCCCACAGGACCTGGCCGTGAAGGTGTCTGGAGACAAGCTGGTGGTGGCCGGACGGCGCGAGGTGAAGAGCGGAGAAGTCAGCAGCGGCAGCTACAGCCACAGCTGCCAGGAGTTCCACAGGGAGACGCAGCTGCCCAGGGACGTGGACCCGCAGAGCATGAGCTGCTGCTTGACTGAAGACGGGAAGCTGAAGTTCAAGGCTCAGCGCCGCGCCCTCCCTGCAGCGGCCGAGAGGGTGGTGGTCATTGAGCAGCCAGCGACAGCGACTCCTGGCACGGCCTCTCAGTCCACTGGCACCACTCACGCGTAGAGTGGCGCCTGGAGCATCCATTCCAGCAACCTGCTTCATTGATGTTTTAATTGTGTGGATACTTTGTTAAATCAGTTTCTTCTATTCACGATATGTTCACTAATATGTAGGTGTTTCAGCGTTTCCAGTTAACTTAATTTGATTATGTGTATTGCTGTACAGGATTGTTAAATTGTTTCACATCGTTTTAATTTGCCATGACACTTTCATATATTGCAATAAGATAATGGTAAATGTTATCTTCAAGATTTTTCATCAAAGCTGCTATAGCAATGTAAGTCATACTGCTATTACAATAATGTATTCCTCGAGTTTCCTTACTGGCTGGGTTTCTCTCCACCACAAAATTAACTCTGTTAGTGGGTTCCAGCTGTTTCCACCGAAACTAACTGGGTAACTGGCTACACGGATTTTTCCGTTTACAGTCACAAATAAACATTACACATACATGCAGGCATCGACTTACGAACCACTCGACTTACGAATTTCCGCACTTAGGAACCAGCTTCCATGAAATGTGTTTTAACATTGAGAATTACAACGCGAACTCGCACTTGCAAACTGAACCGAGGATCTATTTTTTTTCAGCGGAGCGATCCTCCACGAGTTGTGTCATCCTCGCGCTTCCAGTGTTTGTGCTCGTGTGTGCGTGCACGCACGTGTGTACATTATTGTGTTCCCACTTACAAACCGTTTGACTCACGAACGGGTCCCAGGAACTAATTGAGTTCATAAGTCGAGGACTGTCGGGATCGTGTATGAAACATAAAATACATACAAATTTATAAAAACATTTTATGTTCAAATACCTTGCGTCCTGATGCTGGCTTGCTTGTCGTAAGGGGCGAAATGAGTCACTACAATTGCACACACACAGACAACAACCGCCACTAAGTGGCTGTGACGTTGCTACGGCACTTGTGCCAGGCTAAGTGCACTTTATGGCCACGTGATCACGGGTCAGATTCAGCTGCCATGGTTTGACAGAGATGAGTGGCAGATGCGTCAGCTGTGCCTCCCCTACTGTGCCAACTTGATGTGTTTTAGCCGCCTAAGGCTCTGCTCCTTGTTGTGAGCGTCTCTCTGCTGCCCTCTGTTGTTGCTGGAGGGCGACTACCTCCAACTGCCCAGTATCGTCCATCATGAGTCTCCTCCACATAGGCCGCGCTTTACACTGCTGGTACCAGTCATTCGCAAGTCAATTCAGTTCCACATCCTCTTGTACCACATCATTTAATCTCTTCTCTAGCCCGTGCCGCGCCTGTTTATCCCCCTTTAATGCAGTGGTTAGGGAGGCGTGGTACATGACCCAGCCAATGTAGCATTACCTGCTGGAGGCGCTTACCGATGGGACTTTGTCCAGATCTGTCAAGGATTGTGAGCTCACACAATCCAGCCTGGTTAAACCCAGGATGGATCGTAGGAAGGCCATCCTGAATGTTTATAACCGGCGAAGATGTTCCATTAGGGGGGTCCACGTTTGGCAAGCATCGAGAAGGAAGGGCATGACCGTGGCCGAGAAGATCCGAAGACTGCTGTGGAGCGACAGATATCAGGTAGCTTCCACACAGCGTTATGCAACCGATGAAAAGATAATGCCGCTCGACTGATTCGGAGTGAGACCTCTTCTGTCAAACCGGAGTTGGTCATAAGCACACTATCCAGTTGTGGAAAACTATCCAATTTACAACTGCCCCATCACCAATGGGGAGTTAAGGGGTGGAGGGTTTAATGCAGACATGGGCTGGGCTTTTTAATCCGGCCCCCTGAACGTGTCCAAATATTATTAAATTAAATTTTACCTTTCACCTGTAAT
The DNA here is from genome assembly GCF_048934315.1 of Petromyzon marinus. Classification (NCBI taxonomy): domain Eukaryota; kingdom Metazoa; phylum Chordata; class Hyperoartia; order Petromyzontiformes; family Petromyzontidae; genus Petromyzon; species Petromyzon marinus. The sequence continues at coordinate 137,852 of NW_027423168.1, forward strand.
GCCCTCATTTCCCCATTAGATGGAGCACTTTGACCGGGAGTGTGGTAATTGGTTTGGGCGCAGGCCTCAAATGTTTTCATGATGTTTGATCAGTCACGTTACGACATGTTTTTGTATTGTTCATGTTCGTGCAATTTGTTAAATGGCCTTGCAAATAAATGCTTTGCTACCTGTTAAAGGCCAAATCCTTTCATGTAATGATTTTTACATGTCATTTATATTAGTTCACACAAACACTCCATCCATCTGTTCCTTGCCCGGCCCCTCTGTCAAATTTTAGAACCCATTGTGGCCCGCGAGTAAAAAAAAATGCCCACCCCTTGTTTAATGGCACAACATAGCGAGGCAGGTGCTTAGTTTTGGTGGGGCTGATGGTTAAGGCCCCACCTCTTAGTGCAGGGGTGGGGAACCTTTTTTGTGCCAAGGGCCATTTGGATATTTATAACATCATTCGGGGGCCATACAAAATCATCAACTTAAAAATTAGCCTATTATATTTGGTCAAACATTTAATTAACTCACCCCTAATGTGATGGCTGGAACTGCTTCTCTTTGGTGAGCGTGTGGAGATATTAGCTGGCATTGATGATGTTAGCTGGTATTGATGATGTTAGCTGGTATTGATGATGTTGCTACTTGCAACTGCTTTTCCAGGTTTGCTCCAAGATTGATTGAATTTCGAATCCCGCCTGCGGTTGCCTTGGCAGGGCCAGACCAAATGATTTCGCAGGCCTCATGGCTGGCCGGCCGGACGTTCCCCACCCCTGTCTAGTGGCACGCTCCAGGTCTAGATCATTCGCATACGTAACATGGATGACAAATCGGGAGCAAGCTCTCAAGCGCACCCGGGCATCAATCCGCCTCCCATTGTATCTATATCAGATATAGATTGCTCCGGTACGGACATGGAAGGTTTCTCGAACGACGTGGACCAAAAATATTTTAAACAGTGTACGGAGCCAGAGGACATTACTGTCGAACCCCAAGGTTAACGGGGAATAGCTTCGTCTTCCGGCCAAGTAGCTTTACTCGGCCCTGCTCAATATCATGGAAGTCCTTAATTATTGTGAGCAGAGAGTCAGAGACTCCGAAAGCATGAAGAACAACCCAGAGTCCAGACCTATTGATGGTATCATAGGCATTGACCAGGTCAATAAAGCAGAGATGTAAGTCCTGTCGGAATTCAACACTCCTCTGCTGTAGCAAACGGAAGGAAGATGTGGCATCTGTGGCTGCCCTGGCCTGAAACCACAATGGGGCTCCCCAATCCTCTTCTCAGCATGCCTGGCAAGGTGATGTTGAATAATCCTTGCCAGGACTTTTTCCGGCACTCTAACACAGGCACAGACTCTAACCAAAACTATCGAATAATTACACGGTTTATTTAAAATTGCACTTTCAATTAATGTGCCTATTAATGTCATTATTTCGGCAAAAAATGTTTTTATCTTAAACTAGTGCAATGAAAAAAATACCCTTTATTGTAAAATTTGCAAAATAAAGACGATATAATTCCTGTACTGTTTTAGTTTATCTTTCTGAATACACATTTAATGAAAATGTGTTTTAGTGAATGGTTGTTTTTGAAGGTGATATCGTGTAAATGTTTTCCAAAGCTGCTTATGCAGCCGTCACCATCTCCAGCCGTGATTTCTCCACTTCTGTCCGAAGCCATCACCATCTCTTGCGGATTTGCAATACAAAAATCTGTCTGGCTACTGCCCACCGGTTGATTTATTCGATCCATCTTCGCAGTGGACGCTCTATTGGTTGTGTTCCCTCCTTTAGCTCCCATTCCCACGTTAGTAACGACCACCGGCCGTCATCTCTTCAAGTTGTGTGTCCCGCCTCACCCCACCTTTCTAAACTAAAATTAAGCCTTTAATTTGCATATGATGTCCAATTGACGTGTCTGTCTTCCATTCTCAGTTTAATTCCTAGCATGTGCATCTCTATGCTTCCTTGTGCACTTCTCAACATTGGTTCCATTGTCTTCGTCAATGGCCATGTTTGTGATGCATCTGTTGTTGCAGGTCATATCCACTGATTAAAAAACGTTCTGCTTTACGAAAATGGCTTTGTTACGTTTCATGATTTAAGTTCAGATTCCAATCAGCACTGTGCTCTGCCCTGATACGCTTCTCTTAATAATTTTCATCCCTCTCCCCCTTCAACAACCGCCCCACGTATAAATGCACTTCTATGTTTTCAAGCTGTGTCCCTGTTCTTTTTGTTCAATTTGTTATTCCCCCGCACCTCCAATAAGCATGGTTGCCTGCGTACGGTGCGAAAGAAGTTCAGCATGCAAACATACGCTGCGTTGAAAACTTACTCTACAGCATATTCACACTGGAGACGCAGGAGGGTGCTGCTATGAGATTGCCACATTTTTCACTGTAGACAAAGCCTGGACAGATTTCTCAGTCAGCACTCAGTCTAGAATTATCAGAACTACACAGTAAACGACACAATGCGGGTGCTATATACCCACCACCTAAACACAAATGGTAATTCCTGGACAGGTGACAACTCTAGCCATGCCCATGAAAAAATATATAGTGACTAACTTGGAGACGTAACTTCTTCGAGGCAATTCTTTAATTACACACCGAGCATACTGTTACACACTCTCTGCTGTAATACAACGCTCTGTCCCTCGCTTAAACGCAACTCTGCACTGGTGGCTAGCCTACAACACAACGCTCGCCATCTGACACTGACGGCGCTGAACTAAGACAGGCAACTACTGCTAGCAGCACAATTATCAAGTGGATGACGTCAGTGACGAAGGCGACGATCTTCAACAGCAATGACGACGACGACGGGGATCCCACTCCAAACGATGGCCCTCATCCCCTGCTCGGGGTCCCCTTTAATCCTGTAAGCGTGGCCTCGCTCCACTCCGGCCACGCTCCCCTTCTAGAATCTACTAGCAGGCTCTCGACGTGTCCTACCCGAGATCCTTCTCAGGTCTATCACGTGGTCTGCTGTCAATCAGGGCTGCTTCACTCTGCAGATCCCCTTCCCTGCCAGCAGCCAGCGCTATGTTACGTAGTGACCAATTCTATGTGACTACACATACACAACATCCTGACCATCACTCGCCTATGCGGATGATAAAATATCAAGCATTGGAGATTTAATTCTGATCTACTGTTGTTCGTTTTGATTGATTTTGGCACAGTTTAAAATATATATTTTCATATCAGTACCCAGCGTTTCCCGGGGGAAAAATATATTTACAAACTTGTCTTCTCTTAAAAACATAACATATACATACTCAAACACTAAGCTATTGTGCCCTTTGTCCATTTGTCCGTCAACAAAATTATAGGAGGAGCGACACTGGAAAAACGGCGTATTCTATTATTTAATTTATTTTCTGTCAACGTGACTTTACCGAAAGAACCAAAGAGTAATTCCTGCAGTCACGAAAACTCTGAATCTAGTTTTAGCGTGTTAATGTTAAATAAACGTGTTGTCTCCTATAGAAGCCTGAGTCTCCATTTGAGCCCACTACAACTGGTGTTGGAAGTGGCCAAACGTTAGTTAATTAACTATAGATTATGGAGACTAGGCGAACAATACGCACCAGGTCTCCAGATGAAGAGGACGACGACCCACCGGCCCCGGGGATGTCGGCGCAATCCCCCAGCCCCCACTGGGGGCCTGGGGTGTCCACCTCCGGTTCCAAACCGCCCTCCAAATTGCCTTACCTACGAGTCCTACTTGGTACAGGCCGGACCCGCTATTGCCCCCTGTTGGGCCCTGACTGCAGCTACATATTTTCCAGTAGTGGTGGCGGCGTATTACGCCTGACAATTACCCACCACATTAAGAAGCACGATGGTAGCTTGCAGTTGTGTGTCGACTTTAGGAAGCTTCATAAGATATCGGTGGCTGACGCGTATCCTCTCCCTCGGATGGACGATTCCCTGGACGCTCTGGTGGGAGCACAGAACTTCTCCACCCTTGATCTCCTGTCCGGATTTTGGCATTTGCCCCTAAATGAGGCCTCTAAACCCAAACGGCTTTTCGAACACCTCAAGGCCTGTTTGAATTAAATCAGCTTCCCATGGGACTCCACGCAGCACCGGCTACGTTCCAACGACTGATGGAGCTGGTGCTGGCTGGACTTCAATGGGACTCATGCTTAATATACCTCGACGATGTCATCGTCTTCAGCCGTACGTTCAAAGAACATCCTGATTGGTTACGCGCGGTCTTTCTTAAAATGCGAGCGGCCCATCTCAAATTCAAGCTGCAGAAGTGTTACCCCCTTCAGAAATCCGTGCGGTATCTCGGTCATATTGTCAGTAAATCGGGCATTGCGATAGATCCCGACAAAACCACGTGTGTTCGGACGTGGCCGACCCCCACGTTGATGATGCAGGTGCAGAGTTTTATTGGTTTTGCGTCTTATTATCGCCGGTTTGTCACTGGGTTCGCTACCTTCGCAAAACCTCTCCACGCCTTGACGGTTATGGGTCAGAGGTTTTATTGGGGGGAGGAGGAAGCCGCATTTGTTGCGCTTCGCAATTCCCCTCCGCTACTCTGACTTTGCCATGCCGTGCGTCCTTGATACTGACGCAACCAACACCAGCATTGGCGCGGTTCTGTCCCAGGTTGTCAACGGGGTGGAGTGTGTTGTTGCATACGGCAGCAGAGTGCTGTCGCCAGCCGAACAGCGTTACTGTGTCACGCGCCGGGAACTATTCAGGTCTCCCGCATTAACGAGTTGATTGCTCTGGACATCCCTGGTTCGGTTCCCGTCACCCCTCGTGGGAATAAATATTTGTTGGTTGGCGTCGAATATTTATCGCGCTGGCCGATGGCCTGGCAGCTATGGATGGGAGCCATCCGGTAGTGCCACCTAGGCACATGCCATGGTACAATGGTGAGCACACAGGACTTGTAATCAATACAGAGGTACTATGCACAGGGGCGGCAAGCAGCTAAAAAATGGTGCACGTTTATTATAAATACGACATTCTCAAATGGTTTCGAAATTAAGTGTCTTATCAGCAGAATCGTGCAGAGTTTCTGCCGAACATACACAGCATTAGTTCCTAAAACACTTTGGCAGAGTTGGTGTCAATGCCCGAGAAAGGAACATTAATGGTGATTTTGTGGAAAGTCAGGTGAAATGGGTGGTTGGTCAGACTGACCAGCACCCTGTGCTGTGTGGATCGCTCGTGGTTCTGGCCACCAATCGCCAAGCAAATTGGTTGCAGAGACTTCCACGTGTAGAGTGACTTCAGTTGTGTGCAACTGAGTTGCGCAACTGCTTGCACCGGCTGTGGCCGTGTGCGGAAAGCTAACTCGGGTCAAACCTGGGTTTCGAAGCGCGGTGTAGCGTTAACCATGACACTACCGCTCCCGACAATCACACACACGCGAAGATCGACACCAAATACGTGCTCTGTTGCACCGCACAGCAACTCACACGCACACTGCAGTGTCCAATAACAACACAAATGTATTAATCATGACAACCACCTGCTCTGCCACTCAAAGCAATGTCCATCACATGGCCATCAACGCGACACATATAGTTCATCACGGTCACCCGACCAGCAGGAGTCACGTGTGTGAGCAGTCCGTGAATGTCGCCGGGCTATGGTGATGCAGTGGTGTGGGTTGGACAAGGGGCGGATGATGATGTCTGTCGTGGAAATCTGTGGAGCGGCACGGAACAAAAGTGGGACGGGTGGCCCAGTGTGGAGCAGGAGCCGCTCGGCTGGGACGAAGGTGGGGAGGAATCCACTGATCCGGTGGAGGCGTGGGGAGGAGGGCGGGACGCCGCGTGAAGCGCGACTCGTGGGAGTGGTGCCAGGCAGAAGGGGCACCTGGGACTCCGTACGCGGGACCCCGGCCGTTGCACCTGGGCTGGGGGGGGATCCACTGCCCTGCAGGTGGAGCGAGGCGGGGGGGAAGGTGCTCTCGGTCTGGGTGGTTGGGACGAATCAATGCGGATGGAGTTGAGGATTCGAGAGGAGGTTTGCGGAGGCGGGGAGGAAGGCGGCTGTTGCGGGACTTGCGGTAACGCTGCTGTGAAGAACAGGGAGCAAAAGACTCGTGTGCCGGGCCCGGTCTGGTATCACGGTGGCGTGGAGGAACCCAGGGCTCTGGTGGAGGTGGAGGCAGGTGGAAAGCAGGGAGCTCCCAATCCTGGGGGTTAGCTTGATTACTCATGGGTGGAGGTGATGGTGCGAGTGGCGGTGGTGGCGACAGTGGCAGTGGAAGCGATGGCAGAAGTGGAGGTTGAGGCAATGGCAGGAGTGAAGGTGGAGTCGATGTCAGCAGTGGGGGTAGAGTTGATATCAGTGGTGGAGGCAATGGCCTGAGTAGAGATGGAGGCGATGGCAGCAGTGGAGTTGAGGATTCGAGAGGAGGTTTGCGGAGGCGGGGAGGAAGGCGGCTTTTGCGGGACTTGCGGTAACGCTGCCGTGAAGAACAGGGAGCAAAAGACTCGTGTGCCGGGCCCGGTCTGGTATCACGGTGGGGTGGAGGAGCCCAGGGCTCTGGTGGAGGTGGAGGTGGAGGCAGGTGGAAAGCAGGGAGCTCCCAATCCTGGGGGTTAGCTTGATTACTCATGGGTGGAGGTGATGGTGCGAGTGGCGGTAGTGGCGATAGTGGCAGTGGAGGCGATGGCAGAAGTGAAGGTTGAGGCAATGGCAGGAGTGAAGGTGGAGTCAATGTCAGCAGTGGGGGTAGAGTTGATATCAGTGGTGGAGGCAATGGCCTGAGTAGAGATGGAGGCGATGGCCTGAGTAGAGGTAGAGGCGATGGCCTGAGTAGAGGTGGAGACGATGGCATGAGTAGAGGTGGAGACGATGGCATGAGTAGAGGTGGAGGCGATGGCCTGAGTAGAGGTGGAGGCGATGGCCTGAGTAGAGATGGAGGCGATGGCCTGAGTAGAGGTGGAGGCGATTGCCTGAGTGCAGATGGAGGCGATGGCCTGAGTAGAGGTGGAGGCGATGGCCTGAGTAGAGGTAGAGGCGATGGCCTGAGTAGAGGTGGAGGCGATGGCCTGAGTTGAGGTGGAGATGATGGCATGAGTAGAGGTGGAGGCGATGGCCTGAGTAGAGATGGAGGTGATGGCCTGAATAAAGGTGGAGGCGATGGCCTGAGTGGAGGTAGAGGCGATTGCCTGAGTGGAGGTGGAGGCGATGGCCTGAGTAGAGGTGGAGGCGATGGCCTGAGTGGAGGTGGAGGCGATGGCCCGAGTGGAGGTGGAGAAGATGGCCCGAGTGGAGGTGGAGGCGATGGCCCGAGTAGAGGTGGAGGCGATGGAAGCAGTGGAGGTGGAGTTGATATCAGTGGGGGAGGCGATGGCCTGAGTAGAGATGGAGACGATGGCCTGAGTGGAGGTGGAGGCGATGGCCTGAGTAGAGGTGGAGGCGATGGCCTGAGTAGAGGTGGAGGCGATGGCCCGAGTGGAGGTGGAGGCGATGGCCCGAGTGGAGGTGGAGGCGATGGCCCGAGTGGAGGTGGAGGCGATGGACGCATTGGAGGTGGAGTTGATATCAGTGGGGGAGGCGATGGCCTGAGTAGAGATGGAGGCGATGGCCTGAGTGGAGGTGGAGGCGATGGCAGCGGTGGAGGCGATGGCAGCGGTGGAGGCGATGGCCCGAGTAGAGATGGAGGCAATGGCCCGAGTGGAGGTGGAGGCGATGGCCCCAGTGGAGGTGGAGGCGATGGAAGCATTGGAGGTGGAGTTGATATCAGTGGGGGAGGCGATGGCCTGAGTAGAGATGGAGGCGATGGCCTGAGTGGAGGTGGAGGCGATGGCAGCGGTGGAGGCGATGGCAGCGGTGGATGCGATGGCCCGAGTAGAGATGGAGGCAATGGCCCGAGTGGAGGTGGAGGCGATGGCCCCAGTGGGAGCGATGGCCTGAGTGGAGCTGGATTCTTCAGGTGAGGAGCACAGCTCTGCTTGGTGCCGGGGCTGTTTCCCCTCCCCTGCGCCCGCCGCTTTCGTCTCCGCGCCGCGGCCATACGAGCCCGGGGACTTGGTGCTCGGCCGAGACCTCCACCTTTCTTTCTCTGCAGCGCCCGGGAAATCTTCCTCCTTCCGGTCCTCATCCTCATTCTCATCGCTCTCTGCAAAAGTTACGAAAAACATCAACGGCGTCATTAGCTGAATCTCCCTGCTCCGTGTCTGTGAGTGCGTTGTGACCCTGGGGACAGACTTGCGAGTTTGTTTTTTACGTTTTTGAGCCAGGAGGCCAGGATTGGGAAAAACTTGGGCCACTTTTCATCCAGGCAACTGGAGAGCAGCACAGACTAAGTCTTACTTACCAAACATTTAAACTAACAACAGCATACTATTTGTTTTCTTTCGGTAAAGTCACGTAGATAGAAAAATAACTAATAAAGTGAAACCTTGGATTGCGAGCATAATTCCTTCTGGAAACGTGCTCTTAATCCAAAGCACTCGTATATCAAAGCGAATTTCCCCCATAAGAAATAATGGAAACTCAGATGATTCGTTCCACAAACCAAAAATACTGTATTCATGTAAAAATATTAATACAAAATACCTTTTTATATTTTTATTATTTAATATAAAGTAATCAAATTTATTAATTACATTTAATCGTGTCTGGTGTGAGGGAGACGAGATAGATGGTTATTGTGTAGGACGACTTTCACTTGCAGTACAGTTACTAAAGAACAGTCACTACACATGGACACAAAATAAAAAAAATGCTTTACGCACACACACGTATTCACAACACTACAGTACTGTAGTAAACAGTACACACGTGGTCACAACACTATAGTACTGTAGTAAACAGTATACACGTGGTCACAACACTATAGTACTGTAGTAAACAGAATACACGTGGTCACAACACTATAGTACTGTAGTAAACAGTACACACGTGGTCACAACACTATAGTACTGTAGTACACAGTATACACGTGGTCACAACACTATAGTACTATAGCAAACACAGTATACACGTGGTCACAACACTACAGTACTATAGTAAACAGTATACACGTGGTCACAACACTATAGTACTGTAGTAAACAGTACACACTTGGTCACAACACTATAGTACTGTAGGAAAGAGTATACACGTGGTCACAACACTATAGTACTGTAGTAAACAGTATACACGTGGTCACAACACTATAGCACTGTAGTAAACAGTATACACGTGGTCACAACACTATAGTACTATAGTAAATAGTACACACTGGTCACAACACTATACTGTAGTAAACAGTATACACGTGGTCACAACACTATAGTACTGTGGTAAACAGTACACACGTGGTCACAACACTATAGTACTGTAGTAAACAGTATACACGTGGTCACAACACTATAGTACTGTAGTAAACAGTATACACGTGGTCTCACCACTATAGTACTGTAGTAAACAGTATTCACGTGGTCACAACATATAGTAAACAGTATACACGTGGTCACAACACTATAGTACTGTAGTAAACAGTATACACGTGGTCACAACACTATAGTACTGTAGTAAACGGTATACACGTGGTCACAACACTATAGTACTGTAGTAAACAGTATACACGTGGTCACAACACTATAGTACTGTAGTAAACAGTATACACGTGGTCACACTATAGTACTATAGTAAACAGTATACACGTGGTCACAACACTATAGTACTATAGTAAACAGTATACACGTGGTCACAACACTATAGTACTGTAGTAAACAGTACATACTTGGTCACACCACTATAGCATTGTAGTAAAGAGTATACACGTGGTCACAACACTATAGTACTGTAGTAAACAGTATACACGTGGTCACAACACTATAGCACTGTAGTAAACAGTATACACGTGGTCACAACACTATAGTAATATAGTAAACAGTATACACGTGGTGACAACACTATAGTACTGTAGTAAACAGTATACACGTGGTCACAACACTATAGTACTATAGTAAACAGTATACACGTGGTCACAACACTATAGTACTGTAGTAAACAGTACACACGTGGTCACAACACTATAGTACTGTAGTAAACAGTATACACGTGGTCACAACACTATAGTACTATAGCAAACACAGTATACACGTGGTCACAACACTACAGTACTATAGTAAACAGTATACACGTGGTCACAACACTATAGTACTGTAGTAAACAGTACACACTTGGTCACAACACTATAGTACTGTAGGAAAGAGTATACACGTGGTCACAACACTATAGTACTGTAGTAAACAGCATACACGTGGTCACAACACTATAGTACTGTAGTAAACAGTATACACGTGGTCACAACACTATAGTACTGTAGTAAACAGTATACACGTGGTCACAACACTATAGTACTATAGTAAATAGTACACACGTGGTCACAACACTATACTGTAGTAAACAGTATACACGTGGTCACAACACTATAGTACTATAGTAAATAGTACACACGTGGTCACAACACTATAGTACTGTAGTAAACAGTACACACGTGGTCACAACACTATAGTACTATAGTAAATAGTACACACGTGGTCACAACACTATACTGTAGTAAACAGTACACACGTGGTCACAACACTATAGTACTATAGGAAATAGTACACACGTGGTCACAACACTATACTGTAGTAAACAGTATACACGTGGTCACAACACTATAGTACTAAAGTAAATAGTACACACGTGGTCACAACACTATACTGTAGTAAACAGTATACACGTGGTCACAACACTATAGTACTATAGTAAATAGTACACACGTGGTCACAACACTATACTGTAGTAAACAGTATACACGTGGTCACAACACTATAGTACAGTGGTAAACAGTACACACGTGGTCACAACACTATAGTACTGTAGTAAACAGTATACACGTGGTCACAACACTATAGTACAGTAGTAAACAGTATACACGTGGTCACACCACTATAGTGCTGTAGTAAACAGTATACACGTGGTCACAACACTATAGTACTGTAGTAAACAGTATACACGTGGTCACAACACTATAGCACTGTAGTAAACAGTATACACGTGGTCTCACCACTATAGTACTGTAGTAAACAGTATTCACGTGGTCACAACATATAGTAAACAGTATACACGTGGTCACAACACTATAGTACTGTAGTAAACAGTATACACGTGGTCACAACACTATAGTACTGTAGTAAACGGTATACACGTGGTCACAACACTATAGTACTGTAGTAAACAGTATACACGTGGTCACAACACTATAGTACTGTAGTAAACAGTATACACGTGGTCACACTATAGTACTATAGTAAACAGTATACACGTGGTCACAACACTATAGTACTATAGTAAACAGTATACACGTGGTCACAACACTATAGTACTGTAGTAAACAGTACATACTTGGTCACACCACTATAGCATTGTAGTAAAGAGTATACACGTGGTCACAACACTATAGTACTGTAGTAAACAGTATACACGTGGTCACAACACTATAGCACTGTAGTAAACAGTATACACGTGGTCACAACACTATAGTAATATAGTAAACAGTATACACGTGGTGACAACACTATAGTACTGTAGTAAACAGTATACACGTGGTCACAACACTATAGTACTATAGTAAACAGTATACACGTGGTCACAACACTATAGTACTGTAGTAAACAGTACACACGTGGTCACAACACTATAGTACTGTAGTAAACAGTATACACGTGGTCACAACACTATAGTACTATAGCAAACACAGTATACACGTGGTCACAACACTACAGTACTATAGTAAACAGTATACACGTGGTCACAACACTATAGTACTGTAGTAAATAGTACACACTTGGTCACAACACTATAGTACTGTAGGAAAGAGTATACACGTGGTCACAACACTATAGTACTGTAGTAAACAGCATACACGTGGTCACAACACTATAGTACTGTAGTAAACAGTATACACGTGGTCACAACACTATAGTACTGTAGTAAACAGTATACACGTGGTCAGAACACTATAGTACTATAGTAAATAGTACACACGTGGTCACAACACTATACTGTAGTAAACAGTATACACGTGGTCACAACACTATAGTACTATAGTAAATAGTACACACGTGGTCACAACACTATAGTACTGTAGTAAACAGTACACACGTGGTCACAACACTATAGTACTATAGTAAATAGTACACACGTGGTCACAACACTATACTGTAGTAAACAGTACACACGTGGTCACAACACTATAGTACTATAGGAAATAGTACACACGTGGTCACAACACTATACTGTAGTAAACAGTATACACGTGGTCACAACACTATAGTACTAAAGTAAATAGTACACACGTGGTCACAACACTATACTGTAGTAAACAGTATACACGTGGTCACAACACTATAGTACAATAGTAAATAGTACACACGTGGTCACAACACTATACTGTAGTAAACAGTATACACGTGGTCACAACACTATAGTACAGTGGTAAACAGTACACACGTGGTCACAACACTATAGTACTGTAGTAAACAGTATACACGTGGTCACAACACTATAGTACTGTAGTAAACAGTATACACGTGGTCACACCACTATAGTACTGTAGTAAACAGTATACACGTGGTCACAACACTATAGTACTATAGTAAACAGTATACACGTGGTCACAACACTATAGTACTGTAGTAAACAGTATAGACGTGGTCACAACACTATAGTACTGTAGTAAACAGTATACACGTGGTCACAACACTATAGTACTGTAGTAAACAGTATACACGTGGTCACAACACTATAGTACTGTAGTAAACAGTATACATGTGGTCACACTATAGTACTATAGTAAACCGTATACACGTGGTCACAACACTATAGTACTATAGTAAACAGTATACACGTGGTCACAACACTATAGTACTGTAGTAAACAGTATAGACGTGGTCACAACACTATAGTACTGTAGTAAACAGTATACACGTGGTCACAACACTATAGTACTGTAGTAAACAGTATACACGTGGTCACAACACTATAGTACTGTAGTAAACAGTATACACGTGGTCACAACACTATAGCACTGTAGTAAACAGTATACACGTGGTCACAACACTATAGTAATATAGTAAACAGTATACACGTGGTGACAACACTATAGTACTGTAGTAAACAGTATACACGTGGTCACAACACTATAGTACTATAGTAAACAGTATACACGTGGTCACAACACTATAGTACTGTAGTAAACAGTACACACGTGGTCACAACACTATAGTACTGTAGTAAACAGTATACACGTGGTCACAACACTATAGTACTATAGCAAACACAGTATACACGTGGTCACAACACTACAGTACTATAGTAAACAGTATACACGTGGTCACAACACTATAGTACTGTAGTAAACAGTACACACTTGGTCACAACACTATAGTACTGTAGTAAACAGTATACACGTGGTCACAACACTATAGTACAGTAGTAAACAGTATACACGTGGTCACAACACTATAGTACTATAGTAAACAGTATACACGTGGTCACAACACTATAGTACTGTAGTAAACAGTATACACGTGGTCACAACACTATAGTACTGTAGTAAACAGTATACACGTGGTCTCACCACTATAGTACTGTAGTAAACAGTATTCACGTGGTCACAACATATAGTAAACAGTATACACGTGGTCACAACACTATAGTACTGTAGTAAACAGTATACACGTGGTCACAACACTATAGTACTGTAGTAAACGGTATACACGTGGTCACAACACTATAGTACTGTAGTAAACAGTATACACGTGGTCACAACACTATAGTACTGTAGTAAACAGTATACACGTGGTCACACTATAGTACTATAGTAAACAGTATACACGTGGTCACAACACTATAGTACTATAGTAAACAGTATACACGTGGTCACAACACTATAGTACTGTAGTAAACAGTACATACTTGGTCACACCACTATAGCATTGTAGTAAAGAGTATACACGTGGTCACAACACTATAGTACTGTAGTAAACAGTATACACGTGGTCACAACACTATAGCACTGTAGTAAACAGTATACACGTGGTCACAACACTATAGTAATATAGTAAACAGTATACACGTGGTGACAACACTATAGTACTGTAGTAAACAGTATACACGTGGTCACAACACTATAGTACTATAGTAAACAGTATACACGTGGTCACAACACTATAGTACTGTAGTAAACAGTACACACGTGGTCACAACACTATAGTACTGTAGTAAACAGTATACACGTGGTCACAACACTATAGTACTATAGCAAACACAGTATACACGTGGTCACAACACTACAGTACTATAGAAAACAGTATACACGTGGTCACAACACTATAGTACTGTAGTAAACAGTACACACTTGGTCACAACACTATAGTACTGTAGGAAAGAGTATACACGTGGTCACAACACTATAGTACTGTAGTAAACAGCATACACGTGGTCACAACACTATAGTACTGTAGTAAACAGTATACACGTGGTCACAACACTATAGTACTGTAGTAAACAGTATACACGTGGTCAGAACACTATAGTACTATAGTAAATAGTACACACGTGGTCACAACACTATACTGTAGTAAACAGTATACACGTGGTCACAACACTATAGTACTATAGTAAATAGTACACACGTGGTCACAACACTATAGTACTGTAGTAAACAGTACACACGTGGTCACAACACTATAGTACTATAGTAAATAGTACACACGTGGTCACAACACTATACTGTAGTAAACAGTACACACGTGGTCACAACACTATAGTACTATAGGAAATAGTACACACGTGGTCACAACAATATACTGTAGTAAACAGTATACACGTGGTCACAACACTATAGTACTAAAGTAAATAGTACACACGTGGTCACAACACTATACTGTAGTAAACAGTATACACGTGGTCACAACACTATAGTACAATAGTAAATAGTACACACGTGGTCACAACACTATACTGTAGTAAACAGTATACACGTGGTCACAACACTATAGTACAGTGGTAAACAGTACACACGTGGTCACAACACTATAGTACTGTAGTAAACAGTATACACGTGGTCACAACACTATAGTACTGTAGTAAACAGTATACACGTGGTCACACCACTATAGTACTGTAGTAAACAGTATACACGTGGTCACAACACTATAGTACTATAGTAAACAGTATACACGTGGTCACAACACTATAGTACTGTAGTAAACAGTATAGACGTGGTCACAACACTATAGTACTGTAGTAAACAGTATACACGTGGTCACAACACTATAGTACTGTAGTAAACAGTATACACGTGGTCACAACACTATAGTACTGTAGTAAACAGTATACATGTGGTCACACTATAGTACTATAGTAAACCGTATACACGTGGTCACAACACTATAGTACTATAGTAAACAGTATACACGTGGTCACAACACTATAGTACTGTAGTAAACAGTACACACTTGGTTACACCACTATAGCACTGTAGTAAAGAGTATACACGTGGTCACAACACTATAGTACTATAGTAAACAGTATACACGTGGTCACAACACTATAGCACTGTAGTAAACAGTATACACGTGGTCACAACACTATAGTAATATAGTAAACAGTATACACGTGGTCACAACACTATAGTACTGTAGTGAACAGTATACACGTGGTCACAACACTATAGTACTATAGTAAATAGTACACACGTGGTCACAACACTATACTGTAGTAAACAGTATACACGTGGTCACAACACTATAGTACTGTAGTAAACAGTATACACGTGGTCACAACACTATAGCACTGTAGTAAACAGTATACACGTGGTCACAACACTATAGTACTATAGTAAATAGTACACACGTGGTCACAACACTATACTGTAGTAAACAGTATACACGTGGTCACAACACTATAGTACTATAGTAAATAGTACACACGTGGTCACAACACTATAGTACTGTAGTAAACAGTACACACGTGGTCACAACACTATAGTACTATAGTAAATAGTACACACGTGGTCACAACACTATACTGTAGTAAACAGTACACACGTGGTCACAACACTATAGTACTATAGGAAATAGTACACACGTGGTCACAACACTATACTGTAGTAAACAGTATACACGTGGTCACAACACTATAGTACTATAGTAAATAGTACACACGTGGTCACAACACTATACTGTAGTAAACAGTATACACGTGGTCACAACACTATAGTACTATAGTAAATAGTACACACGTGGTCACAACACTATACTGTAGTAAACAGTATACACGTGGTCACAACACTATAGTACAGTGGTAAACAGTACACACGTGGTCACAACACTATAGTACTGTAGTAAACAGTATACACGTGGTCACAACACTATAGTACTGTAGTAAACAGTATACACGTGGTCACACCACTATAGTACTGTAGTAAACAGTATACACGTGGTCACAACACTATAGTACTATAGTAAACAGTATACACGTGGTCACAACACTATAGTACTGTAGTAAACAGTATAGACGTAGTCACAACACTATAGTACTGTAGTAAACAGTATACACTTGGTCACAACACTATAGTACTGTAGTAAACAGTATACACGTGGTCACAACACTATAGTACTGTAGTAAACAGTATACATGTGGTCACACTATAGTACTATAGTAAACAGTATACACGTGGTCACAACACTATAGTACTATAGTAAACAGTATACACGTGGTCACAACACTATAGTACTGTAGTAAACAGTACACACTTGGTCACACCACTATAGCACTGTAGTAAAGAGTATACACGTGGTCACAACACTATAGTACTATAGTAAACAGTATACACGTGGTCACAACACTATAGCACTGTAGTAAACAGTATACACGTGGTCACAACACTATAGTAATATAGTAAACAGTATACACGTGGTCACAACACTATAGTACTGTAGTGAACAGTATACACGTGGTCACAACACTATAGTACTATAGTAAATAGTACACACGTGGTCACAACACTATACTGTAGTAAACAGTATACACGTGGTCACAACACTATAGTACTGTGGTAAACAGTACACACGTGGTAACAACACTATAGTACTGTAGTAAACAGTATACACGTGGTCACAACACTATAGTACTGTAGTAAACAGTATACACGTGGTCACACCACTATAGTATGTAGTAAACAGTATACACGTGGTCACAACACTATAGTACTGTAGTAAACAGTATAGACGTGGTCACAACACTATAGTACTGTAGTAAACAGTATACACGTGGTCACAACATTATAGTACTGTAGTAAACAGTATACACGTGGTCACAACACTATAGTACTGTAGTAAACAGTATACACGTGGTCATAACACTATAGTACTGTAGCAAACATTACAAACGTGGTCACAACACTATAGTACCGTAGTAAACATTACACACGTGGTCACAACACTATAGTACTGTAGTAAACAGTGTACACGTGGTCACAACACTATAGTACTATAGTAAACAGTATACACGTGGTCACAACACTATAGTACTGTAGTAAACAGTATACACGTGGTCACAACACTATAGTACTGTAGTAAACATTACACACGTGGTCACAACACTATAGTACTGTAGTAAACAGTATACACGTGGTCACAACACTATAGTACTATAGTAAACAGTACACACGTGGTCAAAACACTATAGTACTGTAGTAAACAGTATACACGTGGTCACAACACTATAGTACTATAGTAAACAGTACACACTAGGTCACACCACTATAGTACTGTAGTAAACAGTATACACGTGGTCACAACACTATAGTACTATAGTAAACCGTATACACGTGGTCACAACACTATAGTACTATAGTAAACAGTATAAACGTGGTCACAACACTATAGTACTGTAGTAAACAGTATACACGTGGTCCCAATAGTATAGTACTATAGTAAACAGTATACACGTGGTCACAACACTATAGTACTGTGGTAAACAGTACACACGTGGTCACAACACTATAGTACTGTAGTAAACAGTATACACGTGGTCACAACACTATAGTACTGTAGTAAACAGTATACACGTGGTCACACCACTATAGTACTGTAGTAAACAGTATACACGTGGTCACAACACTATAGTGCTATAGTAAACAGTATACACGTGGTCACAACACCATAGTACTATAGTAAACAGTATACACGTGGTCACAACACTACAGTACTGTAGTAAACAATATACACGTGGTCACAACACTATAGTGCTATAGTAAACAGTATACACGTGGTCACAACACCATAGTACTATAGAAAACAGTATACACGTGGTCACAACACTATAGTACTGTAGTAAACAGTATACACGTGGTCACAACACTATAGTACTATAGTAAACAGTATACACGTGGTCACAACACTATAGTACTGTAGTAAACAGTATAGACGTGGTCACAACACTATAGTACTGTAGTAAACAGTATACACGTGGTCACAACACTATAGTACTGTAGTAAACAGTATACACGTGGTCACACTATAGTACTATAGTAAACAGTATACACGTGGTCACAACACTATAGTACTGTAGTAAACAGTATACACGTGGTCACAACACTATAGTACTGTAGTAAACATTACACACGTGGTCACAACACTATAGTACTGTAGTAAACATTACACACGTGGTCACAACACTATAGTACTGTAGTAAACAGTGTACACGTGGTCACAACACTATAGTACTATAGTAAACAGTACACACGTGGTCACAGCACTATAGTACTGTAGTAAACAGTATACACGTGGTCACAACACTATAATACTATAGTAAACAGTATACACGTGGTCACAACACTATAGTACTATAGTAAACAGTATACACGTGGTCACAACACTATAGTACTGTAGTAAACAGTGTACACGTGGTCACAACACTATAATACTATAGTAAACAGTACACACGTGGTCACACCACTATAGTACTGTAGTAAACAGTATACACGTGGTCACAACACTATAATACTATAGTAAACAGTATACACGTGGTCACAACACTATAGTACTATAGTAAACAGTATACACGTGGTCACAATACTATAGTACTATAGTAAACAGTATACACGTGGTCACAACACTATAGTACTATAGTAAACAGTATACACGTGGTCACACCACTATAGTACTTTAGTAAACAGTATACACGTGGTCACAACACTATAGTGCTATAGTAACAGTATACACGTGGTCACAACACCATAGTACTATAGTAAACAGTATACACGTGGTCACAACACTATAGTACTGTAGTAAACAATATACACGTGGTCACAACACTATAGTACTATAGTAAACAGTATACACGTGGTCACAACACTATAGTACTGTAGTAAACAGTATACACGTGGTCACAACACTATAGTACTATAGTAAACAGTATACACGTGGTCACACCACTATAGAATGTAGTAAACAGTATACACGTGGTCACAACACTATAGTACTGTAGTAAACAGTATAGACGTGGTCACAACACTATAGTACTGTAGTAAACAGTATACACGTGGTCACAACATTATAGTACTGTAGTAAACAGTATACACGTGGTCACAACACTATAGTACTGTAGTAAACAGTATACACGTGGTCACACTATAGTAATATAGTAAACAGTATACACGTGGTCACAACACTATAGTACTGTAGTAAACAGTATACACGTGGTCATAACACTATAGTACTGTAGCAAACATTACAAACGTGGTCACAACACTATAGTACCGTAGTAAACATTACACACGTGGTCACAACACTACAGTACTGTAGTAAACAATATACACGTGGTCACAACACTATAGTACTATAGAAAACAGTATACACGTGGTCACAACACTATAGTACTGTAGTAAACAGTATACACGTGGTCACAACACTATAGTACTATAGTAAACAGTATACACGTGGTCACAACACTATAGTACTGTAGTAAACAGTATAGACGTGGTCACAACACTATAGTACTGTAGTAAACAGTATACACGTGGTCACAACACTATAGTACTGTAGTAAACAGTATACACGTGGTCACACTATAGTACTATAGTAAACAGTATACACGTGGTCACAACACTATAGTACTGTAGTAAACAGTATACACGTGGTCACAACACTATAGTACTGTAGTAAACATTACACACGTGGTCACAACACTATAGTACTGTAGTAAACATTACACACGTGGTCACAACACTATAGTACTGTAGTAAACAGTGTACACGTGGTCACAACACTATAGTACTATAGTAAACAGTACACAAAGAGTCACACCACTATAGTACTGTAGTAAACAGTATACACGTGGTCACAACACTATAATACTATAGTAAACAGTATACACTTGGTCACAACACTATAGTACTATAGTAAACTGTATACACGTGGTCACAACACTATAGTACTGTAGTAAACAGTGTACACGTGGTCACAACACTATAGTACTATAGTAAACAGTACACACGTGGTCACACCACTATAGTACTGTAGTAAACAGTATACACGTGGTCACAACACTATAATACTATAGTAAACAGTATACACGTGGTCACAACACTATAGTACTATAGTAAACAGTATACACGTGGTCACAATACTATAGTACTATAGTAAACAGTATACACGTGGTCACAACACTATAGTACTATAGTAAACAGTATACACGTGGTCACACCACTATAGTACTGTAGTAAACAGTATACACGTGGTCACAACACTATAGTGCTATAGTAACAGTATACACGTGGTCACAACACCATAGTACTATAGTAAACAGTATACACGTGGTCACAACACTATAGTACTGTAGTAAACAATATACACGTGGTCACAACACTATAGTACTATAGTAAACAGTATACACGTGGTCACAACACTATAGTACTGTAGTAAACAGTATACACGTGGTCACAACACTATAGTACTATAGTAAACAGTATACACGTGGTCACACCACTATAGTATGTAGTAAACAGTATACACGTGGTCACAACACTATAGTACTGTAGTAAACAGTATAGACGTGGTCACAACACTATAGTACTGTAGTAAACAGTATACACGTGGTCACAACACTATAGTGCTATAGTAACAGTATACACGTGGTCACAACACCATAGTACTATAGTAAACAGTATACACGTGGTCACAACACTATAGTACTATAGTAAACAGTATACACGTGGTCACAACACTATAGTACTGTAGTAAACAGTATACACGTGGTCACAACACTATAGTACTATAGTAAACAGTATACACGTGGTCACACCACTATAGAATGTAGTAAACAGTATACACGTGGTCACAACACTATAGTACTGTAGTAAACAGTATAGACGTGGTCACAACACTATAGTACTGTAGTAAACAGTATACACGTGGTCACAACATTATAGTACTGTAGTAAACAGTATACACGTGGTCACAACACTATAGTACTGTAGTAAACAGTATACACGTGGTCACACTATAGTAATATAGTAAACAGTATACACGTGGTCACAACACTATAGTACTGTAGTAAACAGTATACACGTGGTCATAACACTATAGTACTGTAGCAAACATTACAAACGTGGTCACAACACTATAGTACCGTAGTAAACATTACACACGTGGTCACAACACTACAGTACTGTAGTAAACAATATACACGTGGTCACAACACTATAGTACTATAGAAAACAGTATACACGTGGTCACAACACTATAGTACTGTAGTAAACAGTATACACGTGGTCACAACACTATAGTACTATAGTAAACAGTATACACGTGGTCACAACACTATAGTACTGTAGTAAACAGTATAGACGTGGTCACAACACTATAGTACTGTAGTAAACAGTATACACGTGGTCACAACACTATAGTACTGTAGTAAACAGTATACACGTGGTCACACTATAGTACTATAGTAAACAGTATACACGTGGTCACAACACTATAGTACTGTAGTAAACAGTATACACGTGGTCACAACACTATAGTACTGTAGTAAACATTACACACGTGGTCACAACACTATAGTACTGTAGTAAACATTACACACGTGGTCACAACACTATAGTACTGTAGTAAACAGTGTACACGTGGTCACAACACTATAGTACTATAGTAAACAGTACACAAAGAGTCACACCACTATAGTACTGTAGTAAACAGTATACACGTGGTCACAACACTATAATACTATAGTAAACAGTATACACTTGGTCACAACACTATAGTACTATAGTAAACAGTATACACGTGGTCACAACACTATAGTACTGTAGTAAACAGTGTACACGTGGTCACAACACTATAGTACTATAGTAAACAGTACACACGTGGTCACACCACTATAGTACTGTAGTAAACAGTATACACGTGGTCACAACACTATAATACTATAGTAAACAGTATACACGTGGTCACAACACTATAGTACTATAGTAAACAGTATACACGTGGTCACAATACTATAGTACTATAGTAAACAGTATACACGTGGTCACAACACTATAGTACTATAGTAAACAGTATACACGTGGTCACACCACTATAGTACTGTAGTAAACAGTATACACGTGGTCACAACACTATAGTGCTATAGTAACAGTATACACGTGGTCACAACACCATAGTACTATAGTAAACAGTATACACGTGGTCACAACACTATAGTACTGTAGTAAACAATATACACGTGGTCACAACACTATAGTACTATAGTAAACAGTATACACGTGGTCACAACACTATAGTACTGTAGTAAACAGTATACACGTGGTCACAACACTATAGTACTATAGTAAACAGTATACACGTGGTCACACCACTATAGTATGTAGTAAACAGTATACACGTGGTCACAACACTATAGTACTGTAGTAAACAGTATAGACGTGGTCACAACACTATAGTACTGTAGTAAACAGTATACACGTGGTCACAACATTATAGTACTGTAGTAAACAGTATACACGTGGTCACAACACTATAGTACTGTAGTAAACAGTATACACGTGGTCACACTATAGTAATATAGTAAACAGTATACACGTGGTCACAACACTATAGTACTGTAGTAAACAGTATACACGTGGTCATAACACTATAGTACTGTAGCAAACATTACAAACGTGGTCACAACACTATAGTACCGTAGTAAACATTACACACGTGGTCACAACACTATAGTACTGTAGTAAACAGTGTACACGTGGTCACAACACTATAGTACTATAGTAAACAGTATACACGTGGTCACAACACTATAGTACTGTAGAAAACAGTATACACGTGGTCACAACACTATAGTACTGTAGTAAACAGTATACATGTGGTCACAACACTATAGTACTATAGTAAACAGTACACACGTGGTCACAACACTATAGTACTGTAGTAAACAGTATACACGTGGTCACAACACTATAGTACTATAGTAAACAGTACACACTAGGTCACACCACTATAGTACTGTAGTAAAGAGTATACACGTGGTCACAACACTATAGTACTATAGTAAACCGTATACACGTGGTCACAACACTATAGTACTATAGTAAACAGTATAAACGTGGTCACAACACTATAGTACTGTAGTAAACAGTATACACGTGGTACCAATAGTATAGTACTATAGTAAACAGTATACACGTGGTCACAACACTATAGTACTGTGGTAACAGTACACACGTGGTCACAACACTATAGTACTGTAGTAAACAGTATACACGTGGTCACAACACTATAGTACTGTAGTAAACAGTATACACGTGGTCACACCACTATAGTACTGTAGTAAACAGTATACACGTGGTCACACCACTATAGTGCTATAGTAAACAGTATACACGTGGTCACAACACTACAGTACTGTAGTAAACAGTATACACGTGGTCACACCACTATAGTACTGTAGTAAACAGTATACACGTGGTCACAACACTATAGTGCTATAGTAACAGTATACACGTGGTCACAACACCATAGTACTATAGTAAACAGTATACACGTGGTCACAACACTATAGTACTGTAGTAAACAGTATACACGTGGTCACAACACTATAGTACTATAGTAAACAGTATACACGTGGTCACAACACTATAGAACTGTAGTAAACATTACACACGTGGTCACAACACTATAGTACTATAGTAAACAGTATACACGTGGTCACACCACTATAGTACTATAGTAAACAGTATACACGTGGTCACACCACTATAGTACTGTAGTAAACAGTATACACGTGGTCACAACACTATAGTGCTATAGTAACAGTATACACGTGGTCACAACACCATAGTACTATAGTAAACAGTATACACGTGGTCACAACACTATAGTACTGTAGTAAACAATATACACGTGGTCACAACACTATAGTACTATAGTAAACAGTATACACGTGGTCACAACACTATAGTACTGTAGTAAATATTACACACGTGGTCACAACACTATAGTACTGTAGTAAACAGTATACACGTGGTCACAACACCATAGTACTATAGTAAACAGTATACACGTGGTCACACCACTATAGTACTGTAGTAAACAGTATACACGTGGTCACAACACTATAGTGCTATAGTAACAGTATACACGTGGTCACAACACCATAGTACTATAGTAAACAGTATACACGTGGTCACAACACTATAGTACTGTAGTAAACAATATACACGTGGTCACAACACTATAGTACTATAGTAAACAGTATACACGTGGTCACAACACTATAGTACTGTAGTAAACAGTATACACGTGGTCACAACACTATAGTACTGTAGTAAACAGTATACACGTGGTCACAACACTATAGTACTATAGTAAACAGTATACACGTGGTCACAACACTATAGTACTATAGTAAACAGTATACACGTGGTCACACCACTATAGTACTGTAGTAAACAGTATACACATGGTCACAACACTATAGTGCTATAGTAACAGTATACACGTGGTCACAACACTATAGTACTGTAGTAAACAGTATAGACGTGGTCACAACACTATAGTACTGTAGTAAACAGTATATACGTGGTCACAACACTATAGTACTGTAGTAAACAGTATACACGTGGTCACAACACTATAGTACTGTAGTAAACAGTATACACGTGGTCACACTATAGTACTATAGTAAACAGTATACACGTGGTCACAACACTATAGTACTGTAGTAAACAGTATACACGTGGTCACAACACTATAGTACTGTAGTAAACATTACACACGTGGTCACAACACTATAGTACTGTAGTAAACATTACACACGTGGTCACAACACTATAGTACTGTAGTAAACAGTGTACACGTGGTCACAACACTATAGTACTATAGCAAACAGTACACACGTGGTCACACCACTATAGTACTGTAGTAAACAGTATACACGTGGTCACAACACTATAATACTATAGTAAACAGTATACACGTGGTCACAACACTATAGTACTATAGTAAACAGTATACACGTGGTCACAACACTATAGTACTGTAGTAAACAGTGTACACGTGGTCACAACACTATAGTACTATAGTAAACAGTACACACGTGGTCACACCACTATAGTACTGTAGTAAACAGTATACACGTGGTCACAACACTATAATACTATAGTAAACAGTATACACGTGGTCACAACACTATAGTACTATAGTAAACAGTATACACGTGGTCACAATACTATAGTACTATAGTAAACAGTATACACGTGGTCACAACACTATAGTACTATAGTAAACAGTATACACGTGGTCACACCACTATAGTACTGTAGTAAACAGTATACACGTGGTCACAACACTATAGTGCTATAGTAACAGTATACACGTGGTCACAACACCATAGTACTATAGTAAACAGTATACACGTGGTCACAACACTATAGTACTGTAGTAAACAATATACACGTGGTCACAACACTATAGTACTATAGTAAACAGTATACACGTGGTCACAACACTATAGTACTGTAGTAAACAGTATACACGTGGTCACAACACTATAGTACTATAGTAAACAGTATACACGTGGTCACACCACTATAGTATGTAGTAAACAGTATACACGTGGTCACAACACTATCGTACTGTAGTAAACAGTATAGACGTGGTCACAACACTATAGTACTGTAGTAAACAGTATACACGTGGTCACAACATTATAGTACTGTAGTAAACAGTATACACGTGGTCACAACACTATAGTACTGTAGTAAACAGTATACACGTGGTCACACTATAGTAATATAGTAAACAGTATACACGTGGTCACAACACTATAGTACTGTAGTAAACAGTATACACGTGGTCATAACACTATAGTACTGTAGCAAACATTACAAACGTGGTCACAACACTATAGTACCGTAGTAAACATTACACACGTGGTCACAACACTACAGTACTGTAGTAAACAATATACACGTGGTCACAACACTATAGTACTATAGAAAACAGTATACACGTGGTCACAACACTATAGTACTGTAGTAAACAGTATACACGTGGTCACAACACTATAGTACTATAGTAAACAGTATACACGTGGTCACAACACTATAGTACTGTAGTAAACAGTATAGACGTGGTCACAACTCTATAGTACTGTAGTAAACAGTATACACGTGGTCACAACACTATAGTACTGTAGTAAACAGTATACACGTGGTCACACTATAGTACTATAGTAAACAGTATACACGTGGTCACAACACTATAGTACTGTAGTAAACAGTATACACGTGGTCACAACACTATAGTACTGTAGTAAACATTACACACGTGGTCACAACACTATAGTACTGTAGTAAACAGTGTACACGTGGTCACAACACTATAGTACTATAGTAAACAGTACACACGTGGTCACACCACTATAGTACTGTAGTAAACAGTATACACGTGGTCACAACACTATAATACTATAGTAAACAGTATACACGTGGTCACAACACTATAGTACTATAGTAAACAGTATACACGTGGTCACAACACTATAGTACTGTAGTAAACAGTGTACACGTGGTCACAACACTATAGTACTATAGTAAACAGTACACACGTGGTCACACCACTATAGTACTGTAGTAAACAGTATACACGTGGTCACAACACTATAATACTATAGTAAACAGTATACACGTGGTCACAACACTATAGTACTATAGTAAACAGTATACACGTGGTCACAATACTATAGTACTATAGTAAACAGTATACACGTGGTCACAACACTATAGTACTATAGTAAACAGTATACACGTGGTCACACCACTATAGTACTGTAGTAAACAGTATACACGTGGTCACAACACTATAGTGCTATAGTAACAGTATACACGTGGTCACAACACCATAGTACTATAGTAAACAGTATACACGTGGTCACAATACTATAGTACTGTAGTAAACAGTGTACACGTGGTCACAACACTATAGTACTATAGTAAACAGTACACACGTGGTCACACCACTATAGTACTGTAGTAAACAGTATACACGTGGTCACAACACTATAATACTATAGTAAACAGTATACACGTGGTCACAACACTATAGTACTATAGTAAAC
This sequence comes from Petromyzon marinus, assembly GCF_048934315.1. Taxonomy (NCBI): domain Eukaryota; kingdom Metazoa; phylum Chordata; class Hyperoartia; order Petromyzontiformes; family Petromyzontidae; genus Petromyzon; species Petromyzon marinus. Next base: position 165,505 of record NW_027423168.1, read on the forward strand.
AGTATACACGTGGTCACAACACTATAGTACTGTAGTAAACAGTGTACACGTGGTCACAACACTATAGTACTATAGTAAACAGTATACACGTGGTCACACTATAGTACTATAGTAAACAGTATACACGTGGTCACAACACTATAGTACTGTAGTAAACAGTATACACGTGGTCACAACACTATAGTACTGTAGTAAACATTACACACGTGGTCACAACACTATAGTACTGTAGTAAACATTACACACGTGGTCACAACACTATAGTACTGTAGTAAACAGTGTACACGTGGTCACAACACTATAGTACTATAGTAAACAGTACACACGTGGTCACACCACTATAGTACTGTAGTAAACAGTATACACGTGGTCACAACACTATAATACTATAGTAAACAGTATACACGTGGTCACAACACTATAGTACTATAGTAAACAGTATACACGTGGTCACAACACTATAGTACTGTAGTAAACAGTGTACACGTGGTCACAACACTATAGTACTATAGTAAACAGTACACACGTGGTCACACCACTATAGTACTGTAGTAAACAGTATACACGTGGTCACAACACTATAATACTATAGTAAACAGTATACACGTGGTCACAACACTATAGTACTATAGTAAACAGTATACACGTGGTCACAATACTATAGTACTATAGTAAACAGTATACACGTGGTCACAACACTATAGTACTATAGTAAACAGTATACACGTGGTCACACCAATATAGTACTGTAGTAAACAGTATACACGTGGTCACAACACTATAGTGCTATAGTAACAGTATACACGTGGTCACAACACCATAGTACTATAGTAAACAGTATACACGTGGTCACAACACTATAGTACTGTAGTAAACAGTGTACACGTGGTCACAACACTATAGTACTATAGTAAACAGTACACACGTGGTCACACCACTATAGTACTGTAGTAAACAGTATACACGTGGTCACAACACTATAATACTATAGTAAACAGTATACACGTGGTCACAACACTATAGTACTATAGTAAACAGTATACACGTGGTCACAACACTATAGTACTGTAGTAAACAGTGTACACGTGGTCACAACACTATAGTACTATAGTAAACAGTACACACGTGGTCACACCACTATAGTACTGTAGTAAACAGTATACACGTGGTCACAACACTATAATACTATAGTAAACAGTATACACGTGGTCACAACACTATAGTACTATAGTAAACAGTATACACGTGGTCACAATACTATAGTACTATAGTAAACAGTATACACGTGGTCACAACACTATAGTACTATAGTAAACAGTATACACGTGGTCACACCACTATAGTACTGTAGTAAACAGTATACACGTGGTCACAACACTATAGTGCTATAGTAACAGTATACACGTGGTCACAACACCATAGTACTATAGTAAACAGTATACACGTGGTCACAACACTATAGTACTGTAGTAAACAATATACACGTGGTCACAACACTATAGTACTATAGTAAACAGTATACACGTGGTCACAACACTATAGTACTCTAGTAAACAGTATAGACGTGGTCACAACACTATAGTACTGTAGTAAACAGTATACACGTGGTCACAACATTATAGTACTGTAGTAAACAGTATACACGTGGTCACAACACTATAGTACTGTAGTAAACAGTATACACGTGGTCACACTATAGTAATATAGTAAACAGTATACACGTGGTCACAACACTATAGTACTGTAGTAAACAGTATACACGTGGTCACACTATAGTAATATAGTAAACAGTATACACGTGGTCACAACACTATAGTACCGTAGTAAACATTACACACGTGGTCACAACACTATAGTACTGTAGTAAACAGTGTACACGTGGTCACAACACTATAGTACTATAGTAAACAGTATACACGTGGTCACAACACTATAGTACTGTAGTAAACAGTATACACGTGGTCACAACACTATAGTACTGTAGTAAACAGTATACACGTGGTCACAACACTATAGTACTATAGTAAACAGTACACACGTGGTCACAACACTATAGTACTGTAGTAAACAGTATACACGTGGTCACAACACTATAGTACTATAGTAAACAGTACACACTTGGTCACACCACTATAGTACTGTAGTAAACAGTATACACGTGGTCACAACACTATAGTACTATAGTAAACCGTATACACGTGGTCACAACACTATAGTACTATAGTAAACAGTATAAACGTGGTCACAACACTATAGTACTGTAGTAAACAGTATACACGTGGTCCCAATAGTATAGTACTATAGTAAACAGTATACACGTGGTCACAACACTATAGTACTGTGGTAAACAGTACACACGTGGTCACAACACTATAGTACTGTAGTAAACAGTATACACGTGGTCACAACACTATAGTACTGTAGTAAACAGTATACACGTGGTCACACCACTATAGTACTGTAGTAAACAGTATACACGTGGTCACACCACTATAGTGCTATAGTAAACAGTATACACGTGGTCACAACACTACAGTACTGTAGTAAACAGTATACACGTGGTCACACCACTATAGTACTGTAGTAAACAGTATACACGTGGTCACAACACTATAGTGCTATAGTAACAGTATACACGTGGTCACAACACCATAGTACTATAGTAAACAGTATACACGTGGTCACAACACTATAGTACTGTAGTAAACAGTATACACGTGGTCACAACACTATAGTACTATAGTAAACAGTATACACGTGGTCACAACACTATAGTACTGTAGTAAACATTACACACGTGGTCACAACACTATAGTACTATAGTAAACAGTATACACGTGGTCACACCACTATAGTACTATAGTAAACAGTATACACGTGGTCACACCACTATAGTACTGTAGTAAACAGTATACACGTGGTCACAACACTATAGTGCTATAGTAACAGTATACACGTGGTCACAACACCATAGTACTATAGTAAACAGTATACACGTGGTCGCAACACTATAGTACTGTAGTAAACAATATACACGTGGTCACAACATTATAGTACTGTAGTAAACAGTATACACGTGGTCACAACACTATAGTACTGTAGTAAACAGTATACACGTGGTCACACTATAGTAATATAATAAACAGTATACACGTGGTCACAACACTATAGTACTGTAGTAAACAGTATACACGTGGTCATAACACTATAGTACTGTAGCAAACATTACAAACGTGGTCACAACACTATAGTACCGTAGTAAACATTACACACGTGGTCACAACACTATAGTACTGTAGTAAACAGTGTACACGTGGTCACAACACTATAGTACTATAGTAAACAGTATACACGTGGTCACAACACTATAGTACTGTAGTAAACAGTATACACGTGGTCACAACACTATAGTACTGTAGTAAACAGTATACACGTGGTCACAACACTATAGTACTATAGTAAACAGTACACACGTGGTCACAACACTATAGTACTGTAGTAAACAGTATACACGTGGTCACAACACTATAGTACTATAGTAAACAGTACACACTAGGTCACACCACTATAGTACTGTAGTAAACAGTATACACGTGGTCACAACACTATAGTACTATAGTAAACCGTATACACGTGGTCACAACACTATAGTACTATAGTAAACAGTATAAACGTGGTCACAACACTATAGTACTGTAGTAAACAGTATACACGTGGTCCCAATAGTATAGTACTATAGTAAACAGTATACACGTGGTCACAACACTATAGTACTGTGGTAAACAGTACACACGTGGTCACAACACTATAGTACTGTAGTAAACAGTATACACGTGGTCACAACACTATAGTACTGTAGTAAACAGTATACACGTGGTCACACCACTATAGTACTGTAGTAAACAGTATACACGTGGTCACACCACTATAGTGCTATAGTAAACAGTATACACGTGGTCACAACACTACAGTACTGTAGTAAACAGTATACACGTGGTCACACCACTATAGTACTGTAGTAAACAGTATACACGTGGTCACAACACTATAGTGCTATAGTAACAGTATACACGTGGTCACAACACCATAGTACTATAGTAAACAGTATACACGTGGTCACAACACTATAGTACTGTAGTAAACAGTATACACGTGGTCACAACACTATAGTACTATAGTAAACAGTATACACGTGGTCACAACACTATAGTACTGTAGTAAACATTACACACGTGGTCACAACACTATAGTACTATAGTAAACAGTATACACGTGGTCACACCACTATAGTACTATAGTAAACAGTATACACGTGGTCACACCACTATAGTACTGTAGTAAACAGTATACACGTGGTCACAACACTATAGTGCTATAGTAACAGTATACACGTGGTCACAACACCATAGTACTATAGTAAACAGTATACACGTGGTCACAACACTATAGTACTGTAGTAAACAATATACACGTGGTCACAACACTATAGTACTATAGTAAACAGTATACACGTGGTCACAACACTATAGTACTGTAGTAAATATTACACACGTGGTCACAACACTATAGTACTGTAGTAAACAGTATACACGTGGTCACAACACCATAGTACTATAGTAAACAGTATACACGTGGTCACACCACTATAGTACTGTAGTAAACAGTATACACGTGGTCACAACACTATAGTGCTATAGTAACAGTATACACGTGGTCACAACACCATAGTACTATAGTAAACAGTATACACGTGGTCACAACACTATAGTACTGTAGTAAACAATATACACGTGGTCACAACACTATAGTACTATAGTAAACAGTATACACGTGGTCACAACACTATAGTACTGTAGTAAACAGTATACACGTGGTCACAACACTATAGTACTATAGTAAACAGTATACACGTGGTCACAACACTATAGTACTATAGTAAACAGTATACACGTGGTCACAACACTATAGTACTATAGTAAACAGTATACACGTGGTCACACCACTATAGTACTGTAGTAAACAGTATACACATGGTCACAACACTATAGTGCTATAGTAACAGTATACACGTGGTCACAACACTATAGTACTGTAGTAAACAGTATAGACGTGGTCACAACACTATAGTACTGTAGTAAACAGTATATACGTGGTCACAACACTATAGTACTGTAGTAAACAGTATACACGTGGTCGCACTATAGTACTATAGTAAACAGTATACACGTGGTCACAACACTATAGTACTGTAGTAAACAGTATACACGTGGTCACAACACTATAGTACTGTAGTAAACATTACACACGTGGTCACAACACTATAGTACTGTAGTAAAGATTACACACGTGGTCACAACACTATAGTACTGTAGTAAACAGTGTACACGTGGTCACAACACTATAGTACTATAGTAAACAGTACACACGTGGTCACACCACTATAGTACTGTAGTAAACAGTATACACGTGGTCACAACACTATAGTACTAGAGTAAACAGTATACACGTGGTCACAACACTATAGTACTATTGTAAACAGTATACACGTGGTCACAACACTATAGTACTATAGTAAACAGTATACACGTGGTCACAACACTATAGTACTGTAGTAAACTATATACACGTGGTCCCAACACTATAGTCCTATAGTAAACAGTATACACGTGGTCACAACACTACAGTACTATAGTAACCAGTATGCACGTGGTCACAACACTATAGTACTGTAGTAAACAGTATAGACGTGGTCACAACACTATAGTACTATAGTAAACAGTATACACATGGTCACAACACTATAGTACTGTAGTAAACAGTATAGACGTGGTCACAACACTATAGTACTATAGTAAACAGTATACACGTGGTCACAACACTATAGTACTGTAGTAAACAGTATACACGTGGTCACAACACTATAGTACTATAGTAAACAGTATACACGTGGTCACAACACTATAGTACTGTAGTAAACATTACACACGTGGTCACAACACTATAGTACTATAGTAAACAGTATACACGTGGTCACACCACTATAGTACTATAGTAAACAGTATACACGTGGTCACACCACTATAGTACTGTAGTAAACAGTATACACGTGGTCACAACACTATAGTGCTATAGTAACAGTATACACGTGGTCACAACACCATAGTACTGTAGTAAACAGTATACACGTGGTCACAACACTATAGTACTATAGTAAACAGTATACACGTGGTCACAACACCATAGTACTATAGTAAACAGTATACAAGTGGTCACAACACTATAGTACTATACTCGTCTTGCAAAACACTCGCAGACCAAGTTACTCGCAATCCAAGGTTTCACTGTAGATCACGACGTTTCGATCGTAACACAAGCAATCGTCTTCAGGTGAAATAATACAGCAGGCGGACTGCTGAGACAGGAAGAAATGTAGCGAGAGAGCTACTGCAACCAAAGGTTACACTATATACGTTTGTGGTGGGATTTGCAAGTAAATGTAAGATCGCAGAGCAAGCATACCCCGGCTAATCCCCTTCGGCTACTCCGAGGGGGAGTGGGAGCGGAGGGGCTGCCGTAACGGGCGAGATAGTGGGGGTGAAATTTACAGAGGGTACAAGCTGATAGAAAGAAGATCAAACTCAGCAAACTTAGAAATGTAATGCAACTCATTGAGTCGGCCAACACAACAAATAATACTTTGCCTGGTTGATCACCGTCCTTCTCTGCTTGTGTGTCTGTGTGTCTCCCTGTTGTGGGGAGCGGTGGTGCAGCTGTTAGCGCTACGCTGCGTATGAACCTGGCGACCCGGGTTCGATTCCCGCTCACGGCCAACACCAGTGACGATTATCTGAACCGGTCCCGGGCCTCCCCTAGGTCGACTCAGCCTCAAATGAGTACCTGGTGCGGTGTGTACACATCGCCACTGGGGAGACAAAGGCGGTCGGGCGTGGTGCTGGCCACCCACCCCCTCGTGTACTGTTCCGGCCTTCATAGGTGCTCGCTAACAGCACTTGCCCCTACAGTCTGTGCAGGCTATACGGGGGATCTTTGTGTCTCCCTGTCTGTGTTTGGTCTCTCTCTCAAATTTAGTTTCACCTGATGACGACTGCTTGGGTTGCAATCGAAACGTCGTATTCTATTATTTATTTTATTTTCTTTCTACGTGACTTTACCGAAAGACCATTGAGTAACAACAGTGTTTTTAATAATCACAGCTAAGAGACACACAACAACATTATAGTTTCTATTAAACATAACATTTTAATAACATGTAAAAAAAATACTTTAAATCTCATCACTGCTCCTCATACTCAATCCGTGATCAGTGCCGGATTATCCTCGGAACAAAATAATCATTAGCTGGGGGCCCCGCACTTTCAAGGGCCCCGTGCTAAATGATCCCACGCTATAAATCCCGGTTCAGTGATTCTGTACTTGCTCTATTACTATAGTAAAATTACAATTACTTTACAATGCAAGTTAAAAACTTCGTGTTTTATAATTGTGTTTTTTTATTTATTCTGGGCACCTTTATAATATAAGCTACAGGACCCGCACGAGCTTAATCCGGCACTGTCCGGGATACTGTTCCAGTGTCCAACCAGGCTGTTGAAGACACCGTGAGTGGAGTTGAGGGGGATCGGTGGAGGTGTGAAGGCGGCGAGTGATGCCGACGGGCTGCGAGGGGGTCATCCGAGAGGGTGCCCAGTGGGGAGATGAAGCAATGAAATCGCTCCACGTGCAGGTGCTGGGTGGATTACTGCACAGCGGCATCGTGGGAGGTGGCGACGGGTCGTGTTGGTCTCTACCCACTAGTGGATTGACCATGGCTGATGGTGGTGATGATGATGGATGTTGCTCACTCACTTGGCGACGTATGAAACGCCAGAGATGCACGGCGATGTGCAGGGTGTTCAGCAGCACGGTGGAGCTGATGGCCTCCTTGCAGCCGCTGTACAGTTGACCCACAGCGTGGAGCAGAGCAGGGAGCGCGCTGTCCACTATGGCCTGGCAGCTGCTGCTCAGCTCACCCATAGCCTGCAGGAGGGCAGGGAGCACGCTGTCCACAATGTCCTCACTGTGGCTACTGAACATCGGTCCCCAGGTGGCGACCGCTGCTGGTGGAGAGACGTTCTTCATGAGTCCGGAGTAGTTGATCGTGGTGGTGGTGGTGTTGGAGCCGTTAATGTCCGAACCCCCACGCCGAGATCCTCCGAGGAGCTCCACCATCGGCTGCGTGAGCAGCAGAACCAAAGTGAGGACAGCCGTGAAGATCGCCATGGTGGTGGTGGCGAAGTTCTCTGAAGAACTCGAAGTGGAGGAGCAGCGTGGGGCGAGGTGGTTGCCTCTCCAGGCGCCGACTCCACTCTGACCTCTGCCGTGACGTCACCGGGCCATGACGTCACCGTGACGTCAGAGGTTTCCACGGCTCTTACGTCATTATAACATTTGGAACGTGGCTGTGCAATGGAACATCAACACGTGATGCACTACAACACTGTATTGTTTATAGAATTGTAATACAATACTAATTATTCACATCTGAGACACGAGTGACGCTCTAGATTCTGTGCGGATGGAGGAAGCCCCTGGGAGCAGCTGCGTCATTCTGGACGCTTCTATCTGCCCCTGGCATCTGCTCGTAGCTACTGCCAGGGCTATAAAAGCAGCTCCTGTAGCTGCACTGGCAGAACATCGGCAGAGGAGGGAGCAACGCTCACAGCTGAAGCGAGCCTCACTGTGAAGCACATCAACAAGCATGGCCCTGAGTGTTTACTTCTCTGCGATGCACGTGATGGAGAGGAGCGTCTGGCCAGGCTGGCCGGTCTGGAACCCCCGCGGTGAAAGTCTCTTCCAGCAGCTGCAGCGAGACATGAGGAGCGAGATCGAGAGGATGGAGAGAATCTTCCGTGGAGTCGATCAGCTCAGCAGCCACACGCGGGCTCCGGGCAGCCTCGGAGACGCACTGCTGCAGCAGCCGGCCGTGAGCAGTGGGTTCCAGATTGAAGATCCACAGGAGCAGGGAGGCGGGTTTGTCGCGTCCCTGGACGTGCAGGACTTCTCCCCACAGGACCTGGCCGTGAAGGTGTCTGGAGACAAGCTGGTGGTGGCCGGACGGCGCGAGGTGAAGAGCGGAGAAGTCAGCAGCGGCAGCTACAGCCACAGCTGCCAGGAGTTCCACAGGGAGACGCAGCTGCCCAGGGACGTGGACCCGCAGAGCGTGAGCTGCTGCTTGACTGAAGACGGGAAGCTGAAGTTCAAGGCTCAGCGCCGCGCCCTCCCTGCAGCGGCCGAGAGGGTGGTGGTCATTGAGCAGCCAGCGACAGCGACTCCTGGCACGGCCTCTCAGTCCACTGGCACCACTCACGCGTAGAGTGGCGCCTGGAGCATCCATTCCAGCAGCCTGCTTTATTGATGTTTCAATTGTATGGATATTTAGATAAATCAGTTTCTTCTATCCACGCTATGTTCAGTAATATTTACGTGTTTCAGCGTTCACATTCAACTTCATTGGATTAAGTGTATCGCTGTAAAGGATTGTGAAATCGTATCGCTTCGTTTTAATTTGCCATTACACGTTCATATATTGCAATAAGATAATGATGAATGTTATCTTCAATTATTTTTCATCATTACACATGACTATTTTGCACAGTCTAATTTTCGAACTACTATAATACTATAGTGTTTGTGTGAATGGTAAATGATGTTTTTTTTTGTAATAAAATGCCTTTCAATTTCCTGCAACAGTTGCAACTGTTCTTACTTCTACATTGTGTTTGTTTCATCGTTACTGTGGATCAGAGTTCTGGACACAGAATTCCCCAAAACTAAGACAACCGGTAACGCGGCCTCATTGCTCCCTGTCCGTGACAACTCCGAAGGTGCCAGGCTCACGCCGTCGGCCCTGCCGAGTCACTCCGCACTCAGAATTTGGGATTGGCTTGCAATTGTCTATGATCAATCTTACCACTTCACATTTCACTTGTATCATCCTTCAATTGGTAGTAAATCCTTCGCTAAGGAATTGGTCCTCAAATCGTGGGGTCAAGCGTACCACAGAAAAATTAGTTGCCGTTTAATGTTTGCGACACAGAGAATGTAAATAGTTACATGACAACATCGCTGCTGTAGCAGTGTAAGTCACGCTGCTATTAAAATATTCTATGTCTCGAGTTTCCTGGCTGGCTGCTGGCTGTGCTTCTCTCCACCCCAACAATAACTCCGTTGTTAGTGGGTGCAGGAGACAATAGGGACACCAACAAGGTGGGAATTACCAGAACAGAATTTGAAGACTGACACGGCTAATTTAAAATTGCACTTTCAATGTATGCGCCAATTAACGTCATTCTTTTTGAAAAAATTACTTGTTCTATCCTAGAGATTTAGAAACTAAACCTTAGGACATTAAACTAGTACATTTAAAATGTACGATTAATTGTAAAGTTAGCAAAATAAATAAATGATCTAAATCATATACTATATTCTTGGTTCTTTCGATAAAGTCACGTAGAAGGGAAACAATAAAATAATAAAGATATAAAACAATAAAATTCTCACAAGTCAAAATTCATATACTGTTGATTTATTCTCTCCATCTCCGCAGTTGACACTGCCGGTTGTGTTCCCTCCTTAGCTCCCATTCCCACGTTAGTCTCGACCACCGGCCTTCATCACTTCAAGTTGCGTGTCCTGCCTCACCCCACCATTCTAAACTAAAATTACGTCCTTAATTTGCATATGATGTCCAATTGACGTGTCCGTCTTCCAGTATCAGTGTAATTCTTAGGATGTGCATCATCTCTACGCTTCCTTGTGCATTTCTAAACATTGGTTCTATTTTCCGTTTGTGATGCATCTGTTTGAAAAAAAACGTTCTGCCTAAGGCATATGGCTCAGTTACGTTTCATTTCGATTTAAAGCTTTCGTGATTCCAAGGATTAATATTCTTTGGTTCTTTCGGTAAAGTCACGTAGAATGAGAATACAATAATAAATTGATAAAATAAAATAACACAATAAAATTCTCACGACGTTTCGGCCACAACACAAGCGGCCTTCATCAGGTGACGGGACGAGACTGTCTGGAGGACAGCGCTGGAGCGAAAAAGCCACGCTCATATCGCGACCTTTAAGCTGTGTGAGAAGCAACAGAGCGCCTTGACAAAGGAATTAGCATAGAATTTAGCATTGAAACAGCTGAGTGATTAGCGTTTCATTATTAACGTGTCATTATTAAGTCAAGATAACAATAAGCACTTTGCTCTGCCCTGATACGCCTCTCTTAATCATTTTCATCCCTCTTCCCCTTCAACAACCGCCCTACGTGTAAATGCACTTCTATGTTTTCAAGGCTGTGTCCCTGTTCTTTTTGCGTTCAGTTTGTTATTCCCCCGCACCTCCAATTAAAGCATGGTTGGCTGCGTACGGTGCGAAAGAAGTTCACCATGCAAACATACGCTGCGTTGAAAAATGATTCTACTGACTGCAGACCAAACCTGGACAGATTTCTCAATACGAGTGCAATATCGAGGGTACAGATCAATACCACCTGAACACAGATGCTAATTCCCGGACGGGTGGCAACTCTAGCCATGCCCATGAAAACATACACAACATCTTGACCATGAATCGCCTATGCGGCAGATTAAATGTCAAACATTTAACATTGAATTCCGATCTACTATTGTTCGTTTTGATTTATTTTGGCGCAGTTTCAAGTAAGTCTTTTTGATATAATTATTGTATTGTCATTTACTGTATAATTATGATAATAGACCAAGCACTGAGACATTGCCCAGGGTTGGTCTACAATCGAAAAGGTGGCAACCCCATAGTACATCCTAACGTGTTCCAGTGTTAACACATCGTATGTTTGTATCTTGAACTTCTTTCGCACCGTACGTAGCCCACCGTGCTAATCGGAGGTATGAGGTGAGCGGGAATCGAACTCGTGTAGTCGGGGTTCGTAGCGCAGCGTGCTAAACGCTAAACGCTGCGCCACCGCTCCCCCCACAACACACGCGCACAGCAGCTCCAGAGAGCAGCTTTTGGGTCAGAGGTAGCCACATTGCACTGGGGCCGTCCATAAATGACGTCACGCACCGAGGGGGGGGGAGGTCAGACATTTGTGACGATGTGTGACGAGGGGGGGGGGGGGGTTTGAGAAATGCGCAACTTTAATTAAATATAGACAACACGTTCTACATAATTAAATAGGCTTTTAACAAATCTTTTCTTCTACAACATCAGAGTGCAGCGCCACATTAAATACGCACTACAATGACGATAGTTTAAAGCGATGTGAAACATGTATTTTTGGGGAGGGGCGGCGCACAGCTTTGTGACGTCATATTTGAGGGGGGGGGTCTGACTTTTTGTGACGCCGTGTGACGATGGAGGGGGGGTCAAAAATCGTCCAAAATCGCGTGACGTCATTTATGAACGCCTCCACAGCGAGAAATAGCGCAACAAACCGAACCCACGTACAGCGAGGGTAGCCCTGCCTGGTTTATCATTAATTAATCTCCAGTTAAGTCACAAACGACTCTCTTAGAGCCGAAGGCGCGATCCAGTATCACGTTGGCATGCCGTGTCAACCCGTACGGGGTTACCCCGTATTCGTGTACAAGGAGATTGAGTTTTCAGGTTCATACGGCTTACTACAGCCGTTTCAAAACGGGCAAACCAATGTTTTGTTTGATGGGACTTTGTAGGATGAACGTTGAGATTTGTAAGGGGCACGGGGTGACCAATAAGGTCTGAATTGGTCTGTAATAAGAGAGGCAATGGTTAGGGGGTGACAGGTGTGCGTTGGCACTGCGTGCCACGTCGCGTTGTCATACAGCTGACACTCCGATGAGCAATGATGCGGCGACGCACGGTGCCAATGGGGCCGTCCATAAATGACGTCACGAGATTTCTGACGATTTTTCACCCCCCCCCCCCATCGTCACGCGGCATCACAAAAAGTCAGACACCCCATCAAATGTGACGTCACAAAGTTTTGCCCACCCCCTAAAAAAAATAAAACATGTTTCAAATCCCTTTAAACTATTGTCATTGTAGTGCGTATTTAACGTGGCGCTGCACTCTGATGTTGTAGGAGAAAACATTTATTAAAAAGTCTATTTAATTAAGTAGAACGTGTTGTCTATATTCATTTAAAATTGCGCATTATGATGTGACGTCACATTTCTCAAACCCCCCCCCCCCTCGTCACACATCGTCACAAATGTCTGAACTCTCCCCCCCCAGGTGCGTGACGTCATTTATGAACGGCCCCAAAAAGTTCAACATTCGTGCGTATCCGCCGTGATGTGGGGCGAAGTTTAATTCTAATCTTATTATCCGCGATGCCTGCAGGATTAGCTTTTTCATTCTTCGTCTGCCAAAGCAGATGATTAATGAGAATATTGATGAGATTTCCCCCAGCGAATGTTGGCTGTGGAAGGGCTGTTTAAGACCCGCGGTGAACCCGCTCATCTCCACGTATCGGCATGAAATGAAAAATCGCGGATTTTAGGAAGCGCGTTCGTTTCAAGTGGATGCTTGTTGTCAACACCGCCACATTGACAGCACTCGCAACCATCCCATACTCAATTGAAAACTCTTCTTAAGTAATTGCTTATTGTGTTTAGTTTCTTGTCCTTACCTCATACCTCCGATTAGCACGGTGGGCTACGTACGGTGCGAAAGAAGTTCAAGATACAAATATACGATGTGTTAACACTGGAACACGAGGGTGTGCTATGGGGTTGCCACCTTTTCGATTGTAGACCAATCCTGGGCAATGTCTCAGTGCTTGGTCTATTATCATAATTATACAGTAAATGACAATACAATAATTATATCAAAAAGACTTACTTGAAACTGCGCCAAAATAAATCAAAACGAACAAAAGTAGATCGGAATTCAATGTAAAATGCTTGACATTTAATCTGCCGCATAGGCGATTCATGGTCAAGATGTTGTGTATGTTTGCATGGGCATGGCTAGAGTTGCCACCCATCCGGGAATTAGCATCTGTGTTCAGGTGGTATTGATCTGTACCCTCGATATTGCACTCGTATTGAGAAATCTGTCCAGGATTGGTCTGCAGTCAGTAGAATAATTTTTCAAACGCAGCGTATGTTTGCATGGTGAACTTCTTTCGCACCGTACGCAGCCAACCATGCTTTAATTGGAGGTGCGGGGGAATGACAAACTGAACGCAAAAAGAACAGGGACACAGCCTTGAAAACACAGAAGTGCATTGACACGTAGGGCGGTTGTTGAATGGGAAGAGGAATGAAAATGATTAAGAGAGGCGTATCAGGGCAGAGCAAAGTGCTTATTGTTATCTTAACTTAATAATGAAACATATCTGAGCCATATGCCTTAAGCAGAACGGTTTTTTTTTTCAAACAGATGCATCACAAACGGAAAATAGAACCAATGTTTAGAAATGCAGAAGGAAGCGTAGAGATGATGCACATCCAAAGAATTACACTGATACTGGAAGACGGACACGTCAATTGGACATCATATGCAAATTAAGGACGTAATTTTAGTTTACAAAGGTGGGGTGAGGCAGGACACACAACTTGAAGTGATGACGGCCGGTGGTCGAGACTAACGTGGGAATGGGAGCTAAGGAGGGAACACAACCGGCAGTGTCAAGTGCGGAGACGGAGGGAATAAATCAACGTTATATGAATTTTGATTTGTGAGAATTTTATCGTGTTATATCTTTGTTATTTTATTGTTTCCCTTCTACGTGATTTTACCGAAAGAACCAAGTATATAGTATATGAATTAGATCATTTATTTTGCTAACCTTACAATTAATCGTACATTTTAATTGTACCAGTTTAATGTCAATCCTTTACAGCGATACACTTAATCCAAAGAAGTTGAATGTGAACGCTGAAACACGTAAATATTACTGAACATAGTGTGGATAGAAGAAACTGCTCTTTGGTTTTTTCGGTAAAGTCACGTAGAAATAAGAAATAATAAAATAAAATTTCAGAATAGCATACGACGTTTCGATTGCAACGCAAGCAATCATCATCAGGTATAGAATAGCTAAATTTAAGAGAGAGGAAACACAGAGAGATGGAGAAGCACGTCAAATTGAACAAGATTTAGTAAAGTTTGGAAATAATAATATGCAGCACAGAGGGTCGGTCAAACTAAATATCCATACAATTGAAACATCAATAAAGCAGGTTGCTGCTCCAGGCGCCACTCTACGCGTGAGTGGTGCCAGTGGACTGAGAGGCCGTGCCAGGAGTCGCTGTCGCTGGCTGCTCAATGACCACCACCCTCTCGGCCGCTGCAGGGAGGGCGCGGCGCTGAGCCTTGAACTTCAGCTTCCCGTCTTCAGTCAAGCAGCAGCTCACGCTCTGCGGGTCCACGTCCCTGGGCAGCTGCGTCTCCCTGTGGAACTCCTGGCAGCTGTGACTGTAGCTGCCGCTGCTGACTTCTCCGCTCTTCACCTCGCGCCGTCCGGCCACCACCAGCTTGTCTCCAGACACCTTCACGGCCAGGTCCTGTGGGGAGAAGTCCTGCACGTCCAGGGACGCGACAAACCCGCCTCCCTGCTCCTGTGGATTTTCAATCTGGAACCCACTGCTCACGGCCGGCTGCTGCAACAGTGCGTCTCCGAGGCTACCCGGAGCCCGCGTGTGGCTGCTGAGCTGATCGACTCCACGGAAGATTCTCTCCATCCTCTCGATCTCGCTCCTCTTGTCTCGCTGCAGCTGCTGGAAGAGACTTTCACCGCGGGGGTTCCAGACCAGCCAGCCTGGCCAGACGCTCCTCTCCATGACGTGCATCGCAGGGAAGTAAACACTGAGGGCCATGCTTGTTGATGTGCTTAACAGTGAGGCTCGCTTCAGCTGTGAGCGCTGCTCCTTCCTCTGCCGATGTTCTGCCAGTGCAGCTACAGGAGCTGCTTTTATAGCCCTGGCAGTAGCTACGAGCAGATTCCAGGGGAGCCAGAAGCGTCCAGAATGACGCAGCTGCTCCCAGGGCTTCCCTCATCCACAGCAAATAGCAGTGACTCAAACCTGGGGTTCAGCTGTGTGACGCCTTCTCTAAACTAGCACATCAACAAGCATGGCCCTGAGTGTTTACTTCCCTGCGATGCACGTGAAGGAGAGGAACGTCTGGCCAGGCTGGCCGGTCTGGAACCCCCGCGGTGAAAGTCTCTTCCAGCAGCTGCAGCGAGACATGAGGAGCGAGATTGAGAGGATGGAGAGAATCTTCCGTGGAGTCGATCAGCTCAGCAGCCACACGCGGGCTCCGGGCAGCCTCGGAGACGCACTGCTGCAGCAGCCGGCCGTGAGCAGTGGGTTCCAGATTGAAGATCCACAGGAGCAGGGAGGCGGGTTTGTCGCGTCCCTGGACGTGCAGGACTTCTCCCCACAGGACCTGGCCGTGAAGGTGTCTGGAGACAAGCTGGTGGTGGCCGGACGGCGCGAGGTGAAGAGCGGAGAAGTCAGCAGCGGCAGCTACAGCCACAGCTGCCAGGAGTTCCACAGGGAGACGCAGCTGCCCAGGGACGTGGACCCGCAGAGCGTGAGCTGCTGCTTGACTGAAGACGGGAAGCTGAAGTTCAAGGCTCAGCGCCGCGCCCTCCCTGCAGCGGCCGAGAGGGTGGTGGTCATTGAGCAGCCAGCAACAACGACTCCTGGCACGGCCACTCAGTCCACTGGCACCACTCACGCGTAGAGTGGCGCCTGGAGCATCCATTCCAGCAGCCTACTTTATTGATGTTTTAATTGCGTGGATATTTTGTTAAATCAGTTTCTTCTATTCACGATATGTTTAGTAATATTTACGTGTTTCAGCGTTCACATTCGCCTTCATTGGATTAAGTGTATCGCTGTAAAGGATTGTCAAATCGTATCGCTTCGTTTAATTTGCCATTACACGTTCATATATTGCAATAAGATAATGATAAATGTTATCTTCAATTATTTTTCATCATTACACATGACTATTTTGCACAGTCTAATTTTCGAACTACTATAATACTATACTATTTGTGTGAATGGTAAATGATGTTTGTTTTTTGTAATAAAATGCCTTTCAATTTCCTGCAACAGTTGCAACTGTTCTTTTTTCTACATTGTGTTTGTTTCATCGTTACTGTGGATCAGAGTTCTGGACACAGAATTCCCCAAAACTAAGACAACCGTTAACGCGGCCTCATTGCTCCCTGTCCGTGACAACTCCCAAGGTACCAGGCTCACGCCGTCGGCCCTGCCGACTCACTCCGCACTCAGAATTTGGGATTGGCTTGCAATTGTCTATGATCAATCTTACCACTTCACATTTCACTTGTATTATCCTTCAATTAGTAGTTAATCCTTCGCTAAGGAATTTGTCCTCAAATCGTGGGGACAAGCCTACCACGGAAAAATTAGTTGCCGTTTAATGTTTGCGACACAGAGAATGCAAATAGTTACATGACAACATCGCTGCTGTAGCAGTGTAAGTCACGCTGCTATTAAAATATTCTATGTCTCGAGTTTCCTGGCTGGCTGCTGGCTGTGCTTCTCTCCACCCCAACAATAACTCCGTTGTTAGTGGGTGCAGGAGACAATAGGGACACCAACAAGGTGGGAATTACCAGAACAGTATTTGAAGACTGACACGGTTAATTTAAAAATGCACTTTCAATGTATGCGCCAATTAACGTCATTCTTTTTGAAAAAATAACTTGTTTTAACCTAGAGATTTAGAAACTAAACCTTAGGACATTAAACTAGTACAATTAAAATGTACGATTAATTGTAAAGTTAGCAAAATAAATAAATGATCTAAATCATATACTATATTCTTGGTTCTTTCGGTAAAGTCACGTAGAAGGGAAACAATAAAATAATAAAGATATAAAACAATAAAATTCTCACATGTCAAAATTCATATACTGTTGATTTATTCTCTCCATCTCCGCAGTTGACACTGCCGGTTGTGTTCCCTCCTTAGCTCCCATTCCCACGTTAGTCTCGACCACCGGCCTTCATCACTTCAAGTTGTGTGTCCTGCCTCACCCCACCTTTCTAAACTAAAATTACGTCCTTAATTTGCATATGATGTCCAATTGACGTGTCCGTCTTCCAGTATCAGTGTAATTCTTAGGATGTGCATCATCTCTACGCTTCCTTGTGCATTTCTAAACATTGATTCTATTTTCCGTTTGTGATGCATCTGTTTGAAAAAAAACGTTCTGCCTAAGGCATATGGCTCAGTTACGTTTCATTTCGATTTAAAGCTTTCGTGACTGCAAGGATTAATATTCTTTGGTTCTTTCGGTAAAGTCACGTAGAATGAGAATAAAATAATAAATTGATAAAATAACACAATAAAATTCTCACGACGTTTCGGCCACAACACAAGCGGCCTTCATCAGGTGACGGGACGAGACTGTCTGGAGGACAGCGCTGGAGCGAAAAAGCCACGCTCATATCGCGACCTTTAAGCTGTGTGAGAAGAAACAGAGCGCCTTGACAAAGGAATTAGCATAGAATTTAGCATTGAAACAGCTGAGTGATTAGCGTTTCATTATTAACGTTTCATTATTAAGTCAAGATAACAATAAGCACTTTGCTCTGCCCTGATATGTCTCGTTAATCATTTTCATCCCTCTTCCCCTTCAACAACTGCCCTACGTGTAGATGCACTTCTGTGTTTTCAAGGCTGTGTCCCTGTTCTTTTTGCGTTCAGTTTGTTATTCCCCCGCACCTCCATTAAAGCATGGTTGGCTGCGTACGGTGCGAAAGAAGTTCACCCTGCAAACATACGCTGCGTTGAAAAATGATTCTACTGACTGCAGACCAATCCTGGACAGATTTCTCAATACGAGTGCAATATCGAGGGTACAGATCAATACCACCTGAACACAGATGCTAATTCCCGGACGGGTGGCAACTCTAGCCATGCCCATAAAAACATACAAAACATCTTGACCATGAATCGCCTATGCGGCAGATTAAATGTCAAGCATTTAACATTGAATTCCGATCTACTTTTGTTCGTTTTGATTTATTTTGGCGCAGTTTCAAGTAAGTATTTTTGATATAATTATTGTATTGTCATTTTCTGTATAATTATGATAATAGACCAAGCACTGAGACATTGCCCAGGGTTGGTCTACAATCGAAAAGGTGGCAACCCCATAGCACACCCTAACGTGTTCCAGTGTTAACACATCGTATGTTTGTATCTTGAACTTCTTTCGCACCGTACGTAGCCCACCGTGCTAATCGGAGGTATGAGGTGAGCGGGAATCGAACTCGTGTAGTCGGGGTTCGTAGCGCAGTGCGCTAAACGCTGCGCCACCGCTCCCCCCACAACACACGCGCACAGCAGCTCCAGAGAGCAACTTTTGGGTCAGAGGTAGCCGCATTGCACTGGGGCCGTCCATAAATGACGTCACGCACCTGGGGGGGGGGGAAGGTCAGACATTTGTGACGATGTGTGACGAGGGGGCGGGGTTGAGAAATGTGACGTCACCTCAAAATGCGCAACTTTAATTAAATATAGACAACACGTTCTACATAATTAAATAGGCTTTTTAACAAATCTTTTCTCCTACAACATCAGAGTGCAGCGCCACATTAAATACGCACTACAATGACGATAGTTTAAAGCGATATGAAACATGTTTTATATTTTTGGGGAGGGGCGGGGCACAGCTTTGTGACGTCATATTTGAGGGGGGGGTCTGACTTTTTGTGACGCCGTGTGACGATGGAGGGGGGGTCAAAAATCGTCCAAAATCGCGTGACGTCATTTATGGACGCCTCCACAGCGTGAAATAGCGCAACAAACCGAACCCGCGTACAGCGAGGGAAGCCCTGGCTGGTTTATCATTAATTAATCTCCAGTTCAGTCACAAACGAATCTCTTAGAGCCGAAGGCGCGATCCAGTATCACGTTGGCATGCCGTGTCAACCCGTACCGGGTTACCCCGTATTCGTGTACAGGGAGATTGAGTTTTGAGGTCCATACGGCTTACTACAGCCGTTTCAAAACGGGCAAACCAATGTTTTGTTTGATGGGACTTTGTAGGATGAACGTTGAGATTTGTAAAGGGCACGGGGTGACCAATAAGGTCTGAATTGGTCTGTAATAAGAGAGGCAATGGTTAGGGGGTGACAGGTGTGCGTTGGCACTGCGTGCCACGTCGCGTTGTCATACAGCTGACACTCCGATGAGCAATGATTCGGCGACGCACGGTGCCAATGGGGCCGTCCATAAATGACGTCACGCGATTTTTGACCCCCCCCCCCCATCGTCACGCGGCGTCACAAAAAGTCAGACCCCCCATCAAATGTGACGTCACAAAGTTCTGCCCACCCCCTAAAAAAATAAAACATCCTTCAAATCGCTTTAAACTATTGTCATTGTAGTGCGTATTTAACGTGGCGCTGCACTCTGATGTTGTAGGAGAAAACATTTATTAAAAAGTCTATTTAATTAAGTAGAACGTGTTGTTTATATTCATTTAAAATTGCGCATTATGATGTGACGTCACATTTCTCAAACCCCCCCCCCCCCTCGTCACACATCGTCACAAATGTCTGAACCCTCCCCCCCCAGGTGCGTGACGTCATTTATGAACGGCCCCAAAAAGTTCAACATTCGTGCGTATCCGCCGTGATGTGGGGCGAAGTTTAAATCTAATCTTATTATCAGCGATGCCTGCAGGATTAGCTTTTTTTATTCTTCGTCTTCCAAAGCAGATAATTAATGAGAATATTGATGGAATTTCCCCCAGTGCATGTTGGCTGGGGAAGGGCTGTTTAAGACCCGCGGTGAACCCGCTCATCTCCACGTATCGGCATGAAATGAAAAATCGCGGATTTTAGGAAGCGCGTTCGTTTCAAGTGGATGCTTGTTGTCAACACCGCCACATTGACAGCACTCGCAACCATCCCATACTCAATTGAAAACTCTTCTTAAGTAATTGCTTATTGTGTTTAGTTTCTTGTCCTTACCTCATACCTCCGATTAGCACGGTGGGCTACGTACGGTGCGAAAGAAGTTCAAGATACAAATATACGATGTGTTAACACTGGAACACGTTAGGGTGTGCTATGGGGTTGCCACCTTTTCGATTGTAGACCATTCCTGGGCAATGTCTCAGTGCGTGGTCTATTATCATAATTATACAGTAAATGACAATACAATAATTTTATCAAACATACTTACTTGAAACTGCGCCAAAATAAATCAAAACGAACAAAAGTAGATCGGAATTCAATGTTAAATGCTTGACATTTAATCTGCCGCATAGGCGATTCATGGTCAAGATGTTGTGTATGTTTGCATGGGCATGGCTAGAGTTGCCACCCGTTCGGGAATTAGCATCTGTGTTCAGGTGGCATTGATCTGTACCCTCGATATTGCACTCGTATTGAGAAATCTGTCCAGGATTGGTCTGCAGTCAGTAGAATAATTTTTCAACGCAGCGTATGTTTGCATGGTGAACTTCTTTCGCACCGTACGCAGCCAACCATGCTTTAATTGGAGGTGCGGGGGAATGACAAACTGAACGCAAAAAGAACAGGGACACAGCCTTGAAAACACAGAAGTGCATTGACACGTAGGGCGGTTGTTGAATGGGAAGAGGAATGAAAATGATTTAGAGAGGCGTATCAGGGCAGAGCAAAGTGCTTATAATGTTAATGCTCACCCCGAGCCCTCAATACTCTGATAGTGCGCTGTTTTTGAGTTGTACGCCTTTTGGCGTCTTCTGGTCCAACACCAATGGAGACTAAGCTCTAAAAAAAGCTGTTTCGGGTGTGGACCAATCAAATTCAAGGACAGTACATATTATTATCAGAGTTGTCTTTTTTGTTTGCATTTTGACTGCTTGTGTTGTGGTCATTGCAAACATGATGCCTTGAATAAAGGTGCCAGTTTTTGTGCCAGTTAGAAAGGGTAAAACCTATTCCTATATCTTGTTTCTGGCAAAGGAGGTCTCATAATGCTAATGCTCACCCCGAGCCCTCAATACTCTGATAGTGCGCTGTTTTTGGGTTGTACGCCTTTTGGCGTCTTCTGGTCCAACACCAATGGAGACTAGGATCTAAGAAAAGCTGTTTCGGGTGTGGACCAATCAAATTCAAGGACAGTGCATATTATTATCAGAGTTGTCTTTTTTGTTTGCATTTTGACTGCTTGTGTTGTGGTCATTGCAAACATGATGCCTTGAATAAAGGTGTCAGTTTTTGTGCCAGTTAAAAGGGTAAAACCTATTCCTATATCTTGTTTCTGGCAAAGGAGGTCTCATAATGTTAATACTCACCCCGAGCCCTCAATACTCTGATCGTGCGCTGTTTTTGAGTTGTACGCAGTGGTTCTTAACCTGGGTTCGATCGAACCCCAGGGGTTCGGTGAGTCGATCTCAGGGGTTCGGCAGAGCCCCCGCCACGGAGGTCCGGACACACTTGAATTATTGTGTAAATTTGTGATGACACACACGGCCCGCTTGGCCATCACTGGCTGCAGATGATCATGCTACACTGCTTGGCCAATCAGCGCTGCGGGGAATTTAGTGCGTACTCAGTACTCAACGTGTGACTGTTGTTGTCGTACGTCGTGTGATTTCTTTAATATTTTATCTATACTAACTATGTCGGGCAAAAGAAGAAAGTGGTCGGACGAATATGTACAACATGGATTCTCATGTATCACGGAACGTGATGGGAGTGAGCGTCCTATCTGCATGATTTGCAACGCCAAGTTGAGCAACTCTAGTCTTGCACCGGCAAAACTAAAGGAACACTTCTTGAAGCTGCATGGAGACGGGGAATACAAGAACACAACACTTGCTGAATTCAGGGTGAAGAGAGCCAGATTCAATGAAAGGGCCACTCTGCCTGCTCTTGGATTTGTACCTGTTAACAAACCGATCCTGACAGCATCGTACGAAGTTGCTTACCTGATCGCAAAGCAGGGCAAGCCACACACCATTGGTGAAACACTTGTGAAACCAGCTGCATTAAAGATGGCGAATCTGATACTCGGAACAGCGGCCGAAGGTAAATTATCCCAAATTCCCCTTTCAAATGACACCGTCAGTGACAGAATAGAAGACATGAGTAAAGACATCTTGGCTCAAGTAGTCGCGGATCTGATTTCAAGCCCGGCAAAATTCAGCCTTCAACTCGACGAAACCACAGACGTTTCTGATCTAAGCCAGCTTGCTGTTTTTGTACGCTATGTGAAAGACGACATGATAAAAGAAGAGTTTTTATTTTGTAAGCCTCTTACAACAACAACGAAGGCAGCCGATGTGAAGAAGCTTGTGGATGACTTCTTCAGAGACAACAATCTTTCATGGGATATGGTTTCTGCAGTTTCTACGGACGGAGCTCCAGTCATGCTGGGAAGAAAGTCTGGTTTTGGTGCGCTAGTAAAGGCCGATGCACCACACATCATTGTGACGCATTGTATTCTGCACAGGCATGCGTTGGCAACAAAAACCTTACCTCCAAAAATGGCAGAAGTATTAAAAACTGTGGTGGAATGTGTGAACTATGTGCGAAAAAGTGCTCTGAGGCACCGCATCTTCAGTGAGCTGTGTAAAGAAATGGGCTCTGAATTTGAGGTACTTCTGCTCCATTCTAATATTCGGTGGTTATCCCGGGGACAGGTGCTGAATCGTGTTTTTGCCATGCGTGTGGAATTAGCCCTGTTTTTGCAAGAGCACCAACACTGCCATGCAGATTGCTTCAAAAATCCTGAGTTCATTCTCATTTTAGCGTACATGGCTGATATATTCGCAGCTCTCAATCATCTCAATCAGCAGATACAGGGTGGTGGAGTCAATATCATGGAAGCGGAAGAACACCTGAAGGCTTTTCAAAAAAAAGCTACCGTTATGGAAACGACGAACAGAGAACAATAACTTCGCAAACTTCCCGCTTCTGGACGACTGTGCAAGTAAGATCGAAGATGTGTCTGGAATCGGAGATATTTCTGTATCCACGGAACTGAAGCAAACAATTGCCACGCACTTAGATGAGCTTGCAAAGTCTCTCGACGGATATTTCCCTACAAGAGAGTCATATCCAGCATGGGTGAGACAGCCGTTCACGTTTGCTGTTGAAACAGCAGATGTCAATGATGAATTCCTCGACGAAATAATTGAAATTCAGCAGAGCCAGGTTCAACAGCAACTCTTCAGAACAACAACGCTCTCAACGTTTTGGTGTCGACAAATGAACAAGTATCCAGTTATTGCTAAGAAAGCCCTGGATTTTTTTATACCATTTGTTACAATATATCTTTGTGAGCAATCCTTTTCGAGGATGCTGGACATAAAAACGAAGAAAAGGAACAGACTTTGCTGTGAAAATGACATGAGAGTGGCACTTGCCAAGGTGAAGCCATGCATATCTGAACTGATCTCTCAAAGGCAACAGCAGAAGTCACATTGATTTCCAGGTATGTAATTTGTTGTGAGTTTATGCATTGTGTTGGTTTTATTCTTTGAACAAGGTAATGTTCATGCACGGCTCATTTTGTGTACCAGTAAAAAACATATCTACGTCTTGAATTTGAAAAAAATCACATTTTATTTTTCACTAAAGAGGGGTTCGGTGAATGCGCATATGAAACTGGTGGGGTTCGGTACCTCCAACAAGGTTAAGAACCACTGCACTAGAGTGAGAAAACGAATCTCTTGCGACGTCTGCAGGAAAACATTCCAACTGGCATGGTGCCTAGAGTCCCACATGAGAATGCACAAGACCGGTGGTCAAAGCTGCAACATCTGCGATAAAAGCTTTGATCGGCCCTACAAACTCAGAAGGCATATGGAGTAACCCACGTAAAGAACTCAAGGGGCGCACGTGGCATGGTGAATGACGGCAATTTTGCCAATGCGGTGTTGAAGGTGTGTCAGACATACTCGGCCGCGAGTCATGGTGCTGGAAGAATTGCCTTTGCCATGGATGGCACCAGCAGCTCCAGCAGCAGCTTGTCGAGTCCTGGTGGTGAGGAGGCAGAGTTGCAGACAATGCCACCTTCTGCAAAGGGCGCACCTGCGTGCAACGAAGTTATTGCTATCACAGCGACCGCGCATGGAACGAAGGCGCCTGCTGGGAAACGCCACGCCTGACCAGCGCCCGTCTCGACTCCACCTCACTCCCATAGTCACTAGAGTGAGAAAACAAATGTCTTGCCAAGTCTGTGGGAAAGCATTCCAACTGCCATCATGCCTAGAGTCCCACATGAGAACGGACAAAGAGACCCCTGACCAATGGCATCTGCGGTCGAAACTTTGATCAGCCAGGCAAATTCAGAAGGCATATGGAAACCTACGAAAAGGACTATTGGATATTTATTTGCTGTTCTATTACTGAAGTTATCAACAGAAGTTGTGTACCAGATTAATTGCACTTGTGGCAAATGCTATGTTGGGCAAACAGGATGAATGATCAGCACGAGACTAAAAGAACACCACAGAAATATGAAATGCTCACAAATACAACTGTCAGCAGTAGCAGAACACGCGTGCCCACAAGGACACTCAATTGATTTTGATAATGTTGAAGTTCTGTGCAAAACTTGTTACTACTAGCCAAGACTAATTACATAATCTATCGAAATTTAAATAAATAAAAATAATTGTAATCGTTTGGATAGCTACTGACTTAGTGCTGCATGGAAGAGAATAATCAAATTACCGTTTGTACGGCTATTTTAGTACACACAATGGACACTAAGTACAAGATCAATGGGCTAGCATAATGTGCATGTATAATGTACGTTGATTCATTAATCCCCCCCCCCCACTTTGCGCTCAAAGAGCGCACAAGTGTTGTCATCACATCTACGCCTCTATACAAGGAATTAAACAGGTGGACTTCTCCCAAATCTTGCTGTTGCCTGATGAAGCTAGTTGTAATTACTGAAACGTCGTACTCCGATGGTAAATGTTGTGGCTTGGCTCTCCAACACACCACACACCGGTGTGCTGTACTAGTGATGAATTGGCATGTTCTGTTTACGTGACAACCCTTACTAGTTGGCTGTCGGGTGGTGGCGGGTTTAACGGCACATTTATATAGTAATAGGTTTTTACCCTTTTATCTGGCACCAAAACTGACACCTGTATGTAGACATGATCCCTTGTATAAATGTGTCAGTTTAGGTGCCAGATAAAAGGGTAAAAACATATTACTATATCTTGCTACTGGCAAAGGAGGTCTCATAATGAAAATTCATACCCCGAGCTCTCAATACTCTGATAGTGCGCTGTTTTTGAGTTGTATGCCTTTTGGCGTCATCTGGTCCAACACCAGTGGAGACTAGGCTCTAAGAAAAGCTGTCTCGGGTGTGGACCAATCAACTTCAAGGACAGTGTATATCATTATCAGAGTTGTCTCTTTTTGTTTGCATTTTGACTGCTTGTGTTGTGGTTATTGCAAACATGATCTCTTGTATAACCGTGTCAGTTTTGGTGCCAGATAAAAGGGTAAAAACCTATTACTATATCTTGCGACTGGCAAAGGAGGTCTCATAATGACACATTTATATATTTACGCGATCCAACCCATAAAACCTGTATTATGGATATTTGTCGCAAAAGCCTACGTGTTAAACTGCCATGTATTTTTACGTCTATTGCTGTATTTTCTTACGTGCAATATATTTATTAAACCATCTTAATTTATTCATATTTTTGTTCGTAGTTATATCATTGTTGCGCGTGCGGTGTGGTCAGTGGATATTGTTCAGTGGATCAAACCGAGACAAATATTTTTGCAGCAGCTGTGGCTGCACATTGCAACAGCGCATTCCGAATGGTGTAGAACGCATCGCCCATAATCTGTATCTGTGTGCAAACACCAGGTATGGTTGGTAAGAAACACGTTTGGTTTTAAATGAATAGAACTCGAGCTTCAGCCATATTGTTCATTATAGACCCCACTTTGTAAGAATTAATCACGCAAACCTTGCGCCTGATTCATTTGAGTCGCTGTGCTCATGAGCAACAGGGCATTTGTGGCAAGGTGTTAATGTACCACAGATTAGCACGGTTGGCTACGTACACTGCGAAAGAAGTTCAACACATTATTTGGGTCTTTCCGTAAAGTCACGTAGATAGAACAATAAAATAATAAAAATAAAGTAAATAAAAAAGTAAAATATATCACGACGTTTCGATCGCAACACACGCAATCGTCATCAGGAGAAAAATGATAACGATTGCTTGTGTTGTGATCAAAACGTCGTGATATTTTTATTATTATTTTGTATTCACTTTATTTTTATTATTTTATTGTTCTATCTACGTGACTTTACCGAAAGACCCAAAAAATATTAATTCCTGCAGTCACGAAAGCTTTAAGTCAAGATTCAAGCACAACACACTTTCATACATTGTGGAAAGCGAGTATCCTTGCACGTACAATGCACTGGACCGCATGTTCGTGTTAAGTGAGTCGGGGGCTTTGTCACTGCCTACCCCATGATATAAATAATCTCAGGGAATTCAATTGCAAGTGTGCAATCTCCCTTCCGGTGGACATCGAGGATGAGTCATACCCTGGCTTGCCAGGAGGCAGTGGATCACAACTGTGGAATCCTTTCCATCTGCACGGGATAGAACGTTGCCCCCTTGCTCACATTTGTTCGTTTTCTGCGAGTGTACTGGTTTCCCCCCACATGTAAACACTCAGTAAGTGGCTGCAAATATCGGAATGTTAAGAGAACCGCAGAGCTTGGGCGATTGTTGGGAGTGCCGGCTCACCGCCTGGCTGCTGTCTCCCCGCTCGTCTGTGGGAGACATATAGAGGTACTGAATTAGATTTATATTCTCTACATAACATGATTCCTATCTACACAAAGCACTCACAGCGTAGAGTACAGCAAGTGATATTCCACGAAATAAAAAATAAACGTACATGACCACAACAGAAGCCAATGGGTACAGCTGTGCATACACGTACACAACATATACACGATTCCTACTGGTGGTTGGAACGATTCACCACTGCCGGAGAGTCAAGGAATTGTAATGATTCAGGATCATTAATGCAAACTGTCCCCGTTCTCAAACCTGTGTACGATTTAAAAGGTCATAGAACGCCATTGTCGGAAGCAATTACTTCCCCATGTCACTGCGATGGGCAGATTCATGCCGTTGCAGTCGGCTTACACATTGTCAGTAGACCCCCCATACGCAAGCGTACACATTTGGTTAACCCCTCCTCCCCCCTCCATGCATACATACTAAATGGATGCCCCCTAACAGCTACACCACCACTCCCCACACGAGACAAGCATGTGACTCTCGGTGTAAATGGAGACGAAGTGCGAATACACGTGCCGATGCCCCAAGTACAGTTGCCACCATTTCCACGACAGAGCAAACCCAGGCACATTTCTCAGCGAGCCCAGGTCTATTGTTAAAACTGTGCAGTTCACGGTGATAAAATCAACCATAGCCATACCCGGGGTACCAGATCTCGACACAAATCAATTCCTGCTGCCACCCGAACACTGTCCGGGGGTCAAACGCGGACAGGTGGCAGCCCCAGTCGCGAGGCCACATCTGCACCGACTCACGGTAAATGTGTGCAGGGCCAGCAGGAAGAGCCCCGGGATCTCGGAGCGCAGCCACTGGTTCCACGCGCTGTCTCGGTCCACGTCCTCGCGTGACGACGACGATACTTCAAAATCACCTGACCGGAAGGAGGGGGGAGGGAGAGTAAGAAGGTACGAAGGGGAACCTTCTAACTCTTTCACAGGGACGCGTTCTTCGCATGCGTAACCCTGCAGCCAACCTCTCTGCTCTCGTGTGTGAACGTGGGTCAGTTTGGTTTAATCGTTCAGAATGAATGGGGCATGACCCTGGCCCTTGTGCAACGTATTATTTTCCATGAGATAATACCAAACACATCATTCATGTGTGAGTGTGTCTGTGGCCTGCAAGCAAAACCTACATTCTCTCGAGTCATATATCGGGAGCAGTCACAGGTGGGAAAGCATTGCCGAATTCCTTGAAAGGCTCAACTCTCTCCAACTTATGTTGAAAGCATTTACAGTGAGGGAAAAAGTATTTGATCCCCTGCTGATTTTGTACGTTTGCCCACTGACAAATAAATGATCAGTCTATAATTTTAATGGTAGGTATATTTGAACAGTAAGAGAGACAGAATAACAACAAAATCCAGAAAAATGCATGTAAAAAATGTTCTAAATTGATTTGCATTTTAATTAGGGGAATAAGCACTTGACCCCTCTGCAAAACATGACTTAGTACTTGGTGAAAAAACCCTTGTTGTCAATCACAGAGGTCAAACGTTTTTTTGTAGTTGGCTACCAGGTTTGCACACATCTCAGGAGGGATTTTGTCCCACTCTTCTTTGCAGATCTTCTCCAAGTCATTAAGGTGTGGAGGCTGACGTTTGGCAACTCGAACCTTCAGCTCCCTCCACAGATTTTCTATGGGATTAAAGTCTGGAGACTGGCTAGGCCACTCTAGGACCTTAATGTGCTTCTTCTTGAGCCACTCCTTTGTTGCCTTGGCCGTGTGTTTTGGGTCATTGTCATGCTGGAATACCCTTCCACGACCCATTTTCAATGCCCTGGCTGAGGGAAGGAGGTTATCACCCAAGATTTGACGGTACATGGCCCCGTCCATCGTCCCTTTGATGCGGTGAAGTTGTCCTGTCCCCTTAGCAGAAAAACACCCCCAAAGCATAATGTTTCCAACTCCATGTTTGACGGTGGGGATGGTGTTCTTGGGGTCATAGGCAGCATTCCTCCTCCTCCAAACACGGCGAGTTGAGTTGATGCCAAAGAACCCCATTTTGGTCTCATCTGACCACAACACTTTCACCCAGTTGTCCTCTGATTCATTCAGATGTTCATTGGCAAACTTCAGACGGGCATGTATATGTGCTTTCTTGAGCAGGGGGACCTTGCGGGTGCTGCAGGATTTCAGTCCTTCAAGGTGTAGTGTGTCACCAATTGTTTTCTTGGTATGGTGCCAGCTGCCTTGAGATCATTGACAAGATCCTCCCGTATAGTTCTGGGCTGATTCCTCACCGTTCTCATGATCATTGCAACTCCACGAGGTGAGATCTTGCATGGAGCCCCAGGCAGAGGGAGATTGACAGTTATTTTGTGTTTTTTCCATTTGCGAATAATCGCACCAACTGTTGTCACCTTCTCCGCAAGCTGCTTGGCAATGGTCTTGTAGCCCATTCCAGCCTTGTGTAGGTCTACAATCTTGTCCCTGACATCCTTGGAGAGCTCTTTGGTCTTGGCCATGGTGGAGAGTTTGGAATCTGATTGATTGATTGCTTCTGTGGACAGGTGTCTTTTATACAGGTAACAAGCTGAGATTAGGAGCACTCCCTTTAAGAGTGTGCTCCTAATCTCAGCTCGTTAGCTGTATAAAAGACACATGGGAGCCAGAAATCTTTCTGATTGAGAGGGGGTCAAATACTTATTTCCCTCATTAAAATGCAAATCAATTTTTTACATTTTTGACATGCGTTTTTCTGGATTTTTTTGTTGTTATTCTGCCTCTCACTGTTCAAATAAACCTGCCATTAAAATTATAGACTAGTAATTTCTTTGTCAGTGGGCAAACGTACAAAATCAGCAGGGGATCAAATACTTTTTTCCCTCACTGTATGCATTAGTTCTGCCCGTACCTCTTTGTGCCTGTGTAGTGGGCAGGCAAGTGTGGTGGAGCAGCAGGTCCAGCACACGGGGTGTCCAGCAGAGGAGAGGAACTCCCCATGGCCGTGGCCGGGGAAGCAGAGGTCGGCGGCGCTGTGAGCGGCGTCAGTTGCGCGGCGTCTGTGGTAGAAGGCACAGGCCTCTGCTGAAGATTATCATCCGCAGACACATCATACGGCTTGCCGGACACGTCACACACTCGGCCCTGTGATTGTGGAGGTGAGACAGGTTCGCGCGTGGCAACGAATGGCTTGTCGCTGGACAAACATCGACGGCAACATCGGGAGAACGCGGCACGAACTCGTGCAGAGTTTCTGGCACCATATGAATTTACACTCCTTGTAGGTATGTACGTTGAACCTCGTTCGCGCCATACGTCAGCCAGCCGTGCTAATCGGAGGTGCAGATGGATGCAATTGAAGGACGTGGAGCAGAGGTGTCAAAATGAAAAAAAATAATTGATACAGAAATTACACAAGTCCAGGGGACTTCACCAAGGCCGTGTTATCCCAGACTCTGACAGAGCACAAAGGAAGATTGGCAATGACAAAAAATGGCTTCATAACTTTCATTGTCAGATGGCACACTTGCATCTTCAGTCTTCAGTCGGCGTAAGTAATTTAAGAATGCACGCATGATGCGTGACACCAACTAAAATGGCATCGATGCTGACTAATCACATCCTCTCCAAGATGTGGAACTCAAGAGACGAGGATAGCCTCTTCCAAACAGGACTACCCTTGACAATTGAGTTGTCGCCTGGGTAAAAATAAAATGAACTAGGAGATTTCAACTTGAAAATCCAAACCATCGCACCAACAGTAATGGACGGAATCCTATATGAGGCGCACACTGCAGTAGCTTCAGGTGGACTCTGGTACCTGCTTTATCGTCTGTGTGAGAAGCATCTTCTCCCACTGAAATTCAAACAAAGTTGACAGTTAGACAGGACATGTTTTAAAACATCCGCAGTAAAATTCAAGTATGTATACCATTAAAGTAAACTATTTTTTTATTTACCAGGTTAGGCCCATTGAGAGCTATTAAGCTCTTTTTCAGAAGCGACCTGGCAACAAATTATAGCTTAACGAATTGGCTTATCACGTGGAAATTTATAGCAGCCAAATACTCTAAACGCATTACTTACAAATAGCTCACAAAGCGGTTATCCTCCCACTACCCTTGGGTTACCTCCTGTCCCGGTCCAGCCGAGACAGTCTGTGAATTGGCATCTGTATTTGGGTGGCATGAATTAATTTGTACCGAGATCTGGTACCGGTACTGTGCTGAACTTTACTACTGCATGGTTGTTGACAGACCTAGACCGACTGAAACATAGGTCTGGGTTTGATCTCCATAGTGGAAAAGGTGGTAACCCGAAAACTAACCCAAACCCTTCCACATTCAACGATAAACACTTTCAAACCGAGTTCGCTCGGAAATGACCCCACTAAACCGCACGTATGTAAACGTTTGACTTCAGTGGTTCCTCCGCCGCGTGCGAACGATGAAGTGCACGGCCTCTCGTGATGATGACCTCACACCCACATGGCTGCATGAAAGGCGGTGCTGACGAGCATGAGGCAGGTGGAAGAGGCAAAACGAGGAGGCAAGATTAGAGTGCTGTAGTTGGTGGGGTATAGTGGGGCCTATTTCCGAATGATTGATTTATGTGGAAATGAAATTGGTCAAGAGTCCGTTACTTTGTAAACATTAGCATGTATCTACTTTAAAACCAAGTCTGCAGGGGTGGGGAAGATGAGGTCTGTTCATTCTGGTGGGCAAAGAGAATTTAGACACTCCAAGTTAAGTCTGGTGGCATACGAATGAAATGCACCTTACAAATGTAAATAATGATTATTAATCCATCTTCGTCTTCACTCCCACGGTGTTTCCAACCAGGGTTAGGCCATGTAATGATCTGACGTGCTGTACACTTGTACAGTGTTACTGAATTATTGTATCATTATGAATTCAGTGCCCCTTCTGCGACCTTTTCCCTAGATACCCCTCTGGTGTATAACCTGGCCTGCTGACGTCAGGGCCGTAAGCCGCAGATCCTTTTCCCTGCCAGCAGCCAGCGCTATACTATTACATTACCATTCTATGCCACTACACAGGGACTCCTCTACTTACGAACATTCGACTTACGAACTTTCAGAGATATGGTCAAACCTGTCCGTATGTCCAGTTTCCTGTTCGGACCGAGAGTCGTAAGTTCAACCGCCGCACAATAGGTGGTGATGGTGGCATCTACATCTGCAGAACGTGAAGAACTAGAAGCAACTTTTAAAGCCATTCCCCGTGTTTAGTGTACAAGCCGTAAAACGTGTTTGAAATCGACGGGAGTAAAGTTGGACTCACGAACAAATCGACTGACGAACAGACCTCTGGAACCGAACTCGTTTGTACGTACAAGAGTCTGTATATGGTGGTCACTCTGAACAACACAGACCCAGCCTCCTTTTGATTATTTTTGGTCCATTAGGACATTACCAGACGCATCTTTCTGTGCTAACGACCACACAATACACATTAGAGGTGTCACAACAGGTCACGTTTAATCGTCTAAACTTGTCTGGAGTAAGTCGCATACGGTAGACATTTCTGCACATTTGCAGAATTACATGTCTATGATAAAGGAACCATGTGTATTGCATTACACAGGGGTGCTTGATCAAGTGTGGATGCAGATTTCTGCAGCAATACAGGGAATAGGTTGTTCACAGCGCCACTGATTAATCAGAATCTTTTTTAAATCCTGGAGGAATCCGATGAGCTATGAAGATCTTTTCACATATGTCCAGTAGGGGCGGGTCAGCGAGCTATTTCCAAAACCGATGAGAGGCAAGATGGAGAAAATGTAAGCAAATTGCTAAAAATACAAAGTACATACATTCCTGCCAATTTGTCAACAAATGCAAGCTTGGGCAAGGTAGCAACACAACAACCACAGCTCCAGACCACGACAAGACTCCACAAAGTCCCTCAATTGCATTGCATTAAAATTGAACGTTTAATGAGCGATATTTGAAATAGCGTCACCAAATGACAATATTCCCGTCGAAAACTTGACTAATGAATGAGGCTAAGACGCTTGCAGTAATGTTCAAATATGCATCACTAGCCATTCAGAAGTGGTAGGCCTCACGTGACCACAGGGCACCACAGTGGCAATATGTTAACTACCTCGCCTGGTACGCAGGAGGCCGTGGATTCAATCCCCACCCTGTCGCCTGCTGTATATTTTGAGGTTGCATGTCTTTCTCACTACATTTAGAATAAACATCACAGTTTAGAGTATTTGGCCTCTATAAATTTCCACGGGATAAGCCACTTCGTTGAAGATAACATTTGTGATAGCCAGGTTGCTTCTGAAAAATAGCTCCATAGCTCAGTGGGGCCTCAAACTGGTAAAATAAAAAAAATATATAGTTTATATTCTTGGTTCTCTCGGTAAAGTCACGTAGAAGGGAAACAATAAAATAATAAAAATATAAAACAATAAAATTCTCACGACGTTTCGACTGCAACACAAGCAATCAACATCACCTGATGATCATCATCACTTGATGATGGTCTCCTTGAGTGAGTGTGAGTTTGTGTGAGTGACTGTGATTCTCTGAGTGACTCTGTCAGTCTCTTGAGTGTGGCTCTGTGAGTCTGAGAGAGTGACTCTGTGAGTATCTTGAGTGTGGCTGTGAGTCTCTGAGTGTGGCTCTGTGAGTCTAAGTGAGTGACTCTGTGAGTCTCTGAGTGTGGCTCTGTGAGTCTGAGTGAGTGACTCTGTGAGTCTCTGAGTGTGGCTCTGTGAGTCTGAGTGAGTGGCTGTGAGTCTCTTGAGTGTGGCTGTGAGTCTCTGAGTGTGGCTCTGTGAGTCTGAGTGAGTGACTCGTCATCACCATCGTCATCAACATCATCATCACCGTCGTCACCATCTTCATCACCACCTCCATTACCCAGGTGCCATGGGGTGACACGCTGAGATGGGATGGGTGGCCAGCACCACGCCTGGCCGCCTTTGTATCCTCCCATTCACCGAACCTGGATACTCATTTTAAGGCAGAATAGACCTGGGATGGGACCGAGATTGGTTCAGATACTCGTCACCAATGTTGGCCGTGAGTGGGAATAGAACTCGGGTCGCCGGATCCCGTCGCTCGGTGCGCTAACCACTTCGGCACCGCTCCCCATGTAATCCTCACTTCAAGCACACACCTCATCACCGACACAGCTTCCACATCGTCATATCCACCACTCCTCCCCCAGACCCATCGCTTACAACACTCTCACCCCTTCCCTCTCCACAATGCCGATGCACCTCACACTCCCCACACCTCCCATGCTCCCACCAGCAGCTTCCACTCCCGATGACGCCTCCTCACAATACCCCTTCACTCCCTCCCATCGGACCGCCATTCTCAAACTATGACTTTTAAAGTAAACTATATTTTGATTTAAAGCTTTCGTGAATGCAGGGATTCATATTCTTGGTTCTTTCGGTAAAGTCACGTAGAAGGGAAACAATAAAATAATAAAAATATAAAACAATAAAATTCTCACGACGTTTCGACTGCAACACAAGCAATCATCATCACCTGATGATGATCATCATCACCTGATGATTGCTTGTGTTGCAGTCGAAACGTCGTGAGAATTGTATTGTTTTATATTTTTATTATTTTATTGTTTCACTTCTATGCGACTTTACCGAAAGAACCAAGAATACAAACTATATTTTTTATTTTACCAGTTTGAGGCCCCACTGAGCTATGGAGCTATTTTTCAGAAGCAACCTGGCTATCACAAATGTTATCTTCAACGAAGTGGCTTATCCCGTGGAATTTTATAGAGGCCAAATACTCTAAACGCGTGATGTTTATTCTAAATGTAGTGAGAGAGACATGCAACCTCAAAATATACAGCAGGCGACAGGGTCCGGATTGAATCCATGGCCTCCTGCGTACCAGGCGAGGTAGTTAACATATTGCCACTGTGGTGCCCTGTGGTCACGTGAGGCCTACCACTTCTGAATGGCTTGTGATGCATATTTGAACATTACTGCAAGCGTCTTAGCCTCATTCATTAGTCAGGTATTCGAAGGGAATATTGTCATTTGGTAACGCTATTTCAAATATCGCTCATTAAACGTTCAATTTTAATGCAATGCAATTGAGGGACTTTGTGGAGTCTTGTCGTGGTCTGGAGCTGTGGTTGTTGTGTGGCTACCTTGCCCAAGCTTGCATTTGTTGACAAATTGGCAGGAATGTATGTACATTGTATTTTTAGCAATTTGCTTACATTTTCTCCATCTTGCCTCTCATCGGTTTTGGAAATAGCTCGCTGACCCTCCCCTACTGGACATATGTGAAAAAGATCTTCATAGCTCATCGGATTCCTCCAGGATATAAAAAAGATTCTGATTCTGATTAATCAGTGGCGCTGCGAACAACCTATTCCCTCTATTGCTGCGGGAATCTGCATCCACACATGATCAAGCACCCCTGTCTAATGCAATACACATGGTTCCTTTGTCATAGGCATGTAATTCTGCAAATGTGCAGAAATGTCTACCGTATGCGACTTACTCCAGACAAGGTTAGACAATTAAACGTGACCTGTTGTGACACGTCTAATGTGTATTGTGTGGTCGTTAGCACAGAAAGATGCATCTGGTAATGTCCTAATGGACCAAAAATAGTAAAAAGGAGGCTGGGTCTGTGTTGTTCAGAGTGACCACCATATACAGACTCCTGTACGTACAAACGAGTTCGGTTCCATAGGTCTGTTCGTAAGTCGATTTGTTCGTGAGTCCAACTTTACTCCCGTCGATTTCAAACACGTTTTACGACTTGTACACTAAAAACGGGGAATGGCTTTAACAGTTGCCTCTGGTTCTTCACGTTCTGCAGATGTAGATGCCACCATCACCACCTATTGTGCGGTGGTTGAACTTGCGACTCTCGGTCCGAACAGGAAACTGGACATACGGACAGGTTTGTTCATATCTCTGAAAGTTCGTAAGTCGAATGTTCGTAAGTAGAGGAGTCCCTGTGTAGTGGCATAGAATGGTAATGTAACAGTATAGCGCCTGCTGCTGTCAGGGAAAGGGAGCTGAGGCTTACGGCCCTGACGTCAGCAGGCCAGGTTATACACAAGAGGGGGATCTAGGGAAAGGTCACAGAAGGGGCACTGAATTCATAATGATACAATAATTCAGTAACACTGTACAAGTGTACAGCACGTCAGATCATTACATGGCCTAACCCTGGTTGGAAACACCGTGGGAGTGAAGAAGAAGATGGATTAATAATCATTATTTACATTTGTAAGGTGCATTTTATCCGTATGCCACCAGACTTAACTTGGAGTGTCTAAATTCTCTTTGCCCACCAGAACGAATAGACCTCATCTTTCCCACCCCTGCAGACTTGGTATTAAAGTAGATACATGCTAATGTTTACAAAGTAACGGGCTCTTGACCAATTTCATTTCCACATAAATCAATCATTTGGAAATAGGCCCCACTATTCCCCACCGACTACAGCACTCTAATCTTGCCTCCTCGTTTTGCCTCTTCCACCTGCCTCATGCTCGTCAGCACCGCCTTTCGTGCAGCCATGCGGGTGTGAGGTCATCATCACGAGAGGCCGTGCACTTCATCGTTCGCACGCGGCAGAGGAACCACTGAAGTCAAACGTTTAAATACGTGCGGTTTAGTGGGGTCATTTCTGAGCGAACTCGGTTTTAGAAGTGTTTATCGTTGAATGTGGAAGGGTTTGGGTTAGTTTTCGGGTTACCACCTTTTCCACTATGGAGATCAAACCCAGACCTATGTTTCAGTCTGTCTAGGTCTGTCAACAACCATGCAGTAGTAAAGTTCAGCACAGTACCGGTACCAGATCTCGGTACAAATTAATTCATGCCACCCAAACACAGATGCCAATTCACAGACTGTCTCGGCTGGACCGGGACAGGAGGTAACCCAAGGGTAGTGGGAGGATAACCGCTTTGTGAGCTATTTGTAAGTAATGCGTTTAGAGTATTTGGCTACTATAAATTTCCACGTGATAAGCCACTTCGTTAAGCTATAATTTGTGGCCAGGTCGCTTCTGAAAAAGAGCTATATAGCTCTCAATGGGCCTTACCTGGTAAACAAAAAATAGTTTACTTTAATGGTATACATACTTGAATTTTATTGCGGATGTTTTAAAACATGTCTTGTCTAACTGTCCACTTTGTTTGAATTTCAGTGGGAGAAGATGCTTCTCACACAGACGTTAAAGCAGGTACCAGAGTCCACCTGAAGCTACTGCAGTGTGCGCCTCATATAGGATTCCATCCATTACTGTTGGTGCGATGGTTTGGATTTTCAAGTTGAAATCTCCTAGTTCATTTTATTTTTACCCAAGCGACAACTCAATTGTCAACGGTAGTCCTGTTTGGAAGAGGCATCCATGTCTCTTGAGTTCCACATCTTGGAGAGGATGTGATTAGTCAGCATCGATGCCATTTTAGTTGGTGTCACGCATAATGCGTGCATTCTTAAATTACTGACGCTGACTGAAGACTGAAGATGCAAGTGTGCCATCTGACAATGATAGTTATGAAGCCATTTTTTGTCATTGCCAATCTTCCTTTGTGCTCTGTCAGATTCTGGGATAACACGGCCTTGGTGAAGTCCCCTGGACTTGTGTAATTTCTGTATCAATTTTTTTTGTTTCATTTTGAAATCTCTGCTCCACTTCCTTCAATTGCATCCATCTGCACCTCCGATTAGCACGGCTGGCTGACGTACGGCGCGAAAGAGGTTCAACGCACATACCTACAAGGAGTGTAAATTCATACGGTGCCAGAAACTCTGCACGAGTTCGTGCCGCGTTCTCCCGATGTTGCCGTCGATGTTTGTCCAGCGACAAGCCATTCGTTGCCACGCGCGAACCTGTCTCACCTCCACAATCACAGGGCCGAGTGCGTGACGTGTCTGGCAAGCCGTGTGATGTGTCTGCGGATGATAATCTTCAGCAGAGGTCTGTGCCTTCTCCCACAGACGCCGCGCAACTGACGCCGCTCCCAGCGCCGCCGACCTCTGCTTCCCCGGCCACGGCCACGGGGAGTTCCTCTCCTTTGCTGGACACCCCGTGTGCTGGACCTGCTGCTCCACCACACTTGCCTGCCCACTACACAGGCACAAAGAGGTACGGGCAGAACTAATGCATAAACGCTTTCAACATAAGTTGGAGAGAGCTGAGCCTTTCTAGGAATTCGGCAATGCTTTCCCACCTGTGACTGCTCCCGATATATGACTCGAGAGCATGTAGGTTTTGCTTGCAGGCCACACACACACACACATGAATGATGTGTTTGGTATTATCTCATGGAAAATAATAAGTTGCACAAGGACCAGGGTCATACCCCATTCATTCTGAACGATTAAACCAAACTGACCCACGTTCACACACGAGAGCAGAGAGGTTGGCTGCAGGGTGATGCGCGCAAAGAACGCGTCACTGTGAAAGTGTTAGAAGGTTCCCCTTCGTACCTTCTTACTCTCCCTCCCACCCCCTCCTTCCGGTCAGGTGATTTTGAAGTGTCGTCGTCACGCGAGGACGTGGACCGAGACAGCGCGTGGAACCAGTGGCTGCGCTCCGAGATTCCGGGGCTCTTCCTGCTGGCCCTGCACACATTTACCGTGAGTTGGCGCAGATGTGGCCTCGCGACTGGGGCTGCCACCTGTCTGTGTTTGACCCCCGGACAGTGTTCGGGTGGCAGCAGGAATTGATTTGTGTCGAGATCTGGTACCCCGGGTATGACTATGGTTGAATTTTATCACCGTGAACGGCACAGTTTTAACAGTAGACCTGGGCTCGCTGAGAAATGTGCCTGGGTTTGCTCTGTCGTGGAAATGGTGGCAACTGTACTTGGGGCATCGGCACGTGTATTCGCGCTCCTGCTCCATTTACACCTAGAGTCACGTGCTCGTCTCGTGTGGGGAGTGGTGGTGTAGCTGTTAGGGGGCATCCATTTAGTATGTATGCATGGAGGGGGGAGGAGGGGTTAACCCAAATGCGTACGCTTGCGTATGGGGGTCTACTGACAATGTGTAAGCCGACTGCAACGGCATGAATCTGCCCATCGCAGTGACATGGGGAAGTAATTGCTTCCGACAAAGGCGTTCTATGACCTTTTAAATCGTACTCAGGTTTGAGAACGGGGACAGTTTGCATTAATGATCCTGAATCATTACAATTCCTTGACTCTCCGGCAGTGGTGAATCGTTCCAACCACCAGTAGGAATCGTGTATATGTGTGTACGTGTATGCACAGCTGTACCCATTGGCTTCTGTTGTGGTCATGTACGTTTATTTTTTATTTCGTGGAATATCACTTGCTGTATTCCACGCGGTGAGTTCTTTGTGTAGATAGGAATCATGTTATGTAGAGAATATAAATCTTATTCAGTACCTCTATATGTCTCCCACAGACGAGCGGGGAGACAGCAGCCAGGCGGTGAGCCGGCACTCCCAACAATCGCCCAAGATCTGCGGTTCTCTTTGCATTCCGATATTTGCAGCCACTTACTGAGTGTTTACATGTGGGGGGGAAACCAGTACACTCGCAGAAAACGAACGAATGTGAGCAAGGGGGCAACGTTCTATCCCGTGCAGATGGAAAGGATTCCACAGTTGTGTTCCACTGCCTCCTGGCAAGCCAGGGTATGACTCATCCTCGATGCCCACCGGAAGGGAGATTGCACACTTGCAATTGAATTCTCTGAGATTATTTATATCATGGGGTAGGCAGTGACAAAGCCCCTGACTCACTTAACACGAACATGCGGTCCAGTGCATTGTACGTGCAAGGATACTCGCTTTCCAAAATGCATTAATGTGTGTTGTGCTTGAATCTTGACTTAAAGCTTTCGTGACTGCAGGAATTAATATTCTTTGGGTCTTTCGATAAAGTCACGTAGATAGAACAATAAAATAATAAAAATAAAGTGAATACAAAATAATAATAATAAAAATATCACGACGTTTCGATCGCAACACAAGCAATCTTCATCATTTTTCGCCTGATGACGATTGCTTGTGTTGCGATCGAAACGTCGTGATATATTTTACTTTTGTATTCACTTTATTTTTATTTATTGTTCTATCTACGTGACTTTACGGAAAGACCCAAAGAATATGTGTTGAACTTCTTTCGCAGTGTACGTAGCCAACCGTGCTAATCTGTGGTACATTAACACCTTGCCACAAATGCCCTGTTGCTCATGAGCCCAGCGACTCAAATGAATCAGGCGCAAGGTTTGCGTGATTAATGCTTACATAGTGGGGTCTATAATGAACAATATGGCTGAAGCTCGAGTTCTGTTCATTTAAAACCAAACGTGTTTCTTACCAACCATACCTGGTGTTTGCACACAGATACAGATTATGGGCGATGCGTTCTACACCATTCGGAATGCGCTGTTGCAATGTGCAGCCACAGCTGCTGCAAAAATATTTGTCTCGGTTTGATCCACTGAACAATATCCACTGACCACACCGCACGCGCAACAATGATATAACTATGAACAAAAATATAAATAAATTAGGATGGTTTATTAAATATATTGCACGTAAGAAAATACAGCAATAGACGTAAAAATACATGGCAGTTTAACACGTAGGCTTTCGCGACAAATATCCATAATACAGGTTTTACGGGTTGGATCGCGTAAATATATGTGTCATTATGAGACCTTTGCCAGTAGCAAGATATAGTAATAGGTTTTTACCCTTTTATCTGGCACCAAAACTGACACCTTTATACAAGGGATCATGTTTGCAATAACCACAACACAAGCAGTCAAAATGCAAACAAAAAGAGACAATTCTGATAATAATATACACTGTCCTTGAAGCTGATTGGTCCACACCCGAGATGGCTTTTCTTAGAGCCTAGTCTCCACTGGTGTTGGACCAGATGACGCCAAAAGGCATACAACTCAAAAACAGCGCACTATCAGAGTATTGAGAGCTCGGGGTAAGAATTTACATTATGAGACCTCCTTTGCCAGTAGCAAGATATAGTAATAGGTTTTTACCCTTTTATCTGGCACCAAAACTGACACCTTTATACAAGGGATCATGTTTGCATAAAGGTGTTAGTTATGGTGCCAGATAAAAGGGTAAAAACCTATTACAATTTAAATGTGTCATTAAACCCGCCACCACCCGACAGCCAACTAGTAAGGGTTGTCACGTAAACAGAACATGCCAATTCATCACTAGTACAGCACACCGGTGTGTGGTGTAGCCATTTCTGTGAGCAGTCACAAGCTAATCACTCAGCTATTTCAATGCTAAATTCTATGCTAATTCCTTTGTCAAGGGGTGCCTCTGTGGATGTGTATACTTTAACTTAGCTATTTCAATGCTAAATTCTATGCTAATTCCTTTGTCAAGGGGTGCCTTTGCGGATGTGTATGCTTTAACATAGCCATTTCTGTGACCAGTGACAAGCTAATCACTCAGCCATTTTAATGCTAAATTATATGCTAATTCCTTTGTCAAGGCGCTCTGTTTCTTCTCACACAGCTTAAAGGTCGCGATCTGAGCGTGGCTTATTCGCTCCAGCGCTGTCCTCCAGACAGTCTCGTCCCTTCACCTGATGAAGGCCGCTTGTGTTGTGGCCGAAACGTCGTGAGAATATTATTGTGTTATTTTATTTTATCAATTTATTATTTTATTCTCATTCTACGTGACTTTACCAAAAGAACCAAGAATATGTTGAACTTCTTTTATACCATACGTAGCCAACCGTGTTAATCGGAGGTATTTGTTGCTGGCCATTTGGCATTTTAGGCCTTTGGGCCTTTGTGCCTGTGGTCAGCAACCGTGATTGATAAAACGTCCCATATGCATAGTGATACTATGGCATCCACTGCATGGTGATAAATAAATTATGTATTAGCGCGTGCGTGTGCTCAACGGTGGATGTCTTGTGTTCCAGAGGAAAAGCCCTTCCCGTGCAGTGACTGATCGTACGGAGCGACGCAGAAGTCGAAGCTCAAGAGACACGTCCTGAGCGTTCACCACGTGCCCTTCGATAGCGCGCTGGACTCGGACTGCGCCAAGAAGAGAAGGCGGCTGGCTGGGTGCCGAGACCACGGCTCAACTCTGGATTTGGAGCGCGCACGATGCTCACGGAGAACTCTCTGATGATTTATTTCATCTTGAAGATGAATCCTTGCAGTCACGAAAGCTTTTAATTGAGAGGTGGCCATGTTAGTGAGACCGCAGCCCATTAATGCAGAGGCACCTAACAGGGCAATGCAACTCAGAGAGTCGGAGATAACAGCCAAACGGCAGGAACGAATGGGAGCGCCACAGCAAGTTACGACTTTGCTTGGTTAATAACGTCCTTCCAATGATTGCTCAGCTTATACCCATCTTCTCAGTTGAAATTGTCTCCGTGTTTATTTTTCTGGATGGCTTCATGGACAAATCTTTTATGGTAGCCCAAAGGTTTGCAGAGTACCTTGGCCTCGGAAAAAATAATATCGTGCGAGCCCACTGCGTTATAACAATGATCATCCACGGCAGAGGTATTGGTTCTGCCATGTTTCAAATCTGCCTTGTGTTCGCGAACACGGTCTGAGACATGTCGTTTCGTTTCCCCAATATAACTGCTGCTGCAGACACAGCTTAGTTTGTAAACGCCTGGGTATTGCATGTCAGGAATGACATCCTTCACAGGTGGGATAAAATCATGGATTTTGTGTTCTGTATTGAATCGGACCTGGATCTTGTGTTTGTTTAAGATTTTGGAAATATTTTTGGTAACACCTGCTATGTATGGCAAGGTGATGGTTTTGATTGGGCCCTCAGATGGTTGTCTCTCCATAGCTGGAGATACAGCTTTGCGGATTGTGCGGTCTGAGTATCCATTCATCTTGAGGGCTTGGTGTATGTGTAGAGGCATTAATTGGCACTGCCCATCCTGTTAGCGAGTAGCTCCCCCTTCTCTTCAACAGGGGGTGGAAGCGCTATCACGCCACTGTTAATGACTATGGCCCAAGCGGCCAACGACAATCCCTGGGAAGTGGATCCTGAGACACATTCCCCGGACCTCGGG
Source organism: Petromyzon marinus (assembly GCF_048934315.1). Lineage (NCBI taxonomy): Eukaryota > Metazoa > Chordata > Hyperoartia > Petromyzontiformes > Petromyzontidae > Petromyzon > Petromyzon marinus. Next base: position 209,340 of record NW_027423168.1, read on the forward strand.
AGGGGGGACTGGGGGATGATGTCACCTTCCAGAAAGTTTTGGAAGGGAGGCGTGGCTAGGGCGGAGCAAGCCACGAACCAGTATATAAGCCGGACCTCTCAAGGGTCCGGCTCAGGCATCTCCAAGCCGAAGACTGTAGACCTGGGCTGAAGTTAGGACCCTGGACCCCAAGCTCCGTCGTCCTTCCAAGGGTTGGAGCTCAGTGAGGCCAGTGGTCAGGACCCGAAGACCCTGGCACGGTCGGGTCAGCATAGCCTCCCCTAGGGCCCCCAGCCGGAGGACGGGGAATTAACGGGTTCCCAGTGTTAGGGCCCGTGTAGTCCGGAGGCCATACCTCCCCAGGTATCGGGTGAAGGGGCCGCTACCCCTTTGTGTTAGGGACCCTGTAAAATAATGTTAATAAATATCGTGTTGCCTCACAAGAAGTTCTCCGCCGATGATTTACCCACAACATATGTGCTCCAGTTCACTGGCTAGGTGGCGCTGGTCGGAGATGCAGTGGATTATTTTTTCCGCCTGAGGACGACCGCTTGTGTTGCGATCGAAACGTAATATATTATTTTTTATTTTATTTTTCTACCTACGTGACTTTACCGAAAGAACAAAAGGGTATGGATTTCTGCAGTCACGAAAGCTTCAAATCACCACCAAAATAAGATGTTGTATATGAACAACAATTACTAATTATCTCTATTTTCCCAATGTTACCCACCAGAGATCCTTTCTGTATATACACAACAGCAAGCTAATTATAGCACCATACGTTCAGTCCCTATTCATGACACACTTGACTCCCAATCCCCATGTAAGATTGCAATATAATTTCTGCATGAGGGCCTGTCAAAAAGTGTTGAGAATGGACACTTTTTTCAAAAAAACTACGTAAAATATTCTTAATTAAAAGTCCAGTATAGTACTATTCGTGGCACTCATAAGTGGACTTCATTATTGCTTATGCTAATTATTACAATATTAACTATTTACCCAGGAAAGCCTCATTGAGTCTAAAGACTGATTTTTTTCAGAAGTTTCCCATTGCATTGAGATATTTGGCAATTACATTAATGAGCGTTTGGCTCTGTGTGAGTAGAACCCAGAGAGACCCCCACCTTGCACATGGGGAAACAGCACAACTCTGCACAGATTCTACCCACACTCGATAAATAATTCAAACCGATCTTGATTTGAAGCTTTTGTCACTGCAGGAATCCATACTCTTTGGTTCTTTCGGTAAAGTCACTGTGGAAGAAAAATAAAATAAAATAAATCACGATGTTTCGATAGCAACACAAGCCATCGTCTTCAGGTGAAAATCGCGACAGCCGCGATGTCTGCTGTGAGCAGCACGATGTCTGCTGCCTTGTGAAGAGAAGCTGTTACCAGCAAGTCCCACATCCACAATTTGATTTTTATTTACAGGCAGTCCTCGACTTATGAACGCCCAAATTACAAACAGTCGCACTTCAGAACCAACTGCCATGAAATAATTATTTTATATGGGGTCGTCCATAAATGACCACGCGATTTTGGACGATTTTTGACCCCCCCCCCTCGTCACACGGCGTCACAAAAAGTCAGACCCCCCCTCAAATATGACGTCACAAAGCTCTGCCCCCCCCCAAACCATATTTACATTTTGAAAATTAAACATGCTTCAAATCGCTGTAAACTATTGTCATTGTAGCGCGTATTTAATGTGGTGCTGCACTCAGTTGTTGTCGGAGAAAACATTAAAAAGTCTATTTACCTAAGTAGAACGTGTTGTCTATATTTATTTAAAGTTGCGCATTTTGACGTGACGTCACATTTCTCAAACCCCCCCCCTTGTCACAAATGTCTGACCCCCCCCTCCCCAGGTGCGTGACGTCATTTATGGACGGCCCCCATCGCCTTAAAACGCGAACTCGCGCTTGCAAACTGAAACCGCGGAACTTTTTTTGTTCAGCAGCGCGATCCTCCGCGAGATGTAATGAGTCGGCCTCGCGCTGTGAGTGAGTGTGAGTGAGACAGCATCGTCCCCCACTCCTCCTGATGTCGAGGGTAAATGGGCGAGGTTTAGGCCTGTGACTCATGCAGCTGCAATGGCTGCTTTGTGTACGCGGTCCAGACCTCCCCAGAGACCCTGGCTGACAGAGGAGGTGTTCAGGATGGTTGAGAAAAAGCGACAGGCTCACTCTAATCGTATACAGCATCCCACGTCAGAGAATGAGGAGGCTTACCGCAGCCTTCGCTCGGAGGTTCGGAGAGCCGTGAGGCGCTGCAAGGATGGGTGGTGGTCGCGGGTTGCTGAGGAGATGGAGTCTGCCTCAGTGGCCCGCGATCACAAATCCCTATTTAACTCCATTAAAAAAGTAACCTACAGCGCCACACCTATTACCATTGTAGGGGTAATCGTCACTCACCACTCTGTGGGCTGGTAGCTTCCCCTTATCGTCAATAGGGGGCGGAAGCGCTATCACGCCAAGGCTAATGTCCATGGCCCAAAAAGGGGCCAAGACAATAAATATCGTTTTGCCTCATCAGAAGTTTATTCGTCAATTTATACCCACTACACCATCATTAGGGGAACGAAGGGTGATCCAATCTCCGACCCCCAGCGAAAGGTTTGCAGATTTGCTGAGCATTTCTGTGAGGTCCTGGGGGAGGGGGAATCGCTCAGCCTGGAAAACATCATGGGACGAAGTGCGGATGACCCTGCTGAGGATGCGGTGCCTCAAATATTGGAGGAGGAAGTCACCCTCTGTGAGTGGCTGGCTGAGGTGCCATCCGTTGAGGAAGTACTGAGGGCGATCCAGAGTCCGAGAACAGGAAAGGCACCGAGCAGAGATGATCTCCAAAGCGAAATGCTGAGGGAGGGTGGCGTTTGTGCGTAGACTGCCCTACATGACATCATAACAACAGTCTGGGCCACTGGGCGGGTTCTGCAGGATTGGAAGGATGCCCTGGTGGTCCCCCTCTTTAAGAAGGGGGACCGCACAGACTGTAACAACTACAGGGCATCTCACTCCTCAGTGTGCCGGGAAAGGTCCTGGTAAGGATTATTCAACATCGCCTTGCTAGGTACGCTAAGGAGAGGCTTGCGGAGCCCCAATGCGGTTTCAAGAAAGGGCGGTCCTGCAAAAATGTCATATTTTCTGTCCGTCTGCTACAGCAGAGGTGGAGGGAATTCCAACTAGACCTACATCTCTGCTTTATTGACCTGGTTAAGGCCTATGATACCATCAGTAGGCGTGGGCTCTGGGTTGTTCTTCGTGCTTTCAGAGTCCCTGACGCTCTGCTCACACTCATTAAGGACCTTCATGATGGTGAGCAGACCCGAGTAAAACTACATAGCCGGGAGTCAGAGTCATTCCCTGCGACAGGGATGTCCTCTGGCTCCAACATTATTTAACATTTATTTCGACCACATAGTTCGTGAAGCCTTCAGTAGCTGTACCAGAGGAATTTACGTCTGGTACAGATACAATGGGAGGCTGATCGATGCCCAGGGGCGGTCAAGGGATGTCTCCCTATTGGTCAACCACATTATGTATGCCGACGACCTGGTAATTGCTGCTCATTCAGAGGAGGAGTTGGAGGCGCTGCTGCTGAAACTGGAGTGTGCCACTAAGAGGTGGGGCCTTACCATCAGCCCCACCAAAACGAAGCACCTGCCTGGGTATTTTGTGCCATCGGGCACTCTACCCCCACAACTCCCAATCGGTGATGGGGCAGTTGGGGAGAGTGGAGAGTTTTCCATACCTGGGCAGTGTGCTCATGATCGGCTCCGGTTTAACAGCAGAGGTCTCACTCCGAATTAGTCGAGCAGCATTATCTTTTCATCGGTTGTATAACGTTGTGTGGAAGCTACCTGGTCTGTCGCTCCGCATGAAGCTTCGGTTCTTCTCGGCCACAGTCATTCCCTCCCTTCTCTACGCTTGCAAAACGTGGACCCCCCTAATGCTGCATCTTCACCGGTTAGAAACATTTAGGCTGGCCTGCCTACGATCAATCCTGGGTTTAACCAGGCTGGATTGTGTGAGGAGCTCACAAATCCTCGAAAGATCTGGACAAAGTCCCATCGGTGAGCTCCTCCAGCAGGCAAGGCTGCGTTGGCTGGGCCATGTAGCCCGCATGCCCAATCACTGCATGCCCAAACAGCTTTTGTTCGGCCGGATCGAGGGAGCTAAACGGGCGTGGCACGGACTAGAGAAGAGATGGAGTGATGTGGTACAGGAGGATGTGGAGCTGAGTGGACTTGCCAATGACTGGTACCAGCGGTGTCAAGATCGGCCTCTGTGGAGGAGGCTCGTGAAGGACTCTACTGGGCAGTTGGAGGCAGTCGCCCTCCAACAACAACGGAGGGCGGAGGAGCAACGCTCAGATAAACGAGCGGAGCGTCGGGTGGCTAAAGCTCAGCAAGTTGGCACATTAGGGGGCACAGGTGGTGCATCAGCCAGTAATCTCAGTCATCTCAGTCAGTCGACCAGTGGCACCTGGGTCTGCCCCGTAACCTCCTGCCAGCCGGCGATCGACACTTCACGTAGCCTCAAGGTGCACATAGCCTGGCACAAGCGTCGTGGTGACGTCACCGCCACTTAGTGGCGAATGGCAGTTGTTGTTTTGAGACAGTAAGAGAGTGTGAGGTCGACTCAGCCTCAGATGAGTACCTGGTGCGGTGTGTCGTAAACATCGTTACTGGGGGAGACAAAGGCCGCCGTGGAGGAGAATCCTAAAATAATAAAAGCTTTTATTATAATAAAAGCTTTGATTATAATATTATGATATTATAATAAAAGCTATACTAAAAGCTTTTTAAATTAAAAAAAATAATAATGAAAGCTTTAAATATTAAGAATTTATTATTTATTTTTTTCAATTGGCAGAATCTACACGCCATATTCGTGGTTCTTCAGGTAAAGTCACGTAGATTTGAAAATAAAAATAATTAAATTTAATTTAAAAATATAAATTATAATATTTAAACTAATAAAAGCTTTTATTAGTTTCAATTTATTATTTTCAATTTATTATTTTAATTTTATTAACAGGTCCCTGCAGGGTGGGCTGGTAGGACAAGTCTCTGCGCTGTCTATTGCTGATTTTACACCCAACAGCACGAGATTTCACTTCGTTAAAGTATTGAAAGGGGACGGACGGACGGACACATTAATCTATTGCAGGCTGGTACACTCAGTTTACAACTTCGTTCCTACCAGTATTTCACTTCGTTAAAGTATTGAAAGGGGACGGACGGACGGACACATTAATCTATTGCAGGCTGGTACACTCAGTTTACAACTTCGTTCCTACCAGTATTATGACTTTACCGAAGGAAGCAATAATCTGGCGTGTAGATGCTGCCATCTGCTGGCCACCATTGTTGGGTGTAGATTGTGACTTAAAACTTTCGTGACTTCAGGAATTCATATTCTTGGTTCTTTCGGTAAAGTCACGTCCATAGAAAATAAAAAAAAATATCAAATCAAATAAAAATGTGAAATTTTAAATAATAAAAGCAAAAAACCCACATTCATATTCTTGGTTCTTTCGGTAAAGTCACGGAGATAAAAACATTTTTTTTTAAATTATCAGTTGAATAAAAGCTTTTAATATTATTTAAGCTTTTATTATATTCAATTTATCATTTTAATTTTTTAATTGGCAGAATCTACACGCCACGTTGGTGGCCGGCAGGTGGCAACATCTACACGCCGAATTCTTGTTTTTTTCGTTAAAGTCACGTAGATTTTAAAATAAAAATAATATAACTTAATTTAAAAATACAAATAATAAATTGAAAATAATAAAAGCTTTCATAATTTTCATTTTTAAAATTGTATTATTATTTTCTATCTACGTGACTTTACCGAAAGAACCAAGAATCTGGCGTGTAGAAGCTGCCATCTGGTGGCCACCAACGTTGGCAGGTGGCAGCATCTACACGCCAGATTCTTGGTTCTTTGGGTAAAATATAAATAATAAAGAAAAGTTTAAAAAAATCATGATTTAGTATTTTTTCATTTAATTCTATTATTTTCATTTTCAAATCTACGTTACTTTACCGAAAGAACCAAGAATATGGCGTGTAGATTCTGCCAATTAAAAAAAATTGCAAATTAAAATAATAAATTGAAAATAATAAAAGCTTTCATTATTTTCCATTTATCTTTTGTATTTTTTTATTTAATTTTATTATTTTTATTTTCAACCTACATGGCTTTACCGAAAAAAACTAGAATATGAATCTGGATTTTGATTACTATTTTCAATCTATTTTAATTTTTAAATTGGCAGCATCTACACGCCATATTCTTGGTTCTATCGGTAAAGTCACGTCGATAGAAAATAAAAAAAAAAATCAAATAAAATCAAATAAAAAGTGTGAAATGGAAAATAATAAAAGCAAAAAAAACCCACATTCATATTCTTGGTTCTTTCGGTAAAGTCACAGAGATAAAAAAAATGAAACAAAATTTTGATTTTAAAATAATAAATTGAAAATAATAATAAAAGCTTTTATTATTTTCCATTTTTTTTGTATTTTTAAATTGGCAGAATCTACACGCTATATTCTTAGTTCTTTGGGTAAAGTCACGTAGATACAAAATATAAATAATAAAAGAAAAGTAAAAATTTAAATAATATTTAAAAAAATACTTATTTTATTTTATTGTTTCCTTTCTACGTGACTTTACTGAAAGAACCAATTATATGAATCCCTGCAGTCACGAAAGCTTTAAATCAAAATATAATAATAACAATTCATGATTTTCATTTAATTATTTTCTTTTTATTTTCAAATCTACGTGACTTTACCGAAAGAACCAAGAATATGGCGTGTAGATTATGCCAATTTAAAAAATTACAAATAAAAGTAATTTTATTATTTACGATTTATTTTTTCTTTAATTTATTTCATTATTTTTAAATCTACGTGACTTTACCGAAAGAACCAAGAATATGAATCTGGATTTTTGCTTATTAATTTCAAATTTATTATTTAAATTTTTCAATTTGCAGAATCTACACGCCACGTTAGTGGCCAGCAGATGGCAGCATCTACACGCCATAATCTTTGTTCATCTTCTTTGGTTCTTTCAGTAAAGTCACGTAGCATGAGAATAAAATAATAAATTAAAAAATAAAATAACACAATAAAATTCTCACAACGTTTCGGCCACAACACAAGCGGCCTTCATCAGGTGAAGGGACGAGACTGTCTGGAGGACAGCGCTGGAGCGAACAAAGCCAAGCTCAATTCGAGACCTTTAAGCTGTGTGAGAAAAACAAAGCGCCTTGACAAAGGAATTAGAATTGAATTTAGCATTGAAATGGCTGAGTGATTAGCTTGTGACTGGTCACAGATATGGCTATGTTAAAGTCAAAGCATACACATCCACAGAGGCACCCCTTTACAAAGGAATTAGCATATAATTTAGCATTGAAATAGCTGAGTGATTAGCTTGTGACTGGTCACAGAAATGGCTATGTTAAAGTCAAAGCATACACATTCACAGAGGCACCTAGTAAAAATCAAACAGGAAAATTTAGCATTGAAATAACTGAGTGATTAGCTTGTGACTGGTCACAGAAATGGCTATGTTAAAGTCAAAGCATACACATTCACAGAGGCACCTAGTAAAAATCAAACAGGAAAATTTAGCATTGAAATAACTGAGTGATTAGCTTGTGACTGGTCACAGAAATTGCTATGTTAAAGTCAAAGCCTACACATCTGAGCTATTAATAGTAACTGGGTCAGTGTCTACTTCAAATATTGTTCAGGCTCAGGAGACTTCCAAAGTTATTCGTGATGTTATACATTTGGTTCGTTTTGAGCATAATCGCGACCTTATATAATTATTACGTGATACACACGCTGAATATACGCACACAAACATCGTGTACACGTGTGTCATGTCCTCTATTGTCCACATAGACGGCTTGTGCTGACGAGAGAACGATCTTAACGTACAATTTCGTGACATGTATCAGCCCTTTGTCGATCCAGCGTTTTGATAGAGGCCTCCCCCACACCATGTCGTTCGTGGGAGTTGTTTAACCATACTTCACCATGCCGGTCAATGCGGGTTTGGTGAAGTGAGGAGGCCCAGAAACTTGTATATGCAGATACGAGTTTGCCTGTGCTTGCATCTGCAGAATTACATTCTCACACATCTTCAAGTGTAGTTTAATACTTCTAAAAATGCATTTATTCTTGAGGATTCCATAAAGTACTGTGGTAAAAAGAAAACAACTTGATTTGAATAAATTTCGATTTACAGCTTTCGTGACTGCAGGGATTCATCTTCTTGGTTCTTTCGGTAAAGTCACGTAGAAGGGAAATAATAAAATAATAAAAATAAAACATAATAAAATAAAATTCTCACGACGTGTCGGCCACAACACAAGCAGCCGTCCTCAGGTGAAGAAACAGAACTGTCGGAAAGACAGCGCTCCAATGAACACTGCTAAGCTTGGCAGCGTATTTTAAGCTGGGTGGGAGGAGCAGAGCGCCTTGCCAAAAGAGTTTACATATCAACAGAAGAATTTAGCATTGAAGTAGCTGTGTTAATGTGATAGATTAGCAGGATGGTAAAGTCAGAAATTAGCATGTAACTGGGATATTAGCATGATGTTAATGTGAGGAATTAGCATGTAACTTGTCACGGAAGTAGCTATGTTAAAGTCAGAGTTTATATATCAACAGAGGCATTTAGTATATTGACGCTAAAGAACTGCAACTACCCAACTTTCATACAATAAACCGATGTGAAAGAACTAAATATAAACTACATCAATATAATCAATGTACTCAATATATTCTCCACTAAGCTGAGCTACTAACAATAAGTCATTATACATTACACTTCTATGTCGCAAAAATTATTATAATATGCCTCCAAATAATATTTGTATTATAAACTGCCATAGACAGACACCAACATTGAATTATACACTGCGTTACTATACACTACCTTAGATTATAATAATATTAGACTTGTAATATTACACTATGTATTATTTTACCAACCCTACTATACCACACTGCTGTATATTGACTATACAATTACGATACTATATAATACCAAATAAATAATATTAAACATTACACTGAGTACTTTGTTGAACAGGGAATGCTTTGAGCTTGTGGGTTGAATCCATCTGTGTGGAGTTGTGTTATTTCTCCATATGCAAGGTGGGGTCTCTCTGGGTTCCACTCACACAAACATCTCAATGCAATGGGACCTTTCTGAAAATGCAGTACTTAGACTCAATGAAGCTTTCCTGGGTAACTAGTTGACATTGTAATATTAGCATGAGAGATAATGACGTTCCCTTATAAGTGCCATTAATAGTACTATACTGTACTTTTAATGAAGACTATTTTACGTAGTTTTTTGTAAAAAAGTGTCCATTCTCAAAACTTTTTGAGGTGTCCGTCTGAAGTTCGTCACGCGGACGTCTCGAACGGCTGACTCCCCTCCTGCGTGGACCGCGATGATTTTTGAAGAAGACTGTCTTGCTACCTGAATCCCCCTCCCTTTATCCCACCTACAACAAAGGAATTTCGCCGTTTCGCTCTCTTGGCCTCCCGTCCAATCAGGGGCTCGGATTTTCCCGCCCTTTCGATACCGGGATCCCAGCTCGGGTGATGTCGCCGCAGTGATCTCTCTGACGTCCGCTCTCTGTTCTCCCGCTACCAGTCCACTGACCCGTGCTTGTGCGTGTGTGGTTCCACTCGCGGTGGCACGATGGCCCTTGCCGTGACCATGCAACTTTAATATTAGGTCATGGCGCCGCAGTGCATGTCAGCTACAGGGGGAAGATCGCCCAATTTCCTGGCCGCAGGAAACCATGAAGTTCGATCCCATTAGGGACTTCTGGAAAAAAACCTATCGGCCGGGTGACCTCCCCTCCCGGCTCTACGTGGGGCGTGTGTGCTTTCGTGCGGGGGGGGGGGGGGTGGCGAGGGTGCACCGCGTCGGCGTCGGCATCCCCCGGTGGCGGCTTCACGGTGGTGGGCACGGCCTCGGCAGAGCGGCTCTGCTGCGGCGGCCTCACGACTGTGCAGTGGGCAAAACGCGGACGTCTGAGAAGGCACCGGCCCCGGGAGAGTGGCGGGAAATCCGAGGCATCGGTGATGGCGTCGCGGCTGTGGGCACGGCTCCGCTGGAGCGGCTCCGCTGCGGCAGCACCACACCCTGCTGACTCAGACTGATTCGGGTAATAGTGGCTCGCAGACACGCCGGGAATAAATCGTTAGTGATCGATAACAGCCTCGTGTGGTTTCTACGAGTGTGGGGAAAGTGCATGGTGGTGTGTTTGCGCTCGCCGGAACGCGTGTGGTCGGCGCGCGGTGTCACGGTAGAAGAAACGCCGCGCCCGAAGGACTCGGCGAGTGAGCGCTTCGTCCTGTGACCCCGGACTCCAGCCCTGCTGCGTGTGGGCTATCACCAATCCCAAATATCCGCCCCTCCAGCCCTTTAAATAAACTCCAATACAACCCCCCAATCGGCTACGCGTGTACGAGTGACGTCCCTGCCCTCTGACCCCCGACCCCCCCGTCCCGCGCGTGCGATTGGTGTGTCGCTCTAAAAAAATCCCCGCCCCGCAGCCCTTTAAACAATCTCCATTGCCCGCCCTCGGCGGCAATGCGTGTGCGAAGGACGTCATTCCCTCTGACCCCTGACCCCCCGTTCAGCTCGTGTGAGTGGTGCGCGGAGTTGTGTGAGCAGAGACGTCGCGTTTGAGTGGCTGAGAAGCGACGGATTGATTCCAGGCAGCCACGTGCCAGCCCCGAGCTATGCCCCACAAACAGGACCTGCGGACCCGAGGGGCTGCGGCGTGAGGAGAGTAGCCGGAGAGCGGCAGCCCTCTCCCCGCGAGCGAGGAGTCGAGTAGCGGCTGCTCTCACTCGAGCGAGGAGTCCGGAGCCCGCAGCCCTCTCGAGATCAGCCCTCCCCCGGGGGGGGAGCCGGGGGCCATCGTCCCCCACAACTGACAACCTGTGTACCAACTGGCCGAGCGAGAGTTTGTGTGTATTTGAGCGCAATCGTGCCAGTGTTTAGCTGTACCAGGGAGTTTTATGCAGCAGAGTGTTTCGGTGTAGCAGGGTGTCCGGATTGTGCCGGCACACTATCCTTCTATCCGTAATGTCGTAGGGTGAGCTCCATTAAAAGTTTACTCGGACCCCAACCTGTCAAAGCGCCTAATCTTTGAACGTGGTTCTCAACATCGTCCCTCACCCGTGCTATGTACCTATGAGACGTCCTGCTTTTACAAATGTTGATGAACTGGAGGGCAAAGGTCTGGAGGACCCCACATGGAGTCTGGTTTCTCACACCCGAGCCTCCTGTGACATTTCTGGAGGCTTCTCTGGGATTTTTGTCCCATTTATTGAGTGCGGATTTGGCTTACTACTGGCTTCATCCCAAGACGTCATCCAGTTGGGAAATACCCGAAGGTTGTGGGAGTCGCCCCGTGCTTCAGTTTATTTCCAACCCTCGCAATGGCCGGTTGCTCACCAGCCGGAAGTCTTTTGTTGCATACACCACGACCGAGGTGTTGAGAGCAGCCATCTCGTGGCTGGTCGGCAATGGAGATGGTATTGTCGATTTGGGGAGCGTGAGTCTGTGGCGTTGGTGGTGCTGCTGTCACGGAGGCGACACGAGTTTAGGAAATTCAGTTTTGTGGGTTTCCTGTAGGGAGCACTGAAAGATCCTCCCTTCCTCTTTCTCCACCCTTTGTCTGTTGTCTCCATGTCCCCGTTCAACTCTTTCTGTGCCGCTTTCCTTGAATGTGCAGCCGCCTTTACGACCTCCCCTCTCCCCTTCTCTCCACCTCCAACCCATCTCCGTCGTAATCTCCTCCCCTTTGTTCAGGCTCTTCCCTTTCTTCCTCAGTCTATGTATGGGGTTATTGTTTATCGGGCTATTATACAAAAAATGGAGCTTATTTTAGCCTTTGAATAGGATTTTCTGTTTTCTTTCGGTAGCGTGTTGCGCACATAGGGAAGATCGAGCCACGCCACCGGTTCCCATGATCAAAATCTTTCTCAACTTGTCTCCCTCGGTAGGAATGCCTTTTCTTCTCCAGCAGGCAATTGTCTTCTCTCTCTCACCTCCGTTATTTCTTCTGATGCGCTTTCTTAATCTCGCTTGCTGTGTGTATCGACTCTATCATTCAACAAGGGAAAATTTAAAAATTTGCTTTTTTTTCCTCCACTGCTTTACCACTATACCTCCTGAGTGGGTACTCGGAGTTTCATCTAATGTACTATTTGATGAGTCGCTTCCACACAGCACAAAGGCGGTAGCTATCCGAACTGTAAATTTTTCTTTCAATTTCGAAAGATTCTCGAATTATTCTTGGCCAGCAGTAGCTAGTTTTGCACAGAACTTCAACATTAAAATCAACTGAGTGTCCTTGTTGGCACGTGTGCTCTGTTACTGTTGAACACGGGTGCCAACAAATAATACATTATTTAAATGCATGCCTATAAAGGGCAGCATACTTCAATAGGGATTACCATTGGTACGGCTATTTTAATACACAATAGACAGGAAGGACAAGATCAAAGGGCTCTCATAATGCACATGCATAATGTACGTTGACTCGGTAATCTCCCCCCCCCCCCCCACTTTGCGCGAGAGTGTCACAAATCTGGCTGTCGCCTGATGAAGCTAGTTGTAATTACTGACAAAACGTCGTACTCCGATTGTAAATGTTGTGGCTTGGCTCTCCAAAGTACCAGTGACGAATTGGCTTGTTCTGTTTCCGTGACAACCCTTACTAGTTGGCTGTGTCGAGTGGTGGCGGGTTTTAACGACACGTTTAAATATGTACGCGATCTAACCCAAAAAACACCTCTATGGATGATATTGGGCCCGAAAGCCTACGTGCTAAACCAAAATTAAAAATATATACAAAATAACAATAATTTCTAGTTTTCCTCATTCACATCGTGATTCGTATGAAAAGACATGAGATGATTGAGACATGTTAAATCATAAACTATTTATTAATATATATATACAGATAGTCCTCGACAGAGAATCCTTGTCCACGTGCAAACAGAGTTAGGATAGCAGCCTCCTTTAAAAGTCAGAGTAGATTTATACGCTGTAGAAGACAGTTGACGAATCCTCGCTGCTTGATTCCTCCTCGGATCCCTTCAGCAGTGAATCATCACCAGTCTTCTCTGCCTGCTCATTCTCCATGTGGTCAAACAGAACCTACTTCGCCACAAGGAGGCTTGGCATGCAGGCTACATGACCCAACCAATGTCACCTTGCCTGCAGGAGAAGCTCACGAATGGCACTCTTTCCAGTTCTTTCAAGATGTTTGAGCTCCCCACACGATCCAGCCTGCTTAAACCCAGCATGGATTGCAGGCAGGCCAGCCTGAATGTTTCAAGCTAACACAGATGTATGTTTAAAGGGGTCCAAATTTTGTAAGCATAGAGTAGAGAGGACACAATTGTGGCCAAAAGACCCAGAGCTTTTAAAAGAAGCCAGGTAGCTTCCACACAGCATCACACAGCCAATACAGACACACAGATACATTACCAGACACATGGACATACATACAGATACACACACAGACACAGCACCGATATGTACATGAGAATCACACTCACACCACTTCCTTCACATATTTGGCCACTTATGTCACCCCAAATGCTGATATTAACACAATACACGAAGTACAGAAATCGCTTGCTAATCGAGAGGGTTAGGTTCCTGGAAAAAGCCACGGCAGGCAAATCCGTGGTTGGTCAAGTATAGGGGCCATGATCAGACTCGTCGTAGCTTAATTAACTTGCCTGTTTATTAACTAAACACAATAAAATACAGTACATTACACAATAACGTAATAAACATGAACATTACATTAACTTTACATACCTTTAATATTAACGGTGATGATGAAAATGTATGTATTATATTGAACTTCTTTTGTACCGTACATAGCCAACCGTCCTATTCGGAGGTGCGGGGGAAGGGCAAGATACTAAAATAAGATGATGGGGGAAGGGGTGGTTAGAAGGAGGAGCTCAGCTCACCCTTCCCCTCTTCCTCCGAGTCATCAATGATAGATGAGTGGGCAGGCGAGGAGGCAGGCGAGGAGGCAGTCACAGTGGTGCTGGTGGCTGGATCAGTTGTGCTGCTGGCTGGATCGGTGGTGTTGGTACTTTTCATTTAAAAAGTTAGGATGCATGGATGCTGTGTTTTTTTAGTGTAAGTTCCGGTACACCTCCCTCTATGGTTGCGATACGACACGGTCTTTGGCCTTCGAAAATCACAACAAAGCAGACAGACAGCTGATAGGCTACGACGCAGCCCCATGGGTGGCGCGGAGGTGCAGAGTAGAACCGCATCCCCACAACATTTGTAAATTGCGTGTTGCAGACCCGTGCTTACAGGCTGCGTTTAGTAAATTGGTATACAGATAATAAAACGTGTATAACATAGCCATTTCCGTGACCAGTCACAAGCTAATCCCTCAGCTATTTGATATGTAGACCCCCTCTGTCAAGGTGCCTCACTTCTCCCAACCAGCTTAAAGTCGCTACGAATCTTAACAGCGTTCATTGAAGCTCTGTGGATGTGTAGGCCTTTACTTTAACATCTATTTCTGTGACCAGTCACAAGCTAATCCCTTTGCTATTTCAATGCTAAATTACTAGTTGCCTCTGTGGATGTGTAGGTTTTGACTTTAACATCGCCATTTCTGTGACCAGTCACAAGCTAATCCCTCAGCTATTTGCACAAGCTAATCCCTTAGCTATTTCAATGCTAAATTACTAGTTGCCTCTGTGGATGTGTAGGTTTTGACTTTAACATAGCCATTTCTGTGACCAGTCACAAGCTAATCCCTCAGCTAATTGATATGTAAATCCTTTTGTCAAGGTGCCTCACTTCTCCCAACCAGCTTAAAAGTCGCTACGAATCCTAACATCGTTCATTGAAGCTCTGTCGTCCCGACACGTCTGTTCCCTTCACCTGAAGACAGCCGCTTGCGTTGTGGCCGAAACGTCGTGAGAATTTTATTGTGTTATTTTATTATTTTATTCTCATTCTACGTGACTTTACCAAAAGAACCAAAGAAGGTGTATACATGAATTTCGTGGTAGGCAAGTCCGCGGTTGGCAAGGGATTGCTATACAGGCATTATGTACAGAGGTGATGCTTGTCTGTGGTGTGATGGTGTGTCTGCATCCAGGCTAACATTCTCCGAAGCACTAGGAGATGTGATTTGCCGGCATGGTGAGACGGAGCCAACGACTGCCCCTCTGTGTTTGGTGCTGGCACACGCCGTGTTTGCCGGGTCTGGTGCCCACGGGAAGGCAGCTGAGGCCCTGTGCTGCCAAGGCCGAGTGCAGGGAGCTCTTGCCTATGTCCACACCTGTGACTCTTTCAGCATGGGTGAGGTTATGATGCGTGCTTTGTGCGCACGCTACACTGTTCAGCCACATGGATTTTATTTCAGTAGGTGGCAATTTACCTGCTATTTGTGGTGCACTTGTGCAGAAGCATGGTTTTAAAACGTCTACAGTTATATAAACAAGTTAATTAAGTCTTGATTTGAAGCTTTCGTGATTGCAGGAATCCATACTCTTTGGTTCTTTCGGTAAAGTCATATAGGTATAAAATAAAATAAATCACGACGTTTCGATCGCAACACAAGCGGTCGTCCTCAGGCGGAACAAATATAATCCAGCAGTGTAAGTGAATTAAGTGAAGAGCTGTTGCATGGATATATTTTATGATTTGATAAAGATGACTCGCAATTTAGAACCCATGAGTTCAACTCCCGGTTGAGATCAACTTAACTTCCTGGAACGCTCTTCCTTCTGATATTAGGAAGCCACTGGAGCTATGCACTCTTAAATCTGGATTGAAAACTCATTTCTTTAGAACTGCTTTTTGTTTTTAGTTTGTTGTCCTTCTGCCGCACCTCTGATTAGCACGGTTGGCTACATACTCCTTGAAGGAAGTTCAACGTACACAAAAATTCACGGGGGTTGGTAAAATTACTTTAAATTTGCAGGAAGTGAATGGTAGTCCTTCCTACTCTTTGGTTTTTTCGGTAAAGTCACGTAGAAATAAGAAATAATAAATTTACATAATAGCATACGACGTTTCGATTGCAACGCAAGCAGTAATCATCAGTTATAGAAGAGCTAAATTTAAGAGAGAGAGGAAACACAGAACCGCAGATATATATAGACACCTAAGTAGAGGGAGTTAACACAGAGACACAAAGAGACACAACGTACGGAGCACAGAGAGATAGGGTCTCTGTGCCGAGGCCTTAGCATGTAGGGGAGACAAAGAGAGATGGAGAAGCACATCAAATCAAACAAGATTTAGTAACATTTGGAAACAATATAATGCAGCACAGAGGGTCGGTCAAAACACAATTAACGCATGGTGTGGCTGATTACGTTATTTCAAAGATTGCTAAATTATAGGTTAAGAGTGATAGAGTACAGATCGCAGACACATATATAGATATCTAAGCAGAGAGAGTTAGCACAGAGACACAGAGAGAGACACACACATGGGACACAGTGAAAAATGCTTCTGTGTCGAAGCTTTAAATAGAGGGAAAGGGGGGGGGGCGGAGACAGAGAAAAGGGATCCACGCACATGCCGCTGCAGCGTGGTGAGGGGGGGGGGCACAAACATCAGATTAGCATGCCCACAGGGACTGTGGAGAGAGACAAGACACATACACGTAGACACAAAGGCAGAAACACAGGTAGAGACAACACTGAGACACAAACTTAAGTTAATTGTGACATTTGAGAGAGAGACAAGACACATACACGGAGACACAGAGACAACGCAAAGACACATACTTGATACCTCCCCATAGAGGTGGTTCAAACTTGATTTGGTGCTTTCGTGACTGCAGGAATTACTCTTTGTTTTTTTTCGGTAAAGTCACGTAGAAATAAGAAATAATAATAACGTAATCAGCCAGACCATGCGTTAATTGTGTTTTGACCGACCCTGTGTGCTGCATTATATTGTTTCCAAATATTACTAAATCTTGTTCGATTTAATGTGCTTCTCCATCTCTCTTTGTCTCCCCTGCATGCTAAGGCCTCGGCACAGAGACCCTATCTCTCTGTGCTCCGTACGTTGTGTGTCTTTGTGTCTCTGTGTTAACTCCCTTTACTTAGGTGTCTGTATATATATCTGCGGTTCTGTGTTTCCTCTCTCTCTTAAATTTAGCTCTTCTATTTTTCGATTTAAAGCTTTCGTGACTGCAATGATTCATCTTCTTTGGTTCTTTCGGTAAAGTCACGTAGAATGAGAATAAAATAATAAATTGATAAAATAAAATAACACAATAATATTCTCACGACGTTTCGGCCACAACACAAGCGGCCTTCATCAGGTGAAGGGACGAGACTGTCTGGTAGGACAGCGCTGGAGTGAAAGAGCCACGTTCAGATCACGGCCTTTAAGCCTCAACTTTAGCACCACGGATAGCTACGGGCCCCGTTCAGACGGACGAGTTCGTCCATGGTCGGAACAGAGGAGGGGGAGAGAGACAGCTGCGAGGCGCTACTCATACTCCATGTTGTAAAACCATACCATTAACCGTGGTGTGAGAGGTATTAAGAGTCAATGCTGGCGAAGGGGCTGCGGTCTGATGATTGCTTGTGTTGCAATCGAAACGTCGTATGCTATTATGTAATTTTATTATTATTTCTTATTTCTACCTGACTTTACCGAAAAAAACCAAAGAGCAATTTCTGCAGTCACGAAAGCACCAAATCAAGTTTGAACCACCTCTACGGGGAGGTATCAAGTATGTGTCTTTGCGTTGTCTCTGTTTGTGTCTCCGTGTATGTGTCTTGTCTCTCTCAAATGTCACACTTAACTTAAGTTTGTGTCTCAGTGTTGTCTCTACCTGTGTTTCTGCCTTTGTGTCTACGTGTATGTGTCTTGTCTCTCTCCACAGTCCCTGTGGTCATGCTAATCTGATGTTTGTGCCCCCCCCCTCACCACGCTGCAGCGGCATGTGCGTGGCTCCTCTACTTGCTCAGTCCAGTCCATGCTAATTTGTATTCCTTTTCTCTGTCTCCGCCCCCCCCCTATCCCTCTATTTAAGGCTTCGACACAGAAGCATTGTTTCACTGTGTCCCATGTGTGTGTCTCTCTCTGTGTATCTCTCTGCTAACTCTCTCTGCTTAGATGTCTATATATGTGTTTGCGATCTGTACTCTATCACTCTTAACCTATAATTTAGCAATCTTTGAAATAACGTAATCAGCCAGACCATCCGTTGATTGTGTTTTGATAGACCCTCTGTGCTGCATTATATTGCTTCCAAATTTTACTAAATCTTGTTCGATTTGATGTGCTTCTCCATCTCTCTTTGTCTCCCCTACATGCTAAGGCCTCGGCACATAGACCCTATCTCTCTGTGCTCCGTACGTTGTGTCTCTTTGTGTCTCTGTGTTAACTCCCTCTACTTAGTTGTCTGTATATATATCTGCGGTTCTGTGTTTCCTCTCTCTCTTCAATTTAGCTCTTCTATACCTGATGATGATTGCTTGCGTTGCAATCGAAACGTCGTATGCTATTATGTAATTTTATGATTATTTCTTATTTCCACGTGACTTTACCGAAAAAACCAAAGAGTAATTCCTGCAGTCTCTAAAGCACCAAATCAAGGTAGTCCTTCCTGTTTAAATTCCTTCCCCCATCAGAGGAGTTACAGAATGTCCTTCTGTGGTTCAGGGCCACCAATAAAGATGAGTAAGTGCTTGTGCTTTTTCGAGCGTAGTGACCACTGATATTTGGACTGTTTGGCGGTCAAAGCAAATTAATTAATCAATGCCCCCGTGGCTTTCGCAGAGGACTGCATATACCTGGTTCTCCGCTGTGCCAGCGTGGAACTAGTCCGGGGTCTCACTCAGGGCTGGCGGGGACGGCTCCCCATGCTATCCCTGGGACTGGTAGCCTCAGTCCTGGTGTCTGCCCAGCGGACTTGCTACGCCATGCAGCTCCTGCGTGCCATCTACAGCTGCGGGCCAGGTGAGCTGTACATCACCGCTGCATGATCAGCACAGCATGCACTTAATTAACTACATTTGCAATTGGGACCTATAGAGCCCCTGAAGGACAAATGCATCTCTCCGACAGAGAACACGTAATTACACAGCCACATGGCAATGAATAGCCAGCTGCTTGGCACTGTTAGCAGAGTGCTCAACTTGCATTTGGAAGGTTGGAGGTTAAAATTTAGTTGAGGGCAGACTCAGCTGTTGACTTGTCTGATTTCATTAAATTAAGTACACCAAAATCTTGGCCATCGCGGGTTTTCCCATCGTGGATTTGGCTATTTCCACCACGTTTATTGAGGTACAGTTCACCGTTTGTGCTGCCATGGCTCGACCATTCGCGGCTTTGACCGTGAGATTCCTGTGTCGGGGAGGCTGACCCCCGACTCCCCGCTCATCTGCGACCCACTGCTCTCCGACTCCCCCCCCCCCCTCGCTGCGGCCCCTCGAGGCATGATTTAAAGGGCTGTATGAACCACCTCGCGAGTACGCCGCCGTGCCCCTCTCGCACACGCTAACCACGAGCCGCACAGTGGCGATTGCACCCACGTGGGTAAATTACACGCTCGTGCGCAAACACAGGCAACCACAACGAGAAGGCTTACAACACCATGCACCCCTCTCCGCACTCGCAGGGACAACACGACAAGGTTTATTGTCTACTGGCGATTTATTCTCCGATTAACGAAGCTAATCTACCCGTGTCAGTGTGGGCCAGCAGGGCAGGTCTAACCTATCTCCCGGCGGTCTAGGACTCAATATGTCCCATCTCTCCCTACTCACTCTCCCTAAGGGATATTCCCCTTTGTCTTACCTCTCTCCTCCGTACTTACAATCCGATTTCGAGGTGTAGGAAGCCGTGGAAAGGCGAGGCTGCACGTAGCTTTTGCTGGGAACCGGGCTTAGCTGCTCTGCGACTCATCTCACGGACGTTCCAGTAGCAGGGCACGATGACTCCTCCGATCCCTCACTCCAGAAGAACCCGAACAAAAGAGACTTTGCCCTTGACTTCCCTCCCTTTTTATCGTCCCTACATCAAAAATAACGTGCCGCTAATCCGCTGGCCTCTCGTCCAATCCGGAGCCTCGGATTTCCCGCTCTTTGCTAATCGGATTAGTGCTCTCTCCGACGTCCACCCCCTACACACGCTGTGCAAGGGGAGGGCCCCCTGCTTTTCCGCCGCTCGCTACTCCGCCCCACCCCTTACCTGCCTGCTGACCCGTGTCGAGTATCGAGGTGCTTTATCCACGGTGGCTCAGCAACCCCCGTCGTGACCATGTAATTACAACCCAGGTCACGGCGCCGCGGTGCACGTTAGCCTCGGGGAGGTCGCTCAATTCCCTGGTCGCAGGAAACTATGAAGTTCTGTTCCATAAGAGGGCTTCTGGGTGAAAACCTGTCGGCCAGGTGACCTCCCCTCGGGGCTCTATGTGGGGATGTGTGTGTGTGTGTGTGTTCATGTGGGGGGTGTTGGGGGAAGCGCTGTGACGGAAGCCGGGTGGCTTTGTTGCTGCAGCACCCCCGCCGCAGGCACGGCTCCCACGGAGTGGCTTCGCTGTTGTGGCACCACACCTGTACATTGCGCATCGTAAATAAGTACTATGTAGGTACTCTTAACTGCACTGTGCTCGCAATCCTGCCGCAGAAGAATATACATATTTTCGTTTTCAATCTATAATATTACTGATCATTTACATAAAAAAAATACTTCCTGTTTCATGTTTCGGTTCATGTAGGCGAACATAAAACAAAGGAGGGGGTTTCGTGTTACGAACCGGGAACCAAACCATATTTTTTGAGTTTGCGAATTGTGTTTTTTATGATTGCGGCTATTGTCAGGAACGTAACCCCCACGATGGGCAAGGTTTTGATGTGCTGCTTTGTATAGAGTGAGCATCGGTCATGACATGGATAGACTCTCTCCGACCATAGGAATGTGGAATTTACACCGTTTGTTTAGAGTCACCAAAGGAAATTATTACTCTGCACATATCACTTAAGAAGATTCTGTACGTTTCTGCTGATCCAGAGATAAATATTCGAAATACACCAACAGGGGCAGAGAATGGCTCATTGCACTGGAGAAAAATCAAATGTTAGTCTAGTAAAACCTCTCGAAGCCGAACTCGATTACGGGGCAAGCTGGAAAAGCTGCAAAAATATACATAAACCGGAATACGCTGACCAGGAACACTGTTAGTTCGCTAATTAAGTTGCGCGATAGGACACGACATGCGTATGTGCACACGCAATTCTCTAGATGTAAACACATGAACTTCTCTGTGTTATTTGCTGAAGCCATATGCATGAACTCCACGCACATCCATGCGCTTCGCCAGACTCTTGCGCTATCTCGCTTTCTCATGCTTCCTTACCCTCGCTTGCTCTCCCACTCTATCATATTTTTGTACATTTGTTCTATATTTTTTCAACAATACCTTTTCAAGCCTTGGGGATCAGCTTACTTCTTGTGTTTCAAATGCCACCTTTTATGTTTTCTTCGGTTTAAGAATCAGCATTACAAGTGTGCCTCATGGTAACAGACTCAGATAAAACTATACAATAGTGATGATTGAAGTATTCAATGAAAATTTTTTGAACAAATTTAATTCATCTTCAATTAAGCATTGCCTTTCTGTAGCAAAGAAGCTCGAGTGCCTTGTAGATCTGCGTAGCTAAACTGTAAAGGGCCACCCAAACCAATTTCAGCAACTCGGCAATAAGTGAGACGAAATATTATTCCTTCATCAACCTGCACGGCGAGTGTGAGTGAAGGTCAATCCGCCGCCATGATGCACACTCCTTCACCACGGTCCTCCCCAGCAGCTCTGGATCCACCATCTACAACACGGACTTTGTCTTGCAAATGAAACTGTCGAATTTGAGATAATTAGCTACCATGGTGTGATGGTGAACACACTGTTGTTCCTTCTCCCTGGCATGGCAGCAGAAAATTTTTATCTAAATTCTCCCACTTTTGGCCACTCCTATCTAAAAATGATCTTACCTTTGGTCACCCTGCCGTAAAAAGGTGTACACCACAGTTAGTCGATTGGCCATTTCCGTATTGTTACATGACGTCGGTAAATATAGGCCAAATACTCTGTAGACAGGTTCTCAAGATCTGCCTCGAGTGGAGGTCCCTCCACAAGCAGTGCTGCAAACAAGCAATTGCAATGGTGCACCTGTACCTCAACTTACTGTGTTGCTGACACCACCACTCCACGGTTGTTCCTTAGACTGTCTCCGAGAAGCCATCGAGCACGACGCCGTGTGCCCCTCGCCCGGCTGGCGGGGCCTTGCAGAGGAGTGCGAGCGCCACAGCTGCTCTGACCTGGCGACCGCCATCATCGCTGCCGTGGCCCCCATGCCGCTGAGGAGGCTGGACCATGATGAGGGCTGGGCCGAGACTGCAGGGGATGCCCAGCTTCCTAAAGGGCGAGACAACAGCGAGGGACGCTCGCTCATGGAGCACGTGTTTTACTGAGTGACTGTCACCCAGCATAAGCCCCTAAATAAATAAAAATGTTGACACTGGCAGTAGGACTGCCACTTGTCTGGTTTCGACTCAAGACAGTCGAGGTGGCAGGAATTAATATGTACCGATATCTGGTGGAATTCTGTTTAAGTTTATTACAATTTAGTGCACAGTATTGATACACCGAAGGTCCTACGCTGACTGAGAAATATGCCTGTCTGGGTTTGGTCTGTAGAAAATGTGTCAATCCTTTCTGGTTGTGGTCTTTGCAGGCACCACTGTGCATTGGGCATGGTGGCGGTGGTAAGACGCACCTGTGATCCAACAGAATGGGAGCGAGGTTTGTGGGTTGTATGTATGTTGAACTTATTTTTCACCATATGTTGCCAACCGTGCTAATCGGAGGTACATTAAGACATCTGTGTGTGTTATAAATTATAGGTTGAATGGTCTTTAGAAGGCAGAACAGCAAGTGTGGTGGGGCGGGGATTCGGAGCTGGTCTGGGGGAGGGTCTGGTGGAGGTCTGGGGGGGGGGGGGTGTTCAGGGTGGGTCTGGTGGGGCTCCAAGGTGGGTCCAGGGTGCTCCAGTGGGAGTTCGGGTTTGGTCTAGGTGGGGTCTGGGGTGGGTTTGGGCAGGTCCCAGGGAGGTTTTGGATGGGTCTGCGGGGGTCCGGCATGTGTTTGGGGTTGGTTCGGGTGGGGTCCAGGGGGGTTCAGGGGGTTGGGGGGGTCTGGTATCTGGCCGGGGCAGTCTAGGTTGGGTTGGGCAAGGTCTGGGGTGGGTCCTCGGGGTTCCACGGTGGGTTTGGTGTGGGTCAGCGGTGGGTTAGGGGAGGTCCGGGGTGGGTCCGAGGGGTTTCCTGGGGGGTATCCTGGGTGGGTCTGGTGGGGTCTGGGTTGGTTCCAAGCGGATTCTGGGTAGGTTCTGATTATTTTTTGGGTTGGTCAAGGCTGTCTCCAGTGGTATGGGGTTGGTCCGGAAGGGGTCCAGGGTGGGTTCGTGGGGTATTTGTGCTATCCTCTATAGAGACTGGTAGTGTGCACCATTTGTGCATTTGACTGCGGTGTGATGTTAATTACTTTGCTGTCTTCTTCCTTGATGCTAAGTCAATGTATTTAACATCGCATAAACGTATGTTAAATGTTGCAGATTTTTTTAATGTTTGTATACAGTGAGGGAAAAAAGTATTTGATCCCCTGCTGATTTTGTACGTTTGCCCACTGACAAAGAAATGATCAGTCTATAATTGTAATGGTAGGCAGGTTTATTTGAACAGTGAGAGACAGAATAACAACACCAAAAATCCAGAAAAACGCAAGTAAAATTTTTTATAAATTGATTTGCATTTTAATGAGAGAAATATGTATTTGACCCCTCTGCAAAACATGACTTAGTACTTGGTGGCAAAACCCTTGTTGGCAATCACAGAGGTCAGACGTTTCTTGTAGTTGGCCACCAGGTTTGAACACATCTCAGGAGGGATTTTGTCCCACTTCTCTTTGCAGATCTTCTCCAAGTCATTAAGGTTTCGAGGCTGACGTTTGGCAACTAGAACTCCCTCCACAGATTTTCTATGGGATTAAGGTCTGGAGACTGGCTAGGCCACTTCAGGACCTTAATGTGCTTCTTCTTGAGCCACTCCTTTGTTGCCTTGGCCGTGTGTTTTGGGTTATTGTAATGCTGGAATACCCATCCACGACCCATTTTTAATGCCCTGGCTGAGGGAAGGAGGTTCTCACCCAATATTTGACGGTACATGGCCCCGTCCATCGTCCCTTTGATGCGGTGAAGTTGTCCTGTCCCCTTAGCAGAAAAACACCCCCAAATCATAATGTTTCCACCTCCATGTTTGACGGTGGGAATGGTGTTCTTGGGGTCATAGGCAGCATTCCTCCTCCAAACACGGCGAGTTGAGTTGATGCCAAAGAGCTCCATTTTGGTCTCATCTGACCACAACACTTTCACCCAGTTGTCCTCTGAATCATTGGCAAACTTCAGACGGGCATGTATATGTGCTTTCTTGAGCAGGGTGACCTTGCGGGCGCTGCAGGATTCCAGTCCTTCACGGCGTAGTGTGTTACCAATTGTTTTCTTGGTGACTATGGTCCCAGCTGCCTTGAGATCATTGACAAGATCCTCCCGTGTAGTTCTGGGCTCATTCCTCACCGTTCTCATGATCATTGCAACTCCATGAGGTGAATCTTGCATGGAGCCCCAGGCCGAGGGAGATTGACAGTTCTTTTGTGTTCCATTTGCAAATAATCGCACCAACTATTGTCACCTTCTCACCAAGCTGCTTGGCAATGGTCTTGTAGCCCATTCCAGCCTTGTGTAGGTCTACAATCTTGTCCCTGACATCCTTAGAGAGCTCTTTGGTCTTGGCCATGGTGGAGAGTTTGGAATCTGATTTATTGATTGCTTCTGTGGACAGGTGTCTTTTATACAGGTAACAAGCTGAGATTAGGAGCACTCCCTTTAAGAGTGTGCTCCTAATCTCAGCTCGTTACCTGTATAAAAGACACCTGTGAGCCAGAAATCTTTCTGATTGAGAGGGGGTCAAATATTTATTTCCCTCATTAAAATGCAAATCAATTTATAACATTTTTGACATGCGTTTTTCTGGATTTTTTTCTTATCTCGTCTGTTAAAAGCTCTAACAGATAGGTGAAAATCCTCCCCGTAGAGGTTATTAATTCTAGATTTGAAGCTTTCGTGACTGCAAGGTTTCATACTCTTTGGTCACAGCTCATCGAGACGCTGACCTTCCTCAAAAGATGCCGCGACAATATATAAACCCGATCGTCTCAGAGTTGTGTACTCAACACAGATTTTCTGCTGACTTCCACCTGAAGACGGAAGCTTGTGTTGCCTCCGAAACGTCGTGATTTAATTGTTTTCTTTTATTTTATTTTACCTACATGACTTTACCGAATAAAACCAAAGAGTATGAATCCTTGCAGTCACGAAAGCTTAAAATATAGAATTAATAACCTCTACGGGGAGGATTTTCACCTATCTGTTAGAGCTTTTAACAGACAGCGAGATAAGAAGTCACAGCTCATCGAGACGCTGACCTTCCTCAAAAGATCCCACGACTATATAAACCCGATCGTCTCAGAGCTGTGTACTAAACACAGATTTTCTGCTGTGACTATTCCACCTGAAGACGGAAGCTTGTGTTGCCTCCGAAACGTCGTGATTTAATTGTTTTATTTTATTTTACCTACGTGACTTTACCGAATAAAACCAAAGAGTATGAATCCTTGCAGTCACGAAAGCTTCAAATCTAGAATTAATAACTTCTACGGGGAGGATTTTCACCTATCTGTGAGAGCTTTTAACAGACAACGAGATAAGAAGTCACAGCTCATCGAGATGTTGATCTTCCTCAAAAGATGCCGCGACAATATATAAACCCGATCGTCTAGAGCTGTGTACTCAACACAGATTTACTGCTGACTTCCACCTGAAGACGGAAGCTTGTGTTGCCTCCGAAACGTCGTGATTTAATTGTTTTCTTTTATTTTATTTTACCTACATGACTTTACCGAATAAAACCAAAGAGTATGAATCCTTGCAGTCACGAAAGCTTCAAATCTAGAATCCATCTATAGAGTCTACCAGATAAAGCTTGAGTCAACACTTTTCTTTACTTTGTGCCGGTGCACGCCATACACGTCCACCCTGCTCTTCTCCAGAAGCGCCCCAATCGCCCCATCTCTCCCCATGATGTCACCTCTCCCTTTCCTTGTAACATCATCCTGAGACTCTACCCTTGGATCGCGTGAGTATTTCTATCCTCGAATCACGTATCAACACTAGATTACCCCCCTCTGAAGAAAAAGTCGTCCTCGACTAAACACAACCCGTGCAAATACAAGGGATTTGGGGGAACCCTGACAGAAAAAAAAACACTTTTGTTGGTCAATAAACAAGCAATTTAGACTCAACCGGAGTCCTGGACATTTGTGTGTGTAGGTGTGGAATGCCTGTGTAGAGTAGTATGACGACGTGACGTCATGAGCGCTGTGAGAAGCAATGACGTCATGTAACGGGATATACTTTAGGGGTACCCCATGACGAAAGAGGGGTCGTTGTGGTATCCCGGGATGGTGAGCGTCTGAAGAAGGTCTCTCCTACTCTTTGGTTTGGTAAAGTCACGTAGGTAGAAAAATAATAGATCACGACGTTTCGATAGCAAAAAAAAAGTATTTTTTTCTTGCTGTGGTTGTCCCACCTGATGACGATTGCTTGTGTTGCGATCGAAACATCGTGATCTATTTTTCTACCTAGGTGACTTTCCCGAAAGAACCAAAGAGAATGGATTCCTGCAGTCACGAAAGCTTCAAATCAAGGTTTCTCCTGCTCGTGACCGGACGGTGTTGACTGATCCCCTGTCCGGGTTCTACGAGCAGGAGAGCCGAAGATATAGCCAGGGGTAGGGCTCAGAGAAGTATGCAAGAGCCCGCTAAGATTACGTGGGGTGTTGGATGAGCCCCCATTCCGACTCGAGTGAGAGAGCCCAAGAGATAGCCCAGGCTAGGAATAAATAGAGCCTGAGGTCCGCGTGAATAACCGAGTGTAGGGACACCTACCTCTGGTGTGTTTTGTTACCCCTGTGTCAATAAACTGGCGCAAGCCCTTACAACTGGTGCCAGAAGTGTCTCCAGCCTTCGCCACCATGTTAAATGGCGGTGAAGAGGAAGTACCTACCTGTGGTGAGGTTCGACGATGAAGACGGCATGGAGGATGTTCCCGCAACGTCCCCGGAGTCCGGGGCGCCGGAGATGCGCCCCGTGGAGCCAGGCCAACCGGAGCAGGAGAAGGAGGCAGCCGTGGGTGGCTCCTCACCGCTGCCGAACACCTGGCATATCCTCACGAGCCAGCTCAGACAACTTCTACAGTCCGCCGCGCAGCTCGTCGCGATGATGGTCGAGGTGGGAGCCCAGCCGCGTGCACCCGACACTTTTTCAGCGCGGGAACGGCGGATTCCCGCCATTGCGCCTCCTGCCTCGTTCGTATTTAGTGCCAATTCTATAATGGACACGACTCCGGAGTTGGGTGCCATTGTTCCGCGGGATTCGACGCAGCATTCAGGCACCATTTTGTCAGCGACACCGCAACCGGGTGCCATTTTCTCTGTGTCTCCGCAACCGGGCACCATTTTTTCCACGACTCCGCAACCGGCTGCCATTACCGATGTGACTCGGCAACCCGGCGTTGCTATGGCTCCTGCAGCGGCGTGGGTGCGCCCTCACCCGTAATTACGTCTGGCGGCCATAAACTCCGTCGCTTGCCTCCCGTACGCCCGTTCATTGCGACAGGCAGCGATAGGATGGCTTTCCAGGACCGATTTGATGCAGCGTAATTTTCAGTAGGGTGGCCCATGGACGAGGCTCTCAAAGTGCTCCCCACAGCACTGGATGACAGAGCTTTAGTGGCGTTTAAATCCATTACACCGGTGGATAGGGCAACGCTTCCAGCTGCGTATGCTCAGATGGCTGCTATCTTCGAGCCGCCTTCCAGTGCGCGCCTCAAGTTCTGAATGCGGAGGTGAGAGGAAGCCGAGACACCGCTCACCTTCTGCAGCTCCTCGCTGGCGCTGGCACGGGCAGCTTTCCCCAACATGGATGGATCGGCGCTGGACTCGCTGACTCTTGAGCGGTTACTCTCCCTATGCGGGAGCTGGGAGTTGTTCTTGCAATCGCCAAGGAGGCCGACATTTCATCTCTGAGAGTGGCGCAGGGCATTCAGGCACACCTTGCCCTATGCCAGTCGCCCAATGTGGCGGCGTGCACGGGGGTTCCGGTGCCCGCGGGGGCTGCCACGCCACAGGGGGAGGATGGCTTCGCTGCCTTCATTGCGGGCGACCAACGCGGGAGAGGTGCCGGGAGCCGCCGGCCAGAGCAACGGTGGCGGACGAGGGCTCCTCGCTCGCAGGGGTCGGCGTCCACTGCCTGCTTCTGCTGTGGTCAGCAAAGCCACATCGCGTTAGGCTGCCATAACGCCCCCGGGGCCTTCAGCAGGCCCTCATCATCCTCCGGCTCCACGTCAGCGTCATCATCCGGGCCCCAGGCGAGTCGCGAGGCATCGATCACTCGGCCGCTCCCCTCACCTCACTCATCTAGCGGGGTTATAGTTCATGATCACCCGGCCATCACTAAGTGCTCTGCTTCGCCCCATGCTCGTTCGTTACCATTCGCTGGGTGGCCTAGGTGGGTCCATCAATGCAATGCACTCACGCCTCGGGTTGTAGCAGCCACGGCGGGTTCCCCTGCGGTCGCTGGTTATGTCCAGGGAGTGGAAGTACGGGTTTTGGTGGACACGGGTGCGTTGGCCACTATTATATCCGAATGTATTTTCGGGTTGTTGCCACATAGCATTGGTCCATTACGGCCAGTTCAAGGGACTTGTGTTGCCACCAATGGTGGTAGTTTGGGCATTTTCGGCCACATTGCCGCCTCGATCAGGATTGGCGATATCGAATTGGAGGGGCCCATTCTCGTCTCAAAAGAGTTGGCGGTGCCATGCCTTTTGGGGACGGATTTCTTGGCAAAGATGCCCATTCGTATTCTCATTGACCAAGGTTGTGTGGAGATCCCATACGGCCGTCGGTTGCACTTTCTGCATTTTCCCACCGTGTTGTCCCCCCTTGTCGCCAGTGTATGGGCTTTGTCCAGGGATTCTATGACCATTCCACTTGGGTCACAAATTTTAGTACGCCTGAGGTTGCGCAATCCCCTGGATTTGCAGTCACCAGATCATAGTTAGTTCATAGTTCATTTATTTGGTATAGCCCTGTGAGCCATTCGGCTCTTGAATCGGGTGCAACCGCAACAAACAAAAACATGAACAAGAAAAACATCTTAAAGTGATTACGTGACTGTGCAAACAGAAAATCCAGGAAAAAAACATCAAAATATTCCTGAAATAGCACCGTACACCAACGCTGTGTGCAAAAATCCCAGTGGGATGCAAGTCAAATAACAACAACCACAAGACAACTAAGATTAAGGCCATCAGTCTAACTCCGTACTACAATAAACAAAAACATGGCCAAAACAAAAAACGTTTTCGAAATCACCAAAATAAAAGCCATAAATGCAATGTAACAGTGATCATAGGGACTGTGACCGAATTTTTAACAATAAACTACATAAATAAATTATAACACCAAAATCTAGAGCCATATTTTAGGCCACTGAATAGCAGTGGCAGCTAGGGGTGTACAACTCCTCTAGAGCAGTTTTGAGTGAAGATCTCATAGGTAGTAATTCAAGTTGCAGTTTATTGGCATAACATTCCAGACCCTGGGGGCATCAATAGCAAAGGCCCTTCCTCCGGTTTTTGTATGGCAATAGGGAATGTGAAGCTGGTAAATGAGCGAAGACCTGAGGTCAAATTTGTTCTTTGAAACAGAGAGGAGATCCAGTAGGTAGTCTGCAGATTTTTTTGTAAGTACATCGTGAATAAATAAGATCTGGTGCACAAGCCGTCGAACATTAAGAGATGTTGAGTTTGACCCAATGTAGAGATCACAGTGGTGAGTCCTATATGGGCAGTTCAATGCAAATCTTAAGGCCGAGTGATAGATGGAATCAAGCTTCTTCAGTACAGTACTTGGGGCTGATTTATAAACGATGTCACAGTAGTCAAGTAGAGGCAGTATGGTAGCTTTTATCAATTCCAAACGGAACATTGGGGGGAAGCAGTGCTTGTGTCGATACAGAAAACCAATGATTATTTTTGTCTTTTTACCAATATAATCAATGTGATCTTCAAAATTAAGTTTTGAATCCAGGATGACCCCATTGTACTTATAGATCTTGACTTGTTCAAGATCTATAAGTATCAGAGACGAGCATTCTTCTTTCTCCCTCTAATTACTTTTCGAGGACGTCCTGTTTGGTGGGTGCCCTGACGGCCGTGTCAATGGACCAGGACCCCTTTTTACAGATCCTCAATTCAGGCTCTTCACAGGTGATAATTCCGGCTGGCACCGTTTTGGCGCACGCAACCCCAGCTCCTCCACTCAATGACGCCGTGCCGGCTGGGGGAGTTGTGGCAGGCGTGATGCAGGATGGGAAGATTGACGCGTCTTGGATTGATGCGCTGTGTCAGGAGAATGCTCTATTGTCCCCTGAGGAGAAACAGTGGCTCTGTGCGCTCATTGAACGGTTCACCGATGTATTTAGTCGGAGTAAATTCGATATTGGACGTACGACCCTATTGGAACATCGCATAGACACAAGAAATTCGCCCCCTATTTGGCAAAATTTGCATCGTTTCAGCCCTAAAGAAAAAGATCATGTCCATTTGGTCGTTGTTGGCAGCAGAAATTATCTCACCTTCTACTAGCCCTTGGGGCGCCCCCATTGTGCTAGTCACGAAACAGCATGGGAGTCTCTGTTTCTGCGTCGATTTCCGGAAATTAAACAAGGTTTCGGTGGCTGATGCCTATCCCCTGCCCCGCATGGATGATTCCCTCGACGCCCTCAGGGTGCGTGGTTCTTTTAGACCCTAGACTTGCTCTCAGGCTTCTGGCAATTGCCGTTGGACGAGGCCTCTAGACCCCAGACAGCGTTCCGCACACCCCAGGGGCTGTTCTAATTTAATCGGCTTCCTACGGGCTTCTATTCAGCCCCGACCACCTTCCAACGTCTCATGGAGATGGTTTTGGCGGGTCTGCAATGGGAATCTTGCTTAATTTACTTGGACGACGTCATTGCATTCAGCCATACGTTTGACGAATACTTGCGTCGTCTTGAGTCGGTCTTTGTCAAAGTACGTGCTGCGGGCTTAAAATTAAAACCACAAAAGTGCCATTTGTTACAGCCATCGGTGAAGTATTTTTGGCCATATTGTTAGTGCGTCAGGTGGTCACCACAGATCCTGAAAAGACAGTTTGCATTCGGGCGTCGCCGACTCCCACATCTGTCGCTGAAGTGTGCAGCTTCGTTGGCTTCGCCTCGTATTATCGCAGCTTTGTGTGCGATTTTGCCATGGTGGCGAAGCCGCTGCATGCACTGTTTGCGAAGGGTCAAAATTTTTGCTGGGGCAAAGAGGAGGAAGCGGCCTTTGTAGCACTTCAAATATCCTTGGCGGATGCGCCGCCCTTGGGGTACTACGACTTTTCCATGCCCTTCGTACTTGACACTGACGCCAGCAACACAGGCATTGGGGCTGTCCTGGCACAGGTGGTCAATGGTGTGGAAAAAGTCGTCGCGTATGGCAGTCGCGTTTTGTCCCCTGCTGAACATAGGTATTGTGTGACTCGGAGGGAGCTGCTGGCCATTGTGTTATTTGTACAACTGTATAGGCCCTATTTGTATGGCAGGCAGTTCACTGTGCGGACTGACCATGCGGCCCTGCAATATTCATTGCGGATCGATCAGCCCTCGGGTCAGCTGTCCCACTGGCTCGAGGTGCTGCAGGAGTACACCTTTGACATCATCAACAGGAAGGGGGCACAGCATGGAAATGCTGATGGGCTGTCCAGGTTGCCTATGGAGGGCGGGTGCGCGTGTACCATGGGTTCGAGTCGCTGCAGGGCCCCAGTTGACACCACGGCTAAGTTGATCACAATGGCCGACACGGCCCCCCCTCCAGGTGTGTTGTTGCCTGCTGATTTTGGCCTGGGTCTCCCTCGGGATGATTGGGCTAAATTGCAGATGGAGGACTCCTCTCTGCTGAGGCGGTGACGCCGTGTTGGGCTGAGCGCCCGGAGTTCAGCTCCGTCAGCCACTCCGGTCGTCGCTGTGCACAACGGCCTCCTTATGCATTGGGATACAGAACTGGAGCGATATTGTGTAGTCGTGCCCACTGCGCTGCGAGGATAATTGACCTGAGCCATTCACGAGAAACTCATGCACCTTGGTTACCATTAGAATTATTTGAATGCTAAAGCAAAATTACTACTGGCCAGGTGTGGAGAGCGACGTGGCACTCCTGTTGAAAGGTTGCTACGATTGTGCGCGGCGGAAGGCCCCAGTTGGCCGTGATTGGGCCCCGCTGCAGTCCATCCGGGTTTCTCGTGTTAATAAGCTCGTGGAACTCGACATTTTGGGCCCATTCTCAACATCCCAACAGGGCCAGAAGTACTTCTTGGTGGGTGTTGAATACCTCACACGTTGGCCTATGGCGTAGCCTTTGGTGGACCAAACGGGCTCGTCCATCACCGAGGTGTTTGTGCAGGGTTACGTTCTCAACAAGGGTGCTCCCGAACTGTTAACCTACCAGGGCCGTAATATCTCTTCACGACTGCTCAAGGAGGTCTGTGACCTTGGCACCAAGAAAAGTCACGCCTCGCCCTATCACCCTCAGTCCGATGGGATGGTCGAACGATTGAACCACACCCTCACGTCCATGTGCCACCATGTGAGCACGTCCCAGTCGGACTGGGACTTCTTCATTCCGGGGGTCCAAGCAGCGTACAGGCTGCCCCCTCATGCCTCAACGGGTTTCTCGCCTTTTTAGTTAATAGTAATAGGTTTTACCCTTTTAACTGGTACAAAAACTGACACCTTTATTCAAGGCATCATGTTTGCAATAACCACAACACAAGCAGTCAAAATGCAAACAAAAGAGACAACTCTGATAATAATATGCACTGTCCTTGAATTTGATTGGTCCACACCCGAGACGGCTTTTCTTAGAGCCTAGTCTCCACTGGTGTTGGACCAGAAGACGCCAAAAGGCGTACAACTCAAAAACAGCACACTATCAGAGTATTGAGGGCTCGGGGTGAGCATTTACATTATGAGACCTCCTTTGCCAGTAACAAGATATAGTAATAGGTTTTACCCTTTTAACTGGCACAAAAACTGACACCTTTATTCAAGGCATCATGTTTGCACGGTCGAGATTCAGAACCCCCGATTCAGGTACAAATGGACCTGGGATTCTCGAAGAAGGGATCCACAGTGCCCGCTCCAATGAAAGCCGCACTTGAAAGACTGCGGGAGGCACGGCAGGCGGCCGTTGATAATTCGGCCAGCCGGCAAGCGGCTAACGAGCGCTTTCCGAAGCATCAGGGCTCCGGGCTTCCGTGGGAAAAAGGGTAAAAAGCATGGCTTCATTGTCCCCAAGTGCCTGTTGGAACTTCCCAAAAATTACATCGCCCTTGGCAGGGCCCTGTTGAGGTTTGGAGGTCGCCGGCACTGGATTGTCCACCCATCTCGGCTGAAAAAAGATGTGCCACCTAGCCCTGTTGATTCATCTCCATTTCCTGAGCGGGCCAGGATGATGCACAAGTTAAACACTCTGTCTGTGCACTCACAGAACCTCCCCGAGTAGCTCTGGAGGCACCGCCTCTTCCTGTTGGAGCCCCGGCGACGGGCCTGTCGCCGGCTGATGCTCCGCCTGCCCCGACGACCGACACCGCATGTGGGAGCGGACCGGCGGCTCAGACGCGCTCAAGGAGCATTCGGTTCCACAGACCGCCTCCGTCTGGGCCCATTGTCATCGGGTTCCAGCCGTCGCCATCGTAATCGGCGCATTGCTTCGTGAGATGACCGGCCTTCCTAATTTGTCATTCTGCCTTAACATTCACCTTTGGTTCCCCCGCAGGCGGTTCCGCCTTCACACTTGCTTTCACATTGTTGTTATTGTTGTTATTGGTTGATGCCTGCTCACCGGGTTGGATGGGGCTCTGCTTTCGTATAGTTGACAGCCAGGACGGCTGATTTTTTTCACGGGGGGGGTAATGTACAGGAGTAGTATGACGACATGACGTCATGAGGGCTGTGAGGCACGATGACATCATGTCACGGGATATACTTAAGGGGGACCTCGTGATGAAAGCAGGGTCATTGTGGGAGCCCTGGATGGTGAGCATCTGAAAAGGTCTCTCCTGCTCATGACCGGACAGTGTTGGCTGATCCCCAGCCGAAGATATAGCCAGGGTTAGGGCTCAGAGAAGTCTGCAAGAGCCGGCTAAGTTTACGTGGGGTGCTGCTCTCCTCGGTCGGGCGATGTTGGATGAGCCCCCTTCCTGACTCGAGTGAGAGATCCCAAAAGATAGCCCAGGCTAGGAATAGATAGAGCCTGAGGTCCGCCTGAAGAACCAAGTGTAGGAACACCTACCACTGGTGTGTTTTGTTACCCCTGTTAATAAACCGGCGCAAGCCCTTACTAAGAGTTCAGTCTACGAGTCGTCCTGCACCGCACAACACCTGTATACAGAACAGAATCTAAGATAGCAACAAACAAATAACTGTAAGACAAGACGGTACACACAAGGGGTCAATCGGACCCCCCAACCACGACATGCAAACAACTGATGAACATCCTCCGATGTGAAAAACGACAATGTCGTTTCTATCTGCAGTCCCGTGGTCTTGCATCACAGGGGCCCGTGTCTGGGTCACCGGGCCTGCAACTCAGTCGGATGCTGTTTTACCTTCTTGGTCACGGGCGGCCCTGGGCAAGGAAGGCAACCTTCTTGAGGTTGGTTCATTGCGGCAAGTGACTTCCCTGACCTCGGCAGTGATGTTAAAGGTGAGTGAAGGGGTGAAAGTGCAGGTGTTCACAATAACCCGGTTTTGGTGAGTGTTGTGGGTATTCTTCCGAGTGTAGTGGCACGTCTGTGGTAAGGCTTTGACCGGTCCGGCTTTAGACTGGCGGGGTCCACACACCATCACTGGCGTTCCAATTGGACCCATACATACAAATTGGTGCCTGAGAATCTCCACATTTACAGGGCCCTGCCACGGATGGTGTATTTTTGGCGAGGTCACTAAGGGGACCAGTGGACAGTGTAGCCACGCTCTCCCACTTTTAAAGGCAGGGGCATCACTCCCTTTTGCCTGACCCGTTCATTCGCGTAATGGGCAGAAGCCACTGCAGTTTGTGCCGCCTCCTTCACTGTCTCCCACTGCTGCATGACACGTCACACCGCTATTGGCCATTTTGCAGCCCCAGCTGGGAGGTCAAGGCTGGCGCTCGATAGGAGGGTCAGGCTCCCTACTATACATTGAATAAAATGGGGAGTATCCCGTCGATGCATGTGGGGCTAACCAGTATGCTGCCAGGACCCTGCCTCTGTGTAATTCCCAGTCTGTCTGAGACTCATTGAGCATCTGACAGCATGGAAGTGATAGTGCGATTTAGTTGTTCCACCATCCCATCAGTTTGTGGGTGGTATGGAGAAGTGCGCACTTTCTTAGTGCCTAGGATGTCGCACACTTCCTGTATCAGTTGAGGAAAAATGTCTACCCTTGTTTGTTAGAAGTTTTTCAGGGTCACCTTTGTCCATAACATATCCCTGAACAAAAGCTTTGGCTATTGACTGAGCAGTTTGATCTTCCAGGGGCCATGCTACCAGCCATCGCGTGAAATACTCAACTCCTACTAGCAGATATTTGTGATCTCTATCGGTAGGAGGTAGGGGTCTCAATATATCCAGGGCCACCAACTCATTGACCTGCTAAACCTCGATTGACCGTAGGGGAACTTTGACCGGGGACGCTGGTGGTTTCCACCGTGCACATTCTATGCATGAGGCCGTCCATGTACGAATATCTGCCATCATGCCCGGCCAGAAATAATGTTTTAATGGTGTAAAGTGTTTTCAGCTCCCCCAAATGCAGGAGGCAGCGGCCATGCACCTCCACCACCAATTTTTGCGTATGGAGGTTGGCACGACGACACAGTAGGACTGTGTGTCGATCTCCCAAAGAATCAACAGCCCTTTGTAATCTAAGAATGTCAAAGCTGTTGGAGGCCTGTCCTGTTCTGGGCTGGATTTAGCTATGGCTCGAATGAAATCATGGGTCTCATCTTCCCTTTGTAATCGACGCCATTTCTCTTGATCTCGTCCTAAATCACGATCGGCCAGGGGAGGGTCTGGTTTGCCTTCCCGCATGTGCACAGGTGCTGTGAGGCACGCCGCATCAGGTGAGAGTGGTTTACACCTAGGCGAGCCCTTAGCACATGCAAAAGTACTTGCCTCGGGCAGACGCGATAAAGCATCCGCATTGGTGTGGTGCAACTCCTTCCTATGGAACACCTCATAGAAAAATTATTGCGGCCTCTCAATCCACCTGGACATTTGAACTTTATGGCGAGACCCCGGGGTCAAAATCGTAATAAAATTATTTTTGGTGACTCCGTCCCACCGCGCACATAAACGCCACAACCCACCTGGTGCGGATCATGCTGCTGTCATGTCATCCAAGCTCAGCGAGGACGAATGCCGTAGTCATAAACAACATTTTTAAACTTTGATCAGCGCATCGTGTAGAGCTCGTCGAGAGGAATAGATTGCCATGTCGTTCGCCTTCAACAGACATAAAATGACGTCGCAACGCAGTTTATGCGAGAGCCGAGGGCTTATGGAACCCCAGGGTCCCGCCATAAGGTTAATTTGACCAGAGGGTTGGTCGAAATGTAACGAGTATTGTAGTGCTGTGTGGTCAGACCACATTGCAAATTTTCGTCCGTACAAGTATGGGCAAATTGCTGGACAAAATTCACAATGGCCAGGAGTTCTCTCCTCGTTATGCAGTAGCACTCAACCAGACTACACCTACATGATATACATACATGGACAAACCCTGATATGAGGGGCGGGGAGGTGGTGTCGCTGCAGTGTACAGAAAGGACATTAAAACATCCACCATCTCTATCCCTGCTGTTCAGTCCTTTGAACACATCACTTTCAAACTCTCTGGTCCCACTCCTCTGGTCACTGCCATAATCTACCGACCCCCCAAACCAAATCCTTCCTTTCTCTCTGACTTTTCTGACTTTTTAACTCAGTTATCTGCCATCTCACCTTCTGTACTGCTCCTGGGAGATTTGAACATCCACATTGACAGTGACTGTAAATTTGCTACTGAATTCCTGGAACTGCTACACTGCTTCAATTTAACCCAACATGTCAACTTTCCGACCCACAGCCGTGGTCACATTTTGGATCTGGTCTGCTCTACTGGTCTCACCATACCGCTCCCCGAGCCCCACAACCTCAACATCTCGGACCACATGGCAATCGCCATGAACATTGATCTCCCCATTTCTACAACCAAGGACAAAAGGACAATTTCTTTCAGAAATCTTAAATCCATCTCTAGTCCTGCCCTTTCAGCCTCTCTTGCCAGCAAAATATCCTCTTCCCCCCCACCCGTGACTGACAACCCTTCCGACCTTACCAATTACTACAATGAAATACTTTCCACCAGTCTCGATCATCTGGCTCCCATCAAAACTAAAACTGTCTCATTCACTCACTCTGCTCCCTGGTACACTCCTATTCTGCACAAAATGAAATCCCGTAAGCATCAGCTTGAAAGGCTCCATAAGAAAACTGGTTTAACTGTTCGTCTACAAGCTTACACAGATTACCTTCAGCAGTATAAGGAAGCTCTTAACACTACCCGGTCCACCTACTACTCACACCTCATACATTCTGGTTCTACCAACCCAAAGGCTCTTTTCTACACAGTAAATAAACTTCTCAAACCCAGTGACAATATCGTCAACTTATTCACAACTGATAAATGCAACACCTTTCTATCATTCTTTCAGACCAAAATTGACACCATTTACACCAACCTGTACTCTTCTTCTGCTACCACTGTCTGCTCTGTCATCCCATCATTTGTTCCCCCCACCACACCTCTCAGCCACTGTCTCAGTTCTCCCCAGTGTCGCCGGGGGAGCTGTTTAAAATCTTGACAGGGATGAAAACATCAGCATGTGTCCTGGACCCCATCCCATCCCACCTCATCAAAGACTGTTTACCAGCTATCTCCACACTCATCACAAAAATCATTAACTCCTCTCTCAGCTCTGGCTCAATCCCATGTTCACTCAAATTGGCTGCTGTAACCCCCATTCTCAAAAAACCTGGACTTGACCCCAACATTATGTCAAACTTTCGGCCCATTTCCAATCTCCCCTTTCTGTCTAAGATACTGGAACGCACTGTCGCCAAACAACTCAAAACCCACCTCTCCTCAAATGACCTGTTTGAACCATTTCAATCCGGCTTCCGTTCACAACACAGCACTGAAACAGCCCTGCTCAGAGTTACCAACGACATCCTCCTCTCCGCAGACTCTGATCACCTCAGCATCCTCATCCTCCTGGACCTCACTTCAGCTTTTGACACTATCAACCACACCATTCTTCTCTCTCGCTTCAAATCTACGCTCAACATCACTGGTACCGCCCTCTCCTGGCTCCAATCTTATCTCACCGACAGACAACAGTTCATCCACATCAACAACTGCACCTCCTCCACCGCTCCGTTGTCCCAAGGTGTCCCCCAGGGCTCGGTGCTTGGTCCTTTGCTCTTCATACTATACCTGCTTCCCCTTGGCAACGTCATTCGCCACCATGGTCTTAACTTTCACTGCTATGCTGATGATGTCCAGCTCTACATCTCCACCAAATCCATCACCTCCGCCACCCACTCCACTCTGTCTAACTGCCTCGCTGACATTAAATCGTGGATGCACACCAGTTTCCTTAAACTTAACTGCGACAAAACAGATATGAGCATCATCGGTCCCAAATCTATCACTAAATCCATTCGCAGTTTCTCCGTCACTGTCGACCCCTACACCCTGTCTCCATCCCTTCAAAGTCGCAACCTTGGAGTCATTTTTGACAATAATCTCTCCTTTGAACACCACGTAAAACAAATCACCAGAACTGTCTTTTTTCACCTCAAAAACATCTCCAGACTTCGCCCATCACTCTCTTTCTCCGCTGCAGAAACCCTCATCCACGCCTTCATCACCTCCAGAATCGATTACTGCAACAGCATCCTATACAGCACCTCAAACAAAACATTAAATAAACTCCAGTTCATCCACAACTGTGCTGCTCGTCTGCTCACTCACACCCGCACCGGTGACCACATTACCCATGTCCTCCAGAACCTCCATTGGCTCCCGGTCCCACAGCGAATTCAATTAAAAATCCTCCTCACACATAAAGCCCTTCATAACCAGGCCCCATCCTACCTCACTGACCTGCTCCACCGCCACAACCCATCCCGTAGTCTTCGCTCATCTGACACCAACCTCCTGACTCCACCTCTCAGGACCAAGCATCGAACCTGGGGCGACAGAGCCTTCTCTATCGCTGCCCCCTCACTTTGGAACTCTCTCCCAAAACAAATCCGTGACTGCACCGACCTTCCAGCGTTCAAATCATTGACTAAAACTCACCTTTTAAAAATTGCTTTTAATGTTTAGCTAAGTTTGATGTGTTTTTCGTTTTTTTACCATTTGATGTTGTTTTTGCTGCTTTTATGATTTTATGTAAAGTGTCTTTGAGTATTCAGAAAAGCGCTCACAAATAAAATGTATTATTACTATTATTATTATATAAGGAATACTGCAGTCTATAACGTCGACTTATTCTCATAGCCAAGCTTCAACTTTTTCTGTACAAAATATATATCAGTTATAATGTCCGTTTGCCCTGTGCTCCGTGTCCGCGCCTGTGATTCTGGATATTTGTTTGTGAACTGTCGAAAGTGCCAAGCAGGTCATGGCATGTGGTCCTTTGGCAATCTGGAGATTTTGCAGATCGTCGTTAACCTACCTTTGCCCTGGAGTTGATTATTTAATTGCCTTTTACGACCTCCAGATGCTTGGTGTTTGTGGGAGGTAGCGGGTTTGAGGGTGTTTATTTATTTATTTATTTTATCAATTATTATTTTAAAAATGGCAGAAATATTCTTAATATATATTTTGGAAAAAGGCCTATATATACAACAATACTCCGTCTACATGAAAGCCACCCACACAGATTCCTATCTGAAACCTGATTCCTACCACCATCTGGCACAGAAGAATTCCCTCATCATAACACTACACCATAGGGCCCACTGCATTTCTGACCAACACCACCTAGCCAGTGAACTGGAACACGTACACCAGGCCCTTAAGATGGATGGATATTCGGACCGCATTATCCACAAAGCTGCTTCTCCAACCATGGAGAAACAACCCCCTGAGATGCCGATCAAAACCATCACGTTACCATATATAGCAGGCGTTACCAAAAAGATTTCCAAAATCTTAAACAAACACAAGATCCAGGTCCGATTCAGTACAGTACACAAAATCCGTGATCTAATCCCATCTGTGAAGGATGTCATTCCTGACATGCAATATCCTGGAGTCAACAAATTAAGTTGCACCTGTGATGATTGTTACATTGGGGAAACGAAACGTCATGTCTCGGACCGTGTTCGCGAGCACAAAGCAGATCTGAACCACGGCAGAACTAATACCTCCGCTGACCATTGCTATAACGCTGTGGGCTCTCATGATATTATTTTTCCGAGACCAAGGTGCTCTGCAAACCTTCGGGCTACTATCAAAGGTTTGTTCATGAAGCCATCCAGAAATATAGACATAACTTCAACCGAGAAGATGGATACAAACTGAGCAATCATTGGAAGGACGTTATTAAACAAGTAAAGTCTTAAATTACTGTGATGTTTCCATCCTACCTGCCTGTTTCAGTGTTATTTCTGACTCTCCGAGTACATCACCAGGCAAAATATCTGTGAGGCAGCCAAGGCACAGGATTCCCACCACCTCTGGTGGCTGGGGACCTTCTCACATTGACATGCTAATCTCTCACAATTACATTTATGTACAAATTCCTTCTCTAGCTTTGCACACTTACCCTAGGGTGAGGCAGCCAGGCACAGGATTCCTACCACCATCTGATGACGATTGCTTGTGTTG
This sequence comes from Petromyzon marinus, assembly GCF_048934315.1. Taxonomy (NCBI): domain Eukaryota; kingdom Metazoa; phylum Chordata; class Hyperoartia; order Petromyzontiformes; family Petromyzontidae; genus Petromyzon; species Petromyzon marinus. The sequence goes on from NW_027423168.1 coordinate 250,608, forward strand.
CGATAGAAACGTCATGGTTTCTGCAGTCACAAAAGCTTAAAATCAAGATTGTTAAAAATGACTTCCAAAATGATGGTTGCGGATGCCCCTGTGTCTACTAGCATGCGAAACACAACCCCTTCGATAGAGCCAATGATCACGAAGGATCCTGCGGTTGCAGCGACGACTCTATGGGCCAACTCCGACCACTGACCCGGCCGGAGCGCCCACATGGCCGTAACAACCCTCTGACCCCCTACACCCAACTTGTGGTGAATACACGGCGCGGCACAACTTATTTTGGATGATGGTGGCAGGGGCCAATATGCACTGCTCTAATCATAGCAGTAACCACCACAGTCAGTACGCACTGCTGTAATCATAGCAGGTGCCACCACAGTCATTAGGCACTGATGCAGTGAAAGCGGCTACGACCAGTCAGTATGCAATGTTGTAATCAAAGTAGGTACCACCGTAGTCTGTATGTACTTCTGTTAACAAAGTAGTTACCAACACAGTCAGTACACACTACTGTAATCATAGCAGGTACCACCACAGTCAGTATCCACAGCTATAATCATATCAGGTACCTCCACAGTCAGTATGCACTGCTGAAATCATTGCAGGTACCACCACAGTCAGTGTGCACAGCAGTTGTGAAAACAGGTTCCACCACAGTATGTACTGCTCTAATCATAGCAGGTACCACCACTGTCAATATGCAATTGTCTTATCATAGCAGTTACCAACAGAGTCAGTACGCACTACTGTAATCATAGCAGGTACCACCACAGTCAGTATGCACTGCTGTAGTTAAAGCAGGAACGACAACAGTATGCACTGCTGTAATCACAGCAGGTACCACAACAGTCAGTATCAACTGCTGTAATCATAGCAGGTACCACCACAATCAGTACGCACTGCTGGAGTGAAAGCAGGTACCACCATTGTCAGTATGCGCTGCTGTAATCATAGCAGGTGCCACCGCAATATTCACTGCTGTAATCATAGCAGGTACCACCACAGTTATTATGCACTGCTGTAATCATAGCAGGTACCACCACAATCAGTACACACTGCTGGAGTGAAAGCAGATACCACCAATGTCAGTGTGCACTGCTGTAGTTAAAAAAAGAACAACAACAGTATGCACTGCTGTAATCATAGCAGGTACCGCCACAGTCAGTATCCACTGTAATCATAGCATGTATCACCACAATCAGGACACACTGCTGCAGTCAAAGCAGATACCTCCACAGTCAGTATGCACTGCTGAAATCATTGCAGCTACCACAACAATCAGTATGCACTTCTGTAATCATAGCAGGTGCCACCATAGTATGCACTGCTGTAACCATAGCAGGGAACCACCACAGTCAGCATGCACTACTGTAATAATAGCAGGTACCACCACAGTCAGTATGCATTGCTGTAGTTAAAGCAGGTACCACCACAGTATGCACTGCTGTTATCATAGCAGGTGCCACCACAATATGTACTGCTGTAATCATAGCAGGGACCACCACAGTCAGTATGCACTGCTGTAATCATAGCAGGTACCACCACAGTTATTATGCACTGCTGTAATAATATCAGGTACCACCACAATCAGTACGCACTGATGGAGTGAAAGCAGGTACCACCAAAGTCAGTATGCACTGCTGTAGTTAAAGCACGAACTACAACAGTATGCACTGCTGTAATCATAGCAGGTACCGCAACAGTCAGTATCAACTGATGTAATCATAGCAGGTACCACCACAATCAGTATACACAGCTATAATCATATCAGGTACCACCACAGTCATTGTGCACTGCTGAAATGATTGCAGGTACCACCACGGTCGGTATGCACTGCTGTAATCATAGCAGGTACCACCACAATCAGTATACACAGCTATAATCATATCAGGTACAACCACAGTCGGTTTGCATTGCTGAAATGATTGCAGGTACTACCACAGTCAGTATGCACTGCTATAATCATAGCAGGTGCCACCGCAATATGCACTGCTGTAATCATAGCAGGGACCACCACAGTCAATATGCACTGCTGTAATCATAGCAGGTACCACCACAGTTATTATGCACTGCTGTAAACATAGCAGGTACCACCACAATCAGTACACACTGCTGGAGTGAAAGCAGGTACCACCAAAGTCAGTATGCACTGCTGTAGTTAAAAGAGGAACCACAACAGTATGCACTGCTGTAATCATAGCAGGTACCGCCACAGTCAGTATCCACTGTAATCATAGCAGGTAGCACCACAATCAGGACGCACTGCTGCAGTGAAAGCAGGTACCTCCACAGTCAGTATGCACTGCTGAAATCAGTACAGGTACCACAACAGTCATTATGCACTTCTGTAATCATAGCAGGTGCCACCACAGTATGCACTGCTGTAACCATAGCAGGGAACACGACTGTCAGTATGCACTGCTGAAATTATTGCAGGTACTACCTCAGTATGCACTGCTGTAATCATAGCAGGTGCCACCACAATTTGCACTGCTGTAATAAAAGCAGGGACCACCACAGTCAGTATGCACTGCTGTAATCACAGCAGGTACCACCACAGTTATTATTCACTGCTGTGATCATAGCAGGTACCACCACAATCACTACGCACTGATGGAGTGAAAGCAGGTACCTCCACAGTCAGTATGCACTGCTGAAATTGCAGATACCACAACAGTCAGTATGCACTTCTGTAATCATATAAGGTGCCACCACAGTCAGTATGCACTGCTGTAATCATAGCAGGTACCACCACAGTAAGCACTGCTGGAGTTCAAGAAGGTACCACCACAGTATGCACTGCTGTTATCATAGCAGGTACCACCAGTCAGTATGCACAGCTGTAGTGAAATCAGGTACCACCACAGTCAGTATGCACTGCTGTATCACAGCAGATACCACCACAGTATGCACTGCTGTAATCATAGCAGGTACAACCACGGTATGCACTGCTCTTATCGCATTTTACCACCAGTCAGTATGCAGTGATGTGATCATAGCAGGTACCACCATAGTCAGTATGCACTGCTGTAATCATAGCAGGTATCCACCATAGTCAGTATGCATTGCTGTAATCATAGCAGGTACCGCAACAGTCAGTATCAACTGCTGTAATCATAGCAGGTACCACCACAATCAGTATACACAGCTATAATCATATCAGGTACCACCACAGTCATTGTGCACTGCTGAAATGATTGCAGGTACCACCACGGTCGGTATGCACTGCTGTAATCATAGCAGGTACCACCACAATCAGTATACACAGCTATAATCATAGCAGGTACAACCACAGTCAGTTTGCACTGCTGAAATGATTGCAGGTACTACCACAGTCAGTATGCACTGCTGTAATCATAGCAGGTGCCACCGCAATATGCACTGCTGTAATCATAGCAGGGACCACCACAGTCAGTATGCACTGCTGTAATCATAGCAGGTACCACCACAGTTATTATGCACTGCTGTAAACATAGCAGGTACCACCACAATCAGTACACACTGCTGGAGTGAAAGCAGGTACCACCAAAGTCAGTATGCACTGCTGTAGTTAAAAGAGGAACCACAACAGTATGCACTGCTGTAATCATAGCAGGTACCGCCACAGTCAGTATCCACTGTAATCATAGCAGGTACCACCACAATCAGGACGCACTGCTGCAGTGAAAGCAGGTACCTCCCCAGTCAGTATGCACTGCTGAAATCAGTACAGGTACCACAACAGTCATTATGCACTTCTGTAATCATAGCAGGTGACACCACAGTATGCACTGCTGTAACCATAGCAGGGAACACGACAGTCAGTATGCACTGCTGTAATCATAGCAGGTACCACCATAGTTATGCACTGCTGTAATAATAGCAGGTACCACCACAATCAGTACGCACTGATGGAGTGAAAGCAGGTACCACCAATGTCAGTATGCGCTGCTGTAGTTAATGCAGGAAACAACATTATGCACTGCTGTAATCATAGCAGGTACCGCAACAGTCAGATTCAACTGCTGTAATCATAGCAGGTGCCACCACAATTAGTACGCACTGCTGGAGTGAAAGCAGGTACCACCAATGTCAGTATGCGCTGCTGAAATCATAGAAGGTAGCACAAGAATCAGTATACACAGCTATAATCATATCAGGTACCACCACAGTCATTATGCACTGCTGAAATGATTGCAGGTACCACCACAGTCGGTATGCACTGCTGTAATCATAGCAGGTGCCACCACAATATGCACCGCTGTAATAGCAGGGACCACCTCAGTTAGTATGCACTGCTGTAATCATAGCAGGTACCACCACAATTATTATTCACTGCTGTAATCATAGCAGGTACCACCTGAATCAGTACGCACTACTGGAGTGAAAGCAGGTACCACCATAGTCAGTATGCACTGCTGTAATCATAGCAGTTACCACAACAGTCAGCACTTCAGTAATCATAGCAGGTGCCACCACAGTATGCACTATTGCAACCATAGCAGGGACCACCACAGTCAGTATGCACAGCTGAATCATAGCAGGTACCACCACAGTATGCACAGCTGTAATAATAGCAGGTGCAACCACAGTCAGTACGCACTGCTGTAGTTAAAGCAGGTACCACCAGAGTATGCACTGATGTAATCATAGCAGGTAGTGCCACAGTCAGTATGCACTGCTGTAATCATAGCAGGTACCACCACAGTCAGTATACACAGCTATTTTCAGATCAGGTACCACCACAGTCAGTATGTACTTCTGAAATGATTGCAGGCACTTCCACAGTCAGTATGCACTGCTGTAATCATAGCAGGTACCACCAATGTCAGTATGCACTGCTGTAATCATAGCAGGTACCACCACAATCAGTATACACAGCTATAATCATATCAGGTACCACCACAGTCATTATGCACTGCTGAAATGATTGCAGGTACCACCACAGTCGGTATGCACTGCTGTAATCATAGGTGCCACCACAATATGCACCGCTGTAATAAAAGCAGGGACCACCTCAGTTAGTATGCACTGCTGTAATCATAGCAGGTACCACCACAGTTATTATTCACTGCTGTAATCATAGCAGGTACCACCTCAATCAGTACGCACTACTGGAGTGAAAGCAGGTGCCACCATACTCAGTATGCACCGCTGTAATCATAGCAGTTACCACAACAGTCAGTAAGCACTTCAGTAATCATAGCAGGTGCCACCACAGTATGCACTATTGCAACCATAGCAGGGACCACCACAGTCAGTATGCACAGCTGAATCATAGCAGGTACCACCACAGTATGCACAGCTGTAATAATAGCAGGTGCAACCACAGTCAGTACGCACTGCTGTAGTTTAAGCAGGTACCACCAGAGTATGCACTGATGTAATCATAGCAGGTAGTGCCACAGTCAGTATGCACTGCTGTAATCATAGCAGCTACCAGCACAGTCAGTATACACAGCTATTATCATATCAGGTACCACCACAGTCAGTATGTACTGCTGAAATAATTGCAGGCACTACCACAGTCAGTATGCACTGCTGTAATCATAGCAGGTACCACCAATGTCAGTATGCACTGCTGTAATCATAGCAGGTACCACCACAATCAGTATACACAGCTATAATCATATCAGGTACCACCACAGTCATTATGCACTGCTGAAATGATTGCAGGTACCACCACAGTCGGTATGCACTGCTGTAATCATAGGTGCCACCACAATATGCACCGCTGTAATAAAAGCAGGGACCATCTCAGTTAGTATGCACTGCTGTAATCATAGCAGGTACCACCACAGTTATTATTCACTGCTGTAATCATAGCAGGTACCACCTCAATCAGTACGCACTACTGGAGTGAAAGCAGGTGCCACCATAGTCAGTATGCACCGCTGTAATCATAGCAGTTACCACAACAGTCAGTAAGCACTTCAGTAATCATAGCAGGTGCCACCACAGTATGCACTATTGCAACCATAGCAGGGACCACCACAGTCAGTATGCACAGCTGAATCATAGCAGGTACCACCACAGTATGCACAGCTGTAATAATAGCAGGTGCAACCACAGTCAGTACGCACTGCTGTAGTTTAAGCAGGTACCACCAGAGTATGCACTGATGTAATCATAGCAGGTAGTGCCACAGTCAGTATGCACTGCTGTAATCATAGCAGCTACCAGCACAGTCAGTATGAACTGCTGTAATCATAGCAGGTGCCACCACATTATGCACTGTTGTAATCATAGCAGGGAACCACCTTAGTCAGTATGCACTGCTGTAATCATAGCAGGTACCACCACAGTTATTATGCACTGCTTTAATCATAGCAGGTACTACCATTATCAGCACGCACTGCTGGAGTGAAAGCAGGTACCACCAAAGTCAGTATGCACTGCTGTAGTTAAAGCAGGAACCACAACAGTATGCACTGCTGTAATCATAGCAGGTACCGCCACAGTCAGTATCCACTGCTGTAATCATATCAGGTATCACCACAATCAGTACTCACTGCTGGAGTGAAAGCAGGAACCTGCACAGTCAGTATACACTGCTGAAATCATTGCAGATACCACAACAGTCAGTATGCACTTCTGTAATCATAGAAGGTGCCACCACAGTCAGTATGCACTGCTGGAATCATAGCAGGTACCACCACAGTCAATATGCACTGCTGTAGTTAAAGAAGTTACCACCACAGTATGCACTGCTGGTATCACAGCAGGTACCACCACAGTATGCACTGCTGTAATCATAGCAGGTGCCACCACAGTCAGTACGCACTGATCCATTCATAGAAGTTAAAACCTCAGTATGCATTTGTAATCATAGCAAGTACCACTACAGTATGCCCTGCTCTTATCATCACATTTTACCACCAGATGTCCCAATAGTTTCACAGATGTCCCAATAGTTTCACAGATGTCCCAATAGGTTCACATATGTCCCAGTAGTTTCACAGATCACCCAGTAGTTTCACAGATGCCCCAATAGTTTCAGATATGTCCCATTAGTTTCACAGATGTCCCCATAGTTTTACAGATGTCCCAGAAGTTTCACAGATCACCCAGTAGTTTCACAGATGCCCCAATAGTTTCACATATGTCCCATTAGTTTCACAGATGTCCCAATAGTTTAACAGATGTCCCAGTTAAATTTTGATTTAAAGCTTTCGTGACTGCAGTAATTCATATTCTTAGTTTTTTCGGTAAAGTCACGTTGAAGAGAAACAACAAAATAACAAAATATATATAAAACAATAAAAAATTCTCACGACGTTTCGACCATAACTCAAACGGTCATCATCAGGTGTGTCGGTTTGCATAAATTTATTTTTAAAACGGCATATTTATTTATTAATATATATAAAAATAACGTTTGCGTCACGCGCAACGATTGGCTGTTTGCCAGGACTAGTCCATCTATTTTTTGAAAAGAGGAGGGGGGAGACGAAATTTGTTTTTATGTATGCTGTCTGAAAGGCACTGTAAGCGTGAACAATCAATCAAGAACTGAAATGATTTATCAAATCTTTCCAATGATTGCTAAGATAGAATCCATCTTCTCGGTTGAAATTGTCTCTGTGTTTGTATATGTGGATAGCCTCATGAACGAATCTCTCATGGAAGCCAGATGGCTTACAAAGAACCTCCGTCTTGGAAAAGTCAATGGCATGTGAGCCTACTGAATTAGAACAATGATCTGCTACGGCCGAGGTGTTGGTCCTACCGTGTTTAAGGTCATAGAGCCCAATGCATATCCGACCAGGAACACATAAGCAGTGAACTCAAGCACGTACACCAGGCTCTTAGGGCTAATGGTTACTCCGACTATACAATCCGCAAAGCTATCACTCAAACCATGAAGAAGAACCCTCTTGAGGAGCCTTTCAAAACCATCACTTTACCCTACATTGCTGGGATCACAAAAAAGATCTCCAAAATCTTGAATAAACACAAGATCCAGGTCCGTTTCAACACATTACATAAAATCCGTGATCTGGTTCCGTCTGTAAAAGATGTGATTCCGGACATACAATACCCTGGTGTCTACAAACTAAGTTGCCTCTGTGGTAGTAGTTACATTGGAGAAACCAAACGCCATATCTCGGACCGCATTCGTGAACATAAAGCAGACCTTAAACACGGTAGGACCAACACCTCGGCCGTAGCAGATCATTGTTCTAATTCAGTAGGCTCACATGCCATTGACTTTTCCAAGACGGAGGTTCTTTGTAAGCCATCTGGCTTCCATGAGAGATTCGTTCATGAGGCTATCCACATATACAAACACAGAGACAATTTCAACCGAGAAGATGGATTCTATCTTAGCAATCATTGGAAAGATTTGATAAATCATTTCAGTTCTTGATTGATTGTTCACGCTTACAGTGCCTTTCAGACAGCATACATAAAAACAAATTTCGTCTCCCCCCTCCTCTTTTCAAAAAATAGATGGACTAGTCCTGGCAAACAGCCAATCGTTGCGCGTGACGCAAACGTTATTTTTATATATATTAATAAATAAATATGCCGTTTTCAAAGATGTCCCAGTTGTTTCACATATGTCTCAATAGTTTCACAGATGTCCCAATAGTTTCACAGATGTCCCAATAGGTTCACATATGTCCCAGTAGTTTTACAGATGTCCCAGTAGATTCACAGATGTCCCAATAGTTCAACAGATGTCCCAGTAGTTTAACAGATGTCCCAGTAGTATCACAGATGTCCCAGTAGCTTAACAGATGTCCCCATAGTTTCACAGATGTCCCAATAGTTTCACAGATGTCCCAGTAGTTTTACAGATATCCCAGTAGGTTAACAGATGTCCCCATAGTTTCACAGATGTACCACTAGTTTCACAGATGTCCCAATAGTTTCACAGATGTCCCAATAGTTTCGCACATTTCCCAATAGTTTCACATATGTCCCAGTAGTTTTACAGATGTCCCAATAGTTTCACATATGTCCCATTAGTTTCACAGATGTCCCCATAGTTTCACAGATGTCCCAATTGTTTCACATATGTCCCATTAGTTTCACAGATGTCTAAATAGTTTCACAGATGTCCCAATAGTTTCACAGATGTCCCAATAGGTTCACATATGTCCCATTAGTTTCACAGATGGCCCCATAGGTTCACAGATGTCCCAATAATTTCACAGATGTACCAGTAGTTTCACAGATGTCCCAATAGTTTAACAGATGTCCCAAATAGTTTCACAGATGTCCCAATAGTTTCACAAATGTCCCAGGAGTTTAACAGATGTGCCAATAGTTTCACAGATGTCCCAATAGATTCACATATGTCCCAGTAGTTTTACAGATGTCCCAGTAGATTCACAGATGTCCCAATAGTTCAACAGATGTCCCAGTAGTTTAACAGATGTCCCAGTAGCTTCACAGATGTCCCAGTAGGTTAACAGATGTCCCCATAGTTTCACAGATGTCCCAATAGTTTCACAGATGTCCCAATAGGTTCACATATGTCCCACTAGTTTCACAGATGCCCCAATAGTTTCACATATGTCCCATTAGTTTCACAGATGTCCCCATAGTTTCACAGATGTCCCAATAATTTCACAGATGTACCAGTAGTTTCACAGATGTCCCAATAGTTTAACAGATGTCCCAAATAGTTTCACAGATGTCCCAATAGATTCACAGATGTCCCAATAGTTTCACAGATTTCCCAATAGTTTCACAGATGTCCCAATAGTTTCCCAGATGTCCCAGAAGTTTTACAGATATTCCAGTAGGTTAACAGATGTCCCCATAGTTTCACAGATGTCCCAATAGTTTCAAAGATGTCCCAGTAGTTTTACAGATGTCCCGGTACTTTCACAGATGATCCCAGTAGTTTCACAGATGCCCCAATAGTTTCACATATGTCCCATTAGTTTCACAGATGTCCCAATAGTTTCACAGATGTCCCAATAGTTTCACAGATGTCCCAATAGTTTCACAGATGTCCCAATAAGTTCACATATGTCCCAGTAATATCACAGATCACCCAGTTGTTTCAAAGATGCCCCAATAGTTTCACATATGTCCCATTAGTTTCACAGATGTCCCCATAGTTTCACAGATGTCCCAATAATTTAACAGATGTACCAGTAGTTTCACAGATGTCCCAATAGTTTAACAGATGTCCCAAACAGTTTCACAGATGTCCCAATAGTTTCACAGATGTCCCAGTTGTTTCACAGATGTCTCAATAGTTTCACAGATGTCCCAATAGTTTCACAGATGTCCCAATAGGTTCACATATGTCCCAGTAGTTTTACAGATGTCCCAGTAGATTCACAGATGTCCCAATGGTTCAACAGATGTCCCAGTAGTTTAACAGATGTCCCAGTAGTTTCACAGATGTCCCAGTAGGTTAACAGATGTCCCCATAGTTTCACAGATGTCCCAATAGTTTCACAGATGTCCCAGTAGTTTTACAGATATCCCAGTAGGTTAACAGATGTCCCCATAGTTTCACAGATGTACCAGTAGTTTCACAGATGTCCCAATAGTTTCACAGATGTCCCAATAGTTTCACACATTTCCCAATAGTTTCACATATGTCCCAGTAGTTTTACAGATGTCCCAATAGTTTCACATATGTCCCATTAGTTTCACAGATGTCCCCATAGTTTCACAGATGTCCCAATAGTTTCACAGATGTCCCAATAGTTTCACAGATGTCCCAATAGGTTCACAGATGTCCCAGTAGTTTCACAGATCACCCAGTAGTTTCACAGATGCCCCAATAGTTTCACATATGTCCCATTAGTTTCACAGATGTCCCAATAGTTTCACAGATGTCCCAATAAGTTCACATATGTCCCAGTAATTTCACAGATCACTCAGTTGTTTCAAAGATGCCCCAATAGTTTCACATATGTCCCATTAGTTTCACAGATGTCCCCATAGTTTCACAGATGTCCCAATAATTTAACAGATGTACCAGTAGTTTCACAGATGTCCCAATAGTTTAACAGATGTCCCAAACAGTTTCACAGATGTCCCAATAGGTTCACAGATGTCCCAGTAGTTTCACAGATCACCCAGTAGTTTCACAGATGCCCCAATAGTTTCACATATGTCCCATTAGTTTGACAGATGTCCCAATAGTTTCACAGATGTCCCAATAAGTTCACATATGTCCCAGTAATTTCACAGATCACCCAGTTGTTTCAAAGATGCCCCAATAGTTTCACATATGTCCCATTAGTTTCACAGATGTCCCCATAGTTTCACAGATGTCCCAATAATTTAACAGATGTACCAGTAGTTTCACAGATGTCCCAATAGTTTAACAGATGTCCCAAACAGTTTCACAGATGTCCCAATAGTTTCACAGATGTCCCAGTTGTTTCACAGATGTCTCAATAGTTTCATAGATGTCCCAATAGTTTCACAGATGTCCCAATAGGTTCACATATGTCTCAGTAGTTTTACAGATGTCCCAGTAGATTCACAGATGTCCCAATGGTTCAACAGATGTCCCGGTAGTTTAACAGATGTCCCAGTAGTTTCACAGATGTCCCAGTAGGTTAACAGATGTCCCCATAGTTTCACAGATGTCCCATTAGTTTCACAGATGTCCCAGTAGTTTTACAGATATCCCAGTAGGTTAACAGATGTCCCCATAGTTTCACAGATGTACCAGTAGTTTCACAGATGTCCCAATAGTTTCACAGATGTCCCAATAATTTAACAGATGTACCAGTAGTTTCACAGATGTCCCAATAGTTTAACAGATGTCCCAAACAGTTTCACAGATGTCCCAATAGTTTCACAGATGTCCCAGTTGTTTCACAGATGTCTCAATAGTTTCATAGATGTCCCAATAGTTTCACAGATGTCCCAATAGGTTCACATATGTCTCAGTAGTTTTACAGATGTCCCAGTAGATTCACAGATGTCCCAATGGTTCAACAGATGTCCCGGTAGTTTAACAGATGTCCCAGTAGTTTCACAGATGTCCCAGTAGGTTAACAGATGTCCCCATAGTTTCACAGATGTCCCAATAGTTTCACAGATGTCCCAGTAGTTTTACAGATATCCCAGTAGGTTAACAGATGTCCCCATAGTTTCACAGATGTACCAGTAGTTTCACAGATGTCCCAATAGTTTCATAGATGTCCCAATAGTTTCACACATTTCCCAATAGTTTCACATATGTCCCAGTAGTTTTACAGATGTCCCAATAGTTTCACATATGTCCCATTAGTTTCACAGATGTCCCCATAGTTTCACAAATGTCCCAATAGTTTCACATATGTCCCATTAGTTTCACAGATGTCCCCATAGTTTCACAGATGTCCCAATAGTTTCACAGATGTCACAATAGTTTCACAGATGTCCCAATAGGTTCACAGATGTCCCAGTAGTTTCACAGATCACCCAGTAGTTTCACAGATGCCCCAATAGTTTCACATATGTCCCATTAGTTTCACAGATGTCCCCATAGTTTCACAGATGTCCCAATAGTTTCACAAATGTCCCATTAGTTTCACAGATGTCCCCATAGTTTCACAGATGTCCCAATAATTTAACAGATGTACCAGTAGTTTCACAGATGTCCCAATAGTTTAACAGATGTCCCAATAGGTTCACATATGTCCCAGTAGTTTTACAGATGTCCCAGTAGATTCACAGATGTCCCAATGGTTCAACAGATGTCCCAGTAGTTTAACAGATGTCCCAGTAGTTTCACAGATGTCCCAGTAGGTTAACAGATGTCCCCATAGTTTCACAGATGTCCCAATAGTTTCACAGATGTCCCAGTAGTTTTACAGATATCCCAGTAGGTTAACAGATGTCCCCATAGTTTCACAGATGTACCAGTAGTTTCACAGATGTCCCAATAGTTTCACAGATGTCCCAATAGTTTCACACATTTCCCAATAGTTTCACATATGTCCCAGTAGTTTTACAGATGTCCCAATAGTTTCACAGATGTCCCAATAGTTTCACAGATGTCCCAATAGTTTCACAGATGTCCCAATAAGTTCACATATGTCCCAGTAATATCACAGATCACCCAGTTGTTTCAAAGATGCCCCAATAGTTTCACATATGTCCCATTAGTTTCACAGATGTCCCCATAGTTTCACAGATGTCCCAATAATTTAACAGATGTACCAGTAGTTTCACAGATGTCCCAATAGTTTAACAGATGTCCCAAACAGTTTCACAGATGTCCCAATAGTTTCACAGATGTCCCAGTTGTTTCACAGATGTCTCAATAGTTTCACAGATGTCCCAATAGTTTCACAGATGTCCCAATAGGTTCACATATGTCCCAGTAGTTTTACAGATGTCCCAGTAGATTCACAGATGTCCCAATGGTTCAACAGATGTCCCAGTAGTTTAACAGATGTCCCAGTAGTTTCACAGATGTCCCAGTAGGTTAACAGATGTCCCCATAGTTTCACAGATGTCCCAATAGTTTCACAGATGTCCCAGTAGTTTTACAGATATCCCAGTAGGTTAACAGATGTCCCCATAGTTTCACAGATGTACCAGTAGTTTCACAGATGTCCCAATAGTTTCACAGATGTCCCAATAGTTTCACACATTTCCCAATAGTTTCACATATGTCCCAGTAGTTTTACAGATGTCCCAATAGTTTCACATATGTCCCATTAGTTTCACAGATGTCCCCATAGTTTCACAGATGTCCCAATAGTTTCACATATGTCCCATTAGTTTCACAGATGTCCCCATAGTTTCACAGATGTCCCAATAGTTTCACAGATGTCCCAATAGTTTCACAGATGTCCCAATAGGTTCACAGATGTCCCAGTAGTTTCACAGATCACCCAGTAGTTTCACAGATGCCCCAATAGTTTCACATATGTCCCATTAGTTTCACAGATGTCCCAATAGTTTCACAGATGTCCCAATAAGTTCACATATGTCCCAGTAATTTCACAGATCACTCAGTTGTTTCAAAGATGCCCCAATAGTTTCACATATGTCCCATTAGTTTCACAGATGTCCCCATAGTTTCACAGATGTCCCAATAATTTAACAGATGTACCAGTAGTTTCACAGATGTCCCAATAGTTTAACAGATGTCCCAAACAGTTTCACAGATGTCCCAATAGGTTCACAGATGTCCCAGTAGTTTCACAGATCACCCAGTAGTTTCACAGATGCCCCAATAGTTTCACATATGTCCCATTAGTTTGACAGATGTCCCAATAGTTTCACAGATGTCCCAATAAGTTCACATATGTCCCAGTAATTTCACAGATCACCCAGTTGTTTCAAAGATGCCCCAATAGTTTCACATATGTCCCATTAGTTTCACAGATGTCCCCATAGTTTCACAGATGTCCCAATAATTTAACAGATGTACCAGTAGTTTCACAGATGTCCCAATAGTTTAACAGATGTCCCAAACAGTTTCACAGATGTCCCAATAGTTTCACAGATGTCCCAGTTGTTTCACAGATGTCTCAATAGTTTCATAGATGTCCCAATAGTTTCACAGATGTCCCAATAGGTTCACATATGTCTCAGTAGTTTTACAGATGTCCCAGTAGATTCACAGATGTCCCAATGGTTCAACAGATGTCCCGGTAGTTTAACAGATGTCCCAGTAGTTTCACAGATGTCCCAGTAGGTTAACAGATGTCCCCATAGTTTCACAGATGTCCCATTAGTTTCACAGATGTCCCAGTAGTTTTACAGATATCCCAGTAGGTTAACAGATGTCCCCATAGTTTCACAGATGTACCAGTAGTTTCACAGATGTCCCAATAGTTTCACAGATGTCCCAATAATTTAACAGATGTACCAGTAGTTTCACAGATGTCCCAATAGTTTAACAGATGTCCCAAACAGTTTCACAGATGTCCCAATAGTTTCACAGATGTCCCAGTTGTTTCACAGATGTCTCAATAGTTTCATAGATGTCCCAATAGTTTCACAGATGTCCCAATAGGTTCACATATGTCTCAGTAGTTTTACAGATGTCCCAGTAGATTCACAGATGTCCCAATGGTTCAACAGATGTCCCGGTAGTTTAACAGATGTCCCAGTAGTTTCACAGATGTCCCAGTAGGTTAACAGATGTCCCCATAGTTTCACAGATGTCCCAATAGTTTCACAGATGTCCCAGTAGTTTTACAGATATCCCAGTAGGTTAACAGATGTCCCCATAGTTTCACAGATGTACCAGTAGTTTCACAGATGTCCCAATAGTTTCATAGATGTCCCAATAGTTTCACACATTTCCCAATAGTTTCACATATGTCCCAGTAGTTTTACAGATGTCCCAATAGTTTCACATATGTCCCATTAGTTTCACAGATGTCCCCATAGTTTCACAAATGTCCCAATAGTTTCACATATGTCCCATTAGTTTCACAGATGTCCCCATAGTTTCACAGATGTCCCAATAGTTTCACAGATGTCACAATAGTTTCACAGATGTCCCAATAGGTTCACAGATGTCCCAGTAGTTTCACAGATCACCCAGTAGTTTCACAGATGCCCCAATAGTTTCACATATGTCCCATTAGTTTCACAGATGTCCCCATAGTTTCACAGATGTCCCAATAGTTTCACATATGTCCCATTAGTTTCACAGATGTCCCCATAGTTTCACAGATGTCCCAATAATTTAACAGATGTACCAGTAGTTTCACAGATGTCCCAATAGTTTAACAGATGTCCCAAACAGTTTCACAGATGTCCCAATAGTTTAACAGATGTCCCAGTTGTTTCACAGATGTCTCAATAGTTTCACAGATGTCCCAATAGTTTCACAGATGTCCCAATAGGTTCACATATGTCCCAGTAGTTTTACAGATGTCCCAGTAGATTCACAGATGTCCCAATGGTTCAACAGATGTCCCAGTAGTTTAACAGATGTCCCAGTAGTTTCACAGATGTCCCAGTAGGTTAACATGTCCCCATAGTTTCACAGATGTCCCAATAGTTTAACAGATGTCCCAGTAGTTTTACAGATATCCCAGTAGGTTAACAGATGTCCCCATAGTTTCACAGATGTACCAGTAGTTTCACAGATGTCCCAATAGTTTCACAGATGTCCCAATAGTTTCACACATTTCCCAATAAGTTCACATATGTCCCAGTAATTTCACAGATCACCCAGTTGTTTCAAAGATGCCCCAATAGTTTCACATATGTCCCATTAGTTTCACAGATGTCCCCATAGTTTCACAGATGTCCCAATAATTTAACAGATGTACCAGTAGTTTCACAGATGTCCCAATAGTTTAACAGATGTCCCAAACAGTTTCACAGATGTCCCAATAGTTTCACAGATGTCCCAGTTGTTTCACAGATGTCTCAATAGTTTCATAGATGTCCCAATAGTTTCACAGATGTCCCAATAGGTTCACATATGTCTCAGTAGTTTTACAGATGTCCCAGTAGATTCACAGATGTCCCAATGGTTCAACAGATGTCCCGGTAGTTTAACAGATGTCCCAGTAGTTTCACAGATGTCCCAGTAGGTTAACAGATGTCCCCATAGTTTCACAGATGTCCCAATAGTTTCACAGATGTCCCAGTAGTTTTACAGATATCCCAGTAGGTTAACAGATGTCCCCATAGTTTCACAGATGTACCAGTAGTTTCACAGATGTCCCAATAGTTTCATAGATGTCCCAATAGTTTCACACATTTCCCAATAGTTTCACATATGTCCCAGTAGTTTTACAGATGTCCCAATAGTTTCACATATGTCCCATTAGTTTCACAGATGTCCCCATAGTTTCACAAATGTCCCAATAGTTTCACATATGTCCCATTAGTTTCACAGATGTCCCCATAGTTTCACAGATGTCCCATTAGTTTCACAGATGTCACAATAGTTTCACAGATGTCCCAATAGGTTCACAGATGTCCCAGTAGTTTCACAGATCACCCAGTAGTTTCACAGATGCCCCAATAGTTTCACATATGTCCCATTAGTTTCACAGATGTCCCCATAGTTTCACAGATGTCCCAATAGTTTCACATATGTCCCATTAGTTTCACAGATGTCCCCATAGTTTCACAGATGTCCCAATAATTTAACAGATGTACCAGTAGTTTCACAGATGTCCCAATAGTTTAACAGATGTCCCAAACAGTTTCACAGATGTCCCAATAGTTTAACAGATGTCCCAGTTGTTTCACAGATGTCTCAATAGTTTCACAGATGTCCCAATAGTTTCACAGATGTCCCAATAGGTTCACATATGTCCCAGTAGTTTTACAGATGTCCCAGTAGATTCACAGATGTCCCAATGGTTCAACAGATGTCCCAGTAGTTTAACAGATGTCCCAGTAGTTTCACAGATGTCCCAGTAGGTTAACATGTCCCCATAGTTTCACAGATGTCCCAATAGTTTAACAGATGTCCCAGTAGTTTTACAGATATCCCAGTAGGTTAACAGATGTCCCCATAGTTTCACAGATGTACCAGTAGTTTCACAGATGTCCCAATAGTTTCACAGATGTCCCAATAGTTTCACACATTTCCCAATAGTTTCACATATGTCCCAGTAGTTTTACAGATGTCCCAGTAGATTCACAGATGTCCCAATGGTTCAACAGATGTCCCAGTAGTTTAACAGATGTCCCAGTAGTTTCACAGATGTCCCAGTAGGTTAACATGTCCCCATAGTTTCACAGATGTCCCAATAGTTTAACAGATGTCCCAGTAGTTTTACAGATATCCCAGTAGGTTAACAGATGTCCCCATAGTTTCACAGATGTACCAGTAGTTTCACAGATGTCCCAATAGTTTCACAGATGTCCCAATAGTTTCACACATTTCCCAATAGTTTCACATATGTCCCAGTAGTTTTACAGATGTCCCAATAGTTTCACATATGTCCCATTAGTTTAACAGATGTCCCCATAGTTTCACAGATGTCCCAATAGTTTCACATATGTCCCATTAGTTTCTCAGATGTCCCCATAGTTTCACAGATGTCCCAATAGTTTAACAGATGTCCCAGTAGTTTTACAGATATCCCAGTAGGTTAACAGATGTCCCCATAGTTTCACAGATGTACCAGTAGTTTCACAGATGTCCCAATAGTTTCACAGATGTCCCAATAGTTTCACACATTTCCCAATAGTTTCACATATGTCCCAGTAGTTTTACAGATGTCCCAATAGTTTCACATATGTCCCATTAGTTTAACAGATGTCCCAATAGTTTCACATATGTCCCATTAGTTTCACAGATGTCCCCATAGTTTCACAGATGTCCCAATAGTTTCACAGATGTCCCAATAGTTTCACAGATGTCCCAATAGGTTCACAGATGTCCCAGTAGTTTCACAGATCACCCAGTAGTTTCACAGATGCCCCAATAGTTTCACATATGTCCCATTAGTTTCACAGATGTCCCCATAGTTTCACAGATGTCCCAATAATTTCACAGATGTACCAGTAGTTTCACAGATGTCCCAATAGTTTAACAGATGTCCCAAATAGTTTCACAGATGTCCCAATAGTTTCACAGATGTCCCAGGAGTTTAACAGATGTGCCAATAGTTTAACAGATGTCCCAATTGTTTCACAGATGTCTCAATACTTTCACAGATGTCCCAATAGTTTCACAGATGTCCCAATAGTTTCACATATGTCCCAGTAGTTTTACAGATGTCCCAGTAGATTCACAGATGTCCCAATAGTTCAACAGATGTCCCAGTAGTTTAACAGATGTCCCAGTAGTTTCACAGATGTCCCAGTAGGTTAACAGATGTCCCCATAAATTTCGATTTAAAGCTTTCGTGACTGCAATGATTCATCTTCTTTGGTTCTTTGGGTAAAGTCACGTAGAATGAGAATAAAATAATAAATTGATAAAATAAAATAACACAATAATATTCTCACGACGTTTCGGCCACAACACAAGCGGCCTTCATCAGGTGAATGGAGCGAGACTGTCTGGTAGGACAGCGCTCGAGTGAGAGAGCCACGTTCAGATCACGGCTTTTTAAGCTGTGTGAGAGGAACAAAGAGCCTTGACGAAGGAATTAGCATAAAATTTAGCATTGAAATGGCTGAATGATTAGCTTGTGACTGGTCACAGAAATAGCTATGTTAAAAGTTAAAGCATACACATCCGCAGAGGCACCTATTGTTAAAAGGAATTAGCATAGAATTTAGCATTGAAATAGCTAAATTAAGGCATACACATCCGCAGAGGCACCCCTTGATAATGGGATTAGCATAGAATTTAGCATTGAAATGGCTGAGTGATTTGCTTGTAACTGCTACAGAAATAGTTACGTTGAAGTCAGAGCATACACATTCACCGAGGCACTTAGTACAAATCAAACAGGAGAATTTAGCATTGAAATAACTAGGCGAATTTAGCATTGAAATAACTGGGTGATTTGCTAGTGACTGGTCACAGAAATGACTACACATCTGAGCTATTCACAGTACTATATAGTGAACCAATAAAAACTAAAATATAAATTACCTTCATGTTATCAATAAACTCTATATTCTCCAATCAGCTAAGCTACCAACCATAAGTCGTTATATATCACAATGCTATATGGCGAAAAAATGGGTGGATTCTTACCCTCAAATTTCCGTACCACGGATAGCTACGGGCCCCGTTCAGACGGACGAGTTCGTCCATGGTCGGAACAGAGGAGGGGGAGAGAGACAGCTGCGAAGCCCTAGTATACTCCATGTTGTAAACCATACCATTAACCGTGGTGTGAGAGGTATTAAGAGGCAATGCTGGCGAAAGAGCTGCGGTCTGAAGGTCATCGTAAAATTACAATTAATTAAGAACAGAAATGATTTAACACATCTTTCCAGTGGTTACTAAGCCTGAATCCATCTTCTCGGTTGAAATTGTCTCTGTGCTTGTATATGTGAATGGCCTCATGAACGAATCTCTCATGGTAGCCAGTTGGTTTGCAAAGAACCTCCGTCTTGGAGAAGTCAATGTCATGTGAGCCCACTGAATTGTAACAGTGATCTGCCACGGCAGAGGAGTTCGTCTTACCGTGTTTCAAGTCTGCTTTATGTTCGCGGATGCGGTCCGAGATATGTCTTTTGGTTTCTCCAATGTAGCTACTACCACAGAGGCACTTTAGTTTGTAAACGCCCGGGTACTGTATGTCTGGAAGAGCATCTTTTACAGATGGAACTAAATCACGGATTTTGTGTACTGTGTTGAATCGGACCTGGATCTTGTGTTTATTCAGGATTTTGGAGATCTTTTTAGTGACCCCTGCAATGTAGGGTAAGGTGATGGTTTTGAGTGGCTCCACAAGAGGATCCTTCTTCATGACTGGAGTGATGGCTTTGCGGATTGTGTAGTCGGAGTAGCCATTAGCCCTGAGAGCCTGGTTTACGTGCTTGAGTTCACTGGTAATGTGTTCCTGGTCGGAAATGCATTGGGCTCTATGGTATAGAGTCTTGATGAGGCAGTTCTTCTGGGATGGATGGTGGTGGGAATCCGGTTTCAAGTAAGCATCTGTATGGGTAGCTTTCCTGTAGACAGAGTGGCTCATTGAACCATCATGTCTCCTTTTAATTAAGACATCCAGAAAGGGTAGTTTGCCATCTTTTTCGACCTCCATGGTAAATCTGATGGCTGGGTGTATGGAATTGATGTGGTCGCGGAATTGGTCTAGAGCAGGCTGGCCATGTGGCCAGATGACAAAGGTGTCATCAACGTACCTCTTCCATAAGGTCGGGCGTAGAGTGGCAGTCTGGATGGCGTCAGTTTCAAATTTTTCCATGAATACGTTGGCTACAACCGGAGATAGGGGGGAGCCCATTGGGGTGCCCTCAGTTTGTTTGTAGAAAGTTCCATTCCAGGTGAAGTATGTGTTGGTTAAGCAATGTCTCACCAGGGGGGGTACATCAGTATGCAGTCCTTGATGAACCAGGTCTTCAATGATAGCGATGGTGTCAGGTACCGGGACTTTGGTGAACAAGGACACCACATCAAAACTGACAAGCAGGTCGTTTGGGGACAGGGAAATGTCTTTGATTGTCGATACCAGGTGAGTAGAATTTAGTACCGCAGAGGTGGTTTTTCCAGTGAAAGGTCGCAGTATATCAGCCAGAAAACGTGCCAGTTTGTAGGTGGGGGAGCTGATAGTAGAGACGATGGGACGAAGGGGTGTATCTTCTTTGTGTATCTTTGGAAGGCCATATAATCTTGGTGGTCTGGCAGCAGAGGGTTTCAACAAGAACTGTTTGTTCTCATCAATTAATGCTGTTGAATCAGAGATAATTTTGTTCGTTTTGGTGACCAGGCTGTTGGTGGGATCTCTTTTTATTTTTGTATAGCTGCCATCGTTGAGTAGTTCTTGAATTTTGTTGTTATATTCTGTTTTGTCCATGATGACAGTGGCATTGCCTTTGTCGGCTGAGAGAACGACAATATCATCCCTCTTTTTTAATTGAGATAATTCAAAACGTTCGTCTTTGCTGATGTTGCTAGGTGGCAACTTAGCGTTTTGAGGGTTGCAGCGATTTCAGATCTTGCTACGTCTGCAGAGATGTGACTCAAGCCCTTGAGTGCAACGTCGACATTGGCAATGATATCATTAACCGGTAAGTGTCTCGGTGTGACAGCAAAGTTTAGACCTTTAGCTAAAACGGATTTCAGACCATCAGAAATGGAACTGTTACTGCGATTAATTACGACTTTGTTGACGTCTATCTTTTCGGTGTGTGGATCCGATTTTTTGCTGGAGAGGTGGAGAACTGGCTACCATGAGAGATTCGTTCATGAGGCCATTCACATATACAAGCACAGAGACAATTTCAACCGAGAAGATGGATTCAGGCTTAGTAACCACTGGAAAGATGTGTTAAATCATTTCTGTTCTTAATTAATTGTAATTTTACGATGACCTTCAGACCGCAGCTCTTTCGCCAGCATTGCCTCTTAATACCTCTCACACCACGGTTAATGGTATGGTTTACAACATGGAGTATACTAGGGCTTCGCAGCTGTCTCTCTCCCCCTCCTCTGTTCCGACCATGGACGAACTCGTCCGTCTGAACGGGGCCCGTAGCTATCCGTGGTACGGAAATTTGAGGGTAAGAATCCACCCATTTTTTCGCCATATAGCATTGTGATATATAACGACTTATGGTTGGTAGCTTAGCTGATTGGAGAATATAGAGTTTATTGATAACATGAAGGTAATTTATATTTTAGTTTTTATTGGTTCACTATATAGTACTGTGAATAGCTCAGATTTGTAGTCATTTCTGTGACCAGTCACTAGCAAATCACCCAGTTATTTCAATGCTAAATTCGCCTAGTTATTTCAATGCTAAATTCTCCTGTTTTGATTTGTACTAAGTGCCTCGGTGAATGTGTATGCTCTGACTTCAACGTAACTATTTCTGTAGCAGTTACAAGCGAATCACTCAGCCATTTCAATGCTAAATTCTATGCTAATCCCATTATCAAGGGGTGCCTCTGCGGATGTGTATGCCTTAATTTAGCTATTTCAATGCTAAATTCTATGCTAATTCCTTTTAACAATGGGTGCCTCTGCGGATGTGTATGCTTTAACTTTTAACATAGCTATTTCTGTGACCAGTCACAAGGTAATCATTCAGCCATTTCAATGCAAAATTTTATGCTAATTCCTTCGTCAAGGCTCTTTGTTCCTCTCACACAGCTTAAAAAGCCGTGATCTGAACGTGGCTCTCTCACTCCAGCGCTGTCCTACCAGACAGTCTCGCTCCCTTCACCTGATGAAGGCCGCTTGTGTTGTGGCCGAAACGTCGTGAGAATATTATTGTGTTATTTTATTTTATCAATTTATTATTTTATTCTCATTCTACGTGACTTTACCGAAAGAACCAAAGAAGAGATGTCCCCATAGTTTCACAGATGTCCCAATAGTTTCACAGATGTCCCAATAGGTTCACATATGTCCCAGTAGTTTCACAGATGCCCCAATAGTTTCACATATGTCCCATTAGTTTCACAGATGTCGCCATAGTTTCACAGATGTCCCAATAATTTCACAGATGTACCAGTAGTTTCACAGATGTCCCAATAGTTTAACAGATGTCCCAAATAGTTTCACAGATGTCCCAATAGATTCACAGATGTCCCAATAGTTTCACAGATTTCCCAATAGTTTCACAGATGTCCCAATAGTTTCACAGATGTCCCAGAAGTTTTACAGATATTCCAGTAGGTTAACAGATGTCCCCATAGTTTCACAGATGTCCCAATAGTTTCAAAGATGTCCCAGTAGTTTCACAGATGATCCCAGTAGATTCACAGATGCCCCAATAGTTTCACATATGTCCCATTAGTTTCACAGATGTCCTCATAGTTTCACAGATGTCCCAATAGTTTCACAGATGTCCCAATAGTTTCACAGATGTCCCAATAAGTTCACATATGTCCCAGTAGTTTCACAGATCACCCAGTCGTTTCACAGATGCCCCAGAAGTTTAACAGATGTCCCAATAGTTTAACAGATGTCCCAGTTGTTTCATAGATGTCTCAATAGTTTCACAGATGTCCCAATAGTTTCACAGATGTCCCAATAGGTTCACATATGTCCCAGTAGTTTTACAGATGTCCCAGTAGATTCACAGATGTCCCAATAGTTCAACAGATGTCCCAGTAGTTTAACAGATGTCCCAGTAGTTTCACAGATGTCCCAGTAGGTTAACAGATGTCCCCATAGTTTCACAGATGTCCCAATAGTTTTACAGATGTACCAGTAGTTTTACAGATATCCCAGTAGGTTAACAGATGTCCCCATAGTTTCACAGATGTACCAGTAGTTTCACAGATGTCCCAATAGTTTCACAGATGTCCCAATAGTTTCACACATTTCCCAATAGTTTCACATATGTCCCAGTAGTTTTACAGATGTCCCAATAGTTTCACATATGTCCCATTAGTTTCACAGATGTCCCCATAGTTTCACAGATGTCCCAATAGTTTTAGACATGTCCCATTAGTTTCACAGATGTCCCCATAGTTTCACAGATGTCCCAATAGTTTCACAGATGTCCCAATAGTTTCACAGATGTCCCAATAGGTTCACATATGTCCCAGTAGTTTTACAGATGTCCCAGTAGATTCACAGATGTCCCAATAGTTCAACAGATGTCCCAGTAGTTTAACAGATGTCCCAGTAGTTTCACAGATGTCCCAGTAGGTTAACAGATGTCCCCATAGTTTCACAGATGTCCCAATAGTTTCACAGATGTCCCAAAAGGTTCACATATGTCCCAGTAGTTTCACAGATGCCCCAATAGTTTCACATATGTCCCATTAGTTTCACAGATGTCCCCATAGTTTCACAGATGTCCCAATAATTTCACAGATGTACCAGTAGTTTCACAGATGTCCCAATAGTTTAACAGATGTCCCAAATAGTTTCACAGATGTCCCAATAGATTCACAGATGTCCCAATAGTTTCACAGATTTCCCAATAGTTTCACAGATGTCCTAATAGTTTCACAGATGTCCCAGAAGTTTTACAGATATTCCAGTAGGTTAACAGATGTCCCCATAGTTTCACAGATGTCCCAATAGTTTCAAAGATGTCCCAGTAGTTTTACAGATGTCCCGCTAGTTTCACAGATGATCCCAGTAGTTTCACAGATGCCCCAATAGTTTCACATATGTCCCATTAGTTTCACAGATGTCCCCATAGTTTCACAGATGTCCCAATAATTTCACAGATGTCCCAATAGTTTCACAGATGTCCCAATAAGTTCACATATGTCCCAGTAGTTTCACAGATCACCCAGTCGTTTCACAGATGCCCCAATAGTTTCACATATGTCCCATTAGTTTCACAGATGTCCCCATAGTTTCACAGATGTCCCAATAATTTAACAGATGTACCAGTAGTTTCACAGATGTCCCAATAGTTTAACAGATGTCCCAAATAGTTTCACAGATGTCCCAATAGTTTCACAGATGTCCCAGAAGTTTAACAGATGTCCCAATAGTTTAACAGATGTCCCAGTTGTTTCATAGATGTCTCAATAGTTTCACAGATGTCCCAATAGTTTCACAGATGTCCCAATAGGTTCACATATGTCCCAGTAGTTTTACAGATGTCCCAGTAGATTCACATATGTCCCAATACCAATAGTTTCACAGATGTCCCAATAAGTTCACATATGTCCCAGTAGTTTCACAGATCACCCAGTCGTTTCACAGATGCCCCAATAGTTTCACATATGTCCCATTAGTTTCACAGATGTCCCCATAGTTTCACAGATGTCCCAATAATTTAACAGATGTACCAGTAGTTTCACAGATGTCCCAATAGTTTAACAGATGTCCCAAATAGTTTCACAGATGTCCCAATAGTTTCACAGATGTCCCAGAAGTTTAACAGATGTCCCAATAGTTTAACAGATGTCCCAGTTGTTTAATAGATGTCTCAATAGTTTCACAGATGTCCCAATAGTTTCACAGATGTCCCAATAGGTTCACATATGTCCCAGTAGTTTTACAGATGTCCCAGTAGATTCACAGATGTCCCAATAGTTCAACAGATGTCCCAGTAGTTTTACAGATGTCCCAGTAGTTTCACAGATGTCCCAGTAGGTTAACAGATGTCCCCATAGTTTCACAGATGTCCCAATAGTTTCACAGATGTCCCAGTAGTTTTACAGATATCCCAGTAGGTTAACAGATGTCCCCATAGTTTCGCAGATGTACCAGTAGTTTCACAGATGTCCCAATAGTTTCACAGATGTCCCAATAGTTTCACACATTTCCCAATAGTTTCACATATGTCCCAGTAGTTTTACAGATGTCCCAATAGTTTCACAGATGTCCCAATAGGTTCACATATGTCCCAGTAGTTTTACAGATGTCCCAGTAGATTCACAGATGTCCCAATAGTTCAACAGATGTCCCAGTAATTTAACAGATGTCCCAGTAGTTTCACAGATGTCCCAGTAGGTTAACAGATGTCCCCATAGTTTCACAGATGTCCCAATAGTTTCACAGATGTCCCAGTAGTTTTACAGATATCCCAGTAGGTTAACAGATGTCCCCATAGTTTCACAGATGTACCAGTAGTTTCACAGATGTCCCAATAGTTTCACACATTTCCCAATAGTTTCACATATGTCCCAGTAGTTTTACAGATGTCCCAATAGTTTCACATATGTCCCAGTAGTTTTACAGATGTCCCAGTAGATTTACAGATGTCCCAATAGTTTCACAGATGTCCCAATAGGTTCACATATGTCCCAGTAGTTTTACAGATGTCCCAGTAGATTCACAGATGTCCCAATAGTTCAACAGATGTCCCAGTAGTTTAACAGATGTCCCAGTAGTTTCACAGATGTCCCAGTAGGTTAACAGATGTCCCCATAGTTTCACAGATGTCCCAATAGTTTCACAGATGTCCCAGTAGTTTTACAGATATCCCAGTAGGTTAACAGATGTCCCCATAGTTTCACTGATGTACCAGTAGTTTCACAGATGTCCCAATAGTTTCACACATTTCCCAATAGTTTCACATATGTCCCAGTAGTTTTACAGATGTCCCAATAGTTTCACATATGTCCCATTAGTTTCACAGATGTCCCCATAGTTTCACAGATGTCCCAATAGATTCACATATGTCCCAGTAGTTTTACAGATGTCCCAGTAGATTCACAGATGTCCCAATAGTTCAACAGATGTCCCAGTAGTTTAACAGATGTCCCAGTAGTTTCACAGATGTCCCAGTAGGTTAACAGATGTCCGCATAGTTTCACAGATGTCCCAATAGTTTCACAGATGTCCCAATAGGTTCACATATGTCCCAGTAGTTTCACAGATGCCCCAATAGTTTCACATATGTCCCATTAGTTTCACAGATGTCGCCATAGTTTCACAGATGTCCCAATAATTTCACAGATGTACCAGTAGTTTCACAGATGTCCCAATAGTTTAACAGATGTCCCAAATAGTTTCACAGATGTCCCAATAGATTCACAGATGTCCCAATAGTTTCACAGATTTCCCAATAGTTTCACAGATGTCCCAATAGTTTCACAGATGTCCCAGAAGTTTTACAGATATTCCAGTAGGTTAACAGATGTCCCCATAGTTTCACAGATGTCCCAATAGTTTCAAAGATGTCCCAGTAGTTTTACAGATGTCCCGGTAGTTTCACAGATGATCCCAGTAGTTTCACAGATGCCCCAATAGTTTCACATATGTCCCATTAGTTTCACAGATGTCCCCATAGTTTCACAGATGTCCCAATAGTTTCACAGATGTCCCAATAGTTTCACAGATGTCCCAATAAGTTCACATATGTCCCAGTAGTTTCACAGATCACCCAGTCGTTTCACAGATGCCCCAATAGTTTCACATATGTCCCATTAGTTTCACAGATGTCCCCATAGTTTCACAGATGTCCCAATAATTTAACAGATGTACCAGTAGTTTCACAGATGTCCCAATACTTTAACAGATGTCCGAATAGTTTCACAGATGTCCCAATAGGTTCACATATGTCCCAGTAGTTTTACAGATGTCCCAGTAGATTCACAGATGTCCCAATAGTTCAACAGATGTCCCAGTAGTTTAACAGATGTCCCAGTAGTTTCACAGATGTCCCAGTAGGTTAACAGATGTCCCCATAGTTTCACAGATGTCCCAATAGTTTTACAGATGTACCAGTAGTTTTACAGATATCCCAGTAGGTTAACAGATGTCCCCATAGTTACCCAGATGTACCAGTAGTTTCACAGATGTCCCAATAGTTTCACACATTTCCCAATAGTTTCACATATGTCCCAGTAGTTTTACAGATGTCCCAATAGTTTCACATATGTCCCATTAGTTTCACAGATGTCCCCATAGTTTCACAGATGTCCCAATAGTTTCACATATGTCCCATTAGTTTCACAGATGTCCCCATAGTTTCACAGATGTCCCAATAGCTTCACAGATGTCCCAATAGTTTCACAGATGTCCCAATAGGTTCACACATGTCCCAGTAGTTTTACAGATGTCCCAGTAGATTCACAGATGTCCCAATAGTTCAACAGATGTCGCAGTAGTTTAACAGATGTCCCAGTAGTTTCACAGATGTCCCAGTAGGTTAACAGATGTCCCCATAGTTTCACAGATGTCCCAATAGTTTCAAAGATGTCCCAGTAGTTTTACAGATGTCCCGCTAGTTTCACAGATGATCCCAGTAGTTTCACAGATGGCCCAATAGTTTCACATATGTCCCCTTAGTTTCACAGATGTCCCCATAGTTTCACAGATGTCCCAATAGTTTCACAGATGTCCCAATAGTTTCACAGATCACCCAGTCGTTTCACAGATGCCCCAATAGTTTCACATATGTCCCATTAGTTTCACAGATGTCCCCATAGTTTCACAGATGTCCCAATAATTTAACAGATGTACCAGTAGTTTCACAGATGTCCCAATAGTTTAACAGATGTCCCAAATAGTTTCACAGATGTCCCAATAGGTTCACATATGTCCCAGTAGTTTTACAGATGTCCCAGTAGATTCACAGATGTCCCAATAGTTCAACAGATGTCCCCATAGTTTCACAGATGTCCCAATAGTTTAACAGATGTCCCAGTAGTTTTACAGATATCCCAGTAGGTTAACAGATGTCCCCATAGTTTCACAGATGTACCAGTAGTTTAACAGATGTCCCAATAGTTTCACAGATGTCCCAATAGTTTCACACATTTCCCAATAGTTTCACATATGTCCCAGTAGTTTTACAGATGTCCCAATAGTTTCACATATGTCCCATTAGTTTCACAGATGTCCCCATAGTTTCACAGATGTCCCAATAGTTTCACATATGTCCCATTAGTTTCACAGATGTCCCCATAGTTTCACAGATGTCCCAATAGTTTCACAGATGTCCCAATAGTTTCACAGATGTCTCAATAGGTTCACATATGTCCCAGTAGATTCACAGATCACCCGTAGTTTCACAGATGCCCCAATAGTTTCACATATGTCCCATTAGTTTCACAGATGTCCCCATAGTTTCACAGATGTCCCAATAATTTCACAGATGTCCCAAATAGTTTCACAGATGTCCCAATAGTTTCACAGATGTCCCCATAGTTTAACAGATGTCCCAAATAGTTTCACAGATGTCTCAATAGTTTCACAGATGTCCCAGGAGTTTAACAGATGTCCCAATAGTTTAACAGATGTCCCAGTTGTTTCACAGATGTCTCAATAGTTTCACAGATGTCCCAATAGTTTCACAGATGTCCCAATAGATTCACATATGTTCCAGTAGTTTTACAGATGTCCCAGTAGATTCACAGATGTCCCAATAGTTCAACAGATGTCCCAGTAGTTTAACAGATGTCCCAGTAGTTTCACAGATGTCCCAGTAGGTTAACAGATATTCCCATAGTTTCACAGATGTCCCAATAGTTTCACAGATGTCCCAATAGGTTCACATATGTCCCAGTAGTTTCACAGATGCCCCAATATTTTCACATATGTCCCATTAGTTTCACAGATGTCCCCATAGTTTCACAGATGTCCCAATAATTTCACAGATGTACCAGTAGTTTCACAGATGTCCCAATAGTTTCACAGATGTCCCAATAGTTTCACAGATGTCCCAGAAGTTTTACAGATATTCCAGTAGGTTAACAGATGTCCCCATAGTTTCACAGATGTCCCAATAGTTTCAAAGATGTCCCAGTAGTTTTACAGATGTCCCAGTAGTTTCACAGATGATCCCAGTAGTTTCACAGATGCCCCAATAGTTTCACATATGTCCCATTAGTTGCACAGATGTCCCCATAGTTTCACAGATGTCCCAATAGTTTCACAGATGTCCCAATAGTTTCACAGATGTCCCAATAAGTTCACATGTCCCACTAGTGTCACAGATCACCCAGTCGTTTCACAGATGCCCCAATAGTTTCACATATGTCCCATTAGTTTCACAGATGTCCCCATAGTTTTACAGATGTCCCAGTAGTTTAACAGATGTCCCAGTAGTTTCACAGATGTCCCAGTAGGTTAACGGATGTCCCCATAGTTTCACAGATGTCCCAATAGTTTCACAGATGTCCCAGTAGTTTTACAGATATCCCAGTAGGTTAACAGATGTCCCCATAGTTTCACAGATGTACCAGTAGTTTCACAGATGTCCCAATAGTTTCACAGATGTCCCAATAGTTTCACACATTTCCCAATAGTTTCACATATGTCCCAGTAGTTTTACAGATGTCCCAATAGTTTCACATATGTCCCATTAGTTTCACAGATGTCCCCATAGTTTCACAGATGTCCCAATAGTTTCACATATGTCCCATTAGTTTCACAGATGTCCCCATAGTTTCACAGATGTCCCCATAGTTTCACAGATGTCCCAATAGTTTCACAGATGTCCCAATAGTTTCACAGATGTCTCAATAGGTTCACATATGTCCCAGTAGATTCACAGATCACCCGTAGTTTCACAGATGCCCCAATAGTTTCACATATGTCCCATTAGTTTCACAGATGTCCCCATAGTTTCACAGATGTCCCAATAATTTCACAGATGTACCAGTAGTTTCACAGATGTCCCAATAGTTTAACAGATGCCCCAAATAGTTTCACAGATGTCCCAATAGTTTCCCAGATGTCCCAGGAGTTTAACAGATGTCCCAATAGTTCAACAGATGTCCCAGTTGTTTCACAGATGTCTCAATAGTTTCACAGATGTCCCAATAGTTTCACAGATGTCCCAGTAGTTTTACAGATGTCCCGCTAGTTTCACAGATGATCCCAGTAGTTTCACAGATGCCCCAATAGTTTCACATATGTCCCCTTAGTTTCACAGATGTCCCCATAGTTTCACAGATGTCCCAATAGTTTCACAGATGTCCCAATAGTTTCACAGATCACCCAGTCGTTTCACAGATGCCCCAATAGTTTCACATATGTCCCATTAGTTTCACAGATGTCCCCATAGTTTCACAGATGTCCCAATAATTTAACAGATGTACCAGTAGTTTCACAGATGTCCCAATAGTTTAACAGATGTCCCAAATAGTTTCACAGATGTCCCAATAGGTTCACATATGTCCCAGTAGTTTTACAGATGTCCCAGTAGATTCACAGATGTCCCAATAGTTCAACAGATGTCCCCATAGTTTCACAGATGTCCCAATAGTTTAACAGATGTCCCAGTAGTTTTACAGATATCCCAGTAGGTTAACAGATGTCCCCATAGTTTCACAGATGTACCAGTAGTTTAACAGATGTCCCAATAGTTTCACAGATGTCCCAATAGTTTCACACATTTCCCAATAGTTTCACATATGTCCCAGTAGTTTTACAGATGTCCCAATAGTTTCACATATGTCCCATTAGTTTCACAGATGTCCCCATAGTTTCACAGATGTCCCAATAGTTTCACAGATGTCCCAATAGTTTCACAGATGTCTCAATAGGTTCACATATGTCCCAGTAGATTCACAGATCACCCGTAGTTTCACAGATGCCCCAATAGTTTCACATATGTCCCATTAGTTTCACAGATGTCCCCATAGTTTCACAGATGTCCCAATAATTTCACAGATGTCCCAAATAGTTTCACAGATGTCCCAATAGTTTCACAGATGTCCCCATAGTTTAACAGATGTCCCAAATAGTTTCACAGATGTCTCAATAGTTTCACAGATGTCCCAGGAGTTTAACAGATGTCCCAATAGTTTAACAGATGTCCCAGTTGTTTCACAGATGTCTCAATAGTTTCACAGATGTCCCAATAGTTTCACAGATGTCCCAATAGATTCACATATGTTCCAGTAGTTTTACAGATGTCCCAGTAGATTCACAGATGTCCCAATAGTTCAACAGATGTCCCAGTAGTTTAACAGATGTCCCAGTAGTTTCACAGATGTCCCAGTAGGTTAACAGATATTCCCATAGTTTCACAGATGTCCGAATAGTTTCACAGATGTCCCAATAGGTTCACATATGTCCCAGTAGTTTCACAGATGCCCCAATAGTTTCACATATGTCCCATTAGTTTCACAGATGTCCCCATAGTTTCACAGATGTCCCAATAATTTCACAGATGTACCAGTAGTTTCACAGATGTCCCAATAGTTTCACAGATGTCCCAATAGTTTCACAGATGTCCCAGAAGTTTTACAGATATTCCAGTAGGTTAACAGATGTCCCCATAGTTTCACAGATGTCCCAATAGTTTCAAAGATGTCCCAGTAGTTTTACAGATGTCCCAGTAGTTTCACAGATGATCCCAGTAGTTTCACAGATGCCCCAATAGTTTCACATATGTCCCATTAGTTGCACAGATGTCCCCATAGTTTCACAGATGTCCCAATAGTTTCACAGATGTCCCAATAGTTTCACAGATGTCCCAATAAGTTCACATGTCCCACTAGTGTCACAGATCACCCAGTCGTTTCACAGATGCCCCAATAGTTTCACATATGTCCCATTAGTTTCACAGATGTCCCCATAGTTTTACAGATGTCCCAGTAGTTTAACAGATGTCCCAGTAGTTTCACAGATGTCCCAGTAGGTTAACGGATGTCCCCATAGTTTCACAGATGTCCCAATAGTTTCACAGATGTCCCAGTAGTTTTACAGATATCCCAGTAGGTTAACAGATGTCCCCATAGTTTCACAGATGTACCAGTAGTTTAACAGATGTCCCAATAGTTTCACAGATGTCCCAATAGTTTCACACATTTCCCAATAGTTTCACATATGTCCCAGTAGTTTTACAGATGTCCCAATAGTTTCACATATGTCCCATTAGTTTCACAGATGTCCCCATAGTTTCACAGATGTCCCAATAGTTTCACAGATGTCCCAATAGTTTCACAGATGTCTCAATAGGTTCACATATGTCCCAGTAGATTCACAGATCACCCGTAGTTTCACAGATGCCCCAATAGTTTCACATATGTCCCATTAGTTTCACAGATGTCCCCATAGTTTCACAGATGTCCCAATAATTTCACAGATGTCCCAAATAGTTTCACAGATGTCCCAATAGTTTCACAGATGTCCCCATAGTTTAACAGATGTCCCAAATAGTTTCACAGATGTCTCAATAGTTTCACAGATGTCCCAGGAGTTTAACAGATGTCCCAATAGTTTAACAGATGTCCCAGTTGTTTCACAGATGTCTCAATAGTTTCACAGATGTCCCAATAGTTTCACAGATGTCCCAATAGATTCACATATGTTCCAGTAGTTTTACAGATGTCCCAGTAGATTCACAGATGTCCCAATAGTTCAACAGATGTCCCAGTAGTTTAACAGATGTCCCAGTAGTTTCACAGATGTCCCAGTAGGTTAACAGATATTCCCATAGTTTCACAGATGTCCGAATAGTTTCACAGATGTCCCAATAGGTTCACATATGTCCCAGTAGTTTCACAGATGCCCCAATAGTTTCACATATGTCCCATTAGTTTCACAGATGTCCCCATAGTTTCACAGATGTCCCAATAATTTCACAGATGTACCAGTAGTTTCACAGATGTCCCAATAGTTTCACAGATGTCCCAATAGTTTCACAGATGTCCCAGAAGTTTTACAGATATTCCAGTAGGTTAACAGATGTCCCCATAGTTTCACAGATGTCCCAATAGTTTCAAAGATGTCCCAGTAGTTTTACAGATGTCCCAGTAGTTTCACAGATGATCCCAGTAGTTTCACAGATGCCCCAATAGTTTCACATATGTCCCATTAGTTGCACAGATGTCCCCATAGTTTCACAGATGTCCCAATAGTTTCACAGATGTCCCAATAGTTTCACAGATGTCCCAATAAGTTCACATGTCCCACTAGTGTCACAGATCACCCAGTCGTTTCACAGATGCCCCAATAGTTTCACATATGTCCCATTAGTTTCACAGATGTCCCCATAGTTTTACAGATGTCCCAGTAGTTTAACAGATGTCCCAGTAGTTTTACAGATGTCCCAGTAGGTTAACGGATGTCCCCATAGTTTCACAGATGTCCCAATAGTTTCACAGATGTCCCAGTAGTTTTACAGATATCCCAGTAGGTTAACAGATGTCCCCATAGTTTCACAGATGTACCAGTAGTTTCACAGATGTCCCAATAGTTTCACAGATGTCCCAATAGTTTCACACATTTCCCAATAGTTTCACATATGTCCCAGTAGTTTTACAGATGTCCCAATAGTTTCACATATGTCCCATTAGTTTCACAGATGTCCCCATAGTTTCACAGATGTCCCAATAGTTTCACATATGTCCCATTAGTTTCACAGATGTCCCCATAGTTTCACAGATGTCCCCATAGTTTCACAGATGTCCCAATAGTTTCACAGATGTCCCAATAGTTTCACAGATGTCTCAATAGGTTCACATATGTCCCAGTAGATTCACAGATCACCCGTAGTTTCACAGATGCCCCAATAGTTTCACATATGTCCCATTAGTTTCACAGATGTCCCCATAGTTTCACAGATGTCCCAATAATTTCACAGATGTACCAGTAGTTTCACAGATGTCCCAATAGTTTAACAGATGTCCCAAATAGTTTCACAGATGTCCCAATAGTTTCCCAGATGTCCCAGGAGTTTAACAGATGTCCCAATAGTTCAACAGATGTCCCAGTTGTTTCACAGATGTCTCAATAGTTTCACAGATGTCCCAATAGATTCACAGATGTCCCAATAGATTCACATATGTCCCAGTAGTTTTACAGATGTCCCAGTAGATTCGCAGATGTCCCAATAGTTCAACAGATGTCCCAGTAGTTTAACAGATGTCCCTGTAGTTTCACAGATGTCCCAGTAGGTTAACAGATATCCCCATAGTTTCACAGATGTCCCAATAGGTTCACATATGTCCCAGTAGTTTCACAGATGCCCCAATATTTTCACATATGTCCCATTAGTTTCACAGATGTCCCCATAGTTTCACAGATGTCCCAATAATTTCACAGATGTACCAGTAGTTTCACAGATGTCCCAATAGTTTCACAGATGTCCCAATAGTTTCACAGATGTCCCAGAAGTTTTACAGATATTCCAGTAGGTTAACAGATGTCCCCATAGTTTCACAGATGTCCCAATAGTTTCAAAGATGTCCCAGTAGTTTTACAGATGTCCCAGCAGTTTCACAGATGATCCCAGTAGTTTCACAGATGCCCCAATAGTTTCACATATGTCCCATTAGTTGCACAGATGTCCCCATAGTTTCACAGATGTCCCAATAGTTTCACAGATGTCCCAATAGTTTCACAGATGTCCCAATAAGTTCACATATGTCCCACTAGTGTCACAGATCACCCAGTCGTTTCACAGATGCCCCAATAGTTTCACATATGTCCCATTAGTTTCACAGATGTCCCCATAGTTTTACAGATGTCCCAATAATTTAACAGATGTACCAGTAGTTTCACAGATGTCCCAATAGTTTCACATATGTCCCATTAGTTTCACAGATGTCCCCATAGCTTCACAGATGTCCCAATAGTTTCACAGATGTCCCAATAGTTTCACAGATGTCCCAATAAGTTCACATATGTCCCAGTAGTTTCACAGATCACCCAGTCGTTTCACAGATGCCCCAATAGTTTCACATATGTCCCATTAGTTTCACAGATGTCCCCATAGTTTCACAGATGTCCCAATAATTTCACAGATGTACCAGTAGTTTCACATATGTCCCAATAGTTTCACAGATATCCCAATAGTTTCACAGATGTCCCAGGAGTTTTACAGATATTCCAGTAGGTTAACAGATGTCCCCATAGTTTCACAGATGTCCCAATAGTTTCAAAGATGTCCCAGTAGTTTTACAGATGTCCCAGTAGTTTCACAGATTATCCCAGTAGTTTCACAGATGCCCCAATAGTTTCACATATGTCCCATTAGTTGCACAGATGTCCCCATAGTTTCACAGATGTCCCAATAGTTTCACAGATGTTCCAATAGTTTCACAGATGTCCCAATAAGTTCACATATGTCCCACTAGTGTCACAGATCACCCAGTCGTTTCACAGATGCCCCAATAGTTTCACATATGTCCCATTAGTTTCACAGATGTCCCCATAGTTTTACAGATGTCCCAATAATTTAACAGATGTACCAGTAGTTTAACAGATGTCCCAATAGTTTCACAGATGTCTCAATAGTTTCACAGATGTCCCAATAGATTCACATATGTCCCAGTAGTTTTACAGATGTCCCAGTAGATTCACAGATGTCCCAATAGTTCAACAGATGTCCCAGTAGTTTAACAGATGTCCCAGTAGTTTCACAGATGTCCCCATAGTTTCACAGATGTCCCAATAGTTTCACAGATGTCCCAATAGGTTCACATATGTCCCAGTAGTTTCACAGATGCCCCAATAGTTTCACATATGTCCCATTAGTTTCACAGATGTCCCCATAGTTTCACAGATGTCCCATTAGTTTCACAGATGTCCCCATAGTTTCACAGATGTCCCAATAATTTCACAGATGTACCAGTAGTTTCACAGATGTCCCAATAGTTTCACAGATATCCCAATAGTTTCACAGATGTCCCAGGAGTTTTACAGATATTCCAGTAGGTTAACAGATGTCCCCATAGTTTCACAGATGTCCCAATAGTTTCAAAGATGTCCCAGTAGTTTTACAGATGTCCCAGTAGTTTCACAGATTATCCCAGTAGTTTCACAGATGCCCCAATAGTTTCACATATGTCCCATTAGTTGCACAGATGTCCCCATAGTTTCACAGATGTCCCAATAGTTTCACAGATGTCCCAATAGTTTCACAGATGTCCCAATAAGTTCACATATGTCCCACTAGTGTCACAGATCACCCAGTCGTTTCACAGATGCCCCAATAGTTTCACATATGTCCCATTAGTTTCACAGATGTCCCCATAGTTTTACAGATGTCCCAATAATTTAACAGATGTACCAGTAGTTTAACAGATGTCCCAATAGTTTCACAGATGTCTCAATAGTTTCACAGATGTCCCAATAGATTCACATATGTCCCAGTAGTTTTACAGATGTCCCAGTAGATTCACAGATGTCCCAATAGTTCAACAGATGTCCCAGTAGTTTAACAGATGTCCCAGTAGTTTCACAGATGTCCCCATAGTTTCACAGATGTCCCAATAGTTTCACAGATGTCCCAATAGGTTCACATATGTCCCAGTAGTTTCACAGATGCCCCAATAGTTTCACATATGTCCCATTAGTTTCACAGATGTCCCCATAGTTTCACAGATGTCCCATTAGTTTCACAGATGTCCCCATAGTTTCACAGATGTCCCAATAATTTCACAGATGTACCAGTAGTTTCACAGATGTCCCAATAGTTTCACAGATGTCCCAATAGTTTCACAGATGTCCCAGAAGTTTTACAGATATTCCAGTAGGTTAACAGATGTCCCCATAGTTTCACAGATGTCCCAATAGTTTCAAAGATGTCCCAGTAGTTTTACAGATGTCCCAGTAGTTTCACAGATGATCCCAGTAGTTTCACAGATGCCCCAATAGTTTCACATATGTCCCATTAGTTGCACAGATGTCCCCATAGTTTCACAGATGTCCCAATAGTTTCACAGATGTCCCAATAGTTTCACAGATGTCCCAATAAGTTCACATATGTCCCACTAGTGTCTCAGATCACCCAGTCGTTTCACAGATGCCCCAATAGTTTCACATATGTCCCATTAGTTTCACAGATGTCCCCATAGTTTTACAGATGTCCCAATAATTTAACAGATGTACCAGTAGTTTAACAGATGTCCCAATAGTTTCACAGATGTCTCAATAGTTTCACAAATGTCCCAATAGATTCACATATGTCCCAGTAGTTTTACAGATGTCCCAGTAGATTCACAGATGTCCCAATAGTTTCACAGATGTCCCAATATTTTCACAGATGTCCCAATAGGTTCACATATGTCCCAGTAGTTTCACAGATGCCCCAATAGTTTCACATATGTCCCATTAGTTTCACAGATGTCCCCATAGTTTCACAGATGTCCCAATAATTTCACAGATGTACCAGTAGTTTCACAGATGTCCCAATAGTTTCACAGATGTCCCAATAGTTTCACAGATGTCCCAGAAGTTTTACAGATATTCCAGTAGGTTAACAGATGTCCCCATAGTTTCACAGATGTCCCAATAGTTTCAAAGATGTCCCAGTAGTTTTACAGATGTCCCAGCAGTTTCACAGATGATCCCAGTAGTTTCACAGATGCCCCAATAGTTTCACATATGTCCCATTAGTTGCACAGATGTCCCCATAGTTTCACAGATGTCCCAATAGTTTCACAGATGTCCCAATAGTTTCACAGATGTCCCAATAAGTTCACATATGTCCCACTAGTGTCACAGATCACCC
Organism: Petromyzon marinus; assembly: GCF_048934315.1. Taxonomy (NCBI): domain Eukaryota; kingdom Metazoa; phylum Chordata; class Hyperoartia; order Petromyzontiformes; family Petromyzontidae; genus Petromyzon; species Petromyzon marinus. Next base: position 288,924 of record NW_027423168.1, read on the forward strand.
AGTCGTTTCACAGATGCCCCAATAGTTTCACATATGTCCCATTAGTTTCACAGATGTCCCCATAGTTTTACAGATGTCCCAATAATTTAACAGATGTACCAGTAGTTTCACAGATGTCCCAATAGTTTCACATATGTCCCATTAGTTTCACAGATGTCCCCATAGCTTCACAAATGTCCCAATAGTTTCACAGATGTCCCAATAGTTTCACAGATGTCCCAATAAGTTCACATATGTCCCAGTAGTTTCACAGATCACCCAGTCGTTTCACAGATGCCCCAATAGTTTCACATATGTCCCATTAGTTTCACAGATGTCCCCATAGTTTCACAGATGTCCCAATAATTTCACAGATGTACCAGTAGTTTCACATATGTCCCAATAGTTTCACAGATATCCCAATAGTTTCACAGATGTCCCAGGAGTTTTACAGATATTCCAGTAGGTTAACAGATGTCCCCATAGTTTCACAGATGTCCCAATAGTTTCAAAGATGTCCCAGTAGTTTTACAGATGTCCCAGTAGTTTCACAGATTATCCCAGTAGTTTCACAGATGCCCCAATAGTTTCACATATGTCCCATTAGTTGCACAGATGTCCCCATAGTTTCACAGATGTCCCAATAGTTTCACAGATGTCCCAATAGTTTCACAGATGTCCCAATAAGTTCACATATGTCCCACTAGTGTCACAGATCACCCAGTCGTTTCACAGATGCCCCAATAGTTTCACATATGTCCCATTAGTTTCACAGATGTCCCCATAGTTTTACAGATGTCCCAATAATTTAACAGATGTACCAGTAGTTTAACAGATGTCCCAATAGTTTCACAGATGTCTCAATAGTTTCACAGATGTCCCAATAGATTCACATATGTCCCAGTAGTTTTACAGATGTCCCAGTAGATTCACAGATGTCCCAATAGTTCAACAGATGTCCCAGTAGTTTAACAGATGTCCCAGTAGTTTCACAGATGTCCCCATAGTTTCACAGATGTCCCAATAGTTTCACAGATGTCCCAATAGGTTCACATATGTCCCAGTAGTTTCACAGATGCCCCAATAGTTTCACATATGTCCCATTAGTTTCACAGATGTCCCCATAGTTTCACAGATGTCCCATTAGTTTCACAGATGTCCCCATAGTTTCACAGATGTCCCAATAATTTCACAGATGTACCAGTAGTTTCACAGATGTCCCAATAGTTTCACAGATATCCCAATAGTTTCACAGATGTCCCAGGAGTTTTACAGATATTCCAGTAGGTTAACAGATGTCCCCATAGTTTCACAGATGTCCCAATAGTTTCAAAGATGTCCCAGTAGTTTTACAGATGTCCCAGTAGTTTCACAGATTATCCCAGTAGTTTCACAGATGCCCCAATAGTTTCACATATGTCCCATTAGTTGCACAGATGTCCCCATAGTTTCACAGATGTCCCAATAGTTTCACAGATGTCCCAATAGTTTCACAGATGTCCCAATAAGTTCACATATGTCCCACTAGTGTCACAGATCACCCAGTCGTTTCACAGATGCCCCAATAGTTTCACATATGTCCCATTATTTTCACAGATGTCCCCATAGTTTTACAGATGTCCCAATAATTTAACAGATGTACCAGTAGTTTAACAGATGTCCCAATAGTTTCACAGATGTCTCAATAGTTTCACAGATGTCCCAATAGATTCACATATGTCCCAGTAGTTTTACAGATGTCCCAGTAGATTCACAGATGTCCCAATAGTTCAACAGATGTCCCAGTAGTTTAACAGATGTCCCAGTAGTTTCACAGATGTCCCCATAGTTTCACAGATGTCCCAATAGTTTCACAGATGTCCCAATAGGTTCACATATGTCCCAGTAGTTTCACAGATGCCCCAATAGTTTCACATATGTCCCATTAGTTTCACAGATGTCCCCATAGTTTCACAGATGTCCCATTAGTTTCACAGATGTCCCCATAGTTTCACAGATGTCCCAATAATTTCACAGATGTACCAGTAGTTTCACAGATGTCCCAATAGTTTCACAGATGTCCCAATAGTTTCACAGATGTCCCAGAAGTTTTACAGATATTCCAGTAGGTTAACAGATGTCCCCATAGTTTCACAGATGTCCCAATAGTTTCAAAGATGTCCCAGTAGTTTTACAGATGTCCCAGTAGTTTCACAGATGATCCCAGTAGTTTCACAGATGCCCCAATAGTTTCACATATGTCCCATTAGTTGCACAGATGTCCCCATAGTTTCACAGATGTCCCAATAGTTTCACAGATGTCCCAATAGTTTCACAGATGTCCCAATAAGTTCACATATGTCCCACTAGTGTCACAGATCACCCAGTCGTTTCACAGATGCCCCAATAGTTTCACATATGTCCCATTAGTTTCACAGATGTCCCCATAGTTTTACAGATGTCCCAATAATTTAACAGATGTACCAGTAGTTTCACAGATGTCCCAATAGTTTCACATATGTCCCATTAGTTTCACAGATGTCCCCATAGCTTCACAGATGTCCCAATAGTTTCACAGATGTCCCAATAGTTTCACAGATGTCCCAATAAGTTCACATATGTCCCAGTAGTTTCACAGATCACCCAGTCGTTTCACAGATGCCCCAATAGTTTCACATATGTCCCATTAGTTTCACAGATGTCCCCATAGTTTCACAGATGTCCCAATAATTTCACAGATGTACCAGTAGTTTCACATATGTCCCAATAGTTTCACAGATATCCCAATAGTTTCACAGATGTCCCAGGAGTTTTACAGATATTCCAGTAGGTTAACAGATGTCCCCAAAGTTTCACAGATGTCCCAATAGTTTCAAAGATGTCCCAGTAGTTTTACAGATGTCCCAGTAGTTTCACAGATTATCCCAGTAGTTTCACAGATGCCCCAATAGTTTCACATATGTCCCATTAGTTGCACAGATGTCCCCATAGTTTCACAGATGTCCCAATAGTTTCACAGATGTCCCAATAGTTTCACAGATGTCCCAATAAGTTCACATATGTCCCACTAGTGTCACAGATCACCCAGTCGTTTCACAGATGCCCCAATAGTTTCACATATGTCCCATTAGTTTCACAGATGTCCCCATAGTTTTACAGATGTCCCAATAATTTAACAGATGTACCAGTAGTTTAACAGATGTCCCAATAGTTTCACAGATGTCTCAATAGTTTCACAGATGTCCCAATAGATTCACATATGTCCCAGTAGTTTTACAGATGTCCCAGTAGATTCACAGATGTCCCAATAGTTCAACAGATGTCCCAGTAGTTTAACAGATGTCCCAGTAGTTTCACAGATGTCCCCATAGTTTCACAGATGTCCCAATAGTTTCACAGATGTCCCAATAGGTTCACATATGTCCCAGTAGTTTCACAGATGCCCCAATAGTTTCACATATGTCCCATTAGTTTCACAGATGTCCCCATAGTTTCACAGATGTCCCATTAGTTTCACAGATGTCCCCATAGTTTCACAGATGTCCCAATAATTTCACAGATGTACCAGTAGTTTCACAGATGTCCCAATAGTTTCACAGATATCCCAATAGTTTCACAGATGTCCCAGGAGTTTTACAGATATTCCAGTAGGTTAACAGATGTCCCCATAGTTTCACAGATGTCCCAATAGTTTCAAAGATGTCCCAGTAGTTTTACAGATGTCCCAGTAGTTTCACAGATTATCCCAGTAGTTTCACAGATGCCCCAATAGTTTCACATATGTCCCATTAGTTGCACAGATGTCCCCATAGTTTCACAGATGTCCCAATAGTTTCACAGATGTCCCAATAGTTTCACAGATGTCCCAATAAGTTCACATATGTCCCACTAGTGTCACAGATCACCCAGTCGTTTCACAGATGCCCCAATAGTTTCACATATGTCCCATTAGTTTCACAGATGTCCCCATAGTTTTACAGATGTCCCAATAATTTAACAGATGTACCAGTAGTTTAACAGATGTCCCAATAGTTTCACAGATGTCTCAATAGTTTCACAGATGTCCCAATAGATTCACATATGTCCCAGTAGTTTTACAGATGTCCCAGTAGATTCACAGATGTCCCAATAGTTCAACAGATGTCCCAGTAGTTTAACAGATGTCCCAGTAGTTTCACAGATGTCCCCATAGTTTCACAGATGTCCCAATAGTTTCACAGATGTCCCAATAGGTTCACATATGTCCCAGTAGTTTCACAGATGCCCCAATAGTTTCACATATGTCCCATTAGTTTCACAGATGTCCCCATAGTTTCACAGATGTCCCATTAGTTTCACAGATGTCCCCATAGTTTCACAGATGTCCCAATAATTTCACAGATGTACCAGTAGTTTCACAGATGTCCCCATAGCTTCACAGATGTCCCAATAGTTTCACAGATGTCCCAATAGTTTCACAGATGTCCCAATAAGTTCACATATGTCCCAGTAGTTTCACAGATCACCCAGTCGTTTCACAGATGCCCCAATAGTTTCACATATGTCCCATTAGTTTCACAGATGTCCCCATAGTTTCACAGATGTCCCAATAATTTCACAGATGTACCAGTAGTTTCACATATGTCCCAATAGTTTCACAGATATCCCAATAGTTTCACAGATGTCCCAGGAGTTTTACAGATATTCCAGTAGGTTAACAGATGTCCCCATAGTTTCACAGATGTCCCAATAGTTTCAAAGATGTCCCAGTAGTTTTACAGATGTCCCAGTAGTTTCACAGATTATCCCAGTAGTTTCACAGATGCCCCAATAGTTTCACATATGTCCCATTAGTTGCACAGATGTCCCCATAGTTTCACAGATGTCCCAATAGTTTCACAGATGTCCCAATAGTTTCACAGATGTCCCAATAAGTTCACATATGTCCCACTAGTGTCACAGATCACCCAGTCGTTTCACAGATGCCCCAATAGTTTCACATATGTCCCATTAGTTTCACAGATGTCCCCATAGTTTTACAGATGTCCCAATAATTTAACAGATGTACCAGTAGTTTAACAGATGTCCCAATAGTTTCACAGATGTCTCAATAGTTTCACAGATGTCCCAATAGATTCACATATGTCCCAGTAGTTTTACAGATGTCCCAGTAGATTCACAGATGTCCCAATAGTTCAACAGATGTCCCAGTAGTTTAACAGATGTCCCAGTAGTTTCACAGATGTCCCCATAGTTTCACAGATGTCCCAATAGTTTCACAGATGTCCCAATAGGTTCACATATGTCCCAGTAGTTTCACAGATGCCCCAATAGTTTCACATATGTCCCATTAGTTTCACAGATGTCCCCATAGTTTCACAGATGTCCCATTAGTTTCACAGATGTCCCCATAGTTTCACAGATGTCCCAATAATTTCACAGATGTACCAGTAGTTTCACAGATGTCCCAATAGTTTCACAGATATCCCAATAGTTTCACAGATGTCCCAGGAGTTTTACAGATATTCCAGTAGGTTAACAGATGTCCCCATAGTTTCACAGATGTCCCAATAGTTTCAAAGATGTCCCAGTAGTTTTACAGATGTCCCAGTAGTTTCACAGATTATCCCAGTAGTTTCACAGATGCCCCAATAGTTTCACATATGTCCCATTAGTTGCACAGATGTCCCCATAGTTTCACAGATGTCCCAATAGTTTCACAGATGTCCCAATAGTTTCACAGATGTCCCAATAAGTTCACATATGTCCCACTAGTGTCACAGATCACCCAGTCGTTTCACAGATGCCCCAATAGTTTCACATATGTCCCATTAGTTTCACAGATGTCCCCATAGTTTTACAGATGTCCCAATAATTTAACAGATGTACCAGTAGTTTAACAGATGTCCCAATAGTTTCACAGATGTCTCAATAGTTTCACAGATGTCCCAATAGATTCACATATGTCCCAGTAGTTTTACAGATGTCCCAGTAGATTCACAGATGTCCCAATAGTTCAACAGATGTCCCAGTAGTTTAACAGATGTCCCAGTAGTTTCACAGATGTCCCCATAGTTTCACAGATGTCCCAATAGTTTCACAGATGTCCCAATAGGTTCACATATGTCCCAGTAGTTTCACAGATGCCCCAATAGTTTCACATATGTCCCATTAGTTTCACAGATGTCCCCATAGTTTCACAGATGTCCCATTAGTTTCACAGATGTCCCCATAGTTTCACAGATGTCCCAATAATTTCACAGATGTACCAGTAGTTTCACAGATGTCCCAATAGTTTCACAGATGTCCCAATAGTTTCACAGATGTCCCAGAAGTTTTACAGATATTCCAGTAGGTTAACAGATGTCCCCATAGTTTCACAGATGTCCCAATAGTTTCAAAGATGTCCCAGTAGTTTTACAGATGTCCCAGTAGTTTCACAGATGATCCCAGTAGTTTCACAGATGCCCCAATAGTTTCACATATGTCCCATTAGTTGCACAGATGTCCCCATAGTTTCACAGATGTCCCAATAGTTTCACAGATGTCCCAATAGTTTCACAGATGTCCCAATAAGTTCACATATGTCCCACTAGTGTCACAGATCACCCAGTCGTTTCACAGATGCCCCAATAGTTTCACATATGTCCCATTAGTTTCACAGATGTCCCCATAGTTTTACAGATGTCCCAATAATTTAACAGATGTACCAGTAGTTTCACAGATGTCCCAATAGTTTCACATATGTCCCATTAGTTTCACAGATGTCCCCATAGCTTCACAGATGTCCCAATAGTTTCACAGATGTCCCAATAGTTTCACAGATGTCCCAATAAGTTCACATATGTCCCAGTAGTTTCACAGATCACCCAGTCGTTTCACAGATGCCCCAATAGTTTCACATATGTCCCATTAGTTTCACAGATGTCCCCATAGTTTCACAGATGTCCCAATAATTTCACAGATGTACCAGTAGTTTCACATATGTCCCAATAGTTTCACAGATATCCCAATAGTTTCACAGATGTCCCAGGAGTTTTACAGATATTCCAGTAGGTTAACAGATGTCCCCATAGTTTCACAGATGTCCCAATAGTTTCAAAGATGTCCCAGTAGTTTTACAGATGTCCCAGTAGTTTCACAGATTATCCCAGTAGTTTCACAGATGCTCCAATAGTTTCACATATGTCCCATTAGTTGCACAGATGTCCCCATAGTTTCACAGATGTCCCAATAGTTTCACAGATGTCCCAATAGTTTCACAGATGTCCCAATAAGTTCACATATGTCCCACTAGTGTCACAGATCACCCAGTCGTTTCACAGATGCCCCAATAGTTTCACATATGTCCCATTAGTTTCACAGATGTCCCCATAGTTTTACAGATGTCCCAATAATTTAACAGATGTACCAGTAGTTTAACAGATGTCCCAATAGTTTCACAGATGTCTCAATAGTTTCACAGATGTCCCAATAGATTCACATATGTCCCAGTAGTTTTACAGATGTCCCAGTAGATTCACAGATGTCCCAATAGTTCAACAGATGTCCCAGTAGTTTAACAGATGTCCCAGTAGTTTCACAGATGTCCCCATAGTTTCACAGATGTCCCAATAGTTTCACAGATGTCCCAATAGGTTCACATATGTCCCAGTAGTTTCACAGATGCCCCAATAGTTTCACATATGTCCCATTAGTTTCACAGATGTCCCCATAGTTTCACAGATGTCCCATTAGTTTCACAGATGTCCCCATAGTTTCACAGATGTCCCAATAATTTCACAGATGTACCAGTAGTTTCACAGATGTCCCAATAGTTTCACAGATATCCCAATAGTTTCACAGATGTCCCAGGAGTTTTACAGATATTCCAGTAGGTTAACAGATGTCCCCATAGTTTCACAGATGTCCCAATAGTTTCAAAGATGTCCCAGTAGTTTTACAGATGTCCCAGTAGTTTCACAGATTATCCCAGTAGTTTCACAGATGCCCCAATAGTTTCACATATGTCCCATTAGTTGCACAGATGTCCCCATAGTTTCACAGATGTCCCAATAGTTTCACAGATGTCCCAATAGTTTCACAGATGTCCCAATAAGTTCACATATGTCCCACTAGTGTCACAGATCACCCAGTCGTTTCACAGATGCCCCAATAGTTTCACATATGTCCCATTAGTTTCACAGATGTCCCCATAGTTTTACAGATGTCCCAATAATTTAACAGATGTACCAGTAGTTTAACAGATGTCCCAATAGTTTCACAGATGTCTCAATAGTTTCACAGATGTCCCAATAGATTCACATATGTCCCAGTAGTTTTACAGATGTCCCAGTAGATTCACAGATGTCCCAATAGTTCAACAGATGTCCCAGTAGTTTAACAGATGTCCCAGTAGTTTCACAGATGTCCCCATAGTTTCACAGATGTCCCAATAGTTTCACAGATGTCCCAATAGGTTCACATATGTCCCAGTAGTTTCACAGATGCCCCAATAGTTTCACATATGTCCCATTAGTTTCACAGATGTCCCCATAGTTTCACAGATGTCCCATTAGTTTCACAGATGTCCCCATAGTTTCACAGATGTCCCAATAATTTCACAGATGTACCAGTAGTTTCACAGATGTCCCAATAGTTTCACAGATGTCCCAATAGTTTCACAGATGTCCCAGAAGTTTTACAGATATTCCAGTAGGTTAACAGATGTCCCCATAGTTTCACAGATGTCCCAATAGTTTCAAAGATGTCCCAGTAGTTTTACAGATGTCCCAGTAGTTTCACAGATGATCCCAGTAGTTTCACAGATGCCCCAATAGTTTCACATATGTCCCATTAGTTGCACAGATGTCCCCATAGTTTCACAGATGTCCCAATAGTTTCACAGATGTCCCAATAGTTTCACAGATGTCCCAATAAGTTCACATATGTCCCACTAGTGTCACAGATCACCCAGTCGTTTCACAGATGCCCCAATAGTTTCACATATGTCCCATTAGTTTCACAGATGTCCCCATAGTTTTACAGATGTCCCAATAATTTAACAGATGTACCAGTAGTTTAACAGATGTCCCAATAGTTTCACAGATGTCTCAATAGTTTCACAGATGTCCCAATAGATTCACATATGTCCCAGTAGTTTTACAGATGTCCCAGTAGATTCACAGATGTCCCAATAGTTCAACAGATGTCCCAGTAGTTTAACAGATGTCCCAGTAGTTTCACAGATGTCCCCATAGTTTCACAGATGTCCCAATAGTTTCACAGATGTCCCAATAGGTTCACATATGTCCCAGTAGTTTCACAGATGCCCCAATAGTTTCACATATGTCCCATTAGTTTCACAGATGTCCCCATAGTTTCACAGATGTCCCATTAGTTTCACAGATGTCCCCATAGTTTCACAGATGTCCCAATAATTTCACAGATGTACCAGTAGTTTCACAGATGTCCCAATAGTTTCACAGATGTCCCAATAGTTTCACAGATGTCCCAGAAGTTTTACAGATATTCCAGTAGGTTAACAGATGTCCCCATAGTTTCACAGATGTCCCAATAGTTTCAAAGATGTCCCAGTAGTTTTACAGATGTCCCAGTAGTTTCACAGATTATCCCAGTAGTTTCACAGATGCCCCAATAGTTTTACATATGTCCCATTAGTTGCACAGATGTCCCCATAGTTTCACAGATGTCCCAATAGTTTCACAGATGTCCCAATAGTTTCACAGATGTCCCAATAAGTTCACATATGTCCCACTAGTGTCACAGATCACCCAGTCGTTTCACAGATGCCCCAATAGTTTCACATATGTCCCATTAGTTTCACAGATGTCCCCATAGTTTTACAGATGTCCCAATAATTTAACAGATGTACCAGTAGTTTAACAGATGTCCCAATAGTTTCACAGATGTCTCAATAGTTTCACAGATGTCCCAATAGATTCACATATGTCCCAGTAGTTTTACAGATGTCCCAGTAGATTCACAGATGTCCCAATAGTTCAACAGATGTCCCAGTAGTTTAACAGATGTCCCAGTAGTTTCACAGATGTCCCCATAGTTTCACAGATGTCCCAATAGTTTCACAGATGTCCCAATAGGTTCACATATGTCCCAGTAGTTTCACAGATGCCCCAATAGTTTCACATATGTCCCATTAGTTTCACAGATGTCCCCATAGTTTCACAGATGTCCCATTAGTTTCACAGATGTCCCCATAGTTTCACAGATGTCCCAATAATTTCACAGATGTACCAGTAGTTTCACAGATGTCCCAATAGTTTCACAGATATCCCAATAGTTTCACAGATGTCCCAGGAGTTTTACAGATATTCCAGTAGGTTAACAGATGTCCCCATAGTTTCACAGATGTCCCAATAGTTTCAAAGATGTCCCAGTAGTTTTACAGATGTCCCAGTAGTTTCACAGATTATCCCAGTAGTTTCACAGATGCCCCAATAGTTTCACATATGTCCCATTAGTTGCACAGATGTCCCCATAGTTTCACAGATGTCCCAATAGTTTCACAGATGGCCAATAGTTTCACAGATGTCCCAATAAGTTCACATATGTCCCACTAGTGTCACAGATCACCCAGTCGTTTCACAGATGCCCCAATAGTTTCACATATGTCCCATTAGTTTCACAGATGTCCCCATAGTTTTACAGATGTCCCAATAATTTAACAGATGTACCAGTAGTTTAACAGATGTCCCAATAGTTTCACAGATGTCTCAATAGTTTCACAGATGTCCCAATAGATTCACATATGTCCCAGTAGTTTTACAGATGTCCCAGTAGATTCACAGATGTCCCAATAGTTCAACAGATGTCCCAGTAGTTTAACAGATGTCCCAGTAGTTTCACAGATGTCCCCATAGTTTCACAGATGTCCCAATAGTTTCACAGATGTCCCAATAGGTTCACATATGTCCCAGTAGTTTCACAGATGCCCCAATAGTTTCACATATGTCCCATTAGTTGCACAGATGTCCCCATAGTTTCACAGATGTCCCAATAGTTTCACAGATGTCCCAATAGTTTCACAGATGTCCCAATAAGTTCACATATGTCCCACTAGTGTCTCAGATCACCCAGTCGTTTCACAGATGCCCCAATAGTTTCACATATGTTCCATTAGTTTCACAGATGTCCCCATAGTTTTACAGATGTCCCAATAATTTAACAGATGTACCAGTAGTTTAACAGATGTCCCAATAGTTTCACAGATGTCTCAATAGTTTCACAGATGTCCCAATAGATTCACATATGTCCCAGTAGTTTTACAGATGTCCCAGTAGATTCACAGATGTCCCAATAGTTTCACAGATGTCCCAATAGTTTCACAGATGTCCCAATAGGTTCACATATGTCCCAGTAGTTTCACAGATGCCCCAATAGTTTCACATATGTCCCATTAGTTTCACAGATGTCCCAATAAGTTCACATATGTCCCACTAGTGTCTCAGATCACCCAGTCGTTTCACAGATGCCCCAATAGTTTCACATATGTCCCAATAGTTTCACAGATGTCCCAATAAGTTCACATATGTCCCACTAGTGTCTCAGATCACCCAGTCGTTTCACAGATGCCCCAATAGTTTCACATATGTTCCATTAGTTTCACAGATGTCCCCATAGTTTTACAGATGTCCCAATAATTTAACAGATGTACCAGTAGTTTAACAGATGTCCCAATAGTTTCACAGATGTCTCAATAGTTTCACAGATGTCCCAATAGATTCACATATGTCCCAGTAGTTTTACAGATGTCCCAGTAGATTCACAGATGTCCCAATAGTTTCACAGATGTCCCAATAGTTTCACAGATGTCCCAATAGGTTCACATATGTCCCAGTAGTTTCACAGATGCCCCAATAGTTTCACATATGTCCCATTAGTTGCACAGATGTCCCCATAGTTTCACAGATGTCCCAATAGTTTCACAGATGTCCCAATAGTTTCACAGATGTCCCAATAAGTTCACATATGTCCCACTAGTGTCTCAGATCACCCAGTCGTTTCACAGATGCCCCAATAGTTTCACATATGTTCCATTAGTTTCACAGATGTCCCCATAGTTTTACAGATGTCCCAATAATTTAACAGATGTACCAGTAGTTTAACAGATGTCCCAATAGTTTCACAGATGTCTCAATAGTTTCACAGATGTCCCAATAGATTCACATATGTCCCAGTAGTTTTACAGATGTCCCAGTAGATTCACAGATGTCCCAATAGTTTCACAGATGTCCCAATAGTTTCACAGATGTCTCAATAGGTTCACATATGTCCCAGTAGTTTCACAGATGCCCCAATAGTTTCACATATGTCCCATTAGTTTCACAGATGTCCCCATAGTTTCACAGATGTCCCAATAATTTCACAGATGTACCAGTAGTTTCACAGATGTCCCAATAGTTTCACAGATGTCCCAATAGTTTCACAGATGTCCCAGAAGTTTTAAAGATATTCCAGTAGGTTAACAGATGTCCCCATAGTTTCACAGATGTCCCAATAGTTTCAAAGATGTCCCAGTAGTTTTACAGATGTCCCAGTAGTTTCACAGATGATCCCAGTAGTTTCACAGATGCCCCAATAGTTTCACATATGTCCCATTAGTTGCACAGATGTCCCCATAGTTTCACAGATGTCCCAATAGTTTCACAGATGTCCCAATAGTTTCACAGATGTCCCAGTAAGTTCACATATGTCCCACTAGTGTCACAGATCACCCAGTCGTTTCACAGATGCCCCAATAGTTTCACATATGTCCCATTAGTTTCACAGATGTCCCCATAGTTTTACAGATGTCCCAATAATTTAACAGATGTACCAGTAGTTTCACAGATGTCCCAATAGTTTCACATATGTCCCATTAGTTTCACAGATGTCCCCATAGCTTCACAGATGTCCCAGTAGTTTCACAGATGATCCCAGTAGTTTCACAGATGCCCCAATAGTTTCACATATGTCCCAATAGTTCAACAGATGTCCCAGTAGTTTAACAGATGTCCCAGTAGTTTCACAGATGTCCCCATAGTTTCACAGATGTCCCAATAGTTTCACAGATGTCCCAATAGGTTCACATATGTCCCAGTAGTTTCACAGATGCCCCAATAGTTTCACATATGTCCCATTAGTTTCACAGATGTCCCCATAGTTTCACAGATGTCCCAATAATTTCACAGATGTACCAGTAGTTTCACAGATGTCCCAATAGTTTCACAGATGTCCCAATAGTTTCACAGATGTCCCAGAAGTTTTACAGATATTCCAGTAGGTTAACAGATGTCCCCATAGTTTCACAGATGTCCCAATAGTTTCAAAGATGTCCCAGTAGTTTTACAGATGTCCCAGTAGTTTCACAGATGATCCCAGTAGTTTCACAGATGCCCCAATAGTTTCACATATGTCCCATTAGTTGCACAGATGTCCCCATAGTTTCACAGATGTCCCAATAGTTTCACAGATGTCCCAATAAGTTCACATATGTCCCACTATTGTCACAGATCACCCAGTCGTTTCACAGATGCCCCAATAGTTTCACATATGTCCCATTAGTTTCACAGATGTCCCCATAGTTTTACAGATGTCCCAATAATTTAACAGATGTACCAGTAGTTTAACAGATGTCCCAATAGTTTCACAGATGTCTCAATAGTTTCACAGATGTCCCAATAGATTCAGATATGTCCCAGTAGTTTTACAGATGTCCCAGTAGATTCACAGATGTCCCAATAGTTCAACAGATGTCCCAGTAGTTTAACAGATGTCCCAGTAGTTTCACAGATGTCCCCATAGTTTCACAGATGTCCCAATAGTTTCACAGATGTCCCAATAGGTTCACATATGTCCCAGTAGTTTCACAGATGCCCCAATAGTTTCACATATGTCCCATTAGTTTCACAGATGTCCCCATAGTTTCACAGATGTCCCAATAATTTCACAGATGTACCAGTAGTTTCACAGATGTCCCAATAGTTTCACAGATTTCCCAATAGTTTCACAGATGTCCCAGAAGTTTTACAGATATTCCAGTAGGTTAACAGATGTCCCCATAGTTTCACAGATGTCCCAATAGTTTCAAAGATGTCCCAGTAGTTTTACAGATGTCCCAGTAGTTTCACAGATGATCCCAGTAGTTTCACAGATGCCCCAATAGTTTCACATATGTCCCATTAGTTGCACAGATGTCCCCATAGTTTCACAGATGTCCCAATAGTTTCACAGATGTCCCAATAGTTTCACAGATGTCCCAATAAGTTCACATATGTCCCACTAGTGTCACAGATCACCCAGTCGTTTCACAGATGCCCCAATAGTTTCACATATGTCCCATTAGTTTCACAGATGTCCCCATAGTTTTACAGATGTCCCAATAATTTAACATGTACCAGTAGTTTCACAGATGTCCCAATAGTTTCACATATGTCCCATTAGTTTCACAGATGTCCCCATAGCTTCACAGATGTCCCAGTAGTTTTACAGATGTCCCAATAATTTAACAGATGTACCAGTAGTTTCACAGATGTCCCAATAGTTTCACATATGTCCCATTAGTTTCACAGATGTCCCCATAGCTTCACAGATGTCCCAATAGTTTCACAGATGTCCCAATAGTTTCACAGATGTCCCAATAATTTCACAGATGTACCAGTAGTTTCACAGATGTCCCAATAGTTTCACAGATGTCCCAATAGTTTCACAGATGTCCCAGGAGTTTTACAGATATTCCAGTAGGTTAACAGATGTCCCCATAGTTTCACAGATGTCCCAATAGTTTCAAAGATGTGCCAGTAGTTTTATAGATGTCCCAGTAGTTTCACAGATGATCCCAGTAGTTTCACAGATGCCCCAATAGTTTCACATATGTCCCATTAGTTGCACAGATGTCCCCATAGTTTCACAGATGTCCCAATAGTTTCACAGATGTCCCAATAGTTTCACAGATGTCCCAATAAGTTCACATATGTCCCACTAGTGTCACAGATCACCCAGTCGTTTCACAGATGCCCCAATAGTTTCACATATGTCCCATTAGTTTCACAGATGTCCCCATAGTTTTACAGATGTCCCAATAATTTAACAGATGTACCAGTAGTTTCACAGATGTCCCAATATTTTCAAATATGTCCCATTAGTTTCACAGATGTCCCCATAGTTTCACAGATGTCCCAATAGTTTCACAGATGTCCCAATAGTCTCACAGATGTCCCAATAAGTTCACATATGTCCCAGTAGTTTCACAGATCACCAAGTCGTTTCACAGATGCCCCAATAGTTTCGCATATGTCCCATTAGTTTCACAGATGTCCCCATAGTTTCACAGATGTCCCAATAATTTAACAGATGTATCAGTAGTTTCACAGATGTCCCAATAGTTTAACAGATGTCCCAAATAGTTTCACAGATGTCCCAATAGTTTCACAGATTTCCCAGTTGTTTCACAGATGTCTCAATAGTTTCACAGATGTCCCAATAGTTTCACAGATGTCCCAATAGATTCACATATGTCCCAGTAGTTTTACAGATGTCCCAGTAGATTCACAGATGTCCCAATAGTTCAACAGATGTCCCAGTAGTTTAACAGATGTCCCAGTAGTTTCACAGATGTCCCAGTAGGTTAACAGATGTCCCCATAGTTTCACAGATGTCCCAAAAGTTTCACAGATGTCCCAATAGGTTCACATATGTCCCAGTAGTTTCACAGATGCCCCAATAGTTTCACATATGTCCCATTAGTTTCACAGATGTCCCCATAGTTTCACAGATGTCCCAATAATTTCACAGATGTACCAGTAGTTTCACAGATGTCCCAATAGTTTAACAGATGTCCCAAATAGTTTCACAGATGTCCCAATAGATTCACAGATGTCCCAATAGTTTCACAGATTTCCCAATAGTTTCACAGATGTCCCAATAGTTTCACAGATGTCCCAGAAGTTTTATAGATATTCCAGTAGGTTAATAGATGTCCCCATAGTTTCACAGATTTCCCAATAGTTTCACAGATGTCCCAGTAGTTTCACAGATGCCCCAATAGTTTCACATATGTCCCATTAGTTGCACAGATGTCCCCATAGTTTCACAGATGTCCCAATAGTTTCACAGATGTCCCAATAGTTTCACAGATGTCCCAATAAGTTCACATATGTCCCACTAGTGTCACAGATCACCCAGTCGTTTCACAGATGCCCCAATAGTTTCACATATGTCCCATTAGTTTCACAGATGTCCCCATAGTTTTACAGATGTCCCAATAATTTAACAGATGTACCAGTAGTTTCACAGATGTCCCAATAGTTTCACATATGTCCCATTAGTTTCACAGATGTCCCCATAGCTTCACAGATGTCCCAGTAGTTTCACAGATGATCCCAGTAGTTTCACAGATGCCCCAATAGTTTCACATATGTCCCATTAGTTGCACAGATGTCCCCATAGTTTCACAGATGTCCCAATAGTTTCACAGATGTCCCAATAGTTTCACAGATGTCCCAATAAGTTCACATATGTCCCACTAGTGTCACAGATCACCCAGTCGTTTCACAGATGCCCCAATAGTTTCACATATGTCCCATTAGTTTCACAGATGTCCCCATAGTTTTACAGATGTCCCAATAATATAACAGATGTACCAGTAGTTTCACAGATGTCCCAATAGTTTCACATATGTCCCAATAGTTCAACAGATGTCCCAGTAGTTTAACAGATGTCCCAGTAGTTTCACAGATGTCCCCATAGTTTCACAGATGTCCCAATAGTTTCACAGATGTCCCAATAGGTTCACATATGTCCCAGTAGTTTCACAGATGCCCCAATAGTTTCACATATGTCCCATTAGTTTCACAGATGTCCCCATAGTTTCACAGATGTCCCAATAATTTCACAGATGTACCAGTAGTTTCACAGATTTCCCAATAGTTTCACAGATGTCCCAATAGTTTCACAGATGTCCCAGAAGTTTACAGATATTCCAGTAGGTTAACAGATGTCCCCATAGTTTCACAGATGTCCCAATAGTTTCAAAGATGTCCCAGTAGTTTTACAGATGTCCCAGTAGTTTCACAGATGATCCCAGTAGTTTCACAGATGCCCCAATAGTTTCACATATGTCCCATTAGTTGCACAGATGTCCCCATAGTTTCACAGATGTCCCAATAGTTTCACAGATGTCCCAATAAGTTCACATATGTCCCACTAGTGTCACAGATCACCCAGTCGTTTCACAGATGCCCCAATAGTTTCACATATGTCCCATTAGTTTCACAGATGTCCCCATAGTTTTACAGATGTCCCAATAATTTAACAGATGTACCAGTAGTTTAACAGATGTCCCAATAGTTTCACAGATGTCTCAATAGTTTCACAGATGTCCCAATAGATTCACATATGTCCCAGTAGTTTTACAGATGTCCCAGTAGATTCACAGATGTCC
Organism: Petromyzon marinus; assembly: GCF_048934315.1. Classification (NCBI taxonomy): domain Eukaryota; kingdom Metazoa; phylum Chordata; class Hyperoartia; order Petromyzontiformes; family Petromyzontidae; genus Petromyzon; species Petromyzon marinus. The sequence continues at coordinate 306,301 of NW_027423168.1, forward strand.
CAATAGTTCAACAGATGTCCCAGTAGTTTAACAGATGTCCCAGTAGTTTCACAGATGTCCCCATAGTTTCACAGATGTCCCAATAGTTTCACAGATGTCCCAATAGGTTCACATATGTCCCAGTAGTTTCACAGATGCCCCAATAGTTTCACATATGTCCCATTAGTTTCACAGATGTCCCCATAGTTTCACAGATGTCCCAATAATTTCACAGATGTACCAGTAGTTTCACAGATGTCCCAATAGTTTCACAGATGTCCCAATAGTTTCACAGATGTCCCAGAAGTTTTACAGATATTCCAGTAGGTTAACAGATGTCCCCATAGTTTCACAGATGTCCCAATAGTTTCAAAGATGTCCCAGTAGTTTTACAGATGTCCCAGTAGTTTCACAGATGATCCCAGTAGTTTCACAGATGCCCCAATAGTTTCACATATGTCCCATTAGTTGCACAGATGTCCCCATAGTTTCACAGATGTCCCCATAGTTTCACAGATGTCCCAATAGTTTCACAGATGTCCCAATAAGTTCACATATGTCCCACTAGTGTCACAGATCACCCAGTCGTTTCACAGATGCCCCAATAGTTTCACATATGTCCCATTAGTTTCACAGATGTCCCCATAGTTTTACAGATGTCCCAATAATTTAACATGTACCAGTAGTTTCACAGATGTCCCAATAGTTTCACATATGTCCCATTAGTTTCACAGATGTCCCCATAGCTTCACAGATGTCCCAATAGTTTCACAGATGTCCCAATAGTTTCACAGATGTCCCAATAAGTTCACATATGTCCCAGTAGTTTCACAGATCACCCAGTCGTTTCACAGATGCCCCAATAGTTTCACATATGTCCCATTAGTTTCACAGATGTCCCCATAGTATCACAGATGTCCCAATAATTTCACAGATGTACCAGTAGTTTCACAGATGTCCCAATAGTTTCACAGATGTCCCAATAGTTTCACAGATGTCCCAGGAGTTTTACAGATATTCCAGTAGGTTAACAGATGTCCCCATAGTTTCACAGATGTCCCAATAGTTTCAAAGATGTCCCAGTAGTTTTACAGATGTCCCAGTAGTTTCACAGATGATCCCAGTAGTTTCACAGATGCCCCAATAGTTTCACATATGTCCCATTAGTTGCACAGATGTCCCCATAGTTTCACAGATGTCCAAATAGTTTCACAGATGTCCCAATAGTTTCACAGATGTCCCAATAAGTTCACATATGTCCCACTAGTGTCACAGATCACCCAGTCGTTTCACAGATGCCCCAATAGTTTCACATATGTCCCATTAGTTTCACAGATGTCCCCATAGTTTTACAGATGTCCCAATAATTTAACAGATGTACCAGTAGTTTCACAGATGTCCCAATATTTTCAAATATGTCCCATTAGTTTCACAGATGTCCCCATAGTTTCACAGATGTCCCAATAGTTTCACAGATGTCCCAATAGTCTCACAGATGTCCCAATAAGTTCACATATGTCCCAGTAGTTTCACAGATCACCAAGTCGTTTCACAGATGCCCCAATAGTTTCGCATATGTCCCATTAGTTTCACAGATGTCCCCATAGTTTCACAGATGTCCCAATAATTTAACAGATGTATCAGTAGTTTCACAGATGTCCCAATAGTTTAACAGATGTCCCAAATAGTTTCACAGATGTCCCAATAGTTTCACAGATTTCCCAGTTGTTTCACAGATGTCTCAATAGTTTCACAGATGTCCCAATAGTTTCACAGATGTCCCAATAGATTCACATATGTCCTAGTAGTTTTACAGATGTCCCAGTAGATTCACAGATGTCCCAATAGTTCAACAAATGTCCCAGTAGTTTAACAGATGTCCCAGTAGTTTCACAGATGTCCCAGTAGGTTAACAGATGTCCCCATAGTTGCACAGATGTCCCAAAAGTTTCACAGATGTCCCAATAGGTTCACATATGTCCCAGTAGTTTCACAGATGCCCCAATAGTTTCACATATGTCCCATTAGTTTCACAGATGTCCCCATAGTTTCACAGATGTCCCAATAATTTCACAGATGTACCAGTAGTTTCACAGATGTCCCAATAGTTTAACAGATGTCCCAAATAGTTTCACAGATGTCCCAATAGATTCACAGATGTCCCAATAGTTTCACAGATTTCCCAATAGTTTCACAGATGTCCCAATAGTTTCACAGATGTCCCAGAAGTTTTATAGATATTCCAGTAGGTTAATAGATGTCCCCATAGTTTCACAGATGTTCCAATAGTTTCAAAGATGTCCCAGTAGTTTTACAGATGTCCCGCTAGTTTCACAGATGATCCCAGCAGTTTCACAGATGCCCCAATAGTTTCACATATGTCCCATTAGTTTCACAGATGTCCCCATAGTTTCACCGATGTCCCAATAGTTTCACAGATGTCCCAATAGTTTCACAGATGTCCCAATAAGTTCACATATGTCCCAGTAGTTTCACAGATCACCCAGTCGTTTCACAGATGCCCCAATAGTTTCACATATGTCCCATTAGTTTCACAGATGTCCCCATAGTTTCACAGATGTCCCAATAATTTAACAGATGTACCAGTAGTTTCACAGATGTCCCAATACTTTAACAGATGTCCCAAATAGTTTCACAGATGTCCCAATAGTTTGACAGATGTCCCAGAAGTTTAACAGATGTCCCAATAGTTTCACCGATGTCCCAATAGTTTCAAAGATGTCCCAGTAGTTTTACAGATGTCCCAGTAGTTTCACATATGTCCCAGTAGTTTCACAGATGCCCCAATATTTTCACATATGTCCCATTAGTTTCACAGATGTCCCCATAGTTTCACAGATGTCCCAATAATTTCACAGATGTACCAGTAGTTTCACAGATGTCCCAATAGTTTCACAGATGTCCCAATAATTTCACAGATGTCCCAGAAGTTTTACAGATATTCCAGTAGGTTAACAGATGTCCCCATAGTTTCACAGATGTCCCAATAGTTTCAAAGATGTCCCAGTAGTTTTACAGATGTCCCAGTAGTTTCACAGATGATCCCAGTAGTTTCACAGATGCCCCAATAGTTTCACATATGTCCCATTAGTTGCACAGATGTCCCCATAGTTTCACAGATGTCCCAATAGTTTCACAGATGTCCCAAAAGTTTCACAGATGTCCCAATAAGTTCACATATGTCCCACTAGTGTCACAGATCACCCAGTCGTTTCACAGATGCCCCAATAGTTTCACATATGTCCCATTAGTTTCACAGATGTCCCCATAGTTTTACAGATGTCCCAATAATTTAACAGATGTACCAGTAGTTTCACAGATGTCCCAATAGTTTCACATATGTCCCATTAGTTTCACAGATGTCCCCATAGCTTCACAGATGTCCCAATAGTTTCACAGATGTCACAATAGTTTCACAGATGTCCCAATAAGTTCACATATGTCCCAGTAGTTTCACAGATCACCCAGTCGTTTCACAGATGCCCCAATAGTTTCACATATGTCCCATTAGTTTCACAGATGTCCCCATAGTTTCACAGATGTCCTAATAATTTCACAGATGTACCAGTAGTTTCACAGATGTCCCAATAGTTTCACAGATGTCCCAATAGTTTCACAGATGTCCCAGGAGTTTTACAGATATTCCAGTAGGTTAACAGATGTCCCCATAGTTTCACAGATGTCCCAATAGTTTCAAAGATGTCCCAGTAGTTTTACAGATGTCCCAGTAGCTTCACAGATGATCCCAGTAGTTTCACAGATGCCCCAATAGTTTCACATATGTCCCATTAGTTGCACAGATGTCCCCATAGTTTCACAGATGTCCCAATAGTTTCACAGATGTCCCAATAGTTTCACAGATGTCCCAATAAGTTCACATATGTCCCACTAGTGTCACAGATCACCCAGTCGTTTCACAGATGCCCCAATAGTTTCACATATGTCCCATTAGTTTCACAGATGTCCCCATAGTTTTACAGATGTCCCAATAATTTAACAGATGTACCAGTAGTTTAACATATGTCCCAATAGTTTAACAGATGTCCCAGTTGTTTCACAGATGTCTCAATAGTTTCACAGATGTCCCAATAGATTCACATATGTCCCAGTAGTTTTACAGATGTCCCAGTAGATTCACAGATGTCCCAATAGTTTCACAGATGTCCCAATAGGTTCACATATGTCCCAGTAGTTTAACAGATGCCCCAGGAATTTTACAGATATTCCAGTAGGTTAACAGATGTCCCCATAGTTTCACAGATGTCCCAATAGTTTCAAAGATGTCCCAGTAGTTTTACAGATGTCCCAGTAGTTTCACAGATGATCCCAGTAGTTTCACAGATGCCCCAATAGTTTCACATATGTCCCATTAGTTGCACATGTCCCCATAGTTTCACAAATGTCCCAATAGTTTCACAGATGTCCCAATAGTTTCACAGATGTCCCAATAAGTTCACATATGTCCCACTAGTGTCACAGATCACCCAGTCCTTTCACAGATGCCCCAATAGTTTCACATATGTCCCATTAGTTTCACAGATGTCCCCATAGTTTTACAGATGTCCCAATAATTTAACAGATGTACCAGTAGTTTCACAGATGTCCCAATAGTTTCACATATGTCCCATTAGTTTCACAGATGTCCCCATAGTTTCACAGATGTCCCAATAGTTTCACAGATGTCCCAATAGTCTCACAGATGTCCCAATAAGTTCACATATGTCCCAGTAGTTTCACAGATCACCCAGTCGTTTCACAGATGCCCCAATAGTTTCACATTTGTCCCATTAGTTTCACAGATGTCCCCATAGTTTCACAGATGTCCCAATAATTTAACAGATGTATCAGTAGTTTCACAGATGTCCCAATAGTTTAACAGATGTCCCAAATAGTTTCACAGATGTCCCAATAGTTTCACAGATGTCCCAGTTGTTTCACAGATGTCTCAATAGTTTCACAGATGTCCCAATAGTTTCACAGATGTCCCAATAGATTCACATATGTCCCAGTAGTTTTACAGATGTCCCAGTAGATTCACAGATGTCCCAATAGTTCAACAGATGTCCCAGTAGTTTAACAGATGTCCCAGTAGTTTCACAGATGTCCCAGTAGGTAAACAGATGTCCCCATAGTTTCACAGATGTCCCAAAAGTTTCACAGATGTCCCAATAGGTTCACATATGTCCCAGTAGTTTCACAGATGCCCCAATAGTTTCACATATTTCCCATTAGTTTCACAGATGTCCCCATAGTTTCACAGATGTCCCAATAATTTCACAGATGTACCAGTAGTTTCACAGATGTCCCAATAGTTTAACAGATGTCCCAAATAGTTTCACAGATGTCCCAATAGATTCACAGATGTCCCAATAGTTTCACAGATTTCCCAATAGTTTCACAGATGTCCCAATAGTTTCACAGATTTCCCAGAAGTTTTACAGATATTCCAGTAGGTTAACAGATGTCCCCATAGTTTCACAGATGTTCCAATAGTTTCAAAGATGTCCCAGTAGTTTTACAGATGTCCCGCTAGTTTCACAGATGATCCCAGTAGTTTCACAGATGCCCCAATAGTTTCACATATGTCCCATTAGTTGCACAGATGTCCCCATAGTTTCACAGATGTCCCAATAGTTTCACAGATGTCCCAATAGTTTCACAGATGTCCCAATAAGTTCACATATGTCCCACTAGTGTCACAGATCACCCAGTCGTTTCACAGATGCCCCAATAGTTTCACATATGTCCCATTAGTTTCACAGATGTCCCCATAGTTTTACAGATGTCCCAATAATTTAACAGATGTACCAGTAGTTTAACAGATGTCCCAATAGTTTAACAGATGTCCCAGTTGTTTCACAGATCTCTCAATAGTTTCAAAGATGTCCCAATAGATTCACATATGTCCCAGTAGTTTTACAGATGTCCCAGTAGATTCACAGATGTCCCAATAGTTTCACAGATGTCCCAATAGGTTCACATATGTCCCAGTAGTTTCACAGATGCCCCAATAGTTTCACATATGTCCCATTAGTTTCACAGATGTCCCCATAGTTTCACAGATGTCCCAATAATTTCACAGATGTACCAGTAGTTTCACAGATGTCCCAATAGTTTCACAGATGTCCCAATAGTTTCACAGATGTCCCAGAAGTTTTACAGATATTCCAGTAGGTTAACAGATGTCCCCATAGTTTCACAGATGTCCCAATAGTTTCACAGATGTCCCAGTAAGTTCACATATGTCCCAGTAGTTTCACAGATCACCCAGTCGTTTCACAGATGCCCCAATAGTTTCACATATGTCCCATTAGTTTCACAGATGTCCCCATAGTTTCACAGATGTCCCAATAATTTCACAGATGTACCAGTAGTTTCACAGATGTCCCAATAGTTTCACAGATGTCCCAATAGTTTCACAGATGTCCCAGGAGTTTTACAGATATTACAGTAGGTTAACAGATGTCCCCATAGTTTCACAGATGTTCCAATAGTTTCAAAGATGTCCCAGTAGTTTTACAGATGTCCCGCTAGTTTCACAGATGATCCCAGTAGTTTCACAGATGCCCCAATAGTTTCACATATGTCCCATTAGTTGCACAGATGTCCCCATAGTTTCACAGATGTCCCAATAGTTTCACAGATGTCCCAATAGTTTCACATATGTCCCATTAGTTTCACAGAAGTCCCCATAGTTTTACAGATGTCCCAATAATTTAACAGATGTACCAGTAGTTTAACAGATGTCCCAATAGTTTAACAGATGTCCCAGTTGTTTCACAGATGTTTCAATAGTTTCACAGATGTCCCAATAGTTTCACAGATGTCCCAGGAGTTTTACAGATATTCCAGTAGGTTAACAGATGTCCCCATAGTTTCACAGATGTTCCAATAGTTTCAAAGATGTCCCAGTAGTTTTACAGATGTCCCGCTAGTTTCACAGATGATCCCAGTAGTTTCACAGATGCCCCAATAGTTTCACATATGTCCCATTAGTTGCACAGATGTCCCCATAGTTTCACAGATGTCCCAATAGTTTCACAGATGTCCCAATAGTTTCACATATGTCCCATTAGTTTCACAGATGTCCCCATAGTTTTACAGATGTCCCAATAATTTAACAGATGTACCAGTAGTTTAACAGATGTCCCAATAGTTTAACAGATGTCCCAGTTGTTTCACAGATGTTTCAATAGTTTCACAGATGTCCCAATAGATTCACATATGTCCCAGTAGTTTTACAGATGTCCCAGTAGATTCACAGATGTCCCAATAGTTTCACAGATGTCCCAATAGGTTCACATATGTCCCAGTAGTTTCACAGATGCCCCAATAGTTTCACATATGTCCCATTAGTTGCACATGTCCCCATAGTTTCACAGATGTCCCAATAGTTTCACAGATGTCCCAATAGTTTCACAGATGTCCCAATAAGTTCACATATGTCCCACTAGTGTCACAGATCACCCAGTCGTTTCACAGATGCCCCAATAGTTTCACATATGTCCCATTAGTTTCACAGATGTCCCCATAGTTTTACAGATGTCCCAATAATTTAACAGATGTACCAGTAGTTTCACAGATGTCCCAATAGTTTCACATATGTCCCATTAGTTTCACAGATGTCCCCATAGTTTCACAGATGTCCCAATAGTTTCACAGATGTCCCAATAGTCTCACAGATGTCCCAATAAGTTCACATATGTCCCAGTAGTTTCACAGATCACCCAGTCGTTTCACAGATGCCCCAATAGTTCCACATATGTCCCATTAGTTTCACAGATGTCCCCATAGTTTCACAGATGTCCCAATAATTTACAGATGTATCAGTAGTTTCACAGATGTCCCAATAGTTTAACAGATGTCCCAAATAGTTTCACAGATGTCCCAATAGTTTCACAGATGTCCCAGTTGTTTCACAGATGTCTCAATAGTTTCACAGATGTCCCAATAGTTTCACAGATGTCCCAATAGATTCACATATGTCCCAGTAGTTTTACAGATGTCCCAGTAGATTCACAGATGTCCCAATAGTTCAACAGATGTCCCAGTAGTTTAACAGATGTCCCAGTAGTTTCACAGATGTCCCAGTAGGTTAACAGATGTCCCCATAGTTTCACAGATGTCCCAAAAGTTTCACAGATGTCCCAATAGGTTCACATATGTCCCAGTAGTTTCACAGATGCCCCAATAGTTTCACATATGTCCCATTAGTTTCACAGATGTCCCCATAGTTTCACAGATGTCCCAATAATTTCACAGATGTACCAGTAGTTTCACAGATGTCCCAATAGTTTAACAGATGTCCCAAATAGTTTCACAGATGTCCCAATAGATTCACAGATGTCCCAATAGTTTCACAGATTTCCCAATAGTTTCACAGATGTCCCAATAGTTTCACAGATTTCCCAGAAGTTTTACAGATATTCCAGTAGGTTAACAGATGTCCCCATAGTTTCACAGATGTTCCAATAGTTTCAAAGATGTCCCAGTAGTTTTACAGATGTCCCGCTAGTTTCACAGATGATCCCAGTAGTTTCACAGATGCCCCAATAGTTTCACATATGTCCCATTAGTTGCACAGATGTCCCCATAGTTTCACAGATGTCCCAATAGTTTCACAGATGTCCCAATAGTTTCACAGATGTCCCAATAGTTTCACAGATGTCCCAATAAGTTCACATATGTCCCACTAGTGTCACAGATCACCCAGTCGTTTCACAGATGCCCCAATAGTTTCACATATGTCCCATTAGTTTCACAGATGTCCCCATAGTTTCACAGATGTACCAATAATTTCACAGATGTACCAGTAGTTTCACAGATGTCCCAATAGTTTCACAGATGTCCCAATAGTTTCACAGATGTCCCAGGAGTTTTACAGATATTCCAGTAGGTTAACAGATGTCCCCATAGTTTCACAGATGTTCCAATAGTTTCAAAGATGTCCCAGTAGTTTTACAGATGTCCCGCTAGTTTCACAGATGATCCCAGTAGTTTCACAGATGCCCCAATAGTTTCACATATGTCCCATTAGTTGCACAGATGTCCCCATAGTTTCACAGATGTCCCAATAGTTTCACAGATGTCCCAATAGTTTCACAGATGTCCCAATAAGTTCACATATGTCCCACTAGTGTCACAGATCACCCAGTCGTTTCACAGTTGCCCCAATAGTTTCACATATGTCCCATTAGTTTCACAGATGTCCCCATAGTTTTACAGATGTCCCAATAATTTAACAGATGTACCAGTAGTTTAACAGATGTCCCAATAGTTTAACAGATGTCCCAGTTGTTTCACAGATGTCTCAATAGTTTCACAGATGTCCCAATAGATTCACATATGTCCCAGTAGTTTTACAGATGTCCCAGTAGATTCACAGATGTCCCAATAGTTTCACAGATGTCCCAATAGGTTCACATATGTCCCAGTAGTTTCACAGATGCCCCAATAGTTTCACATATGTCCCATTAGTTGCACATGTCCCCATAGTTTCACAGATGTCCCAATAGTTTCACAGATGTCCCAATAGTTTCACAGATGTCCCAATAAGTTCACATATGTCCCACTAGTGTCACAGATCACCCAGTCGTTTCACAGATGCCCCAATAGTTTCACATATGTCCCATTAGTTTCACAGATGTCCCCATAGTTTTACAGATGTCCCAATAATTTAACAGATGTACCAGTAGTTTCACAGATGTCCCAATAGTTTCACATATGTCCCATTAGTTTCACAGATGTCCCCATAGTTTCACAGATGTCCCAATAGTTTCACAGATGTCCCAATAGTCTCACAGATGTCCCAATAAGTTCACATATGTCCCAGTAGTTTCACAGATCACCCAGTCGTTTCACAGATGCCCCAATAGTTTCACATATGTCCCATTAGTTTCACAGATGTCCCCATAGTTTCACAGATGTCCCAATAATTTAACAGATGTATCAGTAGTTTCACAGATGTCCCAATAGTTTAACAGATGTCCCAAATAGTTTCACAGATGTCCCAATAGTTTCACAGATGTCCCAGTTGTTTCACAGATGTCTCAATAGTTTCACAGATGTCCCAATAGTTTCACAGATGTCCCAATAGATTCACATATGTCCCAGTAGTTTTACAGATGTCCCAGTAGATTCACAGATGTCCCAATAGTTCAACAGATGTCCCAGTAGTTTAACAGATGTCCCAGTAGTTTCACAGATGTCCCAGTAGGTTAACAGATGTCCCCATAGTTTCACAGATGTCCCAAAAGTTTCACAGATGTCCCAATAGGTTCACATATGTCCCAGTAGTTTCACAGATGCCCCAATAGTTTCACATATGTCCCATTAGTTTCACAGATGTCCCCATAGTTTCACAGATGTCCCAATAATTTCACAGATGTACCAGTAGTTCCACAGATGTCCCAATAGTTTAACAGATGTCCCAAATAGTTTCACAGATGTCCCAATAGATTCACAGATGTCCCAATAGTTTCACAGATTTCCCAATAGTTTCACAGATGTCCCAATAGTTTCACAGATTTCCCAAAGTTTTACAGATATTCCAGTAGGTTAACAGATGTCCCCATAGTTTCACAGATGTTCCAATAGTTTCAAAGATGTCCCAGTAGTTTTACAGATGTCCCGCTAGTTTCACAGATGATCCCAGTAGTTTCACAGATGCCCCAATAGTTTCACATATGTCCCATTAGTTGCACAGATGTCCCCATAGTTTCACAGATGTCCCAATAGTTTCACAGATGTCCCAATAGTTTCACAGATGTCCCAATAAGTTCACATATGTCCCACTAGTGTCACAGATCACCCAGTCGTTTCACAGATGCCCCAATAGTTTCACATATGTCCCATTAGTTTCACAGATGTCCCAATAGTTTTACAGATGTCCCAATAATTTAACAGATGTACCAGTAGTTTAACAGATGTCCCAATAGTTTAACAGATGTCCCAGTTGTTTCACAGATGTCTCAATAGTTTCACAGATGTCCCAATAGATTCACATATGTCCCAGTAGTTTTACAGATGTCCCAGTAGATTCACAGATGTCCCAATAGTTTCACAGATGTCCCAATAGGTTCACATATGTCCCAGTAGTTTCACAGATGCCCCAATAGTTTCACATATGTCCCATTAGTTGCACATGTCCCCATAGTTTCACAGATGTCCCAATAGTTTCACAGATGTCCCAATAGTTTCACAGATGTCCCAATAAGTTCACATATGTCCCACTAGTGTCACAGATCACCCAGTCGTTTCACAGATGCCCCAATAGTTTCACATATGTCCCATTAGTTTCACAGATGTCCCCATAGTTTTACAGATGTCCCAATAATTTAACAGATGTACCAGTAGTTTCACAGATGTCCCAATAGTTTCACATATGTCCCATTAGTTTCACAGATGTCCCCATAGTTTCACAGATGTCCCAATAGTTTCACAGATGTCCCAATAGTCTCACAGATGTCCCAATAAGTTCATATATGTCCCAGTAGTTTCACAGATCACCCAGTCGTTTCACAGATGCCCCAATAGTTTCACATATGTCCCATTAGTTTCACAGATGTCCCCATAGTTTCACAGATGTCCCAATAATTTAACAGATGTATCAGTAGTTTCACAGATGTCCCAATAGTTTAACAGATGTCCCAAATAGTTTCACAGATGTCCCAATAGTTTCACAGATGTCCCAGTTGTTTCACAGATGTCTCAATAGTTTCACAGATGTCCCAATAGTTTCACAGATGTCCCAATAGATTCACATATGTCCCAGTAGTTTTACGGATGTCCCAGTAGATTCACAGATGTCCCAATAGTTCAACAGATGTCCCAGTAGTTTAACAGATGTCCCAGTAGTTTCACAGATGTCCCAGTAGGTTAACAGATGTCCCCATAGTTTCACAGATGTCCCAAAAGTTTCACAGATGTCCCAATAGGTTCACATATGTCCCAGTAGTTTCACAGATGCCCCAATAGTTTCACATATGTCCCATTAGTTTCACAGATGTCCCCATAGTTTCACAGATGTCCCAATAATTTCACAGATGTACCAGTAGTTTCACAGATGTCCCAATAGTTTAACAGATGTCCCAAATAGTTTCACAGATGTCCCAATAGATTCACAGATGTCCCAATAGTTTCACAGATTTCCCAATAGTTTCACAGATGTCCCAATAGTTTCACAGATTTCCCAGATGTTTTACAGATATTCCAGTAGGTTAACAGATGTCCCCATAGTTTCACAGATGTTCCAATAGTTTCAAAGATGTCCCAGTAGTTTTACAGATGTCCCGCTAGTTTCACAGATGATCCCAGTAGTTTCACAGATGCCCCAATAGTTTCACATATGTCCCATTAGTTGCACAGATGTCCCCATAGTTTCACAGATGTCCCAATAGTTTCACAGATGTCCCAATAGTTTCACAGATGTCCCAATAAGTTCACATATGTCCCACTAGTGTCACAGATCACCCAGTCGTTTCACAGATGCCCCAATAGTTTCACATATGTCCCATTAGTTTCACAGATGTCCCCATAGTTTTACAGATGTCCCAATAATTTAACAGATGTACCAGTAGTTTAACAGATGTCCCAATAGTTTAACAGATGTCCCAGTTGTTTCACAGATGTCTCAATAGTTTCACAGATGTCCCAATAGATTCACATATGTCCCAGTAGTTTTACAGATGTCCCAGTAGATTCACAGATGTCCCAATAGTTTCACAGATGTCCCAATAGGTTCACATATGTCCCAGTAGTTTCACAGATGCCCCAATAGTTTCACATATGTCCCATTAGTTTCACAGATGTCCCCATAGTTTCACAGATGTCCCCATAGTTTCACAGATGTCCCAATAGTTTCACAGATGTCCCAATAAGTTCACATATGTCCCAGTAGTTTCACAGATCACCCAGTCGTTTCACAGATGCCCCAATAGTTTCACATATGTCCCATTAGTTTCACAGATGTCCCCATAGTTTCACAGATGTCCCAATAATTTCACAGATGTACCAGTAGTTTAACAGATGTCCCAATAGTTTCACAGATGTCCCAATAGTTTCACAGATGTCCCAGGAGTTTTACAGATATTCCAGTAGGTTAACAGATGTCCCCATAGTTTCACAGATGTCCCAATAGTTTCACAGATGTCCCAATAGTTTCACAGATGTCCCAATAAGTTCACATATGTCCCACTAGTGTCAAAGATCACCCAGTCGTTTCACAGATGCCCCAATAGTTTCACATATGTCCCATTAGTTGCACAGATGTCCCCATAGTTTCACAGATGTCCCAATAGTTTCACAGATGTCCCAATAGTTTCACAGATGTCCCAATAGTTTCACAGATGTCCCAATAGGTTCACATATGTCCCAGTAGTTTCACAGATGCCCCAATAGTTTCACATATGTCCCATTAGTTTCACAGATGTCCCCATAGTTTCACAGATGTCCCAATAATTTCACAGATGTACCAGTAGTTTCACAGATGTCCCAATAGTTTCACAGATGTCCCAATAGTTTCACAGATGTCCCAGAAGTTTTACAGATATTCCAGTAGGTTAACAGATGTCCCCATAGTTTCACAGATGTCCCAATAGTTTCACAGATGTCCCAATAAGTTCACATATGTCCCAGTAGTTTCACAGATCACCCAGTCGTTTCACAGATGCCCCAATAGTTTCACATATGTCCCATTAGTTTCACAGATGTCCCCATAGTTTCACAGATGTCCCAATAATTTCACGGATGTACCAGTAGTTTCACAGATGTCCCAATAGTTTCACAGATGTCCCAATAGTTTCACAGATGTCCCAGGAGTTTTACAGATATTCCAGTAGGTTAACAGATGTCCCCATAGTTTCACAGATGTTCCAATAGTTTCAAAGATGTCCCAGTAGTTTTACAGATGTCCCGCTAGTTTCACAGATGATCCCAGTAGTTTCACAGATGCCCCAATAGTTTCACATATGTCCCATTAGTTGCACAGATGTCCCCATAGTTTCACAGATGTCCCAATAGTTTCACAGATGTCCCAATAGTTTCACAGATGTCCCAATAAGTTCACATATGTCCCACTAGTGTCACAGATCACCCAGTCGTTTCACAGATGCCCCAATAGTTTCACATATGTCCCATTAGTTTCACAGATGTCCCCATAGTTTTACAGATGTCCCAATAATTTAACAGATGTACCAGTAGTTTAACAGATGTCCCAATAGTTTAACAGATGTCCCAGTTGTTTCACAGATGTCTCAATAGTTTCACAGATGTCCCAATAGATTCACATATGTCCCAGTAGTTTTACAGATGTCCCAGTAGATTCACAGATGTCCCAATAGTTTCACAGATGTCCCAATAGGTTCACATATGTCCCAGTAGTTTCACAGATGCCCCAATAGTTTCACATATGTCCCATTAGTTTCACAGATTTCCCCATAGTTTCACAGATGTCCCAATAATTTCACAGATGTACCAGTAGTTTCACAGATGTCCCAATAGTTTCACAGATGTCCCAATAGTTTCACAGATGTCCCAGAAGTTTTACAGATATTCCAGTAGGTTAACAGATGTCCCCATAGTTTCACAGATGTCCCAATAGTTTCACAGATGTCCCAATAAGTTCACATATGTCCCAGTAGTTTCACAGATCACCCAGTCGTTTCACAGATGCCCCAATAGTTTCACATATGTCCCATTAGTTTCACAGATGTCCCCATAGTTTCACAGATGTCCCAATAATTTCACAGATGTACCAGTAGTTTCACAGATGTCCCAATAGTTTCACAGATGTCCCAATAGTTTCACAGATGTCCCAGGAGTTTTACAGATATTCCAGTAGGTTAACAGATGTCCCCATAGTTTCACAGATGTCCCAATAGTTTCAAAGATGTCCCAGTAGTTTTACAGATGTCCCAGTAGTTTCACAGATGATCCCAGTAGTTTCACAGATGCCCCAATAGTTTCACATATGTCCCATTAGTTGCACAGATGTCCCCATAGTTTCACAGATGTCCCAATAGTTTCACAGATGTCCCAATAGTCTCACAGATGTCCCAATAAGTTCACATATGTCCCAGTAGTTTCACAGATCACCCAGTCGTTTCACAGATGCCCGAATAGTTTCACATATGTCCCATTGGTTTCACAGATGTCCCCATAGTTTCACAGATGTCCCAATAATTTAACAGATGTATCAGTAGTTTCACAGATGTCCCAATAGTTTAACAGATGTCCCAAATAGTTTCACAGATGTCCCAATAGTTTCACAGATGTCCCAGTTGTTTCACAGATGTCTCAATAGTTTCACAGATGTCCCAATAGTTTCACAAATGTCCCAATAGATTCACATATGTCCCAGTAGTTTTACAGATGTCCCAGTAGATTCACAGATGTCCCAATAGTTCAACAGATGTCCCAGTAGTTTAACAGATGTCCCAGTAGTTTCACAGATGTCCCAGTAGGTTAACAGATGTCCCCATAGTTTCACAGATGTCCCAAAAGTTTCACAGATGTCCCAATAGGTTCACATATCTCCCAGTAGTTTCACAGATGCCCCAATAGTTTCACATATGTCCCATTAGTTTCATAGATGTCCCCATAGTTTCACAGATGTCCCAATAATTTCACAGATGTACCAGTAGTTTCACAGATGTCCCAATAGTTTAACAGATGTCCCAAATAGTTTCACAGATGTCCCAATAGATTCACAGATGTCCCAATAGTTTCACAGATTTCCCAATAGTTTCACAGATGTCCCAATAGTTTCACAGATGTCCCAGAAGTTTTACAGATATTCCAGTAGGTTAACAGATGTCCCCATAGTTTCACAGATGTTCCAATAGTTTCAAAGATGTCCCAGTAGTTTTACAGATGTCCCGCTAGTTTCACAGATGATCCCAGTAGTTTCACAGATGCCCCAATAGTTTCACATATGTCCCATTAGTTTCACAGATGTCCCCATAGTTTCACCGATGTCCCAATAGTTTCACAGATGTCCCAATAGTTTCACAGATGTCCCAATAAGTTCACATATGTCCCAGTAGTTTCACAGATCACCCAGTCGTTTCACAGATGCCCCAATAGTTTCACATATGTCCCATTAGTTTCACAGATGGCCCCATAGTTTCACAGATGTCCCAATAATTTAACAGATGTACCAGTAGTTTCACAGATGTCCCAATACTTTAACAGATGTCCCAAATAGTTTCACAGATGTCCCAATAGTTTCACAGATGTCCCAGAAGTTTAACAGATGTCCCAATAGTTTCACAGATGTCCCAATAGTTTCAAAGATGTCCCAGTACTTTTACAGATGTCCCAGTAGTTTCGCATATGTCCCAGTAGTTTCACAGATGCCCCAATATTTTCACATATGTCCCATTAGTTTCACAGATGTCTCCATAGTTTCACAGATGTCCCAATAATTTCACAGATGTACCAGTAGTTTCACAGATGTCCCAATAGTTTCACAGATGTCCCAATAATTTCACAGATGTCCCAGAAGTTTTACAGATATTCCAGTAGGTTAACAGATGTCCCCATAGTTTCACAGATGTCCCAATAGTTTCAAAGATTTCCCAGTAGTTTTACAGATGTCCCAGTAGTTTCACAGATGATCCCAGTAGTTTCACAGATGCCCCAATAGTTTCACATATGTCCCATTAGTTGCACAGATGTCCCCATAGTTTCACAGATGTCCCAATAGTTTCACAGATGTCCCAATAGTTTCACAGATGTCCCAATAAGTTCACATATGTCCCACTAGTGTCACAGATCACACAGTCATTTCACAGATGCCCCAATAGTTTCACATATGTCCCATTAGTTTCACAGATGTCCCCATAGTTTTACAGATGTCCCAATAATTTAACAGATGTACCAGTAGTTTCACAGATGTCCCAATAGTTTCACATATGTCCCATTAGTTTCACAGATGTCCCCATAGCTTCACAGATGTCCCAATAGTTTCACAGATGTCACAATAGTTTCACAGATGTCCCAATAAGTTCACATATGTCCCAGTAGTTTGACAGATCACCCAGTCGTTTCACAGATGCCCCAATAGTTTCACATATGTCCCATTAGTTTCACAGATGTCCCCATAGTTTCACAGATGTCCCAATAATTTCACAGATGTACCAGTAGTTTCACAGATGTCCCAATAGTTTCACAGATGTCCCAATAGTTTCACAGATATCCCAGGAGTTTTACTGATATTCCAGTAGGTTAACAGATGTCCCCATAGTTTCACAGATGTCCCAATAGTTTCAAAGATGTCCCAGTAGTTTTACAGATGTCCCAGTAGTTTCACAGATGATCCCAGTAGTTTCACAGATGACCCAATAGTTTCACATATGTCCCATTAGTTGCACAGATGTCCCCATAGTTTCACAGATGTCCCAATAGTTTCACAGATGTCCCAATAGTTTCACAGATGTCCCAGAAGTTTTACAGATATTCCAGTAGGTTAACAGATGTCCCCATAGTTTCACAGATGTCCCAATAGTTTCACAGATGTCCCAATAAGTTCACATATGTCCCAGTAGTTTCACAGATCACCCAGTCGTTTCACAGATGCCCCAATAGTTTCACATATGTCCCATTAGTTTCACAGATGTCCCCATAGTTTCACAGATGTCCCAATAATTTCACAGATGTACCAGTAGTTTCACAGATGTCCCAATAGTTTCACAGATGTCCCAATAGTTTCACAGATGTCCCAGGAGTTTTACAGATATTCCAGTAGGTTAACAGATGTCCCCATAGTTTCACAGATGTCCCAATAGTTTCAAAGATGTCCCAGTAGTTTTACAGATGTCCCAGTAGTTTCACAGATGATCCCAGTAGTTTCACAGATGCCCCAATAGTTTCACATATGTCCCATTAGTTGCACAGATGTCCCCATAGTTTCACAGATGTCCCAATAGTTTCACAGATGTCCCAATAGTCTCACAGATGTCCCAATAAGTTCACATATGTCCCAGTAGTTTCACAGATCACCCAGTCGTTTCACAGATGCCCGAATAGTTTCACATATGTCCCATTAGTTTCACAGATGTCCCCATAGTTTCACAGATGTCCCAATAATTTAACAGATGTATCAGTAGTTTCACAGATGTCCCAATAGTTTAACAGATGTCCCAAATAGTTTCACAGATGTCCCAATAGTTTCACAGATGTCCCAGTTGTTTCACAGATGTCTCAATAGTTTCACAGATGTCCCAATAGTTTCACAAATGTCCCAATAGATTCACATATGTCCCAGTAGTTTTACAGATGTCCCAGTAGATTCACAGATGTCCCAATAGTTCAACAGATGTCCCAGTAGTTTAACAGATGTCCCAGTAGTTTCACAGATGTCCCAGTAGGTTAACAGATGTCCCCATAGTTTCACAGATGTCCCAAAAGTTTCACAGATGTCCCAATAGGTTCACATATCTCCCAGTAGTTTCACAGATGCCCCAATAGTTTCACATATGTCCCATTAGTTTCATAGATGTCCCCATAGTTTCACAGATGTCCCAATAATTTCACAGATGTACCAGTAGTTTCACAGATGTCCCAATAGTTTAACAGATGTCCCAAATAGTTTCACAGATGTCCCAATAGATTCACAGATGTCCCAATAGTTTCACAGATTTCCCAATAGTTTCACAGATGTCCCAATAGTTTCACAGATGTCCCAGAAGTTTTACAGATATTCCAGTAGGTTAACAGATGTCCCCATAGTTTCACAGATGTTCCAATAGTTTCAAAGATGTCCCAGTAGTTTTACAGATGTCCCGCTAGTTTCACAGATGATCCCAGTAGTTTCACAGATGCCCCAATAGTTTCACATATGTCCCATTAGTTTCACAGATGTCCCCATAGTTTCACCGATGTCCCAATAGTTTCACAGATGTCCCAATAGTTTCACAGATGTCCCAATAAGTTCACATATGTCCCAGTAGTTTCACAGATCACCCAGTCGTTTCACAGATGCCCCAATAGTTTCACATATGTCCCATTAGTTTCACAGATGTCCCCATAGTTTCACAGATGTCCCAATAATTTAACAGATGTACCAGTAGTTTCACAGATGTCCCAATACTTTAACAGATGTCCCAAATAGTTTCACAGATGTCCCAATAGTTTCACAGATGTCCCAGAAGTTTAACAGATGTCCCAATAGTTTCACAGATGTCCCAATAGTTTCAAAGATGTCCCAGTACTTTTACAGATGTCCCAGTAGTTTCGCATATGTCCCAGTAGTTTCACAGATGCCCCAATATTTTCACATATGTCCCATTAGTTTCACAGATGTCTCCATAGTTTCACAGATGTCCCAATAATTTCACAGATGTACCAGTAGTTTCACAGATGTCCCAATAGTTTCACAGATGTCCCAATAATTTCACAGATGTCCCAGAAGTTTTACAGATATTCCAGTAGGTTAACAGATGTCCCCATAGTTTCACAGATGTCCCAATAGTTTCAAAGATGTCCCAGTAGTTTTACAGATGTCCCAGTAGTTTCACAGATGATCCCAGTAGTTTCACAGATGCCCCAATAGTTTCACATATGTCCCATTAGTTGCACAGATGTCCCCATAGTTTCACAGATGTCCCAATAGTTTCACAGATGTCCCAATAGTTTCACAGATGTCCCAATAAGTTCACATATGTCCCACTAGTGTCACAGATCACACAGTCATTTCACAGATGCCCCAATAGTTTCACATATGTCCCATTAGTTTCACAGATGTCCCCATAGTTTTACAGATGTCCCAATAATTTAACAGATGTACCAGTAGTTTCACAGATGTCCCAATAGTTTCACATATGTCCCATTAGTTTCACAGATGTCCCCATAGCTTCACAGATGTCCCAATAGTTTCACAGATGTCACAATAGTTTCACAGATGTCCCAATAAGTTCACATATGTCCCAGTAGTTTGACAGATCACCCAGTCGTTTCACAGATGCCCCAATAGTTTCACATATGTCCCATTAGTTTCACAGATGTCCCCATAGTTTCACAGATGTCCCAATAATTTCACAGATGTACCAGTAGTTTCACAGATGTCCCAATAGTTTCACAGATGTCCCAATAGTTTCACAGATATCCCAGGAGTTTTACTGATATTCCAGTAGGTTAACAGATGTCCCCATAGTTTCACAGATGTCCCAATAGTTTCAAAGATGTCCCAGTAGTTTTACAGATGTCCCAGTAGTTTCACAGATGATCCCAGTAGTTTCACAGATGACCCAATAGTTTCACATATGTCCCATTAGTTGCACAGATGTCCCCATAGTTTCACAGATGTCCCAATAATTTCACAGATGTCCCAGAAGTTTTACAGATATTCCAGTAGGTTAACAGATGTCTCCATAGTTTCACAGATGTCCCAATAGTTTCAAAGATGTCCCAGTAGTTTTACAGATGTCCCAGTAGTTTCACAGATGATCCCAGTAGTTTCACAGATGCCCCAATAGTTTCACATATGTCCCATTAGTTGCACAGATGTCCCCATAGTTTCACAGATGTCCCAATAGTTTCACAGATGTCCCAATAGTTTCACAGATGTCCCAATAAGTTCACATATGTCCCACTAGTGTCACAGATCACACAGTCATTTCACAGATGCCCCAATAGTTTCACATATGTCCCATTAGTTTCACAGATGTCCCCATAGTTTTACAGATGTCCCAATAATTTAACAGATGTACCAGTAGTTTCACAGATGTCCCAATAGTTTCACATATGTCCCATTAGTTTCACAGATGTCCCCATAGCTTCACAGATGTCCCAATAGTTTCACAGATGTCACAATAGTTTCACAGATGTCCCAATAAGTTCACATATGTCCCAGTAGTTTGACAGATCACCCAGTCGTTTCACAGATGCCCCAATAGTTTCACATATGTCCCATTAGTTTCACAGATGTCCCCATAGTTTCACAGATGTCCCAATAATTTCACAGATGTACCAGTAGTTTCACAGATGTCCCAATAGTTTCACAGATGTCCCAATAGTTTCACAGATATCCCAGGAGTTTTACTGATATTCCAGTAGGTTAACAGATGTCCCCATAGTTTCACAGATGTCCCAATAGTTTCAAAGATGTCCCAGTAGTTTTACAGATGTCCCAGTAGTTTCACAGATGATCCCAGTAGTTTCACAGATGACCCAATAGTTTCACATATGTCCCATTAGTTGCACAGATGTCCCCATAGTTTCACAGATGTCCCAATAGTTTCACAGATGTCCCAATAGTTTCACAGATGTCCCAATAAGGTCACATATGTCCCACAAGTGTCACAGATCACCCAGTCGTTTCACAGATGCCCCAATAGTTTCACATATGTCCCATTAGTTTCACAGATGTCCCCATAGTTTTACAGATGTCCCAATAATTTAACAGATGTACCAGTAGTTTAACAGATGTCCCAATAGTTTAACAGATGTCCGAGTTGTTTCACAGATGTCTCAATAGTTTCACAGATGTCCCAATAAATTCACATATGTCCCAGTAGTTTTACAGATGTCCCAGTAGATTCACAGATGTCCCAATAGGTTCACATATGTCCCAGTAGTTTCACAGATGCCCCAATAGTTTCACATATGTCCCATTAGTTTCACAGATGTCCCAATAATTTCACAGATGTACCAGTAGTTTCACAGATGTCCCAATAGTTTCACAGATGTCCCAATAGTTTCACAGATGTCCCAGAAGTTTTACAGATATTCCAGTAGGTTAACAGATGTCCCCATAGTTTCACAGATGTCCCAATAGTTTCAAAGATGTCCCAGTAGTTTTACAGATGTCCCAATAGTTTCACAGATGATCCCAGTAGTTTCACAGATGCCCCAATAGTTTCACATATGTCCCATTAGTTGCACAGATGTCCCCATAGTTTCACAGATGTCCCAATAGTTTCACAGATGTCCCAATAGTTTCACAGATGTCCCAATAAGTTCACATATGTCCCACTAGTGTCACAGATCACCCAGTCGTTTCACAGATGCCCCAATAGTTTCACATATGTCCCATTAGTTTCACAGATGTCCCCATAGTTTTACAGATGTCCCAATAATTTAACAGATGTACCAGTAGTTTAACAGATGTCCCAATAGTTTAACAGATGTCCCAGTTGTTTCACAGATGTCTCAATAGTTTCACAGATGTCCCAATAGATTCACATATGTCCCAGTAGTTTTACAGATGTCCCAGTAGATTCACAGATGTCCCAATAGGTTCACATATGTCCCAGTAGTTTCACAGATGCCCCAATAGTTTCACATATGTCCCATTAGTTTCACAGATGTCCCCATAGTTTCACAGATGTCCCAATAATTTCACAGATGTACCAGTAGTTTCACAGATGTCCCAATAGTTTCACAGATGTCTCAATAGTTTCACAGATGTCCCAGAAGTTTTACAGATATTCCAGTAGGTTAACAGATGTCCCCATAGTTTCACAGATGTCCCAATAGTTTCAAAGATGTCCCAGTAGTTTTACAGATGTCCCAGTAGTTTCACAGATGATCCCAGTAGTTTCACAGATGCCCCAATAGTTTCACATATGTCCCATTAGTTGCACAGATGACCCCATAGTTTCACAGATGTCCCAATAGTTTCACAGATGTCCCAATAGTTTCACAGATGTCCCAATAAGTTCACATATGTCCCACTAGTGTCACAGATCACCCAGTCGTTTCACAGATGCCCCAATAGTTTAACATATGTCCCATTAGTTTCACAGATGTCCCCATAGTTTTACAGATGTCCCAATAATTTAACATGTACCAGTAGTTTCACAGATGTCCTAATAGTTTCACATATGTCCCATTAGTTTCACAGATGTCCCCATAGCTTCACAGATGTCCCAATAGTTTCACAGATGTCCCAATAGTTTCACAGATGTCCCAATAAGTTCACATATGTCCCAGTAGTTTCACAGATCACCCAGTCGTTTCACAGATGCCCCAATAGTTTCACATATGTCCCATTAGTTTCACAGATGTCCCCATAGTTTCACAGATGTCCCAATAATTTAACAGATGTACCAGTAGTTTCACAGATGTCCCAATACTTTAACAGATGTCTCAAATAGTTTCACAGATGTCCCAATAGTTTCACAGATGTCCCAGAAGTTTAACAGATGTCCCAATAGTTTCACAGATGTCCCAATAGTTTCAAAGATGTCCCAGTAGTTTTACAGATGTCCCAGTAGTTTCACATATGTCCAATTAGTTTCACAGATGTCCCCATAGTTTCACAGATGTCCCAATAGTTTCACAGATGTCCCAATAAGTTCACATATGTCCCACTAGTGTCACAGATCACCCAGTCGTTTCACAGATGCCCCAATAGTTTCACATATGTCCCATTAGTTTCACAGATGTCCCCATAGTTTTACAGATGTCCCAATAATTTAACAGATGTACCAGTAGTTTAACAGATGTCCCAATAGTTTAACAGATGTCCCAGTTGTTTCACAGATGTCTCAATAGTTTCACAGATGTCCCAATAGATTCACATATGTCCCAGTAGTTTTACAGATGTCCCAGTAGATTCACAGATGTCCCAATAGTTTCACAGATGTCCCAATAGGTTCACATATGTCCCAGTAGTTTCACAGATGCCCCAATAGTTTCACATATGTCCCATTAGTTGCACATGTCCCCATAGTTTCACAGATGTCCCAATAGTTTCACAGATGTCCCAATAGTTTCACAGATGTCCCAATAAGTTCACATATGTCCCACTAGTGTCACAGATCACCCAGTCGTTTCACAGATGCCCCAATAGTTTCACATATGTCCCATTAGTTTCACAGATGTCCCCATAGTTTTACAGATGTCCCAATAATTTAACAGATGTACCAGTAGTTTCACAGATGTCCCAATAGTTTCACATATGTCCCATTAGTTTCACAGATGTCCCCATAGTTTCACAGATGTCCCAATAGTTTCACAGATGTCCCAATAGTCTCACAGATGTCCCAATAAGTTCACATATGTCCCAGTAGTTTCACAGATCACCCAGTCGTTTCACAGATGCCCCAATAGTTTCACATATGTCCCATTAGTTTCACAGATGTCCCCATAGTTTCACAGATGTCCCAATAATTTAACAGATGTATCAGTAGTTTCACAGATGTCCCAATAGTTTAACAGATGTCCCAAATAGTTTCACAGATGTCCCAATAGTTTCACAGATGTCCCAGTTGTTTCACAGATGTCTCAATAGTTTCACAGATGTCCCAATAGTTTCACAGATGTCCCAATAGATTCACATATGTCCCAGTAGTTTTACAGATGTCCCAGTAGATTCACAGATGTCCCAATAGTTCAACAGATGTCCCAGTAGTTTAACAGATGTCCCAGTAGTTTCACAGATGTCCCAGTAGGTTTACAGATGTCCCCATAGTTTCACAGATGTCCCAAAAGTTTCACAGATGTCCCAATAGGTTCACATATGTCCCAGTAGTTTCACAGATGCCCCAATAGTTTCACATATGTCCCATTAGTTTCACAGATGTCCCCATAGTTTCACAGATGTCCCAATAATTTCACAGATGTACCAGTAGTTTCACAGATGTCCCAATAGTTTAACAGATGTCCCAAATAGTTTCACAGATGTCCCAATAGATTCACAGATGTCCCAAAAGTTTCACAGATTTCCCAATAGTTTCACAGATGTCCCAATAGTTTCACAGATTTCCCAGATGTTTTACAGATATTCCAGTAGGTTAACAGATGTCCCCATAGTTTCACAGATGTTCCAATAGTTTCAAAGATGTCCCAGTAGTTTTACAGATGTCCCGCTAGTTTCACAGATGATCCCAGTAGTTTCACAGATGCCCCAATAGTTTCACATATGTCCCATTAGTTGCACAGATGTCCCCATAGTTTCACAGATGTCCCAATAGTTTCACAGATGTCCCAATAGTTTCACAGATGTCCCAATAAGTTCACATATGTCCCACTAGTGTCACAGATCACCCAGTCGTTTCACAGATGCCCCAATAGTTTCACATATGTCCCATTAGTTTCACAGATGTCCCCATAGTTTTACAGATGTCCCAATAATTTAACAGATGTACCAGTAGTTTAACAGATGTCCCAATAGTTTAACAGATGTCCCAGTTGTTTCACAGATGTCTCAATAGTTTCACAGATGTCCCAATAGATTCACATATGTCCCAGTAGTTTTACAGATGTCCCAGTAGATTCACAGATGTTCCAATAGTTTCACAGATGTCCCAATAGGTTCACATATGTCCCAGTAGTTTCACAGATGCCCCAATAGTTTCACATATGTCCCATTAGTTTCACAGATGTCCCCATAGTTTCACAGATGTCCCAATAATTTAACAGATGTACCAGTAGTTTCACAGATGTCCCAATAGTTTCACAGATGTCCCAATAAGTTCACATATGTCCCAGTAGTTTCACAGATCACCCAGTCGTTTCACAGATGCCCCAATAGTTTCACATATGTCCCATTAGTTTCACAGATGTCCCCATAGTTTCACAGATGTCCCAATAATTTCACAGATGTCCCCATAGTTTCACAGATGTCCCAATAGTTTCACAGATGTCCCAATAGTTTCACAGATGTCCCAATAAGTTCACATATGTCCCACTAGTGTCACAGATCACCCAGTCGTTTCACAGATGCCCCAATAGTTTCACATATGTCCCATTAGTTTCACAGATGTCCCCATAGTTTTACAGATGTCCCAATAATTTAACAGATGTACCAGTAGTTTAACAGATGTCCCAATAGTTTAACAGATGTCCCAGTTGTTTCACAGATGTCTCAATAGTTTCACAGATGTCCCAATAGATTCACATATGTCCCAGTAGTTTTACAGATGTCCCAGTAGATTCACAGATGTTCCAATAGTTTCACAGATGTCCCAATAGGTTCACATATGTCCCAGTAGTTTCACAGATGCCCCAATAGTTTCACATATGTCCCATTAGTTTCACAGATGTCCCCATAGTTTCACAGATGTCCCAATAATTTAACAGATGTACCAGTAGTTTCACAGATGTCCCAATAGTTTCACAGATGTCCCAATAAGTTCACATATGTCCCAGTAGTTTCACAGATCACCCAGTCGTTTCACAGATGCCCCAATAGTTTCACATATGTCCCATTAGTTTCACAGATGTCCCCATAGTTTCACAGATGTCCCAATAATTTCACAGATGTCCCCATAGTTTCACAGATGTCCCAATAGTTTCACAGATGTCCCAATAGTTTCACAGATGTCCCAATAAGTTCACATATGTCCCACTAGTGTCACAGATCACCCAGTCGTTTCACAGATGCCCCAATAGTTTCACATATGTCCCATTAGTTGCACAGATGTCCCCATAGTTTCACAGATGTCCCAATAGTTTCACAGATGTCCCAATAGTTTCACAGATGTCCCAATAGTTTCACAGATGTCCCAATAGGTTCACATATGTCCCAGTAGTTTGACAGATGCCCCAATAGTTTCACATATGTCCCATTAGTTTCACAGATGTCCCCATAGTTTCACAGATGTCCCAATAATTTCACAGATGTACCAGTAGTTTCACAGATGTCCCAATAGTTTCAAAGATGTCCCAATAGTTTCACAGATGTCCCAGAAGTTTTACAGATATTCCAGTAGGTTAACAGATGTCCCCATAGTTTCACAGATGTCCCAATAGTTTCACAGATGTCCCAATAAGTTCACATATGTCCCAGTAGTTTCACAGATCACCCAGTCGTTTCACAGATGCCCCAATAGTTTCACATATGTCCCATTAGTTTCACAGATGTCCCCATAGTTTCACAGATGTCCCAATAATTTCACAGATGTACCAGTAGTTTCACAGATGTCCCAATAGTTTCACAGATGTCCCAATAGTTTCACAGATGTCCCAGGAGTTTTACAGATATTCCAGTAGGTTAACAGATGTCCCCATAGTTTCACAGATGTTCCAATAGTTTCAAAGATGTCCCAGTAGTTTTACAGATGTCCCGCTAGTTTCACAGATGATCCCAGTAGTTTCACAGATGCCCCAATAGTTTCACATATGTCCCATTAGTTGCACAGATGTCCCCATAGTTTCACAGATGTCCCAATAGTTTCACAGATGTCCCAATAGTTTCACAGATGTCCCAATAAGTTCACATATGTCCCACTAGTGTCACAGATCACCCACTCGTTTCACAGATGCCCCAATAGTTTCACATATGTCCCATTAGTTTCACAGATGTCCCCATAGTTTTACAGATGTCCCAATAATTTAACAGATGTACCAGTAGTTTAACAGATGTCCCAATAGTTTAACAGATGTCCCAGTTGTTTCACAGATGTCTCAATAGTTTCACAGATGTCCCAATAGATTCACATATGTCCCAGTAGTTTTACAGATGTCCCAGTAGATTCACAGATGTCCCAATAGTTTCACAGATGTCCCAATAGGTTCACATATGTCCCAGTAGTTTCACAGATGCCCCAATAGTTTCACATATGTCCCATTAGTTTCACAGATGTCCCCATAGTTTCACAGATGTCCCAATAATTTCACAGATGTACCAGTAGTTTCTCAGATGTCCCAATAGTTTCACAGATGTCCCAATAGTTTCACAGATGTCCCAGAAGTTTTACAGATATTCCAGTAGGTTAACAGATGTCCCCATAGTTTCACAGATGTCCCAATAGTTTCACAGATGTCCCAATAAGTTCACATATGTCCCAGTAGTTTCACAGATCACCCAGTCGTTTCACAGATGCCCCAATAGTTTCACATATGTCCCATTAGTTTCACAGATGTCCCCATAGTTTCACAGATGTCCCAATAATTTCACAGATGTACCAGTAGTTTCACAGATGTCCCAATAGTTTCACAGATGTCCCAATAGTTTCACAGATGTCCCAGGAGTTTTACAGATATTCCAGTAGGTTAACAGATGTCCCCATAGTTTCACAGATGTCCCAATAGTTTCAAAGATGTCCCAGTAGTTTTACAGATGTCCCAGTAGTTTCACAGATGATCCCAGTAGTTTCACAGATGCCCCAATAGTTTCACATATGTCCCATTAGTTGCACAGATGTCCCCATAGTTTCACAGATGTCCCAATAGTTTCACAGATGTCCCAATAGTCTCACAGATGTCCCAATAAGTTCACATATGTCCCAGTAGTTTCACAGATCACCCAGTCGTTTCACAGATGCCCGAATAGTTTCACATATGTCCCATTAGTTTCACAGATGTCCCCATAGTTTCACAGATGTCCCAATAATTTAACAGATGTATCAGTAGTTTCACAGATGTCCCAATAGTTTAACAGATGTCCCAAATAGTTTCACAGATGTCCCAATAGTTTCACAGATGTCCCAGTTGTTTCACAGATGTCTCAATAGTTTCACAGATGTCCCAATAGTTTCACAAATGTCCCAATAGATTCACATATGTCCCAGTAGTTTTACAGATGTCCCAGTAGATTCACAGATGTCCCAATAGTTCAACAGATGTCCCAGTAGTTTAACAGATGTCCCAGTAGTTTCACAGATGTCCCAGTAGGTTAACAGATGTCCCCATAGTTTCACAGATGTCCCAAAAGTTTCACAGATGTCCCAATAGGTTCACATATCTCCCAGTAGTTTCACAGATGCCCCAATAGTTTCACATATGTCCCATTAGTTTCACAGATGTCCCCATAGTTTCACAGATGTCCCAATAATTTCACAGATGTACCAGTAGTTTCACAGATGTCCCAATAGTTTAACAGATGTCCCAAATAGTTTCACAGATGTCCCAATAGATTCACAGATGTCCCAATAGTTTCACAGATTTCCCAATAGTTTCACAGATGTCCCAATAGTTTCACAGATGTCCCAGAAGTTTTACAGATATTCCAGTAGGTTAACAGATGTCCCCATAGTTTCACAGATGTTCCAATAGTTTCAAAGATGTCCCAGTAGTTTTACAGATGTCCCGCTAGTTTCACAGATGATCCCAGTAGTTTCACAGATGCCCCAATAGTTTCACATATGTCCCATTAGTTTCACAGATGTCCCCATAGTTTCACCGATGTCCCAATAGTTTCACAGATGTCCCAATAGTTTCACAGATGTCCCAATAAGTTCACATATGTCCCAGTAGTTTCACAGATCACCCAGTCGTTTCACAGATGCCCCAATAGTTTCACATATGTCCCATTAGTTTCACAGATGTCCCCATAGTTTCACAGATGTCCCAATAATTTAACAGATGTACCAGTAGTTTCACAGATGTCCCAATACTTTAACAGATGTCCCAAATAGTTTCACAGATGTCCCAATAGTTTCACAGATGTCCCAGAAGTTTAACAGATGTCCCAATAGTTTCACAGATGTCCCAATAGTTTCAAAGATGTCCCAGTACTTTTACAGATGTCCCAGTAGTTTCGCATATGTCCCAGTAGTTTCACAGATGCCCCAATATTTTCACATATGTCCCATTAGTTTCACAGATGTCTCCATAGTTTCACAGATGTCCCAATAATTTCACAGATGTACCAGTAGTTTCACAGATGTCCCAATAGTTTCACAGATGTCCCAATAATTTCACAGATGTCCCAGAAGTTTTACAGATATTCCAGTAGGTTAACAGATGTCCCCATAGTTTCACAGATGTCCCAATAGTTTCAAAGATGTCCCAGTAGTTTTACAGATGTCCCAGTAGTTTCACAGATGATCCCAGTAGTTTCACAGATGCCCTAATAGTTTCACATATGTCCCATTAGTTGCACAGATGTCCCCATAGTTTCACAGATGTCCCAATAGTTTCACAGATGTCACAATAGTTTCACAGATGTCCCAATAAGTTCACATATGTCCCAGTAGTTTGACAGATCACCCAGTCGTTTCACAGATGCCCCAATAGTTTCACATATGTCCCATTAGTTTCACAGATGTCCCCATAGTTTCACAGATGTCCCAATAATTTCACAGATGTACCAGTAGTTTCACAGATGTCCCAATAGTTTCACAGATGTCCCAATAGTTTCACAGATATCCCAGGAGTTTTACTGATATTCCAGTAGGTTAACAGATGTCCCCATAGTTTCACAGATGTCCCAATAGTTTCAAAGATGTCCCAGTAGTTTTACAGATGTCCCAGTAGTTTCACAGATGATCCCAGTAGTTTCACAGATGCCCCAATAGTTTCACATATGTCCCATTAGTTGCACAGATGTCCCCATAGTTTCACAGATGTCCCAAAAGTTTCACAGATGTCCCAATAGTTTCACAGATGTCCCAATAAGGTCACATATGTCCCACTATTGTCACAGATCACCCAGTCGTTTCACAGATGCCCCAATAGTTTCACATATGTCCCATTAGTTTCACAGATGTCCCCATAGTTTTACAGATGTCCCAATAATTTAACAGATGTACCAGTAGTTTAACAGATGTCCCAATAGTTTAACAGATGTCCGAGTTGTTTCACAGATGTCTCAATAGTTTCACAGATGTCCCAATAGATTCACATATGTCCCAGTAGTTTTACAGATGTCCCAGTAGATTCACAGATGTCCCAATAGGTTCACATATGTCCCAGTAGTTTCACAGATGCCCCAATAGTTTCACATATGTCCCATTAGTTTCACAGATGTCCCAATAATTTCACAGATGTACCAGTAGTTTCACAGATGTCCCAATAGTTTCACAGATGTCCCAATAGTTTCACAGATGTCCCAGAAGTTTTACAGAAATTCCAGTAGGTTAACAGATGTCCCCATAGTTTCACAGATGTCCCAATAGTTTCAAAGATGTCCCAGTAGTTTTACAGATGTCCCAGTAGTTTCACAGATGATCCCAGTAGTTTCACAGATGCCCCAATAGTTTCACATATGTCCCATTAGTTGCACAGATGTCCCCATAGTTTCACAGATGTCCCAATAGTTTCACAGATGTCCCAATAGTTTCACAGATGTCCCAATAAGTTCACATATGTCCCACTAGTGTCACAGATCACCCAGTCGTTTCACAGATGCCCCAATAGTTTCACATATGTCCCATTAGTTTCACAGATGTCCCCATAGTTTTACAGATGTCCCAATAATTTAACAGATGTACCAGTAGTTTAACAGATGTCCCAATAGTTTAACAGATGTCCCAGTTGTTTCACAGATGTCTCAATAGTTTCACAGATGTCCCAATAGATTCACATATGTCCCAGTAGTTTTACAGATGTCCCAGTAGATTCACAGATGTCCCAATAGGTTCACATATGTCCCAGTAGTTTCACAGATGCCCCAATAGTTTCACATATGTCCCATTAGTTTCACAGATGTCCCCATAGTTTCACAGATGTCCCAATAATTTCACAGATGTACCAGTAGTTTCACAGATGTCCCAATAGTTTCACAGATGTCCCAATAGTTTCACAGATGTCCCAGAAGTTTTACAGATATTCCAGTAGGTTAACAGATGTCCCCATAGTTTCACAGATGTCCCAATAGTTTCAAAGATGTCCCAGTAGTTTTACAGATGTCCCAGTAGTTTCACAGATGATCCCAGTAGTTTCACAGATGCCCCAATAGTTTCACATATGTCCCATTAGTTGCACAGATGACCCCATAGTTTCACAGATGTCCCAATAGTTTCACAGATGTCCCAATAGTTTCACAGATGTCCCAATAAGTTCACATATGTCCCACTAGTGTCACAGATCACCCAGTCGTTTCACAGATGCCCCAATAGTTTAACATATGTCCCATTAGTTTCAAAGATGTCCCCATAGTTTCACAGATGTCCCAATAGTTTCACAGATGTCCCAATAGTTTCACAGATGTCCCAGAAGTTTTACAGATATTCCAGTAGGTTAACAGATGTCCCCATAGTTTCACAGATGTCCCAATAGTTTCAAAGATGTCCCAGTAGTTTTACAGATGTCCCAGTAGTTTCACAGATGATCCCAGTAGTTTCACAGATGCCCCAATAGTTTCACATATGTCCCATTAGTTGCACAGATGTCCCCATAGTTTCACAGATGTCCCAATAGTTTCACAGATGTCCCAATAGTTTCACAGATGTCCCAATAAGTTCACATATGTCCCACTAGTGTCACAGATCACCCAGTCGTTTCACAGATGCCCCAATAGTTTCACATATGTCCCATTAGTTTCACAGATGTCCCCATAGTTTTACAGATGTCCCAATAATTTAACAGATGTACCAGTAGTTTAACAGATGTCCCAATAGTTTAACAGATGTCCCAGTTGTTTCACAGATGTCTCAATAGTTTCACAGATGTCCCAATAGATTCACATATGTCCCAGTAGTTTTACAGATGTCCCAGTAGATTCACAGATGTCCCAATAGGTTCACATATGTCCCAGTAGTTTCACAGATGCCCCAATAGTTTCACATATGTCCCATTAGTTTCACAGATGTCCCCATAGTTTCACAGATGTCCCAATAATTTCACAGATGTACCAGTAGTTTCACAGATGTCCCAATAGTTTCACAGATGTCCCAATAGTTTCACAGATGTCCCAGAAGTTTTACAGATATTCCAGTAGGTTAACAGATGTCCCCATAGTTTCACAGATGTCCCAATAGTTTCAAAGATGTCCCAGTAGTTTTACAGATGTCCCAGTAGTTTCACAGATGATCCCAGTAGTTTCACAGATGCCCCAATAGTTTCACATATGTCCCATTAGTTGCACAGATGACCCCATAGTTTCACAGATGTCCCAATAGTTTCACAGATGTCCCAATAGTTTCACAGATGTCCCAATAAGTTCACATATGTCCCACTAGTGTCACAGATCACCCAGTCGTTTCACAGATGCCCCAATAGTTTAACATATGTCCCATTAGTTTCACAGATGTCCCCATAGTTTTACAGATGTCCCAATAATTTAACATGTACCAGTAGTTTCACAGATGTCCTAATAGTTTCACATATGTCCCATTAGTTTCACAGATGTCCCCATAGCTTCACAGATGTGCCAATAGTTTCACAGATGTCCCAATAGTTTCACAGATGTCACAATAAGTTCACATATGTCCCAGTAGTTTCACAGATCACCCAGTCGTTTCACAGATGCCCCAATAGTTTCACATATGTCCCATTAGTTTCACAGATGTCCCCATAGTTTCACAGATGTCCCAATAATTTAACAGATGTACCAGTAGTTTCACAGATGTCCCAATACTTTAACAGATGTCCCAAATAGTTTCACAGATGTCCCAATAGTTTCACAGATGTCCCAGAAGTTTAACAGATGTCCCAATAGTTTCACAGATGTCCCAATAGTTTCAAAGATGTCTCAGTAGTTTTACAGATGTCCCAGAAGTTTTACAGATATTCCAGTAGGTTAACAGATGTCCCCATAGTTTCACAGATGTCCCAATAGTTTCAAAGATGTCCCAGTAGTTTTACAGATGTCCCAGTAGTTTCACAGATGATCCCAGTAGTTTCACAGATGCCCCAATAGTTTCACATATGTCCCATTAGTTGCACAGATGACCCCATAGTTTCACAGATGTCCCAATAGTTTCACAGATGTCCCAATAGTTTCACAGATGTCCCAATAAGTTCACATATGTCCCACTAGTGTCACAGATCACCCAGTCGTTTCACAGATGCCCCAATAGTTTAACATATGTCCCATTAGTTTCAAAGATGTCCCCATAGTTTCACAGATGTCCCAATAGTTTCACAGATGTCCCAATAGTTTCACAGATGTCCCAGAAGTTTTACAGATATTCCAGTAGGTTAACAGATGTCCCCATAGTTTCACAGATGTCCCAATAGTTTCAAAGATGTCCCAGTAGTTTTACAGATGTCCCAGTAGTTTCACAGATGATCCCAGTAGTTTCACAGATGCCCCAATAGTTTCACATATGTCCCATTAGTTGCACAGATGTCCCCATAGTTTCACAGATGTCCCAATAGTTTCACAGATGTCCCAATAGTTTCACAGATGTCCCAATAAGTTCACATATGTCCCACTAGTGTCACAGATCACCCAGTCGTTTCACAGATGCCCCAATAGTTTCACATATGTCCCATTAGTTTCACAGATGTCCCCATAGTTTTACAGATGTCCCAATAATTTAACAGATGTACCAGTAGTTTAACAGATGTCCCAATAGTTTAACAGATGTCCCAGTTGTTTCACAGATGTCTCAATAGTTTCACAGATGTCCCAATAGATTCACATATGTCCCAGTAGTTTTACAGATGTCCCAGTAGATTCACAGATGTCCCAATAGGTTCACATATGTCCCAGTAGTTTCACAGATGCCCCAATAGTTTCACATATGTCCCATTAGTTTCACAGATGTCCCCATAGTTTCACAGATGTCCCAATAATTTCACAGATGTACCAGTAGTTTCACAGATGTCCCAATAGTTTCACAGATGTCCCAATAGTTTCACAGATGTCCCAGAAGTTTTACAGATATTCCAGTAGGTTAACAGATGTCCCCATAGTTTCACAGATGTCCCAATAGTTTCAAAGATGTCCCAGTAGTTTTACAGATGTCCCAGTAGTTTCACAGATGATCCCAGTAGTTTCACAGATGCCCCAATAGTTTCACATATGTCCCATTAGTTGCACAGATGACCCCATAGTTTCACAGATGTCCCAATAGTTTCACAGATGTCCCAATAGTTTCACAGATGTCCCAATAAGTTCACATATGTCCCACTAGTGTCACAGATCACCCAGTCGTTTCACAGATGCCCCAATAGTTTAACATATGTCCCATTAGTTTCACAGATGTCCCCATAGTTTTACAGATGTCCCAATAATTTAACATGTACCAGTAGTTTCACAGATGTCCTAATAGTTTCACATATGTCCCATTAGTTTCACAGATGTCCCCATAGCTTCACAGATGTGCCAATAGTTTCACAGATGTCCCAATAGTTTCACAGATGTCACAATAAGTTCACATATGTCCCAGTAGTTTCACAGATCACCCAGTCGTTTCACAGATGCCCCAATAGTTTCACATATGTCCCATTAGTTTCACAGATGTCCCCATAGTTTCACAGATGTCCCAATAATTTAACAGATGTACCAGTAGTTTCACAGATGTCCCAATACTTTAACAGATGTCCCAAATAGTTTCACAGATGTCCCAATAGTTTCACAGATGTCCCAGAAGTTTAACAGATGTCCCAATAGTTTCACAGATGTCCCAATAGTTTCAAAGATGTCTCAGTAGTTTTACAGATGTCCCAGTAGTTTCACATATGTCCAATTAGTTTCACAGATGTCCCCATAGTTTCACAGATGTCCCAATAATTTCACAGATGTACCAGTAGTTTCACAGATGTCCCAATAGTTTCACAGATGTCCCAATAATTTCACAGATGTCCCAGAAGTTTTACAGATATTCCAGTAGGTTAACAGATGTCCCCATAGTTTCACAGATGTCCCAATAGTTTCAAAGATGTCCCAGTAGTTTTACAGATGTCCCAGTAGTTTCACAGATGATCCCAGTAGTTTCACAGATGCCCCAATAGTTTCACCTATGTCCCATTAGTTTCACAGATGTCCCCATAGCTTCACAGATGTCCCAATAGTTTCACAGATGTCACAATAGTTTCACAGATGTCCCAATAAGTTCACATATGTCCCAGTAGTTTCACAGATCACCCAGTCGTTTCACAGATGCCCCAATAGTTTCACATATGTCCCATTAGTTTCACAGATGTCCCCATAGTTTCACAGATGTCCCAATAATTTCACAGATGTACCAGTAGTTTCACAGATGTCCCAATAGTTTCACAGATGTCCCAATAGTTTCACAGATGTCCCAGGAGTTTTACTGAAATTCCAGTAGGTTAACAGATGTCCCCATAGTTTCACAGATGTCCCAATAGTTTCAAAGATGTCCCAGTAGTTTTACAGATGTCCCAGTAGTTTCACAGATGATCCCAGTAGTTTCACAGATGCCCCAATAGTTTCACATATGTCCCATTAGTTGCACAGATGTCCCCATAGTTTCACAGATGTCCCAATAGTTTCACAGATGTCCCAATAGTTTCACAGATGTCCCAATAAGGTCACATATGTCCCACTAGTGTCACAGATCACCCAGTCGTTTCACAGATGCCCCAATAGTTTCACATATGTCCCATTAGTTTCACAGATGTCCCCATAGTTTTACAGATGTCCCAATAATTTAACAGATGTACCAGTAGTTTAACAGATGTCCCAATAGTTTAACAGATGTCCCAGTTGTTTCACAGATGTCTCAATAGTTTCACAGATATCCCAATAGATTCACATATGTCCCAGTAGTTTTACAGATGTCCCAGTAGATTCACAGATGTCCCAATAGGTTCACATATGTCCCAGTAGTTTCACAGATGCCCCAATAGTTTCACATATGTCCCATTAGTTTCACAGATGTCCCCATAGTTTCACAGATGTCCCAATAATTTCACAGATGTACCAGTAGTTTCACAGATGTCCCAATAGTTTCACAGATGTCCCAATAGTTTCACAGATGTCCCAGAAGTTTTACAGATATTCCAGTAGGTTAACAGATGTCCCCATAGTTTCACAGATGTCCCAATAGTTTCAAAGATGTCCCAGTAGTTTTACAGATGTCCCAGTAGTTTCACAGATGATCCCAGTAGTTTCGCAGATGCCCCAATAGTTTCACATATGTCCCATTAGTTGCACAGATGTCCCCATAGTTTCACAGATGTCCCAATAGTTTCACAGATGTCCCAATAGTTTCACAGATGTCCCAATAAGTTCACATATGTCCCACTAGTGTCACAGATCACCCAGTCGTTTCACAGATGCCCCAATAGTTTCACATATGTCCCATTAGTTTCACAGATGTCCCCATAGTTTTACAGATGTTCCAATAATTTAACAGATGTACCAGTAGTTTAACAGATGTCCCAATAGTTTAACAGATGTCCGAGTTGTTTCACAGATGTCTCAATAGTTTCACAGATGTCCCAATAGATTCACATATGTCCCAGTAGTTTTACAGATGTCCCAGTAGATTCACAGATGTCCCAATAGGTTCACATATGTCCCAGTAGTTTCACAGATGCCCCAATAGTTTCACATATGTCCCATTAGTTTCACAGATGTCCCAATAATTTCACAGATGTACCAGTAGTTTCACAGATGTCCCAATAGTTTCACAGATGTCCCAATAGTTTCACAGATGTCCCAGAAGTTTTACAGATATTCCAGTAGGTTAACAGATGTCCCCATAGTTTCACAGATGTCCCAATAGTTTCAAAGATGTCCCAGTAGTTTTACAGATGTCCCAGTAGTTTCACAGATGATCCCAGTAGTTTCACAGATGCCCCAATAGTTTCACATATGTCCCATTAGTTGCACAGATGTCCCCATAGTTTCACAGATGTCCCAATAGTTTCACAGATGTCCCAATAGTTTCACAGATGTCCCAATAAGTTCACATATGTCCCACTAGTGTCACAGATCACCCAGTCGTTTCACAGATGCCCCAATAGTTTCACATATGTCCCATTAGTTTCACAGATGTCCCCATAGTTTTACAGATGTCCCAATAATTTAACAGATGTACCAGTAGTTTAACAGATGTCCCAATAGTTTAACAGATGTCCCAGTTGTTTCA
This sequence comes from Petromyzon marinus, assembly GCF_048934315.1. Taxonomy (NCBI): domain Eukaryota; kingdom Metazoa; phylum Chordata; class Hyperoartia; order Petromyzontiformes; family Petromyzontidae; genus Petromyzon; species Petromyzon marinus. Next base: position 343,920 of record NW_027423168.1, read on the forward strand.
CAGATGTCTCAATAGTTTCACAGATGTCCCAATAGATTCACATATGTCCCAGTAGTTTTACAGATGTCCCAGTAGATTCACAGATGTCCCAATAGGTTCACATATGTCCCAGTAGTTTCACAGATGCCCCAATAGTTTCACATATGTCCCATTAGTTTCACAGATGTCCCCATAGTTTCACAGATGTCCCAATAATTTCACAGATGTACCAGTAGTTTCACAGATGTCCCAATAGTTTCACAGATGTCCCAATAGTTTCACAGATGTCCCAGAAGTTTTACAGATATTCCAGTAGGTTAACAGATGTCCCCATAGTTTCACAGATGTCCCAATAGTTTCAAAGATGTCCCAGTAGTTTTACAGATGTCCCAGTAGTTTCACAGATGATCCCAGTAGTTTCACAGATGCCCCAATAGTTTCACATATGTCCCATTAGTTGCACAGATGACCCCATAGTTTCACAGATGTCCCAATAGTTTCACAGATGTCCCAATAGTTTCACAGATGTCCCAATAAGTTCACATATGTCCCACTAGTGTCACAGATCACCCAGTCGTTTCACAGATGCCCCAATAGTTTAACATATGTCCCATTAGTTTCACAGATGTCCCCATAGTTTTACAGATGTCCCAATAATTTAACATGTACCAGTAGTTTCACAGATGCCCCAATAGTTTCACATATGTCCCATTAGTTTCACAGATGTCCCCATAGTTTCACCGATGTCCCAATAGTTTCACAGATGTCCCAATAGTTTCACAGATGTCCCAATAAGTTCACATATGTCCCAGTAGTTTCACAGATCACCCAGTCGTTTCACAGATGCCCCAATAGTTTCACATATGTCCCATTAGTTTCACAGATGTCCCCATAGTTTCACAGATGTCCCAATAATTTAACAGATGTACCAGTAGTTTCACAGATGTCCCAATACTTTAACAGATGTCCCAAATAGTTTCACAGATGTCCCAATAGTTTCACAGATGTCCCAGAAGTTTAACAGATGTCCCAATAGTTTCACAGATGTCCCAATAGTTTCAAAGATGTCCCAGTACTTTTACAGATGTCCCAGTAGTTTTGCATATGTCCCAGTAGTTTCACAGATGCCCCAATATTTTCACATATGTCCCATTAGTTTCACAGATGTCTCCATAGTTTCACAGATGTCCCAATAATTTCACAGATGTACCAGTAGTTTCACAGATGTCCCAATAGTTTCACAGATGTCCCAATAATTTCACAGATGTCCCAGAAGTTTTACAGATATTCCAGTAGGTTAACAGATGTCCCCATAGTTTCACAGATGTCCCAATAGTTTCAAAGATGTCCCAGTAGTTTTACAGATGTCCCAGTAGTTTCACAGATGATCCCAGTAGTTTCACAGATGCCCCAATAGTTTCACATATGTCCCATTAGTTGCACAGATGTCCCCATAGTTTCACAGATGTCCCAATAGTTTCACAGATGTCCCAATAGTTTCACAGATGTCCCAATAAGTTCACATATGTCCCACTAGTGTCACAGATCACACAGTCATTTCACAGATGCCCCAATAGTTTCACATATGTCCCATTAGTTTCACAGATGTCCCCATAGTTTTACAGATGTCCCAATAATTTAACAGATGTACCAGTAGTTTCACAGATGTCCCAATAGTTTCACATATGTCCCATTAGTTTCACAGATGTCCCCATAGCTTCACAGATGTCCCAATAGTTTCACAGATGTCACAATAGTTTCACAGATGTCCCAATAAGTTCACATATGTCCCAGTAGTTTGACAGATCACCCAGTCGTTTCACAGATGCCCCAATAGTTTCACATATGTCCCATTAGTTTCACAGATGTCCCCATAGTTTCACAGATGTCCCAATAATTTCACAGATGTACCAGTAGTTTCACAGATGTCCCAATAGTTTCACAGATGTCCCAATAGTTTCACAGATATCCCAGGAGTTTTACTGATATTCCAGTAGGTTAACAGATGTCCCCATAGTTTCACAGATGTCCCAATAGTTTCAAAGATGTCCCAGTAGTTTTACAGATGTCCCAGTAGTTTCACAGATGATCCCAGTAGTTTCACAGATGACCCAATAGTTTCACATATGTCCCATTAGTTGCACAGATGTCCCCATAGTTTCACAGATGTCCCAATAGTTTCACAGATGTCCCAATAGTTTCACAGATGTCCCAATAAGGTCACATATGTCCCACAAGTGTCACAGATCACCCAGTCGTTTCACAGATGCCCCAATAGTTTCACATATGTCCCATTAGTTTCACAGATGTCCCCATAGTTTTACAGATGTCCCAATAATTTAACAGATGTACCAGTAGTTTAACAGATGTCCCAATAGTTTAACAGATGTCCGAGTTGTTTCACAGATGTCTCAATAGTTTCACAGATGTCCCAATAGATTCACATATGTCCCAGTAGTTTTACAGATGTCCCAGTAGATTCACAGATGTCCCAATAGGTTCACATATGTCCCAGTAGTTTCACAGATGCCCCAATAGTTTCAGATATGTCCCATTAGTTTCACAGATGTCCCAATAATTTCACAGATGTACCAGTAGTTTCACAGATGTCCCAATAGTTTCACAGATGTCCCAATAGTTTCACAGATGTCCCAGAAGTTTTACAGATATTCCAGTAGGTTAACAGATGTCCCCATAGTTTCACAGATGTCCCAATAGTTTCAAAGATGTCCCAGTAGTTTTACAGATGTCCCAATAGTTTCACAGATGATCCCAGTAGTTTCACAGATGCCCCAATAGTTTCACATATGTCCCATTAGTTGCACAGATGTCCCCATAGTTTCACAGATGTCCCAATAGTTTCACAGATGTCCCAATAGTTTCACAGATGTCCCAATAAGTTCACATATGTCCCACTAGTGTCACAGATCACCCAGTCGTTTCACAGATGCCCCAATAGTTTCACATATGTCCCATTAGTTTCACAGATGTCCCCATAGTTTTACAGATGTCCCAATAATTTAACAGATGTACCAGTAGTTTAACAGATGTCCCAATAGTTTAACAGATGTCCCAGTTGTTTCACAGATGTCTCAATAGTTTCACAGATGTCCCAATAGATTCACATATGTCCCAGTAGTTTTACAGATGTCCCAGTAGATTCACAGATGTCCCAATAGGTTCACATATGTCCCAGTAGTTTCACAGATGCCCCAATAGTTTCACATATGTCCCATTAGTTTCACAGATGTCCCCATAGTTTCACAGATGTCCCAATAATTTCACAGATGTACCAGTAGTTTCACAGATGTCCCAATAGTTTCACAGATGTCTCAATAGTTTCACAGATGTCCCAGAAGTTTTACAGATATTCCAGTAGGTTAACAGATGTCCCCATAGTTTCACAGATGTCCCAATAGTTTCAAAGATGTCCCAGTAGTTTTACAGATGTCCCAGTAGTTTCACAGATGATCCCAGTAGTTTCACAGATGCCCCAATAGTTTCACATATGTCCCATTAGTTGCACAGATGACCCCATAGTTTCACAGATGTCCCAATAGTTTCACAGATGTCCCAATAGTTTCACAGATGTCCCAATAAGTTCACATATGTCCCACTAGTGTCACAGATCACCCAGTCGTTTCACAGATGCCCCAATAGTTTAACATATGTCCCATTAGTTTCACAGATGTCCCCATAGTTTTACAGATGTCCCAATAATTTAACATGTACCAGTAGTTTCACAGATGTCCTAATAGTTTCACATATGTCCCATTAGTTTCACAGATGTCCCCATAGCTTCACAGATGTCCCAATAGTTTCACAGATGTCCCAATAGTTTCACAGATGTCCCAATAAGTTCACATATGTCCCAGTAGTTTCACAGATCACCCAGTCGTTTCACAGATGCCCCAATAGTTTCACATATGTCCCATTAGTTTCACAGATGTCCCCATAGTTTCACAGATGTCCCAATAATTTAACAGATGTACCAGTAGTTTCACAGATGTCCCAATACTTTAACAGATGTCTCAAATAGTTTCACAGATGTCCCAATAGTTTCACAGATGTCCCAGAAGTTTAACAGATGTCCCAATAGTTTCACAGATGTCCCAATAGTTTCAAAGATGTCCCAGTAGTTTTACAGATGTCCCAGTAGTTTCACATATGTCCAATTAGTTTCACAGATGTCCCCATAGTTTCACAGATGTCCCAATAGTTTCACAGATGTCCCAATAAGTTCACATATGTCCCACTAGTGTCACAGATCACCCAGTCGTTTCACAGATGCCCCAATAGTTTCACATATGTCCCATTAGTTTCACAGATGTCCCCATAGTTTTACAGATGTCCCAATAATTTAACAGATGTACCAGTAGTTTAACAGATGTCCCAATAGTTTAACAGATGTCCCAGTTGTTTCACAGATGTCTCAATAGTTTCACAGATGTCCCAATAGATTCACATATGTCCCAGTAGTTTTACAGATGTCCCAGTAGATTCACAGATGTCCCAATAGTTTCACAGATGTCCCAATAGGTTCACATATGTCCCAGTAGTTTCACAGATGCCCCAATAGTTTCACATATGTCCCATTAGTTGCACATGTCTCCATAGTTTCACAGATGTCCCAATAGTTTCACAGATGTCCCAATAGTTTCACAGATGTCCCAATAAGTTCACATATGTCCCACTAGTGTCACAGATCACCCAGTCGTTTCACAGATGCCCCAATAGTTTCACATATGTCCCATTAGTTTCACAGATGTCCCCATAGTTTTACAGATGTCCCAATAATTTAACAGATGTACCAGTAGTTTCACAGATGTCCCAATAGTTTCACATATGTCCCATTAGTTTCACAGATGTCCCCATAGTTTCACAGATGTCCCAATAGTTTCACAGATGTCCCAATAGTCTCACAGATGTCCCAATAAGTTCACATATGTCCCAGTAGTTTCACAGATCACCCAGTCGTTTCACAGATGCCCCAATAGTTTCACATATGTCCCATTAGTTTCACAGATGTCCCCATAGTTTCACAGATGTCCCAATAATTTAACAGATGTATCAGTAGTTTCACAGATGTCCCAATAGTTTAACAGATGTCCCAAATAGTTTCACAGATGTCCCAATAGTTTCACAGATGTCCCAGTTGTTTCACAGATGTCTCAATAGTTTCACAGATGTCCCAATAGTTTCACAGATGTCCCAATAGATTCACATATGTCCCAGTAGTTTTACAGATGTCCCAGTAGATTCACAGATGTCCCAATAGTTCAACAGATGTCCCAGTAGTTTAACAGATGTCCCAGTAGTTTCACAGATGTCCCAGTAGGTTAACAGATGTCCCCATAGTTTCACAGATGTCCCAAAAGTTTCACAGATGTCCCAATAGGTTCACATATGTCCCAGTAGTTTCACAGATGCCCCAATAGTTTCACATATGTCCCATTAGTTTCACAGATGTCCCCATAGTTTCACAGATGTCCCAATAATTTCACAGATGTACCAGTAGTTTCACAGATGTCCCAATAGTTTAACAGATGTCCCAAATAGTTTCACAGATGTCCCAATAGATTCACAGATGTCCCAAAAGTTTCACAGATTTCCCAATAGTTTCACAGATGTCCCAATAGTTTCACAGATTTCCCAGATGTTTTACAGATATTCCAGTAGGTTAACAGATGTCCCCATAGTTTCACAGATGTTCCAATAGTTTCAAAGATGTCCCAGTAGTTTTACAGATGTCCCGCTAGTTTCACAGATGATCCCAGTAGTTTCACAGATGCCCCAATAGTTTCACATATGTCCCATTAGTTGCACAGATGTCCCCATAGTTTCACAGATGTCCCAATAGTTTCACAGATGTCCCAATAGTTTCACAGATGTCCCAATAAGTTCACATATGTCCCACTAGTGTCACAGATCACCCAGTCGTTTCACAGATGCCCCAATAGTTTCACATATGTCCCATTAGTTTCACAGATGTCCCCATAGTTTTACAGATGTCCCAATAATTTAACAGATGTACCAGTAGTTTAACAGATGTCCCAATAGTTTAACAGATGTCCCAGTTGTTTCACAGATGTCTCAATAGTTTCACAGATGTCCCAATAGATTCACATATGTCCCAGTAGTTTTACAGATGTCCCAGTAGATTCACAGATGTCCCAATAGTTTCACAGATGTCCCAATAGGTTCACATATGTCCCAGTAGTTTCACAGATGCCCCAATAGTTTCACATATGTCCCATTAGTTTCACAGATGTCCCCATAGTTTCACAGATGTCCCAATAATTTAACAGATGTACCAGTAGTTTCACAGATGTCCCAATAGTTTCACAGATGTCCCAATAAGTTCACATATGTCCCAGTAGTTTCACAGATCACCCAGTCGTTTCACAGATGCCCCAATAGTTTCACATATGTCCCATTAGTTTCACAGATGTCCCCATAGTTTCACAGATGTCCCAATAATTTCACAGATGTCCCCATAGTTTCACAGATGTCCCAATAGTTTCACAGATGTCCCAATAGTTTCACAGATGTCCCAATAAGTTCACATATGTCCCACTAGTGTCACAGATCACCCAGTCGTTTCACAGATGCCCCAATAGTTTCACATATGTCCCATTAGTTGCACAGATGTCCCCATAGTTTCACAGATGTCCCAATAGTTTCACAGATGTCCCAATAGTTTCACAGATGTCCCAATAGTTTCACAGATGTCCCAATAGGTTCACATATGTCCCAGTAGTTTGACAGATGCCCCAATAGTTTCACATATGTCCCATTAGTTTCACAGATGTCCCCATAGTTTCACAGATGTCCCAATAATTTCACAGATGTACCAGTAGTTTCACAGATGTCCCAATAGTTTCAAAGATGTCCCAATAGTTTCACAGATGTCCCAGAAGTTTTACAGATATTCCAGTAGGTTAACAGATGTCCCCATAGTTTCACAGATGTCCCAATAGTTTCACAGATGTCCCAATAAGTTCACATATGTCCCAGTAGTTTCACAGATCACCCAGTCGTTTCACAGATGCCCCAATAGTTTCACATATGTCCCATTAGTTTCACAGATGTCCCCATAGTTTCACAGATGTCCCAATAATTTCACAGATGTACCAGTAGTTTCACAGATGTCCCAATAGTTTCACAGATGTCCCAATAGTTTCACAGATGTCCCAGGAGTTTTACAGATATTCCAGTAGGTTAACAGATGTCCCCATAGTTTCACAGATGTTCCAATAGTTTCAAAGATGTCCCAGTAGTTTTACAGATGTCCCGCTAGTTTCACAGATGATCCCAGTAGTTTCACAGATGCCCCAATAGTTTCACATATGTCCCATTAGTTGCACAGATGTCCCCATAGTTTCACAGATGTCCCAATAGTTTCACAGATGTCCCAATAGTTTCACAGATGTCCCAATAAGTTCACATATGTCCCACTAGTGTCACAGATCACCCACTCGTTTCACAGATGCCCCAATAGTTTCACATATGTCCCATTAGTTTCACAGATGTCCCCATAGTTTTACAGATGTCCCAATAATTTAACAGATGTACCAGTAGTTTAACAGATGTCCCAATAGTTTAACAGATGTCCCAGTTGTTTCACAGATGTCTCAATAGTTTCACAGATGTCCCAATAGATTCACATATGTCCCAGTAGTTTTACAGATGTCCCAGTAGATTCACAGATGTCCCAATAGTTTCACAGATGTCCCAATAGGTTCACATATGTCCCAGTAGTTTCACAGATGCCCCAATAGTTTCACATATGTCCCATTAGTTTCACAGATGTCCCCATAGTTTCACAGGTGTCCCAATAATTTCACAGATGTACCAGTAGTTTCACAGATGTCCCAATAGTTTCACAGATGTCCCAATAGTTTCACAGATGTCCCAGAAGTTTTACAGATATTCCAGTAGGTTAACAGATGTCCCCATAGTTTCACAGATGTCCCAATAGTTTAACAGATGTCCCAAATAGTTTCACAGATGTCCCAATAGATTCACAGATGTCCCAAAAGTTTCACAGATTTCCCAATAGTTTCACATATGTCCCAATAGTTTCACAGATTTCCCAGATGTTTTACAGATATTCCAGTAGGTTAACAGATGTCCCCATAGTTTCACAGATGTTCCAATAGTTTCAAAGATGTCCCAGTAGTTTTACAGATGTCCCGCTAGTTTCACAGATGATCCCAGTAGTTTCACAGATGCCCCAATAGTTTCACATATGTCCCATTAGTTGCACAGATGTCCCCATAGTTTCACAGATGTCCCAATAGTTTCACAGATGTCCCAATAGTTTCACAGATGTCCCAATAAGTTCACATATGTCCCACTAGTGTCACAGATCACCCAGTCGTTTCACAGATGCCCCAATAGTTTCACATATGTCCCATTAGTTTCACAGATGTCCCCATAGTTTTACAGATGTCCCAATAATTTAACAGATGTACCAGTAGTTTAACAGATGTCCCAATAGTTTAACAGATGTCCCAGTTGTTTCACAGATGTCTCAATAGTTTCACAGATGTCCCAATAGATTCACATATGTCCCAGTAGTTTTACAGATGTCCCAGTAGATTCACAGATGTCCCAATAGTTTCACAGATGTCCCAATAGGTTCACATATGTCCCAGTAGTTTCACAGATGCCCCAATAGTTTCACATATGTCCCATTAGTTTCACAGATGTCCCCATAGTTTCACAGATGTCCCAATAATTTAACAGATGTACCAGTAGTTTCACAGATGTCCCAATAGTTTCACAGATGTCCCAATAAGTTCACATATGTCCCAGTAGTTTCACAGATCACCCAGTCGTTTCACAGATGCCCCAATAGTTTCACATATGTCCCATTAGTTTCACAGATGTCCCCATAGTTTCACAGATGTCCCAATAATTTCACAGATGTCCCCATAGTTTCACAGATGTCCCAATAGTTTCACAGATGTCCCAATAGTTTCACAGATGTCCCAATAAGTTCACATATGTCCCACTAGTGTCACAGATCACCCAGTCGTTTCACAGATGCCCCAATAGTTTCACATATGTCCCATTAGTTGCACAGATGTCCCCATAGTTTCACAGATGTCCCAATAGTTTCACAGATGTCCCAATAGTTTCACAGATGTCCCAATAGTTTCACAGATGTCCCAATAGGTTCACATATGTCCCAGTAGTTTGACAGATGCCCCAATAGTTTCACATATGTCCCATTAGTTTCACAGATGTCCCCATAGTTTCACAGATGTCCCAATAATTTCACAGATGTACCAGTAGTTTCACAGATGTCCCAATAGTTTCAAAGATGTCCCAATAGTTTCACAGATGTCCCAGAAGTTTTACAGATATTCCAGTAGGTTAACAGATGTCCCCATAGTTTCACAGATGTCCCAATAGTTTCACAGATGTCCCAATAAGTTCACATATGTCCCAGTAGTTTCACAGATCACCCAGTCGTTTCACAGATGCCCCAATAGTTTCACATATGTCCCATTAGTTTCACAGATGTCCCCATAGTTTCACAGATGTCCCAATAATTTCACAGATGTACCAGTAGTTTCACAGATGTCCCAATAGTTTCACAGATGTCCCAATAGTTTCACAGATGTCCCAGGAGTTTTACAGATATTCCAGTAGGTTAACAGATGTCCCCATAGTTTCACAGATGTTCCAATAGTTTCAAAGATGTCCCAGTAGTTTTACAGATGTCCCGCTAGTTTCACAGATGATCCCAGTAGTTTCACAGATGCCCCAATAGTTTCACATATGTCCCATTAGTTGCACAGATGTCCCCATAGTTTCACAGATGTCCCAATAGTTTCACAGATGTCCCAATAGTTTCACAGATGTCCCAATAAGTTCACATATGTCCCACTAGTGTCACAGATCACCCACTCGTTTCACAGATGCCCCAATAGTTTCACATATGTCCCATTAGTTTCACAGATGTCCCCATAGTTTTACAGATGTCCCAATAATTTAACAGATGTACCAGTAGTTTAACAGATGTCCCAATAGTTTAACAGATGTCCCAGTTGTTTCACAGATGTCTCAATAGTTTCACAGATGTCCCAATAGATTCACATATGTCCCAGTAGTTTTACAGATGTCCCAGTAGATTCACAGATGTCCCAATAGTTTCACAGATGTCCCAATAGGTTCACATATGTCCCAGTAGTTTCACAGATGCCCCAATAGTTTCACATATGTCCCATTAGTTTCACAGATGTCCCCATAGTTTCACAGATGTCCCAATAATTTCACAGATGTACCAGTAGTTTCACAGATGTCCCAATAGTTTCACAGATGTCCCAATAGTTTCACAGATGTCCCAGAAGTTTTACAGATATTCCAGTAGGTTAACAGATGTCCCCATAGTTTCACAGATGTCCCAATAGTTTCACAGATGTCCCAATAAGTTCACATATGTCCCAGTAGTTTCACAGATCACCCAGTCGTTTCACAGATGCCCCAATAGTTTCACATATGTCCCATTAGTTTCACAGATGTCCCCATAGTTTCACAGATGTCCCAATAATTTCACAGATGTACCAGTAGTTTCACAGATGTCCCAATAGTTTCACAGATGTCCCAATAGTTTCACAGATGTCCCAGGAGTTTTACAGATATTCCAGTAGGTTAACAGATGTCCCCATAGTTTCACAGATGTCCCAATAGTTTCAAAGATGTCCCAGTAGTTTTACAGATGTCCCAGTAGTTTCACAGATGATCCCAGTAGTTTCACAGATGCCCCAATAGTTTCACATATGTCCCATTAGTTGCACAGATGTCCCCATAGTTTCACAGATGTCCCAATAGTTTCACAGATGTCCCAATAGTCTCACAGATGTCCCAATAAGTTCACATATGTCCCAGTAGTTTCACAGATCACCCAGTCGTTTCACAGATGCCCGAATAGTTTCACATATGTCCCATTAGTTTCACAGATGTCCCCATAGTTTCACAGATGTCCCAATAATTTAACAGATGTATCAGTAGTTTCACAGATGTCCCAATAGTTTAACAGATGTCCCAAATAGTTTCACAGATGTCCCAATAGTTTCACAGATGTCCCAGTTGTTTCACAGATGTCTCAATAGTTTCACAGATGTCCCAATAGTTTCACAAATGTCCCAATAGATTCACATATGTCCCAGTAGTTTTACAGATGTCCCAGTAGATTCACAGATGTCCCAATAGTTCAACAGATGTCCCAGTAGTTTAACAGATGTCCCAGTAGTTTCACAGATGTCCCAGTAGGTTAACAGATGTCCCCATAGTTTCACAGATGTCCCAAAAGTTTCACAGATGTCCCAATAGGTTCACATATCTCCCAGTAGTTTCACAGATGCCCCAATAGTTTCACATATGTCCCATTAGTTTCACAGATGTCCCCATAGTTTCACAGATGTCCCAATAATTTCACAGATGTACCAGTAGTTTCACAGATGTCCCAATAGTTTAACAGATGTCCCAAATAGTTTCACAGATGTCCCAATAGATTCACAGATGTCCCAATAGTTTCACAGATTTCCCAATAGTTTCACAGATGTCCCAATAGTTTCACAGATGTCCCAGAAGTTTTACAGATATTCCAGTAGGTTAACAGATGTCCCCATAGTTTCACAGATGTTCCAATAGTTTCAAAGATGTCCCAGTAGTTTTACAGATGTCCCGCTAGTTTCACAGATGATCCCAGTAGTTTCACAGATGCCCCAATAGTTTCACATATGTCCCATTAGTTTCACAGATGTCCCCATAGTTTCACCGATGTCCCAATAGTTTCACAGATGTCCCAATAGTTTCACAGATGTCCCAATAAGTTCACATATGTCCCAGTAGTTTCACAGATCACCCAGTCGTTTCACAGATGCCCCAATAGTTTCACATATGTCCCATTAGTTTCACAGATGTCCCCATAGTTTCACAGATGTCCCAATAATTTAACAGATGTACCAGTAGTTTCACAGATGTCCCAATACTTTAACAGATGTCCCAAATAGTTTCACAGATGTCCCAATAGTTTCACAGATGTCCCAGAAGTTTAACAGATGTCCCAATAGTTTCACAGATGTCCCAATAGTTTCAAAGATGTCCCAGTACTTTTACAGATGTCCCAGTAGTTTCGCATATGTCCCAGTAGTTTCACAGATGCCCCAATATTTTCACATATGTCCCATTAGTTTCACAGATGTCTCCATAGTTTCACAGATGTCCCAATAATTTCACAGATGTACCAGTAGTTTCACAGATGTCCCAATAGTTTCACAGATGTCCCAATAATTTCACAGATGTCCCAGAAGTTTTACAGATATTCCAGTAGGTTAACAGATGTCCCCATAGTTTCACAGATGTCCCAATAGTTTCAAAGATGTCCCAGTAGTTTTACAGATGTCCCAGTAGTTTCACAGATGATCCCAGTAGTTTCACAGATGCCCTAATAGTTTCACATATGTCCCATTAGTTGCACAGATGTCCCCATAGTTTCACAGATGTCCCAATAGTTTCACAGATGTCACAATAGTTTCACAGATGTCCCAATAAGTTCACATATGTCCCAGTAGTTTGACAGATCACCCAGTCGTTTCACAGATGCCCCAATAGTTTCACATATGTCCCATTAGTTTCACAGATGTCCCCATAGTTTCACAGATGTCCCAATAATTTCACAGATGTACCAGTAGTTTCACAGATGTCCCAATAGTTTCACAGATGTCCCAATAGTTTCACAGATATCCCAGGAGTTTTACTGATATTCCAGTAGGTTAACAGATGTCCCCATAGTTTCACAGATGTCCCAATAGTTTCAAAGATGTCCCAGTAGTTTCACAGATGTCCCAGTAGTTTCACAGATGATCCCAGTAGTTTCACAGATGCCCCAATAGTTTCACATATGTCCCATTAGTTGCACAGATGTCCCCATAGTTTCACAGATGACCCAATAGTTTCACAGATGTCCCAATAGTTTCACAGATGTCCCAATAAGGTCACATATGTCCCACTAGTGTCACAGATCACCCAGTAGTTTCACAGATGCCCCAATAGTTTCACATATGTCCCATTAGTTTCACAGATGTCCCCATAGTTTTACAGATGTCCCAATAATTTAACAGATGTACCAGTAGTTTAACAGATGTCCCAATAGTTTAACAGATGTCCGAGTTGTTTCACAGATGTCTCAATAGTTTCACAGATGTCCCAATAGATTCACATATGTCCCAGTAGTTTTACAGATGTCCCAGTAGATTCACAGATGTCCCAATAGGTTCACATATGTCCCAGTAGTTTCACAGATGCCCCAATAGTTTCACATATGTCCCATTAGTTTCACAGATGTCCCAATAATTTCACAGATGTACCAGTAGTTTCACAGATGTCCCAATAGTTTCACAGATGTCCCAATAGTTTCACAGATGTCCCAGAAGTTTTACAGATATTCCAGTAGGTTAACAGATGTCCCCATAGTTTCACAGATGTCCCAATAGTTTCAAAGATGTCCCAGTAGTTTTACAGATGTCCCAGTAGTTTCACAGATGATCCCAGTAGTTTCACAGATGCCCCAATAGTTTCACATATGTCCCATTAGTTGCACAGATGTCCCCATAGTTTCACAGATGTCCCAATAGTTTCACAGATGTCCCAATAGTCTCACAGATGTCCCAATAAGTTCACATATGTCCCAGTAGTTTCACAGATCACCCAGTCGTTTCACAGATGCCCGAATAGTTTCACATATGTCCCATTAGTTTCACAGATGTCCCCATAGTTTCACAGATGTCCCAATAATTTAACAGATGTATCAGTAGTTTCACAGATGTCCCAATAGTTTAACAGATGTCCCAAATAGTTTCACAGATGTCCCAATAGTTTCACAGATGTCCCAGTTGTTTCACAGATGTCTCAATAGTTTCACAGATGTCCCAATAGTTTCACAAATGTCCCAATAGATTCACATATGTCCCAGTAGTTTTACAGATGTCCCAGTAGATTCACAGATGTCCCAATAGTTCAACAGATGTCCCAGTAGTTTAACAGATGTCCCAGTAGTTTCACAGATGTCCCAGTAGGTTAACAGATGTCCCCATAGTTTCACAGATGTCCCAAAAGTTTCACAGATGTCCCAATAGGTTCACATATCTCCCAGTAGTTTCACAGATGCCCCAATAGTTTCACATATGTCCCATTAGTTTCACAGATGTCCCCATAGTTTCACAGATGTCCCAATAATTTCACAGATGTACCAGTAGTTTCACAGATGTCCCAATAGTTTAACAGATGTCCCAAATAGTTTCACAGATGTCCCAATAGATTCACAGATGTCCCAATAGTTTCACAGATTTCCCAATAGTTTCACAGATGTCCCAATAGTTTCACAGATGTCCCAGAAGTTTTACAGATATTCCAGTAGGTTAACAGATGTCCCCATAGTTTCACAGATGTTCCAATAGTTTCAAAGATGTCCCAGTAGTTTTACAGATGTCCCGCTAGTTTCACAGATGATCCCAGTAGTTTCACAGATGCCCCAATAGTTTCACATATGTCCCATTAGTTTCACAGATGTCCCCATAGTTTCACCGATGTCCCAATAGTTTCACAGATGTCCCAATAGTTTCACAGATGTCCCAATAAGTTCACATATGTCCCAGTAGTTTCACAGATCACCCAGTCGTTTCACAGATGCCCCAATAGTTTCACATATGTCCCATTAGTTTCACAGATGTCCCCATAGTTTCACAGATGTCCCAATAATTTAACAGATGTACCAGTAGTTTCACAGATGTCCCAATACTTTAACAGATGTCCCAAATAGTTTCACAGATGTCCCAATAGTTTCACAGATGTCCCAGAAGTTTAACAGATGTCCCAATAGTTTCACAGATGTCCCAATAGTTTCAAAGATGTCCCAGTACTTTTACAGATGTCCCAGTAGTTTCGCATATGTCCCAGTAGTTTCACAGATGCCCCAATATTTTCACATATGTCCCATTAGTTTCACAGATGTCTCCATAGTTTCACAGATGTCCCAATAATTTCACAGATGTACCAGTAGTTTCACAGATGTCCCAATAGTTTCACAGATGTCCCAATAATTTCACAGATGTCCCAGAAGTTTTACAGATATTCCAGTAGGTTAACAGATGTCCCCATAGTTTCACAGATGTCCCAATAGTTTCAAAGATGTCCCAGTAGTTTTACAGATGTCCCAGTAGTTTCACAGATGATCCCAGTAGTTTCACAGATGCCCTAATAGTTTCACATATGTCCCATTAGTTGCACAGATGTCCCCATAGTTTCACAGATGTCCCAATAGTTTCACAGATGTCACAATAGTTTCACAGATGTCCCAATAAGTTCACATATGTCCCAGTAGTTTGACAGATCACCCAGTCGTTTCACAGATGCCCCAATAGTTTCACATATGTCCCATTAGTTTCACAGATGTCCCCATAGTTTCACAGATGTCCCAATAATTTCACAGATGTACCAGTAGTTTCACAGATGTCCCAATAGTTTCACAGATGTCCCAATAGTTTCACAGATATCCCAGGAGTTTTACTGATATTCCAGTAGGTTAACAGATGTCCCCATAGTTTCACAGATGTCCCAATAGTTTCAAAGATGTCCCAGTAGTTTCACAGATGTCCCAGTAGTTTCACAGATGATCCCAGTAGTTTCACAGATGCCCCAATAGTTTCACATATGTCCCATTAGTTGCACAGATGTCCCCATAGTTTCACAGATGACCCAATAGTTTCACAGATGTCCCAATAGTTTCACAGATGTCCCAATAAGGTCACATATGTCCCACTAGTGTCACAGATCACCCAGTAGTTTCACAGATGCCCCAATAGTTTCACATATGTCCCATTAGTTTCACAGATGTCCCCATAGTTTTACAGATGTCCCAATAATTTAACAGATGTACCAGTAGTTTAACAGATGTCCCAATAGTTTAACAGATGTCCGAGTTGTTTCACAGATGTCTCAATAGTTTCACAGATGTCCCAATAGATTCACATATGTCCCAGTAGTTTTACAGATGTCCCAGTAGATTCACAGATGTCCCAATAGGTTCACATATGTCCCAGTAGTTTCACAGATGCCCCAATAGTTTCACATATGTCCCATTAGTTTCACAGATGTCCCAATAATTTCACAGATGTACCAGTAGTTTCACAGATGTCCCAATAGTTTCACAGATGTCCCAATAGTTTCACAGATGTCCCAGAAGTTTTACAGATATTCCAGTAGGTTAACAGATGTCCCCATAGTTTCACAGATGTCCCAATAGTTTCAAAGATGTCCCAGTAGTTTTACAGATGTCCCAGTAGTTTCACAGATGATCCCAGTAGTTTCACAGATGCCCCAATAGTTTCACATATGTCCCATTAGTTGCACAGATGTCCCCATAGTTTCACAGATGTCCCAATAAGTTCACATATGTCCCACTAGTGTCACAGATCACCCAGTCGTTTCACAGATGCCCCAATAGTTTCACATATGTCCCATTAGTTTCACAGATGTCCCCATAGTTTTACAGATGTCCCAATAATTTAACAGATGTACCAGTAGTTTAACAGATGTCCCAATAGTTTAACAGATGTCCCAGTTGTTTCACAGATGTCTCAATAGTTTCACAGATGTCCCAATAGATTCACATATGTCCCAGTAGTTTTACAGATGTCCCAGTAGATTCACAGATGTCCCAATAGGTTCACATATGTCCCAGTAGTTTCACAGATGCCCCAATAGTTTCACATATGTCCCATTAGTTTCACAGATGTCCCCATAGTTTCACAGATGTCCCAATAATTTCACAGATGTACCAGTAGTTTCACAGATGTCCCAATAGTTTCACAGATGTCCCAATAGTTTCACAGATGTCCCAGAAGTTTTACAGATATTCCAGTAGGTTAACAGATGTCCCCATAGTTTCACAGATGTCCCAATAGTTTCAAAGATGTCCCAGTAGTTTTACAGATGTCCCAGTAGTTTCACAGATGATTCCAGTAGTTTCACAGATGCCCCAATAGTTTCACATATGTCCCATTAGTTGCACAGATGACCCCATAGTTTCACAGATGTCCCAATAGTTTCACAGATGTCCCAATAGTTTCACAGATGTCCCAATAAGTTCACATATGTCCCACTAGTGTCACAGATCACCCAGTCGTTTCACAGATGCCCCAATAGTTTAACATATGTCCCATTAGTTTCACAGATGTCCCCATAGTTTTACAGATGTCCCAATAATTTAACATGTACCAGTAGTTTCACAGATGTCCTAATAGTTTCACATATGTCCCATTAGTTTCACAGATGTCCCCATAGCTTCACAGATGTCCCAATAGTTTCACAGATGTCCCAATAGTTTCACAGATGTCCCAATAAGTTCACATATGTCCCAGAAGTTTCACAGATCACCCAGTCGTTTCACAGATGCCCCAATAGTTTCACATATGTCCCATTAGTTTCACAGATGTCCCCATAGTTTCACAGATGTCCCAATAATTTAACAGATGTACCAGTAGTTTCACAGATGTCCCAATACTTTAACAGATGTCCCAAATAGTTTCACAGATGTCCCAATAGTTTCACAGATGTCCCAGAAGTTTAACAGATGTCCCAATAGTTTCACAGATGTCCCAATAGTTTCAAAGATGTCCCAGTAGTTTTACAGATGTCCCAGTAGTTTCACATATGTCCAATTAGTTTCACAGATGTCCCCATAGTTTCACAGATGTCCCAATAATTTCACAGATGTACCAGTAGTTGCACAGATGTCCCAATAGTTTCACAGATGTCCCAATAATTTCACAGATGTCCCAGAAGTTTTACAGATATTCCAGTAGGTTAACAGATGTCCCCATAGTTTCACAGATGTCCCAATAGTTTCAAAGATGTCCCAGTAGTTTTACAGATGTCCCAGTAGTTTCACAGATGATCCCAGTAGTTTCACAGATGCCCCAATAGTTTCACCTATGTCCCATTAGTTTCACAGATGTCCCCATAGCTTCACAGATGTCCCAATAGTTTCACAGATGTCACAATAGTTTCACAGATGTCCCAATAAGTTCACATATGTCCCAGTAGTTTCACAGATCACCCAGTCGTTTCACAGATGCCCCAATAGTTTCACATATGTCCCATTAGTTTCACAGATGTCCCCATAGTTTCACAGATGTCCCAATAATTTCACAGATGTACCAGTAGTTTCACAGATGTCCCAATAGTTTCACAGATGTCCCAATAGTTTCACAGATGTCCCAGGAGTTTTACTGAAATTCCAGTAGGTTAACAGATGTCCCCATAGTTTCACAGATGTCCCAATAGTTTCAAAGATGTCCCAGTAGTTTTACAGATGTCCCAGTAGTTTCACAGATGATCCCAGTAGTTTCACAGATGCCCCAATAGTTTCACATATGTCCCATTAGTTGCACAGATGTCCCCATAGTTTCACAGATGTCCCAATAGTTTCACAGATGTCCCAATAGTTTCACAGATGTCCCAATAAGGTCACATATGTCCCACTAGTGTCACAGATCACCCAGTCGTTTCACAGATGCCCCAATAGTTTCACATATGTCCCATTAGTTTCACAGATGTCCCCATAGTTTTACAGATGTCCCAATAATTTAACAGATGTACCAGTAGTTTAACAGATGTCCCAATAGTTTAACAGATGTCCCAGTTGTTTCACAGATGTCTCAATAGTTTCACAGATGTCCCAATAGATTCACATATGTCCCAGTAGTTTTACAGATGTCCCAGTAGATTCACAGATGTCCCAATAGGTTCACATATGTCCCAGTAGTTTCACAGATGCCCCAATAGTTTCACATATGTCCCATTAGTTTCACAGATGTCCCCATAGTTTCACAGATGTCCCAATAATTTCACAGATGTACCAGTAGTTTCACAGATGTCCCAATAGTTTCACAGATGTCCCAATAGTTTCACAGATGTCCCAGAAGTTTTACAGATATTCCAGTAGGTTAACAGATGTCCCCATAGTTTCACAGATGTCCCAATAGTTTCAAAGATGTCCCAGTAGTTTTACAGATGTCCCAGTAGTTTCACAGATGATCCCAGTAGTTTCGCAGATGCCCCAATAGTTTCACATATGTCCCATTAGTTGCACAGATGTCCCCATAGTTTCACAGATGTCCCAATAGTTTCACAGATGTCCCAATAGTTTCACAGATGTCCCAATAAGTTCACATATGTCCCACTAGTGTCACAGATCACCCAGTCGTTTCACAGATGCCCCAATAGTTTCACATATGTCCCATTAGTTTCACAGATGTCCCCATAGTTTTACAGATGTTCCAATAATTTAACAGATGTACCAGTAGTTTAACAGATGTCCCAATAGTTTAACAGATGTCCGAGTTGTTTCACAGATGTCTCAATAGTTTCACAGATGTCCCAATAGATTCACATATGTCCCAGTAGTTTTACAGATGTCCCAGTAGATTCACAGATGTCCCAATAGGTTCACATATGTCCCAGTAGTTTCACAGATGCCCCAATAGTTTCACATATGTCCCATTAGTTTCACAGATGTCCCAATAATTTCACAGATGTACCAGTAGTTTCACAGATGTCCCAATAGTTTCACAGATGTCCCAATAGTTTCACAGATGTCCCAGAAGTTTTACAGATATTCCAGTAGGTTAACAGATGTCCCCATAGTTTCACAGATGTCCCAATAGTTTCAAAGATGTCCCAGTAGTTTTACAGATGTCCCAGTAGTTTCACAGATGATCCCAGTAGTTTCACAGATGCCCCAATAGTTTCACATATGTCCCATTAGTTGCACAGATGTCCCCATAGTTTCACAGATGTCCCAATAGTTTCACAGATGTCCCAATAGTTTCACAGATGTCCCAATAAGTTCACATATGTCCCACTAGTGTCACAGATCACCCAGTCGTTTCACAGATGCCCCAATAGTTTCACATATGTCCCATTAGTTTCACAGATGTCCCCATAGTTTTACAGATGTCCCAATAATTTAACAGATGTACCAGTAGTTTAACAGATGTCCCAATAGTTTAACAGATGTCCCAGTTGTTTCACAGATGTCTCAATAGTTTCACAGATGTCCCAATAGATTCACATATGTCCCAGTAGTTTTACAGATGTCCCAGTAGATTCACAGATGTCCCAATAGGTTCACATATGTCCCAGTAGTTTCACAGATGCCCCAATAGTTTCACATATGTCCCATTAGTTTCACAGATGTCCCCATAGTTTCACAGATGTCCCAATAATTTCACAGATGTACCAGTAGTTTCACAGATGTCCCAATAGTTTCACAGATGTCCCAATAGTTTCACAGATGTCCCAGAAGTTTTACAGATATTCCAGTAGGTTAACAGATGTCCCCATAGTTTCACAGATGTCCCAATAGTTTCAAAGATGTCCCAGTAGTTTTACAGATGTCCCAGTAGTTTCACAGATGATCCCAGTAGTTTCACAGATGCCCCAATAGTTTCACATATGTCCCATTAGTTGCACAGATGACCCCATAGTTTCACAGATGTCCCAATAGTTTCACAGATGTCCCAATAGTTTCACAGATGTCCCAATAAGTTCACATATGTCCCACTAGTGTCACAGATCACCCAGTCGTTTCACAGATGCCCCAATAGTTTAACATATGTCCCATTAGTTTCACAGATGTCCCCATAGTTTTACAGATGTCCCAATAATTTAACATGTACCAGTAGTTTCACAGATGTCCTAATAGTTTCACATATGTCCCATTAGTTTCACAGATGTCCCCATAGCTTCACAGATGTCCCAATAGTTTCACAGATGTCCCAATAGTTTCACAGATGTCCCAATAAGTTCACATATGTCCCAGTAGTTTCACAGATCACCCAGTCGTTTCACAGATGCCCCAATAGTTTCACATATGTCCCATTAGTTTCACAGATGTCCCCATAGTTTCACAGATGTCCCAATAATTTAACAGATGTACCAGTAGTTTCACAGATGTCCCAATACTTTAACAGATGTCCCAAATAGTTTCACAGATGTCCCAATAGTTTCACAGATGTCCCAGAAGTTTAACAGATGTCCCAATAGTTTCACAGATGTCCCAATAGTTTCAAAGATGTCCCAGTAGTTTTACAGATGTCCCAGTAGTTTCACATATGTCCAATTAGTTTCACAGATGTCCCCATAGTTTCACAGATGTCCCAATAATTTCACAGATGTACCAGTAGTTTCACAGATGTCCCAATAGTTTCACAGATGTCCCAATAATTTCACAGATGTCCCAGAAGTTTTACAGATATTCCAGTAGGTTAACAGATGTCCCCATAGTTTCACAGATGTCCCAATAGTTTCAAAGATGTCCCAGTAGTTTTACAGATGTCCCAGTAGTTTCACAGATGATCCCAGTAGTTTCACAGATGCCCCAATAGTTTCACCTATGTCCCATTAGTTTCACAGATGTCCCCATAGCTTCACAGATGTCCCAATAGTTTCACAGATGTCACAATAGTTTCACAGATGTCCCAATAAGTTCACATATGTCCCAGTAGTTTCACAGATCACCCAGTCGTTTCACAGATGCCCCAATAGTTTCACATATGTCCCATTAGTTTCACAGATGTCCCCATAGTTTCACAGATGTCCCAATAATTTCACAGATGTACCAGTAGTTTCACAGATGTCCCAATAGTTTCACAGATGTCCCAATAGTTTCACAGATGTCCCAGGAGTTTTACTGAAATTCCAGTAGGTTAACAGATGTCCCCATAGTTTCACAGATGTCCCAATAGTTTCAAAGATGTCCCAGTAGTTTTACAGATGTCCCAGTAGTTTCACAGATGATCCCAGTAGTTTCACAGATGCCCCAATAGTTTCACATATGTCCCATTAGTTGCACAGATGTCCCCATAGTTTCACAGATGTCCCAATAGTTTCACAGATGTCCCAATAGTTTCACAGATGTCCCAATAAGGTCACATATGTCCCACTAGTGTCACAGATCACCCAGTCGTTTCACAGATGCCCCAATAGTTTCACATATGTCCCATTAGTTTCACAGATGTCCCCATAGTTTTACAGATGTCCCAATAATTTAACAGATGTACCAGTAGTTTAACAGATGTCCCAATAGTTTAACAGATGTCCCAGTTGTTTCACAGATGTCTCAATAGTTTCACAGATGTCCCAATAGATTCACATATGTCCCAGTAGTTTTACAGATGTCCCAGTAGATTCACAGATGTCCCAATAGGTTCACATATGTCCCAGTAGTTTCACAGATGCCCCAATAGTTTCACATATGTCCCATTAGTTTCACAGATGTCCCCATAGTTTCACAGATGTCCCAATAATTTCACAGATGTACCAGTAGTTTCACAGATGTCCCAATAGTTTCACAGATGTCCCAATAGTTTCACAGATGTCCCAGAAGTTTTACAGATATTCCAGTAGGTTAACAGATGTCCCCATAGTTTCACAGATGTCCCAATAGTTTCAAAGATGTCCCAGTAGTTTTACAGATGTCCCAGTAGTTTCACAGATGATCCCAGTAGTTTCGCAGATGCCCCAATAGTTTCACATATGTCCCATTAGTTGCACAGATGTCCCCATAGTTTCACAGATGTCCCAATAGTTTCACAGATGTCCCAATAGTTTCACAGATGTCCCAATAAGTTCACATATGTCCCACTAGTGTCACAGATCACCCAGTCGTTTCACAGATGCCCCAATAGTTTCACATATGTCCCATTAGTTTCACAGATGTCCCCATAGTTTTACAGATGTTCCAATAATTTAACAGATGTACCAGTAGTTTAACAGATGTCCCAATAGTTTAACAGATGTCCCAGTTGTTTCACAGATGTCTCAATAGTTTCACAGATGTCCTAATAGATTCACATATGTCCCAGTAGTTTTACAGATGTCCCAGTAGATTCACAGATGTCCCAATAGGTTCACATATGTCCCAGTAGTTTCACAGATGCCCCAATAGTTTCACATATGTCCCATTAGTTTCACAGATGTCCCCATAGTTTCACAGATGTCCCAATAATTTCACAGATGTACCAGTAGTTTCACAGATGTCCCAATAGTTTCACAGATGTCCCAATAGTTTCACAGATGTCCCAGAAGTTTTACAGATATTCCAGTAGGTTAACAGATGTCCCCATAGTTTCACAGATGTCCCAATAGTTTCAAAGATGTCCCAGTAGTTTTACAGATGTCCCAGTAGTTTCACAGATGATCCCAGTAGTTTCACAGATGCCCCAATAGTTTCACATCTGTCCCATTAGTTGCACAGATGACCCCATAGTTTCACAGATGTCCCAATAGTTTCACAGATGTCCCAATAGTTTCACAGATGTCCCAATAAGGTCACATATGTCCCACTAGTGTCACAGATCACCCAGTCGTTTCACAGATGCCCCAATAGTTTCACATATGTCCCATTAGTTTCACAGATGTCCCCATAGTTTTACAGATGTCCCAATAATTTAACAGATGTACCAGTAGTTTAACAGATGTCCCAATAGTTTAACAGATGTCCCAGTTGTTTCACAGATGTCTCAATAGTTTCACAGATGTCCCAATAGATTCACATATGTCCCAGTAGTTTTACAGATGTCCCAGTAGATTCACAGATGTCCCAATAGGCTCACATATGTCCCAGTAGTTTCACAGATGCCCCAATAGTTTCACATATGTCCCATTAGTTTCACAGATGTCCCCATAGTTTCACAGATGTCCCAATAATTTCACAGATGTACCAGTAGTTTCACAGATGTCCCAATAGTTTCACAGATGTCCCAATAGTTTCACAGATGTCCCAGAAGTTTTACAGATATTCCAGTAGGTTAACAGATGTCCCCATAGTTTCACAGATGTCCCAATAGTTTCAAAGATGTCCCAGTAGTTTTACAGATGTCCCAGTAGTTTCACAGATGATCCCAGTAGTTTCACAGATGCCCCAATAGTTTCACATATGTCCCATTAGTTGCACAGATGTCCCCATAGTTTCACAGATGTCCCAATAGTTTCACAGATGTCCCAATAGTTTCACAGATGTCCCAATAAGTTCACATATGTCCCACTAGTGTCACAGATCACCCAGTCGTTTCACAGATGCCCCAATAGTTTCACATATGTCCCATTAGTTTCACAGATGTCCCCATAGTTTTACAGATGTCCCAATAATTTAACAGATGTACCAGTAGTTTAACAGATGTCCCAATAGTTTAACAGATGTCCCAGTTGTTTCACAGATGTCTCAATAGTTTCACAGATGTCCCAATAGATTCACATATGTCCCAGTAGTTTTACAGATGTCCCAGTAGATTCACAGATGTCCCAATAGGTTCACATATGTCCCAGTAGTTTCACAGATGCCCCAATAGTTTCACATATGTCCCATTAGTTTCACAGATGTCCCCATAGTTTCACAGATGTCCCAATAATTTCACAGATGTACCAGTAGTTTCACAGATGTCCCAATAGTTTCACAGATGTCCCAATAGTTTCACAGATGTCCCAGAACTTTTACAGATATTCCAGTAGGTTAACAGATGTCCCCATAGTTTCACAGATGTCCCAATAGTTTCAAAGATGTCCCAGTAGTTTTACAGATGTCCCAGTAGTTTCACAGATGATCCCAGTAGTTTCACAGATGCCCCAATAGTTTCAAATATGTCCCATTAGTTGCACAGATGACCCCATAGTTTCACAGATGTCCCAATAGTTTCACAGATGTCCCAATAGTTTCACAGATGTCCCAATAAGTTCACATATGTCCCACTAGTGTCACAGATCACCCAGTCGTTTCACAGATGCCCCAATAGTTTCACATATGTCCCATTAGTTTCACAGATGTCCCCATAGTTTTACAGATGTCCCAATAATTTAACATGTACCAGTAGTTTCACAGATGTCCTAATAGTTTCACATATGTCCCATTAGTTTCACAGATGTCCCCATAGCTTCACAGATGTCCCAATAGTTTCACAGATGTCCCAATAGTTTCACAGATGTCCCAATAAGTTCACATATGTCCCAGTAGTTTCACAGATCACCCAGTCGTTTCACAGATGCCCCAATAGTTTCACATATGTCCCATTAGTTTCACAGATGTCCCCATAGTTTCACAGATGTCCCAATAATTTAACAGATGTACCAGTAGTTTCACAGATGTCCCAATACTTTAACAGATGTCCCAAATAGTTTCACAGATGTCCCAATAGTTTCACAGATGCCCCAATAGTTTCACATATGTCCCATTAGTTTCACAGATGTCCCCATAGTTTCACAGATGTCCCAATAATTTCACAGATGTACCAGTAGTTTCACAGATGTCCCAATAGTTTCACAGATTTCCCAATAGTTTCACAGATGTCCCAGAAGTTTTACAGATATTCCAGTAGGTTAACAGATGTCCCCATAGTTTCACAGATGTCCCAATAGTTTCAAAGATGTCACAGTAGTTTTACAGATGTCCTAGTAGTTTCACAGATGATCCCAGTAGTTTCACAGATGCCCCAATAGTTTCACATATGTCCCATTAGTTGCACAGATGACCCCATAGTTTCACAGATGTCCCAATAGTTTCACAGATGTCCCAATAGTTTCACAGATGTCCCAATAAGTTCACATATGTCCCACTAGTGTCACAGATCACCCAGTCGTTTCACAGATGCCCCAATAGTTTAACATATGTCCCATTAGTTTCACAGATGTCCCCATAGTTTTACAGATGTCCCAATAATTTAACATGTACCAGTAGTTTCACAGATGTCCCCATAGTTTCACAGATGTCCCACTAATTTAACAGATGTACCAGTAGTTTCACAGATGTCCCAATACTTTAACAGATGTCCCAAATAGTTTCACAGATGTCCCAATAGTTTCACAGATGTCCCAGAAGTTTAACAGATGTCCCAATAGTTTCACAGATGTCCCAATAGTTTCAAAGATGTCCCAGTAGTTTTACAGATGTCCCAGTAGTTTCACATATGTCCCAGTAGTTTCACAGATGCCCCAATATTTTCACATATGTCCCATTAGTTTCACAGATGTCCCCATAGTTTCACAGATGTCCCAATAATTTCACAGATGTACCAGTAGTTTCACAGATGTCCCAATAGTTTCACAGATGTCCCAATAATTTCACAGATGTCCCAGAAGTTTTACAGATATTCCAGTAGGTTAACAGATGTCCCCATAGTTTCACAGATGTCCCAATAGTTTCAAAGATGTCCCAGTAGTTTTACAGATGTCCCAGTAGTTTCACAGATGATCCCAGTAGTTTCACAGATGCCCCAATAGTTTCACCTATGTCCCATTAGTTGCACAGATGTCCCCATAGTTTCACAGATGTCCCAATAGTTTCACAGATGTCCCAATAGTTTCACAGATGTCCCAATAAGTTCACATATGTCCCACTAGTGTCACAGATCACCCAGTCGTTTCACAGATGCCCCAATAGTTTCACATATGTCCCATTAGTTTCACAGATGTCCCCATAGTTTTACAGATGTCCCAATAATTTAACAGATGTACCAGTAGTTTCACAGATGTCCCAATAGTTTCACATATGTCCCATTAGTTTCACAGATGTCCCCATAGCTTCACAGATGTCCCAATAGTTTCACAGATGTCCCAATAGTTTCACAGATGTCCCAATAAGTTCACATATGTCCCAGTAGTTTCACAGATCACCCAGTCGTTTCACAGATGCCCCAATAGTTTCACATATGTCCCATTAGTTTCACAGATGTCCCCATAGTTTCACAGATGTCCCAATAATTTCACAGATGTAACAGTAGTTTCACAGATGTCCCAATAGTTTCACAGATGTCCCAATAGTTTCACAGATGTCCCAGGAGTTTTACAGATATTCCAGTAAGTTAACAGATGTCCCCATAGTTTCACAGATGTCCCAATAGTTTCAAAGATGTCCCAGTAGTTTTACAGATGTCCCAGTAGTTTCACAGATGATCCCAGTAGTTTCACAGATGCCCCAATAGTTTCACATATGTCCCATTAGTTGCACAATGTCCCCATAGTTTCACAGATGTCCCAATAATTTCACAGATGTCCCAGAAGTTTTACAGATATTCCAGTAGGTTAACAGATGTCCCCATAGTTTCACAGATGTCCCAATAGTTTCAAAGATGTCCCAGTAGTTTTACAGATGTCCCAGTAGTTTCACAGATGATCCCAGTAGTTTCACAGATGCCCCAATAGTTTCACCTATGTCCCATTAGTTGCACAGATGTCCCCATAGTTTCACAGATGTCCCAATAGTTTCACAGATGTCCCAATAGTTTCACAGATGTCCCAATAAGTTCACATATGTCCCACTAGTGTCACAGATCACCCAGTCGTTTCACAGATGCCCCAATAGTTTCACATATGTCCCATTAGTTTCACAGATGTCCCCATAGTTTTACAGATGTCCCAATAATTTAACAGATGTACCAGTAGTTTCACAGATGTCCCAATAGTTTCACATATGTCCCATTAGTTTCACAGATGTCCCCATAGCTTCGCAGATGTCCCAATAGTTTCACAGATGTCCCAATAAGTTCACATATGTCCCAATAAGTTCACATATGTCCCACTAGTGTCACAGATCACCCAGTCGTTTCACAGATGCCCCAATAGTTTCACATATGTCCCATTAGTTTCACAGATGTCCCCATAGTTTTACAGATGTCCCAATAATTTAACATGTACCAGTAGTTTCACAGATGTCCTAATAGTTTCACATATGTCCCATTAGTTTCACAGATGTCCCCATAGCTTCACAGATGTCCCAATAGTTTCACAGATGTCCCAATAGTTTCACAGATGTCCCAATAAGTTCACATATGTCCCAGTAGTTTCACAGATCACCCAGTCGTTTCACAGATGCCCCAATAGTTTCACATATGTCCCATTAGTTTCACAGATGTCCCCATAGTTTCACAGATGTCCCAATAATTTCACAGATGTAACAGTAGTTTCACAGATGTCCCAATAGTTTCACAGATGTCCCAATAGTTTCACAGATGTCCCAGGAGTTTTACAGATATTCCAGTAAGTTAACAGATGTCCCCATAGTTTCACAGATGTCCCAATAGTTTCAAAGATGTCCCAGTAGTTTTACAGATGTCCCAGTAGTTTCACAGATGATCCCAGTAGTTTCACAGATGCCCCAATAGTTTCACATATGTCCCATTAGTTGCACAATGTCCCCATAGTTTCACAGATGTCCCAATAATTTCACAGATGTCCCAGAAGTTTTACAGATATTCCAGTAGGTTAACAGATGTCCCCATAGTTTCACAGATGTCCCAATAGTTTCAAAGATGTCCCAGTAGTTTTACAGATGTCCCAGTAGTTTCACAGATGATCCCAGTAGTTTCACAGATGCCCCAATAGTTTCAAATATGTCCCATTAGTTGCACAGATGACCCCATAGTTTCACAGATGTCCCAATAGTTTCACAGATGTCCCAATAGTTTCACAGATGTCCCAATAAGTTCACATATGTCCCACTAGTGTCACAGATCACCCAGTCGTTTCACAGATGCCCCAATAGTTTCACATATGTCCCATTAGTTTCACAGATGTCCCCATAGTTTTACAGATGTCCCAATAATTTAACATGTACCAGTAGTTTCACAGATGTCCTAATAGTTTCACATATGTCCCATTAGTTTCACAGATGTCCCCATAGCTTCACAGATGTCCCAATAGTTTCACAGATGTCCCAATAGTTTCACAGATGTCCCAATAAGTTCACATATGTCCCAGTAGTTTCACAGATCACCCAGTCGTTTCACAGATGCCCCAATAGTTTCACATATGTCCCATTAGTTTCACAGATGTCCCCATAGTTTCACAGATGTCCCAATAATTTAACAGATGTACCAGTAGTTTCACAGATGTCCCAATACTTTAACAGATGTCCCAAATAGTTTCACAGATGTCCCAATAGTTTCACAGATGCCCCAATAGTTTCACATATGTCCCATTAGTTTCACAGATGTCCCCATAGTTTCACAGATGTCCCAATAATTTCACAGATGTACCAGTAGTTTCACAGATGTCCCAATAGTTTCACAGATTTCCCAATAGTTTCACAGATGTCCCAGAAGTTTTACAGATATTCCAGTAGGTTAACAGATGTCCCCATAGTTTCACAGATGTCCCAATAGTTTCAAAGATGTCACAGTAGTTTTACAGATGTCCCAGTAGTTTCACAGATGATCCCAGTAGTTTCACAGATGCCCCAATAGTTTCACATATGTCCCATTAGTTGCACAGATGACCCCATAGTTTCACAGATGTCCCAATAGTTTCACAGATGTCCCAATAGTTTCACAGATGTCCCAATAAGTTCACATATGTCCCACTAGTGTCACAGATCACCCAGTCGTTTCACAGATGCCCCAATAGTTTAACATATGTCCCATTAGTTTCACAGATGTCCCCATAGTTTTACAGATGTCCCAATAATTTAACATGTACCAGTAGTTTCACAGATGTCCCCATAGTTTCACAGATGTCCCACTAATTTAACAGATGTACCAGTAGTTTCACAGATGTCCCAATACTTTAACAGATGTCCCAAATAGTTTCACAGATGTCCCAATAGTTTCACAGATGTCCCAGAAGTTTAACAGATGTCCCAATAGTTTCACAGATGTCCCAATAGTTTCAAAGATGTCCCAGTAGTTTTACAGATGTCCCAGTAGTTTCACATATGTCCCAGTAGTTTCACAGATGCCCCAATATTTTCACATATGTCCCATTAGTTTCACAGATGTCCCCATAGTTTCACAGATGTCCCAATAATTTCACAGATGTACCAGTAGTTTCACAGATGTCCCAATAGTTTCACAGATGTCCCAATAATTTCACAGATGTCCCAGAAGTTTTACAGATATTCCAGTAGGTTAACAGATGTCCCCATAGTTTCACAGATGTCCCAATAGTTTCAAAGATGTCCCAGTAGTTTTACAGATGTCCCAGTAGTTTCTCAGATGATCCCAGTAGTTTCACAGATGCCCCAATAGTTTCACCTATGTCCCATTAGTTGCACAGATGTCCCCATAGTTTCACAGATGTCCCAATAGTTTCACAGATGTCCCAATAGTTTCACAGATGTCCCAATAAGTTCACATATGTCCCACTAGTGTCACAGATCACCCAGTCGTTTCACAGATGCCCCAATAGTTTCACATATGTCCCATTAGTTTCACAGATGTCCCCATAGTTTTACAGATGTCCCAATAATTTAACAGATGTACCAGTAGTTTCACAGATGTCCCAATAGTTTCACATATGTCCCATTAGTTTCACAGATGTCCCCATAGCTTCACAGATGTCCCAATAGTTTCACAGATGTCCCAATAGTTTCACAGATGTCCCAATAAGTTCACATATGTCCCAGTAGTTTCACAGATCACCCAGTCGTTTCACAGATGCCCCAATAGTTTCACATATGTCCCATTAGTTTCACAGATGTCCCCATAGTTTCACAGATGTCCCAATAATTTCACAGATGTAACAGTAGTTTCACAGATGTCCCAATAGTTTCACAGATGTCCCAATAGTTTCACAGATGTCCCAGGAGTTTTACAGATATTCCAGTAAGTTAACAGATGTCCCCATAGTTTCACAGATGTCCCAATAGTTTCAAAGATGTCCCAGTAGTTTTACAGATGTCCCAGTAGTTTCACAGATGATCCCAGTAGTTTCACAGATGCCCCAATAGTTTCACATATGTCCCATTAGTTGCACAATGTCCCCATAGTTTCACAGATGTCCCAATAATTTCACAGATGTCCCAGAAGTTTTACAGATATTCCAGTAGGTTAACAGATGTCCCCATAGTTTCACAGATGTCCCAATAGTTTCAAAGATGTCCCAGTAGTTTTACAGATGTCCCAGTAGTTTCACAGATGATCCCAGTAGTTTCACAGATGCCCCAATAGTTTCACCTATGTCCCATTAGTTGCACAGATGTCCCCATAGTTTCACAGATGTCCCAATAGTTTCACAGATGTCCCAATAGTTTCACAGATGTCCCAATAAGTTCACATATGTCCCACTAGTGTCACAGATCACCCAGTCGTTTCACAGATGCCCCAATAGTTTCACATATGTCCCATTAGTTTCACAGATGTCCCCATAGTTTTACAGATGTCCCAATAATTTAACAGATGTACCAGTAGTTTCACAGATGTCCCAATAGTTTCACATATGTCCCATTAGTTTCACAGATGTCCCCATAGCTTCGCAGATGTCCCAATAGTTTCACAGATGTCCCAATAAGTTCACATATGTCCCAATAAGTTCACATATGTCCCACTAGTGTCACAGATCACCCAGTCGTTTCACAGATGCCCCAATAGTTTCACATATGTCCCATTAGTTTCACAGATGTCCCCATAGTTTTACAGATGTCCCAATAATTTAACATGTACCAGTAGTTTCACAGATGTCCTAATAGTTTCACATATGTCCCATTAGTTTCACAGATGTCCCCATAGCTTCACAGATGTCCCAATAGTTTCACAGATGTCCCAATAGTTTCACAGATGTCCCAATAAGTTCACATATGTCCCAGTAGTTTCACAGATCACCCAGTCGTTTCACAGATGCCCCAATAGTTTCACATATGTCCCATTAGTTTCACAGATGTCCCCATAGTTTCACAGATGTCCCAATAATTTCACAGATGTAACAGTAGTTTCACAGATGTCCCAATAGTTTCACAGATGTCCCAATAGTTTCACAGATGTCCCAGGAGTTTTACAGATATTCCAGTAAGTTAACAGATGTCCCCATAGTTTCACAGATGTCCCAATAGTTTCAAAGATGTCCCAGTAGTTTTACAGATGTCCCAGTAGTTTCACAGATGATCCCAGTAGTTTCACAGATGCCCCAATAGTTTCACATATGTCCCATTAGTTGCACAATGTCCCCATAGTTTCACAGATGTCCCAATAATTTCACAGATGTCCCAGAAGTTTTACAGATATTCCAGTAGGTTAACAGATGTCCCCATAGTTTCACAGATGTCCCAATAGTTTCAAAGATGTCCCAGTAGTTTTACAGATGTCCCAGTAGTTTCACAGATGATCCCAGTAGTTTCACAGATGCCCCAATAGTTTCACCTATGTCCCATTAGTTGCACAGATGTCCCCATAGTTTCACAGATGTCCCAATAGTTTCACAGATGTCCCAATAGTTTCACAGATGTCCCAATAAGTTCACATATGTCCCACTAGTGTCACAGATCACCCAGTCGTTTCACAGATGCCCCAATAGTTTCACATATGTCCCATTAGTTTCACAGATGTCCCCATAGTTTTACAGATGTCCCAATAATTTAACAGATGTACCAGTAGTTTCACAGATGTCCCAATAGTTTCACATATGTCCCATTAGTTTCACAGATGTCCCCATAGCTTCACAGATGTCCCAATAGTTTCACAGATGTCCCAATAAGTTCACATATGTCCCAATAAGTTCACATATGTCCCACTAGTGTCACAGATCACCCAGTCGTTTCACAGATGCCCCAATAGTTTAACATATGTCCCATTAGTTTCACAGATGTCCCCATAGTTTTACAGATGTCCCAATAATTTAACATGTACCAGTAGTTTCACAGATGTCCTAATAGTTTCACATATGTCCCATTAGTTTCACAGATGTCCCCATAGCTTCACAGATGTCCCAATAGTTTCACAGATGTCCCAATAGTTTCACAGATGTCTCAATAAGTTCACATATGTCCCAGTAGTTTCACAGATCACCCAGTCGTTTCACAGATGCCCCAATAGTTTCACATATGTCCCATTAGTTTCACAGATGTCCCCATAGTTTCACAGATGTCCCAATAATTTAACAGATGTACGAGTAGTTTCACAGATGTCCCAATACTTTAACAGATTTCCCAAATAGTTTCACAGATGTCCCAATAGTTTCACAGATGTCCCAGAAGTTTAACAGATGTCCCAATAGTTTCACAGATGTCCCAATAGTTTCAAAGATGTCCCAGTAGTTTTACAGATGTCCCAGTAGTTTCACATATGTCCCAGTAGTTTCACAGATGCCCCAATATTTTCACATATGTCCCATTAGTTTCACAGATGTCCCCATAGTTTCACAGATGTCCCAATAATTTCACAGATGTACCAGTAGTTTCACAGATGTCCCAATCGTTTCACAGATGTCCCAATAATTTCACAGATGTCCCAGAAGTTTTACAGATATTCCAGTAGGTTAACAGATGTCCCCATAGTTTCACAGATGTCCCAATAGTTTCAAAGATGTCCCAGTAGTTTTACAGATGTCCCAGTAGTTTCACAGATGATCCCAGTAGTTTCACAGATGCCCCAATAGTTTCACCTATGTCACATTAGTTGCACAGATGTCCCCATAGTTTCACAGATGTCCCAATAGTTTCACAGATGTCCCAATAGTTTAACAGATGTCCCAATAAGTTCACATATGTCCCACTAGTGTCACAGATCACCCAGTCGTTTCACAGATGCCCCAATAGTTTCACATATGTCCCATTAGTTTCACAGATGTCCCCATAGTTTTACAGATGTCCCAATAATTTAACAGATGTACCAGTAGTTTCACAGATGTTCCAATAGTTTCACATATGTCCCATTAGTTTCACAGATGTCCCCATAGCTTCACAGATGTCCCAATAGTTTCACAGATGTCCCAATAAGTTAACATATGTCCCAATAAGTTCACATATGTCCCACTAGTGTCACAGATCACCCAGTCGTTTCACAGATGCCCCAATAGTTTCACATATGTCCCATTAGTTTCACAGATGTCCCCATAGTTTTACAGATGTCCCAATAATTTAACATGTACCAGTAGTTTCACAGATGTCCTAATAGTTTCACATATGTCCCATTAGTTTCACAGATGTCCCCATAGCTTCACAGATGTCCCAATAGTTTCACAGATGTCCCAATAGTTTCACAGATGTCCCAATAAGTTCACATATGTCCCAGTAGTTTCACAGATCACCCAGTCGTTTCACAGATGCCCCAATAGTTTCACATATGTCCCATTAGTTTCACAGATGTCCCCATAGTTTCACAGATGTCCCAATAATTTCACAGATGTAACAGTAGTTTCACAGATGTCCCAATAGTTTCACAGATGTCCCAATAGTTTCACAGATGTCCCAGGAGTTTTACAGATATTCCATTAAGTTAACAGATGTCCCCATAGTTTCACAGATGTCCCAATAGTTTCAAAGATGTCCCAGTAGTTTTACAGATGTCCCAGTAGTTTCACAGATGATCCCAGTAGTTTCACAGATGCCCCAATAGTTTCACATATGTCCCATTAGTTGCACAATGTCCCCATAGTTTCACAGATGTCCCAATAGTTTCACAGATGTCCCAATAGTTTCACAGATGTCCCAATAAGTTCACATATGTCCCACTAGTGTCACAGATCACCCAGTCGTTTCACAGATGCCCCAATAGTTTCACATATGTCCCATTAGTTTCACAGATGTCCCCATAGTTTTACAGATGTCCCAATAATTTAACAGATGTACCAGTAGTTTCACAGATGTCCCAATAGTTTCACATATGTCCCATTAGTTTCACAGATGTCCCCATAGTTTCACAGATGTGCCAATAGTTTCACAGATGTCCCAATAGTTTCACAGATGTCCCAATAAGTTCACATATGTCCCAGTAGTTTCACAGATCACCCAGTCGTTTCACAGATGCCCCAATAGTTTCACATATGTCCCATTAGTTTCACAGATGTCCCCATAGTTTCACAGATGTCCCAATAATTTAACAGATGTATCAGTAGTTTCACAGATGTCCCAATAGTTTAACAGATGTCCCAAATAGTTTCACAGATGTCCCAATAGATTCACATATGTCCCAGTAGATTCACAGATGTCCCAATAGTTCAACAGATGTCCCAGTAGTTTAACAGATGTCCCAGTAGTTTCACAGATGTCCCAGTAGGTTTACAGATGTCCCCATAGTTTCACAGATGTCCCAAAAGTTTCACAGATGTCCCAATAGGTTCACATATGTCCCAGTAGTTTCACAGATGCCCCAATAGTTTCACATATGTCCCATTAGTTTCACAGATGTCCCCATAGTTTCACAGATGTCCCAATAATTTCACAGATATACCAGTAGTTTCACAGATGTCCCAATAGTTTAACAGATGTCCCAAATACTTTCACAGATGTCCCAATAGATTCACAGATGTCCCAATAGTTTCACAGATTTCCCAATAGTTTCACAGATGTCCCAATAGTTTCACAGATGTCCCAGAAGTTTTACAGATATTCCAGTAGGTTAACAGATGTCCCCATAGTTTCACAGATGTCCCAATAGTTTCAAAGATGTCCCAGTAGTTTTACAGATGTCCCGCTAGTTTCACAGATGATCCCAGTAGTTTCACAGATGCCCCAATAGTTTCACATATGTCCCATTAGTTTCACAGATGTCCCCATAGTTTCACAGATGTCCCAATAGTTTCACAGATGTCCCAATAGTTTCACAGATGTCCCAATAAGTTCACATATGTCCCAGTAGTTTCACAGATCACCCAGTCGTTTCACAGATGCCCCAATAGTTTCACATATGTCCCATTAGTTTCACAGATGTCCCCATAGTTTCACAGATGTCCCAATAATTTAACAGATGTACCAGTAGTTTCACAGATGTCCCAATACTTTAACAGATGTCCCAAATAGTTTCACAGATGTCCCAATAGTTTCACAGATGTCCCAGAAGTTTAACAGATGTCCCAATAGTTTAACAGATGTCCCAGTTGTTTCACAGATGTCTCAATAGTTTCACAGATGTCCCAATAGTTTCACAGATGTCCCAATAGGTTCACATATGTCCCAGTAGTTTTACAGATGTCCCAGTAGATTCACAGATGTCCCAATAGTTCAACAGATGTCCCAGTAGATTAACAGATGTCCCAATAGTTTCACAGATGTCCCAGTAGGTTAACAGATGTCCCCATAGTTTCACAGATGTCCCAATAGTTTCACAGATGTCCCAGTAGTTTTACAGATATCCCAGTAGGTTAACAGATGTCCCCATAGTTTCACAGATGTACCAGTAGTTTCACAGATGTCCCAATAGTTTCACAGATGTCCCAATAGTTTCACACATTTCCCAATAGTTTCACATATGTCCCAGTAGTTTTACAGATGTCCCAATAGTTTCACAGATGTCCCAATAGTTTCACAGATGTCCCAATAGTTTCACAGATGTCCCAATAAGTTCACATATGTCCCACTAGTGTCACAGATCACCCAGTCGTTTCACAGATGCCCCAATAGTTTCACATATGTCCCATTAGTTTCACAGATGTCCCCATAGTTTTACAGATGTCCCAATAATTTAACAGATGTACCAGTAGTTTCACAGATGTCCCAATAGTTTCACAGATGTCCCAATAAGTTCACATATGTCCCACTAGTGTCACAGATCACCCAGTCGTTTCACAGATGCCCCAATAGTTTCACATATGTCCCATTAGTTTCACAGATGTCCCCATAGTTTTACAGATGTCCCAATAATTTAACATGTACCAGTAGTTTCACAGATGTCCTAATAGTTTCACATATGTCCCATTAGTTTCACAGATGTCCCCATAGCTTCACAGATGTCCCAATAGTTTCACAGATGTCCCAATAGTTTCACAGATGTCCCAATAAGTTCACATATGTCCCAGTAGTTTCACAGATCACCCAGTCGTTTCACAGATGCCCCAATAGTTTCACATATGTCCCATTAGTTTCACAGATGTCCCCATAGTTTCACAGATGTCCCA
Source organism: Petromyzon marinus (assembly GCF_048934315.1). Classification (NCBI taxonomy): domain Eukaryota; kingdom Metazoa; phylum Chordata; class Hyperoartia; order Petromyzontiformes; family Petromyzontidae; genus Petromyzon; species Petromyzon marinus. The sequence continues at coordinate 380,784 of NW_027423168.1, forward strand.
ATAATTTCACAGATGTAACAGTAGTTTCACAGATGTCCCAATAGTTTCACAGATGTCCCAATAGTTTCACAGATGTCCCAGGAGTTTTACAGATATTCCAGTAAGTTAACAGATGTCCCCATAGTTTCACAGATGTCCCAATAGTTTCAAAGATGTCCCAGTAGTTTTACAGATGTCCCAGTAGTTTCACAGATGATCCCAGTAGTTTCACAGATGCCCCAATAGTTTCACATATGTCCCATTAGTTGCACAATGTCCCCATAGTTTCACAGATGTCCCAATAATTTCACAGATGTCCCAGAAGTTTTACAGATATTCCAGTAGGTTAACAGATGTCCCCATAGTTTCACAGATGTCCCAATAGTTTCAAAGATGTCCCAGTAGTTTTACAGATGTCCCAGTAGTTTCACAGATGATCCCAGTAGTTTCACAGATGCCCCAATAGTTTCACCTATGTCCCATTAGTTGCACAGATGTCCCCATAGTTTCACAGATGTCCCAATAGTTTCACAGATGTCCCAATAGTTTCACAGATGTCCCAATAAGTTCACATATGTCCCACTAGTGTCACAGATCACCCAGTCGTTTCACAGATGCCCCAATAGTTTCACATATGTCCCATTAGTTTCACAGATGTCCCCATAGTTTTACAGATGTCCCAATAATTTAACAGATGTACCAGTAGTTTCACAGATGTCCCAATAGTTTCACATATGTCCCATTAGTTTCACAGATGTCCCCATAGCTTCACAGATGTCCCAATAGTTTCACAGATGTCCCAATAAGTTCACATATGTCCCAATAAGTTCACATATGTCCCACTAGTGTCACAGATCACCCAGTCGTTTCACAGATGCCCCAATAGTTTAACATATGTCCCATTAGTTTCACAGATGTCCCCATAGTTTTACAGATGTCCCAATAATTTAACATGTACCAGTAGTTTCACAGATGTCCTAATAGTTTCACATATATCCCATTAGTTTCACAGATGTCCCCATAGCTTCACAGATGTCCCAATAGTTTCACAGATGTCCCAATAGTTTCACAGATGTCCCCATAGTTTTACAGATGTCCCAATAATTTAACATGTACCAGTAGTTTCACAGATGTCCTAATAGTTTCACATATATCCCATTAGTTTCACAGATGTCCCCATAGCTTCACAGATGTCCCAATAGTTTCACAGATGTCCCAATAGTTTCACAGATGTCCCAATAAGTTCACATATGTCCCAGTAGTTTCACAGATCACCCAGTCGTTTCACAGATGCCCCAATAGTTTCACATATGTCCCATTAGTTTCACAGATGTCCCCATAGTTTCACAGATGTCCCAATAATTTAACAGATGTACCAGTAGTTTCACAGATGTCCCAATACTTTAACAGATTTCCCAAATAGTTTCACAGATGTCCCAATAGTTTCACAGATGTCCCAGAAGTTTAACAGATGTCCCAATAGTTTCACAGATGTCCCAATAGTTTCAAAGATGTCCCAGTAGTTTTACAGATGTCCCAGTAGTTTCACATATGTCCCAGTAGTTTCACAGATGCCCCAATATTTTCACATATGTCCCATTAGTTTCACAGATGTCCCCATAGTTTCACAGATGTCCCAATAATTTCACAGATGTACCAGTAGTTTCACAGATGTCCCAATCGTTTCACAGATGTCCCAATAATTTCACAGATGTCCCAGAAGTTTTACAGATATTCCAGTAGGTTAACAGATGTCCCCATAGTTTCACAGATGTCCCAATAGTTTCAAAGATGTCCCAGTAGTTTTACAGATGTCCCAGTAGTTTCACAGATGATCCCAGTAGTTTCACAGATGCCCCAATAGTTTCACCTATGTCCCATTAGTTGCACAGATGTCCCCATAGTTTCACAGATGTCCCAATAGTTTCACAGATGTCCCAATAGTTTAACAGATGTCCCAATAAGTTCACATATGTCCCACTAGTGTCACAGATCACCCAGTCGTTTCACAGATGCCCCAATAGTTTCACATATGTCCCATTAGTTTCACAGATGTCCCCATAGTTTTACAGATGTCCCAATAATTTAACAGATGTACCAGTAGTTTCACAGATGTTCCAATAGTTTCACATATGTCCCATTAGTTTCACAGATGTCCCCATAGCTTCACAGATGTCCCAATAGTTTCACAGATGTCCCAATAAGTTAACATATGTCCCAATAAGTTCACATATGTCCCACTAGTGTCACAGATCACCCAGTCGTTTCACAGATGCCCCAATAGTTTCACATATGTCCCATTAGTTTCACAGATGTCCCCATAGTTTTACAGATGTCCCAATAATTTAACATGTACCAGTAGTTTCACAGATGTCCTAATAGTTTCACATATGTCCCATTAGTTTCACAGATGTCCCCATAGCTTCACAGATGTCCCAATAGTTTCACAGATGTCCCAATAGTTTCACAGATGTCCCAATAAGTTCACATATGTCCCAGTAGTTTCACAGATCACCCAGTCGTTTCACAGATGCCCCAATAGTTTCACATATGTCCCATTAGTTTCACAGATGTCCCCATAGTTTCACAGATGTCCCAATAATTTCACAGATGTAACAGTAGTTTCACAGATGTCCCCATAGTTTCACAGATGTCCCAATAGTTTCAAAGATGTCCCAGTAGTTTTACAGATGTCCCAGTAGTTTCACAGATGATCCCAGTAGTTTCACAGATGCCCCAATAGTTTCACATATGTCCCATTAGTTGCACAATGTCCCCATAGTTTCACAGATGTCCCAATAGTTTCACAGATGTCCCAATAGTTTCACAGATGTCCCAATAAGTTCACATATGTCCCACTAGTGTCACAGATCACCCAGTCGTTTCACAGATGCCCCAATAGTTTCACATATGTCCCATTAGTTTCACAGATGTCCCCATAGTTTTACAGATGTCCCAATAATTTAACAGATGTACCAGTAGTTTCACAGATGTCCCAATAGTTTCACATATGTCCCATTAGTTTCACAGATGTCCCCATAGTTTCACAGATGTCCCAATAGTTTCACAGATGTCCCAATAGTTTCACAGATGTCCCAATAAGTTCACATATGTCCCAGTAGTTTCACAGATCACCCAGTCGTTTCACAGATGCCCCAATAGATTCACATATGTCCCATTAGTTTCACAGATGTCCCCATAGTTTCACAGATGTCCCAATAATTTAACAGATGTATCAGTAGTTTCACAGATGTCCCAATAGTTTAACAGATGTCCCAAATAGTTTCACAGATGTCCCAATAGATTCACATATGTCCCAGTAGATTCACAGATGTCCCAATAGTTCAACAGATGTCCCAGTAGTTTAACAGATGTCCCAGTAGTTTCACAGATGTCCCAGTAGGTTTACAGATGTCCCCATAGTTTCACAGATGTCCCAAAAGTTTCACAGATGTCCCAATAGGTTCACATATGTCCCAGTAGTTTCACAGATGCCCCAATAGTTTCACATATGTCCCATTAGTTTCACAGATGTCCCCATAGTTTCACAGATGTCCCAATAATTTCACAGATATACCAGTAGTTTCACAGATGTCCCAATAGTTTAACAGATGTCCCAAATACTTTCACAGATGTCCCAATAGATTCACAGATGTCCCAATAGTTTCACAGATTTCCCAATAGTTTCACAGATGTCCCAATAGTTTCACAGATGTCCCAGAAGTTTTACAGATATTCCAGTAGGTTAACAGATGTCCCCATAGTTTCACAGATGTCCCAATAGTTTCAAAGATGTCCCAGTAGTTTTACAGATGTCCCGCTAGTTTCACAGATGATCCCAGTAGTTTCACAGATGCCCCAATAGTTTCACATATGTCCCATTAGTTTCACAGATGTCCCCATAGTTTCACAGATGTCCCAATAGTTTCACAGATGTCCCAATAGTTTCACAGATGTCCCAATAAGTTCACATATGTCCCAGTAGTTTCACAGATCACCCAGTCGTTTCACAGATGCCCCAATAGTTTCACATATGTCCCATTAGTTTCACAGATGTCCCCATAGTTTCACAGATGTCCCAATAATTTAACAGATGTACCAGTAGTTTCACAGATGTCCCAATACTTTAACAGATGTCCCAAATAGTTTCACAGATGTCCCAATAGTTTCACAGATGTCCCAGAAGTTTAACAGATGTCCCAATAGTTTAACAGATGTCCCAGTTGTTTCACAGATGTCTCAATAGTTTCACAGATGTCCCAATAGTTTCACAGATGTCCCAATAGGTTCACATATGTCCCAGTAGTTTTACAGATGTCCCAGTAGATTCACAGATGTCCCAATAGTTCAACAGATGTCCCAGTAGATTAACAGATGTCCCAATAGTTTCACAGATGTCCCAGTAGGTTAACAGATGTCCCCATAGTTTCACAGATGTCCCAATAGTTTCACAGATGTCCCAGTAGTTTTACAGATATCCCAGTAGGTTAACAGATGTCCCCATAGTTTCACAGATGTACCAGTAGTTTCACAGATGTCCCAATAGTTTCACAGATGTCCCAATAGTTTCACACATTTCCCAATAGTTTCACATATGTCCCAGTAGTTTTACAGATGTCCCAATAGTTTCACAGATGTCCCAATAGTTTCACAGATGTCCCAATAGTTTCACAGATGTCCCAATAAGTTCACATATGTCCCACTAGTGTCACAGATCACCCAGTCGTTTCACAGATGCCCCAATAGTTTCACATATGTCCCATTAGTTTCACAGATGTCCCCATAGTTTTACAGATGTCCCAATAATTTAACAGATGTACCAGTAGTTTCACAGATGTCCCAATAGTTTCACAGATGTCCCAATAAGTTCACATATGTCCCACTAGTGTCACAGATCACCCAGTCGTTTCACAGATGCCCCAATAGTTTCACATATGTCCCATTAGTTTCACAGATGTCCCCATAGTTTTACAGATGTCCCAATAATTTAACATGTACCAGTAGTTTGACAGATGTCCTAATAGTTTCACATATGTCCCCATAGTTTCACAGATGTCCCAATAGTTTCACATATGTCCCATTAGTTTCACAGATGTCCCCATAGATTCACAGATGTCCCAATAAGTTCACATATGTCCCAGTAGTGTCACAGATCACCCAGTCGTTTCACAGATGCCCCAATAGTTTCACATATGTCCCATTAGTTTCACAGATGTCCCAATAATTTCACAGATGTACCAGTAGTTTCACAGATGTCCCAATAGTTTCACAGATGTCCCAATAGTTTCACAGATATCCCAGGAGTTTTACAGATATTCCAGTAGGTTAACATATGTCCCCATAGTTTCACAGATGTCCCAATAGTTTCACAGATGTCCCAATAGTTTCACAGATGTCCCAATAAGTTCACATATGTCCCACTAGTGTCACAGATCACCCAGTCGTTTCACAGATGCCCCAATAGTTTCACATATGTCCCATTAGTTTCACAGATGTCCCCATAGTTTTACAGATGTCCCAATAATTTAACAGATGTACCAGTAGTTTAACAGATGTCCCAAAAGTTTAACAGATGTCCCAGTTGTTTCACAGATGTCTCAATAGTTTCACAGATGTCCCAATAGATTCACATATGTCCCAGTAGTTTTACAGATGTCCCAGTAGATTCACAGATGTCCCAATAGTTCAACAGATGTCCCAGTAGTTTAACAGATGTCCCAGTAGTTTCACAGATGTCCCAGTAGGTTAACAGATGTCCCAGTAGGTTAACAGATATCCCCATAGTTTCACAGATGTCCCAATAGTTTCACAGATGTCCCAATAGGTTCACAGATGTCCCAATAATTTCACAGATGTCCCAGAAGTTTTACAGATATTCCAGTAGGTTAACAGATGTCCCCATAGTTTTACAGATGTCCCAATAATTTAACAGATGTACCAGTAGTTTCACAGATGTCCCAGTAGTTTCACAGATGTCCCAATAGTTTCACAGATGTCCCAATAAGTTCACATATGTCCCACTAGTGTCACAGATCACCCAGTCGTTTCACAGATGCCCCAATAGTTTCACATATGTCCCATTAGTTTCACAGATGTCCCCATAGTTTTACAGATGTCCCAATAATTTAACAGATGTACCAGTAGTTTCACAGATGTCCCAATAGTTTCACAGATGTCCCAATAAGTTCACATATGTCCCACTAGTGTCACAGATCACCCAGTCGTTTCACAGATGCCCCAATAGTTTCACATATGTCCCATTAGTTTCACAGATGTCCCCATAGTTTTACAGATGTCCCAATAATTTAACATGTACCAGTAGTTTGACAGATGTCCTAATAGTTTCACATAGGTCCCCATAGTTTCACAGATGTCCCAATAGTTTCACATATGTCCCATTAGTTTCACAGATGTCCCCATAGATTCACAGATGTCCCAATAAGTTCACATATGTCCCAGTAGTGTCACAGATCACCCAGTCGTTTCACAGATGCCCCAATAGTTTCACATATGTCCCATTAGTTTCACAGATGTCCCAATAATTTCACAGATGTACCAGTAGTTTCACAGATGTCCCAATAGTTTCACAGATGTCCCAATAGTTTCACAGATGTCCCAGGAGATTTACAGATATTCCAGTAGGTTAACAGATGTCCCCATAGTTTCACAGATGTCCCAATAGTTTCACGGATGTCCCAATAGTTTCACAGATGTCCCAATAAGTTCACATATGTCCCACTAGTGTCACAGATCACCCAGTCGTTTCACAGATGCCCCAATAGTTTCACATATGTCCCATTAGTTTCACAGATGTCCCCATAGTTTTACAGATGTCCCAAATAGTTTCACAGATGTCCCAATAGTTTCACAGATGTCCCAGTTATTTCACAGATGTCTCAATAGTTTCACAGATGTCCCAATAGTTTCACAGATGTCCCAGTAGTTTTACAGATATCCCAGTAGGTTAACAGATGTCCCCATAGTTTCACAGATGTACCAGTAGTTTCACAGATGTCCCAATAGTTTCACAGATGTCCCAATAGTTTCACACATTTCCCAATAGTTTCACATATGTCCCAGTAGTTTTACAGATGTCCCAATAGTTTCACAGATGTCCCAATAGTTTCACAGATGTCCCAATAGTTTCACAGATGTCCCAATAAGTTCACATATGTCCCACTAGTGTCACAGATCACCCAGTCGTTTCACAGATGCCCCAATAGTTTCACATATGTCCCATTAGTTTCACAGATGTCCCCATAGTTTTACAGATGTCCCAATAATTTAACAGATGTACCAGTAGTTTCACAGATGTCCCAATAGTTTCACAGATGTCCCAATAAGTTCACATATGTCCCACTAGTGTCACAGATCACCCAGTCGTTTCACAGATGCCCCAATAGTTTCACATATGTCCCATTAGTTTCACAGATGTCCCCATAGTTTTACAGATGTCCCAATAATTTAACATGTACCAGTAGTTTGACAGATGTCCTAATAGTTTCACATATGTCCCCATAGTTTCACAGATGTCCCAATAGTTTCACATATGTCCCATTAGTTTCACAGATGTCCCCATAGATTCACAGATGTCCCAATAAGTTCACATATGTCCCAGTAGTGTCACAGATCACCCAGTCGTTTCACAGATGCCCCAATAGTTTCACATATGTCCCATTAGTTTCACAGATGTCCCAATAATTTCACAGATGTACCAGTAGTTTCACAGATGTCCCAATAGTTTCACAGATGTCCCAATAGTTTCACAGATATCCCAGGAGTTTTACAGATATTCCAGTAGGTTAACAGATGTCCCCATAGTTTCACAGATGTCCCAATAGTTTCACAGATGTCCCAATAGTTTCACAGATGTCCCAATAAGTTCACATATGTCCCACTAGTGTCACAGATCACCCAGTCGTTTCACAGATGCCCCAATAGTTTCACATATGTCCCATTAGTTTCACAGATGTCCCCATAGTTTTACAGATGTCCCAATAATTTAACAGATGTACCAGTAGTTTCACAGATGTCCCAATAGTTTCACAGATGTCCCAATAAGTTCACATATGTCCCACTAGTGTCACAGATCACCCAGTCGTTTCACAGATGCCCCAATAGTTTCACATATGTCCCATTAGTTTCACAGATGTCCCCATAGTTTTACAGATGTCACAAATAGTTTCACAGATGTCCCAATAGTTTCACAGATGTCCCAGTTGTTTCACAGATGTCTCAATAGTTTCACAGATGTCCCAATAGTTTCACAGATGTCCCAATAGATTCACATATGTCCCAGTAGTTTAACAGATGTCCCAGTAGTTTCACAGATGTCCCAGTAGGTTAACAGATGTCCCCATAGTTTCACAGATGTCCCAAAAGTTTCACAGATGTCCCAATAGGTTCACATATGTCCCAGTAGTTTCACAGATGCCCCATAAGTTTCACATATGTCCCATTAGTTTCACAGATGTCCCCATAGTTTCACAGATGTCCCAATAATTTCACAGATGTACCAGTAGTTTCACAGATGTCCCAATAGTTTAACAGATGTCCCAAATACTTTCACAGATGTCCCAATAGATTCACAGATGTCCCAATAGTTTCACAGATTTCCCAATAGTTTCACAGATGTCCCAATAGTTTCACAGATGTCCCAGAAGTTTTACAGATATTCCAGTAGGTTAACAGATGTCCCCATAGTTTCACAGATGTCCCAATAGTTTCAAAGATGTCCCAGTAGTTTTACAGATGTCCCGCTAGTTTCACAGATGATCCCAGTAGTTTCACAGATGCCCCAATAGTTTCACATATGTCCCATTAGTTTCACAGATGTCCCCATAGTTTCACAGATGTCCCAATAGTTTCACAGATGTCCCAATAGTTTCACAGATGTCCCAATAAGTTCACATATGTCCCAGTAGTTTCACAGATCACCCAGTCGTTTCACAGATGCCCCAATAGTTTCACATATGTCCCATTAGTTTCACAGATGTCCCCATAGTTTCACAGATGTCCCAATAATTTAACAGATGTACCAGTAGTTTCACAGATGTCCCAATACTTTAACAGATGTCCCAAATAGTTTCACAGATGTCCCAATAGGTTCACAGATGTCCCAATAGTTTCACAGATGTCTCAATAGTTTCACAGATGTCCCAATAGTTTCACAGATGTTCCAATAGGTTCACATATGTCCCAGTAGTTTTACAGATGTCCCAGTAGATTCACAGATGTCCCAATAGTTCAACAGATGTCCCAGTAGATTAACAGATGTCCCAATAGTTTCACAGATGTCCCAGTAGGTTAACAGATGTCCCCATAGTTTCACAGATGTCCCAATAGTTTCACAGATGTCCCAGTAGTTTTACAGATATCCCAGTAGGTTAACAGATGTCCCCATAGTTTCACAGATGTACCAGTAGTTTCACAGATGTCCCAATAGTTTCACAGATGTCCCAATAGTTTCACACATTTCCCAATAGTTTCACATATGTCCCAGTAGTTTTACAGATGTCCCAATAGTTTCACAGATGTCCCAATAGTTTCACAGATGTCCCAATAGTTTCACAGATGTCCCAATAAGTTCACATATGTCCCACTAGTGTCACAGATCACCCAGTCGTTTCACAGATGCCCCAATAGTTTCACATATGTCCCATTAGTTTCACAGATGTCCCCATAGTTTTACAGATGTCCCAATAATTTAACAGATGTACCAGTAGTTTCACAGATGTCCCAATAGTTTCACAGATGTCCCAATAAGTTCACATATGTCCCACTAGTGTCACAGATCACCCAGTCGTTTCACAGATGCCCCAATAGTTTCACATATGTCCCATTAGTTTCACAGATGTCCACATAGTTTTACAGATGTCCCAATAATTTAACATGTACCAGTAGTTTGACAGATGTCCTAATAGTTTCACATATGTCCCCATAGTTTCACAGATGTCCCAATAGTTTCACATATGTCCCATTAGTTTCACAGATGTCCCCATAGATTCACAGATGTCCCAATAAGTTCACATATGTCCCAGTAGTGTCACAGATCACCCAGTCGTTTCACAGATGCCCCAATAGTTTCACATATGTCCCATTAGTTTCACAGATGTCCCAATAATTTCACAGATGTACCAGTAGTTTCACAGATGTCCCAATAGTTTCACAGATGTCCCAATAGTTTCACAGATGTCCCAGGAGTTTTACAGATATTCCAGTAGGTTAACAGATGTCCCCATAGTTTCACAGATGTCCCAATAGTTTCACAGATGTCCCAATAGTTTCACAGATGTCCCAATAAGTTCACATATGTCCCACTAGTGTCACAGATCACTCAGTCGTTTCACAGATGCCCCAATAGTTTCACATATGTCCCATTAGTTTCACAGATGTCCCCATAGTTTTACAGATGTCCCAATAATTTAACAGATGTACCAGTAGTTTAACAGATGTCCCAATAGTTTAACAGATGTCCCAGTTGTTTCACAGATGTCTCAATAGTTTCACAGATGTCCCAATAGATTCACATATGTCCCAGTAGTTTTACAGATGTCCCAGTAGATTCACAGATGTCCCAATAGTTCAACAGATGTCCCAGTAGTTTAACAGATGTCCCAGTAGTTTCACAGATGTCCCAGTAGGTTAACAGATGTCCCAGTAGGTTAACAGATATCCCCATAGTTTCACAGATGTCCCAATAGTTTCACAGATGTCCCAATAGGTTCACAGATGTCCCAATAATTTCACAGATGTCCCAGAAGTTTTACAGATATTCCAGTAGGTTAACAGATGTCCCCATAGTTTTACAGATGTCCCAATAATTTAACAGATGTACCAGTAGTTTCACAGATGTCCCAGTAGTTTCACAGATGTCCCAATAGTTTCACAGATGTCCCAATAAGTTCACATATGTCCCACTAGTGTCACAGATCACCCAGTCGTTTCACAGATGCCCCAATAGTTTCACATATGTCCCATTAGTTTCACAGATGTCCCCATAGTTTTACAGATGTCCCAATAATTTAACAGATGTACCAGTAGTTTCACAGATGTCCCAATAAGTTCACATATGTCCCAGTAGTTTCACAGATCACCCAGTCGTTTCACAGATGCCCCAATAGTTTCACATATGTCCCATTAGTTTCACAGATGTCCCCATAGTTTCACAGATGTCCCAATAATTTAACAGATGTACCAGTAGTTTCACAGATGTCCCAATACTTTAACAGATGTCCCAAATAGTTTCACAGATGTCCCAATAGTTTCACAGATGTCCCAGAAGTTTAACAGATGTCCCAATAGTTTAACAGATGTCCCAGTTGTTTCACAGATGTCTCACTAGTTTCACAGATGTCCCAATAGTTTCACAGATGTCCCAATAGGTTCACATATGTCCCAGTAGTTTTACAGATGTCCCAGTAGATTCACAGATGTCCCAATAGTTCAACAGATGTCCCAGTAGATTAACAGATGTCCCAATAGTTTCACAGATGTCCCAGTAGGTTAACAGATGTCCCCATAGTTTCACAGATGTCCCAATAGTTTCACAGATGTCCCAGTAGTTTTACAGATATCCCAGTAGGTTAACAGATGTCCCCATAGTTTCACAGATGTACCAGTAGTTTCACAGATGTCCCAATAGTTTCACAGATGTCCCAATAGTTTCACACATTTCCCAATAGTTTCACATATGTCCCAGTAGTTTTACAGATGTCCCAATAGTTTCACAGATGTCCCAATAGTTTCACAGATGTCCCAATAGTTTCACAGATGTCCCAATAAGTTCACATATGTCCCACTAGTGTCACAGATCACCCAGTCGTTTCACAGATGCCCCAATAGTTTCACATATGTCCCATTAGTTTCACAGATGTCCCCATAGTTTTACAGATGTCCCAATAATTTAACAGATGTACCAGTAGTTTCACAGATGTCCCAATAGTTTCACAGATGTCCCAATAAGTTCACATATGTCCCACTAGTGTCACAGATCACCCAGTCGTTTCACAGATGCCCCAATAGTTTCACATATGTCCCATTAGTTTCACAGATGTCCCCATAGTTTTACAGATGTCCCAATAATTTAACATGTACCAGTAGTTTGACAGATGTCCTAATAGTTTCACATATGTCCCCATAGTTTCACAGATGTCCCAATAGTTTCACATATGTCCCATTAGTTTCACAGATGTCCCCATAGATTCACAGATGTCCCAATAAGTTCACATATGTCCCAGTAGTGTCACAGATCACCCAGTCGTTTCACAGATGCCCCAATAGTTTCACATATGTCCCATTAGTTTCACAGATGTCCCAATAATTTCACAGATGTACCAGTAGTTTCACAGATGTCCCAATAGTTTCACAGATGTCCCAATAGTTTCACAGATGTCCCAGGAGTTTTACAGATATTCCAGTAGGTTAACAGATGTCCCCATAGTTTCACAGATGTCCCAATAGTTTCACAGATGTCCCAATAGTTTCACAGATGTCCCAATAAGTTCACATATGTCCCACTAGTGTCACAGATCACCCAGTCGTTTCACAGATGCCCCAATAGTTTCACATATGTCCCATTAGTTTCACAGATGTCCCCATAGTTTTACAGATGTCCCAATAATTTAACAGATGTACCAGTAGTTTAACAGATGTCCCAATAGTTTAACAGATGTCCCAGTTGTTTCACAGATGTCTCAATAGTTTCACAGATGTCCCAATAGATTCACATATGTCCCAGTAGTTTTACAGATGTCCCAGTAGATTCACAGATGTCCCAATAGTTCAACAGATGTCCCAGTAGTTTAACAGATGTCCCAGTAGTTTCACAGATGTCCCAGTAGGTTAACAGATGTCCCAGTAGGTTAACAGATATCCCCATAGTTTCACAGATGTCCCAATAGTTTCACAGATGTCCCAATAGGTTCACAGATGTCCCAATAATTTCACAGATGTCCCAGAAGTTTTACAGATATTCCAGTAGGTTAACAGATGTCCCCATAGTTTTACAGATGTCCCAATAATTTAACAGATGTACCAGTAGTTTCACAGATGTCCCAGTAGTTTCACAGATGTCCCAATAGTTTCACAGATGTCCCAATAAGTTCACATATGTCCCACTAGTGTCACAGATCACCCAGTCGTTTCACAGATGCCCCAATAGTTTCACATATGTCCCATTAGTTTCACAGATGTCCCCATAGTTTTACAGATGTCCCAATAATTTAACAGATGTACCAGTAGTTTCACAGATGTCCCAATAAGTTCACATATGTCCCAGTAGTTTCACAGATCACCCAGTCGTTTCACAGATGCCCCAATAGTTTCACATATGTCCCATTAGTTTCACAGATGTCCCCATAGTTTCACAGATGTCCCAATAATTTAACAGATGTACCAGTAGTTTCACAGATGTCCCAATACTTTAACAGATGTCCCAAATAGTTTCACAGATGTCCCAATAGTTTCACAGATGTCCCAGAAGTTTAACAGATGTCCCAATAGTTTAACAGATGTCCCAGTTGTTTCACATATGTCTCAATAGTTTCACAGATGTCCCAATAGTTTCACAGATGTCCCAATAGGTTCACATATGTCCCAGTAGTTTTACAGATGTCCCAGTAGATTCACAGATGTCCCAATAGTTCAACAGATGTCCCAGTAGATTAACAGATGTCCCAATAGTTTCACAGATGTCCCAGTAGGTTAACAGATGTCCCCATAGTTTCACAGATGTCCCAATAGTTTCACAGATGTCCCAGTAGTTTTACAGATATCCCAGTAGGTTAACAGATGTCCCCATAGTTTCACAGATGTACCAGTAGTTTCACAGATGTCCCAATAGTTTCACAGATGTCCCAATAGTTTCACACATTTCCCAATAGTTTCACATATGTCCCAGTAGTTTTACAGATGTCCCAATAGTTTCACAGATGTCCCAATAGTTTCACAGATGTCCCAATAGTTTCACAGATGTCCCAATAAGTTCACATATGTCCCACTAGTGTCACAGATCACCCAGTCGTTTCACAGATGCCCCAATAGTTTCACATATGTCCCATTAGTTTCACAGATGTCCCCATAGTTTTACAGATGTCCCAATAATTTAACAGATGTACCAGTAGTTTCACAGATGTCCCAATAGTTTCACAGATGTCCCAATAAGTTCACATATGTCCCACTAGTGTCACAGATCACCCAGTCGTTTCACAGATGCCCCAATAGTTTCACATATGTCCCATTAGTTTCACAGATGTCCCCATAGTTTTACAGATGTCCCAATAATTTAACATGTACCAGTAGTTTGACAGATGTCCTAATAGTTTCACATATGTCCCCATAGTTTCACAGATGTCCCAATAGTTTCACATATGTCCCATTAGTTTCACAGATGTCCCCATAGATTCACAGATGTCCCAATAAGTTCACATATGTCCCAGTAGTGTCACAGATCACCCAGTCGTTTCACAGATGCCCCAATAGTTTCACATATGTCCCATTAGATTCACAGATGTCCCAATAATTTCACAGATGTACCAGTAGTTTCACAGATGTCCCAATAGTTTCACAGATGTCCCAATAGTTTCACAGATGTCCCAGGAGTTTTACAGATATTCCAGTAGGTTACCAGATGTCCCCATAGTTTCACAGATGTCCCAATAGTTTCACAGATGTCCCAATAGTTTCACAGATGTCCCAATAAGTTCACATATGTCCCAATAGTGTCACAGATCACCCAGTCGTTTCACAGATGCCCCAATAGTTTCACATATGTCCCATTAGTTTCACAGATGTCCCCATAGTTTTACAGATGTCCCAATAATTTAACAGATGTACCAGTAGTTTAACAGATGTCCCAATAGTTTAACAGATGTCCCAGTTGTTTCACAGATGTCTCAATAGTTTCACAGATGTCCCAATAGATTCACATATGTCCCAGTAGTTTTACAGATGTCCCAGTAGATTCACAGATGTCCCAATAGTTCAACAGATGTCCCAGTAGTTTAACAGATGTCCCAGTAGTTTCACAGATGTCCCAGTAGGTTAACAGATGTCCCAGTAGGTTAACAGATATCCCCATAGTTTCACAGATGTCCCAATAGTTTCACAGATGTCCCAATAGGTTCACAGATGTCCCAATAATTTCACAGATGTCCCAGAAGTTTTACAGATATTCCAGTAGGTTAACAGATGTCCCCATAGTTTTACAGATGTCCCAATAATTTAACAGATGTACCAGTAGTTTCACAGATGTCCCAGTAGTTTCACAGATGTCCCAATAGTTTCACAGATGTCCCAATAAGTTCACATATGTCCCACTAGTGTCACAGATCACCCAGTCGTTTCACAGATGCCCCAATAGTTTCACATATGTCCCATTAGTTTCACAGATGTCCCCATAGTTTTACAGATGTCCCAATAATTTAACAGATGTACCAGTAGTTTCACAGATGTCCCAATAGTTTCACAGATGTCCCAATAAGTTCATATATGTCCCACTAGTGTCACAGATCACCCAGTCGTTTCACAGATGCCCCAATAGTTTCACATATGTCCCATTAGTTTCACAGATGTCCCCATAGTTTTACAGATGTCCCAATAATTTAACATGTACCAGTAGTTTGACAGATGTCCTAATAGTTTCACAGATGTCCCCATAGATTCACAGATGTCCCAATAAGTTCACATATGTCCCAGTAGTGTCACAGATCACCCAGTCGTTTCACAGATGCCCCAATAGTTTCACATATGTCCCATTAGTTTCACAGATGTCCCAATAATTTCACAGATGTACCAGTAGTTTCACAGATGTCCCAATAGTTTCACAGATGTCCCAATAGTTTCACAGATGTCCCAGGAGATTTACAGATATTCCAGTAGGTTAACAGATGTCCCCATAGTTTCACAGATGTCCCAATAGTTTCACAGATGTCCCAATAGTTTCACAGATGTCCCAATAAGTTCACATATGTCCCACTAGTGTCACAGATCACCCAGTCGTTTCACAGATGCCCCAATAGTTTCACATATGTCCCATTAGTTTCACAGATGTCC
Organism: Petromyzon marinus; assembly: GCF_048934315.1. Classification (NCBI taxonomy): domain Eukaryota; kingdom Metazoa; phylum Chordata; class Hyperoartia; order Petromyzontiformes; family Petromyzontidae; genus Petromyzon; species Petromyzon marinus. The sequence continues at coordinate 396,816 of NW_027423168.1, forward strand.
CCATAGTTTTACAGATGTCCCAATAATTTAACAGATGTACCAGTAGTTTAACAGATGTCCCAATAGTTTAACAGATGTCCCAGTTGTTTCACAGATGTCTCAATAGTTTCACAGATGTCCCAATAGTTTCACAGATGTCCCAATAGGTTCACAGATGTCCCAATAATTTCACAGATGTCCCAGAAGTTTTACAGATATTCCAGTAGGTTAACAGATGTCCCCATAGTTTTACAGATGTCCCAATAATTTAACAGATGTACCAGTAGTTTCACAGATGTCCCAGTAGTTTCACAGATGTCCCAATAGTTTCACAGATGTCCCAATAAGTTCACATATGTCCCACTAGTGTCACAGATCACCCAGTCATTTCACAGATGCCCCAATAGTTTCACATATGTCCCATTAGTTTCACAGATGTCCCCATAGTTTTACAGATGTCCCAATAATTTAACAGATGTACCAGTAGTTTAACAGATGTCCCAATAGTTTAACAGATGTCCCAGTTGTTTCACAGATGTCTCAATAGTTTCACAGATGTCCCAATAGATTCCCATATGTCCCAGTAGTTTTACAGATGTCTCAGTAGATTCACAGATGTCCCAATAGTTCAACAGATGTCCCAGTAGTTTAACAAATGTCCCAGTAGTTTCACAGATGTCCCAGTAGGTTAACAGATGTCCCAGTAGGTTAACAGATATCCCCATAGTTTCACAGATGTCCCAATAGTTTCACAGATGTCCCAATAGGTTCACATATGTCCCAGTAGTTTCACAGATGCCCCAATAGTTTCACATATGTCCCATTAGTTTCACAGATGTCCCCATAGTTTCACAGATGTCCCAATAATTTCACAGATGTACCAGTAGTTTCACAGATGTCCCAATAGTTTCACAGATGTCCCCATAGTTTCACAGATGTCCCAATAGTTTCAAAGATGTCCTAGTAGTTTTACAGATGTCCCAGTAGTTTCACAGATGATCCCAGTAGTTTCACAGATGCCCCAATAGTTTCACATATGTCCCATTAGTTGCACAGATGTCCCCATAGTTTCACAGATGTCCCAATAGTTTCACAGATGTCCCAATAAGTTCACATATGTCCCACTAGTGTCACAGATCACCCAGTCGTTTCACAGATGCCCCAATAGTTTCACATATGTTCCATTAGTTTCACAGATGTCCCCATAGTTTTACAGATGTCCCAATAATTTAACATGTACCAGTAGTTTCACAGATGTCCTAATAGTTTCACATATGTCCCATTAGTTTCACAGATGTCCCCATAGCTTCATTGATGTCCCAATAGTTTCACAGATGTCCCAATAGTTTCACAGATGTCCCAATAATTTAACATGTACCAGTAGTTTCACAGATGTCCTAATAGTTTCACATATGTCCCATTAGTTTCACAGATGTCCCCATAGCTTCACAGATGTCCCAAAAGTTTCACAGATGTCCCAATAGTTTCACAGATGTCCCAATAAGTTCACATATGTCCCAGTAGTTTCACAGATCACCCAGTTGTTTCACAGATGCCCCAATAGTTTCAAATATGTCCCATTAGTTTCACAGATGTCCCCATAGTTTCACAGATGTCCCAATAATTTCACAGATGTACCAGTAGTTTCACAGATGTCCCAATAGTTTCACAGATGTCCCAATAGTTTCACAGATGTCCCAGGAGTTTTACAGATATTCCAGTAAGTTAACAGATGTCCCCATAGTTTCACAGATGTCCCAATAGTTTCAAAGATGTCCCAGTAGTTTTACAGATGTCCCAGTAGTTTCACAGATGATCCCAGTAGTTTCACAGATGCCCCAATAGTTTCACATATGTCCCATTAGTTGCACAATGTCCCCATAGTTTCACAGATGTCCCAATAGTTTCACAGATGTCCCAATAGTTTCACAGATGTCCCAATAAGTTCACATATGTCCCACTAGTGTCACAGATCACCCAGTCGTTTCACAGATGCCCCAATAGTTTCACATATGTCCCATAAGTTTCACAGATGTCCCCATAGTTTTACAGATGTCCCAATAATTTAACAGATGTACCAGTAGTTTCACAGATGTCCCAATAGTTTCACATATGTCCCATTAGTTTCACAGATGTCCCCATAGTTTCACAGATGTCCCAATAGTTTCACAGATGTCCCAATAGTTTCACAGATGTCCCAATAAGTTCACATATGTCCCAGTAGTTTCACAGATCACACAGTCGTTTCACAGATGCCCCAATAGTTTCACATATGTCCCATTAGTTTCACAGATGTCCCCATAGTTTCACAGATGTCCCAGTAGTTTAACAGATGTCCCAGTAGTTTCACAGATGTCCCAGTAGGTTAACAGATGTCCCCATAGTTTCACAGATGTCCCAAAAGTTTCACAGATGTCCCAATAGGTTCACATATGTCCCAGTAGTTTCACAGATGCCCCAATAGTTTCACATATGTCCCATTAGTTTCACAGATGTCCCCATAGTTTCACAGATGTCCCAATAATTTCACAGATGTACCAGTAGTTTTACAGATGTCCCAATAGTTTAACAGATGTCCCAAATAGTTTCACAGATGTCCCAATAGATTCACAGATGTCCCAATAGTTTCACAGATTTCCCAATAGTTTCACAGATGTCCCAATAGTTTCACAGATGTCCCAGAAGTTTTACAGATATTCCAGTAGGTTAACAGATTTCCCCATAGTTTCACAGATGTCCCAATAGTTTCAAAGATGTCCCAGTAGTTTTACAGATGTCCCGCTAGTTTCACAGATGATCCCAGTAGTTTCACAGATGCCCCAATAGTTTCACATATGTCCCATTAGTTTCACAGATGTCCCCAAAGTTTCACAGATGTCCCAATAGTTTCAAAGATGTCCCAATAGTTTCACAGATGTCCCAATAAGTTCACATATGTCCCAGTAGTTTCACAGATCACCCAGTCGTTTCACAGATGCCCCAATAGTTTCACATATGTCCCATTAGTTTCACAGATGTCCCCATAGTTTCACAGATGTCCCAATAATTTAACAGATGTACCAGTAGTTTCACAGATGTCCCAATACTTTAACAGATGTCCCAAATAGTTTCACAGATGTCCCAATAGTTTCACAGATGTCCCAGAAGTTTAACAGATGTCCCAATAGTTTAACAGATGTCCCAGTTGTTTCACAGATGTCTCAATAGTTTCACAAATGTCCCAATAGTTTCACAGATGTCCCAATAGGTTCACATATGTCCCAGTAGTTTTACAGATGTCCCAGTAGATTCACAGATGTCCCAATAGTTCAACAGATGTCCCAGTAGATTAACAGATGTCCCAATAGTTTCACAGATGTCCCAGTAGGTTAACAGATGTCCCCATAGTTTCACAGATGTCCCAATAGTTTCACAGATGTCCCAGTAGTTTTACAGATATCCCAGTAGGTTAACAGATGTCCCCATAGTTTCACAGATGTACCAGTAGTTTCACAGATGTCCCAATAGTTTCACAGATGTCCCAATAGTTTCACACATTTCCCAATAGTTTCACATATGTCCCAGTAGTTTTACAGATGTCCCAATTGTTTCACAGATGTCCCAATAGTTTCACAGATGTCCCAATAGTTTCACAGATGTCCCAATAGTTTCACAGATGTCCCAATAAGTTCACATATGTCCCACTAGTGTCACAGATCACCCAGTCGTTTCACAGATGCCCCAATAGTTTCACATATGTCCCATTAGTTTCACAGATGTCCCCATAGTTTTACAGATGTCCCAATAATTTAACAGATGTACCAGTAGTTTAACAGATGTCCCAATAGTTTAACAGATGTCCCAGTTGTTTCACAGATGTCTCAATAGTTTCACAGATGTCCCAATAGATTCACATATGTCCCAGTAGTTTTACAGATGTCCCAGTAGATTCACAGATGTCCCAATAGTTCAACAGATGTCCCAGTAGTTTAACAGATGTCCCAGTAGTTTCACAGATGTCCCAGTAGGTTAACAGATGTCCCAGTAGGTTAACAGATATCCCCATAGTTTCACAGATGTCCCAATAGTTTCACAGATGTCCCAATAGGTTCACAGATGTCCCAATAATTTCACAGATGTCCCAGAAGTTTTACAGATATTCCAGTAGGTTAACAGATGTCCCCATAGTTTTACAGATGTCCCAATAATTTAACAGATGTACCAGTAGTTTCACAGATGTCCCAGTAGTTTCACAGATGTCCCAATAGTTTCACAGATGTCCCAATAAGTTCACATATGTCCCACTAGTGTCACAGATCACCCAGTCGTTTCACAGATGCCCCAATAGTTTCACATATGTCCCATTAGTTTCACAGATGTCCCCATAGTTTTACAGATGTCCCAATAATTTAACAGATGTACCAGTAGTTTCACAGATGTCCCAATAAGTTCACATATGTCCCAGTAGTTTCACAGATCACCCAGTCGTTTCACAGATGCCCCAATAGTTTCACATATGTCCCATTAGTTTCACAGATGTCCCCATAGTTTCACAGATGTCCCAATAATTTAACAGATGTACCAGTAGTTTCACAGATGTCCCAATACTTTAACAGATGTCCCAAATAGTTTCACAGATGTCCCAATAGTTTCACAGATGTCCCAGAAGTTTAACAGATGTCCCAATAGTTTAACAGATGTCCCAGTTGTTTCACATATGTCTCAATAGTTTCACAGATGTCCCAATAGTTTCACAGATGTCCCAATAGGTTCACATATGTCCCAGTAGTTTTACAGATGTCCCAGTAGATTCACAGATGTCCCAATAGTTCAACAGATGTCCCAGTAGATTAACAGATGTCCCAATAGTTTCACAGATGTCCCAGTAGGTTAACAGATGTCCCCATAGTTTCACAGATGTCCCAATAGTTTCACAGATGTCCCAGTAGTTTTACAGATATCCCAGTAGGTTAACAGATGTCCCCATAGTTTCACAGATGTACCAGTAGTTTCACAGATGTCCCAATAGTTTCACAGATGTCCCAATAGTTTCACACATTTCCCAATAGTTTCACATATGTCCCAGTAGTTTTACAGATGTCCCAATAGTTTCACAGATGTCCCAATAGTTTCACAGATGTCCCAATAGTTTCACAGATGTCCCAATAAGTTCACATATGTCCCACTAGTGTCACAGATCACCCAGTCGTTTCACAGATGCCCCAATAGTTTCACATATGTCCCATTAGTTTCACAGATGTCCCCATAGTTTTACAGATGTCCCAATAATTTAACAGATGTACCAGTAGTTTCACAGATGTCCCAATAGTTTCACAGATGTCCCAATAAGTTCACATATGTCCCACTAGTGTCACAGATCACCCAGTCGTTTCACAGATGCCCCAATAGTTTCACATATGTCCCATTAGTTTCACAGATGTCCCCATAGTTTTACAGATGTCCCAATAATTTAACATGTACCAGTAGTTTGACAGATGTCCTAATAGTTTCACATATGTCCCCATAGTTTCACAGATGTCCCAATAGTTTCACATATGTCCCATTAGTTTCACAGATGTCCCCATAGATTCACAGATGTCCCAATAAGTTCACATATGTCCCAGTAGTGTCACAGATCACCCAGTCGTTTCACAGATGCCCCAATAGTTTCACATATGTCCCATTAGATTCACAGATGTCCCAATAATTTCACAGATGTACCAGTAGTTTCACAGATGTCCCAATAGTTTCACAGATGTCCCAATAGTTTCACAGATGTCCCAGGAGTTTTACAGATATTCCAGTAGGTTAACAGATGTCCCCATAGTTTCACAGATGTCCCAATAGTTTCACAGATGTCCCAATAGTTTCACAGATGTCCCAATAAGTTCACATATGTCCCAATAGTGTCACAGATCACCCAGTCGTTTCACAGATGCCCCAATAGTTTCACATATGTCCCATTAGTTTCACAGATGTCCCCATAGTTTTACAGATGTCCCAATAATTTAACAGATGTACCAGTAGTTTAACAGATGTCCCAATAGTTTAACAGATGTCCCAGTTGTTTCACAGATGTCTCAATAGTTTCACAGATGTCCCAATAGATTCACATATGTCCCAGTAGTTTTACAGATGTCCCAGTAGATTCACAGATGTCCCAATAGTTCAACAGATGTCCCAGTAGTTTAACAGATGTCCCAGTAGTTTCACAGATGTCCCAGTAGGTTAACAGATGTCCCAGTAGGTTAACAGATATCCCCATAGTTTCACAGATGTCCCAATAGTTTCACAGATGTCCCAATAGGTTCACAGATGTCCCAATAATTTCACAGATGTCCCAGAAGTTTTACAGATATTCCAGTAGGTTAACAGATGTCCCCATAGTTTTACAGATGTCCCAATAATTTAACAGATGTACCAGTAGTTTCACAGATGTCCCAGTAGTTTCACAGATGTCCCAATAGTTTCACAGATGTCCCAATAAGTTCACATATGTCCCACTAGTGTCACAGATCACCCAGTCGTTTCACAGATGCCCCAATAGTTTCACATATGTCCCATTAGTTTCACAGATGTCCCCATAGTTTTACAGATGTCCCAATAATTTAACAGATGTACCAGTAGTTTCACAGATGTCCCAATAGTTTCACAGATGTCCCAATAAGTTCATATATGTCCCACTAGTGTCACAGATCACCCAGTCGTTTCACAGATGCCCCAATAGTTTCACATATGTCCCATTAGTTTCACAGATGTCCCCATAGTTTTACAGATGTCCCAATAATTTAACATGTACCAGTAGTTTGACAGATGTCCTAATAGTTTCACAGATGTCCCCATAGATTCACAGATGTCCCAATAAGTTCACATATGTCCCAGTAGTGTCACAGATCACCCAGTCGTTTCACAGATGCCCCAATAGTTTCACATATGTCCCATTAGTTTCACAGATGTCCCAATAATTTCACAGATGTACCAGTAGTTTCACAGATGTCCCAATAGTTTCACAGATGTCCCAATAGTTTCACAGATGTCCCAGGAGATTTACAGATATTCCAGTAGGTTAACAGATGTCCCCATAGTTTCACAGATGTCCCAATAGTTTCACAGATGTCCCAATAGTTTCACAGATGTCCCAATAAGTTCACATATGTCCCACTAGTGTCACAGATCACCCAGTCGTTTCACAGATGCCCCAATAGTTTCACATATGTCCCATTAGTTTCACAGATGTCCCCATAGTTTTACAGATGTCCCAATAATTTAACAGATGTACCAGTAGTTTAACAGATGTCCCAATAGTTTAACAGATGTCCCAGTTGTTTCACAGATGTCTCAATAGTTTCACAGATGTCCCAATAGTTTCACAGATGTACCAATAGGTTCACAGATGTCCCAATAATTTCACAGATGTCCCAGAAGTTTTACAGATATTCCAGTAGGTTAACAGATGTCCCCATAGTTTTACAGATGTCCCAATAATTTAACAGATGTACCAGTAGTTTCACAGATGTCCCAGTAGTTTCACAGATGTCCCAATAGTTTCACAGATGTCCCAATAAGTTCACATATGTCCCACTAGTGTCACAGATCACCCAGTCATTTCACAGATGCCCCAATAGTTTCACATATGTCCCATTAGTTTCACAGATGTCCCCATAGTTTTACAGATGTCCCAATAATTTAACAGATGTACCAGTAGTTTAACAGATGTCCCAATAGTTTAACAGATGTCCCAGTTGTTTCACAGATGTCTCAATAGTTTCACAGATGTCCCAATAGATTCCCATATGTCCCAGTAGTTTTACAGATGTCTCAGTAGATTCACAGATGTCCCAATAGTTCAACAGATGTCCCAGTAGTTTAACAAATGTCCCAGTAGTTTCACAGATGTCCCAGTAGGTTAACAGATGTCCCAGTAGGTTAACAGATATCCCCATAGTTTCACAGATGTCCCAATAGTTTCACAGATGTCCCAATAGGTTCACATATGTCCCAGTAGTTTCACAGATGCCCCAATAGTTTCACATATGTCCCATTAGTTTCACAGATGTCCCCATAGTTTCACAGATGTCCCAATAATTTCACAGATGTACCAGTAGTTTCACAGATGTCCCAATAGTTTCACAGATGTCCCCATAGTTTCACAGATGTCCCAATAGTTTCAAAGATGTCCTAGTAGTTTTACAGATGTCCCAGTAGTTTCACAGATGATCCCAGTAGTTTCACAGATGCCCCAATAGTTTCACATATGTCCCATTAGTTGCACAGATGTCCCCATAGTTTCACAGATGTCCCAATAGTTTCACAGATGTCCCAATAAGTTCACATATGTCCCACTAGTGTCACAGATCACCCAGTCGTTTCACAGATGCCCCAATAGTTTCACATATGTTCCATTAGTTTCACAGATGTCCCCATAGTTTTACAGATGTCCCAATAATTTAACATGTACCAGTAGTTTCACAGATGTCCTAATAGTTTCACATATGTCCCATTAGTTTCACAGATGTCCCCATAGCTTCATTGATGTCCCAATAGTTTCACAGATGTCCCAATAGTTTCACAGATGTCCCAATAATTTAACATGTACCAGTAGTTTCACAGATGTCCTAATAGTTTCACATATGTCCCATTAGTTTCACAGATGTCCCCATAGCTTCACAGATGTCCCAAAAGTTTCACAGATGTCCCAATAGTTTCACAGATGTCCCAATAAGTTCACATATGTCCCAGTAGTTTCACAGATCACCCAGTTGTTTCACAGATGCCCCAATAGTTTCAAATATGTCCCATTAGTTTCACAGATGTCCCCATAGTTTCACAGATGTCCCAATAATTTCACAGATGTACCAGTAGTTTCACAGATGTCCCAATAGTTTCACAGATGTCCCAATAGTTTCACAGATGTCCCAGGAGTTTTACAGATATTCCAGTAAGTTAACAGATGTCCCCATAGTTTCACAGATGTCCCAATAGTTTCAAAGATGTCCCAGTAGTTTTACAGATGTCCCAGTAGTTTCACAGATGATCCCAGTAGTTTCACAGATGCCCCAATAGTTTCACATATGTCCCATTAGTTGCACAATGTCCCCATAGTTTCACAGATGTCCCAATAGTTTCACAGATGTCCCAATAGTTTCACAGATGTCCCAATAAGTTCACATATGTCCCACTAGTGTCACAGATCACCCAGTCGTTTCACAGATGCCCCAATAGTTTCACATATGTCCCATAAGTTTCACAGATGTCCCCATAGTTTTACAGATGTCCCAATAATTTAACAGATGTACCAGTAGTTTCACAGATGTCCCAATAGTTTCACATATGTCCCATTAGTTTCACAGATGTCCCCATAGTTTCACAGATGTCCCAATAGTTTCACAGATGTCCCAATAGTTTCACAGATGTCCCAATAAGTTCACATATGTCCCAGTAGTTTCACAGATCACACAGTCGTTTCACAGATGCCCCAATAGTTTCACATATGTCCCATTAGTTTCACAGATGTCCCCATAGTTTCACAGATGTCCCAGTAGTTTAACAGATGTCCCAGTAGTTCCACAGATGTCCCAGTAGGTTAACAGATGTCCCCATAGTTTCACAGATGTCCCAAAAGTTTCACAGATGTCCCAATAGGTTCACATATGTCCCAGTAGTTTCACAGATGCCCCAATAGTTTCACATATGTCCCATTAGTTTCACAGATGTCCCCATAGTTTCACAGATGTCCCAATAATTTCACAGATGTACCAGTAGTTTTACAGATGTCCCAATAGTTTAACAGATGTCCCAAATAGTTTCACAGATGTCCCAATAGATTCACAGATGTCCCAATAGTTTCACAGATTTCCCAATAGTTTCACAGATGTCCCAATAGTTTCACAGATGTCCCAGAAGTTTTACAGATATTCCAGTAGGTTAACAGATTTCCCCATAGTTTCACAGATGTCCCAATAGTTTCAAAGATGTCCCAGTAGTTTTACAGATGTCCCGCTAGTTTCACAGATGATCCCAGTAGTTTCACAGATGCCCCAATAGTTTCACATATGTCCCATTAGTTTCACAGATGTCCCCAAAGTTTCACAGATGTCCCAATAGTTTCAAAGATGTCCCAATAGTTTCACAGATGTCCCAATAAGTTCACATATGTCCCAGTAGTTTCACAGATCACCCAGTCGTTTCACAGATGCCCCAATAGTTTCACATATGTCCCATTAGTTTCACAGATGTCCCCATAGTTTCACAGATGTCCCAATAATTTAACAGATGTACCAGTAGTTTCACAGATGTCCCAATACTTTAACAGATGTCCCAAATAGTTTCACAGATGTCCCAATAGTTTCACAGATGTCCCAGAAGTTTAACAGATGTCCCAATAGTTTAACAGATGTCCCAGTTGTTTCACAGATGTCTCAATAGTTTCACAAATGTCCCAATAGTTTCACAGATGTCCCAATAGGTTCACATATGTCCCAGTAGTTTTACAGATGTCCCAGTAGATTCACAGATGTCCCAATAGTTCAACAGATGTCCCAGTAGATTAACAGATGTCCCAATAGTTTCACAGATGTCCCAGTAGGTTAACAGATGTCCCCATAGTTTCACAGATGTCCCAATAGTTTCACAGATGTCCCAGTAGTTTTACAGATATCCCAGTAGGTTAACAGATGTCCCCATAGTTTCACAGATGTACCAGTAGTTTCACAGATGTCCCAATAGTTTCACAGATGTCCCAATAGTTTCACACATTTCCCAATAGTTTCACATATGTCCCAGTAGTTTTACAGATGTCCCAATTGTTTCACAGATGTCCCAATAGTTTCACAGATGTCCCAATAGTTTCACAGATGTCCCAATAAGTTCACATATGTACCACTAGTGTCACAGATCACCCAGTCGTTTCACAGATGCCCCAATAGTTTCACATATGTCCCATTAGTTTCACAGATGTCCCCATAGTTTTACAGATGTCCCAATAATTTAACAGATGTACCAGTAGTTTAACAGATGTCCCAATAGTTTAACAGATGTCCCAGTTGTTTCACAGATGTCTCAATAGTTCCACAGATGTCCCAATAGATTCACATATGTCCCAGTAGTTTTACAGATGTCCCAGTAGATTCACAGATGTCCCAATAGGTTCACATATGTCCCAGTAGTTTCACAGATGCCCCAATAGTTTCACATATGTCCCATTAGTTTCACAGATGTCCCCATAGTTTCACAGATGTCCCAATAATTTCACAGATGTACCAGTAGTTTCACAGATGTCCCAATAGTTTCACAGATGTCCCAATAGTTTCACAGATGTCCCAGAAGTTTTACAGATATTCCAGTAGGTTAACAGATGTCCCCATAGTTTCACAGATGTCCCAATAGTTTCAAAGATGTCCCAGTAGTTTTATAGATGTCCCAGTAGTTTCACAGATGATCCCAGTAGTTTCACAGATGCCCCAATAGTTTCACATATGTCCCATTAGTTGCACAATGTCCCCATAGTTTCACAGATGTCCCAATAGTTTCACAGATGTCCCAATAGTTTCACAGATGTCCCAATAAGTTCACATATGTCCCACTAGTGTCACAGATCACCCAGTCGTTTCACAGATGCCCCAATAGTTTCACATATGTCCCATTAGTTTCACAGATGTCCCCATAGTTTTACAGATGTCCCAATAATTTAACAGATGTACCAGTAGTTTTACAGATGTCCCAATAGTTTCACATACGTCCCATTAGTTTAACAGATGTCCCAGAAGTTTCACAGATGTCCCAGTAGGTTAACAGATGTCCCCATAGTTTCACAGATGTCCCAAAAGTTTCACAGATGTCCCAATAGGTTCACATATGTCCCAGTAGTTTCACAGATGCCCCAATAGTTTCACATATGTCCCATTAGTTTCACAGATGTCCCCATAGTTTCACAGATGTCCCAATAATTTCACAGATGTACCAGTAGTTTCACAGATGTCCCAATAGTTTAACAGATGTCCCAAATAGTTTCACAGATGTCCCAATAGATTCACAGATGTCCCAATAGTTTTACAGATTTCCCAATAGTTTCACAGATGTCCCAATAGTTTCACAGATGTCCCAGAAGTTTTACAGATATTCCAGTAGGTTAACAGATGTCCCCATAGTTTCACAGATGTCCCAATAGTTTCAAAGATGTCCCAGTAGTTTTACAGATGTCCCGCTAGTTTCACAGATGATCCCAGTAGTTTCACAGATGCCCCAATAGTTTCACATATGTCCCATTAGTTTCACAGATGTCCCCATAGTTTCACAGATGTCCCAATAGTTTCACAGATGTCCCAATAGTTTCACAGATGTCCCAATAAGTTCACATATGTCCCAGTAGTTTCACAGATCACCCAGTCGTTTCACAGATGCCCGAATAGTTTCACATATGTCCCATTAGTTTCACAGATGTCCCCATAGTTTCACAGATGTCCCAATAATTTAACAGATGTACCAGTAGATTCACAGATGTCCCAATACTTTAACAGATGTCCCAAATAGTTTCACAGATGTCCCAATAGTTTCACAGATGTCCCAGAAGTTTAACAGATGTCCCAATAGTTTAACAGATGTCCCAGTTGTTTCACAGTTGTCTCAATAGTTTCACAGATGTCCCAATAGGTTCACATGTGTCCCAGTAGTTTTACAGATGTCCCAGTAGATTCACAGATGTCCCAATAGTTCAACAGATGTCCCAGTAGATTAACAGATGTCCCAATAGTTTCACAGATGTCCCAGTAGGTTAACAGATGTCCCCATAGTTTCACAGATGTCCCAATAGTTTCACAGATGTCCCAGTAGTTTTACAGATATCCCAGTAGGTTAACAGATTTCCCCATAGTTTCACAGATGTACTAGTAGTTTCACAGATGTCCCAATAGTTTCACAGATGTCCCAATAGTTTCACACATTTCCCAATAGTTTCACATATGTCCTAGTAGTTTTACAGATGTCCCAATAGTTTCACAGATGTCCCAATAATTTAACAGATGTACCAGTAGTTTCACAGATGTCCCAATAGTTTAACAGATGTCCCAAATAGTTTCACAGATGTCCCAATAGTTTCACAGATGTCCCCATAGTTTCACAGATGTCCCAATAGTTTCACATATGTCCCATTAGTTTCACAGATGTCCCCATAGATTCACAGATGTCCCAATAAGTTCACATATGTCCCAGTAGTGTCACAGATCACCCAGTCGTTTCACAGATGCCCCAATAGTTTCACATATGTCTCATTAGTTTCACAGATGTCCCCATAGTTTCACAGATGTCCCAATAATTTAACAGATGTTCCAGTAGTTTCACAGATGTCCCAAAAGTTTAACAGATGTCCCAAATAGTTTCACAGATGTCCCAATAGTTTCACAGATGTCCTAGGAGTTTCACAGATGTCCCAATAGTTTCACAGATGTCCCAGAAGTTTTACAGATATTCCAGTAGGTTAACAGATGTCCCCATAGTTTCACAGATGTCCCAATAGTTTCAAAGATGTCCCAGTAGTTTTACAGATGTCCCGGTAGTTTCACAGATGATCCCAGTAGTTTCACAGATGCCCCAATAGTTTCACATATGTCCCATTAGTTGCACAGATGTCCCCATAGTTTCACAGATGTCCCAATAGTTTCACAGATGTCCCAATAGTTTCACAGATGTCCAAATAAGTTCACATATGTCCCAGTAGTGTCACAGATCACCCAGTCGTTTCACAGATGCCCCAATAGTTTCACATATGTCCCATTAGTTTCACAGATGTCCCCATAGTTTCACAGATGTCCCAATAATTTAACAGATGTACCAGTAGTTTCACAGATGTCCCAATAGTTTAAGAGATGTCCCAAATAGTTTCACAGATGTCCCAATAGTTTCACAGATGTCCCAGAAGTTTAACAGATGTCCCAGTAGTGTCACAGATCACCCAGTCGTTTCACAGATGCCCCAACAGTTTCACATATGTCCCATTAGTTTCACAGATGTCCCCATAGTTTCACAGATGTCCCAACAATTTAACAGATGTACCAGTAGTTTCACAGATGTCCCAATAGTTTGACAGATGTCCCAAATAGTTTGACAGATGTCCCAATAGTTTCACAGATGTCCCAGGAGTTTAACAGATGTCCCAATAGTTTAACAGATGTCCCAGTTGTTTCACAGATGTCTCAATAGTTTCACAGATGTCCCAATAGTTTCACAGATGTCCCAATAGGTTCACATATGTCCCAGTAGTTTTACAGATGTCCCAGTAGATTCACAGATGTCCCAATAGTTCAACAGATGTCCCAGTAGTTTCACAGATGTCCCAGTAGGTTAACAGATGTCCCCATAGTTTCACAGATGTCCCAAAAGTTTCACAGATGTCCCAGTAGTTTTACAGATATCCCAGTAGGTTAACAGATGTCCCCATAGTTTCACAGATGTACCAGTAGTTTCACAGATGTCCCAATAGTTTCACAGATGTCCCAATAGTTTCACACATTTCCCAATAGTTTCACATATGTCCCAGTAGTTTTACAGATGTCCCAATAGTTTCACAGATGTCCCAATAATTTAACAGATGTACCAGTAGTTTCACAGATGTCCCAATAGTTTAACAGATGTCCCAAATAGTTTCACAGATGTCCCAATAGTTTCAAAGATGTCCCCATAGTTTCACAGATGTCCCAATAGTTTCACATATGTCCCATTAGTTTCACAGATGTCCCCATAGATTCACAGATGTCCCAATAAGTTCACATATGTCCCAGTAGTGTCACAGATCACCCAGTAGTTTCACAGATGCCCCAATAGTTTCACATATGTCCCATTAGTTTCACAGATGTCCCCATAGTTTCACAGATTTCCCAATAATTTCCCAGATGTTCCAGTAGTTTCACAGATGTCCCAATAGTTTAACAGATGTCCCAAATAGTTTCACAGATGTCCCCATAGTTTCACAGATGTCCCAATAATTTCACAGATGTCCCAATAGGTTCACATATGTCCCAGTAGTTTCACAGATGCCCCAATAGTTTCACATATGTCCCATTAGTTTCACAGATGTCTCAATACTTTCACAGATGTCCCAATAGTTTAACAGATGTCCCAGTTGTTTCACAGATGTCTCAATATTTTCACAGATGTCCCAATAGTTTCACAGATGTCCCAATAGGTTCACATATGTCCCAGTAGTTTAACAGATGTCCCAGTAGTTTCACAGATGTCCCAGTAGGTTAACAGATGTCCCCATAGTTTCACAGATGTCCCAATAGTTTCACAGATGTCCCAGTAGTTTTACAGATATCCCAGTAGGTTAACAGATGTCCCCATAGTTTCACAGATGTACCAGTAGTTTCACAGATGTCCCAATAGTTTCACAGATGTCGCAATAGTTTCACACATTTCCCAATAGTTTCACATATGTTCCAATAGTTTCACAGATGTCCCAATAGGTTCACATATGTCCCAGTAGTTTCACAGATCACCCAGTAGTTTCACAGATGCCCCAATAGTTTCACATATGTCCCATTAGTTTCACAGATGTCCCCATAGTTTCACAGATTTCCCAATAATTTCACAGATGTACCAGTAGTTTCACAGATGTCCCAATAGTTTAACAGATGTCCCAAATAGTTTCACAGATGTCCCCATAGTTTCACAGATGTCCCAATAATTTCACAGATGTCCCAATAGGTTCACATATGTCCCAGTAGTTTCACAGATGCCCCAATAGTTTCACATATGTCCCATTAGTTTCACAGATGTCCCCATAGTTTCACAGATGTCCCAATAATTTCACAGATGTACCAGTAGTTTCACAGATGTACCAATAATTTAACAGATGTCCCAAATAGTTTCACAGATGTCCAAGAAGTTTTACAGATATTCCAGTAGGTTAACAGATGTTCCCATAGTTTCACAGATGTCCCAATAGTTTCAAAGATGTCCCAGTAGTTTTACAGATGTCCCGGTAGTTTCACAGATGATCCCAGTAGTTTCACAGATGCCCCAATAGTTTCACATATGTCCCATTAGTTTCACAGATGTCCCCATAGTTTCACAGATGTACCAGTAGTTTCACAGATGTCCCAATAGTTTAACAGATGTCCCAAATAGTTTCACAGATGTCCCAATAGTTTCACAGATGTCCCAGAAGTTTAACAGATGTCCCAGTAGTGTCACAGATCACCCAGTCGTTTCACAGATGCCCCAATAGTTTCACATATGTCCCATTAGTTTCACAGATGTCCCCATAGTTTCACAGATGTCCCAATAGTTTAACAGATGTCCCAAATAGTTTGACAGATGTCCCAATAGTTTCACAGATGTCCCAGGAGTTTAACAGATGTCCCAATAGTTTAACAGATGTCCCAGTTGTTTCACAGATGTCTCAATAATTTAACAGATGTACCAGTAGTTTCACAGATGTCCCAATAGTTTAAGAGATGTCCCAAATAGTTTCACAGATGTCCCAATAGTTTCACAGATGTCCCAGAAGTTTAACAGATGTCCCAGTAGTGTCACAGATCACCCAGTCGTTTCACAGATGCCCCAACAGTTTCACATATGTCCCATTAGTTTCACAGATGTCCCCATAGTTTCACAGATGTCCCAACAATTTAACAGATGTACCAGTAGTTTCACAGATGTCCCAATAGTTTGACAGATGTCCCAAATAGTTTGACAGATGTCCCAATAGTTTCACAGATGTCCCAGGAGTTTAACAGATGTCCCAATAGTTTAACAGATGTCCCAGTTGTTTCACAGATGTCTCAATAGTTTCACAGATGTCCCAATAGTTTCACAGATGTCCCAATAGGTTCACATATGTCCCAGTAGTTTTACAGATGTCCCAGTAGATTCACAGATGTCCCAATAGTTCAACAGATGTCCCAGTAGTTTCACAGATGTCCCATTAGTTTCACAGATGTCCCCATAGATTCACAGATGTCCCAATAAGTTCACATATGTCCCAGTAGTGTCACAGATCACCCAGTCGTTTCATAGATGCCCCAATAGTTTCACATATGTCCCATTAGTTTGACAGATGTCCCAATAGTTTCACAGATGTCCCAATAGTTTCACACATTTCCCAATAGTTTCACATATGTCCCAGTAGTTTTACAGATGTCCCAATAGTTTCACAGATGTCCCAATAATTTAACAGATGTACCAGTAGTTTCACAGATGTCCCAATAGTTTAACAGATGTCCCAAATAGTTTCACAGATGTCCCAATAGTTTCAAAGATGTCCCCATAGTTTCACAGATGTCCCAATAGTTTCACATATGTCCCATTAGTTTCACAGATGTCCCCATAGATTCACAGATGTCCCAATAAGTTCACATATGTCCCAGTAGTGTCACAGATCACCCAGTAGTTTCACAGATGCCCCAATAGTTTCACATATGTCCCATTAGTTTCACAGATGTCCCCATAGTTTCACAGATTTCCCAATAATTTCCCAGATGTTCCAGTAGTTTCACAGATGTCCCAATAGTTTAACAGATGTCCCAAATAGTTTCACAGATGTCCCCATAGTTTCACAGATGTCCCAATAATTTCACAGATGTCCCAATAGGTTCACATATGTCCCAGTAGTTTCACAGATGCCCCAATAGTTTCACATATGTCCCATTAGTTTCACAGATGTCTCAATACTTTCACAGATGTCCCAATAGTTTAACAGATGTCCCAGTTGTTTCACAGATGTCTCAATATTTTCACAGATGTCCCAATAGTTTCACAGATGTCCCAATAGGTTCACATATGTCCCAGTAGTTTAACAGATGTCCCAGTAGTTTCACAGATGTCCCAGTAGGTTAACAGATGTCCCCATAGTTTCACAGATGTCCCAATAGTTTCACAGATGTCCCAGTAGTTTTACAGATATCCCAGTAGGTTAACAGATGTCCCCATAGTTTCACAGATGTACCAGTAGTTTCACAGATGTCCCAATAGTTTCACAGATGTCGCAATAGTTTCACACATTTCCCAATAGTTTCACATATGTTCCAATAGTTTCACAGATGTCCCAATAGGTTCACATATGTCCCAGTAGTTTCACAGATCACCCAGTAGTTTCACAGATGCCCCAATAGTTTCACATATGTCCCATTAGTTTCACAGATGTCCCCATAGTTTCACAGATTTCCCAATAATTTCACAGATGTACCAGTAGTTTCACAGATGTCCCAATAGTTTAACAGATGTCCCAAATAGTTTCACAGATGTCCCCATAGTTTCACAGATGTCCCAATAATTTCACAGATGTCCCAATAGGTTCACATATGTCCCAGTAGTTTCACAGATGCCCCAATAGTTTCACATATGTCCCATTAGTTTCACAGATGTCCCCATAGTTTCACAGATGTCCCAATAATTTCACAGATGTACCAGTAGTTTCACAGATGTCCCAATAATTTAACAGATGTCCCAAATAGTTTCACAGATGTCCAAGAAGTTTTACAGATATTCCAGTAGGTTAACAGATGTTCCCATAGTTTCACAGATGTCCCAATAGTTTCAAAGATGTCCCAGTAGTTTTACAGATGTCCCGGTAGTTTCACAGATGATCCCAGTAGTTTCACAGATGCCCCAATAGTTTCACATATGTCCCATTAGTTTCACAGATGTCCCCATAGTTTCACAGATGTACCAGTAGTTTCACAGATGTCCCAATAGTTTAACAGATGTCCCAAATAGTTTCACAGATGTCCCAATAGTTTCACAGATGTCCCAGAAGTTTAACAGATGTCCCAGTAGTGTCACAGATCACCCAGTCGTTTCACAGATGCCCCAATAGTTTCACATATGTCCCATTAGTTTCACAGATGTCCCCATAGTTTCACAGATGTCCCAATAGTTTAACAGATGTCCCAAATAGTTTGACAGATGTCCCAATAGTTTCACAGATGTCCCAGGAGTTTAACAGATGTCCCAATAGTTTAACAGATGTCCCAGTTGTTTCACAGATGTCTCAATAATTTCACAGATGTCCCAATAGTTTCACAGATGTCCCAATAGGTTCACATATGTCCCAGTAGTTTTACAGATGTCCCAGTACATTCACAGATGTCCCAATAGTTCAACAGATGTCCCAGTAGTTTCACAGATGTCCCAGTAGGTTAACAGATGTCCCCATAGTTTCACAGATGTCCCAATAGTTTCACAGATGTCCCAGTAGTTTTACAGATATCCCAGTAGGTTAACAGATGTCCCCATAGTTTCACAGATGTACCAGTAGTTTCACAGATGTCCCAATAGTTTCACAGATGTCCCAATAGTTTCACACATTTCCCAATAGTTTCACATATGTCCCAGTAGTTTTACAGATGTCCCAATAGTTTCACAGATGTCCCAATAATTTAACAGATGTACCAGTAGTTTCACAGATGTCCCAATAGTTTAACAGATGTCCCAAATAGTTTCACAGAAGTCCCAATAGTTTCACAGATGTCCCCATAGTTTCACAGATGTCCCAATAGTTTCACATATGTCCCATTAGTTTCACAGATGTCTCCATAGATTCACAGATGTCCCAATAAGTTCACATATGTCCCAGTAGTGTCACAGATCACCCAGTCGTTTCATAGATGCCCCAATAGTTTCACATATGTCCCATTAGTTTGACAGATGTCCCAATAGTTTCACAGATATCCCAGGAGTTTAACAGATGTCCCAGTAGATTCACAGATGTCCCAATAGTTCAACAGATGTCCCAGTAGTTTCACAGATGTCCCAATAGTTTCACAGATGTCCCAATAGGTTCACATATGTCCCAGTAGTTTTACAGATGTCCCAGTAGATTCACAGATGTCCCAATAGTTCAACAGATGTCCCAGTAGTTTCACAGATGTCCCAGTAGGTTAACAGATGTCCCCATAGTTTCACAGATGTCCCAATAGTTTCACAGATGTCCCAGTAGTTTCACAGATGTCCCAATAGTTTAACACATGTCCCAAATAGTTTCACAGATGTCCCAGTAGTTTCACAGATGTCCCAGTAGTTTCACAGATGTCCTAATAGTTTCAAAGATGTCCCAGTAGTTTCACAGATGTCCCAATAGTTTAACAGATGTCCCAAATAGTTTCACAGATGTCCCAATAGTTTCACAGATGTCCCAGTAGTTTCACAGCTGCCCCAATAGTTTCACATATGTCCCATTAGTTTCACAGATGTCCCAATAAGTTCACATATGTCCCAGTAGTGTCACAGATCACCCAGTCGTTTCACAGATGCCCCAATAGTTTCACCTATGTCCCATTAGTTTCACAGATGTCCCCATAGTTTCACAGATGTCCCAATAATTTAACAGATGTACCAGTAGTTTCACAGATGTCCCAATAGTTTAACAGATGTCCCAAATAGTTTGACAGATGTCCCAATAGTTTCACAGATGTCCCAGGAGTTTAACAGATGTCCCAGTAGATTCACAGATGTCCCAATAGTTCAACAGATGTCCCAGTAGTTTCACAGATGTCCCAATAGTTTCACAGATGTCCCAATAGGTTCACATATGTCCCAGTAGTCTTACAGATGTCCCAGTAGATTCACAGATGTCCCAATAGTTCAACAGATGTCCCAGTAGTTTCACAGATGTCCCAGTAGGTTAACAGATGTCCCCATAGTTTCACAGATGTCCCAATAGTTTCACAGATGTCCCAGTCGTTTCACAGATGTCCCAATAGTTTAACACATGTCCCAAATAGTTTCACAGATGTCCCAGTAGTTTCACAGATGTCCCAGTAGTTTCACAGATGTCCCAATAGTTTCACAGATGTCCCAGTAGTTTCACAGATGTCCCAATAGTTTAACAGATGTCCCAAATAGTTTCACAGATGTCCCAATAGTTTCACAGATGTCCCAGTAGTTTCACAGATGCCCCAATAGTTTCACATATGTCCCATTAGTTTCACAGATGTCCCAATAAGTTCACATATGTCCCAGTAGTGTCACAGATCACCCAGTCGTTTCACAGATGCCCCAATAGTTTCACATATGTCCCATTAGTTTTACAGATGTCCCCATAGTTTCACAGATGTCCCAATAATTTAACAGATGTACCAGTAGTTTCACAGATGTCCCAATAGTTTAACAGATGTCCCAAATAGTTTGACAGATGTCCCAATAGTTTCACAGATGTCCCAGGAGTTTAACAGATGTCCCAATAGTTTAACAGATGTCCCAGTTGTTTCACAGATGTCCCAGTAGTTTCACAGATGTCCCAATAGTTTCACAGATGTCCCAATAGGTTCACATATGTCCCAGTAGTTTTACAGATGTCCCAGTAGATTCACAGATGTCCCAATAGTTCAACAGATGTCCCAGTAGTTTCACAGATGTCCCAGTAGGTTAACAGATGTCCCCATAGTTTCACAGATGTCCCAATAGTTTCACAGATGTCCCAGTAGTTTTACAGATATCCCAGTAGGTTAACAGATGTCCCCATAGTTTCACAGATGTACCAGTAGTTTCACAGATGTCCCAATAGTTTCACAGATGTCCCAATAGTTTCACACATTTCCCAATAGTTTGACATATGTCCCAATAATTTAACAGATGTACCAGTAGTTTCACAGATGTCCCAATAGTTTTAACAGATGTCCCAAATAGTTTCACAGATGTCCCAATAGTTTCACAGATGTCCCCATAGTTTCACAGATGTCCCAATAGTTTCACATATGTCCCATTAGTTTCACAGATGTCCCCATAGATTCACAGATGTCCCAATAAGTTCACATATGTCCCAGTAGTGTCACAGATCACCCAGTCGTTTCACAGATGCCCCAATAGTTTCACATATGTCCCATTAGTTTCACAGATGTCCCCATAGTTTCACAGATGTCCCAATAATTTAACAGATGTACCAGTAGTTTCACAGATGTCCCAATAGTTTAACAGATGTCCCAAATAGTTTCACAGATGTCCCAATAGTTTCACAGATGTCCCAGGAGTTTCACAGATGTCCCAGGAGTTTCACAGATGTCCCAATAGTTTCACAGATGTCCCAGAAGTTTTACAGATATTCCAGTAGGTTAACAGATGTCCCCATAGTTTCACAGATGTCCCAATAGTTTCAAAGATGTCCCAGTAGTTTTACAGATGTCCCGGTAGTTTCACAGATGATCCCAGTAGTTTCACAGAGGCCCCAATAGTTTCACATATGTCCCATTAGTTGCACAGATGTCCCCATAGTTTCACAGATGTCCCAATAGTTTCACAGATGTCCCAGAAGTTTAACAATGTCCCAGTAGTGTCACAGATCACCCAGTCGTTTCACAGATGCCCCAATAGTTTCACATATGTCCCATTAGTTTCACAGATGTCCCCATAGTTTCACAGATGTCCCAATAATTTAACAGATGTACCAGTAGTTTCACAGATGTCCCAATAGTTTAACAGATGTCCCAAATAGTTTGACAGATGTCCCAATAGTTTCACAGATGTCCCAGGAGTTTAACAGATGTCCCAATAGTTTAACAGATGTCCCAGTTGTTTCACAGATGTCTCAATAGTTTCACAGATGTCCCAATAGTTTCACAGATGTCCCAATAGGTTCACATATGTCCCAGTAGTTTTACAGATGTCCCAGTTGATTCACAGATGTCCCAATAGTTCAACAGATATCCCAGTAGTTTCACAGATGTCCCAGTAGGTTAACAGATGTCCCCATAGTTTCACAGATGTCCCAATAGTTTCACAGATGTCCCAGTAGTTTTACAGATATCCCAGTAGGTTAACAGATGTCCCCATAGTTTCACAGATGTACCAGTAGTTTCACAGATGTCCCAATAGTTTCACAGATGTCCCAATAGTTTCACACATTTCCCAATAGTTTCACATATGTCCCAGTAGTTTTACAGATGTCCCAATAGTTTCACAGATGTCCCAATAATTTAACAGATGTACCAGTAGTTTCACATATGTCCCAATAGTTTAACAGATGTCCCAAATAGTTTCACAGATGTCCCAATAGTTTCACGGATGTCCCCATAGTTTCACAGATGTCCCAATAGTTTCACATATGTCCCATTAGTTTCACAGATGTCCCCATAGATTCACAGATGTCCCAATAAGTTCACATATGTCCCAGTAGTGTCACAGATCACCCAGTCGTTTCACAGATGCCCAAATAGTTTCACATATGTCCCATTAGTTTCACAGATGTCCCCATAGTTTCACAGATGTCCCAATAATTTAACAGATTTACCAGTAGTTTCACAGATGTCCCAATAGTTTAACAGATGTCCCAAATAGTTTGACAGATGTCCCAATAGTTTCACAGATGTCCCAGGAGTTTAACAGATGTCCCAATAGTTTAACAGATGTCCCAGTTGTTTCACAGATGTCTCAATAGTTTCACAGATGTCCCAATAGTTTCACAGATGTCCCAATAGGTTCACATATGTCCCAGTAGTTTTACAGATGTCCCAGTAGATTCACAGATGTCCCAATAGTTCAACAGATGTCCCAGTAGTTTCACAGATGTCCCAGTAGGTTAACAGATGTCCCCATAGTTTCACAGATGTCCCAATAGTTTCACAGATGTCCCACTAGTTTTACAGATATCCCAGTAGGTTAACAGATGTCCCCATAGTTTCACAGATGTA
The DNA here is from genome assembly GCF_048934315.1 of Petromyzon marinus. Classification (NCBI taxonomy): domain Eukaryota; kingdom Metazoa; phylum Chordata; class Hyperoartia; order Petromyzontiformes; family Petromyzontidae; genus Petromyzon; species Petromyzon marinus. The sequence continues at coordinate 420,389 of NW_027423168.1, forward strand.
CCAGTAGTTTCACAGATGTCCCAATAGTTTCACAGATGTCCCAATAGTTTCACACATTTCCCAATAGTTTCACATATGTCCCAGTAGTTTTACAGATGTCGCAATAGTTTCACAGATGTCCCAATAATTTAACAGATGTACCAGTAGTTTCACAGATGTCCCAATAGTTTAACAGATGTCCCAAATAGTTTCACAGATGTCCCAATAGTTTCACGGATGTCCCCATAGTTTCACAGATGTCCCAATAGTTTCACATATGTCCCATTAGTTTCACAGATGTCCCCATAGATTCACAGATGTCCCAATAAGTTCACATATGTCCCAGTAGTGTCACAGATCACCCAGTCGTTTCACAGATGCCCAAATAGTTTCACATATGTCCCATTAGTTTCACAGATGTCCCCATAGTTTCACAGATATCCCAATAATTTAACAGATGTACCAGTAGTTTCACAGATGTCCCAATAGTTTAACAGATGTCCCAAATAGTTTGACAGATGTCCCAATAGTTTCACAGATGTCCCAGGAGTTTAACAGATGTCCCAATAGTTTAACAGATGTCCCAGTTGTTTCACAGATGTCTCAATAGTTTCACAGATGTCCCAATAGTTTCACAGATGTCCCAATAGGTTCACATATGTCCCAGTAGTTTTACAGATGTCCCAGTAGATTCACAGATGTCCCAATAGTTCAACAGATGTCCCAGTAGTTTCACAGATGTCCCAGTAGGTTAACAGATGTCCCCATAGATTCACAGATGTCCCAATAGTTTCACAGATGTCCCACTAGTTTTACAGATATCCCAGTAGGTTAACAGATGTCCCCATAGTTTCACAGATGTACCAGTAGTTTCACAGATGTCCCAATAGTTTCACAGATGTCCCAATAGTTTCACACATTTCCCAATAGTTTCACATATGTCCCAGTAGTTTTGCAGATGTCCCAATAGTTTCACAGATGTCCCAATAATTTAACAAATGTACCAGTAGTTTCACAGATGTCCCAATAGTTTAACAGATGTCCCAAATAGTTTCACAGATGTCCCAATAGTTTCACAGATGTCCCCATAGTTTCACAGATGTCCCAATAGTTTCACATATGTCCCATTAGTTTCACAGATGTCCCCATAGATTCACAGATGTCCCAATAAGTTCACATATGTCCCAATAGTGTCACAGATCACCCAGTCATTTCACAGATGCCCCAATAGTTTCACATATGTCCCATTAGTTTCACAGATGTCCCCATAGTTTCACAGATGTTCCAATAATTTAACAGATGTACCAGTAGTTTCACAGATGTCCCAATAGTTTAACAGATGTCCCAAATAGTTTCACAGATGTCCCAATAGTTTCACAGATGTCCCAATAGTTTCACATATGTCCCATTAGTTTCACAGATGTCCCCATAGATTCACAGATGTCCCAATAAGTTCACATATGTCCCAGTAGTGTCACAGATCACCCAGTCGTTTCACAGATGCCCAAATAGTTTCACATATGTCCCATTAGTTTCACAGATGTCCCCATAGTTTCACAGATGTCCCAATAATTTAACATATGTACCAGTAGTTTCACAGATGTCCCAATAGTTTAACAGATGTCCCAAATAGTTTGACAGATGTCCGAATAGTTTCACAGATGTCCCAGGAGTTTAACAGATGTCCCAATAGTTTAACAGATGTCCCAGTTGTTTCACAGATGTTTCAATAGTTTCACAGATGTCCCAGTAGATTCACAGATGTCCCAATAGTTCAACAGATGTCCCAGTAGTTTCACAGATGTCCCAGTAGGTTAACAGATTTCCCCATAGTTTCACAGATGTCCCAATAGTTTCACAGATGTCCCAGTAGTTTTACAGATATCCCAGTAGGTTAACAGATGTCCCCATAGTTTCACAGATGTACCAGTAATTTCACAGATGTCCCAATAGTTTCACAGATGTCCCAATAGTTTCACACATTTCCCAATAGATTCACATATGTCCCAGTAGTTTTACAGATGTCCCAATAGTTTCACAGATGTCCCAATAATTTAACAGATGTACCAGTAGTTTCACAGATGTCCCAATAGTTTAACAGATGTCCCAAATAGTTTCCCAGATGTCCCAATAGTTTAACAGATGTCCCCATAGTTTCACAGATGTCCCAATAGTTTCACATATGTCCCATTAGTTTCACAGATGTCCCCATAGATTCACAAATGTCCCAATAAGTTCACATATGTCCCAGTAGTGTCACAGATCACCCAGTCGTTTCACAGATGCCCCAATAGTTTCACATATGTCCCATTAGTTTCACAGATGTCCCCATAGTTTCACAGATGTTCCAATAATTTAACAGATGTACCAGTAGTTTCACAGATGTCCCAATAGTTTAACAGATGTCCCAAATAGTTTCACAGATGTCCCAATAGTTTCACAGATGTCCCAGGAGTTTCACAGATGTCCCAATAGTTTCACAGATGTCCCAGAAGTTTTACAGATTTTCCAGTAGGTTAACAGATGTCCCCATAGTTTCACAGATGTCCCAATAGTTTCAAAGATGTCCCAGTAGTTTTACAGATGTCCCGGTAGTTTCACAGATGATCCCAGTAGTTTCACAGATGCCCCAATAGTTTCACATATGTCCCATTAGTTGCACAGATGTCCCCATAGTTTCACAGATGTCCCAATAGTTTCACAGATGTCCAAATAAGTTCACATATGTCCCAGTAGTGTCACAGATCACCCAGTCGTTTCACAGATGCCCCAATAGTTTGACAGATGTCCAAATAGTTTCACAGATGTCCCAGGAGTTTAACAGATGTCCCAATAGTTTAACAGATGTCCCAGTTGTTTCACAGATGTCTCAATAGTTTGACAGATGTCCCAATAGTTTCACAGATGTCCCAATAGGTTCACATATGTCCCAGTAGTTTTACAGATGTCCCAGTAGATTCCCAGATGTCCCAATAGTTCAACAGATGTCCCAGTAGTTTAACAGATGTCCCAGTAGTTTCACAGATGTCCCAGTAGGTTAACAGATGTCCCCATAGTTTCACAGATGTCCCAATAGTTTCACAGATGTCCCAGTAGTTTTACAGATATCCCAGTAGGTTAACAGATGTCCCCATCGTTTCACAGATGTACCAGTAGTTTCACAGATGTCCCAATAGTTTCACAGATGTCGCAATAGTTTCACACATTTCCCAATAGTTTCACATATGTCCCAGTAGTTTTACAGATGTCCCAATAGTTTCACATATGTCCCATTAGTTTCACAGATGTCCCCATAGTTTCACAGATGTCCCAATACTTTCACATATGTCCCATTAGTTTCACAGATGTCCCCATAGTTTCACAGATGTCCCAATAGTTTCACAGATGTCCCAATAGTTTCACAGATGTCCCAATAGGTTCACATATGTCCCAGTAGTTTCACAGATCACCCAGTAGTTTCACAGATGCCCCAATAGTTTCACATATGTCCCATTAGTTTCACAGATGTCCCCATAGTTTCACAGATTTCCCAATAATTTCACAGATGTATCAGTAGTTTCACAGATGTCCCAATAGTTTAACAGATGTCCCAAATAGTTTCACAGATGTCCCCATAGTTTCACAGATGTCGCAATAGTTTCACAGATGTCCCAATAGGTTCACATATGTCCCAGTAGTTTCACAGATGCCCCAATAGTTTCACATATGTCCCATTAGATTCACAGATATCCCCATAGTTTCACAGATGTCCCAATAATTTCACAAATGTACCAGTAGTTTCACAGATGTCCCATTAGTTTAACAGATGTCCCAAATAATTTCACAGATGTCCCAGAAGTTTTACAGATATTCCAGTAGGTTAACAGATTTCCCCATAGTTTCACAGATGTCCCAATAGTTTCAAAGATGTCCCAGTAGTTTTACAGATGTCCCGGTTGTTTCACAGATGATCCCAGTAGTTTCACAGATGCCCCAATAGTTTCACATATGTCCCATTAGTTTCACAGATGTCCCCATAGTTTCACAGATGTACCAGTAGTTTCACAGATGTCCCAATAGTTTCACAGATGTCGCAATAGTTTCACACATTTCCCAATAGTTTCACATATGTCCCAGTAGTGTTACAGATGTCCCAATAGTTTCACATATGTCCCATTAGTTTCACAGATGTCCCCATAGTTTCACATATGTCCCAATAGTTTCACATATGTCCCATTAGTTTCACAGATGTCCCCATAGTTTCACAGATGTCCCAATAGTTTCACAGATGTCCCAATAGTTTCACAGATGTCCCAATAGGTTCACATATGTCCCAGTAGTTTCACAGATTACCCAGTAGTTTCACAGATGCCCCAATAGTTTCACATATGTCCCATTAGTTTCACAGATGTCCCCATAGTTTCACAGATTTCCCAATAATTTCACAGATGTACCAGTAGTTTCACAGATGTCCCAATAGTTTAACAGATGTCCCAAATAGTTTCACAGATGTCCCCATAGTTTCACAGATGTCCCAATAGTTTCACAGATGTCCCAATAGGTTCACATATGTCCCAGTAGTTTCACAGATGCCCCAATAGTTTCACAGATGTCCCATTAGATTCACAGATGTCCCCATAGTTTCACAGATGTCCCAATAATTTCACAAATGTACCAGTAGTTTCACAGATGTCCCAATAGTTTCACAGATGTCCCAATAGTTTCACACATTTCCCAATAGATTCACATATGTCCCAGTAGTTTTACAGATGTCCCAATAGTTTCACAGATGTCCCAATAATTTAACAGATGTACCAGTAGTTTCACAGATGTCCCAATAGTTTAACAGATGTCCCAAATAGTTTCCCAGATGTCCCAATAGTTTAACAGATGTCCCCATAGTTTCACAGATGTCCCAATAGTTTCACATATGTCCCATTAGTTTCACAGATGTCCCCATAGATTCACAAATGTCCCAATAAGTTCACATATGTCCCAGTAGTGTCACAGATCACCCAGTCGTTTCACAGATGCCCCAATAGTTTCACATATGTCCCATTAGTTTCACAGATGTCCCCATAGTTTCACAGATGTTCCAATAATTTAACAGATGTACCAGTAGTTTCACAGATGTCCCAATAGTTTAACAGATGTCCCAAATAGTTTCACAGATGTCCCAATAGTTTCACAGATGTCCCAGGAGTTTCACAGATGTCCCAATAGTTTCACAGATGTCCCAGAAGTTTTACAGATTTTCCAGTAGGTTAACAGATGTCCCCATAGTTTCACAGATGTCCCAATAGTTTCAAAGATGTCCCAGTAGTTTTACAGATGTCCCGGTAGTTTCACAGATGATCCCAGTAGTTTCACAGATGCCCCAATAGTTTCACATATGTCCCATTAGTTGCACAGATGTCCCCATAGTTTCACAGATGTCCCAATAGTTTCACAGATGTCCAAATAAGTTCACATATGTCCCAGTAGTGTCACAGATCACCCAGTCGTTTCACAGATGCCCCAATAGTTTGACAGATGTCCAAATAGTTTCACAGATGTCCCAGGAGTTTAACAGATGTCCCAATAGTTTAACAGATGTCCCAGTTGTTTCACAGATGTCTCAATAGTTTGACAGATGTCCCAATAGTTTCACAGATGTCCCAATAGGTTCACATATGTCCCAGTAGTTTTACAGATGTCCCAGTAGATTCCCAGATGTCCCAATAGTTCAACAGATGTCCCAGTAGTTTAACAGATGTCCCAGTAGTTTCACAGATGTCCCAGTAGGTTAACAGATGTCCCCATAGTTTCACAGATGTCCCAATAGTTTCACAGATGTCCCAGTAGTTTTACAGATATCCCAGTAGGTTAACAGATGTCCCCATCGTTTCACAGATGTACCAGTAGTTTCACAGATGTCCCAATAGTTTCACAGATGTCGCAATAGTTTCACACATTTCCCAATAGTTTCACATATGTCCCAGTAGTTTTACAGATGTCCCAATAGTTTCACATATGTCCCATTAGTTTCACAGATGTCCCCATAGTTTCACAGATGTCCCAATACTTTCACATATGTCCCATTAGTTTCACAGATGTCCCCATAGTTTCACAGATGTCCCAATAGTTTCACAGATGTCCCAATAGTTTCACAGATGTCCCAATAGGTTCACATATGTCCCAGTAGTTTCACAGATCACCCAGTAGTTTCACAGATGCCCCAATAGTTTCACATATGTCCCATTAGTTTCACAGATGTCCCCATAGTTTCACAGATTTCCCAATAATTTCACAGATGTATCAGTAGTTTCACAGATGTCCCAATAGTTTAACAGATGTCCCAAATAGTTTCACAGATGTCCCCATAGTTTCACAGATGTCGCAATAGTTTCACAGATGTCCCAATAGGTTCACATATGTCCCAGTAGTTTCACAGATGCCCCAATAGTTTCACATATGTCCCATTAGATTCACAGATGTCCCCATAGTTTCACAGATGTCCCAATAATTTCACAAATGTACCAGTAGTTTCACAGATGTCCCATTAGTTTAACAGATGTCCCAAATATTTTCACAGATGTCCCAGAAGTTTTACAGATATTCCAGTAGGTTAACAGATTTCCCCATAGTTTCACAGATGTCCCAATAGTTTCAAAGATGTCCCAGTAGTTTTACAGATGTCCCGGTTGTTTCACAGATGATCCCAGTAGTTTCACAGATGCCCCAATAGTTTCACATATGTCCCATTAGTTTCACAGATGTCCCCATAGTTTCACAGATGTACCAGTAGTTTCACAGATGTCCCAATAGTTTCACAGATGTCGCAATAGTTTCACACATTTCCCAATAGTTTCACATATGTCCCAGTAGTGTTACAGATGTCCCAATAGTTTCACATATGTCCCATTAGTTTCACAGATGTCCCCATAGTTTCACATATGTCCCAATAGTTTCACATATGTCCCATTAGTTTCACAGATGTCCCCATAGTTTCACAGATGTCCCAATAGTTTCACAGATGTCCCAATAGTTTCACAGATGTCCCAATAGGTTCACATATGTCCCAGTAGTTTCACAGATTACCCAGTAGTTTCACAGATGCCCCAATAGTTTCACATATGTCCCATTAGTTTCACAGATGTCCCCATAGTTTCACAGATTTCCCAATAATTTCACAGATGTACCAGTAGTTTCACAGATGTCCCAATAGTTTAACAGATGTCCCAAATAGTTTCACAGATGTCCCCATAGTTTCACAGATGTCCCAATAGTTTCACAGATGTCCCAATAGGTTCACATATGTCCCAGTAGTTTCACAGATGCCCCAATAGTTTCACAGATGTCCCATTAGATTCACAGATGTCCCCATAGTTTCACAGATGTCCCAATAATTTCACAAATGTACCAGTAGTTTCACAGATGTCCCAATAGTTTCACAGATGTCCCAAATATTTTCACAGATGTCCCAGAAGTTTTACAGATATTCCAGTAGGTTAACAGATGTCTCCATAGTTTCACAGATGTCCCAATAGTTTCAAAGATGTCCCAGTAGTTTTACAGATGTCCTGGTTGTTTCAGAGATGATCCCAGTAGTTTCACAGATGCCCCAATAGTTTCACATATGTCCCATTAGTTTCACAGATGTCCCCATAGTTTCACAGATGTACCAGTAGTTTCACAGATGTCCCAATAGTTTAACAGATGTCCCAAATAGTTTCACAGATGTCCCAATAGTTTCACAGATGTCCCAGAAGTTTAACAGATGTCCCAGTAGTGTCACAGATCACCCAGTCGTTTCACAGATGCCCCAATAGTTTCACATATGTCCCATTAGTTTCACAGATGTCCCCATAGTTTCACAGATGTCCAATAATTTAACAGATGTACCAGTAGTTTCACAGATGTCCCAATAGTTTAACAGATGTCCCAAATAGTTTGACAGATGTCCCAATAGTTTCACAGATGTCCCAGGAGTTTAACAGATGTCCCAATAGTTTAACAGATGTCCCAGTTGTTTCACAGATGTCTCAATAGTTTCACAGATGTCCCAATAGTTTCACAGATGTCCCAATAGGTTCACATATGTCCCAGTAGTTTTTCAGATGTCCCAGTAGATTCACAGATGTCCCACTAGTTCAACAGATGTCCCAGTAGTTTCGCAGATGTCCCAGTAGGTTAACAGATGTCCCCATAGTTTCACAGATGTACCAGTAGTTTAACAGATGTCCCAGTAGTTTCACAGATGTCCCAGTAGGTTAACAGATGTCCCCATAGTTTCACAGATGTCCCAATAGTTTCACAGATGTCCCAGTAGTTTTACAGATATCCCAGTAGGTTAACAGATGTCCCCATCGTTTCACAGATGTACCAGTAGTTTCACAGATGTCCCAATAGTTTCACAGATGTCGCAATAGTTTCACACATTTCCCAATAGTTTCACATATGTCCCAGTAGTTTTACAGATGTCCCAATAGTTTCACATATGTCCCATTAGTTTCACAGATGTCCCCATAGTTTCACAGATGTCCCAATACTTTCACATATGTCCCATTAGTTTCACAGATGTCCCCATAGTTTCACAGATGTCCCAATAGTTTCACAGATGTCCCAATAGTTTCACAGATGTCCCAATAGGTTCACATATGTCCCAGTAGTTTCACAGATCACCCAGTAGTTTCACAGATGCCCCAATAGTTTCACATATGTCCCATTAGTTTCACAGATGTCCCCATAGTTTCACAGATTTCCCAATAATTTCACAGATGTATCAGTAGTTTCACAGATGTCCCAATAGTTTAACAGATGTCGCAAATAGTTTCACAGATGTCCCCATAGTTTCACAGATGTCGCAATAGTTTCACAGATGTCCCAATAGGTTCACATATGTCCCAGTAGTTTCACAGATGCCCCAATAGTTTCACATATGTCCCATTAGATTCACCGATGTCCCCATAGTTTCACAGATGTCCCAATAATTTCACAAATGTACCAGTAGTTTCACAGATGTCCCATTAGTTTAACAGATGTCCCAAATATTTTCACAGATGTCCCAGAAGTTTTACAGATATTCCAGTAGGTTAACAGATGTCCCCATAGTTTCACAGATGTCCCAATAGTTTCAAAGATGTCCCAGTAGTTTTACAGATGTCCCGGTTGTTTCACAGATGATCCCAGTAGTTTCACAGATGCCCCAATAGTTTCACATATGTCCCATTAGTTTCACAGATGTCCCCATAGTTTCACAGATGTACCAGTAGTTTCACAGATGTCCCAATAGTTTCACAGATGTCGCAATAGTTTCACACATTTCCCAATAGTTTCACATATGTCCCAGTAGTGTTACAGATGTCCCAATAGTTTCACATATGTCCCATTAGTTTCACAGATGTCCCCATAGTTTCACATATGTCCCAATAGTTTCACATATGTCCCATTAGTTTCACAGATGTCCCCATAGTTTCACAGATGTCCCAATAGTTTCACAGATGTCCCAATAGTTTCACAGATGTCCCAATAGGTTCACATATGTCCCAGTAGTTTCACAGATTACCCAGTAGTTTCACAGATGCCCCAATAGTTTCACATATGTCCCATTAGTTTCACAGATGTCCCCATAGTTTCACAGATTTCCCAATAATTTCACAGATGTACCAGTAGTTTCACAGATGTCCCATTAGTTTAACAGATGTCCCAAATATTTTCACAGATGTCCCAGAAGTTTTACAGATATTCCAGTAGGTTAACAGATGTCCCCATAGTTTCACAGATGTCCCAATAGTTTCAAAGATGTCCCAGTAGTTTTACAGATGTCCCGGTTGTTTCACAGATGATCCCAGTAGTTTCACAGATGCCCCAATAGTTTCACATATGTCCCATTAGTTTCACAGATGTCCCCATAGTTTCACAGATGTACCAGTAGTTTCACAGATGTCCCAATAGTTTCACAGATGTCGCAATAGTTTCACACATTTCCCAATAGTTTCACATATGTCCCAGTAGTGTTACAGATGTCCCAATAGTTTCACATATGTCCCATTAGTTTCACAGATGTCCCCATAGTTTCACATATGTCCCAATAGTTTCACATATGTCCCATTAGTTTCACAGATGTCCCCATAGTTTCACAGATGTCCCAATAGTTTCACAGATGTCCCAATAGTTTCACAGATGTCCCAATAGGTTCACATATGTCCCAGTAGTTTCACAGATTACCCAGTAGTTTCACAGATGCCCCAATAGTTTCACATATGTCCCATTAGTTTCACAGATGTCCCCATAGTTTCACAGATTTCCCAATAATTTCACAGATGTACCAGTAGTTTCACAGATGTCCCAATAGTTTAACAGATGTCCCAAATAGTTTCACAGATGTCCCCATAGTTTCACAGATGTCCCAATAGTTTCACAGATGTCCCAATAGGTTCACATATGTCCCAGTAGTTTCACAGATGCCCCAAGAGTTTCACATATGTCCCATTAGATTCACAGATGTCCCCATAGTTTCACAGATGTCCCAATAATTTCACAAATGTACCAGTAGTTTCACAGATGTCCCAATAGTTTCACAGATGTCCCAAATATTTTCACAGATGTCCCAGAAGTTTTACAGATATTCCAGTAGGTTAACAGATGTCCCCATAGTTTCACAGATGTCCCAATAGTTTCAAAGATGTCCCAGTAGTTTTACAGATGTCCCGGTTGTTTCACAGATGATCCCAGTAGTTTCACAGATGCCCCAATAGTTTCACATATGTCCCATTAGTTTCACAGATGTCCCCATAGTTTCACAGATGTACCAGTAGTTTCACAGATGTCCCAATAGTTTAACAGATGTCCCAAATAGTTTCACAGATGTCCCAATAGTTTCACAGATGTCCCAGAAGTTTAACAGATGTCCCAGTAGTGTCACAGATCACCCAGTCGTTTCACAGATGCCCCAATAGTTTCACATATGTCCCATTAGTTTCACAGATGTCCCCATAGTTTCACAGATGTCCCAATACTTTCACATATGTCCCATTAGTTTCACAGATGTCCCCATAGTTTCACAGATGTCCCAATAGTTTCACAGATGTCCCAATAGTTTCACAGATGTCCCAATAGGTTCACATATGTCCCAGTAGTTTCACAGATCACCCAGTAGTTTCACAGATGCCCCAATAGTTTCACATATGTCCCATTAGTTTCACAGATGTCCCCATAGTTTCACAGATTTCCCAATAATTTCACAGATGTATCAGTAGTTTCACAGATGTCCCAATAGTTTAACAGATGTCCCAAATAGTTTCACAGATGTCCCCATAGTTTCACAGATGTCGCAATAGTTTCACAGATGTCCCAATAGGTTCACATATGTCCCAGTAGTTTCACAGATGCCCCAATAGTTTCACATATGTCCCATTAGATTCACAGATGTCCCCATAGTTTCACAGATGTCCCAATAATTTCACAAATGTACCAGTAGTTTCACAGATGTCCCATTAGTTTAACAGATGTCCCAAATATTTTCACAGATGTCCCAGAAGTTTTACAGATATTCCAGTAGGTTAACAGATGTCCCCATAGTTTCACAGATGTCCCAATAGTTTCAAAGATGTCCCAGTAGTTTTACAGATGTCCCGGTTGTTTCACAGATGATCCCAGTAGTTTCACAGATGCCCCAATAGTTTCACATATGTCCCATTAGTTTCACAGATGTCCCCATAGTTTCACAGATGTACCAGTAGTTTCACAGATGTCCCAATAGTTTCACAGATGTCGCAATAGTTTCACACATTTCCCAATAGTTTCACATATGTCCCAGTAGTGTTACAGATGTCCCAATAGTTTCACATATGTCCCATTAGTTTCACAGATGTCCCCATAGTTTCACAGATGTCCCAATAGGTTCACATATGTCCCAGTAGTTTCACAGATTACCCAGTAGTTTCACAGATGCCCCAATAGTTTCACATATGTCCCATTAGTTTCACAGATGTCCCCATAGTTTCACAGATTTCCCAATAATTTCACAGATGTACCAGTAGTTTCACAGATGTCCCAATAGTTTAACAGATGTCCCAAATAGTTTCACAGATGTCCCCATAGTTTCACAGATGTCCCAATAGTTTCACAGATGTCCCAATAGGTTCACATATGTCCCAGTAGTTTCACAGATGCCCCAAGAGTTTCACATATGTCCCATTAGATTCACAGATGTCCCCATAGTTTCACAGATGTCCCAATAATTTCACAAATGTACCAGTAGTTTCACAGATGTCCCAATAGTTTCACAGATGTCCCAAATATTTTCACAGATGTCCCAGAAGTTTTACAGATATTCCAGTAGGTTAACAGATGTCCCCATAGTTTCACAGATGTCCCAATAGTTTCAAAGATGTCCCAGTAGTTTTACAGATGTCCCGGTTGTTTCACAGATGATCCCAGTAGTTTCACAGATGCCCCAATAGTTTCACATATGTCCCATTAGTTTCACAGATGTCCCCATAGTTTCACAGATGTACCAGTAGTTTCACAGATGTCCCAATAGTTTAACAGATGTCCCAAATAGTTTCACAGATGTCCCAATAGTTTCACAGATGTCCCAGAAGTTTAACAGATGTCCCAGTAGTGTCACAGATCACCCAGTCGTTTCACAGATGCCCCAATAGTTTCACATATGTCCCATTAGTTTCACAGATGTCCCCATAGTTTCACAGATGTCCCAATACTTTCACATATGTCCCATTAGTTTCACAGATGTCCCCATAGTTTCACAGATGTCCCAATAGTTTCACAGATGTCCCAATAGTTTCACAGATGTCCCAATAGGTTCACATATGTCCCAGTAGTTTCACAGATCACCCAGTAGTTTCACAGATGCCCCAATAGTTTCACATATGTCCCATTAGTTTCACAGATGTCCCCATAGTTTCACAGATTTCCCAATAATTTCACAGATGTATCAGTAGTTTCACAGATGTCCCAATAGTTTAACAGATGTCCCAAATAGTTTCACAGATGTCCCCATAGTTTCACAGATGTCGCAATAGTTTCACAGATGTCCCAATAGGTTCACATATGTCCCAGTAGTTTCACAGATGCCCCAATAGTTTCACATATGTCCCATTAGATTCACAGATGTCCCCATAGTTTCACAGATGTCCCAATAATTTCACAAATGTACCAGTAGTTTCACAGATGTCCCATTAGTTTAACAGATGTCCCAAATATTTTCACAGATGTCCCAGAAGTTTTACAGATATTCCAGTAGGTTAACAGATGTCCCCATAGTTTCACAGATGTCCCAATAGTTTCAAAGATGTCCCAGTAGTTTTACAGATGTCCCGGTTGTTTCACAGATGATCCCAGTAGTTTCACAGATGCCCCAATAGTTTCACATATGTCCCATTAGTTTCACAGATGTCCCCATAGTTTCACAGATGTACCAGTAGTTTCACAGATGTCCCAATAGTTTCACAGATGTCGCAATAGTTTCACACATTTCCCAATAGTTTCACATATGTCCCAGTAGTGTTACAGATGTCCCAATAGTTTCACATATGTCCCATTAGTTTCACAGATGTCCCCATAGTTTCACATATGTCCCAATAGTTTCACATATGTCCCATTAGTTTCACAGATGTCCCCATAGTTTCACAGATGTCCCAATAGTTTCACAGATGTCCCAATAGTTTCACAGATGTCCCAATAGGTTCACATATGTCCCAGTAGTTTCACAGATTACCCAGCAGTTTCACAGATGCCCCAATAGTTTCACATATGTCCCATTAGTTTCACAGATGTCCCCATAGTTTCACAGATTTCCCAATAATTTCACAGATGTACCAGTAGTTTCACAGATGTCCCAATAGTTTAACAGATGTCCCAAATAGTTTCACAGATGTCCCCATAGTTTCACAGATGTCCCAATAGTTTCACAGATGTCCCAATAGGTTCACATATGTCCCAGTAGTTTCACAGATGCCCCAATAGTTTCACATATGTCCCATTAGATTCACAGATGTCCCCATAGTTTCACAGATGTCCCAATAATTTCACAAATGTACCAGTAGTTTCACAGATGTCCCAATAGTTTCACAGATGTCCCAAATATTTTCACAGATGTCCCAGAAGTTTTACAGATATTCCAGTAGGTTAACAGATGTCCCCATAGTTTCACAGATGTCCCAATAGTTTCAAAGATGTCCCAGTAGTTTTACAGATGTCGCGGTTGTTTCACAGATGATCCCAGTAGTTTCACAGATGCCCCAATAGTTTCACATATGTCCCATTAGTTTCACAGATGTCCCCATAGTTTCACAGATGTACCAGTAGTTTCACAGATGTCCCAATAGTTTAACAGATGTCCCAAATAGTTTCACAGATGTCCCAATAGTTTCACAGATGTCCCAGAAGTTTAACAGATGTCCCAGTAGTGTCACAGATCACCCAGTCGTTTCACAGATGCCCCAATAGTTTCACATATGTCCCATTAGTTTCACAGATGTCCCCATAGTTTCACAGATGTCCCAATAATTTAACAGATGTACCAGTAGTTTCACAGATGTCCCAATAGTTTAACAGATGTCCCAAATAGTTTGACAGATGTCCCAATAGTTTCACAGATGTCCCAGGAGTTTAACAGATGTCCCAATAGTTTAACAGATGTCCCAGTTGTTTCACAGATGTCTCAATAGTTTCACAGATGTCCCAATAGTTTCACAGATGTCCCAATAGGTTCACATATGTCCCAGTAGTTTTTCAAATGTCCCAGTAGATTCACAGATGTCCCACTAGTTCAACAGATGTCCCAGTAGTTTCGCAGATGTCCCAGTAGGTTAACAGATGTCCCCATAGTTTCACAGATGTACCAGTAGTTTCACAGATGTCCCAATAGTTTCACAGATGTCCCAATCGTTTCACACATTTCCCAATAGTTTCACATATGTCCCAGTAGTTTTACAGATGTCCCAATAGTTTCACAGATGTCCCAATAATTTAAGAGATGTACCAGTAGTTTCACAGATGTCCCAATAGTTTAACAGATGTCCCAAATAGTTTCACAGATGTCCCAATAGTTTCACAGATGTCCCCATAGTTTCACAGATGTCCCAATAGTTTCATATATGTCCCATTAGTTTCACAGATGTCCCCATAGATTCACAGATGTCCCAATAAGTTTACATATGTCCCAGTAGTGTCACAGATCACCCAGTCGTTTCACAGATGCCCCAATAGTTTCACATATGTCCCATTAGTTTCACAGATGTCCCAGGAGTTTCACAGATGTCCCAATAGTTTCACAGATGTCCCAGAAGTTTTACAGATATTCCAGTAGGTTAACAGATGTCCCCATAGTTTCACAGATGTCCCAATAGTTTCAAAGATGTCCCAGTAGTTTTACAGATGTCCCGGTAGTTTCACAGATGATCCCAGTAGTTTCACAGATGCCCCAATAGTTTCACATATGTCCCATTAGTTGCACAGATGTCCCCATAGTTTCACAGATGTCCCAATAGTTTCACAGATGTCCCAATAGTTTCACAGATGTCCAAATAAGTTCACATATGTCCCAGTAGTGTCACAGATCACCCAGTCGTTTCACAGATGCCCCAATAGTTTCACATATGTCCCATTAGTTTCACAGATGTCCCCATAGTTTCACAGATGTCCCAATAATTTAACAGATGTACCAGTAGTTTCACAGATGTCCCAATAGTTTCACAGATGTCCCAGAAGTTTAACAGATGTCCCAGTAGTGTCACAGATCACCCAGTCGTTTCACAGATGCCCCAATAGTTTCACATATGTCCCATTAGTTTCACAGATGTCCCCATAGTTTCACAGATGTCCCAATAATTTAACAGATGTACTAGTAGTTTCACAGATGTCCCAATAGTTTAACAGATGTCCCAAATAGTTTGACAGATGTCCCAATAGTTTCACAGATGTCCCAGGAGTTTAACTGATGTCCCAATAGTTTAACAGATGTCCCAGTTGTTTCACAGATGTCTCAATAGTTTCACAGATGTCCCAATAGTTTCACAGATGTCCAAATAAGTTCACATATGTCCCAGTAGTGTCACAGATCACCCAGTCGTTTCACAGATGCCCCAATAGTTTCACATATGTCCCATTAGTTTCACAGATGTCCCCATAGTTTCACAGATGTCCCAATAATTTAACAGATGTACCAGTAGTTTCACAGATGTCCCAATAGTTTCACAGATGTCCCAGAAGTTTAACAGATGTCCCAGTAGTGTCACAGATCACCCAGTCGTTTCACAGATGCCCCAATAGTTTCACATATGTCCCATTAGTTTCACAGATGTCCCCATAGTTTCACAGATGTCCCAATAATTTAACAGATGTACTAGTAGTTTCACAGATGTCCCAATAGTTTAACAGATGTCCCAAATAGTTTGACAGATGTCCCAATAGTTTCACAGATGTCCCAGGAGTTTAACTGATGTCCCAATAGTTTAACAGATGTCCCAGTTGTTTCACAGATGTCTCAATAGTTTCACAGATGTCCCAAATATTTTCACAGATGTCCCAGAAGTTTTACAGATATTCCAGTAGGTTAACAGATGTCCCCATAGTTTCACAGATGTCCCAATAGTTTCAAAGATGTCCCAGTAGTTTTACAGATGTCCCGGTTGTTTCACAGATGATCCCAGTAGTTTCACAGATGCCCCAATAGTTTCACATATGTCCCATTAGTTTCACAGATGTCCCCATAGTTTCACAGATGTACCAGTAGTTTCACAGATGTCCCAATAGTTTCACAGATGTCGCAATAGTTTCACACATTTCCCAATAGTTTCACATATGTCCCAGTAGTGTTACAGATGTCCCAATAGTTTCACATATGTCCCATTAGTTTCACAGATGTCCCCATAGTTTCACATATGTCCCAATAGTTTCACATATGTCCCATTAGTTTCACAGATGTCCCCATAGTTTCACAGATGTCCCAATAGTTTCACAGATGTCCCAATAGTTTCACAGATGTCCCAATAGGTTCACATATGTCCCAGTAGTTTCACAGATTACCCAGTAGTTTCACAGATGCCCCAATAGTTTCACATATGTCCCATTAGTTTCACAGATGTCCCCATAGTTTCACAGATTTCCCAATAATTTCACAGATGTACCAGTAGTTTCACAGATGTCCCAATAGTTTAACAGATGTCCCAAATAGTTTCACAGATGTCCCCATAGTTTCACAGATGTCCCAATAGTTTCACAGATGTCCCAATAGGTTCACATATGTCCCAGTAGTTTCACAGATGCCCCAATAGTTTCACATATGTCCCATTAGATTCACAGATGTCCCCATAGTTTCACAGATGTCCCAATAATTTCACAAATGTACCAGTAGTTTCACAGATGTCCCAATAGTTTCACAGATGTCCCAAATATTTTCACAGATGTCCCAGAAGTTTTACAGATATTCCAGTAGGTTAACAGATGTCCCCATAGTTTCACAGATGTCCCAATAGTTTCAAAGATGTCCCAGTAGTTTTACAGATGTCCCGGTTGTTTCAGAGATGATCCCAGTAGTTTCACAGATGCCCCAATAGTTTCACATATGTCCCATTAGTTTCACAGATGTCCCCATAGTTTCACAGATGTACCAGTAGTTTCACAGATGTCCCAATAGTTTAACAGATGTCCCAAATAGTTTCACAGATGTCCCAATAGTTTCACAGATGTCCCAGAAGTT
This sequence comes from Petromyzon marinus, assembly GCF_048934315.1. Lineage (NCBI taxonomy): Eukaryota > Metazoa > Chordata > Hyperoartia > Petromyzontiformes > Petromyzontidae > Petromyzon > Petromyzon marinus. Next base: position 438,054 of record NW_027423168.1, read on the forward strand.
TAACAGATGTCCCAGTAGTGTCACAGATCACCCAGTCGTTTCACAGATGCCCCAATAGTTTCACATATGTCCCATTAGTTTCACAGATGTCCCCATAGTTTCACAGATGTCCCAATAATTTAACAGATGTACCAGTAGTTTCACAGATGTCCCAATAGTTTAACAGATGTCCCAAATAGATTGACAGATGTCCCAATAGTTTCACAGATGTCCCAGGAGTTTAACAGATGTCCCAATAGTTTAACAGATGTCCCAGTTGTTTCACAGATGTCTCAATAGTTTCACAGATGTCCCAATAGTTTCACAGATGTCCCAATAGGTTCCCATATGTCCCAGTAGTTTTTCAGATGTCCCAGTAGATTCACAGATGTCCCACTAGTTCAACAGATGTCCCAGTAGTTTCGCAGATGTCCCAGTAGGTTAACAGATGTCCCCATAGTTTCACAGATTTACCAGTAGTTTCACAGATGTCCCAATAGTTTCACAGATGTCCCAATCGTTTCACACATTTCCCAATAGTTTCACATATGTCCCAGTAGTTTTACAGATGTCCCAATAGTTTCACAGATGTCCCAATAATTTAAGAGATGTACCAGTAGTTTCACAGATGTCCCAATAGTTTAACAGATGTCCCAAATAGTTTCACAGATGTGCCAATAGTTTCACAGATGTCCCCATAGTTTCACAGATGTCCCAATAGTTTCACATATGTCCCATTAGTTTCACAGATGTCCCCATAGATTCACAGATGTCCCAATAAGTTTACATATGTCCCAGTAGTGTCACAGATCACCCAGTCGTTTCACAGATGCCCCAATAGTTTCACATATGTCCCATTAGTTTCACAGATGTCCCAGGAGTTTCACAGATGTCCCAATAGTTTCACAGATGTCCCAGAAGTTTTACAGATATTCCAGTAGGTTAACAGATGTCCCCATAGTTTCACAGATGTCCCAATAGTTTCAAAGATGTCCCAGTAGTTTTACAGATGTCCCGGTAGTTTCACAGATGATCCCAGTAGTTTCACAGATGCCCCAATAGTTTCACATATGTCCCATTAGTTGCACAGATGTCCCCATAGTTTCACAGATGTCCCAATAGTTTCACAGATGTCCCAATAGTTTCACAGATGTCCAAATAAGTTCACATATGTCCCAGTAGTGTCACAGATCACCCAGTCGTTTCACAGATGCCCCAATAGTTTCACATATGTCCCATTAGTTTCACAGATGTCCCCATAGTTTCACAGATGTCCCAATAATTTAACAGATGTACCAGTAGTTTCACAGATGTCCCAATAGTTTCACAGATGTCCCAGAAGTTTAACAGATGTCCCAGTAGTGTCACAGATCACCCAGTCGTTTCACAGATGCCCCAATAGTTTCACATATGTCCCATTAGTTTCACAGATGTCCCCATAGTTTCACAGATGTCCCAATAATTTAACAGATGTACTAGTAGTTTCACAGATGTCCCAATAGTTTAACAGATGTCCCAAATAGTTTGACAGATGTCCCAATAGTTTCACAGATGTCCCAGGAGTTTAACTGATGTCCCAATAGTTTAACAGATGTCCCAGTTGTTTCACAGATGTCTCAATAGTTTCACAGATGTCCCAATAGTTTCACAGATGTCCCAATAGGTTCACATATGTCCCAGTAGTTTTACAGATGTCCCAGTAGATTCACAGATGTCCCAATAGTTCAACAGATGTCCCAGTAGTTTAACAGATGTCCCAGTAGTTTCACAGATGTCCCAGTAGGTTAACAGATGTCCCAATAGTTTCACAGATGTCCCAGTAGTTTTACAGATATCCCAGTAGTTTCACAGATGTCCCCATAGTTTCACAGATGTACCAGTAGTTTCACAGATGTCCCAATAGTTTCACAGATGTCCCAATAGTTTCTCACATTTCCCAATAGTTTCACATATGTCCCAGTAGTTTTACAGATGCCCCAATAGTTTCACATATGTCCCATTAGTTTCACAGATGTCCCCATAGTTTCACAGATGTCCCAATAGTTTCACAGATGTCCCAATAGGTTCACATATGTCCCAGTAGTTTCACAGATCACCCAGTAGTTTCACAGATGCCCCAATAGTTTCACATATGTCCCATTAGTTTCACAGATGTCCCCATAGTTTCACAGATTTGCCAATAATTTCACAGATGTACCAGTAGTTTCACAGATGTCCCAAATAGTTTCACAGATGTCCCAAATAGTTTCACAGATGTCCCCATAGTTTCACAGATGTCCCAATAGTTTAACAGATGTCCCAATAGGTTCACATATGTCCCATTAGTTTCACAGATGTCCCCATAGTTTCACAGATGTCCCAGTAATTTCACAGATGTACCAGTAGTTTAACAGATGTCCCAATAGTTTAACAGATGTCCCAAATAGTTTCACAGATGTCCCAGAAGTTTTACAGATATTCCAGTAGGTTAACAGATGTCCCCATAGTTTCACAGATGTCCCAATAGTTTCAAAGATGTCCCAGTAGTTTTACAGATGTCCCGGTAGTTTCACAGATGATCCCAGTAGTTTCACAGATGCCCCAATAGTTTCACATATGTCCCATTAGTTTCACAGATGTCCCCATAGTTTCACAGATGTCCCAGTAGTTTCACAGATCACCCAGTCGTTTCACAGATGCCCCAATAGTTTCACATATGTCCAATTAGTTTCACAGATGTCTCCATAGTTTCACAGATTTCCCAATAATTTCACAGATGTACCAGTAGATTCACAGATGTCCCCGTAGTTTCACAGATGTCCCAATAGTTTCACAGATGTCCCAATAGTTTCACAGATGTCCCAATAGGTTCACATATGTCCCAGTAGTTTCACAGATCACCCAGTAGTTTCACAGATGCCCCAATAGTTTCACATATGTCCCATTAGTTTCACAGATGTCCCCATAGTTTCACAGATTTCCCAATAATTTCACAGATGTACCAGTAGTTTCACAGATGTCCCAATAGTTTAACAGATGTCCCAAATAGTTTCACAGATGTCCCCATAGTTTCACAGATGTCCCAATAGTTTCACAGATGTCCCAATAGGTTCACATATGTCCCAGTAGTTTCACAGATGCCCCAATAGTTTCACATATGTCCCATTAGTTTCACAGATGTCCCCATAGTTTCACAGATGTCCCAATAATTTCACAGATGTACCAGTAGTTTCACAGATGTCCCAATAGTTTAACAGATGTCCCAAATAGTTTCACAGATGTCCCACAAGTTTTACAGATATTCCAGTAGGTTAACAGATGTCCCCATAGTTTCACAGATGTCCCAATAGTTTCAAAGATGTCCCAGTAGTTTTACAGATGTCCCGGTTGTTTCACAGATGATCCCAGTAGTTTCACAGATGCCCCAATAGTTTCACATATGTCCCATTAGTTTCACAGATGTCCCCATAGTTTCACAGATGTACCAGTAGTTTCACAGATGTCCCAATAGTTTAACAGATGTCCCAAATAGTTTCACAGATGTCCCAATAGTTTCACAGATGTCCCAGAAGTTTAACAGATGTCCCAGTAGTGTCACAGATCACCCAGTCGTTTCACAGATGCCCCAATAGTTTCACATATGTCCCATTAGTTTCACAGATGTCCCCATAGTTTCACAGATGTCCCAATAATTTAACAGATGTACCAGTAGTTTCACAGATGTCCCAATAGTTTAACAGATGTCCCAAATAGTTTCACAGATGTCCCAATAGTTTCACAGATGTCCCAGAAGTTTAACAGATGTCCCAGTAGTGTCACAGATCACCCAGTCGTTTCACAGATGCCCCAATAGTTTCACATATGTCCCATTAGTTTCACAGATGTCCCCATAGTTTCACAGATGTCCCAATAATTTAACAGATGTACCAGTAGTTTCACAGATGTCCCAATAGTTTAACAGATGTCCCAAATAGTTTGACAGATGTCCCAATAGTTTCACAGATGTCCCAGGAGTTTAACAGATGTCCCAATAGTTTAACAGATGTCCCAGTTGTTTCATAGATGTCTCAATAGTTTCACAGATGTCCCAATAGTTTCACAGATGTCCCAATAGGTTCACATATGTCCCAGTAGTTTTTCAGATGTCCCAGTAGATTCACAGATGTCCCAATAGTTCAACAGATGTCCCAGTAGTTTCGCAGATATCCCAGTAGGTTAACAGATGTCCCCATAGTTTCACAGATGTCCCAATAGTTTCACAGATGTCCCAGTAGTTTTACAGATATCCCAGTAGGTTAACAGATGTCCCCATAGTTTCACAGATGTACCAGTAGTTTCACAGATGTCCCAATAGTTTCACAGATGTCCCAATCGTTTCACACATTTCCCAATAGTTTCACACATTTCCCAATAGTTTCACAGATGTCCCAATAGGTTCACATATGTCCCAGTAGTTTTACAGATGTCCCAGTAGTTTTACAGATGCCCCAATAGTTTCACATATGTCCCATTAGTTTCACAGATGTCCCCATAGTTTCACAGATTTCCCAATAATTTCACAGATGTATCAGTAGTTTCACAGATGTCCCAATAGTTTAACAGATGTCCCAAATAGTTTCACAGATGTCCCCATAGTTTCACAGATGTCGCAATAGTTTCACAGATGTCCCAATAGGTTCACATATGTCCCAGTAGTTTCACAGATGCCCCAATAGTTTCACATATGTCCCATTAGATTCACAGATGTCCCCATAGTTTCACAGATGTCCCAATAATTTCACAAATGTACCAGTAGTTTCACAGATGTCCCATTAGTTTAACAGATGTCCCAAATATTTTCACAGATGTCCCAGAAGTTTTACAGATATTCCAGTAGGTTAACAGATGTCCCCATAGTTTCACAGATGTCCCAATAGTTTCAAAGATGTCCCAGTAGTTTTACAGATGTCCCGGTTGTTTCACAGATGATCCCAGTAGTTTCACAGATGCCCCAATAGTTTCACATATGTCCCATTAGTTTCACAGATGTCCCCATAGTTTCACAGATGTACCAGTAGTTTCACAGATGTCCCAATAGTTTCACAGATGTCGCAATAGTTTCACACATTTCCCAATAGTTTTACATATGTCCCAGTAGTGTTACAGATGTCCCAATAGTTTCACATATGTCCCATTAGTTTCACAGATGTCCCCATAGTTTCACATATGTCCCAATAGTTTCACATATGTCCCATTAGTTTCACAGATGTCCCCATAGTTTCACAGATGTCCCAATAGTTTCACAGATGTCCCAATAGTTTCACAGATGTCCCAATAGGTTCACATATGTCCCAGTAGTTTCACAGATTACCCAGTAGTTTCACAGATGCCCCAATAGTTTCACATATGTCCCATTAGTTTCACAGATGTCCCCATAGTTTCACAGATTTCCCAATAATTTCACAGATGTACCAGTAGTTTCACAGATGTCCCAATAGTTTAACAGATGTCCCAAATAGTTTCACAGATGTCCCCATAGTTTCACAGATGTCCCAATAGTTTCACAGATGTCCCAATAGGTTCACATATGTCCCAGCAGTTTCACAGATGCCCCAATAGTTTCACATATGTCCCATTAGATTCACAGATGTCCCCATAGTTTCACAGATGTCCCAATAATTTCACAAATGTACCAGTAGTTTCACAGATGTCCCAATAGTTTCACAGATGTCCCAAATATTTTCACAGATGTCCCAGAAGTTTTACAGATATTCCAGTAGGTTAACAGATGTCCCCATAGTTTCACAGATGTCCCAATAGTTTCAAAGATGTCCCAGTAGTTTTACAGATGTCCCGGTTGTTTCACAGATGATCCCAGTAGTTTCACAGATGCCCCAATAGTTTCACATATGTCCCATTAGTTTCACAGATGTCCCCATAGTTTCACAGATGTACCAGTAGTTTCACAGATGTCCCAATAGTTTAACAGATGTCCCAAATAGTTTCACAGATGTCCCAATAGTTTCACAGATGTCCCAGAAGTTTAACAGATGTCCCAGTAGTGTCACAGATCACCCAGTCGTTTCACAGATGCCCCAATAGTTTCACATATGTCCCATTAGTTTCACAGATGTCCCCATAGTTTCACAGATGTCCCAATAATTTAACAGATGTACCAGTAGTTTCACAGATGTCCCAATAGTTTAACAGATGTCCCAAATAGTTTGACAGATGTCCCAATAGTTTCACAGATGTCCCAGGAGTTTAACAGATGTCCCAATAGTTTAACAGATGTCCCAGTTGTTTCACAGATGTCTCAATAGTTTCACAGATGTCCCAATAGTTTCACAGATGTCCCAATAGGTTCACATATGTCCCAGTAGTTTTTCAGATGTCCCAGTAGATTCACAGATGTCCCACTAGTTCAACAGATGTCCCAGTAGTTTCGCAGATGTCCCAGTAGGTTAACAGATGTCCCCATAGTTTCACAGATGTACCAGTAGTTTCACAGATGTCCCAATAGTTTCACAGATGTCCCAATCGTTTCACACATTTCCCAATAGTTTCACATATGTCCCAGTAGTTTTACAGATGTCCCAATAGTTTCACAGATGTCCCAATAATTTAAGAGATGTACCAGTAGTTTCACAGATGTCCCAATAGTTTAACAGATGTCCCAAATAGTTTCACAGATGTCCCAATAGTTTCACAGATGTCCCCATAGTTTCACAGATGTCCCAATAGTTTCACATATGTCCCATTAGTTTCACAGATGTCCCCATAGATTCACAGATGTCCCAATAAGTTTACATATGTCCCAGTAGTGTCACAGATCACCCAGTCGTTTCACAGATGCCCCAATAGTTTCACATATGTCCCATTAGTTTCACAGATGTCCCAGGAGTTTCACAGATGTCCCAATAGTTTCACAGATGTCCCAGAAGTTTTACAGATATTCCAGTAGGTTAACAGATGTCCCCATAGTTTCACAGATGTCCCAATAGTTTCAAAGATGTCCCAGTAGTTTTACAGATGTCCCGGTAGTTTCACAGATGATCCCAGTAGTTTCACAGATGCCCCAATAGTTTCACATATGTCCCATTAGTTGCACAGATGTCCCCATAGTTTCACAGATGTCCCAATAGTTTCACAGATGTCCCAATAGTTTCACAGATGTCCAAATAAGTTCACATATGTCCCAGTAGTGTCACAGATCACCCAGTCGTTTCACAGATGCCCCAATAGTTTCACATATGTCCCATTAGTTTCACAGATGTCCCCATAGTTTCACAGATGTCCCAATAATTTAACAGATGTACCAGTAGTTTCACAGATGTCCCAATAGTTTCACAGATGTCCCAAAAGTTTAACAGATGTCCCAGTAGTGTCACAGATCACCCAGTCGTTTCACAGATGCCCCAATAGTTTCACATATGTCCCATTAGTTTCACAGATGTCCCCATAGTTTCACAGATGTCCCAATAATTTAACAGATGTACTAGTAGTTTCACAGATGTCCCAATAGTTTAACAGATGTCCCAAATAGTTTGACAGATGTCCCAATAGTTTCACAGATGTCCCAGGAGTTTAACTGATGTCCCAATAGTTTAACAGATGTCCCAGTTGTTTCACAGATGTCTCAATAGTTTCACAGATGTCCCAATAGTTTCACAGATGTCCCAATAGGTTCACATATGTCCCAGTAGTTTTACAGATGTCCCAGTAGATTCACAGATGTCCCAATAGTTCAACAGATGTCCCAGTAGTTTAACAGATGTCCCAGTAGTTTCACAGATGTCCCAGTAGGTTAACAGATGTCCCAATAGTTTCACAGATGTCCCAGTAGTTTTACAGATATCCCAGTAGGTTAACAGATGTCCCCATAGTTTCACAGATGTACCAGTAGTTTCACAGATGTCCCAATAGTTTCACAGATGTCCCAATAGTTTCTCACATTTCCCAATAGTTTCACATATGTCCCAGTAGTTTTACAGATGCCCCAATAGTTTCACATATGTCCCATTAGTTTCACAGATGTCCCCATAGTTTCACAGATGTCCCAATAGTTTCACATATGTCCCATTAGTTTCACAGATGTCCCCATAGTTTCACAGATGTCCCAATAGTTTCACAGATGTCCCAATAGTTTCACAGATGTCCCAATAGGTTCACATATGTCCCAGTAGTTTCACAGATCACCCAGTAGTTTCACAGATGCCCCAATAGTTTCACATATGTCCCATTAGTTTCACAGATGTCCCCATAGTTTCACAGATTTGCCAATAATTTCACAGATGTACCAGTAGTTTCACAGATGTCCCAAATAGTTTCACAGATGTCCCAAATAGTTTCACAGATGTCCCCATAGTTTCACAGATGTCCCAATAGTTTAACAGATGTCCCAATAGGTTCACATATGTCCCATTAGTTTCACAGATGTCCCCATAGTTTCACAGATGTCCCAGTAATTTCACAGATGTACCAGTAGTTTAACAGATGTCCCAATAGTTTAACAGATGTCCCAAATAGTTTCACAGATGTCCCAGAAGTTTTACAGATATTCCAGTAGGTTAACAGATGTCCCCATAGTTTCACAGATGTCCCAATAGTTTCAAAGATGTCCCAGTAGTTTTACAGATGTCCCGGTAGTTTCACAGATGATCCCAGTAGTTTCACAGATGCCCCAATAGTTTCACATATGTCCCATTAGTTTCACAGATGTCCCCATAGTTTCACAGATGTCCCAGTAGTTTCACAGATCACCCAGTCGTTTCACAGATGCCCCAATAGTTTCACAAATGTCCAATTAGTTTCACAGATGTCTCCATAGTTTCACAGATTTCCCAATAATTTCACAGATGTACCAGTAGATTCACAGATGTCCCCATAGTTTCACAGATGTCCCAATAGTTTCACAGATGTCCCAATAGTTTCACAGATGTCCCAATAGGTTCACATATGTCCCAGTAGTTTCACAGATCACCCAGTAGTTTCACAGATGCCCCAATAGTTTCACATATGTCCCATTAGTTTCACAGATGTCCCCATAGTTTCACAGATTTCCCAATAATTTCACAGATGTACCAGTAGTTTCACAGATGTCCCAATAGTTTAACAGATGTCCCAAATAGTTTCACAGATGTCCCCATAGTTTCACAGATGTCCCAATAGTTTCACAGATGTCCCAATAGGTTCACATATGTCCCAGTAGTTTCACAGATGCCCCAATAGTTTCACATATGTCCCATTAGTTTCACAGATGTCCCCATAGTTTCACAGATGTCCCAATAATTTCACAGATGTACCAGTAGTTTCACAGATGTCCCAATAGTTTAACAGATGTCCCAAATAGTTTCACAGATGTCCCAGAAGTTTTACAGATATTCCAGTAGGTTAACAGATGTCCCCATAGTTTCACAGATGTCCCAATAGTTTCAAAGATGTCCCAGTAGTTTTACAGATGTCCCGGTTGTTTCACAGATGATCCCAGTAGTTTCACAGATGCCCCAATAGTTTCACATATGTCCCATTAGTTTCACAGATGTCCCCATAGTTTCACAGATGTACCAGTAGTTTCACAGATGTCCCAATAGTTTAACAGATGTCCCAAATAGTTTCACAGATGTCCCAATAGTTTCACAGATGTCCCAGAAGTTTAACAGATGTCCCAGTAGTGTCACAGATCACCCAGTCGTTTCACAGATGCCCCAATAGTTTCACATATGTCCCATTAGTTTCACAGATGTCCCCATAGTTTCACAGATGTCCCAATAATTTAACAGATGTACCAGTAGTTTCACAGATGTCCCAATAGTTTAACAGATGTCCCAAATAGTTTCACAGATGTCCCAATAGTTTCACAGATGTCCCAGAAGTTTAACAGATGTCCCAGTAGTGTCACAGATCACCCAGTCGTTTCACAGATGCCCCAATAGTTTCACATATGTCCCATTAGTTTCACAGATGTCCCCATAGTTTCACAGATGTCCCAATAATTTAACAGATGTACCAGTAGTTTCACAGATGTCCCAATAGTTTAACAGATGTCCCAAATAGTTTGACAGATGTCCCAATAGTTTCACAGATGTCCCAGGAGTTTAACAGATGTCCCAATAGTTTAACAGATGTCCCAGTTGTTTCATAGATGTCTCAATAGTTTCACAGATGTCCCAATAGTTTCACAGATGTCCCAATAGGTTCACATATGTCCCAGTAGTTTTTCAGATGTCCCAGTAGATTCACAGATGTCCCAATAGTTCAACAGATGTCCCAGTAGTTTCGCAGATATCCCAGTAGGTTAACAGATGTCCCCATAGTTTCACAGATGTCCCAATAGTTTCACAGATGTCCCAGTAGTTTTACAGATATCCCAGTAGGTTAACAGATGTCCCCATAGTTTCACAGATGTACCAGTAGTTTCACAGATGTCCCAATAGTTTCACAGATGTCCCAATCGTTTCACACATTTCCCAATAGTTTCAAATATGTCCCAGTAGTTTTACGGATGTCCCAATAGTTTCACAGATGTCCCAATAGTTTCACAGATGTCCCAGTAGTTTTACGGATGTCCCAATAGTTTCACAGATGTCCCAATAATTTAAGAGATGTACCAGTAGTTTCACAGATGTCCCACTAGTTTAACAGATGTCCCAAATAGTTTCACAGATGTCCCAATAGTTTCACAGATGTCCCCATAGTTTCACAGATGTCCCAATAGTTTCACATATGTCCCATTAGTTTCACAGATGTCCCCATAGTTTCACAGATGTCCCAATAATTTAACAGATGTACCAGTAGTTTCACAGATGTCCCAATAGTTTAACAGATGTCCCAAATAGTTTCACAGATGTCCCAATAGTTTCACATGTCCCAGGAGTTTCACAGATGTCCCAGGAGTTTCACAGATGTCCCAATAGTTTCACAGATGTCCCAGAAGTTTTACAGATATTCCAGTAGGTTAACAGATGTCCCCATAGTTTCACAGATGTCCCAATAGTTTCAAAGATGTCCCAGTAGTTTTACAGATGTCCCGGTAGTTTCACAGATGATCCCAGTAGTTTCACAGATGCCCCAATAGATTCACATATGTCCCATTAGTTGCACAGATGTCCCCATAGTTTCACAGATGTCCCAATAGTTTCACAGATGTCCCAATAATTTCACAGATGTCCAAATAAGTTCACATATGTCCCAGTAGTGTCACAGATCACCCAGTCGTTTCACAGATGCCCCAATAGTTTCACATATGTCCCATTAGTTTCACAGATGTCCCCATAGTTTCACAGATGTCCCAATAATTTAACAGATGTACCAGTAGTTTTACAGATGTCCCAATAGTTTCACAGATGTCCCAGAAGTTTAACAGATGTCCCAGTAGTGTCACAGATCACCCAGTCGTTTCACAGATGCCCCAATAGTTTCACATATGTCCCATTAGTTTCACAGATGTCCCCATAGTTTCACAGATGTCCCAATAATTTAACAGATGTACTAGTAGTTTCACAGATGTCCCAATAGTTTAACAGATGTCCCAAATAGTTTGACAGATGTCCCAATAGTTTCACAGATGTCCCAGGAGTTTAACTGATGTCCCAATAGTTTAACAGATGTCCCAGTTGTTTCACAGATGTCTCAATAGTTTCACAGATGTCCCAATAGTTTCACAGATGTCCCAATAGGTTCACATATGTCCCAGTAGTTTTACAGATGTCCCAGTAGATTCACAGATGTCCCAATAGTTCAACAGATGTCCCAGTAGTTTAACAGATGTCCCAGTAGTTTCACAGATGTCCCAGTAGGTTAACAGATGTCCCCATAGTTTCACAGATGTCCCAATAGTTTCACAGATGTCCCAGTAGTTTTACAGATATCCCAGTAGGTTAACAGATGTCCCCATAGTTTCACAGATGTACCAGTAGTTTCACAGATGTCCCAATAGTTTCACAGATGTCCCAATAGTTTCACACATTTCCCAATAGTTTCACAGATGTCCCAATAGGTTCACATATGTCCCAGTAGTTTTACAGATGTCCCAGTAGTTTTACAGATGCCCCAATAGTTTCACATATGTCCCATTAGTTTCACAGATGTCCCCATAGTTTCACAGATGTCCCAATAGTTTCACATATGTCCCATTAGTTTCACAGATGTCCCCATAGTTTCACAGATGTCCCAATAGTTTCACAGATGTCCCAATAGTTTCACAGATGTCCCAATAGGTTCACATATGTCCCAGTAGTTTCACAGATCACCCAGTAGTTTCACAGATGCCCCAATAGTTTCACATATGTCCCATTAGTTTCACAGATGTCCCCATAGTTTCACAGATTTCCCAATAATTTCACAGATGTACCAGTAGTTTCACAGATGTCCCAATAGTTAACAGATGTCCCAAATAGTTTCACAGATGTCCCCATAGTTTCACAGATGTCCCAATAGTTTAACAGATGTCCCAATAGGTTCACATATGTCCCATTAGTTTCACAGATGTCCCCATAGTTTCACAGATGTCCCAATAATTTCACAGATGTACCAGTAGTTTCACAGATGTCCCAATAGTTTAACAGATGTCCCAAATAGTTTCACAGATGTCCCAGAAGTTTTACAGATATTCCAGTAGGTTAACAGATGTCCCCATAGTTTCACAGATGTCCCAATAGTTTCAAAGATGTCCCAGTAGTTTTACAGATGTCCCGGTAGTTTCACAGATGATCCCAGTAGTTTCACAGATGCCCCAATAGTTTCACATATGTCCCATTAGTTTCACAGATGTCCCCATAGTTTCACAGATGTCCTAGTAGTTTCACAGATCACCCAGTCGTTTCACAGATGCCCCAATAGTTTCACATATGTCCAATTAGTTTCACAGATGTCCCCATAGTTTCACAGATTTCCCAATAATTTCACAGATGTACCAGTAGTTTCACAGATGTCCCCATAGTTTCACAGATGTCCCAGTAGTTTCACAGATCACCCAGTAGTTTCACAGATGTCCCAATAAGTTCACATATGTCCCAGTAGTGTCACAGATCACCCAGTCGTTTCACAGATGCCCCAATAGTTTCACATATGTCCCATTAGTTTCACAGATGTCCCCATAGTTTCACAGATGTCCCAATAATTTAACAGATGTACCAGTAGTTTCACAGATGTCCCAATAGTTTAACAGATGTCCCAAATAGTTTCACAGATGTCCCAATAGTTTCACATGTCCCAGGAGTTTCACAGATGTCCCAGGAGTTTCACAGATGTCCCAATAGTTTCACAGATGTCCCAGAAGTTTTACAGATATTCCAGTAGGTTAACAGATGTCCCCATAGTTTCACAGATGTCCCAATAGTTTCAAAGATGTCCCAGTAGTTTTACAGATGTCCCGGTAGTTTCACAGATGATCCCAGTAGTTTCACAGATGCCCCAATAGTTTCACATATGTCCCATTAGTTGCACAGATGTCCCCATAGTTTCACAGATGTCCCAATAGTTTCACAGATGTACCAATAATTTCACAGATGTCCAAATAAGTTCACATATGTCCCAGTAGTGTCACAGATCACCCAGTCGTTTCACAGATGCCCCAATAGTTTCACATATGTCCCATTAGTTTCACAGATGTCCCCATAGTTTCACAGATGTCCCAATAATTTAACAGATGTACCAGTAGTTTCACAGATGTCCCAATAGTTTCACAGATGTCCCAGAAGTTTAACAGATGTCCCAGTAGTGTCACAGATCACCCAGTCGTTTCACAGATGCCCCAATAGTTTCACATATGTCCCATTAGTTTCACAGATGTCCCCATAGTTTCACAGATGTCCCAATAATTTAACAGATGTACTAGTAGTTTCACAGATGTCCCAATAGTTTAACAGATGTCCCAAATAGTTTGACAGATGTCCCAATAGTTTCACAGATGTCCCAGGAGTTTAACTGATGTCCCAATAGTTTAACAGATGTCCCAGTTGTTTCACAGATGTCTCAATAGTTTCACAGATGTCCCAATAGTTTCACAGATGTCCCAATAGGTTCACATATGTCCCAGTAGTTTTACAGATGTCCCAGTAGATTCACAGATGTCCCAATAGTTCAACAGATGTCCCAGTAGTTTAACAGATGTCCCAGTAGTTTCACAGATGTCCCAGTAGGTTAACAGATGTCCCCATAGTTTCACAGATGTCCCAATAGTTTCACAGATGTCCCAGTAGTTTTACAGATATCCCAGTAGGTTAACAGATGTCCCCATAGTTTCACAGATGTACCAGTAGTTTCACAGATGTCCCAATAGTTTCACAGATGTCCCAATAGTTTCACACATTTCCCAATAGTTTCACATATGTCCCAGTAGTTTTACAGATGCCCCAATAGTTTCACATATGTCCCATTAGTTTCACAGATGTCCCCATAGTTTCACAGATGTCCCAATAGTTTCACATATGTCCCAGTAGTTTCACAGATGTCCCCATAGTTTCACAGATGTCCCAATAGTTTCACAGATGTCCCAATAGTTTCACAGATGTCCCAATAGGTTCACATATGTCCCAGTAGTTTCACAGATCACCCAGTAGTTTCACAGATGCCCCAATAGTTTCACATATGTCCCATTAGTTTCACAGATGTCCCCATAGTTTCACAGATTTCCCAATAATTTCACAGATGTACCAGTAGTTTCACAGATGTCCCAATAGTTAGCAGATGTCCCAAATAGTTTCACAGATGTCCCCATAGTTTCACAGATGTCCCAATAGTTTAACAGATTTCCCAATAGGTTCACATATGTCCCATTAGTTTCACAGATGTCCCATAGTTTCACAGATGTCCCAATAATTTCACAGATGTACCAGTAGTTTCACAGATGTCCCAATAGTTTAACAGATGTCCCAAATAGTTTCACAGATGTCCCAGAAGTTTTACAGATATTCCAGTAGGTTAACAGATGTCCCCATAGTTTCACAGATGTCCCAATAGTTTCAAAGATGTCCCAGTAGTTTTACAGATGTCCCGGTAGTTTCACAGATGATCCCAGTAGTTTCACAGATGCCCCAATAGTTTCACATATGTCCCATTAGTTTCACAGATGTCCCCATAGTTTCACAGATGTACCAGTAGTTTCACAGATGTCCCAATAGTTTAACAGATGTCCCAAATAGTTTCACAGATGTCCCAATAGTTTCACAGATGTACCAGAAGTTTAACAGATGTCCCAGTAGTGTCACAGATCACCCAGTCGTTTCACAGATGCCCCAATAGTTTCACATATGTCCCATTAGTTTCACAGATGTCCCAGTTGTTTCACAGATGTCCCAATAATTTAACAGATGTACCAGTAGTTTCACAGATGTCCCAATAGTTTAACAGATGTCCCAAATAGGTTGACAGATGTCCCAATAGTTTCACAGATGTCCCAGGAGTTTAACAGATGTCCCAATAGTTTAACAGATGTCCCAGTTGTTTCACAGATGTCTCAATAGTTTCACAGATGTCCCAATAGTTTCACAGATGTCCCAGTAGTTTTACAGATATCCCAGTAGGTTAACAGATGTCCCCATAGTTTCACAGATGTACCAGTAGTTTCACAGATGTCCCAATAGTTTCACAGATGTCCCAATAGTTTCACACATTTCCCAATAGTTTCACATATGTCCCAGTAGTTTTACAGATGTCCCAATAGTTTCACAGATGTCCCAATAATTTAACAGATGTACCAGTAGTTTCACAGATGTCCCAGTAGTTTAACAGATGTCCCAAATAGTTTCACAGATGTCCCAGAAGTTTTACAGATATTCCAGTAGGTTAACAGATGTCCCCATAGTTTCACAGATGTCCCAATAGTTTCAAAGATGTCCCAGTAGTTTTACAGATGTCCCGGTTGTTTCACGGATGATCCCAGTAGTTTCACAGATGCCCCAATAGTTTCACATATGTCCCATTAGTTTCACAGATGTCCCCATAGTTTCACAGATGTACCAGTAGTTTCACAGATGTCCCAATAGTTTAACAGATGTCCCAAATAGTTTCACAGATGTCCCAATAGTTTCACAGATGTCCCAGAAGTTTAACAGATGTCCCAGTAGTGTCACAGATCACCCAGTCGTTTCACAGATGCCCCAATAGTTTCACATATGTCCCATTAGTTTCACAGATGTCCCCATAGTTTCACAGATGTCCCAATAATTTAACAGATGTACCAGTAGTTTCACAGATGTCCCAATAGTTTAACAGATTTCCCAAATAGGTTGACAGATGTCCCAATAGTTTCACAGATGTCCCAGGAGTTTAACAGATGTGCCAATAGTTTAACAGATGTCCCAGTTGTTTCACAGATGTCTCAATAGTTTCACAGATGTCCCAATAGTTTCACAGATGTCCCAATAGGTTCACATATGTCCCAGTAGTTTTACAGATGTCCCAGTAGATTCACAGATGTCCCAATAGTTCAACAAATGTCCCAGTAGTTTCACAGATGTCCCAGTAGGTTAACAGATGTCCCCATAGTTTCACAGATGTCCCAATAGTTTCACAGATGTCCCAGTAGTTTTACAGATATCCCAGTAGGTTAACAGATGTCCCCATAGTTTCACAGATGTACCAGTAGTTTCACAGATGTCCCAATAGTTTCACAGATGTCCCAATAGTTTCACACATTTCCCAATAGTTTCACATATGTCCCAGTAGTTTTACAGATGTCCCAATAGTTTCACAGATGTCCCAATAATTTCACAGATGTACCAGTAGTTTCACAGATGTCCCAATAGTTTAACAGATGTCCCAAATAGGTTGACAGATGTCCCAATAGTTTCACAGATGTCCCAGGAGTTTAACAGATGTCCCAATAGTTTAACAGATGTCCCAGTTGTTTCACAGATGTCTCAATAGTTTCACAGATGTCCCAATAGTTTCACAGATGTCCCAGTAGTTTTACAGATATCCCAGTAGGTTAACAGATGTCCCCATAGTTTCACAGATGTACCAGTAGTTTCACAGATGTCCCAATAGTTTCACAGATGTCCCAATAGTTTCACACATTTCCCAATAGTTTCACATATGTCCCAGTAGTTTTACAGATGTCCCAATAGTTTCACAGATGTCCCAATAATTTAACAGATGTACCAGTAGTTTCACAGATGTCCCAATAGTTTAACAGATGTCCCAAATAGTTTCACAGATGTCCCAGAAGTTTTACAGATATTCCAGTAGGTTAACAGATGTCCCCATAGTTTCACAGATGTCCCAATAGTTTCAAAGATGTCCCAGTAGTTTTACAGATGTCCCGGTTGTTTCACAGATGATCCCAGTAGTTTCACAGATGCCCCAATAGTTTCACATATGTCCCATTAGTTTCACAGATGTCCCCATAGTTTCACAGATGTACCAGTAGTTTCACAGATGTCCCAATAGTTTAACAGATGTCCCAAATAGTTTCACAGATGTCCCAATAGTTTCACAGATGTCCCAGAAGTTTAACAGATGTCCCAGTAGTGTCACAGATCACCCAGTCGTTTCACAGATGCCCCAATAGTTTAACATATGTCCCATTAGTTTCACAGATGTCCCCATAGTTTCAAAGATGTCCCAATAATTTAACAGATGTACCAGTAGTTTCACAGATGTCCCAATAGTTTAACAGATGTCCCAAATAGGTTGACAGTTGTCCCAATAGTTTCACAGATGTCCCAGGAGTTTAACAGATGTCCCAATAGTTTAACAGATGTCCCAGTTGTTTCACAGATGTCTCAATAGTTTCACAGATGTCCCAATAGTTTCACAGATGTCCCAGTAGTTTTACAGATATCCCAGTAGGTTAACAGATGTCCCCATAGTTTCACAGATGTACCAGTAGTTTCACAGATGTCCCAATAGTTTCACAGATGTCCCAATAGTTTCACACATTTCCCAATAGTTTCACATATGTCCCAGTAGTTTTACAGATGTCCCAATAGTTTCACAGATGTCCCAATAATTTAACAGATTTACCAGTAGTTTCACAGATGTCCCAGTAGTTTAACAGATGTGCCAAATAGTTTCACAGATGTCCCAGAAGTTTTACAGATATTCCAGTAGGTTAACAGATGTCCCCATAGTTTCACAGATGTCCCAATAGTTTCAAAGATGTCCCAGTAGTTTTAAAGATGTCCCGGTTGTTTCACAGATGATCCCAGTAGTTTCACAGATGCCCCAATAGTTTCACATATGTCCCATTAGTTTCACAGATGTCCCCATAGTTTCACAGATGTCCCAATAGTTTCAAAGATGTCCCAGTAGTTTTACAGATGTCCCGGTTGTTTCACAGATGATCCCAGTAGTTTCACAGATGCCCCAATAGTTTCACATATGTCCCATTAGTTCCACAGATGTCCCCATAGTTTCACAGATGTACCAGTAGTTTCACAGATGTCCCAATAGTTTAACAGATGTCCCAAATAGTTTCACAGATGTCCCAATAGTTTCACAGATGTCCCAGAAGTTTAACAGATGTCCCAGTAGTGTCACAGATCACCCAGTCGTTTCACAGATGCCCCAATAGTTTAACATATGTCCCATTAGTTTCACAGATGTCCCCATAGTTTCAAAGATGTCCCAATAATTTAACAGATGTACCAGTAGTTTCACAGATGTCCCAATAGTTTAACAGATGTCCCAAATAGGTTGACAGATGTCCCAATAGTTTCACAGATGTCCCAGGAGTTTAACAGATGTCCCAATAGTTTAACAGATGTCCCAGTTGTTTCACAGATGTCTCAATAGTTTCACAGATGTCCCAATAGTTTCACAGATGTCCCAGTAGTTTTACAGATATCCCAGTAGGTTAACAGATGTCCCCATAGTTTCACAGATGTACCAGTAGTTTCACAGATGTCCCAATAGTTTCACAGATGTCCCAATAGTTTCACACATTTCCCAATAGTTTCACATATGTCCCAGTAGTTTTACAGATGTCCCAATAGTTTCACAGATGTCCCAATAATTTAACAGATTTACCAGTAGTTTCACAGATGTCCCAGTAGTTTAACAGATGTGCCAAATAGTTTCACAGATGTCCCAGAAGTTTTACAGATATTCCAGTAGGTTAACAGATGTCCCCATAGTTTCACAGATGTCCCAATAGTTTCAAAGATGTCCCAGTAGTTTTAAAGATGTCCCGGTTGTTTCACAGATGATCCCAGTAGTTTCACAGATGCCCCAATAGTTTCACATATGTCCCATTAGTTTCACAGATGTCCCCATAGTTTCACAGATGTACCAGTAGTTTCACAGATGTCCCAATAGTTTAACAGATGTCCCAAATAGTTTCACAGATGTCCCAATAGTTTCACAGATGTCCCAGAAGTTTAACAGATGTCCCAGTAGTGTCACAGATCACCCAGTCGTTTCACAGATGCCCCAATAGTTTCACATATGTCCCATTAGTTTCACAGATGTCCCCATAGTTTCACAGATGTCCCAATAATTTAACAGATGTACCAGTAGTTTCACAGATGTCCCAATAGTTTAACAGATGTCCCAAATAGGTTGACAGATGTCCCAATAGTTTCACAGATGTCCCAGGAGTTTAACAGATGTCCCAATAGTTTAACAGATGTCCCAGTTGTTTCACAGATGTCTCAATAGTTTCACAGATGTCCCAATAGTTTCACAGATGTCCCAGTAGTTCTACAGATATCCCAGTAGGTTAACAGATGTCCCCATAGTTTCACAGATGTACCAGTAGTTTCACAGATGTCCCAATAGTTTCACAGATGTCCCAATAGTTTCACACATTTCCCAATAGTTTCACATATGTCCCAGTAGTTTTACAGATGTCCCAATAGTTTCACAGATGTCCCAATAATTTAACAGATGTACCAGTAGTTTCACAGATGTCCCAATAGTTTAACAGATATCCCAAATAGTTTCACAGATGTCCCAGAAGTTTTACAGATATTCCAGTAGGTTAACAGATGTCCCCATAGTTTCACAGATGTCCCAATAGTTTCAAACACAGAAATATTTCCTCTTCACATGCGATTTTCCTCAAATAATTTAAGGCAGCTCATGATGTGACAGTGGAGGCTGCTTTGTAAAGGTGAACTATGTCCCTGTTTCCTTTGGATTTCCACGTGCATCTGAAATCTTATTGAAATGCACATGTAAATGTTTTGGATACGCCACTTTTATATTTATAGTGAAATAAAATCTGAACATTGTAAATAGTTGATGGGTGCATTGTAATTGTGTGAAGTCATAATTGCCATTCATCCTCCCATTAACCACAACATCTGGTATGGAGGCAATCCATCCCATGTTCCTGTCCAGTGAGCTCCCTCCGCTCCATAAATATCTTTGTTGTGTTGTCTATATGCACGGTTTGCAGAGTGCACTCAGACTGACATAAGTGCCGTTGCGATATCACCACGACCGAGTGGCAACTAGCGTGCAATGCTCTGTTTGATAGATATGTTTCAGCAGTTAAGGGTGAAAAGTTAGACAAGCGGGATTTGATTGCTGAAAAAAAAATCTTCGGGTTGGCCATCGCAAACGATGATGACTGCCGAGAAGAGCTGCTCGTAGCATTTTCCTGCACACTGGTGGGAAGAGCCCAGCAACTTGAGCGGAAGCATCGATCGCACTGTCGGCAAGAGTTGCTCGTCTGCTGAATGGGACTTGTGTTGTGCCGTTACTGGTGTTGATGCCGATGGGCTCTTTCACGTTTTTCTTTAATCCGCTTGGCTGAGTCGGCTATGGAACTTCTCCACTGCTTACAGCTGCTCTCAAAGTAAACATCTAGAAAAAATATCTACGGACAAAAATAATGCTTACCCAATGTTACTGATAATCTTGGACCAATATCTTTAAATGGTAACTGTTTGAGGCCAAACCAGTGTGATGAGACCCATGGAGATGACACTTCTCCGTTGTACCTACTGCAAACAGGGTACGCAGCAGCATTGGTGCCTGATTAGATTTCTTGAAGTGGAATCTGATCATTTGCTGTAACTGCTGCAATGGAACAATCTTTGCGGTGGCGGAATGTTATGACACGTCTGTTATTCATAGCCATGCACTTAGTGTCCTGCCACGCACAAGCATACAATGTCACCGACCATCCAAAATTATAATTTCAATCATGAAAGAATCTTACAAGTTAGTGAGTTTTTTTTCGTACATACGTCAGGAAGCAGCTGGTTGTGTATGGAGCTGGTTAAGCATGGGGCTGGTTATGCATGGGGCTGGTTATGCATGGGGCTGGTTATGCATGGGGCTGCTTATGCATGGGGCTGCTTATGCATGGGGCTGGTTATGCATGGGGCTGGTTATGCATGGGGCTGGTTATGCATGGGGCTGGTTATGCATGGGGCTGGTTATGCATGGGGCTGGTTATGCATGGGGCTGGTTATGCATGGGGCTGGTTATGCATGGGGCTGGTTAAGCAGGTGTGAATTATCGTGTGTGGGAGGGAGGGGAGTCAGCCTAATTTCCAGTTTAGTCAAGTAAACTCAGGGTCTCTGGAGTGGCATTCATGAGGGGGCCCCAGATATGGGACAACTCCCCTTCCCTATTCCTCAGTTTAAGACTCAAGTGTTCTAAAGCTACTACACCATTGTCTCGTGAGTAGAGCTCTGAGTAGTGTTCTACCCACCTGGCCATTTGCTCTTGTTTATCAGTGATGATGGCCCCTGTGCTGGATTTAAGGGGGGCAGTCCTCCTGATGTTTGGACCAAAGGCTGTATTGATGCCTTCATACATGGCACGGATATTGCCAGTGTCAGAGGCGAGTTGGATCCTACTACTGAGATTCACCCAGTAGTCGTTGGCACAGCGTCTGGCGGTCGTTTGAGCTGCACTGCGAGCAGCTTTCAGTGCCCTTAACGATCCTGTACTTGGGACTTGCTTGTACTTCAAGAGCGCCATGCGTTTGGCTTGGAGGATGGGTTCCAATATAGCCAGGTGTTCCTCAAACCAGTCTGTGTTCCGCCTTGTCTGCTTGCCGAAGCTATTGATGGCTGCATTAAAGATGGCGTCTCTGATGTATGCCCACTTTGTCTCCACGCTTCCATCTGGTGTGTCGTGTAGGGACTGCTCAAGGCTGTGCTGGAAAATTGAGGGAGCTCTGGGAGGGATGTCTTGGCAGAGTTGATGCGTAGGTAGCGCTTTTGTTTGAGTCTGTGTATCTTTTTGGGGCGTAGTCTGACCTTGCTGGATACCAGCGAGTGATCGGTGTCACAGACTGCACTGTGGTAGCTGCGTGTGATGAGTACCGAGTTGAGGAGGGCTCGTCGGGTGATGATGAGGTCCAGTTGGTGCCAATTAAGAGACCTTGGATGTCTCCATGATACTTTATGGCATGGTTTTGTGAGAAAGAATGAGTTTCTGATACAGAGATTGTGGTATGAACAAAGCTCCAGTAGTCTTTGGCCACTGGCATTTATCTTTCCAATGCCATGATAGCCAAGGCATGCGGGCCACGCGTCGTGGTCAGCCCCAACCCTTGCATTGAAGTCTCCTAACAGAAACATGTGCTCAGAGCTGGGGATTTTGCGAATAATATTGTGAAGCTCTTCATAGAATTGGTCATGAATCTCCGGAGGTGAGTAGAGTGTTGGGGCGTAGACACTCAGGATGTTTACATGGCCAGAAGCAGTGAGCAATCTCATGAGTAGAATCCGCTCGGAGCCTGCAGTCGGTGGTTCTATCATGCCAAGGAGTGTGTTTTTGACAGCAAACCCAACATCATGTTGCCTTGGTTCGTTCTGCTGTTTTCCTTGCCAGTAGAAAGTGTAGTCACTCTCTCGTAGTGAGCCACTGCCAGCAAGCCGGGTCTCCTGCAGTGCTGCAATATCGACATGGAGTCTCGCCAACTCCCTGTCGATAACTCCAGTCTTGCGGATGTCCTCAATCTGCAATAGATCTTCGGAGAGTCCAGAACACATTGTGCGTACATTCCAGCTTGCAAAATGAAGGGCTGGAACCTTCTTTCGTTTTGTTTTGCTTTTGTCTGGTGCAAGTTTTGCAGCCCACTTGTCTGTTGATGAACCATAAGGTCCAAGCACCCATTGGAGCAGGTGAGCCGTGGCGGGAAAGGACCTTATTGGCCGGGGGCTGCCCAGCCTGAGGCGGGTGGCGGTAGCTATCCATTGGGGTGCAATGACCCCTCCCACCGACGATGGAAACCCGTGGCGCCCATTTTTTACGCCAATCTAAAATGAGCTTATAACCCGTGACTGCTGCCATCCGTGTTTCTTGGCCACGATTAGGTGGCCGAGGAGTGTCCTCTCCCCATTTTTGCACCTCTTGTTAGCGCAAAGCCTGGGCAGGTTATTCTGGAAATCCTGGGTTGCCCATGCGTCAGGATCCCCCCTCGGCCTTGCCGGTGATGTCCAAAGGAGTGCGTAGCACGACGTTTGGTACCAGTTTGGCTGCAGGGGCTGCCGGGAATGTGCCGCAGTGTGTCACAAAACCGCCTGAGGGGCCCCACTCCTGATTTTCTGTCGGGGTTTACTCCCTTAGCCATTGACTCTCCCGAGACACTCACAAGGCAGTGAGAAAACCGCGTAACCCTGGAAGGGGCCCTTACCAGCTACTGACAGCCGGGCCAGCTGTGCCTGGGACTCGCGTAAGGCAGGGTCGTCACGCCCTGAGGTAGTTTATCACAAACTACCCGCTACCACACCGCGGGGCCAAATTGGTCACCCCGTGCCCCTTACAAATCTCAACGTTCATCTTACAAAGTCCCATCACAAGGGGAGAAACACAAAACATTGTTTTGCCCGTTTTGAAACGGCTCTAGTAAGCCGTATGGACCTGAAAAACTAAATTTCCCTTCGGCTCTAAGAGATTCGTTTGTGACTGAACTGGAGATTAATGAATGATAAACCAGCCAGGGCTTCCCTCGCTGTACGCGGGTTTGGTTTGTTGCGCTATTTCACGCTGTGGAGTCCGTCCATAAATGACGTCACGCGATTTTGGACGATTTTTGACCCCCCCCCCCCCATCGTCACGCGGCGTCACAAAAAGTCAGACCCCCCCCTCAAATATGACGTCACAAAGCTGTGCTCCGCCCCCCCCCCCCCCCCAAAATATAAAATATGCTTCAAATCGCTTTGAACTATTGTCATTGTAGTGCATATTTAATGTGGCGCTGCACTCTGATGTTATGGGAGAAAAGATTTGTTAAAAAGTATATTTAATTAAGTAGAACGTGTTGTCTATATTTATTTAAGGTGACGTCATATTTCTCAACCCCCCCCCCCTCATCGTCACACATCGTTACAAATGTCTGACCCCCCCCCCCCCCCACGTGCGTGACGTCATTTATGGACGGCCCCAGTGCAATGCGGCTACCTCTGACCCAAAAGTCGCTCTCTGGGGTTGCTGTGCGCGTGTGTGGTGGGGGGAGCGGTGGCGCAGCAGTTAGCGCACTGCGCT
Organism: Petromyzon marinus; assembly: GCF_048934315.1. NCBI lineage: Eukaryota > Metazoa > Chordata > Hyperoartia > Petromyzontiformes > Petromyzontidae > Petromyzon > Petromyzon marinus. The sequence continues at coordinate 462,387 of NW_027423168.1, forward strand.
ACGAACCCCGACTACAGGGATGAAAATGATTAAGAGAGGCGTATCAGGGCAGAGCAAAGTGCTTATTGTTATCTTAACTTAATAATGAAACGTAACTGAGCCATATGCCTTAAGCAGAACGTTTTTTTTTCAAACAGATGCATCACAAACGGAAAATAGAACCAATGTTTAGAAATGCACAAGGAAGCGTAGAGATGATGCACATCCTAAGAAAAACACTGATACTGGAAGACGGACACGTCAATTGGACATCATATGCAAATTAAGGACGTAATTTTAGTTTAGAAAGGTGGGGTGAGGCAGGACACACAACTTGAAGTGATGACGGCCGGTGGTCGAGACTAACGTGGGAATGGGAGCTAAGGAGGGAACACAACCGGCAGTGTCAACTGCGGAGATGGAGTGAATAAATCAACAGTATCTGAATTTTGATTTGTGAGAATTTTATTGTTTTATATCTTTATTATTGTATTTTCTTTGGTTCTTTCAGTAAAGTCACATAGAATGAGAATAAAATAATAAAATAACACAATAAAATTCTCACGACGTTTTGGCCACAACGCAAGCGGCCGTCTTCAGGTGAAAGGTACAGAACTGTCGGGACGACAGAGCTTCAATGAACAATGTTAAGATTCGTAGTGACTTTTAAGCTGGTTGGGAGAAGTGAGTTTACATATCAATAGCTGAGGGATTAGCTTGTGACTGGTCACGGAAATGGCTATGTTAATGTCAAAACCTACACATCCACAGAGGCAACTAGTAATTTAGCATTGAAATAGCTAAGGGATTAGCCTGTGCAAATAGCTGAGGGATTAGCTTCTGAATGGTCACGGAAATGGCTATGTTAAAGTCAAAACCTACACATCCACAGAGGCAACTAGTAATTTAGCATTGAAATAGCTAAGGGATTAACTTGTGACTGGTCACAGGAATGGCTATGTTAAAGTCAAAACCTACACATCCACAGAGGCAACTAGTAATTTTGCATTGAAATAGCTAAGGGATTAGCTTGTGCAAATAGCTGAGGGAGTAGCTTGTGACTGGTCATGGAAATGGCTATGTTAAAGTAAAAACCTACACATCCACAGAGGCAACTAGTAATTTAGCATTGAAATAGCTAAGGGATTAGCTTGTGACTGGTCACAGAAATAGATGTTAAAGTAAAAGCCTACACATCCACAGAGGCACCTCGTTCATGGACGCCAAAGGGGGCTGCAACAACTCAACTGTCATACAGTAAAGCGATGTGCAAACCAACCGGCTACCATGAGAGATTCGTTCATGAGGCCATCCACATATACAAACACAGAGACAATTTCAACCGAGAAGATGGATTCTGGCTTAGTAACCATTGGAAAGATGTTTTAAACCATTTCGGTTCTTAATTAATTGTATTTTACGAGGACCTTCAGACTGCAGCTCTTTCACTGGCACTGACTTTTAATACCTCTCACACCACGGTTAATGGTATGGTTTATAACATGGAGTATAACAGCGCCTCGCAGCTGTTTCTCCCCTCCTTCCTCCTCTGCTCCAACCATGGATGGACTCGTCCGTCTGAGCGTAGCTGTCCGTGGTGAGGAAGGTAAGAATCCACCCGTTTTTTCACCATATAACATTGTGATATAACATTGAGGTAGTTTATATTTTAGTTTTTATTGGTTTACTATATGATATTCATTATATAGTGTAGTGTATACCCAGTTAATGTTAATAGCTCAGCTTATTGAAGAATATATTGAGTACATTTATTATATTGATGTAATTTAGAATTAGGTTTCTCACATCGCTTTACCGTATGACAGTTGAGTTGTTGCAGCCCCCTTTGGCGTCCATGTACGAGGTGCCTCTGTGGATGTGTAGGCTTTGACTTTAACATAGGTATTTCTATGACCAGTCACAAGCTTATCCCTTATCTATTTCAATGCTAAATTCTCCAGTTTGATTTGTACTAGGTGCCTCTGTGGATGTGTAGGTTTTGACTTTAACATAGCCATTTCCGTGACCAGTCATAAGCTAATCCCTTAGCTATCTCAATGCTAAATTACAAGTTGCCTCTGTGAATGTGTAGGTTTTGACTTTAACATAGCTATTTCCGTAACCAGTCACAAGCTAATCCCTCAGCTATTTGATATGTAAACCCCTTTGTCAAGGTGCCTCACTTCTCCCAACCAGCTTAATAGTCGCTACGAATTTTAACAGCGTTCATTGAAGCTCTGTGGATGTGTAGGCCTTTACTTTAACATTTAATTCTGTGACCAGTCACAAGCTAATCCCTTAGCTATTTCAATGCTAAATTACTAGTTGCCTCTGTGGATGTGTAGGTCTTTACTTTAACATAGCCATTTCTGTGACCAGTCACAAGCTAATCCCTCAGCTATTTGCACAGGCTAATCCCTTAGCTATTTCAATGCTAAATTACTAGTTGCCTCTGTGGATGTGTAGGTTTTGACTTTAACATAGCCATTCCTGTGACCAGTCACAAGCGAATCCATTATCTATTTCAATGCTAAATTACTAGTTGCTTCTGTGGATGTGTAGGTTTTGACTTTAATATAGCCATTTCCGTGACCAGTCACAAGCTAATCCCTCAGCTATTGATATGTAAACCCCTTTGTCAAGGTGCCTCACTTCTCCCAACAAGCTTAAAAGTCGCTACGAATATTAACATCGTTCATTGAAGCTCTGTCGTCCCGACAGTTCTTTACCTTTCACCTGAAGACGGCCGCTTGCGTTGTGGCCAAAACGTCGTGAGAATTTTATTGTGTTTTTTAATTATTTTATTCTCATTCTACGTGACTTTACCGAAAGAACCAAAGAAGATGAATCCTTGCAGTCACGAAAGCTTCAAATCGAAAACTATAACTTTATTGTTTCCCTTCTACGTGACTTCACCGAAAGAACCAAGAATATAGTATATGAATTAGATCATTTATTTATTTTGCTAACTTTATCATTAATCGTACACTTTAATTGCACTAGTTTAATATCTTAAGGTTTAGTTTCTAATTCTCTAGGATAAAACAAGTTATTTTGTCAAAAAGAATGACGTTAATTGGCGCATACATTGAAAGTGCATTTTTAAATTAACCGTGTCAGTCTTCAAATACTGTTCTGGTTATTCCCACATTGTTGGTGTCTCTATTGTCTCCTGCACCCACTAACAACGGAGTTATTGTTGGGGTGGAGAGAAGCACAGCCAGCAGCCAGCCAGGAAACTCGAGACATAGAATATTTTAATAGCAGCGTGACTTACACTGCTACAGCAGCGATGTTGTCATGTAAATATTTACATTCTCTGTGTCGCAAACATTAAATGGAAACTAATTTTTTTTTGTGGTACGCTTGTCCCCACGATTTGAGGGCCAATTCCTTAGCGAAGGATTTTCTACCAATTGAAGGATGATACAAGTGAAATGTGAAGTTGTAAGATTGATCTTAGATCATTGCAAGCCAATCCCAGATTCTGAGTGCGGAGTGACTCGGCAGGGCCGACGGCGTGAGCCTGGCACCTTGGGAGTTGTCATGGACAGGGAGCAATGAGGCCGCGTTACCGGTTGTCTTAGTTTTGGGGAATTCTGTGTCCAGAACTCTGATCCACAGTAACGATGAAACAAACACAATGTAGAAAAAAGAACAGTTGCAAATGTTGCAGGAAATTGAAAGGCATTTTATTACAAAAATCATTACCATTCACACAAACAGTATAGTATTATAGTAGTTCGAAAATTAGACTGTAGAAAATAGTCATGTGTAATGATGAAAAATACTTGAATATAACATTTATCATTATCTTATTAGAATATATGAACGTGTAATGGCAAATTAAAACGATGCGATACGATTTGACAATCCTTTACAGCGATACACTTAATCCAGTGAAGTTGAATGTGAACGCTGAAACACGTAAATATTACTGAACATATCGTGAATAGAAGAAACTGATTTAACAAAATATCCATGCAATTAAAACATCAATGAAGCAGGTTGCTGGAATGGATGCTCCAGGCGCCACTCTACGCGTGAGTGGTGCCAGTGGACTGAGAGGCCGTGCCAGGAGTCGCTGTCGCTGGCTGCTCAATGACCACCACCCTCTCGGCCGCTGCAGGGAGGGCGCTGCGCTGAGCCTTGAACTTCAGCTTCCCGTCTTCAGTCATGCAGCAGCTCACGCTCTGCGGGTCCACGTCCCTGGGCAGCTGCGTCTCCCTGTGGAACTCCTGGCAACTGTGGCTGTAGCTGCCGCTGCTGACTTCTCCGCTCTTCACCTCGCGCCGTCCGGCCACCACCAGCTTGTCTCCAGACACCTTCACGGCCAGGTCCTGTGGGGAGAAGTCCTGCACGTCCAGGGACGCGACAAACCCGCCTCCCTGCTCCTGTGGATCTTCAATCTGGAACCCACTGCTCACGGCCGGCTGCTGCAGCAGTGCATCTCCGAGGCTGCCCGGAGCCCGCGTGTGGCTGCTGAGCTGATCGACTCCACGGAAGATTCTCTCCATCCTCTCGATCTCGCTCCTCATGTCTCGCTGCAGCTGCTGGAAAATACTTTCACCGCGGGGGTTCCAGACCGGCCAGCCTGGCCAGACGCTCCTCTCCATAACGTGCATCGCAGGGAAGTAAACACTGAGGGCCATGCTTGTTGATGTGCTTCACAGTGAGGCTCGCTTCAGTTGTGAGCGCTGCTCCCTCCTCCGCCGATGTTCTGCCAGTGCAGCTACAGGAGCTGCTTTTATAGCCCTGGCAGTATCTATGAGCAGATGCCAGGGGGAGCCAGAAGCGTCCAGAATGACGCAGCTGCTCCCAGGGCTTCCCTCATCCGCAGCAAATAGCAGTGACTCATACCTGGGGTTCAGCTGTGTGACGCCTTCTCTAAACTAAAAATGATATTTCCATTGGAAGCAAGCAGGCAAGACACAACTTTAATACACTATAGTACACCAGGACAGTGATATTTTGAAATGTACATATTGTCAATGAGAAAACGTGGTGTGCATTTGTGTCATTCCTTCACGTAAAGTCCTGGTCACAAAAGCAAAGTTTATGGGGAATAATAATACCCATTTTATATAGTTTTGAGGCATAAGCAATTAGAAAATAACACTTACTACCCAGGAACAAAAATCGTGTTACATAGTGAATTATCAGTGCAGAGCGAATTCCATGGCAGTAAACTGCTCACAGACTGCAGCCCGAGACACGAGTCACGCTCTTGATTCTGTGCGGATGGAGGAAGCCCCTGGGAGCAGCTGCGTCATTCTGGATTCTTCTGGCTGCCCCTGGCATCTGCTCGTAGCTACTGCCAGGGCTATAAAAGCAGCTCCTGTAGCTGCACTGGCAGAACATCGGAAGAGCAGGGAGCAGCGCTAACAGCTGAAGCGAGCCTCACTGTGAAGCACATCAACATGGAAGCATGAGATGTCCTTAATTAACGCTAAGACACATTAATCAAAAACGCTAAAACACCTATTAGCAACATCAGTAAGGATGAGCGCTTTGAGCTTCCTCAATTAAAAAAGAGAGAGGACATCGTCATCCTCTCAGCCGACAAGGGCGATGTCACTGTCATCATGGAAAAAAAAACACATACAATAACAAAATTCAGGACCTAATGAATGATTGTAGCTATACCAAAGTCAATAGAGATCCCACCAACCGCCTTGTTACAAAAACCAACAATATCATCACTGATTCAACATCTTTAATCGAACCAACCAAGCGGCTTTCCTTAAAACCCTCTGCTGCTAGACCACACAGATTTTATCGCTTACCAAAAATCCATAAAGAAGATACACCACTTCGTTCTATCATCTTCATCATTAACTCACCCACCCACAAACTGGCCCGATTTCTGTCTGAGACCTTACAACCATTCACTGGTAAGACCACCTCAGCTGTACTTAAATCAGCTCACTTGGTATCGTTAATTAAGGACATCTCACTATCTCCAGGTGATTTGCTTGTCACTTTCGATCTAGTATCGTTGTTTACCAAAGTTCCTGTGCCTGACACCATTACAATCATTGAAGATGTGGTCCAACAAGGATTGAATGCTGATGTACCAGCCCTGGTTAGACACTGCCTCACCAACACTTCCTTCACCTGGAATGGAACATTGTACAAACAAGTTGAAGCTACCCCAATGGATTCGCCCTTATCTCCAGTTGTAGCCAATGTTTTCATGGAAAAATGTTTTGAGACGGATGCCATCCAGGCATCCACCCTACGTCCTTGTCTAAGAGGTACATAGATGACACGTTCGTCATCTGGCCACATGGCCTACCAGCTCTGGGCCAATTCTTCAACCACATCAATTCCATACACCCAGCCATCAGATTTACCATGGAGGTGGAAAAAGATGGAAAGCTACCCTTTTTGGATATCTTAATTAAAAGGAGACCTGACGGTTCAATGAGCCACTCTGTCTACAGGAAAGCTACCCATACAGATGCTTACTTGAAACCGGATTCCCACCACCATCCATCCCAGAAGAACTCCCTCATCAAGACTCTATACCATGGAGCCCAATGCATTCCGACCAGGAACACATTACCAGTGAACTCAAACACGTACACCAGGCTCTCAGGGCTAATGGTTACTCCGACTACACAATCCGCAAAGCCATCACTCCAGTCATGAAGAAGGATCCTCTTGTGGAGCCACTCAAAACCATCACCTTACCCTACATTGCAGGGGTCACTAAAACGATCTCCAAAATCCTGAATAAACACAAGATCCAGGTCCGATTCAACACAGTACATAAAATCCGTGATCTGGTTCCATCTGTAAAATATGCTGTTCCAGACATACAGTACCCGGGTGTTTACAAACTAAAGTGCCTCTGTGGTAGTAGCTACATTGGAGAAACCAAACGACATATCTCGGACCGCATCCGCGAACATAATGCAGACTTGAAACACATTAGAACGAACTCCTCCGCCGTGGCAGATCACTGTTATAATTCAGTGGGCTCACATGACATTGACTTCTCAAAGACGGAGGTTCTGTGCAAGCCAACCGGCTACCATGAGAGATTCGTTCATGAGGCTATCCACATATACAAGCCGAGAAGATGGATTCTGGCTTAGTAACCATTGGAAAGATGTTTTAAACCATTGCGGTTCTTAATTAATAATTTTATGGTGATCTTCAGACGGCAGCTCTTTCACTGGCATTGACTCTTAATACTTCTCACACCACGGTTAATGGTATGGTTTATAACATGATTATAACAGCGCCTCGCAGCTGTTTCTCTCCTCCCTCTGTTCCGACCATGGATGGACTCATCCGTCTGAACGGGGCTGGTAGCTGTCCGTGGTGCTGATGTGGAGGGTAAGAATCCAACCATTTTTTCGCCATATAGCATCGTGATATATAACGACTTATTGTTGGTAGCTCAGCTGATTGGAGAATATATAGAGTTTATTGTTAACATTGAGGTAGTTTATATTTTAGTTTTTTTTATCTGTTTACTATATGGTATTCATTATATAGTGTAGTGCATACCCAGTTGCTGTTATGAGCTCTGCTTATTGAAGAATATATTGAGTACATTTATTATATTGATGTAATTTGGACTCAGGTTTTTTCACATCGGTTTACTGTATGATATTTGAGTTGTTGCATCCCCCTTTTTGCATCCTTGTACGAGGTGCCTCGGTGGATGTGTAGGCTTTGACTTTAACATAGCTATTTCGTTGACCAGTCACAAGCTAATCAGATTTCTCAGTCAGCACTCAGTCTAGAATTATCAGAACTACACAGTAAACGACACAATGCGGGTGCTATATCTCGTAAGAATGAATACCCACCACCTAAACACAAATGGTAATTCCTGGACAGGTGACAACTCTAGCCATGCCCATGAAAAAATATATAGTGACTAACTTGGAGACGTAACTTCTTTGAGGCAATTCTTTAATTACACACCGAGCATACTGTTACACACCCTCTGCTGTAATACAACGCTCTGTCCCTCGCTTAAACGCAACTCTGCACTGGTGGCTAGCCTACAACACAACGCTCGCTATCTGACACTGACGGCGCTGAACTAAGACAGGCAACTACTGCTAGCAGCACAATTATCAAGTGGATGACAACAGCGGCGAAGGCGACGATCTTCAACAGCAACGACGACGACGACGGCGATCCCACTCCAAACGATGGCCCTCATCCCCTGCTCGGGGTCCCCTTTAATCCTGTTAGCGTGGCCTCGCTCCACTCCGGCCACGCTCCCCTTCTAGAATCTACTAGCAGGCTCTCGACGTGTCCTACCCGAGATCCTTCTCAGGTCTATTACGTGGTCTGCTGTCAATCAGGGCTGCTTCACTCTGCAGATCCCCTTCCCTGCCAGCAGCCAGCGCTATGCTACGTAGTGACCAATTCTATGTGACTACACATACACAACATCCTGACCATCACTCGCCTATGCGGATGATAAAATATCAAGCATTGGAGATTTAATTCTGATCTACTGTTGTTCGTTTTGATTGATTTTGGCACAGTTTAAAATATATATTTTCATATCAGTACCAGCGGGAAGTACCCAGCGTTTCCCGGGAGAAAAATATATTTACAAACTTGTCTTCTCTTAAAAACATAACATATACATACACAAACACTAAGCTATTGTGCCCTTTGTCCATTTGTCCGTCAACAAAATTATAGGAGCGACACTGGAAAAACGGCGTATTCTATTATTTAATTTATTTTCTGTCAACGTGACTTTACCGAAAGAACCAAAGAGTAATTCCTGCAGTCACGAAAACTTTGAATCTAGTTTTAGCGTGTTAATGTTAAATAAACGTGTTGTCTCCTATAGAAGCCTGAGTCTCCATTTGAGCCCACTACAACTGGTGTTGGAAGTGGCCAAACGTTAGTTAATTAACTATAGATTATGGAGACTAGGCGAACAATACGTACCAGGTCTCCAGATGAAGAGGACGACGACCCACCGGCCCCGGGGATGTCGGCGCAATCCCCCAGCCCCCACTGGGGGCCTGGGGTGTCCACCTCCGGTTCCAAACCGCCCTCCAAATTGCCTTACCTACGAGTCCTACTTGGTACAGGCCGGACCCGCTATTGCCCCCTGTTGGGCCCTGACTGCAGCTACATATTTTCCAGTAGTGGTGGCGGCGTATTACGCCTGACAATTACCCACCACATTAAGAAGCACGATGGTAGCTTGCAGTTGCGTGTCGACTTTAGGAAGCTTCATAAGATATCGGTGGCTGACGCGTATCCTCTCCCTCGGATGGACGATTCCCTGGACGCTATGGCGGGAGTACACAACTTCTCCACCCTTGATCTCCTGTCCGGATTTTGGCATTTGCCACTAAATGAGGCCTCTAAACCCAAACGGCTTTTCGAACACCTCAAGGCCTGTTTGAATTAAATCAGCTTCCCATTGGACTCCACGCAGCACCGGCTACGTTCCAATGACTGATGGAGCTGGTGCTGGCTGGACTTCAATGGGACTCATGCTTACAATACCTCGACGATGTCATCGTCTTCAGCCGTACGTTCAAAGAACATCTTGATTGGTTACGCGCTGTCTTTCTTAAAATGCGAGCAGCCCATCTCAAATTCAAGCCGCAGAAGTGTTACCCCCTTCAGAAATCCGTGCGGTATCTCGGTCATATTGTCAGTAAATCGGGCATGGCGATAGATCCCGACAAAACCACGTGTGTTCGGACGTGGCCGACCCCCACGTTGATGATGCAGGTGCAGAGTTTTATTGGTTTTGCGTCTTATTATCGCCGGTTTGTCACTGGGTTCGCTACCTTCGCAAAACCTCTCCACGCCTTGACGGTTATGGGTCAGAGGTTTCATTGGGGGGAGGAGGAAGCTGCATTTGTTGCGCTTCGCAATTCCCCTCCGCTACTCTGACTTTGCCATGCCGTGTGTCCTTGATACTGACGCAACCAACACCAGCATTGGCGCGGTTCTGTCCCAGGTTGTCAACGGGGTGGAGTGTGTTGTTGCATACGGCAGCAGAGTGCTGTCGCCAGCCGAACAGCGTTACTGTGTCACGCGCCGGGAACTATTCAGGTCTCCCGCATTAACGAGTTGATTGCTCTGGACATCCCTGGTTCGGTTCCCGTCACCCCTCATGGGAATAAATATTTGTTGGTTGGCGTCCAATATTTATCGCGCTGGCCGATGGCCTGGCAGCTATGGATGGGAGCCATCCGGTAGTGCCACCTAGGCACATGCCATGGTACAATGGTGAGCACACAGGACTTGTAATCAATACAGAGGTACTATGTACAGGGGCGGCAAGCAGCTAAAAAATGGTGCACGTTTATTATAAATACGACATTCTCAAATGGTTTCGAAATTAAGTGTCTTATCAGCAGAATCGTGCAGAGTTTCTGCCGAACATACACAGCATTAGTTCCTAACACACTTTGGCAGAGTTGGTGTCACTGCCTGGGAAAGGAACATTAATGGTGATTTTGTGGAAAGTTAGGTGAAATGGGTGGTTGGTCAGACTGACCAGCACCCTGTGCTGTGTGGATCGCTCGTGGTTCTGGCCACCAATCGCCAAGCAAATTGGTTGCAGAGACTTCCACGTGTAGAGTGACTTCAGTTGTGTGCAACCGAGTTGCGCAACTGCTTGCACCGGCTGTGGCCGTGTGCGGAAAGCTAACTCGGGTCAAACCTGGGTTTCGAAGCGCGGTGTAGCGTTAACCATGACACTACCGCTCCACACAATCACACACACGCGAAGATCGACACCAAATACGTGCTCTGTTGCACCGCACAGCAACTCACACGCACACTGCAGTGTCCAATAACAACACAAATGTATTAATCATGACAACCACCTGCTCTGCCACTCAAAGCAATGTCCATCACATGGCCATCAACGCGACACATATAGTTCATCACGGTCACCCGACCAGCAGGAGTCACGTGTGTGAGCAGTCCGTGAATGTCGCCGGGCTATGGTGATGCAGTGGTGTGGGTTGGACAAGGGGCGGATGATGATGTCTGTCGTGGAAATCTGTGGAGCGGCACGGAACAAAAGTGGGACGGGTGGCCCAGTGTGGAGCAGGAGCCGCTCGGCTGGGACGAAGGTGGGGAGGAATCCACTGATCCGGTGGAGGCGTGGGGAGGAGGGCGGGACGCCGCGTGAAGCGCGACTCGTGGGAGTGGTGCCAGGCAGAAGGGGCACCTGGGACTCCGTACGCGGGACCCCGGCCGTTGCACCTGGGCTGGGGGGGGATCCGCTGCCCTGCAGGTGGAGCGAGGCCGGGGGGAAGGTGCTCTCGGTCCGGGTGGATGGGACGAATCAATGCGGATGGAGTTGAGGATTCGAGAGGAGGTTTGCGGAGGCGGGGAGGAAGGCAGCTGTTGCGGGACTTGCGGTAACGCTGCCGTGAAGAATAGGGAGCAAAAGACTCGTGTGCCGGGCCCGGTCTGGTATCACGGTGGCGTGGAGGAACCCAGGGCTCTGGTGGAGGTGGAGGCAGGTGGAAAGCAGGGAGCTCCCAATCCTGGGGTTTAGCTTGATTACTCATGGGTGGAGGTGATGGTGCGAGTGGCGGTGGTGGCGATAGTGGCAGTGGAAGCGATGGCAGAAGTGGAGGTTGAGGCAATGGCAGGAGTGAAGGTGGAGTCGATGTCAGCAGTGGGGGTAGAGTTGATATCAGTGGTGGAGGCAATGGCCTGAGTAGAGATGGAGGCGATGGCAGCAGTGGAGTTGAGGATTCGAGAGGAGGTTTGCGGAGGCGGGGAGGAAGGCGGCTGTTGCGGGACTTGCGGTAACGCTGCCGTGAAGAACAGGGAGCAAAAGACTCGTGTGCCGGGCCCGGTCTGGTATCACGGTGGGGTGGAGGAGCCCAGGGCTCTGGTGGAGGTGGAGGCAGGTGGAAAGCAGGGAGCTCCCAATCCTGGGGGTTAGCTTGATTACTCATGGGTGGAGGTGATGGTGCGAGTGGCGGTGGTGGCGATAGTGGCAGTGGAGGCGATGGCAGAAGTGAAGGTTGAGGCAATGGCAGGAGTGAAGGTGGAGTCGATGTCAGCAGTGGGGGTAGAGTTGATATCAGTGGTGGAGGCAATGGCCTGAGTAGAGATGGAGGCGATGGCAGCAGTGGAGCCGATGGCCCGATTGGAGGTGTAGGCGATGGCAGCAGTGGGGGCGATGTCCTGAGTAGAGATGGAGGCGATGGCCTGAGTAGAGGTGGAGGCGATGGCCTGAGTAGAGGTGGAGGCGATGGCCTGAGTAGAGGTAGAGGCGATGGCCTGAGTTGAGGTGGAGACGATGGCATGAGTAGAGGTGGAGGCGATGGCCTGAGTAGAGATGGAGGCGATGGCCTGAGTAGAGGTGGAGGCGATGGCCTGAGTGGAGGTGGAGGCGATGGCCTGAGTAGAGGTGGAGGCGATGGCCTGAGTGGAGGTGGAGGCGATGGCCTGAGTAGAGGTGGAGGCGATGGCCCGAGTGGAGGTGGAGAAGATGGCCCGAGTGGAGGTGGAGGCGATGGCCTGAGTGGAGGTGGAGGCGATGGAAGCAGTGGAGGTGGAGTTGATATCAGTGGGGGAGGCGATGGCCTGAGTAGAGATGGAGACGATGTCCTGAGTGGAGGTGGAGGCGATGGCCTGAGTAGAGGTGGAGGCGATGGCCTGAGTTGAGGTGGAGACGATGGCATGAGTAGAGGTGGAGGCGATGGCCTGAGTAGAGATGGAGGCGATGGCCTGAGTAGAGGTGGAGGCGATGGCCTGAGTAGAGGTGGAGGCGATAGCCCGAGTGGAGGTAGAGGCGATTGCCTGAGTGGAGGTGGAGGCGATGGCCTGAGTAGAGGTGGAGGCGATGGCCTGAGTGGAGGTGGAGGCGATGGCCTGAGTAGAGGTGGAGGCGATGGCCCGAGTGGAGGTGGAGAAGATGGCCCGAGTGGAGGTGGAGGCGATGGCCTGAGTGGAGGTGGAGGCGATGGAAGCAGTGGAGGTGGAGTTGATATCAGTGGGGGAGGCGATGGCCTGAGTAGAGATGGAGACGATGGCCTGAGTGGAGGTGGAGGCGATGGCCTGAGTAGAGGTGGAGGCGATGGCCTGAGTAGAGGTGGAGGCGATGGCCCGAGTGGAGGTGGAGGCGATGGCCCGAGTGGAGGTGGAGGCGATGGCCCGAGTGGAGGTGGAGGCGATGGAAGCATTGGAGGTGGAGTTGATATCAGTGGGGGAGGCGATGGCCTGAGTAGAGATGGAGGCGATGGCCTGAGTGGAGGTGGAGGCGATGGCAGCGGGGGAGGCGATGGCAGCGGTGGAGGCGATGGCCCGAGTAGAGATGGAGGCAATGGCCCGAGTGGAGGTGGAGGCGATGGCCCCAGTGGGAGCGATGGCCTGAGTGGAGCTGGATTCTTCAGGTGAGGAGCACAGCTCTGCTTGGTGCCGGGGCTGTTTCCCCTCCCCTGCGCCCGCCGCTTTCGTCTCCGCGCCGCGGCCATACGAGCCCAGGGACTCGGTGCTCGGCCGAGACCTCCACCTTTCTTTCTCTGCAGCGCCCGGGAAATCTTCCTCCTTCCGGTCCTCATCCTCATTCTCATCGCTCTCTGCAAAAGTTACGAAAAACATCAACGGCGTCATTAGCTGAATCTCCCTGCTCCGTGTCTGTGAGTGCGTTGTGACCCTGGGGACAGACTTGCGAGTTTGTTTTTTACGTTTTTGAGCCAGGAGGCCAGGATTGGGAAAAACTTGGGCCACTTTTCATCCAGGCAACTGGAGAGCAGCACAGACTAAGTCTTACTTACCAAACATTTAAACTAACAACAGCATACTCTTTGGTATCTTTCGGTAAAATCACGTAGATAGAAAAATAACTAATAAAGTGAAACCTTGGATTGCGAGCATAATTCCTTCTGGAAACGTGCTCTTAATCCAAAGCACTCGTATATCAAAGCGAATTTCCCCCATAAGAAATAATGGAAACTCAGATGATTCGTTCCACAAACCAAAAATACCGTATTCATATAAAAAATATTAATACAAAATACCTTTTTATATTTTTATTATTTAATATAAAGTAATCAAATTTATTAATTACATTTAATCGTGGCTGGTGTGAGGGAGACGAGATAGAGGATGGTTATTGTGTAGGACGACTTTCACTTGCAGTACAGTTACTAAAGAACAGTCACTACACATGGACACAAAATAAAAAAATGCTTTACGCACACACACGTATTCACAACACTACAGTACTGTATTAAACAGTATACACGTAGTCACAACACTATAGTACTGTAGTAAACAGTATACACGTGGTCACAACACTATAGTACCATAGTAAACAAGATAGGTTCGCACGGATGTTGACTATACGAGTGAGGCACACCGACTGAGACCGAGCATAGGAGACGATTACCCACAATCCCGCAGTATACACGTGGTCACAACACTATAGTACTATAGTAAACAGTATACACGTGGTCACAACACTATAGTACTGTAGTAAACAGTACACACGTGGTCACAACACTATAGTACTGTAGTAAACAGTATACACGTGGTCACAACACTATAGTACTATAGCAAATACAGTATACACGTGGTCACAACACTACAGTACTATAGTAAACAGTATACACGTGGTCACAACACTATAGTACTGTAGTAAACAGTATACACGTGGTCACACTATAGTACTATAGTAAACAGTACACACGTGGTCACAACACTATAGTACTGTAGTAAACAGTATACACGTGGTCACAACACTATAGTACTGTAGTAAACATTACACACGTGATCACAACACTATAGTACTGTAGTAAACATTACACACGTGGTCACAACACTATAGTACTGTAGCAAACAGTGTACACGTGGTCACAACACTATAGTACTATAGTAAACAGTACACACGTGGTCACACCACTATAGTACTGTAGTAAACAGTATACACGTGGTCACAACATTATAGTACTATAGTAAACAGTATACACGTGGTCACAACACTATAGTACTATAGTAAACAGTATAGACGTGGTCACAACACTATAGTACTATAGTAAACAGTATACACGTGGTCACAACACTATAGTACTGTAGTAAACAGTATACACGTGGTCCCAACACTATAGTACTATAGTAAACAGTATACACGTGGTCCCAACACTATAGTACTATAGTAAACAGTATACACGTGGTCACAACACTACAGTACTATAGTAAACAGTATACACTTGGTCACAACACTATAGTACTGTAGTAAACAGTATACACGTGGTCACAACACTATAGTACCATAGTAAACAGTATACACATGGTCACAACACTATAGTACTATAGGAAACAGTATACACGTGGTCACAACACTATAGTACTGTAGTAAACAGTATACACGTGGTCCCAACACTATAGTACTATAGTAAACAGTATACACGTGGTCACAACACTATAGTACTATAGTAAACAGTATACACGTGGTCACAACACTATAATACTATAGTAAACAGTATACACGTGGTCACAACAATATAGTACTGTAGTAAACAGTATACACGTGGTCCCAACACTATAGTACTATAGTAAACAGTATACACGTGGTCACAAGACTATAGTACTGTAGTATACAGTATACACGTGGTCACAACACTACAGTACTATAGTAAACAGTATGCACGTGGTCACAACACTATAGTACTGTAGTAAACAGTATAGACGTGGTCACAACACTATAGTACTATAGTAAACAGTATACACATGGTCACAACACTATAGTACTATAGGAAACAGTATACACGTGGTCACAACACTATAGTACTGTAGTATACAGTATACACGTGGTCCCAACACTATAGTACTATAGTAAACAGTATACACGTGGTCACAACACTATAGTACTGTAGTATACAGTATACACGTGGTCACAACACTACAGTACTATAGTAAACAGTATGCACGTGGTCACAACACTATAGTACTGTAGTAAACAGTATAGACGTGGTCACAACACTATAGTACTATAGTAAACAGTATACACATGGTCACAACACTATAGTACTATAGTAAACAGTATACACGTGGTCACAACACTATAGTACTGTAGTAAACAGTATACACGTGGTCACAACACTATAGTACTATAGTAAACAGTATACACATGGTCACAACACTATAGTACTATAGGAAACAGTATACACGTGGTCACAACACTATAGTACTGTAGTAAACAGTATACACGTGGTCCCAACACTATAGTAATGTAGTAAACATTACACACGTGGTCACAACACTATAGTACTGTAGTAAACAGTGTACACGTGGTCACAACACTATAGTACTATAGTAAACAGTAAACACGTGGTCACAACACTATAGTACTATAGTAAACAGTATACACGTGGTCACAACACTATAGTACTGTAGTAAACAATATACACGTGGTCACAACACTATAGTACTATAGTAAACAGTATACACGTGGTCACAACACTATAGTACTGTAGTAAACAGTATAGACGTGGTCACAACACTATAGTACTGTAGTAAACAGTATACACGTGGTCACAACACTATAGTACTGTAGTAAACAGTATAGACGTGGTCACAACACTATAGTACTGTAGTAAACAGTATACACGTGGTCACAACACTATAGTACTGTAGTAAACAGTATACACGTGGTCACACTATAGTACTATAGTAAACAGTATACACGTGGTCACAACACTATAGTACTGTAGTAAACAGTATACACGTGGTCACAACACTATAGTACTGTAGTAAACATTACACACGTGATCACAACACTATAGTACTGTGGTAAACATTACACACGTGGTCACAACACTATAGTACTGTAGCAAACAGTGTACACGTGGTCACAACACTATAGTACTATAGTAAACAGTACACACGTGGTCACACCACTATAGAACTGTAGTAAACAGTATACACGTGGTCACAACATTATAGTACTATAGTAAACAGTATACACGTGGTCACAACACTATAGTACTATAGTAAACAGTATAGACGTGGTCAACAAAACTATAGTACTATAGTAAACAGTATACACGTGGTCACAACACTATAGTACTGTAGTAAACAGTATACACGTGGTCCCAACACTATAGTACTATAGTAAACAGTATACACGTGGTCACAACACTATAGTACTGTAGTAAACAGTATACACGTGGTCCCAACACTATAGTACTATAGTAAACAGTATACACGTGGTCACAACTCTACAGTACTATAGTAAACAGTATACACTTGGTCTCAACACTATAGTACTGTAGTAAACAGTATGCACGTGGTCACAACACTATAGTACTGTAGTAAACAGTATACACGTGGTCCCAACACTATAGTACTATAGTAAACAGTATACACGTGGTCACAACACTATAGTACTGTAGTATACAGTATACACGTGGTCACAACACTACAGTACTATAGTAAACAGTATGCACGTGGTCACAACACTATAGTACTGTAGTAAACAGTATAGACGTGGTCACAACACTATAGTACTATAGTAAACAGTATACACATGGTCACAACACTATAGTACTATAGGAAACAGTATACACGTGGTCACAACACTATAGTACTGTAGTAAACAGTATACACGTGGTCCCAACACTATAGTACTATAGTAAACAGTATACACGTGGTCACAACACTATAGTACTGTAGTATACAGTATACACGTGGTCACAACACTACAGTACTATAGTAAATAGTATGCACGTGGTCACAACACTATAGTACTGTAGTAAACAGTATACACGTGGTCACAACACTATAGTACTATAGTAAACAGTATACACATGGTCACAACACTATAGTACTATAGTAAACAGTATACAC
Organism: Petromyzon marinus; assembly: GCF_048934315.1. NCBI lineage: Eukaryota > Metazoa > Chordata > Hyperoartia > Petromyzontiformes > Petromyzontidae > Petromyzon > Petromyzon marinus. The sequence goes on from NW_027423168.1 coordinate 480,201, forward strand.
GTGGTCACAACACTATAGTACTGTAGTAAACAGTATACACGTGGTCCCAACACTATAGTACTATAGTAAACAGTATACACGTGGTCACAACACTATAGTACTGTAGTATACAGTATACACGTGGTCACACCACTACAGTACTATAGTAAACAGTATGCACGTGGTCACAACACTATAGTACTGTAGTAAACAGTATAGACGTGGTCACAACACTATAGTACTGTAGTAAACAGTATACACGTGGTCCCAACACTATAGTACTATAGTAAACAGTATACACGTGGTCACAACACTATAGTACTGTAGTAAACAGTATACACGTGGTCCCAACACTATAGTACTATAGTAAACAGTATACACGTGGTCAAAACACTATAGTACTATAGTAAACAGTATACACGTGGTCACAACACTATAGTACTATATTAAACAGTATACACGTGGTCACAACACCATAGTACTGTAGTAAACAGTATACACGTGGTCACAACACAAGCAATCGTCTTCAGGTGAAATAATACAGCAGGCGGACTGCTGAGACAGGAAGAAATGTAGCGAGAGAGCTACTGCAACCAAAGGTTACACTATATACGTTTGTGGTGGGATTTGCAAGTAAATGTAAGATCGCAGAGCAAGCATACCCCGGCTAATCCCTCGGCTACTCCGAGGGGGAGTGGGAGCGGAGGGGCTGCCGTAACGGGCGAGATAGTGGGGGTGAAATTTACAGAGGGTACAAGCTGATAGAAAGAGGATCAAACTCAGCAAACTTAGAAATGTAATGCAACTCATTGAGTCGGCCAACACAACAAATAATACTTTGCCTGGTTGATCACCGTCCTTCTCTGCTTGTGTGTCTCCCTGTGTGTGGGGAGCGGTGGTGCAGCTGTTAGCGCTACGCTGCGCTATGAACCTGGCGACCCGGGTTCGATTCCCGCTCACGGCCAACACCAGTGACGATTATCTGAACCGGTCCCGGGCCTCCCCTAGGTCGACTCAGCCTCAAATGAGTACCTGGTGCGGTGTGTAAACATCGCCACTAGGGAGACAAAGGCGGTCGGGCGTGGTGCTGGCCACCCACCCCCTCGTGTACTGTTCCGGCCTTCACAGGTGCTCGCTAACAGCACTTGCCCCTACAGTCTGTTCAGGCTATACGGGGGATCTTTGTGTCTCCCTGTCTGTGTTTGGTCTCTCTCTCTCAAATTTAGTTTCACCTGATGACGACTGCTTGAGTTGCAATCGAAACGTCGTATTCTATTATTTTGTTTATTTTTTCTACGTGACTTTACCGAAAGACCATTGAGTAACAACAGTGTTTTTACGAATCACAGCTAAGAGACAAACAACATTATATTTTCTATTAAACATAACATTTTAATAACATGTTAAAAAATACTTTAAATCTCATCACTGCTCCTCATACTCAATCCGTGATCAGTGCCGGATTATCCTCGGAACAAAATAATCATTAGCTGTGGGCCCCGCACTTTCAAGCGCCCCGCGCTAAATGATCTCACCCTATAAATCCCCGTTCAGTGATTCTGTACTTGCTCTATTACTATAGTAAAATTACAATTACTTTACTATGCAAGTTAAAAACTTCGTGCTTTATAATTGTGTTTTTTATTTATTCTGGGCACCTTTATAATATAAGCTACAGGACCCGCACGAGCTTAATCCGGCACTGTCCGGGATACTGTTCCAGTGCCCAACCAGGCTGTTGAAGACACCGTGAGTGGAGTTGAGGGGGATCGGTGGAGGTGTGAAGGGGGCGAGTGATGCCGACGGGCTGCGAGGGGGTCATCCGAGAGGGTGCCCAGTGGGGAGATGAAGCAATGAAATCGCTCCACGTGCAGGTGCTGGGTGGATTACTGCACAGCGGCATCGTGGGAGGTGGCGACGGGTCGTGGACGTCTCTACCCACTAGTGGATTGACCATGGCTGATGGTGGTGATGATGATGGATGTTGCTCACTCACTTGGCGACGTATGAAACGCCAGAGATGCACGGCGATGTGCAGGGTGTTCAGCAGCACGGTGGAGCTGATGGCCTCCTTGCAGCCGCTGTACAGCTGACCTACAGCGTGGAGCAGAGCAGGGAGCGCGCTGTCCACTATGGCCTGGCAGCTGCTGCTCAGCTCACCCATAGCCTGCAGGAGGGCAGGGAGCACGCTGTCCACAATGTCCTCACTGTGGCTACTGAACATCGGTCCCCAGGTGGCGACCCCTGCTGATGCAGAGACGTTCTTCACGAGTCCCGAGTAGTTGATCGTGGTGGTGGTGGTGTTGGAGGCGTTAATGTCCGAACCCCCACGCCGAGATCCTCCGAGGAGCTCCACCATCGGCTGCGTGAGCAGCAGAACCACAGTGAGGACAGCCGTGAAGATCGCCATGGTGGTGGTGGTGGCGAAGGTCTCTGAAGAACTCGAAGTGGAGGAGCAGCGTGGGGTGAGGTGGTTTCCTCTCCAGGAGCCGACTCCACTCTGACCTCTGCCGTGACGTCACCGGGCCATGACGTCACCGTGACGTCAGAGGTTTCCACGGCTCTTACGTCATTATAGTATTTGGAACGTGGCTGTGCAATGGAACATCAACACGTGATGCACTACAACACTGTATTGTTTATAGAATTGTAATACAATACTAATTATTCACATCTGAGACAGAACATCGGCAGAGGAGGGAGCCTCACTCCTCACTTCTCCCAACCAGCTTAAAAGTCGCTACGAATCTTAACAGCGTTCATTGAAGCTCTGTGGATGTGTAGGCCTTACTTTAACATATATTTCTGTGACCAGTCACAAGCTAATCCCTTAGCTATTTCAATGCTAAATTCGCCTAGTTATTTCAATGCTAAATTCTCCTGTTTTGATTTGTACTAAGTGCCTCGGTGAATGTGTATGCTCTGACTTCAACGTAACTATTTCTGTAGCAGTTACAAGCGAGTCACTCAGCCATTTCAATGCTAAATTCTATGCTAATCCCATTGTCAAGGGGTGCCTCTGCGGATGTGTATGCCTTAACTCAGCTATTTCAATGCTAAATTCTATGCTAATTCCTTTTAACAATGGGGGCCTCTGCGGATGTGTATGCTTTAACTTTTAACATAGCTATTTCTGTGACCAGTCACAAGCTAATCATTCAGCCATTTCAATGCTAAATTTTATGCTAATTCCTTCGTCAAGGCTCTTTGTTCCTCTCACACAGCTTAAAAGCCGTGATCTGAACGTGGCTCTTTCACTCCAGCGCTGTCCTACCAGACAGTCTCGCCCCCTTCACCTGATGAAGGCCGCTTGTGTTGTGGCCGAAACGTCGTGAGAATATTATTGTGTTATTTTATTTTATAAATTTATTATTTTATTCTCATTCTACGTGACTTTACCGAAAGAACCAAAGAAGATGTAGGTTTTTACTTTAACATAGCCATTTCCGTGACCAGTCACAAGCTAATCCCTCAGCTATTTGCACAAGCTAATCCCTTAGCTATTTCAATGCTAAATTACTAGTTGCCTCTGTGGATGTGTAGGTTTTGACTTTAACATAGCCATTCCTGTGACCAGTCACAAGCTAATCCCTTAGCTATTTCAATGCTAAATTACTAGTTGCCTCTGTGGATGTGTCGGTTTTGACTTTAACATAGCCAATTCCGTGACCAGTCACAAGCTAATCCCTCAGCTATTGATATGTAAACCCCTTTGTCAAGGTGCCTTCTCCCAACCAGCTTAAAAGTCGCTACGAATCTTAACATCGTTAATTGAAGCTCTGTCGTCCCGACAGTACTGTACCTTTCACCTAAAGACGGCCGCTTGCGTTGTGGCCAAAACGTCGTGAGAATTTTATTGTGTTTTTTATTATTTTATTCTCATTCTACGTGACTTTACCGAAAGAACCAAAGAAAATAAAATAATAAAGATATAAAACAATAAAATTCCCCAAATCAAAATTCATATACTGTTGATTTATTCACTCCATCTCCGCAGTGGACACTGCCGGTTGTGTTCCTTCCTTAGCTCCCATTCCCACGTTAGTCTCGACCACCGGCCGTCATCACTTCAAGTTGTGTGTCCTGCCTCACCCCACCTTTCTAAACTAAAATTACGTCCTTAATTATATGAAGTCATATGAAGTCCAATTGACGTGTCCGTCTTCCAGTATCAGTGTAATTCTTAGGATGTGCATCATCTCTACGCTTCCTTGTGCATTTCTAAACATTGGTTCTATTTTCCGTTTGTGATGCATCTGTTTGAAAAAAACGTTCTGCTTAAGGCATATGGCTCAGTTACGTTTCATTATTAAGTTAAGATAACAATAAGCACTTTGTTCTGCCCTGATACACCTCTCTTAATCATTTTCATCCGTCTTCCTCTTCAACAACCGCCCTACGTGTAGATGCACTTCTGTGTTTTCAAGGCTGTGTCCCTGTTCTTTTTGCGTTCAGTTTGTTATTCCCCCGCACCTCCAGTAAAGCATGGTTGGCTGCGTACGGTGCGAAAGAAGTTCACCATGCAAACATACGCTGCGTTGAAAAATGATTCTACTGACTGCAGACCAATCCTGGACAGATTTCTCAATACGAGTGCAATATCGAGGGTACAGATCAATACCAACTGAACACAGATGCTAATTCATGGACGTGTGGCAACTCTAGCCATGCCCATGCAAACATACACAACATCTTGACCATGAATCGCCTATGCGGCAGATTAAATGTCAAGCATTATACATTGAATTTCGATCTACTTTTGTTCGTTTTGATTTATTTTGGCGCAGTTTCAAGTAAGTATTTTTAATAGAATTATTATATTGCCATTTACTGTATAATTGTGATAATAGACCAAGCACTGAGACATTGCCCAGGGTTGGTCTACAATCGAAAATGTGGCAACCCCATAGCACACCCTCATGTGTTCCAGTGTTAACACATCGTATGTTTGTATCTTGAAATTCTTTCGCACCGTACGTAGCCCACCGCTCCCCCCACCACACACGTGCACAGCAGCTCCAGAGAGCGACTTTTGGGTCAGAGGTAGCCGCATTGTACTGGGGCCGTCCATAAATGAGGGGGGGGGGGGTGAGAAATGTGACGTCACATCAAAATGCGCAACTTTAAATAAATATAGACAACACGTTCTACTTAATTAAATAGACTTTTTAATAAATATTTTCTCCTACAACATCAGAGTGCAGCGCCACATTAAATAAGCACCACGATGACAATAGTTTAAAGCGATATGAAGCATGTTTTATTTTGGGGGGGGGCACAGCTTTGTACCGTCATATTTGAGGGGGGGCTCTGACTCTTTGTGACGCCGCGTGACGATGGGAGGGGGGGTCAAAAATCGTCTAAAATCGCGTGACGTCATTTATGGACGGCCCCCACAGCGTGAAATAGCGCAACAAACCGAACCCGCGTACAGCGAGGGAAGCCCTGGCTGGTTTATCATTCATTAATCTCCAGTTCAGTCACAAACGAATCTCTTAGAGCCGAAGGCGCGATTCAGTATCACGTTGGCATGCCGTGTCAACCCGTACGGGGTTACCCCGTATTGGTGTACAGGGAGATTGAGTTCTCAGGTCCATACGGCTTACTAGAGCCGTTTCAAAACGGGCAAAACAATGTTTTGTGTTTCTCCCCTTGTGATGGGATTTTGTAGGATGAACGTTGAGATTTGTAAGGGGCACGGGGTGACCAATAAGGTCTGAATTGGTCTGTAATAAGAGAGGCAATGGTTAGGGGGTGACACGTGTGCGTTGGCACTGCGTGCCACGTCGCGTTGTCATACAGCTGACACTCCGATGAGCAATGATTCGGCGACGCACGGTGCCAAAGGGGCCGTCCATAAATGACGTCACGCGACTTCTGACGATTTTTGACCCCACCCCCCCATTGTCACACGGCGTCACAAAAAGTCAGACCCCCCCCTCAAATATGACGTCACAAAGCTCTGGCCCCCCTCCCACCAAATAAAACATGCTTCAAATCGCTTTAAACTATTGTCATTGTAGTGCGTATTTAATGTGGCGCTGCACTCTGATGTTGTAGGAGAAAACATTTATTAAAAAGTATATTTAATTAAGTAGAACGTGTCGTCTATATTTACTTAAAGTTGCGCATTTTGATGTGACGTCACATTTCTCACCCCCCCCCTCGTCACACATCGTCACAAATGTCTGATCGCCCCCCCCCCCCCAGGTGCGTGACGTCATTTATGGACGGCCCCAAAGACGTTCAACATTCGTGCGTATCCGCCGTGATGTGGGGCGAAGTAATATTCTAATCTTATTATCCGCGATGCCTGCAGGATTAGCTTTTTTCTTCTTCGTCTTCCAAAGCAGATTATTAATGAGAATATTGATGGAATTTCCCCCAGTGCATGTTGGCTGGGGAAGGGCTGTTTAAGACCCGCGGTGAACCCGCTCATCTCCACGTATCGGCATGAAATGATAAAATCGCAGATTTTCGGAAGCGCGTTCGTTTCAAGTGGATGCTTGTTGTCAACACCGCCATATTGACAGCACTCGCAATCATCCCATACTCAATTGAAACTCTTCTTAAGTAATTGCTTATTGTGTTTAGTTCCTTGTCCTTATCTCATACCTCCGATTAGCACGGTGGGCTACGTACGGTGCGAAAGAATTTCAAGATACAAACATACGATGTGTTAACACTGGAACACATGAGGGTGTGCTATGGGGTTGCCACCTTTTCGATTGTAGACCAACCCTGGGCAATGTCTCAGTGCTTGGTCTATTATCATAATTATACAGTAAATGACAATACAATAATTGTATAAAAAATACTTACTTGAAACTGCTCCAAAATCAATCAAAACGAACAAAAGTAGATCGGAATTCAATGTAAAATGCTTGACATTTAATCTGCCGCATAGGCGATTCATGGTCAAGATGTTGTGTATGTTTGTATGGGCATGGCTAGAGTTGCCAACCGTCCGAGAAATAGCATCTGTGTTCAGGTCGTATTGATCTGTACCCTCGATATTGCACTCGTATTGAGAAATCTGTCCAGGTTTGGTCTGCTATCAGTAGAATCATTTTTCAACGCAGCGTATGTTTGCATGGTGAACTTCTTTCGCACCGTACGCTGCCAACCATGCTTTAATGGAGGTGCGGGGGAATGACAAACTGAACGCAAAAAGAACAGGGACACAGCCTTGAAAACACAGAAGTGCATTTGCACGTAGGGCGGTTGTTGAAGGGGAAGAGGGATGAAAATGATTAAGAGAGGCGTATCAGGGCAGAGCAAAGTGCTTATTATTATCTTAACTTAATAATGAAACGTAACTGAGCCATATGCCTTAAGCAGAACGTTTTTTTCAAACAGATGCATCACAAACAGAAAATATAACCAATGTTTAGAAATGCACAAGGAAGCGTAGAGATGATGCGCATCCTAAGAACACCACTGATACTGGAAGACGGACACGTCAATTGGACTTCATATGCAAATTAAGGACGTAATTTTAGTTTAGAAAGGTGGGGTGAGGCAGGACACACAACTTGAAGTGATGACGGCCGGTGGTCGAGACTAACGTGGGAATGGGAGCTAAGGAAGGAACACAACCGGCAGTGTCCACTGCGGATATGGAGTGAATAAATCAACAGTATATGAATTTTGATTTGGATAATTTTATTGTTTTATATCTTTATTATTTTATTTTCTTTGGTTCTTTCGGTAAAGTCACGTAGAATGAGAATAAAATAATAAAATGACACGATAAAATTCTCACGACGTTTTGGCCACAACGCAAGCGGCCGTCTTTAGGTGAAAGGTAACTGTCGGGACGACAGAGCTTCAATTAACGATGTTAAGATTCGTAGAGACTTTTAAGCTGGTTGGGATAAGTGAAGCACCTTGACAAAGGGGTTTACATATCAATAGCTGAGGGATTAGCTTGTGACTGGTCACGGAATTGGCTATGTTAAAGTCAAAACCTACACATCCACAGAGGCAACTAGTAATTTAGCATTGAAATAGCTAAGGGATTAGCTTGTGACTGGTCACAGGAATGGCTATGTTAAAGTCAAAACCTACACATCCACAGAGGCAACTAGTAATTTAGCATTGAAATAGCTAAGGGATTGGTTTGTGCAAATAGCTGAGGGATTATCTTTATTATTTTATTGTTTCCCTTCTACGTGACTTTACCGAAAGAACCAAGAATATAGTATATGAATTAGATCATTTATTTATTTTGCTAACTTTACAATTAATCGTACATTTTAATTGTACTAGTTTAATGTCTTCAGGTTTAGTTTCTAATTCTCTAGGATAAAACAAGTTATTTTGTCAAAAAGTATGACGTTAATTGGCGCATACATTGAAAGTGCAATTTTAAATGAACCGTGTCAGTCTTCAAATACTGTTCTGGTTATTCCCACCTTGTTGGTGTCCCTATTGTCTCCTGCACCCACTAACAACGGAGTTATTGTTGGGATGGAGAGAAGCACAGCCAGCAGCCAGCCAGGAAACTCGAGACATAGAATATATTAATAGCAGCATGACTTACACTGCTACAGCAGCGAGGTGGTCATGTAACTATTTACATTCTCTGTGTCGCAAACATTAAATGGCAACTAATCTTTCCGTGGTACGCTTGTCCCCACGATTTGAGGACCAATTCCTTAGCGAAGGATTTACTACCAATTGAAGGATGATACAAGTGAAATGTGAAGTGGTAAGATTGATCTTAGATCATTGCAAGCCAATCCCAGATTCTGAGTGCGGAGTGACTCGGCAGGGCCGACGGCGTGAGCCTGGCACCTTGGGAGTTGTCATGGTCAGGGAGCAATGAGGCCGCGTTACCGGTTGTCTTAGTTTTGGGGAATTCTGTGTCCAGAACTCTGATCCACAGTAACGATGAAACAAACACAATGTAGAAAAAAGAACAGTTGCAAATGTTGCAGGAAATTGAAAGGCATTTTATTACAAAAATCATTACCATTCACACAAACAGTATAGTATTATAGTAGTTCGAAAATTAGACTGTAGAAAATAGTCATGTGTAATGATGAAAAATACTTGAATATAACATTTATCATTATCTTATTAGAATATATGAACGTGTAATGGCAAATTAAAACGATGCGATACGATTTGACAATCCTTTACAGCGATACACTTAATCCAGTGAAGTTGAATGTGAACGCTGAAACACGTAAATATTACTGAACATATCGTGAATAGAAAAAACTGATTTAACAAAATATCCATGCAATTAAAACATCAATGAAGCAGGTTGCTGGAATGGATGCTCCAGGCGCCACTCTACGCGTGAGTGGTGCCAGTGGACTGAGAGGCCGTGCCAGGAGTCGCTGTTGCTGGCTGCTCAATGACCACCACCCTCTCGGCCGCTGCAGGGAGGGCGCGGCGCTGAGCCTTGAACTTCAGCTTCCCGTCTTCAGTCAAGCAGCAGCTCACGCTCTGCGGGTCCACGTCCCTGGGCAGCTGCGTCTCCCTGTGGAACTCCTGGCAGCTGTGACTGTAGCTGCCGCTGCTGACTTCTCCGCTCTTCACCTCGCGCCGTCCGGCCACCACCAGCTTGTCTCCAGACACCTTCACGGCCAGGTCCTGTGGGGAGAAGTCCTGCACGTCCAGGGACGCGACAAACCCGCCTCCCTGCTCCTGTGGATCTTAATCTGGAACCCACTGCTCACGGCCGGCTGCTGCAGCAGTGCATCTCCGAGGCTGCCCGGAGCCCGCGTGTGGCTGCTGAGCTGATCGACTCCACGGAAGATTCTCTCCATCCTCTCGATCTCGCTCCTCATGTCTCGCTGCAGCTGCTGGAAAATACTTTGACCGCGGGGGTTCCAGACCGGCCAGCCTGGCCAGACGCTCCTCTCCATCACGTGCATCGCAGGGAAGTAAACACTGAGGGCCATGCTTGTTGATGTGCTTCACAGTGAGGCTCGCTTCAGTTGTGAGCGCTGCTCCCTCCTCCGCCGATGTTCTGCCAGTGCAGCTACAGGAGCTGCTTTTATAGCCCTGGCAGTAGCTATGAGCAGATGCCAGGGGGAGCCAGAAGCGTCCAGAATGACGCAGCTGCTCCCAGGGCTTCCCTCATCCACAGCAAATAGCAGTGACTCAAACCTGGGGTTCAGCTGTGTGACGCCTTCTCTAAACTAAAAATGATATTTCCATTGGAAACAAGCAGGCAAGACACAACTTTAATACACTATAGTACACCAGGACAGTGATATTTTGAAATGTACATATTGTCAATGAGAAAACGTGGTGTGCATTTGTGTCATTCCTTCACGTAAAGTCCTGGTCACAAAAGCAAAGTTTATGGGGAATAATAATACCCATTTTATATAGTTTTGAGGCATAAGCAATTAGAAAATAACACTTACTACCCAGGAACAAAAATCGTGTTACATAGTGAATTATCAGTGCAGAGCGAATTCCATGGCAGTAAACTGCTCACAGACTGCAGCCCGAGACACGAGTCACGCTCTTGGGAGCAGCTGCGTCATTCTGGATTCTTCTGGCTGCCCCTGGCATCTGCTCGTAGCTACTGCCAGGGCTATAAAAGCAGCTCCTGTAGCTGCACTGGCAGAACATCGGAAGAGCAGGGAGCAGCGCTAACAGCTGAAGCGAGCCTCACTGTGAAGCACATCAACATGGAAGCATGAGATGTCCTTAATTAACGCTAAGACACATTAATCAAAAACGCTAAAACACCTATTAGCAACATCAGTAAGGATGAGCGCTTTGAGCTTCCTCAATTAAAAAAAAGAGAGGACATCGTCATCCTCTCAGCCGACAAGGGCAATGTCACTGTCATCATGGAAAAAAAACACATACAATAACAAAATTCAGGACCTACTGAATGATTGTAGCTATACCAAAGTCAATAGAGATCCCACCAACCGCCTTGTTACAAAAACCAACAATATCATCACTGATTCAACATCTTTAATCGAACCAACCAAGCGGCTTTCCTTAAAACCCTCTGCTGCTAGACCACACAGATTTTATGGCTTACCAAAAATCCATAAAGAAGATACACCACTTCGTTCTATCATCTTCATCATTAACTCACCCACCCACAAACTGGCCCGATTTCTGTCTGAGACCTTACAACCATTCACTGGTAAGACCACCTCAGCTGTACTTAAATCAGCTCACTTGGTATCGTTAATTAAGGACATCTCACTATCTCCAGGTGATTTGCTTGTCACTTTCGATCTAGTATCGTTGTTTACCAAAGTTCCTGTGCCTGACACCATTACACTCATTGAAGATGTGGTCCAACAAGGATTGAATGCTGATGTACCGGCCCTGGTTAGACACTGCCTCACCAACACTTACTTCACCTGGAATGGAACATTGTACAAACAAGTTGAAGCTACCCCGATGGATTCGCCCTTATCTCCAGTTGTAGCCACTGTTTTCATGGAAAAATGTTTTGAGACGGATGCCATCCAGGCATCCACCCTACGGCTTTGTCTAAGAGGTACATAGATGACACGTTCGTCATCTGGCCACATGGCCTACCAGCTCTGGGCCAATTCTTCAACCACATCAATTCCATACACCCAGCCATCAGATTTACCATGGAGGTGGAAAAAGATGGAAAGCTACCCTTTTTGGATATCTTAATTAAAAGGAGACCTGGCGGTTCAATGAGCCACTCTGTCTACAGGAAAGCTACCCATACAGATGCTTACTTGAAACCGGATTCCCACCACCATCCATCCCAGAAGAACTCCCTCATCAAGACTCTATACCATGGAGCCCAATGCATTCCGACCAGGAACACATTACCAGTGAACTCAAACACGTACACCAGGCTCTCAGGGCTAATGGTTACTCCGACTACACAATCCGCAAAGCCATCACTCCAGTTATGAAGAAGGATCCTCTTGTGGAGCCACTCAAAACCATCACCTTACCCTACATTGCAGGGGTCACTAAAACGATCTACAAAATCCTGAATAAACACAAGATCCAGGTCCGATTCAACACAGTACATAAAATCCGTGATCTGGTTCCATCTGTAAAAGATGCTGTTCCAGACATACAGTACCCGGGTGTTTACAAACTAAAGTGCCTCTGTGGTAGTAGCTACATTGGAGAAACCAAACGACATATCTCGGACCGCATCCGCGAACATAAAGCAGACTTGAAACACATTAGAACGAACTCCTCCGCCGTGGCAGATCACTGTTATAATTCAGTGGGCTCACATGACATTGACTTCTCAAAGACGGAGGTTCTGTGCAAGCCAACCGGCTACCATGAGAGATTCGTTCATGAGGCTATCCACATATACAAGCACAGAGACAATTTCAACCGAGAAGATGGATTCTGGCTTAGTAACCATTGGAAAGATGTTTTAAACCATTGCGGTTCTTAATTAATAATTTTATGGTGATCTTCAGACGGCAGCTCTTTCACTGGCATTGACTCTTAATACTTCTCACACCACGGTTAATGGTATGGTTTATAACATGATTATAACAGCGCCTCGCAGCTGTTTCTCTCCTCCCTCTGTTCCGACCATGGATGGACACATCAGTCTGAACGGGGCTGGTAGCTGTCCGTGGTGCTGATGTGGAGGGTAAGAATCCACCCATTTTTTCGCCATATAGCATCGTGATATATAACGACTTATTGTTGGTAGCTCAGCTGATTGGAGAATATATAGAGTTTATTGTTAACATTGAGGTAGTTTATATTTTAGTTTTTTTCATCTGTTTACTATATGGTATTCATTATATAGTGTAGTGCATACCCAGTTGCTGTTATGAGCTCTGCTTATTGAAGAATATATTGAGTACATTTATTATATTGATGTAATTTGGACTCAGGTTTTTTCACATCGGTTTACTGTATGATATTTGAGTTGTTGCATCCCCCTTTTTGCATCCTTGTACGAGGTGCCTCGGTGGATGTGTAGGCTTTGACTTTAACATAGCTATTTCGTTGACCAGTCACAAGCTAATCCCTCAGCTATTCAATGCTAAAATCTCTTGTTTGATTTGTACTAGGTGCCTCTGTTGATGTGTAGGCTTTGAATTTAACATATCTATTTTTGTGACCAGTCACAAGCTAAATCCGTCAGCTATTTCAATGATAAATTCTCCTGTTTGATATGTTAACCCCTTTGTCAAGGTGCCTCTCTTCTCTCAACCAACTTAAAAGACGCTACGAATCTTAGCAGCGTTCATTGGAGCTCTGTCGTCCCGACAGTCACAAGCTAATCCCTCAGCTATTCAATGCTAAATTCTCCCGTTTGATTTGTACTAGGTGCCTCTGTGGATGTGTAGGCTTTGACTTTAACATAGCTATTTCTGTGACCAGTCACAAGCTAAATCCATCAGCTATTTCAATGATAAATTCTCCTGTTTGATATGTTCACCCCTTTGTCAAGGTGCCTCTCTTCTCTCAACCAGCTTAAAAGACGCTACGAATCTTAGCAGCGTTCATTGGAGCTCTGTCGTCCCGACAGTTTTTTGTTCCTTCACCTGAAGAAGGCCAATTGTGTTGTGGCCGAAACGTCGTGAGAATTTAATTGTTATATTTTATTATTTTATTCTCATTCTACGTGATTTTACTGAAAGAACCAAATAAGATGAATCCTTGCAGTCACGAAAGCTTCAAATCGAAAAATGTCCTTAATTAACGCTAAGACACATATTAATCAAAAACGCTAAGACACCTATTAGCAACATCAGTAAGTATGTGCGCTTTGAGCTTTCTCAATTAAAAAAGAGAGAGGGCATCGTCATCTTCTCAGCCGACAAGGGCAATGTCACTGTCATCATGGAAAAAAAACCATACAATAACAAAATTCAGGATCTACTGAATGATGGTAGCTGTACCAAAATCAATAGAGATCCAACCAACTGCCTTGTTACAAAAACCAACAATATCATCACTGATTCAACATCTTTAATCGAACCAACCAAGCAGCTTTCCTTAAAACCCTCTGCTGTTAGACCACCCAGATTTTATGGCTTACCAAAAATCCATAAAGAAGATACACCTCTTCATCCTATCGTCTTCATCATTAACTCACCCACCTGCAAACTGGCCCCATTTCTGTATCAGACCTTACAACCATTCACTGGTAAGACCACCTCAGCTGTACTTAAATCAGCTCACTTGGTATCGTTATTTAAGGACATCTCACCATTTCCAGGTGATTTGCTTGTCAGTTTCGATCTAGTATCGTTGTTTACCAAAGTTCCTGTGCCTGACACCATTGCAATCATTGAAGATTTGCTCCAAACTGGAATTGAATGCTGATGTACCGGCCCTGGTTAGACACTGCCTCACCAACACTTACTTCACCTGGAATGGAACATTCTATAAACAAGGTGAAGTTACCCCAATTGGTTCTCCCTTATCTCCAGTTATAGCCAATGTTTTCATGGAAAAATGTTTTGAGACAGATGCCATCCAGGCATCCACCCTACGGCTTTGTCTAAGAGGTACATAGATGACACGTTCGTCATCTGGCCACATGGCCTACCAGATCTGGGCCAATTTTTCAACCACATCAATTCCATACACCCAGCGATCAGATTCACGATGGAGATGGAAAAGGATGGCAAATTAACATTCTTGGATGTTTTAATCGTACAGAGACCAGATGGCTCAATGGTACACTATGTCTACAGGAAAGCCACCCATATGAATGCCTAACAAAACCTGACTCCCACCACCATCCATCCCAGAAGAATTCTCTCAACATAACTCTACACCATAGAGCTCGATGTATTTCCGACCATCACCGCCTAGCCAGTGAACTGGAACACGTACACCAAGGCCTCAAGATGAATGGATATTTAGACTACACAATCCGAAAAGCTATCACCCCAACCATTGGGAAGGAACCATCTGAGGACCCAATAAAAACCATCACCTTGCCATACATAGCAGGGGTCACCAAAAATATTTCCAAAATCATGAGCAAACACAAGATCCAGGTTCGATTCAACACAGTACATAACATTTGTGATCTGATCCCATCTGTGAAGGATGTGATCCCTGACATGCAATACCCCGACGTCTAAAAACTAAGCTGCGTCTGCGGCAGTAGTTACATTGGGGAAACTAAGTGACATGTCTCGGACCGTGTTCGTGAACATAAGGCAGATCTGAAACACGGTAGGACCAATACCTCAGCCATGGCTGATCATTGTTTTAATGCTGTGGGCATACACGAAATTGATTTTTCCAAGACGAAGTTACTCTGCAAACCCACTGCTTATCAGCAAAGATTCGTTAATGAAGCCGTCCAGATGGGTTAACACAGACACAATTTCAACAGACTTGGGTACAAACTGAGCAATCATTGGAAGGACGTTATTAACCAGTTTAAGTCATGATGGGCCATGATGTTCCCAGCCTACCACCTTCTGATATTAGTTGTTTTTTTCGGCTCTCTGATTTTTTACATTAACAGATGTCATTTCTCACTAACACAGCTACCTCGTGTGCCATCCTCGAGGCTGCTGCTTCAGGATCTCCCATTAACATGCTAATCTCTCACATTAACATAGCCACCTTGGCGCACTCGCCGTGAAGGAGTCTCGGCGATCTTGCATTGACATGCTAATTTCTGCCTGGCAGCCCTGTGATTGGTGGAAAGCCCACCACCGCCGCGGTCGCTACCCACCACTTGCATTGGCATTGGCTGCTGACATTTGGGCCACGCCCTTTTCAAACCTTTATACCTTTATAAGCAGTTGTTTTTAGCAGCTAACCCCACTTTTCCTGATGACGACCGCTCGTGTTGCGATTGAAACGTCGTGATATTTTTATTATGTTTTCTTATTTTTTCTCTCTACGTGACTTTACCTAAAGACCCAAACAATATGAATTCCTGCAGTCATGAAAGCTTTGAATCAAGGTTGATTAAATGTCAAGTATTGGAGATTTAATTCTGATACAATTATGTTAGTTTTTATTGATTTTGGCGCAGTTTCAAATAATTATTTTTATATCAGTATTTACGTAACTACACTCGTTTACATTCGGCTGTACTCAGCTCACCATTCCTTTGAACTAATAAAAAACTTCTGCTTAACAATTATTAAACATCCTCAGTTGTGTGTCATTAGGTTCAGTATACAAACTGGACTAACAACATTTGGTTTTATGCAACAAAAACTTTATTTCAAAATGTATTTTTTAAAAAGTGTACTGACGAAAGCAACAAATTAAACGTTCTAAATTATATTGTACGTGTACTGCATACAATGTTAACAGTAAGAGCTCAAAGCAGGAACGTACATGTACACCAGATAACTATATTCGTGTGTAAACAATAAATTGCTTACAATATTGTACTTAATGTTGCCCGGTGAAATGAAACATTCTAAATCTAATGAGTCGCATTGAAAATAACATCCTACAGGCTGTTAATATTACTGTTTAGATACGACACATTACATGTCTTTAACATTCTCATGAAGACAAATTACAAAATGCATGACATTGTATCACACTGAATTCCAGCACGAATACTGTTAAATAGTTAGACTACTGGAATGGATGCTCCAGGCACCACTCTACGCGTGAGTGGTGCCAGTGGACTGAGAGGCCGTGCCAGGAGTCGCTGTCGCTGGCTGCTCAATGACCACCACCCTCTCGGCCGCTGCAGGGAGGGCGCGGCGCTGAGCCTTGAACTTCAGCTTCCCGTCTTCAGTCAAGCAGCAGCTCACGCTCTGCGGGTCCACGTCCCTGGGCAGCTGCGTCTCCCTGTGGAACTCCTGGCAGCTGTGGCTGTAGCTGCCGCTGCTGACTTCTCCGCTCTTCACCTCGCGCCGTCCGGCCACCACCAGCTTGTCTCCAGACACCTTCACGGCCAGGTCCTGTGGGGAGAAGTCCTGCACGTCCAGGGACGCGACAAACCCGCCTCCCTGCTCCTGTGGATCTTCAATCTGGAACCCACTGCTCACGGCCGGCTGCTGCAGCAGTGCGTCTCCGTGGCTGCCCGGGGCCCGCGTGTGGCTGCTGAGCTGATCGACTCCACGGAAGATTCTCTCCATCCTCTCGATCTCGCTCCTCATGTCTCGCTGAAGCTGCTGGAAGAGACTTTCACCGCGGGGGTTCCAGACCGGCCAGCCTGGCCAGACGCTCCTCTCCATCACGTGCATCGCAGGGAAGTAAACACCCAGGGCCATGCTTGTTGATGTGCTTCACAGTGAGGCTCGCTTCAGCTGTGAGCGCTGCTCCCTCCTCCGCCGATGTTCTGCCAGTGCAGCTACAGGAGCTGCTTTTATAGCCCTGGCAGTAGCTACGAGCAGATGCCAGGGGCAGCCAGAAGCGTCCAGAATGACGCAGCTGCTCCCAGCGGCTTACATTATCCGCACAGAATCAAGAGCGTGACTCGTGTCTCAGGCTGCAGTTTGTGACAAGTTCACTACAATAGCATTTAGTTCACCCTGCCAATGTGTAAGTATCAAACTATAGCATTACGTATATTTTAAAAATAACCATTGTACAGAATTGATAGTTTTTTTTATTAATTAAGTTAAATGTAAGGGACATTCGTTGTCTTTGTGTGACTCAGTCGTTCCTGATAAGGCTGATGATGTCATTGTGCTGTGTAAGCGAGAATAGAAGTTTCGGTTTGTATCACCCTTCAAAGTGTAGGAATTT
This sequence comes from Petromyzon marinus, assembly GCF_048934315.1. Lineage (NCBI taxonomy): Eukaryota > Metazoa > Chordata > Hyperoartia > Petromyzontiformes > Petromyzontidae > Petromyzon > Petromyzon marinus. Next base: position 497,835 of record NW_027423168.1, read on the forward strand.
CAATTAAATATAGAAGAGCACATCACTCTGTTTTACATTCATTATCAGTGCTGAGTGAATTCCATGGCAGTAAACTGCTCACAGACTGCAGCCTGAGACACGAGTCACGCTCTAGATTCTGTGCGGATGGAGGAAGCCCCTGGGAGCAGCTGCGTCATTCTGGACGCTTCTGGCTGCCCCTGGCACATTCACCTTCATTGGATTAAGTGTTTATTTTCCACAGTCTAATTTTCGAACTACTATAATATATACTGTTTGTGTGAATGGTAATGATGTTTGTTTTTTTTGTATTAAAATGCCTTTCGATTTCCTGCAACAGTTGCAACTGTTCTTTCTTCTACATTGTGTTTGTTTCATCGTTACTGTGGATCAGAGTTCCGGACACAAAATTCCCCAAAACTAAGACAACCGGTAACGCGGCCTCATTGCTCCCTGTCCATGACAACTCCCAAGGTACCAGGCTCACGCTGTCGGCCCTGCCGAGTCACTCCGCACTCAGAATTTGGGATTGGCTTGCAATGATCTAAGATCAATCTTACCACTTCACATTTCACTTGTATCATCCTTCAATTGGTAGTAAATCCTTCGCTAAGGAATTGGTACTCAAATCGTGGGGACAAGGGTACCACAGAAAAATTAGTTGGCATTTAATGTTTGCGACACAGAGAATGTAATAAGTTACATGACAACATCTCTGCTGTAGCAGTGTAAGTCATGCTGCTCTTAATATATTCTATGTCTCGAGTTTCCTAGCTGGCTGCTGGCTGTGCTTCTAACCACCCCAACAATAACTCCGTTGTTAGTGGGTGCAGGAGACAATAGGGACACCAACAAGGTGGGAATAACCAGAACAGTATTTGAAGACTGACACGGTTCACTTTTAATGTATGCGCCAATTAACGTCATTCTTTTTGAAAAACAACTTGTTTTATCCTAGAGAATTAGAAACTAAACCTTAAGACATTAAGCTAGTAGAATTAAAATGTACGATTAATTGTACAGTTAGCAAAATAAATAAATGATCCAATCCATATACTGTTGACTTTATTCACTCCATCTCCGCAGTTGACACTGCCGGTTGTGTTCCCTCCTTAGCTCCCATTCCCACGTTAGTCTCGACCACCGGCCGTCATCACTTCAAGTTGTGTGTCCTGCCTCGCCCCACCTTTCTAAACTTAAATTACGTCCTTAATTTGCATATGATGTCCAATTGACGTGTCCGTCTTCCAGTATCAGTGTAATTCTTAGGATGTGCATCATCTCTACGCTTCCTTGTGCATTTCTAAACATTGGTTCTATTTTCCGTTTGTGATGCATCTGTTTGAAAAAAAACATTCTGCTTAAGGCATATGGCTCGGTTATGTTTCATTATTAAGTTAAGATAACAATAAGCACTTTGCTCTGCCCTGATACGCCTCTCTTAATTATTTTCATTCCTCTTCCCTTCAACAACCGCCCTACGTGTAGATGCACTTCTGTGTTTTCAAGGCTGTGTCCCTGTTCTTTTTGCGTTCAGTTTGTTAGTCCCCCGCACCTCCAGTAAAGCATGGTTGGCTGCGTACGGTGCGAAAGAAGTTCACCATGCAAACATACGCTGCGTTGAAAAATTATTCTACTGACTGCAGACCTAACCTGGACAGATTTCTCAATACGAGTTCAATATCGAGGGTACAGATCAATACCACCTAAACACAGATGCAAATTCCCGGACGAGTGGCAACTCTAGCCATGCCCTTGCAAACATGCACAACATCTTGACCATGAATCGCCTATGCGGCAGATTAAATGTCAAGCATTTTACATTGAATTCCGATCTACTTTTGTTCGTTTTGATTTATTTTGGCGCAGTTTCAAGTAAGTATTTTTGATATAATTATTGTATTGTCATTTTCTGTATAATTATGATAATAGACCAAGCACTGAGACATTGCCCAGGGTTGGTCTACAATCGAAAAGGTGGCAACCCCATAGCACACCCTCATGTGTTCCAGTGTTAGCACATCGTATGTTTGTAACTTGAACTTCTTTCGCACCGCACGTAGCCCACCGTGCTAATCGGAGGTATGAGATAAGGACAAGGAACTAAACACAATAAGCAATTACTTAAGAAGAGTTTTCAATTGAGTATGGGATGGTTGCGAGTGCTGTCATTGTGGCGGTGTTGACAACAAGCATCCACTTGAAACGAACGCGCTTCCTAAAATCCGCGATTTTATCATTTCATGCGGATTCGTGGAGATGAGCGGGTTCACCGCGGGTCTTAAACAGCCCTTCCCCAGCCAACATGCACTGGGGGAAATTCCATCAATATTCTCATTAATCATCTGCTTTGGAAGACGAAGAAGAAAAAAACTAATCCTGCAGGCATCGGGGTCAGATATTTGTGACGATGTGTGACGGGGGGTGGGGCTGAGAAATGTGACGTCACGTCAAAATACGCAACTATAAACAAATATAGACAACACGTTCTACTTAATAAATATACTTTTTAATAAATGTTTTCTCCTACAACATCAGAGTGCAGCGCCACATTAAATACGCACTACAATGACAATAGTTTAAAGCGATTTGAAGCATGTTTTATTTGGTAGGGGGGGCAGAGCTTTGTGACGTCATATTTGAGGGGGGTGGTCTGACTTTTTGTGACGCCGTGTGACAATGGGGGGGGGGGGGGTCAAAAATCGTCCAAAATCGCGTGACGTCATTTATGGACGGCCCCTTTGGCACCGTGCATCGCCGAATCATTGCTCATCGAAGTGTCAGCTGTATGACAAAGCGACGTGGCACGCAGTGCCAACGCACACCTCTCAACCCCTAACCATTGCCTCTCTTATTACAGACCAATTCACACCTTATTGGTCACCCCGTGCCCCTTACAAATCTCAACGTTCATCCTACAAAGTCCCATCACAAGGGGAGAAACACAAAACATTGTTTTGCCCGTTTTGAAACGGCTCTAGTAAGCCGTATGGACCTGAGAACTCAATCTCCCTGTACACGAATACGGGGTAACCCCGTACGGGTTGACACGGCATGCCAACGTGATACTGGATCGCGCCTTCAGCTCTAAGAGATTCGTTTGTGACTGAACTGGAGATTAATGAATGATAAACCAGCCAGGGCTACCCTCGCTGTACGCGGGTTCGGTTTGTTGCACTATTTCACGCTGTGGGGGCCGTCCATAAATGACGTCACGCGATTTTTGACCCCCCTCCCCCATCGTCACGCGGCGTCACAAAAAGTCAGACCCCCCCCAAATATGACGTCACAAAGCTCTGCCCCCCCCCCCAAATATAAAACATGCTTCAAATCGCTTTAAACTATCGTCATTGTAGTGCGTATTTAATGTGGCGCTGCACTCTGATGTTGTAGGAGAAAATATGTATTAAAAAGTCTATTTAATTAAGTAGAACGTGTTGTCTATATTTATTTAAAGTTGCACATTTTGAGGTGACGTCACTATTTATCAACCCCCCCCCCCCCCCCATCGTCACACATCGTCACAAATGTCTGATCGCCCCCCCCCGCCAGGTGCGTGACGTCATTTATGGACGGCCCCAGTGCAATGCGGCTACCTCTGACCCAAAAGTCGCTCTCTGGAGTTGCTGTGCGCGTGTGTGGTGGGGGGAGCGGTGGCGCAGTGGTTAGCGCACTGCGCTACGAACTCCGACTACACGAGTTCGAATCCCGCTCACCTCATTCCTCCGATTAGCACGGTGGGCTACGTACGGTGCGATAGAAGTTCAAGATACAAACATACGATGTGTTCATCTTCTTTGGTTTTTTCGGTAAAGTCACGTCGAATGAGAAAAAATAATAAATTTATAAAATTAAATAACACAATTAAATTCTCACGATGTTTCGGCCACAACACAAGCGGCCTTCATCAGGTGAAGGGACGAGACTGTCTGGAGGACAGCGCTGGAGCGAATAAGCCACGCTCAGATCGCGACCTTTAAGCTGTGTGAGAAGAAAGAAAGCGCCTTGACAAAGGAATTAGCATATAATTTAGCATTGAAATGGCTGAGTGATTAGCTTGTGACTGGTCACAGAAATAGCTATGTTAAAGTCAGAGCATACACATTCACAGAGGCACCTTGTACAAATCAAACAGGAGAATTTAGCATTGAAATAACTGAGTGATTAGCTTGTGACTGTTCACAGTAATGGCTATGTAGAAGTCAATATCTGAAGTCATATCTGAGCTATTCATAGTAACTGGGTATACAGGACAATATATAATGAATACTACATAGTGGACCAATAAAAAACTAAAATATAAATTACCTCAATGTTATCAGTAAACTCTGTATATTCTCCAATCAGCTAAGCTACCAACAATAAGTCGTTATATATCACAATGCTATATGGCGAAAAAATGGGTGGATTCTTACCCTAAACTTTAGCAACACGGATAGCTACGGGCCCCGTTAAGACGGACGAGTTCATCCATGGTCGGAACAGAGGAGGGGGAGAGAGACAGCTGCGAGGCGCTGTGGCCGAAACGTCGTGAGAATTTTATTGTGTTATTTTATTTTATCAATTTATTATTTTATTCTCATTCTACGTGACTTCACCGAAAGAACCAAAGAAGATTAATCCTTGCAGTCACGAAAGCTTTAAATCGAAATACGATGTGTTAACACTGGAACACATGAGGGTGTGCTATGGGGTTGCCACCTTTTCGATTGTAGACCAACCCTGGGCAATGTCTCAGTGCTTGGTCTATTATCATAATTATACAGTAAATGGCAATACATTAATTATATCAAAAATACTTACTTGAAACTGCGCCAAAATAAATCAAATCGAACAAAAGTAAATCGGAATTCAATGTTAAAAGCTTGATATTTAATCTGCCGCATAGGCGATTCATGGTCAAGATGTTGTGTATGTTTGCATGGGCATGGCTAGAGTTGCCACCCGTCCGGGAATTAGCATCTGTGTTCAGGTGGTATTGATCTGTACCCTCGATATTGCACTCGTATTGAGAAATCTGTCCAGGTTTGGTCTGCAGTCAATAGAATAATTTTTCAACGCAGCGTATGTTTGCATGGTGAACTTCTTTCGCACCGTACGCTGCCAACCATGCTTATTGGAGGTGCAGGGGAATAACAAACTGAACGCAAAAAGAACAGGGACACAGCCTTGAAAACACAGAAGTGCATTTACACGTAGGGCGGTTGTTGAAGGTGAAGAGGGATGAAAATGATTAAGAGAGGCGTATCATGGCAGAGCAAAGTGCTTATTATTATCTTAACTTAATAATGAAACGTAACTGAGCCATATGCCTTAAGCAGAACGTTTTTTTCAAACAGATGCATCACAAACGGAAAATAGAACCAATGTTTAGAAATGCACAAGGAAGCGTAGAGATGATGCACATCCTAAGAAAAACACTGATACTGGAAGACGGACACGTCAATTGCACATCATATGCAAATTAAGGACGTAATTGTAGTTTAGAAAGGTGGGGTGAGGCAGGACACACAACTTGAAGTGATGACGGCCGGTGGTCGAGACTAACGTGGGAATGGGAGCTAAGGAGGGAACACAACCGGCAGTGTCAAGTGCGGAGATGGAGTGAATAAATCAACAGTATCTGAATTTTGATTTGTGAGAATTTTATTGTTTTATATCTTTATTATTTTATTTTCTTTGGTTCTTTCGGTAAAGTCACGTAGAATGAGAATAAAATAATAAAATAACACGATAAAATTCTCACGACGTTTTGGCCACAACGCAAGCGGCCGTCTTCAGGTGAAAGGTACATAACTGTCGGGACGACAGAGCTTAAATGAACGATGTTAAGATTCGTAGCGACTTTTAAGCTGGTTGGGAGAAGTGAGGCACCTTGACAAAGGGGTTTACATATCAATAGCTGAGGGATTAGCTTGTGACTGGTCACGGAAATGGCTATGTTAAAGTCAAAACCTACACATCCACAGAGGCAACTAGTAATTTAGCATTGAAATAGCTAAGGGATTAACTTGTCACTGGTCACAGGAATGGCTATGTTAAAGTCAAAACCTACACATCCACAGAGGCAACTAGTAATTTAGCATTGAAATAGCTAAGGGATTAGCTTGTGACTAGTCACAGAAATAGATGTTAAAGTAAAGGCCTACACATCCAAAGAGCTTCAATGAACGCTGTTAAGATTCGTAGCGACTTTTAAGCTGGTTGGGAGAAGTGAGGCAACTTGACAAAGGGGTTTACATATCAAATAGCTGAGGGATTAGCTTGGGGCTGGTCACGGAAATGGCTATGTTAAAGTCAAAACCTACATTTCCACAGAGGCAACTAGTAATTTAGCATTGAAATAGCTAAGGGATAAGCTTGTGACTGGTCACAGAAATAGATGTTAAAGTCAAAGCCTACACATCCACAGAGGCACTTCGTACATGGACGCCAAAGGGGGCTGCAACAACTCAACTGTCATACAGTTAAGCGATGTGCAAACCAACCGGCTACCATGAGAGATTCGTTCATGAGGCCATCCACATATACAAACAGAGACAATTTCAACCGAGAAGATGGATTCTGGCTTAGTAACCATTGGGAAGATGTTTAAACCAATTCGGTTCTTAATTAATCGTATTTTACGAGGACCTTCAGACCGTAGCTCTTTCGCTGGCACTGACTTTTAATACCTCTCACACCACGGTAAATGGTATGGTTTATAACATGGAGTATAACAGCGCCTCGCAGCTGTTTCTCCCCTCCTTCCTCCTCCGCTCCAACCATGGATGGACTCGTCCGTCTGAACGTAGCTGTCCGTGGTGAGGAAGGTAAGAATCCACCCGTTTTTTCACCATATAACATTGTGAAATAACATTGAGGTAGTTTATAATTTAGATTTTATTGGTTTACTATATGATATTCATTATATAGTGTAGTGTATACCCAGTTAATGTTAATAGCTCAGCTTATTGAAGAATATATTGAGTACATTTATTATATTGATGTAATTTAGAATTAGGTTTTTCACATCGCTTTACTGTATGACAGTTGAGTTGTTGCAGCCCCCTTTGGCGTCCATGTACGAGGTCCCTCTGTGGATGTGTAGGCTTTGACTTTAACATAGCCATTTCCGTGACCAGTCACAAGCTTATCCCTTAGCTATTTCAATGCTAAATTATCCTGTTTGATTTGTACTAGGTGCCTCTGTGGATGTGTAGGTTTTGACTTTAACATAGCCATTTCCGTGATCAGTCACAAGCTAACCACTCAGCTATTTGATATGTAAACCCCTTTGTCAAGGTGCCTCACTTCTCCCAACCAGCTTAAAAGTCGCTACGAATCTTAACAGCGTTCATTGAAGCTCTGTGGATGTGTAGGCCTTTACTTTAACATCTATTTATGTGACCAGTCACAAGCTAATCCCTTAGCTATTTCAATGCTAAATTACTAGTTGCCTCTGTGGATGTGTAGGTTTTGACTTTAACATAGCCATTTCCGTGGCCAGTCACAAGCTAATCCCTCAGCTATTTGCACTAGCTAATCCCTTAGCTATTTCAATGCTAAATTACTAGTTGCCTCTGTGGATGTGTAGGTTTTGACTTTAACATAGCCATTCCTATGACCAGTCACAAGCTAATCCCTTAGCTATCTCAATGCTAAATTACTAGTTGCCTCTGTGAATGTGTAGGTTTTGACTTTAACATAGCTATTTCCGTGACCAGTCACAAGCTAATCCCTTAGCTATTTCAATGCTAAATTATCCTGTTTGATTTGTACTAGGTGCCTCTGTGGATGTGTAGGTTTTGACTTTAACATAGCCATTTCCGTGATCAGTCACAAGCTTACCCCTCAGCTATTTGATATGTAAACCCCTTTGTCAAGGTGCCTCACTTCTCCCAACCAGCTTAATAGTCGCTACAAATTTTAACAGCGTTCATTGAAGCTCTGTGGATGTGTAGGCCTTTACTTTAACATCTGTTTCTGTGACCAGTCACAAGCTAATCCCTTAGCTATTTCAATGCTACATTACTAGTTGCCTCTGTTGATGTGTAGGTCTTTACTTTAACATAGCCATTTCTGTGACCAGTCACAAGCTAATCCCTCAGCTATTTCAATGCTAAATTACTAGTTGCCTCTGTGGATGTGTAGGTTTTGACTTTAACATAGCCGTTTCCGTGACCATTCACAAGCTAATCCCTCAGCTATTTGCACAAGCTGATCCCTTAGCTATTTCAATGCTAAATTACTAGTTGCCTCTGTGGATGTGTAGGTTTTGACTTTACCATAGCCTTTCCTGTGACCAGTCACAAGCTAATCCCTTAGCTATTTCAATGCTAAATTACTAGTTGCCTCTGTGGATGTGTAGATTTTGACTTTAACATAGCCATTTCCGTGACCAGTCACAAGCTAATCCTTCAGCTATTGATATGTAAAACCCTTTGTCAAGGTGCCTCACTTCTCCCAACCAGCATAAAAGTCGCTACGAATCTTAACATCGTTCATTGAAGCTCTGTCGTCCCGACACTTCTGTACCTTTCACCTGAAGACGGCCGCTTGCGTTGTGGTCGAAACGTCGTGAGAATTTTATTGTGTTTTTTAATTATTTTATTCTCATTCTACGTGACTTTACCGAAAGAACCAAAGAAGATGAATCCATGCAGTCACGAAAGCTTCAAATCGAAAAATATGATTTTATTGTTTCCCTTCTACGTGACTTCACCGAAAGAACCAAGAATATAGTATATGAATTAGATCATTTATTTATTTTGCTAACTTTACAATGAATCGTTCATTTTAATTGTACTAGTTTAATGTCTTAAGGTTTAGTTTCTAATTGTCTAGGATAAAACAAGTTATTTTGTCAAAATGAATGACGTTAATTGGCGCATACAGTGAAAGTGCAATTTTAAATGAACCGTGTCAGTCTTCAAATACTGTTCTGGTTATTCCCACCTTGTTGGTGTCCCTATTGTCTCCTGCACCCACTAACAACGGAGTTATTGTTGGGGTGGAGAGAAGCACAGCCAGCAGCCAGCCAGGAAACTCGAGACATAGAATATGTTAATAGCAGCGTGACTTACACTGCTACAGCAGCGATATTGTCATGTAACTATTTACATTCTCTGTGTCGCAAACATTAAATGTCAACTAATTTTTCTGTGGTACGCTTGTCCCCACGATTTGAGGACCAATTCCTTAGCGAAGGATTTACTACCAATTGAAGGATGATACAAGTGAAATGTGAAGTGGTAAGATTGATCTTAGATCATTGCAAGCCAATCCCAAATTCTGAGTGGAAGTGACTCGGCAGGGCCGACGGCGTGAGCCTGGCACCTTGGGAGTTGTCATGGACAGGGAGCAATGAGGCCGCGTTACCGGTTGTCTTAGTTTTGGGGAATTCTGTGTCCAGAACTCTGATCCACAGAAACGATGAAACAAACACAATGTAGAAAAAAGAACATTTGCAACTGTTACAGGAAATTGAAAGGCATTTTATTACAAAAAACAAACATTACCATTCACAAAAACTGTATAGTATTATAGTAGTTCGAAAATTAGACTGTGGAAAATAGTCATGTGTAATGATGAAAAATACTTGAAGATAACATTTATCATTATCTTATTGCAATATATGAACGTGTAATGGCAAATTAAAACGATGCGATACAATTTGACAATCCTTTACAGCGATACACTTAATCCAATGAAGTTGAATGTGAACGCTGAAACACGTAAATATTACTGAACATAGCGTGGATAAAAGAAACTGATTTAACTCAATATCCATACAATTGAAACGTCAATAAAGTAGGTTGCTTGAATGGATGCTCCAGGCGCCACTCTACGCATGGGTGGTGCCAGTGGACTGAGAGGACGTGCCAGGAGTCGCTGTCGCTGGCTGCTCAATGACCACCACCCTCTCGGCCGCTGCAGGGAGGGCGCGGCGCTGAGCCTTGAACTTCAGCTTCCCGTCTTCAGTCAAGCAGCAGCTCACGCTCTGCGGGTCCACGTCCCTGGGCAGCTGCGTCTCCCTGTGGAACTCCTGGCAGCTGTGGCTGTAGCTGCCGCTGCTGACTTCTCCGCTCTTTACCTCGCGCCGTCCGGCCACCACCAGCTTGTCTCCAGACACCTTCACGGCCAGGTCCTGTGGGGAGAAGTCCTGCACGTCCAGGGACGCGACAAACCCGCCTCCCTATTCCTGTGGATCTTAAATCTGGAACCCACTGCTCACGGCCGGCTGCTGCAGCAGTGCGTCTCCGAGGCTGCCCGGAGCCCGCGTGTGGCTGCTGAGCTGATCGACTCCACGGAAGATTATCTCCATCCTCTCGATCTCGCTCCTCATGTCTCGCTGCAACTGCTGGAAGAGTCTTTCACCGCGGGGGTTCCAGACCGGCCAGCCTGGCCAGACGCTCCTCTCCATCACGTGCATCGCAGGGAAGTAAACACTCAGGGCCATGCTTGTTGATGTGCTTCACAGTGAGGCTCGCTTCAGCTGTGAGCGCTGTTCCCTCCTCCGCCGATGTTCTGCCAGTGCAGCTACAGGAGCTGCTTTTATAGCCCTGGCAGTAGCTACGAGCAGATGCCAGGGGGAGCCAGAAGCGTCCAGAATGACGCAGCTGCTCCCATCGGCTTTCCTCATCCGCACAGAATCAAGAGCGTGACTCGTGTCTCAGGCTGCAGTTTGTGAGCAGTTTACTGCTATGGAATTCACTCAGCACTGATAATGAATGTAAAACAGAGTGATGCGCTATTCTATATTTAATTGAAATTACTACACTTTGAAGGGTGATACAAACCGAAACTTAAATTCTCGCTTACACAGCACAATGACATCATCAGCCTTATCAGGAAAGACTGAGTCACACAAAGACAACGAATGTCCCTTACATTTCACTTAATAAAAAACTATCAATTCTGTACAATGGTTATTTTTAAAATATACGTAATGCTATAGTTTGATACTTACACATTGGCAGGGTGAACTAAATGCTATTGTAGTGAACTTGTAACAAACTGCAGCCTGAGACACGAGTCACGCTCTTGATTCTGTGCGGATGGAGGAAGCCCCTGGGAGCAGCTGCGTCATTCTGGACGCTTCTGGCTCCCCCTGGCATCTGCTCGTAGCTACTGCCAGGGCTATAAAAGCAGCTCCTGTAGCTGCACTGGCAGAACATCGGCGGACGAGGGAACAGCGCTCACAGCTGAAGCGAGCCTCACTGTGAAGCACATCAACAAGCATGGCCCTGAGTGTTTACTTCCCTGCGATGCACGTGATGGAGAGGAGCGTCTGGCCAGGCTGGCCGGTCTGGAATCCCCGCGGTGAAAGTCTCTTCCAGCAGCTGCAGCGAGACATGAGGAGTGAGATCGAGAGGATGGAGAGAATCTTCCGTGGAGTCGATCAGCTCAGCAGCCACACGCGGGCTCCGGGCAGCCTCGGAGACGCACTGCTGCAGCAGGCGGCCGTGAGCAGTGGGTTCCAGATTGAAGATCCACAAGAGCAGGGAGGCGGGTTTGTCGCGTCCCTGGACGTGCAGGACTTCTCCCCACAGGACCTGGCCGTGAAGGTGTCTGGAGACAAGCTGGTGGTGGCCGGACGGCGCGAGGTGAAGAGCAGAGAAGTCAGCAGCGGCAGCTACAGCCACAGCTGCCAGGAGTTCCACAGGGAGACGCAGCTGCCCAGGGACGTGGACCCGCAGAGCGTGAGCTGCTGCTTGACTGAAGACGGGAAGCTGAAGTTCAAGGCTCAGCGCCGCGCCCTCCCTGCAGCGGCCGAGAGGGTGGTGGTCATTGAGCAGCCAGCGACAGCGACTCCTGGCACGGCCTCTCAGTCCACTGGCACCACTCACGCGTAGAGTGGCGCCTGGAGCATCCATTCCAGCAACCTGCTTCATTGATGTTTTAATTGTGTGGATACTTTGTTAAATCAGTTTCTTCTATTCACGATATGTTCACTAATATGTAGGTGTTTCAGCGTTTCCAGTTAACTTAATTTGATTATGTGTATCGCTGTACAGGATTGTTAAATTGTTTCACATCGTTTTAATTTGCCATGACACTTTCATATATTGCAATAAGATAATGGTAAATGTTATCTTCAAGATTTTTCATCAAAGCTGCTATAGCCATGTAAGTCATACTGCTATTACAATAATGTATGCCTCGAGTTTCCTTACTGGCTGGGTTTCTCTCCACCACAAAATTAACTCTGTTAGTGGGTTCCAGCTGTTTCCACCGAAACTAACTGGGTAACTGGCTACACGGATTTTTCCGTTTACAGTCACAAATAAACATTACACATACATGCAGGCATCGACTTACGAACCACTCGACTTACGAATTTCCGCACTTAGGAACCAGCTTCCATGAAATGTGTTTTAACATTGAGAATTACAACGCGAACTCGCACTTGCAAACTGAACCGAGGATTTATTTTTTTTCAGCGGAGCGATCCTCCACGAGTTGTGTCATCCTCGCGCTTCCAGTGTTTGTGCTCGTGTGTGCGTGCACGCACGTGTGTACATTATTGTGTTCCCACTTACAAACCGTTTGACTCACGAACGGGTCCCAGGAACTAATTGAGTTCATAAGTCGAGGACTGTCGGGATCGTGTATGAAACATAAAATACATACAAATTTATAAAAACATTTTATGTTCAAATACCTTGCGTCCTGATGCTGGCTTGCTTGTCGTAAGGGGCGAAATGAGTCACTACAATTGCACACACACAGACAACAACCGCCACTAAGTGGCTGTGACGTTGCTACGGCACTTGTGCCAGGCTAAGTGCACTTTATGGCCACGTGATCACGGGTCAGATTCAGTTGCCATGGTTTGACAGAGATGAGTGGCAGATGCGTCAGCTGTGCCTCCCCTACTGTGCCAACTTGATGTGTTTTAGCCGCCTAAGGCTCTGCCCTTGTTGTGAGCGTCTCTCTGCTGCCCTCTGTTGTTGCTGGAGGGCGACTACCTCCAACTGCCCAGTATCGTCCATCATGAGTCTCCTCCACATAGGCCGCGCTTTACACTGCTGGTACCAGTCATTCGCAAGTCAATTCAGTTCCACATCCTCTTGTACCACATCATTTAATCTCTTCTCTAGCCCGTGCCGCGCCTGTTTATCCCCCTTTAAAGCAGTTGTTAGGGAGGCGTGGTATATGACCCAGCCAATGTAGCATTACCTGCTGGAGGCGCTTACCGATGGGACTTTGTCCAGATCTGTCAAGGATTGTGAGCTCACACAATCCAGCCTGGTTAAACCCAGGATGGATCGTAGGAAGGCCATCCTGAATGTTTATAACCGGCGAAGATGTTCCATTAGGGGGGTCCACGTTTGGCAAGCATCGAGATGGAAGGGCATGACCGTGGCCGAGAAGATCCAAAGACTGCTGTGGAGCGACAGATATCAGGTAGCTTCCACACAGCGTTATGCAACCGATGAAAAGATAATGCCGCTCGACTGATTCGGAGTGAGACCTCTTCTGTCAAACCGGAGTTGGTCATAAGCACACTATCCAGATGTGGAAAACTAATCCAATTTACAACTGCCCCATCACCAATGGGGAGTTAAGGGGTGGAGGGTTTAATGCAGACATGGGCTGGGCTTTTTAATCCGGCCCCCTGAACGTGTCCAAATATTATTAAATTAAATTTTACCTTTCACCTGTAATGCCCTCATTTCCCCATTAGATGGAGCACTTTGACCGGGAGTGTGGTAATTGGTTTGGGCGCAGGCCTCAGATGTTTTCATGATGTTTGATCAGTCACGTTACGACATGTTTTTGTATTGTTCATGTTCGTGCAATTTGTTAAATTGCCTTGCAAATAAATGCTTTGCTACCTGTTAAAGGCCAAATCCTTTCATGTAATGATTTTTACATGTCATTTATATTAGTTCACACAAACACTCCATCCATCTGTTCCTTGCCCGGCCCCTCTGTCAAATTTTAGAACCCATTGTGGCCCGGGAGTAAAAAAAATTGCCCACCCCTTGTTTAATGGCACAACATAGCGAGGCAGGTGCTTAGTTTTGGTGTGGCTGATGGTTAATGCCCCACCTCTTAGTGCAGGGGTGGGGAACCTTTTTTGTGCCAAGGGCCATTTGGATATTTATAACATCATTCGGGGGCCATACAAAATCATCAACTTAAAAATTAGCCTATTATATTTGGTCAAACATTTAATTAACTCACCCCTAATGCGATGGCTGGAACTGCTTCTCTTTGGTGAGGCGTGTGGAGATATTAGCTGGCATTGATGATGTTAGCTGGTATTGATGATGTTAGCTGGTATTGATGATGTTGCTACTTGCAACTGCTTTTCCAGGTTTGCTCCAAGATTGATTGAATTTCGAGTCCCGCCTGCGGTTGCCTTGGCAGGGCCAGACCAAATGATTTCGCAGGCCTCATGGCCGGCCGGCCGGACGTTCCCCACCCCTGTCTAGTGGCACGCTCCAGGTCTAGATCATTCGCATACGTAACATGGATGACAAATCGGGAGCAAGCTCTCAAGCGCACCCGGGCATCAATCCGCCTCCCATTGTATCTATATCAGATATAGATTGCTCCGGTACGGACATGGAAGGTTTCTCGAACGACGTGGACCAAAAATATTTTAAACAGTGTACGGAGCCAGAGGACATTACTGTCGAACCCCAAGGTTAACGGGGAATAGCTTCGTCTTCCGGCCAAGTAGCTTTACTCGGCCCTGCTCAATATTATGGAAGTCCTTAATTATTGTGAGCAGAGAGTCAGAGACTCCGAAAGCATGAAGAACAACCCAGAGTCCAGACCTATTGATGGTATCATAGGCATTAACCAGGTCAATAAAGCAGAGATGTAAGTCCTGTCGGAATTCAACACTCCTCTGCTGTAGCAAACGGAAGGAAGATGTGGCATCTGTGGCTGCCCTGGCCTGAAACCACAATGGGGCTCCCCAATCCTCTTCTCAGCATGCCTGGCAAGGTGATGTTGAATAATCCTTGCCAGGACTTTTTCCGGCACTCTAACACAGGCACAGACTCTAACCAAAACTATCGAATAATTACACGGTTAATTTAAAATTGCACTTTCAATTAATGTGCCTATTAATGTCATTATTTCGGCAAAAAATGTTTTTATCTTAAACTAGTGCAATGAAAAAAATACCCTTTATTGTAAAATTAGCAAAATAAAGACGATATAATTCCTGTACTTTTGATTTAAAGCTTTCGTGACTGCAGTAATTCATATTCTTAGTTTTTTCGGTAAAGTCACGTTGAAGAGAAACAACAAAATAACAAAATATATATAAAACAATAAAAAATTCTCACGACGTTTCGACCATAACTCAAACGGTCATCGTTTGAGTTATGGTCGAAACGTCGTGAGAATTTTTTATTGTTTTATATATATTTTGTTATTTTGTTGTTTCTCTTCAACGTGACTTTACCGAAAAAACTAAGAATATAATTCCTGTACTGTTTTAGTTTATCTTTCTGAATACACATTTAATGAAAATGTGTTTTAGTGAATGGTTGTTTTTGAAGGTGATATCGTGTAAATGTTTTCCAAAGCTGCTTATGCAGCCGTCACCATCTCCAGCCGTGATTTCTCCACTTCTGTCCGAAGCCATCACCATCTCTTGCGGATTTGCAATGCAAAAATCTGTCTGGCTACTGCCCACCGGTTGATTTATTCGATCCATCTTCGCAGTGGACGCTCTATTGGTTGTGTTCCCTCCTTTAGCTCCCATTCCCACGTTAGTCACGACCACCGGCCGTCATCTCTTCAAGTTGTGTGTCCTGCCTCACCCCACCTTTCTAAACTAAAATTATGCCTTTAATTTGCATATGATGCCCAATTGACGTGTCCGTCTTCCATTCTCAGTTTAATTCCTAGCATGTGCATCTCTATGCTTCCTTGTGCACTTCTCAACATTGGTTCCATTGTCTTCGTCAATGGCCATGTTTGTGATGCATCTGTTGTTGCAGGTCATATCCACTGATTAAAAAACGTTCTGCTTTAGGAAAATGGCTTTGTTACGTTTCATGATTTAAGTTCAGATTCCAATCAGCACTGTGCTCTGCCCTGATACGCCTCTCTTAATAATTTTCATCCCTCTCCCCCTTCAACAACCGCCCCACGTATAAATGCACTTCTATGTTTTCAAGTTGTGTCCCTGTTCTTTTTGTTCATTTTGTTATTCCCCCGCACCTCTAATAAGCATGGTTGCCTGCGTACGGTGCGAAAGAAGTTCAGCATGCAAACATACGCTGCGTTGAAAACTTACTCTACAGCATATTCACACTGGAGACGCAGGAGGGTGCTGCTATGAGATTGCCACATTTTTGACTGTAGACAAAGCCTGGACAGATTTCTCAGTCAGCACTCAGTCTAGAATTATCAGAACTACACAGTAAACGACACAATGCGGGTGCTATATCTCGTAAGAATGAATACCCACCACCTAAACACAAATGGTAATTCCTGGACAGGTGACAACTCTAGCCATGCCCATGAAAAAATATATAGTGACTAACTTGGAGACGTAACTTCTTCGAGGCAATTCTTTAATTACACACCGAGCATACTGTTACACACTCTCTGCTGTAATACAACGCTCTGTCCCTCGCTTAAACGCAACTCTGCACTCGTGGCTAGCCTACAACACAACGCTCGCCATCTGACACTGATGGCGCTGAACTAAGACAGGCAACTACTGCTAGCAGCACAATTATCAAGTGGATGACGACAGCGGCGAAGGCGACGATCTTCAACAGCAACGACGACGACGACGGCGATCCCACTCCAAACGATGGCCCTCATCCCCTGCTCGGGGTCCCCTTTAATCCTGTTAGCGTGGCCTCGCTCCACTCCGGCCACGCTCCCCTTCTAGAATCTACTAGCAGGCTCTCGACGTGTCCTACCCGAGATCCTTCTCAGGTCTATTACGTGGTCTGCTGTCAATCAGGGCTGCTTCACTCTGCAGATCCCCTTCCCTGCCAGCAGCCAGCGCTATGCTACGTAGTGACCAATTCTATGTGACTACACATACACAACATCCTGACCATCACTCGCCTATGCGGATGATAAAATATCAAGCATTGGAGATTTAATTCTGATCTACTGTTGTTCGTTTTGATTGATTTTGGCACAGTTTAAAATATATATTTTCATATCAGTACCAGCGGGAAGTACCCAGCGTTTCCCGGGGGAAAAATATATTTACAAACTTGTCTTCTCTTAAAAACATAACATATACATACACAGACACTAAGCTATTGTGCCCTTTGTCCATTTGTCCGTCAACAAAATTATAGGAGGAGCGACACTGGAAAAACGGCGTATTCTATTATTTAATTTATTTTCTGTCAACGTGACTTTACCGAAAGAACCAAAGAGTAATTCCTGCAGTCACGAAAACTTTGAATCTAGTTTTAGCGTGTTAATGTTAAATAAACGTGTTGTCTCCTATAGAAGCCTGAGTCTCCATTTGAGCCCACTACAACTGGTGTTGGAAGTGGCCAAACGTTAGTTAATTAACTATAGATTATGGAGACTAGGTGAACAATACGTACCAGGTCTCCAGATGAAGAGGACGACGACCCACCGGCCCCGGAGATGTCGGCGCAATCCCCCAGCCCCCACTGGGGGCCTGGGGTGTCCACCTCCGGTTCCAAACCGCCCTCCAAATTGCCTTACCTACGAGTCCTACTTGGTACAGGCCGGACCCGCTATTGCCCCCTGTTGGGCCCTGACTGCAGCTACATATTTTCCAGTAGTGGTGGCGGCGTATTACGCCTGACAATTACCCACCACATTAAGAAGCACGATGGTAGCTTGCAGTTGTGTGTCGACTTTAGGAAGCTTCATAAGATATCGGTGGCTGACGCATATCCTCTCCCTCGGATGGACGATTCCCTGGACGCTCTGGCGGGAGCACAGAACTTCTCCACCCTTGATCTCCTGTCCGGATTTTGGCATTTGCCACTAAATGAGGCCTCTAAACCCAAACGGCTTTTCGAACACCTCAAGGCCTGTTTGAATTAAATCAGCTTCCCATGGGACTCCACGCAGCACCGGCTACGTTCCAATGACTGATGGAGCTGGTGCTGGCTGGACTTCAATGGGACTCATGCTTACAATACCTCGACGATGTCATCGTCTTCAGCCGTACGTTCAAAGAACATCTTGATTGGTTACGCGCTGTCTTTCTTAAAATGCGAGCGGCCCATCTCAAATTCAAGCCGCAGAAGTGTTACCCCCTTGAGAAATCCGTGCAGTATCTCGGTCATATTGTCAGTAAATCGGGCATTGCGATAGATCCCGACAAAACCACGTGTGTTCGGACGTGGCCGACCCCCACGTTGATGATGCAGGTGCAGAGTTTTATTGGTTTTGCGTCTTATTATCGCCGGTTTGTCACTGGGTTCGCTACCTTCGCAAAACCTCTCCACGCCTTGACGGTTATGGGTCAGAGGTTTCATTGGGGGGAGGAGGAAGCCGCATTTGTTGCGCTTCGCAATTCCCCTCCGCTACTCTGACTTTGCCATGCCGTGTGTCCTTGATACTGACGCAACCAACACCAGCATTGGCGCGGTTCTGTCCCAGGTTGTCAACGGGGTGGAGTGTGTTGTTGCATACGGCAGCAGAGTGCTGTCGCCAGCCGAACAGCGTTACTGTGTCACGCGCCGGGAACTATTCAGGTCTCCCGCATTAACGAGTTGATTGCTCTGGACATCCCTGGTTCGGTTCCCGTCACCCCTCGTGGGAATAAATATTTGTTGGTTGGCGTCGAATATTTATCGCGCTGGCCGATGGCCTGGCAGCTATGGATGGGAGCCATCCGGTAGTGCCACCTAGGCACATGCCATGGTACAATGGTGAGCACACAGGACTTGTAATCAATACAGAGGTACTATGTACAGGGGCGGCAAGCAGCTAAAAAATGGTGCACGTTTATTATAAATACGACATTCTCAAATGGTTTCGAAATTAAGTGTCTTATCAGCAGAATCGTGCAGAGTTTCTGCCGAACATACACAGCATTAGTTCCTAAAACACTTTGGCAGAGTTGGTGTCACTGCCCTGGAAAGGAACATTAATGGTGATTTTGTGGAAAGTCAGGTGAAATGGGTGGTTGGTCAGACTGACCAGCACCCTGTGCTGTGTGGATCGCTCGTGGTTCTGGCCACCAATCGCCAAGCAAATTTGTTGCAGAGACTTCCACGTGTAGAGTGACTTCAGTTGTGTGCAACCGAGTTGCGCAACTGCTTGCACCGGCTGTGGCCGTGTGCGGAAAGCTAACTCGGGTCAAACCTGGGTTTCGAAGCGCGGTGTAGCGTTAACCATGACACTACCGCTCCCCACAATCACACACACGCGAAGATCGACACCAAATACGTGCTCTGTTGCACCGCACAGCAACTCACACGCACACTGCAGTGTCCAATAACAACACAAATGTATTAATCCTGACAACCACCTGCTCTGCCACTCAAAACAATGTCCATCACATGGCCATCAACGCGACACATATAGTTCATCACGGTCACCCGACCAGCAGGAGTCACGTGTGTGAGCAGTCCGTGAATGTCGCCGGGCTATGGTGATGCAGTGGTGTGGGTTGGACAAGGGGCGGATGATGATGTCTATCGTGGAAATCTGTGGAGCGGCACGGAACAAAAGTGGGACGGGTGGCCCAGTGTGGAGCAGGAGCCGCTCGGCTGGGACGAAGGTGGGGAGGAATCCACTGATCCGGTGGAGGCGTGGGGAGGAGGGCGGGACGCCGCGTGAAGCGCGACTCGTGGGAGTGGTGCCAGGCAGAAGGGGCACCTGGGACTCCGTACGCGGGACCCCGGCCGTTGCACCTGGGCTGGGGGGGGATCCACTGCCCTGCAGGTGGAGCGAGGCGGGTGGGAAGGTGCTCTCGGTCTGGGTGGTTGGGACGAATCAATGCGGATGGAGTTGAGGATTCGAGAGGAGGTTTGCGGAGGCGGGGAGGAAGGCGGCTGTTGCGGGACTTGCGGTAACGCTGCCGTGAAGAACAGGGAGCAAAAGACTCGTGTGCCGGGCCCGGTCTGGTATCACGGTGGCGTGGAGGAACCCAGGGCTCTGGTGGAGGTGGAGGCAGGTGGAAAGCAGGGAGCTCCCAATCCTGGGGGTTAGCTTGATTACTCATGGGTGGAGGTGATGGTGCGAGTGGCGGTGGTGGCGATAGTGGCAGTGGAAGCGATGGCAGAAGTGGAGGTTGAGGCAATGGCAGGAGTGAAGGTGGAGTCGATGTCAGCAGTGGAGGTAGAGTTGATATCAGTGGTGGAGGCAATGGCCTGAGTAGAGATGGAGGCGATGGCCGCAGTGGAGTTGAGGATTCGAGAGGAGGTTTGCGGAGGCGGGGAGGAAGGCGGCTGTTGCGGGACTTGCGGTAACGCTGCCGTGAAGAACAGGGAGCAAAAGACTCGTGTGCCGGGCCCGGTCTGGTATCACGGTGGGGTGGAGGAGCCCAGGGCTCTGGTGGAGGTGGAGGCAGGTGGAAAGCAGGGAGCTCCCAATCCTGGGGGTTAGCTTGATTACTCATGGGTGGAGGTGATGGTGCGAGTGGCGGTGGTGGCGATAGTGGCAGTGGAGGCGATGGCAGAAGTGAAGGTTGAGGCAATGGCAGGAGTAAAGGTGGAGTCGATGTCAGCAGTGGGGGTAGAGTTGATATCAGTGGTGGAGGCAATGGCCTGAGTAGAGATGGAGGCGATGGCAGGAGTGGAGCCGATGGCCCGATTGGAGGTGTAGGCGATGGCAGCAGTGGGGGCGATGTCCTGAGTAGAGATGGAGGCGATGGCCTGAGTAGAGGTAGAGGCGATGGCCTGAGTAGAGGTGGAGACGATGGCATAAGTAGAGGTGGAGGCGATGGCCTGAGCAGAGGTGGAGGCGATGGCCTGAGTAGAGATGGAGGCGATGGCCTGAGTAGAGGTGCAGGCGATGGCCTGAGTAGAGATGGAGGCGATGGCCTGAGTAGAGGTGGAGGCGATGGCATAAGTAGAGGTGGAGGCGATGGCCTGAGTAGAGGTGAAGGCGATGGCCTGAGTTGAGGTGGAGACGATGGCCTGAGTAGAGGTGGAGGCGATGGCCTGAGTAGAGGTGGAGGCGATGGCCCGAGTGGAGGTGGAGGCGATTGCCTGAGTGGAGATGGAGACGATGGCCTGAGTAGAGGTGGAGGCGATGGCCTGAGTAGAGGTAGAGGCGATGGCCTGAGTAGAGGTGGAGGCGATGGCCTGAGTAGAGATGGAGGCGATGGTCTGAGTAGAGGTGGAGGCGATGGCCTGAGTAGAGGTGGAGGCGATGGCCCGAGTAGAGGTGGAGGCGATGGCCTGAGTAGAGGTGGAGGCGATGGCCCGAGTGGAGGTGGAGAAGATGGCCCGAGTGGAGGTGGCGGCGATGGCCCGAGTGGAGGTGGAGGCGATGGAAGCAGTGGAGGTGGAGTTGATATCAGTGGGGGAGGCGATGGCCTGAGTAGAGATGGAGACGATGGCCTGAGTGGAGGTGGAGGCGATGGCCTGAGTAGAGGTGGAGGCGATGGCCTGAGTAGAGGTGGAGGCGATGGCCCGAGTGGAGGTGGAGGCGATGGCCCGAGTGGAGGTGGAGGCGATGGCCCGAGTGGAGGTGGAGGCGATGGCCCGAGTGGAGGTGGAGGCGATGGCCCGAGTGGAGGTGGAGGCGATGTAAGCAGTGGAGGTGGAGTTGATATCAGTGGGGGAGGCGATGGCCTGAGTAGAGATGGAGGCGATGGCCTGAGTGGAGGTGGAGGCGATGGCAGCGGGGGAGGCGATGGCAGCGGTGGAGGCGATGGCCCGAGTAGAGATGGAGGCAATGGCCCGAGTGGAGGTGGAGGCGATGGCCCCAGTGGGAGCGATGGCCTGAGTGGAGCTGGATTCTTCAGGTGAGGAGCGCAGCTCTGCTTGGTGCCGGGGTTGCTTCCCCTCCCCTGCGCCCGCCGCTTTCGTCTCCGTGCCGCGGCCATATGAGCCCGGGGACTCGGTGCTCGGCCGAGACCTCCACCTTTCTTTCTCTGCAGCGCCCGGGAAATCTTCCTCCTTCCGGTCCTCATCCTCATTCTCATCGCTCTCTGCAAAAGTTACGGAAAACATCAACTGCGTCATTAGCTGAATCTCCCTGCTCCGTGTCTGTGAGTGCGTTGTGACCCTGGGGACAGACTTGCGAGTTTGTTTTTTACGTTTTTGAGCCAGGAGGCCAGGATTGGGAAAAACTTGGGCCACTTTTCATCCAGGCAACTGGAGAGCAGCACAGACTAAGTCTTACTTACCAAACATTTAAACTAACAACAGCATACTCTTTGGTTTCTTTCGGTAAAGTCACGTAGATAGAAAAATAACTAATAAAGTGAAACCTTGGATTGCGAGCATAATTCCTTCTGGAAACGTGCTCTTAATCCAAAGCACTCGTATATCAAAGCGAATTTCCCCCATAAGAAATAATGGAAACTCAGATGATTCGTTCCACAAACCAAAAATACCGTATTCATATAAAAAATTTTAATACAAAATACCTTTTTATATTTTTATTATTTAATATAAAGTAATCAAATTTATTAATTACATTTAATCGTGGCTGGTGTGAGGGAGACGAGATAGAGGATGGGTATTGTGTAGGACGACTTTCACTTGCAGTACAGTTACTAAAGAACAGTTACTACACATGGACACAAAATAAAAAAATGCTTTACGCACACACACGTATTCACAACACTACAGTACTGTAGTAAACAGTAAACACGTAGTCACAACACTATAGTACTGTAGTAAACAGTATACACGTGGTCACAACACTATAGTACTATAGTAAACAAGATAAGTTCGCACGGATGTTGACTATACGAGTGAGGCACACCGACTGAGACCGAGCATGGGAGACGATTACCCACAATCCCGCAGTATACACGTGGTCACAACACTATAGTACTGTAGTAAACAATATACACGTGGTCACAACACTATAGTACTATAGTAAACAGTATACACGTGGTCACAACACTATAGTACTGTAGTAAACAGTACACACGTGGTCACAACACTATAGTACTGTAGTAAACAGTATACACGTGGTCACAACACTATAGTACGATAGCAAATACAGTATACACGTGGTCACAACACTACAGTACTATAGTAAACAGTACACACGTGGTCACAACACTGGAGTACTGTGGTAAACAGTACACACGTGGTCACAACACTATAGTACTGTAGTAAACAGTATACACGTGGTCACAACACTATAGTACTGTAGTAAACAGTATACACGTGGTCACACCACTATAGTACTATAGTAAACAGTATACACGTGGTCACAACACTATAGTACTGTAGTAAACAGTATAGACGTGGTCACAACACTATAGTACTGTAGTAAACAGTATACACGTGGTCACAACACTATAGTACTGTAGTAAACAGTATACACGTGGTCACACTATAGTAATATAGTAAAAAGTATACACGTGGTCACAACACTATAGTACTGTAGTAAACAGTATACACGTGGTCACAACACTATAGTACTGTAGTAAACAGTATACACGTGGTCACAACACTATAGTACTATAGTAAACAGTACACACGTGGTCACAACACTATAGTACTATAGTAAACAGTACACACTAGGTCACAACACTATAGTACTGTAGTAAACAGTATACACGTGGTCACAACACTATAGTACTATAGTAAACCGTATATACGTGGTCACAACACTATAGTACTATAGTAAACAGTATACACGTGGTCACAACACTATAGTACTGTAGTAAACAGTATACACGTGGTCCCAATACTATAGTACTATAGTAAACAGTATACACGTGGTCGCAACACTATAGTACTGTGGTAAACAGTACACACGTGGTTACAACACTATAGTACTGTAGTAAACAGTATACACGTGGTCACAACACTATAGTGCTATAGTAAACAGTATACACGTGGTCACAACACCATAGTACTATAGTAAACAGTATACACGTGGTCACAACACTACAGTACTGTAGTAAACAATATACACGTGGTCACAACACTATAGTATTATAGAAAACAGTATACACGTGGTCACAACACTATATTACTGTAGTAAACAGTATACACGTGGTCACAACACTATAGTACTATAGTAAACAGTATACACGTGGTCACAACACTATAGTACTGTAGTAAACAGTATACACGTGGTCACAACACTATAGTACTGTAGTAAACAGTATACACGTGGTCACAACACTATAGTACTGTAGTAAACAGTATACACGTGGTCACACTATAGTACTATAGTAAACAGTATACACGTGGTCACAACATTATAGTACTGTAGTAAACAGTATACACGTGGTCACAACACTATAGTACTGTAGTAAACATTACACACGTGGTCACAACACTATAGTAATGTAGTAAACATTACACACGTGGTCACAACACTACAGTACTGTAGTAAACAGTGTACACGTGGTCACACCACTATAGTACTATAGTAAACA
Organism: Petromyzon marinus; assembly: GCF_048934315.1. Lineage (NCBI taxonomy): Eukaryota > Metazoa > Chordata > Hyperoartia > Petromyzontiformes > Petromyzontidae > Petromyzon > Petromyzon marinus. The sequence goes on from NW_027423168.1 coordinate 522,313, forward strand.
GTACACACGTGGTCACACCACTATAGTACTGTAGTAAACGGTATACATGTGGTCACAACACTATAGTACTATAGTAAACAGTATACACGTGGTCACAACACTATAGTACTATAGTAAACAGTATACACGTGGTCACAACACCATAGTACTATAGTAAACAGTATACAAGTGGTCACAACACTATAGTACTATACTCGTCTTGCAAAACACTCGCAGACCAAGTTACTCGCAATCCAAGGTTTCACTGTAGATCACGACGTTTCGATCGTAACACAAGCAATCGTCTTCAGGTGAAATAATACAGCAGGCGGACCGCTGAGACAGGAAGAAATGTAGCGAGAGAGCTACTGCAACCAAAGGTTACACTATATACGTTTGTGGTGGGATTTGCAAGTAAATGTAAGATCGCAGAGCAAGCATACCCCGGATAATCCCTCGGCTACTCCGAGGGGGAGTGGGAGCGGAGGGGCTGCCGTAACGGGCGAGATAGTGGGGGTGAAATTTACAGAGGGTACAAGCTGATAGAAAGAAGATCAAACTCAGCAAACTTAGAAATGTAATGCAACTCATTGAGTCGGCCAACACAACAAATAATACTTTGCCTGGTTGATCACCGTCCTTCTCTGCTTGTGTGTCTCCCTGTTGTGGGGAGCGGTGGTGCAGCTGTTAGCGCTACGCTGCGCTATGAACCTGGCGACCCGGGTTCGATTCCCGCTCACGGCCAACACCAGTGACGATTATCTGAACCGGTCCCGGGCCTCCCCTAGGTCGACTCAGCCTCAAATGAGTACCTGGTGCGGTGTGTAAACATCGCCACTAGGGAGACAAAGGCGGTCGGGCGTGGTGCTGGCCACCCACCCCCTCGTGTACTGTTCCGGCCTTCACAGGTGCTCGCTAACAGCACTTGCCCCTACAGTCTGTTCAGGCTATACGGGGGATCTTTGTGTCTCCCTGTCTGTGTTTGGTCTCTCTCTCTCAAATTTAGTTTCACCTGATGACGACTGCTTGGGTTGCAATCGAAACGTCGTATTCTATTTTTTTTATTTTTTCTACCTGACTTTACCGAAAGACCATTGAGTAACAACAGTGTTTTTAAGAATCACAGCTAAGAGACAAACAACATTATATTTTCTATTAAACATAACATTTTAATAACATGTAAAAAAATACTTTAAATCTCATCACTGCTCCTCATACTCAATCCGTGATCAGTGCCGGATTATCCTCGGAACAAAATAATCATTAGCTGGGGGCCCCGCACTTTCAAGGGCCCCGTGCTAAATGATCCCACGCTATAAATCCCGGTTCAGTGATTCTGTACTTGCTCTATTACTATAGTAAAATTACAATTACTTTACAATGCAAGTTAAAAACTTCGTGTTTTATAATTGTGTTTTTTTATTTATTCTGGGCACCTTTATAATATAAGCTACAGGACCCGCACGAGCTTAATCCGGCACTGTCCGGGATACTGTTCCAGTGCCCAACCAGGCTGTTGAAGACACCGTGAGTGGAGTTGAGGGGGATCGGTGGAGGTGTGAAGGCGGCGAGTGATGCCGACGGGCTGCGAGGGGGTCATCCGAGAGGGTGCCCAGTGGGGAGATGAAGCAATGAAATCGCTCCACGTGCAGGTGCTGGGTGGATTACTGCACAGCGGCATCGTGGGAGGTGGCGACGGGTCGTGTTGGTCTCTACCCACTAGTGGATTGACCATGGCTGATGGTGGTGATGATGATGGATGTTGCTCACTCACTTGGCGACGTATGAAACGCCAGAGATGCACGGCGATGTGCAGGGTGTTCAGCAGCACGGTGGAGCTGATGGCCTCCTTGCAGCCGCTGTACAGTTGACCCACAGCGTGGAGCAGAGCAGGGAGCGCGCTGTCCACTATGGCCTGGCAGCTGCTGCTCAGCTCACCCATAGCCTGCAGGAGGGCAGGGAGCACGCTGTCCACAATGTCCTCACTGTGGCTACTGAACATCGGTCCCCAGGTGGCGACCGCTGCTGGTGGAGAGACGTTCTTCACGAGTCCCGAGTAGTTGATCGTGGTGGTGGTGGTGTTGGAGGCGTTAATGTCCGAACCCCCACGCCGAGATCCTCCGAGGAGCTCCACCATCGGCTGCGTGAGCAGCAGAACCAAAGTGAGGACAGCCGTGAAGATCGCCATGGTGGTGGTGGCGAAGTTCTCTGAAGAACTCGAAGTGGAGGAGCAGCGTGGGGCGAGGTGGTTGCCTCTCCAGGAGCCGACTCCACTCTGACCTCTGCCGTGACGTCACCGGGCCATGACGTCACCGTGACGTCAGAGGTTTCCACGGCTTTTACGTCATTATAGCATTTGGAACGTGGCTGTGCAATGGAACATCAACACGTGATGCACTACAACACTGTATTGTTTATAGAATTGTAATACAATACTAATTATTCACATCTGAGACACGAGTGACGCTCTAGATTCTGTGCGGATGGAGGAAGCCCCTGGGAGCAGCTGCGTCATTCTGGACGCTTCTATCTGCCCCTGGCATCTGCTCGTAGCTACTGCCAGGGCTATAAAAGCAGCTCCTGTAGCTGCACTGGCAGAACATCGGCAGAGGAGGGAGCAACGCTCACAGCTGAAGCGAGCCTCACTGTGAAGCACATCAACAAGCATGGCCCTGAGTGTTTACTTCTCTGCGATGCACGTGATGGAGAGGAGCGTCTGGCCAGGCTGGCCGGTCTGGAACCCCCGCGGTGAAAGTCTCTTCCAGCAGCTGCAGCGAGACATGAGGAGCGAGATCGAGAGGATGGAGAGAATCTTCCGTGGAGTCGATCAGCTCAGCAGCCACACGCGGGCTCCGGGCAGCCTCGGAGACGCACTGCTGCAGCAGCCGGCCGTGAGCAGTGGGTTCCAGATTGAAGATCCACAGGAGCAGGGAGGCGGGTTTGTCGCGTCCCTGGACGTGCAGGACTTCTCCCCACAGGACCTGGCCGTGAAGGTGTCTGGAGACAAGCTGGTGGTGGCCGGACGGCGCGAGGTGAAGAGCGGAGAAGTCAGCAGCGGCAGTTACAGCCACAGCTGCCAGGAGTTCCACAGGAAGACGCAGCTGCCCAGGGACGTGGACCCGCAGAGCGTGAGCTGCTGCTTGACTGAAGACGGGAAGCTGAAGTTCAAGGCTCAGCGCCGCGCCCTCCCTGCAGCGGCCGAGAGGGTGGTGGTCATTGAGCAGCCAGCGACAGCGACTCCTGGCACGGCCTCTCAGTCCACTGGCACCACTCACGCGTAGAGTGGCGCCTGGAGCATCCATTCCAGCAGCCTGCTTTATTGATGTTTCAATTGTATGGATATTTAGATAAATCAGTTTCTTCTATCCACGCTATGTTCAGTAATATTTACGTGTTTCAGCGTTCACATTCCACTTCATTGGATTAAGTGTATCGCTGTAAAGGATTGTGAAATCGTATCGCTTCGTTTTAATTTGCCATTACACGTTCATATATTGCAATAAGATAATGATGAATGTTATCTTCAATTATTTTTCATCATTACACATGACTATTTTGCACAGTCTAATTTTCGAACTACTATAATACTATAGTGTTTGTGTGAATGGTAAATGATGTTTTTTTTTGTAATAAAATGCCTTTCAATTTCCTGCAACAGTTGCAACTGTTCTTTTTTCTACATTGTGTTTGTTTCATCGTTACTGTGGATCAGAGTTCTGGACACAGAATTCCCCAAAACTAAGACAACCGGTAACGCGGCCTCATTGCTCCCTGTCCGTGACAACTCCGAAGGTGCCAGGCTCACGCCGTCGGCCCTGCCGAGTCACTCCGCACTCAGAATTTGGGATTGGCTTGCAATTGTCTATGATCAATCTTACCACTTCACATTTCACTTGTATCATCCTTCAATTGGTAGTAAATCCTTCGCTAAGGAATTGGTCCTCAAATCGTGGGGTCAAGCGTACCACAGAAAAATTAGTTGCCGTTTAATGTTTGCGACACAGAGAATGTAAATAGTTACATGACAACATCGCTGCTGTAGCAGTGTAAGTCACGCTGCTATTAAAATATTCTATGTCTCGAGTTTCCTGGCTGGCTGCTGGCTGTGCTTCTCTCCACCCCAACAATAACTCCGTTGTTAGTGGGTGCAGGAGACAATAGGGACACCAACAAGGTGGGAATTACCAGAACAGAATTTGAAGACTGACACGGCTAATTTAAAATTGCACTTTCAATGTATGCGCCAATTAACGTCATTCTTTTTGAAAAAATAACTTGTTCTATCCTATAGATTTAGAAACTAAACCTTAGGACATTAAACTAGTACATTTAAAATGTACGATTAATTGTAAAGTTAGCAAAATAAATAAATGATCTAAATCATATACTATGTTCTTGGTTCTTTCGATAAAGTCACGTAGAAGGGAAACAATAAAATAATAAAGATATAAAACAATAAAATTCTCACAAGTCAAAATTCATATACTGTTGATTTATTCTCTCCATCTCCGCAGTTGACACTGCCGGTTGTGTTCCCTCCTTAGCTCCCATTCCCACGTTAGTCTCGACCACCGGCCTTCATCACTTCAAGTTGCGTGTCCTGCCTCACCCCACCATTCTAAACTAAAATTACGTCCTTAATTTGCATATGATGTCCAATTGACGTGTCCGTCTTCCAGTATCAGTGTAATTCTTAGGATGTGCATCATCTCTACGCTTCCTTGTGCATTTCTAAACATTGATTCTATTTTCCGTTTGTGATGCATCTGTTTGAAAAAAAACGTTCTGCCTAAGGCATATGGCTCAGTTACGTTTCATTTCGATTTAAAGCTTTCGTGACTGCAAGGATTAATATTCTTTGGTTCTTTCGGTAAAGTCACGTAGAATGAGAATAAAATAATAAATTGATAAAATAAAATAACACAATAAAATTCTCACGACGTTTCGGCCACAACACAAGCGGCCTTCATCAGGTGACGGGACGAGACTGTCTGGAGGACAGCGCTGGAGCGAAAAAGCCACGCTCATATCGCGACCTTTAAGCTGTGTGAGAAGCAAGAGAGCGCCTTGACAAAGGAATTAGCATAGAATTTAGCATTGAAACAGCTGAGTGATTAGCGTTTCATTATTAACGTGTCATTATTAAGTCAAGATAACAATAAGCACTTTGCTCTGCCCTGATACGCCTCTCTTAATCATTTTCATCCCTCTTCCCCTTCAACAACCGCCCTACGTGTAAATGCACTTCTATGTTTTCAAGGCTGTGTCCCTGTTCTTTTTGCATTCAGTTTGTTATTCCCCCGCACCTCCAATTAAAGCATGGTTGGCTGCGTACGGTGCGAAAGAAGTTCACCATGCAAACATACGCTGCGTTGAAAAATGATTCTACTGACTGCAGACCAAACCTGGACAGATTTCTCAATACGAGTGCAATATCGAGGGTACAGATCAATACCACCTGAACACAGATGCTAATTCCCGGACGGGTGGCAACTCTAGCCATGCCCATGAAAACATACACAACATCTTGACCATGAATCGCCTATGCGGCAGATTAAATGTCAAACATTTAACATTGAATTCCGATCTACTATTGTTCGTTTTGATTTATTTTGGCGCAGTTTCAAGTAAGTCTTTTTGATATAATTATTGTATTGTCATTTACTGTATAATTATGATAATAGACCAAGCACTGAGACATTGCCCAGGGTTGGTCTACAATCGAAAAGGTGGCAACCCCATAGTACATCCTAACGTGTTCCAGTGTTAACACATCGTATGTTTGTATCTTGAACTTCTTTCGCACCGTACGTAGCCCACCGTGCTAATCGGAGGTATGAGGTGAGCGGGAATCGAACTCGTGTAGTCGGGGTTCGTAGCGCAGCGTGCTAAACGCTAAACGCTGCGCCACCGCTCCCCCCACAACACACGCGCACAGCAGCTCCAGAGAGCAGCTTTTGGGTCAGAGGTAGCCACATTGCACTGGGGCCGTCCATAAATGACGTCACGCACCGAGGGGGGGGGGAGGTCAGACATTTGTGACGATGTGTGACGAGGGGGGGGGGGTTTGAGAAATGTGACGTCACCTCAAAATGCGCAACTTTAATTAAATATAGACAACACGTTCTACATAATTAAATAGGCTTTTTAACAAATCTTTTCTTCTACAACATCAGAGTGCAGCGCCACATTAAATACGCACTACAATGACGATAGTTTAAAGCGATGTGAAACATGTATTTTTGGGGAGGGGCGGCGCACAGCTTTGTGACGTCATATTTGAGGGGGGGGGTCTGACTTTTTGTGACGCCGTGTGACGATGGAGGGGGGGTCAAAAATCGTCCAAAATCGCGTGACGTCATTTATGAACGCCTCCACAGCGAGAAATAGCGCAACAAACCGAACCCACGTACAGCGAGGGTAGCCCTGCCTGGTTTATCATTAATTAATCTCCAGTTAAGTCACAAACGACTCTCTTAGAGCCGAAGGCGCGATCCAGTATCACGTTGGCATGCCGTGTCAACCCGTACGGGGTTACCCCGTATTCGTGTACAGGGAGATTGAGTTTTCAGGTTCATACGGCTTACTACAGCCGTTTCAAAACGGGCAAACCAATGTTTTGTTTGATGGGACTTTGTAGGATGAACGTTGAGATTTGTAAGGGGCACGGGGTGACCAATAAGGTGTGAATTGGTCTGTAATAAGAGAGGCAATGGTTAGGGGGTGACAGGTGTGCGTTGGCACTGCGTGCCACGTCGCGTTGTCATACAGCTGACACTCCGATGAGCAATGATGCGGCGACGCACGGTGCCAATGGGGCCGTCCATAAATGACGTCACGAGATTTCTGACGATTTTTCACCCCCCCCCCCCCCCATCGTCACGCGGCGTCACAAAAAGTCAGACCCCCCATCAAATGTGACGTCACAAAGTTTTGCCCACCCCCTAAAAAAAATAAAACATGTTTCAAATCGCTTTAAACTATTGTCATTGTAGTGCGTATTTAACGTGGCGCTGCACTCTGATGTTGTAGGAGAAAACATTTATTAAAAAGTCTATTTAATTAAGTAGAACGTGTTGTCTATATTCATTTAAAATTGCGCATTATGATGTGACGTCACATTTCTCAAACCCCCCCCCCCTCGTCACACATCGTCACAAATGTCTGAACTCTCCCCCCCCAGGTGCGTGACGTCATTTATGAACGGCCCCAAAAAGTTCAACATTCGTGCGTATCCGCCGTGATGTGGGGCGAAGTTTAATTCTAATCTTATTATCCGCGATGCCTGCAGGATTAGCTTTTTCATTCTTCGTCTGCCAAAGCAGATGATTAATGAGAATATTGATGAGATTTCCCCCAGCGCATGTTGGCTGTGGAAGGGCTGTTTAAGACCCGCGGTGAACCCGCTCATCTCCACGTATCGGCATGAAATGAAAAATCGCGGATTTTAGGAAGCGCGTTCGTTTCAAGTGGATGCTTGTTGTCAACACCGCCACATTGACAGCACTCGCAACCATCCCATACTCAATTGAAAACTCTTCTTAAGTAATTGCTTATTGTGTTTAGTTTCTTGTCCTTACCTCATACCTCCGATTAGCACGGTGGGCTACGTACGGTGCGAAATAAATTCAAGATACAAATATACGATGTGTTAACACTGGAACACGAGGGTGTGCTATGGGGTTGCCACCTTTTCGATTGTAGACCAATCCTGGGCAATGTCTCAGTGCTTGGTCTATTATCATAATTATACAGTAAATGACAATACAATAATTATATCAAAAAGACTTACTTGAAACTGCGCCAAAATAAATCAAAACGAACAAAAGTAGATCGGAATTCAATGTTAAATGCTTGACATTTAATCTGCCGCATAGGCGATTCATGGTCAAGATGTTGTGTATGTTTGCATGGGCATGGCTAGAGTTGCCACCCATCCGGGAATTAGCATCTGTGTTCAGGTGGTATTGATCTGTACCCTCGATATTGCACTCGTATTGAGAAATCTGTCCAGGATTGGTCTGCAGTCAGTAGAATAATTTTTCAAACGCAGCGTATGTTTGCATGGTGAACTTCTTTCGCACCGTACGCAGCCAACCATGCTTTAATTGGAGGTGCGGGGGAATGACAAACTGAACGCAAAAAGAACAGCGACACAGCCTTGAAAACACAGAAGTGCATTGACACGTAGGGCGGTTGTTGAATGGGAAGAGGAATGAAAATGATTAAGAGAGGCGTATCAGGGCAGAGCAAAGTGCTTATTGTTATCTTAACTTAATAATGAAACATATCTGAGCCATATGCCTTAAGCAGAACGTTTTTTTTTTTCAAACAGATGCATCTCAAACGGAAAATAGAACCAATGTTTAGAAATGCAGAAGGAAGCGTAGAGATGATGCACATCCAAAGAATTACACTGATACTGGAAGACGGACACGTCAATTGGACATCATATGCAAATTAAGGACGTAATTTTAGTTTAGAAAGGTGGGGTGAGGCAGGACACACAACTTGAAGTGATGACGGCCGGTGGTCGAGACTAACGTGGGAATGGGAGCTAAGGAGGGAACACAACCGGCAGTGTCAAGTGCGGAGACGGAGGGAATAAATCAACGTTATATGAATTTTGATTTGTGAGAATTTTATTGTGTTATATCTTTGTTATTTTATTGTTTCCCTTCTACGTGATTTTACCGAAAGAACCAAGTATATAGTATATGAATTAGATCATTTATTTTGCTAACCTTACAATTAATCGTACATTTTAATTGTACCAGTTTAATGTCAATCCTTTACAGCGATAAAATTAATCCAAAGAAGTTGAATGTGAACGCTGAAACACGTAAATATTACTGAACATAGTGTGGATAGAAGAAACTGCTCTTTGGTTTTTTCGGTAAAGTCACGTAGAAATAAGAAATAATAAAATAAAATTTCAGAATAGCATACGACGTTTCGATTGCAACGCAAGCAATCATCATCAGGTATAGAATAGCTAAATTTAAGAGAGAGGAAACACAGAGAGATGGAGAAGCACGTCAAATTGAACAAGATTTAGTAAAGTTTGGAAACAATAATATGCAGCACAGAGGGTCGGTCAAACTAAATATCCATACAATTGAAACATCAATAAAGCAGGTTGCTGCTCCAGGCGCCACTCTACGCGTGAGTGGTGCCAGTGGACTGAGAGGCCGTGCCAGGAGTCGCTGTCGCTGGCTGCTCAATGACCACCACCCTCTCGGCCGCTGCAGGGAGGGTGCGGCGCTGAGCCTTGAACTTCAGCTTCCCGTCTTCAGTCAAGCAGCAGCTCACGCTCTGCGGGTCCACGTCCCTGGGCAGCTGCGTCTCCCTGTGGAACTCCTGGCAGCTGTGACTGTAGCTGCCGCTGCTGACTTCTCCGCTCTTCACCTCGCGCCGTCCGGCCACCACCAGCTTGTCTCCAGACACCTTCACGGCCAGGTCCTGTGGGGAGAAGTCCTGCACGTCCAGGGACGCGACAAACCCGCCTCCCTGCTCCTGTGGATTTTCAATCTGGAACCCACTGCTCACGGCCGGCTGCTGCAACAGTGCGTCTCCGAGGCTACCCGGAGCCCGCGTGTGGCTGCTGAGCTGATCGACTCCACGGAAGATTCTCTCCATCCTCTCGATCTCGCTCTTCTTGTCTCGCTGCAGCTGCTGGAAGAGACTTTCACCGCGGGGGTTCCAGACCGGCCAGCCTGGCCAGACGCTCCTCTCCATGACGTGCATCGCAGGGAAGTAAACACTGAGGGCCATGCTTGTTGATGTGCTTCACAGTGAGGCTCGCTTCAGCTGTGAGCGCTGCTCCTTCCTCTGCCGATGTTCTGCCAGTGCAGCTACAGGAGCTGCTTTTATAGCCCTGGCAGTAGCTACGAGCAGATTCCAGGGGAGCCAGAAGCGTCCAGAATGACGCAGCTGCTCCCAGGGCTTCCCTCATCCACAGCAAATAGCAGTGACTCAAACCTGGGGTTCAGCTGTGTGACGCCTTCTCTAAACTAGCACATCAACAAGCATGGCCCTGAGTGTTTACTTCCCTGCGATGCACGTGAAGGAGAGGAACGTCTGGCCAGGCTGGCCGGTCTGGAACCCCCGCGGTGAAAGTCTCTTCCAGCAGCTGCAGCGAGACATGAGGAGCGAGATTGAGAGGATGGAGAGAATCTTCCGTGGAGTCGATCAGCTCAGCAGCCACACGCGGGCTCCGGGCAGCCTCGGAGACGCACTGCTGCAGCAGCCGGCCGTGAGCAGTGGGTTCCAGATTGAAGATCCACAGGAGCAGGGAGGCGGGTTTGTCGCGTCCCTGGACGTGCAGGACTTCTCCCCACAGGACCTGGCCGTGAAGGTGTCTGGAGACAAGCTGGTGGTGGCCGGACGGCGCGAGGTGAAGAGCGGAGAAGTCAGCAGCGGCAGCTACAGCCACAGCTGCCAGGAGTTCCACAGGGAGACGCAGCTGCCCAGGGACGTGGACCCGCAGAGCGTGAGCTGCTGCTTGACTGAAGACGGGAAGCTGAAGTTCAAGGCTCAGCGCCGCGCCCTCCCTGCAGCGGCCGAGAGGGTGGTGGTCATTGAGCAGCCAGCAACAACGACTCCTGGCACGGCCACTCAGTCCACTGGCACCACTCACGCGTAGAGTGGCGCCTGGAGCATCCATTCCAGCAGCCTGCTTCATTGATGTTTTAATTGCGTGGATATTTTGTTAAATCAGTTTCTTCTATTCACGATATGTTTAGTAATATTTACGTGTTTCAGCGTTCACATTCGCCTTCATTGGATTAAGTGTATCGCTGTAAAGGATTGTCAAATCGTATCGCTTCGTTTAATTTGCCATTACACGTTCATATATTGCAATAAGATAATGATAAATGTTATCTTCAATTATTTTTCATCATTACACATGACTATTTTGCACAGTCTAATTTTCGAACTACTATAATACTATACTATTTGTGTGAATGGTAAATGATGTTTGTTTTTTGTAATAAAATGCCTTTCAATTTCCTGCAACAGTTGCAACTGTTCTTTTTTCTACATTGTGTTTGTTTCATCGTTACTGTGGATCAGAGTTCTGGACACAGAATTCCCCAAAACTAAGACAACCGTTAACGCGGCCTCATTGCTCCCTGTCCGTGACAACTCCCAAGGTACCAGGCTCACGCCGTCGGCCCTGCCGAGTCACTCCGCACTCAGAATTTGGGATTGGCTTGCAATTGTCTATGATCAATCTTACCACTTCACATTTCACTTGTATTATCCTTCAATTAGTAGTTAATCCTTCGCTAAGGAATTTGTCCTCAAATCGTGGGGACAAGCCTACCACGGAAAAATTAGTTGCCGTTTAATGTTTGCGACACAGAGAATGCAAATAGTTACATGACAACATCGCTGCTGTAGCAGTGTAAGTCACGCTGCTATTAAAATATTCTATGTCTCGAGTTTCCTGGCTGGCTGCTGGCTGTGCTTCTCTCCACCCCAACAATAACTCCGTTGTTAGTGGGTGCAGGAGACAATAGGGACACCAACAAGGTGGGAATTACCAGAACAGTATTTGAAGACTGACACGGTTAATTTAAAAATGCACTTTCAATGTATGCGCCAATTAACGTCATTCTTTTTGAAAAAATAACTTGTTTTAACCTAGAGATTTAGAAACTAAACCTTAGGACATTAAACTAGTACAATTAAAATGTACGATTAATTGTAAAGTTAGCAAAATAAATAAATGATCTAAATCATATACTATATTCTTGGTTCTTTCGGTAAAGTCACGTAGAAGGGAAACAATAAAATAATAAAGATATAAAACAATAAAATTCTCACATGTCAAAATTCATATACTGTTGATTTATTCTCTCTATCTCTGCAGTTGACACTGCCGGTTGTGTTCCCTCCTTAGCTCCCATTCCCACGTTAGTCTCGACCACCGGCCTTAATCACTTCAAGTTGTGTGTCCTGCCTCACCCCACCTTTCTAAACTAAAATTACGTCCTTAATTTGCATATGATGTCCAATTGACGTGTCCGTCTTCCAGTATCAGTGTAATTCTTAGGATGTGCATCATCTCTACGCTTCCTTGTGCATTTCTAAACATTGATTCTATTTTCCGTTTGTGATGCATCTGTTTGAAAAAAAACGTTCTGCCTAAGGCATATGGCTCAGTTACGTTTCATTTCGATTTAAAGCTTTCGTGACTGCAAGGATTAATATTCTTTGGTTCTTTCGGTAAAGTCACGTAGAATGAGAATAAAATAATAAATTGATAAAATAAAATAACACAATAAAATTCTCACGACGTTTCGGCCACAACACAAGCGGCCTTCATCAGGTGACGGGACGAGACTGTCTGGAGGACAGCGCTGGAGCGAAAAAGCCACGCTCATATCGCGACCTTTAAGCTGTGTGAGAAGAAACAGAGCGCCTTGACAAAGGAATTAGCATAGAATTTAGCATTGAAACAGCTGAGTGATTAGCGTTTCATTATTAACGTTTCATTATTAAGTCAAGATAACAATAAGCACTTTGCTCTGCCCTGATATGTCTCGTTAATCATTTTCATCCCTCTTCCCCTTCAACAACTGCCCTACGTGTAGATGCACTTCTGTGTTTTCAAGGCTGTGTCCCTGTTCTTTTTGCGTTCAGTTTGTTATTCCCCCGCACCTCCATTAAAGCATGGTTGGCTGCGTACGGTGCGAAAGAAGTTCACCCTGCAAACATACGCTGCGTTGAAAAATGATTCTACTGACTGCAGACCAATCCTGGACAGATTTCTCAATACGAGTGCAATATCGAGGGTACAGATCAATACCACCTGAACACAGATGCTAATTCCCGGACGGGTGGCAACTCTAGCCATGCCCATGAAAACATACAAAACATCCTGACCATGAATCGCCTATGCGGCAGATTAAATGTCAAGCATTTAACATTGAATTCCGATCTACTTTTGTTCGTTTTGATTTATTTGGCGCAGTTTCAAGTAAGTATTTTTGATATAATTATTGTATTGTCATTTTCTGTATAATTATGATAATAGACCAAGCACTGAGACATTGCCCAGGGTTGGTCTACAATCGAAAAGGTGGCAACCCCATAGCACACCCTAACGTGTTCCAGTGTTAACACATCGTATGTTTGTATCTTGAACTTCTTTCGCACCGTACGTAGCCCACCGTGCTAATCGGAGGTATGAGGTGAGCGGGAATCGAACTCGTGTAGTCGGGGTTCGTAGCGCAGTGCGCTAAACGCTGCGCCACCGCTCCCCCCACCACACACGCGCACAGCAGCTCCAGAGAGCAACTTTTGGGTCAGAGGTAGCCGCATTGCACTGGGGCCGTCCATAAATGACGTCACGCACCGAGGGGGGGGGGGAGGTCAGACATTTGTGACGATGTGTGACGAGGGGGGGGGGGTTTGAGAAATGTGACGTCCCTCAAAATGCGCAACTTTAATTAAATATAGACAACACGTTCTACATAATTAAATAGGCTTTTTAACAAATCTTTTCTCCTACAACATCAGAGTGCAGCGCCACATTAAATACGCACTACAATGACGATAGTTTAAAGCGATATGAAACATGTTTTATATTTTTGGGGAGGGGCGGGGCACAGCTTTGTGACGTCATATTTGAGGGGGGGGGTCTGACTTTTTGTGACGCCGTGTGACGATGGAGGGGGGGTCAAAAATCGTCCAAAATCGCGTGACGTCATTTATGGACGCCTCCACAGCGTGAAATAGCGCAACAAACCGAACCCGCGTACAGCGAGGGAAGCCCTGGCTGGTTTATCATTCATTAATCTCCAGTTCAGTCACAAACGAATCTCTTAGAGCCGAAGGCGCGATCCAGTATCACGTTGGCATGCCGTGTCAACCCGTACCGGGTTACCCCGTATTCGTGTACAGGGAGATTGAGTTTTCAGGTCCATACGGCTTACTACAGCCGTTTCAAAACGGGCAAACCAATGTTTTGTTTGATGGGACTTTGTAGGATGAACGTTGAGATTTGTAAAGGGCACGGGGTGACCAATAAGGTCTGAATTGGTCTGTAATAAGAGAGGCAATGGTTAGGGGTTGACAGGTGTGCGTTGGCACTGCGTGCCACGTCGCGTTGTCATACAGCTGACACTCCGATGAGCAATGATGCAGCGACGCACGGTGCCAATGGGGCCGTCCATAAATGACGTCACGCGATTTCTGACTATTTTTGACCCCCCCCCCCCCCCCCATCGTCACGCGGCGTCACAAAAAGTCAGACCCCCCATCAAATATGACGTCACAAAGTTCTGCCCACCCCCTAAAAAAATAAAACATCCTTCAAATCGCTTTAAACTATTGTCATTGTAGTGCGTATTTAACGTGGCGCTGCACTCTGATGTTGTAGGAGAAAACATTTATTAAAAACTAAGAATAAGTAGAACGTGTTGTTTATATTCATTTAAAATTGCGCATTATGATGTGACGTCACATTTCTCAAACCCCCCCCCCTCGTCACACATCGTCACAAATGTCTGAACCCTCCCCCCCCAGGTGCGTGACGTCATTTATGAACGGCCCCAAAAAGTTCAACATTCGTGCGTATCCGCCGTGATGTGGGGCGAAGTTTAAATCTAATCTTATTATCCGCGATGCCTGCAGGATTAGCTTTTTTTATTCTTCGTCTTCCAAAGCAGATAATTAATGAGAATATTGATGGAATTTCCCCCAGTGCATGTTGGCTGGGGAAGGGCTGTTTAAGACCCGCGGTGAACCCGCTCATCTCCACGTATCGGCATGAAATGAAAAATCGCGGATTTTAGGAAGCGCGTTCGTTTCAAGTGGATGCTTGTTGTCAACACCGCCACATTGACAGCACTCGCAACCATCCCATACTCAATTGAAAACTCTTCTTAAGTAATTGCTTATTGTGTTTAGTTTCTTGTCCTTACCTCATACCTCCGATTAGCACGGTGGGCTACGTACGGTGCGAAAGAAGTTCAAGATACAAATATACGATGTGTTAACACTGGAACACGTTAGGGTGTGCTATGGGGTTGCCACCTTTTCGATTGTAGACCATTCCTGGGCAATGTCTCAGTGCGTGGTCTATTATCATAATTATACAGTAAATGACAATACAATAATTTTATCAAACATACTTACTTGAAACTGCGCCAAAATAAATCAAAACGAACAAAAGTAGATCGGAATTCAATGTTAAATGCTTGACATTTAATCTGCCGCATAGGCGATTCATGGTCAAGATGTTGTGTATGTTTGCATGGGCATGGCTAGAGTTGCCACCCGTCCGGGAATTAGCATCTGTGTTCAGGTGGCATTGATCTGTACCCTCGATATTGCACTCGTATTGAGAAATCTGTCCAGGATTGGTCTGCAGTCAGTAGAATAATTTTTCAACGCAGCGTATGTTTGCATGGTGAACTTCTTTCGCACCGTACGCAGCCAACCATGCTTTAATTGGAGGTGCGGGGGAACGACAAACTGAACGCAAAAAGAACAGGGACACAGCCTTGAAAACACAGAAGTGCATTGACACGTAGGGCGGTTGTTGAATGGGAAGAGGAATGAAAATGATTTAGAGAGGCGTATCAGGGCAGAGCAAAGTGCTTATAATGTTAATGCTCACCCCGAGCCCTCAATACTCTGATAGTGCGCTGTTTTTGAGTTGTACGCCTTTTGGCGTCTTCTGGTCCAACACCAATGGAGACTAAGCTCTAAAAAAAAGCTGTTTCGGGTGTGGACCAATCAAATTCAAGGACAGTACATATTATTATCAGAGTTGTCTTTTTTGTTTGCATTTTGACTGCTTGTGTTGTGGTCATTGCAAACATGATGCCTTGAATAAAGGTGCCAGTTTTTGTGCCAGTTAAAAAGGGTAAAACCTATTCCTATATCTTGTTTCTGGCAAAGGAGGTCTCATAATGTTAATGCTCACCCCGAGCCCTCAATACTCTGATAGTGCGCTGTTTTTGAGTTGTACGCCTTTTGGCGTCTTCTGGTCCAACACCAATGGAGACTAGGATCTAAGAAAAGCTGTTTCGGGTGTGGACCAATCAAATTCAAGGACAGTGCATATTATTATCAGAGTTGTCTTTTTTGTTTGCATTTTGACTGCTTGTGTTGTGGTCATTGCAAACATGATGCCTTGAATAAAGGTGTCAGTTTTTGTGCCAGTTAAAAGGGTAAAACCTATTCCTATATCTTGTTTCTGGCAAAGGTGGTCTCATAATGTTAATACTCACCCCGAGCCCTCAATACTCTGATCGTGCGCTGTTTTTGAGTTGTACGCAGTGGTTCTTAACCTGGGTTCGATCGAACCCCAGGGGTTCGGTGAGTCAATCTCAGGGGTTCGGCAGAGCCCCCGCCACAGAGGTCCGGACACACTTGAATTATTGTGTAAATTTGTGATGACACACACGGCCCGCTTGGCCATCACTGGCTGCAGATGATCATGCTACACTGCTTGGCCAATCAGCGCTGCGGGGAATTTAGTGCGTACTCAGTACTCAACGTGTGACTGTTGTTGTCGTACGTCGTGTGATTTCTTTAATATTTTATCTATACTAACTATGTCGGGCAAAAGAAGAAAGTGGTCGGACGAATATGTACAACATGGATTCTCATGTATCACGGAACGTGATGGGAGTGAGCGTCCTATCTGCATGATTTGCAACGCCAAGTTGAGCAACTCTAGTCTTGCACCGGCAAAACTAAAGGAACACTTCTTGAAGCTGCATGGAGACGGGGAATACAAGAACACAACACTTGCTGAATTCAGGGTGAAGAGAGCCAGATTCGATGAAAGGGCCACTCTGCCTGCTCTTGGATTTGTACCTGTTAACAAACCGATCCTGACAGCATCGTACGAAGTTGCTTACCTGATCGCAAAGCAGGGCAAGCCACACACCATTGGTGAAACACTTGTGAAACCAGCTGCATTAAAGATGGCGAATCTGATACTCGGAACAGCGGCCGAAGGTAAATTATCCCAAATTCCCCTTTCAAATGACACCGTCAGTGACAGAATAGAAGAGATGAGTAAAGACATCTTGGCTCAAGTAGTCGCGGATCTGATTTCAAGCCCGGCAAAATTCAGCCTTCAACTCGACGAAACCACAGACGTTTCTGATCTAAGCCAGCTTGCTGTTTTTGTACGCTATGTGAAAGA
Organism: Petromyzon marinus; assembly: GCF_048934315.1. Lineage (NCBI taxonomy): Eukaryota > Metazoa > Chordata > Hyperoartia > Petromyzontiformes > Petromyzontidae > Petromyzon > Petromyzon marinus. The sequence goes on from NW_027423168.1 coordinate 539,468, forward strand.
CGACATGATAAAAGAAGAGTTTTTATTTTGTAAGCCTCTTACAACAACAACGAAGGCAGCCGATGTGAAGAAGCTTGTGGATGACTTCTTCAGAGACAACAATCTTTCATGGGATATGGTTTCTGCAGTTTCTACGGACGGAGCTCCAGTCATGCTGGGAAGAAAGTCTGGTTTTGGTGCGCTAGTAAAGGCCGATGCACCACACATCATTGTGACGCATTGTATTCTGCACAGGCATGCGTTGGCAGCAAAAACCTTACCTCCAAAAATGGCAGAAGTATTAAAAACTGTGGTGGAATGTGTGAACTATGTGCGAAAAATTGCTCTGAGGCACCGCATCTTCAGTGAGCTGTGTAAAGAAATGGGCTCTGAATTTGAGGTACTTCTGCTCCATTCTAATATTCGGTGGTTATCCCGGGGACAGGTGCTGAATCGTGTTTTTGCCATGCGTGTGGAATTAGCCCTGTTTTTGCAAGAGCACCAACACTGCCATGCAGATTGCTTCAAAAATCCTGAGTTCATTCTCATTTTAGCGTACATGGCTGATATATTCGCAGCTCTCAATCATCTCAATCAGCAGATACAGGGTGGTGGAGTCAATATCATGGAAGCGGAAGAACACCTGAAGGCTTTTCAAAAAAAGCTACCGTTATGGAAACGACGAACAGAGAACAATAACTTCGCAAACTTTCCGCTTCTGGACGACTGTGCAAGCAAGATCGAAGATGTGTCTGGAATCGGAGATATTTCTGTATCCACGGAACTGAAGCAAACAATTGCCACGCACTTAGATGAGCTTGCAAAGTCTCTCGACGGATATTTCCCTACAAGAGAGTCATATCCAGCATGGGTGAGACAGCCGTTCACGTTTGCTGTTGAAACAGCAGATGTCAATGATGAATTCCTCGACGAAATAATTGAAATTCAGCAGAGCCAGGTTCAACAGCAACTCTTCAGAACAACAACGCTCTCAACGTTTTGGTGTCGACAAATGAACAAGTATCCAGTTATTGCTAAGAAAGCCCTGGATTTTTTTTATACCATTTGTTACAATATATCTTTGTGAGCAATCCTTTTCGAGGATGCTGGACATAAAAACGAAGAAAAGGAACAGACTTTGCTGTGAAAATGACATGAGAGTGGCACTTGCCAAGGTGAAGCCACGCATATCTGAACTGATCTCTCAAAGGCAACAGCAGAAGTCACATTGATTTCCAGGTATGTAATTTGTTGTGAGTTTATGCATTGTGTTGGTTTTATTCTTTGAACAAGGTAATGTTCATGCACGGCTCATTTTGTGTACCAGTAAAAAACATATCTATGTCTTGAATTTGAAAAAAATCACATTTTATTTTTCACTAAAGAGGGGTTCGGTGAATGCGCATATGAAACTGGTGGGGTTCGGTACCTCCAACAAGGTTAAGAACCACTGCACTAGAGTGAGAAAACGAATCTCTTGCGACGTCTGCAGGAAAACATTCCAACTGGCATGGTGCCTAGAGTCCCACATGAGAATGCACAAGACCGGTGGTCAAAGCTGCAACATCTGCGATAAAAGCTTTGATCGGCCCTACAAACTCAGAAGGCATATGGAGTAACCCACGGAAAGAACTCAAGGGGCGCACGTGGCATGGTGAATGACGGCAATTTTGCCAATGCGGTGTTGAAGGTGTGTCAGACATACTCGGCCGCGAGTCATGGTGCTGGAAGAATTGCCTTTGCCATGGATGGCACCAGCAGCTCCAGCAGCAGCTTGTCGAGTCCTGGTGGTGAGGAGGCAGAGTTGCAGACAATGCCACCTTCTGCAAAGGGCGCACCTGCGTGCAACGAAGTTATTGCTATCACAGCGACCGCGCATGGAACGAAGGCGCCTGCTGGGAAACGCCACGCCTGACCAGCGCCCGTCTCGACTCCACCTCACTCCCATAGTCACTAGAGTGAGAAAACAAATGTCTTGCCAAGTCTGTGGGAAAGCATTCCAACTGCCATCATGCCTAGAGTCCCACATGAGAACGGACAAAGAGACCCCTGACCAATGGCATCTGCGGTCGAAACTTTGATCAGCCAGGCAAATTCAGAAGGCATATGGAAACCTACGAAAAGGACTATTGGATATTTCTTTGCTGTTCTATTACTGAAGTTATCAACAGAAGGTGTGTACCAGATTAATTGCACTTGTGGCAAATGCTATATTGGGCAAACAGGATGAATGATCAGCACGAGACTAAAAGAACACCACAGAAATATGAAATGCTCACAAATACAACTGTCAGCAGTAGCAGAACACGCGTGCCCACAAGGACACTCAATTGATTTTGATAATGTTGAAGTTCTGTGCAAAACTTGTTACTACTAGCCAAGACTAATTACATAATCTATCGAAATTTAAATAAATAAAAATAATTGTAATCGTTTGGATAGCTACCGACTTAGTGCTGCATGGAAGAGAATAATCAAATTACCGTTTGTACGGCTATTTTAGTACACACAATGGACACTAAGTACAAGATCAATGGGCTAGCATAATGTGCATGTATAATGTACGTTGATTCATTAATCCCCCCCCCCACTTTGCGCTCAAAGAGCGCACAAGTGTTGTCATCACATCTACGCCTCTATACAAGGAATTAAACAGGTGGACTTCTCCCAAATCTTGCTGTTGCCTGATGAAGCTAGTTGTAATTACTGAAACGTCGTACTCCGATGGTAAATGTTGTGGCTTGGCTCTCCAACACACCACACACCGGTGTGCTGTACTAGTGATGAATTGGCATGTTCTGTTTACGTGACAACCCTTACTAGTTGGCTGTCGGGTGGTGGCGGGTTTAACGGCACATTTATATAGTAATAGGTTTTTACCCTTTTATCTGGCACCAAAACTGACACCTGTATGTAGACATGATCCCTTGTATAAATGTGTCAGTTTAGGTGCCAGATAAAAGGGTAAAAACATATTACTATATCTTGCTACTGGCAAAGGAGGTCTCATAATGAAAATTCATACCCCGAGCTCTCAATACTCTGATAGTGCGCTGTTTTTGAGTTGTATGCCTTTTGGCGTCATCTGGTCCAACACCAGTGGAGACTAGGCTCTAAGAAAAGCTGTCTCGGGTGTGGACCAATCAACTTCAAGGACAGTGTATATCATTATCAGAGTTGTCTCTTTTTGTTTGCATTTTGACTGCTTGTGTTGTGGTTATTGCAAACATGATCTCTTGTATAACGGTGTCAGTTTTGGTGCCAGATAAAAGGGTAAAAACCTATTACTATATCTTGCGACTGGCAAAGGAGGTCTCATAATGACACATTTATATATTTACGCGATCCAACCCATAAAACCTGTATTATGGATATTTGTCGCAAAAGCCTACGTGTTAAACTGCCATGTATTTTTACGTCTATTGCTGTATTTTCTTACGTGCAATATATTTAATAAACCATCTTAATTTATTCATATTTTTGTTCGTAGTTATATCATTGTTGCGCGTGCGGTGTGGTCAGTGGATATTGTTCAGTGGATCAAACCGAGACAAATATTTTTGCAGCAGCTGTGGCTGCACATTGCAACAGCGCATTCCGAATGGTGTAGAACGCATCACCCATAATCTGTATCTGTGTGCAAACACCAGGTATGGTTGGTAAGAAACACGTTTGGTTTTAAATGAATAGAACTCGAGCTTCAGCCATATTGTTCATTATAGACCCCACTTTGTAAGAATTAATCACGCAAACCTTGCGCCTGATTCATTTGAGTCGCTGTGCTCATGAGCAACAGGGCATTTGTGGCAAGGTGTTAATGTACCACAGATTAGCACGGTTGGCTACGTACACTGCGAAAGAAGTTCAACACATTATTTGGGTCTTTCCGTAAAGTCACGTAGATAGAACAATAAAATAATAAAAATAAAGTGAATAAAAAAGTAAAATATATCACGACGTTTCGATCGCAACACAAGCAATCGTCATCAGGAGAAAAATGATAACGATTGCTTGTGTTGTGATCAAAACGTCGTGATATTTTTATTATTATTTTGTATTCACTTTATTTTTATTATTTCATTGTTCTATCTACGTGACTTTACCGAAAGACCCAAAAAATATTAATTCCTGCAGTCACGAAAGCTTTAAGTCAAGATTCAAGCACAACACACTTTCATACATTGTGGAAAGCGAGTATCCTTGCACGTACAATGCACTGGACCGCATGTTCGTGTTAAGTGAGTCGGGGGCTTTGTCACTGCCTACCCCATGATATAAATAATCTCAGGGAATTCAATTGCAAGTGTGCAATCTCCCTTCCGGTGGACATCGAGGATGAGTCATACCCTGGCTTGCCAGGAGGCAGTGGATCACAACTGTGGAATCCTTTCCATCTGCACGGGATAGAACGTTGCCCCCTTGCTCACATTTGTTCGTTTTCTGCGAGTGTACTGGTTTCCCCCCACATGTAAACACTCAGTAAGTGGCTGCAAATATCGGAATGTTAAGAGAACCGCAGAGCTTGGGCGATTGTTGGGAGTGCCGGCTCACCGCCTGGCTGCTGTCTCCCCGCTCGTCTGTGGGAGACATATAGAGGTACTGAATTAGATTTATATTCTCTACATAACATGATTCCTATCTAAACAAAGCACTCACAGCGTAGAGTACAACAAGTGATATTCCACGAAATAAAAAATAAACGTACATGACCACAACAGAAGCCAATGGGTACAGCTGTGCATACACGTACACAACATATACACGATTCCTACTGGTGGTTGGAACGATTCACCACTGCCGGAGAGTCAAGGAATTGTAATGATTCAGGATCATTAATGCAAACTATCCCCGTTCTCAAACCTGTGTACGATTTAAAAGGTCATAGAACGCCATTGTCGGAAGCAATTACTTCCCCATGTCACTGCGATGGGCAGATTCAGCCGTTGCAGTCGGCTTACACATTGTCAGTAGACCCCCCATACGCAAGCGTACACATTTGGTTAACCCCTCCTCCCCCCTCCATGCATACATACTAAATGGATGCCCCCTAACAGCTACACCACCACTCCCCACACGAGACAAGCATGTGACTCTCGGTGTAAATGGAGACGGAGTGCGAATACACGTGCCGATGCCCCAAGTACAGTTGCCACCATTTCCACGACAGAGCAAACCCAGGCACATTTCTCAGCGAGCCCAGGTCTATTGTTAAAACTGTGCAGTTCACGGTGATAAAATCAACCATAGCCATACCCGGGGTACCAGATCTCGACACAAATCAATTCCTGCTGCCACCCGAACACTGTCCGGGGGTCAAACGCGGACAGGTGGCAGCCCCAGTCGCGAGGCCACATCTGCACCGACTCACGGTAAATGTGTGCAGGGCCAGCAGGAAGAGCCCCGGGATCTCGGAGCGCAGCCACTGGTTCCACGCGCTGTCTCGGTCCACGTCCTCGCGTGACGACGACGATACTTCAAAATCACCTGACCGGAAGGAGGGGGGAGGGAGAGTAAGAAGGTACGAAGGGGAACCTTCTAACTCTTTCACAGGGACGAGTTCTTCGCATGCGTCACCCTGCAGCCAACCTCTCTGCTCTCGTGTGTGAACGTGGGTCAGTTTGGTTTAATCGTTCAGAATGAATGGGGCATGACCCTGGCCCTTGTGCAACTTTTTATTTTCCATGAGATAATACCAAACACATCATTCATGTGTGAGTGTGTATGTGGCCTGCAAGCAAAACCTACATTCTCTCGAGTCATATATCGGGAGCAGTCACAGGTGGGAAAGCATTGCCGAATTCCTTGAAAGGCTCAACTCTCTCCAACTTATGTTGAAAGCATTTACAGTGAGGGAAAAAGTATTTGATCCCCTGCTGATTTTGTACGTTTGCCCACTGACAAAGAAATGATCAGTCTATAATTTTAATGGTAGGTATATTTGAACAGTAAGAGAGACAGAATAACAACAAAATCCAGAAAAATGCATGTAAAAAATGTTCTAAATTGATTTGCATTTTAATTAGGGGAATAAGAACTTGACCCCTCTGCAAAACATGACTTAGTACTTGGTGAAAAAACCCTTGTTGTCAATCACAGAGGTCAAACGTTTTTTTGTAGTTGGCTACCAGGTTTGCACACATCTCAGGAGGGATTTTGTCCCACTCTTCTTTGCAGATCTTCTCCAAGTCATTAAGGTGTGGAGGCTGACGTTTGGCAACTCGAACCTTCAGCTCCCTCCACAGATTTTCTATGGGATTAAAGTCTGGAGACTGGCTAGGCCACTCTAGGACCTTAATGTGCTTCTTCTTGAGCCACTCCTTTGTTGCCTTGGCCGTGTGTTTTGGGTCATTGTCATGCTGGAATACCCATCCACGACCCATTTTCAATGCCCTGGCTGAGGGAAGGAGGTTATCACCCAAGATTTGACGGTACATGGCCCCGTCCATCGTCCCTTTGATGCGGTGAAGTTGTCCTGTCCCCTTAGCAGAAAAACACCCCCAAAGCATAATGTTTCCAACTCCATGTTTGACGGTGGGGATGGTGTTCTTGGGGTCATAGGCAACATTCCTCCTCCTCCAAACACGGCGAGTTGAGTTTATGCCAAAGAGCTCCATTTTGGTCTCATCTGACCACAACACTTTCACCCAGTTGTCCTCTGATTCATTCAGATGTTCATTGGCAAACTTCAGACGGGCATGTATATGTGCTTTCTTGAGCAGGGGGACCTTGCGGGTGCTGCAGGATTTCAGTCCTTCAAGGTGTAGTGTGTCACCAATTGTTTTCTTGGTATGGTGCCAGCTGCCTTGAGATCATTGACAAGATCCTCCCGTATAGTTCTGGGCTGATTCCTCACCGTTCTCATGATCATTGCAACTCCACGAGGTGAGATCTTGCATGGAGCCCCAGGCAGAGGGAGATTGACAGTTATTTTGTGTTTCTACCATTTGCGAATAATCGCACCAACTGTTGTCACCTTCTCCGCAAGCTGCTTGGCAATGGTCTTGTAGCCCATTCCAGCCTTGTGTAGGTCTACAATCTTGTCCCTGACATCCTTGGAGAGCTCTTTGGTCTTGGCCATGGTGGAGAGTTTGGAATCTGATTGATTGATTGCTTCTGTGGACAGGTGTCTTTTATACAGGTAACAAGCTGAGATTAGGAGCACTCCCTTTAAGAGTGTGCTCCTAATCTCAGCTCGTTAGCTGTATAAAAGACACATGGGAGCCAGAAATCTTTCTGATTGAGAGGGGGTCAAATACTTATTTCCCTCATTAAAATGCAAATCAATTTTTTACATTTTTGACATGCGTTTTTCTGGATTTTTTTGTTGTTATTCTGCCTCTCACTGTTCAAATGAACCTGCCATTAAAATTATAGACTAGTAATTTCTTTGTCAGTGGGCAAACGTACAAAATCAGCAGGGGATCAAATACTTTTTTCCCTCACTGTATGCATTAGTTCTGCCCGTACCTCTTTGTGCCTGTGTAGTGGGCAGGCAAGTGTGGTGGAGCAGCAGGTCCAGCACACGGGGTGTCCAGCAGAGGAGAGGAACTCCCCGTGGCCGTGGCCGGGGAAGCAGAGGTCGGCGGCGCTGGGAGCGGCGTCAGTTGCGCGGCGTCTGTGGGAGAAGGCACAGGCCTCTGCTGAAGATTATCATCCGCAGACACATCACACGGCTTGCCGGACACGTCACACACTCGGCCCTGTGATTGTGGAGGTGAGACAGGTTCGCGCGTGGCAACGAATGGCTTGTCGCTGGACAAACATCGACGGCAACATCGGGAGAACGCGGCACGAACTCGTGCAGAGTTTCTGGCACCATATGAATTTACACTCCTTGTAGGTATGTACGTTGAACCTCGTTCGCGCCATACGTCAGCCAGCCGTGCTAATCGGAGGTGCAGATGGATGCAATTGAAGGACGTGGAGCAGAGGTGTCAAAATGAAAAAAATAATTGATACAGAAATTACACAAGTCCAGGGGACTTCACCAAGGCCGTGTTATCCCAGACTCTGACAGAGCACAACGGAAGATTGGCAATGACAAAAAATGGCTTCATAACTTTCATTGTCAGATGGCACACTTGCATCTTCAGTCTTCAGTCGGCGTCAGTAATTTAAGAATGCACGCATGATGCGTGACACCAACTAAAATGGCATCGATGCTGACTAATCACATCCTCTCCAAGATGTGGAACTCAAGAGACGAGGATAGCCTCTTCCAAACAGGACTACCCTTGACAATTGAGTTGTCGCCTGGGTAAAAATAAAATGAACTAGGAGATTTCAACTTGAAAATCCAAACCATCGCACCAACAGTAATGGACGGAATCCTATATGAGGCGCACACTGCAGTAGCTTCAGGTGGACTCTGGTACCTGCTTTAACGTCTGTGTGAGAAGCATCTTCTCCCACTGAAATTCAAACAAAGTTGACAGTTAGACAGGACATGTTTTAAAACATCCGCAGTAAAATTCAAGTATGTATACCATTAAAGTAAACTATTTTTTATTTACCAGGTAAGGCCCATTGAGAGCTATTAAGCTCTTTTTCAGAAGCGACCTGGCCACAAATTATAGCTTAACGAAGTAGCTTATCACGTGGAAATTTATAGCAGCCAAATACTCTAAACGCATTACTTACAAATAGCTCACAAAGCGGTTATCCTCCCACTACCCTTGGGTTACCTCCTGTCCCGGTCCAGCCGAGACAGTCTGTGAATTGGCATCTGTATTTGGGTGGCATGAATTAATTTGTACCGAGATCTGGTACCGGTACTGTGCTGAACTTTACTACTGCATGGTTGTTGACAGACCTAGACCGACTGAAACATAGGTCTGGGTTTGATCTCCATAGTGGAAAAGGTGGTAACCCGAAAACTAACCCAAACCCTTCCACATTCAACGATAAACACTTTCAAACCGAGTTCGCTCGGAAATGACCCCACTAAACCGCACGTATGTAAACGTTTGACTTCAGTGGTTCCTCCGCCGCGTGTGAACGATGAAGTGCACGGCCTCTCGTGATGATGACCTCACACCCACATGGCTGCATGAAAGGCGGTGCTGACGAGCATGAGGCAGGTGGAAGAGGCAAAACGAGGAGGCAAGATTAGAGTGCTGTAGTTGGTGGGGTATAGTGGGGCCTATTTCCGAATGATTGATTTATGTGGAAATGAAATTGGTCAAGAGTCCGTTACTTTGTAAACATTAGCATGTATCTACTTTAAAACCAAGTCTGCAGGGGTGGGGAAGATGAGGTCTGTTCATTCTGGTGGGCAAAGAGAATTTAGACACTCCAAGTTAAGTCTGGGGCATACGAATGAAATGCACCTTACAAATGTAAATAATAATGATTATTAATCCATCTTCTTCTTCACTCCCACGGTGTTTCCAACCAGGGTTAGGCCGTGTAATGATCTGACGTGCTGTACACTTGTACAGTGTTATTGAATTATTGTATCATTATGAATTCAGTGCCCCTTCTGCGACCTTTCCCTAGATCCCCCTTTGGTGTATAACCTGGCCTGCTGACGTCAGGGCTGTAAGCCGCAGATCCCTTTCCCTGCCAGCAGCCAGCGCAATACTGTTACATTACCATTCTATGCCACTACACAGGGACTCCTCTACTTACGAACATTCGACTTACGAACATACAGAGATATGATCAAACCTGTCCGTATGCCCAGTTTCCTGTTTGGACCGAGAGTCGCAAGTTCATGGTGGCATCTACATCTGCAGAACGTGAAGAACCAGAGGCAACTTTTAAAGCCATTCCCCGTGTTTAGTGTACAAGCCATAAAACGTGTTTGAAATCGACGGGAGAAAAGTTGGACTCACGAACAAATCGACTTACGAACAGACCTCTGGAACCGAACTCGTTTGTACGTACAAGAGTCTGTATATGGTGGTCACTCTGAACAACACAGACCCAGCCTCTTTTTTACTTTTTTTGGTCCATTAGGACATTACCAGACACATCTTTCTGTGCTAACGACCACACAATACACATTAGACGAGTCATAACAGGTCACGTTTAATAGTCTAAACTTGTCTGGAGTAAGTCGCATACGGAAGACATTTCTGCACATTTGCAGAATTACATCTCTATGATAAAGGAACCATGTGTATTGCATTACACAGGGGTGCTTGATCATGTGTGGATGCAGATTCCCGCAGCAATACAGGGAATAGGTTGTTCGCAGCGCCACTGATTAATCAGAATCAGAATCTTTTTTATATCCTGGAGGAATACGATGAGCTATGAAGATCTTTTTCACATATGTCCAGTAGGGGCGGGTCAGCGAGCTATTTCCAAAACCGATGAGAGGCAAGATGGAGAAAATGTAAGCAAATTGCTAAAAATACAAAGTACATACATTCCTGCCAATTTGTCAAGAAATGCAAGCTTGGGCAAGGTAGCAACACAACAACCACAGCTCCCGCCCACAACAAGACTCCACAAAATTCTTCAATTGCATTGCATTAAAATTGAACGTTTAATGAGCGATATTTGAAATAGCATTACCAAATGACAATATTCCCTTCGAATACCTGACTAATGAATGAGGCTAAGACGCTTGCAGTAATGGTCAAATATGCATCACAAGCCATTCAGAAGTGGTAGGCCTCACGTGACCACAGGGCACCACAGTGGCAATATGTTAACTACCTCGCCTGGTACGCAGGAGGCCGTGGATTCAATCCGGACCCTGTCGCCTGCTGTATATTTTGAGGTTGCATGTCTCTCTCACTACATTTAGAATAAACATCACGCGTTTAGAGTATTTGGCCTCTATAAATTTCCACGGGAAAAGCCACTTCGTTGAAGATAACATTTGTGATAACCAGGTTGCTTCTGAAAAATAGCTCCATAGCTCAGTGGGGCCTCAAACTGGTAAAATAAAAAAAATATATTCTTCGTTTTTTCGGTAAAGTCACGTTGAAGAGAAACAACAACCGAGAAGATGGATTCTATCTTAGCAATCATTGGAAAGATTTGATAAATAATTTCAGTTCTTGATTGATTGTTCACGCTTACAGTGGCTTTCAGACAGCATACATAAAAACAAATTTCGTCTCCCCCCTCCTCTTTTCAAAAAATAGATGGACTAGTCCTGGGCAAACTGCCAATCGTTGCGCGTGACGCAAACGTTATTTTTTTATATATATAAATAAATAAATATGCCGTTTTCAAAATAAATTTATGCAAACCGACACACCTGATGATGACCGTTTGAGTTATGGTCGAAACGTCGTGAGAATTTTTTATTGTTTTATATATATTTTGTTATTTTGTTGTTTCTCTTCAACGTGACTTTACCGAAAAAACTAAGAATATGAATTACTGCAGTCACGAAAGCTTTAAATTAAAAAAATATAGTTTATATTCTTGGTTCTCTCGGTAAAGTCACGTAGAAGGGAAACAATAAAATAATAAAAATATAAAACAATAAAATTCTCACGACGTTTCGACTGCAACATCACCTGATGATCATCATCACCTGATGATTGCTTGTGTTGCAGTCGAAACGTCGGGAGAATTTAATTGTCTTATATTTTTATTATTTTATTGTTTCCCTTCTACGTGACTTTAACGAAAGAACCAAGAATATGAATCCCTGCAGTCACGAAAGCTTTAAATCAAAATATAGTTTAGTTTAAAAGTTATCGTTTGAGAATGGCGGTCCGATGGGTGGGAGTGAAGGGGTATTGTGAGGAGGCGTCATCGGGAGTGGAAGCTGCTGGTGGGAGCATGGGAGGTGTGGGGAGTGTGAGGTGCATCGGCATTGTGGAGAGGGAAGGGGTGAGAGTGTTGTAAGCGATGGGGCTGGGGGAGGAGTGGTGGATATGACGATGTGGAAGCTGTGTCGGTGATGAGGTGTGTGCTTGAAGTGAGGATTACATGGGGAGCGGTGCCGAAGTGGTTAGCGCACCGAGCGACGGGATCCGGCGACCCGAGTTCTATTCCCACTCACGGCCAACATCGGTGACGAGTATCTGAACTAATCTCGGTCCCATCCCAGGTCTATTCTGCCTTAAAATGAGTATTCAGGTTTTGTGAATGGGAGGAGACAAAGGCGGCCAGGCGTGGTGCTGGCCACCCATCCCATCTCAGCGAGTCGACCCCATGGCACCTGGGTAATGGAGGTGGTGATGAAGATGATGACGACGGTGATGATGATGTTGATGACGATGGTGATGACGAGTCACGCACTCAGACTCACAGAGCCACACTCAGAGACTCACAGCCACACTCAAGAGACTCACAGTCACTCACTCAGACTCACAGAGCCACACTCAAGAGACTCACAGCCACACTCAAGAGACTCACAGTCACTCACTCAGACTCACAGAGCCACACTCAAGAGACTCACAGAGTCACTCACACAAAATCACAGAGCCACACTCAAGAGACTCACAGCCACACTCAAGAGACTCACAGTCACTCACTCAGACTCACAGAGCCACACTCAAGAGACTCACTGAGTCATTCAGAGAATCACAGTCACTCACACAGACTTACACTCACTCAAGGAGACCCACAGACTCACTCACAGACTCACTCACACAGACTCACAGAGTAACTCATACACAGACTCACACTCACAGACTAATTCTGACACACACAGACTCGCAGAGTAACACGCACTCAGAGACTCACAGAGTCACACTCAGTCACTCACTCAGGGACTCACAGCCACTCACTCAGAGACTCGCACGCACTCACAGAGCCACACTCAGAGATCCAGTCACTCACTCAGAGACTCACAAAGTCACTCACTCAGAGAATCAGAGCCACACTCAGAGACTCGCAAAGTCACTCACTCAGAGACTCAGAGTCACTCACTCAGAGACGCAGAGCCACAGACTCACAGAGCCACACTCACAGACTCAGAGCCACACTCAGGGACTCACAGTCACTCACTCAGAGACGCACACTCAGACTCAGAACCACAGACTCACAGAGCCACACTCAGAGACGCACACTCACACTCAGAGACTCACAAAGTCACTCACTCATACACTCACAGACTTACACAGTAACTCACAGTCACTGCCACTGAACTCAGTCTCACCGGGTAACACACTCACAGACTCGGAGTAACTCACATGAACTCACAAAGTAACTCACTCACACAGACTCGGAGTAACTCACATGAACTCACAAAGTAACTCACTCACACAGACTCACAGAGCCACAGAGACACACGGAGTCACTCACTCAGAGACTCACATAGTCACTCACTCTGACACTCGGAGACTCACTCACTCACACAGACTCAGAGTAACTCACACACTCACAGACTTACACAGTAACTCACAGTCACTCCCACTCAACTCAGTCTCACCGGGTAACACACTCACAGACTCGGAGTAACTCACATGAACTCACAAAGTAACTCACTCACACAGACTCACAGACTAACAAACAAAAACAAAGATCCCCAGTGAACCCTTAACAGACTGTAGGGGCAAGTGCTGTTAGCGAGCACCTACGAAGGCCGGCACGGCACACGAGGGGGTGGGTGGCCAGCACCACGCCCGGCCGCCTTTGTCTCCCCCATTGGCGATGTTTACACACCGAAACCAGGTACTCATTTGAGGCCGAGTCGACCTAGGGGAGGCCCAAGACCTGTTCAGATAATCGTCACCGGTGTTGGTGGCCGTGAGCGGGAATCGAACTCGGGTCGCCGGGTTCGTAGCGCAGCGTAGCGCTAACCGCTGCGCCACCGCTCCCCACACCCTCGCTCACAAACACAACGCAGGCAGCGTGGGCAGCCCTGGTCCATCCACTGCTGGATGAGGGCCTTGCCATGCCGTGCGAGTTATTTGACCAGAAGCGCAGTGCGTGTTGTTAACATTCCCCGTGTGGTGGATAGAATCGGAGGGCTTTCCCCAGCCCTCACCCACCAGGAATGGTGAAGTATAGTCAAATACTTCCTGTGACCAACACGGCGTTAGGAGACATTCATACAACCCACAGATGGACTAATAATTATTGTGAGTACTGTGGTGTACTTAAAATAATGTGTGGATGAGGAGGAAGAAGTTCCAGAAGTCGCACTTCAGCAGCCACCACTGCCCCTTCGCAGTATCAACAACCACGCAGACAAATGCACTGCCACATCCTACAACACGCGTTTGTTCCTTCAAAGTAGTGAATTAGCGTCCCAACACGCTGGTTCACGAAGATGGAGCGGTCATATAATGAGCTCGACAGCGACAACAACTTAAATCAGCGGTAATAATGCGGCAGACACGCAGGAAGCAATACTTAGGTAGGCCGCGATGAGACCACGGGGCTCGGATGGCGACCCTGCCTGGGAAGGTGCACACAAACTCCTCACAGAGTGAGCACCACAATGTTGTCCTTACAACACACAGTGGTCTCGCTTTTCTTTCATATCCACGAGCACAGCAACATCCAGCAACACATATCTCCTCACATTGTGCCCAGGACTGCTTTAAATAAATATTTTAAATAAACTTTCCCGCCAAAGAATGTAATTGAGGCGTGTGTGGGTATCGATGTGGAACTTGTGATTACATTGCTAAGAGCCGAAACACAAGGCACCCACCACCCCACACATCCTACTACTGCTGCTGTTGTTGCTGCCTTGTGAAGTCTATGATGATGATGATGAGCAGCAGCAGCAGCGAGATAATGAGGAGGTTGAATGTGATGATGATAATGTGGAGTAGAGTCAGGGGGGTTATGCCCAAAGTTTTCTGACCTCACCTCCCCACCACCGCCACGTCCCAACTCTGAACATCCACACATCATCATCATCATCGACCAGCAATGACCAACAGCAGCTCACAGCCCATTAAATACACCACCAGTAGGACAATTGTATGGAGGAGTCCAAACAAACATCTAAAACTAACAAAATAACAATTGCCACCGAGAACTGTTTCACGTAACTCGTGCACTCAAAGTCCTCAGACAATTGCAGTTATATTTCGATTAAAAGCTTTCGTGACTGCAAGGATTCATCTTCTTTGGTTCTTTCGGTAAAGTCACGTAGAATGAGAATAAAATAATAAATTGATAAAATAAAATAACACAATAATATTCTCACGACGTTTCGGCCACAACACAAGCGGCCTTCATCAGGTGAAGGGACGAGACTGTCTGGTAGGACAGCGCTGGAGTGAAAAAAGCCACGTTCAGATCACGACCTTTAAGCTGTGTCAGAAGAAACAAAGTGCCTTGACAAAGGAATTAGCATATAATTTAGCATTGAAATGGCCGAGTGATTAGCTTGTGACTGGTCACAGAAATGGCTATGTTAAAGTTAAAGCATATACATTCGCAGAGGCACCCCTTGACAAAGGAATTAGCATAGAATTTAGCATTGAAATAGCTAAGTTAAAGCATACACATCCGCAGAGGCACCCCTTGACAAAGGAATTAGCATATAATTTAGCATTGAAATAGCTGAGTGATTAGCTTGTAACTGGTCACAGAAATAGCTATGTTTCAAGTCAGAGCATACACATTCACCGAGGCACCTAGTACAAATCAAACAAAAGAATTTAGCATTGAAATAACTAGGCGAATTTAGCATTGAAATAACTGAGTGATTAGCTAGTGACTGGTCACAGAAATGGCTATGTTGAAGTCAAGGTCTACACATCTGAGCTATTCACAGTAACTGGGTATACAATACAATGTATAATGAATACTATATAGTGAACCAATAAAAAACTAAAATAGAAATTACCTTAATGTTATCAATAAACTCTATATTCTCCAATCAGCTAAGCTACCAACAATAAGTCGTTATATATCACAATGCTATATGGCGAAAAAAATGGGTGGATTCTTACCCTCAACTTTAGCAACACGGATAGCTACGGGCCCCATTCAGACGGACGAGTTCGTCCAAGGTCGGAACAGAGGAGGGGGAGAGAGACAGCTGCGAGGTGCTATTATACTCCATGTTGTAAACCATACCATTAACCGTGGTGTGATAGGTATTAAGAGTCAATGCTGGTGAAAGAGCTGCGGTCTGAAGGTCATCGTAAAATACAATTAATTAAGAACGGAAATGGTTTAAAACATCTTTCCAATGGTTACTAAGCCAGAATCCATCTTCTCGGTTGAAATTGTCTCTGTGCTTGTATATGTGAATGGCCTCATGAACGAATCTCTCATGGCAGCCGGTTGGTTGCAAAGAACCTCGGTCTTGGAGAAGTCAATGTCATGTGAGCCCACTGAATTATAACAGTGATCTGCCACGGCAGATGAGTTCGTCCTACCGTGTTTCAAGTCTGCTTTATGTTCACGGATGCGGTCCGAGATATGTCGTTTGGTTTATCCAATGTAGCTACTACCGCAGAGGCACTTTAGTTTGTAAATGCCCGGGTACTGTATGTCTGGAACAGCATCTTTTACAGATGGAACTAGATCACAGATTTTATGTATTGTGTTGAATCGGACCTGGATCTTGTGTTTATTCAGGATTTTGGAGATCTTTTTAGTGACCCCTGCAATGTAGGGTAAGGTGATGGTTTTGAGTGGCTCCACAAGAGAATCCTTCTTCATGACTGGAATGATGGCTTTGCAGATTGTGTAGTCGAAGTAACCATTAGCCCTGAGAGCCTGGTGTACGTGCTTGAGTTCACTGGTAATGTGTTCCTGGTCGGAAATGCATTGGGCTCTATGGTATAGAGTCTTGATGAGGGAGTTCTTCTGGGATGGATGGTGGTGGGAATCCGGTTTCAAGTAAGCATCTGTATGGGTGGCTTTCCTGTAGACAGAGTGGCTCATTGAACCATCATGTCTCCTTTTAATTAAGACATCCAAAAAGGGTAGTTTGCCATCTTTTTCGACCTCCATGGTAAATCTGATGGCTGGGTGTATGGAATTCATGTGGTCACGGAATTGGTCTAGAGCAGGCTGGCCATGTGGCCAGATGACAATGGTGTCATAAGGTCGGGCGTAGAGTGGCAGTCTGGATGGCGTCAAATTTTTCCATGAATACGTTGGCTACAATCGGAGATAGGGGGGAGCCCATTGGGGTGCCCTCAGTTTGTTTGTAGAAAGTTCCATTCCAGGTGAAGTATGTGTTGGTTAAGCAATGTCTCACCAGGGGGGGTACATCAAATTTGATGGGGGCTCACATGACATCTCGCTGCTGCTGCTGCTGCTCATCATCATAGACTTCACAAGGCAGCAACAACAGCAGCAGTAGTAGGATGTGTGTGGTGGTGGGTGCCTTGTGTTTCGGCTCTTAGCAATGTGATCACAAGTTCCACATCGATACTCACACACGCCTCAATTTCATTTTTTGGCGGGAAAGTTTATTTAAAATATTTATTTAAAGCAGTCCTGGGCACAATGTGAGGAGATATGTGTTGCTGGATGTTGCTGTGCTCGTGGATATGAAAGAAAAGCGAGACCACTGTGTGTTGTAAGGACAACATTGTGGTGCTCACTCTGTGAGGAGTTTGTGTGCACCTTCCCAGGCAGGGTCGCCATCCGAGCCCCGTGGTCTCATCGCGGCCTACCTAAGTATTGCTTCCTGCGTGTCTGCCGCATTATTACCGCTGATTTAAGTTGTTGTCGCTGTCCAGCTCATTATATGACCGCTCCATCTTCGTGAACCAGCGTGTTGGGACGCTAATTCACTACTTTGAAGGAACAAACGCGTGTTGTAGGATGTGGCAGTGCATTTGTCTGCGTGGTTGTTGATACTGCGAAGGGGCAGTGGTGGCTGCTGAAGTGCGACTTCTGGAGCTTCTTCCTCCTCCTCCACACATTATTTTAAGTACACCACAGTACTTACAATAATTATTAGTCCATCTGTGGGTTGTATGAATGTCTCCTAACGCCGTGTTGGTCACAGGAAGTATTTGACTATACTTCACCATTCCTGGTGGGTGAGGGCTGGGGAAAGCCCTCCGATTCTATCCACCACACGGGGAATGTTAACAACACGCACTGCGCTTCTGGTCAAATAACTCGCACGGCATGGCAAGGCCCTCATCCAGCAGTGGATGGACCAGGGCTGCCCACGCTGCCTGCGTTGTGTTTGTGAGCGAGGGTGTGGGGAGCGGTGGCGCAGCGGTTAGCGCTACGCTGCGCTACGAACCCGGCGACCCGAGTTCGATTCCCACTCACGGCCACCAACACCGGTGACGATTATCTGAACAGGTCTTGGGCCTCCCCTAGGTCGACTCGGCCTCAAATGAGTACCTGGTTGCGGTGTGTAAACATCGCCAATGGGGGAGACAAAGGCGGCCGGGCGTGGTGCTGGCCACCCACCCCCTCGTGTGCCGTGCCGGCCTTCGTAGGTGCTCGCTAACAGCACTTGCCCCTACAGTCTGTTAAGGGTTCACTGGGGATCTTTGCTTTTGTTTGTTAGTCTGTGAGTCTGTGTGAGTGAGTTACTTTGTGAGTTCATGTGAGTTACTCCGAGTCTGTGAGTGTGTTACTCGGTGAGACTGAGTTGAGTGGGAGTGACTGTGAGTTACTGTGTAAGTCTGTGAGTGTGTGAGTTACTCTGAGTCTGTGTGAGTCTGAGTGAGTCTCCGAGTGTCAGAGTGAGTGACTATGTGAGTCTCTGAGTGAGTGACTCCGTGTGTCTCTGGCTCTGTGAGTCTGTGTGAGTGAGTTACTTTGTGAGTTCATGTGAGTTACTCTGAGTCTGTGTGAGTGAGTTACTTTGTGAGTTCATGTGACTTACTCCGAGTCTGTGAGTGTGTTACCCGGTGAGACTGAGTTCAGTGGCAGTGACTGTGAGTTACTGTGTAAGTCTGTGAGTGTGTGAGTGAGGGACTTTGTGAGTCTCTGGGTGTGAGTGTGCGTCTCTGAGTGTGGCTCTGTGAGTCTGTGGTTCTGAGTCTGAGTGTGCATTTCTGAGTGAGTGGCTGTGAGTCCCTGAGTGTGGCTCTGAGTCTCTGAGTGTGGCTCTGTGAGTCTGTGGCTCTGAGTCTCTGAGTGAGTGACTTTGCGAGTCTCTGAGTGTGGCTCTGATTCTCTGAGTGAGTGACTTTGTGAGTCTCTGAGTGAGTGACTGGATCTCTGAGTGTGGCTCTGTGAGTGCGTGCGAGTCTCTGAGTGAGTGGCTGTGAGTCCCTGAGTGAGTGACTGAGTGTGACTCTGTGAGTCTCTGAGTGCGTGTTACTCTGCGAGTCTGTGTGTGTCAGAATTAGTCTGTGAGTGTGAGTCTGTGTATGAGTTACTCTGTGAGTCTGTGTGAGTGAGTCTGTGAGTGAGTCTGTGGGTCTCCTTGAGTGAGTGTAAGTCTGTGTGAGTGACTGTGATTCTCTGAATGACTCAGTGAGTCTCTTGAGTGTGGCTCTGTGAGTCTGAGTGAGTGACTGTGAGTCTCTTGAGTGTGGCTGTGAGTCTCTTGAGTGAGGCTCTGTGATTTTGAGTGAGTGACTCTGTGAGTCTCTTTAGTGTGGCTCTGTGAGTCTGAGTGAGTGACTGTGAGTCTCTTGAGTGTGGCTGTGAGTCTCTTGAGTGTGGCTCTGTGAGTCTGAGTGAGTGACTGTGAGTCTCTTGAGTGTGGCTGTGAGTCTCTGAGTGTGGCTCTGTGAGTCTGAGTGAGTGACTCGTCATCACCATCGTCATCAACATCATCATCACCGTCGTCATCATCTTCATCACCACCTCCATTACCCAGGTGCCATGGGGTCGACACGCTGAGATGGGATGGGTGGCCAGCACCACGCCTGGCCGCCTTTGTCTCCTCCCATTCACCGAACCTGGATACTCATTTTAAGGCAGAATAGACCTGGGATGGGACCGAGATTGGTTCAGATACTCGTCACCGATGTTGGCCGTGAGTGGGAATAGAACTCGGGTCGCCGGATCCCGTCGCACGGTGCGCTAACCACTTCGGCACCGCTCCCCATGTAATCCTCACTTCAAGCACACACCTCATCACCGACACAGCTTCCACATCGTCATATCCACCACTCCTCCCCCAGGCCCATCGCTTACAACACTCTCACCCCTTCCCTCTCCACAATGCCGATGCACCTCACACTCCCCACACCTCCCATGCTCCCACCAGCAGCTTCCACTCCCGATGACGCCTCCTCACAATACCCCTTCACTCCCTCCCATCGGACCGCCGTTCTCAAACTATAACTTTTAAACTAAGCTATATTTTGATTTAAAGCTTTCGTGAATGCAGGGATTCATATTCTTGGTTCTTTCGGTAAAGTCACGTAGAAGGGAAACAATAAAATAATAAAAATATAAAACAATAAAATTCTCACGACGTTTCGACTGCAACACAAGCAATCATCACCACCTGATGATGATCATCATCACCTGATGATTGCTTGTGTTGCAGTCGGAACGTCGTGAGAATTTTATTATTTTATATTTTTATTATTTTATTGTTTCCCTTCTATGCGACTTTACCGAAAGAACCAAGAATACAAACTATATTTTTTATTTTACCAGTTTGAGGCCCCACTGAGCTATGGAACTATTTTTCAGAAGCAACCTGGCTATCACAAATGTTATCTTCAACGAAGTGGCTTATCCCGTGGAAATTTATAGAGGTCAAATACTCTAAACGCGTGATGTTTATTCTAAATGTAGTGAGAGAGACATGCAACCTCAAAATATACAGCAGGCGACAGGGTCCGGATTGAATCCACGGCCTCCTGCGTACCAGGCGAGGTAGTTAACATATTGCCACTGTGGTGCCCTGTGGTCACGTGAGGCCTACCACTTCTGAATGGCTTGTGATGCATATTTGAACATTACTGCAAGCGTCTTAGCCTCATTCATTAGTCAGGTATTCGAAGGGAATATTGGCATTTGGTAACGCTATTTCAAATATCGCTCATTAAACGTTCAATTTTAATGCAATGCAATTGAGGGACTTTGTGGGGTCTTGTCGTGGTCTGGAGCTGTGGTTGTTGTGTTGCTACCTTGCCCAAGCTTGCATTGGTTGACAAATTGGCAGGAATGTATGTACTTTGTATTTTTAGCAATTTGCTTACATTTTCCCCATCTTGCCTCTCATCGGTTTTGGAAATAGCTCGCTGACCCTCCCCTACTGGACATATGTGAAAAAGATCTTCATAGCTCATCGGATTCCTCCAGGATATAAAATAGATTCTGATTAATCAGTGGCGCTGCGAACAACCTATTCCCTCTATTGCTGCGGGAATCTGCATCCACACATGATCAAGCACCCCTTGTAATGCAATACACTTGGTTCCTTTGTCATAGACATGTAATTCTGCAAATGCGCAGAAATGTCTACCGTATGCGACTTACTCCAGACAAGGTTAGACTATTAAACGTGACCTCTTGTGACACGTCTAATGTGTATTGTGTGGTCGTTATCACAGAAAGATGCATCTGGTAATGTCCTAATGGACCAAAAATAGTAAAAAGGAGGCTGGGTCTGTGTTGTTCAGAGTGACCACCATATACAGACTCTTGTACGTACAAACGAGTTCGGTTCCATAGGTCTGTTCGTAAGTCGATTTGTTCGTGAGTCCAACTTTACTCCCTTCGATTTCAAACACGTTTTACGACTTGTACACTAAACACGGGGAATGGCTTTAACAGTTGCCTCTGGTTCTTCACGTTCTGCAGATGTAGATGCCACCATCACCACCTATTGTGCGGTGGTTGAACTTGCGACTCTCGGTCCGAACAGGAAACTGGACATACGGACAGGTTTGATCATATCTCTGAAAGTTCATAAGTCGAATGTTCGTAAGTAGAGGAGTCCCTGTGTAGTGGCATAGAATCGTAATGTAACAGCATAGCGCCTGCTGCTGGCAGGGAAAGGGATCTGAGGCTTACGGCCCTGACGTCAGCAGGCCAGGTTATACACAAGAGGGGGATCTAGGGAAAGGTCGCAGAAGGGGCACTGAATTCATAATGATACAATAATTCAGAAACACTGTACAAGTGTACAGCACGTCAGATCATTACATGGCCTAACCCTGGTTGGAAACACCGTGGGAGTGAAGAAGAAGATTGATTAATAATCATTATTTACATTTGTAAGGTGCATTTTTATCCGTATGCCACCAGACTTAACTTGGAGTGTCTAAATTCTCTTTGCCCACCAGAATGAATAGACCTCATCTTTCCCACCCCTGCAGACTTGGTATTAAAGTAGATACATGCTAATGTTTACAAAGTAACGGGCTCTTGACCAATTTCATTTCCACATAAATCAATCATTTGGAAATAGGCCCCACTATACCCCACCGACTACAGCACTCTAATCTTGCCTCCTCGTTTTGCCTCTTCCACCTGCCTCATGCTCGTCAGCACCGCCTTTCGTGCAGCCATGCGGGTGTGAGGTCATCATCACGAGAGGCCGTGCACTTCATCGTTCGCACGCGGCGGAGGAACCACTGAAGTCAAACGTTTACATACGTGCGGTTTAGTGGGGTCATTTCCGAGCGAACTCGGTTTTAGAAGTGTTTATCGTTGAATGTGGAAGGGTTTGGGTTAGTTTTCGGGTTACCACCTTTTCCACTATGGAGATCAAACCCAGACCTATGTTTCAGTCTGTCTAGGTCTGTCAACAACCATGCAGTAGTAAAGTTCAGCACAGTACCGGTACCAGATCTCGGTACAAATTAATTCATGCCACCCAAACACAGATGCCAATTCACAGACTGTCTCGGCTGGACCGGGACAGGAGGTAACCCAAGGGTAGTGGGAGGGTAACCGCTTTGTGAGCTATTTGTAAGTAATGCGTTTAGAGTATTTGGCTACTATAAATTTCCACGTGATAAGCCACTTCGTTAAGCTATAATTTGTGGCCAGGTCGCTTCTGAGAAAGAGCTATATAGCTCTCAATGGGCCTTACCTGGTAAATAAAAAATAGTTTACTTTAATGGTATACATACTTGAATTTTACTGCGGATGTTTTAAAACATTTCCTGTCTAACTGTCAACTTTGTTTGAATTTCAGTGGGAGAAGATGCTTTTCACACAGACGTTAAAGCAGGTACCAGAGTCCACCTGAAGCTACTGCAGTGTGCGCCTCATATAGGATTCCATCCATTACTGTTGGTGCGATGGTTTGGATTTTCAAGTTGAAATCTCCTAGTTCATTTTATTTTTACCCAGGCGACAACTCAATTGTCAAGGGTAGTCCTGTTTGGAAGAGGCATCCATGTCTCTTGAGTTCCACATCTTGGAGAGGATGTGATTAGTCAGCATCGATGCCATTTTAGTTGGTGTCACGCATCATGCGTGCATTCTTAAATTACTGACGCTGACTGAAGACTGAAGATGCAAGTGTGCCATCTGACAATGATAGTTATGAAGCCATTTTTTGCCATTGCCAATCTTCCTTTGTGCTCTGTCAGATTCTGGGATAACACGGCCTTGGTGAAGTCCCCTGGACTTGTGTAATTTCTGCATCAATTTTTTTGTTTCATTTTGAAATCTCTGCTCCACTTCCTTCAATTGCATCCATCTGCACCTCCGATTAGCACGGCTGGCTGACGTACGGCGCGAAAGAGGTTCAACGCACATACCTACAAGGAGTGTAAATTCATACGGTGCCAGAAACTCTGCACGAGTTCGTGCCGCGTTCTCCCGATGTTGCCGTCGATGTTTGTCCAGCGACAAGCCATTCGTTGTCATGCGCGAACATGTCTCACCTCCACAATCACAGGGCCGAGTGCGTGACGTGTCCGGCAAGCCGTGTGATGTGTCTGCGGATGATAATCTTCAGCAGAGGCCTGTGCCTTCTCCCACAGACGCCGCGCAACTGACGCCGCTCCCAGCGCCGCCGACCTCTGCTTCCCCGGCCACGGCCACGGGGAGTTCCTCTCCTCTGCTGGACACCCCGTGTGCTGGACCTGCTGCTCCACCACACTTGCCTGCCCACTACACAGGCACAAAGAGGTACGGGCAGAACTAATGCATAAATGCTTTCAACATAAGTTGGAGAGAGCTGAGCCTTTCTAGGAATTCGGCAATGCTTTCCCACATGTGACTGCTCCCGATATATGACTCGAGAGCATGTTGGTTTTGCTTGCAGGCCACACACACACACATGAATGATGTGTTTGGTATTATCTCATGGAAAATAATAAGTTGCACAAGGGCCAGGGTCATGCCCCATTCATTCTGAACGATTAAACCAAACTGACCCACGTTCACACACGAGAGCAGAGAGGTTGGCTGCAGGGTGACGCACGCGAAGAACGCGTCACTGTGAAAGAGTTAGAAGGTTCCCCTTCGTACCTTCTTACTCTCCCTCCCACCCCCCCTCCTTCCGGTCAGGTGATTTTGAAGTGTCGTCGTCGTCGTCACGCGAGGACGTGGACCGAGACAGCGCGTGGAACCAGTGGCTGCGCTCCGAGATCCCGGGGCTCTTCCTGCTGGCCCTGCACACATTTACCGTGAGTCGGTGCAGATGTGGCCTCGCGATTGGGGCTGCCACCTGTCCGCGTTTGACCCCCGGACAGTGTTCGGGTGGCAGCAGGAATTGATTTGTGTCGAGATCTGGTACCCCGGGTATGGCTATGGTTAATTTTATCACCGTGAACTGCACAGTTTTAACAATAGACCTGGGCTCGCTTAGAAATGTGCCTGGGTTTGCTCTGTCGTGGAAATGGTGGCAACTGTACTTGGGGCATCGGCACGTGTATTCGCGCTCCGGCTCCATTTACACCGAGAGTCACGTGCTTGTCTCGTGTGAGGAGTGGTGGTGTGGCTGTTAAGGGGGCATCCATTTAGTATGTATGCATGGAGGGGGGAGGAGGGGTTAACCCAAATGCGTACGCTTGCGTATGGGGGGGTCTACTGACAATATGTAAGCCGACTGCAATTGCATGAATCTGCCCATCGCAGTGACATGGGGAAGTAATTGCTTCCGACAAAGGCGTTCTATGACCTTTTAAATCATACTCAGGTTTGAGAACGGGGACAGTTTGCATTCATGATCCTGAATCATGACAATTCCTTGACTCTCCGGCAGTGGTGAATCGTTCCAACCATCAGTAGGAATCGTGTATATGTGTGTATGTGTATGCACAGCTGTACCCATTGGCTTCTGTTATGGTCATGTACGTTTATTTTTTAATTCGTGCAATATCATTTGCTGTACTCCACGCGGTGAGTGCTTTGTGTAGATAGGAATCATGTTATGTAGAGAATATAAATCTAATTCAGTACCTCTATATGTCTCCCACAGACGAGCGGGGAGACAGCAGCCAGGCGGTGAGCCGGCACTCCCAACAATCGCCCAAGCTCTGCGGTTCTCTTTACATTCCGATATTTGCAGCCACTTACTGAGTGTTTACATGTGGGGGGAAACCAGTACACTCGCAGAAAACGAACGAATGTGAGCAAGGGGGCAACGTTCTATCCCGTGCAGATGGAAAGGATTCCACAGTTGTGTTCCACTGCCTCCTGGCAAGCCAGGGTATGACTCATCCTCGATGCCCACCAGAAGGGAGATTGCACACTTGCAATTTAATTCCCTGAGATTATTTATATCATGGGGTAGGCAGTGACAAAGCCCCCGACTCACTTAACATGAACATGCGGTCCAGTGCATTGAACGTGCGAGGATACTCGCTTTCCACAATGCATGAAAGTGTGTTGAACTTGAATCTTGACTTAAAGCTTTCGTGACTGCAGGAATTCATATTTTTTGGGTCTTTCGGTAAAGTCACGTAGATAGAACAATAAAATAATAAAAATAAGTGAATACAAAATAATAAAAATATCACGACGTTTTGATCACAACACAAGCAATCTTCATCATTTTTCTCCTGATGACGATTGCTTGTGTTGCGTCTTTACTTTTTTATTCACTTTATTTTTATTATTTTATTGTTCTATCTACGTGACTTTACGGAAAGACCCAAAGAATATGTGTTGAACTTCTTTCGCAGTGTACGTAGCCAACCGTGCTAATCTGTGGTACATTAACACCTTGCCACAAATGCCCTGTTGCTCATGAGCACACCGACTCAAATGAATCAGGCGCAAGGTTTGCGTGATTAATTCTTACAAAGTGGGGTCTATAATGAACAATATGGCTGAAGCTCAAGTTCTATTCATTTAAAACCAAACGTGTGTCTTACCAACCATACCTGGTGTTTGCACACAGATACAGATTATGGGCGATGCGTTCTACACCATTCGGAATGCGCTGTTGCAATGTGCAGCCACAGCCGCTGTAAAAATATTTGTCTCGGTTTGATCCACTGAACAATATCCACTGACCACACCGCACGCGCAACAATGATATAACTATGAACAAAAATATGAATAAATTAGGATGGTTTATTAAATATATTGCACGTAAGAAAATACAGCAATAGACGTAAAAATACATGGCAGTTTAACACGTAGGCTTTCGCGACAAATATCCATAATACAGGTTTTATGGGTTGGATCGCGTAAATATGTCGTTAAACCCGCCACCACCCGACAGCCAACTAGTAAGGGTTGTCACGTAAACAGAACATGCCAATTCATCACTAGTACAGCACACCGGTGTGTGGTGTGTTGGAGAGCCAAGCCACAACATTTACTATCAGAGTACGATGTTTCAGTAATTACAACTAGCTTCATCAGGCAACACAAGGTTTGGGAGAAGTCCACCTGTTTAATTCCTTATATAGAGGCGTAGATGTGATGACAACACTTGTGCTCTCTTTGAGCGCACAGTGGGGGGGGGGATTAATGAATCAACGTACATTATACATGCACATTATGCTAGCCCATTAATCTTGTAGTTAGTGTCCATTGTGTGTACTAAAATAGCCGTACAAACGGTAATTTGATGATTCTCTTCCATGCAGCACTAAGTCGGTAGCTATCCAAACGATTGCAGTTATTTTTATTTCTTTAAATTTCGATAGATTCTGTAATTAGTCTTGGCCAGAAGTAACATGTTTTGCACAAAACTTCAACATTGTCAAAATCAATTGAGTGTCTTTGTGGGCACGCGTGTTCTGCTACTGCTGACAGTTGTATTTGTGAGCATTTCATATTTCTGTGGTATTCTTTTAGTCTCGTGCTGATCATTCGTCCTGTTTGCCCAACATCGCATTTGCCACAAGTGTAATTAATCCGGTACACACCTTCTGTTGATAGCGTCAGTAATAGAACAGCAAAGAAATATTCAATAGTCCTTTTCGTAGGTTTCCATATGCCTTCTGAATTTGCCTGGCTGATCAAAGTTTCGACCGCAGATGCCATTGGTCAGGGGTCTCTTTGTCCGTTCTCATGTGGGACTCTAGGCATGATGGCAGTTGGAATGCTTTCCCACAGACTTGGCAAGACATTTGTTTTCTCACTCTAGTGACTATGGGAGTGAGGTGGAGTCGAGACGGGCGCTGGTCAGGCGTGGCGTTTCCCAGCAGGCGCCTTCGTTCCATGCGCGGTTGCTGTGATAGCAATAACTTCGTTGCACGCAGGTGCGCCCTTTGCAGAAGGTGGCATTGTCTGCAACTCTGCCTCCTCACCACCAGGACTCGACAAGCTGCTGCTGCTGCTGGTGCAATCCATGGCAAAGGCAATTCTTCCAGCACCATGACCCGCAGCCGAGTAGCTCTGACACACCTTCAACACCGCATTGGCAAAATTGCCGTCATTCACCATGCCACGTGCGCCCCTTGAGTTCTTTCCGTGGGTTACTCCATATGCCTTCTGAGTTTGTAGGGCCGATCAAAGCTTTGATCGCAGATGTTGCAGCTTTGACCACCGGTCTTGTGCATTCTCATGTGGGACTCTAGGCACCATGCCAGTTGGAATGTTTTCCTGCAGACGTCGCAAGAGATTCGTTTTCTCACTCTAGTGACTCTATCAGATTCTAGTGACTCTATCGGATTCAACACCGCATTGGCAAAACTGCCGTTATTCACCAAGCCTGGTGCACCCTTTATCATGTAATACTTTTCGTGGGTCTGCAAATGCCTTTTGAATTTTCCTGGCTGATCAAAGCTTTGTCCGCATATGCCGCCCC
Source organism: Petromyzon marinus (assembly GCF_048934315.1). Classification (NCBI taxonomy): domain Eukaryota; kingdom Metazoa; phylum Chordata; class Hyperoartia; order Petromyzontiformes; family Petromyzontidae; genus Petromyzon; species Petromyzon marinus. The sequence continues at coordinate 567,396 of NW_027423168.1, forward strand.
ATTGATCACGGGTCTCCTTGTGCGTTCTTACGTGGGATTCTAGGCACCATGCCAGTTGGAATTTTTTTCCCACAGACGTCACAAGAGATGAGTTTTTTCGCTCTTGTAACTCTACCGGATTGAGGTGGGGTCGAGACGGGTGCTGGTGAAGTGCCATCGATGGTAAAGGCAATTCTCCCAGCACCACCATGACTCGCAGCGGAGTTGCTCTCGCACATCTAATACAAAAGACAAAGATCACGCGCATGACACCCGTGTCACGAGTGTACTCACAAAGGCATACTTAAGGTGACATAAGATTCATTACAACAGATTCATTATAACAGAACTCCTCAATAGTGCAGATCCTATCATCTACTATTTTACTCCTTATCCACCAAAATAAGTACTCTTTGGTTCTTTCGGTAAAGTTCACGTAGGTAGGAAAAATAAAATAAAAATAATATATCACGACCATAAATGACGTCACGCGATTTTGGACGATTTTTGACCCCCCCCCCCCTCGTCACACGGCGTCACAAAAAGTCAGACCCCCCCCCTCAAGTATGACGTCACAAAGCTCTGCCCCCCCCCCCCAAAAACATATTTTCATTTTGAAAATAAAACATGCTTCAAATCGCTTTAAACTATTGTCATTGTATTTAATGTGGCGCTGCACTCTGATGTAGGAGAAAACATTTATTAAAAAGTCTATTTAACTAAATAGAACGTGTTGTCTATATTTATTTAAAGTTGCGCATTTTGACGTGACGTCACATTTCTCAAACCCCCCCCCGTCACAAATGTCTGACCCCCCCCCCTCCCCAGGTGCGTGACATCATTTATGGACGGCCCCCATCGCCTTAAAACGCGAACTCGCGCTTGCAAACTGAAACCGCGGAACTTTTTTTGTTCCGCAGCGCGATCCTCCGCGAGATGTAATGAGTCGGCCTCGCGCTGTGAGTGAGTGAGACAGCATCGTCCCCCACTCCTCCTGATGTCGAGGGTAAATGGGCGAGGTTTAAGCCTGTGACTCATGCAGCTGCAATGGCTGCTTTGCGTACGCGGTCCAGACCTCCCCAGAGACCCTGGCTGACAGAGGAGGCGTTCAGGATGGTTGAGAAAAAGCGACAGGCCCACTCTAATCGTCTACAGCATCCCACGTCAGAGAATGAGGAGGCTTACCGCAGCCTTCGCTCGGAGGTTCGGAGAGCCGTGAGGCGCTGCAAGGATGGGTGGTGGTCGCGGGTTGCTGAGGAGATGGAGTCTGCCTCAATGGCCCGCGATCACAAATCCCTATTTAACTCCATCAAAAAAGTAACCTACAGCGCCACACCTATTACCATTGTAGGGGTAATCGTCACTCACCACTCTGTGGGCTGGTAGCTTCCCCTTATCGTCAATAGGGGGCGGAAGCGTTATCACGCCAGGGCTAATGTCCATGGCCCAAAAAGGGGCCAACGATAAACCCTAGCAAACGGATCCTGGAGCACATTCCCCGGGGCCCCGGGAGGGGGGAACCGGGGGATGATGTCACCTTCCAGAACGTTCTAGAAGGGAAGCGTGGCTAGGGCGGAGCAAGCCACGAACCAAAAGCCGGACCTCTCAGAGGTCTGGCTCAGTCATCTGCAAGCTGAAGATCGAAGACCTGGGCTGAAGATAGGACTCTGGACCCCAAGCTCCGTTGTCCTTCTAAGGGCCAGAGCTCAGTGAGGCCAGTGGTCAGGACCCACGGACCGGATACGGTCAGGTCAAATAGCCTCTCCTAGGGTCCCAGCCGGAGGAAGGGTAACGGGGTACCCAGTGATAGGGCCCTATAATCCGGAGGCCATACCTCCCCAGGGATCGGATAAAGGGACCGATATACCCTTTGTGTTAGGGACTTGTAAGGAAGACAATAAATATCGTGTTGCCTCATCAGAAGTTTATTCGTCAATTTATATCCACTACATCATTAGGGGAACGAAGGGTGATCCAATCTCCGACCCCCAGGGACAGGTTTGCAGATTTGCTGAGCATTTCTGTGAGGTCCTGGGGGAGGGGGAATCCCTCAGCCTGGAAAACATCATGGGACAAAGTGGGGATGACTCTGCTGAGGATGCGGTGCCTCAAATATTGGAGGAGGAAGTCACCCTCTGTGAGTGGCTGGCTGAGGTACCATCCGTTGAGGAAGTACTGAGGGCGATCCAGAGTCCGAGAACAGGAAAGGCACCGAGCAGAGATGATCTCCAAAGCAAAATGCTGAGGGAGGGTGGCGTTTGTGCGTAGACTGCCCTACATGACATCATAACAAGTCTGGGCCACTGGACGGGTTCCGCAGGATAGGAAGGATACCCTGGTGGGCCCCCTCTTTAAGAAGGGGGACCGCACAGACTGTAACAACTATAGGGCATCTTACTCCTCAGTGTGCCGGGAAAGGTCCTGGCAAGGATTTGTTCAACATCGCCTTGCTAGGTACCCTGAGGAGAGGCTTGCGGAGCCCCAATGTGGTTTCAGGAAAGGGCGGTCCTGTACAGATGCCATATTTTCTGTCCGTCTGCTACAGCAGAGGTGTAGGGAATTCCAACAAGACCTACATCTCTGCTTTATTGACCTGGTCAAGGCCTATGATACCATCAGTAGGTCTGGGCTCTGGGTTGTTCTTCGTGCTTTCGGAGTCTCTGACCCTCTGCTCACGCTCATTAAGGACTTTCATGATGGTGAGCAGGCCCGGGTAAAACTACGTAGCCGGGAGTCAGAGCCATTCCCTGTACACCTTGGGATGTGACAGGGATGTCCTCTGGCTCCAACATTGTTTAACATCTATTTTGACCACATAGTTCGTGAAGCCTTCAGTAGCTGTACCGGAGGAATTTCTGTCTGGTACAGATACAATGGGAGGCTGATCGATGTCCGGGTGCGGTCAAGGGATGGCTCCCTATTGGTCAACCACATTATGTATGCCGACGACCTGGTAATTGCTGCTCATTCAGAGGAGGAGTTGGAGGCGCTGCTGCTGAAACTGGAGTGTGCCACTAAGAGGTGGGGCCTTACCATCAGCCCCACCAAAACGAAGCACCTGCCTGGGTATTTTGTGCCATCGGGCACTCCACCCCCACAACTTCCAATCGGTGATGGGGCAGTTGGGGAGAGAATGGAGAGTTTCCCATACCTGGGCAGTTGGCTTATGACCAGCTCCGGTTTAACAGCAGAGGTCTCACTCCGAATTAGTTGAGCGGCATTATATTTTCATTGGTTGTGTAACGTTGTGTGGAAGCTACCTGGTCTGTCGCTCCGCATGAAGCTTCGGGTCTTCTCGGCCACAGTCACTTCCCTCCTCTACGCTTGTGAAACGTGGACCCCCTTAATGCAGCATCTTCGCCGGTTGGAAACATTTAAGCTGGCCTGCCTACGATCAATCCTGGGTTTAACCAGGCTGGATTGTGTGAGGAGCTGACAAATCCGCGAAAGATCTGGACAAAGTCCCATCGGTGAGCTCCTCCAGCAGGCAAGGCTGCGTTGGCTGGGCCATGTAACCCGCATGCCCAATCACCGCATGCCCAAACAGCTTTTGTTCGGCCGGATCGAGGGGGCTAAACGGGCGTGGCGACGGGCTAGAGAAGAGATGGAGCGATGTGGTACAGGAAGATGTGGAGCTGAGTAGACTTGCCGATGACTGGTACCAGCGGTGTCAAGATCGGCCTCTGTGGAGGATGCTCGTGAAGGATGCTACTGGGCAGTTGGAGGCAGTCGCCCTCCAACAACAACGGAGGGCGGAGGAGCGACGCTCACAGCAACGAGCGGAGCGTCGGTTGGCTAAAGCTCAGCAAATTGGCACAGTAGGGGGCACAGGTGGTGCATCAGCCAGTCACAAGCGTCGTGGTGCTATTTAATGGCGGTTGTTGTTTTGAGACGGTGAGAGAGTGTGAGCTCGACTCAGCCTCAGATGAGCACCTGGTATGGTGTGTCGTAAACATCGCTACTGGGGGAGACAAAGGCCGCCGTGGAGGAGAATCCTCCAGGTGCTCACCGACAACACTCACCATGCAACTCACCAACCTGACTCACCACCCCAATCACACCTCACCAACCGCACTCACCTCTCCAATCACACCTGGCAGCATCGACACGCCACAGGAGTGGCGACCAATGTGGCGTGTAGATGCTGCCATCTGCCGGCCAGCAATAGGGCGTGTAGATTTTGACTTAAAACTTTCGTGACTTCTGGAATTAATATTTTTGGTTCTTTCGGCAAAGTCACGTAGATTTGAAAATTAAAATTATATAATTAAATTTAAAAATATAAATTGAAAATAATAAAAGCTTGTATTATAATAAAATTTAAAATAATAAAAGCTTTCATTATAAAAGCTTTTATAATAAATTGAAAATAATAAAAGCTTTTATTATGAATTATATAAAAATACGAGTAATAAATTGAAAATAATAAAAGCTTTGATTATTTTCAATTGATTTTTATCATTTTTATTTTGCTGCCACCTGCCGGCCACTAACGTGGCGTGTAGATTCTTCCAATTTAAAAAAAAGTTACAAATAAAAATCAGAAATTGAAAATAATAAGCAAAAACCCAGATTCATATTCTTGGTTCTTTCGATAAAGTCACGTAGATAGAAAATAAAACAAAAAAATAAAATAATAACATAAAATTAAAACTTTTACAAAAGCTTTTATTATTTTCAATTTATTATTTTAAAAATTAAAATACAAATAATAAATAGAAAATAATAAAAGCTTTTCTTATTTTCAATTTATTATTTAACATTTTAAAAATACAAATAACAAATTGAAAAGAATAAAAGCTTTTATTATTTTCAATTTTCAAATAATACATTTATAATAATAAAAGCTTTTATTATTTTCAAATTATTATTTTAATTGTATTATTTTTATTTTCTATCTACGTAACTTTACCGAAGGAAGCAATAATATGGCGTGTAGATTCTGCCATCAGCCGGCCACCAATGTGTCGAATAGATTGTGACTTCAAACTTTCGTGACTTCAAGAATTCATATTCTTGGTTCTTTCGGAAAAGTCACGTAGATAGAAAATAAAAAAGAATCAAATCAAATAAAAATGTGAAATTCAATATAATAAAAGCAAAAAACCCACATTCATATTCTTGGTTCTTTTGGTAAAGTCACAGAGATTAAAAAAAAAAACTTTAAAATAATCAATTGAATAAAAGCTTTTAATATTATTTCAGCTTTTATTATTTTTTATTATTTAAAGTTTTTAATTGGCAGAATCTACACGCCATATTCTTGTTTTTTTCGGTAGTCACGTAGATTTTAAAATACAAATGATATTATGTAATACAAAAATACAAATAATAATGTGAAAATAAAGCTTTTATAATTTAAATTTAGTCTTTATTATTATTTTTATTTTCTATTACGTCACTTTACCGAAAGAACCAAGATTATGGCGTGTAGATGCTGCCATCTTCCGGCCACCAACGTGGTGTGTAGATTCTGCAAATTAAAAAAATTCCAAAAAAATAATAAATTGAAAATAATAAAAGCTTTTATTATTTTCAATTTATTTATTGTATTTTTTTATTTAATTTATTTTCCTTTATTATTTTCTTTTTATTTTCAATCTACATGACTTTACCGAAAGAACCAAGAATATGAATCTGGATTTTTGCTTATTATTTTCACGCACTCACAGCGCGAGGCTGACTCATTACATCTCGCGGAGGATCGCTCCGCTGAACAAGGAAAGTTCCGTGGTTTCAGTTTGCACGCGCGAGTTCGCGTTTTCAGGCGATATAAAATAATTTATATTTCATGCCAGTTGGTTCTGAAGTGCGGCTGTTTGTAATTTGGGCGTTCGTAAGTCGAGGACTGTCTGTAAATAAAGATTCCGATTGTGGATGTGTTGCACGCCAATGGCTGGGGGCTGCCTGGGGCCAGTGACGTGTGAGCCGGTCCCAATGTGCACCGGCAAACATTTACCGCGTGTTTATTGCCCGTCTCCACGTGGATACCTGAAACCCATGTCAATCCACTGCTGGATGAGTCCCGCAATGAAGATACAATCAGTACATCCACTTTCCTTTTGGACTCCACCTGTTCCATTGGCGGCCGAATGCGAATCTAAATGTGCATACGTTAGAGACTGGTTAATGCGCATAGAAATCAAACCAATTGACCTACGACATTTGCCCAATCAACTTTTGTAGAATTTTAGATGTGCATTACAGCTACTTTAGCCGGATGGTTGTGGTGGCTATGTATGCCTGTAATCCACGACTACGTGGAGGTGAGGGTTGGTGGATCACAAAAATGTTGCGACAACTCCCACCCCTTGGTCGTCAAGGAGGTAGAGAAGGCGGTGTGGAATAATGTGGACTCCGCCTGTTCCATCTGTAGATTTGTGATAGAGCATATGCTTGGATTTCTCCAGGTGCTCCGATTTCCTCCCACATGTAAACACTCATTAATCTTGATTTGAAGCTTTCGTGACTGCAGGAATCCTTACTCTTTAGTTCTTTCGGTAAAGTCACGTAGGTAGAAAAAATAATAATGGATCACGACGTTTCGATCGCCACACAAGCAATCTCACTGAGTCTCAAGACTCTTGTTCAGGAGGGCCTGCCAACTTTTCGCAGGAGTAATTTGGATGTTTGGCTAGTACCAGTTACATTGTATGTTGTTGTTTTCCCATGGGAGTAAACCCATACAGAGAAAGGGACCAGAATGAGGAAAGCGAAGCCAGGCAGTCCTTCAGAAGATGTCATGCACGGGCGTGACCACTGCACCACCTTGCCGCCCAAACAAATGTAATTTAAATAATGTACAATACTGGCAAATAAACCCTATTAGTATCAACTGAATTTCTGGACAATGTGGCACGTGTATAGCTGCATCGGTGTTTCTAAAAGTCGTGTTCACATTGCCTGAAATTAATAATATTATAAAGTACAGGTTTCCCACCTCTGGTTTCGTTTTACTTACTGGTTGTCTTCATTATGTGTGTCACAGGTAATATAGCAAGGAAAATATTACGCAGCACGAGTTGTAGGATTAGGGCAATTATGGTGACACACGTGACCCCCTCTACACAAGAAACAGCTGAGAGTCAATGCTGTGGTGTTGTGCGATTGGTGCAAGCGACCCATCATTGTGTTTTGATGTTGAGCTGTTAAAATTGCACTGTTGTGGGGTGAGGTCAAGGCCGATGACTTCTTCCAGCGGTGTCAAGATCAGCATTTTGAAGAGGCTCGCAGAGGATGATACTGGGCACTAGGGTGCAGTCTCCCTCCATGAACAACAGAGGGCAGAGGAGCGACGGTCACAACAATTATTGGCGGAGCACTGGGCGTATAAAACACAAAGTTGGAAGAAAGTTTATCTCGGGGAGTTAACCCACAACACCTGGGTCTGTCATGCGTGTTCACACGATAACGCGTTTTCACTACGTTGAGATTTATAAGGGCACGGGGTGACCAATAAAGTCTGAATTGGTCTGTAATAAGCTCGGCCCTGATAAGGGGTTGACAGATATGAAATAATCGAGCAGACAGACACGGGCCTGACTTCATCCACAGATGCCTTGTTGAGTCTCTAATTTTTAGGATTCTGCTTGAGATGTCTTGCCAATTCCTCAATAAAATAATATGTACGTGTGAGTAACCAGACCTACCTGAGATACCACGCCTCGTAGAGAGCCAAAATAAATATCGTACGTTTATAGATTGCTCGGCAACCTCCGTTCCATGCTGCCATCGACTGGCCAAGAATGTGGCCTGTAGATGCTGCCATCTGCTGGCCACTGATGTAGATGGCAGCATGGAAGGTGGTGAATTGCGGTCGTTGAGATGAGTTTTGATTGGTGAGATGAGTGAGGTTGGTGCTGTGGATGAGATGGGTGCAGTCAGTCTGGTGACTGTGTGGTTGGTGTGGTGAATGTAGTGGTTGGTGTGGTGAATGTAGTGGTTGGTGTGGTGAATGTAGTGGTTGGTGTGGTGAATATAGTGGTTGGTGTGGTGAATGTAGTTATTGGTGTGGTGACTGTGTGGTTGGTGTGGTGAATGTAGTGGTTGGTGTGGTGAATGTAGTGGTTGGTGTGGTGAATGTATTGGTTGGTGTGGTGAATGTAGTGGTTGGTGTGGTGAATGTAGTGGTTGGTTTGGTGAATGTAGTGGGTGGTGTGGTGAATGTAGTGGGTGAGATGAGTGTAGTAGGTGTGATGAGTGCCATTTGTGCGGTTAGTGGAGTTGGTGTTTGGTGAGTGAGGTGAGTGTGGTGTGATTGGTGAGGTGTAATTAGTGAGGTTAGGTTTGTGAGGTGTAATTGGGGTGGTGAGGTGGGTGAGGTGTAATTGGTGAGGTAAAGTTGGTGAGTGTATCAGTGAGCACCTGGAGGATTCTCCTCCACGGTCGCCTTTGTCTCCCCCAGTAGCGATGTTCACTCCACACCGCACCAGGAACTCATCTGAGGCTGAGTCGACCTCACACTCTCTCACTGTCTCACAACAGCAACAACCGCCATTCGTCACTAAGTGGCGGTGACGTCACCACGACGCTTGTGCCAGGCCATGTGCACCTTGAGGCCACGTGAAGTGTCGAACGCCCGCTGGCAGGAGGTCACGGGGCAGACCCAGGTGGTGCCACGGGTCGACTGACTGAGATGACTGGCTGATGCACCACCTGTGCCCCCTGCTCACACTCACGCACGTGCACTCACTCACAAGCGCGAGTTCGCGTTTTCAGGCGATATAAAATAATGTATATTTCATGCCAGTTGGTTCTGAAGGACGGCTGTTTGTAATTTGGGCGTTCGTAAGTCGAGGACTGTCTGTAAATAAAGATTCCGATTGTGGGGCTTTCACCGTGGGATGAGCTTGGCCCGATCCGCGGGGGCGTGGCTTGCACGACAGTGGGCGGGGCATAGCCGCGACGGGCGTGGCTTATCCAGGAAGTGGAGACCGCGAACGCCGGACTGCAAGCCAGAGGGAAGCGCGCTCCTTTTAAAGTTAACAACAACATTGTTAAATGTAAGTAGCGCCTCTCTACTTTATTATTGTTTTATTTGTTTAATACATTACTTGTGGTGCCGTGAGTCGAGTGAAATGAGTCAATAACCTTGCTAGACATGGCTAAGCTTTTAATAAGGGGCGCCGCGGTGTCGAGATGTTAACTACCTCGCTAGGCCTACAGCAGCGTGGAGGTTCCATCCAGACCCTGACGCCTGCTCTGTATTTGTTAATTTTTTTTCCCTGTGATCGCGTAGATTCTTCTCCTGGTCCTTCGGTTTTCCCCTCCACATTTAGAAACGTGAGTTTAGAGTACTTGACTGCTATAAATGTCCACATGATAAGCCACTTTCGTTGAGCTATCATTTGTGTCCAGGTCGCTTCTGGTAAGAGTTATATAGCTCAGTGGGCCTTACCTGGTTAAATAGAAGTAGTTTATAGTTTAGTTTATAGTTCATAAGAACTCGTGACAAGGGTCAGTGTCTACTTCAAATATTGTTCAGGCTCTGGAGACCTCCAAAGTTATTCGTGATGTTATACATTTGGTTCGTTTTGAGCATAATCGCGACCTCATATAATTATTACGTGATACACACGCTGAATATACGCACACAAACATCGTGTACACGTGTGTCGTGCCCTCTATTGTCCACATAGACGGCTTGTGCTGACGAGAGAACGATCTTAACGTACAATGTCGTGACATGTATCAGCCCTTTGTCGATCCAGCGTTTTGATAGAGGCCTCCCCCACACCACGTCGTTCGTGGGAGTTGTTTAACCATACTTCACCATGCCGGTCAATGCTGGTTTGGTGAAGTGAGGAGGCCCAGAAACTTGTATATGCAGATACGAGTTTGCCTGTGCTTGCATCTGCAGAATTACATTCTCACACATCTTCAAGTGTAGTTTAATACTTCTAAAAATGCATTTATTCTTCAGGATTCCATAAAGTACTGTGGTAAAAAGAAAACAACTTGATTTGAATAAATTTCGATTTAAAGCTTTCGTGACTGCAGGGATTCATCTTCTTGGTTCTTTCGGTAAAGTCACGTCGAAGGGAAATAATAAAATAATTAAAATTAAACTATAAAATTCTCACGACGTTTCGGCCACAATACAAGTAGCCTTCCTCAGGTGAAGAAACAGAACTGTCGGAAAGACAGCGCTCCAATGAACACTGCTAAGCTTGGCAGCGTATTTTAAGCTGGATGGGAGGAGCAGAGCGCCTTGACAAAGGAGTTTACATATCAACAGAATAATTTAGCATTGTAGCTGTGTTAATGTGAGATATTAGCAGGATGTTAACGTTAGAAATTAGCATGTAACTGTGAGATTAGCATGATGTTATTGCGAGGAATTAGCATGTAACTTGTCACGGAAGTAGCTATGTTAAAGTCAGAGTTTATATATCAACAGAGGCATTTAGTATATTGACGCTAAAGAACTGCAACTACCCAACTATCATACAACAAACCGATGTGAAAGAACTAAATATAAACTACATCAATATAATCAATGTACTCAATATATTCTCCACTAAGCTGAGCTACTAACAATACGTCATTATACATTACACTTCTATGTCGCAAAAAATATTATAATATGCCTCCAAATAATGTTTTATTATAAACTGCCATAGACAGACCCCAACATTGAATTATACGCAGCGTTACTATACACTACCCTATACCTTAGATTATAATAATATTACACTGTATTATTTTACCAACCCTACTGTATACCACACTGCTATATATTGACTATACAATTACGATACTATATATTACCAAATAAATTATATTAAACATTACACTGAAAACTTTGTTAAACAAGGAATGCTTTGAGCTTGTGGGTTGAATCCATCTGTGTGAAGTTGTGTTATTTCCCCATATGCAAGGTGGGGTCTCTCTGGGTTCCACTCACACAAACATCTCAATGCAATGGGACCTTTCTGAAAATGCAGTACTTAGACTCAATGAAGCTTTCCTGGGTAACTAGTTAACATTGTAATAATTAGCATGAGAGATAATGACGTTCACTTAATTGTACTATACTGTACTTTTATTGAAGACTATTTTACGTAGTTGTTTGTAAAAAAAAGTGTCCATTCTCAAAACTTTTTGACGGGCCCTCGTACAGAAATGATATTACAATCTTATATGGAGATTGCGAGTCAGAGTGTTGTGAATAGTGGAGTGAACGTGTGGTGCCATCATTATATTGTTGGTGTGTATATACAGAAAGGCCTATTTGGTGGGTAACATTAGGAAAATGGAGGTAGTTCGTCATTGTTGTTAAACAAAATCTTATTTGGGTGGATAAGAGGAGTAAAATCGTACATGATAGGAACTGCAATATTGTGGAGTTCTGGTATAATGAGTTGTAGTATATATGAATCTTATGTCACCTTAAGTATGCCTGTGTGAGTACACTCGTGACACGGGTGTCATGCGGGTGACCTTTGTCTTTTGTTTCAGATGTGCGAGAGCAACTCCGCTGCGAGTCAAGGTGGTGCTGGGAGAATTGCCTTCACCATTGATGGCACTTCACCAGCACCCATCTCAACCCCACCTCAATCCGGTAGAATTACAAGAACGAAAAAACGTATCTCTTGTGACGTCTGTGGGAAAAAATTCCAGCTGGCATGGTGCCTAGAAGCCCACGTAAGAACGCACAAGGAGACCCGTGATCAATGGTGCGGCATATGCGGGAAAAGGTTTGATCAGCTAGGAAAATTAAAAAGGCATTTGAAGACCCATGAGAAGGATTACGTGATAAAGGGTGCACCAGGCTTGGTGAATAACGGCAGTTTTGCCAATGCGGTGTTGAATCCACCGTCGCCCTATGAGATGTGCTCAGTCTGCGGATTTTTAAGTCCTATTGAAATCCTGAAAACTCATGAAAGTCTTCACGCACAGTTCTTGTACAGACCGAAGCCTGAACATGATTACACTTCGACAAAAGATAGCGGCGTTAAGATAAATGACATGAAATCCAATTTTCTTGAATGCTTTGGCCTAGTTCCACGTCAACAAACTGCTTCACCAGTCAGTGAGAATAAACCATACGCTGCTCTCGATCCTATGACGAGCATGAAAGTGTTGATGGCCTTGCAGCAGAAGAAGAAGGAAAAGCGAAGTAGACCTAAGCCCATTAAAAGAAAGAAGACCACCACCAGCGTCACCAATTGCAGCAGTAGCAACAGCCAGAATTCGGACATCAAGAGGATGGACTGCACGGAAGCAGGAGGCTGCGTGGAGCAGAGCATCCCCAAGGTGGATGAACCCAACCTGGCACCTTTAGGTACGTCCTAGTAATGCACACACTACATTTCATTTGGATGTAATTCATAATTTCACAAATTAGTTAATGTACGCATATGTTGACCATATCTGTATGCCTGCGCTGAGGAGTCTAGAGATCTGATGTGGTGCTGCTCGGATGTTGGGTTAAACCGTGAAACTCTGGGTTTCAGTCACCGAGCCATGATTAAACTGGCTTCTCATTGATGGTCTTATCCAGTTACCAAACACTTCTTCCAGCAAACACTTCTGATGTCGCGTGATGTGTAGGAAATTGCAATAACCTCCTAGTGGATAAAAAACGGTCACAAAGGGATGTCATGAGTAGTGCAATGATATCTCCTTCCACGAGCTGTTCTCTTACATGAGGTGGTTCACTGCTGTGTGAGAGTTGCACAGGGATACTTCATCTCATGACATGGAGCCAATAGCACCATTGGAAGGAAACTGAGCAAAATGCATTGCTTGACAAATTCCAAAAAGTATCTATTTCTTAACCGGGGTAAATTTTACTTAAACAAGTGGGTAAATTTAGGGAACATTTTTGAATGTATAGACCGAGTCATTTCCACAATGGGAATTTCCTCTTCATTGTACTAACACCTAACTTCCATGTGTATTTACTCGTTCTATTGCAGGTAATTATTGTGTAATTAATGAGCTGTAATAGAATAATCTGGCTCAACCACCTCAATGTTAAATTATAGTTGTTGCTCTGCATCAACATCAACCACACGAAGAAGTGCAAAATGTTGGGGCTTCAAAATAAGCCCCAAAAATGTGTTCTTCTGATATTTTTCAGGAAATCAGTATCTTGCTTTTCTACGATTTGCACGCATGTTGAACTTCTTTCGTACCATATGTAGCCAACCGTGCTAATCGGAGGTATTTGTTGCTGGCCATTTGGCATTTTAGGCCTTTGGGACTTTGGGCCTGTGGTCAGCAACCGTGATTGATAAAACGTCCCATATACATAGTAATGCTATGGCATCCACTGCATGGTGATAAATAAATTATGTATTAGCGCGTGCGTGTGCTCAGCGGTGGATGTCTTGTGTTCCAGAGGAAAAGCCCTTCCCGTGCAGTGACTGCTCGTACGGAGCGACGCAGAAGTCAAAGCTCAAGAGACACATCCTGAGCGTTCACCACGTGCCCTTCGATAGCGCGCTGGACTCCGACTGCCCCGAGAAGAGAAGGCGGCTGGCTGGGTGCCGAGACCACGGCTCAACTCTGGATTTGGAGCGCGCACGATGCTCACGGAGAACTCCCTGATGATTTATTTCATCCTGAGGCTGAGGTACCACGTGTGGAGCGATGAACTCAAGGTTTTGTGCAGCGGACATTTCCATGATGAAATTTCGTCACGTTCACTGCTGCGAGGTTACATCTATTGCCGTATATGTTTAGTCAATTGCTGTATTTTCTGGTATACAATATATTTAATAAATTGTCCTAATTTCATAACAAAGGTTTTTGGGTTAGATCGTGTAAGTATAAATGTGTCATAACCCTACACCACCTGACACAGCCAATTAGTAAGGAATTGTCACGTAAACAAAACTCCACTTAGTTACTACTTCAGCCCACCGGTGTTTTGGAGAGTAAATCCACAAGATGAGTACGACGTTTCACTGGTAATTACATCCAGCATCATCGGGCGATTTGCCAGAATAGTGAAGCCATCCACCTGCTTCCGGTCTTAAATAGAGAAAGGCGATGTCATCACTGAACCCATCAGGTGCAGAAATCAGAGGCGGGGAGGGGGATTATTGAAATTATATAATTGATTAGTAATCATTTAATTAGTATGTTTCCTCTATAAGTAATGATAAATGTGAGATGTCTTCTTCCTCCACGCGTTTGGTCCACTCACGTGGGGTCCGCCGTCCTTGCCACCTTCTCCACACCGCCCCGTCCCGCGCCATCTATCCCTCCGCTCCTCGGGCCACCACGTTCGACCGCATCACCACATCGCCCCACGTCTTCTTCTGCCTTCATCTCCTCATCTTACAATCACAATTACTTAATAATACGCTTCCAGGCCGCACTAAGCCTGTAGCTGTCAGAGAGGTTAAAATAATAACATTTTTCTCAGTTTCAATGGATTCTCGAATTAGTCTTGGCCAGTAATAATGAGTTTTACACAACACTTCATCGTTATCAAAATACATTAAGTGTCCTTGTTGGCAAACATGTTCTGCAACTTCCAACAGTTATGTTTGAGAGTGTTTAATATTTATTTGGTGTTCTTTTAGTCTTACGCTAATGTTACATCCCATCTGTACTATATAACATCTGCCACATAAGCCATTAATCCGATACACACCATCCGTTGACAACTTAGGCAATTCATCTTAAGCACAAGATACTATTTTTTGAATTTTGTGTACCGTGCCAAATCTTACTTAGATGTTTAGCTTTTTGCTTTTCTAAAACTCGAGCTAATTTCTCAATTACTCCCACGATATATGGTATTTTAATTGTTTAATAACCTGATTCAGCAGTATTGCTGTTCGATCTTGGTTTAGCATTCATTGCTGTTAATTTGAGCATTATTGTAGACATTCAATCGTAGCGTTTCTTTGACATGTTCAACCTCTCTCCCCAGACATTCACCATCTGACACTGTTTTAGCCAGATGTATGAGCATCTTGATGAGACAGGTTTTCTGTACGGGGTGATGATGCGAATCTGCATTCAGATAGGCATCAGTATGCGTTCCCTTTTGGTAAACGCTGTGTGTGTTATTTTACCATTTAGGCCTCGTCCGATAAATCATCTCTCCAAAGAAAATAAGTATTTAGAGGCCACACGGGACCGGGGGGGGGGGGGGAGTTTATCGTTGTGTCTGTTGCTGCGAGCAGATAGCGTGCAATGGAGAGCTTGCTCAGAGCGGAGCTGGGCACGGACTCGGCGAGGACGCTGGGCGCTTCGGCCGGTGGAGGCTGCATCAGCACCGGGCAGAGCTACGAGACGGGGCGCGGACACGTCCTCACCAAGATCAACGCCAAGAGCGGGGCACCCTCCTCTACGCCTCCTCTACGCCTCCTCACCACCTCACCTCCTCTACCCTTCTCCTCGCCTCCTCTACGCCTCCTCACCACGCCACCTCACCACGCCACCTCACCTCCTCACCACGCCACCTCACCTCCTCACCTCCTCACCACACCACCTCACCTCCTCACCACGCCACCTCACCTCCTCACCACGCCACCTCACCTCCTCACCACGCCACCTCACCTCCTCACCACGCCACCTCACCTCCTCATCACGCCACCTCAACACCTCACCTCCTCTACCCTCCTCTTCGCCTCCTCTACACCACCCCGCATCCTTGCCTCAACCTTCATTCATTTAGCCCTGTCATTAATGTATCACTTTTTTTTTGCTGCGACTACTAGCTAATTTGTCAGTTACTCCCACGATATATGGTATTTTAATTGTTTAATAACCTGATTCAGCAGTATTGCTGTTTGATCTTGGTTTAGCATTCACTGCTCTGTTAATTTGAGCATTATTGTAGACATTCAATCGTAGCGTTTCTTTGACATGTTTAATCTCTCTCCTCAGACTTTGACCATCTGACACTGTTTTAGCCAGATGTATGAGCATCTTGTTGAGAAAGGATTTCTGTGCGGGGTGATGATGCCAATCTGCATTCAAATAGGCATCAGTATGTGTTCCCTTTTGGTAAATGCTGTGTGTGTTACTTTACCATTTAGGCCTCGTCCGAGCAAAATATCCAGGAAAGGGAGTGTGTTATTCACCTCCATTTCCATGGTGAAATGAATGGCCGGTTTTTGTGACTTGAGATGATTTAGACATTCATTAAGTGTATCCTTACCATGTCGCCAGACAACCAAAGTGTCATCTACATATCTACACCAAAAAGTGGGTTTTAATGTACTTGAAGCAAGTGCTCTTGCAACCCGTGGGTTGAGGACCCCTGTGTTAGAGGCCACACAGGACGGGGGGGGGGGGAGTTTATTGTTGTGTTTGTCGCTGCGAGCAGACAGCTCACAATGGAGAGCTTGCTCAGAGCGGAGCTGGGCACGGACTTGGCGAGGCCGCTGGGCGCTGCGGCCGGTGGAGGCTGCATCAGCACCGGGCAGAGCTACGAGACGGGGCGCGGACACGTGTTCACCAAGATCAACGCCAAGAGCGGGGCACCCTCCTCTATGCCTCCTCACCACCTCACCTCCTCTACCCTCCTCTTCGCCTCCTCTACACCACCTTGCATCCTCGCCTCAACCTTCATTCAGTCAGCCCTGCATCACTTTTTTTCGCTGCGACTACTAGCACCACCATGGTGAATGTTGCAGTGAACTTCCCCTCGTTGATTCCCCCCTCCACCCACCTTAAAGGACTCGGTCTACCAGACACTTTGACCGCTTCGTCTCATCCACTCCGCGTTCAACCACCGCGCCTCACTGCAGTTCACAACAACACACTCAACTAAACAACTCGGTCACCCACTCATCCAGTCACTAACTCAATCACCCTATCACACATTCATCCAGTCACTAACTCATCCAGTCACTAACTCAATCACCCTATCACACACTTATCTCGTCACTAATTCAATCACCCTATCACCCACTCATCCAGTTAACCACTCATCCAGTCACCCACTCATTCAGTCACCCACTCATCCAGTCACCCACTCAATCACTCTATCACATACTCATCTAGTCACTAATTAAATCACCCTATCACCCACTCATCCAGTCACCCACTCATCTAGTCACCCACTCATTTAGTCACCCACTCAATCACTCACTCATCTAATCACCCACGCATTCAGTCACCCACTCATCCAGTCACCCACTCATCCGGTCACTGACTCAATCACCCTATCACACACTCCTCAACTCTTTTACTCAAACACTCACCCATTTACTCACCCACCCACTCACCACCATGCAGGTCACCTCACTCTTCTTTTCAGCTTTATCAGTTTGCACTGCTCCACTCTGGAATCCACACCCGGTCTTCCTGTTTTCCCAAACTCTTGCAACAATAAACTTGATCAATTTAAGGAACGCGTTTCTTTGATCTTAATTATCTAATTACTCATTGGACAGTTATGTATTATTATTTTTTATTGTTACTGGCCGTTTGGCGTTTTGTATTGTGTGGGGTTTGCATCGCTGTCAACCCCTCATCAGTGCCTACCTTATTACAGAACAATTCAGACCTTGTTGGTCACCCCTTGCCCCTTATAAGTCCCATGACAAGGGAGAAACACAAATAAACTTAACAAAAATGTTGCCCGTATTGAAACGGCCGTGTGCCGTATGGACCTGACAACTCACTTTCCCCCAACAGAATACGGGTAAACCGTGTGGGTTGGCGGCTATGGGTTTTGTTGTGTTTGCGAGTCCAAGTTATAGGACTGCACCCTGGGTTGTGCGTGGTTCTCATTGGTGGGAGATTCCCTTCGCTGTGTTGCACGCCAGTGGCTGGTGGCTGCGTGGGGCCAGTGACGTGTGAGCCGGTCCCAATGTGCACCGGCAAACATTTACCGCCAGGTGGCCCCAGTGTTTATTGCCCGTCTCCACGTGGATACCTGAAGCCCATGTCAATCCACTGCTGGATGACTCCCGCAATGAAGATGCAATCAGTACATCCACTTTGCTTTTGCACTCCACCTGTTCCATTGGCGGCCGAATGCGAATCTAAATGTGCATAGAAATCAAACCAATTGACCTACGACCTTTGCCCCATCAACTTTGTAGAATTTTAGATGTGCATTACAGTACTTTAGCCGGGTGGTTGTGGTGGCTATGTATGCCTGTAATCCACGACTGCGTGGAGGTGAGGGTTGGTGGATCACAATAATGTTGTGACAACTCCCACCCCTTGGTCGTCAAGGAGGTAGAGAAGGCGGTGTGGAATAATGTGGACTCCGCCTGTTCCATCTGTAGATTTGTGATAGAGCATTTGCTTGGATTTCTCCAGGTGCTCCGATTTACTCCCACATGTAAACACTCATTAATCTTGATTTGAAGCTTTCGTGACTGCAGGAATCCTTACTCTTTGGTTCTTTCGGTAAAGTCACGTAGGTAGAAAAAATAATAATGGATCACGACGTTTCGATCGCCACACAAGCAATCTCACTGAGTCTCAAGACTCTTGTTCAGGAGGGCCTGCCAACTTTTCGCAGGAGTAATTTGGATGTTTGGCTAGTACCAGTTACATTGTATGTTGTTGTTTTCCCATGGGAGTAAACCCATACAGAGAAAGGGACCAGAATGAGGAAAGCGAAGCCAGGCAGTCCTTCAGAAGATGTCATGCACGGGCGTGACCACTGCACCACCCTGCCGCCCAAACAAATGTAATTTAAATAATGTACAATACTGGCAAATAAACCCTATTAGTATCAACTGAATTTCTGGACAATGTGGCACGTGTATAGCTGCATCGGTGTTTCTAAAAGTCGTGTTCACATTGCCTGAAATTAATAATATTATAAAGTACAGGTTTCCCACCTCTGGTTTCGTTTTACTTACTGGTTGTCCTCATTATGTGTGTCACAGGTAATATGGCAAGGAACATATTACGCAGCACGAGTTGTAGGATTAGGGCAATTATGGTGACACACGTGACCCCCTCTACACAAGAAACAGCTGAGAGTCAATGCTGTGGTGTTGTGCGATTGGTGCAAGCGACCCATCATTGTGTTTTGATGTTGAGCTGTTAAAATTGCACTGTTGTGGGGTGAGGTCAAGGCCGATGACTTCTTCCAGCGGTGTCAAGATCAGCATTTTGAAGAGGCTCGCGGAGGATGATACTGGGCACTAGGGTGCAGTCTCCCTCCATGAACAACAGAGGGCAGAGGAGCGACGGTCACAACAATTATTGGCGGAGCACTGTGTGATTGGTGTGGTGAATGTAGTGGTTGGTGTGGTGAATGTAGTGGTTGGTGTGGTGAATGTAGTGGTTGGTGTGGTGAATGTAGTGGTTGGTGTGGTGAATGTAGTGGTTGGTGTGGTGAATGTAGTGGTTGGTGTGGTGAATATAGTGGTTGGTGTGGTGAATGTAGTGGTTGGTGTGGTGACTGTGTGGTTGGTGTGGTGAATGTAGTGGTTGGTGTGGTGAATGTAGTGGTTGGTGTGTTGAATGTAGTGGTTGGTGTGGTGAATGTAGTGGTTGGTGTGGTGAATGTAGTGGGTGGTGTGGTGACTGTGTGGTTGTTGTGGTGAATGTAGTGGGTGGTGTGGTGAATGTAGTGGTTGGTGTGGTGAATGTAGTGGTTGGTTTGGTGAATGTAGTGGGTGGTGTGGTGAATGTAGTGGGTGAGATGAGTGTAGTAGGTGTGATGAGTGCCATTTGTGCGGTTAGTGGAGTTGGTGTTTGGTGAGTGAGGTGAGTGTGGTGTGATTGGTGAGGTGTAATTGGTGAAGTTAGGTTTGTGAGGTGTAATTGGGGTGGTGAGGTGGGTGAGGTGTAATTGGTGAGGTAAAGTTGGTGAGTGTATCAGTGAGCACCTGGAGGATTCTCCTCCACGCTCGCCTTTGTCTCCCCCAGTAGCGATGTTCACTCCACACCGCACCAGGAACTCATCTGAGGCTGAGTCGACCTCACACTCTCTCACTGTCTCACAACAACAACAACCGCCATTCGCCACTAAGTGGCGGTGACGTCACCACGACGCTTGTGCCAGGCCATGTGCACCTTGAGGCCACGTGAAGTGTCGAACGCCCGCTGGCAGGAGGTCACGGGGCAGACCCAGGTGGTGCCACGGGTCGACTGACTGAGATGACTGAGATGACTGGCTGATGCACCACCTGTGCCCCCTGCTCACACTCACGCACGCGCACTCACTCACAAGCGCGAGTTCGCGTTTTAAGGCGATATAAAATAATTTATATTTCATGCCAGTTGGTTCTGAAGGGCGGCTGTTTGTAATTTGGGCGTTCGTAAGTCGAGGACTGTCTGTAAATAAAGATTCCGATTGTGGGGCTTTCACCGTGGGATGAGCTTGGCCCGATCCGCGGGGGCGTGGCTTGCACGACAGTGGGCGGGGCATAGCCGCGACGGGCGTGGCTTATCCAGGAAGTGGAGACCGCGATCGCCGGACTGCAAGCCAGACAGAAGCGCGCTCCTTTTAAAGTTAACAACAACATTGTTAAATGTAAGTAGCGCCTCTCTACTTTATTATTGTTTTATTTGTTTAATACATTACTTGTGGTGCCGTGAGTCGAGTGAAATGAGTCAATAACCTTGCTAGACATGGCTAAGCTTTTATTAAGGGGCGCCGCGGTGTCGAGATGTTAACTACCTCGCTAGGCCTACAGCAGCGTGGAGGTTCCATCGAGACCCTGACGCCTGCTCTGTATTTGTTTATTTTTTTCCCCTGTGGTCGCATAGATTCTTCTCCTGGTCCTTCGGTTTTCCCCTCCACATTTAGAAACGTGAGTTTAGAGTACTTGACTGCTATAAATGTCCACATGATAAGCCACTTTCGTTGAGCTATCATTTGTGTCCAGGTCGCTTCTGATAAGAGTTATATAGCTCAGTGGGCCTTACCTGGTTAAATAGAAATAGTTTATAGTTTAGTTTATAGTTCATAAGAACTCGTGACAAGGGTCAGTGTCTACTTCAAATATTGTTCAGGCTCTGGAGACCTCCAAAGTTATTCGTGATGTTATACATTTGGTTCGTTTTGAGCATAATCGCGACCTTATATAATTATGACGTGATACACACGCTGAATATACGCACACAAACATCGTGTACACGTGTGTCGTGCCCTCTATTGTCCACATAGACGGCTTGTGCTGACGAGAGAACGATCTTAACGTACAATGTCGTGACATGTATCAGCCCTTTGTCGATCCAGCGTTTTGATAGAGGCCTCCCCCACACCATGCCGTTCGTGGGAGTTGTTTAACCATACTTCACCATGCCGGTCAATGCGGGTTTGGTGAAGTGAGGAGGCCCAGAAACTTGTATATGCAGATACGAGTTTGCCTGTGCTTGCATCTGCAGAATTACATTCTCACACATCTTCAAGTGTAGTTTAATACTTCTAAAAATGCATTTATTCTTGAGGATTCCATAAAGTACTGTGGTAAAAAGAAAACAACTTGATTTGAATAAATTTTGATTTAAAGCTTTCGTGACTGCAGAGATTCATCTTCTTGGTTCTTTCGGTAAAGTCACGTAGAAGGGAAATAATAAAATAAAACATAATAAAATAAAATTCTCACGACGTTTCGGCCACAACACAAGCAGCCGTCCTCAGGTGAATTAACAGAACTTCGGAAAGACAGCGCTCCAATGAACACTGCTAAGCTTGGCAGCGTATTTTAAGCTGAGTGGGAGGAGCAGAGCGCCTTGCCAAAAGAGTTTACATATCAACAGAATAATTTAGCATTGTAGCTGTGTTAATGTGATAGATTAGCAGGATGTTAAAGTCAGAAATTAGCATGTAACTGGAAGATTAGCATGATGTTAATGTGAGGAATTCGCATGTAACTGGTCACGGAAGTAGCTATGTTAAAGTCAGAGTTTACATATCAACAGAGGCATTTAGTATATTGACGCTAAAGAACTGCAACTACCCAACTATCATACAATAAACCGATGTGAAAGAACTAAATATAAACTACATCAATATAATCAATTTACTCAATATATTCTCCACTAAGCTGAGCTACTAACAATAAGTTATTATACATTACACTTCTATGTCGCAAAAAATATTATAATATGCCTCCAAATAATATTTTTTATTATAAACTGGCATAGACAGACCAAAACATTGAATTATACACTGAGTTACTATACACTACCCTATACGTTAGATTATAATAATATTAGACTTGTAATATTACACTATGTATTATTTTACCAACCCTACTGTATACCACACTGCTGTAGATTCACTATACAATTACGATACTATATATCACCAAATAAATGATATTAAACATTACACTGAGTACTTTGTTGAACAGGGAATGCTTTGAGCTTGTGGGTTGAATCCATCTGTGTGGAGTTGTGTTATTTCCCAATATGCAAGGTGGGGTCTCTCTGGGTTCCACTCACACAAACATCTCAATGCAATGGGACCTTTCTGAAAATGCAGTACTTAGACTCAATGAAGCTTTCCTGGGTAACTAGTTAACATTGTAATTTTAGCATGAGAGATAATGACGTCCACTTATAAGTGCCATTAATAGTACTATACTGTACTTTTAATGAAGACTATTTTACGTAGTTTTTTGTAAAAAAGTGTCCATTCTCAAAACTTTTTGACGGGCCCTCGTACAGAAATTATATTACAATCTTATATGGAGATTGCGAGTCAGAGTGTTGTGAATAGTGGAGTGAACGTGTGGTGCCATCATTATATTGTTAGTGCGTATATACAGAAAGGCCTATTGGGTGGGTAACATTAGGAAATTGGAGGTAGTTAGTCATGTTGTTTAGAAACAAAATATTACTTGGGTGGATAAGAGGGTAAAATCGTACATGATAGGAACTGCAATATTGTGGAGTTCTGGTATAATTAGTTGCAGTATATATGAATCTTATGTCACCTTAAGTATGCCTTTGTGAGTACACTCGTGACACGGGTGTCATGCGCGTGACCTTTGTCTTTTGTTTCAGATGTGTGAGAGCAATTCGGCGGCGAGTCATGGTGGTGCTGGGAGAATTGCCTTTACCAGCGATGGCACTTCACCAGCACCCGTCTCAACCCTACCTCAATCCGGTAGAGTTACGAGAGCTAAAAAACTAATCTCTTGTGACGTCTGTGGGAAAAAATTCCAGCTGGCATGGTGCCTAGAAGCCCACGTAAGAACGCATAAGGAGACCCGTGAGCAATGGTGCGGCATATGTGGACAAAGGTTTGATCAACCAGGAAAATTCAAAAGGCATTTGAAGAGCCACGGAAAGGATTATATGATCAAGGGTGCACCAGGCTTGGTGAATAACAGCAGTTTTGCCAATGCGGTGTTGAATCCACCGTCGCCCTATGAGATGTGCTCAGTCTGCGGATTTTTAAGTCCTATTGAAATCCTGAAAACTCATGAAAGTCTTCACGCACAGTTCTTGTACAGACCGAAGCCTGAACATGATTACACTTCGACAAAAGATAGCGGCGTTAAGATAAATGACATGAAATCCAATTTTCTTGAATGCTTTGGCCTAGTTCCACATCAACAAACTGCTTCACCAGTCAGTGAGAATAAACCATACGCTGCTCTCGATCCTATTACGAGCATGAAAGTGTTGATGGCCTTGCAGCAGAAGAAGAAGGAAAAGCGAAGTAGACCTAAGTCCATTAAAAGAAAAAAGACCACCACCAGCGTCACCAATTGCAGCAGTAGCAACAGCCAGAATTCGGACATCAAGAGGATGGACTGCACTGAAGCAGGAGGCTGCGTGGAGCAGAGCATCCCCAAGGTGGATGAACTCAACCTGGCACCTTTAGGTACGTCCTAGTAATGCACACACTACATTTCATTTGGATGTAATTCATAATTTCACAAATTAGTTAATGTACGCATATGTTGACCATATCTGTATGCCTGCGCTGAGGAGTCTAGAGATCTGATGTGGTGCTGCTCGGATGTTGGGTTAAACCGTGAAACTCTGGGTTTCAGTCACCGAGCCATTAAACTGGCTTCTCATTGATGGTCTTATCCAGTTACCAAACTTCTTCCAGCAAACACTTCTGATGTCGCGTGATGTATAGGAAATTGCAATCACCTCCTAGTGGATAAAAAACGGTCACGAAGGGATGTCATGAGTAGTGCAATGATATCTCCTTCCACGAGCTGTTCTCTTACATGAGGTGGTTCACTGCTGTGTGAGAGTTGCACAGGGATACTTCATCTCATGACATGGAGCCAATAGCACCATTGGAAGGAAACTGAGCAAAATGCATTGCTTGACAAATTCCAAAAAGTATCTATTTCTTAACCGGGGTAAATTTTACTTAAACAAGTGGGTAAATTTAGGGAACATTTTTGAATGTATAGACCGAGTCATTTCCACAATGGGAATTTCCTCTTCATTGTACTAACACCTAACTTCCATGTGTATTTACTCGTTCTATTGCAGGTAATTATTGTGTAATTAATGAGCTGTAATAGAATAATCTGGCTCAACCACCTCAATGTTAAATTATAGTTGTTGCTCTGCATCAACATCAACCACACGAAGAAGTGCAAAATGTTGGGGCTTCAAAATAAGCCCCAAAAATGTATTATGATATTTTTCAGTAAATCAGTATCTTGCTTTTCTACTATTTGTACGTATGTTGAACTTCTTTCGTACCATACGTAGCCAACCGTGCTAATCGGAGGTATTTGTTGCTGGCCATTTGGCATTTTGGGCCTTTGGGCCTGTGGTCAGCAACCGTGATTGATAAAACGTCCCATATACATAGTAATGCTATGGCATCCACTGCATGGTGATAAATAAATTATGTATTAGCGAGTGCGTGTGCTCAACGGTGGATGTCTTGTGTTCCAGAGGAAAAGCCCTTCCCGTGCAGTGACTGCTCGTACGGAGCGACGCAGAAGTCGAAGCTCAAGAGACACGTCCTGAGCGTTCACCACGTGCCCTTCGATAGCGCGCTGGACTCCGACTGCCCCAAGAAGAGAAGGCGGCTGGCTGGGTGCCGAGACCACGGCTCAACTCTGGATTTGGAGCGCGCACGATGCTCACGGAGAACTCCCTGATGATTTATTTCATCCTGAGGCTGAGGTACCACGTGTGGGGCGATGAATGCAAGGTTTTGTGCAGCGGACATTTCCATGATGAAATTTCGTTACGTTCACTGCTGCGAGGTTACATCTATTGCCGTATATTTTTAGTCAATTGCTGTATTTTCTGGTATACAATATATTTAATAAATTGTCCTAATTTCATAACAAAGGTTTTTGGGTTAGATCGTGTAAATATAAATGTGTCATAACCCTACACTACCTGACACAGCCAATTAGTAAGGAATTTGTCACGTAAACAAAACTCCACTTAGTTACTACTTCAGCCCACCGGTGTTTTGGAGAGTAAATCCACAAGATGAGTACGACGTTTCACTGGTAATTACATCCAGCATCAACGGGCGATTTGCCAGAATAGTGAAGCCATCCCCCTGCTTCCGGTCTTAAATAGAGAAAGGCGATGTCATCACTGAACCCATCAGGTGCAGAAATCAGTGGCGGGGAGGGGGATTATTGAAATTATATAATAGATTAGTAATCATTTAATTAGTATGTTTCCTCTATAAGTAATGATAAATGAGAGATGTCTTCTTCCTCCACGCGTTTGTTCCACTCACGTGGGGTCCACCGTCCTTGCCACCTTCTCCACACCGCCCCGTCCCGCGCCATCTCTCCCTCCGCTCCTCGGGCCACCACGTTCGACTGCATCACCACATCGCCTAACGTCTTCTTCTTCTGCCTTCATCTCCTCATCTTACAATCACAATAACTTAATAATACGCTTCCAGGCCGCACTAAGCCTGTAGCTGTCAGAGAGGTTATAATAATACAAATTTTCTCAGTTTCAATGGATTCTCGAATTAGTCTTGGCCAGTAATAGTGAGTTTTACACAACACTTCATCGTTATCAAAATACATTAGGTGTCCTTGTTGGCAAACATGTTCTGCAACTTCCAACAGTAATGTTTGAGAGTGTTTAATATTTATTTGGTGTTCTTTTAGTCTTACGCTAATGTTACGTCTCATCTGTCCAATATAACATCTGCCACATAAGCCATTAATCCGATACACACCATCCGTTGACAACTTAGGCAATTCATCTTAAGTACAAGATACTATATTTTGAATGTTGTGTACCATGCCAAATCTTACTTAGATGTTTAGCTTTTTGCTTTTCCAAAACTCGAGCTAATTTCTCAATTACTCCCACGATATATGGTATTTTAATTGTTTAATAACCTGATGCAGCGGTATTGCTGTTCCATCTTGGTTTAGCATTCATTGCTGTTAATTTGAGCATTATTGTAGACATTCAATCGTAGCGTTTCTTTGACATGTTCAATCTCTCTCCCCAGACATTCACCATCTGACACTGTTTTAGCCAGATGTATGAGCATCTTGATGAGAGAGGTTTTCTGTACGGGGTGATGATGCGAATCTGCATTCAGATAGGCATCAGTATGCGTTCCCTTTTGGTAAACGCTGTGTGTGTTATTTTACCATTTAGGCCTCGTCCAATAAATCACCTCTCCTAAGGAAATAAGTATTTAGAGGCCACACGGGACCGGGGGGGGGGGGGGGGGGGGGAGTTTATCGTTGTGTCTGTTGCTGCGAGCAGATAGCGCGCAATGGAGAGCTTGCTCAGAGCGGAGCTGGGCACGGACTCGGCGAGGACGCTGGGCGCTTCGGCCGGTGGAGGCTGCATCAGCACCGGGCAGAGCTACGAGACGGGGCGCGGACACGTGTTCACCAAGATCAACGCCAAGAGCGGGGCACCCTCCTCTACGCCTCCTCTACGCCTCCTCACCACCTCCTCTACCCTTCTCCTCGCCTCCTCTACGCCTCCTCACCACGCCACCTCACCACGCCACCTCACCTCCTCACCACGCCACCTCACCTCCTCACCACGCCACCTCACCTCCTCACCACGCCACCTCACCTCCTCACCACGCCACCTCAACACCTCACCACCTCACCTCCTCTACCCTCCTCTTCGCCTCCTCTACACCACCCTGCATCCTTGCCTCAACCTTCATTCATTCAGCCCTGTCATTAATGTATCACTTTTTTTTTAGCTGCGACTACTAGCTAATTTGTCAGTTTCTCCCACGATATATGGTATTTTAATTGTTTAATAACCTGATTCCGCAGTATTGCTGTTTGATCTTGGTTTAGCATTCACTGCTCTGTTAATTTGAGCATTTTTGTAGACATTCAATCATAACGTTTCTTTGACATGTTTAATCTCTCTCCTCAGACTTTGACCATCTGACACTGTTTTAGCCAGATGTATGAGCATCTTGTTGAGAAAGGATTTCTGTGCGGGGTGATGATGCCAATCTGCATTCAGATAGGCATCAGTATGTGTTCCCTTTCGGTAAACGCTGTGTGTGTTACTTTACCATTTAGGCCTCGTCCGAGCAAAATATCCAGGAAAGGGAGTGTGTTATTCACCTCCATTTCCATGGTGAACTGGATGGCCGGTTTTTGTGAATTGAGATGATTTAGACATTCATTCATTAAGTGTATCCTTACCATGTCGCCAGACAACCAAAGTGTCATCTACATATCTACACAAAAAAGTGGGTTTATATGTACTTGAAGCAAGTGCTCTTGCAACCCGGGGGTTGAGGACCCCTGTGTTAGAGGCCACACGGGACGGGGGGGGGAGGGGGAGTTTAACGTTGTGTTTGTCGCTGCGAGCAGACAGCGTGCAATGGAGAGCTTGCTCAGAGCGGAGCTGGGCACGGACTCGGTGAGGCCGCTGGGCGCTGCGGCCGGTGGAGGCTGCATCAGCACCGGGCAGAGCTACGAGACGGGGCGCGGACAGGTGTTCACCAAGATCAACGCCAAGAGCCGGGCACCCTCCTCTACGCCTCCTCACCACCTCACCTCCTCTACCCTCCTCTTCGCCTCCTCTACACCACCTTGCATCCTCGCCTCAACCTTCATTCAGTCAGCCCTGTATCACTTTTTTTCGCTGCGACTACTAGCACCACCATGGTGAATGTTGCAGTGAACTTCCCCTCGTTGATTCCCCCCTCCACCCACGTTAAGGGACTCGGTCTACCAGACACTTTGACCGCTTCGTCTCATCCACTCCGCGTTCAACCACCGCGCCTCACTGCAGTTCACAAGAACGCACTCAACTAAACAACTCGGTCACCCACTCATCCAGTCACTAACTCAATCACCCTATCACACACTCATCCAGTCACCCACGCATCCAGTCGCCCACGCAATCACCCTATCATCCAGTCACCCACTCACTCAATCACCCTATCACACACTCATCTCGTCACTAATTCAATCACACACTCAGCTAGTCACTCAGTACATCATCCTATCACTCACTCATCCAATCACCCACTCATTCAGTCACCCATTCATCCAGTCACCCATTCATCCAGTCACCCACTCATCCAGTCACCCACTCATCCAGTCACCCATTCAATCACGCACTCATCCACTCACCCACTCATTCAGTCACCCACTCATCCAGTCAACCACACAATCATCCTATCACCTACGCATCCTGTCACCCACTCATCCAGTCACCCACTCATCCAGTCACCCACTCATCCAGTCACTCACGCATCTGGTCACTGACTCAATCACCCTATCACACACTCCTCAACTCTTTTACTCAAACACTCACCCATTTACTCACCCACCCGCTCACCACTATGCAGGTCACCTCACTCTTCTTTTCAGCTTTATCAGTTTGCACTGCTCCACTCTGGAATCCACACCCGGTCTTCCTGTTTTCCCAAACTCTTGCAACAATAAACTTGATCAATTTAAGGAACGCGTTTCTTTGATCTTAATTATCTAATTACTCATTGGACAGTTATGTATTATTATTTTTTATTGTTGCTGGCCGCTTGGCGTTTTGTATTGTGTGGGGTTTACATCGCTGTCAACCCCTCATCAGTGCCTACCTTATTACAGAACAATTCAGACCTTGTTGGTCACCCCGTGCCCCTTATAAGTCCCATGACAAGGGAGAAACACAAATAAACTTAACAAAAATGTTGCCCGTATTGAAACGGCCGTCTGCCGTATGGACCTGACAACTCACTTTCCCCCAACAGAATACGGGTAAACCGTGTGGGTTGGCGGCTATGGGTTTTGTTGTGTTTGCAAGTCCAAGTTATAGGACTGCACCCTGGGTTGTGCGTGGTTCTCATTGGTGGGAGATTCCCTTCGCTGTGTTGCACGCCAGTGGCTGGGGGCTGCCTGGGGCCAGTGACGTGTGAGCCGGTCCCAATGTGCACCGGCAAACATTTACCGCCAGGTGGCCCCAGTGTTCATTGCCCGTCCACACGTGGATACCTGAAGCCCATGTCAATCCACTGCTGGATGACTCCCGCAATGAAGATACAATCAGTACATCCACTTTGCTTTTGGACACCACCTGTTCCATTGGCGGCCGAATGCGAATCTAAATGTGCATACGTTAGAGACTGGTTAATGCGCATAGAAATCAAACCAATTGACCTACGACCTTTACCCCATCAACTTTTGTAGAATTTTAGATGTGCATTACAGCTACTTTAGCCGGATGGTTGTGGTGGCTATGTATGCCTGTAATCCACGACTACGTGGAGGTGAGGGTTAGTGGATCACAAAAATGTTGCGACAACTCCCACCCCTTGGTCGTCAAGGAGGTAGAGAAGGCGGTGTCGAATAATGTGGACTCCGCCTGTTCCATGTGTAGATTTGTGATAGAGCGTTGGCCCCTCATTTGCTTGGATTTCTCCAGATGCTCCGATTTCCTCCCACATGTAAACACTCATTAATCTTGATTTGAAGCTGTCGTGACTGCAGGAATCCTTACTCTTTGGTTCTTTCGGTAAAGTCACGTAAGTAGAAAAAACTAATAAAAATAATCATCGATTGCTTGTGTGGCGATCGAAACGTCGTGATCCATTATTATTTGTTCTACCTACGCGACTTTACCTAAACAACCAAAGAGTACAAACTCTCATTAATTGTCCGATAACATCTTTATATAAAGAGGACAGAGCATGGGCAGGAGTGGTGGGGGGGGGGTGTTGCCAGCTGCTCACCATTTGACTGCTGCTGTCCCTCGTCTGTAGTTCCTCGTGCCAAAGTGAAGGAATACTGTGTGCCAGTTACAATTATCACTTGAACGTAACGTGATGTTTCAATGAAAACAGCCACAGATTTAATCCTGAAAATCTTTATTTTTCACATGCAGTGAAACAATGTTGTTAGTAGGCTTGTTTCCCTGGGAAAGCCTCACTGAGTCTCAAGACTCTTTTTCAGGAGGGGCCTGCCAACTTTTCGCAGGAGTAATTTGGATGTTTGGCTAGTACCAGTTACATTGTATGTTGTTGTTGTTTTGCCATGGGAGTAAACCCATGCAGAGAAAGGGACCAGAATGAGGAAAGCGAAGCCAGGCAGTCCTTCAGAAGATGTCATGCACGGGCGTGACCACTGCACCACCCTGCCGCCCAAACAAAAGTAATTTAAATAATGTACAATACTGGCAAATAAACCCTATTAGTATCAACTGAATTTCTGGCCAATATGGCACGTGTATAGCTGCATCGGTGTTTCTAAAAGTCGTGTTCACATTGCCTGAAATTAATAATATAAAGAACAGATTTCCCACCTCTGGTTTCATTTGGATTACCGGTTGTCCTCATTATGTGTGTCACAGGTAATATGGAAAGGAAAATATTACGCAGCACGAGTTGTAGGATTAGGGCAATTATGGTGACACACGTGACCCCCTCTACACAAGAAACAGCTAAGATTCATATTCTTGGTTCTTTCGGGAAAGTCACGTCGAAGGGAAACAATAAAATAATACAAATATAAAACAATAAAATTCTCACGACCTTTTGACTGCAACACAAGCAATCATCATCAGGTGTGAAAACCACAACAAGAAAATTTGAAAGAACCAAGAATATGAATCTCTGCAGTCACTAAAGCTTTAAATCAAAATTTAACAGCTGAGAGTCAATGCTGGGATGTTGTGCGATTGGTGCAAGCGACCCATAATTGTGTTTTGATGTTGAGCTGTTAAAATTGCACTGTTGTGAGGTGAGGTCAAGGCCGATGACTGCTTCCAGCGGTGTCAAGATCAGCATTTTGAAGAGGCTCGCGGAGGATGATACTGGACACTGGGGTGCAGTCTCCCTCCATGAACAACAGAGGGCAGAGGAGCGAC
Organism: Petromyzon marinus; assembly: GCF_048934315.1. Lineage (NCBI taxonomy): Eukaryota > Metazoa > Chordata > Hyperoartia > Petromyzontiformes > Petromyzontidae > Petromyzon > Petromyzon marinus. The sequence continues at coordinate 598,551 of NW_027423168.1, forward strand.
GCTCACAACAATTATTGGCGGAGCGCCGGGCGTATAAAACACAAAGTTGGAAGAAAGTTCATCTCGGGGAGTTAACCCACAACACCTGGGTCTGTCCCGCGTGTTCACACGATAACGCGTTTTCACTACAACGCGTTTTCTCCGTCACAACGCGCTTTCTGAGCGGACTACTTTCTTGAGCTGCGCGGTTGAGCGAGATGAGACGGTAACGCGGCGGCGGCGTCCCCTCAAGTTATTTGGACCCCCATCTTACCGTGCGTGGACATTATTATTTACGGGAGGAAAATAGTTTCCGCTTAACGCGGCACTTTTCAGGAACGCATCTACCGCGTTAAACGAGGACTCGCCGCGTACAGGTGCCGCGCACGCTGTATCGACCCTGGAGAAATCCGAAGCGCTATGAAGCTCTTGTTCACAGACGTCCAGTAAGGGGCGGGTGGTGTTGGTGGTGTGGGCGTCACCACGTGACACACAGCTTGTCCGTGGAGTCGATCGTGAGGGTGCCGACGTCGCCTAGGCAACGCCGCCCCCCCTCTGGCTCTGCTGCTGCTGCTGCCTCGCTCTGTGCACGCGAGGCGCCAATCCGTGACGCGGGCACTGTAAGCGTTGCGTCACCGTTCACCGTGGGGGGGCGGGGCCTCAGCTACGTCACGTCGTGTACAGTGGCACATTAATATTGACACTTTTACTCGTGTTTATGTGCCTCGTTATTAAAGGTGAGTTTAATAATAATCATGCTGCTGCTACACAATGTGTGCATTGATATATACGTACAGTTTATGTGTTTAAACGCGATTGTAGTTTATGGGCCCTTGAGGGATTTTTCGCCTCGTGTGAGGTTTTTATGCGCAACCTTAATTATTGCGCTTTTGTTAATCGTTAACATTTGGTCAGGAATAATGCACTTAAGATAAATGTTCTGGCGACGATATTTTGCAAAACAGACGATGGCAAAATTTCGATTTAAAGCTTTCGTGACTGCAAGGATTCATCTTCTTTGGTTCTTTCGGTAAAGTCACGTAGAATGAGAATAAAATAATAAATTGATAAAATAACACAATATTCTCACGACGTTTCGGCCACAACACAAGCGGCCTTCATCAGGTGAAGGGGACGAGACTGTCTGATGAAGGCCACTTGTGTTGTGGCCGAAACGTCGTGAGAATATTATTATTTTATTTTATCAATTTATTATTTTATCTTATTCTACGTGACTTTACCGAAATAACCAAAGAAGATGGCAAAATTGTGTATATATTGTGCGATATGTGCCACTGAAACGGCAAGAAGTCAATAACAATGACTCGTGTTGAGTGTTTAATATGCAAGCAATGGGCCCACCACAGGTTCGTTAATGTTATAATGGAAGCAGTGAAATTAATTAAAATCTTTTGCTCTGCCATTTGATTTTAAATTACGACTCTTCAATGAGCTTTGGTTGTAGTAAGCAATATTTGAATTTGTTTATACGACCTGTATTCTCTTACAACATGTTTTATATTCCTAAGCATTAAATGTGTACTAAAGATTCAGACTAATTGTAAATCTAATGGGACCACTTTAATCGATGTCCGTTAATATATGTAGGCGTGGTAAGGTTTCGAGACGCACTCGGCGATGCGTGAAACGCAGTCCGTGTCCTTCCTCGTCCATTTGTCTTCATTCCAACGTCAACTTTGTTCTGCCGGTCTCTCTCATTAAGGCCGCATGGCCACACTGTGTCTCTTAGTTCTTGCAAGCTAAGCTGGAGTCAGTCTCTCTCATTATGGCCACACTGTGTCTCCTAGTTCTTGCAAGCTAAGCTGGAGTCAGTCTCTCTCATTAAGGCCACATGGCCACACTGTCTCTTAGTTCTTGCAAGCTAAGCTGGAGTCAGTCCCTCTCATTAAGGCCACATGGCCACACTGTGTCTCTTAGTTCTTGCAAGCTAAGCTGGAGTCGGTCTCTCTCATTAAGGCCACATGGCCACACTGTGTCTCTTAGTTCTTGCAAGCTAAGCTGGAGTGAGTCTCATTAAGGCCACATGGCCACACTGTGTCTCCTAGTTCTTGCAAGCTAAGCTGGAGTCAGTCTCTCTCATTAAGGCCACATGGCCACACTATGTCTCTTAGTTCTTGCAAGCTAAGGTGGAGTCAGTCTCTCTCATTAAGGCCACATGGCCACACTATGTCTCTTAGTTCTTGCAAGCTAAGCTGGAGTGAGTCTCTCTCATTAAGGCCACATGGCCACACTGTCTCCTAGTTCTTGCAAGCTAAGCTGGAGTCAGTCTCTCTCATTAAGGCCACATGGCCACACTATGTCTCTTAGTTCTTGCAAGCTAAGGTGGAGTCAGTCTCTCTCATTAAGGCCACATGGCCACACTATGTCTCTTAGTTCTTGCAAGCTAAGCTGGAGTGAGTCTCTCTCATTAAGGCCACATGGCCACACTGTGTCTCCTAGTTCTTGCAAGCTAAGCTGGAGTCAGTCTCTTTTCGACATATGTCCCACCAAATTCTGTAATAATAATGTTCCAGTTTCTCTATATGTTTTTAAATGTAGATTTAAATAAATCTACATTTAAAAATCCACAAATCTGGCTGCCTCCTGATGACGCTGGTTGTAATTACTGGCGAAACGTCGTACTCAGATTGTTAATGTTGTGGCTTTGCTCTCTAACACACAGCCGGTGTGCTGTACTAGTAACGAATTGGCATGTTCTGTTTAAGTGACAAACCTTACTAATTGGCTGTTTCGGGTGGTGGTGGGTTTTCCGACATTTTTATATTTACGTGATCTTACCTAAAAAACCTGTATTATGTAAAAATACATTTATTTTCCTCCTTTCTTTTTGGACAGTTTCAAATCTCTAACGTCTTTCAAATTGTTCTGATGTACAGTGCTACATTTCAAATTACTGTCATGTTTGCAACGGGTTGTTTAAAATATATTTAAATGGTGTAGATTCATGTTTAAACTCGCTTCGAATCTGCATTCATCATTTTCTTCTTAAGCAGTCCGTAACCACAATTGGTGCATCGATGCATGACCCATTTGATTATTGTTTGTTGGTCTTAATTTATCAATTAAAATGTTGAGTGTGCCAAATCCTAAAGAGTGGCGTTTGAGTCGACCTTATTTATTTTATATTCACATCTGAAACGCCTGTGCACATGAATGTAACCCAGTTACACACTCTCCTACTTGTTCATCAACCCTCTTCGTGGTGTAGATTTGATGGCTTGTATAGCAACCATAAACAAACACAACAAGTCCGGGTGACTCATGATCCATGACTCACGATGCCAGTGGGCCAGGTTTCACTCTCAACTCTCTACCTGTGTGGCATGAATAAAACGCACCTGTAAATTTGACCTGAAATGATTGCACAACAATTGCCCCGCCTTCATGCGATGTTTATCCTCCACTGTTTATCTGGCTTTGACCTGAATTATATAACAGTGCGGCTCTGCAACTGCTGTAGAGTCACATTGGTATAAACACATTTTACAATATGAACAGCGCATTGAAAACGCGTACTATTTTATGTATTGTTTAACAAGTGTGTTCACAAATCCACACTGAGAAACACGATGATTGGCAGAGGGGAGTAAATTATGTTTTCGATAGTGTATTTAAATAGAGCTACTGTAGGTAAGTAGTTTTCATTTTTAAAGGCATAGTTTAACAAGACAACACTTGCCACCATCCTTCAAACCCATTGGTGAAAAAGACCACAGTTTATGTTTACATTATAATATGTTTACATTATATATAATATATAATATAATGTTTATATTATAATATAATGTTTACATTATATATAATATAATGTTTATATATAATATAATGTTTACATTATAATACAATGTTTACATTATATATAATATAATGTTTATGCAAGAGCCGGGGACTTATGGGACCCCGGGGTCCCACCATAAGGTTCATATGAATGGTTACCTAATAACTTTTGAAACACGGTAATCACTGTGAAGTGCAGTTTCCAATTCTTATTGTTGACTCAATCTCTCTGGCCTTTCTATGCAATATGAAGAAGGGTCATTGCCCAAAACGTCGCTTATCGGATGTTTTCCCTTTTTCAAGGCCCCAGTCCTACTGATGCATGAATTTGTTTGGTATTTGAAATGATACGAAGGCTCAGCAAGTGATTCCTTGCAGACATAAACAGAAGCGATACGCGCCACCCCAGCCACCCATGTCGCGAATCAATCGATTATCGCGATTGAGGGCTCGTGAATAAATTCTAGATTCAACGCCTTGTTTTAAAACGTGAACACAGCCGGCTCTAGTGACTGGAGTGGGTGGGTGTTGGACAATGTGAAACAATGACACGCAACGTATACAAATCTAAAACATAAATTCTTACGCACGCGATCCGGTGTGCATATCGCGATCTTCAGGATGAATGATCACGTCCGAATCAATGCGTCGTCGTTGCTCCCCTAGCATGCGCTCTGCGTAACCCGCTCGTGTTGTTGTTGTTGTTGTTTGCGGCAGAGTTTAGGACCTTCGTGGCCAAGAGCCGCAGCTCCCGAGGCAAAGGAGTGATGGCACGCTTCAAGGTGCCGGACTTGCTGAAGCATCTCATGGAACGATACGGGGCTCCGGATATTCACGATCTGGGCATCCGTATCACCAGCATACCTCTGGGCATTTCCGTACGTGCCGTGCCTGCGTGTACGAGCGTGTGTGTGTGTGTGTACGTGTGTATGCATTGCGTCGCTTGTTGACTGCGAATTGTATTATTATTGGATGCCTCAAGTTATACTCTTTGGTTCTTTCGGTAAAGTCACGTAGGTATAAAATAATATAAATCACGACGTTTCGGGCGCGACACAAGCGTCCGTCATCAGGTGATAAAGCCTTGGTGTGCTGCTGAGGCAGACTGTTTTAAATAGTTTGAAATGTGTGTAGCCCATGGGTCATAAAGAAGTGGCCAGGGCTAGTGATGTTAACGTGAGAAATTAGCGTGTAACTGTAAGGTAGGAAAGCGGCCTCCTCCTCGATTTTACGTGACTTTACCGAAAGAACCAAAGAGTCTGGATTCCTGCAGTCACGAAAGCTTCAAATCAAGATTGCCTCAAGTATGTATTGTTGTTGCCCTTGAGGGGGTTTACTTTCTGAATTAAATGCGTTCTGGAATTGCTGACACACAACCACAACGTACGTGTCGCTGTGTTCACACCTGAGAGTGACACTGCATCAGCCTTTTACCAATATTCCCCCGCCCCTGCGTTTGCCTTACACGGCCACAATGCTGAGCTATCCTCAGTTGCTCAGGCACACAAGTTTCACACCTGTCTCCCTGTCAAGTGAATGTGGTGTATCCTTTTGTCATGCAGTCTGAGACAGACTTCCAACACGTCTTCAGTTTTGTGGGTGCAGTGCTGCGACAAGAGCACTGAAATAACTGCTCGTGTAAGTACATCATGTTAATATATATCGTATTGAAGGCTGAGGCCTATTTTACTGTACCGCTCCTTACAGAAATCTTCTTTCCCGAGTGGTTGTGCATTTGTCGCTTGTTTCAGAGGTTCGCGATTTGATCCCAGGAGTCGCCCTAGTTAATATTGCGGGTGTATTATCCAAAACTGCATTTCTATATTCTTCACAAATAATGTAAAAAAAAAATCCCGTGTTGTTATTAATGAATGAGGAGGACATGTGTGCCGGCATCAGAATCAAAATTTGCAAATCTAAACAAGTACTCAGAAATGACTGGATTGGGTAAAACCACATGTATATATGTTGAACTTCTTTCGCACTGTACGTAGCCAACTGTACCAATCAGAGGTGGGGAGGACAACAAACTGAACACAAAAAGCAGTTCTAAAGAAATTGTTTTCAATCTAGATTTTAAAGTGCAAAGCTCCAATGGCTTCCTAATATCGGAAGGAAGAGCATTCCAGTTGGCCGCAGAAGCCCATCTGAAAGCGAGTGATGCGGTGCCTGTCTTTGTTCGATGGCTTGCCAAAAGCCACTGCTGCTAGGATGATCCACCAATCCCATCTCTCGATTGCAATCGTGCATTAGCAGCACACCTTGCATTCGCTGTTGAACCACTCGTCCATCACGTGTTCCATCATCGCAACTACAGCACTGCCCTGCACCTGTGGCCGCCACAGTTGCTAACATTGTGTTGTTTGTTTAGGTGATCGGCAAGGCCCAGAAAGGCGAGCGGGAGGCGATGGACCGTGGGCTGGCTCGCATCGAGTGTGACATCAAGCAGGAGGTGGAGGGCCGGCCACACAAGATCAAGAAATACCTGTTGGAGTCGTTCCCCTTGCCAGGGACGAGCGCCGATCTTCGCCGACAGTTCACGACACAGCCGGCGGCCGAGATGGTGCTGCAGGTCTCCCAGAACGCCGAGGACATCTTTGTGAATAAGCTGAAGAAGGTGGGGGCCATGGCGTCTGGACTTAATGCAACAAAATTACCGTGCGAGAAAGTTCATGCATTTGCTTACATTTGTCAAAGATTTTACATAATACATTTGTCCTCGGAATTATTTAATGAGTGATAATCGCCATACGTTTCAAGTCTGTGGATACTTCCACCATTATCAAAAAACTTTCTCTACCACTGAATTAACTCTCCTCTATAATATTTAGGGCCATCGCTTTCACAAAATTCAGTCACACGTTGAGACAAAAGTAAGGGGGGGCATTGAAATTGGTCGGACATCTATGCATATATCACCCTCTATTTGTCCCAACAGAGTGCAATGGCTGCACGTGGTTTGGGTCCTTTGTTGTTTCCACCAACAGTGTGTGCAGGACTTCCTGGGGCAGGTGAAAGGGGACACGCTGGCCCGGAAGCTGTTTCAGTTGGCCCTGTGCTGTGGCTCCCTCGAGACTCCTCGCGACCTCGTGGTCAAGGAGAAACCGGCCGCGTTTCTCGGCAACATCAGCACTCCCGACACCAGACCGCCGCTTCTTCCGTGGAGTAAGGAGACAAATTTTCACATACATTAGACTCTCGATTATCCGCGCTAATTACGGGGAAGATGGCTGCAGATGATAAAAAATCTCGGATGATCCAAAGATATCTATTTTCTGCGGATCTCTATGCCACAAACTAACGATCAACCGATCGATGCACGTGGTCGGTGATAACACTTTCCTGCTCCCGAGCAGAAGACTCGGCCCTCTAAGTGGATAGCAGAGCCACGCCAATCACCATCAATCAAACTCCACCCACTGTTGTAAAGATATGCAACTACTGTACTGTCGAGGTGATCACGTAGATTTCGGATTCATGGGCGCACATATTTGCTCGATATAAGCACGTGACTTGTAACAAACATTTCCAAGAATTACAATGTATAACTATTTTTAGATTATTAATTTGGGCCTAAGGGAAAATCCGTGAGTTATTAATAAGTAAAAATCTCATGTGCGTGGTTAATCCGCAAATCAGATAAACCGCACACGGATAATCAAGAGTCTACTGGATTGCACGCGCGCTGAATTGTCGTAGCTTCTCTAAACACCTTATTTCACATCTCGTCTCGATTATTACTAATGCATTAGTAAGAGTTTGGCATATCACGACGCATCAGTTTGTCAAATTTACGTCGAGATGACCCGGGTGGCTGAGAGAGATTAGCATTGAGCTGGAAACGCTGAGATCCTGGGTTCGAATCTGGGTAACCACCTGTGATTAAACTTGCTTTTGTCAAGTGCAGCCAGTTGAAGGTCTCAGCTCGGTCATTAATGACTGTCAAAAAAAGCCAAAATTTACTAAATAAATGGCTATGCACTTAATTTGACCAAGTCCAATATCGGCTCAACAGAGTGGGTGGGAATGTGCTTCCCTTTACTCTGTGGACCAGAGGTCACTAGAAGCAATGTCAGAGGTAGCTTTGTGATGTTCTCTTCTGCGGGCCATTCTCCAATAGGACGGGTTCCGCTGCTCCGTGAGAGATCCGAGTGGATACTCCGTCTCATGACACGATATCGAAAGCACAATCTGAATAAAATGTAGTTTCTTGTATTGTACATAGGGGGTCAGACCACGGAGGACCTTCAGAATGTTGAGTGTGATCTTGAAATTAATCCTGGACTGGTTCGGGGGATAGTTGAACAATTCGAATATTGGGGCGATATCGTCTTGCATACGGGTGTGAGAAGTTTGCCAGTGGTTTTTTTACTCCATCTAGATTTTTGGGTTAGATCATGTAAACATGCACTCAATAATACGCGTTAATATGCACTATTTACGTGACCTAACCCAAAAATCTCAATTATGGATAATATTGGTCGCGAAGGCCTTCGTGTTAAACTTGTTTTTTGAGTCATCTGGAGAGTGATGATGAAACTTATCGGGAGGCCGTAGATGAGACGTGGGGGTGGGGGGGCAGAGAGAGAGTTGCAGTTGTTGAGTCTATTGGAGCGAGTTACAGCATCGTTGTCCTCTCCTACAATGGCATTGCTTCTCTCCTTCGCAGAGGCGGTAGCCGAGCATCTGGTCCGTCTGCTGAGCCACGCAAGTAAGATGGCAAAGCCCCTGGGCCTACCCGCGCTGTCACGCGTGGAGAAGCAGCTTGCCGAGCTTTTGACTCGCGCGACCTCCCCAGCCTGGGCCTCGGCTCCTTCTTGGACATCCTCCATCGCAACGCCCAGGTGCGTACGTGGCGTGCGTGAGCCCACCCGCCTCCAGCTGGTAAGAGGCAGTACAGCAAGTAGGTGTACGACACTGCCCGTGCAAAGTTTGAGTGTACTTATCGCCTCCGAGTGGCGCTCAATGTTAAGTTTGTTTTCAAAATTGTGCGCGGTAATATTAGTTTATTATTACGAACTTAAAACTCATTTGTCGATAACACAAATACGTTTAAGCGTTATGTAATCACTGCCAATGCAGAGCACAACAAAGTGTCACGTAAGATGCATGGGTTTTTTCTTGTCACTCTTAAAAAATATCTGTGAATTTGGCAAACATCCCAAAGGTAGATATTGAAAATCACTGTTAAAATTGAGTGTACAGCGGTGACATTCAGATAAAATATATGATAACACTATATATGCAAAGTGGACGGGTGGCTCAGAGATCAAAGCGGTGATTTGGCAATAATGAGATTCTGGGCTTGAATCTGGATTTTGACCGCTTGGGTTGAAACCGAGGTCTCAAGTCTTATCAAGTCGATCGTCCGAGCCCTGTCACCAGCGACTGCACAAATTTACAGTCTCATTAAACTTGGGTTTTGCACTTCATTTTCCTAATTCCATCTCTGAGAATAACAATTTCAGCTTGACTCTCGTGCGCCACACAATCTCATAACACAGCTAATGTGAAAGTGTTGGCTCCTATTGTGTACAAGATAAAAGGCCACCCACCGCATTTTATGACACAGGGCCTGCACGGCTATGCGAGATTTACGAATGGATGATTTATTTGTCTCTTGACATTACGCCGATAGCGCATTTGGAAAACTAAAATTGAGAACGAATTTTGTGTTAATTTGCAAACTTAAATCTGTATTATTTAATCAGTTTTCGTGCACTGCATTGTGAGATGCAGCTCCATGCGTATCGTTTAGCTTTAAGCCGGTGTTTGCCTTGCGGTCGCCTCGGTGTCAACCAACTGATGTTGACGGATTTGTTGTGTCTGTGGTAGCTGTTGGAGGAGACTGGGGTTGTGATCTCTGTCCTGGGTGGATCTGGAGCCACAGCGGGAAGCTTCTGCCCAAAGCGCGACGAGCTGCTGGAGTTCATCCACCAGTGCGGCAGCCTCGACACCGCAGCGGTGAGACACGGGGCCCCAGTAGGGGCCACAGGGGTGGCTCAGAGATGGGGATAAGGATTTGGAGATATAGGGCGCTCACGTAAATAAACTCTTCAACTCAAAGCGCCTTACAGCAACGTCTCATCTCAAGCATTCCATTGCTCTGCGGCAGTCTACCCGAGGGGACCCCCCCCCCCCAATGGCAGCTGTTCCTATTTGGCACGTGGTGCACGCACTACTGGCCTGTGAATGGACATGTCTGCCATTTGGGAGCGATGTTTGAGTTTCCTACATGGTTTTTTCCCCGATAAAGTAATTTGCAAGTACTTGATCTGATTTGGCAAATTTGCAACATGATGCGGTTACACGTGGCCAATTCAATTTTTTTAATACAGCGTCACAGGATTATTATCATACATTGTGAAACAGATCTCTTTGTTTGTGGTGAATAAACTGGCAACATTAACCAGGGCGGATGCTGGGCTTGAACCGAGAACCACCACTCGGCCATGTTTCCATAAATTTGTGCAGTCACATTAACGCTGTTCACGTCGTACGCAATGGACACTTTATTATTAGCACCACCTCTGGACCTGTTTGGCCCCTGGTCCATCTTGAGTGGTCTTGTAAGGGCGACGTATTACAGTTTGATTTTATATCGGCACAGCAACTAGCCAATGGAAAACCACCCGTTCCGTGGGGGTGCTACGCGCTGGCACGGATCGGATGCGCCAGTGGAAAAGGGCTGCTAGCAACTCGGCCGCCTCCAAACGAAAGAGAGAGGGTTCCAGGTCTCTGTTGTTGGCTGTGTGCTCTGCAGCTGCCGGCCGTGGACTGCGCTGTGGGGCAGCACTACGGCGTGCATTCCTGCCGCAACCTTGGGCACGGCCCCGTGGCCAACCTGGTAAAACTGGCGCAGAAGGCCAAGCCCGTTGGCAGCAGCGGCGGTGCCCATCGGTGCGCCGTCTTGTACGAGGAGACGGCGCTGTGTGCTCGCGACTCGAGGTTTGGCAGTCCCCTCCAAAGTGCCCTCCTCCTCACCCCTCTGCTCACCTCGTGATCTGCCTGACTGCCACGGGTCGCTCCTCAAAATTGTTGAGTCGGCGACAGACGCTTGGGGTTCTTTAATCTTTCACATCAAAGGGTCAGTGAGCCACACCAATATGCCATTGGTAATGTAACTTAAGGATTCAATGTTCAAGGCAAGTGATTGTCGAGACAAACTGATGATTGTGTGTGTTACACCCCTCTGGCAGTCCACTGCCTGATGAAGGCCTCGCCACGTTGCTTTGGTCATGGGGGTTGTTGCACCAAACTTTACCACGCTTGGTGAGGGGGGCGGGGATTAGGTTCAGGACTTGTTCAGATATCAGTCACCACTGACGTTAGCCATGGCTAGGAATCCAACTCGGATCGCCGCGTTAGTATCGCAGTGCACCAAACATTGCAGCAGTACTTCAGAAATCATTCCGAAGTTGCTTGATATTGCACACAGTTTGAATAAACCATCATTACTTCAGGAAATATATTTTTAATTAAAATTTAACTTTGTACATGCTGTGATCGTAATAAAGAGTTGTGCTAGTTAGTAGTAACAGCGCGATACATCGGTTAACTCGATTAATATTTATTATTAAGCTGACAATTCATGTATTGAATTGCACGTGTAAGAATCAACTTCTAAAAAATTGTATCCCTTTTTATTTTAATAGTTTCACATTGCCACTGCAGAGAGTCGACATGATCAGTGTAAGTTCAAAAGAACTGACACACCTTGTGAAAAATCCAACGCAGAAGATCCCTGGGCTTGATATTCCACGAAGATCATGGTCCCCCTAAACCGCATCTGCACAAACCATGGCAGATGCGGATACCTGATGCACAAATGGAAAATTTTAAACTCTCCAGTGTTTGACTGTGGTCATCCAGAACAGATCGTACAACGTGAAACGACGCAATAGAAAATTAAAGTCAAGCCACAGTGCGATTGTGACCATCCAACCCAAGCTATTCACGATATTGTGAACCACAGTCGTTTGTGCTCCTTCAACGGAGTAGTTTTAGTTTAGTTTAGTTTTCATTTATTTGGTATAGCCCTGTGAGCCATTCGGCTCTTGAATCGGGTGCAACCTCAACAAACAAAAAAGACAAAAACATGACCAAGAAAACATCTTAAAGTGACTTTGTGCATGTGCAAACAGAAAATCCAGGAAAAAACGTCAAAATATTCCTGATATAGCACCGTACACCAACGCTGTGTGCAAAAATCCGAGTGGGATGCAAGACAAACAACAACAAGAAAACTTAGATTAAGGCCATCAGTCTAACTCCGTACTACAATAAACAAAAACATGGACAAACCAAAAAACTTTTAGAAATCACCAAAATAAAGCTATACATGCAATGTAACAGTGATCGTAGGAACTGTGACCGAATTTTTAACAATAAACTACATAAATAACATGTATCACCAAACCCTAGAGCCACAGCTGGCTGCATGAGTCACTCCACAAACAACAGGAGGAGCAGGAATTGTAACCCTACATGAAGCCCTCTCGTCGTGACCAGGAGACCTCGGACATTGGCTTATGGCTCCTGAACATGTTGCCCTCATGCGCACGAATAGAATAGCTCAGGGGTTGGCAATCTGCGTCTCCCGGTGCCGCATGCTGCTCTTTAAAGACTGTTTGGTGATGTTTATGAAGGACCACTGTCTCGTATTCACCACAGTGCATTGCGCCTCTTGAAATATTGAGTTGAGTAATCCCGGTAGTTGAGAAACTAAGGTAGTTGAGTACCCCGGGAACACGCTGTGGTTCGTGTCGCGTTAATAGCTCCGTACCGTGCCGTGTAACTCACTAAGCAGCCGATTGCTCGCGTGCAGTGGTAGTGCCGTGTTCATTGATAACACTGCACACTCCGTGCAGCGTTGTGTGAGGATGGCTCACTAATTGAAAGGGGAGTCGTAGCTATCGCACTGTGGGGTGGTCATCGCCCTCCTCCCCCTGGGCATGTGCCGTGTGTGTTGTGTGCGTCGTGAGTCGTGGCGATGTAAACCCGGGGTAGCTCCTCTCTCCGTCTCTTCGTTTGTTGCTGTCCCGGCGAAGCTCGAGTTGGTGAGCGCAACGCGTGGCAGATCCGGCTTCACCCGTTCCCACTCCTCCCAGTCAGCGACTCCCAAACCCCCACTCAATAATCGCAGATCACTACCCAGGTCCTTATCAACCAAATGATTTTTAACTAAACTATTTTTTGTATTCTTAACAATGTATCCACAGTTCAGTTTTTAAGTACAATTTTACCGGCGCACTGTATGTTTTCCTGGTGTGGACTGTGGCTGTTTTTGCTATTGTTTTACTGCCTTTTTCAAGCTTGGAAATGTATGTATGAATGAAATTGGAACTTATATACTTCATTTATTTACTAATTGACAAACTATTTATATTTTACCAGGTAAGGCCCACTGAGCATATATAGCAGTTTTTCAGAAGCGACCTGGCCATCGCAAATGATAGCTCAACGAAGTGGCTTATCGTCACGTGGACATTTATAGCAGACAAATATACAGCATGCGTCAGGGTTGGGATGTAACCCACGACCTCCTGCGTACCAGGGGAGGTAGTTAACATCTCCCAGTCACCGTGGTGCCCTGTGGTCACGTGAGGCCTTCCACTTCTGAATGGCTTGCGATGCATATTTGAACATTACTGCAAGCGTCTTAGCCTCGTTCATTCGGTATTCGAGGGGAATATTGCCATTTAGTAACGCTGTTTCAAATATCGCGCATTGAACTTTCGATTTTAATTTGCAATGTAATTGAGGGACTGTGCGTTGTCTTGTCGTGGTCTGGTGCTGTTGTTGTGTTGCTGCCTTGCCCAAACTTGCATTTGTTGACAAATCGGCAGGAATCTATGTACTTTGTATTTTTAGCAACATGCTTACATTTTCTCCATCTTGCCTCTCATATCGTTTTTGTACATACCTCGCTGACCCGCCCCTACTGGACATATGTGAAAAGAGCTTCATAGCTCATTGGATTCCTCCAGGATGAAAAAAAGATTCTGATTAATCAGTGGCACTGCCAACAGCCTACATCCACACACGACCAATCACCCCTTGTAATGCCATACACATGGTTCTTTCCCATAGACATGTAATTCTGCAAATGTGCAGAAATGTCTGCCGTATGCGAATTACTCCAGACAATTCTTAGTTTTTTCGGTAAAGTCACGTTGAAGGGAAACAACAAAATAATAAAATATATATAAAACAATAAAAAATTCTCACGACGTTTCGACCATAACTCAAACGGTCATGTATATTATATTATTATTTTGTTGTTTCCTTCAACGTGACTTTACCGAAAAAACTAAGAATATGAATTACTGCAGTCACGAAAGCTTTAAATCAAAATTTACTCCAGACAAGTTTAGAGTATTAAACGTGACCTGTTGTGACTCGTCTAATGTGTATCGCGTGGTCGTCAGCACAGAAATATGCGTCTGGTAACGTCCTAATGGACCAAACATCGTAAAAAGGAGGCTGGGTCTGCGTTGTTCAGTGACCACCATATACAGGGACTCTTCTACTTACGGACGAGTTAGGATCCAGAAGTCTGTTCGTAAGTCCAACTTTACTCCTGTCGATTCCAAACATGTTGTACGGCGTGTACACTAAACACAGGGAATGGCTTTAAGAGTTGTATAATCTCCTGTAGACGTAGACGCCACTGGTTCTTCACGTTGTGTAGATGTAGATGCCACCACCACCATCTATTGCGTGGCGGTTGAACTTATGAATCTCGGTACAAACAGGCAACTGGACATATGGACAGGTTTCTTTGTATCTCTGAGACTTTCTAAGTTGAATGTTTTTTAAGTGAAGGAGTCCCCATAAATATTTTTGAGGACCACTGGGATCTTTAGTTTAAACCGTGAGTCTTGGAGTCATTGGACCAGAAAGAAGCGAGATAAAAACGACAGTAACATTGAAAAATATGTACACAGGGCAGGGAGGGCCCAGCCGCATGACAGGATTTATTCAGCGCTATCGTCACGGTAACAAAAACAGTGCTCCCGAATGAATCGCAGAATCCCCCGAATATTCCGCCTCAGGCGGGAGAATCTCCGTCCAGACCCGCGTGACGCCTTTGGCCCAATCTTGTCGACGGCATCATCATCATCCTCCTCGTTGTTGTTGTTGCCTGGTTGGAGAGCAGGGCCCCGCCTGGCAAATGGACGCACGCGCCATCGTTTGCACGGTCGGCTACGGTTAGCACGATCGGCTACGTACGCGTTCAAAATTATTTCAACGTACAGACATGCGTGTATCTATAATGCCACCGTCTGCCCCATCGTGCATTCTCGGCTGTGCTTACACTGGTTGCTGCAGTGCACCTCACATGTGTCCGGCCGCTCAAATGCGAGGTAGGAGGATGCCACACATCTCTCACTATGGCCAGTAGCGGAATGCTACATTCCTATAACAGGAGCCAATGGTGGTGTATAATAGGATCACCGCTGTTGACTTCCCACAACATGGGATTCATTATTTGACTATAGCTCGGGTTGATAAATAAGCTGTTAACCTTCTTGACCTGGATTTTGAACTCGCAAGCGTACAGTGATCGTGGAGTGCTCTAACCGCAGCACCTCCAAGTGGGATGCAGTGCAATTCATATATTTATAATTAAGATATATATTTTTACTAGGAATGCATTTAGCTGCAGATTGGTGGAGATGAGGTTAGGGATAAGATATTACATCCTGTGGAGCCCTGGGATATTTACATCTTCAAGTGAGATGAACTAAAGAGGTGAATGCCATTACAGAATCCTCATTTCACAACTCCTCATGAAACAGATTCCCCGTTCTTACAATACAGAACTTGTCTCATCTGATACAGAACCCAAATCTCATGTGTCCTCAATATTTTTTACTTCTTCTCAATCGTGAATACTACATTGTGGGAATTAACAGTGGTTGTAATATAAATAGACTTGCCCTTGCTATAGGAATGTGTAATTTACTCAAATAACTAATTTATGATGATGATGATGGTGTTTGCTATATGCTAATTTATATCAGGAGACACTTTGTCTGAATGACCTCCCCAATACACATTTTTCTCAAGGTGCACTTCTGCCTGGAGACTCACTCTTGTCTCGTGGCCGACTCCATCTCCTCCTCCTCCGCGATGACGTCATTGGTGCCACCACTTTGGGGAATTTTTCAGACAGGCGTGTTACCGCACAGTCACCTGCTGACTCCACTCCCCACTCCGACTCCATTCCCCAATCAGAGTTTGAAGCCCACTCGCTCACAGAAACTGAGCCTGCAGTATTCTGATTTGTCCAAGTGGACTCCGAAGTCTGCTCGCTTGCTGCAGGGACTTGGAAATCTCCCTCACAGAGACAGGGGATTGCCGAGAGGCTGCAGGCCACCATCGGCTCCATTTCCTCTTCAACGATGACGTCATTGGTGCTGTCACGTTGATCGAAGAGTTTTTCAGACATTCGTGTTACCGCACAGTCACCTGCCGACTCCACTCCCCACTCCGACTCCATTCCCCAATCAGAGTTTGAAGCCCACTCGCTCCCAGAAACTGAGCCTGCAGTATTCTGATTTGACCAAGTGGACTCCGAAGTCTGCTCGCTTGCAGCAGGGACTTGGCAATCTCCCTGGCTGAGACGGGGGACTGCCGAGAGGCTGCAGGCCGCCACCGGCTCCGTGTCCATGGCTGGGCAAGGCGGGAAGTTCGCTTGCGGTGGCACGGTCCTGCCGCCCAACAATAATGGGTGGTTGAGGGCCTCCGTGGGTGTGAGGCGACGTTGGGGATCCCACCTGCCAAGGAGGCAAACGGAGGGAGTCAGGTGCCTGTTGCATTCTAAAATCGCTTCATTGAATCGTGGTCTGGGGTGAAATGCGCAATTCTATCCTCAACACTTTTGTCAGAAACGATATTTATTTTAAAAAGCGACGAGATGAAGAAACGATGCCCCGGTGTGACACAAAACTTTGCAGTCCTAGCCCAAACGACACGTGAGGTCTAAGATCGTTTCCAGTAATGTTGATGGTAGACGCAAAGTGATTTATATTTAATTATTTGTACGAGGTGAAATGTAGACAATAGTAACAAGTCTCTTACTGAAGGCACCCGCGGAGAAAATTGATGAACTTTTGATTGCGGGTTCCCAGAACCGCCTTCAAAGACACGGAGCACGGGACGATCCGTTTCCCGTTGACGACGGGGCGATTCTTTTTGTCTGTTTATTGGAGAGAGAAAAAGAGAGAAACACTGAATTAGTTGTGGCGATCAGTGCAATGCGGCGGCGGTCCTTAACCCTCCAATTGCTATGTTTGCAAATATGATTCCATGTTGGCGGTCGACTACAGCCTGTCATCCCTCCAGGGTCGATAAAATTTGTAACCGTTTGTGAGACGTTTGCAGTAGTCGTGTGGAAAGGATGGCTTCTAAGCGTTAAAGTGAAATTCCCACTCTCAACTCTGGGCCACCGGAGGAGACGAGAACCTCCTGATACTTGTTTGAGCAAGGAGACACTTTGATGTTTATTTTAGTATTATATTATTATTTGCATCACTTGGAGAGGATGGTAATTTGTTGTACAAGCGTGCTTTTAAGCATAATATATTTCTCAATCAAGGACCCAGAGTTTGTGTGGAGGGTTGTTCTCTGTGGTTGTTTTGTACTATGGTAGAACTGTTCTATGCTGATTTAGGATACCGTCGCATCTGCCACACAATTTTTAAAAATTGTGCTAAGTCATGCTGAAATTAAAAAAAACGGCCACTCATCTTTATTAAAAATGTGATGGCCAGAATTCCATGTAATTAATACACACGTCCTCTGTTGGATTGCAAATCCCTATGGGTTTTCCAAATATACTAAGCTACCTAAACATAACCGTTCCTTTTAAAGTATTTTTTTCATAAGACTCCTTACTGTCGCACTAATTCAACACGTACTGACAAGTACGTTGCCAAGACCGTTGTGACTTTTAAACCCAAATAAAGCACAGTTCATTTTTAAATTACGCGAAGCAGTTTCCATGCCTTTCTATTCAAGCACAGAGCACGAGACACGCGGCTGCACGGCCACGACTCTCCGGGCAGTGACAGCAGCAGCAGCAGCAACAGCTACGAACTCCAACACCACCACCTCACCACCCCCCCTGTCCACTCACCAAAGGAGATAATGTTGTGGGTCGAGGCGTCAATCATGGCTTTGGGTGGGAGCCCCAACATCTGAAACCAAGATCACAAGAGGGATGAGTTGGATGAGGTCCGTCGCTCGAGTGAACAGAGCGTACATACGCTGCACTTTGTCTCATTGAAACGTCGATGTACAATGAACTTTGCCTGCTCTTGTACATACTGTTTGCAGATATTTATCTCTATCATCAGGCAAAGCATACATATTTGGTCTTTAATTGACGACGCGGTTACTACGTGCGGCTTCGTTGCTCTCCAACACAGGCTGTGAAAGCCTCGGGGATTAACAACAAACCACAATAATCATAACAATAGTAATCATTCCGAAGGACATCAGCCTGACGCTCTGATTCTCTGGTATTACCGATGAACCCGAAATCTCTCTTTACTTCTTTACTCATGCAAATGGTGCGTGATCACGCAGTGAACACGTCCACTCCTCTCACGTGTACCGGCAGCTGAGCGACATTTTTTGACCAGTGAAAGGCCCAGAGGATGACGACAGCCCTGCACGTAACCAGCTTTGTCGCATGAGCCATCGCACAGCGGGTCTGTATGCTGGTGGATCGTCGTGCGCCATCAGTCATAACCAACCCCCTGCTGCTGCTGCTGTTGTTGTTTATCGTGGACTCCATCGTTGGTTCAAATTCGAATTAAACCCTCCCTCCTCCTTTATATGGCGCAGTTGGAACGGTCCCATGGGAAATATGACGCCCGGTTTGGTGGTGCCGTATCAGGCTCGAGGTTTGTTACGATAAAAATTATAGAATTCATCAGTATGTATATATTATAATAATTAATATTTGTAAGGCACATTTAATCCGAGGATCCCAATGCACCCCGTGTATGGAAAGCAGGGAAATGAGACGACCAAAACGAGGAAATGAGACGACCAAAACTATGGGGAATAGGCCATTTTACCGAGGTGAGTTTTCATGGCGAGATTTAAATAGCTTTAAAAATTCTGTCTTGTTATCAGAGGCCAACGTGTTCCATAGTCTCGGAGCTGCACTGGCAAAAAGCCCGATCGCCCCCAGGAATTGAGACTTGACCTCAGAAAACTGAGTAGGAGATCAGAAGATCTCAAGGACCTCATTGGTGTACATGAGTGGATCAGCTCCTGTAAGTATTGTGGGGCTAACCCACTGACAGCCTTGTAGCTCAACAGCAGGACCTTATAACCAACTGGATATATATGCAATGGTGTTTTCCTACGCGTCAGATACCTGGATGAGATAGCCGATGTGGTCTTCCGAGCTTGTCTTGAAGAGCGGGTTCCCGAGGAGCATCTCGGCCACCACACATCCGAGTGACCACATGTCCGCGCTGCATGTGACCGGGAGCCCAAAGTACATTTCGGGGGCCATGTACCACACCGAGCCAAGACACCAAGCTCCTAGCAGCACACGGACAGACAGGTGACCAAACAAGGTGGCACTTGCACATTATTCACCTGTACTTGTGAAGTGCAGAATAGATGAGGGTATGCACACGCAGTCACGTATGGCACGCAAAATGCGCACAATGACAAAGATCGCCCACATAAATGCGTGTATCAGCTGGGTAGCACTTAGAAATTTAAATTATTTTCATTACACTGGTGCCAGCTATCATAGAGTGCAGCTGTCGTGTCGCGAGAGTTCTCTGCGGTGAGTAACAACTTCTTTAAAAGCAACGGCGCTGCGACGCCTCTCTGAATAAAATTAACGCCGAGCCGCTTTGCGCGTTTCAAGATTCAGTGATGAACCGGGGACACCTACCACCACCCTGAAAACGTGCAGACGTCTCGGAACGGGAAAAGGTTAAGTGAGGAATGAGGACAAAGGAACTTAGGGCTGCCATGCGATCTGTACATTTGCAATCGTAAATCACATGTAAATCACACGTAAATCAGCCATCCGCGACGAAAATTCCAATGGGATTGTCTACTGGCTCCAGACTTTCAATACCAGCAATCGATTATGAAAATTGTTACCGGTTTACTGGTTACTGTTTGACAACTACCCTCCTCAAACCTGGGAGGTTGAGAGTTGAAATCCTGGCCAAATGATTGACGAAATGTAACGTTTGAAGGGTATCAGTGTCACTACCACACTTTGTTTAAGCGGTGCTAACCACCACGCCACCACAGCACGAAGACAAAGACCCCCCCATATAGCTTAAACAGGCTTGTAGCGCAGCGTGCTAACCGTTAACACCACCGCTCCCCACAAACACTGTGACACGCACACACACATGCTGCTACACACGTACACACATTCACAGGGCAGCTAGATCACTCACTTGGGCAGGTCTCGCTGATGCTCAGGCCAAAACCTGTGAGCCTGATATTGCCACTGATGTGGTCTTTGACCAAGATGTTTGCCTGCAAAAAAGACAGTGGTTGTCAGTGAAACTCGTGGTGTGTCGGTGAGACTGCGTCTTGTTGAATTGGTTCATGGCGGTTTACTCAAAGATTTCATGTACTCATTTTTGTTGAACACTTAATGCCCTTTGTAAATGTAATCATGCTTGAAGATCTCCCTACCCCATGCCGTGTTAATCAAGGGGGTTGTATGGCCATACCTCACCATGCTGCTCAGGGGGCTGTTGAAGGCAATGGGATCCAGGACCAGTTCAGATATCGCCCAAACCCTGGTTTTAGCCGTGGCCAGAAATCGAATTCGGGTCATTAACCTCTGAGTGCAGTTTGCGAACTACCCCACCACTACTACGCCCATCATTTAGCTTTGGCCTTCGGAATTGTTGCTTAGGGCAGTGGTCGTTGTTTAACGCAAATTAGAAAATATTAAATGTTCCGCGGAGCGTTGGTTGTTGAGAGCAAACAGAGATCCACGTGAAAAGTTGTATTTGTATGCAAGTTTTGGCTATCTGTGTTTATGAAATAGCAAGTCGTGGCATGAGTGTTGTTGCGGTGTAGAATAAGATATCTCGAAATCCTGTTACTAAGGTTTACAAGAGTGTTCTCATATTCTTAGTTCTTTCGGTAAGAAAGAACTAAGAATATGAATTACTGGAGTCACGAAAGCTTTAAATCAAAATTTAAGAGTGCTCTCATTTTCTACAACTGCACGAACTGAGGCACTAACTCCATACTGACGGACAAAAGACGCAGCGGGCTGCTTAGTTTACTAACCGGCTTCAGATCCGCGTGAATGATGTGCATCGCCTTCAGCTTTGCCAGGGCCCGCAGCATCGAGCCCACGTACGGCTTCAATTCCGTCATGTATAAGCCATAGGTCTCGTCCAGCTTCTGGAGGAGGTCTCCGCTGCGTGACGGCACAAAACGTGAACGGTTACAGTTTCTTCCTGCTTGTGACCCATTCCCTGATTGGCCCCTTGAACAGGAGCACACGTGCTTGGCTGAGGCGAAGCCGCACGGAGTAACCATACAGGGTTGCCGCTCAACTCAAAACATAGTCAATGAGGCAGGAAGGCATTATAAACAGTTATGTCTGACCATGGAGCCGCGTACAAATACAATAATTCTAGGGCATTCTGAAAGCCTATGGACATTTATTCTACATCCAAATGATTCATGTGTGTGAACACACGGACGCATCGGTGTTTGGGGGAGCGGTGGTGCAGCGTTTAGCGCGTTGCTCTACAATTCCCGCTCACGGCCAAAACCGGTGACGATTATCTGAACCAATCCTGAGCCTCCCCTAGATCGACTCAGCCTCAAATGAGTACCTGGTGCGGTGTGTAAACATCGCCACTGGGGAGACAAAGGCTGCCGGGCGTGGTGCTGCCCACCCACCCCCTCGTGTGCCTTGCCCGTCTTCATAGGTGCTACTTGCTAACAGCACTTGCCCCAACAATCTTCTCAGGCTATACTGGTTAATCTTTGTCTTTGGATCGGTGTTCACCGGACGCCATGACACTCACCTGATGAGCTCCAGGACGACGCAGTTGTGTCCCCGGAAGGTGAAGTTGTCCAGGAGGGTGACGATGTTGTTGTTGTCAGGGTCCCCCTTGCTCTGCAGGATCTTCATGATCTCCAACTCCAGCTGCTGTCTCTTGTTGTTGATGCTCTGGGGTGGGGGGGGGAGAACGCACGGAATGAGAGTTGTCACCTCGCTCTGAGCATCGCAACACGCAGGGGCGGAGGCAATGCTCATTCATCCTCCATGAGTGGTCCTAAGCCAAGAGTGTGAATCCCACTGGCTGAGGGAGCCATTAAACACACCGTCAACACGCTGTTTGTGTTTAGTTTGTTGCCCTTCCTCTGCACCTCCGATTAGCATGGTCGGTTACATACGGTGCGAAAGAAGTTCAACATTACATACTTACAATGAATGTCAGAATCGGCATGTGTATTTATACTGGAGGAATTTGATGAGCTGCAAATAACTTTTTCACAAATATAATTATATAATTTTATATTTTTTTCTCTTTAAACCAAAGTCACAAATATGCACACATTTTAGATTTTGGACTAAAATTGGGGGTGGGTGGGGGGGGGCAGCTGCATACATTTGTATTCATTTGTGATCTCTTTATGTGGCTAAATGTGATCTATGACACGAGTTACAAGGCGATATAAGTTATTTGGGCTAAGGACAGGCATAGGGAGATTAATTTAGTGTCTGACGAATGCACAGCAATGGGGAAGCTGGCTTAAAATAATGTTAAAGTGGACACCACTACAGATTATCGTTCTGTATGTTTACTGTATAGATGTGTGTTGTCTGCTCGTATTAAAAAAACGAAGTCGTTGACTATCGTTTAAAATATTACATCAATAAAAATATTTATTTTGGGTGAATATTGTTGCTGAGGAGCAGTTATGTTAACGTGTTAAGATGGTGATTTTATCTCAAAGTGATTCCCATCCGATATTTTGAGGGGGTAATTGACGAAAGTAACAGGCCTCATATCATCGTGGGAGAGGAATATTGGCGGGCGTATTGCGTCTCTGTACAAGGATTGTTGTTGTTGTTGTCACGGTTATCTCTCAGTGACAGTGGTGTGCTACGTGGAGCAAAATCCCAACGTGAGGCTGAAGAGGAGGTGGACGAGGTGGTGACACCGCCGAGAGGAGGAGGAGGAGGAGAGCCATCAGGGGTGGCCAGGCCTTGCCGAGAGGATCTCAAGGAGCGCTCCCCCCCCCCATTGACACCACAAGGGAGGAGGAGGAGGGAGCAGACATCGCGGAGTTGCCGCTCATCTCCCGTAGCAGCAGCAGCAGCCAGAGAGCCCCACCACGACTGCCGTGCCACGCGACTGTCACTGCGACTCCGGGAGTCGGGGCTCTCACCACCACCACCACCGCCGCCCTTCTGCGTCGACTCACAGCGGAGCTCCACAGCAGCAGCAGCAGCAGCGTGACCCCTGCCGACCCGCGCGGTCTTCTACGCCGTCTTCTTGGGCGGCGGGGACATTGAGTTTGCGGCTCCTTACGGCGTACGGACGTTTCAATAGGGGTTAAAAAACACAATGTCTCTGTGTGGTGTTTCTCCCTTGTCATGGGGACTTTGTAGGATGAACGGTGGAGATTGTTAAGGGGTGACCGATAATGTCTGAATTGGTCTGTAATAAGGTAGGGCACTGATAAGGTAATGACGACACGTGTGCACTAGCGATGAGAACATTGACGCACTTTTGTCGAAGCGTTACTGAGTTTCAAGTCTCTGTTCCCGACAGTTTTGTTTGGTGGAGAGGATATTTGTGGCCTCCTGACAAAGACTTTTCTAGCTAAGCTCTACTACCATCGTAGAGTAACAACAACAACAGCAGCAGCACTGTCCTCATAATAGAAACACTCCTCCTCCTCCACACGTGCGTGCATTCACTTACTGCCACCTAGACACCGCTGGAACTTGTGCAGAGACATTTCGTGAGGTTCAAATGTCAAAGTTTGTGCTCAGAGAGCCAGCCGGAGCCGTCGAGAGTTTGCGGATTGGCGATGCCTTTGTCGAGGCAAGACGCAGCCACACTCGGGCACAATTAGAACCTTTAGATAACTGCAATTGTCTGAGGACTTTGAGTGCACGAGTTATGTGAAACAGTTCTCGGTGGCAATTGTTATTTTGTTAGTTTTAGATGTTTGTTTGGCCTCCTCCATACAATTGTCCTACTGGTGGTGTATTTAATGGGCTGTGAGCTGCTGTTGGTCATTGCTGGTCGATGATGATGATGATGTGTGGATGTTCAGAGTTGGGACGTGGCGGTGGTGGGGAGGTGAGGACAGAGAACTTTGGGCATAACCCCCCTGACTCTACTCCACATTATCATCATCACATTCAACCTCCTCATTATCTCGCTGCTGCTGCTCATCATCATTATCATAGACTTCACAAGGCAGCAACAACAGCAGTAGTAGGATGTGTGGGGTGGTGGGTGCCTTGTGTTTCGGCTCTTAGCAATGTGATCACAAGTTCAACATCGATACCCACACACGCCTCAATAACATTCTTTGGCGGGAAAGTTTATTTAAAATCTTTATTTAAAGCAGTCCTGGGCACAATGTGAGGAGATATGTGTTGCTGGATGTTGCTGTGCTCGTGGATATGAAAGAAAAGCGAGACCACTGTGTGTTGTAAGGACAACATTGTGGTGCTCACTCTGTGAGGAGTTTGTGTGCACCTTCCCAGGCAGGGTCGCCATCCGAGCCCCATGGTCTCATCGCGGCCTACCTAAGTATTGCTTCCTGCGTGTCTGCCGCATTATTACCGCTGATTTAAGTTGTTGTCGCTGTCCAGCTCATTATATGACCGCTCCATCTTCGTGAACCAGCGTGTTGGGACGCTAATTCACTACTTTGAAGGAACAAACGCGTGTTGTAGGATGTGGCAGTGCATTTGTCTGCGTGGTTGTTGATACTGCGAAGGGGCAGTGGTGGCTGCTGAAGTGCGACTTCTGGAGCTTCTTCCTCCTCCTCCACACATTATTTTAAGTACACCACAGTACTTACAATAATTATTAGTCCATCTGTGGGTTGTATGAATGTCTCCTAACGCCGTGTTGGTCACAGGAAGTATTTGACTATACTTCACCATTCCTGGTGGGTGAGGGCTGGGGAAAGCCCTCCGATTCTATCCACCACACGGGGAATGTTAACAACACGCACTGCGCTTCTGGTCAAATAACTCGCACGGCATGGCAAGGCCCTCATCCAGCAGTGGATGGACCAGGGCTGCCCACGCTGCCTGCGTTGTGTTTGTGAGCGAGGGTGTGGGGAGCGGTGGCGCAGCGGTTAGCGCTACGCTGCGCTACGAACCCGGCGACCCGAGTTCGATTCCCGCTCACGGCCACCAACACCAGTGACGATTATCTGAACAGGTCTTGGGCCTCCCCTAGGTCGACTCGGCCTCAAATGAGTACCTGGTTGCGGTGTGTAAACATCGCCAATGGGGGAGACAAAGGCGGCCGGGCGTGGTGCTGGCCACCCACCCCCTCGTGTGCCGTGCCGGCCTTCGTAGGTGCTCGCTAACAGCACTTGCCCCTACAGTCTGTTAAGGGTTCACTGGGGATCTTTGCTTTTGTTTGTTAGTCTGTGAGTCTGTGTGAGTGAGTTACTTTGTGAGTTCATGTGAGTTACTCCGAGTCTGTGAGTGTGTTACTCGGTGAGACTGAGTTGAGTGGGAGTGACTGTGAGTTACTGTGTAAGTCTGTGAGTGTGTGAGTTACTCTGAGTCTGTGTGAGTCTGAGTGAGTCTCCGAGTGTCAGAGTGAGTGACTATGTGAGTCTCTGAGTGAGTGACTCCGTGTGTCTCTGTGGCTCTGTGAGTCTGTGTGAGTGAGTTACTTTGTGAGTTCATGTGAGTTACTCTGAGTCTGTGTGAGTGAGTTACTTTGTGAGTTCATGTGACTTACTCCGAGTCTGTGAGTGTGTTACCCGGTGAGACTGAGTTCAGTGGCAGTGACTGTGAGTTACTGTGTAAGTCTGTGAGTGTGTGAGTGAGGGACTTTGTGAGTCTCTGGGTGTGAGTGTGCGTCTCTGAGTGTGGCTCTGTGAGTCTGTGGTTCTGAGTCTGAGTGTGCGTCTCTGAGTGAGTGGCTGTGAGTCCCTGAGTGTGGCTCTGAGTCTCTGAGTGTGGCTCTGTGAGTCTGTGGCTCTGAGTCTCTGAGTGAGTGACTTTGCGAGTCTCTGAGTGTGGCTCTGATTCTCTGAGTGAGTGACTTTGTGAGTCTCTGAGTGAGTGACTGGAGCTCTGAGTGTGGCTCTGTGAGTGCGTGCGAGTCTCTGAGTGAGTGGCTGTGAGTCCCTGAGTGAGTGACTGAGTGTGACTCTGTGAGTCTCTGAGTGCGTGTTACTCTGCGAGTCTGTGTGTGTCAGAATTAGTCTGTGAGTCTGTGTATGAGTTACTCTGTGAGTCTGTGTGAGTGAGTCTGTGAGTGAATCTGTGGGTCTCCTTGAGTGAGTGTAAGTCTGTGTGAGTGACTGTGATTCTCTGAGTGACTCAGTGAGTCTCTTGAGTGTAGCTCTGTGAGTCTGAGTGAGTGACTGTGAGTCTCTTGAGTGTGGCTGTGAGTCTCTTGAGTGAGGCTCTGTGATTTTGAGTGAGTGACTCTGTGAGTCTCTTGAGTGTGGCTCTGTGAGTCTGAGTGAGTGACTGTGAGTCTCTTGAGTGTGGCTGTGAGTCTCTTGAGTGTGGCTCTGTGAGTCTGAGTGAGTGACTGTGAGTCTCTTGAGTGTGGCTGTGAGTCTCTGTGGCTCTGTGAGTCTGAGTGAGTGACTCGTCATCACCATCGTCATCAACATCATCATCACCGTCGTCATCATCTTCATCACCACCTCCATTACCCAGGTGCCATGGGGTCGACACGCTGAGATGGGATGGGTGGCCAGCACCACGCCTGGCCGCCTTTGTCTCCTCCCATTCACCGAACCTGGATACTCATTTTAAGGCAGAATAGACCTGGGATGGGACCGAGATTGGTTCAGATACTCGTCACCGATGTTGGCCGTGAGTGGGAATAGAACTCGGGTCGCCGGATCCCGTCGCACGGTGCGCTAACCACTTCGGCACCGCTCCCCATGTAATCCTCACTTCAAGCACACACCTCATCACCGACACAGCTTCCACATCGTCATATCCACCACTCCTCCCCCAGGCCCATCGCTTACAACACTCTCACCCCTTCCCTCTCCACAATGCAGATGCACCTCACACTCCCCACACCTCCCATGCTCCCACCAGCAGCTTCCACTCCCGATGACGCCTCCTCACAATACCCCTTCACTCCCTCCCATCGGACCGCCGTTCTCAAACTATAACTTTTAAACTAAGCTATATTTTGATTTAAAGCTTTCGTGAATGCAGGGATTCATATTCTTGGTTCTTTCGGTAAAGTCACGTAGAAGGGAAACAATAAAATAATAAAAATATAAAACAATAAAATTCTCGCGACGTTTCGACTGCAACACAAGCAATCATCACCACCTGATGATGATCATCATCACCTGATGATTGCTTGTGTTGCAGTCGAAACGTCGTGAGAATTTTATTATTTTATATTTTTATTATTTTATTGTTTCCCTTCTATGCGACTTTACCGAAAGAACCAAGAATACAAACTATATTTTTTATTTTACCAGTTTGAGGCCCCACTGAGCTATGGAGCTATTTTTCAGAAGCAACCTGGCTATCACAAATGTTATCTTCAACGAAGTGGCTTATCCCGTGGAAATTTATAGAGGTCAAATACTCTAAACGCGTGATGTTTATTCTAAATGTAGTGAGAGAGACATGCAACCTCAAAATATACAGCAGGCGACAGGGTCCGGATTGAATCCACGGCCTCCTGCGTACTAGGCGAGGTAGTTAACATATTGCCACTGTGGTGCCCTGTGGTCACGTGAGGCCTACCACTTCTGAATGGCTTGTGATGCATATTTGAACATTACTGCAAGCGTCTTAGCCTCATTCATTAGTCAGGTATTCGAAGGGAATATTGGCATTTGGTAACGCTATTTCAAATATCGCTCATTAAACGTTCAATTTTAATGCAATGCAATTGAGGGACTTTGTGGGGTCTTGTCGTGGTCTGGAGCTGTGGTTGTTGTGTTGCTACCTTGCCCAAGCTTGCATTGGTTGACAAATTGGCAGGAATGTATGTACTTTGTATTTTTAGCAATTTGCTTACATTTTCCCCATCTTGCCTCTCATCGGTTTTGGAAATAGCTCGCTGACCCTCCCCTACTGGACATATGTGAAAAAGATCTTCATAGCTCATCGGATTCCTCCAGGATATAAAATAGATTCTGATTCTGATTAATCAGTGGCGCTGCGAACAACCTATTCCCTCTATTGCTGCGGGAATCTGCATCCACACATGATCAAGCACCCCTTGTAATGCAATACACATGGTTCCTTTATCATAGACATGTAATTCTGCAAATGCGCAGAAATGTCTACCGTATGCGACTTACTCCAGACAAGGTTAGACTATTAAACGTGACCTGTTGTGACACGTCTAATGTGTATTGTGTGGTCGTTATCACAGAAAGATGCATCTGGTAATGTCCTAATGGACCAAAAATAGTAAAAAGGAGGCTGGGTCTGTGTTGTTCAGAGTGACCACCATATACAGACTCTTGTACGTACAAACGAGTTCGGTTCCATAGGTCTGTTCGTAAGTCGATTTGTTCGTGAGTCCAACTTTACTCCCGTCGATTTCAAACACGTTTTACGACTTGTACACTAAACACGGGGAATGGCTTTAACAGTTGCCTCTGGTTCTTCACGTTCTGCAGATGTAGATGCCACCATCACCACCTATTGTGCGGTGGTTGAACTTGCGACTCTCGGTCCGAACAGGAAACTGGACATACGGACAGGTTTGATCATATCTCTGAAAGTTCATAAGTCGAATGTTCGTAAGTAGAGGAGTCCCTGTGTAGTGGCATAGAATCGTAATGTAACAGCATAGCGCCTGCTGCTGGCAGGGAAAGGGATCTGAGGCTTACGGCCCTGACGTCAGCAGGCCAGGTTATACACAAGAGGGGGATCTAGGGAAAGGTCGCAGAAGGGGCACTGAATTCATAATGATACAATAATTCAGAAACACTGTACAAGTGTACAGCACGTCAGATCATTACATGGCCTAACCCTGGTTGGAAACACCGTGGGAGTGAAGAAGAAGATTGATTAATAATCATTATTTACATTTGTAAGGTGCATTTTTATCCGTATGCCACCAGACTTAACTTGGAGTGTCTAAATTCTCTTTGCCCACCAGAATGAATAGACCTCATCTTTCCCACCCCTGCAGACTTGGTATTAAAGTAGATACATGCTAATGTTTACAAAGTAACGGGCTCTTGACCAATTTCATTTCCACATAAATCAATCATTTGGAAATAGGCCCCACTATACCCCACCGACTACAGCACTCTAATCTTGCCTCCTCGTTTTGCCTCTTCCACCTGCCTCATGCTCGTCAGCACCGCCTTTCGTGCAGCCATGCGGGTGTGAGGTCATCATCACGAGAGGCCGTGCACTTCATCGTTCGCACGCGGCGGAGGAACCACTGAAGTCAAACGTTTACATACGTGCGGTTTAGTGGGGTCATTTCCGAGCGAACTCGGTTTTAGAAGTGTTTATCGTTGAATGTGGAAGGGTTTGGGTTAGTTTTCGGGTTACCACCTTTTCCACTATGGAGATCAAACCCAGACCTATGTTTCAGTCTGTCTAGGTCTGTCAACAACCATGCAGTAGTAAAGTTCAGCACAGTACCGGTACCAGATCTCGGTACAAATTAATTCATGCCACCCAAACACAGATGCCAATTCACAGACTGTCTCGGCTGGACCGGGACAGGAGGTAACCCAAGGGTAGTGGGAGGATAACCGCTTTGTGAGCTATTTGTAAGTAATGCGTTTAGAGTATTTGGCTACTATAAATTTCCACGTGATAAGCCACTTCGTTAAGCTATAATTTGTGGCCAGGTCGCTTCTGAGAAAGAGCTATATAGCTCTCAATGGGCCTTACCTGGTAATTAAAAAATAGTTTACTTTAATGGTATACATACTTGAATTTTACTGCGGATGTTTTAAAACATTTCCTGTCTAACTGTCAACTTTGTTTGAATTTCAGTGGGAGAAGATGCTTCTCACACAGACGTTAAAGCAGGTACCAGAGTCCACCTGAAGCTACTGCAGTGTGCGCCTCATATAGGATTCCATCCATTACTGTTGGTGCGATGGTTTGGATTTTCAAGTTGAAATCTCCTAGTTCATTTTATTTTTACCCAGGCGACAACTCAATTGTCAAGGGTAGTCCTGTTTGGAAGAGGCATCCATGTCTCTTGAGTTCCACATCTTGGAGAGGATGTGATTAGTCAGCATCGATGCCATTTTAGTTGGTGTCACGCATCATGCGTGCATTCTTAAATTACTGACGCTGACTGAAGACTGAAGATGCAAGTGTGCCATCTGACAATGATAGTTATGAAGCCATTTTTTGCCATTGCCAATCTTCCTTTGTGCTCTGTCAGATTCTGGGATAACACGGCCTTGGTGAAGTCCCCTGGACTTGTGTAATTTCTGCATCAATTTTTTTGTTTCTTTTTGAAATCTCTGCTCCACTTCCTTCAATTGCATCCATCTGCACCTCCGATTAGCACGGCTGGCTGACGTACGGCGCGAAAGAGGTTCAACGCACATACCTACAAGGAGTGTAAATTCATACGGTGCCAGAAACTCTGCACGAGTTCGTGCCGCGTTCTCCCGATGTTGCCGTCGATGTTTGTCCAGCGACAAGCCATTCGTTGCCATGCGCGAACCTGTCTCACCTCCACAATCACAGGGCCGAGTGCGTGACGTGTCCGGCAAGCCGTGTGATGTGTCTGCGGATGATAATCTTCAGCAGAGGCCTGTGCCTTCTCCCACAGACGCCGCGCAACTGACGCCGCTCCCAGCGCCGCCGACCTCTGCTTCCCCGGCCACGGCCACGGGGAGTTCCTCTCCTCTGCTGGACACCCCGTGTGCTGGACCTGCTGCTCCACCACACTTGCCTGCCCACTACACAGGCACAAAGAGGTACGGGCAGAACTAATGCATAAATGCTTTCAACATAAGTTGGAGAGAGCTGAGCCTTTCTAGGAATTCGGCAATGCTTTCCCACATGTGACTGCTCCCGATATATGACTCGAGAGCATGTAGGTTTTGCTTGCAGGCCACACACACACACATGAATGATGTGTTTGGTATTATCTCATGGAAAATAATAAGTTGCACAAGGGCCAGGGTCATGCCCCATTCATTCTGAACGATTAAACCAAACTGACCCACGTTCACACACGAGAGCAGAGAGGTTGGCTGCAGGGTGACGCACGCGAAGAACGCGTCACTGTGAAAGAGTTAGAAGGTTCCCCTTCGTACCTTCTTACTCTCCCTCCCACCCCCCCTCCTTCCGGTCAGGTGATTTTGAAGTGTCGTCGTCGTCGTCGTCACACGAGGACGTGGACCGAGACAGCGCGTGGAACCAGTGGCTGCGCTCCGAGATCCCGGGGCTCTTCCTGCTGGCCCTGCACACATTTACCGTGAGTCGGTGCAGATGTGGCCTCGCGATTGGGGCTGCCACCTGTCCGCGTTTGACCCCCGGACAGTGTTCGGGTGGCAGCAGGAATTGATTTGTGTCGAGATCTGGTACCCCGGGTATGGCTATGGTTAATTTTATCACCGTGAACTGCACAGTTTTAACAATAGACCTGGGCTCGCTGAGAAATGTGCCTGGGTTTGCTCTGTCGTGGAAATGGTGGCAACTGTACTTGGGGCATCGGCACGTGTATTCGCGCTCCGGCTCCATTTACACCGAGAGTCACGTGCTTGTCTCGTGTGAGGAGTGGTGGTGTGGCTGTTAAGGGGGCATCCATTTAGTATGTATGCATGGAGGGGGGAGGAGGGGTTAACCCAAATGCGTGCGCTTGCGTATGGGGGGGTCTACTGACAATATGTAAGCCGACTGCAATTGCATGAATCTGCCCATCGCAGTGACATGGGGAAGTAATTGCTTCCGACAAAGGCGTTCTATGACCTTTTAAATCATACTCAGGTTTGAGAACGGGGACAGTTTGCATTCATGATCCTGAATCATGACAATTCCTTGACTCTCCGGCAGTGGTGAATCGTTCCAACCATCAGTAGGAATCGTGTATATGTGTGTATGTGTATGCACAGCTGTACCCATTGGCTTCTGTTATGGTCATGTACGTTTATTTTTATTTCGTGGAATATCATTTGCTGTACTCCACGCGGTGAGTGCTTTGTGTAGATAGGAATCATGTTATGTAGAGAATATAAATCTAATTCAGTACCTCTATATGTCTCCCACAGACGAGCGGGGAGACAGCAGCCAGGCGGTGAGCCGGCACTCCCAACAATCGCCCAAGCTCTGCGGTTCTCTTTACATTCCGATATTTGCAGCCACTTACTGAGTGTTTACATGTGGGGGGAAACCAGTACACTCGCAGAAAACGAACGAATGTGAGCAAGGGGGCAACGTTCTATCCCGTGCAGATGGAAAGGATTCCACAGTTGTGTTCCACTGCCTCCTGGCAAGCCAGGGTATGACTCATCCTCGATGCCCACCAGAAGGGAGATTGCACACTTGCAATTTAATTCCCTGAGATTATTTATATCATGGGGTAGGCAGTGACAAAGCCCCCGACTCACTTAACATGAACATGCGGTCCAGTGCATTGTACGTGCGAGGATACTCGCTTTCCACAATGCATGAAAGTGTGTTGAACTTGAATCTTGACTTAAAGCTTTCGTGACTGCAGGAATTCATATTTTTTGGGTCTTTCGGTAAAGTCACGTAGATAGAACAATAAAATAATAAAAATAAGTGAATACAAAATGATGACGATTGCTTGTGTTGCGATCGAAACGTCGTGATATATTTTACTTTTTTATTCACTTTATTTTTATTATTTTATTGTTCTATCTACGTGACTTTACGGAAAGACCCAAAGAATATGTGTTGAACTTCTTTCGCAGTGTACGTAGCCAACCGTGCTAATCTGTGGTACATTAACACCTTGCCACAAATGCCCTGTTGCTCATGAGCACACCGACTCAAATGAATCAGGCGCAAGGTTTGCGTGATTAATTCTTACAAAGTGGGGTCTATAATGAACAATATGGCTGAAGCTCAAGTTCTATTCATTTAAAACCAAACGTGTGTCTTACCAACCATACCTGGTGTTTGCACACAGATACAGATTATGGGCGATGCGTTCTACACCATTCGGAATGCGCTGTTGCAATGTGCAGCCACAGCCGCTGTAAAAATATTTGTCTCGGTTTGATCCACTGAACAATATCCACTGACCACACCGCACGCGCAACAATGATATAACTATGAACAAAAATATGAATAAATTAGGATGGTTTATTAAATATATTGCACGTAAGAAAATACAGCAATAGACGTAAAAATACATGGCAGTTTAACACGTAGGCTTTCGCGACAAATATCCATAATACAGGTTTTATGGGTTGGATCGCGTAAATATGTCGTTAAACCCGCCACCACCCGACAGCCAACTAATAAGGGTTGTCACGTAAACAGAACATGCCAATTCATCACTAGTACAGCACACCGGTGTGTGGTGTGTTGGAGAGCCAAGCCACAACATTTACTATCAGAGTACGACGTTTCAGTAATTACAACTAGCTTCATCAGGCAACACAAGGTTTGGGAGAAGTCCACCTGTTTAATTCCTTATATAGAGGCGTAGATGTGATGACAACACTTGTGCTCTCTTTGAGCGCACAGTGGGGGGGGGGGGATTAATGAATCAACGTACATTATACATGCACATTATGCTAGCCCATTAATCTTGTAGTTAGTGTCCATTGTGTGTACTAAAATAGCCGTACAAACGGTAATTTGATGATTCTCTTCCATGCAGCACTAAGTCGGTAGCTATCCAAACGATTGCAGTTATTTTTATTTCTTTAAATTTCGATAGATTCTGTAATTAGTCTTGGCCAGAAGTAACATGTTTTGCACAAAACTTCAACATTGTCAAAATCAATTGAGTGTCTTTGTGGGCACGCGTGTTCTGCTACTGCTGACAGTTGTATTTGTGAGCATTTCATATTTCTGTGGTATTCTTTTAGTCTCGTGCTGATCATTCGTCCTGTTTGCCCAACATCGCATTTGCCACAAGTGTAATTAATCCGGTACACACCTTCTGTTGATAGCGTCAGTAATAGAACAGCAAAGAAATATTCAATAGTCCTTTTCGTAGGTTTCCATATGCCTTCTGAATTTGCCTGGCTGATCAAAGTTTCGACCGCAGATGCCATTGGTCAGGGGTCTCTTTGTCCGTTCTCATGTGGGACTCTAGGCATGATGGCAGTTGGAATGCTTTCCCACAGACTTGGCAAGACATTTGTTTTCTCACTCTAGTGACTATGGGAGTGAAGTGGAGTCGAGACGGGCGCTGGTCAGGCGTGGCGTTTCCCAGCAGGCGCCTTCGTTCCATGCGCGGTTGCTGTGATAGCAATAACTTCGTTGCACGCAGGTGCGCCCTTTGCAGAAGGTGGCATTGTCTGCAACTCTGCCTCCTCACCACCAGGACTCGACAAGCTGCTGCTGCTGGTGCCATCCATGGCAAAGGCAATTCTTCCAGCACCATGACCCGCAGCCGAGTAGCTCTGACACACCTTCAACACCGCATTGGCAAAATTGCCGTCATTCACCATGCCACGTGCGCCCCTTGAGTTCTTTCCGTGGGTTACTCCATATGCCTTCTGAGTTTGTAGGGCCGATCAAAGCTTTGATCGCAGATGTTGCAGCTTTGACCACCGGTCTTGTGCATTCTTATGTGGGACTCTAGGCACCATGCCAGTTGGAATGTTTTCCTGCAGACGTCGCAAGAGATTCGTTTTCTCACTCTAGTGACTCTATCAGATTCTAGTGACTCTATCGGATTCAACACCGCATTGGCAAAACTGCCGTTATTCACCAAGCCTGGTGCACCCTTTATCATGTAATACTTTTCGTGGGTCTGCAAATGCCTTTTGAATTTTCCTGGCTGATCAAAGCTTTGTCCGCATATGCCGCCCCATTGATCACGGGTCTCCTTGTGCGTTCTTACGTGGGATTCTAGGCACCATGCCAGTTGGAATTTTTTCCCACAGACGTCACAAGAGATGAGTTTTTTCGCTCTTGTAACTCTACCGGATTGAGGTGGGGTCGAGACGGGTGCTGGTGAAGTGCCATCGATGGTAAAGGCAATTCTCCCAGCACCACCATGACTCGCAGCGGAGTTGCTCTCGCACATCTAATACAAAAGACAAAGATCACGCGCATGACACCCGTGTCACGAGTGTACTCACAAAGGCATACTTAAGGTGACATAAGATTCATTACAACAGATTCATTATAACAGAACTCCTCAATAGTGCAGATCCTATCATCTACTATTTTACTCCTTATCCACCAAAATAAGTACTCTTTGGTTCTTTCGGTAAAGTTCACGTAGGTAGGAAAAATAAAATAAAAATAATATATCACGACCATAAATGACGTCACGCGATTTTGGACGATTTTTGACCCCCCCCCCCCCTCGTCACACGGCGTCACAAAAAGTCAGACCCCCCCCCCTCAAGTATGACGTCACAAAGCTCTGCCCCCCCCCCCCCCAAAAACATATTTTCATTTTGAAAATAAAACATGCTTCAAATCGCTTTAAACTATTGTCATTGTATTTAATGTGGCGCTGCACTCTGATGTAGGAGAAAACATTTATTAAAAAGTCTATTTAACTAAATAGAACGTGTTGTCTATATTTATTTAAAGTTGCGCATTTTGACGTGACGTCACATTTCTCAAACCCCCCCCCCCGTCACAAATGTCTGACCCCCCCCCTCCCCAGGTGCGTGACATCATTTATGGACGGCCCCCATCGCCTTAAAACGCGAACTCGCGCTTGCAAACTGAAACCGCGGAACTTTTTTTGTTCCGCAGCGCGATCCTCCGCGAGATGTAATGAGTCGGCCTCGCGCTGTGAGTGAGTGAGACAGCATCGTCCCCCACTCCTCCTGATGTCGAGGGTAAATGGGCGAGGTTTAAGCCTGTGACTCATGCAGCTGCAATGGCTGCTTTGCGTACGCGGTCCAGACCTCCCCAGAGACCCTGGCTGACAGAGGAGGCGTTCAGGATGGTTGAGAAAAAGCGACAGGCCCACTCTAATCGTCTACAGCATCCCACGTCAGAGAATGAGGAGGCTTACCGCAGCCTTCGCTCGGAGGTTCGGAGAGCCGTGAGGCGCTGCAAGGATGGGTGGTGGTCGCGGGTTGCTGAGGAGATGGAGTCTGCCTCAATGGCCCGCGATCACAAATCCCTATTTAACTCCATCAAAAAAGTAACCTACAGCGCCACACCTATTACCATTGTAGGGGTAATCGTCACTCACCACTCTGTGGGCTGGTAGCTTCCCCTTATCGTCAATAGGGGGCGGAAGCGCTATCACGCCAGGGCTAATGTCCATGGCCCAAAAAGGGGCCAACGATAAACCCTAGCAAACGGATCCTGGAGCACATTCCCCGGGGCCCCGGGAGGGGGGAACCGGGGGATGATGTCACCTTCCAGAACGTTCTAGAAGGGAAGCGTGGCTAGGGCGGAGCAAGCCACGAACCAAAAGCCGGACCTCTCAGAGGTCTGGCTCAGTCATCTGCAAGCTGAAGATCGAAGACCTGGGCTGAAGATAGGACTCTGGACCCCAAGCTCCGTTGTCCTTCTAAGGGCCAGAGCTCAGTGAGGCCAGTGGTCAGGACCCACGGACCGGGTACGGTCAGGTCAAATAGCCTCTCCTAGGGTCCCAGCCGGAGGAAGGGTAACGGGGTACCCAGTGATAGGGCCCTATAATCCGGAGGCCATACCTCCCCAGGGATCGGATAAAGGGACCGATATACCCTTTGTGTTAGGGACTTGTAAGGAAGACAATAAATATCGTGTTGCCTCATCAGAAGTTTATTCGTCAATTTATATCCACTACATCATTAGGGGAACGAAGGGTGATCCAATCTCCGACCCCCAGGGACAGGTTTGCAGATTTGCTGAGCATTTCTGTGAGGTCCTGGGGGAGGGGGAATCCCTCAGCCTGGAAAACATCATGAGACAAAGTGGGGATGACTCTGCTGAGGATGCGGTGCCTCAAATATTGGAGGAGGAAGTCACCCTCTGTGAGTGGCTGGCTGAGGTACCATCCGTTGAGGAAGTACTGAGGGCGATCCAGAGTCCGAGAACAGGAAAGGCACCGAGCAGAGATGATCTCCAAAGCGAAATGCTGAGGGAGGGTGGCGTTTGTGCGTAGACTGCCCTACATGACATCATAACAAGTCTGGGCCACTGGACGGGTTCCGCAGGATAGGAAGGATACCCTGGTGGGCCCCCTCTTTAAGAAGGGGGACCGCACAGACTGTAACAACTACAGGGCATCTCACTCCTCAGTGTGCCGGGAAAGGTCCTGGCAAGGATTTGTTCAACATCGCCTTGCTAGGTACCCTGAGGAGAGGCTTGCGGAGCCCCAATGTGGTTTCAGGAAAGGGCGGTCCTGTACAGATGCCATATTTTCTGTCCGTCTGCTACAGCAGAGGTGTAGGGAATTCCAACAAGACCTACATCTCTGCTTTATTGACCTGGTCAAGGCCTATGATACCATCAGTAGGTCTGGGCTCTGGGTTGTTCTTCGTGCTTTCGGAGTCTCTGACCCTCTGCTCACGCTCATTAAGGACCTTCATGATGGTGAGCAGGCCCGGGTAAAACTACGTAGCCGGGAGTCAGAGCCATTCCCTGTACACCTTGGGATGTGACAGGGATGTCCTCTGGCTCCAACATTGTTTAACATCTATTTCGACCACATAGTTCGTGAAGCCTTCAGTAGCTGTACCGGAGGAATTTCTGTCTGGTACAGATACAATGGGAGGCTGATCGATGTCCGGGTGCGGTCAAGGGATGGCTCCCTATTGGTCAACCACATTATGTATGCCGACGACCTGGTAATTGCTGCTCATTCAGAGGAGGAGTTGGAGGCGCTGCTGCTGAAACTGGAGTGTGCCACTAAGAGGTGGGGCCTTACCATCAGCCCCACCAAAACGAAGCACCTGCCTGGGTATTTTGTGCCATCGGGCACTCCACCCCCACAACTTCCAATCGGTGATGGGGCAGTTGGGGAGAGAATGGAGAGTTTCCCATACCTGGGCAGTTGGCTTATGACCAGCTCCGGTTTAACAGCAGAGGTCTCACTCCGAATTAGTTGAGCGGCATTATATTTTCATTGGTTGTGTAACGTTGTGTGGAAGCTACCTGGTCTGTCGCTCCGCATGAAGCTTCGGGTCTTCTCGGCCACAGTCATTTCCCTCCTCTACGCTTGTGAAACGTGGACCCCCTTAATGCAGCATCTTCGCCGGTTGGAAACATTTAAGCTGGCCTGCCTACGATCAATCCTGGGTTTAACCAGGCTGGATTGTGTGAGGAGCTGACAAATCCGCGAAAGATCTGGACAAAGTCCCATCGGTGAGCTCCTCCAGCAGGAAAGGCTGCGTTGGCTGGGCCATGTAACCCGCATGCCCAATCACCGCATGCCCAAACAGCTTTTGTTCGGCCGGATCGAGGGGGCTAAACGGGCGTGGCGACGGGCTAGAGAAGAGATGGAGCGATGTGGTACAGGAAGATGTGGAGCTGAGTAGACTTGCCGATGACTGGTACCAGCGGTGTCAAGATCGGCCTCTGTGGAGGATGCTCGTGAAGGATGCTACTGGGCAGTTGGAGGCAGTCGCCCTCCAACAACAACGGAGGGCGGAGGAGCGACGCTCACAGCAACGAGCGGAGCGTCGGTTGGCTAAAGCTCAGCAAATTGGCACAGTAGGGGGCACAGGTGGTGCATCAGCCAGTCACAAGCGTCGTGGTGCTATTTAATGGCGGTTGTTGTTTTGAGACAGTGAGAGAGTGTGAGCTCGACTCAGCCTCAGATGAGCACCTGGTATGGTGTGTCGTAAACATCGCTACTGGGGGAGACAAAGGCCGCCGTGGAGGAGAATCCTCCAGGTGCTCACCGACAACACTCACCATGCAACTCACCAACCTGACTCACCACCCCAATCACACCTCACCAACCGCACTCACCTCTCCAATCACACCTGGCAGCATCGACACGCCACAGGAGTGGCGACCAATGTGGCGTGTAGATGCTGCCATCTGCCGGCCAGCAATAGGGCGTGTAGATTTTGACTTAAAACTTTCGTGACTTCTGGAATTAATATTTTTGGTTCTTTCGGCAAAGTCACGTAGATTTGAAAATTAAAATTATATAATTAAATTTAAAAATATAAATTGAAAATAATAAAAGCTTGTATTATAATAAAATTTAAAATAATAAAAGCTTTCATTATAAAAGCTTTTATAATAAATTGAAAATAATAAAAGCTTTTATTATGAATTATATAAAAATACGAGTAATAAATTGAAAATAATAAAAGCTTTGATTATTTTCAATTGATTTTTATCATTTTTATTTTGCTGCCACCTGCCGGCCACTAACGTGGCGTGTAGATTCTTCCAATTTAAAAAAAAGTTACAAATAAAAATCAGAAATTGAAAATAATAAGCAAAAACCCAGATTCATATTCTTGGTTCTTTCGATAAAGTCACGTAGATAGAAAATAAAACAAAAAAATAAAATAATAACATAAAATTAAAACTTTTACAAAAGCTTTTATTATTTTCAATTTATTATTTTAAAAATTAAAATACAAATAATAAATAGAAAATAATAAAAGCTTTTCTTATTTTCAATTTATTATTTAACATTTTAAAAATACAAATAACAAATTGAAAAGAATAAAAGCTTTTATTATTTTCAATTTTCAAATAATACATTTATAATAATAAAAGCTTTTATTATTTTCAAATTATTATTTTAATTGTATTATTTTTATTTTCTATCTACGTAACTTTACCGAAGGAAGCAATAATATGGCGTGTAGATTCTGCCATCAGCCGGCCACCAATGTGTCGAATAGATTGTGACTTCAAACTTTCGTGACTTCAAGAATTCATATTCTTGGTTCTTTCGGAAAAGTCACGTAGATAGAAAATAAAAAAGAATCAAATCAAATAAAAATGTGAAATTTAATATAATAAAAGCAAAAAACCCACATTCATATTCTTGGTTCTTTTGGTAAAGTCACAGAGATAAAAAAAACTTTAAAATAATCAATTGAATAAAAGCTTTTAATATTATTTCAGCTTTTATTATTTTTAATTTATTATTTAAAGTTTTTAATTGGCAGAATCTACACGCCATATTCTTGTTTTTTTCGGTAGTCACGTAGATTTTAAAATACAAATGATATTATGTAATATAAAAATACAAATAATAATGTGAAAATAAAGCTTTTATAATTTAAATTTAGTCTTTATTATTATTTTTATTTTCTATTACGTCACTTTACCGAAAGAACCAAGATTATGGCGTGTAGATGCTGCCATCTTCCGGCCACCAACGTGGTGTGTAGATTCTGCAAATTAAAAAAATTCCAAAAAAATAATAAATTGAAAATAATAAAAGCTTTTATTATTTTCAATTTATTTATTGTATTTTTTTATTTAATTTATTTTCCTTTATTATTTTCTTTTTATTTTCAATCTACATGACTTTACCGAAAGAACCAAGAATATGAATCTGGATTTTTGCTTATTATTTTCACGCACTCACAGCGCGAGGCTGACTCATTACATCTCGCGGAGGATCGCTCCGCTGAACAAGGAAAGTTCCGTGGTTTCAGTTTGCACGCGCGAGTTCGCGTTTTCAGGCGATATAAAATAATTTATATTTCATGCCAGTTGGTTCTGAAGTGCGGCTGTTTGTAATTTGGGCGTTCGTAAGTCGAGGACTGTCTGTAAATAAAGATTCCGATTGTGGATGTGTTGCACGCCAATGGCTGGGGGCTGCCTGGGGCCAGTGACGTGTGAGCCGGTCCCAATGTGCACCGGCAAACATTTACCGCCAGGTGGCCCCAGTGTTTATTGCCCGTCTCCACGTGGATACCTGAAACCCATGTCAATCCACTGCTGGATGAGTCCCGCAATGAAGATACAATCAGTACATCCACTTTCCTTTTGGACTCCACCTGTTCCATTGGCGGCCGAATGCGAATCTAAATGTGCATACGTTAGAGACTGGTTAATGCGCATAGAAATCAAACCAATTGACCTACGACATTTGCCCAATCAACTTTTGTAGAATTTTAGATGTGCATTACAGCTACTTTAGCCGGATGGTTGTGGTGGCTATGTATGCCTGTAATCCACGACTATGTGGAGGTGAGGGTTGGTGGATCACAAAAATGTTGCGACAACTCCCACCCCTTGGTCGTCAAGGAGGTAGAGAAGGCGGTGTGGAATAATGTGGACTCCGCCTGTTCCATCTGTAGATTTGTGATAGAGCATATGCTTGGATTTCTCCAGGTGCTCCGATTTCCTCCCACATGTAAACACTCATTAATCTTGATTTGAAGCTTTCGTGACTGCAGGAATCCTTACTCTTTAGTTCTTTCGGTAAAGTCACGTAGGTAGAAAAAATAATAATGGATCACGACGTTTCGATCGCCACACAAGCAATCTCACTGAGTCTCAAGACTCTTGTTCAGGAGGGCCTGCCAACTTTTCGCAGGAGTAATTTGGATGTTTGGCTAGTACCAGTTACATTGTATGTTGTTGTTTTCCCATGGGAGTAAACCCATACAGAGAAAGGGACCAGAATGAGGAAAGCGAAGCCAGGCAGTCCTTCAGAAGATGTCATGCACGGGCGTGACCACTGCACCACCTTGCCGCCCAAACAAATGTAATTTAAATAATGTACAATACTGGCAAATAAACCCTATTAGTATCAACTGAATTTCTGGACAATGTGGCACGTGTATAGCTGCATCGGTGTTTCTAAAAGTCGTGTTCACATTGCCTGAAATTAATAATATTATAAAGTACAGGTTTCCCACCTCTGGTTTCGTTTTACTTACTGGTTGTCCTCATTATGTGTGTCACAGGTAATATAGCAAGGAAAATATTACGCAGCACGAGTTGTAGGATTAGGGCAATTATGGTGACACACGTGACTCCCTCTACACAAGAAACAGCTGAGAGTCAATGCTGTGGTGTTGTGCGATTGGTGCAAGCGACCCATCATTGTGTTTTGATGTTGAGCTGTTAAAATTGCACTGTTGTGGGGTGAGGTCAAGGCCGATGACTTCTTCCAGCGGTGTCAAGATCAGCATTTTGAAGAGGCTCGCAGAGGATGATACTGGGCACTAGGGTGCAGTCTCCCTCCATGAACAACAGAGGGCAGAGGAGCGACGGTCACAACAATTATTGGCGGAGCACTGGGCGTATAAAACACAAAGTTGGAAGAAAGTTTATCTCGGGGAGTTAACCCACAACACCTGGGTCTGTCATGCGTGTTCACACGATAACGCGTTTTCACTACGTTGAGATTTATAAGGGCACGGGGTGACCAATAAAGTCTGAATTGGTCTGTAATAAGCTCGGCCCTAATAAGGGGTTGACAGATATGAAATAATCGAGCAGACAGACACGGGCCTGACTTCATCCACAGATGCCTTGAGACTCTAATTTTTAGGATTCTGCTTGAGATGTCTTGCCAATTCCTCACCAAATAATATGTACGTGTGAGTAACCAGACCTACCTGAGATACCACGCCTCGTAGAGAGCCAAAATAAATATCGTACGTTTATAGATTGCTCGGTAACCTCCGTTCCATGCTGCCATCGACTGGCCAAGAATGTGGCCTGTAGATGCTGCCATCTGCTGGCCACTGATGTAGATGGCAGCATGGAAGATGGTGAATTGCGGTCGTTGAGATGAGTTTTGATTGGTGAGATGAGTGAGGTTGGTGCTGTGGATGAGATCGGTGCAGTCAGTCTGGTGACTGTGTGGTTGGTGTGGTGAATGTAGTGGTTGGTGTGGTGAATGTAGTGGTTGGTGTGGTGAATGTAGTGGTTGGTGTGGTGAATATAGTGGTTGGTGTGGTGAATGTAGTTATTGGTGTGGTGACTGTGTGGTTGGTGTGGTGAATGTAGTGGTTGGTGTGGTGAATGTAGTGGTTGGTGTGGTGAATGTATTCGTTGGTGTGGTGAATGTAGTGGTTGGTGTGGTGAATGTAGTGGTTGGTTTGGTGAATGTAGTGGGTGGTGTGGTGAATGTAGTGGGTGAGATGAGTGTAGTAGGTGTGATGAGTGCCATTTGTGCGGTTAGTGGAGTTGGTGTTTGGTGAGTGAGGTGAGTGTGGTGTGATTGGTGAGGTGTAATTAGTGAGGTTAGGTTTGTGAGGTGTAATTGGGGTGGTGAGGTGGGTGAGGTGTAATTGGTGAGGTAAAGTTGGTGAGGTGTATCAGTGAGCACCTGGAGGATTCTCCTCCACGGTCGCCTTTGTCTCCCCCAGTAGCGATGTTCACTCCACACCGCACCAGGAACTCATCTGAGGCTGAGTCGACCTCACACTCTCTCACTGTCTCACAACAACAACAACAGCCATTCGTCACTAAGTGGCGGTGACGTCACCACGACGCTTGTGCCAGGCCATGTGCACCTTGAGGCCACGTGAAGTGTCGAACGCCCGCTGGCAGGAGGTCACGGGGCAGACCCAGGTGGTGCCACGGGTCGACTGACTGAGATGACTGAGATGACTGGCTGATGCACCACCTGTGCCCCCTGCTCACACTCACGCACGTGCACTCACTCACAAGCGCGAGTTCGCGTTTTCAGGCGAT
The DNA here is from genome assembly GCF_048934315.1 of Petromyzon marinus. Lineage (NCBI taxonomy): Eukaryota > Metazoa > Chordata > Hyperoartia > Petromyzontiformes > Petromyzontidae > Petromyzon > Petromyzon marinus. The sequence goes on from NW_027423168.1 coordinate 642,256, forward strand.
ATAAAATAATGTATATTTCATGCCAGTTGGTTCTGAAGGGCGGCTGTTTGTAATTTGGGCGTTCGTAAGTCGAGGACTGTCTGTAAATAAAGATTCCGATTGTGGGGCTTTCACCGTGGGATGAGCTTGGCCCGATCCGCGGGGGCGTGGCTTGCACGACAGTGGGCGGGGCATAGCCGCGACGGGCGTGGCTTATCCAGGAAGTGGAGACCGCGAACGCCGGACTGCAAGCCAGAGGGAAGCGCGCTCCTTTTAAAGTTAACAACAACATTGTTAAATGTAAGTAGCGCCTCTCTACTTTATTATTGTTTTATTTGTTTAATACATTACTTGTGGTGCCGTGAGTCGAGTGAAATGAGTCAATAACCTTGCTAGACATGGCTAAGCTTTTAATAAGGGGCGCCGCGGTGTCGAGATGTTAACTACCTCGCTAGGCCTACAGCAGCGTGGAGGTTCCATCCAGACCCTGACGCCTGCTCTGTATTTGTTAATTTTTTTCCCCTGTGGTCGCGTAGATTCTTCTCCTGGTCCTTCGGTTTTCCCCTCCACATTTAGAAACGTGAGTTTAGAGTACTTGACTGCTATAAATGTCCACATGATAAGCCACTTTCGTTGAGCTATCATTTGTGTCCAGGTCGCTTCTGGTAAGAGTTATATAGCTCAGTGGGCCTTACCTGGTTAAATAGAAGTAGTTTATAGTTTAGTTTATAGTTCATAAGAACTCGTGACAAGGGTCAGTGTCTACTTCAAATATTGTTCAGGCTCTGGAGACCTCCAAAGTTATTCGTGATGTTATACATTTGGTTCGTTTTGAGCATAATCGCGACCTCATATAATTATTACGTGATACACACGCTGAATATACGCACACAAACATCGTGTACACGTGTGTCGTGCCCTCTATTGTCCACATAGACGGCTTGTGCTGACGAGAGAACGATCTTAACGTACAATGTCGTGACATGTATCAGCCCTTTGTCGATCCAGCGTTTTGATAGAGGCCTCCCCCACACCACGTCGTTCGTGGGAGTTGTTTAACCATACTTCACCATGCCGGTCAATGCTGGTTTGGTGAAGTGAGGAGGCCCAGAAACTTGTATATGCAGATACGAGTTTGCCTGTGCTTGCATCTGCAGAATTACATTCTCACACATCTTCAAGTGTAGTTTAATACTTCTAAAAATGCATTTATTCTTCAGGATTCCATAAAGTACTGTGGTAAAAAGAAAACAACTTGATTTGAATAAATTTCGATTTAAAGCTTTCGTGACTGCAGGGATTCATCTTCTTGGTTCTTTCGGTAAAGTCACGTCGAAGGGAAATAATAAAATAATTAAAATTAAACAATAAAATTCTCACGACGTTTCGGCCACAACACAAGTAGCCTTCCTCAGGTGAAGAAACAGAACTGTCGGAAAGACAGCGCTCCAATGAACACTGCTAAGCTTGGCAGCGTATTTTAAGCTGGGTGGGAGGAGCAGAGCGCCTTGACAAAGGAGTTTACATATCAACAGAATAATTTAGCATTGAAGTAGCTGTGTTAATGTGAGATATTAGCAGGATGTTAACGTCAGAAATTAGCATGTAACTGTGAGATTAGCATGATGTTATTGCGAGGAATTAGCATGTAACTTGTCACGGAAGTAGCTATGTTAAAGTCAGAGTTTATATATCAACAGAGGCATTTAGTATATTGACGCTAAAGAACTGCAACTACCCAACTATCATACAACAAACCGATGTGAAAGAACTAAATATAAACTACATCAATATAATCAATGTACTCAATATATTCTCCACTAAGCTGAGCTACTAACAATACGTCATTATACATTACACTTCTATGTCGCAAAAAATATTATAATATGCCTCCAAATAATGTTTTATTATAAACTGCCATAGACAGACCCCAACATTGAATTATACGCAGCGTTACTATACACTACCCTATACCTTAGATTATAATAATATTACACTGTATTATTTTACCAACCCTACTGTATACCACACTGCTATATATTGACTATACAATTACGATACTATATATTACCAAATAAATTATATTAAACATTACACTGAAAACTTTGTTAAACAAGGAATGCTTTGAGCTTGTGGGTTGAATCCATCTGTGTGAAGTTGTGTTATTTCCCCATATGCAAGGTGGGGTCTCTCTGGGTTCCACTCACACAAACATCTCAATGCAATGGGACCTTTCTGAAAATGCAGTACTTAGACTCAATGAAGCTTTCCTGGGTAACTAGTTAACATTGTAATAATTAGCATGAGAGATAATGACGTTCACTTAATTGTACTATACTGTACTTTTATTGAAGACTATTTTACGTAGTTGTTTGTAAAAAAAAGTGTCCATTCTCAAAACTTTTTGACGGGCCCTCGTACAGAAATGATATTACAATCTTATATGGAGATTGCGAGTCAGAGTGTTGTGAATAGTGGAGTGAACGTGTGGTGCCATCATTATATTGTTGGTGTGTATATACAGAAAGGCCTATTTGGTGGGTAACATTAGGAAAATGGAGGTAGTTCGTCATTGTTGTTAAACAAAATCTTATTTGGGTGGATAAGAGGAGTAAAATCGTACATGATAGGAACTGCAATATTGTGGAGTTCTGGTATAATGAGTTGTAGTATATATGAATCTTATGTCACCTTAAGTATGCCTGTGTGAGTACACTCGTGACACGGGTGTCATGCGGGTGACTTTTGTCTTTTGTTTCAGATGTGCGAGAGCAACTCCGCTGCGAGTCAAGGTGGTGCTGGGAGAATTGCCTTCACCATTGATGGCACTTCACCAGCACCCATCTCAACCCCACCTCAATCCGGTAGAATTACAAGAACGAAAAAACGTATCTCTTGTGACGTCTGTGGGAAAAAATTCCAGCTGGCATGGTGCCTAGAAGCCCACGTAAGAACGCACAAGGAGACCCGTGATCAATGGTGCGGCATATGCGGGAAAAGGTTTGATCAGCTAGGAAAATTAAAAAGGCATTTGAAGACCCATGAGAAGGATTACGTGATAAAGGGTGCACCAGGCTTGGTGAATAACGGCAGTTTTGCCAATGCGGTGTTGAATCCACCGTCGCCCTATGAGATGTGCTCAGTCTGCGGATTTTTAAGTCCTATTGAAATCCTGAAAACTCATGAAAGTCTTCACGCACAGTTCTTGTACAGACCGAAGCCTGAACATGATTACACTTCGACAAAAGATAGCGGCGTTAAGATAAATGACATGAAATCCAATTTTCTTGAATGCTTTGGCCTAGTTCCACGTCAACAAACTGCTTCACCAGTCAGTGAGAATAAACCATACGCTGCTCTCGATCCTATGACGAGCATGAAAGTGTTGATGGCCTTGCAGCAGAAGAAGAAGGAAAAGCGAAGTAGACCTAAGCCCATTAAAAGAAAGAAGACCACCACCAGCGTCACCAATTGCAGCAGTAGCAACAGCCAGAATTCGGACATCAAGAGGATGGACTGCACGGAAGCAGGAGGCTGCGTGGAGCAGAGCATCCCCAAGGTGGATGAACCCAACCTGGCACCTTTAGGTACGTCCTAGTAATGCACACACTACATTTCATTTGGATGTAATTCATAATTTCACAAATTAGTTAATGTACGCATATGTTGACCATATCTGTATGCCTGCGCTGAGGAGTCTAGAGATCTGATGTGGTGCTGCTCGGATGTTGGGTTAAACCGTGAAACTCTGGGTTTCAGTCACCGAGCCATGATTAAACTGGCTTCTCATTGATGGTCTTATCCAGTTACCAAACACTTCTTCCAGCAAACACTTCTGATGTCGCGTGATGTGTAGGAAATTGCAATAACCTCCTAGTGGATAAAAAACGGTCACAAAGGGATGTCATGAGTAGTGCAATGATATCTCCTTCCACGAGCTGTTCTCTTACATGAGGTGGTTCACTGCTGTGTGAGAGTTGCACAGGGATACTTCATCTCATGACATGGAGCCAATAGCACCATTGGAAGGAAACTGAGCAAAATGCATTGCTTGACAAATTCCAAAAAGTATCTATTTCTTAACCGGGGTAAATTTTACTTAAACAAGTGGGTAAATTTAGGGAACATTTTTGAATGTATAGACCGAGTCATTTCCACAATGGGAATTTCCTCTTCATTGTACTAACACCTAACTTCCATGTGTATTTACTCGTTCTATTGCAGGTAATTATTGTGTAATTAATGAGCTGTAATAGAATAATCTGGCTCAACCACCTCAATGTTAAATTATAGTTGTTGCTCTGCATCAACATCAACCACACGAAGAAGTGCAAAATGTTGGGGCTTCAAAATAAGCCCCAAAAATGTGTTCTTCTGATATTTTTCAGGAAATCAGTATCTTGCTTTTCTACGATTTGCACGCATGTTGAACTTCTTTCGTACCATATGTAGCCAACCGTGCTAATCGGAGGTATTTGTTGCTGGCCATTTGGCATTTTAGGCCTTTGGGACTTTGGGCCTGTGGTCAGCAACCGTGATTGATAAAACGTCCCATATACATAGTAATGCTATGGCATCCACTGCATGGTGATAAATAAATTATGTATTAGCGCGTGCGTGTGCTCAGCGGTGGATGTCTTGTGTTCCAGAGGAAAAGCCCTTCCCGTGCAGTGACTGCTCGTACGGAGCGACGCAGAAGTCAAAGCTCAAGAGACACATCCTGAGCGTTCACCACGTGCCCTTCGATAGCGCGCTGGACTCCGACTGCCCCGAGAAGAGAAGGCGGCTGGCTGGGTGCCGAGACCACGGCTCAACTCTGGATTTGGAGCGCGCACGATGCTCACGGAGAACTCCCTGATGATTTATTTCATCCTGAGGCTGAGGTACCACGTGTGGGGCGATGAACTCAAGGTTTTGTGCAGCGGACATTTCCATGATGAAATTTCGTCACGTTCACTGCTGCGAGGTTACATCTATTGCCGTATATGTTTAGTCAATTGCTGTATTTTCTGGTATACAATATATTTAATAAATTGTCCTAATTTCATAACAAAGGTTTTTGGGTTAGATCGTGTAAGTATAAATGTGTCATAACCCTACACCACCTGACACAGCCAATTAGTAAGGAATTGTCACGTAAACAAAACTCCACTTAGTTACTACTTCAGCCCACCGGTGTTTTGGAGAGTAAATCCACAAGATGAGTACGACGTTTCACTGGTAATTACATCCAGCATCATCGGGCGATTTGCCAGAATAGTGAAGCCATCCACCTGCTTCCGGTCTTAAATAGAGAAAGGCGATGTCATCACTGAACCCATCAGGTGCAGAAATCAGAGGCGGGGAGGGGGATTATTGAAATTATATAATTGATTAGTAATCATTTAATTAGTATGTTTCCTCTATAAGTAATGATAAATGTGAGATGTCTTCTTCCTCCACGCGTTTGTTCCACTCACGTGGGGTCCGCCGTCCTTGCCACCTTCTCCACACCGCCCCGTCCCGCGCCATCTCTCCCTCCGCTCCTCGGGCCACCACGTTCGACCGCATCACCACATCGCCCCACGTCTTCTTCTGCCTTCATCTCCTCATCTTACAATCACAATTACTTAATAATACGCTTCCAGGCCGCACTAAGCCTGTAGCTGTCAGAGAGGTTAAAATAATAACATTTTTCTCAGTTTCAATGGATTCTCGAATTAGTCTTGGCCAGTAATAATGAGTTTTACACAACACTTAATCGTTATCAAAATACATTAAGTGTCCTTGTTGGCAAACATGTTCTGCAACTTCCAACAGTTATGTTTGAGAGTGTTTAATATTTATTTGGTGTTCTTTTAGTCTTACGCTAATGTTACATCCCATCTGTACTATATAACATCTGCCACATAAGCCATTAATCCGATACACACCATCCGTTGACAACTTAGGCAATTCATCTTAAGCACAAGATACTATTTTTTGAATTTTGTGTACCGTGCCAAATCTTACTTAGATGTTTAGCTTTTTGCTTTTCCAAAACTCGAGCTAATTTCTCAATTACTCCCACGATATATGGTATTTTAATTGTTTAATAACCTGATTCAGCAGTATTGCTGTTCGATCTTGGTTTAGCATTCATTGCTGTTAATTTGAGCATTATTGTAGACATTCAATCGTAGCGTTTCTTTGACATGTTCAACCTCTCTCCCCAGACATTCACCATCTGACACTGTTTTAGCCAGATGTATGAGCATCTTGATGAGACAGGTTTTCTGTACGGGGTGATGATGCGAATCTGCATTCAGATAGGCATCAGTATGCGTTCCCTTTTGGTAAACGCTGTGTGTGTTATTTTACCATTTAGGCCTCGTCCGATAAATCATCTCTCCAAAGAAAATAAGTATTTAGAGGCCACACGGGACCGGGGGGGGGGGGGGGGGGGAGTTTATCGTTGTGTCTGTTGCTGCGAGCAGATAGCGTGCAATGGAGAGCTTGCTCAGAGCGGAGCTGGGCACGTACTCGGCGAGAACGCTGGGCGCTTCGGCCGGTGGAGGCTGCATCAGCACCGGGCAGAGCTACGAGACGGGACGCGGACACGTGTTCACCAAGATCAACGCCAAGAGCGGGGCACCCTCCTCTATGCCTCCTCTACGCCTCCTCACCACCTCACCTCCTCTACCCTTCTCCTCGCCTCCTCTACGCCTCCTCACCACGCCACCTCACCACGCCACCTCACCTCCTCACCACGCCACCTCACCACGCCACCTCACCTCCTCACCACGCCACCTCACCTCCTCACCTCCTCACCACACCACCTCACCTCCTCACCACGCCACCTCACCTCCTCACCACGCCACCTCACCTCCTCACCACGCCACCTCACCTCCTCACCACGCCACCTCACCTCCTCACCACGCCACCTCAACACCTCACCTCCTCTACCCTCCTCTTCGCCTCCTCTACACCACCCCGCATCCTTGCCTCAACCTTCATTCATTTAGCCCTGTCATTAATGTATCACTTTTTTTTTGCTGCAACTACTAGCTAATTTGTCAGTTACTCCCACGATATATGGTATTTTAATTGTTTAATAACCTGATTCAGCAGTATTGCTGTTTGATCTTGGTTTAGCATTCACTGCTCTGTTAATTTGAGCATTATTGTAGACATTCAATCGTAGCGTTTCTTTGACATGTTTAATCTCTCTCCTCAGACTTTGACCATCTGACACTGTTTTAGCCAGATGTATGAGCATCTTGTTGAGAAAGGATTTCTGTGCAGGGTGATGATGCCAATCTGCATTCAGATAGGCATCAGTATGTGTTCCCTTTCGGTAAACGCTGTGTGTGTTACTTTACCATTTAGGCCTCGTCCGAGCAAAATATCCAGGAAAGGGAGTGTGTTATTCACCTCCATTTCCATGGTGAAATGAATGGCCGGTTTTTGTGACTTGAGATGATTTAGACATTCATTAAGTGTATCCTTACCATGTCGCCAGACAACCAAAGTGTCATCTACATATCTACACCAAAAAGTGGGTTTTAATGTACTTGAAGCAAGTGCTCTTGCAACCCGTGGGTTGAGGACCCCTGTGTTAGAGGCCACACAGGACGGGGGGGGGGGGAGTTTATTGTTGTGTTTGTCGCTGCGAGCAGACAGCTCACAATGGAGAGCTTGCTCACAGCGGAGCTGGGCACGGACTTGGCGAGGCCGCTGGGCGCTGCGGCCGGTGGAGGCTGCATCAGCACCGGGCAGAGCTACGAGACGGGGCGCGGACACGTGTTCACCAAGATCAACGCCAAGAGCGGGGCACCCTCCTCTACGCCTCCTCACCACCTCACCTCCTCTACCCTCCTCTTCGCCTCCTCTACACCACCTTGCATCCTCGCCTCAACCTTCATTCAGTCAGCCTTGCATCACTTTTTTTCGCTGCGACTACTAGCACCACCATGGTGAATGTTGCAGTGAACTTCCCCTCGTTGATTCCCCCCTCCACCCACCTTAAAGGACTCGGTCTACCAGACACTTTGACCGCTTCGTCTCATCCACTCCGCGTTCAACCACCGCGCCTCACTGCAGTTCACAACAACACACTCAACTAAACAACTCGGTCACCCACTCATCCAGTCACTAACTCAATCACCCTATCACACATTCATCCAGTCACTAACTCATCCAGTCACTAACTCAATCACCCTATCACACACTTATCTCGTCACTAATTCAATCACCCTATCACCCACTCATCCAGTTAACCACTCATCCAGTCACCCACTCATTCAGTCACCCACTCATCCAGTCACCCACTCATTCAGTCACCCACTCAATCACCCTATCACCCACTCATCAAATCAGCTACGCATCCAGTCACCCACTCATCCAGTCATCCACGCAATCACTCTATAACCCACTCATCCACTCATCCAGTCACCCACTCAATCACTCTATCACATACTCATCTAGTCACTAATTAAATCACCCTATCACCCACTCATCCAGTCACCCACTCATCTAGTCACCCACTCATTTAGTCACCCACTCAATCACTCACTCATCTAATCACCCACGCATTCAGTCACCCACGCATCCAGTCACCCACTCATCCGGTCACTGACTCAATCACCCTATCACACACTCCTCCACTCGTTTACTCAAACACTCACCCATTTACTCACCCATCCGCTCACCACCATGCAGGTCACCTCACTCTTCTTTTCAGCTTCATCAGTTTGCACTGCTCCACTCTGGAATGCACACCCGGTCTTCCTGTTTTCCCAAACTCTTGCAACAATAAAGTTGATCAATTTAAGGAACGCGTTTCTTTGATCTTAATTATCTAATTACTCATTGGACAGTTATGTATTATTATTTTTTATTGTTACTGGCCGTTTGGCGTTTTGTATTGTGTGGGGTTTGCATCGCTGTCAACCCCTCATCAGTGCCTACCTTATTACAGAACAATTCAGACCTTGTTGGTCACCCCTTGCCCCTTATAAGTCCCATGACAAGGGAGAAACACAAATAAACTTAACAAAAATGTTGCCCGTATTGAAACGGCCGTGTGCCGTATGGACCTGACAACTCACTTTCCCCCAACAGAATACGGGTAAACCGTGTGGGTTGGCGGCTATGGGTTTTGTTGTGTTTGCGAGTCCAAGTTATAGGACTGCACCCTGGGTTGTGCGTGGTTCTCATTGGTGGGAGATTCCCTTCGCTGTGTTGCACGCCAGTGGCTGGTGGCTGCGTGGGGCCAGTGACGTGTGAGCCGGTCCCAATGTGCACCGGCAAACATTTACCGCCAGGTGGCCCCAGTGTTTATTGCCCGTCTCCACGTGGATACCTGAAGCCCATGTCAATCCACTGCTGGATGACTCCCGCAATGAAGATGCAATCAGTACATCCACTTTGCTTTTGTACTCCACCTGTTCCATTGGCGGCCGAATGCGAATCTAAATGTGCATAGAAATCAAACCAATTGACCTACGACCTTTGCCCCATCAACTTTGTAGAATTTTAGATGTGCATTACAGTACTTTAGCCGGGTGGTTGTGGTGGCTATGTATGCCTGTAATCCACGACTGCGTGGAGGTGAGGGTTGGTGGATCACAATAATGTTGCGACAACTCCCACCCCTTGGTCGTCAAGGAGGTAGAGAAGGCGGTGTGGAATAATGTGGACTCCGCCTGTTCCATCTGTAGATTTGTGATAGAGCATTTGCTTGGATTTCTCCAGGTGCTCCGATTTACTCCCACATGTAAACACTCATTAATCTTGATTTGAAGCTTTCGTGACTGCAGGAATCCTTACTCTTTGGTTCTTTCGGTAAAGTCACGTAGGTAGAAAAAATAATAATGGATCACGACGTTTCGATCGCCACACAAGCAATCTCACTGAGTCTCAAGACTCTTGTTCAGGAGGGCCTGCCAACTTTTCGCAGGAGTAATTTGGATGTTTGGCTAGTACCAGTTACATTGTATGTTGTTGTTTTCCCATGGGAGTAAACCCATACAGAGAAAGGGACCAGAATGAGGAAAGCGAAGCCAGGCAGTCCTTCAGAAGATGTCATGCACGGGCGTGACCACTGCACCACCCTGCCGCCCAAACAAATGTAATTTAAATAATGTACAATACTGGCAAATAAACCCTATTAGTATCAACTGAATTTCTGGACGATGTGGCACGTGTATAGCTGCATCGGTGTTTCTAAAAGTCGTGTTCACATTGCCTGAAATTAATAATATTATAAAGTACAGGTTTCCCACCTCTGGTTTCGTTTTACTTACTGGTTGTCCTCATTATGTGTGTCACAGGTAATATGGCAAGGAACATATTACGCAGCACGAGTTGTAGGATTAGGGCAATTATGGTGACACACGTGACCCCCTCTACACAAGAAACAGCTGAGAGTCAATGCTGTGGTGTTGTGCGATTGGTGCAAGCGACCCATCATTGTGTTTTGATGTTGAGCTGTTAAAATTGCACTGTTGTGGGGTGAGGTCAAGGCCGATGACTTCTTCCAGCGGTGTCAAGATCAGCATTTTGAAGAGGCTCGCGGAGGATGATACTGGGCACTAGGGTGCAGTCTCCCTCCATGAACAACAGAGGGCAGAGGAGCGACGGTCACAACAATTATTGGCGGAGCACTGTGTGATTGGTGTGGTGAATGTAGTGGTTGGTGTGGTGAATGTAGTGGTTGGTGTGGTGAATGTAGTGGTTGGTGTGGTGAATGTAGTGGTTGGTGTGGTGAATGTAGTGGTTGGTGTGGTGAATGTAGTGGTTGGTGTGGTGAATATAGTGGTTGGTGTGGTGAATGTAGTGGTTGGTGTGGTGACTGTGTGGTTGGTGTGGTGAATGTAGTGGTTGGTGTGGTGAATGTAGTGGTTGGTGTGTTGAATGTAGTGGTTGGTGTGGTGAATGTAGTGGTTGGTGTGGTGAATGTAGTGGGTGGTGTGGTGACTGTGTGGTTGTTGTGGTGAATGTAGTGGGTGGTGTGGTGAATGTAGTGGTTGGTGTGGTGAATGTAGTGGTTGGTTTGGTGAATGTAGTGGGTGGTGTGGTGAATGTAGTGGGTGAGATGAGTGTAGTAGGTGTGATGAGTGCCATTTGTGCGGTTAGTGGAGTTGGTGTTTGGTGAGTGAGGTGAGTGTGGTGTGATTGGTGAGGTGTAATTGGTGAAGTTAGGTTTGTGAGGTGTAATTGGGGTGGTGAGGTGGGTGAGGTGTAATTGGTGAGGTAAAGTTGATGAGTGTATCAGTGAGCACCTGGAGGATTCTCCTCCACGGTCGCCTTTGTCTCCCCCAGTAGCGATGTTCACTCCACACCGCACCAGGAACTCATCTGAGGCTGAGTCGACCTCACACTCTCTCACTGTCTCACAACAACAACAACAACCGCCATTCGCCACTAAGTGGCGGTGACGTCACCACGACGCTTGTGCCAGGCCATGTGCACCTTGAGGCCACGTGAAGTGTCGAACGCCCGCTGGCAGGAGGTCACGGGGCAGACCCAGGTGGTGCCACGGGTCGACTGACTGAGATGACTGAGATGACTGGCTGATGCACCACCTGTGCCCCCTGCTCACACTCACGCACGCGCACTCACTCACAAGCGCGAGTTCGCGTTTTAAGGCGATATAAAATAATTTATATTTCATGCCAGTTGGTTCTGAAGGGCGGCTGTTTGTAATTTGGGCGTTCGTAAGTCGAGGACTGTCTGTAAATAAAGATTCCGATTGTGGGGCTTTCACCGTGGGATGAGCTTGGCCCGATCCGCGGGGGCGTGGCTTGCACGACAGTGGGCGGGGCATAGCCGCGACGGGCGTGGCTTATCCAGGAAGTGGAGACCGCGATCGCCGGACTGCAAGCCAGACAGAAGCGCGCTCCTTTTAAAGTTAACAACAACATTGTTAAATGTAAGTAGCGCCTCTCTACTTTATTATTGTTTTATTTGTTTAATACATTACTTGTGGTGCCGTGAGTCGAGTGAAATGAGTCAATAACCTTGCTAGACATGGCTAAGCTTTTATTAAGGGGCGCCGCGGTGTCGAGATGTTAACTACCTCGCTAGGCCTACAGCAGCGTAGAGGTTCCATCGAGACCCTGACGCCTGCTCTGTATTTGTTTATTTTTTTCCCCTGTGGTCGCATAGATTCTTCTCCTGGTCCTTCGGTTTTCCCCTCCACATTTAGAAACGTGAGTTTAGAGTACTTGACTGCTATAAATGTCCACATGATAAGCCACTTTCGTTGAGCTATCATTTGTGTCCAGGTCGCTTCTGATAAGAGTTATATAGCTCAGTGGGCCTTACCTGGTTAAATAGAAATAGTTTATAGTTTAGTTTATAGTTCATAAGAACTCGTGACAAGGGTCAGTGTCTACTTCAAATATTGTTCAGGCTCTGGAGACCTCCAAAGTTATTCGTGATGTTATACATTTGGTTCGTTTTGAGCATAATCGCGACCTTATATAATTATGACGTGATACACACGCTGAATATACGCACACAAACATCGTGTACACGTGTGTCGTGCCCTCTATTGTCCACATAGACGGCTTGTGCTGACGAGAGAACGATCTTAACGTACAATGTCGTGACATGTATCAGCCCTTTGTCGATCCAGCGTTTTGATAGAGGCCTCCCCCACACCATGCCGTTCGTGGGAGTTGTTTAACCATACTTCACCATGCCGGTCAATGCGGGTTTGGTGAAGTGAGGAGGCCCAGAAACTTGTATATGCAGATACGAGTTTGCCTGTGCTTGCATCTGCAGAATTACATTCTCACACATCTTCAAGTGTAGTTTAATACTTCTAAAAATGCATTTATTCTTGAGGATTCCATAAAGTACTGTGGTAAAAAGAAAACAACTTGATTTGAATAAATTTCGATTTAAAGCTTTCGTGACTGCAGAGATTCATCTTCTTGGTTCTTTCGGTAAAGTCACGTAGAAGGGAAATAATAAAATAAAACATAATAAAATAAAATTCTCACGACGTTTCGGCCACAACACAAGCAGCCGTCCTCAGGTGAATTAACAGAACTTCGGAAAGACAGCGCTCCAATGAACACTGCTAAGCTTGGCAGCGTATTTTAAGCTGAGTGGGAGGAGCAGAGCGCCTTGCCAAAAGAGTTTACATATCAACAGAATAATTTAGCATTGTAGCTGTGTTAATGTGATAGATTAGCAGGATGTTAAAGTCAGAAATTAGCATGTAACTGGAAGATTAGCATGATGTTAATGTGAGGAATTCGCATGTAACTGGTCACGGAAGTAGCTATGTTAAAGTCAGAGTTTACATATCAACAGAGGCATTTAGTATATTGACGCTAAAGAACTGCAACTACCCAACTATCATACAATAAACCGATGTGAAAGAACTAAATATAAACTACATCAATATAATCAATTTACTCAATATATTCTCCACTAAGCTGAGCTACTAACAATAAGTTATTTTACATTACACTTCTATGTCGCAAAAAATATTATAATATGCCTCCAAATAATATTTTTTATTATAAACTGGCATAGACAGACCAAAACATTGAATTATACACTGAGTTACTATACACTACCCTATACGTTAGATTATAATAATATTAGACTTGTAATATTACACTATGTATTATTTTACCAACCCTACTGTATACCACACTGCTGTAGATTCACTATACAATTACGATACTATATATCACCAAATAAATTATATTAAACATTACACTGAGTACTTTGTTGAACAGGGAATGCTTTGAGCTTGTGGGTTGAATCCATCTGTGTGGAGTTGTGTTATTTCCCAATATGCAAGGTGGGGTCTCTCTGGGTTCCACTCACACAAACATCTCAATGCAATGGGACCTTTCTGAAAATGCAGTACTTAGACTCAATGAAGCTTTCCTGGGTAACTAGTTAACATTGTAATTAAAGCATGAGAGATAATGACGTCCACTTATAAGTGCCATTAATAGTACTATACTGTACTTTTAATGAAGACTATTTTACGTAGTTTTTTGTAAAAAAGTGTCCATTCTCAAAACTTTTTGACGGGCCCTCGTACAGAAATTATATTACAATCTTATATGGAGATTGCGAGTCAGAGTGTTGTGAATAGTGGAGTGAACGTGTGGTGCCATCATTATATTGTTAGTGCGTATATACAGAAAGGCCTATTGGGTGGGTAACATTAGGAAATTGGAGGTAGTTAGTCATGTTGTTTAGAAACAAAATATTACTTGGGTGGATAAGAGGGTAAAATCGTACATGATAGGAACTGCAATATTGTGGAGTTCTGGTATAATTAGTTGCAGTATATATGAATCTTATGTCACCTTAAGTATGCCTTTGTGAGTACACTCGTGACACGGGTGTCATGCGCGTGACCTTTGTCTTTTGTTTCAGATGTGTGAGAGCAATTCGGCGGCGAGTCATGGTGGTGCTGGGAGAATTGCCTTTACCAGCGATGGCACTTCACCAGCACCCGTCTCAACCCTACCTCAATCCGGTAGAGTTACGAGAGCTAAAAAACTAATCTCTTGTGACGTCTGTGGGAAAAAATTCCAGCTGGCATGGTGCCTAGAAGCCCACGTAAGAACGCATAAGGAGACCCGTGAGCAATGGTGCGGCATATGTGGACAAAGGTTTGATCAACCAGGAAAATTCAAAAGGCATTTGAAGAGCCACGAAAAGGATTATATGATAAAGGGTGCACCAGGCTTGGTGAATAACGGCAGTTTTGCCAATGCGGTGTTGAATCCACCGTCGCCCTATGAGATGTGCTCAGTCTGCGGATTTTTAAGTCCTATTGAAATCCTGAAAACTCATGAAAGTCTTCACGCACAGTTCTTGTACAGACCGAAGCCTGAACATGATTACACTTCGACAAAAGATAGCGGCGTTAAGATAAATGACATGAAATCCAATTTTCTTGAATGCTTTGGCCTAGTTCCACATCAACAAACTGCTTCACCAGTCAGTGAGAATAAACCATACGCTGCTCTCGATCCTATTACGAGCATGAAAGTGTTGATGGCCTTGCAGCAGAAGAAGAAGGAAAAGCGAAGTAGACCTAAGTCCATTAAAAGAAAAAAGACCACCACCAGCGTCACCAATTGCAGCAGTAGCAACAGCCAGAATTCGGACATCAAGAGGATGGACTGCACTGAAGCAGGAGGCTGCGTGGAGCAGAGCATCCCCAAGGTGGATGAACCCAACCTGGCACCTTTAGGTACGTCCTAGTAATGCACACACTACATTTCATTTGGATGTAATTCATAATTTCACAAATTAGTTAATGTACGCATATGTTGACCATATCTGTATGCCTGCGCTGAGGAGTCTAGAGATCTGATGTGGTGCTGCTCGGATGTTGGGTTAAACCGTGAAACTCTGGGTTTCAGTCACCGAGCCATGATTAAACTGGCTTCTCATTGATGGTCTTATCCAGTTACCAAACACTTCTTCCAGCAAACACTTCTGATGTCGCGTGATGTGTAGGAAATTGCAATAACCTCCTAGTGGATAAAAAACGGTCACGAAGGGATGTCATGAGTAGTGCAATGATATCTCCTTCCACGAGCTGTTCTCTTACATGAGGTGGTTCACTGCTGTGTGAGAGTTGCACAGGGATACTTCATCTCATGACATGGAGCCAATAGCACCATTGGAAGGAAACTGAGCAAAATACATTGACAAATTCCAAAAAGTATCTATTTCTTAACCGGGGTAAATTTTACTTAAACAAGTGGGTAAATTTAGGGAACATTTTTGAATGTATAGACCGAGTCATTTCCACAATGGGAATTTCCTCTTCATTGTACTAACACCTAACTTCCATGTGTATTTACTCGTTCTATTGCAGGTAATTATTGTGTAATTAATGAGCTGTAATAGAATAATCTGGCTCAACCACCTCAATGTTAAATTATAGTTGTTGCTCTGCATCAACATCAACCACACGAAGAAGTGCAAAATGTTGGGGCTTCAAAATAAGCCCCAAAATGTATTATTATATTTTTCAGGAAATCAGTATCTTGCTTTTCTACTATTTGTACGTATGTTGAACTTCTTTCGTACCATACGTAGCCAACCTTGCTAATCGGAGGTATTTGTTGCTGGCCATTTGGCATTTGGGCCTTTGGGCCTGTGGTCAGCAACCATGATTGATAAAACGTCCCATATACATAGTAATGCTATGGCATCCACTGCATGGTGATAAATAAATTATGTATTAGCGAGTGCGTGTGCTCAACGGTGGATGTCTTGTGTTCCAGAGGAAAAGCCCTTCCCGTGCAGTGACTGCTCGTACGGAGCGACGCAGAAGTCGAAGCTCAAGAGACACGTCCTGAGCGTTCATCACGTGCCCTTCGATAGCGCGCTGGACTCCGACTGCCCCAAGAAGAGAAGGCGGCTGGCTGGGTGCCGAGACCACGGCTCAACTCTGGATTTGGAGCGCGCACGATGCTCACGGAGAACTCCCTGATGATTTATTTCATCCTGAGGCTGAGGTACCACGTGTGGGGCGATGAATGCAAGGTTTTGTGCAGCGGACATTTCCATGATGAAATTTCGTTACGTTCACTGCTGCGAGGTTACATCTATTGCCGTATATTTTTAGTCAATTGCTGTATTTTCTGGTATACAATATATTTAATAAATTGTCCTAATTTCATAACAAAGGTTTTTGGGTTAGATCGTGTAAATATAAATGTGTCATAACCCTACACTACCTGACACAGCCAATTAGTAAGGAATTTGTCACGTAAACAAAACTCCACTTAGTTACTACTTCAGCCCACCGGTGTTTTGGAGAGTAAATCCACAAGATGAGTACGACGTTTCACTGGTAATTACATCCAGCATCATCGGGCGATTTGCCAGAATAGTGAAGCCATCCCCCTGCTTCCGGTCTTAAATAGAGAAAGGCGATGTCATCACTGAACCCATCAGGTGCAGAAATCAGTGGCGGGGAGGGGGATTATTGAAATTATATAATTGATTAGTAATCATTTAATTAGTATGTTTCCTCTATAAGTAATGATAAATGAGAGATGTCTTCTTCCTCCACGCGTTTGTTCCACTCACGTGGGGTCCACCGTCCTTGCCACCTTCTCCACACCGCCCCGTCCCGCGCCATCTCTCCCTCCGCTCCTCGGGCCACCACGTTCGACCGCATCACCACATCGCCTAACGTCTTCTTCTTCTGCCTTCATCTCCTCATCTTACAATCACAATAACTTAATAATACGCTTCCAGGCCGCACTAAGCCTGTAGCTGTCAGAGAGGTTAAAATAATACAAATTTTCTCAGTTTCAATGGATTCTCGAATTAGTCTTGGCCAGTAATAGTGAGTTTTACACAACACTTCATCGTTATCAAAATACATTAGGTGTCCTTGTTGGCAAACATGTTCTGCAACTTCCAACAGTTATGTTTGAGAGTGTTTAATATTTATTTGGTGTTCTTTTAGTCTTACGCTAATGTTACGTCTCATCTGTCCAATATAACATCTGCCACATAAGCCATTAATCCGATACACACCATCCGTTGACAACTTAGGCAATTCATCTTAAGTACAAGATACTATATTTTGAATTTTGTGTACCATGCCAAATCTTACTTAGATGTTTAGTTTTTTGCTTTTCCAAAACTCGAGCTAATTTCTCAATTACTCCCACGATATATGGTATTTTAATTGTTTAATAACCTGATTCAGCAGTATTGCTGTTCGATCTTGGTTTAGCATTCATTGCTGTTAATTTGAGCATTATTGTAGACATTCAATCGTAGCGTTTCTTTGACATGTTCAATCTCTCTCCCCAGACATTCACCATCTGACACTGTTTTAGCCAGATGTATGAGCATCTTGATGAGAGAGGTTTTCTGTACGGGGTGATGATGCGAATCTGCATTCAGATAGGCATCAGTATGCGTTCCCTTTTGGTAAACGCTGTGTGTGTTATTTTACCATTTAGGCCTCGTCCAATAAATCACCTCTCCTAAGGAAATAAGTATTTAGAGGCCACACGGGACCGGGGGGGGGGGGGGGGGGGGGGAGTTTATCGTTGTGTCTGTTGCTGCGAGCAGATAGCGCGCAATGGAGAGCTTGCTCAGAGCGGAGCTGGGCACGGACTCGGCGAGGACGCTGGGCGCTTCGGCCGGTGGAGGCTGCATCAGCACTGGGCAGAGCTACGAGACGGGGCGCGGACACGTGTTCACCAAGATCAACGCCAAGAGCGGGGCACCCTCCTCTACGCCTCCTCTACACCTCCTCACCACCTCCTCTACCCTTCTCCTCGCCTCCTCTACGCCTCCTCACCACGCCACCTCACCACGCCACCTCACCTCCTCACCACGCCACCTCACCTCCTCACCACGCCACCTCACCTCCTCACCACGCCACCTCAACACCTCACCACCTCACCTCCTCTACCCTCCTCTTCGCCTCCTCTACACCACCCTGCATCCTTGCCTCAACCTTCATTCATTCAGCCCTGTCATTAATGTATCACTTTTTTTTTAGCTGCGACTACTAGCTAATTTGTCAGTTTCTCCCACGATATATGGTATTTTAATTGTTTAATAACCTGATTCCGCAGTATTGCTGTTTGATCTTGGTTTAGCATTCACTGCTCTGTTAATTTGAGCATTTTTGTAGACATTCAATCATAACGTTTCTTTGACATGTTTAATCTCTCTCCTCAGACTTTGACCATCTGACACTGTTTTAGCCAGATGTATGAGCATCTTGTTGAGAAAGGATTTCTGTGCGGGGTGATGATGCCAATCTGCATTCAGATAGGCATCAGTATGTGTTCCCTTTCGGTAAACGCTGTGTGTGTTTCTTTACCATTTAGGCCTCGTCCGAGCAAAATATCCAGGAAAGGGAGTGTGTTATTCACCTCCATTTCCATGGTGAACTGGATGGCCGGTTTTTGTGAATTGAGATGATTTAGACATTCATTCATTAAGTGTATCCTTACCATGTCGCCAGACAACCAAAGTGTCATCTACATATCTACACAAAAAAGTGGGTTTATATGTACTTGAAGCAAGTGCTCTTGCAACCCGGGGGTTGAGGACCCCTGTGTTAGAGGCCACACGGGACGGGGGGGGGGGGGGGGGAGTTTAACGTTGTGTTTGTCGCTGCGAGCAGACAGCGTGCAATGGAGAGCTTGCTCAGAGCGGAGCTGGGCACGGACTCGGCGAGGCCGCTGGGCGCTGCGGCCGGTGGAGGCTGCATCAGCACCGGGCAGAGCTACGAGACGGGGCGCGGACAGGTGTTCACCAAGATCAACGCCAAGAGCGGGGCACCCTCCTCTACGCCTCCTCACCACCTCACCTCCTCTACCCTCTTCGCCTCCTCTACACCACCTTGCATCCTCGCCTCAACCTTCATTCAGTCAGCCCTGTATCACTTTTTTTAGCTGCGACTACTAGCACCACCATGGTGAATGTTGCAGTGAACTTCCCCTCGTTGATTCCCCCCTCCACCCACGTTAAGGGACTCGGTCTACCAGACACTTTGACCGCTTCGTCTCATCCACTCCGCGTTCAACCACCGCGCCTCACTGCAGTTCACAAGAACGCACTCAACTAAACAACTCGGTCACCCACTCATCCAGTCACTAACTCAATCACCCTATCACACACTCATCCAGTCACCCACGCATCCAGTCGCCCACGCAATCACCCTATCATCCAGTCACCCACTCACTCAATCACCCTATCACACACTCATCTCGTCACTAATTCAATCACACACTCAGCTAGTCACTCAGTACATCATCCTATCACTCACTCATCCAATCACCCACTCATTCAGTCACCCATTCATCCAGTCACCCATTCATCCAGTCACCCACTCATCCAGTCACCCACTCATCCAGTCGCCCATTCAATCACGCACTCATCCACTCACCCACTCATTCAGTCACCCACTCATCCAGTCAACCACACAATCATCCTATCACCTACGCATCCTGTCACCCACTCATCCAGTCACCCACTCATCCAGTCACCCACTCATCCAGTCACCCACTCATCCAGTCACTCACGCATCTGGTCACTGACTCAATCACCCTATCACACACTCCTCAACTCTTTTACTCAAACACTCACCCATTTACTCACCCACCCGCTCACCACTATGCAGGTCACCTCACTCTTCTTTTCAGCTTTATCAGTTTGCACTGCTCCACTCTGGAATCCACACCCGGTCTTCCTGTTTTCCCAAACTCTTGCAACAATAAACTTGATCAATTTAAGGAACGCGTTTCTTTGATCTTAATTATCTAATTACTCATTGGACAGTTATGTATTATTATTTTTTATTGTTGCTGGCCGCTTGGCGTTTTGTATTGTGTGGGGTTTACATCGCTGTCAACCCCTCATCAGTGCCTACCTTATTACAGAACAATTCAGACCTTGTTGGTCACCCCGTGCCCCTTATAAGTCCCATGACAAGGGAGAAACACAAATAAACTTAACAAAAATGTTGCCCGTATTGAAACGGCCGTCTGCCGTATGGACCTGACAACTCACTTTCCCCCAACAGAATACGGGTAAACCGTGTGGGTTGGCGGCTATGGGTTTTGTTGTGTTTGCAAGTCCAAGTTATAGGACTGCACCCTGGGTTGTGCGTGGTTCTCATTGGTGGGAGATTCCCTTCGCTGTGTTGCACGCCAGTGGCTGGGGGCTGCCTGGGGCCTGCCTGGGGCCAGTGACGTGTGAGCCGGTCCCAATGTGCACCGGCAAACATTTACCGCCAGGTGGCCCCAGTGTTCATTGCCCGTCCACACGTGGATACCTGAAGCCCATGTCAATCCACTGCTGGATGACTCCCGCAATGAAGATACAATCAGTACATCCACTTTGCTTTTGGACACCACCTGTTCCATTGGCGGCCGAATGCGAATCTAAATGTGCATACGTTAGAGACTGGTTAATGCGCATAGAAATCAAACCAATTGACCTACGACCTTTACCCCATCAACTTTTGTAGAATTTTAGATGTGCATTACAGCTACTTTAGCCGGATGGTTGTGGTGGCTATGTATGCCTGTAATCCACGACTACGTGGAGGTGAGGGTTAGTGGATCACAAAAATGTTGCGACAACTCCCACCCCTTGGTCGTCAAGGAGGTAGAGAAGGCGGTGTCGAATAATGTGGACTCCGCCTGTTCCATGTGTAGATTTGTGATAGAGCGTTGGCCCCTCATTTGCTTGGATTTCTCCAGATGCTCCGATTTCCTCCCACATGTAAACACTCATTAATCTTGATTTGAAGCTGTCGTGACTGCAGGAATCTATACTCTTTGGTTCTTTCGGTAAAGTCACGTAGGTATAAAAAACAAATAAAAAAAATCGTCAATTGCTTGTGTGGCGATCGAAACGTCGTGATCCATTATTATTTGTTCTACCTACGCGACTTTACATAAACAACCAAAGAGTACAAACTCTCATTAATTTGCCGATAACATCTTTATATAAAGAGGACAACAGAGCATGGGCAGGAGTGGTGGGGGGGGATGTTGCCAGCTGCTCACCATTTGACTGCCGCCTTCCCTCGTCTGTAGTTCCTCGCGCCAAAGTGAAGGAATTCTGTGTGCCAGTTACAATTATCACTTGAACGTAACTTGATGTTTCAATGAAAACAGCCACAGATTTAATCCTGAAAATCTTTATTTTTCACATGCAGTGAAACAATGTTGTTAGTAGGCTTGTTTCCCTGGGAAAGCCTCACTGAGTCTCAAGACTCTTTTTCAGGAGGGGCCTGCCAACTTTTCGCAGGAGTAATTTGGATGTTTGGCTAGTACCAGTTACATTGTATGTTGTTGTTGTTTTGCTATGGGAGTAAACCCATGCAGAGAAAGGGACCAGAATGAGGAAAGCGAAGCCAGGCAGTCCTTCAGAAGATGTCATGCACGGGCGTGACCACTGCACCACCCTGCCGCCCAAACAAAAGTAATTTAAATAATGTACAATACTGGCAAATAAACCCTATTAGTATCAACTGAATTTCTGGCCAATATGGCACGTGTATAGCTGCATAGGTGTTTCTAAAAGTTGTGTTCACATTGCCTGAAATTAATAATATAAATAACAGATTTCCCACCTCTGGTTTCATTTGGATTACCGGTTGTCCTCATTATGTGTGTCACAGATAATATGGAAAGGAAAATATTACGCAGCACGAGTTGTAGGATTAGGGCAATTATGGTGACACACGTGACCCCCTCTACACAAGAAACAGCTAAGATTCATATTCTTGGTTCTTTCGGGAAAATCACGTCGAAGGGAAACAATAAAATAATACAAATATAAAACAATTAAATTCTCGCGACCTTTTGACTGCAACACAAGCAATCATCATCAGGTGTGAAAACCACAACAAGAAAATTTGAAAGAACCAAGAATATGAATCTCTGCAGTCACTAAAGCTTTAAATCAAAATTTAACAGCTGAGAGTCAATGCTGTGGTGTTGTGCGATTGGTGCAAGCGACCCATCATTGTGTTTTGATGTTGAGCTGTTAAAATTGCACTGTTGTGGGGTGAGGTCAAGGCCGATGACTGCTTCCAGCGGTGTCAAGATCAGTATTTTGAAGAGGCTCGTGGAGGATGATACTGGGCACTAGGGTGCAGTCTCCCTCCATGAACAACAGAGGGCAGAGGAGCGACGCTCACAACAACAATTGGCGGAGCACCGCGCGTATAAAACACAAAGTTGGAAGAAAGTTTATCTCGGGGAGTTAACCCACAACACCTGGGTCTGTCCCGCGTGTTCACACGATAACGCGTTTTCACTACAACGCGTTTTCTTTACTTTAGGGAACGCTTCTCGCACAACGCGGAACGCGCTCCGTCACAACGCGCTTTCTGAGCGGACTACTTTCTTGAGCAGTGAAATTAATTAAAATCTTTTGCTCTGCCATTTGATTTTAAATTACGACTCTTCAAAGAGCTTTGGTTGTAGTAAGCAATATTTGAATTTGTTTAAACGACCTGTATTCTCTTACAACATGTTTTATATTCCTAGGCATTAAATGTGTACTAAAGATTCAGACTAATTGTAAATCTAATGGGACCACTTTAATCGATGTCCGTTAATATATGTAGGCATGGTAAGGTTTCGAGACGCACTCGGCGATGCGTGAAACGCAGTCCGTGTCCTTCCTCGTCCATTTGTCTTCATTCCAACGTCAACTTTGTTCTGCCGGTCTCTCTCATTAAGGCCACATTGCCACACTGTGTCTCTTAGTTCTTGCAAGCTAAGCTGGAGTCAGTCTCTCTCATTAAGGCCACATGGCCACACTGTGTCTCTTAGTTCTTGCAAGCTAAGCTGGAGTAAGTCTCTCTCATTAAGGCCACATGGCCACACTGTGTCTCTTAGTTCTTGCAAGCTAAGCTGGAGTCAGTCTCTCTCATTAAGGCCACATTGCCACACAGTGTCTCTTAGTTCTTGCAAGCTAAGCTGGAGTCAGTCTCTCTCATTAAGGCCACATGGCTACACTGTGTCTCTTAGTTCTTGCAAGCTAGCTGGAGTGAGTCTCTCTCATTAAGGCCACATGGCCACAGTGTGTCTCTTAGTTCTTGCAAGCTAAGCTGGAGTCAGTATCTCTCATTAAGGCCACATGACCACACTGTGTCTCTTAGTTCTTGCAAGCTAAGCTGGAGTGAGTCTCTCTCATTAAGGCCACATGACCACAGTGTCTCTTAGTTCTTACAAGCTAAGCTGGAGTCAGTCTCTCTCATTAAGCCACATGGCCACACTGTGTCTCTTAGTTCTTGCAAGCTAAGCTGGAGTGAGTCTCATTAAGGCCACATGGCCACACTGTGTCTCTTAGTGCTTGCAAGCCAAGCTGGAGTCAGTCTCTCTCATTAAGGCCACATGGCCACACAGTGTCTCTTAGTTCTTGCAAGCTAAGCTGGAGTCAGTCTCTTTTCGACATATGTCCCACCAAATTCTGTAATAATAATGTTCCAGTTTCTCTATATGTTTTTAAATTTAGATTTAAATAAATCTACATTTTAAAATCCACAAATCTGGCTGCCTCCTGATGATGCTGGTTGTAATTACTGGCGAAACGTCATACTCAGATTGTTAATGTTGCGGCTTTGCTCTCTAACACACAACCGGTGTGTTGTACTAGTAACGAATTGGCATGTTCTGTTTAAGTGACAAACCTTACTAATTGGCTGTGTCGGGTGGTGGTGGGTTTACCGACATTTTTATATTTACGCGATCTTACCCAAAAAACCTGTATTATGTAAAAATACATTTATTTTCCCCCTTTCTTTTTGGACAGTTTCAAATCTCTAACGTCTTTCAAATTGTTCTGATGTACAGTGCTACATTTTAAATTACTGTCATGTTTGCAACGGGTTGTTTAAAATATATTCAAATGGTGTAGATTCATGTTTAAACTCGATTCGAATCTGCATTCATCATTTTCTTCTTAAGCAGTCCGTAACCACAATTGGTACATCGATGCATGACCCATTTGATTATGGTTTGTTGGTCTTAATTTATCAATTAAAATGTTATTGAGTGTGCCAAATCCTAAAGAGTGGCGTTTGAGTCGACCTTATTTTATATTCACATGTGAAACGCCTGTGCACATGAATGTAATCCAGTTACACACTCTCCTACTTGTTCATCAACTCTCTTCGTGGTGTAGATTTGATGGCTTGTATAGCAACCATAAACAAACGCAACAAATCCGGGTGACTCATGATCCATGATTCACGATGCCAGTGGGCCAGGTTTCACTTTCAACCTGTGTGGCATGAATTAAACGCCCCTGAAATTTGACCTGAAATGATTGCACAACAATTGCCCCGCCTTCATGGGATGTTTATCCTCCACTGTTTATCTGGCTTTGACCTGAATTATATAAAAGTGCGGCTCTGCAACTGCTGTAGAGTCACATTGGTATAAACGCATTTTACAATATGAACAGCGCATTGAAAACGCGTACTATTTTATGTATTGTTTAACAAGTGTGTTTACAAATCCACACTGTGAAACACGATGATTGACACAGGGGAGTAGATTATGTTTTCGATAGTGTATTTAAATAGAGCTACTGTAGGTAAGTAGTTTTCAGTTTTAATGGCATAGTTTAACAAGACAACACTTGCCACCATCCTTCAAACCCATTGGTGAAAAATACCACAGTTTATGTTTACATTATAATATGTTTATATAATATATAATATAATGTTTATATTATAATATAATGTTTACATTATATATAATATAATGTTTATATATAATATAATGTTTACATTATAATATAATGTTTATGCAAGAGCCGGGGACTTATGGGACCCCGGGGTCCCACCATAAGGTTCATATGAATGGTTACCTAATAACTTTTGAAACACGGTAATCGCTGTGAAGTGCAGTTTCCAATTCTTATTGCTGACTCAATCTCTCTGGCCTTTCTATGCAATATGAAGAAGGATCATTGCCCGAAACGTCGCTTATCGGATGTTTTCCCTTTTTCAAGGCCTCAGTGCTACTGATGCATGAATTTGTTTGGTATTTGAAATGATACGAAGGCTCAGCAAGTGATTCCTTGCAGACATAAACAGAAGCGATACGCGCCACCCCAGCCACCCATGTCGCGAATCAATCGATTATCGCGATTGAGGGCTCGTGAATAAATTCTAGATTCAACGCCTTGTTTTAAAACGTGAACACAGCCGGCTCTAGTGACTGGAGTGGGTGGGTGTTGGACAATGTGAAACAATGACACGCAACGTATACAAATCTAAAACATAAATTCTTACGCACGCGATCCGGTGTGCATATCGCGATCTTCAGGATGAATGATCACGTCCGAATCAATGCGTCGTCGTTGCTCCCCTAGCATGCGCTCTGCGTAACCCGCTCGTGTTGTTGTTGTTGTTTGCGGCAGAGTTCAGGACCTTCGTGGCCAAGAGCCGCAGCTCCCGAGGCAAAGGAGTGATGGCACGCTTCAAGGTGCCGGACTTGCTGAAGCATCTCATGGAACGATACGGGGCTCCGGATATTCACGATCTGGGCATCCGTATCACCAGCATACCTCTGGGCATTTCCGTACGTGCCGTGCCTGCGTGTATGAGCGTGTGTGTGTGTACGTGTGTATGCATTGCGTCGCTTGTTGACTGCGAATTGTATTATTATTATTGGATGCCTCAAGTAGACTCTTTGGTTCTTTCGGTAGAGTCACGTAGGTATAAAATAAAATAAATCACGACGTTTCGGGCGCAACACAAGCGTCCGTCATCAGGTGGGAAAGCCTTGGTGTGCTGCTGAGGCAGACTGTTTTAAATGGTTTGAAATGTGTGTAGCCCATGGGTCATAAAGAAGTGGCCAGGGCTAGTGATGTTAACGTGAGAAATTAGCGTGTTACTGTAAGGTAGGAAAGCGGCCTCCTCGATTTTACGTGACTTTACCGAAAGAACCAAAGAGTCTGGATTCCTGCAGTCGCGAAAGCTTCAAATCAAGATTGCCTCAAGTATGTATTGTTGTTGCCCTTGAGGGGGTTTACTTTCTGAATTAAATGCGTTCTGGAATTGCTGACACACAGCCACAACGTACGTGTCGCTGTGTTCACACCTGAGAGTGACACTGCATCAGCCTTTTACCAATATTCCCCCGCCCCTGCGTTTGCCTTACACGGCCACAATGCTGAGCTATCCTCAGTTGCTCAGGCACGCAAGTTTCACACCTGTCTCCCTGTCAAGTGAATGTGGTGTATCCTTTTGTCATGCAGTCTGAGACAGACTTCCAACACGACTTCAGTTTTGTGGGTGCAGTGCTGTGACAAGAGCACTGAAGTAACTGCTCGTGTAAGTACATCATGTTAATATATATCGTATAGAAGGCTGAGGCCTATTTTACTGTACCACTCCTTACAGAAATCTTCTTTCCCGAGTGGTTGTGCATTTGTCGCTTGTTTCAGAGGTTCGCGATTCGATCCCAGGAGTCGCCCTAGTTAATATTGCGGGTGTATTATCCAAAACTGCATTTCTATATGCTTCACAAATAATGTAAAAAAAAATCCCGTGTTGTTATCAATGAATGAGGAGGACATGTGTGCCGGCGTCAGAATCAAAATTTGCAAATCTAAACAAGTACTCAGAAATGACTGGATTGGGTAAAACCACATGTATATATGTTGAACTTCTTTCGCACTGTACGTAGCCAACTGTGATAATCGGAGGTGTGGAGGACAACAAACTGAACACAAAAAGCAGTTCTAAAGACATTGTTTTCAATCTAGATTTAAAAGTGCCGTTGTATATGTGGGTGTGTGAAAATTGATGAAAAATAATTAAAATTAAATGAAATTCGAAATTTGCATAATTAATCCGAAATTATGCTAATTCGTGTAATTATGCGTGTAACTATGCTAATTAGAGAGGTAATCGTATTCATTTATACGAGTGGGTGTGGTTGTGTTAATGATAGCCTTTATGATAATCAGGCCCCGCCTCGTTGACGAGGTGGGGTTATCAATCAGGATAACGCAATCAATCGTGTGCAGTTACGCTAGTGTCAATTCGGCCTCGTTGTCTAACTTCGTATTATTGATCAGCATAATACAATGATTCTCGCTTTAACACTCCCCGAGTGTTCATATTTTAGGTCCCAAGTTCATATCATTCGCTTTAAAGTTTAATGAGTGTGGATTGGTGTGTTTATAGTTTAGGTTCCCGAGTTCATATCTCGTCGCAGGATACAGATCTTATGCAAAAATTTCAGGAAAGAATCACACGACCACTTCTGTATTAATCAATTTATTTTCTAATTAAACCTTAACTATAATATGTATGTGAACTCTCAATCTCGGAACTTCAACACGGTATCCACACGGTATCAAGACAGTATCATCAACGACTGTACGATTTCACTTTGATAACACATGGACCCCGCATAAAGCGATTGCTGTTAGTGAGAGAGAGAGTTAGGACATGCAAATGCTATGCTACACAAAAGCTTATACATTATAATATGAACGATTATTATGCTTGAAATGGTCAGCACATTATCACAGGCGATTGATTAACATGCCTCGGTATTCATATAAAAAGACAATCAAACAGTTATTATTTCCAAAGGCATAAATGTAACAACAGATCCACCGGACAGACTATAAGATTACCGAAATGGCTTAGTGTGAGGGTATGCGGTGGAACGTGTTATCTCACGGGATATTAATTAATTAATTCGTGAATAAGATTGTATGATCAGAAAATCGGTTTAGCACGATTCCTCCGCGGGAGCGTAGCTCCGTGGCGAAGGCTCCAAGGGTTAATTCGTATTGATGGATCGGTTGGTAACTTATGCGATTAGAAGTACAGTCCAAAACAAAATATTAAAGAGGGAAATTATGAATATACTTATAAATGTCAGACTGTTATCACACGATCGATGCTTCCACAGCCAGATGGTTCACGGACTTGAGTGTTCGCCTCTGGTTAAGGACCCATGTATGTTTGAGTGATATTAATTGTTTTGAATAGTCAGTGTTTGGAATTTCGATTTAAATTTCGATTTAAAGCTTTCATGACTGCAATGATTCATCTTCTTTGGTTCTTTCGGTAAAGTCACGTAGAATGAGAATAAAATAATAAATTGATAAAATAAAATAACACAATAATATTCTCACGACGTTTCGGCCACAACACAAGCGGCCTTCATCAGGTGAAGGGGGCGAGACTGTCTGGTAGGACAGCGCTGGAGTGAGAGAGCCACGTTCAGATCACGGCTTTTAAGCTGTGTGAGAGGAACAAAGAGCCTTGACAAAGGGATTAGCATAAAATTTAGCATTGAAATGGCTGAATGATTAGCTTGTGACTGGTCACAGAAATAGCTATGTTAAAAGTTAAAGCATACACATCCGCAGAGGCACCCCTTGACAATGGGATTAGCATAGAATTTAGCATTGAAATGGCTGAGTGACTCGCTTGTAACTGCTACAGGAATAGTTACGTTGAAGTCACAGCATACACATTCACCGAGGCACTTAGTACAAATCAAACAGGAGAATTTAGCATTGAAATAACTAGGCGAATTTAGCATTGAAATAACTGGGTGATTTGCTAGTGACTGGTCACAGAAATGACTACACATCTGAGCTATTCACAGTACTATATAGTGAACCAATAAAAACTAAAATATAAATTACCTTCATGTTATCAATAAACTCTATATTCTCCAATCAGCTAAGCTACCAACCATAAGTCGTTATATATCACAATGCTATATGGCGAAAAAATGGGTGGATTCTTACCCTCAAATTTCCGTACCACGGATAGCTACGGGCCCCGTTCAGAAGGACGAGTTCGTCCATGGTCGGAACAGAAGAGGGGGAGAGAGACAGCTGCGAAGCCCTAGTATACTCCATGTTGTAAACCATACCATTAACCGTGGTGTGAGAGGTATTAAGAGGCAATGCTGGCGAGAGAGCTGCGGTCTGAAGGTCATCGTAAAATTACAATTAATTAAGAACAGAAATTATTTAACACATCTTTCCAGTGGTTACTAAGCCTGAATCCATCTTCTCGGTTGAAATTGTCTCTGTGCTTGTATATGTGAATGGCCTCATGAACGAATCTCTCATGGTAGCCAGTTGGTTTGCAAAGAACCTCCGTCTTGGAGAAGTGTGAGCCCACTGAATTGTAACAGTGATCTGCCACGGCAGAGGAGTTCGTCTTACCGTGTTTCAAGTCTGCTTTATGTTCGCGGATGCGGTCCGAGATATGTCTTTTGGTTTCTCCAATGTAGCTACTACCACAGAGGCACTTTAGTTTGTAAACGCCCGGGTACTGTATGTCTGGAAGAGCATCTTTTACAGATGGAACTAAATCACGGATTTTGTGTACTGTGTTGAATCGGACCTGGATCTTGTGTTTATTCAGGATTTTGGAGATCTTTTTAGTGACCCCTGCAATGCAGGGTAAGGTGATGGTTTTCAGTGGCTCCACAAGGGGATCCTTCTTTATGACTGGAGTGATGGCTTTGCGGATTGTGTAGTCGGAGTAGCCATTAGCCCTGAGAGCCTGGTGTACGTGCTTGAGTTCACTGGTAATGTGTTCCTGGTCGGAAATGCATTGGGCTCTATGGTATAGAGTCTTGATGAGGCAGTTCTTCTGGGATGGATGGTGGTGGGAATCCGGTTTCAAGTAAGCATCTGTATGGGTAGCTTTCCTGTAGACAGAGTGGCTCATTGAACCATCATGTCTCCTTTTAATTAAGACATCCAGAAAGGGTAGTTTGCCATCTTTTTTGACCTCCATGGTAAATCTGATGGCTGGGTGTATGGAATTGATGTGGTCGCGGAATTGGTCTAGAGCAGGCTGGCCATGTGGCCAGATGACAAAGGTGTCATCAACGTACCTCTTCCATAAGGTCGGGCGTAGAGTGGCAGTCTGGATGGCGTCAGTTTCAAATTTTTCCATGAATACGTTGGCTACAACCGGAGATAGGGGGGAGCCCATTGGGGTGCCCTCAGTTTGTTTGTAGAAAGTTCCATTCCAGGTGAAGTATGTGTTGGTTAAGCAATGTCTCACCAGGGGGGGTACATCAGTATGCAGTCCTTGATGAACCAGGTCTTCAATGATAGCGATGGTGTCAGGTACCGGGACTTTGGTGAACAAGGACACCACATCAAAACTGACAAGCAGGTCGTTTGGGGACAGGGAAATGTCTTTGATTGTCGATACCAGGTGAGTAGAATTTAGTACCGCAGAGGTGGTTTTTCCAGTGAAAGGTCGCAGTATATCAGCCAGAAAACGTGCCAGTTTGTAGGTGGGGGAGCTGATAGTAGAGACGATGGGACGAAGGGGTGTATCTTCTTTGAGTATCTTTGGAAGGCCATATAATCTTGGTGGTCTGGCAGCAGAGGGTTTTAACGAGAACTGTTTGATCTCATCAATTAATGCTGTTGAATCAGAGATAATTTTGTTCGTTTTGGTGACCAGGCTGTTGGTGGGATCTCTTTTTATTTTTGTATAGCTGCCATCGTTGAGTGTTCTTGAATTTTGTTGTTATATTCTGTTTTGTCCATGATGACAGTGGCATTGCCTTTGTCGGCTGAGAGAACGACAATATCATCCCTCTTTTTTAATTGAGATAATTCAAAACGTTCGTCTTTGCTGATGTTGCTAGGTGGCAACTTAGCGTTTTTGAGGGTTGCAGCGATTTCAGATCTTGCTACGTCTGCAGAGATGTGACTCAAGCCCTTGAGTGCAACGTCGACATGGGCAATGATATCATTAACCGGTAAGTGTCTCGGTGTGACAGCAAAGTTTAGACCTTTAGCTAAAACGGATTTCAGACCATCAGAAATGGAACTGTTACTGCGATTAATTACGACTTTGTTGACGTCTATCTTTTCGGTGTGTGGATCCGATTTTTTGCTGGAGAGGTGATTGAATTTGGAAATCAAATTGTCCCTACATTTGTTCGACATAGTGGCAGCCGAAGAGGTAGTCATATTGTCTACATGTTCCCAATCCGATGTAGACATTGTTGCTGTCAATTTTAAGTGTGATTTGTAGAGTGTCTTGTCTAACTGATCGAGTTCGGTGCGTGTAAGTCTAATTTTTTTTTGTTTGGAATTCTTTGCGTTGCCATACGCTGAAGTTGGCATCGCTTGTAGAAGTAGCCTCGCTCCCTTTAGAGCGGTGAGGTGTGTGAGAGTTGTGCATCATACGTATCGGCGTTCCCTCCTCCACACAGCAGCCAGCCTCTGTCCACGGGGGAGAGTTGCTTGATCGCTCTCAGTTCTGCTCAGTGGACACCTCTCTCCACTGCTGGATGAGCTGCGCGATCACGCTCGTGCTGGTTCGCTGACAGCAGTTTCTCTCCGCTGTTGGATGAGCTGCATCGGCACGCTCCCTCTCTCTGGGTGGAGAACTCGAACGTGCTCGTTGCTGGTTTGCTGAAAGCAGGTTTTTCTCCACTGCTGGATGACTCAAGTCGCACGTGCTCTTGCTCTGGTTTGCAGAAGCTCTTGCTTGGTGCGTCGGTCGCTCTGCAGCTGGACTCAATGTAGAATAATCTTTCAGCAATACTCTGTCTTTCAGCTCTTGGAAATCACACTAGGTGACGCCTCACTACCCTGCGAGTCTTGCCAACGTCAGTGGGTAGCGACGGGGCCACTTTGGCTTCTGCTCGCCGCCCCCTGCTCTGCAGCTCGCCGGCTGGCGACCTGTTGCTCTCGTTCCCGATTGGAACGGCTCCTGAGCCGACCCACTGGTCGAACTCCCCGCGTTCCGACCTCCTCCGAGTCGAACTCCCCGAGTTCCGACCCCCCTGGTCGAACTCTTCCGAGTTGCTCCTCCGAGTCAAACTGTCTCCCGAGAGTCGACCCCCCGGTCGAACTCTGGTGAGCCGACCCCCCCCGGGTCGAACTCTGGTGACCCGACCCACTCCTGTCGAACTGATGTTTCAATGCTCAGGATCCTCTTTTTATGCCCAAAAATCCCTTCACTCGGATCCTGCCCACAAGGCGGGGTTTCTTTCGATTTTTGCTGTGTCAGGATTTGTCCGTATGTATCTGTGTCCATGTGTGTCCGTACGTGTGTCAGTGTGTGTCCTTGTGCATCACCCACGGTATATTCCGTTGTCATACTCCTACCATAAAACCCACAAGTAAAACAATCAAATGTTATAAATTGTCTCGAAGGCGCTTCTCTGTCTGGGTGCACAACCTGGAGGGAGGGGCGATATTCCCTCCGACTTTCACCGACGCACAAAGAAATGGTTAAAAAGTTTTAAGTTAACATTTCATTTCATCAGAGTTCAATAGTTATGATTCTGTATTAATCCAAGGTCTGAGTCAGCTTCTCGTTGTGGTGTTTGACTCGTGTTTCCCCAAGCGTATACACACTCCTACCCCGCGCTGCAGGGATACAAAGACGGCCGGGATTTCGCTTTCTCTCCGACCCTGGGTTTAACATCGCCCTTTGCTTACGTTGCAGTTTTGCTGTGCGCTTGCATTCCTTTTCCTCTCTACTCTTACTTTAACCCTGCTTATTATTTGTGTATGGGTGGAGGCTAGAGCATTTATGTTGACTTAGGAAAACCTGATTGTTATAGGCTTCGGGTCAAGTCGTATAGAAATTATTAAAATATGGAAATACATTTCATATTAAATTAATAGACGGTTGATGGTTACATTGATGTAGCTATTGGCAGGGTTCAATTGAAGTTGGTGTGAAGATCAATAACTTTAGCCTACCCTGTCGTTGAATTCCGATTTTAAGTTACTTTAATAGTAATGTAGAACCAATCAGCTTTTTGACTGAACTATATCTAGGCTAACGCAAACTCCCAGTGACCCTGGCTTGGTGTGTTTACGTCAGCCCCTGGCAATCCGCTGTGCTCTGCTCTCTATCTGCTCCCGCTGACCCTGGGAGGGCTCTTAATGTCAAAATCGTGTTAGTGGGTCATGGTAAAGATAACCTCCACATGCCATGCGGAGGCCTGGTTTGGTGTTTTTATTCATTATTATAAAAAAAAAACAATAGAAACATGTATCTATATGTATCGGAAAATTACCTGTTAACATTAAGATGGAAAAGGGGCCTAGATACAACAGTGCATAGCTCCAATGGCTTCCTAATATCGGAAGGAAGAGCATTCCAGTTGGCCGCAGAAGCCCATCTGAAAGCGAGTGATGCGGTGACTGTCTTTGTTCGATGGCTTGCCAAAAGCCACTGCTGCTAGGATGATCCACCAATCCCATCTCTCGATTGCAATCGTGCATTAGCAGCACACCTTGCATTCGCTGTTGAACCACTCGTCCATCACGTGTTCCATCATCGCAACTACAGCACTGCCCTGCACCTGTGGCCGCCACAGTTGCTAACATTGTGTTGTTTGTTTAGGTGATCGGCAAGGCCCGGAAAGGCGAGCGGGAGGCGATGGACCGTGGGCTGGCTCGCATCGAGTGTGACATCAAGCAGGAGGTGGAGGGCCGGCCACACAAGATCAAGAAATACCTGTTGGAGTCGTTCCCCTTGCCAGGGACGAGCGCCGATCTTCGCCGACAGTTCACGACACAGCCGGCGGCCGAGATGGTGCTGCAGGTCTTCCAGAACGCCGAGGACATCTTTGTGAATAAGCTGAAGAAGGTGGGGCCATGGCGTCTGGACTTAATGCAACAAAATTACCGTGCGAGAAAAATCATGCATCTGCTTAGATTTGTCAAAGATTTTCCAAAATACATTTGTTCTCGGAATTATTTAATGAGTGATAATCGCCATACGTTTCAAGTCTGTCGATACTTCCACCAGTATCAATGACTTGCTCTACCACTGAATTAACTCTCCTCTATAATATTTAGGGCCATCGCTTTCACAAAATTCAGTCACACATTGAGACAAAAGTAAGGGGGGCATTGAAATCGGTAGGACATCTATGCATGTGTCACCCTCTATTTGTCCCAACAGAGTGATATGGCTGCACGTGGTTTGGGTCCTTTGTTGTCTCCACCAACAGTGTGTGCAGGACTTCCTGGGGCAGGTGAAAGGGGACACGCTGGCCCGGAAGCTGTTTCAGTTAGCCCTGTGCTGTGGCTCCCTCGAGACTCCTCGCGACCTCGTGGTCAAGGAGAAACCGGCCGCGTTTCTCGGCAACATCAGCACTCCCGACACCAGACCGCCGCCTCCTCCGGGGAGTAAGGAGACAAATTTGCATATACAGTAGACTCTCGATTGTCCGCGCTAATGACGTGGAGGATGGCTGCGGATAATTAAAATGACGGATGATCCAAAGATATCTATTTTTTGCGGCTCTCTATGCCACAAACTAACGATCAACCGATCGATGCACGTGGTCAGTGATAACACTTTCCTGCTAATTTGACCAAGTCCAATATCGGCTCAACTTTCATGTGACGGACGTTACTCTCACGTTCAGAGTGGGTTGGAATGTGCTTCCCTTTACTCTGTGGACCAGAGGTCACTAGAAGCAATGTCAGAGGTAGCTTTGTGATGTTCTCTTCTGCGGGCCATTCTCCAATAGGACGGGTTCCACTGCTCCGTGAGAGATCCGAGTGGATACTCCGTCTCATGACACGATATCGAAAGCACAATCTGAATAAAATGTAGTTTCTTGTATTGTACATAAGGGGTCAGACCACGGAGGACCTTCAGAATGCTGAGTGTGATCTTGAAATTAATCCTGGACTGGTTCGGGGGATAGTTGAACAATTCGAATATTGGGGCAATATTGTCTTGCATACGGGTGTGAGTGAGAAGTCTGCCAGTGGTTTTTTGAGTCCATCATCTAAATTTTTGGGTTAGATCATGTAAACATGCACTCAATAATACGCGTTAATATGCGCTTTTTATGTGACCTAACACAAAAATCTCTATTATGGATAATATTGGTCGCGAAGGCCTTCGTGTTAAACTTGTTTTTTGAGTCATCTGGAGAGTGATGATGAAACTTATCGGGAGGCCGTAGATGAGACGTGGGGGTGGGGGGGCAGAGAGAGAGTTGCAGTTGTTGAGCCTATTGGAGCGAGTTACAGCATCGTTGTCCTCTCCTACAATGGCATTGCTTCTCTCCTTCGCAGAGGCGGTAGCCGAGCATCTGGTCCGTCTGCTGAGCCACGCAAATAAGATGGCAGAGCCCCTGGGCCTA
This sequence comes from Petromyzon marinus, assembly GCF_048934315.1. Lineage (NCBI taxonomy): Eukaryota > Metazoa > Chordata > Hyperoartia > Petromyzontiformes > Petromyzontidae > Petromyzon > Petromyzon marinus. The sequence goes on from NW_027423168.1 coordinate 677,862, forward strand.
CCCGCGCTGTCACGCCTGGAGAAGCAGCTTGCCGAGCACTTTGACTCGCGCGACCTCCCCAGCCTGGGCCTCGGCTCCTTCTTGGACATCCTCCATCGCAACGCCCAGGTGCGTACGTGGCGTGCGTGAGCCCACCCGCCTCCAGCTGGTAAGAGGCAGTACAGCAAGTAGGTGTACGACACTGCCCGTGCAAAGTTTGAGTGTACTTATCGCCTCCGAGTGGCGCTCAATGTTAAGTTTGTTTCCAAAATTGTGCGGGGTAATATTAGTTTATTATTACGAACTTAAAACTAATTTATCGATAACTCGAATACGTTTAAGCATCATGTAATCACTGCCAATGCAGAGCGCAACAAAGTGTCACGTAAGATGCATGGGTTTTCTCTTGTCACTCTTAAAAAATATCTGTGAATTTGGCAAACATCCCAAAGGTATAGGTATAAAAATCCCAAAGGTAGATATTGAAAATCACCGTTAAAATTGAGTGTGCAGCGGTGACATTCAGATAACATATATGATAACACTATATATGCAAAGCGGCCAGGTGGCTCAGATATCAAAGCGGTGCGTTGGCAATAATGAGATGCTGGGCTTGAATCTGGATTTTGACCGCTTGGATGGAAACCGAGGTCTCAAGTCTTATGAAGTCGATCATCCAAGCCCAGTCACCAGCGACTGCACAACATTACAGTCTCATTAAACTTGGGTTTTGCACTTCATTTTCCTAATTCCATCTCTGAGAATAACAATTTCAGCTTGACTCTCGTGCGCCGCACAATCTCATAACACAGCTCATGTGAAAGTGTTGGCTCCTATTGTGTACAAGATCAAAGGCCACCCACTGCATTTTATGACACAGGGCCTGCACGGCTATGCGAGATTTACGAATGGATGATTTATTTGTCTCTTGACATTACGCCGATAGCGCATTTGGAAAACTAAAATTGAGAACAAATTTTGTGTTAATTTGCAAACTTAAATCTGTAATATTTAATCAGTTTTCGTGCACTGCATTGTGAGATGCAGCTCCATGCGTATCGTTTAGCTTTAAGCCGGTGTTTGCCTTGCGGTCGCCTCGGTGTCAACCAACTGATGTTGACGGATTTGTTGTGTCTGTGGTAGCTGTTGGAGGAGACTGGGGTTGTGATCTCTGCCCTGGGTGGATCTGGAGCCACAGCGGGAAGCTTCTGTTCATCCACCAGTGCGGCAGCCTCGACACCGCAGCGGTGAGACACGGGCCCCAGTAGGGGCCACAGGGGCGGCTCAGAGATGGGGATAAGGATTTGGAGATTTAGGGCGCTCGTGGAAATAAACTCTTCAACTCAAAGCGCCTTACAGCAGCGTCTCATCTCAACCATTCCATTGCTCTGCGGCAGTCTACCCGAGGGGACCCCCCCCCCCATTGGCAGCTGTTCCTATTTGGCACGTGGTGCACGCACTACCGGCCTGTGAATGGACATGTCTGCCATTCGGGAGCGATGTTTGATTTTCCTACGTGGTTTTTCACCGATAAAGTAATTTGCAAGTATTTTATCTGATTTAGCAAATTTGGAACATGATGCGGTTACACGTGGCCAATTCTATTTTTTTAATACAGCGTCACAGGATTATTATCATACATTGTGAAACAGATCTCTTTGTTTGTGGTGAATAAACTGCCAACATTAACCAGGGCGGATGCTGGGCTTGAACCGAGAACCACCACCCGACCATGTTTCCATAAATTTGTGCAGTCACATTAACGCTGTTCACGTCGTACGCAATGGACACTTTATTATTAGCACCACCTCTGGACCTGTTTGGCCCCTGATCCATCTTGAGAGGTCTTGTAAGGGCGGCGTATTACAGTTTGATTTTATATCGGCACAGCAAATAGCCAATGGAAAACCACCCGTTCCGTGGGGGTGCTACGCGCTGGCACGGATCGGATGCGCCAGTGGAAAAGGGCTGCTAGCAACTCGGCCGCCTCCAAACGAAAGAGAGAGGGTTCCTGGTCTCTGTTGTTGGCTGTGTGCTCTGCAGCTGCCGGCCGTGGACTGCGCTGTGGGGCAGCACTACGGCGTGCATTCCTGCCGCAACCTTGGGCACGGCCCCATGGCCAACCTGGTAAAACTGGCGCAGAAGGCCAAGCCCGGTGGCAGCAGCGGCGGTGCCCATCGGTGCGCCGTCTTGTACGAGACGGCGCTGTGTGCTCGCGACTCGAGGTTTGGCAGCCCCCTCCAAAGTGCCCTCCTCCTCACCCCTCTGCTCACCTCGTGATCTGCCTGACCGCCACGGGTCGCTCCTCAAAATTGTTGAGTCGGCGACAGACACTTGGGGTTCTTTAATCTTTCACATCAAAGGGTCAGTGAGCCACACCAATATGCCATTGGTAATGTAACTTAAGGATTCAATGTTCAAGGCAAGTGATTGTCGAGACAAACTGATGATTGTGTGTGTAACACCCCTCTGGCAGTCCACTGCCTGATGAAGGCCTCGCCACGTTGCTTTGGTCATGGGGGTTGTTGCACCAAACTTTACCACGCTTGGTGAAGGGGGCGCGGATTAGGTTCAGGACTTGTGCAGATATCAGTCACCACTGACGTCAGCCATGGCTAGGAATCCAACTCGGATCGCCGCGTTAGTATCGCAGTGCACCAAACATTGCAGCAGTGCTTCAGAAATCATTCCGAAGTTGCTTGATATTGCACACAGTTTGAATAAACCATCATTACTTCAGGAAATATATTTTTAGTTAAAATTTTACTTTGTACATGCTGTGATCGTAATGAAGAGTTGTGCTAGTTAGTAGTAACAGCGCGATACATCGGTTAAATCGATTAATATTTATTATTCAGCTGACAATTCATGTATTGAATTGCACGTGTAAGAATCAACTCTTAAAAAATTGTATCCCTTTTTATTTTAATAGTTTCACATCGCCACTAGAGAGAGTCGACATGATCAGTGTAAGTTCAAATGAACTGACACACCTTGTGAAAAACCCAACGCAGAAGATCCCTGGGCTTGATATTCCACGAAGCTCATGGTCGCCCTAAACCGCATCTGCACAAACCATGGCAGATGCGGATACCTGATGCACAAATGGAAAATTTTAAACTCTCCAGTGTTTGACTGTGGTCATCCAGAACAGATCGTACAACGTGAAACGACGCAATAGAAAATTAAAGTCAAGCCACAGTGCGATTGTGACCATGCAACCCAAACTATGCACGATATTGTGAACCACAGTCGTCTGTGCTCCTTCAACGGAATAGGAATAGTAACCCTACACGAAGTTTCTCCTGAAGCCCTCTCGTCGTGACCAGCAGACCTCGGACATTGGCTTATGTCTCCTGAACATGTTGCCCTCATGGGCAGGAATAGAATAGCTCAGGGGTTGGCAATCTGCGTCTCCCGGTGCCGCATGCTGCTCTTTAAAGACTGTTTGGTGATGTTGTTTATGAAGGACCACTGTCTCGTATTCACCACAGTGCATTGCGCCTCTTGAAATATTGAGTTGAGTAATCCCAGTAGTTGAGAAACTAAGGTAGTTGAGTACCCCGGAAACACGCTGTGGTTCGTGTCGCGTTAATAGCTCCGTACCGTGCCGTGTAACTCACTAAGCAGCCGATTGCTCGCGTGCAGTGGTAGTGCCGTGTTCATTGATAACACTGCACACTCCGTGCAGTGGTAGTGCCGTGTTCATTGATAACACTGCACACTCCGTGCAGTGGTAGTGCCGTGTTCATTGATAACGCTGCACACTCCGTGCAGTGGTAGTGCCGTGTTCATTGATAACGCTGCACACTCCGTGCAGCGTTGTGTGAGGATGGCTCACTAAATGAAAGGGGAGTCGTAGCTATCGCACTGTGGGGTGGTCATCGCCCTCCTCCCCCTGGGCATGTGCCGTGTGTGTTGTGTGCGTCGTGAGTCGTGGCGATGTAAACCCGGGGTAGCTCCTCTCTCCGTCTCTTCGTTTGTTGCTGTCCCGGCGAAGCTCGAGTTGGTGAGCGCAACGCGTGGCAGATCCGGCTTCACCCGTTCCCACTCCTCCCAGTCAGCGACTCCAAAACACCCACTCAATAATCGCAGATCACTACCTAGGTCCTTATCAACCAAATGATTTTTAACTAAACTATTTTTTGTATTCTTAACAATGTATCCACAGTTCAATTTTAAAGTACAATTTTACCGAGGCACTGCATGTTTTCCTGGTGTGGACTGTGGCTGTTTTTGCTATTGTTTTACTGCCTTTTCCAAGCTTGGAAATGTATGTATGAATGAAATTGGAACTTATATACTTCATTTATTTACTAATTGACAAACTATTTTTATTTTACCAGGTAAGGCCCACTGAGCATATATAGCAGTTTTTCAGAAGCGACCTGGCCATCGCAAATGATAGCTCAACGAAGTGGCTTATCGTCACGTGGACATTTATAGCAGACAAATATACAGCATGCGTCAGGGTTGGGATGGAACCCACGACCTCCTGCGTACCAGGGGAGGTAGTTAACATCTCCCAGCCACCGTGGTGCCCTGTGGTCACGTGAGGCCTTCCACTTCTGAATGGCTTGCGATGCATATTTGAACATTACTGCAAGCGTCTTAGCCTCGCTCATTTGCTATTCGAGGGGAATATTGCCATTTAGTAACTTTGTTTCAAATATCGTGCATTGAACTTTCGATTTTAATTTGCAATGTAAGTGAGGGACTGTGCGTTGTCTTGTCGTGGTCTGGTGCTGTTGTTGTGTTGCTGAATTGCCCAAACTTGCATTTGTTGACAAATCGGCAGGAATCTATGTACTTTGTATTTTTAGCAACATGCTTACATTTTCTCCGTCTTGCCTCTCATATCGTTTTTGAACATACCTCGCTGACCCGCCCCTACTGGACATATGTGAAAAGAGCTTCATAGCTCATTGGATTCCTCCAGGATGAAAAAAAGATTCTAATTAATCAGTGGCACTGCCAACAACCTGCATCCACACACGACTAAGCACCCCTTTGTAATTCCATACACATGGTTCCTTTCCCATAGACATGTAATTCTGCAAATTTCCAGAAATATCTGCCGTATGCGAATTACTCCAGACAAGTTTAGAGTATTAAACGTGACCTGTTGTGACTCGTCTAATGTGTATCGCGTGGTCATTAGCACAGAAAGATGCGTCTGGTAACGTCCTAATGGACCAAACATCGTAAAAAGGAGGCTGGGTCTGCGTTGTTCAGAGTGACCACCATATACAGGGACTCTTCTACTTACGGACGAGTTAGGTTCCAGAAGTCTGTTCGTAAGTCCAACTTTACTCCTGTCGATTCCAAACATGTTGTACGGCGTGTACACTAAACACAAGGAATGGCTTTAAGAGTTGTATAATCTCCTGTAGACGTAGACGCCACTGGTTCTTCACGTTGTGTAGATGTAGATGCCACCACCACCATCTATTGCGTGGCGGTTGAACTTATGAATCTCGGTACAAACAGGCAACTGGGCATATGGACAGGTTTCTTCGTATCTCTGAGACTTTCTAAGTTGAATGTTTGTAAGCGAAGGAGTCCCCGTAAATATTTTTGAGGACCACTGGGATCTTCAGTTTAAACCGTGATTCTTGGAGTCATTGGACCAGAAAGAAGTGAGACAAAAACGACAGTAACATTGAAAAATATGTACACAGGGCAGGGAGGGCCCAGCCGCATGACAGGATTTATTCAGCGGTATCGTCACGGTAACAGAAACAGTGCTCCCGAATGAATCGCAGAATCCCCCGAATATTCCGCCTCAGGCGGGAGAATCTCCGTCCAGGCCCGCGTGACGCTTTTGGCCCAATCTTGTCGACGGCATCATCATCATCCTCCTCCTCGTTGTTGTTGTTGCCTGGTTGGAGAGCAGGGCCCCGCCTGGCAAATGGACGCACGCGCCATCGTTAGCACGGTCGGCTACAGTTAGCACGGTCGGCTACGGTTAGCACGATCGGCTACGTACGCGTTCAAAATTATTTCAACGTACAGACATGCGCGTATTCATTAGGCCACCGTCTGCCCCATCGTGCATTCTCGGCTGTGCTTACACTGGTTGCTGCAGTGCACCTCATATGTGTCCGGCCGCTCAAATGCGAGGTAGGAGGATGCCACACATCTCTCACTATGGCCAGTAGCGGAATGCTACATTCCTATAACAGGAGCCAATGGTGGTGTATAATAGGATCACCGCTGTTGACTTCCCAAAAAATGGGATTCATTATTTGACTATAGCTCAGGTTGATAAATAAGCTGTTAACCTTCTTGACCTGGATTTTGAACTCACAAGCGTACAGTGATCATGGAGTGCTCTAACCGCAGCACCTCCAAATGGGATGCAGTGCAATTCATATATTTATAATTAAGATATATATTTTTACTAGGAATGCATTTAGCTGCAGATTGGTGGAGATGAGTTTAGGGATAAGATATTACATCCTTTGGAGCCCTGGGATATTTACATCTTCAAGTGAGATGAACTAAAGAGGTGAATGCCATTACAGAATCCTCATTTCACAACTCCTCATGAAACAGATTCCCCGTTCTTACAATACAGAACTTGTCTCATCTGATACAGAACCCAAATCTCATGTGTCCTCAATATTTTTTACTTCCTCTCAATCGTGAATACCACATTGTGGGAATCAACAGTGGTTGTAATATAAATAGACTTGCCCTTGCTATAGGAATGTGTAATTTACTAAAGTAACTAATTTATGATGATCGATGGTGTTTGCTATATGCTAATTTATATCAGGAGACACATTGTCTGAATGACCTCCCCAATACACATTTTTCTCAAGGTGCACTTCTGCGTGGGAACTCACTCTTGTCTCGTGGCCGACTCCATCTCCTCCTCCTCTGCGATGACATCATTGGTGCCACCACTTTGATTGGGAAATTTTTCAGACAGGCGTGTTACCACACAGTCACCTGCCGACTCCACTCTCCGCTCCGACTCCATTCCCCAATCAGAGTTTGAAGCCCACTCGCTCACAGAAACTGAGCCTGCAGTATTCTGATTTGACTAAGTGGACTCCGGAGTCTGCTCGCTTGCAGCAGTGACTTGGCAATCTCCCTCACAGAGACAGGGGATTGCCGAGAGGCTGCAGGCCACCATCGGCTCCATTTCCTCTTCAACGATGACGTCATTGGTGCTGTCACGTTGATCGAAGAGTTTTTCAGACAGGCGTGTTACCGCACAGTCACCTGCCGACTCCACTCCCCACTCCGACTCCATTCCCAAATCCGAGTTTGAAGCCCACTCGCTCCCAGAAACTGAGCCTGCAGTATTCTGATTTGACCAAGTGGACTCCGAAGTCTGCCTCCTTGCAGTAGGGACTTGGCAATCTCCCTGGCTGAGACGGGAGACTGCCGAGAGGCTGCAGGCCGCCACCGGCTCCGTGTCCATGGCTGGGCAAGGCGGGAAGTTGGCTTGCGGTGGCACGGCCCTGCCGCCCCACAATAATGGGTGGTTGAGGGCCTCCGTGGGTGTGAGGCGACGTTGGGGATCCCACCTGCCAAGGAGGCAAGCGGAGGGAGTCAGGTGCCTGTTGCATTCTAAAATCGCTTCATTGAATCGTGGTCTGGGGTGAAATGCGCAATTCTATCCTCAACACTTTTGTCAGAAACGATATTTATTTTAAAAAGCGACGAGATGAAGAAACGATGCCCCGGTGTGACACAAAACTTTGCAGTCCTAGCCCAAACGACACGTGAGGTCTAAGATCGTTTCCAGTAATGTTGATGGTAGACGCAAAGTGATTTATATTTAATTATTTGTACGAGGTGAAATGTAGACAATCGTAACAAGTCTCTTACTGAAGGCACTCGCGGAGAAAATTGATGAAATTTTGATTGCGGGTTCCCAGAACCGCCTTCAAAGACACGGAGCACGGGACGATCCGTTTCCCGTTGACGACGGGGCGATTCTTTTTGTCTGTTTATCGGAGAGAGAAAAAGAGAGATACACTGAATTAGTTGTGGCGATCAGTACAATGCGGGGGCGGTCCTTAACCCTCCAATTGCGATGTTTGCAAATATGATTCCATGTTGGCGGTCGACTACAGCCTGTCATCCCTCCAGGGTCGATAAAATTTGTAACCGTTTGTGAGACGTTTGCAGTAGTCGTGTGGAAAGGATGGCTCCTAAGTGTGAAAGTGAAATTCCCACTCTCAACTCTCGGCCACTGGAGGAGACGAGATCCTCCTGATACTTGTTTGAGCAAGGAGACACTTTGATGTTTATTTTAGTATTATATTATTATTTGCATCACTTGGAGAGGATGGTAATTTGTTGTACAAGCGTGCTTTTAAGCATAATCTATTTCTCAATCAAGGACCCACAGTTTGTGTGGAGGGTTGTTCTCTGTGGTTGTTTTGTACTATGGTAGAACTGTTCTATGCTGATTTAGGATACCGTCGCATCTGCCACACAATTTTTAAAAATTGTGCTAAGTCATGCTGAAATAAAAAAAAACGGCCACTCATCTTTATTAAAAATGTGATGGCTAGAATTCCATGTAATTAATACACACGTCCTCTGTTGGATTGCAAATCCCTATAAGGTTTTCCAAATATACTCTGCTACCTAAACATAACCGTTCCTTTTAAAGTATTTTTTTCATAAGACTCCTTACTATCACACTAATTCAACACGTACTGACGAGTACGTTGCCAAGACCGTTGTGACTTTTAAACCCAAATAAAGCACAGTTCATTTTTAAATTATGCGAAGCAGTTTCCATGCCTTTCTATTCAAGCACAGAGCACGAGACACGCGGCTGCACGGCCACGACTCTCCGGGCAGTGACAGCAGCAGCAGCAACAACAGCTACGAACTCCAACACCACCACCTCACCACCCCCCCTGTCCACTCACCAAAGGAGATAATGTTGTGGGTCGAGGCGTCAATCATGGCTTTGGGTGGGAGCCCCAACATCTGAAACCAAGATCACAAGAGGGATGAGTTGGATGAGGTCCGTCGCTCGAGTGAACAGAGCGTACATACGCTGCTCTTTGTCTCATTGAAACGTCGATGTACAATGAACTTTGCCTGCTCTTGTACATACTGTTTGCAGATATTTATCTCTATCATCAGGCGAAGCATACATATTTGGTCTTTAATTGATGACGTGGTTACTACGTGCGGCTTCGTTGCTCTCCAACACAGGCTCTGAAAGCCTCGGGGATTAACAACAAACCACAATAATCATAACAATAGTAATCATTCCGAAGGACATCAGCCTGACGCTCTGATTATCTGGTATTACCGATGATCCCGAAATCTCTCTTTACTTCTTTACTCATGCAAATGGTGCGTGATCACGCAGTGAACACGTCCACTCCTCTCCCGTGTACCGGTAGCTGAGCGACATTTTTTGACCAGTGAAAGGCCCAGAGGATGACGACAGCCCTGCACGTAACCAGCTTTGTCGCATGAGCCATCGCACAGCGGGTCTGTACGCTGGTGGATCGTCGTGCGCCATCAGTCATAACCAACCCCCTGCTGCTGCTGCTGTTGTTGTTTATCGTGGACTCCATCGTTGGTTCAAATTCGAATTAAACCCTCCCTCCTCCTTTATATGGCGCAGTTGGAACGGTCCCATGGGAAATATGACGCCCGGTTTGGTGGTGCCGTATCGGGCTCGAGGTTTGTTACAATAAAAATTATAGAATTCATCAGTATGTATATATTATAATAATTAATATTTGTAAGGCGCATTTAATCCGATGATCCCAATGCGCCCCGTGTATGGAAAGCAGGGAAATGAGACGACCAAAACGAGGAAATGAGACGACCAAAACTATGGGGAATAGGCCATTTTACGGAGGTGAGTTTTCATGGCGAGATTTAAATAGCTTTAAAAATTCTGTCTTGTTTTCAGAGGCCAACGCGTTCCATAGTCTTGGAGCTGCACTGGCAAAAAGCCCGATCGCCCCCAGGAATTGAGACTTGACCTCAGAAAACTGAGTAGGAGATCAGAAGATCTCAAGGACCTCATTGGTGTACATGAGTGGATCAGCTCCTGTAAGTATTGTGGGGCTAACCCACTGACAGCCTTGTAGCTCAACAGCAGGACCTTATAACCAACTGGATATATATTCAATGGTGTTTTCCTACGCGTCATATACCTGGATGAGATAGCCGATGTGGTCTTCCGAGCTTGTCTTGAAGAGCAGGTTCCCGAGGAGCATCTCGGCCACCACACATCCGAGTGACCACATGTCCGCGCTGCATGTGACCGGGAGCCCAAAGTACATTTCGGGGGCCATGTATCATATCGAGCCAAGACACCAAGCTCCTAGCAGCACACGGACAGACAGGTGACCAAACAAGGTGGCACTTGCACATTATTCATCTGTACTTGTGAAGTGCAGAATAGATGAGGGTATGCACACGCAGTCACGTATGGCACTCAAAATACGCACAATGACAAAGATCGCCCACGTAAATGCGTGTATCAGCTGGGTAGCACTTAGAAATGTAAATTATTTTCATTACACTGGTGCCAGCTATCATAGAGTTCAGCTGTCGTGTCGCGAGAGTTCTCTGCGGTGAGTAACAACTTCTTTAAAAGCAACGGCGCTGCGACGCCTCTCTGAATAAAATTAACGCCGAGCCGCTTTGCGCGTTTCAAGATTCAGTGATGAACCGGGGACACCTACCACCACCCTGTAATGTGCAGACGTCTCGGAACGGGAAAAGGTTAAGTGAGGAATGAGGACAAAGGTACCTAGGGCTGCCATGAGATCTGTACATTTGCAATCGTAAATCACATGTAAATCACACGTAAATCAGCCATCCGCGACGAAAATTCCAATGGGATTGTCTACTGGCTCCAGACTTTCAATACCTGCAATCGATTATGAAAATTGTTAGCGGTTTACTGGTTACTGTTTGACAACTACCCTCCTCAAACCTGGGAGGTTGAGAGTTGAAATCCTGGCCAAATGATTGACGAAATGTAACGTTTGAAGGGTATCAGTGTCACTACCACACTTTGTTTAAGCGGTGCTAACCAACACGCCACCACAGCACGAAGACAAAGACCCCCCCCCATATAGCTTAAACAGGCTTGTAGCGCAGCGTGCTAACCGTTAACACCACCGCTCCCCACAAACACTGTGACACGCACATACACATGCTGCTACACACGTACACACATTCACAGGGCAGCTAGATCACTCACTTGGGCAGGTCTCGCTGATGCTCAGGCCAAAATCCGTGAGCCTGATATTGCCACTGATGTGGCCTTTGACCAAGATGTTTGCCTGCAAAAAAGACGGTGGTTGTCAGTGAAACTCGTGGTGTGTCGGTGAGATTGCGTCTTGTTGAATTGGTTCATGGCGGTTTACTCAAAGATTTCATGTACTCATTTTTGTTGAACACTTAATGCCCTTTGTAAATGTAATCATGCTTGAAGATCTCCCTACCCCATGCCGTGTTAATCAAGGGGGTTGTATGGCCATACCTCACCATGCTGCTCAGGGGGCTGTTGAAGGCAATGATCATCAGGTGATGATGATTGCTTGTGTTGCAGTCGAAACGTCGTGAGAATTGTATTGTTTTATATTTTTATTATTTTATTGTTTCCCTTCTACGTGACTTTACCGAAAGAACCAAGAATATGAACAATATTTTTTATTTTACCAGTTTGAGGCCCCACTGAGCTATGGAGCTATTTTTCAGAAGCAACCTGGCTATCACAAATGTTATCTTCAACGAAGTGGCTTATCCCGTGGAAATGTATAGAGGCCAAATACTCTAAACGCGTGATGTTTATTCTAAATGTAGTGAGAGAGACATGCAACCTCAAAATATACAGCAGGCGACAGGGTCCGGATTGAATCCATGGCCTCCTGCGTACCAGGCGAGGTAGTTAACATATTGCCACTGTGGTACCCTGTGGTCACGTGAGGCCTACCACTTCTGAATGGCTTGTGATGCATATTTGAACATTACTGCAAGCGTCTTAGCCTCATTCATTAGTCAGGTATTCGAAGGGAATATTGTCATTTGGTAACGCTATTTCAAATATCGCTCATTAAACGTTCAATTTTAATGCAATGCAATTGAGGGACTTTGTGGAGTCTTGTCGTGGTCTGGAGCTGTGGTTGTTGTGTTTCTACCTTGCCCAAGCTTGCATTTGTTGACAAATTGGCAGGAATGTATGTACTTTGTATTTTTAGCAATTTGCTTACATTTTCTCCATCTTGCCTCTCATCGGTTTTGGAAATAGCTCGCTGACCCGCCCCTACTGGACATATGTGAAAAAGATCTTCATAGCTCATCGGATTCCTCCAGGATATAAAAAAGATTCTGATTAATCAGTGGCGCTGCAAACAACCTATTCCCTGTATTGCTGCGGGAATCTGCATCCACACATGATCAAGCACCCCTGTGTAATGCAATACACATGGTTCCTTTATCATAGACATGTAATTCTGCAAATGTGCAGAAATGTCTACCGTATGCGACTTACTCCAGACAAGTTTAGACTATTAAACGTGACCTGTTGTGACTCGTCTAATGTGTATTGTGTGGTCGTTATCACAGAAAGATGCATCTGGTAATGTCCTAAGGGACCAAAAATAGTAAAAAGGAGGCTGGGTCTGTGTTGTTCAGAGTGACCACCATATACAGACTCTTGTACGTACAAACGAGTTCGGTTCCAGAGGTCTGTTCATAAGTCGATTTGTTCGTGAGTCCAACTTTACTCCCGTCGATTTCAAACACGTTTTACGGCTTGTACACTAAACACGGGGAATGGCTTTAATAGTTGCCTCTGGTTCTTCACGTTCTGCAGATGTAGATGCCACCATGAACTTGCGACTCTCGGTCCGAACAGGAAACTGGACATACGGACAGGTTTGATCATATCTCTGAAAGTTCGTAAGTCGAATGTTCGTAAGTAGGGGTGTCCCTGTGTAGTGGCATAGAATCGTAATGTAACAGCATAGCGCTTGCTGCTGGCAGGGAAAGGGATGTGAGGCTTACGGCCCTGACGTCAGCAGGCCAGGTTATACACAAGAGGGGGATCTAGGGAAAGGTCGCAGAAGGGGCACTGAATTCATAATGATACAATAATTCAGAAACACTGTACAAGTGTACAGCACGTCAGATCATTACATGGCCTAACCCTGGTTGGAAACACCGTGGGAGTGAAGAAGAAGATTGATTAATAATCATTATTTACATTTGTAAGGTGCATTTATCCGTATGCCACCAGACTTAACTTGGAGTGTCTAAATTCTCTTTGCCCACCAGAATGAATAGACCTCATCTTTCCCACCCCTGCAGACTTGGTATTAAAGTAGATACATGCTAATGTTTACAAAGTAACGGGCTCTTGACCAATTTCATTTCCACATAAATCAATCATTTGGAAATAGGCCCCACTATACCCCACCGACTACAGCACTCTAATCTTGCCTCCTCGTTTTGCCTCTTCCACCTGCCTCATGCTCGTCAGCACCGCCTTTCGTGCAGCCATGCGGGTGTGAGGTCATCATCACGAGAGGCCGTGCACTTCATCGTTCGCACGCGGCGGAGGAACCACTGAAGTCAAACGTTTACTTACGTGCGGTTTAGTGGGGTCATTTCTGAGCGAACTCGGTTTTAGAAGTGTTTATCGTTGAATGTGGAAGGGTTTGGGTTAGTTTTCGGGTTACCACCTTTTCCACTATGGAGATCAAACCCAGACCTATGTTTCAGTCTGTCTAGGTATGTCAACAACCATGCAGTAGTAAAGTTCAGCACAGTACCGGTACCAGATCTCGGTACAAATTAATTCATGCCACCCAAACACAGATGCCAATTCACAGACTGTCTCGGCTGGACCGGGACAGGAGGTAACCCAAGGGTAGTGGGAGGATAACCGCTTTGTGAGCTATTTGTAAGTAATGCGTTTAGAGTATTTGGCTACTATAAATTTCAACGTATTAAGCCACTTCGTTAAGCTATAATTTGTGGCCAGGTCGCTTCTGAGAAAGAGCTATATAGCTCTCAATGGGCCTTACCTGGTAAATAAAAAATAGTTTACTTTAATGGTATACATACTTGAATTTTACTGCAGATGTTTTAAAACATTTCCTGTCTAACTGTCAACTTTGTTTGAATTTCAGTGGGAGAAGATGCTTCTCACACAGACGTTAAAGCAGGTACCAGAGTCCACCTGAAGCTACTGCAGTGTGCGCCTCATATAGGATTCCATCCATTACTGTTGGTGCGATGGTTTGGATTTTCAAGTTGAAATCTAGTTAATTTAATTTTTACCCAGGCGACAACTCAATTGTCAAGGGTAGTCCTGTTTGGAAGAGGCATCCTTGTCTCTTGAGTTCCACATCTTGGAGAGGATGTGATTAGTCAGCATCGATGCCATTTTAGTTGGTGTCACGCATCATGCGTGCATTCTTAAATTACTGACGCTGACTGAAGACTGAAGATGCAAGTGTGCCATCTGACAATGATAGTTATGAAGCCATTTTTTGCCATTGCCAATCTTCCTTTGTGCTCTGTCAGATTCTGGGATAACACGGCCTTGGTGAAGTCCCCTGGACTTGTGTAATTTCTGTGTCAATTTTTTTTGTTTCATTTTGAAATCTCTGCTCCACTTCCTTCAATTGCATCCATCTGCACCTCCGATTAGCACGGCTGGCTGACGTACGGCGCGAAAGAGGTTCAACGCACATACCTACAAGGAGTGTAAATTCATATGGTGCCAGAAACTCTGCACGAGTTCGTGCCGCGTTCTCCCGATGTTGCCGTCGATGTTTGTCCAGCGACAAGCCATTCGTTGCCACGCGCGAACCTGTCTCACCTCCACAATCACAGGGCCGAGTGTGTGACGTGTCCGGCAAGCCGTGTGATGTGTCTGCGGATGATAATCTTCAGCAGAGGCCTGTGCCTTCTCCCACAGACGCCGCGCAACTGACGCCGCTCCCAGCGCCGCCGACCTCTGCTTCCCCGGCCACGGCCACGGGGAGTTCCTCTCCTCTGCTGGACACCCCGTGTGCTGGACCTGCTGCTCCACCACACTTGCCTGCCCACTACACAGGCACAAAGAGGTACGGGCAGAACTAATGCATAAATGCTTTCAACATAAGTTGGAGAGAGCTGAGCCTTTCTAGGAATTCGGCAATGCTTTCCCACATGTGACTGCTCCCGATATATGACTCGAGAGCATGTAGGTTTTGCTTGCAGGCCACACACACACACATGAATGATGTGTTTGGTATTATCTCATGGAAAATAATAAGTTGCACAAGGGCCAGGGTCATGCCCCATTCATTCTGAACGATTAAACCAAACTGACCCACGTTCACACACGAGAGCAGAGAGGTTGGCTGCAGGGTGACGCACACGAAGAACGCGTCACTGTGAAAGAGTTAGAAGGTTCCCCTTCGTACCTTCTTACTCTCCCTCCCACCCCCCTTCGTCCAGTCAGGTCATTTTGAAGTGTCGTCGTCGTCACGCGAGGACGTGGACCGAGACAGCGCGTGGAACCAGTGGCTGCGCTCCGAGATCCCGGGGCTCTTCCTGCTGGCCCTGCACACATTTACCGTGAGTCGGTGCAGATGTGGCCTCGCGATTGGGGCTGCCACCTGTCCGCGTTTGACCCCCGAACAGTGTTCGGGTGGCAGCAGGAATTGATTTGTGTCGAGATCTGGTACCCCTAGTATGGCTATGGTTAATTTTAGCACCGCGAACTGCACAGTTTTAACAATAGACCTGGGCTCGCTGAGAAATGTGCCTGGGTTTGCTCTGTCGTGGAAATGGTGGCAACTGTACTTGGGGCATCGGCACGTGTATTCGCGCTCCGGCTCCATTTACACCGAGAGTCACGTGCTTGTCTCGTGTGAGGAGTGGTGGTGTGGCTGTTAAGGGGGCATCCATTTAGTATGTATGCATGGAGGGGGGAGGAGGGGTTAACCCAAATGCGTACGCTTGCGTATGGGGGGGTCTACTGACAATATGTAAGCCGACTGCAATTGCATGAATCTGCCCATCGCAGTGACATGGGGAAGGAATTGCTTCCGACAAAGGCGTTCTATGACCTTTTAAATCGTACTCAGGTTTGAGAACGGGGACAGTTTGCATTCATGATCCTGAATCATGACAATTCCTTGTCTCTCCGGCAGTGGTGAATCGTTCCAACCATCAGTAGGAATCGTGTATATGTGTGTATGTGTATGCACAGCTGTACCCATTGGCTTCTGTTATGGTCATGTACGTTTATTTTTTATTTCGTGGAATATCATTTGCTGTACTCCACGCGGTGAGTGCTTTGTGTAGATAGGAATCATGTTATGTAGAGAATATAAATCTAATTCAGTACCTCTATATGTCTCCCACAGACGAGCGGGGAGACAACAGCCAGGCGGTGAGCCGGCACTCCCAACAATCGCCCAAGCTCTGCGGTTCTCTTTACATTCCGATATTTGCAGCCACTTACTGAGTGTTTACATGTGGGGGGAAACCAGTACACTCGCAGAAAACGAACGAATGTGAGCAAGGGGGCAACGTTCTATCCCGTGCAGATGGAAAGGATTCCACAGTTGTGTTCCACTGCCTCCTGACAAGCCAGGGTATGACTCATCCTCGATGCCCACCAGAAGGGAGATTGCACACTTGCAATTTAATTCCCTGAGATTATTTATATCATGGGGTAGGCAGTGACAAAGCCCCTGACTCACTTAACATGAACATGCGGTCCAGTGCATTGTACGTACGAGGATACTCGCTTTCCACAATGTATGAAAGTGTGTTCAACTTGAATCTTGACTTAAAGCTTTCGTGACTGCAGGAATTCAGATTTTTTGGGTCTTTCGGTAAAGTCACGTAGATAGAACAATAAAATAATAAAAATAAGTGAATACAAAATAATAATAAAAATATCACGTTTTGATCACAACACAAGCAATCTTCATCATTTTTCTCCTGATGACGATTGCTTGTGTTGCGATCGAAACGTCGTGATATATTTTACTTTTTTATTCACTTTATTTTTATTATTTTATTGTTCTATCTACGTGACTTTACGGAAAGACCCAAAGAATATGTGTTGAACTTCTTTCGCAGTGTACGTAGCCAACCGTGCTAATCTGTGGTACATTAACACCTTGCCACAAATGCCCTGTTGCTCATGAGCACACCGACTCAAATGAATCAGGCGCAAGGTTTGCGTGATTAATTCTTACAAAGTGGGGTCTATAATGAACAATATGGCTGAAGCTCGAGTTCTATTCATTTAAAACCAAACGTGTGTCTTACCAACCATACCTGGTGTTTGCACACAGATACAGATTATGGGCGATGCGTTCTACACCATTCGGAATGCGCTGTTGCAATGTGCAGCCACAGCCGCTGTAAAAATATTTGTCTCGGTTTGATCCACTGAACAATATCCACTGACCAAACCGCACGCGCAACAATGATATAACTATGAACAAAAATATGAATAAATTAGGATGGTTTATTAAATATATTGCACGTAAGAAAATACAGCAATAGACGTAAAAATACATGGCAGTTTAACACGTAGGCTTTCGCGACAAATATCCATAATACAGGTTTTATGGGTTGGATCGCGTAAATATGTCGTTAAACCCGCCACCACCCGACAGCCAACTAGTAAGGGTTGTCACGTAAACAGAACATGCCAATTCATCACTAGTACAGCACACCGGTGTGTGGTGTGTTGGAGAGCCAAGCCACAACATTTACTATCAGAGTACGACGTTTCAGTAATTACAACTAGCTTCATCAGGCAACACAAGGTTTGGGAGAAGTCCACCTGTTTAATTCCTTATATAGAGGCGTAGATGTGATGACAACACTTGTGCTCTCTTTGAGCGCACAGTGGGGGGGGGGGGATTAATGAATCAACGTACATTATACATGCACATTATGCTAGCCCATTAATCTTGTAGTTAGTGTCCATTGTGTGTACTAAAATAGCTGTACAAACGGTAATTTGATGATTCTCTTCCATGCAGCACTAAGTCGGTAGCTATCCAAACGATTGCAGTTATTTTTATTTCTTTAAATTTCGATAGATTCTGTAATTAGTCTTGGCCAGTAGTAACAAGTTTTGCACAAAACTTCAACATTATCAAAATCAATTGAGTGTCTTTGTGGGCACGCGTGTTCTGCTACTGCTGACAGTTGTATTTGTGAGCATTTCATATTTCTGTGGTATTCTTTTAGTCTCGTGCTGATCATTCGTCCTGTTTGCCCAACATAGCATTCCACAAGTGCAATTAATCCGGTACACACCTTCTGTTGATAGCTTCAGTAATAGAACAGCAACGAAATATCCAATAGTCCTTTTCGTAGGTTTCCATATGCCTTCTGAATTTGCCTGGCTGATCAAAGTTTCGACCACATATGCCATTGGTCAGGGGTCTCTTTGTCCGTTCTCATGTGGGACTCTAGGCATGATGGCAGTTGGAATGCTTTCCCACAGACTTGGCAAGACATTTGTTTTCTCACTCTAGTGACTATGGGAGTGAGGTGGAGTCGAGACGGGCGCTGGTCAGGCGTGGCGTTTCCCAGCAGGCGCCTTCGTTCCATGCGCGGTCGCTGTGATAGCAATAACTTCGTTGCACGCAGGTGCGCCCTTTGCAGAAGGTGGCATTGTCTGCAACTCTGCCTCCTCACCACCAGGACTCGACAAGCTGCTGCTGCTGGAGCTGCTGGTGCCATCCATGGCAAAGGCAATTCTTCCAGCACCATGACTCGCAGCCGAGTAGCTCTGACACACCTTCAACACCGCATTGGCAAAATTGCCGTCATTCACCGTGCCACGTGCGCCCCTTGAGTTCTTTCCGTGGGTCTCCATATGCCTTCTGAGTTTGTAGGGCTGATCAAAGCTTTGATCGCAGATGTTTCAGCTTTGACCACCGGTCTTGTGCATTCTCATGTGGGACTCTAGGCACCATGCCAGTTGGAATGTTTTCCTGCAGACGTCGCAAGAGATTCGTTTTCTCACTCTAGTGACTCTATCGGATTCCAGTGGCTCTATCAGATTCAACACCGCATTGGCAAAACTGCCGTTATTCACCAAGCCTGGTGCACCCTTTATCATGTAATACTTTTCGTGGGTCTTCATATGCCTTTTGAATTTCCCTGGCTGATCAAAACTTCGTCCGCATATGCCGCCCCATTGATCACGGGTCTCCTTGTGCGTTCTTACGTGGGATTCTAGGCACCATGCCAGTTGGAATTTTTTTCCCACAGACGTCACAAGAGATGAGTTTTTTCGCTCTTGTAACTCTACCGGATTGAGGTGGGGTCGAGACGGGTGCTGGTGAAGTGCCATCGATGGTAAAGGCAATTCTCCCAGCACCACCATGACTCGCAGCAGAGTTGCTCTCGCACATCTGATACAAAAGACAAAGTTCACGCGCATGACACCCGTGTCACGAGTGTACTCACAAAAGCATACTTAAGGTGACATAAGATTAATTACAACAGATTCATTATAACAGAACTCCTCAATAGTGCAGATCCTATCATCTACTATTTTACTCCTTATCCACCAAAATAAGTACTCTTTGGTTCTTTCGGTAAAGTCACGTAGGTAGGAAAAATAAAATAAAAAATAATATATCACGACCATAAATGACGTCACGAGATTTTGGACGATTTTTTACCCCCCCCCTCGTCACACGGCGTCACAAAAAGTCAGACCCCCCCACCTCAAGTATGACGTCACAAAGCTCTGCCCCCCCCCCCAAAACCATATTTTCATTTTGAAAATAAAACATGCTTCAAATCGCTTTAAACTATTGTCATTGTATTTAATGTGGCGCTGCACTCTGATGTTGTAGGAGAAAACATGTATTAAAAAGTCTATTTAACTAAATAGAACGTGTTGTCTATATTTATTTAAAGTTGCGCATTTTGACGTGACGTCACATTTCTCAAACCCCCCCCCCCCCGTCACAAATGTCTGACCCCCCCCCTCCCCAGGTGCGTGACGTCATTTATGGATGGCCCCCATCGCCTTAAAACGCGAACTCGCGCTTGCAAACTGAAACCGCGGAACTTTTTTTGTTCAGCAGCGCGATCCTCCGCGAGATGTAATGAGTCGGCCTCGCGCTGTGAGTGAGTGTGAGTGAGACAGCATCGTCCCCCACTCCTCCTGATGTCGAGGGTAAATGGGCGAGGTTTAGGCCTGTGACTCATGCAGCTGCAATGGCTGCTTTGTGTACGCGGTCCAGACCTCCCCAGAGACCCTGGCTGACAGAGGAGGTGTTCAGGATGGTTGAGAAAAAGCGACAGGCTCACTCTAATCGTCTACAGCATCCCACGTCAGAGAATGAGGAGGCTTACCGCAGCCTTCGCTCGGAGGTTCGGAGAGCCGTGAGGCGCTGCAAGGATGGGTGGTGGTCGTGGGTTGCTGAGGAGATGGAGTCTGCCTCAATGGCCCGCGATCACAAATCCCTATTTAACTCCATCAAAAAGTAACCTACAGCGCCACACCTATTACCATTGTAGGGGTAATCGTCACTCACCACTCTGTGGGCTGGTAGCTTCCCCTTATCGTCAATAGGGGGCGGAAGCGCTATCACGCCAGGGCTAATGTCCATGGCCCAAAAAGGGGCCAACGACAAACCCTAGCAAACGGATCCTGGGACACATTCCCCGGGGCCCCGGGAGGAGGGAACCGGGGGATGATGTCACCTTCCAGAACGTTCTTGAAGGGAAGCGTGGCTAGGGCGGAGCAAGCCACGAACCATAAGCCGGACCTCTCAGAGGTCTGGCTCAGTCATCTGCAAGCTGAAGAACGAAGACCTGGGCTGAAGATAGGACTCTGGACCCCAAGCTCCGTTGTCCTTCTAAGGGCCGGAGCTCAGTGAGGCCAGTGGTCAGGACCCACGGACCGGGTACGGTCAGGTCAAATAGCCTCTCCTAGGGTCCCAGCCGGAGGAAGGGTAACGGGGTACCCAGTGATAGGGCCCTATAATCCGGAGGCCATACCTCCCCAGGGATCGGATAAAGGGACCGATATACCCTTTGTGTTAGGGACTTGTAAGGAAGACAATAAATATCGTGTTGCCTCATCAGAAGTTTATTCGTCAATTTATACCCACTACATCATTAGGGGAACGAAGGGTGATCCAATCTCCGACCCCCAGCGACAGGTTTGCATATTTGCTGAGAATTTCTGTGAGGTCCTGGGGGAGGGGGAATCCCTCAGCCTGGAAAACATCATGGGACAAAGTGGGGATGACCCTGCTGAGGATGCGGTGCCTCAAATATTAGAGGAGGAAGTCACCCTCTGTGAGTGGCTGGCTGAGGTACCATCCGTTGAGGAAGTACTGAGGGCGATCCAGAGTCCGAGAACAGGAAAGGCACCGAGCAGAGATGATCTCCAAGCGAAATGCTGAGGGAGGGTTGCGTTTGTGCGTAGACTGCCCTACATGACATCATAACAACAGTCGGCCACTGGACGGGTTCTGCAGGATTGGAAGGATGCCCTGGTGGTCCCCCTCTTTAAGAAGGGGGACCGCACAGACTGTAACAACTACAGGGCATCTCACTCCTCAGTGTGCCGGGAAAGGTCCTGGCAAGGATTATTCAACATCGCCTTGCTAGGTACGCTAAGGAGAGGCTTGCGGAGCCCCAATGCGGTTTCAAGAAAGGGCGGTCCTGCAAAAATGTCATATTTTCTGTCCGTCTGCTACAGCAGAGGTGGAGGGAATTCCAACTAGACCTACATCTCTCCTTTATTGACCTGGTTAAGGCCTATGATACCATCAGTAGGCCAGGGCTCTGGGTTGTTCTTCGTGCTTTCAGAGTCCCTGATCCTCTGCTCACACTCATTAAGGACCTTCATGATGGTGAGCAGACCCGAGTAAAACTACATAGCCGGGAGTCAGAGCCATTCCCTGCGACAGGGATGTCCTCTGGCTCCAACATTATTTAACATCTATTTCGACCACATAGTTCGTGAAGCCTTCAGTAGCAGTACCAGAGGAATTACGTCTGGTACAGATACAATGGGAGGCTGATCGATGCCCAGGTGCGGTCAAGGGGTGTCTCCCTATTGGTCAACCACATTATGTATGCCGACGACCTGGTAATTGCTGCTCATTCAGAGGAGGAGTTGGAGGCGCTGCTGCTGAAACTGGAGTGTGCCACTAAGAGGTGGGGCCTTACCATCAGCCCCACCAAAACGAAGCACCTGCCTGGGTATTTTGTGCCATCGGGCACTCTACCCCCACAACTCCCAATCGGTGATGGGGCAGTTGGGGAGAGAGTGGAGAGTTTTCCATACCTGGGCAGTGTGCTCATGATCGGTTCCGGTTTAACAGCAGAGGTCTCACTCCGAATTAGTCGAGCGGCATTATCTTTTCATCGGTTGTGTAACGTTGTGTGGAAGCTACCTGGTCTGTCGCTCCGCATGAAGCTTCGGTTCTTCTCGGCCACAGTCATTCCCTCCCTTCTCTACGCTTGCAAAACGTGGACCCCCCTAATGCAGCATCTTCACCGGTTAGAAACATTTAGGCTGGCCTGCATACGATCAATCAGGCTGGATTGTGTGAGGAGCTCACAAATCCTCGAAAGATCTGGACAAAGACCCATCGGTGAGCTCCTCCAGCAGGCAAGGCTGCGTTGGCTGGGCCATGTAGCCCGCATGCCCAATCACCGTATGCCCAAACAGCTTTTGTTCGGCCGGATCGAGGGAGCTAAACGGGCGTGGCACGGACTAGAGAAGAGATGGAGTGATGTGGTACAGGAGGATGTGGAGCTGAGTGGACTTGCCAATGACTGGTACCAGCGGTGTCTCTACTGGGCAGTTGGAGGCAGTCGCCCTCCAACAACAACGGAGGGCGGAGGAGCGACGCTCAGAAAAACGAGCGGAGCGTCGGGTGGCTAAAGCCCAGCAAGTTGGCACAGTAGGGGGCACAGGTGGTGCATCAGCCAGTAATCTCAGTCATCTCAGTCAGTCGACCAGTGGCACCTGGATCTGCCCCGTGACCTCCTGCCAGCCGGCGATCGACACTTCACGTAGCCTCAAGGTGCACATAGCCTGGCATAAGCGTCGTGGTGACGTCACCGCCACTTAGTGGCGCATGGCGGTTGTTGTTTTGAGACAGTAAGAGAGTGTGAGGTCGACTCAGCCTCAGATGAGGCTCAGTGGTGCGGTGTGTCGTAAACATCGCTACTGGGGGAGACAAAGGCCGCCATGGAGGAGAATCCTAAAATAATAAAAGCTTTTATTATATAATAAAAGCTTTGATTATAATATTATGATATTATAATAAAAGCTATACTAAAAGCTTTTTAAATTAAAAATACAAAAAATTTTGAAATAATGAAAGCTTTTATTATTTAAAAAATATTATTTAATTTTTAAATTGGCAGAATCTACACGCCATATTCTTGGTTCTTCAGGTAAAGTCACGTAGATTTGAAAATAAAAATAATTAAATTTCATTTAAAAATATAAATTATAAAATTTAAACTAATAAAAGCTTTATTATTTTCAATTCATTATTGTAAAATTTTAAAATACAAAAAAATTAAATACAAATAATAATTTGAAAATAATAAAAGCTTTTATTATTTAATAATAGATTGAAAATAAAAGCTTTTATTATTTTCAATTTATTATTTTAATTTTATTAACAGGTCCCTGCAGGGTGGGCTGGTAGGGCAAGTCTCTGCGCTGCCTATTGCTGATTTTACACCCAACAGCACGAGATTTCACTTCGTTAAAGTATTGACAGGGGACGGACGGACACATTAATCTATTGCAGGCTGGTACACTCAGTTTACAACTTCGTTCCTACCAGTATTATGACTTTACCGAAGGAAGCAATAATCTGGCGTGTAGATGCTGCCATCTGCTGGCCACCATTGTTGGGTGTAGATTGTGACTTAAAACTTTCGTGACTTCAGGAATTCATATTCTTGGTTCTTTCGGTAAAGTCACGTCCATAGAAAATAAAAAAATATCAAATCAAATAAAAATGTGAAATTTTTAATAATAAAAGCAAAAAACCCACATTCATCTTCTTGGTTCTTTCGGTAAAGTCACGGAGATAAAAAAAATACTATTTTAAAATAATCAATTGAATAAAAGCTTTTAATATTATTTAAGCTTTTGTTATAGTCAATTTATTATTTTAATTTTTAAATTGGCAGAATCTACACGCCACGTTGGTGGCCGGCAGGTGGCAACATCTACACGCCAAATTCTTGTTTTTTTTTCGTTAAAGTCACGTAGATTTTAAAATTAAAATAATATAATTTAATTTAAAAATACAAATAATAAATTGAAAATAAGAAAAGCTTTCATAATTTTCATTTTTTAAATTTTATTATTATTTTCTATCTACGTGACTTTACCGAAGGAAGCAATAATATGGCGTGTAGATGCTGCCATCTGGTGGCCAACAACGTTGGCAGGTGGCAGCATCTACACGCCAGATTCTTGGTTCTTTGGGTAAAATATAAATAATAAAGAAAAGTAAAAAAAAAATCATGATTTAGTATTTTTCATTTAATTCTATTATTTTCATTTTCAAATCTACGTTACTTTACCGAAAGAACCAAGAATATGGCGTGTAGATTCTGCCAATTTAAAAAAAAAATACAAATTAAAATAATAAATTTAAAATAATAAAAGCTTTCATTATTTTCCATTTATCTTTTGTATTTTTTATTTAATTTTATTATTTTTATTTTCAACCTACATGGCTTAACCGAAAGAACCAAGAATATGAATCTGGATTTTGATTATTATTTTCAATCTATTTAAATTTTGAAATTGGCAGCATCTACACGCCATATTCCTGGTTCTATCGGTAAAGTCACGTCGATAGAAAATAAAAAAAAATAATCAAATCAAATCAAATAAAAAGTGTGAAATGGAAAATAATAAAAGCAAAAAACCCACATTCATATTCTTGGTTCTTTCGGTAAAGTCACAGAGATAAAAAAAATGAAACAAATTTTTGATTTTAAAATTGAAAATAATAAAAGCTTTTATTATTTTCCATTTATTTTTTTGTATTTTTAAATTGGTAGAATCTACACGCTACATTCTTAGTTCTTTGGGTAAAGTCACGTAGATAGAAAATATAAATAATAAAATAAAAATAAAAATAATATTTTAAAAAATATTTATTTTATTTTATTGTTTCCCTTCTACGTGACTTTACTGAAAGAACCAATAATATGAATCACTGCAGTCACGAAAGCTTTGAATCAAAATATAATAATAACAATTCATGATTTTCATTTAATTATTTTATTTTTATTTTCAAATCTACGTGACTTTACCGAAAGAACCAAGAATATGGCGTGTAGATTATGCCAATTTAAAAATTTCAAATAAAAGTAATTTTATTATTTCCGATTTATTTTTTATTTAATTTATTTCATTATTTTTAAATCTACGTGACTTTACCAAAAGAACCAAGAATATGAATCTGGATTTTTGCTTATTATTTTCAATTTATTATTTTAATTTTTCAATTTGCAGAATCTACACGCCACGTTGGTGGCCGGCAGATGGCAGCATCTACACGCCATATTCTTGGTTCATCTTCTTTGGTTCTTTCGGTAAAGTCACGTAGCATGAGAATAAAATAATAAATTGAAAAAATAAAATAACACAATAAAATTCTCACGACGTTTCGGCAACAACACAAGCGGCCTTCATCAGGTGAAGGGACGAGACTGTCTGGAGGACAGCGCTGGAGCGAACAAAGCCAAGCTCAGATCGAGACCTTTAAGCTGTGTGAGAAGAAACAAAGCGTCTTGACAAAGGAATTAGCATTGAATTTAGCATTGAAATGGCTGAGTGATTAGCTTGTGACTGGTCACAGGTATGGCTATGTTAAAGTCAAAGCATACACATCCACAGAGGCACCCCTTGACAAAGGAATTAGCATAGAATTTAGCATTGAAATAGCTGAGTGATTAGCTTGTGACTGGTCACAGAAATGGCTATGTTAAAGTCAAAGCATACACATTCACAGAGGCACCTAGTAAAAATCAAACAGGAAAATTTAGCATTGAAATAACTAGGAGAATTTAGCATGGAAATAACTGAGTGATTAGCTTGTGACTCGTCACAGAAATGGCTATGTTAAAGTCAAAGCCTACACATCTGAGCTATTAATAGTAACTGGGTCAGTGTCTACTTCAAATATTGTTCAGGCTCTGGAGACCTCCAAAGTTATTCGTGATGTTATACATTTGGTTCGTTTTGAGCATAATCGCGACCTTATATAATTATTACGTGATACACACGCTGAATATACGCACACAAACATCGTGTACACGTGTGTCGTGCCCTTTATTGTCCACATAGACGGCTTGTGCTGACGAGAGAACGATCTTAACGTACAATGTCGTGACATGTATCAGCCCTTTGTCGATCCAGCGTTTTGATAGAGGCCTCCCCCACACCATG
Source organism: Petromyzon marinus (assembly GCF_048934315.1). Lineage (NCBI taxonomy): Eukaryota > Metazoa > Chordata > Hyperoartia > Petromyzontiformes > Petromyzontidae > Petromyzon > Petromyzon marinus. The sequence continues at coordinate 704,305 of NW_027423168.1, forward strand.
TCGTTCGTGGGAGTTGTTTAACCATACTTCACCATGCCGGTCAATGCGGGTTTGGTGAAGTGAGGAGGCCCAGAAACTTGTATATGCAGATACGAGTTTGCCTGTGCTTGCATCTGCAGAATTACATTCTCAAACATCTTCAAGTGTAGTTTAATACTTCAAAAAATGCATTTATTCTTGAGGATTCCATAAAGTACTGTGGTAAAAAGAAAACAACTTGATTTGAATAAATTTCGATTGAAAGCTTTCGTGACTGCAGGGATTCATCTTCTTGGTTCTTTCGGTAAAGTCACGTAGAAGGGAAATAATAAAATAAAACATAATAAAATAAAATTCTCACGACGTTTCGGCCACAACACAAGCAGCCGTCCTCAGGTGAAGAAACAGAACTGTCGGAAAGACAGCGCACCAATGAACCCTGCTAAGCTTGGCAGCGTATTTTAAGCTGGGTGGGAGGAGCAGAGCGCCTTGACAAAGGAGTTTACATATCAACAGAATAATTTAGCATTGAAGTAGCTATGTTAATGTGAGATATTAGCAGGATGTTAAAGTCAGAAATTAGCATGTAACTGGGAGATTAGCATGATGTTAATGTGAGGAATAGCATGTAACTGGTCATGGAAGTAGCTATGTTAAAGTCAGAGTTTACATATCAACAGAGGCATTTAGTATATTGATGCTAAAGAACTGCAACTACCCAACTATCATACAATAAACCGATGTGAAAGAACTAAATATAAACTACATCAATATAATCAATGTACTCAATATATTCTCCACTAAGCTGAGCTACTAACAATAAGTTATTATACATTACACTTCTATGTCGCAAAAAATATTATAATATGCCTCCAAATAATATTTTTTATTATAAACAGGCATAGACAGACCACAACATTGAATTATACACTGAGTTACTATACACTACCCTATACGTTAGATTATAATAATATTAGACTTGTAATATTACACTATGTATTATTTTACCAACCCTACTGTATACCACACTGCTGTAGATTCACTATACAATTACGATACTATATATTACCAAATAAATTATATTAAACATTACACTGAGTACGTTGTTGAACAGGGAATGCTTTGAGCTTGTGGGTTGAATCCATCTGTGTGGAGTTGTGTTATTTCCCAATATGCAAGGTGGGGTCTCTCTGGGTTCCACTCACACAAACATCTCAATGCAATGGGACCTTTCTGAAAATGCAGTACTTAGACTCAATGAAGCTTTCCTGGGTAACTAGTTAACATTGTAATTTTAGCATGAGAGATAATGACGTTCACTTATAAGTGCCATTAATAGTACTATACTGTACTTTTAATGAAGACTATTTTAGGTAGTTTTTTGTAAAAAAGTGTCCATTCTCAAAACTTTTTGACCGGCCCTCGTACAGAAATTATATTACAATCTTATATGGAGATTGCGAGTCAGAGTGTTGTGAATAGTGGAGTGAACGTGTGGTGCCATCATTATATTGTTGGTGTGTATATACAGAAAGGCCTATTGGGTGGATAACATTAGGAAATTGTGGAGTTCTGGTATAATGAGTTGTGGTATATATGAATCTTATGTCACCTTAAGTATGCCTTTGTGAGTACACTCGTGACACGGGTGTCATGCGCGTGACCTTTGTCTTTTGTTTCAGATGTGCGAGAGCAACTCCGCTGCGAGTCATGGTGGTGCTGGGAGAATTGCCTTTACCATCGATGGCACTTCACCAGCACCCGTCTCAACCCCACCTCAATCCGGTAGAGTTACAAGAGCTAAAAAACTCATCTCTTGTGACGTCTGTGGGAAAAAAATTCCAGCTGGTATGGTGCCTAGAAGCCCACGTAAGAACGCATAAGGAGATCCGTGAGCAATGGTGCGGCATATGTGGACAAAGGTTTGATCAGCCAGGAAAATTCAAAAGGCATTTGAAGAGCCACGAAAAGGATTATATGATAAAGGGTGCACCAGGCTTGGTGAATAACAGCAGTTTTGCCAATGCGGTGTTGAATCCACCGTCGCCCTATGAGATGTGCTCAGTCTGCGGATTTTTAAGTCCTATTGAAACCCTGAAAACTCATGAAAGTCTTCAAGCACAGTTCTTGTACAGACCGAAGCCTGAACATGATTACACTTCGACAAAAGATAGCGGCGTTAAGATAAATGACATGAAATCCAATTTTCTTGAATTCTTTGGCCTAGTTCCACATCAACAAACTGCTTCACCAGTCAGTGAGAATAAACCATACGCTGCTCTTGATCCTATTACGAGCATGAAAGTGTTGATGGCCTTGCAGCAGAAGAAGAAGGAAAAGCGAAGTAGACCTAAGTCCATTAAAAGAAAGAAGACCACCACCAGCGTCACCAATTGCAGCAGTAGCAACAGCCAGAATTCGGACATCAAGAGGATGGACTGCACGGAAGCAGGAGGCTGCGTGGAGCAGAGCATCCCCAAGGTGGATGAACCCAACCTGGCACCTTTAGGTACGTCCTAGTAATGCACACACTACATTTCATTTGGATGTAATTCATAATTTCACAAATTAGTTAATGTACGCATATGTTGACCATATCTGTATGCCTGCGCTGAGGAGTCTAGAGATCTGATGTGGTGCTGCTCGGATGTTGGGTTAAACCGTGAAACTCTGGGTTTCAGTCACCGAGCCATGATTAAACTGGCTTCTCATTGATGGTCTTATCCAGTTACCAAACACTTCTTCCAGCAAACACTTCTGATGTCGCGTGATGTGTAGGAAATTGCAATAACCTCCTAGTGGATAAAAAACGGTCACAAAGGGATGTCATGCGTAGTGCAATGATATCTCCTTCCACGAGCTGTTCTCTTACATGAGGTGGTTCACTGCTGTGTGAGAGTTGCACAGGGATACTTCATCTCATGACATGGAGCCAATAGCACCATTGGAAGGAAACTGAGCAAAATGCATTGCTTGACAAATTCCAAAAAGTATCTATTTCTTAACCGGGGTAAATTTTACTTAAACAAGTGGGTAAATTTAGGGAACATTTTTGAATGTATAGACCGAGTCATTTCCACAATGGGAATTTCCTCTTCATTGTACTAACACCTAACTTCCATGTGTATTTACTCGTTCTATTGCAGGTAATTATTGTGTAATTAATGAGCTGTAATAGAATAATCTGGCTCAACCACCTCAATGTTAAATTATAGTTGTTGCTCTGCATCAACATCAACCACACGAAGAAGTGCAAAATGTTGGGGCTTCAAAATAAGCCCCAAAAATGTGTTCTTCTGATATTTTTCAGGAAATCAGTATCTTGCTTTTCTACGATTTGCACGCATGTTGAACTTCTTTCGTACCATACGTAGCCAACCGTGCTAATCGGAGGTATTTGTTGCTGGCCATTTGGCATTTTAGGCCTTTGGGACTTTGGGCCTGTGGTCAGCAACCGTGATTGATAAAACGTCCCATTTACATAGTAATGCTATGGCATCCACTGCATGGTGATAAATAAATTATGTATTAGCGCGTGCGTGTGCTCAGCGGTGGATGTCTTGTGTTCCAGAGGAAAAGCCCTTCCCGTGCAGTGACTGCTCGTACGGAGCGACGCAGAAGTCAAAGCTCAAGAGACACATCCTGAGCGTTCACCACGTGCCCTTCGATAGCGCGTTGGACTCCGACTGCCCCGAGAAGAGAAGGCGGCTGGCTGGGTGCCGAGACCACGGCTCAACTCTGGATTTGGAGCGCGCACGATGCTCACGGAGAACTCCCTGATGATTTATTTCATCCTGAGGCTGAGGTACCACGTGTGGGGCGATGAACTCAAGGTTTTGTGCAGCGGACATTTCCATGATGAAATTTCGTCACGTTCACTGCTGCGAGGTTACATCTATTGCCGTATATGTTTAGTCAATTGCTGTATTTTCTGGTATACAATATATTTAATAAATTGTCCTAATTTCATAACAAAGGTTTTTGGGTTAGATCGTGTAAGTATAAATGTGTCATAACCCTACACCACCTGACACAGCCAATTAGTAAGGAATTGTCACATAAACAAAACTCCACTTAGTTACTACTTCAGCCCACCGGTGTTTTGGAGAGTAAATCCACAAGATGAGTACGACGTTTCACTGGTAATTACATCCAGCATCATCGGGCGATTTGCCAGAATAGTGAAGCCATCCACCTGCTTCCGGTCTTAAATAGAGAAAGGCGATGTCATCACTGAACCCATCAGGTGCAGAAATCAGAGGCGGGGAGGGGGATTATTGAAATTATATAATTGATTAGTAATCATTTAATTAGTATGTTTCCTCTATAAGTAATGATAAATGTGAGATGTCTTCTTCCTCCACGCGTTTGGTCCACTCACGTGGGGTCCGCCGTCCTTGCCACCTTCTCCACACCGCCCCGTCCCGCGCCATCTATCCCTCCGCTCCTCGGGCCACCACGTTCGACCGCATCACCACATCGCCCCACGTCTTCTTCTGCCTTCATCTCCTCATCTTACAATCACAATTACTTAATAATACGCTTCCAGGCCGCACTAAGCCTGTAGCTGTCAGAGAGGTTAAAATAATAACATTTTTCTCAGTTTCAATGGATTCTCGAATTAGTCTTGGCCAGTAATAATGAGTTTTACACAACACTTCATCGTTATCAAAATACATTAAGTGTCCTTGTTGGCAAACATGTTCTGCAACTTCCAACAGTTATGTTTGAGAGTGTTTAATATTTATTTGGTGTTCTTTTAGTCTTACGCTAATGTTACATCCCATCTGTACTATATAACATCTGCCACATAAGCCATTAATCCGATACACACCATCCGTTGACAACTTAGGCAATTCATCTTAAGCACAAGATACTATTTTTTGAATTTTGTGTACCGTGCCAAATCTTACTTAGATGTTTAGCTTTTTGCTTTTCTAAAACTCGAGCTAATTTCTCAATTACTCCCACGATATATGGTATTTTAATTGTTTAATAACCTGATTCAGCAGTATTGCTGTTCGATCTTGGTTTAGCATTCATTGCTGTTAATTTGAGCATTATTGTAGACATTCAATCGTAGCGTTTCTTTGACATGTTCAACCTCTCTCCCCAGACATTCACCATCTGACACTGTTTTAGCCAGATGTATGAGCATCTTGATGAGAGAGGTTTTCTGTACGGGGTGATGATGCGAATCTGCATTCAGATAGGCATCAGTATGCGTTCCCTTTTGATAAACGCTGTGTGTGTTATTTTACCATTTAGGCCTCGTCCGATAAATCATCTCTCCAAAGAAAATAAGTATTTAGAGGCCACACGGGACCGGGGGGGGGGGGGGGGGGGGAGTTTATCGTTGTGTCTGTTGCTGCGAGCAGATAGCGTGCAATGGAGAGCTTGCTCAGAGCGGAGCTGGGCACGGACTCGGCGAGGACGCTGGGCGCTTCGGCCGGTGGAGGCTGCATCAGCACCGGGCAGAGCTACGAGACGGGGCGCGGACACGTGTTCACCAAGATCAACGCCAAGAGCGGGGCACCCTCCTCTACGCCTCCTCTACGCCTCCTCACCACCTCACCTCCTCTACCCTTCTCCTCGCCTCCTCTACGCCTCCTCACCACGCCACCTCACCACGCCACCTCACCTCCTCACCACGCCACCTCACCTCCTCACCTCCTCACCACACCACCTCACCTCCTCACCACGCCACCTCACCTCCTCACCACGCCACCTCACCTCCTCACCACGCCACCTCACCTCCTCACCACGCCACCTCAACACCTCACCACCTCACCTCCTCTACCCTCCTCTTCGCCTCCTCTACACCACCCCGCATCCTTGCCTCAACCTTCATTCATTCAGCCCTGTCATTAATGTATCACTTTTTTTTTGCTGCGACTACTAGCTAATTTGTCAGTTACTCCCACGATATATGGTATTTTAATTGTTTAATAACCTGATTCAGCAGTATTGCTGTTTGATCTTGGTTTAGCATTCACTGCTCTGTTAATTTGAGCATTATTGTAGACATTCAATCGTAGCGTTTTTTTGACATGTTTAATCTCTCTCCTCAGACTTTGACCATCTGACACTGTTTTAGCCAGATGTATGAGCATCTTGTTGAGAAAGGATTTCTGTGCGGGGTGATGATGCCAATCTGCATTCAGATAGGCATCAGTATGTGTTCCCTTTCGGTAAACGCTGTGTGTGTTACTTTACCATTTAGGCCTCGTCCGAGCAAAATATCCAGGAAAGGGAGTGTGTTATTCACCTCCATTTCCATGGTGAAATGAATGGCTGGTTTTTGTGACTTGAGATGATTTAGACATTCATTAAGTGTATCCTTACCATGTCGCCAGACAACCAAAGTGTCATCTACATATCTACACCAAAAAGTGGGTTTTAATGTACTTGAAGCAAGTGCTCTTGCAACCTGTGGGTTGAGGACCCCTGTGTTAGAGGCCACACAGGACGGGGGGGGGGGGGGGGGGGGAGTTTAACGTTGTGTTTGTCGCTGCGAGCAGACAGCTCACAATGGAGAGCTTGCTCAGAGCGGAGCTGGGCACGGACTTGGCGAGGCCGCTGGGCGCTGCGGCCGGTGGAGGCTGCATCAGCACCGGGCAGAGCTACGAGACGGGGCGCGGACACGTGTTCACCAAGATCAACGCCAAGAGCGGGGCACCCTCCTCTACGCCTCCTCACCACCTCACCTCCTCTACCCTCCTCTTCGCCTCCTCTACACCACCTTGCATCCTCGCCTCAACCTTCATTCAGTCAGCCCTGCATCACTTTTTTTCGCTGCGACTACTAGCACCACCATGGTGAATGTTGCAGTGAACTTCCCCTCGTTGATTCCCCCCTCCACCCACCTTAAAGGACTCGGTCTACCAGACACTTTGACCGCTTCGTCTCATCCACTCCGCGTTCAACCACCGCGCCTCACTGCAGTTCACAACAACACACTCAACTAAACAACTCGGTCACCCACTCATCCAGTCACTAACTCAATCACCCTATCACACATTCATCCAGTCACTAACTCATCCAGTCACTAACTCAATCACCCTATCACACACTTATCTCGTCACTAATTCAATCACCCTATCACCCACTCATCCAGTTAACCACTCATCCAGTCACCCACTCATTCAGTCACCCACTCATCCAGTCACCCACTCATTCAGTCACCCACTCAATCACCCTATCACCCACTCATCAAATCAGCTACGCATCCAGTCACCCACTCATCCAGTCATCCACGCAATCACCCTATAACCCACTCATCCACTCATCCAGTCACCCACTCAATCACTCTATCACATACTCATCTAGTCACTAATTAAATCACCCTATCACCCACTCATCCAGTCACCCACTCATCTAGTCACCCACTCATTTAGTCACCCACTCAATCACTCACTCATCTAATCACCCACGCATTCAGTCACCCACGCATCCACTCACCCACTCATCCGGTCACTGACTCAATCACCCTATCACACACTCCTCCACTCGTTTACTCAAACACTCACCCATTTACTCACCCACCCGCTCACCACCATGCAGGTCACCTCACTCTTCTTTTCAGCTTCATCAGTTTGCACTGCTCCACTCTGGAATGCACACCCGGTCTTCCTGTTTTCCCAAACTCTTGCAACAATAAAGTTGATCAATTTAAGGAACGCGTTTCTTTGATCTTAATTATCTAATTACTCATTGGACAGTTATGTATTATTATTTTTTATTGTTACTGGCCGTTTGGCGTTTTGTATTGTGTGGGGTTTGCATCGCTGTCAACCCCTCATCAGTGCCTACCTTATTACAGAACAATTCAGACCTTGTTGGTCACCCCTTGCCCCTTATAAGTCCCATGACAAGGGAGAAACACAAATAAACTTAACAAAAATGTTGCCCGTATTGAAACGGCCGTGTGCCGTATGGACCTGACAACTCACTTTCCCCCAACAGAATACGGGTATTCATAATAAAGGTTTTTGGGTTAGATCGCGTTTATTTATAAATGTGTCGTAACCCTCCACCACCCGACACGGCCAATCAGCAAAGAAAAGTGTCACGTTGACAAAAGACAAATAATTCACTACTTCAGCCCACCGGTGTGTTGAAGAGTTAATCCACATTTACAGTTTGAGTACGACGTTTCGCTGGTAAATACTTCCAGCATCATCGGGCAATTCGCCAGAATGGTAAAGCCCTCGCTTGCTCCCGGTTTTATATAGAGCAGAAGAGTGACGTCATCACTTAACTCATCAGGTGCAGTGATTAGAGGCGGAGGGGGGGGGGTAATGTAATTATATAATCGATTAGTAATCAGTCATTGGTTATGATTAGTAATGAGTTGTAGATTAGTAATTCTTTAAATCAAAATGTAATGTGTATTATTTAATAATACGCTTCCAGGCCGCACTGAGCCAGTAGCTGTCAGAGCGATTAAAGTTATTCTTGTTCCTCTCAATTTCAATGGATTCTCTAATTAGAAATATTAAATTATCTCAAACACAACTGTCGGCAGTGGCAGAACATGCTTGTCAACAAGGACACTCAATTGATTTTGACAATGTTGCAGTGGTGTGTAAAACTAATTATTACTGGCAAAGACTAATTAGAGAATCCATTGAAATTGAGAGGAACAAGAATAACTTTAATCGCTCTGACAGCTACTGGCTCAGTGCGGCCTGGAAGCGTATTATTAAATAATACACATTACATTTTGATTTAAAGAATTACTAATCTACAACTCATTACTAATCATAACCAATGACTGATTACTAATCGATTATATAATTACATTACCCCCCCCCCCTCCGCCTCTAATCACTGCACCTGATGAGTTAAGTGATGACGTCACTCTTCTGCTCTATATAAAACCGGGAGCAAGCGAGGGCTTTACCATTCTGGCGAATTGCCCGATGATGCTGGAAGTATTTACCAGCGAAACGTCGTACTCAAACTGTAAATGTGGATTAACTCTTCAACACACCGGTGGGCTGAAGTAGTGAATTATTTGTCTTTTGTCAACGTGACACTTTTCTTTGCTGATTGGCCGTGTCGGGTGGTGGAGGGTTACGACACATTTATAAATAAACGCGATCTAACCCAAAAACCTTTATTATGAATAATATTGGTCGCGAAAGCCTACGTGTTAAACAGAATACGGGTAAACCGTGTGGGTTGGCGGCTATGGGTTTTGTTGTGTTTGCGAGTCCAAGTTATAGGACTGCACCCTGGGTTGTGCGTGGTTCTCATTGGTGGGAGATTCCCTTCGCTGTGTTGCACGCCAGTGGCTGGTAGCTGCGTGGGGCCAGTGACGTTTGAGCCGGTCCCAATGTGCACCGGCAAACATTTACCGCCAGGTGGCCCCAGTGTTTATTGCCCGTCTCCACGTGGATACCTGAAGCCCATGTCAATCCACTGCTGGATGACTCCCGCAATGAAGATGCAATCAGTACATCCACTTTGCTTTTGCACTCCACCTGTTCCATTGGCGGCCGAATGCGAATCTAAATGTGCATAGAAATCAAACCAATTGACCTACGACCTTTGCCCCATCAACTTTGTAGAATTTTAGATGTGCATTACAGTACTTTAGCCGGGTGGTTGTGGTGGCTATGTATGCCTGTAATCCACGACTGCGTGGAGGTGAGGGTTGGTGGATCACAATAATGTTGCGACAACTCCCACCCCTTGGTCGTCAAGGAGGTAGAGAAGGCGGTGTCGAATAATGTGGACTCCGCCTGTTCCATCTGTAGATTTGTGATAGAGCATTTGCTTGGATTTCTCCAGGTGCTCCGATTTACTCCCACATGTAAACACTCATTAATCTTGATTTGAAGCTTTCGTGACTGCAGGAATCCTTACTCTTTGGTTCTTTCGGTAAAGTCACGTAGGTAGAAAAAATAATAAGGTAGAAAAAATAATAATGTAATAATAATGTTTTCCCATGGGAGTAAACCCATACAGAGAAAGGGACCAGAATGAGGAAAGCGAAGCCAGGCAGTCCTTCAGAAGATGTCATGCACGGGCGTGACCACTGCACCACCCTGCCGCCCAAACAAATGTAATTTAAATAATGTACAATACTGGCAAATAAACCCTATTAGTATCAACTGAATTTCTGGACAATGTGGCACGTGTATAGCTGCATCGGTGTTTCTAAAAGTCGTGTTCACATTGCCTGAAATTAATAATATTATAAAGTACAGGTTTCCCACCTCTGGTTTCGTTTTACTTACTGGTTGTCCTCATTATGTGTGTCACAGGTAATATGGCAAGGAACATATTACGCAGCACGAGTTGTAGGATTAGGGCAATTATGGTGACACACGTGACCCCCTCTACACAAGAAACAGCTGAGAGTCAATGCTGTGGTGTTGTGCGATTGGTGCAAGCGACCCATCATTGTGTTTTGATGTTGAGCTGTTAAAATTGCACTGTTGTGGGGTGAGGTCAAGGCCGATGACTTCTTCCAGCGGTGTCAAGATCAGCATTTTGAAGAGGCTCGCGGAGGATGATACTGGGCACTAGGGTGCAGTCTCCCTCCATGAACAACAGAGGGCAGAGGAGCGACGGTCACAACAATTATTGGCGGAGCACTGTGTGATTGGTGTGGTGAATGTAGTGGTTGGTGTGGTGAATGTAGTGGTTGGTGTGGTGAATGTAGTGGTTGGTGTGGTGAATGTAGTGGTTGGTGTGGTGAATGTAGTGGTTGGTGTGGTGAATATAGTGGTTGGTGTGGTGAATGTAGTGGTTGGTGTGGTGACTGTGTGGTTGGTGTGGTGAATGTAGTGGTTGGTGTGGTGAATGTAGTGGTTGGTGTGGTGAATGTAGTGGTTGGTGTGGTGAATGTAGTGGTTGGTGTGGTGAATGTAGTGGGTGGTGTGGTGACTGTGTGGTTGTTGTGGTGAATGTAGTGGGTGGTGTGGTGAATGTAGTGGTTGGTGTGGTGAATGTAGTGGTTGGTTTGGTGAATGTAGTGGGTGGTGTGGTGAATGTAGTGGGTGAGATGAGTGTAGTAGGTGTGATGAGTGCCATTTGTGCGGTTAGTGGAGTTGGTGTTTGGTGAGTGAGGTGAGTGTGGTGTGATTGGTGAGGTGTAATTGGGGTGGTGAGGTGGGTGAGGTGTAATTGGTGAGGTAAAGTTGATGAGTGTATCAGTGAGCACCTGGAGGATTCTCCTCCACGGTCGCCTTTGTCTCCCCCAGTAGCGATGTTCACTCCACACCGCACCAGGAACTCATCTGAGGCTGAGTCGACCTCACACTCTCTCACTGTCTCACAACAACAACAACAACCGCCATTCGCCACTAAGTGGCGGTGACGTCACCACGACGCTTGTGCCAGGCCATGTGCACCTTGAGGCCACGTGAAGTGTCGAACGCCCGCTGGCAGGAGGTCACGGGGCAGACCCAGGTGGTGCCACGGGTCGACTGACTGAGATGACTGAGATGACTGGCTGATGCACCACCTGTGCCCCCTGCTCACACTCACGCACGCGCACTCACTCACAAGCGCGAGTTCGCGTTTTCAGGCGATATAAAATAATTTATATTTCATGCCAGTTGGTTCTGAAGGGCGGCTGTTTGTAATTTGGGCGTTCGTAAGTCGAGGACTGTCTGTAAATAAAGATTCCGATTGTGGGGCTTTCACCGTGGGATGAGCTTGGCCCGATCCGCGGGGCGTGGCTTGCACGACAGTGGGCGGGGCATAGCCGCGACGGGCGTGGCTTATCCAGGAAGTGGAGACCGCGATCGCCGGACTGCAAGCCAGACAGAAGCGCGCTCCTTTTAAAGTTAACAACAACATTGTTAAATGTAAGTAGCGCCTCTCTACTTTATTATTGTTTTATTTGTTTAATACATTACTTGTGGTGCCGTGAGTCGAGTGAAATGAGTCAATAACCTTGCTAGACATGGCTAAGCTTTTATTAAGGGGCGCCGCGGTGTCGAGATGTTAACTACCTCGCTAGGCCTACAGCAGCGTGGAGGTTCCATCGAGACCCTGACGCCTGCTCTGTATTTGTTTATTTTTTTCCCCTGTGGTCGCATAGATTCTTCTCCTGGTCCTTCGGTTTTCCCCTCCACATTTAGAAACGTGAGTTTAGAGTACTTGACTGCTATAAATGTCCACATGATAAGCCACTTTCGTTGAGCTATCATTTGTGTCCAGGTCGCTTCTGATAAGAGTTATATAGCTCAGTGGGCCTTACCTGGTTAAATAGAAATAGTTTATAGTTTAGTTTATAGTTCATAAGAACTCGTGACAAGGGTCAGTGTCTACTTCAAATATTGTTCAGGCTCTGGAGACCTCCAAAGTTATTCGTGATGTTATACATTTGGTTCGTTTTGAGCATAATCGCGACCTTATATAATTATGACGTGATACACACGCTGAATATACGCACACAAACATCGTGTACACGTGTGTCGTGCCCTCTATTGTCCACATAGACGGCTTGTGCTGACGAGAGAACGATCTTAACGTACAATGTCGTGACATGTATCAGCCCTTTGTCGATCCAGCGTTTTGATAGAGGCCTCCCCCACACCATGCCGTTCGTGGGAGTTGTTTAACCATACTTCACCATGCCGGTCAATGCGGGTTTGGTGAAGTGAGGAGGCCCAGAAACTTGTATATGCAGATACGAGTTTGCCTGTGCTTGTATCTGCAGAATTACATTCTCACACATCTTCAAGTGTAGTTTAATACTTCTAAAAATGCATTTATTCTTGAGGATTCCATAAAGTACTGTGGTAAAAAGAAAACAACTTGATTTGAATAAATTTCGATTTAAAGCTTTCGTGACTGCAGAGATTCATCTTCTTGGTTCTTTCGGTAAAGTCACGTAGAAGGGAAATAATAAAATAAAACATAATAAAATAAAATTCTCACGACGTTTCGGCCACAACACAAGCAGCCGTCCTCAGGTGAATTAACAGAACTTCGGAAAGACAGCGCTCCAATGAACACTGCTAAGCTTGGCAGCGTATTTTAAGCTGAGTGGGAGGAGCAGAGCGCCTTGCCAAAAGAGTTTACATATCAACAGAATAATTTAGCATTGTAGCTGTGTTAATGTGATAGATTAGCAGGATGTTAAAGTCAGAAATTAGCATGTAACTGGAAGATTAGCATGATGTTAATGTGAGGAATTCGCATGTAACTGGTCACGGAAGTAGCTATGTTAAAGTCAGAGTTTACATATCAACAGAGGCATTTAGTATATTGACGCTAAAGAACTGCAACTACCCAACTATCATACAATAAACCGATGTGAAAGAACTAAATATAAACTACATCAATATAATCAATTTACTCAATATATTCTCCACTAAGCTGAGCTACTAACAATAAGTTATTATACATTACACTTCTATGTCGTAAAAAATATTATAATATGCCTCCAAATAATATTTTTTATTATAAACTGGCATAGACAGACCAAAACATTGAATTATACACTGAGTTACTATACACTACCCTATACGTTAGATTATAATAATATTAGACTTGTAATATTACACTATGTATTATTTTACCAACCCTACTGTATACCACACTGCTGTAGATTCACTATACAATTACGATACTATATATCACCAAATAAATTATATTAAACATTACACTGAGTACTTTGTTGAACAGGGAATGCTTTGAGCTTGTGGGTTGAATCCATCTGTGTGGAGTTGTGTTATTTCCCAATATGCAAGGTGGGGTCTCTCTGGGTTCCACTCACACAAACATCTCAATGCAATGGGACCTTTCTGAAAATGCAGTACTTAGACTCAATGAAGCTTTCCTGGGTAACTAGTTAACATTGTAATTTTAGCATGAGAGATAATGACGTCCACTTATAAGTGCCATTAATAGTACTATACTGTACTTTTAATGAAGACTATTTTACGTAGTTTTTTGTAAAAAAGTGTCCATTCTCAAAACTTTTTGACGGGCCCTCGTACAGAAATTATATTACAATCTTATATGGAGATTGCGAGTCAGAGTGTTGTGAATAGTGGAGTGAACGTGTGGTGCCATCATTATATTGTTAGTGCGTATATACAGAAAGGCCTATTGGGTGGGTAACATTAGGAAATTGGAGGTAGTTAGTCATGTTGTTTAGAAACAAAATATTACTTGGGTGGATAAGAGGGTAAAATCGTACATGATAGGAACTGCAATATTGTGGAGTTCTGGTATAATTAGTTGCAGTATATATGAATCTTATGTCACCTTAAGTATGCCTTTGTGAGTACACTCGTGACACGGGTGTCATGCGCGTGACCTTTGTCTTTTGTTTCAGATGTGTGAGAGCAATTCGGCGGCGAGTCATGGTGGTGCTGGGAGAATTGCCTTTACCAGCGATGGCACTTCACCAGCACCCGTCTCAACCCTACCTCAATCCGGTAGAGTTACGAGAGCTAAAAAACTAATCTCTTGTGACGTCTGTGGGAAAAAATTCCAGCTGGCATGGTGCCTAGAAGCCCACGTAAGAACGCATAAGGAGACCCGTGAGCAATGGTGCGGCATATGTGGACAAAGGTTTGATCAACCAGGAAAATTCAAAAGGCATTTGAAGAGCCACGAAAAGGATTATATGATCAAGGGTGCACCAGGCTTGGTGAATAACAGCAGTTTTGCCAATGCGGTGTTGAATCCACCGTCGCCCTATGAGATGTGCTCAGTCTGCGGATTTTTAAGTCCTATTGAAATCCTGAAAACTCATGAAAGTCTTCATGCACAGTTCTTGTACAGACCGAAGCCTGAACATGATTACACTTCGACAAAAGATAGCGGCGTTAAGATAAATGACATTAAATCCAATTTTCTTGAATGCTTTGGCCTAGTTCCACATCAACAAACTGCTTCACCAGTCAGTGAGAATAAACCATACGCTGCTCTCGATCCTATTACGAGCATGAAAGTGTTGATGGCCTTGCAGCAGAAGAAGAAGGAAAAGCGAAGTAGACCTAAGTCCATTAAAAGAAAAAAGACCACCACCAGCGTCACCAATTGCAGCAGTAGCAACAGCCAGAATTCGGACATCAAGAGGATGGACTGCACTGAAGCAGGAGGCTGCGTGGAGCAGAGCATCCCCAAGGTGGATGAACCCAACCTGGCACCTTTAGGTACGTCCTAGTAATGCACACACTACATTTCATTTGGATGTAATTCATAATTTCACAAATTAGTTAATGTACGCATATGTTGACCATATCTGTATGCCTGCGCTGAGGAGTCTAGAGATCTGATGTGGTGCTGCTCGGATGTTGGGTTAAACCGTGAAACTCTGGGTTTCAGTCACCGAGCCATGATTAAACTGGCTTCTCATTGATGGTCTTATCCAGTTACCAAACACTTCTTCCAGCAAACACTTCTGATGTCGCGTGATGTGTAGGAAATTGCAATAACCTCCTAGTGGATAAAAAACGGTCACGAAGGGATGTCATGAGTAGTGCAATGATATCTCCTTCCACGAGCTGTTCTCTTACATGAGGTGGTTCACTGCTGTGTGAGAGTTGCACAGGGATACTTCATCTCATGACATGGAGCCAATAGCACCATTGGAAGGAAACTGAGCAAAATACATTGACAAATTCCAAAAAGTATCTATTTCTTAACCGGGGTAAATTTTACTTAAACAAGTGGGTAAATTTAGGGAACATTTTTGAATGTATAGACCGAGTCATTTCCACAATGGGAATTTCCTCTTCATTGTACTAACACCTAACTTCCATGTGTATTTACTCGTTCTATTGCAGGTAATTATTGTGTAATTAATGAGCTGTAATAGAATAATCTGGCTCAACCACCTCAATGTTAAATTATAGTTGTTGCTCTGCATCAACATCAACCACACGAAGAAGTGCAAAATGTTGGGGCTTCAAAATAAACCCCAAAATGTATTATTATATTTTTCAGGAAATCAGTATCTTGCTTTTCTACTATTTGTACGTATGTTGAACTTCTTTCGTACCATACGTAGCCAACCTTGCTAATCGGAGGTATTTGTTGCTGGCCATTTGGCATTTGGGCCTTTGGGCCTGTGGTCAGCAACCATGATTGATAAAACGTCCCATATACATAGTAATGCTATGGCATCCACTGCATGGTGATAAATAAATTATGTATTAGCGAGTGCGTGTGCTCAACGGTGGATGTCTTGTGTTCCAGAGGAAAAGCCCTTCCCGTGCAGTGACTGCTCGTACGGAGCGACGCAGAAGTCGAAGCTCAAGAGACACGTCCTGAGCGTTCATCACGTGCCCTTCGATAGCGCGCTGGACTCCGACTGCCCCAAGAAGAGAAGGCGGCTGGCTGGGTGCCGAGACCACGGCTCAACTCTGGATTTGGAGCGCGCACGATGCTCACGGAGAACTCCCTGATGATTTATTTCATCCTGAGGCTGAGGTACCACGTGTGGGGCGATGAATGCAAGGTTTTGTGCAGCGGACATTTCCATGATGAAATTTCGTTACGTTCACTGCTGCGAGGTTACATCTATTGCCGTATATTTTTAGTCAATTGCTGTATTTTCTGGTATACAATATATTTAATAAATTGTCCTAATTTCATAACAAAGGTTTTTGGGTTAGATCGTGTAAATATAAATGTGTCATAACCCTACACTACCTGACACAGCCAATTAGTAAGGAATTTGTCACGTAAACAAAACTCCACTTAGTTACTACTTCAGCCCACCGGTGTTTTGGAGAGTAAATCCACAAGATGAGTACGACGTTTCACTGGTAATTACATCCAGCATCATCGGGCGATTTGCCAGAATAGTGAAGCCATCCCCCTGCTTCCGGTCTTAAATAGAGAAAGGCGATGTCATCACTGAACCCATCAGGTGCAGAAATCAGTGGCGGGGAGGGGGATTATTGAAATTATATAATTGATTAGTAATCATTTAATTAGTATGTTTCCTCTATAAGTAATGATAAATGAGAGATGTCTTCTTCCTCCACGCGTTTGTTCCACTCACGTGGGGTCCACCGTCCTTGCCACCTTCTCCACACCGCCCCGTCCCGCGCCATCTCTCCCTCCGCTCCTCGGGCCACCACGTTCGACCGCATCACCACATCGCCTAACGTCTTCTTCTTCTGCCTTCATCTCCTCATCTTACAATCACAATAACTTAATAATACGCTTCCAGGCCGCACTAAGCCTGTAGCTGTCAGAGAGGTTAAAATAATACAAATTTTCTCAGTTTCAATGGATTCTCGAATTAGTCTTGGCCAGTAATAGTGAGTTTTACACAACACTTCATCGTTATCAAAATACATTAGGTGTCCTTGTTGGCAAACATGTTCTGCAACTTCCAACAGTTATGTTTGAGAGTGTTTAATATTTATTTGGTGTTCTTTTAGTCTTACGCTAATGTTACGTCTCATCTGTCCAATATAACATCTGCCACATAAGCCATTAATCCGATACACACCATCCGTTGACAACTTAGGCAATTCATCTTAAGTACAAGATACTATATTTTGAATGTTGTGTACCATGCCAAATCTTACTTAGATGTTTAGCTTTTTGCTTTTCCAAAACTCGAGCTAATTTCTCAATTACTCCCACGATATATGGTATTTTAATTGTTTAATAACCTGATTCAGCAGTATTGCTGTTCGATCTTGGTTTAGCATTCATTGCTGTTAATTTGAGCATTATTGTAGACATTCAATCGTAGCGTTTCTTTGACATGTTCAATCTCTCTCCCCAGACATTCACCATCTGACACTGTTTTAGCCAGATGTATGAGCATCTTGATGAGAGAGGTTTTCTGTACGGGGTGATGATGCGAATCTGCATTCAGATAGGCATCAGTATGCGTTCCCTTTTGGTAAACGCTGTGTGTGTTATTTTACCATTTAGGCCTCGTCCAATAAATCACCTCTCCTAAGGAAATAAGTATTTAGAGGCCACACGGGACCGGGGGGGGGGGGGGGGGGAGTTTATCGTTGTGTCTGTTGCTGCGAGCAGATAGCGCGCAATGGAGAGCTTGCTCAGAGCGGAGCTGGGCACGGACTCGGCGAGGGCGCTGGGCGCTTCGGCCGGTGGAGGCTGCATCAGCACCGGGCAGAGCTACGAGACGGGGCGCGGACACGTGTTCACCAAGATCAACGCCAAGAGCGGGGCACCCTCCTCTACGCC
Source organism: Petromyzon marinus (assembly GCF_048934315.1). NCBI lineage: Eukaryota > Metazoa > Chordata > Hyperoartia > Petromyzontiformes > Petromyzontidae > Petromyzon > Petromyzon marinus. The sequence continues at coordinate 722,443 of NW_027423168.1, forward strand.
TCCTCTACGCCTCCTCACCACCTCCTCTACCCTTCTCCTCGCCTCCTCTACGCCTCCTCACCACGCCACCTCACCACGCCACCTCACCTCCTCACCACGCCACCTCACCTCCTCACCACGCCACCTCACCTCCTCACCACGCCACCTCACCTCCTCACCACGCCACCTCAACACCTCACCACCTCACCTCCTCTACCCTCCTCTTCGCCTCCTCTACACCACCCTGCATCCTTGCCTCAACCTTCATTCATTCAGCCCTGTCATTAATGTATCACTTTTTTTTTAGCTGCGACTACTAGCTAATTTGTCAGTTTCTCCCACGATATATGGTATTTTAATTGTTTAATAACCTGATTCCGCAGTATTGCTGTTTGATCTTGGTTTAGCATTCACTGCTCTGTTAATTTGAGCATTTTTGTAGACATTCAATCATAACGTTTCTTTGACATGTTTAATCTCTCTCCTCAGACTTTGACCATCTGACACTGTTTTAGCCAGATGTATGAGCATCTTGTTGAGAAAGGATTTCTGTGCGGGGTGATGATGCCAATCTGCATTCAGATAGGCATCAGTATGTGTTCCCTTTCGGTAAACGCTGTGTGTGTTACTTTACCATTTAGGCCTCGTCCGAGCAAAATATCCAGGAAAGGGAGTGTGTTATTCACCTCCATTTCCATGGTGAACTGGATGGCCGGTTTTTGTGAATTGAGATGATTTAGACATTCATTCATTAAGTGTATCCTTACCATGTCGCCAGACAACCAAAGTGTCATCTACATATCTACACAAAAAAGTGGGTTTATATGTACTTGAAGCAAGTGCTCTTGCAACCCGGGGGTTGAGGACCCCTGTGTTAGAGGCCACACGGGACGGGGGGGGAGGGGGAGTTTAACGTTGTGTTTGTCGCTGCGAGCAGACAGCGTGCAATGGAGAGCTTGCTCAGAGCGGAGCTGGGCACGGACTCGGTGAGGCCGCTGGGCGCTGCGGCCGGTGGAGGCTGCATCAGCACCGGGCAGAGCTACGAGACGGGGCGCGGACAGGTGTTCACCAAGATCAACGCCAAGAGCGGGGCACCCTCCTCTACGCCTCCTCACCACCTCACCTCCTCTACCCTCCTCTTCGCCTCCTCTACACCACCTTGCATCCTCGCCTCAACCTTCATTCAGTCAGCCCTGTATCACTTTTTTTCGCTGCGACTACTAGCACCACCGTGGTGAATGTTGCAGTGAACTTCCCCTCGTTGATTCCCCCCTCCACCCACGTTAAGGGACTCGGTCTACCAGACACTTTGACCGCTTCGTCTCATCCACTCCGCGTTCAACCACCGCGCCTCACTGCAGTTCACAAGAACGCACTCAACTAAACAACTCGGTCACCCACTCATCCAGTCACTAACTCAATCACCCTATCACACACTCATCCAGTCACCCACGCATCCAGTCGCCCACGCAATCACCCTATCATCCAGTCACCCACTCACTCAATCACCCTATCACACACTCATCTCGTCACTAATTCAATCACACACTCAGCTAGTCACTCAGTACATCATCCTATCACTCACTCATCCAATCACCCACTCATTCAGTCACCCATTCATCCAGTCACCCATTCATCCAGTCACCCACTCATCCAGTCACCCACTCATCCAGTCACCCATTCAATCACGCACTCATCCACTCACCCACTCATTCAGTCACCCACTCATCCAGTCAACCACACAATCATCCTATCACCTACGCATCCTGTCACCCACTCATCCAGTCACCCACTCATCCAGTCACCCACTCATCCAGTCACCCACTCATCCAGTCACTCACGCATCTGGTCACTGACTCAATCACCCTATCACACACTCCTCAACTCTTTTACTCAAACACTCACCCATTTACTCACCCACCCGCTCACCACTATGCAGGTCACCTCACTCTTCTTTTCAGCTTTATCAGTTTGCACTGCTCCACTCTGGAATCCACACCCGGTCTTCCTGTTTTCCCAAACTCTTGCAACAATAAACTTGATCAATTTAAGGAACGCGTTTCTTTGATCTTAATTATCTAATTACTCATTGGACAGTTATGTATTATTATTTTTTATTGTTGCTGGCCGCTTGGCGTTTTGTATTGTGTGGGGTTTACATCGCTGTCAACCCCTCATCAGTGCCTACCTTATTACAGAACAATTCAGACCTTGTTGGTCACCCCGTGCCCCTTATAAGTCCCATGACAAGGGAGAAACACAAATAAACTTAACAAAAATGTTGCCCGTATTGAAACGGCCGTCTGCCGTATGGACCTGACAACTCACTTTCCCCCAACAGAATACGGGTAAACCGTGTGGGTTGGCGGCTATGGGTTTTGTTGTGTTTGCAAGTCCAAGTTATAGGACTGCACCCTGGGTTGTGCGTGGTTCTCATTGGTGGGAGATTCCCTTCGCTGTGTTGCACGCCAGTGGCTGGGGGCTGCCTGGGGCCAGTGACGTGTGAGCCGGTCCCAATGTGCACCGGCAAACATTTACCGCCAGGTGGCCCCAGTGTTCATTGCCCGTCCACACGTGGATACCTGAAGCCCATGTCAATCCACTGCTGGATGACTCCCGCAATGAAGATACAATCAGTACATCCACTTTGCTTTTGGACACCACCTGTTCCATTGGCGGCCGAATGCGAATCTAAATGTGCATACGTTAGAGACTGGTTAATGCGCATAGAAATCAAACCAATTGACCTACGACCTTTACCCCATCAACTTTTGTAGAATTTTAGATGTGCATTACAGCTACTTTAGCCGGATGGTTGTGGTGGCTATGTATGCCTGTAATCCACGACTACGTGGAGGTGAGGGTTAGTGGATCACAAAAATGTTGCGACAACTCCCACCCCTTGGTCGTCAAGGAGGTAGAGAAGGCGGTGTCGAATAATGTGGACTCCGCCTGTTTCATGTGTAGATTTGTGATAGAGCGTTGGCCCCTCATTTGCTTGGATTTCTCCAGATGCTCCGATTTCCTCCCACATGTAAACACTCATTAATCTTGATTTGAAGCTGTCGTGACTGCAGGAATCTATACTCTTTGGTTCTTTCGGTAAAGTCACGTAAGTAGAAAAAACTAATAAAAATAATCATCGATTGCTTGTGTGGCGATCGAAACGTCGTGATCCATTATTATTTGTTCTACCTACGCGACTTTACCTAAACAACCAAAGAGTACAAACTCTCATTAATTGTCCGATAACATCTTTATATAAAGAGGACAACAGAGCATGGGCAGGAGTGGTGGGGGGGGTGTTGCCAGCTGCTCACCATTTGACTGCTGCTGTCCCTCGTCTGTAGTTCCTCATGCCAAAGTGAAGGAATACTGTGTGCCAGTTACAATTATCACTTGAACGTAACGTGATGTTTCAATGAAAACAGCCACAGATTTAATCCTGAAAATCTTTATTTTTCACATGCAGTGAAACAATGTTGTTAGTAGGCTTGTTTCCCTGGGAAAGCCTCACTGAGTCTCAAGACTCTTTTTCAGGAGGGGCCTGCCAACTTTTCGCAGGAGTAATTTGGATGTTTGGCTAGTACCAGTTACATTGTATGTTGTTGTTGTTTTGCCATGGGAGTAAACCCATGCAGAGAAAGGGACCAGAATGAGGAAAGCGAAGCCAGGCAGTCCTTCAGAAGATGTCATGCACGGGCGTGACCACTGCACCACCCTGCCGCCCAAACAAAAGTAATTTAAATAATGTACAATACTGGCAAATAAACCCTATTAGTATCAACTGAATTTCTGGCCAATATGGCACGTGTATAGCTGCATCGGTGTTTCTAAAAGTCGTGTTCACATTGCCTGAAATTAATAATATAAAGAACAGATTTCCCACCTCTGGTTTCATTTGGATTACCGGTTGTCCTCATTATGTGTGTCACAGGTAATATGGAAAGGAAAATATTACGCAGCACGAGTTGTAGGATTAGGGCAATTATGGTGACACACGTGACCCCCTCTACACAAGAAACAGCTAAGATTCATATTCTTGGTTCTTTCGGGAAAGTCACGTCGAAGGGAAACAATAAAATAATACAAATATAAAACAATAAAATTCTCACGACCTTTTGACTGCAACACAAGCAATCATCATCAGGTGTGAAAACCACAACAAGAAAATTTGAAAGAACCAAGAATATGAATCTCTGCAGTCACTAAAGCTTTAAATCAAAATTTAACAGCTGAGAGTCAATGCTGGGATGTTGTGCGATTGGTGCAAGCGACCCATCATTGTGTTTTGATGTTGAGCTGTTAAAATTGCACTGTTGTGAGGTGAGGTCAAGGCCGATGACTGCTTCCAGCGGTGTCAAGATCAGCATTTTGAAGAGGCTCGCGGAGGATGATACTGGGCACTGGGGTGCAGTCTCCCTCCATGAACAACAGAGGGCAGAGGAGCGACGCTCACAATTATTGGCGGAGCGCCGGGCGTATAAAACACAAAGTTGGAAGAAAGTTCATCTCGGGGAGTTAACCCACAACACCTGGGTCTGTCACGCGTGTTCACACGATAACGCGTTTTCACTACAACGCGTTTTCTCCGTCACAACGCGCTTTCTGAGCGGACTACTTTCTTGAGCTGCGCGGTTGAGCGAGATGAGACGGTAACGCGGCGGCGGCGTCCCCTCAAGTTATTTGGACCCCCATCTTACCGTGCGTGGACATTATTATTATTTACGGGAGGAAAATAGTTTCCGCTTAACGCGGCACTTTTCAGGAACGCATCTACCGCGTTAAACGAGGACTCGCCGCGTACAGGTGCCGCGCACGCTGTATCGACCCTGGAGAAATCCGAAGCGCTATGAAGCTCTTGTTCACAGACGTCCAGTAAGGGGCGGGTGGTGTTGGTGGTGTGGGCGTCACCACGTGACACACAGCTTGTCCGTGGAGTCGATCGTGAGGGTGCCGACGTCGCCTAGGCAACGCCGCCCCCCCTCTGGCTCTGCTGCTGCTGCCTCGCTCTGTGCACGCGAGGCGCCAATCCGTGACGCGGGCACTGTAAGCGTTGCGTCACCGTTCACCGTGGGGGGGCGGGGCCTCAGCTACGTCACGTCGTGTACAGTGGCACATTAATATTGACACTTTTACTCGTGTTTATGTGCCTCGTTATTAAAGGTGAGTTTAATAATAATCATGCTGCTGCTACACAATGTGTGCATTGATATATACGTACAGTTTATGTGTTTAAACGCGATTGTAGTTTATGGGCCCTTGAGGGATTTTTCGCCTCGTGTGAGGTTTTTATGCGCAACCTTAATTATTGCGCTTTTGTTAATCGTTAACATTTGGTCAGGAATAATGTACTTAAGATAAATGTTCTGGCGACGATATTTTGCAAAACAGACGATGGCAAAATTTCGATTTAAAGCTTTCGTGACTGCAAGGATTCATCTTCTTTGGTTCTTTCGGTAAAGTCACGTAGAATGAGAATAAAATAATAAATTGATAAAATAACACGATATTCTCACGACGTTTCGGCCACAACACAAGCGGCCTTCATCAGGTGAAGGGGACGAGACTGTCTGATGAAGGCCACTTGTGTTGTGGCCGAAACGTCGTGAGAATATTATTATTTTATTTTATCAATTTATTATTTTATCGTATTCTACGTGACTTTACCGAAATAACCAAAGAAGATGGCAAAATTGTGTATATATTGTGCGATATGTGCCACTGAAACGGCAAGAAGTCAATAACAATGACTCGTGTTGAGTGTTTAATATGCAAGCAATGGGCCCACCACAGGTTCGTTAATGTTATAATGGAAGCAGTGAAATCAATTAAAATCTTTTGTTCTGCCATTTGATTTTAAATTACGACTCTTCAATGAGCTTTGGTTGTAGTAAGCAATATTTGAATTTGTTTAAACGACCTGTATTCTCTTACAACATGTTTTATATTCCTAAGCATTAAATGTGTACTAAAGATTCAGACTAATTGTAAATCTAATGGGACCACTTTAATCGATGTCCGTTAATATATGTAGGCGTGGTAAGGTTTCGAGACGCACTCGGCGATGCGTGAAACGCAGTCCGTGTCCTTCCTCGTCCATTTGTCTTCATTCCAACGTCAACTTTGTTCTGCCGGTCTCTCTCATTAAGGCCACATGGCCACACTGTGTCTCTTAGTTCTTGCAAGCTAAGCTGGAGTCAGTCTCTCTCATTAAGGCCACATGGCCACACTGTGTCTCTTAGTTCTTGCAAGCTAAGCTGGAGTCAGTCTCTCTCATTATGGCCACACTGTGTCTCCTAGTTCTTGCAAGCTAAGCTGGAGTCAGTCTCTCTCATTAAGGCCACATGGCCACACTGTCTCTTAGTTCTTGCAAGCTAAGCTGGAGTAAGTCTCTCTCATTAAGGCCACATGGCCACACTGTCTCTTAGTTCTTGCAAGCTAAGCTGGAGTCAGTCCCTCTCATTAAGGCCACATGGCCACACTGTGTCTCTTAGTTCTTGCAAGCTAAGCTGGAGTCGGTCTCTCTCATTAAGGCCACATGGCCACACTGTGTCTCTTAGTTCTTGCAAGCTAAGCTGGAGTCAGTCTCTCTCATTAAGGCCACATGGCCACACAGCGTCTCTTAATTCTTGCAAGCTAAGCTGGAGTCAGTCTCTCTCATTAAGGCCACATGGCCACACTGTGTCTCTTAGTTCTTGCAAGCTAAGCTGGAGTGAGTCTCATTAAGGCCACATGGCCACACTGTGTCTCCTAGTTCTTGCAAGCTAAGCTGGAGTGAGTCTCATTAAGGCCACATGGCCACACTGTGTCTCCTAGTTCTTGCAAGCTAAGCTGGAGTCAGTCTCTCTAATTAAGGCCACATGGCCACACTATGTCTCTTAGTTCTTGCAAGCTAAGGTGGAGTCAGTCTCTCTCATTAAGGCCACATGGCCACACTATGTCTCTTAGTTCTTGCAAGCTAAGCTGGAGTGAGTCTCTCTCATTAAGGCCACATGGCCACACTGTGTCTCCTAGTTCTTGCAAGCTAAGCTGGAGTCAGTCTCTTTTGGACATATGTCCCACCAAATTCTGTAATAATAATGTTCCAGTTTCTCTATATGTTTTTAAATGTAGATTTAAATAAATCTACATTTAAAAATCCACAAATCTGGCTGCCTCCTGATGACGCTGGTTGTAATTACTGGCGAAACGTCGTACTCAGATTGTTAATGTTGTGGCTTTGCTCTCTAATACACAGCCGGTGTGCTGTACTAGTAACGAATTGGCATGTTCTGTTTAAGTGACAAACCTTACTAATTGGCTGTTTCGGGTGGTGGTGGGTTTTCCGACATTTTTATATTTACGTGATCTTACCTAAAAAACCTGTATTATGTAAAAATACATTTATTTTCCTCCTTTCTTTTTGGACAGTTTCAAATCTCTAACGTCTTCTGATGTACAGTGCTACATTTCAAATTACTGTCATGTTTGCAACGGGTTGTTTAAAATATATTTAAATGGTGTAGATTCATGTTTAAACTCGCTTCGAATCTGCATTCATCATTTTCTTCTTAAGCAGTCCGTAACCACAATTGGTGCATCGATGCATGACCCATTTGATTATTGTTTGTTGGTCTTAATTTATCAATTAAAATGTTGAGTGTGCCAAATCCTAAAGAGTGGCGTTTGAGTCGACCTTATTTATTTTATATTCACATCTGAAACGCCTGTGCACATGAATGTAACCCAGTTACACACTCTCCTACTTGTTCATCAACCCTCTTCGTGGTGTAGATTTGATGGCTTGTATAGCAACCATAAACAAACACAACAAGTCCGGGTGACTCATGATCCATGACTCACGATGCCAGTGGGCCAGGTTTCACTCTCAACTCTCTACCTGTGTGGCATGAATAAAACGCACCTGTAAATTTGACCTGAAATGATTGCACAACAATTGCCCCGCCTTCATGCGATGTTTATCCTCCACTGTTTATCTGGCTTTGACCTGAATTATATAACAGTGCGGCTCTGCAACTGCTGTAGAGTCACATTGGTATAAACACATTTTACAATATGAACAGCGCATTGAAAACGCGTACTATTTTATGTATTGTTTAACAAGTGTGTTCACAAATCCACACTGAGAAACACGATGATTGGCAGAGGAGAGTAAATTATGTTTTCGATAGTGTATTTAAATAGAGCTACTGTAGGTAAGTAGTTTTCATTTTTAAAGGCATAGTTTAACAAGACAACACTTGCCACCATCCTTCAAACCCATTGGTGAAAAAGACCACAGTTTATGTTTACATTATAATATGTTTACATTATATATAATATATAATATAATGTTTATATTATAATATAATGTTTACATTATATATAATATAATGTTTATATATAATATAATGTTTACATTATAATACAATGTTTACATTATATATAATATAATGTTTATGCAAGAGCCGGGGACTTATGGGACCCCGGGGTCCCACCATAAGGTTCATATGAATGGTTACCTAATAACTTTTGAAACACGGTAATCACTGTGAAGTGCAGTTTCCAATTCTTATTGTTGACTCAATCTCTCTGGCCTTTCTATGCAATATGAAGAAGGGTCATTGCCCGAAACGTCGCTTATCGGATGTTTTCCCTTTTTCAAGGCCCCAGTCCTACTGATGCATGAATTTGTTTGGTATTTGAAATGATACGAAGGCTCAGCAAGTGATTCCTTGCAGACATAAACAGAAGCGATACGTGCCACCCCAGCCACCCATGTCGCGAATCAATAGATTATCGCGATTGAGGGCTCGTGAATAAATTCTAGATTCAACGCCTTGTTTTAAAACGTGAACACAGCCGGCTCTAGTGACTGGAGTGGGTGGGTGTTGGACAATGTGAAACAATGACACGCAACGTATACAAATCTAAAACATAAATTCTTACGCACGCGATCCGGTGTGCATATCGCGATCTTCAGGATGAATGATCACGTCCGAATCAATGCGTCGTCGTTGCTCCCCTAGCATGCGCTCTGCGTAACCCGCTCGTGTTGTTGTTGTTGTTTGCGGCAGAGTTTAGGACCTTCGTGGCCAAGAGCCGCAGCTCCCGAGGCAAAGGAGTGATGGCACGCTTCAAGGTGCCGGACTTGCTGAAGCATCTCATGGAACGATACGGGGCTCCGGATATTCACGATCTGGGCATCCGTATCACCAGCATACCTCTGGGCATTTCCGTACGTGCCGTGCCTGCGTGTACGAGCGTGTGTGTGTGTGTGTACGTGTGTATGCATTGCGTCGCTTGTTGACTGCGAATTGTATTATTATTGGATGCCTCAAGTTATACTCTTTGGTTCTTTCGGTAAAGTCACGTAGGTATAAAATAATATAAATCACGACGTTTCGGGCGCGACACAAGCGTCCGTCATCAGGTGATAAAGCCTTGGTGTGCTGCTGAGGCAGACTGTTTTAAATAGTTTGAAATGTGTGTAGCCCATGGGTCATAAAGAAGTGGCCAGGGCTAGTGATGTTAACGTGAGAAATTAGCGTGTAACTGTAAGGTAGGAAAGCGGCCTCCTCCTCGATTTTACGTGACTTTACCGAAAGAACCAAAGAGTCTGGATTCCTGCAGTCACGAAAGCTTCAAATCAAGATTGCCTCAAGTATGTATTGTTGTTGCCCTTGAGGGGGTTTACTTTCTGAATTAAATGCGTTCTGGAATTGCTGACACACAACCACAACGTACGTGTCGCTGTGTTCACACCTGAGAGTGACACTGCATCAGCCTTTTACCAATATTCCCCCGCCCCTGCGTTTGCCTTACACGGCCACAATGCTGAGCTATCCTCAGTTGCTCAGGCACACAAGTTTCACACCTGTCTCCCTGTCAAGTGAATGTGGTGTATCCTTTTGTCATGCAGTCTGAGACAGACTTCCAACACGACTTCAGTTTTGTGGGTGCAGTGCTGCGACAAGAGCACTGAAATAACTGCTCGTGTAAGTACATCATGTTAATATATATCGTATTGAAGGCTGAGGCCTATTTTACTGTACCGCTCCTTACAGAAATCTTCTTTCCCGAGTGGTTGTGCATTTGTCGCTTGTTTCAGAGGTTCGCGATTTGATCCCAGGAGTCGCCCTAGTTAATATTGCGGGTGTATTATCCAAAACTGCATTTCTATATTCTTCACAAATAATGTAAAAAAAAAATCCCGTGTTGTTATTAATGAATGAGGAGGACATGTGTGCCGGCATCAGAATCAAAATTTGCAAATCTAAACAAGTACTCAGAAATGACTGGATTGGGTAAAACCACATGTATATATGTTGAACTTCTTTCGCACTGTACGTAGCCAACTGTACCAATCAGAGGTGTGGAGGACAACAAACTGAACACAAAAAGCAGTTCTAAAGAAATTGTTTTCAATCTAGATTTTAAAGTGCAAAGCTCCAATGGCTTCCTAATATCGGAAGGAAGAGCATTCCAGTTGGCCGCAGAAGCCCATCTGAAAGCGAGTGATGTGGTGACTGTCTTTGTTCGATGGCTTGCCAAAAGCCACTGCTGCTAGGATGATCCACCAATCCCATCTCTCGATTGCAATCGTGCATTAGCAGCACACCTTGCATTCGCTGTTGAACCACTCGTCCATCACGTGTTCCATCATCGCAACTACAGCACTGCCCTGCACCTGTGGCCGCCACAGTTGCTAACATTGTGTTGTTTGTTTAGGTGATCGGCAAGGCCCAGAAAGGCGAGCGGGAGGCGATGGACCGTGGGCTGGCTCGCATCGAGTGTGACATCAAGCAGGAGGTGGAGGGCCGGCCACACAAGATCAAGAAATACCTGTTGGAGTCGTTCCCCTTGCCAGGGACGAGCGCCGATCTTCGCCGACAGTTCACGACACAGCCGGCGGCCGAGATGGTGCTGCAGGTCTCCCAGAACGCCGAGGACATCTTTGTGAATAAGCTGAAGAAGGTGGGGGCCATGGCGTCTGGACTTAATGCAACAAAATTACCGTGCGAGAAAGTTCATGCATTTGCTTACATTTGTCAAAGATTTTACATAATACATTTGTCCTCGGAATTATTTAATGAGTGATAATCGCCATACGTTTCAAGTCTGTGGATACTTCCACCATTATCAAAAAACTTTCTCTACCACTGAATTAACTCTCCTCTATAATATTTAGGGCCATCGCTTTCACAAAATTCAGTCACACGTTGAGACAAAAGTAAGGGGGGGCATTGAAATTGGTCGGACATCTATGCATGTATCACCCTCTATTTGTCCCAACAGAGTGCAATGGCTGCACGTGGTTTGGGTCCTTTGTTGATTCCACCAACAGTGTGTGCAGGACTTCCTGGGGCAGGTGAAAGGGGACACGCTGGCCCGGAAGCTGTTTCAGTTGGCCCTGTGCTGTGGCTCCCTCGAGACTCCTCGCGACCTCGTGGTCAAGGAGAAACCGGCCGCGTTTTTCGGCAACATCAGCACTCCCGACACCAGACCGCCGCTTCTTCCGTGGAGTAAGGAGACAAATTTTCACATACATTAGACTCTCGATTATCCGCGCTAATTACGGGGAAGATGGCTGCGGATGATAAAAAATCTCGGATGATCCAAAGATATCTATTTTCTGCGGATCTCTATGCCACAAACTAACGATCAACCGATCGATGCACGTGGTCAGTGATAACACTTTCCTGCTCCCGAGCAGAAGACTCGGCCCTCTAAGTGGATAGCAGAGCCACGCCAATCACCATCAATCAAACTCCACCCACTGTTGTAAAGATATGCAACTACTGTACTGTCGAGGTGATCACGTAGATTTCGGATTCATGGGCGCACATATTTGCTCGATATAAGCACGTGACTTGTAACAAACATTTCCAAGAATTACAATGTATAACTATTTTTAGATTATTAATTTGGGCCTAAGGGAAAATCCGTGAGTTATTAATAAGTAAAAATCTCATGTGCGTGGTTAATCCGCAAATCAGATAAACCGCACACGGATAATCAAGAGTCTACTGGATTGCACGCGCGCTGAATTGTCGTAGCTTCTCTAAACACCTTATTTCACATCTCGTCTCGATTATTACTAATGCATTAGTAAGAGTTTGGCATATCACGACGCATCAGTTTGTCAAATTTACGTCGAGATGACCCGGGTGGCTGAGAGAGATTATTAGCATTGAGCTGGAAACGCTGAGATCCTGGGTTCGAATCTGGGTAACCACCTGTGATTAAACTTGCTTTTGTCAAGTGCAGCCAGTTGAAGGTCTCAGCTCGGTCATTAATGACTGTCAAAAAAAGCCAAAACTTACTAAATAAATGGCTATGCACTTAATTTGACCAAGTCCAATATCGGCTCAACAGAGTGGGTGGGAATGTGCTTCCCTTTACTCTGTGGACCAGAGGTCACTAGAAGCAATGTCAGAGGTAGCTTTGTGATGTTCTCTTCTGCGGGCCATTCTCCAATAGGACGGGTTCCGCTGCTCCGTGAGAGATCCGAGTGGATACTCCGTCTCATGACACGATATCGAAAGCACAATCTGAATAAAATGTAGTTTCTTGTATTGTACATAGGGGGTCAGACCACGGAGGACCTTCAGAATGTTGAGTGTGATCTTGAAATTAATCCTGGACTGGTTCGGGGGATAGTTGAACAATTCGAATATTGGGGCGATATCGTCTTGCATACGGGTGTGAGAAGTTTGCCAGTGGTTTTTTTACTCCATCTAGATTTTTGGGTTAGATCATGTAAACATGCACTCAATAATACGCGTTAATATGCACTATTTACGTGACCTAACCCAAAAATCTCAATTATGGATAATATTGGTCGCGAAGGCCTTCGTGTTAAGCTTGTTTTTTGAGTCATCTGGAGAGTGATGATGAAACTTATCGGGAGGCCGTAGATGAGACGTGGGGGTGGGGGGGCAGAGAGAGAGTTGCAGTTGTTGAGTCTATTGGAGCGAGTTACAGCATCGTTGTCCTCTCCTACAATGGCATTGCTTCTCTCCTTCGCAGAGGCGGTAGCCGAGCATCTGGTCCGTCTGCTGAGCCACGCAAATAAGATGGCAGAGCCCCTGGGCCTACCCGCGCTGTCACGCGTGGAGAAGCAGCTTGCCGAGCTTTTGACTCGCGCGACCTCCCCAGCCTGGGCCTCGGCTCCTTCTTGGACATCCTCCATCGCAACGCCCAGGTGGGTACGTGGCGTGCGTGAGCCCACCCGCCTCCAGCTGGTAAGAGGCAGTACAGCAAGTAGGCGTACGACACTGCCCGTGCAAAGTTTGAGTGTATTTATCGCCTCCGAGTGGCGCTCAATGTTAAGTTTGTTTTCAAAATTGTGCGCGGTAATATTAGTTTATTATTACGAACTTAAAACTCATTTGTCGATAACACAAATACGTTTAAGCGTTATGTAATCACTGCCAATGCAGAGCACAACAAAGTGTCACGTAAGATGCATGGGTTTTCTCTTGTCACTCTTAAAAAATATCTGTGAATTTGGCAAACATCCCAAAGGTAGATATTGAAAATCACTGTTAAAATTGAGTGTACAGCGGTGACATTCAGATAAAATATATGATAACACTATATATGCAAAGTGGACGGGTGGCTCAGAGATCAAAGCGGTGATTTGGCAATAATGAGATTCTGGGCTTGAATCTGGATTTTGACCGCTTGGGTTGAAACCGAGGTCTCAAGTCTTATCAAGTCGATCGTCCGAGCCCTGTCACCAGCGACTGCACAAATTTACAGTCTCATTAAACTTGGGTTTTGCACTTCATTTTCCTAATTCCATCTCTGAGAATAACAATTTCAGCTTGACTCTCGTGCGCCACAGAATCTCATAACACAGCTAATGTGAAAGTGTTGGCTCCTATTGTGTACAAGATAAAAGGCCACCCCCCGCATTTTATGACACAGGGCCTGCACGGCTATGCGAGATTTACGAATGGATGATTTATTTGTCTCTTGACATTACGCCGATAGCGCATTTGGAAAACTAAAATTGAGAACGAATTTTGTGTTAATTTGCAAACTTAAATCTGTATTATTTAATCAGTTTTCGTGCACTGCATTGTGAGATGCAGCTCCATGCGTATCGTTTAGCTTTAAGCCGGTGTTTGCCTTGCGGTCGCCTCGGTGTCAACCAACTGATGTTGACGGATTTGTTGTGTCTGTGGTAGCTGTTGGAGGAGACTGGGGTTGTGATCTCTGTCCTGGGTGGATCTGGAGCCACAGCGGGAAGCTTCTGCCCAAAGCGCGACGAGCTGCTGGAGTTCATCCACCAGTGCGGCAGCCTCGACACCGCAGCGGTGAGACACGGGGCCCCAGTAGGGGCCACAGGGGTGGCTCAGAGATGGGGATAAGGATTTGGAGATATAGGGCGCTCACGTAAATAAACTCTTCAACTCAAAGCGCCTTACAGCAACGTCTCATCTCAAGCATTCCATTGCTCTGCGGCAGTCTACCCGAGGGGACCCCCCCCCCCCCAATGGCAGCTGTTCCTATTTGGCACGTGGTGCACGCACTACCGGCCTGTGAATGGACATGTCTGCCATTTGGGAGCGATGTTTGAGTTTCCTACATGGTTTTTTCCCCGATAAAGTAATTTGCAAGTACTTGATCTGATTTGGCAAATTTGCAACATGATGCGGTTACACGTGGCCAATTCATTTTTTTTAATACAGCGTCACAGGATTATTATCATACATTGTGAAACAGATCTCTTTGTTTGTGGTGAATAAACTGGCAACATTAACCAGGGCGGATGCTGGGCTTGAACCGAGAACCACCACTCGGCCATGTTTCCATAAATTTGTGCAGTCACATTAACGCTGTTCACGTCGTACGCAATGGACACTTTATTATTAGCACCACCTCTGGACCTGTTTGGCCCCTGGTCCATCTTGAGTGGTCTTGTAAGGGCGACGTATTACAGTTTGATTTTATATCGGCACAGCAACTAGCCAATGGAAAACCACCCGTTCCGTGGGGGTGCTACGCGCTGGCACGGATCGGATGCGCCAGTGGAAAAGGGCTGCTAGCAACTCGGCCGCCTCCAAACGAAAGAGAGAGGGTTCCAGGTCTCTGTTGTTGGCTGTGTGCTCTGCAGCTGCCGGCCGTGGACTGCGCTGTGGGGCAGCACTACGGCGTGCATTCCTGCCGCAACCTTGGGCAGGGCCCCGTGGCCAACCTGGTAAAACTGGCGCAGAAGGCCAAGCCCGGTGGCAGCAGCGGCGGTGCCCATCGGTGCGCCGTGTTGTACGAGGAGACGGCGCTGTGTGCTCGCGACTCGAGGTTTGGCAGTCCCCTCCAAAGTGCCCTCCTCCTCACCCCTCTGCTCACCTCGTGATCTGCCTGACTGCCACGGGTCGCTCCTCAAAATTGTTGAGTCGGCGACAGACACTTGGGGTTCTTTAATATTTCACATCAAAGGGTCAGTGAGCCACACCAATATGCCATTGGTAATGTAACTTAAGGATTCAATGTTCAAGGCAAGTGATTGTCGAGACAAACTGATGATTGTGTGTGTTACACCCCTCTGGCAGTCCACTGCCTGATGAAGGCCTCGCCACGTTGCTTTGGTCATGGGGGTTGTTGCACCAAACTTTACCACGCTTGGTGAAGGGGGCGGGGATTAGGTTCAGGACTTGTTCAGATATCAGTCACCACTGACGTTAGCCATGGCTAGGAATCCAACTCGGATCGCCGCGTTAGTATCGCAGTGCACCAAACATTGCAGCAGTGCTTCAGAAATCATTCCGAAGTTGCTTGATATTGCACACCGTTTGAATAAACCATCATTACTTCAGGAAATATATTTTTAATTAAAATTTAACTTTGTACATGCTGTGATCGTAATAAAGAGTTGTGCTAGTTAGTAGTAACAGCGCGATACATCGGTTAACTCGATTAATATTTATTATTAAGCTGACAATTCATGTATTGAATTGCACGTGTAAGAATCAACTTCTAAAAAATTGTATCCCTTTTTATTTTAATAGTTTCACATTGCCACTGCAGAGAGTCGACATGATCAGTGTAAGTTCAAAAGAACTGACACACCTTGTGAAAAATCCAACGCAGAAGATCCCTGGGCTTGATATTCCACGAAGATCATGGTCCCCCTAAACCGCATCTGCACAAACCATGGCAGATGCGGATACCTGATGCACAAATGGAAAATTTTAAACTCTCCAGTGTTTGACTGTGGTCATCCAGAACAGATCGTACAACGTGAAACGACGCAATAGAAAATTAAAGTCAAGCCACAGTGCGATTGTGACCATCCAACCCAAGCTATTCACGATATTGTGAACCACAGTCGTTTGTGCTCCTTCAACGGAGTAGTTTAGTTTAGTTTTCATTTATTTGGTATAGCCCTGTGAGCCATTCGGCTCTTGAATCGGGTGCAACCTCAACAAACAAAAAAGACAAAAACATGACCAAGAAAACATCTTAAAGTGACTTTGTGCATGTGCAAACAGAAAATCCAGGAAAAAACGTCAAAATATTCCTGATATAGCACCGTACACCAACGCTGTGTGCAAAAATCCCAGTGGGATGCAAGACAAACAACAACAACAACAAGAAAACTTAGATTAAGGCCATCAGTCTAACTCCGTACTACAATAAACAAAAACATGGCCAAACCAAAAAACTTTTAGAAATCACCAAAATAAAGCTATACATGCAATGTAACAGTGATCGTAGGAACTGTGACCGAATTTTTAACAATAAACTACATAAATAACATGTATCACCAAACCCTAGAGCCACAGCTGGCTGCATGAGTCACTCCACAAACAACAGGAGGAGCAGGAATTGTAACCCTACATGAAGCCCTCTCGTCGTGACCAGCAGACCTCGGACATTGGCTTATGGCTCCTGAACATGTTGCCCTCATGCGCACGAATAGAATAGCTCAGGGGTTGGCAATCTGCGTCTCCCGGTGCCGCATGCTGCTCTTTAAAGACTGTTTGGTGATGTTGTTTATGAAGGACCACTGTCTCGTATTCACCACAGTGCATTGCGCCTCTTGAAATATTGAGTTGAGTAATCCCGGTAGTTGAGAAACTAAGGTAGTTGAGTACCCCGGGAACACGCTGTGGTTCGTGTCGCGTTAATAGCTCCGTACCGTGCCGTGTAACTCACTAAGCAGCCGATTGCTCGCGTGCAGTGGTAGTGCCGTGTTCATTGATAACACTGCACACTCCGTGCAGTGGTAGTGCCGTGTTCATTGATAACACTGCACACTCCGTGCAGTGATAGTGCCGTGTTCATTGATAACACTGCACACTCCGTGCAGTGATAGTGCCGTGTTCATTGATAACGCTGCACACTCCGTGCAGTGGTAGTGCCGTGTTCATTGATAACGCTGCACACTCCGTGTAGTGGTAGTGCCGTGTTCATTGATAACACTGCACACTCTGTGCAGCGTTGTGTGAGGATGGCTCACTAAATGAAAGGGGAGTCGTAGCTATCGCACTGTGGGGTGGTCATCGCCCTCCTCCCCCTGGGCATGTGCCGTGTGTGTTGTGTGCGTCGTGAGTCGTGGCGATGTAAACCCGGGGTAGCTCCTCTCTCCGTCTCTTCGTTTGTTGCTGTCCCGGCGAAGCTCGAGTTGGTGAGCGCAACGCGTGGCAGATCCGGCTTCACCCGTTCCCACTCCTCCCAGTCAGCGACTCCCAAACCCCCACTCAATAATCGCAGATCACTACCCAGGTCCTTATCAACCAAATTATTTTTAACTAAACTATTTTTTGTATTCTTAACAATGTATCCACAGTTCAGTTTTTAAGTACAATTTTACCGGCGCACTGTATGTTTTCCTGGTGTGGACTGTGGCTGTTTTTGCTATTGTTTTACTGCCTTTTCCAAGCTTGGAAATGTATGTATGAATGAAATTGGAACTTATATACTTCATTTATTTACTAATTGACAAACTATTTATATTTTACCAGGTAAGGCCCACTGAGCATATATAGCAGTTTTTCAGAAGCGACCTGGCCATCGCAAATGATAGCTCAACGAAGTGGCTTATCGTCACGTGGACATTTATAGCAGACAAATATACAGCATGCGTCAGGGTTGGGATGTAACCCACGACCTCCTGCGTACCAGGGGAGGTAGTTAACATCTCCCAGTCACCGTGGTGCCCTGTGGTCACGTGAGGCCTTCCACTTCTGAATGGCTTGCGATGCATATTTGAACATTACTGCAAGCGTCTTAGCCTCGTTCATTCGGTATTCGAGGGGAATATTGCCATTTAGTAACGCTGTTTCAAATATCGCGCATTGAACTTTCGATTTTAATTTGCAATGTAATTGAGGGACTGTGCGTTGTCTTGTCGTGGTCTGGTGCTGTTGTTGTGTTGCTGCCTTGCCCAAACTTGCATTTGTTGACAAATCGGCAGGAATCTATGTACTTTGTATTTTTAGCAACATGCTTACATTTTCTCCATCTTGCCTCTCATATCGTTTTTGTACATACCTCGCTGACCCGCCCCTACTGGACATATGTGAAAAGAGCTTCATAGCTCATTGGATTCCTCCAGGATGAAAAAAAGATTCTGATTAATCAGTGGCACTGCCAACAGCCTACATCCACACACGACCAATCACCCCTTGTAATGCCATACACATGGTTCCTTTCCCATAGACATGTAATTCTGCAAATGTGCAGAAATGTCTGCCGTATGCGAATTACTCCAGACAATTCTTAGTTTTTTCGGTAAAGTCACGTTGAAGGGAAACAACAAAATAATAAAATATATATAAAACAATAAAAAATTCTCACGACGTTTCGACCATAACTCAAACGGTCATATATATTATATTATTATTTTGTTGTTTCCTTCAACGTGACTTTACCGAAAAAACTAAGAATATGAATTACTGCAGTCACGAAAGCTTTAAATCAAAATTTACTCCAGACAAGTTTAGAGTATTAAACGTGACCTGTTGTGACTCGTCTAATGTGTATCGCGTGGTCGTCAGCACAGAAAGATGCGTCTGGTAACGTCCTAATGGACCAAACATCGTAAAAAGGAGGCTGGGTCTGCGTTGTTCAGTGACCACCATATACAGGGACTCTTCTACTTACGGACGAGTTAGGTTCCAGAAGTCTGTTCGTAAGTCCAACTTTACTCCTGTCGATTCCAAACATGTTGTACGGCGTGTACACTAAACACAGGGAATGGCTTTAAGAGTTGTATAATCTCCTGTAGACGTAGACGCCACTGGTTCTTCACGTTGTGTAGATGTAGATGCCACCACCACCATCTATTGCGTGGTGGTTGAACTTATGAATCTCGGTACAAACAGGCAACTGGACATATGGACAGGTTTCTTTGTATCTCTGAGACTTTCTAAGTTGAATGTTTTTTAAGTGAAGGAGTCCCCATAAATATTTTTGAGGACCACTGGGATCTTTAGTTTAAACCGTGAGTCTTGGAGTCATTGGACCAGAAAGAAGCGAGATAAAAACGACAGTAACATTGAAAAATATGTACACAGGGCAGGGAGGGCCCAGCCGCATGACAGGATTTATTCAGCGCTATCGTCACGGTAACAGAAACAGTGCTCCCGAATGAATCGCAGAATCCCCCGAATATTCCGCCTCAGGCGGGAGAATCTCCGTCCAGACCCGCGTGACGCCTTTGGCCCAATCTTGTCGACGGCATCATCATCATCCTCCTCGTTGTTGTTGTTGCCTGGTTGGAGAGCAGGGCCCCGCCTGGCAAATGGACGCACGCGCCATCGTTAGCACGGTCGGCTACGGTTAGCACGATCGGCTACGTACGCGTTCAAAATTATTTCAACGTACAGACATGCGCGTATCTATAATGCCACCGTCTGCCCCATCGTGCATTCTCGGCTGTGCTTACACTGGTTGCTGCAGTGCACCTCACATGTGTCCGGCCGCTCAAATGCGAGGTAGGAGGATGCCACACATCTCTCACTATGGCCAGTAGCGGAATGCTACATTCCTATAACAGGAGCCAATGGTGGTGTATAATAGAATCACCGCTGTTGACTTCCCACAAAATGGGATTCATTATTTGACTATAGCTCGGGTTGATAAATAAGCTGTTAACCTTCTTGACCTGGATTTTGAACTCGCAAGCGTACAGTGATCGTGGAGTGCTCTAACCGCAGCACCTCCAAGTGGGATGCAGTGCAATTCATATATTTATAATTAAGATATATATTTTTACTAGGAATGCATTTAGCTGCAGATTGGTGGAGATGAGGTTAGGGATAAGATATTACATCCTGTGGAGCCCTGGGATATTTACATCTTCAAGTGAGATGAACTAAAGAGGTGAATGCCATTACAGAATCCTCATTTCACAACTCCTCATGAAACAGATTCCCCGTTCTTACAATACAGAACTTGTCTCATCTGATACAGAACCCAAATCTCATGTGTCCTCAATATTTTTTACTTCCTCTCAATCGTGAATACTACATTGTGGGAATTAACAGTGGTTGTAATATAAATAGACTTGCCCTTGCTATAGGAATGTGTAATTTACTCAAATAACTAATTTATGATGATGATGGTGTTTGCTATATGCTAATTTATATCAGGAGACACTTTGTCTGAATGACCTCCCCAATACACATTTTTCTCAAGGTGCACTTCTGCCTGGAGACTCACTCTTGTCTCGTGGCCGACTCCATCTCCTCCTCCTCCGCGATGACGTCATTGGTGCCACCACTTTGGGGAATTTTTCAGACAGGCGTGTTACCGCACAGTCACCTGCTGACTCCACTCCCCACTCCGACTCCATTCCCCAATCAGAGTTTGAAGCCCACTCGCTCACAGAAACTGAGCCTGCAGTATTCTGATTTGTCCAAGTGGACTCCGAAGTCTGCTCGCTTGCTGCAGGGACTTGGAAATCTCCCTCACAGAGACAGGGGATTGCCGAGAGGCTGCAGGCCACCATCGGCTCCATTTCCTCTTCAACGATGACGTCATTGGTGCTGTCACGTTGATCGAAGAGTTTTTCAGACATTCGTGTTACCGCACAGTCACCTGCCGACTCCACTCCCCACTCCGACTCCATTCCCCAATCAGAGTTTGAAGCCCACTCGCTCCCAGAAACTGAGCCTGCAGTATTCTGATTTGACCAAGTGGACTCCGAAGTCTGCTCGCTTGCAGCAGGGACTTGGCAATCTCCCTGGCTGAGACGGGGGACTGCCGAGAGGCTGCAGGCCGTCACCGGCTCCGTGTCCATGGCTGGGCAAGGCGGGAAGTTCGCTTGCGGTGGCACGGTCCTGCCGCCCAACAATAATGGGTGGTTGAGGGCCTCCGTGGGTGTGAGGCGACGTTGGGGATCCCACCTGCCAAGGAGGCAAACGGAGGGAGTCAGGTGCCTGTTGCATTCTAAAATCGCTTCATTGAATCGTGGTCTGGGGTGAAATGCGCAATTCTATCCTCAACACTTTTGTCAGAAACGATATTTATTTTAAAAAGCGACGAGATGAAGAAACGATGCCCCGGTGTGACACAAAACTTTGCAGTCCTAGCCCAAACGACACGTGAGGTCTAAGATCGTTTCCAGTAATGTTGATGGTAGACGCAAAGTGATTTATATTTAATTATTTGTACGAGGTGAAATGTAGACAATAGTAACAAGTCTCTTACTGAAGACACCCGCGGAGAAAATTGATGAACTTTTGATTGCGGGTTCCCAGAACCGCCTTCAAAGACACGGAGCACGGGACGATCCGTTTCCCGTTGACGACGGGGCGATTCTTTTTGTCTGTTTATTGGAGAGAGAAAAAGAGAGAAACACTGAATTAGTTGTGGCGATCAGTGCAATGCGGCGGCGGTCCTTAACCCTCCAATTGCTATGTTTGCAAATATGATTCCATGTTGGCGGTCGACTACAGCCTGTCATCCCTCCAGGGTCGATAAAATTTGTAACCATTTGTGAGACGTTTGCAGTAGTCGTGTGGAAAGGATGGCTTCTAAGCGTTAAAGTGAAATTCCCACTCTCAACTCTGGGCCACCGGAGGAGACGAGAACCTCCTGATACTTGTTTGAGCAAGGAGACACTTTGATGTTTATTTTAGTATTATATTATTATTTGCATCACTTGGAGAGGATGGTAATTTGTTGTACAAGCGTGCTTTTAAGCATAATATATTTCTCAATCAAGGACCCAGAGTTTGTGTGGAGGGTTGTTCTCTGTGGTTGTTTTGTACTATGGTAGAACTGCTCTATGCTGATTTAGGATACCGTCGCATCTGCCACACAATTTTTAAAAATTGTGCTAAGTCATGCTGAAATTAAAAAAACGGCCACTCATCTTTATTAAAAATGTGATGGCCAGAATTCCATGTAATTAATACACACGTCCTCTGTTGGATTGCAAATCCCTATGGGTTTTCCAAATATACTAAGCTACCTAAACATAACCGTTCCTTTTAAAGTATTTTTTTCATAAGACTCCTTACTGTCGCACTAATTCAACACGTACTGACAAGTACGTTGCCAAGACCGTTGTGACTTTTAAACCCAAATAAAGCACAGTTCATTTTTAAATTACGCGAAGCAGTTTCCATGCCTTTCTATTCAAGCACAGAGCACGAGACACGCGGCTGCACGGCCACGACTCTCCGGGCAGTGACAGCAGCAGCAGCAGCAACAGCTACGAACTCCAACACCACCACCTCACCACCCCCCCTGTCCACTCACCAAAGGAGATAATGTTGTGGGTCGAGGCGTCAATCATGGCTTTGGGTGGGAGCCCCAACATCTGAAACCAAGATCACAAGAGGGATGAGTTGGATGAGGTCCGTCGCTCGAGTGAACAGAGCGTACATACGCTGCACTTTGTCTCATTGAAACGTCGATGTACAATGAACTTTGCCTGCTCTTGTACATACTGTTTGCAGATATTTATCTCTATCATCAGGCGAAGCATACATATTTGGTCTTTAATTGACGACGTGGTTACTACGTGCGGCTTCGTTGCTCTCCAACACAGGCTGTGAAAGCCTCGGGGATTAACAACAAACCACAATAATCATAACAATAGTAATCATTCCGAAGGACATCAGCCTGACGCTCTGATTCTCTGGTATTACCGATGAACCCGAAATCTCTCTTTACTTCTTTACTCATGCAAATGGTGCGTGATCACGCAGTGAACACGTCCACTCCTCTCACGTGTACCGGCAGCTGAGCGACATTTTTTGACCAGTGAAAGGCCCAGAGGATGACGACAGCCCTGCACGTAACCAGCTTTGTCGCATGAGCCATCGCACAGCGGGTCTGTATGCTGGTGGATCGTCGTGCGCCATCAGTCATAACCAACCCCCTGCTGCTGCTGCTGTTGTTGTTTATCGTGGACTCCATCGTTGGTTCAAATTCGAATTAAACCCTCCCTCCTCCTTTATATGGCGCAGTTGGAACGGTCCCATGGGAAATATGACGCCCGGTTTGGTGGTGCCGTATCAGGCTCGAGGTTTGTTACGATAAAAATTATAGAATTCATCAGTATGTATATATTATAATAATTAATATTTGTAAGGCGCATTTAATCCGAGGATCCCAATGCACCCCGTGTATGGAAAGCAGGGAAATGAGACGACCAAAACGAGGAAATGAGACGACCAAAACTATGGGGAATAGACCATTTTACCGAGGTGAGTTTTCATGGCGAGATTTAAATAGCTTTAAAAATTCTGTCTTGTTATCAGAGGCCAACGTGTTCCATAGTCTCGGAGCTGCACTGGCAAAAAGCCCGATCGCCCCCAGGAATTGAGACTTGACCTCAGAAAACTGAGTAGGAGATCAGAAGATCTCAAGGACCTCATTGGTGTACATGAGTGGATCAGCTCCTGTAAGTATTGTGGGGCTAACCCACTGACAGCCTTGTAGCTCAACAGCAGGACCTTATAACCAACTGGATATATATGCAATGGTGTTTTCCTACGCGTCAGATACCTGGATGAGATAGCCGATGTGGTCTTCCGAGCTTGTCTTGAAGAGCGGGTTCCCGAGGAGCATCTCGGCCACCACACATCCGAGTGACCACATGTCCGCGCTGCATGTGACCGGGAGCCCAAAGTACATTTCGGGGGCCATGTACCACATCGAGCCAAGACACCAAGCTCCTAGCAGCACACGGACAGACAGGTGACCAAACAAGGTGGCACTTGCACATTATTCACCTGTACTTGTGAAGTGCAGAATAGATGAGGGTATGCACACGCAGTCACGTATGGCACGCAAAATGCGCACAATGACAAAGATCGCCCACATAAATGCGTGTATCAGCTGGGTAGCACTTAGAAATTTAAATTATTTTCATTACACTGGTGCCAGCTATCATAGAGTGCAGCTGTCGTGTCGCGAGAGTTCTCTGCGGTGAGTAACAACTTCTTTAAAAGCAACGGCGCTGCGACGCCTCTCTGAATAAAATTAACGCCGAGCCGCTTTGCGCGTTTCAAGATTCAGTGATGAACCGGGGACACCTACCACCACCCTGAAAACGTGCAGATGTCTCGGAACGGGAAAAGGTTAAGTGAGGAATGAGGACAAAGGAACTTAGGGCTGCCATGCGATCTGTACATTTGCAATCGTAAATCACATGTAAATCACACGTAAATCAGCCATCCGCGACGAAAATTCCAATGGGATTGTCTACTGGCTCCAGACTTTCAATACCAGCAATCGATTATGAAAATTGTTACCGGTTTACTGGTTACTGTTTGACAACTACCCTCCTCAAACCTGGGAGGTTGAGAGTTGAAATCCTGGCCAAATGATTGACGAAATGTAACGTTTGAAGGGTATCAGTGTCACTACCACACTTTGTTTAAGCGGTGCTAACCACCACGCCACCACAGCACGAAGACAAAGACCCCCCCATATAGCTTAAACAGGCTTGTAGCGCAGCGTGCTAACCGTTAACACCACCGCTCCCCACAAACACTGTGACACGCACACACACATGCTGCTACACACGTACACACATTCACAGGGCAGCTAGATCACTCACTTGGGCAGGTCTCGCTGATGCTCAGGCCAAAACCTGTGAGCCTGATATTGCCACTGATGTGGTCTTTGACCAAGATGTTTGCCTGCAAAAAAGACAGTGGTTGTCAGTGAAACTCGTGGTGTGTCGGTGAGATTGCGTCTTGTTGAATTGGTTCATGGCGGTTTACTCAAAGATTTCATGTACTCATTTTTGTTAAACACTTAATGCCCTTTGTAAATGTAATCATGCTTGAAGATCTCCCTACCCCATGCCGTGTTAATCAAGGGGGTTGTATGGCCATACCTCACCATGCTGCTCAGGGGGCTGTTGAAGGCAATGGGATCCAGGACCGGTTCAGATATCGCCCAAACCCTGGTTTTAGCCGTGGCCAGAAATCGAATTCGGGTCATTAACCTCTGAGTGCAGTTTGCGAACTACCCCACCACTGCTACGCCCATCATTTAGCTTTGGCCTTCGGAATTGTTGCTTAGGGCAGTGGTCGTTGTTGTTTAACGCAAATTAGAAAATATTAAATGTTCCGCGGAGCGTTGGTTGTTGAGAGCAAACAGAGATCCACGTGAAAAGTTGTATTTGTATGCAAGTTTTGGCTATCTGTGTTTATGAAATAGCAAGTCGTGGCATGAGTGTTGTTGCGGTGTAGAATAAGATATCTCGAAATCCTGTTACTAAGGTTTACAAGAGTGTTCTCATATTCTTAGTTCTTTCGGTAAGAAAGAACTAAGAATATGAATTACTGGAGTCACGAAAGCTTTAAATCAAAATTTAAGAGTGCTCTCATTTTCTACAACTGCACGAACTGAGGCACTAACTCCATACTGACGGACAAAAGACGCAGCGGGCTGCTTAGTTTACTAACCGGCTTCAGATCCGCGTGAATGATGTGCATCGCCTTCAGCTTTGCCAGGGCCCGCAGCATGGAGCCCACGTACGGCTTCAATTCCGTCATGTATAAGCCATAGGTCTCGTCCAGCTTCTGGAGGAGGTCTCCGCTGCGTGACGGCACAAAACGTGAACGGTTACAGTTTCTTCCTGCTTGTGACCCATTCCCTGATTGGCCCCTTGAACAGGAGCACACGTGCTTGGCTGAGGCGAAGCCGCACGGAGTAACCATACAGGGTTGCCGCTCAACTCAAAACATAGTCAATGAGGCAGGAAGGCATTATAAACAGTTATGTCTGACCATGGAGCCGCGTACAAATACAATAATTCTAGGGCATTCTGAAAGCCTATGGACATTTATTCTACATCCAAATGATTCATGTGTGTGAACACACGGACGCATCGGTGTTTGGGGGAGCGGTGGTGCAGCGTTTAGCGCGTTGCTCTACAATTCCCGCTCACGGCCAAGACCGGTGACGATTATCTGAACCAATCCTGAGCCTCCCCTAGATCGACTCAGCCTCAAATGAGTACCTGGTGCGGTGTGTAAACATCGCCACTGGGGAGACAAAGGCTGCCGGGCGTGGTGCTGCCCACCCACCCCCTCGTGTGCCTTGCCCGTCTTCATAGGTGCTACTTGCTAACAGCACTTGCCCCAACAATCTTCTCAGGCTATACTGGTTAATCTTTGTCTTTGGATCGGTGTTCACCGGACGCCATGACACTCACCTGATGAGCTCCAGGACGACGCAGTTGTGTCCCCGGAAGGTGAAGTTGTCCAGGAGGGTGACGATGTTGTTGTTGTCAGGGTCCCCCTTGCTCTGCAGGATCTTCATGATCTCCAACTCCAGCTGCTGTCTCTTGTTGTTGATGCTCTGGGGTGGGGGGGGAGAACGCACGGAATGAGAGTTGTCACCTCGCTCTGAGCATCGCAACACGCAGGGGCGGAGGCAATGCTCATTCATCCTCCATGAGTGGTCCTAAGCCAAGAGTGTGAATCCCACTGGCTGAGGGAGCCATTAAACACACCGTCAACACGCTGTTTGTGTTTAGTTTGTTGCCCTTCCTCTGCACCTCCGATTAGCATGGTCGGTTACATACGGTGCGAAAGAAGTTCAACATTACATACTTACAATGAATGTCAGAATCGGCATGTGTATTTATACTGGAGGAATTTGATGAGCTGCAAATAACTTTTTCACAAATATAATTATATAATTTTATATTTTTTTCTCTTTAAACCAAAGTCACAAATATGCACACATTTTAGATTTTGGACTAAAATTGGGGGTGGGTGGGGGGGGGCAGCTGCATACATTTGTATTCATTTGTGATCTCTGTGTGTGGCTAAATGTGATCTATGACACGAGTTACAAGGCGATATAAGTTATTTGGGCTAAGGACAGGCATAGGGAGATTAATTTAGTGTCTGACGAATGCACAGCAATGGGGAAGCTGGCTTAAAATAATGTTAAAGTGGACACCACTACAGATTATCGTTCTGTATGTTTACTGTATAGATGTGTGTTGTCTGCTCGTATTAAAAAAACGAAGTCGTTGACTATCGTTTAAAATATGACATCAATAAAAATATTTATTTTGGGTGAATATTGTTGCTGAGGAGCAGTTATGTTAACGTGTTAAGATGGTGATTTTATCTCAAAGTGATTCCCATCCGATATTTTGAGGGGGTAATTGACGAAAGTAACAGGCCTCATATCATCGTGGGAGAGGAATATTGGCGGGCGTATTGCGTCTCTGTACAAGGATTGTTGTTGTTGTTGTCACGGTTATCTCTCAGTGACAGTGGTGTGCTACGTGGAGCAAAATCCCAACGTGAGGCTGAAGAGGAGGTGGACGAGGTGGTGACACCGCCAAGAGGAGGAGGAGGAGGAGAGCCATCAGGGGTGGCCAGGCCTTGCCGAGAGGATCTCAAGGAGCGCTCCCCCCCCCCATTGACACCACAAGGGAGGAGGAGGAGGGAGCAGACATCGCGGAGTTGCCGCTCATCTCCCGTAGCAGCAGCAGCAGCCAGAGAGCCCCACCACGACTGCCGTGCCACGCGACTGTCACTGCGACTCCGGGAGTCGGGGCTCTCACCACCACCACCACCGCCGCCCTTCTGCGTCGACTCACAGCGGAGCTCCACAGCAGCAGCAGCAGCAGCGTGACCCCTGCCGACCCGCGCGGTCTTCTACGCCGTCTTCTTGGGCGGCGGGGACATTGAGTTTGCGGCTCCTTACGGCGTACGGACGTTTCAATAGGGGTTAAAAAACACAATGTCTCTGTGTGGTGTTTCTCCCTTGTCATGGGGACTTTGTAGGATGAACGGTGGAGATTGTTAAGGGGTGACCGATAATGTCTGAATTGGTCTGTAATAAGGTAGGGCACTGATAAGGTAATGACGACACGTGTGCACTAGCGATGAGAACATTGACGCACTTTTGTCGAAGCGTTACTGAGTTTCAAGTCTCTGTTCCCGACAGTTTTGTTTGGTGGAGAGGATATTTGGGGCCTCCTGACAAAGACTTTTCTAGCTAAGCTCTACTACCATCGTAGAGTAACAACAACAACAGCAGCAGCACTGTCCTCATAATAGAAACACTCCTCCTCCTCCACACGTGCGTGCATTCACTTACTGCCACCTAGACACCGCTGGAACTTGTGCAGAGACATTTCGTGAGGTTCAAATGTCAAAGTTTGTGCTCAGAGAGCCAGCCGGAGCCGTCGAGAGTTTGCGGATTGGCGATGCCTTTGTCGAGGCAAGACGCAGCCACACTCGGGCACAATTAGAACCTTTAGATAACTGCAATTGTCTGAGGACTTTGAGTGCACGAGTTATGTGAAACAGTTCTCGGTGGCAATTGTTATTTTGTTAGTTTTAGATGTTTGTTTGGCCTCCTCCATACAATTGTCCTACTGGTGGTGTATTTAATGGGCTGTGAGCTGCTGTTGGTCATTGCTGGTCGATGATGATGATGATGTGTGGATGTTCAGAGTTGGGACGTGGCGGTGGTGGGGAGGTGAGGACAGAGAACTTTGGGCATAACCCCCCTGACTCTACTCCACATTATCATCATCACATTCAACCTCCTCATTATCTCGCTGCTGCTGCTCATCATCATTATTATAGACTTCACAAGGCAGCAACAACAGCAGTAGTAGGATGTGTGGGGTGGTGGGTGCCTTGTGTTTCGGCTCTTAGCAATGTGATCACAAGTTCAACATCGATACCCACACACGCCTCAATAACATTCTTTGGCGGGAAAGTTTATTTAAAATCTTTATTTAAAGCAGTCCTGGGCACAATGTGAGGAGATATGTGTTGCTGGATGTTGCTGTGCTCGTGGATATGAAAGAAAAGCGAGACCACTGTGTGTTGTAAGGACAACATTGTGGTGCTCACTCTGTGAGGAGTTTGTGTGCACCTTCCCAGGCAGGGTCGCCATCCGAGCCCCATGGTCTCATCGCGGCCTACCTAAGTATTGCTTCCTGCGTGTCTGCCGCATTATTACCGCTGATTTAAGTTGTTGTCGCTGTCCAGCTCATTATATGACCGCTCCATCTTCGTGAACCAGCGTGTTGGGACGCTAATTCACTACTTTGAAGGAACAAACGCGTGTTGTAGGATGTGGCAGTGCATTTGTCTGCGTGGTTGTTGATACTGCGAAGGGGCAGTGGTGGCTGCTGAAGTGCGACTTCTGGAGCTTCTTCCTCCTCCTCCTCCACACATTATTTTAAGTACACCACAGTACTTACAATAATTATTAGTCCATCTGTGGGTTGTATGAATGTCTCCTAACGCCGTGTTGGTCACAGGAAGTATTTGACTATACTTCACTATTCCTGGTGGGTGAGGGCTGGGGAAAGCCCTCCGATTCTATCCACCACACGGGGAATGTTAACAACACGCACTGCGCTTCTGGTCAAATAACTCGCACGGCATGGCAAGGCCCTCATCCAGCAGTGGATGGACCAGGGCTGCCCACGCTGCCTGCGTTGTGTTTGTGAGCGAGGGTGTGGGGAGCGGTGGCGCAGCGGTTAGCGCTACGCTGCGCTACGAACCCGGCGACCCGAGTTCGATTCTCACTCACGGCCACCAACACCGGTGACGATTATCTGAACAGGTCTTGGGCCTCCCCTAGGTCGACTCGGCCTCAAATGAGTACCTGGTTGCGGTGTGTAAACATCGCCAATGGGGGAGACAAAGGCGGCCGGGCGTGGTGCTGGCCACCCACCCCCTCGTGTGCCGTGCCGGCCTTCGTAGGTGCTCGCTAACAGCACTTGCCCCTACAGTCTGTTAAGGGTTCACTGGGGATCTTTGCTTTTGTTTGTTAGTCTGTGAGTCTGTGTGAGTGAGTTACTTTGTGAGTTCATGTGAGTTACTCCGAGTCTGTGAGTGTGTTACTCGGTGAGACTGAGTTGAGTGGGAGTGACTGTGAGTTACTGTGTAAGTCTGTGAGTGTGTGAGTTACTCTGAGTCTGTGTGAGTCTGAGTGAGTCTCCGAGTGTCAGAGTGAGTGACTATGTGAGTCTCTGAGTGAGTGACTCCGTGTGTCTCTGTGGCTCTGTGAGTCTGTGTGAGTGAGTTACTTTGTGAGTTCATGTGAGTTACTCTGAGTCTGTGTGAGTGAGTTACTTTGTGAGTTCATGTGACTTACTCCGAGTCTGTGAGTGTGTTACCCGGTGAGACTGAGTTCAGTGGCAGTGACTGTGAGTTACTGTGTAAGTCTGTGAGTGTGTGAGTGAGGGACTTTGTGAGTCTCTGGGTGTGAGTGTGCGTCTCTGAGTGTGGCTCTGTGAGTCTGTGGTTCTGAGTCTGAGTGTGCATCTCTGAGTGAGTGGCTGTGAGTCCCTGAGTGTGGCTCTGAGTTTCTGAGTGTGGCTCTGTGAGTCTGTGGCTCTGAGTCTCTGAGTGAGTGACTTTGCGAGTCTCTGAGTGTGGCTCTGATTCTCTGAGTGAGTGACTTTGTGAGTCTCTGAGTGAGTGACTGGATCTCTGAGTGTGGCTCTGTGAGTGCGTGCGAGTCTCTGAGTGAGTGGCTGTGAGTCCCTGAGTGAGTGACTGAGTGTGACTCTGTGAGTCTCTGAGTGCGTGTTACTCTGCGAGTCTGTGTGTGTCAGAATTAGTCTGTGAGTCTGTGTATGAGTTACTCTGTGAGTCTGTGTGAGTGAGTCTGTGAGTGAGTCTGTGGGTCTCCTTGAGTGAGTGTAAGTCTGTGTGAGTGACTGTGATTCTCTGAGTGACTCAGTGAGTCTCTTGAGTGTGGCTCTGTGAGTCTGAGTGAGTGACTGTGAGTCTCTTGAGTGTGGCTGTGAGTCTCTTGAGTGAGGCTCTGTGATTTTGAGTGAGTGACTCTGTGAGTCTCTTGAGTGTGGCTCTGTGAGTCTGAGTGAGTGACTGTGAGTCTCTTGAGTGTGGCTGTGAGTCTCTTGAGTGTGGCTCTGTGAGTCTGAGTGAGTGACTGTGAGTCTCTTGAGTGTGGCTGTGAGTCTCTGAGTGTGGCTCTGTGAGTCTGAGTGAGTGACTCGTCATCACCATCGTCATCAACATCATCATCACCGTCGTCATCATCTTCATCACCACCTCCATTACCCAGGTGCCATGGGGTCGACACGCTGAGATGGGATGGGTGGCCAGCACCACGCCTGGCCGCCTTTGTCTCCTCCCATTCACCGAACCTGGATACTCATTTTAAGGCAGAATAGACCTGGGATGGGACCGAGATTGGTTCAGATACTCGTCACCGATGTTGGCCGTGAGTGGGAATAGAACTCGGGTCGCCGGATCCCGTCGCACGGTGCGCTAACCACTTCGGCACCGCTCCCCATGTAATCCTCACTTCAAGCACACACCTCATCACCGACACAGCTTCCACATCGTCATATCCACCACTCCTCCCCCAGGCCCATCGCTTACAACACTCTCACCCCTTCCCTCTCCACAATGCCGATGCACCTCACACTCCCCACACCTCCCATGCTCCCACCAGCAGCTTCCACTCCCGATGACGCCTCCTCACAATACCCCTTCACTCCCTCCCATCGGACCGCCGTTCTCAAACTATAACTTTTAAACTAAGCTATATTTTGATTTAAAGCTTTCGTGAATGCAGGGATTCATATTCTTGGTTCTTTCGGTAAAGTCACGTAGAAGGGAAACAATAAAATAATAAAAATATAAAACAATAAAATTCTCGCGACGTTTCGACTGCAACACAAGCAATCATCACCACCTGATGATGATCATCATCACCTGATGATTGCTTGTGTTGCAGTCGAAACGTCGTGAGAATTTTATTATTTTATATTTTTATTATTTTATTGTTTCCCTTCTATGCGACTTTACCGAAAGAACCAAGAATACAAACTATATTTTTTATTTTACCAGTTTGAGGCCCCACTGAGCTATGGAGCTATTTTTCAGAAGCAACCTGGCTATCACAAATGTTATCTTCAACGAAGTGGCTTATCCCGTGGAAATTTATAGAGGTCAAATACTCTAAACGCGTGATGTTTATTCTAAATGTAGTGAGAGAGACATGCAACCTCAAAATATACAGCAGGCGACAGGGTCCGGATTGAATCCACGGCCTCCTGCGTACCAGGCGAGGTAGTTAACATATTGCCACTGTGGTGCCCTGTGGTCACGTGAGGCCTACCACTTCTGAATGGCTTGTGATGCATATTTGAACATTACTGCAAGCGTCTTAGCCTCATTCATTAGTCAGGTATTCGAAGGGAATATTGGCATTTGGTAACGCTATTTCAAATATCGCTCATTAAACGTTCAATTTTAATGCAATGCAATTGAGGGACTTTGTGGGGTCTTGTCGTGGTCTGGAGCTGTGGTTGTTGTGTTGCTACCTTGCCCAAGCTTGCATTGGTTGACAAATTGGCAGGAATGTATGTACTTTGTATTTTTAGCAATTTGCTTACATTTTCCCCATCTTGCCTCTCATCGGTTTTGGAAATAGCTCGCTGACCCTCCCCTACTGGACATATGTGAAAAAGATCTTCATAGCTCATCGGATTCCTCCAGGATATAAAATAGATTCTGATTCTGATTAATCAGTGGCGCTGCGAACAACCTATTCCCTCTATTGCTGCGGGAATCTGCATCCACACATGATCAAGCACCCCTTGTAATGCAATACACTTGGTTCCTTTGTCATAGACATGTAATTCTGCAAATGCGCAGAAATGTCTACCGTATGCGACTTACTCCAGACAAGGTTAGACTATTAAACGTGACCTGTTGTGACACGTCTAATGTGTATTGTGTGGTCGTTATCACAGAAAGATGCATCTGGTAATGTCCTAATGGACCAAAAATAGTAAAAAGGAGGCTGGGTCTGTGTTGTTCAGAGTGACCACCATATACAGACTCTTGTACGTACAAACGAGTTCGGTTCCAGAGGTCTCTTCGTAAGTCGATTTGTTCGTGAGTCCAACTTTACTCCCGTCGATTTCAAACACGTTTTACGACTTGTACACTAAACACGGGGAATGGCTTTAACAGTTGCCTCTGGTTCTTCACGTTCTGCAGATGTAGATGCCACCATCACCACCTATTGTGCGGTGGTTGAACTTGCGACTCTCGGTCCGAACAGGAAACTGGACATACGGACAGGTTTGATCATATCTCTGAAAGTTCATAAGTCGAATGTTCGTAAGTAGAGGAGTCCCTGTGTAGTGGCATAGAATCGTAATGTAACAGCATAGCGCCTGCTGCTGGCAGGGAAAGGGATCTGAGGCTTACGGCCCTGACGTCAGCAGGCCAGGTTATACACAAGAGGGGGATCTAGGGAAAGGTCGCAGAAGGGGCACTGAATTCATAATGATACAATAATTCAGAAACACTGTACAAGTGTACAGCACTTCAGATCATTACATGGCCTAACCCTGGTTGGAAACACCGTGGGAGTGAAGAAGATTGATTAATAATCATTATTTACATTTGTAAGGTGCATTTTTATCCGTATGCCACCAGACTTAACTTGGAGTGTCTAAATTCTCTTTGCCCACCAGAATGAATAGACCTCATCTTTCCCACCCCTGCAGACTTGGTATTAAAGTAGATACATGCTAATGTTTACAAAGTAACGGGCTCTTGACCAATTTCATTTCCACATAAATCAATCATTTGGAAATAGGCCCCACTATACCCCACCGACTACAGCACTCTAATCTTGCCTCCTCGTTTTGCCTCTTCCACCTGCCTCATGCTCGTCAGCACCGCCTTTCGTGCAGCCATGCGGGTGTGAGGTCATCATCACGAGAGGCCGTGCACTTCATCGTTCGCACGCGGCGGAGGAACCACTGAAGTCAAACGTTTACATACGTGCGGTTTAGTGGGGTCATTTCCGAGCGAACTCGGTTTTAGAAGTGTTTATCGTTGAATGTGGAAGGGTTTGGGTTAGTTTTCGGGTTACCACCTTTTCCACTATGGAGATCAAACCCAGACCTATGTTTCAGTCTGTCTAGGTCTGTCAACAACCATGCAGTAGTAAAGTTCAGCACAGTACCGGTACCAGATCTCGGTACAAATTAATTCATGCCACCCAAACACAGATGCCAATTCACAGACTGTCTCGGCTGGACCGGGACAGGAGGTAACCCAAGGGTAGTGGGAGGATAACCGCTTTGTGAGCTATTTGTAAGTAATGCGTTTAGAGTATTTGGCTACTATAAATTTCCACGTGATAAGCCACTTCGTTAAGCTATAATTTGTGGCCAGGTCGCTTCTCAGAAAGAGCTATATAGCTCTCAATGGGCCTTACCTGGTAAATAAAAAATAGTTTACTTTAATGGTATACATACTTGAATTTTACTGCGGATGTTTTAAAACATTTCCTGTCTAACTGTCAACTTTGTTTGAATTTCAGTGGGAGAAGATGCTTCTCACACAGACGTTAAAGCAGGTACCAGAGTCCACCTGAAGCTACTGCAGTGTGCGCCTCATATAGGATTCCATCCATTACTGTTGGTGCGATGGTTTGGATTTTCAAGTTGAAATCTCCTAGTTCATTTTATTTTTACCCAGGCGACAACTCAATTGTCAAGGGTAGTCCTGTTTGGAAGAGGCATCCATGTCTCTTGAGTTCCACATCTTGGAGAGGATGTGATTAGTCAGCATCGATGCCATTTTAGTTGGTGTCACGCATCATGCGTGCATTCTTAAATTACTGACGCTGACTGAAGACTGAAGATGCAAGTGTGCCATCTGACAATGATAGTTATGAAGCCATTTTTTGCCATTGCCAATCTTCCTTTGTGCTCTGTCAGATTCTGGGATAACACGGCCTTGGTGAAGTCCCCTGGACTTGTGTAATTTCTGCATCAATTTTTTTGTTTCATTTTGAAATCTCTGCTCCACTTCCTTCAATTGCATCCATCTGCACCTCCGATTAGCACGGCTGGCTGACGTACGGCGCGAAAGAGGTTCAACGCACATACCTACAAGGAGTGTAAATTCATACGGTGCCAGAAACTCTGCACGAGTTCGTGCCGCGTTCTCCCGATGTTGCCGTCGATGTTTGTCCAGCGACAAGCCATTCGTTGCCATGCGCGAACCTGTCTCACCTCCACAATCACAGGGCCGAGTGCGTGACGTGTCCGGCAAGCCGTGTGATGTGTCTGCGGATGATAATCTTCAGCAGAGGCCTGTGCCTTCTCCCACAGACGCCGCGCAACTGACGCCGCTCCCAGCGCCGCCGACCTCTGCTTCCCCGGCCACGGCCACGGGGAGTTCCTCTCCTCTGCTGGACACCCCGTGTGCTGGACCTGCTGCTCCACCACACTTGCCTGCCCACTACACAGGCACAAAGAGGTACGGGCAGAACTAATGCATAAATGCTTTCAACATAAGTTGGAGAGAGCTGAGCCTTTCTAGGAATTCGGCAATGCTTTCCCACATGTGACTGCTCCCGATATATGACTCGAGAGCATGTAGGTTTTGCTTGCAGGCCACACACACACACATGAATGATGTGTTTGGTATTATCTCATGGAAAATAATAAGTTGCACAAGGGCCAGGGTCATGCCCCATTCATTCTGAACGATTAAACCAAACTGACCCACGTTCACACACGAGAGCAGAGAGGTTGGCTGCAGGGTGACGCACGCGAAGAACGCGTCACTGTGAAAGAGTTAGAAGGTTCCCCTTCGTACCTTCTTACTCTCCCTCCCACCCCCCCTCCTTCCGGTCAGGTGATTTTGAAGTGTCGTCGTCGTCACGCGAGGACGTGGACCGAGACAGCGCGTGGAACCAGTGGCTGCGCTCCGAGATCCCGGGGCTCTTCCTGCTGGCCCTGCACACATTTACCGTGAGTCGGTGCAGATGTGGCCTCGCGATTGGGGCTGCCACCTGTCCGCGTTTGACCCCCGGACAGTGTTCGGGTGGCAGCAGGAATTGATTTGTGTCGAGATCTGGTACCCCGGGTATGGCTATGGTTAATTTTATCACCGTGAACTGCACAGTTTTAACAATAGACCTGGGCTCGCTTAGAAATGTGCCTGGGTTTGCTCTGTCGTGGAAATGGTGGCAACTGTACTTGGGGCATCGGCACGTGTATTCGCGCTCCGGCTCCATTTACACCGAGAGTCACGTGCTTGTCTCGTGTGAGGAGTGGTGGTGTGGCTGTTAAGGGGGCATCCATTTAGTATGTATGCATGGAGGGGGGAGGAGGGGTTAACCCAAATGCGTGCGCTTGCGTATGGGGGGGTCTACTGACAATATGTAAGCCGACTGCAATTGCATGAATCTGCCCATCGCAGTGACATGGGGAAGTAATTGCTTCCGACAAAGGCGTTCTATGACCTTTTAAATCATACTCAGGTTTGAGAACGGGGACAGTTTGCATTCATGATCCTGAATCATGACAATTCCTTGACTCTCCGGCAGTGGTGAATCGTTCCAACCATCAGTAGGAATCGTGTATATGTGTGTATGTGTATGCACAGCTGTACCCATTGGCTTCTGTTATGGTCATGTACGTTTATTTTTATTTCGTGGAATATCATTTGCTGTACTCCACGCGGTGAGTGCTTTGTGTAGATAGGAATCATGTTATGTAGAGAATATAAATCTAATTCAGTACCTCTATATGTCTCCCACAGACGAGCGGGGAGACAGCAGCCAGGCGGTGAGCCGGCACTCCCAACAATCGCCCAAGCTCTGCGGTTCTCTTTACATTCCGATATTTGCAGCCACTTACTGAGTGTTTACATGTGGGGGGAAACCAGTACACTCGCAGAAAACGAACGAATGTGAGCAAGGGGGCAACGTTCTATCCCGTGCAGATGGAAAGGATTCCACAGTTGTGTTCCACTGCCTCCTGGCAAGCCAGGGTATGACTCATCCTCGATGCCCACCAGAAGGGAGATTGCACACTTGCAATTTAATTCCCTGAGATTATTTATATCATGGGGTAGGCAGTGACAAAGCCCCCGACTCACTTAACATGAACATGCGGTCCAGTGCATTGTACGTGCGAGGATACTCGCTTTCCACAATGCATGAAAGTGTGTTGAACTTGAATCTTGACTTAAAGCTTTCGTGACTGCAGGAATTCATATTTTTTGGGTCTTTCGGTAAAGTCACGTAGATAGAACAATAAAATAATAAAAATAAGTGAATACAAAATAATAAAAATATCACGACGTTTTGATCACAACACAAGCAATCTTCATCATTTTTCTCCTGATGACGATTGCTTGTGTTGCGATCGAAACGTCGTGATATATTTTACTTTTTTATTCACTTTATTTTTATTATTTTATTGTTCTATCTACGTGACTTTACGGAAAGACCCAAAGAATATGTGTTGAACTTCTTTCGCAGTGTACGTAGCCAACCGTGCTAATCTGTGGTACATTAACACCTTGCCACAAATGCCCTGTTGCTCATGAGCACACCGACTCAAATGAATCAGGCGCAAGGTTTGCGTGATTAATTCTTACAAAGTGGGGTCTATAATGAACAATATGGCTGAAGCTCAAGTTCTATTCATTTAAAACCAAACGTGTGTCTTACCAACCATACCTGGTGTTTGCACACAGATACAGATTATGGGCGATGCGTTCTACACCATTCGGAATGCGCTGTTGCAATGTGCAGCCACAGCCGCTGTAAAAATATTTGTCTCGGTTTGATCCACTGAACAATATCCACTGACCACACCGCACGCGCAACAATGATATAACTATGAACAAAAATATGAATAAATTAGGATGGTTTATTAAATATATTGCACGTAAGAAAATACAGCAATAGACGTAAAAATACATGGCAGTTTAACACGTAGGCTTTCGCGACAAATATCCATAATACAGGTTTTATGGGTTGGATCGCGTAAATATGTCGTTAAACCCGCCACCACCCGACAGCCAACTAGTAAGGGTTGTCACGTAAACAGAACATGCCAATTCATCACTAGTACAGCACACCGGTGTGTGGTGTGTTGGAGAGCCAAGCCACAACATTTGCTATCAGAGTACGACGTTTCAGTAATTACAACTAGCTTCATCAGGCAACACAAGGTTTGGGAGAAGTCCACCTGTTTAATTCCTTATATAGAGGCGTAGATGTGATGACAACACTTGTGCTCTCTTTGAGCGCACAGTGGGGGGGGGGGATTAATGAATCAACGTACATTATACATGCACATTATGCTAGCCCATTAATCTTGTAGTTAGTGTCCATTGTGTGTACTAAAATAGCCGTACAAACGGTAATTTGATGATTCTCTTCCATGCAGCACTAAGTCGGTAGCTATCCAAACGATTGCAGTTATTTTTATTTCTTTAAATTTCGATAGATTCTGTAATTAGTCTTGGCCAGAAGTAACATGTTTTGCACAAAACTTCAACATTGTCAAAATCAATTGAGTGTCTTTGTGGGCACGCGTGTTCTGCTACTGCTGACAGTTGTATTTGTGAGCATTTCATATTTCTGTGGTATTCTTTTAGTCTCGTGCTGATCATTCGTCCTGTTTGCCCAACATCGCATTTGCCACAAGTGTAATTAATCCGGTACACACCTTCTGTTGATAGCGTCAGTAATAGAACAGCAAAGAAATATTCAATAGTCCTTTTCGTAGGTTTCCATATGCCTTCTGAATTTGCCTGGCTGATCAAAGTTTCGACCGCAGATGCCATTGGTCAGGGGTCTCTTTGTCCGTTCTCATGTGGGACTCTAGGCATGATGGCAGTTGGAATGCTTTCCCACAGACTTGGCAAGACATTTGTTTTCTCACTCTAGTGACTGGGAGTGAGGTGGAGTCGAGACGGGCGCTGGTCAGGCGTGGCGTTTCCCAGCAGGCGCCTTCGTTCCATGCGCGGTTGCTGTGATAGCAATAACTTCGTTGCACGCAGGTGCGCCCTTTGCAGAAGGTGGCATTGTCTGCAACTCTGCCTCCTCACCACCAGGACTCGACAAGCTGGAGCTGCTGGTGCCATCCATGGCAAAGGCAATTCTTCCAGCACCATGACCCGCAGCCGAGTAGCTCTGACACACCTTCAACACCGCATTGGCAAAATTGCCGTCATTCACCATGCCACGTGCGCCCCTTGAGTTCTTTCCGTGGGTTACTCCATATGCCTTCTGAGTTTGTAGGGCCGATCAAAGCTTTGATCGCAGATGTTGCAGCTTTGACCACCGGTCTTGTGCATTCTCATGTGGGACTCTAGGCACCATGCCAGTTGGAATGTTTTCCTGCAGACGTCGCAAGAGATTCGTTTTCTCACTCTAGTGACTCTATCAGATTCTAGTGACTCTATCGGATTCAACACCGCATTGGCAAAACTGCCGTTATTCACCAAGCCTGGTGCACCCTTTATCATGTAATACTTTTCGTGGGTCTGCAAATGCCTTTTGAATTTTCCTGGCTGATCAAAGCTTTGTCCGCATATGCCGCCCCATTGATCACGGGTCTCCTTGTGCGTTCTTACGTGGGATTCTAGGCACCATGCCAGTTGGAATTTTTTCCCACAGACGTCACAAGAGATGAGTTTTTTCGCTCTTGTAACTCTACCGGATTGAGGTGGGGTCGAGACGGGTGCTGGTGAAGTGCCATCGATGGTAAAGGCAATTCTCCCAGCACCACCATGACTCGCAGCGGAGTTGCTCTCGCACATCTAATACAAAAGACAAAGATCACGCGCATGACACCCGTGTCACGAGTGTACTCACAAAGGCATACTTAAGGTGACATAAGATTCATTACAACAGATTCATTATAACAGAACTCCTCAATAGTGCAGATCCTATCATCTACTATTTTACTCCTTATCCACCAAAATAAGTACTCTTTGGTTCTTTCGGTAAAGTTCACGTAGGTAGGAAAAATAAAATAAAAATAATATATCACGACCATAAATGACGTCACGCGATTTTGGACGATTTTTGACCCCCCCCCCCTCGTCACACGGCGTCACAAAAAGTCAGACCCCCCCCCTCAAGTATGACGTCACAAAGCTCTGCCCCCCCCCCCAAAAACATATTTTCATTTTGAAAATAAAACATGCTTCAAATCGCTTTAAACTATTGTCATTGTATTTAATGTGGCGCTGCACTCTGATGTAGGAGAAAACATTTATTAAAAAGTCTATTTAACTAAATAGAACGTGTTGTCTATATTTATTTAAAGTTGCGCATTTTGACGTGACGTCACATTTCTCAAACCCCCCCCCCGTCACAAATGTCTGACCCCCCCCCCCTCCCCAGGTGCGTGACATCATTTATGGACGGCCCCCATCGCCTTAAAACGCGAACTCGCGCTTGCAAACTGAAACCGCGGAACTTTTTTTGTTCCGCAGCGCGATCCTCCGCGAGATGTAATGAGTCGGCCTCGCGCTGTGAGTGAGTGAGACAGCATCGTCCCCCACTCCTCCTGATGTCGAGGGTAAATGGGCGAGGTTTAAGCCTGTGACTCATGCAGCTGCAATGGCTGCTTTGCGTACGCGGTCCAGACCTCCCCAGAGACCCTGGCTGACAGAGGAGGCGTTCAGGATGGTTGAGAAAAAGCGACAGGCCCACTCTAATCGTCTACAGCATCCCACGTCAGAGAATGAGGAGGCTTACCGCAGCCTTCGCTCGGAGGTTCGGAGAGCCGTGAGGCGCTGCAAGGATGGGTGGTGGTCGCGGGTTGCTGAGGAGATGGAGTCTGCCTCAATGGCCCGCGATCACAAATCCCTATTTAACTCCATCAAAAAAGTAACCTACAGCACCACACCTATTACCATTGTAGGGGTAATCGTCACTCACCACTCTGTGGGCTGGTAGCTTCCCCTTATCGTCAATAGGGGGCGGAAGCGCTATCACGCCAGGGCTAATGTCCATGGCCCAAAAAGGGGCCAACGATAAACCCTAGCAAACGGATCCTGGAGCACATTCCCCGGGGCCCCGGGAGGGGGGAACCGGGGGATGATGTCACCTTCCAGAACGTTCTAGAAGGGAAGCGTGGCTAGGGCGGAGCAAGCCACGAACCAAAAGCCGGACCTCTCAGAGGTCTGGCTCAGTCATCTG
This sequence comes from Petromyzon marinus, assembly GCF_048934315.1. Taxonomy (NCBI): domain Eukaryota; kingdom Metazoa; phylum Chordata; class Hyperoartia; order Petromyzontiformes; family Petromyzontidae; genus Petromyzon; species Petromyzon marinus. Next base: position 763,849 of record NW_027423168.1, read on the forward strand.
CAAGCTGAAGATCGTAGACCTGGGCTGAAGATAGGACTCTGGACCCCAAGCTCCGTTGTCCTTCTAAGGGCCAGAGCTCAGTGAGGCCAGTGGTCAGGACCCACGGACCGGGTACGGTCAGGTCAAATAGCCTCTCCTAGGGTCCCAGCCGGAGGAAGGGTAATGGGGTACCCAGTGATAGGGCCCTATAATCCGGAGGCCATACCTCCCCAGGGATCGGATAAAGGGACCGATATACCCTTTGTGTTAGGGACTTGTAAGGAAGACAATAAATATCGTGTTGCCTCATCAGAAGTTTATTCGTCAATTTATATCCACTACATCATTAGGGGAACGAAGGGTGATCCAATCTCCGACCCCCAGGGACAGGTTTGCAGATTTGCTGAGCATTTCTGTGAGGTCCTGGGGGAGGGGGAATCCCTCAGCCTGGAAAACATCATGGGACAAAGTGGGGATGACTCTGCTGAGGATGCGGTGCCTCAAATATTGGAGGAGGAAGTCACCCTCTGTGAGTGGCTGGCTGAGGTACCATCCGTTGAGGAAGTACTGAGGGCGATCCAGAGTCCGAGAACAGGAAAGGCACCGAGCAGAGATGATCTCCAAAGCGAAATGCTGAGGGAGGGTGGCGTTTGTGCGTAGACTGCCCTACATGACATCATAACAAGTCTGGGCCACTGGACGGGTTCCGCAGGATAGGAAGGATACCCTGGTGGGCCCCCTCTTTAAGAAGGGGGACCGCACAGACTGTAACAACTACAGGGCATCTCACTCCTCAGTGTGCCGGGAAAGGTCCTGGCAAGGATTTGTTCAACATCGCCTTGCTAGGTACCCTGAGGAGAGGCTTGCGGAGCCCCAATGTGGTTTCAGGAAAGGGCGGTCCTGTACAGATGCCATATTTTCTGTCCGTCTGCTACAGCAGAGGTGTAGGGAATTCCAACAAGACCTACATCTCTGCTTTATTGACCTGGTCAAGGCCTATGATACCATCAGTAGGTCTGGGCTCTGGGTTGTTCTTCGTGCTTTCGGAGTCTCTGACCCTCTGCTCACGCTCATTAAGGACCTTCATGATGGTGAGCAGGCCCGGGTAAAACTACGTAGCCGGGAGTCAGAGCCATTCCCTGTACACCTTGGGATGTGACAGGGATGTCCTCTGGCTCCAACATTGTTTAACATCTATTTCGACCACATAGTTCGTGAAGCCTTCAGTAGCTGTACCGGAGGAATTTCTGTCTGGTACAGATACAATGGGAGGCTGATCGATGTCCGGGTGCGGTCAAGGGATGGCTCCCTATTGGTCAACCACATTATGTATGCCGACGACCTGGTAATAGCTGCTCATTCAGAGGAGGAGTTGGAGGCGCTGCTGCTGAAACTGGAGTGTGCCACTAAGAGGTGGGGCCTTACCATCAGCCCCACCAAAACGAAGCACCTGCCTGGGTATTTTGTGCCATCGGGCACTCCACCCCCACAACTTCCAATCGGTGATGGGGCAGTTGGGGAGAGAATGGAGAGTTTCCCATACCTGGGCAGTTGGCTTATGACCAGCTCCGGTTTAACAGCAGAGGTCTCACTCCGAATTAGTTGAGCGGCATTATATTTTCATTGGTTGTGTAACGTTGTGTGGAAGCTACCTGGTCTGTCGCTCCGCATGAAGCTTCGGGTCTTCTCGGCCACAGTCATTTCCCTCCTCTACGCTTGTGAAACGTGGACCCCCTTAATGCAGCATCTTCGCCGGTTGGAAACATTTAAGCTGGCCTGCCTACGATCAATCCTGGGTTTAACCAGGCTGGATTGTGTGAGGAGCTGACAAATCCGCGAAAGATCTGGACAAAGTCCCATCGGTGAGCTCCTCCAGCAGGAAAGGCTGCGTTGGCTGGGCCATGTAACCCGCATGCCCAATCACCGCATGCCCAACCAGCTTTTGTTCGGCCGGATCGAGGGGGCTAAACGGGCGTGGCGACGGGCTAGAGAAGAGATGGAGCGATGTGGTACAGGAAGATGTGGAGCTGAGTAGACTTGCCGATGACTGGTACCAGCGGTGTCAAGATCGGCCTCTGTGGAGAATGCTCGTGAAGGATGCTACTGGGCAGTTGGAGGCAGTCGCCCTCCAACAACAACGGAGGGCGGAGGAGCGACGCTCACAGCAACGAGCGGAGCGTCGGTTGGCTAAAGCTCAGCAAATTGGCACAGTAGGGGGCACAGGTGGTGCATCAGCCAGTCACAAGCGTCGTGGTGCTATTTAATGGCGGTTGTTGTTTTGAGACAGTGAGAGAGTGTGAGCTCGACTCAGCCTCAGATGAGCACCTGGTATGGTGTGTCGTAAACATCGCTACTGGGGGAGACAAAGGCCGCCGTGGAGGAGAATCCTCCAGGTGCTCACCGACAACACTCACCATGCAACTCACCAACCTGACTCACCACCCCAATCACACCTCACCAACCGCACTCACCTCTCCAATCACACCTGGCAGCATCGACACGCCACAGGAGTGGCGACCAATGTGGCGTGTAGATGCTGCCATCTGCCGGCCAGCAATAGGGCGTGTAGATTTTGACTTAAAACTTTCGTGACTTCTGGAATTAATATTTTTGGTTCTTTCGGCAAAGTCACGTAGATTTGAAAATTAAAATTATATAATTAAATTTAAAAATATAAATTGAAAATAATAAAAGCTTGTATTATAATAAAATTTAAAATAATAAAAGCTTTCATTATAAAAGCTTTTATAATAAATTGAAAATAATAAAAGCTTTTATTATGAATTATATAAAAATACGAGTAATAAATTGAAAATAATAAAAGCTTTGATTATTTTCAATTGATTTTTATCATTTTTATTTTGCTGCCACCTGCCGGCCACTAACGTGGCGTGTAGATTTTTCCAATTTAAAAAAAAGTTACAAATAAAAATCAGAAATTGAAAATAATAAGCAAAAACCCAGATTCATATTCTTGGTTCTTTCGATAAAGTCACGTAGATAGAAAATAAAACAAAAAAATAAAATAATAACATAAAATTAAAACTTTTACAAAAGCTTTTATTATTTTCAATTTATTATTTAAAAAATTAAAATACAAATAATAAATAGAAAATAATAAAAGCTTTTCTTATTTTCAATTTATTATTTAACATTTTAAAAATACAAATAACAAATTGAAAAGAATAAAAGCTTTTATTATTTTCAATTTTCAAATAATACATTTATAATAATAAAAGCTTTTATTATTTTCAAATTATTATTTTAATTGTATTATTTTTATTTTCTATCTACGTAACTTTACCGAAGGAAGCAATAATATGGCGTGTAGATTCTGCCATCAGCCGGCCACCAATGTGTCGAATAGATTGTGACTTCAAACTTTCGTGACTTCAAGAATTCATATTCTTGGTTCTTTCGGAAAAGTCACGTAGATAGAAAATAAAAAAAGAATCAAATCAAATAAAAATGTGAAATTTAATATAATAAAAGCAAAAAACCCACATTCATATTCTTGGTTCTTTTGGTAAAGTCACAGAGATAAAAAAAAAACTTTAAAATAATCAATTGAATAAAAGCTTTTAATATTATTTCAGCTTTTATTATTTTTAATTTATTATTTAAAGTTTTTAATTGGCAGAATCTACACGCCATATTCTTGTTTTTTTCGGTAGTCACGTAGATTTTAAAATACAACTGATATTATGTAATACAAAAATACAAATAATAATGTGAAAATAAAGCTTTTATAATTTAAATTTAGTCTTTATTATTATTTTTATTTTCTATTACGTCACTTTACCGAAAGAACCAAGATTATGGCGTGTAGATGCTGCCATCTTCCGGCCACCAACGTGGTGTGTAGATTCTGCAAATTAAAAAAAATTCCAAAAAAATAATAAATTGAAAATAATAAAAGCTTTTATTATTTTCAATTTATTTATTGTATTTTTTATTTAATTTATTTTCCTTTATTATTTTCTTTTTATTTTCAATCTACATGACTTTACCGAAAGAACCAAGAATATGAATCTGGATTTTTGCTTATTATTTTCACGCACTCACAGCGCGAGGCTGACTCATTACATCTCGCGGAGGATCGCTCCGCTGAACAAGGAAAGTTCCGTGGTTTCAGTTTGCACGCGCGAGTTCGCGTTTTCAGGCGATATAAAATAATTTATATTTCATGCCAGTTGGTTCTGAAGTGCGGCTGTTTGTAATTTGGGCGTTCGTAAGTCGAGGACTGTCTGTAAATAAAGATTCCGATTGTGGATGTGTTGCACGCCAATGGCTGGGGGCTGCCTGGGGCCAGTGACGTGTGAGCCGGTCCCAATGTGCACCGGCAAACATTTACCGCCAGGTGGCCCCAGTGTTTATTGCCCGTCTCCACGTGGATACCTGAAACCCATGTCAATCCACTGCTGGATGAGTCCCGCAATGAAGATACAATCAGTACATCCACTTTCCTTTTGGACTCCACCTGTTCCATTGGCGGCCGAATGCGAATCTAAATGTGCATACGTTAGAGACTGGTTAATGCGCATAGAAATCAAACCAATTGACCTACGACATTTGCCCAATCAACTTTTGTAGAATTTTAGATGTGCATTACAGCTACTTTAGCCGGATGGTTGTGGTGGCTATGTATGCCTGTAATCCACGACTATGTGGAGGTGAGGGTTGGTGGATCACAAAAATGTTGCGACAACTCCCACCCCTTGGTCGTCAAGGAGGTAGAGAAGGCGGTGTGGAATAATGTGGACTCCGCCTGTTCCATCTGTAGATTTGTGATAGAGCATATGCTTGGATTTCTCCAGGTGCTCCGATTTCCTCCCACATGTAAACACTCATTAATCTTGATTTGAAGCTTTCGTGACTGCAGGAATCCTTACTCTTTAGTTCTTTCGGTAAAGTCACGTAGGTAGAAAAAATAATAATGGATCACGACGTTTCGATCGCCACACAAGCAATCTCACTGAGTCTCAAGACTCTTGTTCAGGAGGGCCTGCCAACTTTTCGCAGGAGTAATTTGGATGTTTGGCTAGTACCAGTTACATTGTATGTTGTTGTTTTCCCATGGGAGTAAACCCATACAGAGAAAGGGACCAGAATGAGGAAAGCGAAGCCAGGCAGTCCTTCAGAAGATGTCATGCACGGGCGTGACCACTGCACCACCTTGCCGCCCAAACAAATGTAATTTAAATAATGTACAATATTGGCAAATAAACCCTATTAGTATCAACTGAATTTCTGGACAATGTGGCACGTGTATAGCTGCATCGGTGTTTATAAAAGTCGTGTTCACATTGCCTGAAATTAATAATATTATAAAGTACAGGTTTCCCACCTCTGGTTTCGTTTTACTTACTGGTTGTCCTCATTATGTGTGTCACAGGTAATATAGCAAGGAAAATATTACGCAGCACGAGTTGTAGGATTAGGGCAATTATGGTGACACACGTGACTCCCTCTACACAAGAAACAGCTGAGAGTCAATGCTGTGGTGTTGTGCGATTGGTGCAAGCGACCCATCATTGTGTTTTGATGTTGAGCTGTTAAAATTGCACTGTTGTGGGGTGAGGTCAAGGCCGATGACTTCTTCCAGCGGTGTCAAGATCAGCATTTTGAAGAGGCTCGCAGAGGATGATACTGGGCACTAGGGTGCAGTCTCCCTCCATGAACAACAGAGGGCAGAGGAGCGACGGTCACAACAATTATTGGCGGAGCACTGGGCGTATAAAACACAAAGTTGGAAGAAAGTTTATCTCGGGGAGTTAACCCACAACACCTGGGTCTGTCATGCGTGTTCACACGATAACGCGTTTTCACTACGCTGAGATTTATAAGGGCACGGGGTGACCAATAAAGTCTGAATTGGTCTGTAATAAGCTCGGCCCTAATAAGGGGTTGACAGATATGAAATAATCGAGCAGACAGACACGGGCCTGACTTCATCCACAGATGCCTTGAGACTCTAATTTTTAGGATTCTGCTTGAGATGTCTTGCCAATTCCTCACCAAATAATATGTACGTGTGAGTAACCAGACCTACCTGAGATACCACGCCTCGTAGAGAGCCAAAATAAATATCGTACGTTTATAGATTGCTCGGTAACCTCCGTTCCATGCTGCCATCGACTGGCCAAGAATGTGGCCTGTAGATGCTGCCATCTGCTGGCCACTGATGTAGATGGCAGCATGGAAGGTGGTGAATTGCGGTCGTTGAGATGAGTTTTGATTGGTGAGATGAGTGAGGTTGGTGCTGTGGATGAGATGGGTGCAGTCAGTCTGGTGACTGTGTGGTTGGTGAGGTGAATGTAGTGGTTGGTGTGGTGAATGTAGTGGTTGGTGTGGTGAATGTAGTGGTTGGTGTGGTGAATATAGTGGTTGGTGTGGTGAATGTAGTTATTGGTGTGGTGACTGTGTGGTTGGTGTGGTGAATGTAGTGGTTGGTGTGGTGAATGTAGTGGTTGGTGTGGTGAATGTATTGGTTGGTGTGGTGAATGTAGTGGTTGGTGTGGTGAATGTAGTGGTTGGATTGGTGAATGTAGTGGGTGGTGTGGTGAATGTAGTGGGTGAGATGAGTGTAGTAGGTGTGATGAGTGCCATTTGTGCGGTTAGTGGAGTTGGTGTTTGGTGAGTGAGGTGAGTGTGGTGTGATTGGTGAGGTGTAATTAGTGAGGTTAGGTTTGTGAGGTGTAATTGGGGTGGTGAGGTGGGTGAGGTGTAATTGGTGAGGTAAAGTTGGTGAGTGTATCAGTGAGCACCTGGAGGATTCTCCTCCACGGTCGCCTTTGTCTCCCCCAGTAGCGATGTTCACTCCACACCGCACCAGGAACTCATCTGAGGCTGAGTCGACCTCACACTCTCTCACTGTCTCACAACAACAACAACAACCGCCATTCGCCACTAAGTGGCGGTGACGTCACCACGACGCTTGTGCAAGGCCATGTGCACCTTGAGGCCACGTGAAGTGTCGAACGCCCGCTGGCAGGAGGTCACGGGGCAGACCCAGGTGGTGCCACGGGTCGACTGACTGAGATGACTGAGATGACTGGCTGATGCACCACCTGTGCCCCCTGCTCACACTCACGCACGCGCACTCACTCACAAGCGCGAGTTCGCGTTTTCAGGCGATATAAAATAATTTATATTTCATGCCAGTTGGTTCTGAAGGGCGGCTGTTTGTAATTTGGGCGTTCGTAAGTCGAGGACTGTCTGTAAATAAAGATTCCGATTGTGGGGCTTTCACCGTGGGATGAGCTTGGCCCGATCCGCGGGGGCGTGGCTTGCACGACAGTGGGCGGGGCATAGCCGCGACGGGCGTGGCTTATCCAGGAAGTGGAGACCGCGAACGCCGGACTGCAAGCCAGAGGGAAGCGCGCTCCTTTTAAAGTTAACAACAACATTGTTAAATGTAAGTAGCGCCTCTCTACTTTATTATTGTTTTATTTGTTTAATACATTACTTGTGGTGCCGTGAGTCGAGTGAAATGAGTCAATAACCTTGCTAGACATGGCTAAGCTTTTAATAAGGGGCGCCGCGGTGTCGAGATGTTAACTACCTCGCTAGGCCTACAGCAGCGTGGAGGTTCCATCCAGACCCTGACGCCTGCTCTGTATTTGTTAATTTTTTTCCCCTGTGGTCGCGTAGATTCTTCTCCTGGTCCTTCGGTTTTCCCCTCCACATTTAGAAACGTGAGTTTAGAGTACTTGACTGCTATAAATGTCCACATGATAAGCCACTTTCGTTGAGCTATCATTTGTGTCCAGGTCGCTTCTGGTAAGAGTTATATAGCTCAGTGGGCCTTACCTGGTTAAATAGAAGTAGTTTATAGTTTAGTTTATAGTTCATAAGAACTCGTGACAAGGGTCAGTGTCTACTTCAAATATTGTTCAGGCTCTGGAGACCTCCAAAGTTATTCGTGATGTTATACATTTGGTTCGTTTTGAGCATAATCGCGACCTCATATAATTATTACGTGATACACACGCTGAATATACGCACACAAACATCGTGTACACGTGTGTCGTGCCCTCTATTGTCCACATAGACGGCTTGTGCTGACGAGAGAACGATCTTAACGTACAATGTCGTGACATGTATCAGCCCTTTGTCGATCCAGCGTTTTGATAGAGGCCTCCCCCACACCACGTCGTTCGTGGGAGTTGTTTAACCATACTTCACCATGCCGGTCAATGCTGGTTTGGTGAAGTGAGGAGGCCCAGAAACTTGTATATGCAGATACGAGTTTGCCTGTGCTTGCATCTGCAGAATTACATTCTCACACATCTTCAAGTGTAGTTTAATACTTCTAAAAATGCATTTATTCTTCAGGATTCCATAAAGTACTGTGGTAAAAAGAAAACAACTTGATTTGAATAAATTTCGATTTAAAGCTTTCGTGACTGCAGGGATTCATCTTCTTGGTTCTTTCGGTAAAGTCACGTCGAAGGGAAATAATAAAATAATTAAAATTAAACAATAAAATTCTCACGACGTTTCGGCCACAACACAAGTAGCCTTCCTCAGGTGAAGAAACAGAACTGTCGGAAAGACAGCGCTCCAATGAACACTGCTAAGCTTCGCAGCGTATTTTAAGCTGGGTGGGAGGAGCAGAGCGCCTTGACAAAGGAGTTTACATATCAACAGAATAATTTAGCATTGAAGTAGCTGTGTTAATGTGAGATATTAGCAGGATGTTAACGTCAGAAATTAGCATGTAACTGTGAGATTAGCATGATGTTATTGCGAGGAATTAGCATGTAACTTGTCACGGAAGTAGCTATGTTAAAGTCAGAGTTTATATATCAACAGAGGCATTTAGTATATTGACGCTAAAGAACTGCAACTACCCAACTATCATACAACAAACCGATGTGAAAGAACTAAATATAAACTACATCAATATAATCAATGTACTCAATATATTCTCCACTAAGCTGAGCTACTAACAATACGTCATTATACATTACACTTCTATGTCGCAAAAAATATTATAATATGCCTCCAAATAATGTTTTATTATAAACTGCCATAGACAGACCCCAACATTGAATTATACGCAGCGTTACTATACACTACCCTATACCTTAGATTATAATAATATTACACTGTATTATTTTACCAACCCTACTGTATACCACACTGCTATATATTGACTATACAATTACGATACTATATATTACCAAATAAATTATATTAAACATTACACTGAAAACTTTGTTAAACAAGGAATTCTTTGAGCTTGTGGGTTGAATCCATCTGTGTGAAGTTGTGTTATTTCCCCATATGCAAGGTGGGGTCTCTCTGGGTTCCACTCACACAAACATCTCAATGCAATGGGACCTTTCTGAAAATGCAGTACTTAGACTCAATGAAGCTTTCCTGGGTAACTAGTTAACATTGTAATAATTAGCATGAGAGATAATGACGTTCACTTAATTGTACTATACTGTACTTTTATTGAAGACTATTTTACGTAGTTGTTTGTAAAAAAAAGTGTCCATTCTCAAAACTTTTTGACGGGCCCTCGTACAGAAATGATATTACAATCTTATATGGAGATTGCGAGTCAGAGTGTTGTGAATAGTGGAGTGAACGTGTGGTGCCATCATTATATTGTTGGTGTGTATATACAGAAAGGCCTATTTGGTGGGTAACATTAGGAAAATGGAGGTAGTTCGTCATTGTTGTTAAACAAAATCTTATTTGGGTGGATAAGAGGAGTAAAATCGTACATGATAGGAACTGCAATATTGTGGAGTTCTGGTATAATGAGTTGTAGTATATATGAATCTTATGTCACCTTAAGTATGCCTGTGTGAGTACACTCGTGACACGGGTGTCATGCGGGTGACCTTTGTCTTTTGTTTCAGATGTGCGAGAGCAACTCCGCTGCGAGTCAAGGTGGTGCTGGGAGAATTGCCTTCACCATTGATGGCACTTCACCAGCACTCATCTCAACCCCACCTCAATCCGGTAGAATTACAAGAACGAAAAAACGTATCTCTTGTGACATCTGTGGGAAAAAATTCCAGCTGGCATGGTGCCTAGAAGCCCACGTAAGAACGCACAAGGAGACCCGTGATCAATGGTGCGGCATATGCGGGAAAAGGTTTGATCAGCTAGGAAAATTAAAAAGGCATTTGAAGACCCATGAGAAGGATTACGTGATAAAGGGTGCACCAGGCTTGGTGAATAACGGCAGTTTTGCCAATGCGGTGTTGAATCCACCGTCGCCCTATGAGATGTGCTCAGTCTGCGGATTTTTAAGTCCTATTGAAATCCTGAAAACTCATGAAAGTCTTCACGCACAGTTCTTGTACAGACCGAAGCCTGAACATGATTACACTTCGACAAAAGATAGCGGCGTTAAGATAAATGACATGAAATCCAATTTTCTTGAATGCTTTGGCCTAGTTCCACGTCAACAAACTGCTTCACCAGTCAGTGAGAATAAACCATACGCTGCTCTCGATCCTATGACGAGCATGAAAGTGTTGATGGCCTTGCAGCAGAAGAAGAAGGAAAAGCGAAGTAGACCTAAGCCCATTAAAAGAAAGAAGACCACCACCAGCGTCACCAATTGCAGCAGTAGCAACAGCCAGAATTCGGACATCAAGAGGATGGACTGCACGGAAGCAGGAGGCTGCGTGGAGCAGAGCATCCCCAAGGTGGATGAACCCAACCTGGCACCTTTAGGTACGTCCTAGTAATGCACACACTACATTTCATTTGGATGTAATTTATAATTTCACAAATTAGTTAATGTACGCATATGTTGACCATATCTGTATGCCTGCGCTGAGGAGTCTAGAGATCTGATGTGGTGCTGCTCGGATGTTGGGTTAAACCGTGAAACTCTGGGTTTCAGTCACCGAGCCATGATTAAACTGGCTTCTCATTGATGGTCTTATCCAGTTACCAAACACTTCTTCCAGCAAACACTTCTGATGTCGCGTGATGTGTAGGAAATTGCAATAACCTCCTAGTGGATAAAAAACGGTCACAAAGGGATGTCATGAGTAGTGCAATGATATCTCCTTCCACGAGCTGTTCTCTTACATGAGGTGGTTCACTGCTGTGTGAGAGTTGCACAGGGATACTTCATCTCATGACATGGAGCCAATAGCACCATTGGAAGGAAACTGAGCAAAATGCATTGCTTGACAAATTCCAAAAAGTATCTATTTCTTAACCGGGGTAAATTTTACTTAAACAAGTGGGTACATTTAGGGAACATTTTTGAATGTATAGACCGAGTCATTTCCACAATGGGAATTTCCTCTTCATTGTACTAACACCTAACTTCCATGTGTATTTACTCGTTCTATTGCAGGTAATTATTGTGTAATTAATGAGCTGTAATAGAATAATCTGGCTCAACCACCTCAATGTTAAATTATAGTTGTTGCTCTGCATCAACATCAACCACACGAAGAAGTGCAAAATGTTGGGGCTTCAAAATAAGCCCCAAAAATGTGTTCTTCTGATATTTTTCAGGAAATCAGTATCTTGCTTTTCTACGATTTGCACGCATGTTGAACTTCTTTCGTAGCATATGTAGCCAACCGTGCTAATCGGAGGTATTTGTTGCTGGCCATTTGGCATTTTAGGCCTTTGGGACTTTGGGCCTGTGGTCAGCAACCGTGATTGATAAAACGTCCCATATACATAGTAATGCTATGGCATCCACTGCATGGTGATAAATAAATTATGTATTAGCGCGTGCGTGTGCTCAGCGGTGGATGTCTTGTGTTCCAGAGGAAAAGCCCTTCCCGTGCAGTGACTGCTCGTACGGAGCGACGCAGAAGTCAAAGCTCAAGAGACACATCCTGAGCGTTCACCACGTGCCCTTCGATAGCGCGCTGGACTCCGACTGCCCCGAGAAGAGAAGGCGGCTGGCTGGGTGCCGAGACCACGGCTCAACTCTGGATTTGGAGCGCGCACGATGCTCACGGAGAACTCCCTGATGATTTATTTCATCCTGAGGCTGAGGTACCACGTGTGGGGCGATGAACTCAAGGTTTTGTGCAGCGGACATTTCCATGATGAAATTTCGTCACGTTCACTGCTGCGAGGTTACATCTATTGCCGTATATGTTTAGTCAATTGCTGTATTTTCTGGTATACAATATATTTAATAAATTGTCCTAATTTCATAACAAAGGTTTTTGGGTTAGATCGTGTAAGTATAAATGTGTCATAACCCTACACCACCTGACACAGCCAATTAGTAAGGAATTGTCACGTAAACAAAACTCCACTTAGTTACTACTTCAGCCCACCGGTGTTTTGGAGAGTAAATCCACAAGATGAGTACGACGTTTCACTGGTAATTACATCCAGCATCATCGGGCGATTTGCCAGAATAGTGAAGCCATCCACCTGCTTCCGGTCTTAAATAGAGAAAGGCGATGTCATCACTGAACCCATCAGGTGCAGAAATCAGAGGCGGGGAGGGGGATTATTGAAATTATATAATTGATTAGGAATCATTTAATTAGTATGTTTCCTCTATAAGTAATGATAAATGTGAGATGTCTTCTTCCTCCACGCGTTTGGTCCACTCACGTGGGGTCCGCCGTCCTTGCCACCTTCTCCACACCGCCCCGTCCCGCGCCATCTATCCCTCCGCTCCTCGGGCCACCACGTTCGACCGCATCACCACATCGCCCCACGTCTTCTTCTGCCTTCATCTCCTCATCTTACAATCACAATTACTTAATAATACGCTTCCAGGCTGCACTAAGCCTGTAGCTGTCAGAGAGGTTAAAATAATAACATTTTTCTCAGTTTCAATGGATTCTCGAATTAGTCTTGGCCAGTAATAATGAGTTTTACACAACACTTCATCGTTATCAAAATACATTAAGTGTCCTTGTTGGCAAACATGTTCTGCAACTTCCAACAGTTATGTTTGAGAGTGTTTAATATTTATTTGGTGTTCTTTTAGTCTTACGCTAATGTTACATCCCATCTGTACTATATAACATCTGCCACATAAGCCATTAATCCGATACACACCATCCGTTGACAACTTAGGCAATTCATCTTAAGCACAAGATACTATTTTTTGAATTTTGTGTACCGTGCCAAATCTTACTTAGATGTTTAGCTTTTTGCTTTTCTAAAACTCGAGCTAATTTCTCAATTACTCCCACGATATATGGTATTTTAATTGTTTAATAACCTGATTCAGCAGTATTGCTGTTCGATCTTGGTTTAGCATTCATTGCTGTTAATTTGAGCATTATTGTAGACATTCAATCGTAGCGTTTCTTTGACATGTTCAACCTCTCTCCCCAGACATTCACCATCTGACACTGTTTTAGCCAGATGTATGAGCATCTTGATGAGACAGGTTTTCTGTACGGGGTGATGATGCGAATCTGCATTCAGATAGGCATCAGTATGCGTTCCCTTTTGGTAAACGCTGTGTGTGTTATTTTACCATTTAGGCCTCGTCCGATAAATCATCTCTCCAAAGAAAATAAGTATTTAGAGGCCACACGGGACCGGGGGGGGGGGGGGGGGGAGTTTATCGTTGTGTCTGTTGCTGCGAGCAGATAGCGTGCAATGGAGAGCTTGCTCAGAGCGGAGCTGGGCACGGACTCGGCGAGGACGCTGGGCGCTTCGGCCGGTGGAGGCTGCATCAGCACCGGGCAGAGCTACGAGACGGGGCGCGGACACGTCCTCACCAAGATCAACGCCAAGAGCGGGGCACCCTCCTCTACGCCTCCTCTACGCCTCCTCACCACCTCACCTCCTCTACCCTTCTCCTCGCCTCCTCTACGCCTCCTCACCACGCCACCTCACCACGCCACCTCACCTCCTCACCACGCCACCTCACCTCCTCACTTCCTCACCACACCACCTCACCTCCTCACCACGCCACCTCACCTCCTCACCACGCCACCTCACCTCCTCACCACGCCACCTCACCTCCTCACCACGCCACCTCACCTCCTCACCACGCCACCTCAACACCTCACCTCCTCTACCCTCCTCTTCGCCTCCTCTACACCACCCCGCATCCTTGCCTCAACCTTCATTCATTTAGCCCTGTCATTAATGTATCACTTTTTTTTTGCTGCGACTACTAGCTAATTTGTCAGTTACTCCCACGATATATGGTATTTTAATTGTTTAATAACCTGATTCAGCAGTATTGCTGTTTGATCTTGGTTTAGCATTCACTGCTCTGTTAATTTGAGCATTATTGTAGACATTCAATCGTAGCGTTTCTTTGACATGTTTAATCTCTCTCCTCAGACTTTGACCATCTGACACTGTTTTAGCCAGATGTATGAGCATCTTGTTGAGAAAGGATTTCTGTGCGGGGTGATGATGCCAATCTGCATTCAGATAGGCATCAGTATGTGTTCCCTTTCGGTAAACGCTGTGTGTGTTACTTTACCATTTAGGCCTCGTCCGAGCAAAATATCCAGGAAAGGGAGTGTGTTATTCACCTCCATTTCCATGGTGAAATGAATGGCCGGTTTTTGTGACTTGAGATGATTTAGACATTCATTAAGTGTATCCTTACCATGTCGCCAGACAACCAAAGTGTCATCTACATATCTACACCAAAAAGTGGGTTTTAATGTACTTGAAGCAAGTGCTCTTGCAACCCGTGGGTTGAGGACCCCTGTGTTAGAGGCCACACAGGACGGGGGGGGGGGAGTTTATTGTTGTGTTTGTCGCTGCGAGCAGACAGCTCACAATGGAGAGCTTGCTCAGAGCGGAGCTGGGCACGGACTTGGCGAGGCCGCTGGGCGCTGCGGCCGGTGGAGGCTGCATCAGCACCGAGCAGAGCTACGAGACGGGGCGCGGACACGTGTTCACCAAGATCAACGCCAAGAGCGGGGCACCCTCCTCTACGCCTCCTCACCACCTCACCTCCTCTACCCTCCTCTTCGCCTCCTCTACACCACCTTGCATCCTCGCCTCAACCTTCATTCAGTCAGCCCTGCATCACTTTTTTTCGCTGCGACTACTAGCACCACCATGGTGAATGTTGCAGTGAACTTCCCCTCGTTGATTCCCCCCTCCACCCACCTTAAAGGACTCGGTCTACCAGACACTTTGACCGCTTCGTCTCATCCACTCCGCGTTCAACCACCGCGCCTCACTGCAGTTCACAACAACACACTCAACTAAACAACTCGGTCACCCACTCATCCAGTCACTAACTCAATCACCCTATCACACATTCATTCAGTCACTAACTCATCCAGTCACTAACTCAATCACCCTATCACACACTTATCTCGTCACTAATTCAATCACCCTATCACCCACTCATCCAGTTAACCACTCATCCAGTCACCCACTCATTCAGTCACCCACTCATCCAGTCACCCACTCATCCAGTCACCCACTCAATCACCCTATCACCCACTCATCAAATCAGCTACGCATCCAGTCACCCACTCATCCAGTCATCCACGCAATCACCCTATAACCCACTCATCCACTCATCCAGTCACCCACTCAATCACTCTATCACATACTCATCTAGTCACTAATTAAATCACCCTATCACCCACTCATCCAGTCACCCACTCATCTAGTCACCCACTCATTTAGTCACCCACTCAATCACTCACTCATCTAATCACCCACGCATTCAGTCACCCACGCATCCAGTCACCCACTCATCCGGTCACTGACTCAATCACCCTATCACACACTCCTCCACTCGTTTACTCAAACACTCACCCATTTACTCACCCACCCGCTCACCACCATGCAGGTCACCTCACTCTTCTTTTCAGCTTCATCAGTTTGCACTGCTCCACTCTGGAATGCACACCCGGTCTTCCTGTTTTCCCAAACTCTTGCAACAATAAAGTTGATCAATTTAAGGAACGCGTTTCTTTGATCTTAATTATCTAATTACTCATTGGACAGTTATGTATTATTATTTTTTATTGTTACTGGCCGTTTGGCGTTTTGTATTGTGTGGGGTTTGCATCGCTGTCAACCCCTCATCAGTGCCTACCTTATTACAGAACAATTCAGACCTTGTTGGTCACCCCTTGCCCCTTATAAGTCCCATGACAAGGGAGAAACACAAATAAACTTAACAAAAATGTTGCCCGTATTGAAACAGCCGTGTGCCGTATGGACCTGACAACTCACTTTCCCCCAACAGAATACGGGTAAACCGTGTGGGTTGGCGGCTATGGGTTTTGTTGTGTTTGCGAGTCCAAGTTATAGGACTGCACCCTGGGTTGTGCGTGGTTCTCATTGGTGGGAGATTCCCTTCGCTGTGTTGCACGCCAGTGGCTGGTGGCTGCGTGGGGCCAGTGACGTGTGAGCCGGTCCCAATGTGCACCGGCAAACATTTACCGCCAGGTGGCCCCAGTGTTTATTGCCCGTCTCCACGTGGATACCTGAAGCCCATGTCAATCCACTGCTGGATGACTCCCGCAATGAAGATGCAATCAGTACATCCACTTTGCTTTTGCACTCCACCTGTTCCATTGGCGGCCGAATGCGAATCTAAATGTGCATAGAAATCAAACCAATTGACCTACGACCTTTGCCCCATCAACTTTGTAGAATTTTAGATGTGCATTACAGTACTTTAGCCGGGTGGTTGTGGTGGCTATGTATGCCTGTAATCCACGACTGCGTGGAGGTGAGGGTTGGTGGATCACAATAATGTTGCGACAACTCCCACCCCTTGGTCGTCAAGGAGGTAGAGAAGGCGGTGTGGAATAATGTGGACTCCGCCTGTTCCATCTGTAGATTTGTGATAGAGCATTTGCTTGGATTTCTCCAGGTGCTCCGATTTACTCCCACATGTAAACACTCATTAATCTTGATTTGAAGCTTTCGTGACTGCAGGAATCCTTACTCTTTGGTTCTTTCGGTAAAGTCACGTAGGTAGAAAAAATAATAATGGATCACGACGTTTCGATCGCCACACAAGCAATCTCACTGAGTCTCAAGACTCTTGTTCAGGAGGGCCTGCCAACTTTTCGCAGGAGTAATTTGGATGTTTGGCTAGTACCAGTTACATTGTATGTTGTTGTTTTCCCATGGGAGTAAACCCATACAGAGAAAGGGACCAGAATGAGGAAAGCGAAGCCAGGCAGTCCTTCAGAAGATGTCATGCACGGGCGTGACCACTGCACCACCCTGCCGCCCAAACAAATGTAATTTAAATAATGTACAATACTGGCAAATAAACCCTATTAGTATCAACTGAATTTCTGGACAATGTGGCACGTGTATAGCTGCATCGGTGTTTCTAAAAGTTGTGTTCACATTGCCTGAAATTAATAATATTATAAAGTACAGGTTTCCCACCTCTGGTTTCGTTTTACTTACTGGTTGTCCTCATTATGTGTGTCACAGGTAATATGGCAAGGAACATATTACGCAGCACGAGTTGTAGGATTAGGGCAATTATGGTGACACACGTGACCCCCTCTACACAAGAAACAGCTGAGAGTCAATGCTGTGGTGTTGTGCGATTGGTGCAAGCGACCCATCATTGTGTTTTGATGTTGAGCTGTTAAAATTGCACTGTTGTGGGGTGAGGTCAAGGCCGATGACTTCTTCCAGCGGTGTCAAGATCAGCATTTTGAAGAGGCTCGCGGAGGATGATACTGGGCACTGGGGTGCAGTCTCCCTCCATGAACAACAGAGGGCAGAGGAGCGACGGTCACAACAATTATTGGCGGAGCACTGTGTGATTGGTGTGGTGAATGTAGTGGTTGGTGTGGTGAATGTAGTGGTTGGTGTGGTGAATGTAGTGGTTGGTGTGGTGAATGTAGTGGTTGGTGTGGTGAATGTAGTGGTTGGTGTGGTGAATGTAGTGGTTGGTGTGGTGAATATAGTGGTTGGTGTGGTGAATGTAGTGGTTGGTGTGGTGACTGTGTGGTTGGTGTGGTGAATGTAGTGGTTGGTGTGGTGAATGTAGTGGTTGGTGTGGTGAATGTAGTGGTTGGTGTGGTGAATGTAGTGGGTGGTGTGGTGACTGTGTGGTTGTTGTGGTGAATGTAGTGGGTGGTGTGGTGAATGTAGTGGTTGGTGTGGTGAATGTAGTGGTTGGTTTGGTGAATGTAGTGGGTGGTGTGGTGAATGTAGTGGGTGAGATGAGTGTAGTAGGTGTGATGAGTGCCATTTGTGCGGTTAGTGGAGTTGGTGTTTGGTGAGTG
This sequence comes from Petromyzon marinus, assembly GCF_048934315.1. Classification (NCBI taxonomy): domain Eukaryota; kingdom Metazoa; phylum Chordata; class Hyperoartia; order Petromyzontiformes; family Petromyzontidae; genus Petromyzon; species Petromyzon marinus. The sequence goes on from NW_027423168.1 coordinate 782,007, forward strand.
AGGTGAGTGTGGTGTGATTGGTGAGGTGTAATTGGTGAAGTTAGGTTTGTGAGGTGTAATTGGGGTGGTGAGGTGGGTGAGGTGTAATTGGTGAGGTAAAGTTGGTGAGTGTATCAGTGAGCACCTGGAGGATTCTCCTCCACGGTCGCCTTTGTCTCCCCCAGTAGCGATGTTCACTCCACACCGCACCAGGAACTCATCTGAGGCTGAGTCGACCTCACACTCTCTCACTGTCTCACAACAACAACAACAACCGCCATTCGCCACTAAGTGGCGGTGACGTCACCACGACGCTTGTGCCAGGCCATGTGCACCTTGAGGCCACGTGAAGTGTCGAACGCCCGCTGGCAGGAGGTCACGGGGCAGACCCAGGTGGTGCCACGGGTCGACTGACTGAGATGACTGAGATGACTGGCTGATGCACCACCTGTGCCCCCTGCTCACACTCACGCACGCGCACTCACTCACAAGCGCGAGTTCGCGTTTTAAGGCGATATAAAATAATTTATATTTCATGCCAGTTGGTTCTGAAGGGCGGCTGTTTGTAATTTGGGCGTTCGTAAGTCGAGGACTGTCTGTAAATAAAGATTCCGATTGTGGGGCTTTCACCGTGGGATGAGCTTGGCCCGATCCGCGGGGGCGTGGCTTGCACGACAGTGGGCGGGGCATAGCCGCGACGGGCGTGGCTTATCCAGGAAGTGGAGACCGCGATCGCCGGACTGCAAGCCAGACAGAAGCGCGCTCCTTTTAAAGTTAACAACAACATTGTTAAATGTAAGTAGCGCCTCTCTACTTTATTATTGTTTTATTTGTTTAATACATTACTTGTGGTGCCGTGAGTCGAGTGAAATGAGTCAATAACCTTGCTAGACATGGCTAAGCTTTTATTAAGGGGCGCCGCGGTGTCGAGATGTTAACTACCTCGCTAGGCCTACAGCAGCGTGGAGGTTCCATCGAGACCCTGACGCCTGCTCTGTATTTGTTTATTTTTTTCCCCTGTGGTCGCATAGATTCTTCTCCTGGTCCTTCGGTTTTCCCCTCCACATTTAGAAACGTGAGTTTAGAGTACTTGACTGCTATAAATGTCCACATGATAAGCCACTTTCGTTGAGCTATCATTTGTGTCCAGGTCGCTTCTGATAAGAGTTATATAGCTCAGTGGGCCTTACCTGGTTAAATAGAAATAGTTTATAGTTTAGTTTATAGTTCATAAGAACTCGTGACAAGGGTCAGTGTCTACTTCAAATATTGTTCAGGCTCTGGAGACCTCCAAAGTTATTCGTGATGTTATACATTTGGTTCGTTTTGAGCATAATCGCGACCTTATATAATTATGACGTGATACACACGCTGAATATACGCACACAAACATCGTGTACACGTGTGTCGTGCCCTCTATTGTCCACATAGACGGCTTGTGCTGACGAGAGAACGATCTTAACGTACAATGTCGTGACATGTATCAGCCCTTTGTCGATCCAGCGTTTTGATAGAGGCCTCCCCCACACCATGCCGTTCGTGGGAGTTGTTTAACCATACTTCACCATGCCGGTCAATGCGGGTTTGGTGAAGTGAGGAGGCCCAGAAACTTGTATATGCAGATACGAGTTTGCCTGTGCTTGCATCTGCAGAATTACATTCTCACACATCTTCAAGTGTAGTTTGATACTTCTAAAAATGCATTTATTCTTGAGGATTCCATAAAGTACTGTGGTAAAAAGAAAACAACTTGATTTGAATAAATTTCGATTTAAAGCTTTCGTGACTGCAGAGATTCATCTTCTTGGTTCTTTCGGTAAAGTCACGTAGAAGGGAAATAATAAAATAAAACATAATAAAATAAAATTCTCACGACGTTTCGGCCACAACACAAGCAGCCGTCCTCAGGTGAATTAACAGAACTTCGGAAAGACAGCGCTCCAATGAACACTGCTAAGCTTGGCAGCGTATTTTAAGCTGAGTGGGAGGAGCAGAGCGCCTTGCCAAAAGAGTTTACATATCAACAGAATAATTTAGCATTGTAGGTGTGTTAATGTGATAGATTAGCAGGATGTTAAAGTCAGAAATTAGCATGTAACTGGAAGATTAGCATGATGTTAATGTGAGGAATTCGCATGTAACTGGTCACGGAAGTAGCTATGTTAAAGTCAGAGTTTACATATCAACAGAGGCATTTAGTATATTGACGCTAAAGAACTGCAACTACCCAACTATCATACAATAAACCGATGTGAAAGAACTAAATATAAACTACATCAATATAATCAATTTACTCAATATATTCTCCACTAAGCTGAGCTACTAACAATAAGTTATTATACATTACACTTCTATGTCGCAAAAAATATTATAATATGCCTCCAAATAATATTTTTTATTATAAACTGGCATAGACAGACCAAAACATTGAATTATACACTGAGTTACTATACACTACCCTATACGTTAGATTATAATAATATTAGACTTGTAATATTACACTATGTATTATTTTACCAACCCTACTGTATACCACACTGCTGTAGATTCACTATACAATTACGATACTATATATCACCAAATAAATTATATTAAACATTACACTGAGTACTTTGTTGAACAGGGAATGCTTTGAGCTTGTGGGTTGAATCCATCTGTGTGGAGTTGTGTTATTTCCCAATATGCAAGGTGGGGTCTCTCTGGGTTCCACTCACACAAACATCTCAATGCAATGGGACCTTTCTGAAAATGCAGTACTTAGACTCAATGAAGCTTTCCTGGGTAACTAGTTAACATTGTAATTTTAGCATGAGAGATAATGACGTCCACTTATAAGTGCCATTAATAGTACTATACTGTACTTTTAATGAAGACTATTTTACGTAGTTTTTTGTAAAAAAGTGTCCATTCTCAAAACTTTTTGACGGGCCCTCGTACAGAAATTATATTACAATCTTATATGGAGATTGCGAGTCAGAGTGTTGTGAATAGTGGAGTGAACGTGTGGTGCCATCATTATATTGTTAGTGCGTATATACAGAAAGGCCTATTGGGTGGGTAACATTAGGAAATTGGAGGTAGTTAGTCATGTTGTTTAGAAACAAAATATTACTTGGGTGGATAAGAGGGTAAAATCGTACATGATAGGAACTGCAATATTGTGGAGTTCTGGTATAATTAGTTGCAGTATATATGAATCTTATGTCACCTTAAGTATGCCTTTGTGAGTACACTCGTGACACGGGTGTCATGCGCGTGACCTTTGTCTTTTGTTTCAGATGTGTGAGAGCAATTCGGCGGCGAGTCATGGTGGTGCTGGGAGAATTGCCTTTACCAGCGATGGCACTTCACCAGCACCCGTCTCAACCCTACCTCAATCCGGTAGAGTTACGAGAGCTAAAAAACTAATCTCTTGTGACGTCTGTGGGAAAAAATTCCAGCTGGCATGGTGCCTAGAAGCCCACGTAAGAACGCATAAGGAGACCCGTGAGCAATGGTGCGGCATATGTGGACAAAGGTTTGATCAACCAGGAAAATTCAAAAGGCATTTGAAGAGCCACGAAAAGGATTATATGATCAAGGGTGCACCAGGCTTGGTGAATAACAGCAGTTTTGCCAATGCGGTGTTGAATCCACCGTCGCCCTATGAGATGTGCTCAGTCTGCGGATTTTTAAGTCCTATTGAAATCCTGAAAACTCATGAAAGTCTTCACGCACAGTTCTTGTACAGACCGAAGCCTGAACATGATTACACTTCGACAAAAGATAGCGGCGTTAAGATAAATGACATGAAATCCAATTTTCTTGAATGCTTTGGCCTAGTTCCACATCAACAAACTGCTTCACCAGTCAGTGAGAATAAACCATACGCTGCTCTCGATCCTATTACGAGCATGAAAGTGTTGATGGCCTTGCAGCAGAAGAAGAAGGAAAAGCGAAGTAGACCTAAGTCCATTAAAAGAAAAAAGACCACCACCAGCGTCACCAATTGCAGCAGTAGCAACAGCCAGAATTCGGACATCAAGAGGATGGACTGCACGGAAGCAGGAGGCTGCGTGGAGCAGAGCATCCCCAAGGTGGATGAACCCAACCTGGCACCTTTAGGTACGTCCTAGTAATGCACACACTACATTTCATTTGGATGTAATTCATAATTTCACAAATTAGTTAATGTACGCATATGTTGACCATATCTGTATGCCTGCGCTGAGGAGTCTAGAGATCTGATGTGGTGCTGCTCGGATGTTGGGTTAAACCGTGAAACTCTGGGTTTCAGTCACCGAGCCATTAAACTGGCTTCTCATTGATGGTCTTATCCAGTTACCAAACTTCTTCCAGCAAACACTTCTGATGTCGCGTGATGTATAGGAAATTGCAATCACCTCCTAGTGGATAAAAAACGGTCACGAAGGGATGTCATGAGTAGTGCAATGATATCTCCTTCCACGAGCTGTTCTCTTACATGAGGTGGTTCACTGCTGTGTGAGAGTTGCACAGGGATACTTCATCTCATGACATGGAGCCAATATCACCATTGGAAGGAAACTGAGCAAAATACATTGCTTGACAAATTCCAAAAAGTATCTATTTCTTAACCGGGGTAAATTTTACTTAAACAAGTGGGTAAATTTAGGGAACATTTTTGAATGTATAGACCGAGTCATTTCCACAATGGGAATTTCCTCTTCATTGTACTAACACCTAACTTCCATGTGTATTTACTCGTTCTATTGCAGGTAATTATTGTGTAATTAATGAGCTGTAATAGAATAATCTGGCTCAACCACCTCAATGTTAATTATAGTTGTTGCTCTGCATCAACATCAACCACACGAAGAAGTGCAAAATGTTGGGGCTTCAAAATAAGCCCCAAAAATGTATTATGATATTTTTCAGGAAATCAGTATCTTGCTTTTCTACTATTTGTACGTATGTTGAACTTCTTTCGTACCATACGTAGCCAACCGTGCTAATCGGAGGTATTTGTTGCTGGCCATTTGGCATTTTGGGCCTTTGGGCCTGTGGTCAGCAACCGTGATTGATAAAACGTCCCATATACATAGTAATGCTATGGCATCCACTGCATGGTGATAAATAAATTATGTATTAGCGAGTGCGTGTGCTCAACGGTGGATGTCTTGTGTTCCAGAGGAAAAGCCCTTCCCGTGCAGTGACTGCTCGTACGGAGCGACGCAGAAGTCGAAGCTCAAGAGACACGTCCTGAGCGTTCACCACGTGCCCTTCGATAGCGCGCTGGACTCTGACTGCCCCAAGAAGAGAAGGCGGCTGGCTGGGTGCCGAGACCACGGCTCAACTCTGGATTTGGAGCGCGCACGATGCTCACGGAGAACTCCCTGATGATTTATTTCATCCTGAGGCTGAGGTACCACGTGTGGGGCGATGAATGCAAGGTTTTGTGCAGCGGACATTTCCATGATGAAATTTCGTTACGTTCACTGCTGCGAGGTTACATCTATTGCCGTATATTTTTAGTCAATTGCTGTATTTTCTGGTATACAATATATTTAATAAATTGTCCTAATTTCATAACAAAGGTTTTTGGGTTAGATCGTGTAAATATAAATGTGTCATAACCCTACACTACCTGACACAGCCAATTAGTAAGGAATTTGTCACGTAAACAAAACTCCACTTAGTTACTACTTCAGCCCACCGGTGTTTTGGAGAGTAAATCCACAAGATGAGTACGACGTTTCACTGGTAATTACATCCAGCATCATCGGGCGATTTGCCAGAATAGTGAAGCCATCCCCCTGCTTCCGGTCTTAAATAGAGAAAGGCGATGTCATCACTGAACCCATCAGGTGCAGAAATCAGTGGCGGGGAGGGGGATTATTGAAATTATATAATTGATTAGTAATCATTTAATTAGTATGTTTCCTCTATAAGTAATGATAAATGAGAGATGTCTTCTTCCTCCACACGTTTGTTCCACTCACGTGGGGTCCACCGTCCTTGCCACCTTCTCCACACCGCCCCGTCCCGCGCCATCTCTCCCTCCGCTCCTCGGGCCACCACGTTCGACCGCATCACCACATCGCCTAACGTCTTCTTCTTCTGCCTTCATCTCCTCATCTTACAATCACAATAACTTAATAATACGCTTCCAGGCCGCACTAAGCCTGTAGCTGTCAGAGAGGTTAAAATAATACAAATTTTCTCAGTTTCAATGGATTCTCGAATTAGTCTTGGCCAGTAATAGTGAGTTTTACACAACACTTCATCATTATCAAAATACATTAGGTGTCCTTGTTGGCAAACATGTTCTGCAACTTCCAACAGTTATGTTTGAGAGTGTTTAATATTTATTTGGTGTTCTTTTAGTCTTACGCTAATGTTACGTCTCATCTGTCCAATATAACATCTGCCACATAAGCCATTAATCCGATACACACCATCCGTTGACAACTTAGGCAATTCATCTTAAGTACACGATACTATATTTTGAATTTTGTGTACCATGCCAAATCTTACTTAGATGTTTAGCTTTTTGCTTTTCCAAAACTCGAGCTAATTTCTCAATTACTCCCACGATATATGGTATTTTAATTGTTTAATAACCTGATTCAGCAGTATTGCTGTTCGATCTTGGTTTAGCATTCATTGCTGTTAATTTGAGCATTATTGTAGACATTCAATCGTAGCGTTTCTTTGACATGTTCAATCTCTCTCCCCAGACATTCACCATCTGACACTGTTTTAGCCAGATGTATGAGCATCTTGATGAGAGAGGTTTTCTGTACGGGGTGATGATGCGAATCTGCATTCAGATAGGCATCAGTATGCGTTCCCTTTTGGTAAACGCTGTGTGTTATTTTACCATTTAGGCCTCGTCCAATAAATCACCTCTCCTAAGGAAATAAGTATTTAGAGGCCACACGGGACCGGGGGGGGGGGGGAGTTTATCGTTGTGTCTGTTGCTGCGAGCAGATAGCGCGCAATGGAGAGCTTGCTCAGAGCGGAGCTGGGCACGGACTCGGCGAGGACGCTGGGCGCTTCGGCCGGTGGAGGCTGCATCAGCACCGGGCAGAGCTACGAGACGGGGCGCGGACACGTGTTCACCAAGATCAACGCCAAGAGCGGGGCACCCTCCTCTACGCCTCCTCTACGCCTCCTCACCACCTCCTCTACCCTTCTCCTCGCCTCCTCTACGCCTCCTCACCACGCCACCTCACCACGCCACCTCACCTCCTCACCACGCCACCTCACCTCCTCACCACGCCACCTCACCTCCTCACCACGCCACCTCACCTCCTCACCACGCCACCTCAACACCTCACCACCTCACCTCCTCTACCCTCCTCTTCGCCTCCTCTACACCACCCTGCATCCTTGCCTCAACCTTCATTCATTCAGCCCTGTCATTAATGTATCACTTTTTTTTTAGCTGCGACTACTAGCTAATTTGTCAGTTTCTCCCACGATATATGGTATTTTAATTGTTTAATAACCTGATTCCGCAGTATTGCTGTTTGATCTTGGTTTAGCATTCACTGCTCTGTTAATTTGAGCATTTTTGTAGACATTCAATCATAACGTTTCTTTGACATGTTTAATCTCTCTCCTCAGACTTTGACCATCTGACACTGTTTTAGCCAGATGTATGAGCATCTTGTTGAGAAAGGATTTCTGTGCGGGGTGATGATGCCAATCTGCATTCAGATAGGCATCAGTATGTGTTCCCTTTCGGTAAACGCTGTGTGTGTTACTTTACCATTTAGGCCTCGTCCGAGCAAAATATCCAGGAAAGGGAGTGTGTTATTCACCTCCATTTCCATGGTGAACTGGATGGCCGGTTTTTGTGAATTGAGATGATTTAGACATTCATTCATTAAGTGTATCCTTACCATGTCGCCAGACAACCAAAGTGTCATCTACATATCTACACAAAAAAGTGGGTTTATATGTACTTGAAGCAAGTGCTCTTGCAACCCGGGGGTTGAGGACCCCTGTGTTAGAGGCCACACGGGACGGGGGGGGAGGGGGAGTTTAACGTTGTGTTTGTCGCTGCGAGCAGACAGCGTGCAATGGAGAGCTTGCTCAGAGCGGAGCTGGGCACGGACTCGGCGAGGCCGCTGGGCGCTGCGGCCGGTGGAGGCTGCATCAGCACCGGGCAGAGCTACGAGACGGGGCGCGGACAGGTGTTCACCAAGATCAACGCCAAGAGCGGGGCACCCTCCTCTACGCCTCCTCACCACCTCACCTCCTCTACCCTCCTCTTCGCCTCCTCTACACCACCTTGCATCCTCGCCTCAACCTTCATTCAGTCAGCCCTGTATCACTTTTTTTCGCTGCGACTACTAGCACCACCATGGTGAATGTTGCAGTGAACTTCCCCTCGTTGATTCCCCCCTCCACCCACGTTAAGGGACTCGGTCTACCAGACACTTTGACCGCTTCGTCTCATCCACTCCGCGTTCAACCACCGCGCCTCACTGCAGTTCACAAGAACGCACTCAACTAAACAACTCGGTCACCCACTCATCCAGTCACTAACTCAATCACCCTATCACACACTCATCCAGTCACCCACGCATCCAGTCGCCCACGCAATCACCCTATCATCCAGTCACCCACTCACTCAATCACCCTATCACACACTCATCTCGTCACTAATTCAATCACACACTCAGCTAGTCACTCAGTACATCATCCTATCACTCACTCATCCAATCACCCACTCATTCAGTCACCCATTCATCCAGTCACCCATTCATCCAGTCACCCACTCATCCAGTCACCCACTCATCCAGTCACCCATTCAATCACGCACTCATCCACTCACCCACTCATTCAGTCACCCACTCATCCAGTCAACCACACAATCATCCTATCACCTACGCATCCTGTCACCCACTCATCCAGTCACCCACTCATCCAGTCACCCACTCATCCAGTCACCCACTCATCCAGTCACTCACGCATCTGGTCACTGACTCAATCACCCTATCACACACTCCTCAACTCTTTTACTCAAACACTCACCCATTTACTCACCCACCTGCTCACCACTATGCAGGTCACCTCACTCTTCTTTTCAGCTTTATCAGTTTGCACTGCTCCACTCTGGAATCCACACCCGGTCTTCCTGTTTTCCCAAACTCTTGCAACAATAAACTTGATCAATTTAAGGAACGCGTTTATTTGATCTTAATTATCTAATTACTCATTGGACAGTTATGTATTATTATTTTTTATTGTTGCTGGCCGCTTGGCGTTTTGTATTGTGTGGGGTTTACATCGCTGTCAACCCCTCATCAGTGCCTACCTTATTACAGAACAATTCAGACCTTGTTGGTCACCCCGTGCCCCTTATAAGTCCCATGACAAGGGAGAAACACAAATAAACTTAACAAAAATGTTGCCCGTATTGAAACGGCCGTCTGCCGTATGGACCTGACAACTCACTTTCCCCCAACAGAATACGGGTAAACCGTGTGGGTTGGCGGCTATGGGTTTTGTTGTGTTTGCAAGTCCAAGTTATAGGACTGCACCCTGGGTTGTGCGTGGTTCTCATTGGTGGGAGATTCCCTTCGCTGTGTTGCACGCCAGTGGCTGGGGGCTGCCTGGGGCCAGTGACGTGTGAGCCGGTCCCAATGTGCACCGGCAAACATTTACCGCCAGGTGGCCCCAGTGTTCATTGCCCGTCCACACGTGGATACCTGAAGCCCATGTCAATCCACTGCTGGATGACTCCCGCAATGAAGATACAATCAGTACATCCACTTTGCTTTTGGACACCACCTGTTCCATTGGCGGCCGAATGCGAATCTAAATGTGCATACGTTAGAGACTGGTTAATGCGCATAGAAATCAAACCAATTGACCTACGACCTTTACCCCATCAACTTTTGTAGAATTTTAGATGTGCATTACAGCTACTTTAGCCGGATGGTTGTGGTGGCTATGTATGCCTGTAATCCACGACTACGTGGAGGTGAGGGTTAGTGGATCACAAAAATGTTGCGACAACTCCCACCCCTTGGTCGTCAAGGAGGTAGAGAAGGCGGTGTCGAATAATGTGGACTCCGCCTGTTCCATGTGTAGATTTGTGATAGAGCGTTGGCCCCTCATTTGCTTGGATTTCTCCAGATGCTCCGATTTCCTCCCACATGTAAACACTCATTAATCTTGATTTGAAGCTGTCGTGACTGCAGGAATCTATACTCTTTGGTTCTTTCGGTAAAGTCACGTAAGTAGAAAAAACTAATAAAAATAATCATCGATTGCTTGTGTGGCGATCGAAACGTCGTGATCCATTATTATTTGTTCTACCTACGCGACTTTACCTAAACAACCAAAGAGTACAAACTCTCATTAATTGTCCGATAACATCTTTATATAAAGAGGACAACAGAGCATGGGCAGGAGTGGTGGGGGGGGGGTGTTGCCAGCTGCTCACCATTTGACTGCTGCTGTCCCTCGTCTGTAGTTCCTCGTGCCAAAGTGAAGGAATACTGTGTGCCAGTTACAATTATCACTTGAACGTAACGTGATGTTTCAATGAAAACAGCCACAGATTTAATCCTGAAAATCTTTATTTTTCACATGCAGTGAAACAATGTTGTTAGTAGGCTTGTTTCCCTGGGAAAGCCTCACTGAGTCTCAAGACTCTTTTTCAGGAGGGGCCTGCCAACTTTTCGCAGGAGTAATTTGGATGTTTGGCTAGTACCAGTTACATTGTATGTTGTTGTTGTTTTGCCATGGGAGTAAACCCATGCAGAGAAAGGGACCAGAATGAGGAAAGCGAAGCCAGGCAGTCCTTCAGAAGATGTCATGCACGGGCGTGACCACTGCACCACCCTGCCGCCCAAACAAAAGTAATTTAAATAATGTACAATACTGGCAAATAAACCCTATTAGTATCAACTGAATTTCTGGCCAATATGGCACGTGTATAGCTGCATCGGTGTTTCTAAAAGTCGTGTTCACATTGCCTGAAATTAATAATATAAAGAACAGATTTCCCACCTCTGGTTTCATTTGGATTACCGGTTGTCCTCATTATGTGTGTCACAGGTAATATGGAAAGGAAAATATTACGCAGCACGAGTTGTAGGATTAGGGCAATTATGGTGACACACGTGACCCCCTCTACACAAGAAACAGCTAAGATTCATATTCTTGGTTCTTTCGGGAAAGTCACGTCGAAGGGAAACAATAAAATAATACAAATATAAAACAATAAAATTCTCACGACCTTTTGACTGCAACACAAGCAATCATCATCAGGTGTGAAAACCACAACAAGAAAATTTGAAAGAACCAAGAATATGAATCTCTGCAGTCACTAAAGCTTTAAATCAAAATGTAACAGCTGAGAGTCAATGCTGTGGTGTTGTGCGATTGGTGCAAGCGACCCATCATTGTGTTTTGATGTTGAGCTGTTAAAATTGCACTGTTGTGAGGTGAGGTCAAGGCCGATGACTGCTTCCAGCGGTGTCAAGATCAGCATTTTGAAGAGGCTCGCGGAGGATGATACTGGGCACTGGGGTGCAGTCTCCCTCCATGAACAACAGAGGGCAGAGGAGCGACGCTCACAACAATTATTGGCGGAGCACCGGGTGTATAAAACACAAAGTTGGAAGAAAGTTCATCTCGGGGAGTTAACCCACAACACCTGGGTCTGTCCCGCGTGTTCACACGATAACGCGTTTTCACTACAACGCGTTTTCTCCGTCACAACGCGCTTTCTGAGCGGACTACTTTCTTGAGCTGCGCGGTTGAGCGAGATGAGACGGTAACGCGGCGGCGGCGTCCCCTCAAGTTATTTGGACCCCCATCTTACCGTGCGTGGACATTATTATTTACGGGAGGAAAATAGTTTCCGCTTAACGCGGCACTTTTCAGGAACGCATCTACCGCGTTAAACGAGGACTCGCCGCGTACAGGTGCCGCGCACGCTGTATCGACCCTGGAGAAATCCGAAGCGCTATGAAGCTCTTGTTCACAGACGTCCAGTAAGGGGCGGGTGGTGTTGGTGGTGTGGGCGTCACCACGTGACACACAGCTTGTCCGTGGAGTCGATCGTGAGGGTGCCGACGTCGCCTAGGCAACGCCGCCCCCCCTCTGGCTCTGCTGCTGCTGCTGCCTCGCTCTGTGCACGCGAGGCGCCAATCCGTGACGCGGGCACTGTAAGCGTTGCGTCACCGTTCACCGTGGGGGGGCGGGGCCTCAGCTACGTCACGTCGTGTACAGTGGCACATTAATATTGACACTTTTACTCGTGTTTATGTGCCTCGTTATTAAAGGTGAGTTTAATAATAATCATGCTGCTGCTACACAATGTGTGCATTGATATATACGTACAATTTATGTGTTTAAACGCGATTGTAGTTTATGGGCCCTTGAGGGATTTTTCGCCTCGTGTGAGGTTTTTATGCGCAACCTTAATTATTGCGCTTTTGTTAATCGTTAACATTTGGTCAGGAATAATGCACTTAAGATAAATGTTCTGGCGACGATATTTTGCAAAACAGACGATGGCAAAATTTCGATTTAAAGCTTTCGTGACTGCAAGGATTCATCTTCTTTGGTTCTTTCGGTAAAGTCACGTAGAATGAGAATAAAATAATAAATTGATAAAATAACACAATATTCTCACGACGTTTCGGCCACAACACAAGCGGCCTTCATCAGGTGAAGGGGACGAGACTGTCTGATGAAGGCCACTTGTGTTGTGGCCGAAACGTCGTGAGAATATTATTATTTTATTTTATCAATTTATTATTTTATCTTATTCTACGTGACTTTACCGAAATAACCAAAGAAGATGGCAAAATTGTGTATATATTGTGCGATATGTGCCACTGAAACGGCAAGAAGTCAATAACAATGACTCGTGTTGAGTGTTTAATATGCAAGCAATGGGCCCACCACAGGTTCGTTAATGTTATAGTGGAAGCAGTGAAATTAATTAAAATCTTTTGCTCTGCCATTTGATTTTAAATTACGACTCTTCAATGAGCTTTGGTTGTAGTAAGCAATATTTGAATTTGTTTAAACGACCTGTATTCTCTTACAACATGTTTTATATTCCTAAGCATTAAATGCGTACTAAAGATTCAGACTAATTGTAAATCTAATGGGACCACTTTAATCGATGTCCGTTAATATATGTAGGCGTGGTAAGGTTTCGAGACGCACTCGGCGATGCGTGAAACGCAGTCCGTGTCCTTCCTCGTCCATTTGTCTTCATTCCAACGTCAACTTTGTTCTGCCGGTCTCTCTCATTAAGGCCACATGGCCACACTGTGTCTCTTAGTTCTTGCAAGCTAAGCTGGAGTCAGTCTCTCTCATTAAGGCCACATGGCCACACTGTGTCTCTTAGTTCTTGCAAGCTAAGCTGGAGTCAGTCTCTCTCATTATGGCCACACTGTGTCTCCTAGTTCTTGCAAGCTAAGCTGGAGTCAGTCTCTCTCATTAAGGCCACATGGCCACACTGTCTCTTAGTTCTTGCAAGCTAAGCTGGAGTAAGTCTCTCTCATTAAGGCCACATGGCCACACTGTCTCTTAGTTCTTGCAAGCTAAGCTGGAGTCAGTCCCTCTCATTAAGGCCACATGGCCACACTGTGTCTCCTAGTTCTTGCAAGCTAAGCTGGAGTCGGTCTCTCTCATTAAGGCCACATGGCCACACTGTGTCTCTTAGTTCTTGCAAGCTAAGCTGGAGTCAGTCTCTCTCATTAAGGCCACATGGCCACACTGTGTCTCTTAGTTCTTGCAAGCTAAGCTGGAGTCAGTCTCTCTCATTAAGGCCACATGGCCACACAGCGTCTCTTAATTCTTGCAAGCTAAGCTGGAGTCAGTCTCTCTCATTAAGGCCACATGGCCACACTGTGTCTCTTAGTTCTTGCAAGCTAAGCTGGAGTGAGTCTCATTAAGGCCACATGGCCACACTGTGTCTCCTAGTTCTTGCAAGCTAAGCTGGAGTCAGTCTCTCTCATTAAGGCCACATGGCCACACTATGTCTCTTAGTTCTTGCAAGCTAAGGTGGAGTCAGTCTCTCTCATTAAGGCCACATGGCCACACTATGTCTCTTAGTTCTTGCAAGCTAAGCTGGAGTGAGTCTCTCTCATTAAGGCCACATGGCCACACTGTCTCCTAGTTCTTGCAAGCTAAGCTGGAGTCAGTCTCTTTTCGACATATGTCCCACCAAATTCTGTAATAATAATGTTCCAGTTTCTCTATATGTTTTTAAATGTAGATTTAAATAAATCTACATTTAAAAATCCACAAATCTGGCTGCCTCCTGATGACGCTGGTTGTAATTACTGGCGAAACGTCGTACTCAGATTGTTAATGTTGTGGCTTTGCTCTCTAACACACAGCCGGTGTGCTGTACTAGTAACGAATTGGCATGTTCTGTTTAAGTGACAAACCTTACTAATTGGCTGTTTCGGGTGGTGGTGGGTTTTCTGACATTTTTATATTTACGTGATCTTACCTAAAAAAACCTGTATTATGTAAAAATACATTTATTTTCCTCCTTTCTTTTTGGACAGTTTCAAATCTCTAACGTCTTTCAAATTGTTCTGATGTACAGTGCTACATTTCAAATTACTGTCATGTTTGCAACGGGTTGTTTAAAATATATTTAAATGGTGTAGATTCATGTTTAAACTCGCTTCGAATCTGCATTCATCATTTTCTTCTTAAGCAGTCCTTAACCACAATTGGTGCATCGATGCATGACCCATTTGATTATTGTTTGTTGGTCTTAATTTATCAATTAAAATGTTGAGTGTGCCAAATCCTAAAGAGTGGCGTTTGAGTCGACCTTATTTATTTTATATTCACATCTGAAACGCCTGTGCACATGAATGTAACCCAGTTACACACTCTCCTACTTGTTCATCAACCCTCTTCGTGGTGTAGATTTGATGGCTTGTATAGCAACCATAAACAAACACAACAAGTCCGGGTGACTCATGATCCATGACTCACGATGCCAGTGGGCCAGGTTTCACTCTCAACTCTCTACCTGTGTGGCATGAATAAAACGCACCTGTAAATTTGACCTGAAAGGATTGCACAACAATTGCCCCGCCTTCATGCGATGTTTATCCTCCACTGTTTATCTGGCTTTGACCTGAATTATATAACAGTGCGGCTCTGCAACTGCTGTAGAGTCACATTGGTATAAACACATTTTACAATATGAACAGCGCATTGAAAACGCGTACTATTTTATGTATTGTTTAACAAGTGTGTTCACAAATCCACACTGAGAAACACGATGATTGGCAGAGGAGAGTAAATTATGTTTTCGATAGTGTATTTAAATAGAGCTACTGTAGGTAAGTAGTTTTCATTTTTAAAGGCATAGTTTAACAAGACAACACTTGCCACCATCCTTCAAACCCATTGGTGAAAAAGACCACAGTTTATGTTTACATTATAATATGTTTACATTATATAATATATAATATAATGTTTATATTATAATATAATGTTTACATTATATATAATATAATGTTTATATATAATATAATGTTTACATTATAATACAATGTTTACATTATATATAATATAATGTTTATGCAAGAGCCGGGGACTTATGGGACCCCGGGGTCCCACCATAAGGTTCATATGAATGGTTACCTAATAACTTTTGAAACACGGTAATCACTGTGAAGTGCAGTTTCCAATTCTTATTGTTGACTCAATCTCTCTGGCCTTTCTATGCAATATGAAGAAGGGTCATTGCCCGAAACGTCGCTTATCGGATGTTTTCCCTTTTTCAAGGCCCCAGTCCTACTGATGCATGAATTTGTTTGGTATTTGAAATGATACGAAGGCTCAGCAAGTGATTCCTTGCAGACATAAACAGAAGCGATACGCGCCACCCCAGCCACCCATGTCGCGAATCAATCGATTATCGCGATTGAGGGCTCGTGAATAAATTCTAGATTCAACGCCTTGTTTTAAAACGTGAACACAGCCGGCTCTAGTGACTGGAGTGGGTGGGTGTTGGACAATGTGAAACAATGACACGCAACGTATACAAATCTAAAACATAAATTCTTACGCACGCGATCCGGTGTGCATATCGCGATCTTCAGGATGAATGATCACGTCCGAATCAATGCGTCGTCGTTGCTCCCCTAGCATGCGCTCTGCGTAACCCGCTCGTGTTGTTGTTGTTGTTTGCGGCAGAGTTTAGGACCTTCGTGGCCAAGAGCCGCAGCTCCCGAGGCAAAGGAGTGATGGCACGCTTCAAGGTGCCGGACTTGCTGAAGCATCTCATGGAACGATACGGGGCTCCGGATATTCACGATCTGGGCATCCGTATCACCAGCATACCTCTGGGCATTTCCGTACGTGCCGTGCCTGCGTGTACGAGCGTGTGTGTGTGTGTGTACGTGTGTATGCATTGCGTCGCTTGTTGACTGCGAATTGTATTATTATTGGATGCCTCAAGTTATACTCTTTGGTTCTTTCGGTAAAGTCACGTAGGTATAAAATAATATAAATCACGACGTTTCGGGCGCGACACAAGCGTCCGTCATCAGGTGATAAAGCCTTGGTGTGCTGCTGAGGCAGACTGTTTTAAATAGTTTGAAATGTGTGTAGCCCATGGGTCATAAAGAAGTGGCCAGGGCTAGTGATGTTAACGTGAGAAATTAGCGTGTAACTGTAAGGTAGGAAAGCGGCCTCCTCCTCGATTTTACGTGACTTTACCGAAAGAACCAAAGAGTCTGGATTCCTGCAGTCACGAAAGCTTCAAATCAAGATTGCCTCAAGTATGTATTGTTGTTGCCCTTGAGGGGGTTTACTTTCTGAATTAAATGCGTTCTGGAATTGCTGACACACAACCACAACGTACGTGTCGCTGTGTTCACACCTGAGAGTGACACTGCATCAGCCTTTTACCAATATTCCCCCGCCCCTGCGTTTGCCTTACACGGCCACAATGCTGAGCTATCCTCAGTTGCTCAGGCACACAAGTTTCACACCTGTCTCCCTGTCAAGTGAATGTGGTGTATCCTTTTGTCATGCAGTCTGAGACAGACTTCCAACACGACTTCAGTTTTGTGGGTGCAGTGCTGCGACAAGAGCACTGAAATAACTGCTCGTGTAAGTACATCATGTTAATATATATCGTATTGAAGGCTGAGGCCTATTTTACTGTACCGCTCCTTACAGAAATCTTCTTTCCCGAGTGGTTGTGCATTTGTCGCTTGTTTCAGAGGTTCGCGATTTGATCCCAGGAGTCGCCCTAGTTAATATTGCGGGTGTATTATCCAAAACTGCATTTCTATATTCTTCACAAATAATGTAAAAAAAAAATCCCGTGTTGTTATTAATGAATGAGGAGGACATGTGTGCCGGCATCAGAATCAAAATTTGCAAATCTAAACAAGTACTCAGAAATGACTGGATTGGGTAAAACCACATGTATATATGTTGAACTGCTTTCGCACTGTACGTAGCCAACTGTACCAATCAGAGGTGTGGAGGACAACAAACTGAACACAAAAAGCAGTTCTAAAGAAATTGTTTTGGCCGCAGAAGCCCATCTGAAAGCGAGTGATGCGGTGACTGTCTTTGTTCGATGGCTTGCCAAAAGCCACTGCTGCTAGGATGATCCACCAATCCCATCTCTCGATTGCAATCGTGCATTAGCAGCACACCTTGCATTCGCTGTTGAACCACTCGTCCATCACGTGTTCCATCATCGCAACTACAGCACTGCCCTGCACCTGTGGCCGCCACAGTTGCTAACATTGTGTTGTTTGTTTAGGTGATCGGCAAGGCCCAGAAAGGCGAGCGGGAGGCGATGGACCGTGGGCTGGCTCGCATCGAGTGTGACATCAAGCAGGAGGTGGAGGGCCGGCCACACAAGATCAAGAAATACCTGTTGGAGTCGTTCCCCTTGCCAGGGACGAGCGCCGATCTTCGCCGACAGTTCACGACACAGCCGGCGGCCGAGATGGTGCTGCAGGTCTCCCAGAACGCCGAGGACATCTTTGTGAATAAGCTGAAGAAGGTGGGGGCCATGGCGTCTGGACTTAATGCAACAAAATTACCGTGCGAGAAAGTTCATGCATTTGCTTACATTTGTCAAAGATTTTACATAATACATTTGTCCTCGGAATTATTTAATGAGTGATAATCGCCATACGTTTCAAGTCTGTGGATACTTCCACCATTATCAAAAAACTTTCTCTACCACTGAATTAACTCTCCTCTATAATATTTAGGGCCATCGCTTTCACAAAATTCAGTCACACGTTGAGACAAAAGTAAGGGGGGGCATTGAAATTGGTCGGACATCTATGCATGTATCACCCTCTATTTGTCCCAACAGAGTGCAATGGCTGCACGTGGTTTGGGTCCTTTGTTTCCACCAACAGTGTGTGCAGGACTTCCTGGGGCAGGTGAAAGGGGACACGCTGGCCCGGAAGCTGTTTCAGTTGGCCCTGTGCTGTGGCTCCCTCGAGACTCCTCGCGACCTCGTGGTCAAGGAGAAACCGGCCGCGTTTTTCGGCAACATCAGCACTCCCGACACCAGACCGCCGCTTCTTCCGTGGAGTAAGGAGACAAATTTTCACATACATTAGACTCTCGATTATCCGCGCTAATTACGGGGAAGATGGCTGCGGATGATAAAACATCTCGGATGATCCAAAGATATCTATTTTCTGCGGATCTCTATGCCACAAACTAACGATCAACCGATCGATGCACGTGGTCGGTGATAACACTTTCCTGCTCCCGAGCAGAAGACTCGGCCCTCTAAGTGGATAGCAGAGCCACGCCAATCACCATCAATCAAACTCCACCCACTGTTGTAAAGATATGCAACTACTGTACTGTCGAGGTGATCACGTAGATTTCGGATTCATGGGCGCACATATTTGCTCGATATAAGCACGTGACTTGTAACAAACATTTCCAAGAATTACAATGTATAACTATTTTTAGATTATTAATTTGGGCCTAAGGGAAAATCCGTGAGTTATTAATAAGTAAAAATCTCATGTGCGTGGTTAATCCGCAAATCAGATAAACCGCACACGGATAATCAAGAGTCTACTGGATTGCACGCGCGCTGAATTGTCGTAGCTTCTCTAAACACCTTATTTCACATCTCGTCTCGATTATTACTAATGCATTAGTAAGAGTTTGGCATATCACGACGCATCAGTTTGTCAAATTTACGTCGAGATGACCCGGGTGGCTGAGAGAGATTATTAGCATTGAGCTGGAAACGCTGAGATCCTGGGTTCGAATCTGGGTAACCACCTGTGATTAAACTTGCTTTTGTCAAGTGCAGCCAGTTGAAGGTCTCAGCTCGGTCATTAATGACTGTCAAAAAAAGCCAAAATTTACTAAATAAATGGCTATGCACTTAATTTGACCAAGTCCAATATCGGCTCAACAGAGTGGGTGGGAATGTGCTTCCCTTTACTCTGTGGACCAGAGGTCACTAGAAGCAATGTCAGAGGTAGCTTTGTGATGTTCTCTTCTGCGGGCCATTCTCCAATAGGATGGGTTCCGCTGCTCCGTGAGAGATCCGAGTGGATACTCCGTCTCATGACACGATATCGAAAGCACAATCTGAATAAAATGTAGTTTCTTGTATTGTACATAGGGGGTCAGACCACGGAGGACCTTCAGAATGTTGAGTGTGATCTTGAAATTAATCCTGGACTGGTTCGGGGGATAGTTGAACAATTCGAATATTGGGGCGATATCGTCTTGCATACGGGTGTGAGAAGTTTGCCAGTGTTTTTTTTACTCCATCTAGATTTTTGGGTTAGATCATGTAAACATGCACTCAATAATACGCGTTAATATGCACTATTTACGTGACCTAACCCAAAAATCTCAATTATGGATAATATTGGTCGCGAAGGCCTTCGTGTTAAACTTGTTTTTTGAGTCATCTGGAGAGTGATGATGAAACTTATCGGGAGGCCGTAGATGAGACGTGGGGGTGGGGGGGCAGAGAGAGAGTTGCAGTTGTTGAGTCTATTGGAGCGAGTTACAGCATCGTTGTCCTCTCCTACAATGGCATTGCTTCTCTCCTTCGCAGAGGCGGTAGCCGAGCATCTGGTCCGTCTGCTGAGCCACGCAAATAAGATGGCAGAGCCCCTGGGCCTACCCGCGCTGTCACGTGTGGAGAAGCAGCTTGCCGAGCTTTTGACTCGCGCGACCTCCCCAGCCTGGGCCTCGGCTCCTTCTTGGACATCCTCCATCGCAACGCCCAGGTGCGTACGTGGCGTGCGTGAGCCCACCCGCCTCCAGCTGGTAAGAGGCAGTACAGCAAGTAGGTGTACGACACTGCCCGTGCAAAGTTTGAGTGTACTTATCGCCTCCGAGTGGCGCTCAATGTTAAGTTTGTTTTCAAAATTGTGCGCGGTAATATTAGTTTATTATTACGAACTTAAAACTCATTTGTCGATAACACAAATACGTTTAAGCGTTATGTAATCACTGCCAATGCAGAGCACAACAAAGTGTCACGTAAGATGCATGGGTTTTCTCTTGTCACTCTTAAAAAATATCTGTGAATTTGGCAAACATCCCAAAGGTAGATATTGAAAATCACTGTTAAAATTGAGTGTACAGCGGTGACATTCAGATAAAATATATGATAACACTATATATGCAAAGTGGACGGGTGGCTCAGAGATCAAAGCGGTGATTTGGCAATAATGAGATTCTGGGCTTGAATCTGGATTTTGACCGCTTGGGTTGAAACCGAGGTCTCAAGTCTTATCAAGTCGATCGTCCGAGCCCTGTCACCAGCGACTGCACAAATTTACAGTCTCATTAAACTTGGGTTTTGCACTTCATTTTCCTAATTCCATCTCTGAGAATAACAATTTCAGCTTGACTCTCGTGCGCCACACAATCTCATAACACAGCTAATGTGAAAGTGTTGGCTCCTATTGTGTACAAGATAAAAGGCCACCCACCGCATTTTATGACACAGGGCCTGCACGGCTATGCGAGATTTACGAATGGATGATTTATTTGTCTCTTGACATTACGCCGATAGCGCATTTGGAAAATTAAAATTGAGAACGAATTTTGTGTTAATTTGCAAACTTAAATCTGTATTATTTAATCAGTTTTCGTGCACTGCATTGTGAGATGCAGCTCCATGCGTATCGTTTAGCTTTAAGCCGGTGTTTGCCTTGCGGTCGCCTCGGTGTCAACCAACTGATGTTGACGGATTTGTTGTGTCTGTGGTAGCTGTTGGAGGAGACTGGGGTTGTGATCTCTGTCCTGGGTGGATCTGGAGCCACAGCGGGAAGCTTCTGCCCAAAGCGCGACGAGCTGCTGGAGTTCATCCACCAGTGCGGCAGCCTCGACACCGCAGCGGTGAGACACGGGGCCCCAGTAGGGGCCACAGGGGTGGCTCAGAGATGGGGATAAGGATTTGGAGATATAGGGCGCTCACGTAAATAAACTCTTCAACTCAAAGCGCCTTACAGCAACGTCTCATCTCAAGCATTCCATTGCTCTGCGGCAGTCTACCCGAGGGGACCCCCCCCCCCCCCAATGGCAGCTGTTCCTATTTGGCACGTGGTGCACGCACTACCGGCCTGTGAATGGACATGTCTGCCATTTGGGAGCGATGTTTGAGTTTCCTATATGGTTTTTTCCCCGATAAAGTAATTTGCAAGTACTTGATCTGATTTGGCAAATTTGCAACATGATGCGGTTACACGTGGCCAATTCAATTTTTTTAATACAGCGTCACAGGATTATTATCATACATTGTGAAACAGATCTCTTTGTTTGTGGTGAATAAACTGGCAACATTAACCAGGGCGGATGCTGGGCTTGAACCGAGAACCACCACTCGGCCATGTTTCCATAAATTTGTGCAGTCACATTAACGCTGTTCACGTCGTACGCAATGGACACTTTATTATTAGCACCACCTCTGGACCTGTTTGGCCCCTGGTCCATCTTGAGTGGTCTTGTAAGGGCGACGTATTACAGTTTGATTTTATATCGGCACAGCAACTAGCCAATGGAAAACCACCCGTTCCGTGGGGGTGCTACGCGCTGGCACGGATCGGATGCGCCAGTGGAAAAGGGCTGCTAGCAACTCGGCCGCCTCCAAACGAAAGAGAGAGGGTTCCAGGTCTCTGTTGTTGGCTGTGTGCTCTGCAGCTGCCGGCCGTGGACTGCGCTGTGGGGCAGCACTACGGCGTGCATTCTTGCCGCAACCTTGGGCACGGCCCCGTGGCCAACCTGGTAAAACTGGCGCAGAAGGCCAAGCCCGGTGGCAGCAGCGGCGGTGCCCATCGGTGCGCCGTGTTGTACGAGGAGACGGCGCTGTGTGCTCGCGACTCGAGGTTTGGCAGTCCCCTCCAAAGTGCCCTCCTCCTCACCCCTCTGCTCACCTCGTGATCTGCCTGACTGCCACGGGTCGCTCCTCAAAATTGTTGAGTCGGCGACAGACACTTGGGGTTCTTTAATCTTTCACATCAAAGGGTCAGTGAGCCACACCAATATGCCATTGGTAATGTAACTTAAGGATTCAATGTTCAAGGCAAGTGATTGTCGAGACAAACTGATGATTGTGTGTGTTACACCCCTCTGGCAGTCCACTGCCTGATGAAGGCCTCGCCACGTTGCTTTGGTCATGGGGGTTGTTGCACCAAACTTTACCACGCTTGGTGAAGGGGGCGGGGATTAGGTTCAGGACTTGTTCAGATATCAGTCACCACTGACGTTAGCCATGGCTAGGAATCCAACTCGGATCGCCGCGTTAGTATCGCAGTGCACCAAACATTGCAGCAGTGCTTCAGAAATCATTCCGAAGTTGCTTGATATTGCACACAGTTTGAATAAAGCATCATTACTTCAGGAAATATATTTTTAATTAAAATTTAACTTTGTACATGCTGTGATCGTAATAAAGAGTTGTGCTAGTTAGTAGTAACAGCGCGATACATCGGTTAACTCGATTAATATTTATTATTAAGCTGACAATTCATGTATTGAATTGCACGTGTAAGAATCAACTTCTAAAAAATTGTATCCCTTTTTATTTTAATAGTTTCACATTGCCACTGCAGAGAGTCGACATGATCAGTGTAAGTTCAAAAGAACTGACACACCTTGTGAAAAATCCAATGCAGAAGATCCCTGGGCTTGATATTCCACGAAGATCATGGTCCCCCTAAACCGCATCTGCACAAACCATGGCAGATGCGGATACCTGATGCACAAATGGAAAATTTTAAACTCTCCAGTGTTTGACTGTGGTCATCCAGAACAGATCGTACAACGTGAAACGACGCAATAGAAAATTAAAGTCAAGCCACAGTGCGATTGTGACCATCCAACCCAAGCTATTCACGATATTGTGAACCACAGTCGTTTGTGCTCCTTCAACGGAGTAGTTTTAGTTTAGTTTAGTTTTCATTTATTTGGTATAGCCCTGTGAGCCATTCGGCTCTTGAATCGGGTGCAACCTCAACAAACAAAAAAGACAAAAACATGACCAAGAAAACATCTTAAAGTGACTTTGTGCATGTGCAAACAGAAAATCCAGGAAAAAACGTCAAAATATTCCTGATATAGCACCGTACACCAACGCTGTGTGCAAAAATCCCAGTGGGATGCAAGACAAACAACAACAAGAAAACTTAGATTAAGGCCATCAGTCTAACTCCGTAAAGCTATACATGCAATGTAACAGTGATCGTAGGAACTGTGACCGAATTTTTAACAATAAACTACATAAATAACATGTATCACCAAACCCTAGAGCCACAGCTGGCTGCATGAGTCACTCCACAAACAACAGGAGGAGCAGGAATTGTAACCCTACATGAAGCCCTCTCGTCGTGACCAGCAGACCTCGGACATTGGCTTATGGCTCCTGAACATGTTGCCCTCATGCGCACGAATAGAATAGCTCAGGGGTTGGCAATCTGCGTCTCCCGGTGCCGCATGCTGCTCTTTAAAGACTGTTTGGTGATGTTGTTTATGAAGGACCACTGTCTCGTATTCACCACAGTGCATTGCGCCTCTTGAAATATTGAGTTGAGTAATCCCGGTAGTTGAGAAACTAAGGTAGTTGAGTACCCCGGGAACACGCTGTGGTTCGTGTCGCGTTAATAGCTCCGTACCGTGCCGTGTAACTCACTAAGCAGCCGATTGCTCGCGTGCAGTGGTAGTGCCGTGTTCATTGATAACACTGCACACTCCGTGCAGTGGTAGTGCCGTGTTCATTGATAACGCTGCACACTCCGTGCAGCGTTGTGTGAGGATGGCTCACTAATTGAAAGGGGAGTCGTAGCTATCGCACTGTGGGGTGGTCATCGCCCTCCTCCCCCTGGGCATGTGCCGTGTGTGTTGTGTGCGTCGTGAGTCGTGGCGATGTAAACCCGGGGTAGCTCCTCTCTCCGTCTCTTCGTTTGTTGCTGTCCCGGCGAAGCTCAAGTTGGTGAGCGCAACGCGTGGCAGATCCGGCTTCACCCGTTCCCACTCCTCCCAGTCAGCGACTCCCAAACCCCCACTCAATAATCGCAGATCACTACCCAGGTCCTTATCAACCAAATGATTTTTAACTAAACTATTTTTGTATTCTTAACAATGTATCCACAGTTCAGTTTTTAAGTACAATTTTACCGGCGCACTGTATGTTTTCCTGGTGTGGACTGTGGCTGTTTTTGCTATTGTTTTACTGCCTTTTCCAAGCTTGGAAATGTATGTATGAATGAAATTGGAACTTATATACTTCATTTATTTACTAATTGACAAACTATTTATATTTTACCAGGTAAGGCCCACTGAGCATATATAGCAGTTTTTCAGAAGCGACCTGGCCATCGCAAATGATAGCTCAACGAAGTGGCTTATCGTCACGTGGACATTTATAGCAGACAAATATACAGCATGCGTCAGGGTTGGGATGTAACCCACGACCTCCTGCGTACCAGGGGAGGTAGTTAACATCTCCCAGTCACCGTGGTGCCCTGTGGTCACGTGAGGCCTTCCACTTCTGAATGGCTTGCGATGCATATTTGAACATTACTGCAAGCGTCTTAGCCTCGTTCATTCGGTATTCGAGGGGAATATTGCCATTTAGTAACGCTGTTTCAAATATCGCGCATTGAACTTTCGATTTTAATTTGCAATGTAATTGAGGGACTGTGCGTTGTCTTGTCGTGGTCTGGTGCTGTTGTTGTGTTGCTGCCTTGCCCAAACTTGCATTTGTTGACAAATCGGCAGGAATCTATGTACTTTGTATTTTTAGCAACATGCTTACATTTTCTCCATCTTGCCTCTCATATCGTTTTTGTACATACCTCGCTGACCCGCCCCTACTGGACATATGTGAAAAGAGCTTCATAGCTCATTGGATTCCTCCAGGATGAAAAAAAGATTCTGATTAATCAGTGGCACTGCCAACAGCCTACATCCACACACGACCAATCACCCCTTGTAATGCCATACACATGGTTCCTTTCCCATAGACATGTAATTCTGCAAATGTGCAGAAATGTCTGCCGTATGCGAATTACTCCAGACAATTCTTAGTTTTTTCGGTAAAGTCACGTTGAAGGGAAACAACAAAATAATAAAATATATATAAAACAATAAAAAATTCTCACGACGTTTCGACCATAACTCAAACGGTCATATATATTATATTATTATTTTGTTGTTTCCTTCAACGTGACTTTACCGAAAAAACTAAGAATATGAATTACTGCAGTCACGAAAGCTTTAAATCAAAATTTACTCCAGACAAGTTTAGAGTATTAAACGTGACCTGTTGTGACTCGTCTAATGTGTATCGCGTGGTCGTCAGCACAGAAAGATGCGTCTGGTAACGTCCTAATGGACCAAACATCGTAAAAAGGAGGCTGGGTCTGCGTTGTTCAGTGACCACCATATACAGGGACTCTTCTACTTACGGACGAGTTAGGTTCCAGAAGTCTGTTCGTAAGTCCAACTTTACTCCTGTCGATTCCAAACATGTTGTACGGCGTGTACACTAAACACAGGGAATGGCTTTAAGAGTTGTATAATCTCCTGTAGACGTAGACGCCACTGGTTCTTCACGTTGTGTAGATGTAGATGCCACCACCACCATCTATTGCGTGGCGGTTGAACTTATGAATCTCGGTACAAACAGGCAACTGGACATATGGACAGGTTTCTTTGTATCTCTGAGACTTTCTAAGTTGAATGTTTTTTAAGTGAAGGAGTCCCCATAAATATTTTTGAGGACCACTGGGATCTTTAGTTTAAACCGTGAGTCTTGGAGTCATTGGACCAGAAAGAAGCGAGATAAAAACGACAGTAACATTGAAAAATATGTACACAGGGCAGGGAGGGCCCAGCCGCATGACAGGATTTATTCAGCGCTATCGTCACGGTAACAGAAACAGTGCTCCCGAATGAATCGCAGAATCCCCCGAATATTCCGCCTCAGGCGGGAGAATCTCCGTCCAGACCCGCGTGACGCCTTTGGCCCAATCTTGTCGACGGCATCATCATCATCCTCCTCGTTGTTGTTGCCTGGTTGGAGAGCAGGCCCCCGCCTGGCAAATGGACGCACGCGCCATCGTTAGCACGGTCGGCTACGGTTAGCACGATCGGCTACGTACGCGTTCAAAATTATTTCAACGTACAGACATGCGCGTATCTATAATGCCACCGTCTGCCCCATCGTGCATTCTCGGCTGTGCTTACACTGGTTGCTGCAGTGCACCTCACATGTGTCCGGCCGCTCAAATGCGAGGTAGGAGGATGCCACACATCTCTCACTATGGCCAGTAGCGGAATGCTACATTCCTATAACAGGAGCCAATGGTGGTGTATAATAGGATCACCGCTGTTGACTTCCCACAAAATGGGATTCATTATTTGACTATAGCTCGGGTTGATAAATAAGCTGTTAACCTTCTTGACCTGGATTTTGAACTCGCAAGCGTACAGTGATCGTGGAGTGCTCTAACCGCAGCACCTCCAAGTGGGATGCAGTGCAATTCATATATTTATAATTAAGATATATATTTTTACTAGGAATGCATTTAGCTGCAGATTGGTGGAGATGAGGTTAGGGATAAGATATTACATCCTGTGGAGCCCTGGGATATTTACATCTTCAAGTGAGATGAACTAAAGAGGTGAATGCCATTACAGAATCCTCATTTCACAACTCCTCATGAAACAGATTCCCCGTTCTTACAATACAGAACTTGTCTCATCTGATACAGAACCCAAATCTCATGTGTCCTCAATATTTTTTACTTCCTCTCAATCGTGAATACTACATTGTGGGAATTAACAGTGGTTGTAATATAAATAGACTTGCCCTTGCTATAGGAATGTGTAATTTACTCAAATAACTAATTTATGATGATGATGGTGTTTGCTATATGCTAATTTATATCAGGAGACACTTTGTCTGAATGACCTCCCCAATACACATTTTTCTCAACGTGCACTTCTGCCTGGAGACTCACTCTTGTCTCGTGGCCGACTCCATCTCCTCCTCCTCCGCGATGACGTCATTGGTGCCACCACTTTGGGGAATTTTTCAGACAGGCGTGTTACCGCACAGTCACCTGCTGACTCCACTCCCCACTCCGACTCCATTCCCCAATCAGAGTTTGAAGCCCACTCGCTCACAGAAACTGAGCCTGCAGTATTCTGATTTGTCCAAGTGGACTCCGAAGTCTGCTCGCTTGCTGCAGGGACTTGGAAATCTCCCTCACAGAGACAGGGGATTGCCGAGAGGCTGCAGGCCACCATCGGCTCCATTTCCTCTTCAACGATGACGTCATTGGTGCTGTCACGTTGATCGAAGAGTTTTTCAGACATTCGTGTTACCGCACAGTCACCTGCCGACTCCACTCCCCACTCCGACTCCATTCCCCAATCAGAGTTTGAAGCCCACTCGCTCCCAGAAACTGAGCCTGCAGTATTCTGATTTGACCAAGTGGACTCCGAAGTCTGCTCGCTTGCAGCAGGGACTTGGCAATCTCCCTGGCTGAGACGGGGGACTGCCGAGAGGCTGCAGGCCGCCACCGGCTCCGTGTCCATGGCTGGGCAAGGCGGGAAGTTCGCTTGCGGTGGCACGGTCCTGCCGCCCAACAATAATGGGTGGTTGAGGGCCTCCGTGGGTGTGAGGCGACGTTGGGGATCCCACCTGCCAAGGAGGCAAACGGAGGGAGTCAGGTGCCTGTTGCATTCTAAAATCGCTTCATTGAATCGTGGTCTGGGGTGAAATGCGCAATTCTATCCTCAACACTTTTGTCAGAAACGATATTTATTTTAAAAAGCGACGAGATGAAGAAACGATGCCCCGGTGTGACACAAAACTTTGCAGTCCTAGCCCAAACGACACGTGAGGTCTAAGATCGTTTCCAGTAATGTTGATGGTAGATGCAAAGTGATTTATATTTAATTATTTGTACGAGGTGAAATGTAGACAATAGTAACAAGTCTCTTACTGAAGGCACCCGCGGAGAAAATTGATGAACTTTTGATTGCGGGTTCCCAGAACCGCCTTCAAAGACACGGAGCACGGGACGATCCGTTTCCCGTTGACGACGGGGCGATTCTTTTTGTCTGTTTATTGGAGAGAGAAAAAGAGAGAAACACTGAATTAGTTGTGGCGATCAGTGCAATGCGGCGGCGGTCCTTAACCCTCCAATTGCTATGTTTGCAAATATGATTCCATGTTGGCGGTCGACTACAGCCTGTCATCCCTCCAGGGTCGATAAAATTTGTAACCGTTTGTGAGACGTTTGCAGTAGTCGTGTGGAAAGGATGGCTTCTAAGCGTTAAAGTGAAATTCCCACTCTCAACTCTGGGCCACCGGAGGAGACGAGAACCTCCTGATACTTGTTTGAGCAAGGAGACACTTTGATGTTTATTTTAGTATTATATTATTATTTGCATCACTTGGAGAGGATGGTAATTTGTTGTACAAGCGTGCTTTTAAGCATAATATATTTCTCAATCAAGGACCCAGAGTTTGTGTGGAGGGTTGTTCTCTGTGGTTGTTTTGTACTATGGTAGAACTGCTCTATGCTGATTTAGGATACCGTCGCATCTGCCACACAATTTTTAAAAATTGTGCTAAGTCATGCTGAAATTAAAAAAAACGGCCACTCATCTTTATTAAAAATGTGATGGCCAGAATTCCATGTAATTAATACACACGTCCTCTGTTGGATTGCAAATCCCTATGGGTTTTCCAAATATACTAAGCTACCTAAACATAACCGTTCCTTTTAAAGTATTTTTTTCATAAGACTCCTTACTGTCGCACTAATTCAACACGTACTGACAAGTACGTTGCCAAGACCGTTGTGACTTTTAAACCCAAATAAAGCACAGTTCATTTTTAAATTACGCGAAGCAGTTTCCATGCCTTTCTATTCAAGCACAGAGCACGAGACACGCGGCTGCACGGCCACGACTCTCCGGGCAGTGACAGCAGCAGCAGCAGCAACAGCTACGAACTCCAACACCACCACCTCACCACCCCCCCTGTCCACTCACCAAAGGAGATAATGTTGTGGGTCGAGGCGTCAATCATGGCTTTGGGTGGGAGCCCCAACATCTGAAACCAAGATCACAAGAGGGATGAGTTGGATGAGGTCCGTCGCTCGAGTGAACAGAGCGTACATACGCTGCACTTTGTCTCATTGAAACGTCGATGTACAATGAACTTTGCCTGCTCTTGTACATACTGTTTGCAGATATTTATCTCTATCATCAGGCGAAGCATACATATTTGGTCTTTAATTGACGACGTGGTTACTACGTGCGGCTTCGTTGCTCTCCAACACAGGCTGTGAAAGCCTCGGGGATTAACAACAAACCACAATAATCATAACAATAGTAATCATTCCGAAGGACATCAGCCTGACGCTCTGATTCTCTGGTATTACCGATGAACCCGAAATCTCTCTTTACTTCTTTACTCATGCAAATGGTGCGTGATCACGCAGTGAACACGTCCACTCCTCTCACGTGTACCGGCAGCTGAGCGACATTTTTTACCAGTGAAAGGCCCAGAGGATGACGACAGCCCTGCACGTAACCAGCTTTGTCGCATGAGCCATCGCACAGCGGGTCTGTATGCTGGTGGATCGTCGTGCGCCATCAGTCATAACCAACCCCCTGCTGCTGCTGCTGCTGTTGTTGTTTATCGTGGACTCCATCGTTGGTTCAAATTCGAATTAAACCCTCCCTCCTCCTTTATATGGCGCAGTTGGAACGGTCCCATGGGAAATATGACGCCCGGTTTGGTGGTGCCGTATCAGACTCGAGGTTTGTTACGATAAAAATTATAGAATTCATCAGTATGTATATATTATAATAATTAATATTTGTAAGGCGCATTTAATCCGAGGATCCCAATGCACCCCGTGTATGGAAAGCAGGGAAATGAGACGACCAAAACGAGGAAATGAGACGACCAAAACTATGGGGAATAGGCCATTTTACCGAGGTGAGTTTTCATGGCGAGATTTAAATAGCTTTAAAAATTCTGTCTTGTTATCAGAGGCCAACGTGTTCCATAGTCTCGGGGCTGCACTGGCAAAAAGCCCGATCGCCCCCAGGAATTGAGACTTGACCTCAGAAAACTGAGTAGGAGATCAGAAGATCTCAAGGACCTCATTGGTGTACATGAGTGGATCAGCTCCTGTAAGTATTGTGGGGCTAACCCACTGACAGCCTTGTAGCTCAACAGCAGGACCTTATAACCAACTGGATATATATGCAATGGTGTTTTCCTACGCGTCAGATACCTGGATGAGATAGCCGATGTGGTCTTCCGAGCTTGTCTTGAAGAGCGGGTTCCCGAGGAGCATCTCGGCCACCACACATCCGAGTGACCACATGTCCGCGCTGCATGTGACCGGGAGCCCAAAGTACATTTCGGGGGCCATGTACCACATCGAGCCAAGACACCAAGCTCCTAGCAGCACACGGACAGACAGGTGACCAAACAAGGTGGCACTTGCACATTATTCACCTGTACTTGTGAAGTGCAGAATAGATGAGGGTATGCACACGCAGTCACGTATGGCACGCAAAATGCGCACAATGACAAAGATCGCCCACATAAATGCGTGTATCAGCTGGGTAGCACTTAGAAATTTAAATTATTTTCATTACACTGGTGCCAGCTATCATAGAGTGCAGCTGTCGTGTCGCGAGAGTTCTCTGCGGTGAGTAACAACTTCTTTAAAAGCAACGGCGCTGCGACGCCTCTCTGAATAAAATTAACGCCGAGCCGCTTTGCGCGTTTCAAGATTCAGTGATGAACCGGGGACACCTACCACCACCCTGAAAACGTGCAGACGTCTCGGAACGGGAAAAGGTTAAGTGAGGAATGAGGACAAAGGAACGTAGGGCTGCCATGCGATCTGTACATTTGCAATCGTAAATCACATGTAAATCACACGTAAATCAGCCATCCGCGACGAAAATTCCAATGGGATTGTCTACTGGCTCCAGACTTTCAATACCAGCAATCGATTATGAAAATTGTTACCGGTTTACTGGTTACTGTTTGACAACTACCCTCCTCAAACCTGGGAGGTTGAGAGTTGAAATCCTGGCCAAATGATTGACGAAATGTAACGTTTGAAGGGTATCAGTGTCACTACCACACTT
This sequence comes from Petromyzon marinus, assembly GCF_048934315.1. Classification (NCBI taxonomy): domain Eukaryota; kingdom Metazoa; phylum Chordata; class Hyperoartia; order Petromyzontiformes; family Petromyzontidae; genus Petromyzon; species Petromyzon marinus. Next base: position 813,639 of record NW_027423168.1, read on the forward strand.
TGTTTAAGCGGTGCTAACCACCACGCCACCACAGCACGAAGACAAAGACCCCCCCATATAGCTTAAACAGGCTTGTAGCGCAGCGTGCTAACCGTTAACACCACCGCTCCCCACAAACACTGTGACACGCACACACACATGCTGCTACACACGTACACACATTCACAGGGCAGCTAGATCACTCACTTGGGCAGGTCTCGCTGATGCTCAGGCCAAAACCTGTGAGCCTGATATTGCCACTGATGTGGTCTTTGACCAAGATGTTTGCCTGCAAAAAAGACAGTGGTTGTCAGTGAAACTCGTGGTGTGTCGGTGAAATTGCGTCTTGTTGAATTGGTTCATGGCGGTTTACTCAAAGATTTCATGTACTCATTTTTGTTGAACACTTAATGCCCTTTGTAAATGTAATCATGCTTGAAGATCTCCCTACCCCATGCCGTGTTAATCAAGGGGGTTGTATGGCCATACCTCACCATGCTGCTCAGGGGGCTGTTGAAGGCAATGGGATCCAGGACCGGTTCAGATATCGCCCAAACCCTGGTTTTAGCCGTGGCCAGAAATCGAATTCGGGTCATTAACCTCTGAGTGCAGTTTGCGAACTACCCCACCACTGCTACGCCCATCATTTAGCTTTGGCCTTCGGAATTGTTGCTTAGGGCAGTGGTCGTTGTTGTTTAACGCAAATTAGAAAATATTAAATGTTCCGCGGAGCGTTGGTTGTTGAGAGCAAACAGAGATCCACGTGAAAAGTTGTATTTGTATGCAAGTTTTGGCTATCTGTGTTTATGAAATAGCAAGTCGTGGCATGAGTGTTGTTGCGGTGTAGAATAAGATATCTCGAAATCCTGTTACTAAGGTTTACAAGAGTGTTCTCATATTCTTAGTTCTTTCGGTAAGAAAGAACTAAGAATATGAATTACTGGAGTCACGAAAGCTTTAAATCAAAATTTAAGAGTGCTCTCATTTTCTACAACTGCACGAACTGAGGCACTAACTCCATACTGACGGACAAAAGACGCAGCGGGCTGCTTAGTTTACTAACCGGCTTCAGATCCGCGTGAATGATGTGCATCGCCTTCAGCTTTGCCAGGGCCCGCAGCATGGAGCCCACGTACGGCTTCAATTCCGTCATGTATAAGCCATAGGTCTCGTCCAGCTTCTGGAGGAGGTCTCCGCTGCGTGACGGCACAAAACGTGAACGGTTACAGTTTCTTCCTGCTTGTGACCCATTCCCTGATTGGCCCCTTGAACAGGAGCACACGTGCTTGGCTGAGGCGAAGCCGCACGGAGTAACCATACAGGGTTGCCGCTCAACTCAAAACATAGTCAATGAGGCAGGAAGGCATTATAAACAGTTATGTCTGACCATGGAGCCGCGTACAAATACAATAATTCTAGGGCATTCTGAAAGCCTATGGACATTTATTCTACATCCAAATGATTCATGTGTGTGAACACACGGACGCATCGGTGTTTGGGGGAGCGGTGGTGCAGCGTTTAGCGCGTTGCTCTACAATTCCCGCTCACGGCCAAGACCGGTGACGATTATCTGAACCAATCCTGAGCCTCCCCTAGATCGACTCAGCCTCAAATGAGTACCTGGTGCGGTGTGTAAACATCGCCACTGGGGAGACAAAGGCTGCCGGGCGTGGTGCTGCCCACCCACCCCCTCGTGTGCCTTGCCCGTCTTCATAGGTGCTACTTGCTAACAGCACTTGCCCCAACAATCTTCTCAGGCTATACTGGTTAATCTTTGTCTTTGGATCGGTGTTCACCGGACGCCATGACACTCACCTGATGAGCTCCAGGACGACGCAGTTGTGTCCCCGGAAGGTGAAGTTGTCCAGGAGGGTGACGATGTTGTTGTCAGGGTCCCCCTTGCTCTGCAGGATCTTCATGATCTCCAACTCCAGCTGCTGTCTCTTGTTGTTGATGCTCTGGGGTGGGGGGGGAGAACGCACGGAATGAGAGTTGTCACCTCGCTCTGAGCATCGCAACACGCAGGGGCGGAGGCAATGCTCATTCATCCTCCATGAGTGGTCCTAAGCCAAGAGTGTGAATCCCACTGGCTGAGGGAGCCATTAAACACACCGTCAACACGCTGTTTGTGTTTAGTTTGTTGCCCTTCCTCTGCACCTCCGATTAGCATGGTCGGTTACATACGGTGCGAAAGAAGTTCAACATTACATACTTACAATGAATGTCAGAATCGGCATGTGTATTTATACTGGAGGAATTTGATGAGCTGCAAATAACTTTTTCACAAATATAATTATATAATTTTATATTTTTTTCTCTTTAAACCAAAGTCACAAATATGCACACATTTTAGATTTTGGACTAAAATTGGGGGTGGGTGGGGGGGGGCAGCTGCATACATTTGTATTCATTTGTGATCTCTGTGTGTGGCTAAATGTGATCTATGACACGAGTTACAAGGCGATATAAGTTATTTGGGCTAAGGACAGGCATAGGGAGATTAATTTAGTGTCTGACGAATGCACAGCAATGGGGAAGCTGGCTTAAAATAATGTTAAAGTGGACACCACTACAGATTATCGTTCTGTATGTTTACTGTATAGATGTGTGTTGTCTGCTCGTATAAAAAAAAGGAAGTCGTTGACTATCGTTTAAAATATTACATCAATAAAAATATTTATTTTGGGTGAATATTTTGCTGAGGAGCAGTTATGTTAACGTGTTAAGATGGTGATTTTATCTCAAAGTGATTCCCATCCGATATTTTGAGGGGGTAATTGACGAAAGTAACAGGCCTCATATCATCGTGGGAGAGGAATATTGGCGGGCGTATTGCGTCTCTGTACAAGGATTGTTGTTGTTGTTGTCACGGTTATCTCTCAGTGACAGTGGTGTGCTACGTGGAGCAAAATCCCAACGTGAGGCTGAAGAGGAGGTGGACGAGGTGGTGACACCGCCGAGAGGAGGAGGAGGAGGAGAGCCATCAGGGGTGGCCAGGCCTTGCCGAGAGGATCTCAAGGAGCGCTCCCCCCCCCCATTGACACCACAAGGGAGGAGGAGGAGGGAGCAGACATCGCGGAGTTGCCGCTCATCTCCCGTAGCAGCAGCAGCAGCCAGAGAGCCCCACCACGACTGCCGTGCCACGCGACTGTCACTGCGACTCCGGGAGTCGGGGCTCTCACCACCACCACCGCCGCCGCCCTTCTGCGTCGACTCACAGCGGAGCTCCACAGCAGCAGCAGCAGCAGCGTGACCCCTGCCGACCCGCGCGGTCTTCTACGCCGTCTTCTTGGGCGGCGGGGACATTGAGTTTGCGGCTCCTTACGGCGTACGGACGTTTCAATAGGGGTTAAAAAACACAATGTCTCTGTGTGGTGTTTCTCCCTTGTCATGGGGACTTTGTAGGATGAACGGTGGAGATTGTTAAGGGGTGACCGATAATGTCTGAATTGGTCTGTAATAAGGTAGGGCACTGATAAGGTAATGACGACACGTGTGCACTAGCGATGAGAACATTGACGCACTTTTGTCGAAGCGTTACTGAGTTTCAAGTCTCTGTTCCCGACAGTTTTGTTTGGTGGAGGGGATATTTGGGGCCTCCTGACAAAGACTTTTCTAGCTAAGCTTTACTAACATCGTAGAGTAACAACAACAACAGCAGCAGCAGCACTGTCCTCATAATAGAAACACTCCTCCTCCTCGTTCACACGTGCGTGCATTCACTTACTGCCACCTAGACACCGCTGGAACTTGTGCAGAGACATTTCGTGAGGTTCAAATGTCAAAGTTTGTGCTCAGAGAGCCAGCCGGAGCCGTCGAGAGTTTGCGGATTGGCGATGCCTTTGTCGAGGCAAGACGCAGCCACACTCGGGCACAATTAGAACCTTTAGATAACTGCAATTGTCTGAGGACTTTGAGTGCACGAGTTATGTGAAACAGTTCTCGGTGGCAATTGTTATTTTGTTAGTTTTAGATGTTTGTTTGGCCTCCTCCATACAATTGTCCTACTGGTGGTGTATTTAATGGGCTGTGAGCTGCTGTTGGTCATTGCTGGTCGATGATGATGATGTGTGGATGTTCAGAGTTGGGACGTGGCGGTGGTGGGGAGGTGAGGACAGAGAACTTTGGGCATAACCCCCCTGACTCTACTCCACATTATCATCATCACATTCAACCTCCTCATTATCTCGCTGCTGCTGCTGCTCATCATCATCATCATAGACTTCACAAGGCAGCAACAGCAGCAACAGTAGTAGGATGTGTGGGGTGGTGGGTCCCTTGTGTTTCGGCTCTTAGCAATGTGATCACAAGTTCCACATCGATACCCACACACGCCTCAATAACATTTTTTGGCGGGAAAGTTTATTTAAAATCTTTATTTAAAGCAGTCCTGGGCACAATGTGAGGAGATATGTGTTGCTGGATGTTGCTGTGCTCGTGGATATGAAAGAAAAGCGAGACCACTGTGTGTTGTAAGGACAACATTGTGGTGCTCACTCTGTGAGGAGTTTGTGTGCACCTTCCCAGGCAGGGTCGCCATCCGAGCCCCGTGGTCTCATCGCGGCCTACCTAAGTATTGCTTCCTGCGTGTCTGCCGCATTATTACCGCTGATTTAAGTTGTTGTCGCTGTCCAGCTCATTATATGACCGCTCCATCTTCGTGAACCAGCGTGTTGGGACGCTAATTCACTACTTTGAAGGAACAAACGCGTGTTGTAGGATGTGGCAGTGCATTTGTCTGCGTGGTTGTTGATACTGCGAAGGGGCAGTGGTGGCTGCTGAAGTGCGACTTCTGGAGCTTCTTCCTCCTCCTCATCCACACATTATTTTAAGTACACCACAGTACTTACAATAATTATTAGTCCATCTGTGGGTTGTATGAATGTCTCCTAACGCCGTGTTGGTCACAGGAAGTATTTGACTATACTTCACCATTCCTGGTGGGTGAGGGCTGGGGAAAGCCCTCCGATTCTATCCACCACACGGGGAATGTTAACAACACGCACTGCGCTTCTGGTCAAATAACTCGCACGGCATGGCAAGGCCCTCATCCAGCAGTGGATGGACCAGGGCTGCCCACGCTGCCTGCGTTGTGTTTGTGAGCGAGGGTGTGGGGAGCGGTGGCGCAGCGGTTAGCGCTACGCTGCGCTACGAACCCGGCGACCCGAGTTCGATTCCCGCTCACGGCCACCAACACCGGTGACGATTATCTGAACAGGTCTTGGGCCTCCCCTAGGTCCTCAAATGAGTACCTGGTTGCGGTGTGTAAACATCGCCAATGGGGGAGACAAAGGCGGCCGGGCGTGGTGCTGGCCACCCACCCCCTCGTGTGCCGTGCCGGCCTTCGTAGGTGCTCGCTAACAGCACTTGCCCCTACAGTCTGTTAAGGGTTCACTGGGGATCTTTGTTTTTGTTTGTTAGTCTGTGAGTCTGTGTGAGTGAGTTACTTTGTGAGTTCATGTGAGTTACTCCGAGTCTGTGAGTGTGTTACCCGGTGAGACTGAGTTGAGTGGGAGTGACTGTGAGTTACTGTGTAAGTCTGTGAGTGTGTGAGTTACTCTGAGTCTGTGTGAGTCTGAGTGAGTCTCCGAGTGTCTGAGTGAGTGAGTGACTCTGTGAGTCTCTGAGTGAGTGACTCCGTGCGTCTCTGAATGTGGCTCTGTGAGTCTGTGGCTCTGAGTCTCTGAGTGAGTGACTTTGTGAGTCTCTGAGTGAGTGACTGTGAGTCTCTGAGTGAGTGACTGAGCGTGAGTCTCTGAGTGTGGCTCTGAGTCTCTGAGTGAGTGTCTGAATCTCTGAGTGTGGCTTTGTGAGTGCGTGCGAGTTTCTGAGTGAGTGACTGTGAGTCCCTGAGTGAGTGACTGAGCGTCACTCTGTGAGTCTCTGAGTGCGTGTTACTCTGCGAGTCTGTGTGTGTGTCAGAATTAGTATGTGGGTGTGAGTGGCTGGCTGAGGTGCCATCTGCTGAGGAAGTATTGAAGGCGATCCAGAGTCTGAGACCAGGAAAGGCAGCGGGCAGAGATGATCTCCCAAGCGAAATGCTGAGGGAGGGTGGCGTTTGTGCACAGACTGCCCTATATGACATCATAACAACAGTCTGGACCACTGGACGGGTTCCGCAGGATTGGAAGGATGCCCTGGTGGTCCCCCTTTTTAAGAAGGGGGACCGCACAGACTGTAACAACTACAGGGGCATCTCACTCCTCAGTGTGCCGGGAAAGGTCCTGGCAAGGATTATTCAGCATCGCCTTGCCAGGCACGCTGAGGAGAGGCTTGCGGAGCCCCAATGCGGTTTCAGGAAAGGGCGGTCCTGCACAGATGCCATATTTTCTGTCCGTCTGCTACAGCAGAGGTGTAGGGAATTCCAACAAGACCTACATCTCTGCTTTATTGACCTGGTCAAGGCCTATGATACCATCAGTAGGCCTGGGCTCTGGGTCGTTCTTCGTGCTTTTGGAGTACCTGACCCTCTGCTCACGATCATTAAGGACCTTCATGATGGTGAGCGGGCCCGGGTAAAACTACGTGGCCGGGAGTCAGAGCCATTCCCTGTACACCTTGGGGTGCGACAGGGATGTCCTCTGGCTCCCACATTATTTAACATCTATTTTGACCACGTAGTTCGTGAAGCCTTCAATAGCTGTACCGGGGGAATCTCCATATGGTACAGATATAATGGGAGGCTAATCGATGCCCGGGTGCGGTCAAGGGATGGCTCCCTATTGCTCAACCACGTTATGTATGCTGATGACTTGGTAATAGCTGCTCAGTCAGAGGAGGAGTTGCAGACGCTGCTGCTGAGACTGGAGCGTGCCACTAAGAGGTGGGGCCTTACCATCAGCCCCACCAAAACTAAGCACCTGCCTGGGTATTTTGTACCATCGGACACTCCACCCCCACAACTCCCAATCGGTGATGGGGCAGTTGTGGAGAGAGTGGAGAGTTTCCCATACCTGGGCAGTGTGCTTATGACTGGCTCCAGTTTAACAGCAGAGGTCTCACTCCGAATCAGTCGAGCGGCAATATCTTTTCATCGGTTGCGTAACGCTGTGTGGAAGCTACCTGGTCTGTCGCTCCGCACTAAGCTTCAGGTCTTCTCGGCCACGGTCATTCCCTCCCTTCTCTACGCTTGCGAAACGTGGACCCCCCTAATGGAACATCTTCGCCGGTTAGAAACATTTAGGCTGACCTGCCTACGATCCATCCTGGGTTTAACCAGACTGGATTGTGTGAGGAGCTCACAAATCCTTGAAAGATCTGGGCAGGGTCCCATCGGTGAGCTCCTCCGGCAGGCAAGGCTGCGATGGCTGGGTCATGTAGCCCGCATGCCCAGCCACCGCATGCCGAAACAGCTTTTGTTTGGCCGGATTGAGGGGGCTAAGCGGGCGCGGCACGGGCTAGAGAAGAGATGGAGTGATGTGGTACAGGAGGACGTGGAGCTGAGTGGACTTGCCGATGACTGGTACCAGCGGTGTCAAGATCGGCCTCTGTGGAGGAGGCTCGTGAAGGATGCTACTGGGCAGTTGGAGGCAGTCGCCCTCCAACAACAACGGAGGGCGGAGGAGCGACGCTCACAACAGCGAGCGGAGCGCCGGGTGGCTAAAGCACAGCAGGTTGGCACAGTAGGGGGCACAGGTGGTGCATCAGCCAGTCATCTCAGTCAGTCGACCCGTGGCACCTGGGTCTGCCCCGTGACCTCCTGCCAGCGGGCGTTCGACACTTCACGTGGCCTCAGGGTGCACATAGCCTGGCACAAGCGTCGTGGTGACGTCACCGCCACTTAGTGGCGAATGGCGGTTGTTGTTGTTGTTGTTACTCTGTGAGTCTGTGTGAGTGAGTCTGTGGGTCTGCTTGAGTGAGTGTGAGTCTGTGTGAGTGACTGTGATTCTCGGAGTGACTCTGTAAGTCTCTTGAGTGTGGCTCTGTGAGTCTGAGTGAGTGACTCTGTGAGTCTCTGAGTGTGGCTCTGTGAGTCTGAGTGAGTGACTCTGTGAGTCTCTGAGTGTGGCTCTGTGAGTCTGAGTGAGTGACTGTGAGTCTCTGAGTGTGGCTGTGAGTCTCTTGAGTGTGGCTCTGTGATTCTAAGTAAGTGACTGTGAGTCTCTGAGTGTGGCTCTGTGAGTCTAAGTGAGTGACTGTGAGTCTCTGAGTGTGGCTCTGTGAATCTGAGTGAGTGACTCGTCATCACCATCGTCATCAACATCATCATCACCGTCGTCACCATCTTCATCACCACCTCCATTACCCAGGTGCCATGGGGTGACACGCTGAGATGGGATGGGTAGCCAGCACCACGCCTGACCGCCTTGGTCTCCTCTCATTCACCGAACCTGGATACTCATTTTAAGGCAGAATAGACCTGGGATGGGACCGAGATTGGTTCAGATACTCGTCACCGATGTTGGCCGTGAGTGGGAATAGAACTCGGGTCGCCGGATCCCGTCGCTCGGTGCGCTAACCACTTCGGCACCGCTCCCCATGTAATCCTCACTTCAAGCACACACCTCATCACCGACACAGCTTCCACATCGTCATATCCACCACTCCTCCCCCAGCCCCATCGCTTACAACACTCTCACCCCTTCCCTCTCCACAATGCCGATGCACCTCACACTCCCCACACCTCCCATGCTCCCACCAGCAGCTTCCACTCCCGATGACGCCTCCTCACAATACCCCTTCACTCCCTCCCATCGGACCGCCATTCTCAAACTATAACTTTTAAACTAAACTATATTTTGATTTAAAGCTTTCGTGAATGCAGGGATTCATATTCTTGGTTCTTTCGGTAAAGTCGCATAGAAGGGAAACAATAAAATAATAAAAATATAAAACAATAAAATTCTCACGACGTTTCGACTGCAACACAAGCAATCATCATCACCTGATGATCATCATCATGATGATGATGATCATCAGGTGATGATGATTGCTTTGTGTTGTTTCGACTGCAACACAAGCAATCATCATCACCTGATGATCATCATCATCATGATGATGATGATCATCATCAGGTGATGATGATTGCTTTGTGTTGCAGTCGAAACGTCGTGAGAATTTTATTGTTTTATAGTTTTATTATTTTATTGTTTCCCTTCTACGTGACTTTACCGAAAGAACCAAGAATACAAACTATATTTTTTATTTTACCAGTTTGAGGCCCCACTGAGCTATGGAGCTATTTTTCAGAAGCAACCTGGCTATCACAAATGTTATCTTCAACGAAGTGGCTTATCCCGTGGAAATTTATAGAGGCCAAATACTCTAACCGCGTGATGTTTATTCTAAATGTAGTGAGAGAGACATGCAACCTTAAAATATACAGCAGGCGACAGGGTCGGGATTGAATCCACGGCCTCCTGCGTACCAGGCGAGGTAGTTAACATATTGCCACTGTGGTGCCCTGTGGTCACGTGAGGCCTACCACTTCTAAATGGCTTGTGATGCATATTCGAACATTACTGCAAGCGTCTTAGCCTCATTCATTAGTCAGGTATTCGAAGGGAATATTGTCATTTGGTAACGCTATTTCAAATATCGCTCATTAAACGTTCAATTTTAATGCAATGCAATTGAGGGACTTTGTGGAGTCTTGTCGTGGTCTGGAGCTGTGGTTGTTGTGTTGCTACCTTGCCCAAGCTTGCATTGGTTGACAAATTGGCAGGAATGTATGTACTTTGTATTTTTAGCAATTTGCTTACATTTTCTCCATCTTGCCTCTCATCGGTTTTGGAAATAGCTCGCTGACCCGCCCCTACTGGACATATGTGAAAAAGATCTTCATAGCTCATCGGATTCCTCTAGGATATAAAATAGATTCTGATTCTGATTAATCAGTGGCGCTGCGAACAACCTATTCCCTCTTGCTGCGGGAATCTGCATCCACACATGATAAAGCACCCCTGTCTAATGCAATACACATGGTTCCTTTGTCATAGGCATGTAATTCTGCAAATGTGCAGAAATGTCTACCGTATGCGACTTACTCCAGACAAGGTTAGACTATTAAACGTGACCTGTTGTGACACGTCTAATGTGTATTGTGTGGTCGTTAGCACAGAAAGATGCATCTGGTAATGTCCTAATGGACCAAAAATAGTAAAAAGGAGGCTGGGTCTGTGTTGTTCAGTGACCACCATATACAGACTCTTGTACGTACAAACGAGTTCGGTTCCATAGGTCTGTTCGTAAGTCGATTTGTTCGTGAGTCCAACTTTACTCCCGTCGATTTCAAACACGTTTTACGACTTGTACACTAAACACGGGGAATGGCTTTAACAGTTGCCTCTGGTTCTTCACGTTCTGCAGATGTAGATGCCACCATCACCACCTATTGTGCGGTGGTTGAACTTGCGACTCTCGGTCCGAACAGGAAACTGGACATACGGACAGGTTTGATCATATCTCTGAAAGTTCGTAAGTCGAATGTTCGTAAGTAGAGGAGTCCCTGTGTAGTGGCATAGAATCGTAATGTAACAGCATAGCGCCGTCTGCTGGCAGGGAAAGGGATCTGAGGCTTACGGCCCTGACGTCAGCAGGCCAGGTTATACACAAGAGGGGGATCTAGGGAAAGGTCGCAGAAGGGGCACTGAATTCATAATGATACAATAATTCAGTAACACTGTACAAGTGTACAGCACGTCAGATCATTACATGGCCTAACCCTGGTTGGAAACACCGTGGGAGTGAAGAAGAAGATTGATTAATAATCATTATTTACATTTGTAAGGTGCATTTTATCCGTATGCCACCAGACTTAACTTGGAGTGTCTAAATTCTCTTTGCCCACCAGAATGAATAGACCTCATCTTTCCCACCCCTGCAGACTTGGTATTAAAGTAGATACATGCTAATGTTTACAAAGTAACGGGCTCTTGACCAATTTCATTTCCACATAAATCAATCATTTGGAAATAGGCCCCACTATACCCCACCAACTACAGCACTCTAATCTTGCCTCCTCGTTTTTCCTCTTCCACCTGCCTCATGCTCGTCAGCACCGCCTTTCGTGCAGCCATGCGGGTGTGAGGTCATCATCACGAGAGACCGTGCACTTCATCGTTCGCACGCGGCGGAGGAACCACTGAAGTCAAACGTTTAAATACGTGCGGTTTAGTGGGGTCATTTCCGAGCGAACTCGGTTTTAGAAGTGTTTATCGTTGAATGTGGAAGGGTTTGGGTTAGTTTTCGGGTTACCACCTTTTCCACTATGGAGATCAAACCCAGACCTATGTTTCAGTCTGTCTAGGTCTGTCAACAACCATTCAGTAGTAAAGTTCAGCACAGTACTGGTACCAGATCTCGGTACAAATTAATTCATGCCACCCAAACACAGATGCCAATTCACAGACTGTCTCGGCTGGACCGGGACAGGAGGTAACCCAAGGGTAGTGGGAGGATAACCGCTTTGTGAGCTATTTGTAAGTAATGCGTTTAGAGTATTTGGCTACTATAAATTTCCACGTGATAAGCCACTTCGTTAAGCTATAATTTGTGGCCAGGTCGCTTCTGAAAAAGAGCTATATAGCTTTCAATGGGCCTTACCTGGTAAATAAAAAATAGTTTACTTTAATGGTATACATACTTGAATTTTACTGCGGATGTTTTAAAACATGTCCTGTTTAACTGTCAACTTTGTTTGAATTTCAGTGGGAGAAGATGCTTCTCACAGACGTTAAAGCAGGTACCAGAGTCCACCTGAAGCTACTGCAGTGTGCGCCTCATATAGGATTCCATCCATTACTGTTGGTGCGATGGTTTGGATTTTCAAGTTGAAATCTCCTAGTTCATTTTATTTTTACCCAGGCGACAACTCAATTGTCAAGGGTAGTCCTGTTTGGAAGAGGCATCCATGTCTCTTGAGTTCCACATCTTGGAGAGGATGTGATTAGTCAGCATCGATGCCATTTTAGTTGGTGTCACGCATCATGCGTGCATTCTTAAATTACTGACGCTGACTGAAGACTGAAGATGCAAGTGTGCCATCTGACAATGATAGTTATGAAGCCATTTTTTTGCCATTGCCAATCTTCCTTTGTGCTCTGTCAGATTCTGGGATAACACGGCCTTGGTGAAGTCCCCTGGACTTGTGTAATTTCTGTATCAATTTTTTTGTTTCATTTTGAAATCTCTGCTCCACTTCCTTCAATTGCATCCATCTGCACCTCCGATTAGCACGGCTGGCTTACGTACGGCGCGAAAGAGGTTCAATGCACATACCTACAAGGAGTGTAAATTCATACGGTGCCAGAAACTCTGCACGAGTTCGTGCCGCGTTCTCCCGATGTTGCCGTCGATGTTTGTCCAGCGACAAGCCATTCGTTGCCACGCGCGAACCTGTCTCACCTCCACAATCACAGGGCCGAGTGCGTGACGTGTCCGGCAAGCCGTGTGATGTGTCTGCGGATGATAATCTTCAGCAGAGGCCTTTGCCTTCTCCCACAGACGCCGCGCAACTGACGCCGCTCCCAGCGCCGCCGACCTCTGCTTCACCGGCCACGGCCACGGGGAGTTCCTCTCCTCTGCTGGACACCCCGTGTGCTGGACCTGCTGCTCCACCACACTTGCCTGCCCACTACACAGGCACAAAGAGGTGCGGGCAGAACTAATGCATAAATGCTTTCAACATAAGTTGGAGAGAACTGAGCCTTTCTAGGAATTCGGCAATGCTTTCCCACATGTGACTGCTCCCGATATATGACTCGAGAGCATGTAGGTTTTGCTTGCAGGCCACACACACACACACATGAATGATGTGTTTGGTATTATCTCATGGAAAATAATAAGTTGCACAAGGGCCAGGGTCATGCCCCATTCATTCTGAACGATTAAACCAAACTGACCCACGTTCACACACGAGAGCAGAGAGGTTGGCTGCAGGGTGACGCACGCGAAGAACGCGTCACTGTGAAAGAGTTAGAAGGTTCCCCTTCGTACCTTCTTACTCTCCCTCCCACCCCCCTCCTTCCGGTCAGGTGATTTTGAAGTGTCGTCGTCACGCGAGGACGTGGACCGAGACAGCGCGTGGAACCAGTGGCTGCGCTCCGAGATCCCGGGGCTCTTCCTGCTGGCCCTGCACACGTTTACCGTGAGTCGGTGCAGATGTGGCCTCGCGACTGGGGCTGCCACCTGTCCGCGTTTGACCCCCGGACAGTGTTCGGGTGGCAGCAGGAATTGATTTGGGCCAAGATCTGGTACCCCGGGTATGGCTATGGTTGAATTTTATCACCGTGCACTGCACAGTTTTAACAATAGACCTGGGCTCGCTGAGAAATGTGCCTGAGTTTGCTCTGTCGTGGAAATGGTGGCAACTGTACTTGGGGCATCGGCACGTTTATTCGCGCTCCGGCTCCATTTACACCGAGAGTCACGTGCTTGTCTCGTGTGGGGAGTGGTGGTGTAGCTATTAGGGGGCATCCATTTAGTATGTATGCATGGAGGCGGGAGGAGGGGTTAACCCAAATGCGTACGCTTGCGTATGGGGGGTCTACTGACAATGTGTAAGCCGACTGCAACGGCATGAATCTGCCCATCGCAGTGACATGGGGAAGTAATTGCTTCCGACAAAGGCGTTCTATGACCTTTTAAATCGTACTCAGGTTTGAGAACGGGGACAGTTTGCATTCATGATCCTGAATCATAACAATTCCTTGACTCTCCGGCAGTGGTGAATCGTTTCAACTGTGCTTTTTTATTTCGTGGAATATCACTTGCTGTACTCCACGCGGTGAGTGCTTTGTGTAGAGAATATGAATCTAATTCAGTACCTCTATATGTCTCCCACAGACGAGCGGGGAGACAGCAGCCAGGCGGTGAGCCGGCACTCCCAACAATCGCCCAAGATCTGCGGTTCTCTTTACATTCCGATATTTGCAGCCACTTACTGAGTGTTTACATGTGGGGGGAAACCAGTACACTCGCAGAAAACGAACGAATGTGAGCAAGGGGGCAACGTTCTATCCTGTGCAGATGGAAAGGATTCCACAGTTGTGATCCACTGCCTCCTGGCAAGCCAGGGTATGACTCATCCTCGATGCCCACCGGAAGGGAGATTGCACACTTGCAATTGAATTCCCTGAGATTATTTATATCATGGGGTAGGCAGTGACAAAGCCCCTGACTCACTTAACACGAACATGCGGTCCAGTGCATTGTACGTGCAAGGATACTCGCTTTCCAAAATGTATGAATGTGTGTTGAACTTGAATCTTGACTTAAAGCTTTCGTGACTGCAGGAATTCATATTCTTTGGGTCTTTCGGTAAAGTCACGTAGATAGAACAATCAAATGATATAAATAAAGTGAATACGAAATAATAATTAAAATATCACGACGTTTCGATCGCAACACAATCAATCATCATCATTTTTCTCCTGATGACGATTGCTTGTGTTGCGATCGAAACGTCGTGATATATTTTACTTTATTATTCACTTTTTTTTCGTAATTTTATTGTTCTATCTACGTGACTTTACGGAAAGACCCAAATAATATGTGTTGAACTTCTTTCGCAGTGTACGTAGCCAACCGTGCTAATCTGTGGTACATTAACACCTTGCCACAAATGCCCTGTTGCTCATGAGCACAGCGACTCAAATGAATCAGGCGCAAGGTTTGCGTGATTAATGCTTACAAAGTGGGGTCTATAATGAACAATATGGCTGAAGCTCGAGTTCTATTCATTTAAAACCAAACGTGTTTCTTACCAACCATACCTGGTGTTTGCACACATACAGATTATGGGCGATGCGTTCTACACCATTCGGAATGTGCTGTTGCAATGTGCAGCCACAGCTGCTGCAAAAATATTTGTCTCGGTTTGATCCACTGAACAATATCCACCGACCACACCGCACGCACAACAATGATATAACTATGAACAAAAATATGAATAAATTAGGATGGTTTATTAAATATATTGCACGTAAGAAAATACAGCAATAGACGTAAAAATACATGGCAGTTTAACACGTAGGCTTTCGCGACAAATATCCATAATACAGGTTTTATGGGTTGGATCAAGTAAATATATAAATGTGTCGTTAAAGCCGCCACCACCCGACAGCCAACTAGTAAGGGTTGTCACGTAAACAGAACATGCCAATTCATCACTAGTACAGCACACCGGTGTGTGGTGTGTTGGAGAGCCAAGCTACAACATTTACTATCGGAGTACGACGTTTCAGTAATTACAACTAGCTTCATCAGACAACAGCAAGATTTGGGAGAAGTCCACCTGTTTAATTCCTTGTATAGAGGCGTAGATGTGGTGACAACACTTGTGCGCTCTTTGAGCGCAAAGTGGGGGGGGGGGGATTAATGAATCAACGTACATTATACATGCACATTATGCTAGCCCATTGAGCTTGTACTTAGTGTCCATTGTGTGTACTAAAATAGCCGTACAAACGGTAATTTGATGATTCGCTTCCATGCAGCACTAAGTCGGTAGCTATCCAAACGATTACAATTATTTTTATTTCTTTAAATTTCGATAGATTCTGTAATTTGTTTTGGCCAGTAGTAACTAGTTTTGCACAGAACTTCAACATTATCAAAATCAATTGAGTGTCTTTGTGGGCACGCGTGTTCTGCTACTGCTGACAGTTGTATTTGTGAGCATTTCATATTTCTGTGGTGTTATTTTAGTCTCGTGCTGATCATTCATCCTGTTTGCCCAACATAGCATTTGCCACAAGTGCAATTAATCCGGTACACACCTTCTGTTGATAGCTTCAGTAATAGAACAGCAAATAAATATCCAATAGGCCTTTTCGTAGGTTTCCATATGCCTTCTGAATTTGCCTGGCTGATCAAAGTTTCGACCGCAGATGCCATTGGTCAGGGGTCTCTTTGTCCGTTCTCATGTGGGACTCTAGGCATGATGGCAGTTGGAATGCTTTCCCACAGACTTGGCAAGACATTTGTTTTCTCACTCTAGTGACTATGGGAGTGAGGTGGAGTCGAGACGGGCGCTGGTCAGGCGTGGCGTTTGCCAGCAGGCGCCTTTGTTCCATGCGCGGTCGCTGTGATAGCAATAACTTCGTTGCACGCAGGTGCGCCCTTTGCAGAAGGTGGCATTGTCTGCAGCTCTGCCTCCTCACCACCAGGACTCGACAAGCTGCTGCTGCTGGAGCTGCTGGTGCCATCCATGGCAAAGGCAATTCTTCCAGCACCATGACTCGCAGACGAGTAGCTCTGACACACCTTCAACACCGCATTGGCAAAATTGCCGTCATTCACCATGCCACGTGCGCCCCTTGAGTTCTTTCAGTGGGTTACTCCATATGCCTTCTGAGTTTGTAGGGCTGATCAAAGCTTTGATCGCAGATGTGGCAGCTTTCACCACCGGTCTTGTGCATTCTCATGTGGGACTCTAGGCACCATGCCAGTTGGAATGTTTTCCTGCAGACGTCGCAAGAGATTCGTTTTCTCACTCTAGTGACTCTATCGGATTCCAGTGGCTCTATCAGATTCAACACCGCATTGGCAAAACTGCCGTTATTCACCAAGCCTGGTGCACCCTTTATCATGTAATACTTTTCGTGGGTCTTCATATGCCTTTTGAATTTCCCTGGCTGATCAAAACTTCGTCCGCATATGCCGCACCATTGATCACGGGTCTCCTTGTGCGTTCTTACGTGGGCTTCTAGGCACCATGCCAGTTGGAATTTTTTCCCACAGACGTCACAAGAGATAAGTTTTTTCACTCTTGTAACTCTACCGGATTGAGGTGGGGTTGAGACGGGTGCTGGTGAAGTGCCATCGATGGTAAAGGCAATTCTCCCAGCACCACCATGACTCGCAGCGGAGTTGCTCTCGCACATCTGATACAAAAGACAAAGTTCACGCGCATGACACCCATGTCACGAGTGTACTCACAAAGGCATACTTAAGGTGACATAAGATTCATTACAACAGATTAATTATAACAGAACTCCTCAATAGTGCAGATCCTATCATCTACTATTTTACTCCTTATCCACCAAAATAAGTACTCTTTGGTTCTTTCGGTAAAGTCACGTAGGTAGGAAAAATAAAATAAAAAATAATATATCACGACCATAAATAACGTCACGCGATTTTGGACGATTTTTGACCCCCCCCCCTCGTCACACGGCGTCACAAAAAGTCAGACCCCCCCCCTCAAGTATGACGTCACAAAGCTCTGCCCCCCCCCCCCAAAACCATATTTTCATTTTGAAAATAAAACATGCTTCAAATCGCTTTAAACTATTGTCATTGTATTTAATGTGGCGCTGCACTCTGATGTTGTAGGAGAAAACATTTATTTAAAAGTCTATTTAACTAAATAGAACGTGTTGTCTATATTTATTTAAAGTTGCGCATTTTGACGTGACGTCACATTTCTCAACCCCCCCCCCCTCGTCACAAATGTCTGACCCCCCCCCTCCCCAGGTGCGTGACATCATTTATGGACGGCCCCCATTGCCTTAAAACGCGAACTCGCGCTTGCAAACTGAAACCGCGGAACTTTTTTTGTTCAGCAGCGCGATCCTCCGCGAGATGTAATGAGTCGGCCTCGCGCTGTGAGTGAGTGTGAGTGAGACAGCATCGTCCCCCACTCCTCCTGATGTCGAGGGTAAATGGGCGAGGTTTAGGTCTGTGACTCATGCAGCTGCAATGGCTGCTTTGTGTACGCAGTCCAGACCTCCCCAGAGACCCTGGCTGACAGAGGAGGTGTTCAGGATGGTTGAGAAAAAGCGACAGGCCCACTCTAATCGTCTACAGCATCCCACGTCAGAGAATGTGGAGGCTTACCGCAGCCTTCGGTCGGAGGTTCGGAGAGACGTGAGGCGCTGCAAGGATGGGTGGTGGTCGCGGGTTGCTGAGGAGATGGAGTCTGCCTCAATGGCCCGCGATCACAAATCCCTATTTAACTCCATTAAAAAAGTAACCTACAGCGCCACACCTATTACCATTGTAGGGGTAATCGTCACTCACCACTCTGTGGGCTGGTAGCTTCCCCTTATCGTCAATAGGGGGCGGAAGCGCTATCACGCCAGGGCTAATGCCCATGGCCCAAAAAGGGGCCAAGACAATAAATATCGTGTTGCCTCATCAGAAGTTTCTTCGTCTATTTATACCCACTACACCATCATTAGGGGAACGAAGGGTGATCCAATCTCCGACCCCCAGCGACAGGTTTGCAGATTTGCTGAGCATTTCTGTGAGGTCCTGGGGGAGGGGGAATCCCTCAGCCTGGAAAACATCATGGGACAAAGTGGGGACGACCCTGCTGAGGATGCGGTGCCTCAAATATTGGAGGAGGAAGTCACCCCCTGTGAGTGGCTGGCTGAGGTGCCATCCATTGAGGAAGTACTGAGGGCGATCCAGAGTCTGAGACCAGGAAAGGCACCGAGCAGTGATGATCTCCAAAGCGAAATGCTGAGGGAGGGTGGCGTTTGTGCATAGACTGCCCTACATGACATCATAACAACAGTCTGGGCCACTGGACGGGTTCCGCAGGATTGGAAGGATGCTCTGGCGGTCCCCCTCTTTAAGAAGGGGGACCGCACAGACTGTAACAACTACAGGGGCATCTAACTCCTCAGTGTGCCGGGAAAGGTCCTGGCAAGGATTATTCAACATCGCCTTGCTAGGTACGCTAAGGAGAGGCTTGCGGAGCCCCAATGCGGTTTCAAGAAAGGGCGGTCCTGCAAAAATGTCATATTTTCTGTCCGTCTGCTACAGCAGAGGTGGAGGGAATTCCAACTAGAGCTACATCTCTGCTTTATTGACCTGGTTAAGGCCTATGATACCATCAGTAGGCCTGGGCTCTGGGTTGTTCTTCGTGCTTTCAGAGTCCCTGACCCTCTGCTCACACTCATTAAGGACCTTCATGATGGTGAGCAGACCCGAGTAAAACTACATATCCGGGAGTCAGAGCCATTCCCTGCGACAGGGATGTCCTCTGGCTCCAACATTATTTAACATCTATTTCGACCACATAGTTCGTGAAGCCTTCAGTAGCTGTACCAGAGGAATTTACGTCTGGTACAGATACAATGGGAGGCTGATCGATGCCCAGGTGCGGTCAAGGGATGTCTCCCTATTGGTCAACCACATTATGTATGCCGACGACCTGGTAATTGCTGCTCATTCAGAGGAGGAGTTGGAGGCGCTGCTGCTAAAACTGGAGTGTGCCACTAAGAGGTGGGGCCTTACCATCAGCCCCACCAAAACGAAGCACCTGCCTGGGTATTTTGTGCCATCGGGCACTCTACCCCCACAACTCCCAATCGGTGATGGGGCAGTTGGGGAGAGAGTGGAGAGTTTTCCATACCTGGGCAGTGTGCTCATGATCGGCTCCGGTTTAACAGCAGAGGTCTCACTCCGAATTAGTCGAGCGGCATTATCTTTTTATCGGTTGTGTAACGTTGTGTGGAAGCTACCTGGTCTGTCGCTCCGCATGAAGCTTCGGTTCTTCTCGGCCACAGTCATTCCCTCCCTTCTCTACGCTTGCAAAACGTGGACCCCCCTAATGCAGCATCTTCACCGGTTAGAAACATTTAGGCTGGCCTGCCTACGATCAATCCTGGGTTTAACCAGGCTGGATTGTGTGAGGAGCTCACAAATCCTCGAAAGATCTGGACAAAGTCCCATCAGTGAGCTCCTCCAGCAGGCAAGGCTGCGTTGGCTGGGCCATGTAGCCCGCATGCCCAATCACCGCATGCCCAAACAGCTTTTGTTCGGCCGGATCGAGGGAGCTAAACGGGCGTGGCACGGACTAGAGAAGAGATGGAGTGATGTGGTACAGGAGGATGTGGAGCTGAGTGGACTTGCCAATGACTGGTACCAGCGGTGTCTCTACTGGGCAGTTGGAGGCAGTCGCCCTCCAACAACAACGGAGGGCGGAGGAGCGACGCTCAGAAAAACGAGCGGAGCGTCGGGTGGCTAAAGCTCAGCAAGTTGGCACAGTAGGGGGCACAGGTGGTGCATCAGCCAGTAATCTCAGTCATCTCAGTCAGTCGACCAGTGGCACCTGGGTCTGCCCCGTGACCTCCTGCCAGCCGGCGATCGACACTTCACGTAGCCTCAAGGTGCACATAGCCTGGCATAAGCGTCGTGGTGACGTCACCGCCACTTAGTGGCGCATGGCGGTTGTTGTTTTGAGACAGTAAGAGAGTGTGAGGTCGACTCAGCCTCAGATGAGTACCTGGTGCGGTGTGTCGTAAACATCGCTACTGGGGGAGACAAAGGCCGCCGTGGAGGAGAATCCTAAAATAATAAAAGCTTTTATTATAATAAAATATTTGATTATAATATTATGATATTATAATAAAAGCTATACTAAAAGCTTTTTAAATTAAAAATACAAAATTTTTTGAAATAATGAAAGCTTTTATTATTAAAAAATTATTATTTAATTTTTAAATTGGCAGAATCTACACGCCATATTCTTGGTTCTTCAGGTAAAGTCACGTAGATTTGAAAATAAAAATAATTAAATTTAATTTAAAAATATAAATTATAATATTTAAACTAATAAAAGCTTTATTATTTTCAATGTATTATTTGAAATTTTAAAATACTAAAAAATAAAATACAAATAATAAATTGAAATTAATAAAAGCTTTTATTATTTTATAATAAATTGAAAATAAAAGCTTTTATTATTTTCAATTTATTATTTTAATTTTATTAACAGGTCCCTGCAGGGTGGGCTGGTAGGGCAAGTCTCTGCGCTGCCTATTGCTGATTTTACACCCAACAGCACGAGATTGCACTTCGTTAAAGTATTGAAAGGGGACGGACGGACACATTAATCTATTGCAGGCTGGTACACTCAGTTTACAACTTCGTTCCTACCAGTATTATGACTTTACCGAAGGAAGCAATAATCTGGCGTGTAGATGCTGCCATCTGCTGGCCACCATTGTTGGGTGTAGATTGTGACAAAACTTTCGTGACTTCAGGAATTCATATTCTTGGTTCTTTCGGTAAAGTCACGTCCATAGAAAATAAAAAAAATATCAAATCAATTAAAAATGTGAAATTTTAAATAATAAAAGCAAAAAACCCACATTCATATTCTTGGTTCTTTCGGTAAAATCACGGAGATAAAAAAAAACAATTTTAAAATAATCAATTGAATAAAAGCTTTTAATATTATTTAAGCTTTTGTTATATTCAATTTATTATTTTAATTTTTAAATTGGCAGAATCTACACGCCACGTTGGTGGCCGGCAGGTGGCAACATCTACACGCCGAATTCTTGTTTTTTTCGTTAAAGTCACGTAGATTTTAAAATAAAAATAATATAATTTAATTTAAAAATACAAATAATACATTGAAAATAATAAAAGCTTTCATGATTTTATTTTTTTCAATTTTATTATTATTTTCTATCTACGTAACTTTACCGAAAGAAGCAATAATATGGCGTGTAGATGCTGCCATCTGGTGGCCAACAACGTTGGCAGGTGGCAGCATCTACACGCCAGATTCTTGGTTCTTTGGGTAAAATATAAATAATAAAGAAAAGAAAAAAATAATAATTCATGATTTAGTATTTTTTTCATTTAATTCTATTATTTTCATTTTCAAATCTACGTTACTTTACCGAAAGAACCAAGAATATGGCGTGTAGATTCTGCCAATTAAAAAAAAATACAAATTAAAATAATAAATTTAAAATAATAAAAGCTTTCATTATTTTCCATTTATCTTTTGTATTTTTTTATTTAATTTTGTTATTTTTATTTTCAACCTACATGGCTTTACCGAAAGAACCAAGAATATGAATCTGGATTTTGATTATTATTTTCAATCTATTTTAATTTTTAAATTGGCAGCATCTACACGCCATATTCTTGGTTCTATCGGTAAAGTCACGTCGATAGAAAATAAAAAAATAATCAAATCAAATAAAAAGTGTGAAATGGAAAATAATAAAAGCAAAAAACCCACATTCATATTCTTGGTTCGTTCGGTAAAGTCACAGAGATAAAAAAAATGAAACAAAATTTTGATTTTAAAATAATAAATTGAAAATAATAAAAGCTTTTATTATTTTCCATTTATTTTTTTGTATTTTTAAATTGGCAGAATCTACACGCTATATTCTTAGTTCTTTGGGTAAAGTCACGTAGATAGAAAATATAAATAATAAAAGGAAAGTAAAAAATTTAATAATATTTAAAAAAATATTTATTTTATTGTATTGTTTCCCTTCTACGTGACTTTACTGAAAGAACCAATAATATGAATCACTGCAGTCACGAAAGCTTTAAATCAAAATATAATAATAACAATTCATGATTTTCATTTAATTATTTTCTTTTTATTTTCAAATCTACGTGACTTTACCGAAAGAACCAAGAATATGGCGTGTAGATTATGCCAATTTAAAAATTACAAATAAAAGTAATTTTATTACTTCCGTTTTTTTTATTTAATTTATTTAATTATTTTTAAATCTACGTGACTTTACCGAAGGAACCAAGAATATGAATCTGGATTTTTGCTTATTATTTTCAATTTATTATTTTAATTTTTCAATTTGCAGAATCTACACGCCACGTTGGTGGCCGGCAGATGGCAGCATCTACACGCCATAATCTTGGTTCATCTTCTTTGGTTCTTTCGGTAAAGTCACGTAGAATGAGAATAAAATAATAAATTGAAAAAATAAAATAACACAATAAAATTCTCACGACGTTTCGGCCACAACACAAGCGGCCTTCATCAGGTGAAGGGACGAGACTGTCTGGAGGACAGAGCTGGAGCGAACAAAGACAAGCTCAGATCGAGACCTTTAAGCTGTGTGAGAAGAAACAAAGCGCCTTGACAAAGGAATTAGCATTGAATTTAGCATTGAAATGGCTGAGTGATTAGCTTGTGACTGGTCACAGAAATGGCTATGTTAAAGTCAAAGCATACACATTCACAGAGGCACCTAGTAAAAATCAAACAGGAAAATTTAGCATTGAAATAACTAGGAGAATTTAGCATTGAAATAACTGAGTGATTAGCTTGTGACTGGTCACAGAAATGGCTATGTTAAAGTCAAAGCCTACACATCTGAGCTATTAATAGTAACTGGGTCAGTGTCTACTTCAAATATTGTTCAGGCTCTGGAGACTTCCAAAGTTATTCGTGATGTTATACATTTGGTTCGTTTTGAGCATAATCGCGACCTTATATAATTATGACGTGATACACACGCTGAATATACGCACACAAACATCGTGTACACGTGTGTCGTGCCCTCTATTGTCCACATAGACGGCTTGTGCTGACGAGAGAACGGTCTTAACGTACAATGTCGTGACATGTATCAGCCCTTTGTCGATCCAGCGTTTTGATAGAGGCCTCCCCCACACCATGTCGTTCGTGGGAGTTCTTTAACCATACTTCACCATGCCGGTCAATGCGGGTTTGGTGAAGTGAGGAGGCCCAGAAACTTGTATATGCAGATACGAGTTTGCCTGTGCTTGCATCTGCAGAATTACATTCTCACACATCTTCAAGTATAGTTTAATACTTCTAAAAATGCATTTATTCTTGAGGATTCCATAAAGTACTGTGGTAAAAATAAAACAACTTGATTTGAATAAATTTCGATTTAAAGCTTTCGTGACTGCAGGGATTCATCTTCTTGGTTCTTTCGGTAAAGTCACGTAGAAGGGAAATAATAACATAATAAAATCAAAACATAATAAAATTCTCACGACGTTTTGGCCACAACACAAGTAGCCTTCCTCAGGTGAAGAAACAGAACTGTCGGAAAGACAGCGCTCCAATGAACACTGCTAAGCTTGGCAGCGTATTTTAAGCTGGGTGGGAGGAGCAGAGCTCCTTGACAAAGGAGTTTACGTATCCACAGAAGAATTTAGCATTGAAGTAGCTGTGTTAATGTGATAGATTAGCAGGATGTTAAAGTCAGAAATTAGCATGTAACTGTGAGATTAGCATGATGTTAATGTGAGGAATTAGCATGTAACTGGTGACAGAAGTAGCTATGTTAAAGTCAGAGTTTACATATCAACAGAGGCATTTAGTATATTGATGCTAACGAACTGCAACTACCCAACTATCATACAATAAACCGATGTGAAAGAACTAAATATAAACTACATCAATATAATCAATGTACTCAATATATTCACCACTAAGCTGAGCTACTAACAATAAGTTATTATACATTACACTTCTATGTCGCAAAAAATATTATAATATGCCTCCAAATAATATTTTTAATTATAAACTGCCATAGACAGACCCCAACATTGAATTATACACTGCGTTACTATACACTACCCTATACGTTAGATTATAATAATATTAGACTTGTAATATTACACTATGTATTATTTTACCAACCCTACTGTATACCTCACTGCTGTAGATTCACTATACAATTACGATATGTATATTACCAAATAAATTATATTAAACATTACACTGAGTACTTTGTTGAACAGGGAATGCTTTGAGCTTGTGGGTTGAATCCATCTGTGTGGAGTTGTGTTATTTCCCAATATGCAAGGTGGGGTCTCTCTGGGTTCCACTCACGCAAACATCTCAATGCAATGGGACCTTTCTGAAAATGCAGTACTTAGACGCAATGAAGCTTTCCTGGGTAACTAGTTAACATTGTAATAATTAGCATGAGAGATAATGACGTTCCCTTATGAGTGCCATTAGTAGTACTATCCTGTACTTTTAATGAAGACTATTTTACGTAGTTGTTTGTAAAAAAGTGTCCATTCCCAAAACTTCTTGACGGGCCCTCATACAGAAATGATATTACAATCTTACATGGAGATTGCGAGTCAGAGTGTTGTGAATAGTGGAGTGAACGTGTGGTGCAATCATTATATTGTTGGTGTGTATATACAGAAAGACCTATTTGGTGGGTAACATTAGGAAAATGGAGGTAGTTAGTCATTGTTGTTTAGAAACAAAATATTACTTGGGTGGATAAGAGGGTAAAATCGTACATGATAGGAACTGCAATATTGTGGAGTTCTGGTATAATGAGTTGTAGTATATATGAATCTTATGTCACCTTAAGTATGCCTGTGTGAGTACACTCGTGACACGGGTGTCATGCGCGTGACCTTTGTCTTTTGTTTCAGATGTGCGAGAGCAACTCCGCTGCGAGTCATGGTGGTGCTGGGAGAATTGCCTTCACCATCGATGGCACTTCACCAGCACCCGTCTCAACCCCACCTCAATCCGTTAGAGTTACAAGAGCGAAAACACTTATCTCTTGTGACGTCTGTGGGAAAAAATTCCAACTGGCATGGTGCCTAGAAGCCCACGTAAGAACGCATAAGGAGACCCGTGAGCAATGGTGCGGCATATGTGGACAAAGGTTTAATCAGCCAGGAAAATTAAAAAGGCACATGAAGACCCATGAAAAGGATTATATGATAAAGGGTGCACCAGGTTTGGTGAATAACGGCAGTTTTGCCAATGCGGTATTGAATCCACCATCGCCCTATGAGATGTGCTCAGTCTGCGGATTTTTAAGTCCTATTGAAATCCTGAAAACTCATGAAAGTCTTCACGCACAGTTCTTGTACAGACCGAAGCCTGAACATGATTACACTTTGACAAAAGATAGCGGCGTTAAGATAAATGACATGAAATCCAAATTTCTTGAATGCTTTGGCCTAGTTCCACGTCAACAAACTGCTTCACCAGTCAGTGAGAATAAACCATACGCTGCTCTCAATCCTATTACGAGCATGAAAGTGTTGATGACCTTGCAGCAGAAGAAGAAGGAAAAGCGAAGTAGACCTAAGTCCATTAAAAGAAAGAAGACCACCACCAGTGTCACCAATTGCAGCAGTAGCAACAGCCAGAATTCGGACATCAAGAGGATGGACTGCACGGAAGCAGGAGGCTGCGTGGAGCAGAGCATCCCCAAGGTGGATGAACCCAACCTGGCACCTTTAGGTACGTCCTAGTAATGTAATGTAATTCATAATTTCACAAATTAGTTAATGTACGCATATGTTGACCATATCTGTATGCCTGCGCTGAGCAGTCTAGAGATCTGATGTGGTGCTGCTCGGATGTTGGGTTAAACCGTGAAACTCTGGGTTTTCTGTCACCGAACCACGATTAAACTGGCTTCTCATTGATGGTCTTATCCAGTTACCAAACACTTCTTCCAGCAAACACTTGGACCTACAGCCCCAGAGCCCACTTGGACTCTTTGATGAATACCTCGAGATGGGTACAATGAGCTCAGAGGATCACACTACGGAGTCAACGCGTTTTACTTTATTATAAAAAAAACACACACAATTGGGTATCATTTGACTATATAGGCACGTGTATACGGCCCCTGTGTATCTGTCGGACATTGTTGTGGGAGGGAAATTACCCACACTTCGGGTTGTTGAAGGCAGGGAGCACAGATGTAAGAGCTTAGATGTACAATACAACAATGTAATTTGCTGCACTGTCCTCTGCTGCTCACAACCCCACACTAACTATTGCATGGTCACCCATCCAACCAATTTTCAGGCTCAGCTCTCCTTAACTTCTGGGATCTGATTAAATCTGACGCATACTGGGTGATTTGGCCATAGGCACCAATCTATGGATATACTGTAACACAATTGTCTTTGAGCATGCGCGTATGTGCATATGTACGGAGTTAAGTTTTAGAAATAATAGGAGCACATATTTGCTCCTCTTGTCTGCTAACCAATGCAGCTACATTGGTCAGCTTGGATTGACGTTTTCCCCCTTACTATTTATTTAAAACTCTTGTGCATCATGTCCACTGTGGTTAACTGCTGTGATTTGTTGGCATTTCAGCCACAGTGCATATGCCTAAAAATGTGTGGTACGGTTAATGGAGTCCTCAATACAGGATGTGATCTAGTTATTATAGCCACCTAGTGGTGGAAAATGGTGCAAAAGAAACCCAGGTGAACCAGAGCTGAGCATTAAAGATGGTAGTGGCTGGTCGCATCTCAGTGGCCAATGTAATGGACACGATAATTTTGTGAACAAATGACACGAAAATGTGACCATATTTTGGGGTCTCCTTTGACTAAAACACATTCAATGCATTGAAAACATGTTTTGTTTGCTTAAAGTAATCACAACATAACAGCATTAAGAGTGTATGTCTATATCATGTTTCACTCATTATCCTATCCTTGCCCCCCTACCCATTCTCAAAATATACCCCAGTTATCCAATTCGGGTTTGTCACTCTCTTCGTGGCATCATTTCCACTTGCGCCATTGCTCGCACTGCTCAACAACATCATCAAAGTGCGGGTCGACGCGTGGAAGCTCGTAACAAAGATGAGGAGGCCTGTGATTTCGCGAGCAAGAGGAATTGGAGCCTGGGCCGACATCCTGAGTATCGTTGCCACCCTCTCTGTAATCACCAATGTAAGTCGCCAGATTATCCGCTCGCTTTCTCGCTCAAAATCCCATCTTATGAGTGACATAACATGTCATGTTAGCCATGTGGGTTTTTTTTTACCATACTTCACCATTCTGGTCCTGGCAGGTTTGAGAAGAGGTGTAGTGGGGGACCAGGAGCGGTTCGGGTATCACTCGTCACTGATGTTAGTCGTAGCTGGAAGTCAATTGCATGTGTGCTGAATTCAAAGTGCAGTGCACGAATCACTGCACCACTGCTCCTATCCACTCTCTCCCAAAATCGCAAAAGGTAAAGCCTTGCAATTGCTTGCTCATGTCACTGCTGGCAGAAGGGCCTCAACTAAAGGTAGCTCTAGAGAACCCCTCTACACGGTATTTGGCCTACTCTTCCATGATGGCCAGACATGTTGTAAGATGTGGAATTACCTGCGCTAAAGCAGTGATGAACCCATTTATATTGCTAATTGGACAGAGGTGGGGGAGATTTTAGAAAATGATCCATTGCTTCAACTGTTGTGTCAGGAGACTGAACTGACGACTGCCAGATTGCAAGTCCTTATATGGTAACCATTTCACTCTGGCAGCAACCCCCCAAATTGTATTTGTGAAAATTAATGTAATTGCCAAGGTAAGATGTTCAGAAGCCTTTGTCAAATCATTGCATGCTAAGTGACCGCTATCGCTGTGCCTCCGTATGCTAATTCCACAGTCATGCATCTTGGCGTTCACAACGGACATCATCCCACGCCTGGTGTATTATTATGGATACTCAGCAGAGTATGGCACAGGTTCGCCTACAATGCATGGGTACACGGAGGACAGCCTTTCAATTTTCAAGATCAGCGACTTCAAGGAGCAAAATCATCCCAACATCTTGCCATCCTGGTTTGATCCGGCATTCCACACAACCTGCAGGTTTGTGCCATTCAGTGTCATGCCCAGCTATCGGGTGTGCCGTCCCTGCGAATGTGATGCACTGATCTCTGGGTGTGTTGTCCAGGTAGATGCGACATCCTTCTGGGTGTGGCGTCCTCCTGGCTCCGCCCCTTCCTGATTAGGTTCGTTCTCTTCCTCTTTTCACTCCGTGACTTTCCTTTTAAGACCCACACTTCCCCTAGGCCCCACCTCTGTTTAGGCCCTGCCCCTTACCCTGGACACAGGGTTTGGCTTAGTTGGGTAGTAAGGGGTTGTGGTAGGGTTGGGGGAGGAGTGTGCGTTGTGGGCAGGGACAGTAAAGGGGGTGGGGGGGGGAATTGGAGGGGGCGAGCAGTGGGTACGGGTGGGATGGCTTCACAACCAAAGTCCCACTTAGAGAAATATAATAATAGATTGATATAAATTATAGCTCATTGTTGCCTTGCTAAAGAGTAATGTTATTTATTTATCTATCGATCCACGACTGCTTAATTGAGTCTCAAGATCCCTTTTCAGGAAGACCGTGCATTGGGATTCCAGTTTAAGGTGGTTTTATGCATGTGGGATGCAATAAGAGGTCCTGGAGAACCCATGATAATGAAATGAAGCTTAAAGGTCCACACAGACATGAAACCACTTGCTCTACAGCCATCTTCTGGTCACCTCACAGCACAGTTAGTTAGGAAATTGATGCGATCTACCAACCCTTTTCTGTAACGTTTTTGAATTGCTGGCATACACAACTATAATCAATATAACCATATTGATCGATATTTAATATAACCTTACTTGACTATGACCAAATCACCACGAATACAGCTAATCTTAGATTCCGGAAGTCAAGCAGGCTTGAGCCTTGTTCGTGCTTAGATTGATGAACACCATGCACAATGCAGGTGCAGTAGGCGACTTTGGAGCTAGGTTGTCAGCAGTGGGTAGTTCAGAAAAAATAATAGTTGTGCTATATTGTTCTCCCATTATCTGTACTCCCTACCTTCACCAACCTGGTACGGACCAGCGTGAACCATGGTCAATAGAGCCCCCACAAGCTGCACGTTGTGGGAAGGCCCTCTTTCAGAAGCGGATTTTTTAAAGGGCTGTGAACGCATATACCGTTTGTACACAACCATACTTGTTCAATTTAGCGCCAACTCTACTTTCGAGGCACTTTGCTCAATATAGTCCATGCGTGCTTGTGGTTGTACGTGTGTAGGTATCCAGGTCATCGCTACCCGCCGGATCATCCCCAAGCCTACTCCGTCACCAAGCAGTACTGGCAAGTACTGACGGCAAAGCTGGCCTTCGTCATTGCCATGCAGGTACACATCAACATGCACACACACACACATTCATAAACCCATTGAAAGATAAAGGTACAGCCCTCCAATTACTTGCTCATGTCACTGATGGCAAAAGGGCTCCTGCTATAGGGAGCTCAAGAGAGACCCTTAAGATGTATTTGAACTGCTCTTCCACACTGGTCAGACGTCTTGGGAAGAGCTGGGAGTTCCCGCACTGAACAGCACCAAACTCAGCCGACCAATTGACTGGATGTATTCCATTTACACTGCTTGGTGGATAGAGGCAGTGGAATGTAAAAAAAAACTTTCACCATTGTTTACACTGCCACGATCAAAGATCAATTCACACCCGCGACCTCTGGATTGCAAGTCTAGTGTGCAAAGCCTTACACTACTGCACCATCGTATAGACTCATCTGTGAGCAATTGTTAAGGTCAGCAGAGCAAACCGTGATCATTGTCAATGGGTCATTACAGATAATGCCAGTAATGCTATTACACCTCACAATTGCACAGTATTTCTGAGATCACAAATAATAGTGGTAATACAATACTCACTTTCATAATGCAGCAGACGATTCATGTTGTTGATGCAATGTCACACGTAAGCATGTGTGCGTGTGGGAAGGGGAGCGGCTGCGTAGTTGTTTGTGAACTGCGCTACCAATCCTGTGTGACCGGAGTACTATTTCTGGCCACAGCCAACAACAGTGGAAAATATTAGAACCAGTGTTGAGCTTCCCTTAAGTTGATTCTGTCTTAAAATGAGTACTTGATGAAGTGTGTGAAAATCATCACTGGCGAGATAAAGGTGCACACCACCCCCACAGGCACTGTGCCACCCTTCATAGATGCACTTGTCTCAGTCTGTGAAAGGCTACACAGGGAATCTTTGTAGTGGTGACATGGCCGAGTGTAAGTGTTTGCTGATTGTTGCAGTAATTTGCGGCTGCCCAGGTGAATACTGTGGGTGCATTAACTGCACATCATAAATGTTGCCTGCTGCATAGTGAACGTAAAAAAACCCATTAAGTAATTCAACAAAAAGTGTCTCGGTATAATTTGCCAAATGTTCAAAAATTACTCAAATGACTTAATTTAATTGGGAAAAACGACGTAACAATATAATATCCCTAGGCTTCAGGTCCCCGGAATAGTTGACCTGAGATGTAAAGCACTTTAAGATGCGGCCATATTATATTTAGTAAGCACCCTTTACATGCAAATCCTGAAACTGAAAATCCTTTACCTGTGTGTGGACGTGTGCAGCACGTGGTGTTACTCACGAAGGCCTGCATTGCATACATCATCCCGGACACCCATCCCATGTGCGCGCCTGCAGGCGCCGCGAGCGCTTCGTCGTACAGACGATTCTGCAGCAGGCAGAGCTGGGCCGTCTCCGTAACACCATCCTCACCGATGCCCCCAGCTCACCGCCATCGCCTCAATTCCACGTTGAGGATGAGCAGGCAGAGATGGGCCTGCTTCGCTGCTCGCTGCATAAGGAGTCTCCTGGCGTATTGCACCCACCCCAGCCATGCCACATGGAGAATGAGCAGGCAGAGAAGACTGGTGACGACTCACTGCTGAAGGGATCCGAGGAGGAATCAAGCAACGAGGATTCGTCAACTGTCTTCTACAGTGTATAAATCTACTCTGGCTTTTAAAGGAGGCTGCTATCCTAACTCTGTTTGCACGTGGACAAGGACATTGCAGTCGAGGACTATCTGTATATATTAATAAATACGTTTATGATTTAACATGTCTCAATCATCTCATGTCTGTTCATACGAATCACGATGTGAATGAGGAAAACTAGAAATTATTGTTATTTTGTATATATTTTAAATTTTGGTTTAACATGTAGGCTTTCGCGCCCCAATATCATCCATAGAGGTGTTTTTTGGATTAGATCGCATACATATATAAACGTGTCGTTAAAACCCGCCACCATTCGACACAGCCAACTAGTAAGGGTTGTCACGGAAACAGAACAAGCCAATTCGTCACTGGTACTTTGGAGAGCCAAGCCACAACATTTACAATCGGAGTACGACGTTTTGCCAGTAATTACAACTAGCTTCATCAGGCGACAGCCAGATTTGTGGCACTCTCGCGCAAAGTGGGGGGGGGAGATTACCGAGTCAACGTACATTATGCATTATGAGAGCCCTTTGATCTTGTCCTTCCTGTCTATTGTGTATTAAAATAGCCGTACCAATGGTAATCCCTATTGAAGTATGCTGCCCTTTATAGGCATGCATTTAAATAATGTATTATTTGTTGGCACCCGTGTTCAGCAGTAGCAGAACACACGTGCCAACAAGGACACTCAGTTGATTCTAATGTTGAAGTTCTGTGCAAAACTAGCTACTACTGCCCAAGAATAATTCGAGAATCTATCTAAATTGGAAGAAAAATTTACAGTTCGGATAGCTACCGCCTTTGTGCTGTGTGGAAGCGACTCATCAAATAGTACATTAGATGAAACTCCGAGTACCCACTCAGGAGGTATAGTGGTAAAACAGTGGAGGAAAAAAAAGCAATTTTTTTTATTTGCCCTTGTTGAATGATAGAGTCGATACACACAGCAAGCGAGATTAAGAAAGCGCATCGGAAGAAATACCGGAGGAGAGAGAGAAGACAATTGCTTGCTGCAGAAGGAAAGGCATTCCTACCGAGGGAGACAAGTTGACAAAGATTTTGATAATGGGAACCGGTGGCGTGGCTCGATCTTCCCTATGTACGCAACATGCTACCGAAAGAAAACAGAAAATCCTATTCAAAGGCTAAAATAAGCTCCATTTTTTGTATAAGAACCCGATAAACAATAACCCCATCCATAGACTGAGGAAGAGAGGGAAGAGCCTGAACAAGGGGGAGGACATTACGACGGAGATGGGTTGGAGGTGGAGAGAAGGGGAGAGGGGAGGCCGTAAAGGCAGCTGCACATTCAAGGAAAGCGGTGTAGAAAGAGTTGAACGGGGACATGGAGACAGTAGAGACAAGGGTGGAGAAAGAGGAAGGGAGGATCTTTCAGTGCTCGCTACAGGAAACCCACAAAACTGAATTTCCTAAACTCGTGTCGCCTCCGTGACAGCAGCACCACCAACGCCACAGACTCACGCTCCCCAAATCGACAATACCATCTCCATTGCCGACCAGCCACGAGATGGCTGCTCTCAACACCTCGGTCGTGGTGTAAGCAGCAAAAGACTTCCGGCTGGTGAGCAACCGGCCATTGCGAGGGTTGGAAAGAAACTGAAGCACGGGGCGACTCCCACAACCTTCGGGTATTTCCAAACTGGATGACGTCTTGGGATGAAGCTAGAAGTAAGCCAAATCTGCACTCAATAAATGGGACAAAGATTCCAGAGAAGCCTCCAGAAATGTCACAGGAGGCTCGGGTGTGAGAAACCAGACTTCATGTGGGGTCCTCCAGACCTTTGCCCTCCAGTTCATCAACATTTGTAAAAGCAGGACGTCTCAAAGGTACGTAGCATGGGTGAGGTAAGAGGTTGAGAACCACGTTCCGAGATTAGGCGCTTTGACAGGTTGGGGTCCGAGTTAACGTTTAATGGAGCTCACCCTACGACATTATGGATAGAAGGGTAGTGTGCCGGCACAATCCGGACACCCTGCTACACCGAAACACTCTGCTGCACCAAACTCCCTGGTACAGCTAAACACTGGCACGATTGCGCTCAAATACACACAAACTCTCGCTCGGCCAGTTGGTACACAGGTTGTCAGTTGTGGGGGACGCGGGCCCCCGGCTCCCCCCCCCCGGGGGAGGGCTGATCTCGGGAGGGCTGCGGGCTCCGGACTCCACTCCTCGCTCGAGTGAGAGCAGCCGCTACTCGACTCCTCGCTCGCGGTGAGAGGGCTGCCGCTCTCCGGCTCCTCTCCTCGCGCCGCAGCCCCTCGGGTCCACGGGTCCTGTTTGTGGGGCATAGCTCGGGGCTGGCACGTGGCTGCCTGGAATCAATCCATCGCTTCTCAGCCACTCAAACGCGACGTCTCCGCTCACACAACCCCGCGCACCACTCACACGAACTGAACGGGGGGTCAGGGGTCAGAGGGCAATGACGTCCTTCGCACACGCGTTGCCGCCGATGCCGGGCAATGGAGATTGTTTAAAGGGCTGCGGGGCGGGGATTTGGAGTCAGTTTTAGAGCGACACACCAATCGCACGCGCGGGACGGGGGGGTCGGGGGTTAGAGGGCAGGGACGTCACTCATACACGCATAGCCGATTGGGGGGCTGTATTGGAGATTATTTAAAGGGCTGTGGGGGCGGATATTCGGGATTGGTGTTAGCCCGCAGTCACGAAAGCTTTAAATCGAAATTTATGTTAAGTGTAATGTGTTGGTGTTAATAAATAGTGCTGCCTCCCAAGAAGTTGTGTGCGCCTATCTCAGCCCATTACATATAAGTGTAGACATGATTATGTAATTCTTGTGTTCATACAAGTGTAGTGCCACAGCGCTGACTGCTGTCCAGCAGCGGCAACTGCAGTGGAAAGTTTGCACACACGCCGTTGAGCATATATACGGGTATGCCGGCCGGGCAGAGGAATTGGGGCAAGGGTCATGGAAGACCTCATAGGGAAGCCTCTGGAACCCTCTGGTCGGTTCGAGAAGGGAGGCGTGGATAGGGCAGAGCCAAGCCGCGCCGGGTAGACTATAGAATATAATATAAGCAGCGGAGAGCGAGAGCTCCGGGCTGCCGGTTCTGGGAGTGGACTCGTCTCGTCGTCGCTGTCGTTGCCACCGCATTCGCCCAATCATTGCGTGGCCAGACAGTAGTTGGCCTTCTCGGTCGACGCCGTCGGTGCAACACGGACAGGGTCGTGTCTAGGCCGGGCTCTATGGCAACGTGGTCGAGTGAGGCCGGAGTTGGTGTGAACAAGATAATAAAGAGACGATGTCTCCTGCAACTACCTCGTCTTCAACAGTGTGTGCGACACACACCACACGTCGGAAGGAGAACACTTCACAAGTATAAATGCTGCCTGTGTCAGTCGAGTCACATTTGCTCTAATTTATTTTGGTGACCTAAGACAGGAGAAGCAAAATGCACTTCTTCAGGAAGTGATATTTTTTTCATAATGCAGAGGCTGTGCCTGATACACATCTTTCATGTGTTGTTTGGCAACCCTGGTGCCCAGTAAACGCCATATGGCCAGATCTTTGCATTGAATTCCAAGTATTAATTCCTCCATACTTGTGCACAGTTGAGTTTTTATTCCATTCCCTTCATGAACCATGTCTTTGAACTTTACATCATAGTAAGATAGTACATGCCGATGAATAATTAATAGATGCTTGAAAACATCTATCCCCAACCATCTGCCTGTGTTTGGCCTAAAACCCAATCACCCAGAATGCCCAAATTCACCTTACATACTCTAGGAATGTAAGCAGGTTAATGCTTGGATATCCATCACAATCATCACCCCCAAATGTGAAGACATGTCACGAGACTCGCTGACTTTTCTTAAAATACTTGAGAAATACAAATCATAGCTGAATATTTTCAATTCCATGTGTATAAGCCTTTGTCTCAGATTTATTGTAAAATAAATATACATGTACAATATAAACATTCAAATATCAGAAAATATTTAATGTATGTTGAATTTCTTTCACACTGTACATAACCAACCATGCTAAACAAGACATGATAAAAACAATCCAAGTCATGGGTTGCATACAATATGCAACTTTGGTTTATTGATTACAAGTTACATAAAAGGTTCTGAAATTTTACAATACAGGTATAGTGCAATCTAAATAAGCAAATGTACTTTTACAGTGATTTCCCAAATGTTTATAACTACACAAATACTAGCATGTATGTTCCCAATAAAGTAGTCTCCTTCCAAAATGGCTAAAACCAAAATAAGTTTAGTTGTGCTCACAATATTTTTCACATATCCGTTCTCTTTCAAGTGACATTTGAGTCTGCATGGATTTGCTGTGCAAAATACTGCTGCAACCATTCACAAACTCCAACCCTGAACGAACTTCATCACATTTTTCCAATACTTTGTTGTGGCACTTCCATTAACAGGGCAATTACTGTGCCCCATGGGCCCCACAAGTTCACAAGTAATTGCGATTCACACCACAGCACCTGAAGTACCATTGATGTTTAACAACCATGAATTAGCAGGACCAAGCGAACGTATCCTTCTGAGTACAAACCTCGACCACCGCCTTAAAATGCAGCCATCCTTGTTCTCCTTGATGGTGTCAACCAGCTCTTTCAGACGCGACAGGTGGTACACGGCCCTGAGAAGAGACACGATTGAGAGAAAATTACTTGG
The DNA here is from genome assembly GCF_048934315.1 of Petromyzon marinus. Classification (NCBI taxonomy): domain Eukaryota; kingdom Metazoa; phylum Chordata; class Hyperoartia; order Petromyzontiformes; family Petromyzontidae; genus Petromyzon; species Petromyzon marinus. The sequence continues at coordinate 849,552 of NW_027423168.1, forward strand.
TTGACTTATTATCATGGTGGAAGCCAGAAAAATCTCACCAAGTCTCAGGCGGGTTTGGCAGTGATATTTTGCAAATTTCATCAGCGAGTGGTATGTGAGAGGAAATCAGAGAACCCGGTGAAAACAGAGGGAGTAAAATGCAAAACTCCGGATATAGATTCAAGATTCCATTGCTGTATTACTAACTCCTGGTTACCTAGCAGCCAAAATCTATAATATATGCTATTACCAAATAGTCTCCCATCCAAGTAATAACCAGGCTTACCTGCTTAGCTTATAACATTCATAATCTGACATCATACTTAGAGGCGGTGCAGCCTCTATGCTGTGCGTGAGTGTGAATATAAAGATAAATTCACAATGGCGTGGAGGGGTTTTCCCAGGGACGATCAGCCCCTAGGAAGACGTCCGTGTTGAAGCTGCCCGGGGAGGGGGCCTCCAAGCCGGGGGATTCCAACTCCATGCGCGCCCTGCTCAGCAGCTCCTCCAATGAGGCTGTGCATCAAGAATCACGCATCGCACGTCACAACCACATGGGTGGCCGCTCAGTCGTCTCTGTGAGAAAAGACTGAATATGTACCTGAAAACATATGAAATGTCATCTGCTATATACAGACTATATATATACACACACACACCTAGGGATCTAAGGTCCTCTGACACGGGCTCCTCGTTGGCTACATTCGTAAGGCCGGAGATGTCCAAATCTTTGAGCCACTCTGGGTACTTTGGTCTGCTTTGCGGGCTCTGAGCGGCACCTGCTCTCTTCGTGCTGGTATCCGTCTCGTGGCTGCTGGTCTGGGAGTCCACATCGCAGTCACGCAGCCAGGCCGGGTACCTGAGCTCAGGAATGCTCGTGATCCCCGACACATCCAGCTCATCCTTTTGGCTTGTCAACCACCTGGGATAGGTACTTGTCGCACAGCCGCCGTTCGGCAAGTGCTCACGCCTAGTTGCTTCACTGCTCCGTAAGTACAACAAAACATTCTTCTGGTTAGAAAATAATTTTTTTGGGCTTTGCCGACTCATTTAATGGCATCAGGGCCTTGTTGCTTCTCGCTGTTGAGCTCAACCGTTCAGTTGGCTTATTGCCCCTCACCAATGATGCGCCGAGGCTGTGCGCGGTGACCCCGAGAGATGACCGCTTGCCTCTGTGCGACACTGCGAGGTCTCGGTGGGCGCCAGGCGAGCGGAACAAGGACTTGGAGGAACCGTCAACTGGCGCCTCTAGGAGCTGGTCCGTGGTTAGACTGACTGTCGGGCTATAAGCCATGACCGCTGCAGCGCAGCAGTGAGGCTGCACGTGCCCGAGATGAGGTCCTCCACAGGCAGCATGCCACCTGCAATGTAAGACCCACAGACATTTTACTGGTACACAATGAATTTGCTCTCCCCTAGATTCCTTGACCCCTGAACGGCAATCCTGCAATGTTGCCTTACTTTGCACCATCAGTAACTAATGATGTTATCCGTTTGTGGAGTTTGTGAGAATATGGGATAAATCAGTGCATGAGCTGTTATTGTTTAAACTTCAGATGTGTCCAGTCTAGGATCTGCAAATTTTGACACAAAGGGTGGAGGATCACTTAGATTTCACAAACTTTACAAACTCGATAATCAGTGAAGTTGCTGGAAGATGACAGGAGAAAGAAATGCATGCACCGACCTATCTGTTCAGACCTATGCTATCCTCTCATATGCGTGTGCTTACTGTGGATAGTTTTCTCTGACATAAAATGAACTCATTAATGGAATTTGCCAAGCATCCCAGTGTGGGACTCTCACGAAAATGTATCTTTAGACCTTATTAAGGGTTTTTTTCTAGGGGAATTACATTACATTCATGATAGCATAGCATAATTGACAAGCACCCAGTACAAGCAAATAAATGGGGTTCTCCTCTCCAATTATCCCCCCTCCAGTCAACTAGCTTCGATACCTTATGAGACCTCCTTTGCCAGTAACAAGATATAGTAATAGGTTTTTACCCTTTTATCTGGCACAAAAACTGACACCTTTATACAAGGGATCATGTTTGCGATAACCACAACGCAAGTAGTCAAAATGCAAACAAGAAGACGCTAAGAATAAGAAGACGCCTTTTTGCGTCTTCTGGTCCAACACCAGTGGAGACTGGGATCTCAGAAAAGCCATCTCGGGTGTGGACCAATCAAATTTAAGGACAGTGCATATTATCAGAGTTGTCTTTTTTGTTTGCATTTTGACTACTTGTGTTGTGGTTATTGCAAACATGATCCCTTGTATAAAGGTGTCAGCTTTTGTGCCAGATAAAAGGGTAAAAACCTATTACTATAGCTTCAATACCATTGCACCGCGTGCACACTCGATAGCCACTCGAGTGCAAGCACCACGGAGCGATTCCTCGCGTGGCGAGAGGCGCAACCCACCCTCATCCACACTGTGCATCCTCCTCTCCTCCGCGCGTCTCCGCTCCGCCATGCTGCGCGGCGCTGTGCTCTGCACGTATCCTGGGTGGCGGTGACGCACAGATTCCGCTCTGCTCAAAGTCCTCGATGTAGGCGTCCAGCGCACCGCTCGCCTACGAGCAGCACTGCTCTCCGCACACCACAGGGCTGCGCTAGCCCCCGCTTCCGGTCCGGAGCAGCGTGCTGCCCAGGCTGCCGCGAGGGCTTGTGTCCGTCACCGTGCTGTCGCCCGAAGGGCTGTTTGTCTCACCACCGTTGCAGTACATTTTGTACGATTTGGGATGCCTGGACCAGATGGGGCCAGGGAGAGGAATGGCTGTGGCTACAAGGTCACCACTGGTCCTGGTATGGGGGGCACCATGAGGAGCTGCTGTGTGCGGAAAGTGGGTCCGCTGTCGCAACGCGATCGCATGGGCCAGTGTCGACCACTTCGCGTTAGGTCTCTTAAGCTACTGTGGCTGTTGTCCTTTTTTCAACAAAAATTCCAGCCTTTCCCATGGTTTCCTTCATCACACCTGCAAGCTCTATGTACAATTGAAGTGTCATAAATGCACTACCTGCCTACTACTACATTATGAATGATATACATTTAAGAATTAGCTGGAGACAACTCCATGTTTAAAACACACTGTATTCAAAAGAGAAGGCTTAACATTTAACATTGGTTAACGTTTGGCATGCACACCTGCATATAAAAAAAATACCGTACTACTAATACAATGAATGCTAAATATTAAGTGGTATTACAGTAGTATGACTACTTATATTTATATATTATCGCACCTCCAAAGAGCACGGTTGGCTTTGTACGATGCGAAAGAGGTTCAACACACATACAGAATACAATACTTTCCGAGCACATTATGCGTACCGAACCTCCAAGTTCCTTACCCTACCCTGAATAAGAATGTGTGTACAGCTCCTTTTTAAATCCATTGCTGGCTGACAGCTGTCCCATGCTATGCAGCTCCCAGGGGGAGGGGTTATTTACCATACTTCACCACGCTGGTCAGTGTGAGTTTGGTGATGGCAGGGGGCTATAGAAGTGCATTACAACCATGTACTGAATATTGCTGCACTGATGGCAGGGGGCTATAGAAGTGCATTACAACCACGTACTGAACATAGCTGCATTGGTGGCAGGGGGTTATAGAAGTTCATTACAACCACGTACTGAATATTGCTGCATGGATGGCAGGGGGCTATAGAAGTACATTACAACCACGTACTGAATATTGCTGCACTGGTGGCAGGGGGCTATAGAAGTTCATTACAACCACGTACTGAATATTGCTGAACTGGTGGCAGGGGGCTATAGAAGTGCATTACAACCACGTACTGAATATTGCTGCACTGATGGCAGGGGGCTATAGAAGTACATTACAACCACGTACTGAATATTGCTGCACTTGTAGCAGGGGGCTATAGAAGTACATTACAACCACGTACTGAAAATTGCTGCACTTGTGGCAGGGGGCTATAGAAGTACATTACAACCACATACTGAATATTGCTGCACTGATGGCAGGGGGCTATAGAAGTACATTACAACCACGTGCTGAATATTGCTGCACTGGTGGCAGGGGGCTATAGAAGTACATTACAACCACGTGCTGAATATTGCTGCACTGGTGGCAGGGGGCTATAGAAGTGCATTACAACCACGTACTGAAAATTGCTGCACTGATGCTCGCCACGTGAGAGCCACACAGCAGGACAATGCTATACTGTACAATATTGAAATGATTCTCCTACAAATACTAAACATTATTGTCTTAACAATCAATACTACTTTTAACATGAACAATAACTAATAAATGCACGCGTAGTAATCGCCGTGCTAACCCTTAGCGTGCAATGTGAGCAGAACTTGTGTTGTAAGTCGTACCCAGTCCATTACCGTGCCACACACTCCCATTAACAAACCAACGACATTTACTGAATGTCCTCCTCCTTTACACGGCACAACCAGACAACACTTTGCACACCGAAGTGTCCAAGCCGCGTGCTGAGTGAAGCAAACCCCATTCAGTTCTAGATTTAAAGCTTTCGTGACTGCTAGGATCCATACTCTTTGGTTCTATTGGGTAAAGTCACGTAGGTGAAAATTGTTATTTTATTTTCACCTACGTGACTTTACCCAATAGAACCAAAGAGTATAAACCCCATTCACTCTGCGCTCAGCGTTCAACAAAGTTGAACCTGGCTCGCCCTCACGCCTGCCCATCTCTCTCCGTCTCTCACCGGAGATTATTCCATTGATCGTCTTCGCCTTGCCGTCCAGAGATCCGTGTGGATTATCCGTGAGGGTAGTTAAAGGTCGCGGTTATTCGGAGAAGTTTTTTTTATTAATTTTCCCGCCACAACCGCCGCGTCGCCAACGGCCGCTGAAGGCGATGTCCGAGACGCGCGGCCTGCGCATGCGCACTGAGGGTTGAGAGAAACCTGCGGGGAGGGGCAGCGGGGGGCGGGGAAGCCGCCGCCGTTGGCCACACCCACATTCTGGCCACGCCTATATTGAACCGACGTCACGGTGACATCATTCTGGGTCGGACTTTATCGTGGGCTGGCTGTGCACGCGAGGAGCTCCTGACTTCTGACTCTGAATTCGAGAAAAAATCAAAGATTCACGATGTCTACCTTCGTCGAGATAGGTAAAGTTTAACGTTAGTGTTAGAGATGTGTGTTTGTGTTAAATGTTGAGCCTGTGGACAAAACTGCTGGGGATGTGCCAGATGTCTCCATCTAACGTTAAGGAGGTTGGAGCCTGGATAGTGCATACCAGGTGTTACAGGCTACATGATGGGAAGCAGAAGGCATTCTAGTAAAATAGGTTTTTGTTTGTACGTTAATGCTCCTCCTTTTCCTTTACCAACCCATACTCACCGGCATGGTGAAGTATGTGCAAATAACCAACACGATTCGTGCGATCGTCAAGAGGCTCTCCAGCAGGGGATTGGCAAAAGGCCGTACAGGAGCAGTTTTGTGAAAAATCATTGATTCTTTCATAATGTACATCTATGATTTATTATTATTGTTCATGTGGGTAACCTCGGCGAGGGGGGAAGCAAGGTCGGGAAGAGTGGGGGATGGGGCCGCTTTTGACCACGCCCATATTTAGGTGACGTCACGCCCTTTTGCTGTGACGTCACTATAGCAGGGAGTTATCCTTGGCTGGCTGTGCATGAGGAGCTCCCGAGTTATAACTCACAAGATCTGAGATTAGACCAAAGATTCATGATGTCCACATTTGTTGAGATAGGTAAAGTGTAATGTTCGTGCTATGACGGGGCTTTGGGCCAGTTTTAAATATTGAGATCTCGTCAGTGTTTTAATCGGACGCTCAGCAGGGTTTGAGCCAGGATAGTGCATAACAGGTCTAAAAGTGTGGTGTCGGGCTACATGGTGGGCAGCAAAGGGCAGTCCATCAAAATTGGTTGTACTATACATACTATACGTCTTCACCAACCCACATTAACCAGAGTGGTGAAATGTGGATTTGAAGCTTTCGTGACTGCAAGGATCCATACTCTTTGGTCCCTTCACCTGATGAAGGCCACTTGTTTTGTGGCCGAAACGTCGTGATTGTTGTTCATTTTATTTATTTATTTTTCCCTACGTGACTTTACCGAATAGAACCAAAGAGTACATATGTTATCTCCCACGCAATATGGTATCTCCCTCGCAAGATGTTATCTCCCGCGCAAGATGTTATCTCCCTGACAAGATATTATCTCCCTCACAAGATGTTATCTCCCTGACACGATGTTATCTCCATGACAAGATATTATCTCCCTCGCAAGATGTTATCTCCCTCGCCTCGTATGCAGGAAGTCCGTGAGTTCGATCCAAATTGTGACGCCTGTAATATTTGGAGTTTGCGTGTCTCTCTCTCTGTCTTCTCGTGGCCGCGTGGATTATTCCCTGGGTTCTCCGGTTGTTCCTTTAACATTTAGAATCAACGTGCTTTCAGAGTTATTTGGCTGCTATAAATTTCCACGTGATGCGAATTATTTTCCACCTCGCTACCAAGCCGCGCCAGGGCAGTGCCGAGCCAGCCCCGTGTGGCTCTCAAGGCACCAAGTTATGTTTCCACTGCGGAACCCGAGCCGTGCCACGGACGTCACGTGTGACGAGCGCGTCGAGACGCATGTGGGTGGTGTAGTGCAGTAATTTTCTTTTTTTTTACTCGGGGGTACGCGGACCCCTGGGGGCTATGTGGCAATGCCCCAGGGTGTACGTGAGATAATGTATAAATATGTGAAATCATATCGGACATGAGTCATTGGTGAATAGTCATGTATGAATCGGACAATGTAAAGTAACTACGATACAATTTGTATCCACGTGGTAACCTGGAACGATATGAAAGCACTTTCTAAACTCGCTGATCGTACACAATGCGGGTTTACAAGAGCAGCCAGGGAACTAATGACGTCTCGCGTGCAGAGCGTCCGTTTAATTTGTTTTTATTCGCTTGCAGTTACTAGCAGCTGGTTAGGATATACCTCTCACAAAGTGGACAATTGGTTAAAATATTGACGTTCATTATTCACACGTTGATTTCTCAGAACCACGTTGGGTCAAGGGGGGAGTGGGGGGGGGGCTACTCGGTTTAAACTAAATTCAACAACGAGGGGGGGCACCGGTAGCCAACAACGGTTGAGAACCACTGGTGTGATGTGCGCTGGTGTCCTTACTGTGCACTCACCGAATGTCACGCACAATGTACGCGTCATTATCCCCGCCCCTGGCCCTGCTTGGCCCCAAGCCATATTCAGACACCGCGTGAGGTTAGCGTATCCCGGTTTTTGGTTCTAGCGCAACATGGAAAACGGCCAGTGGAGAACCAGGCAATAGAAATGTGGGAGGCACTGTTGGCACGTCCATATAAAACTGCACATGTTATCCCGTGGATACAAAATGCAGGTTAAGAGGAAGAATCGAGGCACGGTGATAAAAAAAAACGTGATAACCCAGCAGGGTTTGAGCCACGATAGTGCATAACAGGTCTAAAAGTGTGGTGTCGGGCTACATGGTGGGCAGCAAAGGGCAGTCCATCAAAATTGGTTGTACTATACATACTATACGTCTTCACCAACCCACATTAACCAGAGTGGTGAAATGTGGATTTGAAGCTGTCGTGACTGCAAGGATCCATACTCTTTGGTTCTATTGGGTAAAGTCACGTAGGTAAAAAATAAACCAACAAAAATCACGACGTTTTGGCCACAACACAAGTGGCCTTCTTCAGGTGAAGAACAGAACTGTCGGGACGACAGCACTTCAATTGAAATGTGGTCAAGTAACCACCATGATCTGTGTGGTCACGGGGAAGCTCTCGCAGAAGCTGACAAGCTTCCATCTTGGCAGTAATTATGTTGCCTCTTTTTTACTCTCAGCGTCTCTGCAGCGCTTGCCGCGCTCGCACTCCTCGCCCCATTCACCCCCACCCTCCCCCTCTCTGACTTATTTAACTGCCCTAACCCTGGTTTCTCTCCCACTTCAGTAAAACAGTTTCCTTGCTGTGGTTGTCACACCTGATGAGTGCTTGTGTTGCATTCGAAACGTCGTGATTTATTTCTATTTCTATTTTTTTTTCACCTACGTGACTTTACCGAAAGAACCAAAGAGTATAGCTGACAAGCTGTCAGGGCAAAAATGACTGCATATTCCAACTAATATTTTTTGCCCTGGTTTGTGTCTGACCATGCTGGGCACGGCTTTGTTAAAGTGTACGATATTCAATGGGGTAAAAGTCCCCTAATGGTAATACAACTTTATACCACAGGTGTACTCACACTGGAGCAGCGTCGACATTTATGAGAAAGCTTTACACATGAGTACCATGTGCGGTTCTTTACCGACATTCCCATCCCTGCACCTGCCTCCCCTGTCCCTAATGCAATGAACCCTCTACCCCCACATTACCTATGCAGAGCTCGTGGAGAGAATGAATGAGGAGGAGGGAGCGGAGGGGCATGAGGCTCAGCCTTCAACGGTGCCGCAAGACTTTTCGACGTCATCATTTCAATCTACCCTGGCCCAGGTACGATGCGGCACAACGTGGATTTGCACTGCCTATAAATTAGCTTGGCTAATGTCAAAGATGGGAGATTCCTGGTATTTACAGATTTAGTTGTTGTTTGCATTCGCCAACTAATGGGCCCCAAAGTGTAGACATGGCTGCTCCTCATTTATAGATTTGCAGCCTTTGCAGCAGTGCGTTTTGGTGACTATACTGTGCTGATGAGTCCGAATGAGGATTACACCGGTCCACAGTTGCATATCACTGCATAACTGCTGCTGTTAGTCTGTCACATTTGCTCAACTTTATTTTGATGGTGGTTTAAGATAGCATTACCACAATGCACTTTAGAAAATACTGATGTTTTTTGTATAATGCACAGGGGCTAGATGCTTTGTGTACACATTTCTCCAGGTCTCTGGTTTCCTCCCATAGCTAAATGACACAGTGTAACTGGTATTGGCCAAACGTACCAATGCTGAAAAAATACATGCAAATTATTCAATTGGGAATTAAACTAAGCAACTTCGTTCTCGACTGCAAAAAAACAGAACTTGGTAGGACCCTCCTTGAAAATAAAAATGTAAACTCATTGAGGTTTTCCTGGGTAAACAAGTACATCATCATAGCAATAAACAACTTGCATACAAATAGCAGATTAACTTATGTCCTGATACATGTATCATGAGCTTATGAATAAATATACATTTCATGCATAAGCTATTACATCTCTCATATTCGTGTGTGTGCTTGCCTTTGCGTGTAGGACACTGTCTACTTTTGCGATGGAGTCCGTCGGATCGATTTCATCCTCGCGTTCGATGATGAGGTACATTCTCAGGACGCCATCAACAATCAGGTGAGAACGAGGAACCTACAAATAATGCTCCACCTTCCTGCACCCAGCATTATCACCCCTCCCCACGTGCAACACCACACACCTCTAAACCTAGGTTTGACGCAGTGGTGCCAGCTCAGCTCTCTGACTGCTGAGTCACCCTGCCACCTCCATACGAGTCTTAAATCCACAGTATACATCCTTTATCAAACTGTATCGTCAACTGCAGACCACGCTAGTCAATGAACGCTAGACTCCCATCACTCAACTCGCACATCCATACCCTGAACCATACGCCTCACTGCTTTGGCGAACAACAATCAATTATCGTTACGTATCACACTCCATCCACAACTCCTCAATAAATACACCACTTTCATATTGCACACACCGACACCCAGACATAACTTACAGGATATATGTAATATCCACATTCTAACTGCCAAATGGAAAACTATTACAACAGTGCTGAAGTACCCAGTATGCATTCTCTGCAATATTGATGTTTTTGTTTATTTTGTTGCTATTGTACCCACGCACAATGGATCTATCTCCCTTGTAAAATAGCAAAGCAACTAGCTAAGTGAGACCATCCCTGTAACAAATAAGGTGAACTCAAACAGTTGATTGACAAAGAGCTGTGCAAATTTTTATTTTATTAAGGTCTGCTGAAGTGACACCGACTGAAGCAGTTCAGTGATGCTACTTTGCAGAGCCGTTCTCTGATTGATTCCCATGTGAGGCTCTACTCACTGTAAGAGTTCAAGAAGTTTCCTCACCTCTTGACTTGACTCCCACAGTGACACCACTGAGAACAATGTATAACACAGATGGTGAATTTTGTTTGACAGAAGAAGAGGACCGAATATCAGGCAAGCCTGATGAAGATGGGGCTAGATCTCGAGATTGAACCCAAGGAGGTAAGTTTCCTGCGTGTCTCTCTGCTATAGATGACAGACACTGTATACAAATAAAAAGGTGTTAGACTGTGATTGCTTCATAATATCACTGCTGGCATACATTCCTTGAGTAGGAGCGCTAAAGATCCCCGCTGGAGGGTATATGGCCTACTCTTCTATGCTTGCCAGACGTCTTGAAAGAGATAGCGAATACCCATACTTTACCCCACCATGCACAATCTTAAGATGGATTAATTGTGGCTTACCCATTTATACTGGAGGGTATAACAGTCTCCACCTTAATGTGGTATGCCAGCTATTTATACTGTAGTAATAAGTGTTCGATAACTGCACGTACATTATGCAATTTGCTTTTGGGTTGTGCCACACGTTGATCGGCACGAGGTGCTAACAACACGTGACACAAGCACGAAAATCCACGCGGCCGTGGACACTCTTCCAAATGAGACCATCCTGTTCCCTTGAACTCTCACCTGGTCAAACAAAGTCTAATAAATACAACTAAATGCACTCATCTAGAGTCTGACGATGAACTTCGTGCCATCCACTAGGAGTCGGTGAGCGGACGCACCACCTTTGTGAAAGTACACGCGCCATGGAACCCACTCACCACCTATGCCGAGATTCTACACATCCAGGCAAGATTCTGATGGTCATTGTAATGATGATCATGATGATGCCGATGATTGTGATGATGATTGTGGTGATGATTGTGATTATGATGGTGATAATGAATGTGATGACAATAATGTTTGTGAAGATTCATCATGGTTGTGATGATAATTGCGATGATCATGCATGTGATACAGAGTATGATGGTGAGGGTGATGATTGTGATGATTATAATTTATGACGTTCAACGATAATAATCGTAGCACTGACATTACGAGATATCGAGAGACGTAAATATACAAACGGATTAGAAAAACGTACATTTGGAAAAATATGCATATTAGCAACATATTGACTCTTTTTAGAAAAGTGAATGGGCTCGGGAAGGGCACGTTGCTTGAAGGGATGATGTCTGCTGGCCGAAAATGACATTGGAGTGGCAGCAGAAGGAGAGAACGTGCCCAAGATGATGTATATCATAGAGATGGCGAGATAAGATTGGCTCATGTGCGTATGCTCATGACTGGGGATATTGGTGGGACAACTTGAAGAGTGGGTGGGATATGCAGTGGAGTCTTTTGGCATATTAATTGTTCCATTATAGGACTTGTATTATAGGACTTGTTGTGTTATAGGACTTGTTGTATTATAGGACTTGTATTATAGGACTTGTATAGAATGTTGTATTATAGGACTTGTTGTATTATAGGACTTGTTGTATTATAGGACTTGTTGTATTATAGGACTTGTTGTATTATAGGACTTGTTGTATTATAGGACTTGTTGTATTATAGGACTTGTTGTATTATAGGACTTGTATAGAATGTTGTATTATAGGACTTGTTGTATTATAGGACTTGTTGTATTATAGGACTTGTTGTATTATAGGACTTGTTGTATTATTAGACTTGTATTATAGCACTTGTTGTATTATAGGACTTGTTGTATTATAGGAATTGTTGTATTATAGGACTTGTATTAAAGGACTTGTTGTATTATAGGACTTGTTGTATTATAGGACTTGTATAGAACGTTGTATTATAGGACTTGTTGTATTATAGGATTTGTTGTATTATAGGACTTGTTGTATTAAAGGACGTGTTGTATTATAGGACTTGTTGTATTATAGGACTTGTATAGATTGCAACAACTTGGGGAGACCTTCATCCATTCGTGGACTGATTTTGGCTGATGATGATTCCATGTGCTCGAGGCAAAGGGTTTAATACATTTAAAATCAAACAGGTGCCACTCAAGGAGAGCGACCTCCCCCAGGTGTCAGGCTCAGACAGTGGGCCTCTTCACTACCTGGGAAATATTCACCACCTGAAGCCGGGAGCCGTGCCCAAACAACCGGACTATTTCACGGCACCCTACCGGCGTTCGCAGCAGGACATCTATCCTATAAAGGATCATGACGTCCTCATCCCACCGGCCGTACGCAGCCAAATCGTACGTTTGTATGAATAATGCTGTATAAATAATGCCAGAATGGGGTGTTTTTTTTGCAAAAACATGTTAATTTAATAGGGTTTTGTCGTGTTTTTATCATTTTAATTAAAGTTTTCAGCTCTGTATCGCAACTTGCGATCTCTGAGTGACATGTGGTTAGAAGTGTAAATCATTATGGTTTATTAAGAATGCCTGGATTTATGATTTAGGGGTTGTGGTAATATGTGTCCCTGTAGAGAAAGCTACCAAATTTTTGGGATGCTTAACCAGGAGACATGGTGAGCTAGCAGCCCCTCCCTTTGTAAGTCCTGCCCACATTATATAACCACGTCCCCTCAATCACTCTCCCCTGCACAACAAAAGAATGAAAGACTACTGTTGATATGGTTCTTGGTGAGCAGGTATCCTGTCGAGCCAATATTGTGGGCATTTGGGGTTTTGATCGTATTGTATTCTGAATAAATTGCCTTTGTGCATGGGAAGCATGCATAAAATGTCTCCTTGAAATCTGGATATTGTACTTGCTGAAATCGGTACATATCTGCTTCAGTTTTTGGGGTGTTCTATGGACCTTTCCGAGTCGGGACTCAATAAGAGTTGTGGGCCCATTATAACTGTGTAGGCTGGTGGTGGTTGGAGAGGGGGAAACATTTCAGAGTGGAGTGAGTCAATAATAGCTTACCCACCCAGCCCTATGTTTCATGCATGTTATGTTTGTCATGTGTGTCATGTGTGCTCACACAGGTCCACTACATGCTGCAAAACCCCATGCCACAAGACAGCACGAACATATTAAATATCAACCAAATGATTGAAAATGGCTGCTATACTGCAGCCTATCCACTGCATGACGTAAGTTGTTGGGGGGGTAGGGGGTGGAGGGCACACTGACACCCTACGGGAGGCCCATGTACGACACCTGAATTGCACACCTGTATAGGACGCTATAGCATAGTCTAAAGCTTACCACATACTTAACATTAGTGTCCCACAGAGATGCCCTGCATAGGTGTCCAGGTTCCCCAGCCCACTAAACACACCTCTGATTTGCATGGTTGGCTACATACGGTGCAAAAGAAGTTCAATATCCATGCATTGGAAAGGACTCCACGAGCACTCTAGAGAGCCATTCTCAAGGGTATTTGGCCGACTATTTCACGTGGGACAGAAGTCTTTGGAAGAATTAGAAGTACCCACACTTCATCCCACAACACGTGAACAACCAATAGATTAACTGTGGGTGCACCCATTTACACTACTTGCTGGGAAGAAGCAGCGTGATTAAGAAACGTGGTCATTGTTTTAACTGTCGTTCCCATGAAGTCAAATGGGCGACCTCTAACTTTGCAAGTCCGGTGCAGTGTGCAACACCATTACACCACAGCAGCGCCACGGCAGAGTTTTGGGAGGGTGGAGCTGGTAATTTGTGAATGTCCATGCAGTGTTTGTGACTAACAATTGCTTTCCCCATGTCAGAGTGAGTCTGTTCATCCCACCAAAAACCCGAACACGCTGGGCGACCGCAACACGCTGCGACGGGAGTGGGCGAGAGCCGGGCGCTCTTTCAAGGAGCAGCCTCTTGACCTTGTGCGGTAAGTTCATGCCCTATCCACTGCTGGATGAAGACTTCCCCAAGCCTTCGCCATCTCTTCCAGTCTCCTGATGCAACGATCCATGTGGCTCCTGCACACATGCTGATTTCATTACTTAAATCTCTGTGGTGCACATCCTCTCAGACGCATTCCTTCTCTTGACTGCCACATCATTCTTAGTCTCGACCACAGGCCATCGTACCTCTTAGGGACGTGCCCTATCCAGAAAGGTCCTAAGGCTGGACTTGAATGCTAGCTGGGAGTTGATAGCACAGACGGCTGGGGAAATGGAGTTCCAGAATAGCATTTGCCCATGCCTTCCCTGCTCTTCACATTTCCCTCCAGCCCATGGTCCTTGCTTACATATTCGATAGCTACACCACTGGTGCCATGTGCGGTTGGTGATGTTTGCGCTGTGTGTGCGAGTGATGTTGTCGGCACAGGTCATACTTCGGGGAGCAAGTGGGGCTCTATTTTGCATGGCTCGGCTTCTACACAAAGATGCTGATCTTCGCTGCAATCGTCGGCCTGATCTCCTTTTTCTTTGGAGTATTCAGCAAGGACCGTGACATCACTAGGTACTGGCCCGACACATGCATACAGACAAATGCATACAAACACACACACACACATACACTCATGTGTCAGATGTAGAACTCACACAGATCTCCTGTATAGCAATATAGACTGAACAATGAGTATCAGCAAGCACCTACTAAGGCTATACACAAGTACATATACACGTAAAGTACATATAGACATACATATACACTTATATACAATCCCATGGGATGCTGCCATGGTGTAATAGTTACATTTCTAGAATTGCAGTTTATAGATTTCCAGTGCGATCGCCTGGCATGGCAGCTGAAATAATAGCTAGGTTTCTTCAATTATCCCACATATGCTCAGCAGTTTAAACGGAGACACCGCAGTTAGATGATTGGCAGTTCAGATGTGATGGGGTAAAATGTGGGTACTCCCACCGTGTCCAAGACGTCTGGCCATCATGGACGAGTAGGCCAAATATCATCTCGAGGGGCAATCTAGAGCATTCTTTAGTGAAAAATTTTCAGGGAAAATTAAACATTGTTTTGGATTGCTCAGAAAACATGACATTGCCCATTGTGACGTCACTCACGACGACACGTATCACGTGGCATCGGGTTTCGTCACTCTTGTTCACATGAATATATTGTACATTCTTACAAATTGTAAATAATCCGAAAATCAAAAGCAAAAAATATTCAAATCCAAAATGTTTAAATGTGAAACGTATCCTTATAATACGACTTACACACATAGACTCTGTGGAGCTGCATGACGGACAGCGGGGAGCAAGTGCAGGAAATACATTGCTGTACTCTGTGTCTGAAGTCTTCGCTTCCCATATTCAAGCCGTACTGACCAGTGTGGGATGACTAGAATTAAATAGCCCTCATGACCCACGAGGTGTGGGGAGGCCCTCAGCCAGAAGTGGATTGATAAAAGGGCTGTAAACACCCCTGGAAATCAATACATAGAGATGTTACACCACTGATATCAACGAAAATTATAATTAAACATCAGGAAATACATTTTACTTTGGAAAATGCTCGACATTGGAACCCATAATTTAGTCTGACTTTGTTTAAAGGGAGGGTATGACACATTCAAAGGTGGCATGACCTTTAGGCAAATTATATTTCTCATCCAAGTGTATTATGCCCATTAGTGTGTTTATGTTCGTGCGTGTCTATGTGTGCAGTGGAGAAATATGCAACAACACCATCGGAGGATCCCTGGTCATGTGTCCCCAGTGTGACCAAAAATGCACCTTTTGGAGGCTAAATGATACCTGCGAGACTGCGAAGGTATCACACAAATACACCATCGATGTTCCCTCTAAATAAGGATACTTATTGGTTTTTGGTGCTGTGCATCATTATCACAAAGCCAACTCACGTTGCTGAGATTGTATCATTAACATTAACCATGATCACTAGATTGCAGCACATCATGCTAAACACTATGCTGCCATTCGTGTGGGTGTTAAAAAAAATATTATACTAATAATACACGTGTGATCATTTTGAAGGTAGTTAGTTATAGTTTTAGCAAATAGAGTATTTTAATGGACTAAGTCGATGGTTAGACAAATACATGAAAATGAATGCATCGTCACATCCCAGCGGGAGTGCAAAAGTTACTTTGAGTAAATCCGACACGATGTATTTCATGAGTATTTCTCCACGATCAATACAAGTGGACAAAGTATTTTGAAATCTGAATTTCAGTGCTAATTAGTTGACATGTCATGCCGAAATAATGATTATTCACTTTAAAGTGTCTGAAATGTATGTCCACAATCATGGAACTGCCCATTGCTTATTTTGCTCTTTCTGTCACATTTATACAGATTTGTTTGATACATGAATAGCGCTATAATATCAGACATTGTAGAGCATTGTCATCTCCACAATTTAATGGATGTTTCATGAGTGATTAATCTATTTTAACTTAAAAATCAATCGATGCATCGTTACTTTCCTGCTGTTGATATTGAAAAGACGTGGATGCTAAGATTTAAGGTTTAATTGTGACTAACACCTCTGATTGTGCCGTTGCAGACTTCACACATGTATGAAAATCCGGTCACCATATTCTTCGCAGTTTTCATGGGACTTTGGGGTAAGTGATTCTAAGCATTGGCACACATTGTCCAGACACAGTGACAAGTATCAACATGTTTGCAATGATGATGAGCACATTTGGCCACATACAGTGTTAAAGAAGTTCAACATACATACGTACAACCATATACAGTACCATCATGTCTTGCAATGTTCGTATGCAGTGATCCTGACAGTCCTATTATGAACCCACTGCTCAATGAGGGCACATTTGGACCATGACTTGTACACATTGTCCTACTCTTACGAATGATAACCGATAATCTTTAATGTCCACTGTGAAGCAGATGGTGTGTATTTTTGTGTAATTAATACACCGGCAATATTAATCAGGGCAGCCACATAATTTGAACCACGAACCTCTGCAACAAGCAACGAATGCGCTACCCCAAGGCGATTCCATGAAAAATACAAAGTGGCCAGGTGGCTCAGAGTTCAGAGTGCTGCGTTGCCGCCGCTGAGATTCTGTGTTGAAATGAAAGTGACCACCTGCGATTAAACCAGTTTCTCAATTATAGCAAGATGATGGTCTCAACTCAGTCACCGATATCTGCACAACAAATACAAAAAAATCCATAATGTTAAAGTTGGTTCTGTACTTAATTTGGCTACATTCCAGCTCTGAGAATAAAAATGTTAGCTTGACTATCACGTAACAAACGCTCCTCTCCGTGGCAAAGCAGTTGGGAAAGAGCTACCCCTACTATGTGGATCAGAGATCACAGAGGTAGCTCTGTGACATTCACTTTTGTGTAACGTTTTGTAACACGAAGAGCAGCACTGCTCTGTTATAGATCCAAAGGAAAACTCAATCTCATGCCATGCCACTCAGTGCAAGTGGGATAAAATTGTGGCAATGTACCAAAAAAAGCCAATAAAGGTATTTATGAAAGAAAAAAAAGTACTAATGAAGTTACTTTGAACATTACATTTAACAGACTACATTAGGTAACCTTTGAACCCTTGAGCAATCGATAGTGAAATTACTTTTCTAAGTAAATCCTCCCCGTGTGGTGTGTCGCAACAGCCACGGTGTTCCTGGAATTTTGGAAGCGTCGCCAGGCATCGCTCGCATACCGCTGGGACCTGACGGCAGCGGCGGAGGAAGGAGACCCCATCCGGCCCGAGTACCTGGCTCGCTGCACGACCACGAAATGTAACATCATCACCATGGTAATGCTTTTTGCTGTCACCACAGCGACTACCTCATTGCACACACACACCTCTGTTTTGTAATGTTGCATGTGTAACTGTTCACTGTTTTCCTAGTTTTTCTTCTAACATATTTGTTGGCCTTTGGTCAATTGTGTTTTCCTCCCAATATTATCCCGATTGTCCTATCGGCATCGTTATGAAACAATGTCCATTTGGAACTCTATGTTATGGAAAGGTTTGCTGAAGCAGATGTTACATAATTACTTATAAGATCCCTTCAAGTGAACACACACTAGAGGGTGGCCCTTTCGCATCAGCCCTGCTACAAAGAAATGTTCATGATGGTCAAACTCATCTTTTTTAATTCTGAAAGGTGAAATTTGTCCAAATTAAGAAAAGAAACAAATGTAATATTGGTGACCAGGCTGATCGGCTTACTACTTGGTTTTATTGGAGGCAGCTGCCTGGATTAAAACCAAGAAATATCAGCGCTGCCAGCTCAACTCTCAGACATCAGGACCATCAAATCCATTCCTTTATATCATCGCATGCTTAACTAGTAGTGGGGAAAACAAATAATAGTTCATCAGTCAACCTTAACGGCTCACACTAACATTGGTCACTCCGACAGACTAATCTATATACAAATGCTTTTCCGTCTGTGTCCGTGCATTGTGAGTGCAGAAGGAGGAGCCTCATATGCCTAAGAGGATACTGAGGTTCCGATACTGCCTCTCCGGGATCATGGTGTTGTTCTGGGTGAGTCCGCCAACTCAACAGCAACATTGAACCCCTTCTCCTGATCCAGTGAGCTATGGCCAAGTCACCTGCTATGTGCCTCATCTTGGAGGCGAAGCAGGTTTTGAGCCTGGGTACTGCACGAATGGGTAACCATCATGCACCAAATGGACTGTAGGCTGCTGCAGAGCTACCTTGTGGCCAACAGAGAACTGCATTCTTTTGCTTCCATCCTTTACCAACCTGTAGTGGTGTGCATGGTGAAGTATGGGAAAATAACCCTGACAATCTGCGCAGGGTTGGGAAGGCCATCATCCAGCAGTGGATTCATATACGGGTTATACACATATATATATTTTTACTTGACCCAATCCTAACCTCCACACTCAGCTCCACCAGTCAGAATCGCTCTCAAACTATGTTGTTCCTCCTGTGTGATCCATTGAGTGATTACAAGTGGGGGTATAGATACATGCATAATTATATAACTTACAGCCCTTTGTCAATCCAATCACCTGAAATATCTACAGGTGGCCCAAGGCAATGAATACATCATGAGCCGTATCATGTTATCCACCTGCTCCTGTCAACCTCGATTTGGGTTTCTCGAGACTAGTCCTCGGCCTTAAGGCCAGATGGAAAAGATTTCCTCAGCTCCTTGGCCTTGAGTGTGTGGCCTCAGTCCGAGGAGTTTTACTAGAGGTACCAACCTTGACACTGGCCTCATACTAGCGCACCCAACCTTGAGTGACCTTGACACTGATTGTGGCCTAAAAAGCTGCCGCCTTGGCCTCACCTTGGCCCTGTAGCTTTTGGTCTCAACTTCACATCTGAACGTGGCTCGAGGTCAAGCAGGGCCAGGGATAGTAATTCCTTTCATAACCTTGCATCATTTTCTACAATTGACCACGTGACGTTACCATTACACGTTCATTGTGTGTGATGTTAGCGAAACAGCTCAGGTTTTGTTTAACATGTAGGCTTTTCGCGACCAATATCATCCATAATATTTTTTTGGATTAGATCGCGTAAATATGTGTCATTAAACCCACCACCACCCGACAAAGCCAATTAGTAAAGTTGTTCACGTAAACAGAACATGCCAATTCGTTACTAGTATAGCAAATTCACAATATCTACAATCTGAGTACGACATTTTGCCAGTCATTTGGTTCTGCTGTAGACAAACGAACTGGCACCTCCTGAGCCACACCAGGCTAGCTCGGCACAGCTAACTCACGGCTTGGTTATATAGTGGAAAAGAGCTACAAGACTGTCAATCTCACCCACCTGTGTGTTTATTGTGTTACTGGCAGATCCTCCTGATTCTTGCTGCAATTTTGGGTGTGGTTGTTTACCGCCTGTCCATCTTTGGCATACTCTCCTCGAGTATCCCCAATCATGTGACCAAGATCAAGGTGATCGGTGCCCTACTCACACCTGATATGGTTACCACCATCACGGCCTCCATCCTCAACATCGTAATCATATTACTACTCAAAAAGGTTACGACAAGCTGGCCCTCGTCCTCACTGATCTGGGTAGGTGTCATCACCATCACGGTTTGCATATGTTTATTTTATTATACGCCACAAGAGAACACATGTAAATTTGAAGCTTGGATAAATGTTGTGCATGGTAAATAATGTCGCTGTAAAAATGTCATCATGATTTTAACCTTGCACCATGGGGCCATGAATAGCAGCATCAGTGCATCATCCAGTCACTTGTTCAACTACTGCCTGTTTTTGTCAGAACTCTCTTAAATTTTTCCTCCAGTTTCATTCCGATTGGGCTATCAGAATCGTGTCTTGAGATGAAGTATCCAATGGGATCTCTTGTAGACCAGTGCAACCCTTAATGTCATGAAATGGCCCTAGAAGTGAATATCACTGAGCTACTTCTGAGACCCTTCATTCAAGTGAACTCTGGTTCACACATTAGGGGGAAGCACTTTTCAATCCACACTACTACGGAATATAATGTTAATCTCGTAACAGTCAAATTGCTCATTCTCACAACTAGAATTTCACCAAATTAAGTGATGAACCAAATGGTGTATGTTACAAATGTATATGCCATCATTAGTAACCGTCCTGAAGCCATCAATTCACTGCACTTGAGAACACATGTTACCAGAGGCCGCTGCCTGGATTTAAACCCAGGATCTCAATGGTGCCAACTTAGCACTCTGATTTCACCTCTCGATCCATTGAATCACTGAATGTAATTGTGGGCTGACCCTCACTGCTGCATTGCTACCTTCTAGTCAGCTGTCAGCTATCTGCTTGTGTTGCTCATGTTGCCAGCTACTGAGCCCTTTATTCGTAATTTATCCTGCTGAAGCCTGCACCCCCTCTGAAAGGTGACCCATGATAATTACTAAGATACACCTTATAGATATTTGAGAATCAAGTGCACTGGCTTTCAGACATCATACGGACAGTGTAAATGGCTTAATTGCAAATGGAGACTGAAGGACACTCCACAGGGCGAATGTGGTGAACAACACCTGGTAAACAACTTGTGCACTAAATTTTGATTTAAAGCTTTCGTGACTGCAGTAATTCATATTCTTAGTTTTTTCGGTAAAGTCACGTTGAAGAGAAACAACAAAATAACAAAATATATATAAAACAATAAAAATTCTCACGACGTTTCGACCATAACTCAAACGGTCATCATCAGGTGTGTCGGTTTGCATAAATTTATTTTGAAAACGGCATATTTATTTATTTATATAAAAATAACGTTTGCGTCACGCGCAACGATTGGCTGTTTGCCAGGACTAGTCCATCTATTTTTTGAAAAGAGGAGGGGGGAGACGAAATTTGTTTTTATGTATGCTGTCTGAAAGCCACTGTAAGCATGAACAATCAATCAAGAACTGAAATGATTTATCAAATCTTTCCAATGATTGCTAAGATAGAATCCATCTTCTCGGTTGAAATTGTCTCTGTGTTTGTATATGTGGATAGCCTCATGAACGAATCTCTCATGGAAGCCAGATGGCTTACAAAGAACCTCCGTCTTGGAAAAGTCAATGGCATGTGAGCCTACTGAATTAGAACAATGATCTGCTACGGCCGAGGTGTTGGTCCTACCGTGTTTAAGGTCTGCTTTATGTTCACGAATGCGGTCCGAGATATGGCGTTTGGTTTCTCCAATGTAACTACTACCACAGAGGCAACTTAGTTTGTAGACACCAGGGTATTGTATGTCCGGAATCACATCTTTTACAGACGGAACCAGATCACGGATTTTATGTAATGTGTTGAAACGGACCTGGATCTTGTGTTTATTCAAGATTTTGGAGATCTTTTTTGTGATCCCAGCAATGTAGGGTAAAGTGATGGTTTTGAAAGGCTCCTCAAGAGGGTTCTTCTTCATGGTTTGAGTAATAGCTTTGCGGATTGTATAGTCGGAGTAACCATTAGCCCTAAGAGCTTGGTGTACGTGCTTGAGTTCACTGCTTATGTGTTCCTGGTCGGATATGCATTGGGCTCTATGATACAGAGTCTTGATGAGAGAATTCTTCTGTGATGGATGGTGGTGGGAATCCGGTTTCAGATAAGCATCCGTATGGGTAGCTTTCCTGTAGACAGAGTGGCTCATTGAACCATCAGGTCTCTTTTTAATTAGGACATCCAAAAAAGGTATCTTGCCATCTATTTCGACTTCCATGGTAAATCTGATGGCTGGGTGTATGGAATTGATGTGGTCGAAGAATTGGTCTAGAGCAGGCCGGCCATGTGGCCAGATGACAAAAGTGTCATCCACGTACCTCTTCCATAAGGTTGGGCGCAGAGTGGCAGTCTGGATGGCGTCACCTCGGCCGTAGCAGATCATTGTTCTAATTCAGTAGGCTCACATGCCATTGACTTTTCCAAGACGGAGGTTCTTTGTAAGCCATCTGGCTTCCATGAGAGATTCGTTCATGAGGCTATCCACATATACAAACACAGAGACAATTTCAACCGAGAAGATGGATTCTATCTTAGCAATCATTGGAAAGATTTGATAAATCATTTCAGTTCTTGATTGATTGTTCATGCTTACAGTGGCTTTCAGACAGCATACATAAAAACAAATTTCGTCTCCCCCCTCCTCTTTTCAAAAAATAGATGGACTAGTCCTGGCAAACAGCCAATCGTTGCGCGTGACGCAAACGTTATTTTTATATAAATAAATAAATATGCCGTTTTCAAAATAAATTTATGCAAACCGACACACCTGATGATGACCGTTTGAGTTATGGTCGAAACGTCGTGAGAATTTTTATTGTTTTATATATATTTTGTTATTTTGTTGTTTCTCTTCAACGTGACTTTACCGAAAAAACTAAGAATATGAATTACTGCAGTCACGAAAGCTTTAAATCAAAATTTAATCGCCTCTACGGGGAGGGTTTTCACATAACTTTAAGATCTTTCAACAAACTCCGGGATAAGAAAGCTCAGATGATCGAGTCTCTCACCTTCCTGAAGAGATGCCGCGACTCTGGGGTAATACCAATCGCATTTACACTCACCTCTGCTACTGTAACTTCTTCTAATGCGAAACGAATTCTTTTCAAAACTAGCTTAGCTCTTATCTCAGAAAAAATCAGACTTATACGCACAGAACTAGATCAGTTAGACAAGACACTCTACAAATCACACTTATCATTGACGGCAATAATGTCCACATCGGATTGGGAACATGTAGACAATATGACTGCCTCTTCAGCTGCTACTATGTCGACCAAATGTAAGGAAAACCTGATTTCCAAATTTAACCTCCTATTCAACAAAAGACCGGACCCACACACCAAAAAGTTAGACGTTAATAAAGTCGTAATTAATCGCAGTAACAGTTCTATTTCCGATGGTCTGAAATCCGTTTTAGCTAAAGGTCTAAACTTTGCAGTCACACCTAAACACATACCAGTTAATGATATAATTGCCCAAGTAGACGTTGCTCTCAGGGGCCTGGGTCACATCGCTGCAGACGTAGCAAGATCTGAAATCGCTGCAACCCTCAAAAACGCTAAGATGCCAGCTAGCAACCTCAGCAAAAATGAGCGTTTTGAATTATATAAATTAAAAAAGAGGAATGATATTGTAGTTCTCTCAGCTGACAAAGGCAATGCTACTGTTATCATGGATAAAATAGAATACAACAACAAAATTAAAGAATTACTCGACGATGGTAGTTATACAAAAATAAAAAGAGATCCCACCAACAGCCTCGTCACACAAACCAACAAAATAATTTCTGATTCAACCGCATTAATTGATCAATCTAAACAGTTTTTATTGAAACCTTCTGCTGCCAGGCCACCAAGATTATACGGCTTACCAAAAATACATAAAGTTGATACACCTCTTCGTCCCATAGTCTCTACTATCAGCTCCCCCACCTACAAACTAGCTCGTTTTTTGTCTGAAATCCTGCGTCCTTTCACTGGAAAGACCACCTCTGCGGTACAAAATTCTACTCACCTGGTATCAACAATCAAGGGTATTTCCCTGTCCCCAGACGACCTGCTTGTCAGTTTTGATGTAGTTTCCTTATTCACCAAGGTTCCTGTACCTGACACCATTGCAATCATTGAAGACTTGGTTCATCAAGGACTAAACACTGAGGTACCCCCCCTGGTGAGACACTGTTTAGCCAATACATACTTCACTTGGAATGGAACTTTCTACAAACAAACTGAGGGCACCCCAATGGGCTCCCCCCTTTCTCCAGTTATAGCTAACATTTTCATGGAGAAATTTGAGACTGACGCCATCCAGACTGCCACTCTGCGCCCAACCTTATGGAAGAGGTACGTGGATGACACTTTTGTCATCTGGCCACATGGCCGGCCTGCTCTAGACCAATTCTTCGACCACATCAATTCCATACACCCAGCCATCAGATTTACCATGGAAGTCGAAATAGATGGCAAGATACCTTTTTTGGATGTCCTAATTAAAAAGAGACCTGATGGTTCAATGAGCCACTCTGTCTACAGGAAAGCTACCCATACGGATGCTTATCTGAAACCGGATTCCCACCACCATCCATCACAGAAGAATTCTCTCATCAAGACTCTGTATCATAGAGCCCAATGCATATCCGACCAGGAACACATAAGCAGTGAACTCAAGCACGTACACCAAGCTCTTAGGGCTAATGGTTACTCCGACTATACAATCCGCAAAGCTATTACTCAAACCATGAAGAAGAACCCTCTTGAGGAGCCTTTCAAAACCATCACTTTACCCTACATTGCTGGGATCACAAAAAAGATCTCCAAAATCTTGAATAAACACAAGATCCAGGTCCGTTTCAACACATTACATAAAATCCGTGATCTGGTTCCGTCTGTAAAAGATGTGATTCCGGACATACAATACCCTGGTGTCTACAAACTAAGTTGCCTCTGTGGTAGTAGTTACATTGGAGAAACCAAACGCCATATCTCGGACCGCATTCGTGAACATAAAGCAGACCTTAAACACGGTAGGACCAACACCTCGGCCGTAGCAGATCATTGTTCTAATTCAGTAGGCTCACATGCCATTGACTTTTCCAAGACGGAGGTTCTTTGTAAGCCATCTGGCTTCCATGAGAGATTCGTTCATGAGGCTATCCACATATACAAACACAGAGACAATTTCAACCGAGAAGATGGATTCTATCTTAGCAATCATTGGAAAGATTTGATAAATCATTTCAGTTCTTGATTGATTGTTCATGCTTACAGTGGCTTTCAGACAGCATACATAAAAACAAATTTCGTCTCCCCCCTCCTCTTTTCAAAAAATAGATGGACTAGTCCTGGCAAACAGCCAATCGTTGCGCGTGACGCAAACGTTATTTTTATATAAATAAATAAATATGCCGTTTTCAAAATAAATTTATGCAAACCGACACACCTGATGATGACCGTTTGAGTTATGGTCGAAACGTCGTGAGAATTTTTATTGTTTTATATATATTTTGTTATTTTGTTGTTTCTCTTCAACGTGACTTTACCGAAAAAACTAAGAATATGAATTACTGCAGTCACGAAAGCTTTAAATCAAAATTTAATCGCCTCTACGGGGAGGGTTTTCACATAACTTTAAGATCTTTCAACAAACTCCGGGATAAGAAAGCTCAGATGATCGAGTCTCTCACCTTCCTGAAGAGATGCCGCGACTCTGGGGTAATACCAATCGCATTTACACTCACCTCTGCTACTGTAACTTCTTCTAATGCGAAACGAATTCTTTTCAAAACTAGCTTAGCTCTTATCTCAGAAAAAATCAGACTTATACGCACAGAACTAGATCAGTTAGACAAGACACTCTACAAATCACACTTATCATTGACGGCAATAATGTCCACATCGGATTGGGAACATGTAGACAATATGACTGCCTCTTCAGCTGCTACTATGTCGACCAAATGTAAGGAAAACCTGATTTCCAAATTTAACCTCCTATTCAACAAAAGACCGGACCCACACACCAAAAAGTTAGACGTTAATAAAGTCGTAATTAATCGCAGTAACAGTTCTATTTCCGATGGTCTGAAATCCGTTTTAGCTAAAGGTCTAAACTTTGCAGTCACACCTAAACACATACCAGTTAATGATATAATTGCCCAAGTAGACGTTGCTCTCAGGGGCCTGGGTCACATCGCTGCAGACGTAGCAAGATCTGAAATCGCTGCAACCCTCAAAAACGCTAAGATGCCAGCTAGCAACCTCAGCAAAAATGAGCGTTTTGAATTATATAAATTAAAAAAGAGGAATGATATTGTAGTTCTCTCAGCTGACAAAGGCAATGCTACTGTTATCATGGATAAAATAGAATACAACAACAAAATTAAAGAATTACTCGACGATGGTAGTTATACAAAAATAAAAAGAGATCCCACCAACAGCCTCGTCACACAAACCAACAAAATAATTTCTGATTCAACCGCATTAATTGATCAATCTAAACAGTTTTTATTGAAACCTTCTGCTGCCAGGCCACCAAGATTATACGGCTTACCAAAAATACATAAAGTTGATACACCTCTTCGTCCCATAGTCTCTACTATCAGCTCCCCCACCTACAAACTAGCTCGTTTTTTGTCTGAAATCCTGCGTCCTTTCACTGGAAAGACCACCTCTGCGGTACAAAATTCTACTCACCTGGTATCAACAATCAAGGGTATTTCCCTGTCCCCAGACGACCTGCTTGTCAGTTTTGATGTAGTTTCCTTATTCACCAAGGTTCCTGTACCTGACACCATTGCAATCATTGAAGACTTGGTTCATCAAGGACTAAACACTGAGGTACCCCCCCTGGTGAGACACTGTTTAGCCAATACATACTTCACTTGGAATGGAACTTTCTACAAACAAACTGAGGGCACCCCAATGGGCTCCCCCCTTTCTCCAGTTATAGCTAACATTTTCATGGAGAAATTTGAGACTGACGCCATCCAGACTGCCACTCTGCGCCCAACCTTATGGAAGAGGTACGTGGATGACACTTTTGTCATCTGGCCACATGGCCGGCCTGCTCTAGACCAATTCTTCGACCACATCAATTCCATACACCCAGCCATCAGATTTACCATGGAAGTCGAAATAGATGGCAAGATACCTTTTTTGGATGTCCTAATTAAAAAGAGACCTGATGGTTCAATGAGCCACTCTGTCTACAGGAAAGCTACCCATACGGATGCTTATCTGAAACCGGATTCCCACCACCATCCATCACAGAAGAATTCTCTCATCAAGACTCTGTATCATAGAGCCCAATGCATATCCGACCAGGAACACATAAGCAGTGAACTCAAGCACGTACACCAAGCTCTTAGGGCTAATGGTTACTCCGACTATACAATCCGCAAAGCTATTACTCAAACCATGAAGAAGAACCCTCTTGAGGAGCCTTTCAAAACCATCACTTTACCCTACATTGCTGGGATCACAAAAAAGATCTCCAAAATCTTGAATAAACACAAGATCCAGGTCCGTTTCAACACATTACATAAAATCCGTGATCTGGTTCCGTCTGTAAAAGATGTGATTCCGGACATACAATACCCTGGTGTCTACAAACTAAGTTGCCTCTGTGGTAGTAGTTACATTGGAGAAACCAAACGCCATATCTCGGACCGCATTCGTGAACATAAAGCAGACCTTAAACACGGTAGGACCAACACCTCGGCCGTAGCAGATCATTGTTCTAATTCAGTAGGCTCACATGCCATTGACTTTTCCAAGACGGAGGTTCTTTGTAAGCCATCTGGCTTCCATGAGAGATTCGTTCATGAGGCTATCCACATATACAAACACAGAGACAATTTCAACCGAGAAGATGGATTCTATCTTAGCAATCATTGGAAAGATTTGATAAATCATTTCAGTTCTTGATTGATTGTTCATGCTTACAGTGGCTTTCAGACAGCATACATAAAAACAAATTTCGTCTCCCCCCTCCTCTTTTCAAAAAATAGATGGACTAGTCCTGGCAAACAGCCAATCGTTGCGCGTGACGCAAACGTTATTTTTATATAAATAAATAAATATGCCGTTTTCAAAATAAATTTATGCAAACCGACACACCTGATGATGACCGTTTGAGTTATGGTCGAAACGTCGTGAGAATTTTTATTGTTTTATATATATTTTGTTATTTTGTTGTTTCTCTTCAACGTGACTTTACCGAAAAAAACTAAGAATATGAACTTGTGCACTGTCACTCATTCCCCAGCAACATCTTTGAAATTAACTTTTGATCTTCAAATTCATTTTAATGGATATCAAAGCACGTCACATTGTGAAATGTTGCTATTCCTCAATGCGGCATCATTATCAGTGGCTTCTCGTAGCCTGTGTGCCAGAAACTATGAAAGTAACATCAAAACTGATTGCCCTGTTTGATGTTTGTGTCCATGTGTGCCTTTGTATCACACCCACAGAGATGCCCAAGACGCAAGGAGAATATGAGTATCGGCTGACGTTCAAGAAATTCTTATTTCAGTTCGTCAACTTCTACTCGGCGTCTTTCTACATTGCATTTTTCAAGGGGAAATTCATCGGCTTCCCCGGAAGCTACACTTACTTTGGAAAATGGAGAATCGAGGAGGTGTGTAGATCTGAGGGGTTGGCCCCTCTGTTTTCTATGCTGTTTGTACAACATTTTTATGTTTTACTTTTGTAGTTGATATTTTTCCCAACAATTGTCTTCACACCGTGCTGTTGGTGAAATGTCGAAATAAGGACTCTTTCTTTTGGAACTCTAAAAGGCCTCATTGTCTTCACACCTGGTCACCAGCTCTAGCATTAACACAGTCTCCGGAGTAAAACAGTTTTCGAAACCAGACTTGAGAGAGCATGAGGTCACCACGAGCAGAACACGTGTTAGACTGATGCAATTGGTAACCCAGTTAACTTGAGGGTGTTAGTTTATCACATATTTTGCAAGTAGTACCCTTGTGGTCTCTCATTGGACATTTTCAATTATATACCGTATTTATCAAACGCCATTTATTTAAAATTATATATTTGATCATCCTTAAAAATGTACAGTATTTCAGCCCCCCTCAAGGATATGTTTAGCCACTACCTATGACTCACTGTGGCGCAGTGGAGCACGTTGTGTTAGAGAACGGCCCCGTAATGTGATATCAAGAACGAATTCTGGAGTAAGGAATTAAGCAGCATTGCGTTGTGCACACGTTAAATCAATGTCATTAAGACAGTGTTAATGACACGTAGTTTAACATTTACATAATTGCCATTCAGAGTCACCCTGAGTATTTGCAGTCACTCTATGCTCGGAAGAAAGTCCATTGCCCAAAATGTGCACCTGTTGCTCATGTTTCTGTTTGAAGGCAGACTTGTTGACACATGAGATGATTATAATGAGTACATTTGGTGTTATATTAAGGTGCCTACTTCTCCTGCTGCAGATTTGTAGGAAATCGTCACGAGGGCGATTCATTGATTGATATCCTCTCAAAAACAATACACATAAAGGATAAAGAATACAGCTTATTATTTAAGTGCCTCTGTGTTTTCTACCAACTTAATTTCATGTTTTACGATTATTATATTTACTAGACGATGCTCTGCAATTAAACTCACCTGATACTAAACACCAACTGCAGTATGCATGTTGTGTGTTGAACTTATTTTGCACCGTACACAGCCTGCATCGGATGTGTGGGGGAAGGACAACAAACAAAACATTATCAGATGCGCCACCATTTTCTTTATTTAAAATACATGAGGGGGAGGGGGAAAGTGTTTCTTATAATCTGGAGAATATTGATATTCTTAATCACTGTCCCCTCTAACATATGGAGCCGTCAGTTTTGCAGTGTGCAATTGACTGAAGAGAAGAATGTGAGAGGATCATTAGAAATGATGTGTGGTATCCATATATGTATTACCCAATATTTCATATCTTCAGTGTTTAACCTGAATCTATTCTCCACCTCATCCCCCCTCCAGTGTCCCCCAAACGGCTGTCTCTTTGAACTGACTTATCAACTCACTGTCATCATGGTAGTGAAGCAGATGGTTGGCAATTTTCAGGAGGTCATCATCCCGTAAGTATCGCATGAACACATGAAAGCTGTGAAGTCTGATTACGGCGTTTCCTCGTGTAACGCGGTAGATGCGTTCCTGAAAATTTCCACGTGAAGTAAAAACGCGCAAAGCAAGGAATTACTGAGTTAATCACATTTGCACAGTAAAATCAACCTGCAGTCATCCCATGGTGGGATAAATAACTCAGGCTAGGCTGCCGTGTTACTGTATCATTCGGCATCCTTTATCAAACTGCTCAGCCGCGCAACTCAAGACAGTCGTTCATTGTCGACTGCTCAGGAACGCATCATAATGGCCGCGTTCGGCCATGTGGCCTTAATGAGAGAGACTGACTCCAGCTTAGCTTGCAAGAACTAAGAGACACAGTGTGACCATGTGACCTTAATGAGAGAGACTGACTCAAGCTTAGCTTGCAAGAACTAAGAGACACTGTGTGGCCATGTGGCCTTAATGAGAGAGACTGACTCAAGCTTAGCTTGCAAGAACTAAGAGACACAGTGTGGCCATGTGGCCTTAATGAGAGACTCACTCCAGCTTAGCTTGCAAGAACCAAGAGACACAGTGTGGCCATGTGGCCTTAATGAGAGAGACTCACTCCAGCTTAGCTTGCAAGAACTAAGAGACACTGTGTGGCCATGTGGTCTTAATGAGAGAGACTCACTCCAGCTTAGCTTGCAAGAACTAAGAGACAGTGTGGCCATGTGGCAATAATGAGAGAGACTGACTCCAGCTTAGCTTGCAAGAACTAAGAGACACAGTGTGGCCATGTGGCCTTAATGAGAGAGACTGATTCCAGCTTAGCTTGCAAGAACTAAGAGACACAGTGTGGCCATGTGGCCTTAATGAGAGAGACTCACTCCAGCTTAGCTTGCAAGAACTAAGAGACACTGTGTGGCCATGTGGCCTTAATGAGAAAGACTCACTCCAGCTTAGCTTGCAAGAACTAAGAGATTCAGTATGGCCATGTGGCCTTAATGAGAGAGACTGACTCCAACTTAACTTGCAAGAACTAAGATACACTGTGTGGCCATGTGGCCTTAATGAGAGAGACTGACTCCAGCTTAGCTTGCAAGAACTAAGAGACACAGTGTGGCCATGTGGCCTTAATGAGAGAGATTGACTCCAGCTTAGCTTGCAAGAACTAAGAGACACAGTGTGGCCATGTGGCCTTAATGAGAGAGACTGACTCCAGCTTAGCTTGCAAGAACTAAGAGACACAGTGTGACCTTAATGAGAGAGACTGACTCCAGCTTAGCTTGCAAGAACTAAGAGACACAGTGTGACCATGTGACCTTAATGAGAGAGACTGACTCAAGCTTAGCTTGCAAGAACTAAGAGACACTGTGTGGCCATGTGGCCTTAATGAGAGAGACTGACTCAAGCTTAGCTTGCAAGAACTAAGAGACACAGTGTGGCCATGTGGCCTTAATGAGAGACTCACTCCAGCTTAGCTTGCAAGAACTAAGAGACACAGTGTGGCCATGTGGCCTTAATGAGAGAGACTCACTCCAGCTTAGCTTGCAAGAACTAAGAGACACTGTGTGGCCATGTGGCCTTAATGAGAGAGACTCACTCCAGCTTAGCTTGCAAGAACTAAGAGACAGTGTGGCCATGTGGCAATAATGAGAGAGACTGACTCCAGCTTAGCTTGCAAGAACTAAGAGACACAGTGTGGCCATGTGGCCTTAATGAGAGAGACTGATTCCAGCTTAGCTTGCAAGAACTAAGAGATACAGTGTGGCCATGTGGCCTTAATGAGAGAGACTCACTCCAGCTTAGCTTGCAAGAACTAAGAGACACTGTGTGGCCATGTGGCCTTAATGAGAAAGACTCACTCCAGCTTAGCTTGCAAGAACTAAGAGATTCAGTATGGCCATGTGGCCTTAATGAGAGAGACTGACTCCAACTTAACTTGCAAGAACTAAGATACACTGTGTGGCCATGTGGCCTTAATGAGAGAGACTGACTCCAGCTTAGCTTGCAAGAACTAAGAGACACAGTGTGGCCATGTGGCCTTAATGAGAGAGACTCACTCCAGCTTAGCTTGCAAGAACTAAGAGACACTGTGTGGCCATGTGGCCTTAATGAGAGAGACTCACTCCAGCTTAGCTTGCAAGAACTAAGAGACAGTGTGGCCATGTGGCAATAATGAGAGAGACTGACTCCAGCTTAGCTTGCAAGAACTAAGAGACACTGTGTGGCCATGTGGCCTTAATGAGAGAGACTCACTCCAGCTTAGCTTGCAAGAACTAAGAGACAGTGTGGCCATGTGGCAATAATGAGAGAGACTGACTCCAGCTTAGCTTGCAAGAACTAAGAGACACAGTGTGGCCATGTGGCCTTAATGAGAGAGACTGATTCCAGCTTAGCTTGCAAGAACTAAGAGACACAGTGTGGCCATGTGGCCTTAATGAGAGAGACTCACTCCAGCTTAGGTTGCAAGAACTAAGAGACACTGTGTGGCCATGTGGCCTTAATGAGAAAGACTCACTCCAGCTTAGCTTGCAAGAACTAAGAGATTCAGTATGGCCATGTGGCCTTAATGAGAGAGACTGACTCCAACTTAACTTGCAAGAACTAAGATACACTGTGTGGCCATGTGGCCTTAATGAGAGAGACTGACTCCAGCTTAGCTTGCAAGAACTAAGAGACACAGTGTGGCCATGTGGCCTTAATGAGAGAGATTGACTCCAGCTTAGCTTGCAAGAACTAAGAGACACAGTGTGGCCATGTGGCCTTAATGAGAGAGACTGACTCCAGCTTAGCTTGCAAGAACTAAGAGACACAGTGTGGCCATGTGGCCTTAATGAGAGACTCACTCCAGCTTAGCTTGCAAGAACTAAGAGACACAGTGTGGCCATGTGGCCTTAATGAGAGAGACTCACTCCAGCTTAGCTTGCAAGAACTAAGAGACACTGTGTGGCCATGTGGCCTTAATGAGAGAGACTCACTCCAGCTTAGCTTGCAAGAACTAAGAGACAGTGTGGCCATGTGGCAATAATGAGAGAGACTGACTCCAGCTTAGCTTGCAAGAACTAAGAGACACAGTGTGGCCATGTGGCCTTAATGAGAGAGACTGATTCCAGCTTAGCTTGCAAGAACTAAGAGATACAGTGTGGCCATGTGGCCTTAATGAGAGAGACTCACTCCAGCTTAGCTTGCAAGAACTAAGAGACACTGTGTGGCCATGTGGCCTTAATGAGAAAGACTCACTCCAGCTTAGCTTGCAAGAACTAAGAGATTCAGTATGGCCATGTGGCCTTAATGAGAGAGACTGACTCCAACTTAACTTGCAAGAACTAAGATACACTGTGTGGCCATGTGGCCTTAATGAGAGAGACTGACTCCAGCTTAGCTTGCAAGAACTAAGAGACACAGTGTGGCCATGTGGCCTTAATGAGAGAGACTCACTCCAGCTTAGCTTGCAAGAACTAAGAGACACTGTGTGGCCATGTGGCCTTAATGAGAGAGACTCACTCCAGCTTAGCTTGCAAGAACTAAGAGACAGTGTGGCCATGTGGCAATAATGAGAGAGACTGACTCCAGCTTAGCTTGCAAGAACAAAGAGACACAGTGTGGCCATGTGGCCTTAATGAGAGAGACTGATTCCAGCTTAGCTTGCAAGAACTAAGAGACACAGTGTGGCCATGTGGCCTTAATGAGAGAGACTCACTCCAGCTTAGCTTGCAAGAACTAAGAGACACTGTGTGGCCATGTGGCCTTAATGAGAAAGACTCACTCCAGCTTAGCTTGCAAGAACTAAGAGATTCAGTATGGCCATGTGGCCTTAATTAGAGAGACTGACTCCAACTTAACTTGCAAGAACTAAGATACACTGTGTGGCCATGTGGCCTTAATGAGAGAGACTGTATCCAGCTTAGCTTGCAAGAACTAAGAGACACAGTGTGGCCATGTGGCCTTAATGAGAGAGATTGACTCCAGCTTAGCTTGCAAGAACTAAGAGACACAGTGTGGCCATGTGGCCTTAATGAGAGAGACTGACTCCAGCTTAGCTTGCAAGAACTAAGAGACACAGTGTGACCATGTGACCTTAATGAGAGAGACTGACTCCAGCTTAGCTTGCAAGAACTAAGAGACACAGTGTGACCATGTGACCTTAATGAGAGAGACTGACTCAAGCTTAGCTTGCAAGAACTAAGAGACACTGTGTGGCCATGTGGCCTTAATGAGAGAGACTGACTCAAGCTTAGCTTGCAAGAACTAAGAGACACAGTGTGGCCATGTGGCCTTAATGAGAGAGACTCACTCCAGCTTAGCTTGCAAGAACTAAGAGACACAGTGTGGCCATGTGGCCTTAATGAAAGAGATTGACTCCAGCTTAGCTTGCAAGACCTAAGAGACACAGTGTGGCCATGAGGCAATAATGAGAGAGACTGACTCCAGCTTAGCTTGCAAGAACTAAGAGACACAGTGTGACCATGTGACCTTAATGAGAGAGACTCACTCCAGCTTAGCTTGCAAGAACTAAGAGACACTGTGTGGCCATGTGGCCTTAATGAGAAAGACTCACTCCAGCTTAGCTTGCAAGAACTAAGAGATTCAGTATGGCCATGTGGCCTTAATGAGAGAGACTGACTCCAACTTAACTTGCAAGAACTAAGATACACTGTGTGGCCATGTGGCCTTAATGAGAGAGACTGACTCCAGCTTAGCTTGCAAGAACTAAGAGACACAGTGTGGCCATGTGGCCTTAATGAGAGAGACTCACTCCAGCTTAGCTTGCAAGAACTAAGAGACACTGTGTGGCCATGTGGCCTTAATGAGAGAGACTCACTCCAGCTTAGCTTGCAAGAACTAAGAGACAGTGTGGCCATGTGGCAATAATGAGAGAGACTGACTCCAGCTTAGCTTGCAAGAACTAAGAGACACAGTGTGGCCATGTGGCCTTAATGAGAGAGACTGATTCCAGCTTAGCTTGCAAGAACTAAGAGACACAGTGTGGCCATGTGGCCTTAATGAGAGAGACTCACTCCAGCTTAGCTTGCAAGAACTAAGAGACACTGTGTGGCCATGTGGCCTTAATGAGAAAGACTCACTCCAGCTTAGCTTGCAAGAACTAAGAGATTCAGTATGGCCATGTGGCCTTAATGAGAGAGACTGACTCCAACTTAACTTGCAAGAACTAAGATACACTGTGTGGCCATGTGGCCTTAATGAGAGAGACTGACTCCAGCTTAGCTTGCAAGAACTAAGAGACACAGTGTGGCCATGTGGCCTTAATGAGAGAGATTGACTCCAGCTTAGCTTGCAAGAACTAAGAGACACAGTGTGGCCATGTGGCCTTAATGAGAGAGACTGACTCCAGCTTAGCTTGCAAGAACTAAGAGACACAGTGTGACCATGTGACCTTAATGAGAGAGACTGACTCCAGCTTAGCTTGCAAGAACTAAGAGACACAGTGTGACCATGTGACCTTAATGAGAGAGACTGACTCAAGCTTAGCTTGCAAGAACTAAGAGACACTGTGTGGCCATGTGGCCTTAATGAGAGAGACTGACTCAAGCTTAGCTTGCAAGAACTAAGAGACACAGTGTGGCCATGTGGCCTTAATGAGAGACTCACTCCAGCTTAGCTTGCAAGAACTAAGAGACACAGTGTGGCCATGTGGCCTTAATGAGAGAGACTCACTCCAGCTTAGCTTGCAAGAACTAAGAGACACTGTGTGGCCATGTGGCCTTAATGAGAGAGACTCACTCCAGCTTAGCTTGCAAGAACTAAGAGACAGTGTGGCCATGTGGCAATAATGAGAGAGACTGACTCCAGCTTAGCTTGCAAGAACTAAGAGACACAGTGTGGCCATGTGGCCTTAATGAGAGAGACTGATTCCAGCTTAGCTTGCAAGAACTAAGAGACACAGTGTGGCCATGTGGCCTTAATGAGAGAGACTCACTCCAGCTTAGCTTGCAAGAACTAAGAGACACTGTGTGGCCATGTGGCCTTAATGAGAAAGACTCACTCCAGCTTAGCTTGCAAGAACTAAGAGATTCAGTATGGACATGTGGCCTTAATGAGAGAGACTGACTCCAACTTAACTTGCAAGAACTAAGATACACTGTGTGGCCATGTGGCCTTAATGAGAGAGACTCACTCCAGCTTAGCTTGCAAGAACTAAGAGACACAGTGTGGCCATGTGGCCTTAATGAAAGAGATTGACTCCAGCTTAGCTTGCAAGACCTAAGAGACACAGTGTGG
Organism: Petromyzon marinus; assembly: GCF_048934315.1. Classification (NCBI taxonomy): domain Eukaryota; kingdom Metazoa; phylum Chordata; class Hyperoartia; order Petromyzontiformes; family Petromyzontidae; genus Petromyzon; species Petromyzon marinus. The sequence continues at coordinate 885,794 of NW_027423168.1, forward strand.
CCATGTGGCCTTAATGAGAGAGACTGACTCCAGCTTAGCTTGCAAGAACTAAGAGACACAGTGTGACCATGTGACCTTAATGAGAGAGACTGACTCCAGCTTAGCTTGCAAGAACTAAGAGACACTGTGTGGCCATGTGGCCTTAATGAGAGAGACTGACTCCAGCTTAGCTTGCAAGAACTAAGAGACACAGTGTGACCATGTGACCTTAATGAGAGAGACTGACTCAAGCTTAGCTTGCAAGAACTAAGAGACACTGTGTGGCCATGTGGCCTTAATGAGAGAGACTGACTCAAGCTTAGCTTGCAAGAACTAAGAGACACAGTGTGGCCATGTGGCCTTAATGAGAGACTCACTCCAGCTTAGCTTGCAAGAACTAAGAGACACAGTGTGGCCATGTGGCCTTAATGAGAGAGACTCACTCCAGCTTAGCTTGCAAGAACTAAGAGACACTGTGTGGCCATGTGGCCTTAATGAGAGAGACTCACTCCAGCTTAGCTTGCAAGAACTAAGAGACACAGTGTGGCCATGTGGCCTTAATGAGAGACTCACTCCAGCGTAGCTTGCAAGAACTAAGAGACAGTGTGGCCATGTGGCCTTAATGAGAGAGACTCACTCCAGCTTAGCTTGCAAGAACTATAAGACACTGTGTGGCCATGTGGCCTTAATGAGAAAGACTCACTCCAGCTTAGCTTGCAAGAACTAAGAGATTCAGTATGGCCATGTGGCCTTAATGAGAGAGACTGACTCCAACTTAACTTGCAAGAACTAAGATACACTGTGTGGCCATGTGGCCTTAATGAGAGAGACTCACTCCAGCTTAGCTTGCAAGAACTAAGAGACACAGTGTGGCCATGTGGCCTTAATGAGAGAGATTGACTCCAGCTTAGCTTGCAAGAACTAAGAGACACAGTGTGGCCATGTGGCCTTAATGAGAGAGACTGACTCCAGCTTAGCTTGCAAGAACTAAGAGACACAGTGTGACCATGTGACCTTAATGAGAGAGACTGACTCCAGCTTAGCTTGCAAGAACTAAGAGACACTGTGTGGCCATGTGGCCTTAATGAGAGAGACTGACTCCAGCTTAGCTTGCAAGAACTAAGAGACACAGTGTGACCATGTGACCTTAATGAGAGAGACTGACTCAAGCTTAGCTTGCAAGAACTAAGAGACACTGTGTGGCCATGTGGCCTTAATGAGAGAGACTGACTCAAGCTTAGCTTGCAAGAACTAAGAGACACAGTGTGGCCATGTGGCCTTAATGAGAGACTCACTCCAGCTTAGCTTGCAAGAACTAAGAGACACAGTGTGGCCATGTGGCCTTAATGAGAGAGACTCACTCCAGCTTAGCTTGCAAGAACTAAGAGACACTGTGTGGCCATGTGGCCTTAATGAGAGAGACTCACTCCAGCTTAGCTTGCAAGAACTAAGAGACACTGTGTGGCCATGTGGCCTTAATGAGAGAGACTGACTCCAGCTTAGCTTGCAAGAACTAAGAGACACAGTGTGACCATGTGACCTTAATGAGAGAGACTGACTCAAGCTTAGCTTGCAAGAACTAAGAGACACTGTGTGGCCATGTGGCCTTAATGAGAGAGACTGACTCAAGCTTAGCTTGCAAGAACTAAGAGACACAGTGTGGCCATGTGGCCTTAATGAGAGACTCACTCCAGCTTAGCTTGCAAGAACTAAGATACACAGTGTGGCCATGTGGCCTTAATGAGAGAGACTCACTCCAGCTTAGCTTGCAAGAACTAAGAGACAGTGTGGCCATGTGGCCTTAATGAGAGAGACTCACTCCAGCTTCGCTTGCAAGAACTAAGAGACACTGTGTGGCCATGTGGCCTTAATGAGAAAGACTCACTCCAGCTTAGCTTGCAAGAACTAAGAGATTCAGTATGGCCATGTGGCCTTAATGAGAGAGACTGACTCCAACTTAACTTGCAAGAACTAAGATACACTGTGTGGCCATGTGGCCTTAATGAGAGAGACTCACTCCAGCTTAGCTTGCAAGAACTAAGAGACACAGTGTGGCCATGTGGCCTTAATGAGAGAGATTGACTCCAGCTTAGCTTGCAAGAACTAAGAGACACAGTGTGGCCATGTGGCCTTAATGAGAGAGACTGACTCCAGCTTAGCTTGCAAGAACTAAGAGACACAGTGTGACCATGTGACCTTAATGAGAGAGACTGACTCCAGCTTAGCTTGCAAGAACTAAGAGACACTGTGTGGCCATGTGGCCTTAATGAGAGAGACTGACTCCAGCTTAGCTTGCAAGAACTAAGAGACACTGTGTGGCCATGTGGCCTTAATGAGAGAGACTGACTCAAGCTTAGCTTGCAAGAACTAAGAGACACAGTGTGGCCATGTGGCCTTAATGAGAGACTCACTCCAGCTTAGCTTGCAAGAACTAAGAGACACAGTGTGGCCATGTGGCCTTAATGAGAGAGACTCACTCCAGCTTAGCTTGCAAGAACTAAGAGACACTGTGTGGCCATGTGGCCTTAATGAGAGAGACTCACTCCAGCTTAGCTTGCAAGAACTAAGAGACAGTGTGGCCATGTGGCAATAATGAGAGAGACTGACTCCAGCTTAGCTTGCAAGAACTAAGAGACACAGTGTGGCCATGTGGCCTTAATGAGAGAGACTGATTCCAGCTTAGCTTGCAAGAACTAAGAGACACAGTGTGGCCATGTGGCCTTAATGAGAGAGACTCACTCCAGCTTAGCTTGCAAGAACTAAGAGACACTGTGTGGCCATGTGGCCTTAATGAGAAAGACTCACTCCAGCTTAGCTTGCAAGAACTAAGAGATTCAGTATGGCCATGTGGCCTTAATGAGAGAGACTGACTCCAACTTAACTTGCAAGAACTAAGATACACTGTGTGGCCATGTGGCCTTAATGAGAGAGACTGACTCCAGCTTAGCTTGCAAGAACTAAGAGACACAGTGTGGCCATGTGGCCTTAATGAAAGAGATTGACTCCAGCTTAGCTTGCAAGAACTAAGAGACACAGTGTGGCCATGTGGCCTTAATGAGAGAGACTGACTCCAGCTTAGCTTGCAAGAACTAAGAGACACAGTGTGACCATGTGACCTTAATGAGAGAGACTGACTCCAGCTTAGCTTGCAAGAACTAAGAGACACTGTGTGGCCATGTGGCCTTAATGAGAGAGACTGACTCCAGCTTAGCTTGCAAGAACTAAGAGACACAGTGTGACCATGTGACCTTAATGAGAGAGACTGACTCAAGCTTAGCTTGCAAGAACTAAGAGACACTGTGTGGCCATGTGGCCTTAATGAGAGAGACTGACTCAAGCTTAGCTTGCAAGAACTAAGAGACACAGTGTGGCCATGTGGCCTTAATGAGAGACTCACTCCAGCTTAGCTTGCAAGAACTAAGAGACACAGTGTGGCCATGTGGCCTTAATGAGAGAGACTCACTCCAGCTTAGCTTGCAAGAACTAAGAGACACTGTGTGGCCATGTGGCCTTAATGAGAGAGACTCACTCCAGCTTAGCTTGCAAGAACTAAGAGACACAGTGTGGCCATGTGGCCTTAATGAGAGACTCACTCCAGCGTAGCTTGCAAGAACTAAGAGACAGTGTGGCCATGTGGCCTTAATGAGAGAGACTCACTCCAGCTTAGCTTGCAAGAACTATAAGACACTGTGTGGCCATGTGGCCTTAATGAGAAAGACTCACTCCAGCTTAGCTTGCAAGAACTAAGAGATTCAGTATGGCCATGTGGCCTTAATGAGAGAGACTGACTCCAACTTAACTTGCAAGAACTAAGATACACTGTGTGGCCATGTGGCCTTAATGAGACTCACTCCAGCTTAGCTTGCAAGAACTAAGAGACACAGTGTGGCCATGTGGCCTTAATGAGAGAGATTGACTCCAGCTTAGCTTGCAAGAACTAAGAGACACAGTGTGGCCATGTGGCCTTAATGAGAGAGACTGACTCCAGCTTAGCTTGCAAGAACTAAGAGACACAGTGTGACCATGTGACCTTAATGAGAGAGACTGACTCCAGCTTAGCTTGCAAGAACTAAGAGACACTGTGTGGCCATGTGGCCTTAATGAGAGAGACTGACTCCAGCTTAGCTTGCAAGAACTAAGAGACACAGTGTGACCATGTGACCTTAATGAGAGAGACTGACTCAAGCTTAGCTTGCAAGAACTAAGAGACACTGTGTGGCCATGTGGCCTTAATGAGAGAGACTGACTCAAGCTTAGCTTGCAAGAACTAAGAGACACAGTGTGGCCATGTGGCCTTAATGAGAGACTCACTCCAGCTTAGCTTGCAAGAACTAAGAGACACAGTGTGGCCATGTGGCCTTAATGAGAGAGACTCACTCCAGCTTAGCTTGCAAGAACTAAGAGACACTGTGTGGCCATGTGGCCTGAATGAGAGAGACTCACTCCAGCTTAGCTTGCAAGAACTAAGAGACACTGTGTGGCCATGTGGCCTTAATGAGAGAGACTGACTCCAGCTTAGCTTGCAAGAACTAAGAGACACAGTGTGACCATGTGACCTTAATGAGAGAGACTGACTCAAGCTTAGCTTGCAAGAACTAAGAGACACTGTGTGGCCATGTGGCCTTAATGAGAGAGACTGACTCCAGCTTAGCTTGCAAGAACTAAGAGACACAGTGTGACCATGTGACCTTAATGAGAGAGACTGACTCAAGCTTAGCTTGCAAGAACTAAGAGACACTGTGTGGCCATGTGGCCTTAATGAGAGAGACTGACTCAAGCTTAGCTTGCAAGAACTAAGAGACACAGTGTGGCCATGTGGCCTTAATGAGAGACTCACTCCAGCTTAGCTTGCAAGAACTAAGAGACACAGTGTGGCCATGTGGCCTTAATGAGAGAGACTCACTCCAGCTTAGCTTGCAAGAACTAAGAGACACTGTGTGGCCATGTGGCCTTAATGAGAGAGACTCACTCCAGCTTAGCTTGCAAGAACTAAGAGACAGTGTGGCCATGTGGCAATAATGAGAGAGACTGACTCCAGCTTAGCTTGCAAGAACTAAGAGACACAGTGTGGCCATGTGGCCTTAATGAGAGAGACTGATTCCAGCTTAGCTTGCAAGAACTAAGAGATACAGTGTGGCCATGTGGCCTTAATGAGAGAGACTCACTCCAGCTTAGCTTGCAAGAACTAAGAGACACTGTGTGGCCATGTGGCCTTAATGAGAAAGACTCACTCCAGCTTAGCTTGCAAGAACTAAGAGATTCAGTATGGCCATGTGGCCTTAATGAGAGAGACTGACTCCAACTTAACTTGCAAGAACTAAGATACACTGTGTGGCCATGTGGCCTTAATGAGAGAGACTGACTCCAGCTTAGCTTGCAAGAACTAAGAGACACAGTGTGGCCATGTGGCCTTAATGAGAGAGACTCACTCCAGCTTAGCTTGCAAGAACTAAGAGACACTGTGTGGCCATGTGGCCTTAATGAGAGAGACTCACTCCAGCTTAGCTTGCAAGAACTAAGAGACAGTGTGGCCATGTGGCAATAATGAGAGAGACTGACTCCAGCTTAGCTTGCAAGAACTAAGAGACACAGTGTGGCCATGTGGCCTTAATGAGAGAGACTGATTCCAGCTTAGCTTGCAAGAACTAAGAGACACAGTGTGGCCATGTGGCCTTAATGAGAGAGACTCACTCCAGCTTAGCTTGCAAGAACTAAGAGACACTGTGTGGCCATGTGGCCTTAATGAGAAAGACTCACTCCAGCTTAGCTTGCAAGAACTAAGAGATTCAGTATGGCCATGTGGCCTTAATGAGAGAGACTGACTCCAACTTAACTTGCAAGAACTAAGATACACTGTGTGGCCATGTGGCCTTAATGAGAGAGACTGACTCCAGCTTAGCTTGCAAGAACTAAGAGACACAGTGTGGCCATGTGGCCTTAATGAGAGAGATTGACTCCAGCTTAGCTTGCAAGAACTAAGAGACACAGTGTGGCCATGTGGCCTTAATGAGAGAGACTGACTCCAGCTTAGCTTGCAAGAACTAAGAGACACAGTGTGACCATGTGACCTTAATGAGAGAGACTGACTCCAGCTTAGCTTGCAAGAACTAAGAGACACAGTGTGACCATGTGACCTTAATGAGAGAGACTGACTCAAGCTTAGCTTGCAAGAACTAAGAGACACTGTGTGGCCATGTGGCCTTAATGAGAGAGACTGACTCAAGCTTAGCTTGCAAGAACTAAGAGACACAGTGTGGCCATGTGGCCTTAATGAGAGACTCACTCCAGCTTAGCTTGCAAGAACTAAGAGACACAGTGTGGCCATGTGGCCTTAATGAGAGAGACTCACTCCAGCTTAGCTTGCAAGAACTAAGAGACACTGTGTGGCCATGTGGCCTTAATGAGAGAGACTCACTCCAGCTTAGCTTGCAAGAACTAAGAGACAGTGTGGCCATGTGGCAATAATGAGAGAGACTGACTCCAGCTTAGCTTGCAAGAACTAAGAGACACAGTGTGGCCATGTGGCCTTAATGAGAGAGACTGATTCCAGCTTAGCTTGCAAGAACTAAGAGACACAGTGTGGCCATGTGGCCTTAATGAGAGAGACTCACTCCAGCTTAGCTTGCAAGAACTAAGAGACACTGTGTGGCCATGTGGCCTTAATGAGAAAGACTCACTCCAGCTTAGCTTGCAAGAACTAAGAGATTCAGTATGGCCATGTGGCCTTAATGAGAGAGACTGACTCCAACTTAACTTGCAAGAACTAAGATACACTGTGTGGCCATGTGGCCTTAATGAGAGAGACTGACTCCAGCTTAGCTTGCAAGAACTAAGAGACACAGTGTGGCCATGTGGCCTTAATGAAAGAGATTGACTCCAGCTTAGCTTGCAAGAACTAAGAGACACAGTGTGGCCATGTGGCCTTAATGAGAGAGACTGACTCCAGCTTAGCTTGCAAGAACTAAGAGACACAGTGTGACCATGTGACCTTAATGAGAGAGACTGACTCCAGCTTAGCTTGCAAGAACTAAGAGACACTGTGTGGCCATGTGGCCTTAATGAGAGAGACTGACTCCAGCTTAGCTTGCAAGAACTAAGAGACACAGTGTGACCATGTGACCTTAATGAGAGAGACTGACTCAAGCTTAGCTTGCAAGAACTAAGAGACACTGTGTGGCCATGTGGCCTTAATGAGAGAGACTGACTCAAGCTTAGCTTGCAAGAACTAAGAGACACAGTGTGGCCATGTGGCCTTAATGAGAGACTCACTCCAGCTTAGCTTGCAAGAACTAAGAGACACAGTGTGGCCATGTGGCCTTAATGAGAGAGACTCACTCCAGCTTAGCTTGCAAGAACTAAGAGACACTGTGTGGCCATGTGGCCTTAATGAGAGAGACTCACTCCAGCTTAGCTTGCAAGAACTAAGAGACACTGTGTGGCCATGTGGCCTTAATGAGAGAGACTGACTCCAGCTTAGCTTGCAAGAACTAAGAGACACAGTGTGACCATATGACCTTAATGAGAGAGACTGACTCAAGCTTAGCTTGCAAGAACTAAGAGACACTGTGTGGCCATGTGGCCTTAATGAGAGAGACTGACTCAAGCTTAGCTTGCAAGAACTAAGAGACACAGTGTGGCCATGTGGCCTTAATGAGAGACTCACTCCAGCTTAGCTTGCAAGAACTAAGAGACACAGTGTGGCCATGTGGCCTTAATGAGAGAGACTCACTCCAGCTTAGCTTGCAAGAACTAAGAGACACTGTGTGGCCATGTGGCCTTAATGAGAGAGACTCACTCCAGCTTAGCTTGCAAGAACTAAGAGACACAGTGTGGCCATGTGGCCTTAATGAGAGACTCACTCCAGCGTAGCTTGCAAGAACTAAGAGACAGTGTGGCCATGTGGCCTTAATGAGAGAGACTCACTCCAGCTTCACTTGCAAGAACTAAGAGACACTGTGTGGCCATGTGGCCTTAATGAGAAAGACTCACTCCAGCTTAGCTTGCAAGAACTAAGAGATTCAGTATGGCCATGTGGCCTTAATGAGAGAGACTGACTCCAACTTAACTTGCAAGAACTAAGATACACTGTGTGGCCATGTGGCCTTAATGAGAGAGACTCACTCCAGCTTAGCTTGCAAGAACTAAGAGACACAGTGTGGCCATGTGGCCTTAATGAGAGAGATTGACTCCAGCTTAGCTTGCAAGAACTAAGAGACACAGTGTGGCCATGTGGCCTTAATGAGAGAGACTGACTCCAGCTTAGCTTGCAAGAACTAAGAGACACAGTGTGACCATGTGACCTTAATGAGAGAGACTGACTCCAGCTTAGCTTGCAAGAACTAAGAGACACTGTGTGGCCATGTGGCCTTAATGAGAGAGACTGACTCCAGCTTAGCTTGCAAGAACTAAGAGACACAGTGTGACCATGTGACCTTAATGAGAGAGACTGACTCAAGCTTAGCTTGCAAGAACTAAGAGACACTGTGTGGCCATGTGGCCTTAATGAGAGAGACTGACTCAAGCTTAGCTTGCAAGAACTAAGAGACACAGTGTGGCCATGTGGCCTTAATGAGAGACTCACTCCAGCTTAGCTTGCAAGAACTAAGAGACACTGTGTGGCCATGTGGCCTTAATGAGAGAGACTCACTCCAGCTTAGCTTGCAAGAACTAAGAGACAGTGTGGCCATGTGGCAATAATGAGAGAGACTGACTCCAGCTTAGCTTGCAAGAACTAAGAGACACAGTGTGGCCATGTGGCCTTAATGAGAGAGACTCACTCCAGCTTAGCTTGCAAGAACTAAGAGACACTGTGTGGCCATGTGGCCTTAATGAGAAAGACTCACTCCAGCTTAGCTTGCAAGAACTAAGAGATTCAGTATGGCCATGTGGCCTTAATGAGAGAGACTGACTCCAACTTAACTTGCAAGAACTAAGATACACTGTGTGGCCATGTGGCCTTAATGAGAGAGACTGACTCCAGCTTAGCTTGCAAGAACTAAGAGACACAGTGTGGCCATGTGGCCTTAATGAGAGAGATTGACTCCAGCTTAGCTTGCAAGAACTAAGAGACACAGTGTGGCCATGTGGCCTTAATGAGAGAGACTGACTCCAGCTTAGCTTGCAAGAACTAAGAGACACAGTGTGACCATGTGACCTTAATGAGAGAGACTGACTCCAGCTTAGCTTGCAAGAACTAAGAGACACAGTGTGACCATGTGACCTTAATGAGAGAGACTGACTCAAGCTTAGCTTGCAAGAACTAAGAGACACTGTGTGGCCATGTGGCCTTAATGAGAGAGACTGACTCAAGCTTAGCTTGCAAGAACTAAGAGACACTGTGTGGCCATGTGGCCTTAATGAGAGAGACTGACTCAAGCTTAGCTTGCAAGAACTAAGAGACACAGTGTGGCCATGTGGCCTTAATGAGAGACTCACTCCAGCTTAGCTTCCAAGAACTAAGAGACACAGTGTGGCCATGTGGCCTTAATGAGAGAGACTCACTCCAGCTTAGCTTGCAAGAACTAAGAGACACTGTGTGGCCATGTGGCCTTAATGAGAGAGACTCACTCCAGCTTAGCTTGCAAGAACTAAGAGACAGTGTGGCCATGTGGCAATAATGAGAGAGACTGACTCCAGCTTAGCTTGCAAGAACTAAGAGACACAGTGTGGCCATGTGGCCTTAATGAGAGAGACTGATTCCAGCTTAGCTTGCAAGAACTAAGAGACACAGTGTGGCCATGTGGCCTTAATGAGAGAGACTCACTCCAGCTTAGCTTGCAAGAACTAAGAGACACTGTGTGGCCATGTGGCCTTAATGAGAAAGACTCACTCCAGCTTAGCTTGCAAGAACTAAGAGATTCAGTATGGCCATGTGGCCTTAATGAGAGAGACTGACTCCAACTTAACTTGCAAGAACTAAGATACACTGTGTGGCCATGTGGCCTTAATGAGAGAGACTGACTCCAGCTTAGCTTGCAAGAACTAAGAGACACAGTGTGGCCATGTGGCCTTAATGAGAGAGATTGACTCCAGCTTAGCTTGCAAGAACTAAGAGACACAGTGTGGCCATGTGGCCTTAATGAGAGAGACTGACTCCAGCTTAGCTTGCAAGAACTAAGAGACACAGTGTGACCATGTGACCTTAATGAGAGAGACTGACTCCAGCTTAGCTTGCAAGAACTAAGAGACACAGTGTGACCATGTGACCTTAATGAGAGAGACTGACTCAAGCTTAGCTTGCAAGAACTAAGAGACACTGTGTGGCCATGTGGCCTTAATGAGAGAGACTGACTCAAGCTTAGCTTGCAAGAACTAAGAGACACAGTGTGGCCATGTGGCCTTAATGAGAGAGACTCACTCCAGCTTAGCTTGCAAGAACTAAGAGACACAGTGTGGCCATGTGGCCTTAATGAAAGAGATTGACTCCAGCTTAGCTTGCAAGACCTAAGAGACACAGTGTGGCCATGAGGCAATAATGAGAGAGACTGACTCCAGCTTAGCTTGCAAGAACTAAGAGACACAGTGTGACCATGTGACCTTAATGAGAGAGACTCACTCCAGCTTAGCTTGCAAGAACTAAGAGACACTGTGTGGCCATGTGGCCTTAATGAGAAAGACTCACTCCAGCTTAGCTTGCAAGAACTAAGAGATTCAGTATGGCCATGTGGCCTTAATGAGAGAGACTGACTCCAACTTAACTTGCAAGAACTAAGATACACTGTGTGGCCATGTGGCCTTAATGAGAGAGACTGACTCCAGCTTAGCTTGCAAGAACTAAGAGACACAGTGTGGCCATGTGGCCTTAATGAGAGAGACTCACTCCAGCTTAGCTTGCAAGAACTAAGAGACACTGTGTGGCCATGTGGCCTTAATGAGAGAGACTCACTCCAGCTTAGCTTGCAAGAACTAAGAGACAGTGTGGCCATGTGGCAATAATGAGAGAGACTGACTCCAGCTTAGCTTGCAAGAACTAAGAGACACAGTGTGGCCATGTGGCCTTAATGAGAGAGACTGATTCCAGCTTAGCTTGCAAGAACTAAGAGACACAGTGTGGCCATGTGGCCTTAATGAGAGAGACTCACTCCAGCTTAGCTTGCAAGAACTAAGAGACACTGTGTGGCCATGTGGCCTTAATGAGAAAGACTCACTCCAGCTTAGCTTGCAAGAACTAAGAGATTCAGTATGGCCATGTGGCCTTAATGAGAGAGACTGATTCCAGCTTAGCTTGCAAGAACTAAGAGACACAGTGTGGCCATGTGGCCTTAATGAGAGAGACTCACTCCAGCTTAGCTTGCAAGAACTAAGAGACACTGTGTGGCCATGTGGCCTTAATGAGAAAGACTCACTCCAGCTTAGCTTGCAAGAACTAAGAGATTCAGTATGGCCATGTGGCCTTAATGAGAGAGACTGACTCCAACTTAACTTGCAAGAACTAAGATACACTGTGTGGCCATGTGGCCTTAATGAGAGAGACTGACTCCAGCTTAGCTTGCAAGAACTAAGAGACACAGTGTGGCCATGTGGCCTTAATGAGAGAGATTGACTCCAGCTTAGCTTGCAAGAACTAAGAGACACAGTGTGGCCATGTGGCCTTAATGAGAGAGACTGACTCCAGCTTAGCTTGCAAGAACTAAGAGACACAGTGTGACCATGTGACCTTAATGAGAGAGACTGACTCCAGCTTAGCTTGCAAGAACTAAGAGACACAGTGTGACCATGTGACCTTAATGAGAGAGACTGACTCAAGCTTAGCTTGCAAGAACTAAGAGACACTGTGTGGCCATGTGGCCTTAATGAGAGAGACTGACTCAAGCTTAGCTTGCAAGAACTAAGAGACACAGTGTGGCCATGTGGCCTTAATGAGAGAGACTCACTCCAGCTTAGCTTGCAAGAACTAAGAGACACAGTGTGGCCATGTGGCCTTAATGAAAGAGATTGACTCCAGCTTAGCTTGCAAGACCTAAGAGACACAGTGTGGCCATGAGGCAATAATGAGAGAGACTGACTCCAGCTTAGCTTGCAAGAACTAAGAGACACAGTGTGACCATGTGACCTTAATGAGAGAGACTCACTCCAGCTTAGCTTGCAAGAACTAAGAGACACTGTGTGGCCATGTGGCCTTAATGAGAAAGACTCACTCCAGCTTAGCTTGCAAGAACTAAGAGATTCAGTATGGCCATGTGGCCTTAATGAGAGAGACTGACTCCAACTTAACTTGCAAGAACTAAGATACACTGTGTGGCCATGTGGCCTTAATGAGAGAGACTGACTCCAGCTTAGCTTGCAAGAACTAAGAGACACAGTGTGGCCATGTGGCCTTAATGAGAGAGACTCACTCCAGCTTAGCTTGCAAGAACTAAGAGACACTGTGTGGCCATGTGGCCTTAATGAGAGAGACTCACTCCAGCTTAGCTTGCAAGAACTAAGAGACAGTGTGGCCATGTGGCAATAATGAGAGAGACTGACTCCAGCTTAGCTTGCAAGAACTAAGAGACACAGTGTGGCCATGTGGCCTTAATGAGAGAGACTGATTCCAGCTTAGCTTGCAAGAACTAAGAGACACAGTGTGGCCATGTGGCCTTAATGAGAGAGACTCACTCCAGCTTAGCTTGCAAGAACTAAGAGACACTGTGTGGCCATGTGGCCTTAATGAGAAAGACTCACTCCAGCTTAGCTTGCAAGAACTAAGAGATTCAGTATGGCCATGTGGCCTTAATGAGAGAGACTGACTCCAACTTAACTTGCAAGAACTAAGATACACTGTGTGGCCATGTGGCCTTAATAAGAGAGACTGACTCCAGCTTAGCTTGCAAGAACTAAGAGACACAGTGTGGCCATGTGGCCTTAATGAGAGAGATTGACTCCAGCTTAGCTTGCAAGAACTAAGAGACACAGTGTGGCCATGTGGCCTTAATGAGAGAGACTGACTCCAGCTTAGCTTGCAAGAACTAAGAGACACAGTGTGACCATGTGACCTTAATGAGAGAGACTGACTCCAGCTTAGCTTGCAAGAACTAAGAGACACAGTGTGACCATGTGACCTTAATGAGAGAGACTGACTCAAGCTTAGCTTGCAAGAACTAAGAGACACTGTGTGGCCATGTGGCCTTAATGAGAGAGACTGACTCAAGCTTAGCTTGCAAGAACTAAGAGACACAGTGTGGCCATGTGGCCTTAATGAGAGACTCACTCCAGCTTAGCTTGCAAGAACTAAGAGACACAGTGTGGCCATGTGGCCTTAATGAGAGAGACTCACTCCAGCTTAGCTTGCAAGAACTAAGAGACACTGTGTGGCCATGTGGCCTTAATGAGAGAGACTCACTCCAGCTTAGCTTGCAAGAACTAAGAGACAGTGTGGCCATGTGGCAATAATGAGAGAGACTGACTCCAGCTTAGCTTGCAAGAACTAAGAGACACAGTGTGGCCATGTGGCCTTAATGAGAGAGACTGATTCCAGCTTAGCTTGCAAGAACTAAGAGACACAGTGTGGCCATGTGGCCTTAATGAGAGAGACTCACTCCAGCTTAGCTTGCAAGAACTAAGAGACACTGTGTGGCCATGTGGCCTTAATGAGAAAGACTCACTCCAGCTTAGCTTGCAAGAACTAAGAGATTCAGTATGGACATGTGGCCTTAATGAGAGAGACTGACTCCAACTTAACTTGCAAGAACTAAGATACACTGTGTGGCCATGTGGCCTTAATGAGAGAGACTCACTCCAGCTTAGCTTGCAAGAACTAAGAGACACAGTGTGGCCATGTGGCCTTAATGAAAGAGATTGACTCCAGCTTAGCTTGCAAGACCTAAGAGACACAGTGTGGCCATGTGGCCTTAATGAGAGAGACTGACTCCAGCTTAGCTTGCAAGAACTAAGAGACACAGTGTGACCATGTGACCTTAATGAGAGAGACTGACTCCAGCTTAGCTTGCAAGAACTAAGAGACACTGTGTGGCCATGTGGCCTTAATGAGAGAGACTGACTCCAGCTTAGCTTGCAAGAACTAAGAGACACAGTGTGACCATGTGACCTTAATGAGAGAGACTGACTCAAGCTTAGCTTGCAAGAACTAAGAGACACTGTGTGGCCATGTGGCCTTAATGAGAGAGACTGACTCAAGCTTAGCTTGCAAGAACTAAGAGACACAGTGTGGCCATGTGGCCTTAATGAGAGACTCACTCCAGCTTAGCTTGCAAGAACTAAGAGACACAGTGTGGCCATGTGGCCTTAATGAGAGAGACTCACTCCAGCTTAGCTTGCAAGAACTAAGAGACACTGTGTGGCCATGTGGCCTTAATGAGAGAGACTCACTCCAGCTTAGCTTGCAAGAACTAAGAGACACAGTGTGGCCATGTGGCCTTAATGAGAGACTCACTCCAGCGTAGCTTGCAAGAACTAAGAGACAGTGTGGCCATGTGGCCTTAATGAGAGAGACTCACTCCAGCTTAGCTTGCAAGAACTATAAGACACTGTGTGGCCATGTGGCCTTAATGAGAAAGACTCACTCCAGCTTAGCTTGCAAGAACTAAGAGATTCAGTATGGCCATGTGGCCTTAATGAGAGAGACTGACTCCAACTTAACTTGCAAGAACTAAGATACACTGTGTGGCCATGTGGCCTTAATGAGAGAGACTCACTCCAGCTTAGCTTGCAAGAACTAAGAGACACAGTGTGGCCATGTGGCCTTAATGAGAGAGATTGACTCCAGCTTAGCTTGCAAGAACTAAGAGACACAGTGTGGCCATGTGGCCTTAATGAGAGAGACTGACTCCAGCTTAGCTTGCAAGAACTAAGAGACACAGTGTGACCATGTGACCTTAATGAGAGAGACTGACTCCAGCTTAGCTTGCAAGAACTAAGAGACACTGTGTGGCCATGTGGCCTTAATGAGAGAGACTGACTCCAGCTTAGCTTGCAAGAACTAAGAGACACAGTGTGACCATGTGACCTTAATGAGAGAGACTGACTCAAGCTTAGCTTGCAAGAACTAAGAGACACTGTGTGGCCATGTGGCCTTAATGAGAGAGACTGACTCAAGCTTAGCTTGCAAGAACTAAGAGACACAGTGTGGCCATGTGGCCTTAATGAGAGACTCACTCCAGCTTAGCTTGCAAGAACTAAGAGACACAGTGTGGCCATGTGGCCTTAATGAGAGAGACTCACTCCAGCTTAGCTTGCAAGAACTAAGAGACACTGTGTGGCCATGTGGCCTTAATGAGAGAGACTCACTCCAGCTTAGCTTGCAAGAACTAAGAGACACTGTGTGGCCATGTGGCCTTAATGAGAGAGACTGACTCCAGCTTAGCTTGCAAGAACTAAGAGACACAGTGTGACCATGTGACCTTAATGAGAGAGACTGACTCAAGCTTAGCTTGCAAGAACTAAGAGACACTGTGTGGCCATGTGGCCTTAATGAGAGAGACTGACTCAAGCTTAGCTTGCAAGAACTAAGAGACACAGTGTGGCCATGTGGCCTTAATGAGAGACTCACTCCAGCTTAGCTTGCAAGAACTAAGATACACAGTGTGGCCATGTGGCCTTAATGAGAGAGACTCACTCCAGCTTAGCTTGCAAGAACTAAGAGACAGTGTGGCCATGTGGCCTTAATGAGAGAGACTCACTCCAGCTTCGCTTGCAAGAACTAAGAGACACTGTGTGGCCATGTGGCCTTAATGAGAAAGACTCACTCCAGCTTAGCTTGCAAGAACTAAGAGATTCAGTATGGCCATGTGGCCTTAATGAGAGAGACTGACTCCAACTTAACTTGCAAGAACTAAGATACACTGTGTGGCGATGTGGCCTTAATGAGAGAGACTCACTCCAGCTTAGCTTGCAAGAACTAAGAGACACAGTGTGGCCATGTGGCCTTAATGAGAGAGATTGACTCCAGCTTAGCTTGCAAGAACTAAGAGACACAGTGTGGCCATGTGGCCTTAATGAGAGAGACTGACTCCAGCTTAGCTTGCAAGAACTAAGAGACACAGTGTGACCATGTGACCTTAATGAGAGAGACTGACTCCAGCTTAGCTTGCAAGAACTAAGAGACACTGTGTGGCCATGTGGCCTTAATGAGAGAGACTGACTCCAGCTTAGCTTGCAAGAACTAAGAGACACTGTGTGGCCATGTGGCCTTAATGAGAGAGACTGACTCAAGCTTAGCTTGCAAGAACTAAGAGACACAGTGTGGCCATGTGGCCTTAATGAGAGACTCACTCCAGCTTAGCTTGCAAGAACTAAGAGACACAGTGTGGCCATGTGGCCTTAATGAGAGAGACTCACTCCAGCTTAGCTTGCAAGAACTAAGAGACACTGTGTGGCCATGTGGCCTTAATGAGAGAGACTCACTCCAGCTTAGCTTGCAAGAACTAAGAGACAGTGTGGCCATGTGGCAATAATGAGAGAGACTGACTCCAGCTTAGCTTGCAAGAACTAAGAGACACAGTGTGGCCATGTGGCCTTAATGAGAGAGACTGATTCCAGCTTAGCTTGCAAGAACTAAGAGACACAGTGTGGCCATGTGGCCTTAATGAGAGAGACTCACTCCAGCTTAGCTTGCAAGAACTAAGAGACACTGTGTGGCCATGTGGCCTTAATGAGAAAGACTCACTCCAGCTTAGCTTGCAAGAACTAAGAGATTCAGTATGGCCATGTGGCCTTAATGAGAGAGACTGACTCCAACTTAACTTGCAAGAACTAAGATACACTGTGTGGCCATGTGGCCTTAATGAGAGAGACTGACTCCAGCTTAGCTTGCAAGAACTAAGAGACACAGTGTGGCCATGTGGCCTTAATGAAAGAGATTGACTCCAGCTTAGCTTGCAAGAACTAAGAGACACAGTTTGGCCATGTGGCCTTAATGAGAGAGACTGACTCCAGCTTAGCTTGCAAGAACTAAGAGACACAGTGTGACCATGTGACCTTAATGAGAGAGACTGACTCCAGCTTAGCTTGCAAGAACTAAGAGACACTGTGTGGCCATGTGGCCTTAATGAGAGAGACTGACTCCAGCTTAGCTTGCAAGAACTAAGAGACACAGTGTGACCATGTGACCTTAATGAGAGAGACTGACTCAAGCTTAGCTTGCAAGAACTAAGAGACACTGTGTGGCCATGTGGCCTTAATGAGAGAGACTGACTCAAGCTTAGCTTGCAAGAACTAAGAGACACAGTGTGGCCATGTGGCCTTAATGAGAGACTCACTCCAGCTTAGCTTGCAAGAACTAAGAGACACAGTGTGGCCATGTGGCCTTAATGAGAGAGACTCACTCCAGCTTAGCTTGCAAGAACTAAGAGACACTGTGTGGCCATGTGGCCTTAATGAGAGAGACTCACTCCAGCTTAGCTTGCAAGAACTAAGAGACACAGTGTGGCCATGTGGCCTTAATGAGAGACTCACTCCAGCGTAGCTTGCAAGAACTAAGAGACAGTGTGGCCATGTGGCCTTAATGAGAGAGACTCACTCCAGCTTAGCTTGCAAGAACTATAAGACACTGTGTGGCCATGTGGCCTTAATGAGAAAGACTCACTCCAGCTTAGCTTGCAAGAACTAAGAGATTCAGTATGGCCATGTGGCCTTAATGAGAGAGACTGACTCCAACTTAACTTGCAAGAACTAAGATACACTGTGTGGCCATGTGGCCTTAATGAGACTCACTCCAGCTTAGCTTGCAAGAACTAAGAGACACAGTGTGGCCATGTGGCCTTAATGAGAGAGATTGACTCCAGCTTAGCTTGCAAGAACTAAGAGACACAGTGTGGCCATGTGGCCTTAATGAGAGAGACTGACTCCAGCTTAGCTTGCAAGAACTAAGAGACACAGTGTGACCATGTGACCTTAATGAGAGACTGACTCCAGCTTAGCTTGCAAGAACTAAGAGACACTGTGTGGCCATGTGGCCTTAATGAGAGAGACTGACTCCAGCTTAGCTTGCAAGAACTAAGAGACACAGTGTGACCATGTGACCTTAATGAGAGAGACTGACTCAAGCTTAGCTTGCAAGAACTAAGAGACACTGTGTGGCCATGTGGCCTTAATGAGAGAGACTGACTCAAGCTTAGCTTGCAAGAACTAAGAGACACAGTGTGGCCATGTGGCCTTAATGAGAGACTCACTCCAGCTTAGCTTGCAAGAACTAAGAGACACAGTGTGGCCATGTGGCCTTAATGAGAGAGACTCACTCCAGCTTAGCTTGCAAGAACTAAGAGACACTGTGTGGCCATGTGGCCTGAATGAGAGAGACTCACTCCAGCTTAGCTTGCAAGAACTAAGAGACACTGTGTGGCCATGTGGCCTTAATGAGAGAGACTGACTCCAGCTTAGCTTGCAAGAACTAAGAGACACAGTGTGACCATGTGACCTTAATGAGAGAGACTGACTCAAGCTTAGCTTGCAAGAACTAAGAGACACTGTGTGGCCATGTGGCCTTAATGAGAGAGACTGACTCCAGCTTAGCTTGCAAGAACTAAGAGACACAGTGTGACCATGTGACCTTAATGAGAGAGACTGACTCAAGCTTAGCTTGCAAGAACTAAGAGACACTGTGTGGCCATGTGGCCTTAATGAGAGAGACTGACTCAAGCTTAGCTTGCAAGAACTAAGAGACACAGTGTGGCCATGTGGCCTTAATGAGAGACTCACTCCAGCTTAGCTTGCAAGAACTAAGAGACACAGTGTGGCCATGTGGCCTTAATGAGAGAGACTCACTCCAGCTTAGCTTGCAAGAACTAAGAGACACTGTGTGGCCATGTGGCCTTAATGAGAGAGACTCACTCCAGCTTAGCTTGCAAGAACTAAGAGACAGTGTGGCCATGTGGCAATAATGAGAGAGACTGACTCCAGCTTAGCTTGCAAGAACTAAGAGACACAGTGTGGCCATGTGGCCTTAATGAGAGAGACTGATTCCAGCTTAGCTTGCAAGAACTAAGAGATACAGTGTGGCCATGTGGCCTTAATGAGAGAGACTCACTCCAGCTTAGCTTGCAAGAACTAAGAGACACTGTGTGGCCATGTGGCCTTAATGAGAAAGACTCACTCCAGCTTAGCTTGCAAGAACTAAGAGATTCAGTATGGCCATGTGGCCTTAATGAGAGAGACTGACTCCAACTTAACTTGCAAGAACTAAGATACACTGTGTGGCCATGTGGCCTTAATGAGAGAGACTGACTCCAGCTTAGCTTGCAAGAACTAAGAGACACAGTGTGGCCATGTGGCCTTAATGAGAGAGACTCACTCCAGCTTAGCTTGCAAGAACTAAGAGACACTGTGTGGCCATGTGGCCTTAATGAGAGAGACTCACTCCAGCTTAGCTTGCAAGAACTAAGAGACAGTGTGGCCATGTGGCAATAATGAGAGAGACTGACTCCAGCTTAGCTTGCAAGAACTAAGAGACACAGTGTGGCCATGTGGCCTTAATGAGAGAGACTGATTCCAGCTTAGCTTGCAAGAACTAAGAGACACAGTGTGGCCATGTGGCCTTAATGAGAGAGACTCACTCCAGCTTAGCTTGCAAGAACTAAGAGACACTGTGTGGCCATGTGGCCTTAATGAGAAAGACTCACTCCAGCTTAGCTTGCAAGAACTAAGAGATTCAGTATGGCCATGTGGCCTTAATGAGAGAGACTGACTCCAACTTAACTTGCAAGAACTAAGATACACTGTGTGGCCATGTGGCCTTAATGAGAGAGACTGACTCCAGCTTAGCTTGCAAGAACTAAGAGACACAGTGTGGCCATGTGGCCTTAATGAGAGAGATTGACTCCAGCTTAGCTTGCAAGAACTAAGAGACACAGTGTGGCCATGTGGCCTTAATGAGAGAGACTGACTCCAGCTTAGCTTGCAAGAACTAAGAGACACAGTGTGACCATGTGACCTTAATGAGAGAGACTGACTCCAGCTTAGCTTGCAAGAACTAAGAGACACAGTGTGACCATGTGACCTTAATGAGAGAGACTGACTCAAGCTTAGCTTGCAAGAACTAAGAGACACTGTGTGGCCATGTGGCCTTAATGAGAGAGACTGACTCAAGCTTAGCTTGCAAGAACTAAGAGACACAGTGTGGCCATGTGGCCTTAATGAGAGACTCACTCCAGCTTAGCTTGCAAGAACTAAGAGACACAGTGTGGCCATGTGGCCTTAATGAGAGAGACTCACTCCAGCTTAGCTTGCAAGAACTAAGAGACACTGTGTGGCCATGTGGCCTTAATGAGAGAGACTCACTCCAGCTTAGCTTGCAAGAACTAAGAGACAGTGTGGCCATGTGGCAATAATGAGAGAGACTGACTCCAGCTTAGCTTGCAAGAACTAAGAGACACAGTGTGGCCATGTGGCCTTAATGAGAGAGACTGATTCCAGCTTAGCTTGCAAGAACTAAGAGACACAGTGTGGCCATGTGGCCTTAATGAGAGAGACTCACTCCAGCTTAGCTTGCAAGAACTAAGAGACACTGTGTGGCCATGTGGCCTTAATGAGAAAGACTCACTCCAGCTTAGCTTGCAAGAACTAAGAGATTCAGTATGGCCATGTGGCCTTAATGAGAGAGACTGACTCCAACTTAACTTGCAAGAACTAAGATACACTGTGTGGCCATGTGGCCTTAATGAGAGAGACTGACTCCAGCTTAGCTTGCAAGAACTAAGAGACACAGTGTGGCCATGTGGCCTTAATGAAAGAGATTGACTCCAGCTTAGCTTGCAAGAACTAAGAGACACAGTGTGGCCATGTGGCCTTAATGAGAGAGACTGACTCCAGCTTAGCTTGCAAGAACTAAGAGACACAGTGTGACCATGTGACCTTAATGAGAGAGACTGACTCCAGCTTAGCTTGCAAGAACTAAGAGACACTGTGTGGCCATGTGGCCTTAATGAGAGAGACTGACTCCAGCTTAGCTTGCAAGAACTAAGAGACACAGTGTGACCATGTGACCTTAATGAGAGAGACTGACTCAAGCTTAGCTTGCAAGAACTAAGAGACACTGTGTGGCCATGTGGCCTTAATGAGAGAGACTGACTCAAGCTTAGCTTGCAAGAACTAAGAGACACAGTGTGGCCATGTGGCCTTAATGAGAGACTCACTCCAGCTTAGCTTGCAAGAACTAAGAGACACAGTGTGGCCATGTGGCCTTAATGAGAGAGACTCACTCCAGCTTAGCTTGCAAGAACTAAGAGACACTGTGTGGCCATGTGGCCTTAATGAGAGAGACTCACTCCAGCTTAGCTTGCAAGAACTAAGAGACACTGTGTGGCCATGTGGCCTTAATGAGAGAGACTGACTCCAGCTTAGCTTGCAAGAACTAAGAGACACAGTGTGACCATGTGACCTTAATGAGAGAGACTGACTCAAGCTTAGCTTGCAAGAACTAAGAGACACTGTGTGGCCATGTGGCCTTAATGAGAGAGACTGACTCAAGCTTAGCTTGCAAGAACTAAGAGACACAGTGTGGCCATGTGGCCTTAATGAGAGACTCACTCCAGCTTAGCTTGCAAGAACTAAGAGACACAGTGTGGCCATGTGGCCTTAATGAGAGAGACTCACTCCAGCTTAGCTTGCAAGAACTAAGAGACACTGTGTGGCCATGTGGCCTTAATGAGAGAGACTCACTCCAGCTTAGCTTGCAAGAACTAAGAGACACAGTGTGGCCATGTGGCCTTAATGAGAGACTCACTCCAGCGTAGCTTGCAAGAACTAAGAGACAGTGTGGCCATGTGGCCTTAATGAGAGAGACTCACTCCAGCTTCACTTGCAAGAACTAAGAGACACTGTGTGGCCATGTGGCCTTAATGAGAAAGACTCACTCCAGCTTAGCTTGCAAGAACTAAGAGATTCAGTATGGCCATGTGGCCTTAATGAGAGAGACTGACTCCAACTTAACTTGCAAGAACTAAGATACACTGTGTGGCCATGTGGCCTTAATGAGAGAGACTGACTCCAGCTTAGCTTGCAAGAACTAAGAGACACAGTGTGGCCATGTGGCCTTAATGAGAGAGATTGACTCCAGCTTAGCTTGCAAGAACTAAGAGACACAGTGTGGCCATGTGGCCTTAATGAGAGAGACTGACTCCAGCTTAGCTTGCAAGAACTAAGAGACACAGTGTGACCATGTGACCTTAATGAGAGAGACTGACTCCAGCTTAGCTTGCAAGAACTAAGAGACACAGTGTGACCATGTGACCTTAATGAGAGAGACTGACTCAAGCTTAGCTTGCAAGAACTAAGAGACACTGTGTGGCCATGTGGCCTTAATGAGAGAGACTGACTCAAGCTTAGCTTGCAAGAACTAAGAGACACTGTGTGGCCATGTGGCCTTAATGAGAGAGACTGACTCAAGCTTAGCTTGCAAGAACTAAGAGACACAGTGTGGCCATGTGGCCTTAATGAGAGACTCACTCCAGCTTAGCTTGCAAGAACTAAGAGACACAGTGTGGCCATGTGGCCTTAATGAGAGAGACTCACTCCAGCTTAGCTTGCAAGAACTAAGAGACACTGTGTGGCCATGTGGCCTTAATGAGAGAGACTCACTCCAGCTTAGCTTGCAAGAACTAAGAGACAGTGTGGCCATGTGGCAATAATGAGAGAGACTGACTCCAGCTTAGCTTGCAAGAACTAAGAGACACAGTGTGGCCATGTGGCCTTAATGAGAGAGACTGATTCCAGCTTAGCTTGCAAGAACTAAGATACACAGTGTGGCCATGTGGCCTTAATGAGAGAGACTCACTTCAGCTTAGCTTGCAAGAACTAAGAGACACTGTGTGGCCATGTGGCCTTAATGAGAAAGACTCACTCCAGCTTAGCTTGCAAGAACTAAGAGATTCAGTATGGCCATGTGGTCTTAATGAGAGAGACTGACTCCAACTTAACTTGCAAGAACTAAGATACACTGTGTGGCCATGTGGCCTTAATGAGAGAGACTGACTCCAGCTTAGCTTGCAAGAACTAAGAGACACAGTGTGGCCATGTGGCCTTAATGAGAGAGATTGACTTCAGCTTAGCTTGCAAGAACTAAGAGACACAGTGTGGCCATGTGGCCTTAATGAGAGAGACTGACTCCAGCTTAGCTTGCAAGAACTAAGAGACACAGTGTGACCATGTGACCTTAATGAGAGAGACTGACTCAAGCTTAGCTTGCAAGAACTAAGAGACAGTGTGGCCATGTGGCCTTAATGAGAGAGACTGACTCAAGCTTAGCTTGCAAGAACTAAGAGACACAGTGTGGCCATGTGGCCTTAATGAGAGACTCACTCCAGCTTAGCTTGCAAGAACTAAGAGACACAGTGTGGCCATGTGGCCTTAATGAGAGAGACTCAATCCAGCTTAGCTTGCAAGAACTAAGAGACACTGTGTGGCCATGTGGCCTTAATGAGAGAGACTCACTCCAGCTTAGCTTGCAAGAACTAAGAGACTCAGTGTGGCCATGTGGCAATAATGAGAGAGACTGACTCCAGCTTAGCTTGCAAGAACTAAGAGACACAGTGTGGCCATGTGGCCTTAATGAGAGAGACTGATTCCAGCTTAGCTTGCAAGAACTAAGATACACAGTGTGGCCATGTGGCCTTAATGAGAGAGACTCACTTCAGCTTAGCTTGCAAGAACTAAGAGACACTGTGTGGCCATGTGGCCTTAATGAGAAAGACTCACTCCAGCTTAGCTTGCAAGAACTAAGAGATTCAGTATGGCCATGTGGCCTTAATGAGAGAGACTGACTCCAACTTAACTTGCAAGAACTAAGATACACTGTGTGGCCATGTGGCCTTAATGAGAGAGACTGACTCCAGCTTAGCTTGCAAGAACTAAGAGACACAGTGTGGCCATGTGGCCTTAATGAGAGAGATTGACTCCAGCTTAGCTTGCAAGAACTAAGAGACACAGTGTGGCCATGTGGCCTTAATGAGAGAGACTGACTCCAGCTTAGCTTGCAAGAACTAAGAGACACAGTGTGACCATGTGACCTTAATGAGAGAGACTGACTCAAGCTTAGCTTGCAAGAACTAAGAGACACTGTGTGGCCATGTGGCCTTAATGAGAGAGACTGACTCAAGCTTAGCTTGCAAGAACTAAGAGACACAGTGTGGCCATGTGGCCTTAATGAGAGACTCACTCCAGCTTAGCTTGCAAGAACTAAGAGACACAGTGTGGCCATGTGGCCTTAATGAGAGAGACTCACTCCAGCTTAGCTTGCAAGAACTAAGAGACACTGTGTGGCCATGTGGCCTTAATGAGAGAGACTCACTCCAGCTTAGCTTGCAAGAACTAAGAGACAGTGTGGCCATGTGGCAATAATGAGAGAGACTGACTCCAGCTTAGCTTGCAAGAACTAAGAGACACAGTGTGGCCATGTGGCCTTAATGAGAGAGACTGATTCCAGCTTAGCTTGCAAGAACTAAGATACACAGTGTGGCCATGTGGCCTTAATGAGAGAGACTCACTTCAGCTTAGCTTGCAAGAACTAAGAGACACTGTGTGGCCATGTGGCCTTAATGAGAAAGACTCACTCCAGCTTAGCTTGCAAGAACTAAGAGATTCAGTATGGCCATGTGGCCTTAATGAGAGAGACTGACTCCAACTTAACTTGCAAGAACTAAGATACACTGTGTGGCCATGTGGCCTTAATGAGAGAGACTGACTCCAGCTTAGCTTGCAAGAACTAAGAGACACAGTGTGGCCATGTGGCCTTAATGAGAGAGATTGACTCCAGCTTAGCTTGCAAGAACTAAGAGACACAGTGTGGCCATGTGGCCTTAATGAGAGAGACTGACTCCAGCTTAGCTTGCAAGAACTAAGAGACACAGTGTGACCATGTGACCTTAATGAGAGAGACTGACTCCAGCTTAGCTTGCAAGAACTAAGAGACACAGTGTGACCATGTGACCTTAATGAGAGAGACTGACTCAAGCTTAGCTTGCAAGAACTAAGAGACACTGTGTGGCCATGTGGCCTTAATGAGAGAGACTCACTCCAGCTTAGCTTGCAAGAACTAAGAGACAGTGTGGCCATGTGGCAATAATGAGAGAGACTGATTCCAGCTTAGCTTGCAAGAACTAAGAGACACAGTGTGGCCATGTGGCCTTAATGAGAGAGACTGATTCCAGCTTAGCTTGCAAGAACTAAGAGACACAGTGTGGCCATGTGGCCTTAATGAGAGAGACTCACTCCAGCTTAGCTTGCAAGAACTAAGAGACACTGTGTGGCCATGTGGCCTTAATGAGAAAGACTCACTCCAGCTTAGCTTGCAAGAACTAAGAGATTCAGTATGGCCATGTGGCCTTAATGAGAGACTGACTCCAACTTAACTTGCAAGAACTAAGATACACTGTGTGGCCATGTGGCCTTAATGAGAGAGACTGACTCCAGCTTAGCTTGCAAGAACTAAGAGACACAGTGTGGCCATGTGGCCTTAATGAGAGAGATTGACTCCAGCTTAGCTTGCAAGAACTAAGAGACACAGTGTGGCCATGTGGCCTTAATGAGAGAGACTGACTCCAGCTTAGCTTGCAAGAACTAAGAGACACAGTGTGGCCATGTGGCCTTAATGAGAGAGACTGATTCCAGCTTAGCTTGCAAGAACTAAGAGATACAGTGTGGCCATGTGGCCTTAATGAGAGAGACTCACTCCAGCTTAGCTTGCAAGAACTAAGAGACACTGTGTGGCCATGTGGCCTTAATGAGAAAGACTCACTCCAGCTTAGCTTGCAAGAACTAAGAGATTCAGTATGGCCATGTGGCCTTAATGAGAGAGACTGACTCCAACTTAACTTGCAAGAACTAAGATACACTGTGTGGCCATGTGGCCTTAATGAGAGAGACTGACTCCAGCTTAGCTTGCAAGAACTAAGAGACACAGTGTGGCCATGTGGCCTTAATGAGAGAGACTCACTCCAGCTTAGCTTGCAAGAACTAAGAGACACTGTGTGGCCATGTGGCCTTAATGAGAGAGACTCACTCCAGCTTAGCTTGCAAGAACTAAGAGACAGTGTGGCCATGTGGCAATAATGAGAGAGACTGACTCCAGCTTAGCTTGCAAGAACTAAGAGACACAGTGTGGCCATGTGGCCTTAATGAGAGAGACTGATTCCAGCTTAGCTTGCAAGAACTAAGAGACACAG
This sequence comes from Petromyzon marinus, assembly GCF_048934315.1. Taxonomy (NCBI): domain Eukaryota; kingdom Metazoa; phylum Chordata; class Hyperoartia; order Petromyzontiformes; family Petromyzontidae; genus Petromyzon; species Petromyzon marinus. Next base: position 911,863 of record NW_027423168.1, read on the forward strand.
TGTGGCCATGTGGCCTTAATGAGAGAGACTCACTCCAGCTTAGCTTGCAAGAACTAAGAGACAGTGTGGCCATGTGGCAATAATGAGAGAGACTGATTCCAGCTTAGCTTGCAAGAACTAAGAGACACAGTGTGGCCATGTGGCCTTAATGAGAGAGACTGATTCCAGCTTAGCTTGCAAGAACTAAGAGACACAGTGTGGCCATGTGGCCTTAATGAGAGAGACTCACTCCAGCTTAGCTTGCAAGAACTAAGAGACACTGTGTGGCCATGTGGCCTTAATGAGAAAGACTCACTCCAGCTTAGCTTGCAAGAACTAAGAGATTCAGTATGGCCATGTGGCCTTAATGAGAGACTGACTCCAACTTAACTTGCAAGAACTAAGATACACTGTGTGGCCATGTGGCCTTAATGAGAGAGACTGACTCCAGCTTAGCTTGCAAGAACTAAGAGACACAGTGTGGCCATGTGGCCTTAATGAGAGAGATTGACTCCAGCTTAGCTTGCAAGAACTAAGAGACACAGTGTGGCCATGTGGCCTTAATGAGAGAGACTGACTCCAGCTTAGCTTGCAAGAACTAAGAGACACAGTGTGGCCATGTGGCCTTAATGAGAGAGACTGATTCCAGCTTAGCTTGCAAGAACTAAGAGATACAGTGTGGCCATGTGGCCTTAATGAGAGAGACTCACTCCAGCTTAGCTTGCAAGAACTAAGAGACACTGTGTGGCCATGTGGCCTTAATGAGAAAGACTCACTCCAGCTTAGCTTGCAAGAACTAAGAGATTCAGTATGGCCATGTGGCCTTAATGAGAGAGACTGACTCCAACTTAACTTGCAAGAACTAAGATACACTGTGTGGCCATGTGGCCTTAATGAGAGAGACTGACTCCAGCTTAGCTTGCAAGAACTAAGAGACACAGTGTGGCCATGTGGCCTTAATGAGAGAGACTCACTCCAGCTTAGCTTGCAAGAACTAAGAGACACTGTGTGGCCATGTGGCCTTAATGAGAGAGACTCACTCCAGCTTAGCTTGCAAGAACTAAGAGACAGTGTGGCCATGTGGCAATAATGAGAGAGACTGACTCCAGCTTAGCTTGCAAGAACTAAGAGACACAGTGTGGCCATGTGGCCTTAATGAGAGAGACTGATTCCAGCTTAGCTTGCAAGAACTAAGAGACACAGTGTGGCCATGTGGCCTTAATGAGAGAGACTCACTCCAGCTTAGCTTGCAAGAACTAAGAGACACTGTGTGGCCATGTGGCCTTAATGAGAAAGACTCACTCCAGCTTAGCTTGCAAGAACTAAGAGATTCAGTATGGCCATGTGGCCTTAATGAGAGAGACTGACTCCAACTTAACTTGCAAGAACTAAGATACACTGTGTGGCCATGTGGCCTTAATGAGAGAGACTGACTCCAGCTTAGCTTGCAAGAACTAAGAGACACAGTGTGGCCATGTGGCCTTAATGAGAGAGATTGACTCCAGCTTAGCTTGCAAGAACTAAGAGACACAGTGTGGCCATGTGGCCTTAATGAGAGAGACTGACTCCAGCTTAGCTTGCAAGAACTAAGAGACACAGTGTGACCATGTGACCTTAATGAGAGAGACTGACTCCAGCTTAGCTTGCAAGAACTAAGAGACACAGTGTGACCATGTGACCTTAATGAGAGAGACTGACTCAAGCTTAGCTTGCAAGAACTAAGAGACACTGTGTGGCCATGTGGCCTTAATGAGAGAGACTGACTCAAGCTTAGCTTGCAAGAACTAAGAGACACAGTGTGGCCATGTGGCCTTAATGAGAGACTCACTCCAGCTTAGCTTGCAAGAACTAAGAGACACAGTGTGGCCATGTGGCCTTAATGAGAGAGACTCACTCCAGCTTAGCTTGCAAGAACTAAGAGACACTGTGTGGCCATGTGGCCTTAATGAGAGAGACTCACTCCAGCTTAGCTTGCAAGAACTAAGAGACAGTGTGGCCATGTGGCAATAATGAGAGAGACTGACTCCAGCTTAGCTTGCAAGAACTAAGAGACACAGTGTGGCCATGTGGCCTTAATGAGAGAGACTGATTCCAGCTTAGCTTGCAAGAACTAAGAGACACAGTGTGGCCATGTGGCCTTAATGAGAGAGACTCACTCCAGCTTAGCTTGCAAGAACTAAGAGACACTGTGTGGCCATGTGGCCTTAATGAGAAAGACTCACTCCAGCTTAGCTTGCAAGAACTAAGAGATTCAGTATGGCCATGTGGCCTTAATGAGAGAGACTGACTCCAACTTAACTTGCAAGAACTAAGATACACTGTGTGGCCATGTGGCCTTAATGAGAGAGACTGACTCCAGCTTAGCTTGCAAGAACTAAGAGACACAGTGTGGCCATGTGGCCTTAATGAAAGAGATTGACTCCAGCTTAGCTTGCAAGAACTAAGAGACACAGTGTGGCCATGTGGCCTTAATGAGAGAGACTGACTCCAGCTTAGCTTGCAAGAACTAAGAGACACAGTGTGACCATGTGACCTTAATGAGAGAGACTGACTCCAGCTTAGCTTGCAAGAACTAAGAGACACTGTGTGGCCATGTGGCCTTAATGAGAGAGACTGACTCCAGCTTAGCTTGCAAGAACTAAGAGACACAGTGTGACCATGTGACCTTAATGAGAGAGACTGACTCAAGCTTAGCTTGCAAGAACTAAGAGACACTGTGTGGCCATGTGGCCTTAATGAGAGAGACTGACTCAAGCTTAGCTTGCAAGAACTAAGAGACACAGTGTGGCCATGTGGCCTTAATGAGAGACTCACTCCAGCTTAGCTTGCAAGAACTAAGAGACACAGTGTGGCCATGTGGCCTTAATGAGAGAGACTCACTCCAGCTTAGCTTGCAAGAACTAAGAGACACTGTGTGGCCATGTGGCCTTAATGAGAGAGACTCACTCCAGCTTAGCTTGCAAGAACTAAGAGACACTGTGTGGCCATGTGGCCTTAATGAGAGAGACTGACTCCAGCTTAGCTTGCAAGAACTAAGAGACACAGTGTGGCCATGTGGCCTTAATGAGAGAGACTGATTCCAGCTTAGCTTGCAAGAACTAAGAGACACAGTGTGGCCATGTGGCCTTAATGAGAGAGACTCACTCCAGCTTAGCTTGCAAGAACTAAGAGACACTGTGTGGCCATGTGGCCTTAATGAGAAAGACTCACTCCAGCTTAGCTTGCAAGAACTAAGAGATTCAGTATGGCCATGTGGCCTTAATGAGAGAGACTGACTCCAACTTAACTTGCAAGAACTAAGATACACTGTGTGGCCATGTGGCCTTAATGAGAGAGACTGACTCCAGCTTAGCTTGCAAGAACTAAGAGACACAGTGTGGCCATGTGGCCTTAATGAAAGAGATTGACTCCAGCTTAGCTTGCAAGAACTAAGAGACACAGTGTGGCCATGTGGCCTTAATGAGAGAGACTGACTCCAGCTTAGCTTGCAAGAACTAAGAGACACAGTGTGACCATGTGACCTTAATGAGAGAGACTGACTCCAGCTTAGCTTGCAAGAACTAAGAGACACTGTGTGGCCATGTGGCCTTAATGAGAGAGACTGACTCCAGCTTAGCTTGCAAGAACTAAGAGACACAGTGTGACCATGTGACCTTAATGAGAGAGACTGACTCAAGCTTAGCTTGCAAGAACTAAGAGACACTGTGTGGCCATGTGGCCTTAATGAGAGAGACTGACTCAAGCTTAGCTTGCAAGAACTAAGAGACACAGTGTGGCCATGTGGCCTTAATGAGAGACTCACTCCAGCTTAGCTTGCAAGAACTAAGAGACACAGTGTGGCCATGTGGCCTTAATGAGAGAGACTCACTCCAGCTTAGCTTGCAAGAACTAAGAGACACTGTGTGGCCATGTGGCCTTAATGAGAGAGACTCACTCCAGCTTAGCTTGCAAGAACTAAGAGACACTGTGTGGCCATGTGGCCTTAATGAGAGAGACTGACTCCAGCTTAGCTTGCAAGAACTAAGAGACACAGTGTGACCATGTGACCTTAATGAGAGAGACTGACTCAAGCTTAGCTTGCAAGAACTAAGATACACTGTGTGGCCATGTGGCCTTAATGAGAGAGACTGACTCAAGCTTAGCTTGCAAGAACTAAGAGACACAGTGTGGCCATGTGGCCTTAATGAGAGACTCACTCCAGCTTAGCTTGCAAGAACTAAGAGACACAGTGTGGCCATGTGGCCTTAATGAGAGAGACTCACTCCAGCTTAGCTTGCAAGAACTAAGAGACACTGTGTGGCCATGTGGCCTTAATGAGAGAGACTCACTCCAGCTTAGCTTGCAAGAACTAAGAGACACAGTGTGGCCATGTGGCCTTAATGAGAGACTCACTCCAGCGTAGCTTGCAAGAACTAAGAGACAGTGTGGCCATGTGGCCTTAATGAGAGAGACTCACTCTAGCTTCACTTGCAAGAACTAAGAGACACTGTGTGGCCATGTGGCCTTAATGAGAAAGACTCACTCCAGCTTAGCTTGCAAGAACTAAGAGATTCAGTATGGCCATGTGGCCTTAATGAGAGAGACTGACTCCAACTTAACTTGCAAGAACTAAGATACACTGTGTGGCCATGTGGCCTTAATGAGAGAGACTCACTCCAGCTTAGCTTGCAAGAACTAAGAGACACAGTGTGGCCATGTGGCCTTAATGAGAGAGATTGACTCCAGCTTAGCTTGCAAGAACTAAGAGACAGTGTGGCCATGTGGCAATAATGAGAGAGACTGACTCCAGCTTAGCTTGCAAGAACTAAGAGACACAGTGTGGCCATGTGGCCTTAATGAGAGAGACTGACTCCAGCTTAGCTTGCAAGAACTAAGAGACACAGTGTGACCATGTGACCTTAATGAGAGAGACTGACTCCAGCTTAGCTTGCAAGAACTAAGAGACACTGTGTGGCCATGTGGCCTTAATGAGAGAGACTGACTCCAGCTTAGCTTGCAAGAACTAAGAGACACAGTGTGACCATGTGACCTTAATGAGAGAGACTGACTCAAGCTTAGCTTGCAAGAACTAAGAGACACTGTGTGGCCATGTGGCCTTAATGAGAGAGACTGACTCAAGCTTAGCTTGCAAGAACTAAGAGACACAGTGTGGCCATGTGGCCTTAATGAGAGACTCACTCCAGCTTAGCTTGCAAGAACTAAGAGACACAGTGTGGCCATGTGGCCTTAATGAGAGAGACTCACTCCAGCTTAGCTTGCAAGAACTAAGAGACACTGTGTGGCCATGTGGCCTTAATGAGAGAGACTCACTCCAGCTTAGCTTGCAAGAACTAAGAGACACTGTGTGGCCATGTGGCCTTAATGAGAGAGACTGACTCCAGCTTAGCTTGCAAGAACTAAGAGACACAGTGTGACCATGTGACCTTAATGAGAGAGACTGACTCAAGCTTAGCTTGCAAGAACTAAGAGACACTGTGTGGCCATGTGGCCTTAATGAGAGAGACTGACTCAAGCTTAGCTTGCAAGAACTAAGAGACACAGTGTGGCCATGTGGCCTTAATGAGAGACTCACTCCAGCTTAGCTTGCAAGAACTAAGAGACACAGTGTGGCCATGTGGCCTTAATGAGAGAGACTCACTCCAGCTTAGCTTGCAAGAACTAAGAGACACTGTGTGGCCATGTGGCCTTAATGAGAGAGACTCACTCCAGCTTAGCTTGCAAGAACTAAGAGACACAGTGTGGCCATGTGGCCTTAATGAGAGACTCACTCCAGCGTAGCTTGCAAGAACTAAGAGACAGTGTGGCCATGTGGCCTTAATGAGAGAGACTCACTCCAGCTTCACTTGCAAGAACTAAGAGACACTGTGTGGCCATGTGGCCTTAATGAGAAAGACTCACTCCAGCTTAGCTTGCAAGAACTAAGAGATTCAGTATGGCCATGTGGCCTTAATGAGAGAGACTGACTCCAACTTAACTTGCAAGAACTAAGATACACTGTGTGGCCATGTGGCCTTAATGAGAGAGACTCACTCCAGCTTAGCTTGCAAGAACTAAGAGACACAGTGTGGCCATGTGGCCTTAATGAGAGAGATTGACTCCAGCTTAGCTTGCAAGAACTAAGAGACACAGTGTGGCCATGTGGCCTTAATGAGAGAGACTGACTCCAGCTTAGCTTGCAAGAACTAAGAGACACAGTGTGACCATGTGACCTTAATGAGAGAGACTGACTCCAGCTTAGCTTGCAAGAACTAAGAGACACTGTGTGGCCATGTGGCCTTAATGAGAGAGACTGACTCCAGCTTAGCTTGCAAGAACTAAGAGACACAGTGTGACCATGTGACCTTAATGAGAGAGACTGACTCAAGCTTAGCTTGCAAGAACTAAGAGACACTGTGTGGCCATGTGGCCTTAATGAGAGAGACTGACTCAAGCTTAGCTTGCAAGAACTAAGAGACACAGTGTGGCCATGTGGCCTTAATGAGAGACTCACTCCAGCTTAGCTTGCAAGAACTAAGAGACACAGTGTGGCCATGTGGCCTTAATGAGAGAGACTCACTCCAGCTTAGCTTGCAAGAACTAAGAGACACTGTGTGGCCATGTGGCCTTAATGAGAGAGACTCACTCCAGCTTAGCTTGCAAGAACTAAGAGACAGTGTGGCCATGTGGCAATAATGAGAGAGACTGACTCCAGCTTAGATTGCAAGAACTAAGAGACACAGTGTGGCCATGTGGCCTTAATGAGAGAGACTCACTCCAGCTTAGCTTGCAAGAACTAAGAGACACTGTGTGGCCATGTGGCCTTAATGAGAAAGACTCACTCCAGCTTAGCTTGCAAGAACTAAGAGATTCAGTATGGCCATGTGGCCTTAATGAGAGAGACTGACTCCAACTTAACTTGCAAGAACTAAGATACACTGTGTGGCCATGTGGCCTTAATGAGAGAGACTGACTCCAGCTTAGCTTGCAAGAACTAAGAGACACAGTGTGGCCATGTGGCCTTAATGAGAGAGATTGACTCCAGCTTAGCTTGCAAGAACTAAGAGACACAGTGTGGCCATGTGGCCTTAATGAGAGAGACTGACTCCAGCTTAGCTTGCAAGAACTAAGAGACACAGTGTGACCATGTGACCTTAATGAGAGAGACTGACTCCAGCTTAGCTTGCAAGAACTAAGAGACACAGTGTGACCATGTGACCTTAATGAGAGAGACTGACTCAAGCTTAGCTTGCAAGAACTAAGAGACACTGTGTGGCCATGTGGCCTTAATGAGAGAGACTGACTCAAGCTTAGCTTGCAAGAACTAAGAGACACTGTGTGGCCATGTGGCCTTAATGAGAGAGACTGACTCAAGCTTAGCTTGCAAGAACTAAGAGACACAGTGTGGCCATGTGGCCTTAATGAGAGACTCACTCCAGCTTAGCTTGCAAGAACTAAGAGACACAGTGTGGCCATGTGGCCTTAATGAGAGAGACTCACTCCAGCTTAGCTTGCAAGAACTAAGAGACACTGTGTGGCCATGTGGCCTTAATGAGAGAGACTCACTCCAGCTTAGCTTGCAAGAACTAAGAGACAGTGTGGCCATGTGGCAATAATGAGAGAGACTGACTCCAGCTTAGCTTGCAAGAACTAAGAGACACAGTGTGGCCATGTGGCCTTAATGAGAGAGACTGATTCCAGCTTAGCTTGCAAGAACTAAGATACACAGTGTGGCCATGTGGCCTTAATGAGAGAGACTCACTTCAGCTTAGCTTGCAAGAACTAAGAGACACTGTGTGGCCATGTGGCCTTAATGAGAAAGACTCACTCCAGCTTAGCTTGCAAGAACTAAGAGATTCAGTATGGCCATGTGGCCTTAATGAGAGAGACTGACTCCAACTTAACTTGCAAGAACTAAGATACACTGTGTGGCCATGTGGCCTTAATGAGAGAGACTGACTCCAGCTTAGCTTGCAAGAACTAAGAGACACAGTGTGGCCATGTGGCCTTAATGAGAGAGATTGACTCCAGCTTAGCTTGCAAGAACTAAGAGACACAGTGTGGCCATGTGGCCTTAATGAGAGAGACTGACTCCAGCTTAGCTTGCAAGAACTAAGAGACACAGTGTGACCATGTGACCTTAATGAGAGAGACTGACTCAAGCTTAGCTTGCAAGAACTAAGAGACAGTGTGGCCATGTGGCCTTAATGAGAGAGACTGACTCAAGCTTAGCTTGCAAGAACTAAGAGACACAGTGTGGCCATGTGGCCTTAATGAGAGACTCACTCCAGCTTAGCTTGCAAGAACTAAGAGACACAGTGTGGCCATGTGGCCTTAATGAGAGAGACTCAATCCAGCTTAGCTTGCAAGAACTAAGAGACACTGTGTGGCCATGTGGCCTTAATGAGAGAGACTCACTCCAGCTTAGCTTGCAAGAACTAAGAGACAGTGTGGCCATGTGGCAATAATGAGAGAGACTGACTCCAGCTTAGCTTGCAAGAACTAAGAGACACAGTGTGGCCATGTGGCCTTAATGAGAGAGACTGATTCCAGCTTAGCTTGCAAGAACTAAGATACACAGTGTGGCCATGTGGCCTTAATGAGAGAGACTCACTTCAGCTTAGCTTGCAAGAACTAAGAGACACTGTGTGGCCATGTGGCCTTAATGAGAAAGACTCACTCCAGCTTAGCTTGCAAGAACTAAGAGATTCAGTATGGCCATGTGGCCTTAATGAGAGAGACTGACTCCAACTTAACTTGCAAGAACTAAGATACACTGTGTGGCCATGTGGCCTTAATGAGAGAGACTGACTCCAGCTTAGCTTGCAAGAACTAAGAGACACAGTGTGGCCATGTGGCCTTAATGAGAGAGATTGACTCCAGCTTAGCTTGCAAGAACTAAGAGACACAGTGTGGCCATGTGGCCTTAATGAGAGAGACTGACTCCAGCTTAGCTTGCAAGAACTAAGAGACACAGTGTGACCATGTGACCTTAATGAGAGAGACTGACTCAAGCTTAGCTTGCAAGAACTAAGAGACACTGTGTGGCCATGTGGCCTTAATGAGAGAGACTGACTCAAGCTTAGCTTGCAAGAACTAAGAGACACAGTGTGGCCATGTGGCCTTAATGAGAGACTCACTCCAGCTTAGCTTGCAAGAACTAAGAGACACAGTGTGGCCATGTGGCCTTAATGAGAGAGACTCACTCCAGCTTAGCTTGCAAGAACTAAGAGACACTGTGTGGCCATGTGGCCTTAATGAGAGAGACTCACTCCAGCTTAGCTTGCAAGAACTAAGAGACAGTGTGGCCATGTGGCAATAATGAGAGAGACTGACTCCAGCTTAGCTTGCAAGAACTAAGAGACACAGTGTGGCCATGTGGCCTTAATGAGAGAGACTGATTCCAGCTTAGCTTGCAAGAACTAAGATACACAGTGTGGCCATGTGGCCTTAATGAGAGAGACTCACTTCAGCTTAGCTTGCAAGAACTAAGAGACACTGTGTGGCCATGTGGCCTTAATGAGAAAGACTCACTCCAGCTTAGCTTGCAAGAACTAAGAGATTCAGTATGGCCATGTGGCCTTAATGAGAGAGACTGACTCCAACTTAACTTGCAAGAACTAAGATACACTGTGTGGCCATGTGGCCTTAATGAGAGAGACTGACTCCAGCTTAGCTTGCAAGAACTAAGAGACACAGTGTGGCCATGTGGCCTTAATGAGAGAGATTGACTCCAGCTTAGCTTGCAAGAACTAAGAGACACAGTGTGGCCATGTGGCCTTAATGAGAGAGACTGACTCCAGCTTAGCTTGCAAGAACTAAGAGACACAGTGTGACCATGTGACCTTAATGAGAGAGACTGACTCCAGCTTAGCTTGCAAGAACTAAGAGACACAGTGTGACCATGTGACCTTAATGAGAGAGACTGACTCAAGCTTAGCTTGCAAGAACTAAGAGACACTGTGTGGCCATGTGGCCTTAATGAGAGAGACTCACTCCAGCTTAGCTTGCAAGAACTAAGAGACAGTGTGGCCATGTGGCAATAATGAGAGAGACTGATTCCAGCTTAGCTTGCAAGAACTAAGAGACACAGTGTGGCCATGTGGCCTTAATGAGAGAGACTGATTCCAGCTTAGCTTGCAAGAACTAAGAGACACAGTGTGGCCATGTGGCCTTAATGAGAGAGACTCACTCCAGCTTAGCTTGCAAGAACTAAGAGACACAGTGTGGCCATGTGGCCTTAATGAGAGAGACTCACTCCAGCTTAGCTTGCAAGAACTAAGAGACACTGTGTGGCCATGTGGCCTTAATGAGAGAGACTGACTCAAGCTTAGCTTGCAAGAACTAAGAGACACAGTGTGGCCATGTGGCCTTAATGAGAGACTCACTCCAGCTTAGCTTGCAAGAACTAAGAGACACAGTGTGGCCATGTGGCCTTAATGAGAGAGACTCACTCCAGCTTAGCTTGCAAGAACTAAGATACACAGTGTGGCCATGTGGCCTTAATGAGAGAGACTCACTTCAGCTTAGCTTGCAAGAACTAAGAGACACTGTGTGGCCATGTGGCCTTAATGAGAAAGACTCACTCCAGCTTAGCTTGCAAGAACTAAGAGATTCAGTATGGCCATGTGGCCTTAATGAGAGAGACTGACTCCAACTTAACTTGCAAGAACTAAGATACACTGTGTGGCCATGTGGCCTTAATGAGAGAGACTGACTCCAGCTTAGCTTGCAAGAACTAAGAGACACAGTGTGGCCATGTGGCCTTAATGAGAGAGATTGACTCCAGCTTAGCTTGCAAGAACTAAGAGACACAGTGTGGCCATGTGGCCTTAATGAGAGAGACTGACTCCAGCTTAGCTTGCAAGAACTAAGAGACACAGTGTGACCATGTGACCTTAATGAGAGAGACTGACTCAAGCTTAGCTTGCAAGAACTAAGAGACAGTGTGGCCATGTGGCCTTAATGAGAGAGACTGACTCAAGCTTAGCTTGCAAGAACTAAGAGACACAGTGTGGCCATGTGGCCTTAATGAGAGACTCACTCCAGCTTAGCTTGCAAGAACTAAGAGACACAGTGTGGCCATGTGGCCTTAATGAGAGAGACTCAATCCAGTTTAGCTTGCAAGAACTAAGAGACACTGTGTGGCCATGTGGCCTTAATGAGAGAGACTCACTCCAGCTTAGCTTGCAAGAACTAAGAGACAGTGTGGCCATGTGGCAATAATGAGAGAGACTGACTCCAGCTTAGCTTGCAAGAACTAAGAGACACAGTGTGGCCATGTGGCCTTAATGAGAGAGACTGATTCCAGCTTAGCTTGCAAGAACTAAGATACACAGTGTGGCCATGTGGCCTTAATGAGAGAGACTCACTTCAGCTTAGCTTGCAAGAACTAAGAGACACTGTGTGGCCATGTGGCCTTAATGAGAAAGACTCACTCCAGCTTAGCTTGCAAGAACTAAGAGATTCAGTATGGCCATGTGGCCTTAATGAGAGAGACTGACTCCAACTTAACTTGCAAGAACTAAGATACACTGTGTGGCCATGTGGCCTTAATGAGAGAGACTGACTCCAGCTTAGCTTGCAAGAACTAAGAGACACAGTGTGGCCATGTGGCCTTAATGAGAGAGATTGACTCCAGCTTAGCTTGCAAGAACTAAGAGACACAGTGTGGCCATGTGGCCTTAATGAGAGAGACTGACTCCAGCTTAGCTTGCAAGAACTAAGAGACAGTGTGACCATGTGACCTTAATGAGAGAGACTGACTCAAGCTTAGCTTGCAAGAACTAAGATACACTGTGTGGCCATGTGGCCTTAATGAGAGAGACTGACTCCAGCTTAGCTTGCAAGAACTAAGAGACACAGTGTGACCATGTGACCTTAATGAGAGAGACTGACTCAAGCTTAGCTTGCAAGAACTAAGAGACACTGTGTGGCCATGTGGCCTTAATGAGAGAGACTCACTCCAGCTTAGCTTGCAAGAACTAAGAGACAGTGTGGCCATGTGGCAATAATGAGAGAGACTGATTCCAGCTTAGCTTGCAAGAACTAAGAGACACAGTGTGGCCATGTGGCCTTAATGAGAGAGACTGATTCCAGCTTAGCTTGCAAGAACTAAGAGACACAGTGTGGCCATGTGGCCTTAATGAGAGAGACTCACTCCAGCTTAGCTTGCAAGAACTAAGAGACACAGTGTGGCCATGTGGCCTTAATGAGAGAGACTCACTCCAGCTTAGCTTGCAAGAACTAAGAGACACTGTGTGGCCATGTGGCCTTAATGAGAGAGACTGACTCAAGCTTAGCTTGCAAGAACTAAGAGACACAGTGTGGCCATGTGGCCTTAATGAGAGACTCACTCCAGCTTAGCTTGCAAGAACTAAGAGACACAGTGTGGCCATGTGGCCTTAATGAGAGAGACTCACTCCAGCTTAGCTTGCAAGAACTAAGAGACACTGTGTGGCCATGTGGCCTTAATGAGAGAGACTCACTCCAGCTTAGCTTGCAAGAACTAAGAGACAGTGTGGCCATGTGGCAATAATGAGAGAGACTGACTCCAGCTTAGCTTGCAAGAACTAAGAGACACAGTGTGGCCATGTGGCCTTAATGAGAGAGACTGATTCCAGCTTAGCTTGCAAGAACTAAGATACACAGTGTGGCCATGTGGCCTTAATGAGAGAGACTCACTTCAGCTTAGCTTGCAAGAACTAAGAGACACTGTGTGGCCATGTGGCCTTAATGAGAAAGACTCACTCCAGCTTAGCTTGCAAGAACTAAGAGATTCAGTATGGCCATGTGGCCTTAATGAGAGAGACTGACTCCAACTTAACTTGCAAGAACTAAGATACACTGTGTGGCCATGTGGCCTTAATGAGAGAGACTGACTCCAGCTTAGCTTGCAAGAACTAAGAGACACAGTGTGGCCATGTGGCCTTAATGAGAGAGATTGACTCCAGCTTAGCTTGCAAGAACTAAGAGACACAGTGTGGCCATGTGGCCTTAATGAGAGAGACTGACTCCAGCTTAGCTTGCAAGAACTAAGAGACACAGTGTGACCATGTGACCTTAATGAGAGAGACTGACTCAAGCTTAGCTTGCAAGAACTAAGAGACAGTGTGGCCATGTGGCCTTAATGAGAGAGACTGACTCAAGCTTAGCTTGCAAGAACTAAGAGACACAGTGTGGCCATGTGGCCTTAATGAGAGACTCACTCCAGCTTAGCTTGCAAGAACTAAGAGACACAGTGTGGCCATGTGGCCTTAATGAGAGAGACTCAATCCAGCTTAGCTTGCAAGAACTAAGAGACACTGTGTGGCCATGTGGCCTTAATGAGAGAGACTCACTCCAGCTTAGCTTGCAAGAACTAAGAGACAGTGTGGCCATGTGGCAATAATGAGAGAGACTGACTCCAGCTTAGCTTGCAAGAACTAAGAGACACAGTGTGGCCATGTGGCCTTAATGAGAGAGACTGATTCCAGCTTAGCTTGCAAGAACTAAGATACACAGTGTGGCCATGTGGCCTTAATGAGAGAGACTCACTTCAGCTTAGCTTGCAAGAACTAAGAGACACTGTGTGGCCATGTGGCCTTAATGAGAAAGACTCACTCCAGCTTAGCTTGCAAGAACTAAGAGATTCAGTATGGCCATGTGGCCTTAATGAGAGAGACTGACTCCAACTTAACTTGCAAGAACTAAGATACACTGTGTGGCCATGTGGCCTTAATGAGAGAGACTGACTCCAGCTTAGCTTGCAAGAACTAAGAGACACAGTGTGGCCATGTGGCCTTAATGAGAGAGATTGACTCCAGCTTAGCTTGCAAGAACTAAGAGACACAGTGTGGCCATGTGGCCTTAATGAGAGAGACTGACTCCAGCTTAGCTTGCAAGAACTAAGAGACACAGTGTGACCATGTGACCTTAATGAGAGAGACTGACTCAAGCTTAGCTTGCAAGAACTAAGAGACACTGTGTGGCCATGTGGCCTTAATGAGAGAGACTGACTCAAGCTTAGCTTGCAAGAACTAAGAGACACAGTGTGGCCATGTGGCCTTAATGAGAGACTCACTCCAGCTTAGCTTGCAAGAACTAAGAGACACAGTGTGGCCATGTGGCCTTAATGAGAGAGACTCACTCCAGCTTAGCTTGCAAGAACTAAGAGACACTGTGTGGCCATGTGGCCTTAATGAGAGAGACTCACTCCAGCTTAGCTTGCAAGAACTAAGAGACAGTGTGGCCATGTGGCAATAATGAGAGAGACTGACTCCAGCTTAGCTTGCAAGAACTAAGAGACACAGTGTGGCCATGTGGCCTTAATGAGAGAGACTGATTCCAGCTTAGCTTGCAAGAACTAAGATACACAGTGTGGCCATGTGGCCTTAATGAGAGAGACTCACTTCAGCTTAGCTTGCAAGAACTAAGAGACACTGTGTGGCCATGTGGCCTTAATGAGAAAGACTCACTCCAGCTTAGCTTGCAAGAACTAAGAGATTCAGTATGGCCATGTGGCCTTAATGAGAGAGACTGACTCCAACTTAACTTGCAAGAACTAAGATACACTGTGTGGCCATGTGGCCTTAATGAGAGAGACTGACTCCAGCTTAGCTTGCAAGAACTAAGAGACACAGTGTGGCCATGTGGCCTTAATGAGAGAGATTGACTCCAGCTTAGCTTGCAAGAACTAAGAGACACAGTGTGGCCATGTGGCCTTAATGAGAGAGACTGACTCCAGCTTAGCTTGCAAGAACTAAGAGACACAGTGTGACCATGTGACCTTAATGAGAGAGACTGACTCCAGCTTAGCTTGCAAGAACTAAGAGACACAGTGTGACCATGTGACCTTAATGAGAGAGACTGACTCAAGCTTAGCTTGCAAGAACTAAGAGACACTGTGTGGCCATGTGGCCTTAATGAGAGAGACTCACTCCAGCTTAGCTTGCAAGAACTAAGAGACAGTGTGGCCATGTGGCAATAATGAGAGAGACTGATTCCAGCTTAGCTTGCAAGAACTAAGAGACACAGTGTGGCCATGTGGCCTTAATGAGAGAGACTGATTCCAGCTTAGCTTGCAAGAACTAAGAGACACAGTGTGGCCATGTGGCCTTAATGAGAGAGACTCACTCCAGCTTAGCTTGCAAGAACTAAGAGACACTGTGTGGCCATGTGGCCTTAATGAGAAAGACTCACTCCAGCTTAGCTTGCAAGAACTAAGAGATTCAGTATGGCCATGTGGCCTTAATGAGAGACTGACTCCAACTTAACTTGCAAGAACTAAGATACACTGTGTGGCCATGTGGCCTTAATGAGAGAGACTGACTCCAGCTTAGCTTGCAAGAACTAAGATACACAGTGTGGCCATGTGGCCTTAATGAGAGAGACTCACTTCAGCTTAGCTTGCAAGAACTAAGAGACACTGTGTGGCCATGTGGCCTTAATGAGAAAGACTCACTCCAGCTTAGCTTGCAAGAACTAAGAGATTCAGTATGGCCATGTGGCCTTAATGAGAGAGACTGACTCCAACTTAACTTGCAAGAACTAAGATACACTGTGTGGCCATGTGGCCTTAATGAGAGAGACTGACTCCAGCTTAGCTTGCAAGAACTAAGAGACACAGTGTGGCCATGTGGCCTTAATGAGAGAGATTGACTCCAGCTTAGCTTGCAAGAACTAAGAGACACAGTGTGGCCATGTGGCCTTAATGAGAGAGACTGACTCCAGCTTAGCTTGCAAGAACTAAGAGACACAGTGTGACCATGTGACCTTAATGAGAGAGACTGACTCCAGCTTAGCTTGCAAGAACTAAGAGACACAGTGTGACCATGTGACCTTAATGAGAGAGACTGACTCAAGCTTAGCTTGCAAGAACTAAGAGACACTGTGTGGCCATGTGGCCTTAATGAGAGAGACTCACTCCAGCTTAGCTTGCAAGAACTAAGAGACAGTGTGGCCATGTGGCAATAATGAGAGAGACTGATTCCAGCTTAGCTTGCAAGAACTAAGAGACACAGTGTGGCCATGTGGCCTTAATGAGAGAGACTGATTCCAGCTTAGCTTGCAAGAACTAAGAGACACAGTGTGGCCATGTGGCCTTAATGAGAGAGACTCACTCCAGCTTAGCTTGCAAGAACTAAGAGACACTGTGTGGCCATGTGGCCTTAATGAGAAAGACTCACTCCAGCTTAGCTTGCAAGAACTAAGAGATTCAGTATGGCCATGTGGCCTTAATGAGAGACTGACTCCAACTTAACTTGCAAGAACTAAGATACACTGTGTGGCCATGTGGCCTTAATGAGAGAGACTGACTCCAGCTTAGCTTGCAAGAACTAAGAGACACAGTGTGGCCATGTGGCCTTAATGAGAGAGATTGACTCCAGCTTAGCTTGCAAGAACTAAGAGACACAGTGTGGCCATGTGGCCTTAATGAGAGAGACTGACTCCAGCTTAGCTTGCAAGAACTAAGAGACACAGTGTGGCCATGTGGCCTTAATGAGAGAGACTGATTCCAGCTTAGCTTGCAAGAACTAAGAGATACAGTGTGGCCATGTGGCCTTAATGAGAGAGACTCACTCCAGCTTAGCTTGCAAGAACTAAGAGACACTGTGTGGCCATGTGGCCTTAATGAGAAAGACTCACTCCAGCTTAGCTTGCAAGAACTAAGAGATTCAGTATGGCCATGTGGCCTTAATGAGAGAGACTGACTCCAACTTAACTTGCAAGAACTAAGATACACTGTGTGGCCATGTGGCCTTAATGAGAGAGACTGACTCCAGCTTAGCTTGCAAGAACTAAGAGACACAGTGTGGCCATGTGGCCTTAATGAGAGAGACTCACTCCAGCTTAGCTTGCAAGAACTAAGAGACACTGTGTGGCCATGTGGCCTTAATGAGAGAGACTCACTCCAGCTTAGCTTGCAAGAACTAAGAGACAGTGTGGCCATGTGGCAATAATGAGAGAGACTGACTCCAGCTTAGCTTGCAAGAACTAAGAGACACAGTGTGGCCATGTGGCCTTAATGAGAGAGACTGATTCCAGCTTAGCTTGCAAGAACTAAGAGACACAGTGTGGCCATGTGGCCTTAATGAGAGAGACTCACTCCAGCTTAGCTTGCAAGAACTAAGAGACACTGTGTGGCCATGTGGCCTTAATGAGAAAGACTCACTCCAGCTTAGCTTGCAAGAACTAAGAGATTCAGTATGGCCATGTGGCCTTAATGAGAGAGACTGACTCCAACTTAACTTGCAAGAACTAAGATACACTGTGTGGCCATGTGGCCTTAATGAGAGAGACTGACTCCAGCTTAGCTTGCAAGAACTAAGAGACACAGTGTGGCCATGTGGCCTTAATGAGAGAGATTGACTCCAGCTTAGCTTGCAAGAACTAAGAGACACAGTGTGGCCATGTGGCCTTAATGAGAGAGACTGACTCCAGCTTAGCTTGCAAGAACTAAGAGACACAGTGTGACCATGTGACCTTAATGAGAGAGACTGACTCCAGCTTAGCTTGCAAGAACTAAGAGACACAGTGTGACCATGTGACCTTAATGAGAGAGACTGACTCAAGCTTAGCTTGCAAGAACTAAGAGACACTGTGTGGCCATGTGGCCTTAATGAGAGAGACTGACTCAAGCTTAGCTTGCAAGAACTAAGAGACACAGTGTGGCCATGTGGCCTTAATGAGAGACTCACTCCAGCTTAGCTTGCAAGAACTAAGAGACACAGTGTGGCCATGTGGCCTTAATGAGAGAGACTCACTCCAGCTTAGCTTGCAAGAACTAAGAGACACTGTGTGGCCATGTGGCCTTAATGAGAGAGACTCACTCCAGCTTAGCTTGCAAGAACTAAGAGACAGTGTGGCCATGTGGCAATAATGAGAGAGACTGACTCCAGCTTAGCTTGCAAGAACTAAGAGACACAGTGTGGCCATGTGGCCTTAATGAGAGAGACTGATTCCAGCTTAGCTTGCAAGAACTAAGAGACACAGTGTGGCCATGTGGCCTTAATGAGAGAGACTCACTCCAGCTTAGCTTGCAAGAACTAAGAGACACTGTGTGGCCATGTGGCCTTAATGAGAAAGACTCACTCCAGCTTAGCTTGCAAGAACTAAGAGATTCAGTATGGCCATGTGGCCTTAATGAGAGAGACTGACTCCAACTTAACTTGCAAGAACTAAGATACACTGTGTGGCCATGTGGCCTTAATGAGAGAGACTGACTCCAGCTTAGCTTGCAAGAACTAAGAGACACAGTGTGGCCATGTGGCCTTAATGAAAGAGATTGACTCCAGCTTAGCTTGCAAGAACTAAGAGACACAGTGTGGCCATGTGGCCTTAATGAGAGAGACTGACTCCAGCTTAGCTTGCAAGAACTAAGAGACACAGTGTGACCATGTGACCTTAATGAGAGAGACTGACTCCAGCTTAGCTTGCAAGAACTAAGAGACACTGTGTGGCCATGTGGCCTTAATGAGAGAGACTGACTCCAGCTTAGCTTGCAAGAACTAAGAGACACAGTGTGACCATGTGACCTTAATGAGAGAGACTGACTCAAGCTTAGCTTGCAAGAACTAAGAGACACTGTGTGGCCATGTGGCCTTAATGAGAGAGACTGACTCAAGCTTAGCTTGCAAGAACTAAGAGACACAGTGTGGCCATGTGGCCTTAATGAGAGACTCACTCCAGCTTAGCTTGCAAGAACTAAGAGACACAGTGTGGCCATGTGGCCTTAATGAGAGAGACTCACTCCAGCTTAGCTTGCAAGAACTAAGAGACACTGTGTGGCCATGTGGCCTTAATGAGAGAGACTCACTCCAGCTTAGCTTGCAAGAACTAAGAGACACTGTGTGGCCATGTGGCCTTAATGAGAGAGACTGACTCCAGCTTAGCTTGCAAGAACTAAGAGACACAGTGTGACCATGTGACCTTAATGAGAGAGACTGACTCAAGCTTAGCTTGCAAGAACTAAGAGACACTGTGTGGCCATGTGGCCTTAATGAGAGAGACTGACTCAAGCTTAGCTTGCAAGAACTAAGAGACACAGTGTGGCCATGTGGCCTTAATGAGAGACTCACTCCAGCTTAGCTTGCAAGAACTAAGAGACACAGTGTGGCCATGTGGCCTTAATGAGAGAGACTCACTCCAGCTTAGCTTGCAAGAACTAAGAGACACTGTGTGGCCATGTGGCCTTAATGAGAGAGACTCACTCCAGCTTAGCTTGCAAGAACTAAGAGACACAGTGTGGCCATGTGGCCTTAATGAGAGACTCACTCCAGCGTAGCTTGCAAGAACTAAGAGACAGTGTGGCCATGTGGCCTTAATGAGAGAGACTCACTCCAGCTTCACTTGCAAGAACTAAGAGACACTGTGTGGCCATGTGGCCTTAATGAGAAAGACTCACTCCAGCTTAGCTTGCAAGAACTAAGAGATTCAGTATGGCCATGTGGCCTTAATGAGAGAGACTGACTCCAACTTAACTTGCAAGAACTAAGATACACTGTGTGGCCATGTGGCCTTAATAAGAGAGACTCACTCCAGCTTAGCTTGCAAGAACTAAGAGACACAGTGTGGCCATGTGGCCTTAATGAGAGAGATTGACTCCAGCTTAGCTTGCAAGAACTAAGAGACAGTGTGGCCATGTGGCAATAATGAGAGAGACTGACTCCAGCTTAGCTTGCAAGAACTAAGAGACACAGTGTGGCCATGTGGCCTTAATGAGAGAGACTGATTCCAGCTTAGCTTGCAAGAACTAAGATACACAGTGTGGCCATGTGGCCTTAATGAGAGAGACTCACTTCAGCTTAGCTTGCAAGAACTAAGAGACACTGTGTGGCCATGTGGCCTTAATGAGAAAGACTCACTCCAGCTTAGCTTGCAAGAACTAAGAGATTCAGTATGGCCATGTGGCCTTAATGAGAGAGACTGACTCCAACTTAACTTGCAAGAACTAAGATACACTGTGTGGCCATGTGGCCTTAATGAGAGAGACTGACTCCAGCTTAGCTTGCAAGAACTAAGAGACACAGTGTGGCCATGTGGCCTTAATGAGAGAGATTGACTCCAGCTTAGCTTGCAAGAACTAAGAGACACAGTGTGGCCATGTGGCCTTAATGAGAGAGACTGACTCCAGCTTAGCTTGCAAGAACTAAGAGACACAGTGTGACCATGTGACCTTAATGAGAGAGACTGACTCCAGCTTAGCTTGCAAGAACTAAGAGACACAGTGTGACCATGTGACCTTAATGAGAGAGACTGACTCAAGCTTAGCTTGCAAGAACTAAGAGACACTGTGTGGCCATGTGGCCTTAATGAGAGAGACTCACTCCAGCTTAGCTTGCAAGAACTAAGAGACAGTGTGGCCATGTGGCAATAATGAGAGAGACTGATTCCAGCTTAGCTTGCAAGAACTAAGAGACACAGTGTGGCCATGTGGCCTTAATGAGAGAGACTGATTCCAGCTTAGCTTGCAAGAACTAAGAGACACAGTGTGGCCATGTGGCCTTAATGAGAGAGACTCACTCCAGCTTAGCTTGCAAGAACTAAGAGACACTGTGTGGCCATGTGGCCTTAATGAGAAAGACTCACTCCAGCTTAGCTTGCAAGAACTAAGAGATTCAGTATGGCCATGTGGCCTTAATGAGAGACTGACTCCAACTTAACTTGCAAGAACTAAGATACACTGTGTGGCCATGTGGCCTTAATGAGAGAGACTGACTCCAGCTTAGCTTGCAAGAACTAAGAGACACAGTGTGGCCATGTGGCCTTAATGAGAGAGATTGACTCCAGCTTAGCTTGCAAGAACTAAGAGACACAGTGTGGCCATGTGGCCTTAATGAGAGAGACTGACTCCAGCTTAGCTTGCAAGAACTAAGAGACACAGTGTGACCATGTGACCTTAATGAGAGAGACTGACTCCAGCTTAGCTTGCAAGAACTAAGAGACACTGTGTGGCCATGTGGCCTTAATGAGAGAGACTGACTCCAGCTTAGCTTGCAAGAACTAAGAGACACAGTGTGACCATGTGACCTTAATGAGAGAGACTGACTCCAGCTTAGCTTGCAAGAACTAAGAGACACAGTGTGGCCATGTGGCCTTAATGAGAGAGACTGATTCCAGCTTAGCTTGCAAGAACTAAGAGACACAGTGTGGCCATGTGGCCTTAATGAGAGAGACTCACTCCAGCTTAGCTTGCAAGAACTAAGAGACACTGTGTGGCCATGTGGCCTTAATGAGAAAGACTCACTCCAGCTTAGCTTGCAAGAACTAAGAGATTCAGTATGGCCATGTGGCCTTAATGAGAGAGACTGACTCCAACTTAACTTGCAAGAACTAAGATACACTGTGTGGCCATGTGGCCTTAATGAGAGAGACTGACTCCAGCTTAGCTTGCAAGAACTAAGAGACACAGTGTGGCCATGTGGCCTTAATGAGAGAGATTGACTCCAGCTTAGCTTGCAATAACTAAGAGACACAGTGTGGCCATGTGGCCTTAATGAGAGAGACTGACTCCAGCTTAGCTTGCAAGAACTAAGAGACACAGTGTGACCATGTGACCTTAATGAGAGAGACTGACTCCAGCTTAGCTTGCAAGAACTAAGAGACACAGTGTGACCATGTGACCTTAATGAGAGAGACTGACTCAAGCTTAGCTTGCAAGAACTAAGAGACACTGTGTGGCCATGTGGCCTTAATGAGAGAGACTGACTCAAGCTTAGCTTGCAAGAACTAAGAGACACTGTGTGGCCATGTGGCCTTAATGAGAGAGACTGACTCAAGCTTAGCTTGCAAGAACTAAGAGACACAGTGTGGCCATGTGGCCTTAATGAGAGACTCACTCCAGCTTAGCTTGCAAGAACTAAGAGACACAGTGTGGCCATGTGGCCTTAATGAGAGAGACTCACTCCAGCTTAGCTTGCAAGAACTAAGAGACACTGTGTGGCCATGTGGCCTTAATGAGAGAGACTCACTCCAGCTTAGCTTGCAAGAACTAAGAGACAGTGTGGCCATGTGGCAATAATGAGAGAGACTGACTCCAGCTTAGCTTGCAAGAACTAAGAGACACAGTGTGGCCATGTGGCCTTAATGAGAGAGACTGATTCCAGCTTAGCTTGCAAGAACTAAGAGACACAGTGTGGCCATGTGGCCTTAATGAGAGAGACTCACTCCAGCTTAGCTTGCAAGAACTAAGAGACACTGTGTGGCCATGTGGCCTTAATGAGAAAGACTCACTCCAGCTTAGCTTGCAAGAACTAAGAGATTCAGTATGGCCATGTGGCCTTAATGAGAGAGACTGACTCCAACTTAACTTGCAAGAACTAAGATACACTGTGTGGCCATGTGGCCTTAATGAGAGAGACTGACTCCAGCTTAGCTTGCAAGAACTAAGAGACACAGTGTGGCCATGTGGCCTTAATGAAAGAGATTGACTCCAGCTTAGCTTGCAAGAACTAAGAGACACAGTGTGGCCATGTGGCCTTAATGAGAGAGACTGACTCCAGCTTAGCTTGCAAGAACTAAGAGACACAGTGTGACCATGTGACCTTAATGAGAGAGACTGACTCCAGCTTAGCTTGCAAGAACTAAGAGACACTGTGTGGCCATGTGGCCTTAATGAGAGAGACTGACTCCAGCTTAGCTTGCAAGAACTAAGAGACACAGTGTGACCATGTGACCTTAATGAGAGAGACTGACTCAAGCTTAGCTTGCAAGAACTAAGAGACACTGTGTGGCCATGTGGCCTTAATGAGAGAGACTGACTCAAGCTTAGCTTGCAAGAACTAAGAGACACAGTGTGGCCATGTGGCCTTAATGAGAGACTCACTCCAGCTTAGCTTGCAAGAACTAAGAGACACAGTGTGGCCATGTGGCCTTAATGAGAGAGACTCACTCCAGCTTAGCTTGCAAGAACTAAGAGACACTGTGTGGCCATGTGGCCTTAATGAGAGAGACTCACTCCAGCTTAGCTTGCAAGAACTAAGAGACACTGTGTGGCCATGTGGCCTTAATGAGAGAGACTGACTCCAGCTTAGCTTGCAAGAACTAAGAGACACAGTGTGACCATGTGACCTTAATGAGAGAGACTGACTCAAGCTTAGCTTGCAAGAACTAAGAGACACTGTGTGGCCATGTGGCCTTAATGAGAGAGACTGACTCAAGCTTAGCTTGCAAGAACTAAGAGACACAGTGTGGCCATGTGGCCTTAATGAGAGACTCACTCCAGCTTAGCTTGCAAGAACTAAGAGACACAGTGTGGCCATGTGGCCTTAATGAGAGAGACTCACTCCAGCTTAGCTTGCAAGAACTAAGAGACACTGTGTGGCCATGTGGCCTTAATGAGAGAGACTCACTCCAGCTTAGCTTGCAAGAACTAAGAGACACAGTGTGGCCATGTGGCCTTAATGAGAGACTCACTCCAGCGTAGCTTGCAAGAACTAAGAGACAGTGTGGCCATGTGGCCTTAATGAGAGAGACTCACTCCAGCTTCACTTGCAAGAACTAAGAGACACTGTGTGGCCATGTGGCCTTAATGAGAAAGACTCACTCCAGCTTAGCTTGCAAGAACTAAGAGATTCAGTATGGCCATGTGGCCTTAATGAGAGAGACTGACTCCAACTTAACTTGCAAGAACTAAGATACACTGTGTGGCCATGTGGCCTTAATAAGAGAGACTCACTCCAGCTTAGCTTGCAAGAACTAAGAGACACAGTGTGGCCATGTGGCCTTAATGAGAGAGATTGACTCCAGCTTAGCTTGCAAGAACTAAGAGACAGTGTGGCCATGTGGCAATAATGAGAGAGACTGACTCCAGCTTAGCTTGCAAGAACTAAGAGACACAGTGTGGCCATGTGGCCTTAATGAGAGAGACTGATTCCAGCTTAGCTTGCAAGAACTAAGATACACAGTGTGGCCATGTGGCCTTAATGAGAGAGACTCACTTCAGCTTAGCTTGCAAGAACTAAGAGACACTGTGTGGCCATGTGGCCTTAATGAGAAAGACTCACTCCAGCTTAGCTTGCAAGAACTAAGAGATTCAGTATGGCCATGTGGCCTTAATGAGAGAGACTGACTCCAACTTAACTTGCAAGAACTAAGATACACTGTGTGGCCATGTGGCCTTAATGAGAGAGACTGACTCCAGCTTAGCTTGCAAGAACTAAGAGACACAGTGTGGCCATGTGGCCTTAATGAGAGAGATTGACTCCAGCTTAGCTTGCAAGAACTAAGAGACACAGTGTGGCCATGTGGCCTTAATGAGAGAGACTGACTCCAGCTTAGCTTGCAAGAACTAAGAGACACAGTGTGACCATGTGACCTTAATGAGAGAGACTGACTCCAGCTTAGCTTGCAAGAACTAAGAGACACAGTGTGACCATGTGACCTTAATGAGAGAGACTGACTCAAGCTTAGCTTGCAAGAACTAAGAGACACTGTGTGGCCATGTGGCCTTAATGAGAGAGACTCACTCCAGCTTAGCTTGCAAGAACTAAGAGACAGTGTGGCCATGTGGCAATAATGAGAGAGACTGATTCCAGCTTAGCTTGCAAGAACTAAGAGACACAGTGTGGCCATGTGGCCTTAATGAGAGAGACTGATTCCAGCTTAGCTTGCAAGAACTAAGAGACACAGTGTGGCCATGTGGCCTTAATGAGAGAGACTCACTCCAGCTTAGCTTGCAAGAACTAAGAGACACTGTGTGGCCATGTGGCCTTAATGAGAAAGACTCACTCCAGCTTAGCTTGCAAGAACTAAGAGATTCAGTATGGCCATGTGGCCTTAATGAGAGACTGACTCCAACTTAACTTGCAAGAACTAAGATACACTGTGTGGCCATGTGGCCTTAATGAGAGAGACTGACTCCAGCTTAGCTTGCAAGAACTAAGAGACACAGTGTGGCCATGTGGCCTTAATGAGAGAGATTGACTCCAGCTTAGCTTGCAAGAACTAAGAGACACAGTGTGGCCATGTGGCCTTAATGAGAGAGACTGACTCCAGCTTAGCTTGCAAGAACTAAGAGACACAGTGTGACCATGTGACCTTAATGAGAGAGACTGACTCCAGCTTAGCTTGCAAGAACTAAGAGACACTGTGTGGCCATGTGGCCTTAATGAGAGAGACTGACTCCAGCTTAGCTTGCAAGAACTAAGAGACACAGTGTGACCATGTGACCTTAATGAGAGAGACTGACTCCAGCTTAGCTTGCAAGAACTAAGAGACACAGTGTGGCCATGTGGCCTTAATGAGAGAGACTGATTCCAGCTTAGCTTGCAAGAACTAAGAGACACAGTGTGGCCATGTGGCCTTAATGAGAGAGACTCACTCCAGCTTAGCTTGCAAGAACTAAGAGACACTGTGTGGCCATGTGGCCTTAATGAGAAAGACTCACTCCAGCTTAGCTTGCAAGAACTAAGAGATTCAGTATGGCCATGTGGCCTTAATGAGAGAGACTGACTCCAACTTAACTTGCAAGAACTAAGATACACTGTGTGGCCATGTGGCCTTAATGAGAGAGACTGACTCCAGCTTAGCTTGCAAGAACTAAGAGACACAGTGTGGCCATGTGGCCTTAATGAGAGAGATTGACTCCAGCTTAGCTTGCAATAACTAAGAGACACAGTGTGGCCATGTGGCCTTAATGAGAGAGACTGACTCCAGCTTAGCTTGCAAGAACTAAGAGACACAGTGTGACCATGTGACCTTAATGAGAGAGACTGACTCCAGCTTAGCTTGCAAGAACTAAGAGACACAGTGTGACCATGTGACCTTAATGAGAGAGACTGACTCAAGCTTAGCTTGCAAGAACTAAGAGACACTGTGTGGCCATGTGGCCTTAATGAGAGAGACTGACTCAAGCTTAGCTTGCAAGAACTAAGAGACACTGTGTGGCCATGTGGCCTTAATGAGAGAGACTGACTCAAGCTTAGCTTGCAAGAACTAAGAGACACAGTGTGGCCATGTGGCCTTAATGAGAGACTCACTCCAGCTTAGCTTGCAAGAACTAAGAGACACAGTGTGGCCATGTGGCCTTAATGAGAGAGACTCACTCCAGCTTAGCTTGCAAGAACTAAGAGACACTGTGTGGCCATGTGGCCTTAATGAGAGAGACTCACTCCAGCTTAGCTTGCAAGAACTAAGAGACAGTGTGGCCATGTGGCAATAATGAGAGAGACTGACTCCAGCTTAGCTTGCAAGAACTAAGAGACACAGTGTGGCCATGTGGCCTTAATGAGAGAGACTGATTCCAGCTTAGCTTGCAAGAACTAAGATACACAGTGTGGCCATGTGGCCTTAATGAGAGAGACTCACTTCAGCTTAGCTTGCAAGAACTAAGAGACACTGTGTGGCCATGTGGCCTTAATGAGAAAGACTCACTCCAGCTTAGCTTGCAAGAACTAAGAGATTCAGTATGGCCATGTGGCCTTAATGAGAGAGACTGACTCCAACTTAACTTGCAAGAACTAAGATACACTGTGTGGCCATGTGGCCTTAATGAGAGAGACTGACTCCAGCTTAGCTTGCAAGAACTAAGAGACACAGTGTGGCCATGTGGCCTTAATGAGAGAGATTGACTCCAGCTTAGCTTGCAAGAACTAAGAGACACAGTGTGGCCATGTGGCCTTAATGAGAGAGACTGACTCCAGCTTAGCTTGCAAGAACTAAGAGACACTGTGTGGCCATGTGGCCTTAATGAGAGAGACTCACTCCAGCTTAGCTTGCAAGAACTAAGAGACACTGTGTGGCCATGTGGCCTTAATGAGAGAGACTCACTCCAGCTTAGCTTGCAAGAACTAAGAGACAGTGTGGCCATGTGGCAATAATGAGAGAGACTGACTCCAGCTTAGCTTGCAAGAACTAAGAGACACAGTGTGGCCATGTGGCCTTAATGAGAGAGACTGATTCCAGCTTAGCTTGCAAGAACTAAGATACACAGTGTGGCCATGTGGCCTTAATGAGAGAGACTCACTTCAGCTTAGCTTGCAAGAACTAAGAGACACTGTGTGGCCATGTGGCCTTAATGAGAAAGACTCACTCCAGCTTAGCTTGCAAGAACTAAGAGATTCAGTATGGCCATGTGGCCTTAATGAGAGAGACTGACTCCAACTTAACTTGTAAGAACTAAGATACACTGTGTGGCCATGTGGCCTTAATGAGAGAGACTGACTCCAGCTTAGCTTGCAAGAACTAAGAGACACAGTGTGGCCATGTGGCCTTAATGAGAGAGATTGACTCCAGCTTAGCTTGCAAGAACTAAGAGACACAGTGTGGCCATGTGGCCTTAATGAGAGAGACTGACTCCAGCTTAGCTTGCAAGAACTAAGAGACACAGTGTGACCATGTGACCTTAATGAGAGAGACTGACTCAAGCTTAGCTTGCAAGAACTAAGAGACACTGTGTGGCCATGTGGCCTTAATGAGAGAGACTGACTCCAGCTTAGCTTGCAAGAACTAAGAGACACTGTGTGGCCATGTGGCCTTAATGAGAAAGACTCACTCCAGCTTAGCTTGCAAGAACTAAGAGATTCAGTATGGCCATGTGGCCTTAATGAGAGAGACTGACTCCAACTTAACTTGCAAGAACTAAGATACACTGTGTGGCCATGTGGCCTTAATGAGAGAGACTGACTCCAGCTTAGCTTGCAAGAACTAAGAGACACAGTGTGGCCATGTGGCCTTAATGAGAGAGATTGACTCCAGCTTAGCTTGCAAGAACTAAGAGACACAGTGTGGCCATGTGGCCTTAATGAGAGAGACTGACTCCAGCTTAGCTTGCAAGAACTAAGAGACACAGTGTGACCATGTGACCTTAATGAGAGAGACTGACTCAAGCTTAGCTTGCAAGAACTAAGAGACACTGTGTGGCCATGTGGCCTTAATGAGAGAGACTGACTCAAGCTTAGCTTGCAAGAACTAAGAGACACAGTGTGGCCATGTGGCCTTAATGAGAGACTCACTCCAGCTTAGCTTGCAAGAACTAAGAGACACAGTGTGGCCATGTGGCCTTAATGAGAGAGACTCACTCCAGCTTAGCTTGCAAGAACTAAGAGACACTGTGTGGCCATGTGGCCTTAATGAGAGAGACTCACTCCAGCTTAGCTTGCAAGAACTAAGAGACAGTGTGGCCATGTGGCAATAATGAGAGAGACTGACTCCAGCTTAGCTTGCAAGAACTAAGAGACACAGTGTGGCCATGTGGCCTTAATGAGAGAGACTGATTCCAGCTTAGTTTGCAAGAACTAAGATACACAGTGTGGCCATGTGGCCTTAATGAGAGAGACTCACTCCAGCTTAGCTTGCAAGAACTAAGAGACACTGTGTGGCCATGTGGCCTTAATGAGAAAGACTCACTCCAGCTTAGCTTGCAAGAACTAAGAGATTCAGTATGGCCATGTGGCCTTAATGAGAGACTGACTCCAACTTAACTTGCAAGAACTAAGATACACTGTGTGGCCATGTGGCCTTAATGAGAGAGACTGACTCCAGCTTAGCTTGCAAGAACTAAGAGACACAGTGTGGCCATGTGGCCTTAATGAGAGAGATTAACTCCAGCTTAGCTTGCAAGAACTAAGAGACACAGTGTGGCCATGTGGCCTTAATGAGAGAGACTGACTCCAGCTTAGCTTGCAAGAACTAAGAGACACAGTGTGACCATGTGACCTTAATGAGAGAGACTGACTCCAGCTTAGCTTGCAAGAACTAAGAGACACTGTGTGGCCATGTGGCCTTAATGAGAGAGACTGACTCCAGCTTAGCTTGCAAGAACTAAGAGACACAGTGTGACCATGTGACCTTAATGAGAGAGACTGACTCAAGCTTAGCTTGCAAGAACTAAGAGACACTGTGTGGCCATGTGGCCTTAATGAGAGAGACTGACTCAAGCTTAGCTTGCAAGAACTAAGAGACACAGTGTGGCCATGTGGCCTTAATGAGAGACTCACTCCAGCTTAGCTTGCAAGAACTAAGAGACACAGTGTGGCCATGTGGCCTTAATGAGAGAGACTCACTCCAGCTTAGCTTGCAAGAACTAAGAGACACTGTGTGGCCATGTGGCCTTAATGAGAGAGACTCACTCCAGCTTAGCTTGCAAGAACTAAGAGACAGTGTGGCCATGTGGCAATAATGAGAGAGACTGACTCCAGCTTAGCTTGCAAGAACTAAGAGACACAGTGTGGCCATGTGGCCTTAATGAGAGAGACTGATTCCAGCTTAGCTTGCAAGAACTAAGAGACACAGTGTGGCCATGTGGCCTTAATGAGAGAGACTCACTCCAGCTTAGCTTGCAAGAACTAAGAGACACTGTGTGGCCATGTGGCCTTAATGAGAAAGACTCACTCCAGCTTAGCTTGCAAGAACTAAGAGATTCAGTATGGCCATGTGGCCTTAATGAGAGAGACTGACTCCAACTTAACTTGCAAGAACTAAGATACACTGTGTGGCCATGTGGCCTTAATGAGAGAGACTGACTCCAGCTTAGCTTGCAAGAACTAAGAGACACAGTGTGGCCATGTGGCCTTAATGAGAGAGATTGACTCCAGCTTAGCTTGCAATAACTAAGAGACACAGTGTGGCCATGTGGCCTTAATGAGAGAGACTGACTCCAGCTTAGCTTGCAAGAACTAAGAGACACAGTGTGACCATGTGACCTTAATGAGAGAGACTGACTCCAGCTTAGCTTACAAGAACTAAGAGACACAGTGTGACCATGTGACCTTAATGAGAGAGACTGACTCAAGCTTAGCTTGCAAGAACTAAGAGACACTGTGTGGCCATGTGGCCTTAATGAGAGAGACTGACTCAAGCTTAGCTTGCAAGAACTAAGAGACACTGTGTGGCCATGTGGCCTTAATGAGAGAGACTGACTCAAGCTTAGCTTGCAAGAACTAAGAGACACAGTGTGGCCATGTGGCCTTAATGAGAGACTCACTCCAGCTTAGCTTGCAAGAACTAAGAGACACAGTGTGGCCATGTGGCCTTAATGAGAGAGACTCACTCCAGCTTAGCTTGCAAGAACTAAGAGACACTGTGTGGCCATGTGGCCTTAATGAGAGAGACTCACTCCAGCTTAGCTTGCAAGAACTAAGAGACAGTGTGGCCATGTGGCAATAATGAGAGAGACTGACTCCAGCTTAGCTTGCAAGAACTAAGAGACACAGTGTGGCCATGTGGCCTTAATGAGAGAGACTGATTCCAGCTTAGCTTGCAAGAACTAAGATACACAGTGTGGCCATGTGGCCTTAATGAGAGAGACTCACTTCAGCTTAGCTTGCAAGAACTAAGAGACACTGTGTGGCCATGTGGCCTTAATGAGAAAGACTCACTCCAGCTTAGCTTGCAAGAACTAAGAGATTCAGTATGGCCATGTGGCCTTAATGAGAGAGACTGACTCCAACTTAACTTGCAAGAACTAAGATACACTGTGTGGCCATGTGGCCTTAATAAGAGAGACTCACTCCAGCTTAGCTTGCAAGAACTAAGAGACACAGTGTGGCCATGTGGCCTTAATGAGAGAGATTGACTCCAGCTTAGCTTGCAAGAACTAAGAGACAGTGTGGCCATGTGGCAATAATGAGAGAGACTGACTCCAGCTTAGCTTGCAAGAACTAAGAGACACAGTGTGGCCATGTGGCCTTAATGAGAGAGACTGATTCCAGCTTAGCTTGCAAGAACTAAGATACACAGTGTGGCCATGTGGCCTTAATGAGAGAGACTCACTTCAGCTTAGCTTGCAAGAACTAAGAGACACTGTGTGGCCATGTGGCCTTAATGAGAAAGACTCACTCCAGCTTAGCTTGCAAGAACTAAGAGATTCAGTATGGCCATGTGGCCTTAATGAGAGAGACTGACTCCAACTTAACTTGCAAGAACTAAGATACACTGTGTGGCCATGTGGCCTTAATGAGAGAGACTGACTCCAGCTTAGCTTGCAAGAACTAAGAGACACAGTGTGGCCATGTGGCCTTAATGAGAGAGATTGACTCCAGCTTAGCTTGCAAGAACTAAGAGACACAGTGTGGCCATGTGGCCTTAATGAGAGAGACTGACTCCAGCTTAGCTTGCAAGAACTAAGAGACACAGTGTGACCATGTGACCTTAATGAGAGAGACTGACTCCAGCTTAGCTTGCAAGAACTAAGAGACACAGTGTGACCATGTGACCTTAATGAGAGAGACTGACTCAAGCTTAGCTTGCAAGAACTAAGAGACACTGTGTGGCCATGTGGCCTTAATGAGAGAGACTCACTCCAGCTTAGCTTGCAAGAACTAAGAGACAGTGTGGCCATGTGGCAATAATGAGAGAGACTGATTCCAGCTTAGCTTGCAAGAACTAAGAGACACAGTGTGGCCATGTGGCCTTAATGAGAGAGACTGATTCCAGCTTAGCTTGCAAGAACTAAGAGACACAGTGTGGCCATGTGGCCTTAATGAGAGAGACTCACTCCAGCTTAGCTTGCAAGAACTAAGAGACACTGTGTGGCCATGTGGCCTTAATGAGAAAGACTCACTCCAGCTTAGCTTGCAAGAACTAAGAGATTCAGTATGGCCATGTGGCCTTAATGAGAGACTGACTCCAACTTAACTTGCAAGAACTAAGATACACTGTGTGGCCATGTGGCCTTAATGAGAGAGACTGACTCCAGCTTAGCTTGCAAGAACTAAGAGACACAGTGTGGCCATGTGGCCTTAATGAGAGAGATTGACTCCAGCTTAGCTTGCAAGAACTAAGAGACACAGTGTGGCCATGTGGCCTTAATGAGAGAGACTGACTCCAGCTTAGCTTGCAAGAACTAAGAGACACAGTGTGACCATGTGACCTTAATGAGAGAGACTGACTCCAGCTTAGCTTGCAAGAACTAAGAGACACTGTGTGGCCATGTGGCCTTAATGAGAGAGACTGACTCCAGCTTAGCTTGCAAGAACTAAGAGACACAGTGTGACCATGTGACCTTAATGAGAGAGACTGACTCCAGCTTAGCTTGCAAGAACTAAGAGACACAGTGTGGCCATGTGGCCTTAATGAGAGAGACTGATTCCAGCTTAGCTTGCAAGAACTAAGAGACACAGTGTGGCCATGTGGCCTTAATGAGAGAGACTCACTCCAGCTTAGCTTGCAAGAACTAAGAGACACTGTGTGGCCATGTGGCCTTAATGAGAAAGACTCACTCCAGCTTAGCTTGCAAGAACTAAGAGATTCAGTATGGCCATGTGGCCTTAATGAGAGAGACTGACTCCAACTTAACTTGCAAGAACTAAGATACACTGTGTGGCCATGTGGCCTTAATGAGAGAGACTGACTCCAGCTTAGCTTGCAAGAACTAAGAGACACAGTGTGGCCATGTGGCCTTAATGAGAGAGATTGACTCCAGCTTAGCTTGCAATAACTAAGAGACACAGTGTGGCCATGTGGCCTTAATGAGAGAGACTGACTCCAGCTTAGCTTGCAAGAACTAAGAGACACAGTGTGACCATGTGACCTTAATGAGAGAGACTGACTCCAGCTTAGCTTGCAAGAACTAAGAGACACAGTGTGACCATGTGACCTTAATGAGAGAGACTGACTCAAGCTTAGCTTGCAAGAACTAAGAGACACTGTGTGGCCATGTGGCCTTAATGAGAGAGACTGACTCAAGCTTAGCTTGCAAGAACTAAGAGACACTGTGTGGCCATGTGGCCTTAATGAGAGAGACTGACTCAAGCTTAGCTTGCAAGAACTAAGAGACACAGTGTGGCCATGTGGCCTTAATGAGAGACTCACTCCAGCTTAGCTTGCAAGAACTAAGAGACACAGTGTGGCCATGTGGCCTTAATGAGAGAGACTCACTCCAGCTTAGCTTGCAAGAACTAAGAGACACTGTGTGGCCATGTGGCCTTAATGAGAGAGACTCACTCCAGCTTAGCTTGCAAGAACTAAGAGACAGTGTGGCCATGTGGCAATAATGAGAGAGACTGACTCCAGCTTAGCTTGCAAGAACTAAGAGACACAGTGTGGCCATGTGGCCTTAATGAGAGAGACTGATTCCAGCTTAGCTTGCAAGAACTAAGAGACACAGTGTGGCCATGTGGCCTTAATGAGAGAGACTCACTCCAGCTTAGCTTGCAAGAACTAAGAGACACTGTGTGGCCATGTGGCCTTAATGAGAAAGACTCACTCCAGCTTAGCTTGCAAGAACTAAGAGATTCAGTATGGCCATGTGGCCTTAATGAGAGAGACTGACTCCAACTTAACTTGCAAGAACTAAGATACACTGTGTGGCCATGTGGCCTTAATGAGAGAGACTGACTCCAGCTTAGCTTGCAAGAACTAAGAGACACAGTGTGGCCATGTGGCCTTAATGAAAGAGATTGACTCCAGCTTAGCTTGCAAGAACTAAGAGACACAGTGTGGCCATGTGGCCTTAATGAGAGAGACTGACTCCAGCTTAGCTTGCAAGAACTAAGAGACACAGTGTGACCATGTGACCTTAATGAGAGAGACTGACTCCAGCTTAGCTTGCAAGAACTAAGAGACACTGTGTGGCCATGTGGCCTTAATGAGAGAGACTGACTCCAGCTTAGCTTGCAAGAACTAAGAGACACAGTGTGACCATGTGACCTTAATGAGAGAGACTGACTCAAGCTTAGCTTGCAAGAACTAAGAGACACTGTGTGGCCATGTGGCCTTAATGAGAGAGACTGACTCAAGCTTAGCTTGCAAGAACTAAGAGACACAGTGTGGCCATGTGGCCTTAATGAGAGACTCACTCCAGCTTAGCTTGCAAGAACTAAGAGACACAGTGTGGCCATGTGGCCTTAATGAGAGAGACTCACTCCAGCTTAGCTTGCAAGAACTAAGAGACACTGTGTGGCCATGTGGCCTTAATGAGAGAGACTCACTCCAGCTTAGCTTGCAAGAACTAAGAGACACTGTGTGGCCATGTGGCCTTAATGAGAGAGACTGACTCCAGCTTAGCTTGCAAGAACTAAGAGACACAGTGTGACCATGTGACCTTAATGAGAGAGACTGACTCAAGCTTAGCTTGCAAGAACTAAGAGACACTGTGTGGCCATGTGGCCTTAATGAGAGAGACTGACTCAAGCTTAGCTTGCAAGAACTAAGAGACACAGTGTGGCCATGTGGCCTTAATGAGAGACTCACTCCAGCTTAGCTTGCAAGAACTAAGAGACACAGTGTGGCCATGTGGCCTTAATGAGAGAGACTCACTCCAGCTTAGCTTGCAAGAACTAAGAGACACTGTGTGGCCATGTGGCCTTAATGAGAGAGACTCACTCCAGCTTAGCTTGCAAGAACTAAGAGACACAGTGTGGCCATGTGGCCTTAATGAGAGACTCACTCCAGCGTAGCTTGCAAGAACTAAGAGACAGTGTGGCCATGTGGCCTTAATGAGAGAGACTCACTCCAGCTTCACTTGCAAGAACTAAGAGACACTGTGTGGCCATGTGGCCTTAATGAGAAAGACTCACTCCAGCTTAGCTTGCAAGAACTAAGAGATTCAGTATGGCCATGTGGCCTTAATGAGAGAGACTGACTCCAACTTAACTTGCAAGAACTAAGATACACTGTGTGGCCATGTGGCCTTAATAAGAGAGACTCACTCCAGCTTAGCTTGCAAGAACTAAGAGACACAGTGTGGCCATGTGGCCTTAATGAGAGAGATTGACTCCAGCTTAGCTTGCAAGAACTAAGAGACAGTGTGGCCATGTGGCAATAATGAGAGAGACTGACTCCAGCTTAGCTTGCAAGAACTAAGAGACACAGTGTGGCCATGTGGCCTTAATGAGAGAGACTGATTCCAGCTTAGCTTGCAAGAACTAAGATACACAGTGTGGCCATGTGGCCTTAATGAGAGAGACTCACTTCAGCTTAGCTTGCAAGAACTAAGAGACACTGTGTGGCCATGTGGCCTTAATGAGAAAGACTCACTCCAGCTTAGCTTGCAAGAACTAAGAGATTCAGTATGGCCATGTGGCCTTAATGAGAGAGACTGACTCCAACTTAACTTGCAAGAACTAAGATACACTGTGTGGCCATGTGGCCTTAATGAGAGAGACTGACTCCAGCTTAGCTTGCAAGAACTAAGAGACACAGTGTGGCCATGTGGCCTTAATGAGAGAGATTGACTCCAGCTTAGCTTGCAAGAACTAAGAGACACAGTGTGGCCATGTGGCCTTAATGAGAGAGACTGACTCCAGCTTAGCTTGCAAGAACTAAGAGACACAGTGTGACCATGTGACCTTAATGAGAGAGACTGACTCCAGCTTAGCTTGCAAGAACTAAGAGACACAGTGTGACCATGTGACCTTAATGAGAGAGACTGACTCAAGCTTAGCTTGCAAGAACTAAGAGACACTGTGTGGCCATGTGGCCTTAATGAGAGAGACTCACTCCAGCTTAGCTTGCAAGAACTAAGAGACAGTGTGGCCATGTGGCAATAATGAGAGAGACTGATTCCAGCTTAGCTTGCAAGAACTAAGAGACACAGTGTGGCCATGTGGCCTTAATGAGAGAGACTGATTCCAGCTTAGCTTGCAAGAACTAAGAGACACAGTGTGGCCATGTGGCCTTAATGAGAGAGACTCACTCCAGCTTAGCTTGCAAGAACTAAGAGACACTGTGTGGCCATGTGGCCTTAATGAGAAAGACTCACTCCAGCTTAGCTTGCAAGAACTAAGAGATTCAGTATGGCCATGTGGCCTTAATGAGAGACTGACTCCAACTTAACTTGCAAGAACTAAGATACACTGTGTGGCCATGTGGCCTTAATGAGAGAGACTGACTCCAGCTTAGCTTGCAAGAACTAAGAGACACAGTGTGGCCATGTGGCCTTAATGAGAGAGATTGACTCCAGCTTAGCTTGCAAGAACTAAGAGACACAGTGTGGCCATGTGGCCTTAATGAGAGAGACTGACTCCAGCTTAGCTTGCAAGAACTAAGAGACACAGTGTGACCATGTGACCTTAATGAGAGAGACTGACTCCAGCTTAGCTTGCAAGAACTAAGAGACACTGTGTGGCCATGTGGCCTTAATGAGAGAGACTGACTCCAGCTTAGCTTGCAAGAACTAAGAGACACAGTGTGACCATGTGACCTTAATGAGAGAGACTGACTCCAGCTTAGCTTGCAAGAACTAAGAGACACAGTGTGGCCATGTGGCCTTAATGAGAGAGACTGATTCCAGCTTAGCTTGCAAGAACTAAGAGACACAGTGTGGCCATGTGGCCTTAATGAGAGAGACTCACTCCAGCTTAGCTTGCAAGAACTAAGAGACACTGTGTGGCCATGTGGCCTTAATGAGAAAGACTCACTCCAGCTTAGCTTGCAAGAACTAAGAGATTCAGTATGGCCATGTGGCCTTAATGAGAGAGACTGACTCCAACTTAACTTGCAAGAACTAAGATACACTGTGTGGCCATGTGGCCTTAATGAGAGAGACTGACTCCAGCTTAGCTTGCAAGAACTAAGAGACACAGTGTGGCCATGTGGCCTTAATGAGAGAGATTGACTCCAGCTTAGCTTGCAATAACTAAGAGACACAGTGTGGCCATGTGGCCTTAATGAGAGAGACTGACTCCAGCTTAGCTTGCAAGAACTAAGAGACCCAGTGTGACCATGTGACCTTAATGAGAGAGACTGACTCCAGCTTAGCTTGCAAGAACTAAGAGACACAGTGTGACCATGTGACCTTAATGAGAGAGACTGACTCAAGCTTAGCTTGCAAGAACTAAGAGACACTGTGTGGCCATGTGGCCTTAATGAGAGAGACTGACTCAAGCTTAGCTTGCAAGAACTAAGAGACACTGTGTGGCCATGTGGCCTTAATGAGAGAGACTGACTCAAGCTTAGCTTGCAAGAACTAAGAGACACAGTGTGGCCATGTGGCCTTAATGAGAGACTCACTCCAGCTTAGCTTGCAAGAACTAAGAGACACAGTGTGGCCATGTGGCCTTAATGAGAGAGACTCACTCCAGCTTAGCTTGCAAGAACTAAGAGACACTGTGTGGCCATGTGGCCTTAATGAGAGAGACTCACTCCAGCTTAGCTTGCAAGAACTAAGAGACAGTGTGGCCATGTGGCAATAATGAGAGAGACTGACTCCAGCTTAGCTTGCAAGAACTAAGAGACACAGTGTGGCCATGTGGCCTTAATGAGAGAGACTGATTCCAGCTTAGCTTGCAAGAACTAAGATACACAGTGTGGCCATGTGGCCTTAATGAGAGAGACTCACTTCAGCTTAGCTTGCAAGAACTAAGAGACACTGTGTGGCCATGTGGCCTTAATGAGAAAGACTCACTCCAGCTTAGCTTGCAAGAACTAAGAGATTCAGTATGGCCATGTGGCCTTAATGAGAGAGACTGACTCCAACTTAACTTGCAAGAACTAAGATACACTGTGTGGCCATGTGGCCTTAATGAGAGAGACTGACTCCAGCTTAGCTTGCAAGAACTAAGAGACACAGTGTGGCCATGTGGCCTTAATGAGAGAGATTGACTCCAGCTTAGCTTGCAAGAACTAAGAGACACAGTGTGGCCATGTGGCCTTAATGAGAGAGACTGACTCCAGCTTAGCTTGCAAGAACTAAGAGACACTGTGTGGCCATGTGGCCTTAATGAGAGAGACTCACTCCAGCTTAGCTTGCAAGAACTAAGAGACACTGTGTGGCCATGTGGCCTTAATGAGAGAGACTCACTCCAGCTTAGCTTGCAAGAACTAAGAGACAGTGTGGCCATGTGGCAATAATGAGAGAGACTGACTCCAGCTTAGCTTGCAAGAACTAAGAGACACAGTGTGGCCATGTGGCCTTAATGAGAGAGACTGATTCCAGCTTAGCTTGCAAGAACTAAGATACACAGTGTGGCCATGTGGCCTTAATGAGAGAGACTCACTTCAGCTTAGCTTGCAAGAACTAAGAGACACTGTGTGGCCATGTGGCCTTAATGAGAAAGACTCACTCCAGCTTAGCTTGCAAGAACTAAGAGATTCAGTATGGCCATGTGGCCTTAATGAGAGAGACTGACTCCAACTTAACTTGTAAGAACTAAGATACACTGTGTGGCCATGTGGCCTTAATGAGAGAGACTGACTCCAGCTTAGCTTGCAAGAACTAAGAGACACAGTGTGGCCATGTGGCCTTAATGAGAGAGATTGACTCCAGCTTAGCTTGCAAGAACTAAGAGACACAGTGTGGCCATGTGGCCTTAATGAGAGAGACTGACTCCAGCTTAGCTTGCAAGAACTAAGAGACACAGTGTGACCATGTGACCTTAATGAGAGAGACTGACTCAAGCTTAGCTTGCAAGAACTAAGAGACACTGTGTGGCCATGTGGCCTTAATGAGAGAGACTGACTCCAGCTTAGCTTGCAAGAACTAAGAGACACTGTGTGGCCATGTGGCCTTAATGAGAAAGACTCACTCCAGCTTAGCTTGCAAGAACTAAGAGATTCAGTATGGCCATGTGGCCTTAATGAGAGAGACTGACTCCAACTTAACTTGCAAGAACTAAGATACACTGTGTGGCCATGTGGCCTTAATGAGAGAGACTGACTCCAGCTTAGCTTGCAAGAACTAAGAGACACAGTGTGGCCATGTGGCCTTAATGAGAGAGATTGACTCCAGCTTAGCTTGCAAGAACTAAGAGACACAGTGTGGCCATGTGGCCTTAATGAGAGAGACTGACTCCAGCTTAGCTTGCAAGAACTAAGAGACACAGTGTGACCATGTGACCTTAATGAGAGAGACTGACTCAAGCTTAGCTTGCAAGAACTAAGAGACACTGTGTGGCCATGTGGCCTTAATGAGAGAGACTGACTCAAGCTTAGCTTGCAAGAACTAAGAGACACAGTGTGGCCATGTGGCCTTAATGAGAGACTCACTCCAGCTTAGCTTGCAAGAACTAAGAGACACAGTGTGGCCATGTGGCCTTAATGAGAGAGACTCACTCCAGCTTAGCTTGCAAGAACTAAGAGACACTGTGTGGCCATGTGGCCTTAATGAGAGAGACTCACTCCAGCTTAGCTTGCAAGAACTAAGAGACAGTGTGGCCATGTGGCAATAATGAGAGAGACTGACTCCAGCTTAGCTTGCAAGAACTAAGAGACACAGTGTGGCCATGTGGCCTTAATGAGAGAGACTGATTCCAGCTTAGTTTGCAAGAACTAAGATACACAGTGTGGCCATGTGGCCTTAATGAGAGAGACTCACTCCAGCTTAGCTTGCAAGAACTAAGAGACACTGTGTGGCCATGTGGCCTTAATGAGAAAGACTCACTCCAGCTTAGCTTGCAAGAACTAAGAGATTCAGTATGGCCATGTGGCCTTAATGAGAGACTGACTCCAACTTAACTTGCAAGAACTAAGATACACTGTGTGGCCATGTGGCCTTAATGAGAGAGACTGACTCCAGCTTAGCTTGCAAGAACTAAGAGACACAGTGTGGCCATGTGGCCTTAATGAGAGAGATTAACTCCAGCTTAGCTTGCAAGAACTAAGAGACACAGTGTGGCCATGTGGCCTTAATGAGAGAGACTGACTCCAGCTTAGCTTGCAAGAACTAAGAGACACAGTGTGACCATGTGACCTTAATGAGAGAGACTGACTCCAGCTTAGCTTGCAAGAACTAAGAGACACTGTGTGGCCATGTGGCCTTAATGAGAGAGACTGACTCCAGCTTAGCTTGCAAGAACTAAGAGACACAGTGTGACCATGTGACCTTAATGAGAGAGACTGACTCAAGCTTAGCTTGCAAGAACTAAGAGACACTGTGTGGCCATGTGGCCTTAATGAGAGAGACTGACTCAAGCTTAGCTTGCAAGAACTAAGAGACACAGTGTGGCCATGTGGCCTTAATGAGAGACTCACTCCAGCTTAGCTTGCAAGAACTAAGAGACACAGTGTGGCCATGTGGCCTTAATGAGAGAGACTCACTCCAGCTTAGCTTGCAAGAACTAAGAGACACTGTGTGGCCATGTGGCCTTAATGAGAGAGACTCACTCCAGCTTAGCTTGCAAGAACTAAGAGACAGTGTGGCCATGTGGCAATAATGAGAGAGACTGACTCCAGCTTAGCTTGCAAGAACTAAGAGACACAGTGTGGCCATGTGGCCTTAATGAGAGAGACTGATTCCAGCTTAGCTTGCAAGAACTAAGAGACACAGTGTGGCCATGTGGCCTTAATGAGAGAGACTCACTCCAGCTTAGCTTGCAAGAACTAAGAGACACTGTGTGGCCATGTGGCCTTAATGAGAAAGACTCACTCCAGCTTAGCTTGCAAGAACTAAGAGATTCAGTATGGCCATGTGGCCTTAATGAGAGAGACTGACTCCAACTTAACTTGCAAGAACTAAGATACACTGTGTGGCCATGTGGCCTTAATGAGAGAGACTGACTCCAGCTTAGCTTGCAAGAACTAAGAGACACAGTGTGGCCATGTGGCCTTAATGAGAGAGATTGACTCCAGCTTAGCTTGCAATAACTAAGAGACACAGTGTGGCCATGTGGCCTTAATGAGAGAGACTGACTCCAGCTTAGCTTGCAAGAACTAAGAGACACAGTGTGACCATGTGACCTTAATGAGAGAGACTGACTCCAGCTTAGCTTACAAGAACTAAGAGACACAGTGTGACCATGTGACCTTAATGAGAGAGACTGACTCAAGCTTAGCTTGCAAGAACTAAGAGACACTGTGTGGCCATGTGGCCTTAATGAGAGAGACTGACTCAAGCTTAGCTTGCAAGAACTAAGAGACACTGTGTGGCCATGTGGCCTTAATGAGAGAGACTGACTCAAGCTTAGCTTGCAAGAACTAAGAGACACAGTGTGGCCATGTGGCCTTAATGAGAGACTCACTCCAGCTTAGCTTGCAAGAACTAAGAGACACAGTGTGGCCATGTGGCCTTAATGAGAGAGACTCACTCCAGCTTAGCTTGCAAGAACTAAGAGACACTGTGTGGCCATGTGGCCTTAATGAGAGAGACTCACTCCAGCTTAGCTTGCAAGAACTAAGAGACAGTGTGGCCATGTGGCAATAATGAGAGAGACTGACTCCAGCTTAGCTTGCAAGAACTAAGAGACACAGTGTGGCCATGTGGCCTTAATGAGAGAGACTGATTCCAGCTTAGCTTGCAAGAACTAAGATACACAGTGTGGCCATGTGGCCTTAATGAGAGAGACTCACTTCAGCTTAGCTTGCAAGAACTAAGAGACACTGTGTGGCCATGTGGCCTTAATGAGAAAGACTCACTCCAGCTTAGCTTGCAAGAACTAAGAGATTCAGTATGGCCATGTGGCCTTAATGAGAGAGACTGACTCCAACTTAACTTGCAAGAACTAAGATACACTGTGTGGCCATGTGGCCTTAATGAGAGAGACTGACTCCAGCTTAGCTTGCAAGAACTAAGAGACACAGTGTGGCCATGTGGCCTTAATGAGAGAGATTGACTCCAGCTTAGCTTGCAAGAACTAAGAGACACAGTGTGGCCATGTGGCCTTAATGAGAGAGACTGACTCCAGCTTAGCTTGCAAGAACTAAGAGACACAGTGTGACCATGTGA
The DNA here is from genome assembly GCF_048934315.1 of Petromyzon marinus. Classification (NCBI taxonomy): domain Eukaryota; kingdom Metazoa; phylum Chordata; class Hyperoartia; order Petromyzontiformes; family Petromyzontidae; genus Petromyzon; species Petromyzon marinus. The sequence goes on from NW_027423168.1 coordinate 953,336, forward strand.
CCTTAATGAGAGAGACTGACTCCAGCTTAGCTTGCAAGAACTAAGAGACACAGTGTGACCATGTGACCTTAATGAGAGAGACTGACTCAAGCTTAGCTTGCAAGAACTAAGAGACACTGTGTGGCCATGTGGCCTTAATGAGAGAGACTGACTCAAGCTTAGCTTGCAAGAACTAAGAGACACAGTGTGGCCATGTGGCCTTAATGAGAGACTCACTCCAGCTTAGCTTGCAAGAACTAAGAGACACAGTGTGGCCATGTGGCCTTAATGAGAGAGACTCACTCCAGCTTAGCTTGCAAGAACTAAGAGACACTGTGTGGCCATGTGGCCTTAATGAGAGAGACTCACTCCAGCTTAGCTTGCAAGAACTAAGAGACAGTGTGGCCATGTGGCAATAATGAGAGAGACTGACTCCAGCTTAGCTTGCAAGAACTAAGAGACACAGTGTGGCCATGTGGCCTTAATGAGAGAGACTGATTCCAGCTTAGCTTGCAAGAACTAAGATACACAGTGTGGCCATGTGGCCTTAATGAGAGAGACTCACTTCAGCTTAGCTTGCAAGAACTAAGAGACACTGTGTGGCCATGTGGCCTTAATGAGAAAGACTCACTCCAGCTTAGCTTGCAAGAACTAAGAGATTCAGTATGGCCATGTGGCCTTAATGAGAGAGACTGACTCCAACTTAACTTGCAAGAACTAAGATACACTGTGTGGCCATGTGGCCTTAATGAGAGAGACTGACTCCAGCTTAGCTTGCAAGAACTAAGAGACACAGTGTGGCCATGTGGCCTTAATGAGAGAGATTGACTCCAGCTTAGCTTGCAAGAACTAAGAGACACAGTGTGGCCATGTGGCCTTAATGAGAGAGACTGACTCCAGCTTAGCTTGCAAGAACTAAGAGACACAGTGTGACCATGTGACCTTAATGAGAGAGACTGACTCCAGCTTAGCTTGCAAGAACTAAGAGACACAGTGTGACCATGTGACCTTAATGAGAGAGACTGACTCAAGCTTAGCTTGCAAGAACTAAGAGACACTGTGTGGCCATGTGGCCTTAATGAGAGAGACTGACTCAAGCTTAGCTTGCAAGAACTAAGAGACACAGTGTGGCCATGTGGCCTTAATGAGAGACTTACTCCAGCTTAGCTTGCAAGAACTAAGAGACACAGTGTGGCCATGTGGCCTTAATGAGAGAGACTCACTTCAGCTTAGCTTGCAAGAACTAAGAGACACTGTGTGGCCATGTGGCCTTAATGAGAGAGACTCACTCCAGCTTAGCTTGCAAGAACTAAGAGACACAGTGTGGCCATGTGGCCTTAATGAGAGAGATTGACTCCAGCTTAGCTTGCAAGAACTAAGAGACACAGTGTGGCCATGTGGCCTTAATGAGAGAGACGGACTCCAGCTTAGCTTGCAAGAACTAAGAGACACAGTGTGACCATGTGACCTTAATGAGAGAGACTGACTCCAGCTTAGCTTGCAAGAACTAAGAGGCACTGTGTGGCCATGTGGCCTTAATGAGAGAGACTGACTCCAGCTTAGCTTGCAAGAACTAAGAGACACAGTGTGACCATGTGACCTTAATGAGAGAGACTGACTCAAGCTTAGCTTGCAAGAACTAAGAGACACTGTGTGGCCATGTGGCCTTAATGAGAGAGACTGACTCAAGCTTAGCTTGCAAGAACTAAGAGACACTGTGTGGCCATGTGGCCTTAATGAGAGAGACTCACTCCAGCTTAGCTTGCAAGAACTAAGAGACACAGTGTGGCCATGTGGCCTTAATGAGAGACTCACTCCAGCGTAGCTTGCAAGAACTAAGAGACAGTGTGGCCATGTGGCCTTAATGAGAGAGACTCACTCCAGCTTAGCTTGCAAGAACTAAGAGACACTGTGTGGCCATGTGGCCTTAATGAGAAAGACTCACTCCAGCTTAGCTTGCAAGAACTAAGAGATTCAGTATGGCCATGTGGCCTTAATGAGAGAGACTGACTCCAACTTAACTTGCAAAAACTAAGATACACTGTGTGGCCATGTGGCCTTAATGAGAGAGACTGACTCCAGCTTAGCGTGCAAGAACTAAGAGACACAGTGTGGCCATGTGGCCTTAATGAGAGAGATTGACTCCAGCTTAGCTTGCAAGAACTAAGAGACACAGTGTGGCCATGTGGCCTTAATGAGAGAGACTGACTCAAGCTTAGCTTGCAAGAACTAAGAGACACTGTGTGGCCATGTGGCCTTAATGAGAGAGACTGACTCAAGCTTAGCTTGCAAGAACTAAGAGACACAGTGTGGCCATGTGGCCTTAATGAGAGACTCACTCCAGCTTAGCTTGCAAGAACTAAGAGACACAGTGTGGCCATGTGGCCTTAATGAGAGAGACTCACTCCAGCTTAGCTTGCAAGAACTAAGAGACACTGTGTGGCCATGTGGCCTTAATGAGAGAGACTCACTCCAGCTTAGCTTGCAAGAACTAAGAGACAGTGTGGCCATGTGGCAATAATGAGAGAGACTGACTCCAGCTTAGCTTGCAAGAACTAAGAGACACAGTGTGGCCATGTGGCCTTAATGAGAGAGACTGATTCCAGCTTAGCTTGCAAGAACTAAGAGACACAGTGTGGCCATGTGGCCTTAATGAGAGAGACTCACTCCAGCTTAGCTTGCAAGAACTAAGAGACACTGTGTGGCCATGCGGCCTTAATGAGAAAGACTCACTCCAGCTTAGCTTGCAAGAACTAAGAGATTCAGTATGGCCATGTGGCCTTAATGAGAGAGACTGACTCCAACTTAACTTGCAAGAACTAAGATACACTGTGTGGCCATGTGGCCTTAATGAGAGAGACTGACTCCAGCTTAGCTTGCAAGAACTAAGAGACACAGTGTGGCCATGTGGCCTTAATGAGAGAGATTGACTCCAGCTTAGCTTGCAAGAACTAAGAGACACAGTGTGACCATGTGACCTTAATGAGAGAGACTGACTCCAGCTTAGCTTGCAAGAACTAAGAGACACAGTGTGACAATGTGACCTTAATGAGAGAGACTGACTCAAGCTTAGCTTGCAAGAACTAAGAGACACTGTGTGGCCATGTGGCCTTAATGAGAGAGACTGACTCAAGCTTAGCTTGCAAGAACTAAGAGACACAGTGTGGCCATGTGGCCTTAATGAGAGACTCACTCCAGCTTAGCTTGCAAGAACTAAGAGACACAGTGTGGCCATGTGGCCTTAATGAGAGAGACTCACTCCAGCTTAGCTTGCAAGAACTAAGAGACACTGTGTGGCCATGTGGCCTTAATGAGAGAGACTCACTCCAGCTTAGCTTGCAAGAACTAAGAGACACAGTGTGGCCATGTGGCCTTAATGAGAGAGACTCACTCCAGCTTAGCTTGCAAGAACTAAGAGACACAGTGTGGCCATGTGGCCTTAATGAGAGAGACTCACTCCAGCTTAGCTTGCAAGAACTAAGAGACACTGTGTGGCCATGTGGCCTTAATGAGAAAGACTCACTCCAGCTTAGCTTGCAAGAACTAAGAGATTCAGTATGGCCATGTGGCCTTAATGAGAGAGACTGACTCCAACTTAACTTGCAAGAACTAAGATACACTGTGTGGCCATGTGGCCTTAATGAGAGAGACTGACTCCAGCTTAGCTTGCAAGAACTAAGAGACACAGTGTGGCCATGTGGCCTTAATGAGAGAGATTGACTCCAGCTTAGCTTGCAAGAACTAAGAGACACAGTGTGGCCATGTGGCCTTAATGAGAGAGACTGACTCCAGCTTAGCTTGCAAGAACTAAGAGACACAGTGTGACCATGTGACCTTAATGAGAGAGACTGACTCCAGCTTAGCTTGCAAGAACTAAGAGACACTGTGTGGCCATGTGGCCTTAATGAGAGAGACTGACTCCAGCTTAGCTTGCAAGAACTAAGAGACACAGTGTGACCATGTGACCTTAATGAGAGAGACTGACTCAAGCTTAGCTTGCAAGAACTAAGAGACACTGTGTGGCCATGTGGCCTTAATGAGAGAGACTGACTCAAGCTTAGCTTGCAAGAACTAAGAGACACAGTGTGGCCATGTGGCCTTAATGAGAGACTCACTCCAGCTTAGCTTGCAAGAACTAAGAGACACAGTGTGGCCATGTGGCCTTAAGGAGAGAGACTCACTCCAGCTTAGCTTGCAAGAACTAAGAGACACTGTGTGGCCATGTGGCCTTAATGAGAGAGACTCACTCCAGCTTAGCTTGCAAGAACTAAGAGACAGAGTGTGGCCATGTGGCCTTAATGAGAGACTCACTCCAGCATAGCTTGCAAGAACTAAGAGACAGTGTGGCCATGTGGCCTTAATGAGAGAGACTGACTCCAGCTTAGCTTGCAAGAACTAAGAGACACAGTGTGGCCATGTGGCCTTAATGAGGGAGACTGACTCCAGCTTAGCTTGCAAGAACTAAGAGACACTGTGTGGCCATGTGGCCTTAATGAGAGAGACTGACTCAAGCTTAGCTTGAAAGAACTAAGAGACACAGTGTGGCCATGTGACCTTAATGAGAGAGACTGATTCCAGCTTAGCTTGCAAGAACTAAGAGACAGTGTGGCCATGTGGCCTTAATGAGAGAGACTGACTCCAGCTTAGCTTGCAAGAACTAATAGACACAGTGTGACCATGTGACCTTAATGAGAGAGACTGACTCCAGCTTAGCTTGCAAGAACTAAGATACACTGTGTGGCCATGTGGCCTTAATGAGAGAGACTGACTCAAGCTTAGCTTGAAAGAACTAAGAGAAACAGTGTGGCCATGTGGCCTTAATGAGACTCACTCCAGCTTAGCTTGCAAGAACTAAGAGACACAGTGTGGCCATGTGGCCTTAATGAGAGACTCACTCCAGCTTAGCTTGCAAGAACTAAGAGACACTGTGTGGCCATGTGGCGTTAATGAGAAAGACTCACTCCAGCTTAGCTTGCAAGAACTAAGAGACTCAGTGTGGCCATGTGGCCTTAATGAGAGAGACTGACTCCAACTTAACTTGCAAGAACTAAGAGACACTGTGTGGCCATGTGGCCTTAATGAGAGAGACTCACTCCAGCTTAGCTTGCAAGAACTAAGAGACACAGTGTGGCCATGTGGCCTTAATGAGAGACTCACTCCAGCTTAGCTTGCAAGAACTAAGAGACACAGTGTGGCCCTGTGGCCTTAATGAGAGAGACTCACTCCAGCTTAGCTTGCAAGAACAAAGAGACACTGTGTGGCCATGTGGCCTTAATGAGAGAGACTCACTCCAGCTTAGCTTGCAAGAACTAAGAGACACAGTGTGGCCATGTGGCCTTAATGAGAGACTCACTCCAGCTTAGCTTGCAAGAACTAAGAGACAGTGTGGCCATGTGGCCTTAATGAGAGAGACTGACTCCAGCTTAGCTTGCAAGAACTAAGAGACACAGTGTGGCCATGTGGCCTTAATGAGAGAGACTGACTCCAGCTTAGCTTGCAAGAACTAAGAGACACAGTGTGGCCATGTGGCCTTAATGAGAGAGACTGATTCCAGCTTAGCTTGCAAGAACTAAGAGACACAGTGTGGCCATGTGGCCTTAATGAGAGAGACTGACTCCAGCTTAGCTTGCAAGAACTAAGAGACACAGTGTGACCATGTGACCTTAATGAGAGAGACTGACTCCAGCTTAGCTTGCAAGAACTAAGAGACACTGTGTGGCCATGTGGCCTTAATGAGAGAGACTGACTCAAGCTTAGCTTGAAAGAACTAAGAGACACAGTGTGGCCATGTGGCCTTAATGAGAGAGACTCACTCCAGCTTAGCTTGCAAGAACTAAGAAACACTGTGTGGCCATGTGGCCTTAATGAGAAAGACTCACTCCAGCTTAGCTTGCAAGAACTAAGAGACTCAGTGTGGCCATGTGGCCTTAAAGAGAGAGATTGACTCCAACTTAACTTGCAAGAACTAAGATACACTGTGTGGCCATGTGGCCTTAATGAGAGAGACTCACTCCAGCTTAGCTTGCAAGAACTAAGAGACACAGTGTGGCCATGTGGCCTTAATGAGAGACTCACTCCAGCTTAGCTTGCAAGAACTAAGAGACAGTGTGGCCATGTGGCAATAATGAGAGAGACTGACTCCAGCTTAGCTTGCAAGAGCTAAGAGACACTGTGTGGCCATGTGACCTTAATGAGAGAGACTGACTCAAGCTTAGCTTGAAAGAACTAAGAGAAACAGTGTGGCCATGTGGCCTTAATGAGACTCACTCCAGCTTAGCTTGCAAGAACTAAGAGACACAGTGTGGCCATGTGGCCTTAATGAGAGACTCACTCCAGCTTAGCTTGCAAGAACTAAGAGACACTGTGTGGCCATGTGGCCTTAATGAGAAAGACTCACTCAAGCTTAGCTTGCAAGAACTAAGAGACACTGTGTGGCCATGTGGCCTTAATGAGAGAGACTGACTCAAGCTTAGCTTGCAAGAACTAAGAGACACAGTGTGGCCATGTGGCCTTAATGAGAGAGACTCACTCCAGCTTAGCTTGCAAGAACTAAGAGACACAGTGTGGCCATGTGGCAATAATGAGAGAGACTGACTCCAGCTTAGCTTGCAAGAACTAAGAGACACAGTGTGGCCATGTGGCCTTAATGAGAGAGACTGATTCCAGCTTAGCTTGCAAGAACTAAGATACACAGTGTGGCCATGTGGCCTTAATGAGAGAGACTCACTTCAGCTTAGCTTGCAAGAACTAAGAGACACTGTGTGGCCATGTGGCCTTAATGAGAAAAACTCACTCCAGCTTAGCTTGCAAGAACTAAGAGATTCAGTATGGCCATGTGGCCTTAATGAGAGAGACTGACTCCAACTTAACTTGCAAGAACTAAGATACACTGTGTGGCCATGTGGCCTTAATGAGAGAGACTGACTCCAGCTTAGCTTGCAAGAACTAAGAGACACAGTGTGGCCATGTGGCCTTAATGAGAGAGACTCACTCCAGCTTAGCTTGCAAGAACTAAGAGACACTGTGTGGCCATGTGGCCTTAATGAGAGAGACTCACTCCAGCTTAGCTTGCAAGAACTAAGAGACACAGTGTGGCCATGTGGCCTTAATGAGAGACTCACTCCAGCTTAGCTTGCAAGAACTAAGAGACAGAGTGGCCATGTGGCAATAATGAGAGAGACTGACACCAGCTTAGCTTGCAAGAGCTAAGAGACACTGTGTGGCCATGTGGCCTTATTGAGAGAGACTGACTCAAGCTTAGCTTGAAAGAACTAAGAGAAACAGTGTGGCCATGTGGCCTTAATGAGACTCACTCCAGCTTAGCTTGCAAGAACTAAGAGACACAGTGTGGCCATGTGGCCTTAATGAGAGACTCACTCCAGCTTAGCTTGCAAGAACTAAGAGACACTGTGTGGCCATGTGGCCTTAATGAGAAAGACTCACTCAAGCTTAGCTTGCAAGAACTAAGAGACACTGTGTGGCCATGTGGCCTTAATGAGAGAGACTGACTCAAGCTTAGCTTGCAAGAACTAAGAGACACAGTGTGGCCATGTGGCCTTAATGAGAGACTCACTCCAGCTTAGCTTGCAAGAACTAAGAGACACAGTGTGGCCATGTGGCCTTAATGAGAGACTCACTCCAGCTTAGCTTGCAAGAACTAAGAGACACTGTGTGGCCATGTGGCGTTAATGAGAAAGACTCACTCCAGCTTAGCTTGCAAGAACTAAGAGACTCAGTGTGGCCATGTGGCCTTAATGAGAGAGACTGACTCCAACTTAACTTGCAAGAACTAAGAGACACTGTGTGGCCATGTGGCCTTAATGAGAGAGACTCACTCCAGCTTAGCTTGCAAGAACTAAGAGACACAGTGTGGCCATGTGGCCTTAATGAGAGACTCACTCCAGCTTAGCTTGCAAGAACTAAGAGACACAGTGTGGCCCTGTGGCCTTAATGAGAGAGACTCACTCCAGCTTAGCTTGCAAGAACTAAGAGACACTGTGTGGCCATGTGGCCTTAATGAGAGAGACTCACTCCAGCTTAGCTTGCAAGAACTAAGAGACACAGTGTGGCCATGTGGCCTTAATGAGAGACTCACTCCAGCTTAGCTTGCAAGAACTAAGAGACAGTGTGGCCATGTGGCCTTAATGAGAGAGACTGACTCCAGCTTAGCTTGCAAGAACTAAGAGACACAGTGTGGCCATGTGGCCTTAATGAGAGAGACTGACTCCAGCTTAGCTTGCAAGAACTAAGAGACACAGTGTGGCCATGTGGCCTTAATGAGAGAGACTGATTCCAGCTTAGCTTGCAAGAACTAAGAGACACAGTGTGGCCATGTGGCCTTAATGAGAGAGACTGACTCCAGCTTAGCTTGCAAGAACTAAGAGACACAGTGTGACCATGTGACCTTAATGAGAGAGACTGACTCCAGCTTAGCTTGCAAGAACTAAGAGACACTGTGTGGCCATGTGGCCTTAATGAGAGAGACTGACTCAAGCTTAGCTTGAAAGAACTAAGAGACACAGTGTGGCCATGTGGCCTTAATGAGAGAGACTGACTCAAGCTTAGCTTGCAAGAACTAAGAGACACAGTGTGGCCATGTGGCCTTAATGAGAGACTCACTCCAGCTTAGCTTGCAAGAACTAAGAGACACAGTGTGGCCATGTGGCCTTAATGAGAGACTCACTCCAGCTTAGCTTGCAAGAACTAAGAGACACTGTGTGGCCATGTGGCGTTAATGAGAAAGACTCACTCCAGCTTAGCTTGCAAGAACTAAGAGACTCAGTGTGGTCATGTGGCCTTAATGAGAGAGACTGACTCCAACTTAACTTGCAAGAACTAAGAGACACTGTGTGGCCATGTGGCCTTAATGAGAGAGACTCACTCCAGCTTAGCTTGCAAGAACTAAGAGACACAGTGTGGCCATGTGGCCTTAATGAGAGACTCACTCCAGCTTAGCTTGCAAGAACTAAGAGACACAGTGTGGCCCTGTGGCCTTAATGAGAGAGACTCACTCCAGCTTAGCTTGCAAGAACTAAGAGACACTGTGTGGCCATGTGGCCTTAATGAGAGAGACTCACTCCAGCTTAGCTTGCAAGAACTAAGAGACACAGTGTGGCCATGTGGCCTTAATGAGAGACTCACTCCAGCTTAGCTTGCAAGAACTAAGAGACAGTGTGGCCATGTGGCCTTAATGAGAGAGACTGACTCCAGCTTAGCTTGCAAGAACTAAGAGACACAGTGTGGCCATGTGGCCTTAATGAGAGAGACTGACTCCAGCTTAGCTTGCAAGAACTAAGAGACACAGTGTGGCCATGTGGCCTTAATGAGAGAGACTGATTCCAGCTTAGCTTGCAAGAACTAAGAGACACAGTGTGGCCATGTGGCCTTAATGAGAGAGACTGACTCCAGCTTAGCTTGCAAGAACTAAGAGACACAGTGTGACCATGTGACCTTAATGAGAGAGACTGACTCCAGCTTAGCTTGCAAGAACTAAGAGACACTGTGTGGCCATGTGGCCTTAATGAGAGAGACTGACTCAAGCTTAGCTTGAAAGAACTAAGAGACACAGTGTGGCCATGTGGCCTTAATGAGAGAGACTGACTCAAGCTTAGCTTGCAAGAACTAAGAGACACAGTGTGGCCATGTGGCCTTAATGAGAGACTCACTCCAGCTTAGCTTGCAAGAACTAAGAGACACAGTGTGGCCATGTGGCCTTAATGAGAGACTCACTCCAGCTTAGCTTGCAAGAACTAAGAGACACTGTGTGGCCATGTGGCGTTAATGAGAAAGACTCACTCCAGCTTAGCTTGCAAGAACTAAGAGACTCAGTGTGGCCATGTGGCCTTAATGAGAGAGACTGACTCCAACTTAACTTGCAAGAACTAAGAGACACTGTGTGGCCATGTGGCCTTAATGAGAGAGACTCACTCCAGCTTAGCTTGCAAGAACTAAGAGACACAGTGTGGCCATGTGGCCTTAATGAGAGACTCACTCCAGCTTAGCTTGCAAGAACTAAGAGACACAGTGTGGCCCTGTGGCCTTAATGAGAGAGACTCACTCCAGCTTAGCTTGCAAGAACTAAGAGACACTGTGTGGCCATGTGGCCTTAATGAGAGAGACTCACTCCAGCTTAGCTTGCAAGAACTAAGAGACACAGTGTGGCCATGTGGCCTTAATGAGAGACTCACTCCAGCTTAGCTTGCAAGAACTAAGAGACAGTGTGGCCATGTGGCCTTAATGAGAGAGACTGACTCCAGCTTAGCTTGCAAGAACTAAGAGACACAGTGTGGCCATGTGGCCTTAATGAGAGAGACTGACTCCAGCTTAGCTTGCAAGAACTAAGAGACACAGTGTGGCCATGTGGCCTTAATGAGAGAGACTGATTCCAGCTTAGCTTGCAAGAACTAAGAGACACAGTGTGGCCATGTGGCCTTAATGAGAGAGACTGACTCAAGCTTAGCTTGCAAGAACTAAGAGACACAGTGTGACAATGTGACCTTAATGAGAGAGACTGACTCAAGCTTAGCTTGCAAGAACTAAGAGACACTGTGTGGCCATGTGGCCTTAATGAGAGAGACTGACTCAAGCTTAGCTTGCAAGAACTAAGAGACACAGTGTGGCCATGTGGCCTTAATGAGAGACTCACTCCAGCTTAGCTTGCAAGAACTAAGAGACACAGTGTGGCCATGTGGCCTTAATGAGAGAGACTCACTCCAGCTTAGCTTGCAAGAACTAAGAGACACTGTGTGGCCATGTGGCCTTAATGAGAGAGACTCACTCCAGCTTAGCTTGCAAGAACTAAGAGACACAGTGTGGCCATGTGGCCTTAATGAGAGAGACTCACTCCAGCTTAGCTTGCAAGAACTAAGAGACACAGTGTGGCCATGTGGCCTTAATGAGAGAGACTCACTCCAGCTTAGCTTGCAAGAACTAAGAGACACTGTGTGGCCATGTGGCCTTAATGAGAAAGACTCACTCCAGCTTAGCTTGCAAGAACTAAGAGATTCAGTATGGCCATGTGGCCTTAATGAGAGAGACTGACTCCAACTTAACTTGCAAGAACTAAGATACACTGTGTGGCCATGTGGCCTTAATGAGAGAGACTGACTCCAGCTTAGCTTGCAAGAACTAAGAGACACAGTGTGGCCATGTGGCCTTAATGAGAGAGATTGACTCCAGCTTAGCTTGCAAGAACTAAGAGACACAGTGTGGCCATGTGGCCTTAATGAGAGAGACTGACTCCAGCTTAGCTTGCAAGAACTAAGAGACACAGTGTGACCATGTGACCTTAATGAGAGAGACTGACTCCAGCTTAGCTTGCAAGAACTAAGAGACACTGTGTGGCCATGTGGCCTTAATGAGAGAGACTGACTCCAGCTTAGCTTGCAAGAACTAAGAGACACAGTGTGACCATGTGACCTTAATGAGAGAGACTGACTCAAGCTTAGCTTGCAAGAACTAAGAGACACTGTGTGGCCATGTGGCCTTAATGAGAGAGACTGACTCAAGCTTAGCTTGCAAGAACTAAGAGACACAGTGTGGCCATGTGGCCTTAATGAGAGACTCACTCCAGCTTAGCTTGCAAGAACTAAGAGACACAGTGTGGCCATGTGGCCTTAATGAGAGAGACTCACTCCAGCTTAGCTTGCAAGAACTAAGAGACACTGTGTGGCCATGTGGCCTTAATGAGAGAGACTCACTCCAGCTTAGCTTGCAAGAACTAAGAGACACAGTGTGGCCATGTGGCCTTAATGAGAGACTCACTCCAGCATAGCTTGCAAGAACTAAGAGACAGTGTGGCCATGTGGCCTTAATGAGAGAGACTGACTCCAGCTTAGCTTGCAAGAACTAAGAGACACAGTGTGGCCATGTGGCCTTAATGAGGGAGACTGACTCCAGCTTAGCTTGCAAGAACTAAGAGACACTGTGTGGCCATGTGGCCTTAATGAGAGAGACTGACTCAAGCTTAGCTTGAAAGAACTAAGAGACACAGTGTGGCCATGTGACCTTAATGAGAGAGACTGATTCCAGCTTAGCTTGCAAGAACTAAGAGACAGTGTGGCCATGTGGCCTTAATGAGAGAGACTGACTCCAGCTTAGCTTGCAAGAACTAATAGACACAGTGTGACCATGTGACCTTAATGAGAGAGACTGACTCCAGCTTAGCTTGCAAGAACTAAGATACACTGTGTGGCCATGTGGCCTTAATGAGAGAGACTGACTCAAGCTTAGCTTGAAAGAACTAAGAGAAACAGTGTGGCCATGTGGCCTTAATGAGACTCACTCCAGCTTAGCTTGCAAGAACTAAGAGACACAGTGTGGCCATGTGGCCTTAATGAGAGACTCACTCCAGCTTAGCTTGCAAGAACTAAGAGACACTGTGTGGCCATGTGGCGTTAATGAGAAAGACTCACTCCAGCTTAGCTTGCAAGAACTAAGAGACTCAGTGTGGCCATGTGGCCTTAATGAGAGAGACTGACTCCAACTTAACTTGCAAGAACTAAGAGACACTGTGTGGCCATGTGGCCTTAATGAGAGAGACTCACTCCAGCTTAGCTTGCAAGAACTAAGAGACACAGTGTGGCCATGTGGCCTTAATGAGAGACTCACTCCAGCTTAGCTTGCAAGAACTAAGAGACACAGTGTGGCCCTGTGGCCTTAATGAGAGAGACTCACTCCAGCTTAGCTTGCAAGAACAAAGAGACACTGTGTGGCCATGTGGCCTTAATGAGAGAGACTCACTCCAGCTTAGCTTGCAAGAACTAAGAGACACAGTGTGGCCATGTGGCCTTAATGAGAGACTCACTCCAGCTTAGCTTGCAAGAACTAAGAGACAGTGTGGCCATGTGGCCTTAATGAGAGAGACTGACTCCAGCTTAGCTTGCAAGAACTAAGAGACACAGTGTGGCCATGTGGCCTTAATGAGAGAGACTGACTCCAGCTTAGCTTGCAAGAACTAAGAGACACAGTGTGGCCATGTGGCCTTAATGAGAGAGACTGATTCCAGCTTAGCTTGCAAGAACTAAGAGACACAGTGTGGCCATGTGGCCTTAATGAGAGAGACTGACTCCAGCTTAGCTTGCAAGAACTAAGAGACACAGTGTGACCATGTGACCTTAATGAGAGAGACTGACTCCAGCTTAGCTTGCAAGAACTAAGAGACACTGTGTGGCCATGTGGCCTTAATGAGAGAGACTGACTCAAGCTTAGCTTGAAAGAACTAAGAGACACAGTGTGGCCATGTGGCCTTAATGAGAGAGACTCACTCCAGCTTAGCTTGCAAGAACTAAGAAACACTGTGTGGCCATGTGGCCTTAATGAGAAAGACTCACTCCAGCTTAGCTTGCAAGAACTAAGAGACTCAGTGTGGCCATGTGGCCTTAAAGAGAGAGATTGACTCCAACTTAACTTGCAAGAACTAAGATACACTGTGTGGCCATGTGGCCTTAATGAGAGAGACTCACTCCAGCTTAGCTTGCAAGAACTAAGAGACACAGTGTGGCCATGTGGCCTTAATGAGAGACTCACTCCAGCTTAGCTTGCAAGAACTAAGAGACAGTGTGGCCATGTGGCAATAATGAGAGAGACTGACTCCAGCTTAGCTTGCAAGAGCTAAGAGACACTGTGTGGCCATGTGACCTTAATGAGAGAGACTGACTCAAGCTTAGCTTGAAAGAACTAAGAGAAACAGTGTGGCCATGTGGCCTTAATGAGACTCACTCCAGCTTAGCTTGCAAGAACTAAGAGACACAGTGTGGCCATGTGGCCTTAATGAGAGACTCACTCCAGCTTAGCTTGCAAGAACTAAGAGACACTGTGTGGCCATGTGGCCTTAATGAGAAAGACTCACTCAAGCTTAGCTTGCAAGAACTAAGAGACACTGTGTGGCCATGTGGCCTTAATGAGAGAGACTGACTCAAGCTTAGCTTGCAAGAACTAAGAGACACAGTGTGGCCATGTGGCCTTAATGAGAGAGACTCACTCCAGCTTAGCTTGCAAGAACTAAGAGACACAGTGTGGCCATGTGGCAATAATGAGAGAGACTGACTCCAGCTTAGCTTGCAAGAACTAAGAGACACAGTGTGGCCATGTGGCCTTAATGAGAGAGACTGATTCCAGCTTAGCTTGCAAGAACTAAGATACACAGTGTGGCCATGTGGCCTTAATGAGAGAGACTCACTTCAGCTTAGCTTGCAAGAACTAAGAGACACTGTGTGGCCATGTGGCCTTAATGAGAAAAACTCACTCCAGCTTAGCTTGCAAGAACTAAGAGATTCAGTATGGCCATGTGGCCTTAATGAGAGAGACTGACTCCAACTTAACTTGCAAGAACTAAGATACACTGTGTGGCCATGTGGCCTTAATGAGAGAGACTGACTCCAGCTTAGCTTGCAAGAACTAAGAGACACAGTGTGGCCATGTGGCCTTAATGAGAGAGACTCACTCCAGCTTAGCTTGCAAGAACTAAGAGACACTGTGTGGCCATGTGGCCTTAATGAGAGAGACTCACTCCAGCTTAGCTTGCAAGAACTAAGAGACACAGTGTGGCCATGTGGCCTTAATGAGAGACTCACTCCAGCTTAGCTTGCAAGAACTAAGAGACAGAGTGGCCATGTGGCAATAATGAGAGAGACTGACACCAGCTTAGCTTGCAAGAGCTAAGAGACACTGTGTGGCCATGTGGCCTTATTGAGAGAGACTGACTCAAGCTTAGCTTGAAAGAACTAAGAGAAACAGTGTGGCCATGTGGCCTTAATGAGACTCACTCCAGCTTAGCTTGCAAGAACTAAGAGACACAGTGTGGCCATGTGGCCTTAATGAGAGACTCACTCCAGCTTAGCTTGCAAGAACTAAGAGACACTGTGTGGCCATGTGGCCTTAATGAGAAAGACTCACTCAAGCTTAGCTTGCAAGAACTAAGAGACACTGTGTGGCCATGTGGCCTTAATGAGAGAGACTGACTCAAGCTTAGCTTGCAAGAACTAAGAGACACAGTGTGGCCATGTGGCCTTAATGAGAGACTCACTCCAGCTTAGCTTGCAAGAACTAAGAGACACAGTGTGGCCATGTGGCCTTAATGAGAGACTCACTCCAGCTTAGCTTGCAAGAACTAAGAGACACTGTGTGGCCATGTGGCGTTAATGAGAAAGACTCACTCCAGCTTAGCTTGCAAGAACTAAGAGACTCAGTGTGGCCATGTGGCCTTAATGAGAGAGACTGACTCCAACTTAACTTGCAAGAACTAAGAGATACTGTGTGGCCATGTGGCCTTAATGAGAGAGACTCACTCCAGCTTAGCTTGCAAGAACTAAGAGACACAGTGTGGCCATGTGGCCTTAATGAGAGACTCACTCCAGCTTAGCTTGCAAGAACTAAGAGACACAGTGTGGCCCTGTGGCCTTAATGAGAGAGACTCACTCCAGCTTAGCTTGCAAGAACTAAGAGACACTGTGTGGCCATGTGGCCTTAATGAGAGAGACTCACTCCAGCTTAGCTTGCAAGAACTAAGAGACACAGTGTGGCCATGTGGCCTTAATGAGAGACTCACTCCAGCTTAGCTTGCAAGAACTAAGAGACAGTGTGGCCATGTGGCCTTAATGAGAGAGACTGACTCCAGCTTAGCTTGCAAGAACTAAGAGACACAGTGTGGCCATGTGGCCTTAATGAGAGAGACTGACTCCAGCTTAGCTTGCAAGAACTAAGAGACACAGTGTGGCCATGTGGCCTTAATGAGAGAGACTGATTCCAGCTTAGCTTGCAAGAACTAAGAGACACAGTGTGGCCATGTGGCCTTAATGAGAGAGACTGACTCCAGCTTAGCTTGCAAGAACTAAGAGACACAGTGTGACCATGTGACCTTAATGAGAGAGACTGACTCCAGCTTAGCTTGCAAGAACTAAGAGACACTGTGTGGCCATGTGGCCTTAATGAGAGAGACTGACTCAAGCTTAGCTTGAAAGAACTAAGAGACACAGTGTGGCCATGTGGCCTTAATGAGAGAGACTGACTCAAGCTTAGCTTGCAAGAACTAAGAGACACAGTGTGGCCATGTGGCCTTAATGAGAGACTCACTCCAGCTTAGCTTGCAAGAACTAAGAGACACAGTGTGGCCATGTGGCCTTAATGAGAGACTCACTCCAGCTTAGCTTGCAAGAACTAAGAGACACTGTGTGGCCATGTGGCGTTAATGAGAAAGACTCACTCCAGCTTAGCTTGCAAGAACTAAGAGACTCAGTGTGGCCATGTGGCCTTAATGAGAGAGACTGACTCCAACTTAACTTGCAAGAACTAAGAGACACTGTGTGGCCATGTGGCCTTAATGAGAGAGACTCACTCCAGCTTAGCTTGCAAGAACTAAGAGACACAGTGTGGCCATGTGGCCTTAATGAGAGACTCACTCCAGCTTAGCTTGCAAGAACTAAGAGACACAGTGTGGCCCTGTGGCCTTAATGAGAGAGACTCACTCCAGCTTAGCTTGCAAGAACTAAGAGACACTGTGTGGCCATGTGGCCTTAATGAGAGAGACTCACTCCAGCTTAGCTTGCAAGAACTAAGAGACACAGTGTGGCCATGTGGCCTTAATGAGAGACTCACTCCAGCTTAGCTTGCAAGAACTAAGAGACAGTGTGGCCATGTGGCCTTAATGAGAGAGACTGACTCCAGCTTAGCTTGCAAGAACTAAGAGACACAGTGTGGCCATGTGGCCTTAATGAGAGAGACTGACTCCAGCTTAGCTTGCAAGAACTAAGAGACACAGTGTGGCCATGTGGCCTTAATGAGAGAGACTGATTCCAGCTTAGCTTGCAAGAACTAAGAGACACAGTGTGGCCATGTGGCCTTAATGAGAGAGACTGACTCCAGCTTAGCTTGCAAGAACTAAGAGACACAGTGTGACCATGTGACCTTAATGAGAGAGACTGACTCCAGCTTAGCTTGCAAGAACTAAGAGACACTGTGTGGCCATGTGGCCTTAATGAGAGAGACTGACTCAAGCTTAGCTTGAAAGAACTAAGAGACACAGTGTGGCCATGTGGCCTTAATGAGAGAGACTCACACCAGCTTAGCTTGCAAGAACTAAGAGACACTGTGTGGCCATGTGGCCTTAATGAGAAAGACTCACTCCAGCTTAGCTTGCAAGAACTAAGAGACTCAGTGTGGCCATGTGGCCTTAAAGAGAGAGATTGACTCCAACTTAACTTGCAAGAACTAAGATACACTGTGTGGCCATGTGGCCTTAATGAGAGAGACTCACTCCAGCTTAGCTTGCAAGAACTAAGAGACACAGTGTGGCCATGTGGCCTTAATGAGAGACTCACTCCAGCTTAGCTTGCAAGAACTAAGAGACAGTGTGGCCATGTGGCAATAATGAGAGAGACTGACTCCAGCTTAGCTTGCAAGAGCTAAGAGACACTGTGTGGCCATGTGACCTTAATGAGAGAGACTGACTCAAGCTTAGCTTGAAAGAACTAAGAGAAACAGTGTGGCCATGTGGCCTTAATGAGACTCACTCCAGCTTAGCTTGCAAGAACTAAGAGACACAGTGTGGCCATGTGGCCTTAATGAGAGACTCACTCCAGCTTAGCTTGCAAGAACTAAGAGACACTGTGTGGCCATGTGGCCTTAATGAGAAAGATTCACTCAAGCTTAGCTTGCAAGAACTAAGAGACACTGTGTGGCCATGTGGCCTTAATGAGAGAGACTGACTCAAGCTTAGCTTGCAAGAACTAAGAGACACAGTGTGGCCATGTGGCCTTGATGAGAGACTCACTCCAGCTTAGCTTGCAAGAACTAAGAGACACAGTGTGGCCATGTGGCCTTAATGAGAGAGACTCACTCCAGCTTAGCTTGCAAGAACTAAGAGACACTGTGTGGCCATGTGGCCTTAATGAGAGAGACTCACTCCAGCTTAGCTTGCAAGAACTAAGAGACACAGTGTGGCCATGTGGCCTTAATGAGAGACTCACTCCAGCTTAGCTTGCAAGAACTAAGAGACAGAGTGGCCATGTGGCAATAATGAGAGAGACTGACACCAGCTTAGCTTGCAAGAGCTAAGAGACACTGTGTGGCCATGTGGCCTTAATGAGAGAGACTGACTCAAGCTTAGCTTCAACGAACTAAGAGAAACAGTGTGGCCATGTGGACTTAATGAGACTCACTCCAGCTTAGCTTGCAAGAACTAAGAGACACAGTGTGGCCATGTGGCCTTAATGAGAAACTCACTCCAGCTTAGCTTGCAAGAACTAAGAGACACTGTGTGGCCATGTGGCCTTAATGAGAAAGACTCACTCAAGCTTAGCTTGCAAGAACTAAGAGACACTGTGTGGCCATGTGGCCTTAATGAGAGAGACTGACTCAAGCTTAGCTTGCAAGAACTAAGAGACACAGTGTGGCCATGTGGCCTTAATGAGAGACTCACTCCAGCTTAGCTTGCAAGAACTAAGAGACACAGTGTGGCCATGTGGCCTTAATGAGAGAGACTCACTCCAGCTTAGCTTGCAAGAACTAAGAGACACTGTGTGGCCATGTGGCCTTAATGAGAGAGACTCACTCCAGCTTAGCTTGCAAGAACTAAGAGACACAGTGTGGCCATGTGGCCTTAATGAGAGACTCACTCCAGCGTAGCTTGCAAGAACTAAGAGACAGTGTGGCCATGTGGCCTTAATGAGAGAGACTGACTCCAGCTTAGCTTGCAAGAACTAAGAGACACAGTGTGGCCATGTGGCCTTAATGAGGGAGACTGACTCCAGCTTAGCTTGCAAGAACTAAGATACACTGTGTGGCCATGTGGCCTTAATGAGAGAGACTGACTCAAGCTTAGCTTGAAAGAACTAAGAGAAACAGTGTGGCCATGTGGCCTTAATGAGACTCACTCCAGCTTAGCTTTCAAGAACTAAGAGACACAGTGTGGCCATGTGGCCTTAATGAGAGACTCACTCCAGCTTAGCTTGCAAGAACTAAGAGACACTGTGTGGCCATGTGGCGTTAATGAGAAATACTCACTCCAGCTTAGCTTGCAAGAACTAAGAGACTCAGTGTGGCCATGTGGCCTTAATGAGAGAGACTGACTCCAACTTAACTTGCAAGAACTAAGAGACACTGTGTGGCCATGTGGCCTTAATGAGAGAGACTCACTCCAGCTTAGCTTGCAAGAACTAAGAGACACAGTGTGGCCACGTGGCCTTAATGAGAGACTCACTCCAGCTTAGCTTGCAAGAACTAAGAGACACAGTGTGGCCCTGTGGCCTTAATGAGAGAGACTCACTCCAGCTTAGCTTGCAAGAACTAAGAGACACTGTGTGGCCATGTGGCCTTAATGAGAGAGACTCACTCCAGCTTAGCTTGCAAGAACTAAGAGACACAGTGTGGCCATGTGGCCTTAATGAGAGACTCACTCCAGCTTAGCTTGCAAGAACTAAGAGACAGTGTGGCCATGTGGCCTTAATGAGAGAGACTGACTCCAGCTTAGCTTGCAAGAACTAAGAGACACAGTGTGGCCATGTGGCCTTAATGAGAGAGACTGACTCCAGCTTAGCTTGCAAGAACTAAGAGACACAGTGTGGCCATGTGGCCTTAATGAGAGAGACTGATTCCAGCTTAGCTTGCAAGAACTAAGAGACACAGTGTGGCCATGTGGCCTTAATGAGAGAGACTGACTCCAGCTTAGCTTGCAAGAACTAAGAGACCCAGTGTGACCATGTGACCTTAATGAGAGAGACTGACTCCAGCTTAGCTTGCAAGAACTAAGAGACACTGTGTGGCCATGTGGCCTTAATGAGAGAGACTGACTCAAGCTTAGCTTGAAAGAACTAAGAGACACAGTGTGGCCATGTGGCCTTAATGAGAGAGACTCACTCCAGCTTAGCTTGCAAAAACTAAGAGACACTGTGTGGCCATGTGGCCTTAATGAGAAAGACTCACTCCAGCTTAGCTTGCAAGAACTAAGAGACTCAGTGTGGCCATGTGGCCTTAAAGAGAGAGATTGACTCCAACTTAACTTGCAAGAACTAAGATACACTGTGTGGCCATGTGGCCTTAATGAGAGAGACTCACTCCAGCTTAGCTTGCAAGAACTAAGAGACACAGTGTGGCCATGTGGCCTTAATGAGAGACTCACTCCAGCTTAGCTTGCAAGAACTAAGAGACAGTGTGGCCATGTGGCAATAATGAGAGAGACTGACTCCAGCTTAGCTTGCAAGAGCTAAGAGACACTGTGTGGCCATGTGGCCTTAATGAGAGACTCACTCCAGCTTAGCTTGCAAGAACTAAGAGACACTGTGTGGCCATGTGGCCTTAATGAGAAAGACTCACTCCAGCTTAGCTTGCAAGAACTAAGAGACTCAGTGTGGCCATGTGGCCTTAATGAGAGAGACTGACTCCAACTTAACTTGCAAGAACTAAGAGACACTGTGTGGCCATGTGGCCTTAATGAGAGAGACTCACTCCAGCTTAGCTTGCAAGAACTAAGAGACACAGTGTGGCCATGTGGCCTTAATGAGAGACTCACTCCAGCTTAGCTTGCAAGAACTAAGAGACACAGTGTGGCCATGTGGCCTTAATGAGAGAGACTCACTCCAGCTTAGCTTGCAAGAACTAAGAGACACTGTGTGGCCATGTGGCCTTAATGAGAGAGACTCACTCCAGCTTAGCTTGCAAGAACTAAGAGACACAGTGTGGCCATGTGGCCTTAATGAGAGACTCACTCCAGCTTAGCTTGCAAGAACTAAGAGACAGTGTGGCCATGTGGCCTTAATGAGAGAGACTGACTCCAGCTTAGCTTGCAAGAACTAAGAGACACAGTGTGGCCATGTGGCCTTAATGAGAGAGACTGACTCCAGCTTAGCTTGCAAGAACTAAGAGACACAGTGTGGCCATGTGGCCTTAATGAGAGAGACTGATTCCAGCTTAGCTTGCAAGAACTAAGAGACACAGTGTGGCCATGTGGCCTTAATGAGAGAGACTGACTCCAGCTTAGCTTGCAAGAACTAAGAGACACAGTGTGACCATGTGACCTTAATGAGAGAGACTGACTCCAGCTTAGCTTGCAAGAACTAAGAGACACTGTGTGGCCATGTGGCCTTAATGAGAGAGACTGACTCAAGCTTAGCTTGAAAGAACTAAGAGACACAGTGTGGCCATGTGGCCTTAATGAGAGAGACTCACTCCAGCTTAGCTTGCAAGAACTAAGAGACACCGTGTGGCCATGTGGCCTTAATGAGAAAGACTCACTCCAGCTTAGCTTGCAAGAACTAAGAGACTCAGTGTGGCCATGTGGCCTTAAAGAGAGAGACTGACTCCAACTTAACTTGCAAGAACTAAGATACACTGTGTGGCCATGTGGCCTTAATGAGAGAGACTCACTCCAGCTTAGCTTGCAAGAACTATGAGACACAGTGTGGCCATTTGGCCTTAATGAGAGACTCACTCCAGCTTAGCTTGCAAGAACTAAGAGACAGTGTGGCCATGTGGCAATAATGAGAGAGACTGACACCAGCTTAGCTTGCAAGAACTAAGAGACACAGTGTGGCCATGTGGCCTTAATGAGAGAGACTGACTCCAGCTTAGCTTGCAAGAACTAAGAGACACAGTGTGGCCATGTGGCGGTAATGAGAGAGACTGATTCCAGCTTAGCTTGCAAGAACTAAGAGACACAGTGTGGCCATGTGGCCTTAATGAGAGAGACTCACTCCAGCTTAGCTTGCAAGAACTAAGAGACACTGTGTGGCCATGTGGCCTTAATGAGAAAGACTCACTCCAGCTTAGCTTGCAAGAACTAAGAGATTCAGTATGGCCATGTGGCCTTAATGAGAGAGACTGACTCCAACTTAACTTGCAAGAACTAAGATACACTGTGTGGCCATGTGGCCTTAATGAGAGAGACTGACTCCAGCTTAGCTTGCAAGAACTAAGAGACACAGTGTGGCCATGTGGCCTTAATGAGAGAGATTGACTCCAGCTTAGCTTGCAAGAACTAAGAGACACAGTGTGGCCATGTGGCCTTAATGAGAGAGACTGATTCCAGCATAGCTTGCAAGAACTAAGAGACACAGTGTGGCCATGTGGCCTTAATGAGAGAGACTGACTCCAGCTTAGCTTGCAAGAACTAAGAGACACAGTATGACCATGTGACCTTAATGAGAGAGACTGACTCCAGCTTAGCTTGCAAGAACTAAGAGACACTGTGTGACCATGTGGCCTTAATGAGAGAGACTGACTCCAGCTTAGCTTGCAAGAACTAAGAGACACAGTGTGACCATGTGACCTTAATGAGAGAGACTGACTCAAGCTTAGCTTGCAAGAACTAAGAGACACTGTGTGGCCATGTGGCCTTAATGAGAGAGACTGACTCAAGCTTAGCTTGCAAGAACTAAGAGACACAGTGTGGCCATGTGGCCTTAATGAGAGACTCACTCCAGCTTAGCTTGCAAGAACTAAGAAACACAGTGTGGCCATGTGGCCTTAATGAGAGAGACTCACTCCAGCTTAGCTTGCAAGAACTAAGAGACACTGTGTGGTCATGTGGCCTTAATGAGAGAGACTCACTCCAGCTTAGCTTGCAAGAACTAAGAGACACAGTGTGGCCATGTGGCCTTAATGAGAGACTCACTCCAGCGTAGCTTGCAAGAACTAAGAGACAGTGTGGCCCTGTGGCCTTAATGAGAGAGACTGACTCCAGCTTAGCTTGCAAGAACTAAGAGACACAGTGTGGCCATGTGGCCTTAATGAGAGAGACTGACTCCAGCTTAGCTTGCAAGAACTAAGAGACACTGTGTGGCCATGTGGCCTTAATGAGAGAGACTGACTCAAGCTTAGCTTGAAAGAACTAAGAGACACAGTGTGGCCATGTGACCTTAATGAGAGAGACTGATTCCAGCTTAGCTTGCAAGAACTAAGAGACACAGTGTGGCCATGTGGCCTTAATGAGAAAGACTCACTCCAGCTTAGCTTGCAAGAACTAAGAGACACAGTGTGGCCATGTGGCCTTAATGAGAAAGACTCACTCCAGCTTAGCTTGCAAGAACTAAGAGACACAGTGTGGCCATGTGGCCTTAATGAGAGACTCACTCCAGCGTAGCTTGCACGAACTAAGAGACAGTGTGGCCATGTGGCAATAATGAGAGAGACTGACTCCAGCTTAGCTTGCAAGAACTAAGAGACACAGTGTGGCCATGTGGCCTTAATGAGAGAGACTGATTCCAGCTTAGCTTGCAAGAACTAAGAGACACAGTGTGGCCATGTGGCCTTAATGAGAGAGACTCACTCCAGCTTAGCTTGCAAGAACTAAGAGACACTGTGTAGCCATGTGGCCTTAATGAGAAAGACTCACTCCAGCTTAGCTTGCAAGAACTAAGAGATTCAGTATGGCCATGTGGCCTTAATGAGAGAGACTGACTCCAACTTAACTTGCAAGAACTAAGATACACTGTGTGGCCATGTGGCCTTAATGAGAGAGACTGACTCCAGCTTAGCTTGCAAGAACTAAGAGACACAGTGTGGCCATTTGGCCTTAATGAGAGAGATTGACTCCAGCTTAGCTTGCAAGAACTAAGAGACACAGTGTGGCCATGTGGCCTTAATGAGAGAGACTGATTCCAGCATAGCTTGCAAGAACTAAGAGACACAGTGTGGCCATGTGGCCTTAATGAGAGAGACTGACTCCAGCTTAGCTTGCAAGAACTAAGAGACACAGTGGGACCATGTGACCTTAATGAGAGAGACTGACTCCAGCTTAGCTTGCAAGAACTAAGAGACACTGTGTGGCCATGTGGCCTTAATGAGAGAGACTGACTCCAGCTTAGCTTGCAAGAACTAAGAGACACAGTGTGACCATGTGACCTTAATGAGAGAGACTGACTCAAGCTTAGCTTGCAAGAACTAAGAGACACTGTGTGGCCATGTGGCCTTAATGAGAGAGACTGACTCAAGCTTAGCTTGCAAGAACTAAGAGACACAGTGTGGCCATGTGGCCTTAATGAGAGACTCACTCCAGCTTAGCTTGCAAGAACTAAGAGACACAGTGTGGCCATGTGGCCTTAATGAGAGAGACTCACTCCAGCTTAGCTTGCAAGAACTAAGAGACACTCTGTGGCCATGTGGCCTTAATGAGAGAGACTGACTCCAGCTTAGCTTGCAAGAACTAAGAGACACAGTATGACCATGTGACCTTAATGAGAGAGACTGACTCCAGCTTAGCTTGCAAGAACTAAGAGACACTGTGTGACCATGTGGCCTTAATGAGAGAGACTGACTCCAGCTTAGCTTGCAAGAACTAAGAGACACAGTGTGACCATGTGACCTTAATGAGAGAGACTGACTCAAGCTTAGCTTGCAAGAACTAAGAGACACTGTGTGGCCATGTGGCCTTAATGAGAGAGACTGACTCAAGCTTAGCTTGCAAGAACTAAGAGACACAGTGTGGCCATGTGGCCTTAATGAGAGACTCACTCCAGCTTAGCTTGCAAGAACTAAGAAACACAGTGTGGCCATGTGGCCTTAATGAGAGAGACTCACTCCAGCTTAGCTTGCAAGAACTAAGAGACACTGTGTGGCCATGTGGCCTTAATGAGAGAGACTCACTCCAGCTTAGCTTGCAAGAACTAAGAGACACAGTGTGGCCATGTGGCCTTAATGAGAGACTCACTCCAGCGTAGCTTGCAAGAACTAAGAGACAGTGTGGCCCTGTGGCCTTAATGAGAGAGACTGACTCCAGCTTAGCTTGCAAGAACTAAGAGACACAGTGTGGCCATGTGGCCTTAATGAGAGAGACTGACTCCAGCTTAGCTTGCAAGAACTAAGAGACACTGTGTGGCCATGTGGCCTTAATGAGAGAGACTGACTCAAGCTTAGCTTGAAAGAACTAAGAGACACAGTGTGGCCATGTGACCTTAATGAGAGAGACTGATTCCAGCTTAGCTTGCAAGAACTAAGAGACACAGTGTGGCCATGTGGCCTTAATGAGAAAGACTCACTCCAGCTTAGCTTGCAAGAACTAAGAGACACAGTGTGGCCATGTGGCCTTAATGAGAAAGACTCACTCCAGCTTAACTTGCAAGAACTAAGAGACACAGTGTGGCCATGTGGCCTTAATGAGAGACTCACTCCAGCGTAGCTTGCACGAACTAAGAGACAGTGTGGCCATGTGGCAATAATGAGAGAGACTGACTCCAGCTTAGCTTGCAAGAACTAAGAGACACAGTGTGGCCATGTGGCCTTAATGAGAGAGACTGATTCCAGCTTAGCTTGCAAGAACTAAGAGACACAGTGTGGCCATGTGGCCTTAATGAGAGAGACTCACTCCAGCTTAGCTTGCAAGAACTAAGAGACACTGTGTAGCCATGTGGCCTTAATGAGAAAGACTCACTCCAGCTTAGCTTGCAAGAACTAAGAGATTCAGTATGGCCATGTGGCCTTAATGAGAGAGACTGACTCCAACTTAACTTGCAAGAACTAAGATACACTGTGTGGCCATGTGGCCTTAATGAGAGAGACTGACTCCAGCTTAGCTTGCAAGAACTAAGAGACACAGTGTGGCCATTTGGCCTTAATGAGAGAGATTGACTCCAGCTTAGCTTGCAAGAACTAAGAGACACAGTGTGGCCATGTGGCCTTAATGAGAGAGACTGATTCCAGCATAGCTTGCAAGAACTAAGAGACACAGTGTGGCCATGTGGCCTTAATGAGAGAGACTGACTCCAGCTTAGCTTGCAAGAACTAAGAGACACAGTGGGACCATGTGACCTTAATGAGAGAGACTGACTCCAGCTTAGCTTGCAAGAACTAAGAGACACTGTGTGGCCATGTGGCCTTAATGAGAGAGACTGACTCCAGCTTAGCTTGCAAGAACTAAGAGACACAGTGTGACCATGTGACCTTAATGAGAGACTCACTCCAGCTTAGCTTGCAAGAACTAAGAGACTCAGTGTGGCCATGTGGCCTTAATGAGAGAGACTGACTCCAACTTAACTTGCAAGAACTAAGAGACACTGTGTGGCCATGTGGCCTTAATGAGAGAGACTCACTCCAGCTTAGCTTGCAAGAACTAAGAGACACAGTGTGGCCATGTGGCCTTAATGAGAGACTCACTCCAGCTTAGCTTGCAAGAACTAAGAGACACAGTGTGGCCCTGTGGCCTTAATGAGAGAGACTCACTCCAGCTTAGCTTGCAAGAACTAAGAGACACTGTGTGGCCATGTGGCCTTAATGAGAGAGACTCACTCCAGCTTAGCTTGCAAGAACTAAGAGACACAGTGTGGCCATGTGGCCTTAATGAGAGACTCACTCCAGCTTAGCTTGCAAGAACTAAGAGACAGTGTGGCCATGTGGCCTTAATGAGAGAGACTGACTCCAGCTTAGCTTGCAAGAACTAAGAGACACAGTGTGGCCATGTGGCCTTAATGAGAGAGACTGACTCCAGCTTAGCTTGCAAGAACTAAGAGACACAGTGTGGCCATGTGGCCTTAATGAGAGAGACTGATTCCAGCTTAGCTTGCAAGAACTAAGAGACACAGTGTGGCCATGTGGCCTTAATGAGAGAGACTGACTCCAGCTTAGCTTGCAAGAACTAAGAGACACAGTGTGACCATGTGACCTTAATGAGAGAGACTGACTCCAGCTTAGCTTGCAAGAACTAAGAGACACTGTGTGGCCATGTGGCCTTAATGAGAGAGACTGACTCAAGCTTAGCTTGAAAGAACTAAGAGACACAGTGTGGCCATGTGGCCTTAATGAGAGAGACTCACACCAGCTTAGCTTGCAAGAACTAAGAGACACTGTGTGGCCATGTGGCCTTAATGAGAAAGACTCACTCCAGCTTAGCTTGCAAGAACTAAGAGACTCAGTGTGGCCATGTGGCCTTAAAGAGAGAGATTGACTCCAACTTAACTTGCAAGAACTAAGATACACTGTGTGGCCATGTGGCCTTAATGAGAGAGACTCACTCCAGCTTAGCTTGCAAGAACTAAGAGACACAGTGTGGCCATGTGGCCTTAATGAGAGACTCACTCCAGCTTAGCTTGCAAGAACTAAGAGACAGTGTGGCCATGTGGCAATAATGAGAGAGACTGACTCCAGCTTAGCTTGCAAGAGCTAAGAGACACTGTGTGGCCATGTGACCTTAATGAGAGAGACTGACTCAAGCTTAGCTTGAAAGAACTAAGAGAAACAGTGTGGCCATGTGGCCTTAATGAGACTCACTCCAGCTTAGCTTGCAAGAACTAAGAGACACAGTGTGGCCATGTGGCCTTAATGAGAGACTCACTCCAGCTTAGCTTGCAAGAACTAAGAGACACTGTGTGGCCATGTGGCCTTAATGAGAAAGATTTACTCAAGCTTAGCTTGCAAGAACTAAGAGACACTGTGTGGCCATGTGGCCTTAATGAGAGAGACTGACTCAAGCTTAGCTTGCAAGAACTAAGAGACACAGTGTGGCCATGTGGCCTTGATGAGAGACTCACTCCAGCTTAGCTTGCAAGAACTAAGAGACACAGTGTGGCCATGTGGCCTTAATGAGAGAGACTCACTCCAGCTTAGCTTGCAAGAACTAAGAGACACTGTGTGGCCATGTGGCCTTAATGAGAGAGACTCACTCCAGCTTAGCTTGCAAGAACTAAGAGACACAGTGTGGCCATGTGGCCTTAATGAGAGACTCACTCCAGCTTAGCTTGCAAGAACTAAGAGACAGAGTGGCCATGTGGCAATAATGAGAGAGACTGACACCAGCTTAGCTTGCAAGAGCTAAGAGACACTGTGTGGCCATGTGGCCTTAATGAGAGAGACTGACTCAAGCTTAGCTTCAACGAACTAAGAGAAACAGTGTGGCCATGTGGACTTAATGAGACTCACTCCAGCTTAGCTTGCAAGAACTAAGAGACACAGTGTGGCCATGTGGCCTTAATGAGAAACTCACTCCAGCTTAGCTTGCAAGAACTAAGAGACACTGTGTGGCCATGTGGCCTTAATGAGAAAGACTCACTCAAGCTTAGCTTGCAAGAACTAAGAGACACTGTGTGGCCATGTGGCCTTAATGAGAGAGACTGACTCAAGCTTAGCTTGCAAGAACTAAGAGACACAGTGTGGCCATGTGGCCTTAATGAGAGACTCACTCCAGCTTAGCTTGCAAGAACTAAGAGACACAGTGTGGCCATGTGGCCTTAATGAGAGAGACTCACTCCAGCTTAGCTTGCAAGAACTAAGAGACACTGTGTGGCCATGTGGCCTTAATGAGAGAGACTCACTCCAGCTTAGCTTGCAAGAACTAAGAGACACAGTGTGGCCATGTGGCCTTAATGAGAGACTCACTCCAGCGTAGCTTGCAAGAACTAAGAGACAGTGTGGCCATGTGGCCTTAATGAGAGAGACTGACTCCAGCTTAGCTTGCAAGAACTAAGAGACACAGTGTGGCCATGTGGCCTTAATGAGGGAGACTGACTCCAGCTTAGCTTGCAAGAACTAAGATACACTGTGTGGCCATGTGGCCTTAATGAGAGAGACTGACTCAAGCTTAGCTTGAAAGAACTAAGAGAAACAGTGTGGCCATGTGGCCTTAATGAGACTCACTCCAGCTTAGCTTTCAAGAACTAAGAGACACAGTGTGGCCATGTGGCCTTAATGAGAGACTCACTCCAGCTTAGCTTGCAAGAACTAAGAGACACTGTGTGGCCATGTGGCGTTAATGAGAAATACTCACTCCAGCTTAGCTTGCAAGAACTAAGAGACTCAGTGTGGCCATGTGGCCTTAATGAGAGAGACTGACTCCAACTTAACTTGCAAGAACTAAGAGACACTGTGTGGCCATGTGGCCTTAATGAGAGAGACTCACTCCAGCTTAGCTTGCAAGAACTAAGAGACACAGTGTGGCCACGTGGCCTTAATGAGAGACTCACTCCAGCTTAGCTTGCAAGAACTAAGAGACACAGTGTGGCCCTGTGGCCTTAATGAGAGAGACTCACTCCAGCTTAGCTTGCAAGAACTAAGAGACACTGTGTGGCCATGTGGCCTTAATGAGAGAGACTCACTCCAGCTTAGCTTGCAAGAACTAAGAGACACAGTGTGGCCATGTGGCCTTAATGAGAGACTCACTCCAGCTTAGCTTGCAAGAACTAAGAGACAGTGTGGCCATGTGGCCTTAATGAGAGAGACTGACTCCAGCTTAGCTTGCAAGAACTAAGAGACACAGTGTGGCCATGTGGCCTTAATGAGAGAGACTGACTCCAGCTTAGCTTGCAAGAACTAAGAGACACAGTGTGGCCATGTGGCCTTAATGAGAGAGACTGATTCCAGCTTAGCTTGCAAGAACTAAGAGACACAGTGTGGCCATGTGGCCTTAATGAGAGAGACTGACTCCAGCTTAGCTTGCAAGAACTAAGAGACCCAGTGTGACCATGTGACCTTAATGAGAGAGACTGACTCCAGCTTAGCTTGCAAGAACTAAGAGACACTGTGTGGCCATGTGGCCTTAATGAGAGAGACTGACTCAAGCTTAGCTTGAAAGAACTAAGAGACACAGTGTGGCCATGTGGCCTTAATGAGAGAGACTCACTCCAGCTTAGCTTGCAAAAACTAAGAGACACTGTGTGGCCATGTGGCCTTAATGAGAAAGACTCACTCCAGCTTAGCTTGCAAGAACTAAGAGACTCAGTGTGGCCATGTGGCCTTAAAGAGAGAGATTGACTCCAACTTAACTTGCAAGAACTAAGATACACTGTGTGGCCATGTGGCCTTAATGAGAGAGACTCACTCCAGCTTAGCTTGCAAGAACTAAGAGACACAGTGTGGCCATGTGGCCTTAATGAGAGACTCACTCCAGCTTAGCTTGCAAGAACTAAGAGACAGTGTGGCCATGTGGCAATAATGAGAGAGACTGACTCCAGCTTAGCTTGCAAGAGCTAAGAGACACTGTGTGGCCATGTGGCCTTAATGAGAGACTCACTCCAGCTTAGCTTGCAAGAACTAAGAGACACTGTGTGGCCATGTGGCCTTAATGAGAAAGACTCACTCCAGCTTAGCTTGCAAGAACTAAGAGACTCAGTGTGGCCATGTGGCCTTAATGAGAGAGACTGACTCCAACTTAACTTGCAAGAACTAAGAGACACTGTGTGGCCATGTGGCCTTAATGAGAGAGACTCACTCCAGCTTAGCTTGCAAGAACTAAGAGACACAGTGTGGCCATGTGGCCTTAATGAGAGACTCACTCCAGCTTAGCTTGCAAGAACTAAGAGACACAGTGTGGCCATGTGGCCTTAATGAGAGAGACTCACTCCAGCTTAGCTTGCAAGAACTAAGAGACACTGTGTGGCCATGTGGCCTTAATGAGAGAGACTCACTCCAGCTTAGCTTGCAAGAACTAAGAGACACAGTGTGGCCATGTGGCCTTAATGAGAGACTCACTCCAGCTTAGCTTGCAAGAACTAAGAGACAGTGTGGCCATGTGGCCTTAATGAGAGAGACTGACTCCAGCTTAGCTTGCAAGAACTAAGAGACACAGTGTGGCCATGTGGCCTTAATGAGAGAGACTGACTCCAGCTTAGCTTGCAAGAACTAAGAGACACAGTGTGGCCATGTGGCCTTAATGAGAGAGACTGATTCCAGCTTAGCTTGCAAGAACTAAGAGACACAGTGTGGCCATGTGGCCTTAATGAGAGAGACTGACTCCAGCTTAGCTTGCAAGAACTAAGAGACACAGTGTGACCATGTGACCTTAATGAGAGAGACTGACTCCAGCTTAGCTTGCAAGAACTAAGAGACACTGTGTGGCCATGTGGCCTTAATGAGAGAGACTGACTCAAGCTTAGCTTGAAAGAACTAAGAGACACAGTGTGGCCATGTGGCCTTAATGAGAGAGACTCACTCCAGCTTAGCTTGCAAGAACTAAGAGACACCGTGTGGCCATGTGGCCTTAATGAGAAAGACTCACTCCAGCTTAGCTTGCAAGAACTAAGAGACTCAGTGTGGCCATGTGGCCTTAAAGAGAGAGACTGACTCCAACTTAACTTGCAAGAACTAAGATACACTGTGTGGCCATGTGGCCTTAATGAGAGAGACTCACTCCAGCTTAGCTTGCAAGAACTATGAGACACAGTGTGGCCATTTGGCCTTAATGAGAGACTCACTCCAGCTTAGCTTGCAAGAACTAAGAGACAGTGTGGCCATGTGGCAATAATGAGAGAGACTGACACCAGCTTAGCTTGCAAGAACTAAGAGACACAGTGTGGCCATGTGGCCTTAATGAGAGAGACTGACTCCAGCTTAGCTTGCAAGAACTAAGAGACACAGTGTGGCCATGTGGCGGTAATGAGAGAGACTGATTCCAGCTTAGCTTGCAAGAACTAAGAGACACAGTGTGGCCATGTGGCCTTAATGAGAGAGACTCACTCCAGCTTAGCTTGCAAGAACTAAGAGACACTGTGTGGCCATGTGGCCTTAATGAGAAAGACTCACTCCAGCTTAGCTTGCAAGAACTAAGAGATTCAGTATGGCCATGTGGCCTTAATGAGAGAGACTGACTCCAACTTAACTTGCAAGAACTAAGATACACTGTGTGGCCATGTGGCCTTAATGAGAGAGACTGACTCCAGCTTAGCTTGCAAGAACTAAGAGACACAGTGTGGCCATGTGGCCTTAATGAGAGAGATTGACTCCAGCTTAGCTTGCAAGAACTAAGAGACACAGTGTGGCCATGTGGCCTTAATGAGAGAGACTGATTCCAGCATAGCTTGCAAGAACTAAGAGACACAGTGTGGCCATGTGGCCTTAATGAGAGAGACTGACTCCAGCTTAGCTTGCAAGAACTAAGAGACACAGTATGACCATGTGACCTTAATGAGAGAGACTGACTCCAGCTTAGCTTGCAAGAACTAAGAGACACTGTGTGACCATGTGGCCTTAATGAGAGAGACTGACTCCAGCTTAGCTTGCAAGAACTAAGAGACACAGTGTGACCATGTGACCTTAATGAGAGAGACTGACTCAAGCTTAGCTTGCAAGAACTAAGAGACACTGTGTGGCCATGTGGCCTTAATGAGAGAGACTGACTCAAGCTTAGCTTGCAAGAACTAAGAGACACAGTGTGGCCATGTGGCCTTAATGAGAGACTCACTCCAGCTTAGCTTGCAAGAACTAAGAAACACAGTGTGGCCATGTGGCCTTAATGAGAGAGACTCACTCCAGCTTAGCTTGCAAGAACTAAGAGACACTGTGTGGTCATGTGGCCTTAATGAGAGAGACTCACTCCAGCTTAGCTTGCAAGAACTAAGAGACACAGTGTGGCCATGTGGCCTTAATGAGAGACTCACTCCAGCGTAGCTTGCAAGAACTAAGAGACAGTGTGGCCCTGTGGCCTTAATGAGAGAGACTGACTCCAGCTTAGCTTGCAAGAACTAAGAGACACAGTGTGGCCATGTGGCCTTAATGAGAGAGACTGACTCCAGCTTAGCTTGCAAGAACTAAGAGACACTGTGTGGCCATGTGGCCTTAATGAGAGAGACTGACTCAAGCTTAGCTTGAAAGAACTAAGAGACACAGTGTGGCCATGTGACCTTAATGAGAGAGACTGATTCCAGCTTAGCTTGCAAGAACTAAGAGACACAGTGTGGCCATGTGGCCTTAATGAGAAAGACTCACTCCAGCTTAGCTTGCAAGAACTAAGAGACACAGTGTGGCCATGTGGCCTTAATGAGAAAGACTCACTCCAGCTTAGCTTGCAAGAACTAAGAGACACAGTGTGGCCATGTGGCCTTAATGAGAGACTCACTCCAGCGTAGCTTGCACGAACTAAGAGACAGTGTGGCCATGTGGCAATAATGAGAGAGACTGACTCCAGCTTAGCTTGCAAGAACTAAGAGACACAGTGTGGCCATGTGGCCTTAATGAGAGAGACTGATTCCAGCTTAGCTTGCAAGAACTAAGAGACACAGTGTGGCCATGTGGCCTTAATGAGAGAGACTCACTCCAGCTTAGCTTGCAAGAACTAAGAGACACTGTGTAGCCATGTGGCCTTAATGAGAAAGACTCACTCCAGCTTAGCTTGCAAGAACTAAGAGATTCAGTATGGCCATGTGGCCTTAATGAGAGAGACTGACTCCAACTTAACTTGCAAGAACTAAGATACACTGTGTGGCCATGTGGCCTTAATGAGAGAGACTGACTCCAGCTTAGCTTGCAAGAACTAAGAGACACAGTGTGGCCATTTGGCCTTAATGAGAGAGATTGACTCCAGCTTAGCTTGCAAGAACTAAGAGACACAGTGTGGCCATGTGGCCTTAATGAGAGAGACTGATTCCAGCATAGCTTGCAAGAACTAAGAGACACAGTGTGGCCATGTGGCCTTAATGAGAGAGACTGACTCCAGCTTAGCTTGCAAGAACTAAGAGACACAGTGGGACCATGTGACCTTAATGAGAGAGACTGACTCCAGCTTAGCTTGCAAGAACTAAGAGACACTGTGTGGCCATGTGGCCTTAATGAGAGAGACTGACTCCAGCTTAGCTTGCAAGAACTAAGAGACACAGTGTGACCATGTGACCTTAATGAGAGAGACTGACTCAAGCTTAGCTTGCAAGAACTAAGAGACACTGTGTGGCCATGTGGCCTTAATGAGAGAGACTGACTCAAGCTTAGCTTGCAAGAACTAAGAGACACAGTGTGGCCATGTGGCCTTAATGAGAGACTCACTCCAGCTTAGCTTGCAAGAACTAAGAGACACAGTGTGGCCATGTGGCCTTAATGAGAGAGACTCACTCCAGCTTAGCTTGCAAGAACTAAGAGACACTCTGTGGCCATGTGGCCTTAATGAGAGAGACTGACTCCAGCTTAGCTTGCAAGAACTAAGAGACACAGTATGACCATGTGACCTTAATGAGAGAGACTGACTCCAGCTTAGCTTGCAAGAACTAAGAGACACTGTGTGACCATGTGGCCTTAATGAGAGAGACTGACTCCAGCTTAGCTTGCAAGAACTAAGAGACACAGTGTGACCATGTGACCTTAATGAGAGAGACTGACTCAAGCTTAGCTTGCAAGAACTAAGAGACACTGTGTGGCCATGTGGCCTTAATGAGAGAGACTGACTCAAGCTTAGCTTGCAAGAACTAAGAGACACAGTGTGGCCATGTGGCCTTAATGAGAGACTCACTCCAGCTTAGCTTGCAAGAACTAAGAAACACAGTGTGGCCATGTGGCCTTAATGAGAGAGACTCACTCCAGCTTAGCTTGCAAGAACTAAGAGACACTGTGTGGCCATGTGGCCTTAATGAGAGAGACTCACTCCAGCTTAGCTTGCAAGAACTAAGAGACACAGTGTGGCCATGTGGCCTTAATGAGAGACTCACTCCAGCGTAGCTTGCAAGAACTAAGAGACAGTGTGGCCCTGTGGCCTTAATGAGAGAGACTGACTCCAGCTTAGCTTGCAAGAACTAAGAGACACAGTGTGGCCATGTGGCCTTAATGAGAGAGACTGACTCCAGCTTAGCTTGCAAGAACTAAGAGACACTGTGTGGCCATGTGGCCTTAATGAGAGAGACTGACTCAAGCTTAGCTTGAAAGAACTAAGAGACACAGTGTGGCCATGTGACCTTAATGAGAGAGACTGATTCCAGCTTAGCTTGCAAGAACTAAGAGACACAGTGTGGCCATGTGGCCTTAATGAGAAAGACTCACTCCAGCTTAGCTTGCAAGAACTAAGAGACACAGTGTGGCCATGTGGCCTTAATGAGAAAGACTCACTCCAGCTTAACTTGCAAGAACTAAGAGACACAGTGTGGCCATGTGGCCTTAATGAGAGACTCACTCCAGCGTAGCTTGCACGAACTAAGAGACAGTGTGGCCATGTGGCAATAATGAGAGAGACTGACTCCAGCTTAGCTTGCAAGAACTAAGAGACACAGTGTGGCCATGTGGCCTTAATGAGAGAGACTGATTCCAGCTTAGCTTGCAAGAACTAAGAGACACAGTGTGGCCATGTGGCCTTAATGAGAGAGACTCACTCCAGCTTAGCTTGCAAGAACTAAGAGACACTGTGTAGCCATGTGGCCTTAATGAGAAAGACTCACTCCAGCTTAGCTTGCAAGAACTAAGAGATTCAGTATGGCCATGTGGCCTTAATGAGAGAGACTGACTCCAACTTAACTTGCAAGAACTAAGATACACTGTGTGGCCATGTGGCCTTAATGAGAGAGACTGACTCCAGCTTAGCTTGCAAGAACTAAGAGACACAGTGTGGCCATTTGGCCTTAATGAGAGAGATTGACTCCAGCTTAGCTTGCAAGAACTAAGAGACACAGTGTGGCCATGTGGCCTTAATGAGAGAGACTGATTCCAGCATAGCTTGCAAGAACTAAGAGACACAGTGTGGCCATGTGGCCTTAATGAGAGAGACTGACTCCAGCTTAGCTTGCAAGAACTAAGAGACACAGTGGGACCATGTGACCTTAATGAGAGAGACTGACTCCAGCTTAGCTTGCAAGAACTAAGAGACACTGTGTGGCCATGTGGCCTTAATGAGAGAGACTGACTCCAGCTTAGCTTGCAAGAACTAAGAGACACAGTGTGACCATGTGACCTTAATGAGAGAGACTGACTCAAGCTTAGCTTGCAAGAACTAAGAGACACTGTGTGGCCATGTGGCCTTAATGAGAGAGACTGACTCAAGCTTAGCTTGCAAGAACTAAGAGACACAGTGTGGCCATGTGGCCTTAATGAGAGACTCACTCCAGCTTAGCTTGCAAGAACTAAGAGACACAGTGTGGCCATGTGGCCTTAATGAGAGAGACTCACTCCAGCTTAGCTTGCAAGAACTAAGAGACACTCTGTGGCCATGTGGCCTTAATGAGAGAGACTCACTCCAGCTTAGCTTGCAAGAACTAAGAGACAAAGTGTGGCCATGTGGCCTTAATGAGAGACTCACTCCAGCGTAGCTTGCAAGAACTAAGAGACAGTGTGGCCATGTGGCCTTAATGAGAGAGACTGACTCCAGCTTAGCTTGCAAGAACTAAGAGACACAGTGTGGCCATGTGGCCTTAATGAGAGAGACTGACTCCAGCTTAGCTTGCAAGAACTAAGAGACACTGTGTGGCCATGTGGCCTTAATGAGAGAGACTGACTCAAGCTTAGCTTGAAAGAACTAAGAGACACAGTGTGGCCATGTGACCTTATGAGAGAGACTGATTCCAGCTTAGCTTGCAAGAACTAAGAGACACAGTGTGGCCATGTGGCCTTAATGAGAGAGACTGACTCCAGCTTAGCTTGCAAGAACTAAGAGACACAGTGTGACCATGTGACCTTAATGAGAGAGACTGACTCCAGCTTAGCTTGCAAGAACTAAGATACACTGTGTGGCCATGTGGCCTTAATGAGAGAGACTGACTCAAGCTTAGCTTGAAAGAACTAAGAGACACAGTGTGGCCATGTGGCCTTAATGAGACTCACTCCAGCTTAGCTTGCAAGAACTAAGAGACACAGTGTGGCCATGTGGCCTTAATGAGAGACTCACTCCAGCTTAGCTTGCAAGAACTAAGAGACACTGTGTGGCCATGTGGCCTTAATGAGAAAGACTCACTCCAGCTTAGCTTGCAAGAACTAAGAGACTCAGTGTGGCCATGTGGCCTTAATGAGAGAGACTGACTCCAACTTAACTTGCAAGAACTAAGAGACACTGTGTGGCCATGTGGCCTTAATGAGAGAGACTCACTCCAGCTTAGCTTGCAAGAACTAAGAGACACAGTGTGGCCATGTGGCCTTAATGAGAGACTCACTCCAGCTTAGCTTGCAAGAACTAAGAGACACAGTGTGGCCATGTGGCCTTAATGAGAGAGACTCACTCCAGCTTAGCTTGCAAGAACTAAGAGACACTGTGTGGCCATATGGCCTTAATGAGAGAGACTCACTCCAGCTTAGCTTGCAAGAACTAAGAGACACAGTGTGGCCATGTGGCCTTAATGAGAGACTCACTCCAGCTTAGCTTGCAAGAACTAAGAGACAGTGTGGCCATGTGGCCTTAATGAGAGAGACTGACTCCAGCTTAGCTTGCAAGAACTAAGAGACACAGTGTGGCCATGTGGCCTTAATGAGAGAGACTGACTCCAGCTTAGCTTGCAAGAACTAAGAGACACAGTGTGGCCATGTGGCCTTAATGAGAGACTGATTCCAACATAGCTTGCAAGAACTAAGAGACACAGTGTGGCCATGTGGCCTTAATGAGAGAGACTGACTCCAGCTTAGCTTGCAAGAACTAAGAGACACAGTGTGACCATGTGACCTTAATGAGAGAGACTGACTCCAGCTTAGCTTGAAAGAACTAAGAGACACAGTGTGGCCATGTGGCCTTAATGAGACTCACTCCAGCTTAGCTTGCAAGAACTAAGAGACACAGTGTGGCCATGTGGCCTTAATGAGAGACTCACTCCAGCTTAGCTTGCAAGAACTAAGAGACACTGTGTGGCCATGTGGCCTTAATGAGAAAGACTCACTCCAGCTTAGCTTGCAAGAACTAAGAGACTCAGTGTGGCCATGTGGCCTTAATGAGAGAGACTGACTCCAACTTAACTTGCAAGAACTAAGAGACACTGTGTGGCCATGTGGCCTTAATGAGAGAGACTCACTCCAGCTTAGCTTGCAAGAACTAAGAGACACAGTGTGGCCATGTGGCCTTAATGAGAGACTCACTCCAGCTTAGCTTGCAAGAACTAAGAGACACAGTGTGGCCATGTGGCCTTAATGAGAGAGACTCACTCCAGCTTAGCTTGCAAGAACTAAGAGACACTGTGTGGCCATATGGCCTTAATGAGAGAGACTCACTCCAGCTTAGCTTGCAAGAACTAAGAGACACAGTGTGGCCATGTGGCCTTAATGAGAGACTCACTCCAGCTTAGCTTGCAAGAACTAAGAGACAGTGTGGCCATGTGGCCTTAATGAGAGAGACTGACTCCAGCTTAGCTTGCAAGAACTAAGAGACACAGTGTGGCCATGTGGCCTTAATGAGAGAGACTGACTCCAGCTTAGCTTGCAAGAACTAAGAGACACAGTGTGGCCATGTGGCCTTAATGAGAGACTCACTCCAGCTTAGCTTGCAAGAACTAAGAGACACTGTGTGGCCATGTGGCCTTAATGAGAAAGACTCACTCAAGCTTAGCTTGCAAGAACTAAGAGACACTGTGTGGCCATGTGGCCTTAATGAGAGAGACTGACTCAAGCTTAGCTTGCAAGAACTAAGAGACACAGTGTGGCCATGTGGCCTTAATGAGAGAGACTCACTCCAGCTTAGCTTGCAAGAACTAAGAGACACAGTGTGGCCATGTGGCAATAATGAGAGAGACTGACTCCAGCTTAGCTTGCAAGAACTAAGAGACACAGTGTGGCCATGTGGCCTTAATGAGAGAGACTGATTCCAGCTTAGCTTGCAAGAACTAAGATACACAGTGTGGCCATGTGGCCTTAATGAGAGAGACTCACTTCAGCTTAGCTTGCAAGAACTAAGAGACACTGTGTGGCCATGTGGCCTTAATGAGAAAAACTCACTCCAGCTTAGCTTGCAAGAACTAAGAGATTCAGTATGGCCATGTGGCCTTAATGAGAGAGACTGACTCCAACTTAACTTGCAAGAACTAAGATACACTGTGTGGCCATGTGGCCTTAATGAGAGAGACTCACTCCAGCTTAGCTTGCAAGAACTAAAAGACACAGTGTGGCCATGTGGCCTTAATGAGAGACTCACTCCAGCTTAGCTAGCAAGAACTAAGAGACACAGTGTGACCATGTGGCCTTAATGAGAGAGACTCACTCCAGCTTAGCTTGCAAGAACTAAGAGACACTGTGTGGCCATATGGCCTTAATGAGAGAGACTCACTCCAGCTTAGCTTGCAAGAACTAAGAGACACAGTGTGGCCATGTGGCCTTAATGAGAGACTCACTCCAGCTTAGCTTGCAAGAACTAAGAGACAGTGTGGCCATGTGGCCTTAATGAGAGAGACTGACTCCAGCTTAGCTTGCAAGAACTAAGAGACACAGTGTGGCCATGTGGCCTTAATGAGAGAGACTGACTCCAGCTTAGCTTGCAAGAACTAAGAGACACAGTGTGGCCATGTGGCCTTAATGAGAGACTCACTCCAGCTTAGCTTGCAAGAACTAAGAGACACTGTGTGGCCATGTGGCCTTAATGAGAAAGACTCACTCAAGCTTAGCTTGCAAGAACTAAGAGACACTGTGTGGCCATGTGGCCTTAATGAGAGAGACTGACTCAAGCTTAGCTTGCAAGAACTAAGAGACACAGTGTGGCCATGTGGCCTTAATGAGAGAGACTCACTCCAGCTTAGCTTGCAAGAACTAAGAGACACAGTGTGGCCATGTGGCAATAATGAGAGAGACTTACTCCAGCTTAGCTTGCAAGAACTAAGAGACACAGTGTGGCCATGTGGCCTTAATGAGAGAGACTGATTCCAGCTTAGCTTGCAAGAACTAAGATACACAGTGTGGCCATGTGGCCTTAATGAGAGAGACTCACTTCAGCTTAGCTTGCAAGAACTAAGAGACACTGTGTGGCCATGTGGCCTAAATGAGAAAAACTCACTCCAGCTTAGCTTGCAAGAACTAAGAGATTCAGTATGGCCATGTGGCCTTAATGAGAGAGACTGACTCCAACTTAACTTGCAAGAACTAAGATACACTGTGTGGCCATGTGGCCTTAATGAGAGAGACTGACTCCAGCTTAGCTTGCAAGAACTAAGAGACACAGTGTGGCCATGTGGCCTTAATGAGAGAGACTCACTCCAGCTTAGCTTGCAAGAACTAAGAGACACTGTGTGGCCATGTGGCCTTAATGAGAGAGACTCACTCCAGCTTAGCTTGCAAGAACTAAGAGACACAGTGTGGCCATGTGGCCTTAATGAGAGAATCACTCCAGCTTAGCTTGCAAGAACTAAGAGACAGAGTGGCCATGTGGCAATAATGAGAGAGACTGACACCAGCTTAGCTTGCAAGAGCTAAGAGACACTGT
Organism: Petromyzon marinus; assembly: GCF_048934315.1. Classification (NCBI taxonomy): domain Eukaryota; kingdom Metazoa; phylum Chordata; class Hyperoartia; order Petromyzontiformes; family Petromyzontidae; genus Petromyzon; species Petromyzon marinus. The sequence continues at coordinate 993,291 of NW_027423168.1, forward strand.
GTGGCCATGTGGCCTTATTGAGAGAGACTGACTCAAGCTTAGCTTGAAAGAACTAAGAGAAACAGTGTGGCCATGTGGCCTTAATGAGACTCACTCCAGCTTAGCTTGCAAGAACTAAGAGACACAGTGTGGCCATGTGGCCTTAATGAGAGACTCACTCCAGCTTAGCTTGCAAGAACTAAGAGACACTGTGTGGCCATGTGGCCTTAATGAGAAAGACTCACTCAAGCTTAGCTTGCAAGAACTAAGAGACACTGTGTGGCCATGTGGCCTTAATGAGAGAGACTGACTCAAGCTTAGCTTGCAAGAACTAAGAGACACAGTGTGGCCATGTGGCCTTAATGAGAGACTCACTCCAGCTTAGCTTGCAAGAACTAAGAGACACAGTGTGGCCATGTGGCCTTAATGAGAGACTCACTCCAGCTTAGCTTGCAAGAACTAAGAGACACTGTGTGGCCATGTGGCGTTAATGAGAAAGACTCACTCCAGCTTAGCTTGCAAGAACTAAGAGACTCAGTGTGGCCATGTGGCCTTAATGAGAGAGACTGACTCCAACTTAACTTGCAAGAACTAAGAGACACTGTGTGGCCATGTGGCCTTAATGAGAGAGACTCACTCCAGCTTAGCTTGCAAGAACTAAGAGACACAGTGTGGCCATGTGGCCATAATGAGAGACTCACTCCAGCTTAGCTTGCAAGAACTAAGAGACACAGTGTGGCCCTGTGGCCTTAATGAGAGAGACTCACTCCAGCTTAGCTTGCAAGAACTAAGAGACACTGTGTGGCCATGTGGCCTTAATGAGAGAGACTCACTCCAGCTTAGCTTGCAAGAACTAAGAGACACAGTGTGGCCATGTGGCCTTAATGAGAGACTCACTCCAGCTTAGCTTGCAAGAACTAAGAGACAGTGTGGCCATGTGGCCTTAATGAGAGAGACTGACTCCAGCTTAGCTTGCAAGAACTAAGAGACACAGTGTGGCCATGTGGCCTTAATGAGAGAGACTGACTCCAGCTTAGCTTGCAAGAACTAAGAGACACAGTGTGGCCATGTGGCCTTAATGAGAGAGACTGATTCCAGCTTAGCTTGCAAGAACTAAGAGACACAGTGTGGCCATGTGGCCTTAATGAGAGAGACTGACTCCAGCTTAGCTTGCAAGAACTAAGAGACACAGTGTGACCATGTGACCTTAATGAGAGAGACTGACTCCAGCTTAGCTTGCAAGAACTAAGAGACACTGTGTGGCCATGTGGCCTTAATGAGAGAGACTGACTCAAGCTTAGCTTGAAAGAACTAAGAGACACAGTGTGGCCATGTGGCCTTAATGAGAGAGACTGACTCAAGCTTAGCTTGCAAGAACTAAGAGACACAGTGTGGCCATGTGGCCTTAATGAGAGACTCACTCCAGCTTAGCTTGCAAGAACTAAGAGACACAGTGTGGCCATGTGGCCTTAATGAGAGACTCACTCCAGCTTAGCTTGCAAGAACTAAGAGACACTGTGTGGCCATGTGGCGTTAATGAGAAAGACTCACTCCAGCTTAGCTTGCAAGAACTAAGAGACTCAGTGTGGCCATGTGGCCTTAATGAGAGAGACTGACTCCAACTTAACTTGCAAGAACTAAGAGACACTGTGTGGCCATGTGGCCTTAATGAGAGAGACTCACTCCAGCTTAGCTTGCAAGAACTAAGAGACACAGTGTGGCCATGTGGCCTTAATGAGAGACTCACTCCAGCTTAGCTTGCAAGAACTAAGAGACACAGTGTGGCCCTGTGGCCTTAATGAGAGAGACTCACTCCAGCTTAGCTTGCAAGAACTAAGAGACACTGTGTGGCCATGTGGCCTTAATGAGAGAGACTCACTCCAGCTTAGCTTGCAAGAACTAAGAGACACAGTGTGGCCATGTGGCCTTAATGAGAGACTCACTCCAGCTTAGCTTGCAAGAACTAAGAGACAGTGTGGCCATGTGGCCTTAATGAGAGAGACTGACTCCAGCTTAGCTTGCAAGAACTAAGAGACACAGTGTGGCCATGTGGCCTTAATGAGAGAGACTGACTCCAGCTTAGCTTGCAAGAACTAAGAGACACAGTGTGGCCATGTGGCCTTAATGAGAGAGACTGATTCCAGCTTAGCTTGCAAGAACTAAGAGACACAGTGTGGCCATGTGGCCTTAATGAGAGAGACTGACTCCAGCTTAGCTTGCAAGAACTAAGAGACACAGTGTGACCATGTGACCTTAATGAGAGAGACTGACTCCAGCTTAGCTTGCAAGAACTAAGAGACACTGTGTGGCCATGTGGCCTTAATGAGAGAGACTGACTCAAGCTTAGCTTGAAAGAACTAAGAGACACAGTGTGGCCATGTGGCCTTAATGAGAGAGACTCACACCAGCTTAGCTTGCAAGAACTAAGAGACACTGTGTGGCCATGTGGCCTTAATGAGAAAGACTCACTCCAGCTTAGCTTGCAAGAACTAAGAGACTCAGTGTGGCCATGTGGCCTTAAAGAGAGAGATTGACTCCAACTTAACTTGCAAGAACTAAGATACACTGTGTGGCCATGTGGCCTTAATGAGAGAGACTCACTCCAGCTTAGCTTGCAAGAACTAAGAGACACAGTGTGGCCATGTGGCCTTAATGAGAGACTCACTCCAGCTTAGCTTGCAAGAACTAAGAGACAGTGTGGCCATGTGGCAATAATGAGAGAGACTGACTCCAGCTTAGCTTGCAAGAGCTAAGAGACACTGTGTGGCCATGTGACCTTAATGAGAGAGACTGACTCAAGCTTAGCTTGAAAGAACTAAGAGAAACAGTGTGGCCATGTGGCCTTAATGAGACTCACTCCAGCTTAGCTTGCAAGAACTAAGAGACACAGTGTGGCCATGTGGCCTTAATGAGAGACTCACTCCAGCTTAGCTTGCAAGAACTAAGAGACACTGTGTGGCCATGTGGCCTTAATGAGAAAGACTCACTCAAGCTTAGCTTGCAAGAACTAAGAGACACTGTGTGGCCATGTGGCCTTAATGAGAGAGACTGACTCAAGCTTAGCTTGCAAGAACTAAGAGACACAGTGTGGCCATGTGGCCTTAATGAGAGAGACTCACTCCAGCTTAGCTTGCAAGAACTAAGAGACACAGTGTGGCCATGTGGCCTTAATGAGAGACTCACTCCAGCTTAGCTTGCAAGAACTAAGAGACAGAGTGGCCATGTGGCAATAATGAGAGAGACTGACACCAGCTTAGCTTGCAAGAGCTAAGAGACACTGTGTGGCCATGTGGCCTTAATGAGAGAGACTGACTCAAGCTTAGCTTGAACGAACTAAGAGAAACAGTGTGGCCATGTGGCCTTAATGAGACTCACTCCAGCTTAGCTTGCAAGAACTAAGAGACACAGTGTGGCCATGTGGCCTTAATGAGAAACTCACTCCAGCTTAGCTTGCAAGAACTAAGAGACACTGTGTGGCCATGTGGCCTTAATGAGAAAGACTCACTCAAGCTTAGCTTGCAAGAACTAAGAGACACTGTGTGGCCATGTGGCCTTAATGAGAGAGACTGACTCAAGCTTAGCTTGCAAGAACTAAGAGACACAGTGTGGCCATGTGGCCTTAATGAGAGACTCACTCCAGCTTAGCTTGCAAGAACTAAGAGACACAGTGTGGCCATGTGGCCTTAATGAGAGAGACTCACTCCAGCTTAGCTTGCAAGAACTAAGAGACACTGTGTGGCCATGTGGCCTTAATGAGAGAGACTCACTCCAGCTTAGCTTGCAAGAACTAAGAGACACAGTGTGGCCATGTGGCCTTAATGAGAGACTCACTCCAGCGTAGCTTGCAAGAACTAAGAGACAGTGTGGCCATGTGGCCTTAATGAGAGAGACTGACTCCAGCTTAGCTTGCAAGAACTAAGAGACACAGTGTGGCCATGTGGCCTTAATGAGGGAGACTGACTCCAGCTTAGCTTGCAAGAACTAAGATACACTGTGTGGCCATGTGGCCTTAATGAGAGAGACTGACTCAAGCTTAGCTTGAAAGAACTAAGAGAAACAGTGTGGCCATGTGGCCTTAATGAGACTCACTCCAGCTTAGCTTGCAAGAACTAAGAGACACAGTGTGGCCATGTGGCCTTAATGAGAGACTCACTCCAGCTTAGCTTGCAAGAACTAAGAGACACTGTGTGGCCATGTGGCGTTAATGAGAAAGACTCACTCCAGCTTAGCTTGCAAGAACTAAGAGACTCAGTGTGGCCATGTGGCCTTAATGAGAGAGACTGACTCCAACTTAACTTGCAAGAACTAAGAGACACTGTGTGGCCATGTGGCCTTAATGAGAGAGACTCACTCCAGCTTAGCTTGCAAGAACTAAGAGACACAGTGTGGCCATGTGGCCTTAATGAGAGACTCACTCCAGCTTAGCTTGCAAGAACTAAGAGACACTGTGTGGCCATGTGGCCTTAATGAGAGAGACTGACTCAAGCTTAGCTTGAAAGAACTAAGAGACACAGTGTGGCCATGTGGCCTTAATGAGAGAGACTCACACCAGCTTAGCTTGCAAGAACTAAGAGACACTGTGTGGCCATGTGGCCTTAATGAGAAAGACTCACTCCAGCTTAGCTTGCAAGAACTAAGAGACTCAGTGTGGCCATGTGGCCTTAAAGAGAGAGATTGACTCCAACTTAACTTGCAAGAACTAAGATACACTGTGTGGCCATGTGGCCTTAATGAGAGAGACTCACTCCAGCTTAGCTTGCAAGAACTAAGAGACAAAGTGTGGCCATGTGGCCTTAATGAGAGACTCACTCCAGCGTAGCTTGCAAGAACTAAGAGACAGTGTGGCCATGTGGCCTTAATGAGAGAGACTGACTCCAGCTTAGCTTGCAAGAACTAAGAGACACAGTGTGGCCATGTGGCCTTAATGAGAGAGACTGACTCCAGCTTAGCTTGCAAGAACTAAGAGACACTGTGTGGCCATGTGGCCTTAATGAGAGAGACTGACTCAAGCTTAGCTTGAAAGAACTAAGAGACACAGTGTGGCCATGTGACCTTATGAGAGAGACTGATTCCAGCTTAGCTTGCAAGAACTAAGAGACACAGTGTGGCCATGTGGCCTTAATGAGAGAGACTGACTCCAGCTTAGCTTGCAAGAACTAAGAGACACAGTGTGACCATGTGACCTTAATGAGAGAGACTGACTCCAGCTTAGCTTGCAAGAACTAAGATACACTGTGTGGCCATGTGGCCTTAATGAGAGAGACTGACTCAAGCTTAGCTTGAAAGAACTAAGAGACACAGTGTGGCCATGTGGCCTTAATGAGACTCACTCCAGCTTAGCTTGCAAGAACTAAGAGACACAGTGTGGCCATGTGGCCTTAATGAGAGACTCACTCCAGCTTAGCTTGCAAGAACTAAGAGACACTGTGTGGCCATGTGGCCTTAATGAGAAAGACTCACTCCAGCTTAGCTTGCAAGAACTAAGAGACTCAGTGTGGCCATGTGGCCTTAATGAGAGAGACTGACTCCAACTTAACTTGCAAGAACTAAGAGACACTGTGTGGCCATGTGGCCTTAATGAGAGAGACTCACTCCAGCTTAGCTTGCAAGAACTAAGAGACACAGTGTGGCCATGTGGCCTTAATGAGAGACTCACTCCAGCTTAGCTTGCAAGAACTAAGAGACACAGTGTGGCCATGTGGCCTTAATGAGAGAGACTCACTCCAGCTTAGCTTGCAAGAACTAAGAGACACTGTGTGGCCATATGGCCTTAATGAGAGAGACTCACTCCAGCTTAGCTTGCAAGAACTAAGAGACACAGTGTGGCCATGTGGCCTTAATGAGAGACTCACTCCAGCTTAGCTTGCAAGAACTAAGAGACAGTGTGGCCATGTGGCCTTAATGAGAGAGACTGACTCCAGCTTAGCTTGCAAGAACTAAGAGACTCAGTGTGGCCATGTGGCCTTAAAGAGAGAGATTGACTCCAACTTAACTTGCAAGAACTAAGATACACTGTGTGGCCATGTGGCCTTAATGAGAGAGACTCACTCCAGCTTAGCTTGCAAGAACTAAGAGACAAAGTGTGGCCATGTGGCCTTAATGAGAGACTCACTCCAGCGTAGCTTGCAAGAACTAAGAGACAGTGTGGCCATGTGGCCTTAATGAGAGAGACTGACTCCAGCTTAGCTTGCAAGAACTAAGAGACACAGTGTGGCCATGTGGCCTTAATGAGAGAGACTGACTCCAGCTTAGCTTGCAAGAACTAAGAGACACTGTGTGGCCATGTGGCCTTAATGAGAGAGACTGACTCAAGCTTAGCTTGAAAGAACTAAGAGACACAGTGTGGCCATGTGACCTTATGAGAGAGACTGATTCCAGCTTAGCTTGCAAGAACTAAGAGACACAGTGTGGCCATGTGGCCTTAATGAGAGAGACTGACTCCAGCTTAGCTTGCAAGAACTAAGAGACACAGTGTGACCATGTGACCTTAATGAGAGAGACTGACTCCAGCTTAGCTTGCAAGAACTAAGATACACTGTGTGGCCATGTGGCCTTAATGAGAGAGACTGACTCAAGCTTAGCTTGAAAGAACTAAGAGACACAGTGTGGCCATGTGGCCTTAATGAGACTCACTCCAGCTTAGCTTGCAAGAACTAAGAGACACAGTGTGGCCATGTGGCCTTAATGAGAGACTCACTCCAGCTTAGCTTGCAAGAACTAAGAGACACTGTGTGGCCATGTGGCCTTAATGAGAAAGACTCACTCCAGCTTAGCTTGCAAGAACTAAGAGACTCAGTGTGGCCATGTGGCCTTAATGAGAGAGACTGACTCCAACTTAACTTGCAAGAACTAAGAGACACTGTGTGGCCATGTGGCCTTAATGAGAGAGACTCACTCCAGCTTAGCTTGCAAGAACTAAGAGACACAGTGTGGCCATGTGGCCTTAATGAGAGACTCACTCCAGCTTAGCTTGCAAGAACTAAGAGACACAGTGTGGCCATGTGGCCTTAATGAGAGAGACTCACTCCAGCTTAGCTTGCAAGAACTAAGAGACACTGTGTGGCCATATGGCCTTAATGAGAGAGACTCACTCCAGCTTAGCTTGCAAGAACTAAGAGACACAGTGTGGCCATGTGGCCTTAATGAGAGACTCACTCCAGCTTAGCTTGCAAGAACTAAGAGACAGTGTGGCCATGTGGCCTTAATGAGAGAGACTGACTCCAGCTTAGCTTGCAAGAACTAAGAGACACAGTGTGGCCATGTGGCCTTAATGAGAGAGACTGACTCCAGCTTAGCTTGCAAGAACTAAGAGACACAGTGTGGCCATGTGGCCTTAATGAGAGACTGATTCCAGCTTAGCTTGCAAGAACTAAGAGACACAGTGTGGCCATGTGGCCTTAATGAGAGAGACTGACTCCAGCTTAGCTTGCAAGAACTAAGAGACACAGTGTGACCATGTGACCTTAATGAGAGAGACTGACTCCAGCTTAGCTTGAAAGAACTAAGAGACACAGTGTGGCCATGTGGCCTTAATGAGACTCACTCCAGCTTAGCTTGCAAGAACTAAGAGACACAGTGTGGCCATGTGGCCTTAATGAGAGACTCACTCCAGCTTAGCTTGCAAGAACTAAGAGACACTGTGTGGCCATGTGGCCTTAATGAGAAAGACTCACTCCAGCTTAGCTTGCAAGAACTAAGAGACTCAGTGTGGCCATGTGGCCTTAATGAGAGAGACTGACTCCAACTTAACTTGCAAGAACTAAGAGACACTGTGTGGCCATGTGGCCTTAATGAGAGAGACTCACTCCAGCTTAGCTTGCAAGAACTAAGAGACACAGTGTGGCCATGTGGCCTTAATGAGAGACTCACTCCAGCTTAGCTTGCAAGAACTAAGAGACACAGTGTGGCCATGTGGCCTTAATGAGAGAGACTCACTCCAGCTTAGCTTGCAAGAACTAAGAGACACTGTGTGGCCATATGGCCTTAATGAGAGAGACTCACTCCAGCTTAGCTTGCAAGAACTAAGAGACACAGTGTGGCCATGTGGCCTTAATGAGAGACTCACTCCAGCTTAGCTTGCAAGAACTAAGAGACAGTGTGGCCATGTGGCCTTAATGAGAGAGACTGACTCCAGCTTAGCTTGCAAGAACTAAGAGACACAGTGTGGCCATGTGGCCTTAATGAGAGAGACTGACTCCAGCTTAGCTTGCAAGAACTAAGAGACACAGTGTGGCCATGTGGCCTTAATGAGAGACTCACTCCAGCTTAGCTTGCAAGAACTAAGAGACACTGTGTGGCCATGTGGCCTTAATGAGAAAGACTCACTCAAGCTTAGCTTGCAAGAACTAAGAGACACTGTGTGGCCATGTGGCCTTAATGAGAGAGACTGACTCAAGCTTAGCTTGCAAGAACTAAGAGACACAGTGTGGCCATGTGGCCTTAATGAGAGAGACTCACTCCAGCTTAGCTTGCAAGAACTAAGAGACACAGTGTGGCCATGTGGCAATAATGAGAGAGACTGACTCCAGCTTAGCTTGCAAGAACTAAGAGACACAGTGTGGCCATGTGGCCTTAATGAGAGAGACTGATTCCAGCTTAGCTTGCAAGAACTAAGATACACAGTGTGGCCATGTGGCCTTAATGAGAGAGACTCACTTCAGCTTAGCTTGCAAGAACTAAGAGACACTGTGTGGCCATGTGGCCTTAATGAGAAAAACTCACTCCAGCTTAGCTTGCAAGAACTAAGAGATTCAGTATGGCCATGTGGCCTTAATGAGAGAGACTGACTCCAACTTAACTTGCAAGAACTAAGATACACTGTGTGGCCATGTGGCCTTAATGAGAGAGACTCACTCCAGCTTAGCTTGCAAGAACTAAAAGACACAGTGTGGCCATGTGGCCTTAATGAGAGACTCACTCCAGCTTAGCTAGCAAGAACTAAGAGACACAGTGTGGCCATGTGGCCTTAATGAGAGAGACTCACTCCAGCTTAGCTTGCAAGAACTAAGAGACACTGTGTGGCCATATGGCCTTAATGAGAGAGACTCACTCCAGCTTAGCTTGCAAGAACTAAGAGACACAGTGTGGCCATGTGGCCTTAATGAGAGACTCACTCCAGCTTAGCTTGCAAGAACTAAGAGACAGTGTGGCCATGTGGCCTTAATGAGAGAGACTGACTCCAGCTTAGCTTGCAAGAACTAAGAGACACAGTGTGGCCATGTGGCCTTAATGAGAGAGACTGACTCCAGCTTAGCTTGCAAGAACTAAGAGACACAGTGTGGCCATGTGGCCTTAATGAGAGACTCACTCCAGCTTAGCTTGCAAGAACTAAGAGACACTGTGTGGCCATGTGGCCTTAATGAGAAAGACTCACTCAAGCTTAGCTTGCAAGAACTAAGAGACACTGTGTGGCCATGTGGCCTTAATGAGAGAGACTGACTCAAGCTTAGCTTGCAAGAACTAAGAGACACAGTGTGGCCATGTGGCCTTAATGAGAGAGACTCACTCCAGCTTAGCTTGCAAGAACTAAGAGACACAGTGTGGCCATGTGGCAATAATGAGAGAGACTTACTCCAGCTTAGCTTGCAAGAACTAAGAGACACAGTGTGGCCATGTGGCCTTAATGAGAGAGACTGATTCCAGCTTAGCTTGCAAGAACTAAGATACACAGTGTGGCCATGTGGCCTTAATGAGAGAGACTCACTTCAGCTTAGCTTGCAAGAACTAAGAGACACTGTGTGGCCATGTGGCCTAAATGAGAAAAACTCACTCCAGCTTAGCTTGCAAGAACTAAGAGATTCAGTATGGCCATGTGGCCTTAATGAGAGAGACTGACTCCAACTTAACTTGCAAGAACTAAGATACACTGTGTGGCCATGTGGCCTTAATGAGAGAGACTGACTCCAGCTTAGCTTGCAAGAACTAAGAGACACAGTGTGGCCATGTGGCCTTAATGAGAGAGACTCACTCCAGCTTAGCTTGCAAGAACTAAGAGACACTGTGTGGCCATGTGGCCTTAATGAGAGAGACTCACTCCAGCTTAGCTTGCAAGAACTAAGAGACACAGTGTGACCATGTGGCCTTAATGAGAGAATCACTCCAGCTTAGCTTGCAAGAACTAAGAGACAGAGTGGCCATGTGGCAATAATGAGAGAGACTGACACCAGCTTAGCTTGCAAGAGCTAAGAGACACTGTGTGGCCATGTGGCCTTATTGAGAGAGATTGACTCAAGCTTAGCTTGAAAGAACTAAGAGAAACAGTGTGGCCATGTGGCCTTAATGAGACTCACTCCAGCTTAGCTTGCAAGAACTAAGAGACACAGTGTGGCCATGTGGCCTTAATGAGAGACTCACTCCAGCTTAGCTTGCAAGAACTAAGAGACACTGTGTGGCCATGTGGCCTTAATGAGAAAGACTCACTCAAGCTTAGCTTGCAAGAACTAAGAGACACTGTGTGGCCATGTGGCCTTAATGAGAGAGACTGACTCAAGCTTAGCTTGCAAGAACTAAGAGACACAGTGTGGCCATGTGGCCTTAATGAGAGACTCACTCCAGCTTAGCTTGCAAGAACTAAGAGACACAGTGTGGCCATGTGGCCTTAATGAGAGACTCACTCCAGCTTAGCTTGCAAGAACTAAGAGACACTGTGTGGCCATGTGGCGTTAATGAGAAAGACTCACTCCAGCTTAGCTTGCAAGAACTAAGAGACTCAGTGTGGCCATGTGGCCTTAATGAGAGAGACTGACTCCAACTTAACTTGCAAGAACTAAGAGACACTGTGTGGCCATGTGGCCTTAATGAGAGAGACTCACTCCAGCTTAGCTTGCAAGAACTAAGAGACACAGTGTGGCCATGTGGCCATAATGAGAGACTCACTCCAGCTTAGCTTGCAAGAACTAAGAGACACAGTGTGGCCCTGTGGCCTTAATGAGAGAGACTCACTCCAGCTTAGCTTGCAAGAACTAAGAGACACTGTGTGGCCATGTGGCCTTAATGAGAGAGACTCACTCCAGCTTAGCTTGCAAGAACTAAGAGACACAGTGTGGCCATGTGGCCTTAATGAGAGACTCACTCCAGCTTAGCTTGCAAGAACTAAGAGACAGTGTGGCCATGTGGCCTTAATGAGAGAGACTGACTCCAGCTTAGCTTGCAAGAACTAAGAGACACAGTGTGGCCATGTGGCCTTAATGAGAGAGACTGACTCCAGCTTAGCTTGCAAGAACTAAGAGACACAGTGTGGCCATGTGGCCTTAATGAGAGAGACTGATTCCAGCTTAGCTTGCAAGAACTAAGAGACACAGTGTGGCCATGTGGCCTTAATGAGAGAGACTGACTCCAGCTTAGCTTGCAAGAACTAAGAGACACAGTGTGACCATGTGACCTTAATGAGAGAGACTGACTCCAGCTTAGCTTGCAAGAACTAAGAGACACTGTGTGGCCATGTGGCCTTAATGAGAGAGACTGACTCAAGCTTAGCTTGAAAGAACTAAGAGACACAGTGTGGCCATGTGGCCTTAATGAGAGAGACTGACTCAAGCTTAGCTTGCAAGAACTAAGAGACACAGTGTGGCCATGTGGCCTTAATGAGAGACTCACTCCAGCTTAGCTTGCAAGAACTAAGAGACACAGTGTGGCCATGTGGCCTTAATGAGAGACTCACTCCAGCTTAGCTTGCAAGAACTAAGAGACACTGTGTGGCCATGTGGCGTTAATGAGAAAGACTCACTCCAGCTTAGCTTGCAAGAACTAAGAGACTCAGTGTGGCCATGTGGCCTTAATGAGAGAGACTGACTCCAACTTAACTTGCAAGAACTAAGAGACACTGTGTGGCCATGTGGCCTTAATGAGAGAGACTCACTCCAGCTTAGCTTGCAAGAACTAAGAGACACAGTGTGGCCATGTGGCCTTAATGAGAGACTCACTCCAGCTTAGCTTGCAAGAACTAAGAGACACAGTGTGGCCCTGTGGCCTTAATGAGAGAGACTCACTCCAGCTTAGCTTGCAAGAACTAAGAGACACTGTGTGGCCATGTGGCCTTAATGAGAGAGACTCACTCCAGCTTAGCTTGCAAGAACTAAGAGACACAGTGTGGCCATGTGGCCTTAATGAGAGACTCACTCCAGCTTAGCTTGCAAGAACTAAGAGACAGTGTGGCCATGTGGCCTTAATGAGAGAGACTGACTCCAGCTTAGCTTGCAAGAACTAAGAGACACAGTGTGGCCATGTGGCCTTAATGAGAGAGACTGACTCCAGCTTAGCTTGCAAGAACTAAGAGACACAGTGTGGCCATGTGGCCTTAATGAGAGAGACTGATTCCAGCTTAGCTTGCAAGAACTAAGAGACACAGTGTGGCCATGTGGCCTTAATGAGAGAGACTGACTCCAGCTTAGCTTGCAAGAACTAAGAGACACAGTGTGACCATGTGACCTTAATGAGAGAGACTGACTCCAGCTTAGCTTGCAAGAACTAAGAGACACTGTGTGGCCATGTGGCCTTAATGAGAGAGACTGACTCAAGCTTAGCTTGAAAGAACTAAGAGACACAGTGTGGCCATGTGGCCTTAATGAGAGAGACTCACACCAGCTTAGCTTGCAAGAACTAAGAGACACTGTGTGGCCATGTGGCCTTAATGAGAAAGACTCACTCCAGCTTAGCTTGCAAGAACTAAGAGACTCAGTGTGGCCATGTGGCCTTAAAGAGAGAGATTGACTCCAACTTAACTTGCAAGAACTAAGATACACTGTGTGGCCATGTGGCCTTAATGAGAGAGACTCACTCCAGCTTAGCTTGCAAGAACTAAGAGACACAGTGTGGCCATGTGGCCTTAATGAGAGACTCACTCCAGCTTAGCTTGCAAGAACTAAGAGACAGTGTGGCCATGTGGCAATAATGAGAGAGACTGACTCCAGCTTAGCTTGCAAGAGCTAAGAGACACTGTGTGGCCATGTGACCTTAATGAGAGAGACTGACTCAAGCTTAGCTTGAAAGAACTAAGAGAAACAGTGTGGCCATGTGGCCTTAATGAGACTCACTCCAGCTTAGCTTGCAAGAACTAAGAGACACAGTGTGGCCATGTGGCCTTAATGAGAGACTCACTCCAGCTTAGCTTGCAAGAACTAAGAGACACTGTGTGGCCATGTGGCCTTAATGAGAAAGACTCACTCAAGCTTAGCTTGCAAGAACTAAGAGACACTGTGTGGCCATGTGGCCTTAATGAGAGAGACTGACTCAAGCTTAGCTTGCAAGAACTAAGAGACACAGTGTGGCCATGTGGCCTTAATGAGAGACTCACTCCAGCTTAGCTTGCAAGAACTAAGAGACACAGTGTGGCCATGTGGCCTTAATGAGAGAGACTCACTCCAGCTTAGCTTGCAAGAACTAAGAGACACTGTGTGGCCATGTGGCCTTAATGAGAGAGACTCACTCCAGCTTAGCTTGCAAGAACTAAGAGACACAGTGTGGCCATGTGGCCTTAATGAGAGACTCACTCCAGCTTAGCTTGCAAGAACTAAGAGACAGAGTGGCCATGTGGCAATAATGAGAGAGACTGACACCAGCTTAGCTTGCAAGAGCTAAGAGACACTGTGTGGCCATGTGGCCTTAATGAGAGAGACTGACTCAAGCTTAGCTTGAACGAACTAAGAGAAACAGTGTGGCCATGTGGCCTTAATGAGACTCACTCCAGCTTAGCTTGCAAGAACTAAGAGACACAGTGTGGCCATGTGGCCTTAATGAGAAACTCACTCCAGCTTAGCTTGCAAGAACTAAGAGACACTGTGTGGCCATGTGGCCTTAATGAGAAAGACTCACTCAAGCTTAGCTTGCAAGAACTAAGAGACACTGTGTGGCCATGTGGCCTTAATGAGAGAGACTGACTCAAGCTTAGCTTGCAAGAACTAAGAGTCACAGTGTGGCCATGTGGCCTTAATGAGAGACTCACTCCAGCTTAGCTTGCAAGAACTAAGAGACACAGTGTGGCCATGTGGCCTTAATGAGAGAGACTCACTCCAGCTTAGCTTGCAAGAACTAAGAGACACTGTGTGGCCATGTGGCCTTAATGAGAGAGACTCACTCCAGCTTAGCTTGCAAGAACTAAGAGACACAGTGTGGCCATGTGGCCTTAATGAGAGACTCACTCCAGCGTAGCTTGCAAGAACTAAGAGACAGTGTGGCCATGTGGCCTTAATGAGAGAGACTGACTCCAGCTTAGCTTGCAAGAACTAAGAGACACAGTGTGGCCATGTGGCCTTAATGAGGGAGACTGACTCCAGCTTAGCTTGCAAGTACTAAGATACACTGTGTGGCCATGTGGCCTTAATGAGAGAGACTGACTCAAGCTTAGCTTGAAAGAACTAAGAGAAACAGTGTGGCCATGTGGCCTTAATGAGACTCACTCCAGCTTAGCTTGCAAGAACTAAGAGACACAGTGTGGCCATGTGGCCTTAATGAGAGACTCACTCCAGCTTAGCTTGCAAGAACTAAGAGACACTGTGTGGCCATGTGGCGTTAATGAGAAAGACTCACTCCAGCTTAGCTTGCAAGAACTAAGAGACTCAGTGTGGCCATGTGGCCTTAATGAGAGAGACTGACTCCAACTTAACTTGCAAGAACTAAGAGACACTGTGTGGCCATGTGGCCTTAATGAGAGAGACTCACTCCAGCTTAGCTTGCAAGAACTAAGAGACACAGTGTGGCCATGTGGCCTTAATGAGAGACTCACTCCAGCTTAGCTTGCAAGAACTAAGAGACACTGTGTGGCCATGTGGCCTTAATGAGAGAGACTGACTCAAGCTTAGCTTGAAAGAACTAAGAGACACAGTGTGGCCATGTGGCCTTAATGAGAGAGACTCACACCAGCTTAGCTTGCAAGAACTAAGAGACACTGTGTGGCCATGTGGCCTTAATGAGAAAGACTCACTCCAGCTTAGCTTGCAAGAACTAAGAGACTCAGTGTGGCCATGTGGCCTTAAAGAGAGAGATTGACTCCAACTTAACTTGCAAGAACTAAGATACACTGTGTGGCCATGTGGCCTTAATGAGAGAGACTCACTCCAGCTTAGCTTGCAAGAACTAAGAGACACAGTGTGGCCATGTGGCCTTAATGAGAGACTCACTCCAGCTTAGCTTGCAAGAACTAAGAGACAGTGTGGCCATGTGGCAATAATGAGAGAGACTGACTCCAGCTTAGCTTGCAAGAGCTAAGAGACACTGTGTGGCCATGTGACCTTAATGAGAGAGACTGACTCAAGCTTAGCTTGAAAGAACTAAGAGAAACAGTGTGGCCATGTGGCCTTAATGAGACTCACTCCAGCTTAGCTTGCAAGAACTAAGAGACACAGTGTGGCCATGTGGCCTTAATGAGAGACTCACTCCAGCTTAGCTTGCAAGAACTAAGAGACACTGTGTGGCCATGTGGCCTTAATGAGAAAGACTCACTCAAGCTTAGCTTGCAAGAACTAAGAGACACTGTGTGGCCATGTGGCCTTAATGAGAGAGACTGACTCAAGCTTAGCTTGCAAGAACTAAGAGACACAGTGTGGCCATGTGGCCTTAATGAGAGACTCACTCCAGCTTAGCTTGCAAGAACTAAGAGACACAGTGTGGCCATGTGGCCTTAATGAGAGAGACTCACTCCAGCTTAGCTTGCAAGAACTAAGAGACACTGTGTGGCCATGTGGCCTTAATGAGAGAGACTCACTCCAGCTTAGCTTGCAAGAACTAAGAGACACAGTGTGGCCATGTGGCCTTAATGAGAGACTCACTCCAGCTTAGCTTGCAAGAACTAAGAGACAGAGTGGCCATGTGGCAATAATGAGAGAGACTGACACCAGCTTAGCTTGCAAGAACTAAGAGACACTGTGTGGCCATGTGGCCTTAATGAGAAAGACTCACTCCAGCTTAGCTTGCAAGAACTAAGAGACTCAGTGTGGCCATGTGGCCTTAAAGAGAGAGATTGACTCCAACTTAACTTGCAAGAACTAAGATACACTGTGTGGCCATGTGGCCTTAATGAGAGAGACTCACTCCAGCTTAGCTTGCAAGAACTAAGAGACACAGTGTGGCCATGTGGCCTTAATGAGAGACTCACTCCAGCTTAGCTTGCAAGAACTAAGAGACAGTGTGGCCATGTGGCAATAATGAGAGAGACTGACTCCAGCTTAGCTTGCAAGAGCTAAGAGACACTGTGTGGCCATGTGACCTTAATGAGAGAGACTGACTCAAGCTTAGCTTGAAAGAACTAAGAGAAACAGTGTGGCCATGTGGCCTTAATGAGACTCACTCCAGCTTAGCTTGCAAGAACTAAGAGACACAGTGTGGCCATGTGGCCTTAATGAGAGACTCACTCCAGCTTAGCTTGCAAGAACTAAGAGACACTGTGTGGCCATGTGGCCTTAATGAGAAAGACTCACTCAAGCTTAGCTTGCAAGAACTAAGAGACACTGTGTGGCCATGTGGCCTTAATGAGAGAGACTGACTCAAGCTTAGCTTGCAAGAACTAAGAGACACAGTGTGGCCATGTGGCCTTAATGAGAGACTCACTCCAGCTTAGCTTGCAAGAACTAAGAGACACTGTGTGGCCATGTGGCCTTAATGAGAGAGACTCACTCCAGCTTAGCTTGCAAGAACTAAGAGACACAGTGTGGCCATGTGGCCTTAATGAGAGACTCACTCCAGCTTAGCTTGCAAGAACTAAGAGACAGAGTGGCCATGTGGCAATAATGAGAGAGACTGACACCAGCTTA
This sequence comes from Petromyzon marinus, assembly GCF_048934315.1. Classification (NCBI taxonomy): domain Eukaryota; kingdom Metazoa; phylum Chordata; class Hyperoartia; order Petromyzontiformes; family Petromyzontidae; genus Petromyzon; species Petromyzon marinus. Next base: position 1,010,012 of record NW_027423168.1, read on the forward strand.
GCTTGCAAGAGCTAAGAGACACTGTGTGGCCATGTGGCCTTAATGAGAGAGACTGACTCAAGCTTAGCTTGAACGAACTAAGAGAAACAGTGTGGCCATGTGGCCTTAATGAGACTCACTCCAGCTTAGCTTGCAAGAACTAAGAGACACAGTGTGGCCATGTGGCCTTCATGAGAAACTCACTCCAGCTTAGCTTGCAAGAACTAAGAGACACTGTGTGGCCATGTGGCCTTAATGAGAAAGACTCACTCAAGCTTAGCTTGCAAGAACTAAGAGACACTGTGTGGCCATGTGGCCTTAATGAGAGAGACTGACTCAAGCTTAGCTTGCAAGAACTAAGAGACACAGTGTGGCCATGTGGCCTTAATGAGAGACTCACTCCAGCTTAGCTTGCAAGAACTAAGAGACACAGTGTGGCCATGTGGCCTTAATGAGAGAGACTCACTCCAGCTTAGCTTGCAAGAACTAAGAGACACTGTGTGGCCATGTGGCCTTAATGAGAGACTCACTCCAGCTTAGCTTGCAAGAACTAAGAGACACAGTGTGGCCATGTGGCCTTAATGAGAGACTCACTCCAGCGTAGCTTGCAAGAACTAAGAGACAGTGTGGCCATGTGGCCTTAATGAGAGAGACTGACTCCAGCTTAGCTTGCAAGAACTAAGAGACACAGTGTGGCCATGTGGCCTTAATGAGGGAGACTGACTCCAGCTTAGCTTGCAAGAACTAAGATACACTGTGTGGCCATGTGGCCTTAATGAGAGAGACTGACTCAAGCTTAGCTTGAAAGAACTAAGAGAAACAGTGTGGCCATGTGGCCTTAATGAGACTCACTCCAGCTTAGCTTGCAAGAACTAAGAGACACAGTGTGGCCATGTGGCCTTAATGAGAGACTCACTCCAGCTTAGCTTGCAAGAACTAAGAGACACTGTGTGGCCATGTGGCGTTAATGAGAAAGACTCACTCCAGCTTAGCTTGCAAGAACTAAGAGACTCAGTGTGGCCATGTGGCCTTAATGAGAGAGACTGACTCCAACTTAACTTGCAAGAACTAAGAGACACTGTGTGGCCATGTGGCCTTAATGAGAGAGACTCACTCCAGCTTAGCTTGCAAGAACTAAGAGACACAGTGTGGCCATTTGGCCTTAATGAGAGACTCACTCCAGCTTAGCTTGCAAGAACTAAGAGACACAGTGTGGCCCTGTGGCCTTAATGAGAGAGACTCACTCCAGCTTAGCTTGCAAGAACTAAGAGACACTGTGTGGCCATGTGGCCTTAATGAGAGAGACTCACTCCAGCTTAGCTTGCAAGAACTAAGAGACACAGTGTGGCCATGTGGCCTTAATGAGAGACTCACTCCAGCTTAGCTTGCAAGAACTAAGAGACAGTGTGGCCATGTGGCCTTAATGAGAGAGACTGACTCCAGCTTAGCTTGCAAGAACTAAGAGACACAGTGTGGCCATGTGGCCTTAATGAGAGAGACTGACTCCAGCTTAGCTTGCAAGAACTAAGAGACACAGTGTGGCCATGTGGCCTTAATGAGAGAGACTGATTCCAGCTTAGCTTGCAAGAACTAAGAGACACAGTGTGGCCATGTGGCCTTAATGAGAGAGACTGACTCCAGCTTAGCTTGCAAGAACTAAGAGACACAGTGTGACCATGTGACCTTAATGAGAGAGACTGACTCCAGCTTAGCTTGCAAGAACTAAGAGACACTGTGTGGCCATGTGGCCTTAATGAGAGAGACTGACTCAAGCTTAGCTTGAAAGAACTAAGAGACACAGTGTGGCCATGTGGCCTTAATGAGAGAGACTCACTCCAGCTTAGCTTGCAAAAACTAAGAGACACTGTGTGGCCATGTGGCCTTAATGAGAAAGACTCACTCCAGCTTAGCTTGCAAGAACTAAGAGACTCAGTGTGGCCATGTGGCCTTAAAGAGAGAGATTGACTCCAACTTAACTTGCAAGAACTAAGATACACTGTGTGGCCATGTGGCCTTAATGAGAGAGACTCACTCCAGCTTAGCTTGCAAGAACTAAGAGACACAGTGTGGCCATGTGGCCTTAATGAGAGACTCACTCCAGCTTAGCTTGCAAGAACTAAGAGACAGTGTGGCCATGTGGCAATAATGAGAGAGACTGACTCCAGCTTAGCTTGCAAGAGCTAAGAGACACTGTGTGGCCATGTGGCCTTAATGAGAGACTCACTCCAGCTTAGCTTGCAAGAACTAAGAGACACTGTGTGGCCATGTGGCCTTAATGAGAAAGACTCACTCCAGCTTAGCTTGCAAGAACTAAGAGACTCAGTGTGGCCATGTGGCCTTAATGAGAGAGACTGACTCCAACTTAACTTGCAAGAACTAAGAGACACTGTGTGGCCATGTGGCCTTAATGAGAGAGACTCACTCCAGCTTAGCTTGCAAGAACTAAGAGACACAGTGTGGCCATGTGGCCTTAATGAGAGACTCACTCCAGCTTAGCTTGCAAGAACTAAGAGACACAGTGTGGCCATGTGGCCTTAATGAGAGAGACTCACTCCAGCTTAGCTTGCAAGAACTAAGAGACACTGTTTGGCCATGTGGCCTTAATGAGAGAGACTCACTCCAGCTTAGCTTGCAAGAACTAAGAGACACAGTGTGGCCATGTGGCCTTAATGAGAGACTCACTCCAGCTTAGCTTGCAAGAACTAAGAGACAGTGTGGCCATGTGGCCTTAATGAGAGAGACTGACTCCAGCTTAGCTTGCAAGAACTAAGAGACACAGTGTGGCCATGTGGCCTTAATGAGAGAGACTGACTCCAGCTTAGCTTGCAAGAACTAAGAGACACAGTGTGGCCATGTGGCCTTAATGAGAGAGACTGATTCCAGCTTAGCTTGCAAGAACTAAGAGACACAGTGTGGCCATGTGGCCTTAATGAGAGAGACTGACTCCAGCTTAGCTTGCAAGAACTAAGAGACACAGTGTGACCATGTGACCTTAATGAGAGAGACTGACTCCAGCTTAGCTTGCAAGAACTAAGAGACACTGTGTGGCCATGTGGCCTTAATGAGAGAGACTGACTCAAGCTTAGCTTGAAAGAACTAAGAGACACAGTGTGGCCATGTGGCCTTAATGAGAGAGACTCACTCCAGCTTAGCTTGCAAGAACTAAGAGACACCGTGTGGCCATGTGGCCTTAATGAGAAAGACTCACTCCAGCTTAGCTTGCAAGAACTAAGAGACACAGTGTGGCCATGTGGCCTTAATGAGAGACTCACTCCAGCTTAGCTTGCAAGAACTAAGAGACAGAGTGGCCATGTGGCAATAATGAGAGAGACTGACACCAGCTTAGCTTGCAAGAGCTAAGAGACACTGTGTGGCCATGTGGCCTTAATGAGAGAGACTGACTCAAGCTTAGCTTGAACGAACTAAGAGAAACAGTGTGGCCATGTGGCCTTAATGAGACTCACTCCAGCTTAGCTTGCAAGAACTAAGAGACACAGTGTGGCCATGTGGCCTTAATGAGAAACTCACTCCAGCTTAGCTTGCAAGAACTAAGAGACACTGTGTGGCCATGTGGCCTTAATGAGAAAGACTCACTCAAGCTTAGCTTGCAAGAACTAAGAGACACTGTGTTGCCATGTGGCCTTAATGAGAGAGACTGACTCAAGCTTAGCTTGCAAGAACTAAGAGACACAGTGTGGCCATGTGGCCTTAATGAGAGACTCACTCCAGCTTAGCTTGCAAGAACTAAGAGACACAGTGTGGCCATGTGGCCTTAATGAGAGAGACTCACTCCAGCTTAGCTTGCAAGAACTAAGAGACACTGTGTGGCCATGTGGCCTTAATGAGAGAGACTCACTCCAGCTTAGCTTGCAAGAACTAAGAGACACAGTGTGGCCATGTGGCCTTAATGAGAGACTCACTCCAGCGTAGCTTGCAAGAACTAAGAGACAGTGTGGCCATGTGGCCTTAATGAGAGAGACTGACTCCAGCTTAGCTTGCAAGAACTAAGAGACACAGTGTGGCCATGTGGCCTTAATGAGGGAGACTGACTCCAGCTTAGCTTGCAAGAACTAAGATACACTGTGTGGCCATGTGGCCTTAATGAGAGAGACTGACTCAAGCTTAGCTTGAAAGAACTAAGAGAAACAGTGTGGCCATGTGGCCTTAATGAGACTCACTCCAGCTTAGCTTGCAAGAACTAAGAGACACAGTGTGGCCATGTGGCCTTAATGAGAGACTCACTCCAGCTTAGCTTGCAAGAACTAAGAGACACTGTGTGGCCATGTGGCGTTAATGAGAAAGACTCACTCCAGCTTAGCTTGCAAGAACTAAGAGACTCAGTGTGGCCATGTGGCCTTAATGAGAGAGACTGACTCCAACTTAACTTGCAAGAACTAAGAGACACTGTGTGGCCATGTGGCCTTAATGAGAGAGACTCACTCCAGCTTAGCTTGCAAGAACTAAGAGACACAGTGTGGCCATGTGGCCTTAATGAGAGACTCACTCCAGCTTAGCTTGCAAGAACTAAGAGACACAGTGTGGCCCTGTGGCCTTAATGAGAGAGACTCACTCCAGCTTAGCTTGCAAGAACTAAGAGACACTGTGTGGCCATGTGGCCTTAATGAGAGAGACTCACTCCAGCTTAGCTTGCAAGAACTAAGAGACACAGTGTGGCCATGTGGCCTTAATGAGAGACTCACTCCAGCTTAGCTTGCAAGAACTAAGAGACAGTGTGGCCATGTGGCCTTAATGAGAGAGACTGACTCCAGCTTAGCTTGCAAGAACTAAGAGACACAGTGTGGCCATGTGGCCTTAATGAGAGAGACTGACTCCAGCTTAGCTTGCAAGAACTAAGAGACACAGTGTGGCCATGTGGCCTTAATGAGAGAGACTGATTCCAGCTTAGCTTGCAAGAACTAAGAGACACAGTGTGGCCATGTGGCCTTAATGAGAGAGACTGACTCCAGCTTAGCTTGCAAGAACTAAGAGACACAGTGTGACCATGTGACCTTAATGAGAGAGACTGACTCCAGCTTAGCTTGCAAGAACTAAGAGACACTGTGTGGCCATGTGGCCTTAATGAGAGAGACTGACTCAAGCTTAGCTTGAAAGAACTAAGAGACACAGTGTGGCCATGTGGCCTTAATGAGAGAGACTCACTCCAGCTTAGCTTGCAAAAACTAAGAGACACTGTGTGGCCATGTGGCCTTAATGAGAAAGACTCACTCCAGCTTAGCTTGCAAGAACTAAGAGACTCAGTGTGGCCATGTGGCCTTAAAGAGAGAGATTGACTCCAACTTAACTTGCAAGAACTAAGATACACTGTGTGGTCATGTGGCCTTAATGAGAGAGACTCACTCCAGCTTAGCTTGCAAGAACTAAGAGACACAGTGTGGCCATGTGGCCTTAATGAGAGACTCACTCCAGCTTAGCTTGCAAGAACTAAGAGACAGTGTGGCCATGTGGCAATAATGAGAGAGACTGACTCCAGCTTAGCTTGCAAGAGCTAAGAGACACTGTGTGGCCATGTGGCCTTAATGAGAGAGACTGACTCCAGCTTAGCTTGCAAGAACTAAGAGACACTGTGTGGCCATGTGGCCTTAATGAGAAAGACTCACTCCAGCTTAGCTTGCAAGAACTAAGAGACTCAGTGTGGCCATGTGGCCTTAATGAGAGAGACTGACTCCAACTTAACTTGCAAGAACTAAGAGACACTGTGTGGCCATGTGGCCTTAATGAGAGAGACTCACTCCAACTTAGCTTGCAAGAACTAAGAGACACAGTGTGGCCATGTGGCCTTAATGAGAGACTCACTCCAGCTTAGCTTGCAAGAACTAAGAGACACAGTGTGGCCATGTGGCCTTAATGAGAGAGACTCACTCCAGCTTAGCTTGCAAGAACTAAGAGACACTGTGTGGCCATGTGGCCTTAATGAGAGAGACTCACTCCAGCTTAGCTTGCAAGAACTAAGAGACACAGTGTGGCCATGTGGCCTTAATGAGAGACTCACTCCAGCTTAGCTTGCAAGAACTAAGAGACAGTGTGGCCATGTGGCCTTAATGAGAGAGACTGACTCCAGCTTAGCTTGCAAGAACTAAGAGACACAGTGTGGCCATGTGGCCTTAATGAGAGAGACTGACTCCAGCTTAGCTTGCAAGAACTAAGAGACACAGTGTGGCCATGTGGCCTTAATGAGAGAGACTGATTCCAGCTTAGCTTGCAAGAACTAAGAGACACAGTGTGGCCATGTGGCCTTAATGAGAGAGACTGACTCCAGCTTAGCTTGCAAGAACTAAGAGACACAGTGTGACCATGTGACCTTAATGAGAGAGACTGACTCCAGCTTAGCTTGCAAGAACTAAGAGACACTGTGTGGCCATGTGGCCTTAATGAGAGAGACTGACTCAAGCTTAGCTTGAAAGAACTAAGAGACACAGTGTGGCCATGTGGCCTTAATGAGAGAGACTCACTCCAGCTTAGCTTGCAAGAACTAAGAGACACCGTGTGGCCATGTGGCCTTAATGAGAAAGACTCACTCCAGCTTAGCTTGCAAGAACTAAGAGACTCAGTGTGGCCATGTGGCCTTAAAGAGAGAGACTGACTCCAACTTAACTTGCAAGAACTAAGATACACTGTGTGGCCATGTGGCCTTAATGAGAGAGACTCACTCCAGCTTAGCTTGCAAGAACTATGAGACACAGTGTGGCCATTTGGCCTTAATGAGAGACTCACTCCAGCTTAGCTTGCAAGAACTAAGAGACAGTGTGGCCATGTGGCAATAATGAGAGAGACTGACTCCAGCTTAGCTTGCAAGAACTAAGAGACACAGTGTGGCCATGTGGCCTTAATGAGAGAGACTGACTCCAGCTTAGCTTGCAAGAACTAAGAGACACAGTGTGGCCATGTGGCGGTAATGAGAGAGAGAGACTGATTCCAGCTTAGCTTGCAAGAACTAAGAGACACAGTGTGGCCATGTGGCCTTAATGAGAGAGACTCACTCCAGCTTAGCTTGCAAGAACTAAGAGACACTGTGTGGCCATGTGGCCTTAATGAGAAAGACTCACTCCAGCTTAGCTTGCAAGAACTAAGAGATTCAGTATGGCCATGTGGCCTTAATGAGAGAGACTGACTCCAACTTAACTTGCAAGAACTAAGATACACTGTGTGGCCATGTGGCCTTAATGAGAGAGACTGACTCCAGCTTAGCTTGCAAGAACTAAGAGACACAGTGTGGCCATGTGGCCTTAATGAGAGAGATTGACTCCAGCTTAGCTTGCAAGAACTAAGAGACACAGTGTGGCCATGTGGCCTTAATGAGAGAGACTGATTCCAGCATAGCTTGCAAGAACTAAGAGACACAGTGTGGCCATGTGGCCTTAATGGGAGAGACTGACTCCAGCTTAGCTTGCAAGAACTAAGAGACACAGTATGACCATGTGACCTTAATGAGAGAGACTGACTCCAGCTTAGCTTGCAAGAACTAAGAGACACTGTGTGGCCATGTGGCCTTAATGAGAGAGACTGACTCCAGCTTAGCTTGCAAGAACTAAGAGACACAGTGTGACCATGTGACCTTAATGAGAGAGACTGACTCAAGCTTAGCTTGCAAGAACTAAGAGACACTGTGTGGCCATGTGGCCTTAATGAGAGAGACTGACTCAAGCTTAGCTTGCAAGAACTAAGAGACACAGTGTGGCCATGTGGCCTTAATGAGAGCCTCACTCCAGCTTAGCTTGCAAGAACTAAGAAACACAGTGTGGCCATGTGGCCTTAATGAGAGAGACTCACTCCAGCTTAGCTTGCAAGAACTAAGAGACACTGTGTGGCCATGTGGCCTTAATGAGAGAGACTCACTCCAGCTTAGCTTGCAAGAACTAAGAGACACAGTGTGGCCATGTGGCCTTAATGAGAGACTCACTCCAGCGTAGCTTGCAAGAACTAAGAGACAGTGTGGCCATGTGGCCTTAATGAGAGAGACTGACTCCAGCTTAGCTTGCAAGAACTAAGAGACACAGTGTGGCCATGTGGCCTTAATGAGAGAGACTGACTCCAGCTTAGCTTGCAAGAACTAAGAGACACTGTGTGGCCATGTGGCCTTAATGAGAGAGACTGACTCAAGCTTAGCTTGAAAGAACTAAGAGACACAGTGTGGCCATGTGACCTTAATGAGAGAGACTGATTCCAGCTTAGCTTGCAAGAACTAAGAGACACAGTGTGGCCATGTGGCCTTAATGAGAAAGACTCACTCCAGCTTAGCTTGCAAGAACTAAGAGACACAGTGTGGCCATGTGGCCTTAATGAGAGACTCACTCCAGCGTAGCTTGCACGAACTAAGAGACAGTGTGGCCATGTGGCAATAATGAGAGAGACTGACTCCAGCTTAGCTTGCAAGAACTAAGATACACAGTGTGGCCATGTGGCCTTAATGAGAGAGACTGACTCCAGCTTAGCTTGCAAGAACTAAGAGACACAGTGTGGCCATGTGGCCTTAATGAGAGAGACTGATTCCAGCTTAGCTTGCAAGAACTAAGAGACACAGTGTGGCCATGTGGCCTTAATGAGAGAGACTCACTCCAGCTTAGCTTGCAAGAACTAAGAGACACTGTGTAGCCATGTGGCCTTAATGAGAAAGACTCACTCCAGCTTAGCTTGCAAGAACTAAGAGATTCAGTATGGCCATGTGGCCTTAATGAGAGAGACTGACTCCAACTTAACTTGCAAGAACTAAGATACACTGTGTGGCCATGTGGCCTTAATGAGAGAGACTGACTCCAGCTTAGCTTGCAAGAACTAAGAGACACAGTGTGGCCATTTGGCCTTAATGAGAGAGATTGACTCCAGCTTAGCTTGCAAGAACTAAGAGACACAGTGTGGCCATGTGGCCTTAATGAGAGAGACTGATTCCAGCATAGCTTGCAAGAACTAAGAGACACAGTGTGGCCATGTGGCCTTAATGAGAGAGACTGACTCCAGCTTAGCTTGCAAGAACTAAGAGACACAGTGGGACCATGTGACCTTAATGAGAGAGACTGACTCCAGCTTAGCTTGCAAGAACTAAGAGACACTGTGTGGCCATGTGGCCTTAATGAGAGAGACTGACTCCAGCTTAGCTTGCAAGAACTAAGAGACACAGTGTGACCATGTGACCTTAATGAGAGAGACTGACTCAAGCTTAGCTTGCAAGAACTAAGAGACACTGTGTGGCCATGTGGCCTTAATGAGAGAGACTGACTCAAGCTTAGCTTGCAAGAACTAAGAGACACAGTGTGGCCATGTGGCCTTAATGAGAGACTCACTCCAGCTTAGCTTGCAAGAACTAAGAGACACAGTGTGGCCATGTGGCCTTAATGAGAGAGACTCACTCCAGCTTAGCTTGCAAGAACTAAGAGACACTGTGTGGCCATGTGGCCTTAATGAGAAAGACTCACTCAAGCTTAGCTTGCAAGAACTAAGAGACACTGTGTGGCCATGTGGCCTTAATGAGAGAGACTGACTCAAGCTTAGCTTGCAAGAACTAAGAGACACAGTGTGGCCATGTGGCCTTAATGAGAGACTCACTCCAGCTTAGCTTGCAAGAACTAAGAGACACAGTGTGGCCATGTGGCCTTAATGAGAGAGACTCACTCCAGCTTAGCTTGCAAGAACTAAGAGACACTGTGTGGCCATGTGGCCTTAATGAGAGAGACTCACTCCAGCTTAGCTTGCAAGAACTAAGAGACACAGTGTGGCCATGTGGCCTTAATGAGAGACTCACTCCAGCGTAGCTTGCAAGAACTAAGAGACAGTGTGGCCATGTGGCCTTAATGAGAGAGACTGACTCCAGCTTAGCTTGCAAGAACTAAGAGACACAGTGTGGCCATGTGGCCTTAATGAGGGAGACTGACTCCAGCTTAGCTTGCAAGAACTAAGATACACTGTGTGGCCATGTGGCCTTAATGAGAGAGACTGACTCAAGCTTAGCTTGAAAGAACTAAGAGAAACAGTGTGGCCATGTGGCCTTAATGAGACTCACTCCAGCTTAGCTTGCAAGAACTAAGAGACACAGTGTGGCCATGTGGCCTTAATGAGAGACTCACTCCAGCTTAGCTTGCAAGAACTAAGAGACACTGTGTGGCCATGTGGCGTTAATGAGAAAGACTCACTCCAGCTTAGCTTGCAAGAACTAAGAGACTCAGTGTGGCCATGTGGCCTTAATGAGAGAGACTGACTCCAACTTAACTTGCAAGAACTAAGAGACACTGTGTGGCCATGTGGCCTTAATGAGAGAGACTCACTCCAGCTTAGCTTGCAAGAACTAAGAGACACAGTGTGGCCATGTGGCCTTAATGAGAGACTCACTCCAGCTTAGCTTGCAAGAACTAAGAGACACAGTGTGGCCCTGTGGCCTTAATGAGAGAGACTCACTCCAGCTTAGCTTGCAAGAACTAAGAGACACTGTGTGGCCATGTGGCCTTAATGAGAGAGACTCACTCCAGCTTAGCTTGCAAGAACTAAGAGACACAGTGTGGCCATGTGGCCTTAATGAGAGACTCACTCCAGCTTAGCTTGCAAGAACTGAGAGACAGTGTGGCCATGTGGCCTTAATGAGAGAGACTGACTCCAGCTTAGCTTGCAAGAACTAAGAGACACAGTGTGGCCATGTGGCCTTAATGAGAGAGACTGACTCCAGCTTAGCTTGCAAGAACTAAGAGACACAGTGTGGCCATGTGGCCTTAATGAGAGAGACTGATTCCAGCTTAGCTTGCAAGAACTAAGAGACACAGTGTGGCCATGTGGCCTTAATGAGAGAGACTGACTCCAGCTTAGCTTGCAAGAACTAAGAGACACAGTGTGACCATGTGACCTTAATGAGAGAGACTGACTCCAGCTTAGCTTGCAAGAACTAAGAGACACTGTGTGGCCATGTGGCCTTAATGAGAGAGACTGACTCAAGCTTAGCTTGAAAGAACTAAGAGACACAGTGTGGCCATGTGGCCTTAATGAGAGAGACTCACTCCAGCTTAGCTTGCAAAAACTAAGAGACACTGTGTGGCCATGTGGCCTTAATGAGAAAGACTCACTCCAGCTTAGCTTGCAAGAACTAAGAGACTCAGTGTGGCCATGTGGCCTTAAAGAGAGAGATTGACTCCAACTTAACTTGCAAGAACTAAGATACACTGTGTGGCCATGTGGCCTTAATGAGAGAGACTCACTCCAGCTTAGCTTGCAAGAACTAAGAGACACAGTGTGGCCATGTGGCCTTAATGAGAGACTCACTCCAGCTTAGCTTGCAAGAACTAAGAGACAGTGTGGCCATGTGGCAATAATGAGAGAGACTGACTCCAGCTTAGCTTGCAAGAGCTAAGAGACACTGTGTGGCCATGTGGCCTTAATGAGAGAGACTGACTCCAGCTTAGCTTGCAAGAACTAAGAGACACTGTGTGGCCATGTGGCCTTAATGAGAAAGACTCACTCCAGCTTAGCTTGCAAGAACTAAGAGACTCAGTGTGGCCATGTGGCCTTAATGAGAGAGACTGACTCCAACTTAACTTGCAAGAACTAAGCGACACTGTGTGGCCATGTGGCCTTAATGAGAGAGACTCACTCCAGCTTAGCTTGCAAGAACTAAGAGACACAGTGTGGCCATGTGGCCTTAATGAGAGACTCACTCCAGCTTAGCTTGCAAGAACTAAGAGACACAGTGTGGCCATGTGGCCTTAATGAGAGAGACTCACTCCAGCTTAGCTTGCAAGAACTAAGAGACACTGTGTGGCCGTGTGGCCTTAATGAGAGAGACTCACTCCAGCTTAGCTTGCAAGAACTAAGAGACACAGTGTGGCCATGTGGCCTTAATGAGAGACTCACTCCAGCTTAGCTTGCAAGAACTAAGAGACAGTGTGGCCATGTGGCCTTAATGAGAGAGACTGACTCCAGCTTAGCTTGCAAGAACTAAGAGACACAGTGTGGCCATGTGGCCTTAATGAGAGAGACTGACTCCAGCTTAGCTTGCAAGAACTAAGAGACACAGTGTGGCCATGTGGCCTTAATGAGAGAGACTGATTCCAGCTTAGCTTGCAAGAACTAAGAGACACAGTGTGGCCATGTGGCCTTAATGAGAGAGACTGACTCCAGCTTAGCTTGCAAGAACTAAGAGACACAGTGTGACCATGTGACCTTAATGAGAGAGACTGACTCCAGCTTAGCTTGCAAGAACTAAGAGACACTGTGTGGCCATGTGGCCTTAATGAGAGAGACTGACTCAAGCTTAGCTTGAAAGAACTAAGAGACACAGTGTGGCCATGTGGCCTTAATGAGAGAGACTCACTCCAGCTTAGCTTGCAAGAACTAAGAGACACCGTGTGGCCATGTGGCCTTAATGAGAAAGACTCACTCCAGCTTAGCTTGCAAGAACTAAGAGACTCAGTGTGGCCATGTGGCCTTAAAGAGAGAGACTGACTCCAACTTAACTTGCAAGAACTAAGATACACTGTGTGGCCATGTGGCCTTAATGAGAGAGACTCACTCCAGCTTAGCTTGCAAGAACTATGAGACACAGTGTGGCCATTTGGCCTTAATGAGAGACTCACTCCAGCTTAGCTTGCAAGAACTAAGAGACAGTGTGGCCATGTGGCAATAATGAGAGAGACTGACTCCAGCTTAGCTTGCAAGAACTAAGAGACACAGTGTGGCCATGTGGCCTTAATGAGAGAGACTGACTCCAGCTTAGCTTGCAAGAACTAAGAGACACAGTGTGGCCATGTGGCGGTAATGAGAGAGACTGATTCCAGCTTAGCTTGCAAGAACTAAGAGACACAGTGTGGCCATGTGGCCTTAATGAGAGAGACTCACTCCAGCTTAGCTTGCAAGAACTAAGAGACACTGTGTGGCCATGTGGCCTTAATGAGAAAGACTCACTCCAGCTTAGCTTGCAAGAACTAAGAGATTCAGTATGGCCATGTGGCCTTAATGAGAGAGACTGACTCCAACTTAACTTGCAAGAACTAAGATACACTGTGTGGCCATGTGGCCTTAATGAGAGAGACTGACTCCAGCTTAGCTTGCAAGAACTAAGAGACACAGTGTGGCCATGTGGCCTTAATGAGAGAGATTGACTCCAGCTTAGCTTGCAAGAACTAAGAGACACAGTGTGGCCATGTGGCCTTAATGAGAGAGACTGATTCCAGCATAGCTTGCAAGAACTAAGAGACACAGTGTGGCCATGTGGCCTTAATGAGAGAGACTGACTCCAGCTTAGCTTGCAAGAACTAAGAGACACAGTATGACCATGTGACCTTAATGAGAGAGACTGACTCCAGCTTAGCTTGCAAGAACTAAGAGACACTGTGTGGCCATGTGGCCTTAATGAGAGAGACTGACTCCAGCTTAGCTTGCAAGAACTAAGAGACACAGTGTGACCATGTGACCTTAATGAGAGAGACTGACTCAAGCTTAGCTTGCAAGAACTAAGAGACACTGTGTGGCCATGTGGCCTTAATGAGAGAGACTGACTCAAGCTTAGCTTGCAAGAACTAAGAGACACAGTGTGGCCATGTGGCCTTAATGAGAGCCTCACTCCAGCTTAGCTTGCAAGAACTAAGAAACACAGTGTGGCCATGTGGCCTTAATGAGAGAGACTCACTCCAGCTTAGCTTGCAAGAACTAAGAGACACTGTGTGGCCATGTGGCCTTAATGAGAGAGACTCACTCCAGCTTAGCTTGCAAGAACTAAGAGACACAGTGTGGCCATGTGGCCTTAATGAGAGACTCACTCCAGCGTAGCTTGCAAGAACTAAGAGACAGTGTGGCCATGTGGCCTTAATGAGAGAGACTGACTCCAGCTTAGCTTGCAAGAACTAAGAGACACAGTGTGGCCATGTGGCCTTAATGAGAGAGACTGACTCCAGCTTAGCTTGCAAGAACTAAGAGACACTGTGTGGCCATGTGGCCTTAATGAGAGAGACTGACTCAAGCTTAGCTTGAAAGAACTAAGAGACACAGTGTGGCCATGTGACCTTAATGAGAGAGACTGATTCCAGCTTAGCTTGCAAGAACTAAGAGACACAGTGTGGCCATGTGGCCTTAATGAGAAAGACTCACTCCAGCTTAGCTTGCAAGAACTAAGAGACACAGTGTGGCCATGTGGCCTTAATGAGAGACTCACTCCAGCGTAGCTTGCACGAACTAAGAGACAGTGTGGCCATGTGGCAATAATGAGAGAGACTGACTCCAGCTTAGCTTGCAAGAACTAAGATACACAGTGTGGCCATGTGGCCTTAATGAGAGAGACTGACTCCAGCTTAGCTTGCAAGAACTAAGAGACACAGTGTGGCCATGTGGCCTTAATGAGAGAGACTGATTCCAGCTTAGCTTGCAAGAACTAAGAGACACAGTGTGGCCATGTGGCCTTAATGAGAGAGACTCACTCCAGCTTAGCTTGCAAGAACTAAGAGACACTGTGTAGCCATGTGGCCTTAATGAGAAAGACTCACTCCAGCTTAGCTTGCAAGAACTAAGAGATTCAGTATGGCCATGTGGCCTTAATGAGAGAGACTGACTCCAACTTAACTTGCAAGAACTAAGATACACTGTGTGGCCATGTGGCCTTAATGAGAGAGACTGACTCCAGCTTAGCTTGCAAGAACTAAGAGACACAGTGTGGCCATTTGGCCTTAATGAGAGAGATTGACTCCAGCTTAGCTTGCAAGAACTAAGAGACACAGTGTGGCCATGTGGCCTTAATGAGAGAGACTGATTCCAGCATAGCTTGCAAGAACTAAGAGACACAGTGTGGCCATGTGGCCTTAATGAGAGAGACTGACTCCAGCTTAGCTTGCAAGAACTAAGAGACACAGTGGGACCATGTGACCTTAATGAGAGAGACTGACTCCAGCTTAGCTTGCAAGAACTAAGAGACACTGTGTGGCCATGTGGCCTTAATGAGAGAGACTGACTCCAGCTTAGCTTGCAAGAACTAAGAGACACAGTGTGACCATGTGACCTTAATGAGAGAGACTGACTCAAGCTTAGCTTGCAAGAACTAAGAGACACTGTGTGGCCATGTGGCCTTAATGAGAGAGACTGACTCAAGCTTAGCTTGCAAGAACTAAGAGACACAGTGTGGCCATGTGGCCTTAATGAGAGACTCACTCCAGTTTAGCTTGCAAGAACTAAGAGACACAGTGTGGCCATGTGGCCTTAATGAGAGAGACTCACTCCAGCTTAGCTTGCAAGAACTAAGAGACACTCTGTGGCCATGTGGCCTTAATGAGAGAGACTCACTCCAGCTTAGCTTGCAAGAACTAAGAGACACAGTGTGGCCATGTGGCCTTAATGAGAGACTCACTCCAGCGTAGCTTGCAAGAACTAAGAGACAGTGTGGCCATGTGGCCTTAATGAGAGAGACTGACTCCAGCTTAGCTTGCAAGAACTAAGAGACACAGTGTGGCCATGTGGCCTTAATGAGAGAGACTGACTCCAGCTTAGCTTGCAAGAACTAAGAGACACTGTGTGGCCATGTGGCCTTAATGAGAGAGACTGACTCAAGCTTAGCTTGAAAGAACTAAGAGACACAGTGTGGCCATGTGACCTTATGAGAGAGACTGATTCCAGCTTAGCTTGCAAGAACTAAGAGACACAGTGTGGCCATGTGGCCTTAATGAGAGAGACTGAATCCAGCTTAGCTTGCAAGAACTAAGAGACACAGTGTGACCATGTGACCTTAATGAGAGAGACTGACTCCAGCTTAGCTTGCAAGAACTAAGATACACTGTGTGGCCATGTGGCCTTAATGAGAGAGACTGACTCAAGCTTAGCTTGAAAGAACTAAGAGACACAGTGTGGCCATGTGGCCTTAATGAGACTCACTCCAGCTTAGCTTGCAAGAACTAAGAGACACAGTGTGGCCATGTGGCCTTAATGAGAGACTCACTCCAGCTTAGCTTGCAAGAACTAAGAGACACTGTGTGGCCATGTGGCCTTAATGAGAAAGACTCACTCCAGCTTAGCTTGCAAGAACTAAGAGACTCAGTGTGGCCATGTGGCCTTAATGAGAGAGACTGACTCCAACTTAACTTGCAAGAACTAAGAGACACTGTGTGGCCATGTGGCCTTAATGAGAGAGACTCACTCCAGCTTAGCTTGCAAGAACTAAGAGACACAGTGTGGCCATGTGGCCTTAATGAGAGACTCACTCCAGCTTAGCTTGCAAGAACTAAGAGACACAGTGTGGCCATGTGGCCTTAATGAGAGAGACTCACTCCAGCTTAGCTTGCAAGAACTAAGAGACACTGTGTGGCCATATGGCCTTAATGAGAGAGACTCACTCCAGCTTAGCTTGCAAGAACTAAGAGACACAGTGTGGCCATGTGGCCTTAATGAGAGACTCACTCCAGCTTAGCTTGCAAGAACTAAGAGACAGTGTGGCCATGTGGCCTTAATGAGAGAGACTGACTCCAGCTTAGCTTGCAAGAACTAAGAGACACAGTGTGGCCATGTGGCCTTAATGAGAGAGACTGACTCCAGCTTAGCTTGCAAGAACTAAGAGACACAGTGTGGCCATGTGGCCTTAATGAGAGACTGATTCCAGCTTAGCTTGCAAGAACTAAGAGACACAGTGTAGCCATGTGGCCTTAATGAGAGAGACTGACTCCAGCTTAGCTTGCAAGAACTAAGAGACACAGTGTGACCATGTGACCTTAATGAGAGAGACTGACTCCAGCTTAGCTTGAAAGAACTAAGAGACACAGTGTGGCCATGTGGCCTTAATGAGACTCACTCCAGCTTAGCTTGCAAGAACTAAGAGACACAGTGTGGCCATGTGGCCTTAATGAGAGACTCACTCCAGCTTAGCTTGCAAGAACTAAGAGACACTGTGTGGCCATGTGGCCTTAATGAGAAAGACTCACTCCAGCTTAGCTTGCAAGAACTAAGAGACTCAGTGTGGCCATGTGGCCTTAATGAGAGAGACTGACTCCAACTTAACTTGCAAGAACTAAGAGACACTGTGTGGCCATGTGGCCTTAATGAGAGAGACTCACTCCAGCTTAGCTTGCAAGAACTAAGAGACACAGTGTGGCCATGTGGCCTTAATGAGAGACTCACTCCAGCTTAGCTTGCAAGAACTAAGAGACACAGTGTGGCCATGTGGCCTTAATGAGAGAGACTCACTCCAGCTTAGCTTGCAAGAACTAAGAGACACTGTGTGGCCATATGGCCTTAATGAGAGAGACTCACTCCAGCTTAGCTTGCAAGAACTAAGAGACACAGTGTGGCCATGTGGCCTTAATGAGAGACTCACTCCAGCTTAGCTTGCAAGAACTAAGAGACAGTGTGGCCATGTGGCCTTAATGAGAGAGACTGACTCCAGCTTAGCTTGCAAGAACTAAGAGACACAGTGTGGCCATGTGGCCTTAATGAGAGAGACTGACTCCAGCTTAGCTTGCAAGAACTAAGAGACACAGTGTGGCCATGTGGCCTTAATGAGAGACTGATTCCAGCTTAGCTTGCAAGAACTAAGAGACACAGTGTGGCCATGTGGCCTTAATGAGAGAGACTGACTCCAGCTTAGCTTGCAAGAACTAAGAGACACAGTGTGACCATGTGACCTTAATGAGAGAGACTGACTCCAGCTTAGCTTGCAAGAACTAAGAGACACTGTGTGGCCATGTGGCCTTAATGAGATAGACTGACTCAAGCTTAGCTTGAAAGAACTAAGAGACAGTGTGGCCATGTGGCCTTAATGAGAGAGACTCACTCCAGCTTAGCTTGCAAGAACTAAGAGACACTGTGTGGCCATGTGGCCTTAATGAGACTCACTCCAGCTTAGCTTGCAAGAACTAAGAGACTCAGTGTGGCCATGTGGCCTTAATGAGAGAGACTGACTCCAACTTAACTTGCAAGAACTAAGATACACTGTGTGGCCATGTGGCCTTAATGAGAGAGACTCACTCCAGCTTAGCTTGCAAGAACTAAGAGACACAGTGTGGCCATGTGGCCTTAATGAGAGACTCACTCCAGCTTAGCTTGCAAGAACTAAGAGACAGTGTGGCCATGTGGCCTTAATGAGAGAGACTGACTCCAGCTTAGCTTGCAAGAACTAAGAGACACAGTGTGGCCATGTGGCCTTAATGAGAGAGACTGACTCCAGCTTAGCTTGCAAGAACTAAGAGACACAGTGTGGCCATGTGGCCTTAATGAGAGAGACTGATTCCAGCTTAGCTTGCAAGAACTAAGAGACACAGTGTGGCCATGTGGCCTTAATGAGAGAGACTCACTCCAGCTTAGCTTGCAAGAACTAAGAGACACTGTGTGGCCATGTGGCCTTAATGAGAAAGACTCACTCCAGCTTAGCTTGCAAGAACTAAGAGATTCAGTATGGCCATGTGGCCTTAATGAGAGAGACTGACTCCAACTTAACTTGCAAGAACTAAGATACACTGTGTGGCCATGTGGCCTTAATGAGAGAGACTGACTCCAGCTTAGCTTGCAAGAACTAAGAGACACAGTGTGGCCATGTGGCCTTAATGAGAGAGATTGACTCCAGCTTAGCTTGCAAGAACTAAGAGACACAGTGTGGCCATGTGGCCTTAATGAGAGAGACTGATTCCAGCATAGCTTGCAAGAACTAAGAGACACAGTATGGCCATGTGGCCTTAATGAGAGAGACTGACTCCAGCTTAGCTTGCAAGAACTAAGAGACACAGTGTGGCCATGTGGCCTTAATGAGAGAGACTCACTCCAGCTTAGCTTGCAAGAACTAAGAGACACTGTGTGGCCATGTGGCCTTAATGAGAGAGACTCACTCCAGCTTAGCTTGCAAGAACTAAGAGACACAGTGTGGCCATGTGGCCTTAATGAGAGACTCACTCCAGCTTAGCTTGCAAGAACTAAGAGACACAGTGTGGCCATGTGGCCTTAATGAGAGAGACTCACTCCAGCTTAGCTTGCAAGAACTAAGAGACACTGTGTGGCCATGTGGCCTTAATGAGAGAGACTCACTCCAGCTTAGCTTGCAAGAACTAAGAGACAGTGTGGCCATGTCGCCTTAATGAGAGAGACTGACTCAAGCTTAGCTTGAAAGAACTAAGAGACAGTGTGGCCATGTGGCCTTAATGAGAGAGACTCACTCCAGCTTAGCTTGCAAGAACTAAGAGACACTGTGTGGCCATGTGGCCTTAATGAGAAAGACTCACTCCAGCTTAGCTTGCAAGAACTAAGAGACTCAGTGTGGCCATGTGGCCTTAATGAGAGAGACTGACTCAAGCTTAGCTTGAAAGAACTAAGAGACAGTGTGGCCATGTGGCCTTAATGAGAGAGACTCACTCCAGCTTAGCTTGCAAGAACTAAGAGACACTGTGTGGCCATGTGGCAATAATGAGAGAGACTGACTCCAGCTTAGCTTGCAAGAACTAAGATACACAGTGTGGCCATGTGGCCTTAATGAGAGACTCACTCCAGCGTAGCTTGCACGAACTAAGAGACAGTGTGGCCATGTGGCAATAATGAGAGAGACTGACTCCAGCTTAGCTTGCAAGAACTAAGATACACAGTGTGGCCATGTGGCCTTAATGAGAGAGACTGACTCCAGCTTAGCTTGCAAGAACTAAGAGACACAGTGTGGCCATGTGGCCTTAATGAGAGAGACTGATTCCAGCTTAGCTTGCAAGAACTAAGAGACACAGTGTGGCCATGTGGCCTTAATGAGAGAGACTCACTCCAGCTTAGCTTGCAAGAACTAAGAGACACTGTGTAGCCATGTGGCCTTAATGAGAAAGACTCACTCCAGCTTAGCTTGCAAGAACTAAGAGATTCAGTATGGCCATGTGGCCTTAATGAGAGAGACTGACTCCAACTTAACTTGCAAGAACTAAGATACACTGTGTGGCCATGTGGCCTTAATGAGAGAGACTGACTCCAGCTTAGCTTGCAAGAACTAAGAGACACAGTGTGGCCATTTGGCCTTAATGAGAGAGATTGACTCCAGCTTAGCTTGCAAGAACTAAGAGACACAGTGTGGCCATGTGGCCTTAATGAGAGAGACTGATTCCAGCATAGCTTGCAAGAACTAAGAGACACAGTGTGGCCATGTGGCCTTAATGAGAGAGACTGACTCCAGCTTAGCTTGCAAGAACTAAGAGACACAGTGGGACCATGTGACCTTAATGAGAGAGACTGACTCCAGCTTAGCTTGCAAGAACTAAGAGACACTGTGTGGCCATGTGGCCTTAATGAGAGAGACTGACTCCAGCTTAGCTTGCAAGAACTAAGAGACACAGTGTGACCATGTGACCTTAATGAGAGAGACTGACTCAAGCTTAGCTTGCAAGAACTAAGAGACACTGTGTGGCCATGTGGCCTTAATGAGAGAGACTGACTCAAGCTTAGCTTGCAAGAACTAAGAGACACAGTGTGGCCATGTGGCCTTAATGAGAGACTAACTCCAGCCAAGCTTGAAAGAACTAAGAGACACAGTGTGGCCATGTGGCCTTAATGAGAGAGACTCACTCCAGCTTAGCTTGCAAGAACTAAGAGACACAGTGTGGCCATGTGGCCTTAATGAGAGACTCACTCCAGCGTAGCTTGCAAGAACTAAGAGACAGTGTGGCCATGTGGCCTTAATGAGAGAGACTGACTCCAGCTTAGCTTGCAAGAACTAAGAGACACAGTGTGGCCATGTGGCCTTAATGAGAGAGACTGACTCCAGCTTAGCTTGCAAGAACTAAGAGACACTGTGTGGCCATGTGGCCTTAATGAGAGAGACTGACTCAAGCTTAGCTTGAAAGAACTAAGAGACACAGTGTGGCCATGTGACCTTATGAGAGAGACTGATTCCAGCTTAGCTTGCAAGAACTAAGAGACACAGTGTGGCCATGTGGCCTTAATGAGAGAGACTGACTCCAGCTTAGCTTGCAAGAACTAAGAGACACAGTGTGACCATGTGACCTTAATGAGAGAGACTGACTCCAGCTTAGCTTGCAAGAACTAAGATACACTGTGTGGCCATGTGGCCTTAATGAGAGAGACTGACTCAAGCTTAGCTTGAAAGAACTAAGAGACACAGTGTGGCCATGTGGCCTTAATGAGACTCACTCCAGCTTAGCTTGCAAGAACTAAGAGACACAGTGTGGCCATGTGGCCTTAATGAGAGACTCACTCCAGCTTAGCTTGCAAGAACTAAGAGACACTGTGTGGCCATGTGGCCTTAATGAGAAAGACTCACTCCAGCTTAGCTTGCAAGAACTAAGAGACTCAGTGTGGCCATGTGGCCTTAATGAGAGAGACTGACTCCAACTTAACTTGCAAGAACTAAGAGACACTGTGTGGCCATGTGGCCTTAATGAGAGAGACTCACTCCAGCTTAGCTTGCAAGAACTAAGAGACACAGTGTGGCCATGTGGCCTTAATGAGAGACTCACTCCAGCTTAGCTTGCAAGAACTAAGAGACACAGTGTGGCCATGTGGCCTTAATGAGAGAGACTCACTCCAGCTTAGCTTGCAAGAACTAAGAGACACTGTGTGGCCATATGGCCTTAATGAGAGAGACTCACTCCAGCTTAGCTTGCAAGAACTAAGAGACACAGTGTGGCCATGTGGCCTTAATGAGAGACTCACTCCAGCTTAGCTTGCAAGAACTAAGAGACAGTGTGGCCATGTGGCCTTAATGAGAGAGACTGACTCCAGCTTAGCTTGCAAGAACTAAGAGACACAGTGTGGCCATGTGGCCTTAATGAGAGAGACTGACTCCAGCTTAGCTTGCAAGAACTAAGAGACACAGTGTGGCCATGTGGCCTTAATGAGAGACTGATTCCAGCTTAGCTTGCAAGAACTAAGAGACACAGTGTGGCCATGTGGCCTTAATGAGAGAGACTGACTCCAGCTTAGCTTGCAAGAACTAAGAGACACAGTGTGACCATGTGACCTTAATGAGAGAGACTGACTCCAGCTTAGCTTGAAAGAACTAAGAGACACAGTGTGGCCATGTGGCCTTAATGAGACTCACTCCAGCTTAGCTTGCAAGAACTAAGAGACACAGTGTGGCCATGTGGCCTTAATGAGAGACTCACTCCAGCTTAGCTTGCAAGAACTAAGAGACACTGTGTGGCCATGTGGCCTTAATGAGAAAGACTCACTCCAGCTTAGCTTGCAAGAACTAAGAGACTCAGTGTGGCCATGTGGCCTTAATGAGAGAGACTGACTCCAACTTAACTTGCAAGAACTAAGAGACACTGTGTGGCCATGTGGCCTTAATGAGAGAGACTCACTCCAGCTTAGCTTGCAAGAACTAAGAGACACAGTGTGGCCATGTGGCCTTAATGAGAGACTCACTCCAGCTTAGCTTGCAAGAACTAAGAGACACAGTGTGGCCATGTGGCCTTAATGAGAGAGACTCACTCCAGGTTAGCTTGCAAGAACTAAGAGACACTGTGTGGCCATATGGCCTTAATGAGAGAGACTCACTCCAGCTTAGCTTGCAAGAACTAAGAGACACAGTGTGGCCATGTGGCCTTAATGAGAGACTCACTCCAGCTTAGCTTGCAAGAACTAAGAGACAGTGTGGCCATGTGGCCTTAATGAGAGAGACTGACTCCAGCTTAGCTTGCAAGAACTAAGAGACACAGTGTGGCCATGTGGCCTTAATGAGAGAGACTGACTCCAGCTTAGCTTGCAAGAACTAAGAGACACAGTGTGGCCATGTGGCCTTAATGAGAGACTGAATTCCAGCTTAGCTTGCAAGAACTAAGAGACACAGTGTGGCCATGTGGCCTTAATGAGAGAGACTGACTCCAGCTTAGCTTGCAAGAACTAAGAGACACAGTGTGACCATGTGACCTTAATGAGAGAGACTGACTCCAGCTTAGCTTGCAAGAACTAAGAGACACTGTGTGGCCATGTGGCCTTAATGAGATAGACTGACTCAAGCTTAGCTTGAAAGAACTAAGAGACAGTGTGGCCATGTGGCCTTAATGAGAGAGACTCACTCCAGCTTAGCTTGCAAGAACTAAGAGACACTGTGTGGCCATGTGGCCTTAATGAGACTCACTCCAGCTTAGCTTGCAAGAACTAAGAGACTCAGTGTGGCCATGTGGCCTTAATGAGAGAGACTGACTCCAACTTAACTTGCAAGAACTAAGATACACTGTGTGGCCATGTGGCCTTAATGAGAGAGACTCACTCCAGCTTAGCTTGCAAGAACTAAGAGACACAGTGTGGCCATGTGGCCTTAATGAGAGACTCACTCCAGCTTAGCTTGCAAGAACTAAGAGACAGTGTGGCCATGTGGCCTTAATGAGAGAGACTGACTCCAGCTTAGCTTGCAAGAACTAAGAGACACAGTGTGGCCATGTGGCCTTAATGAGAGAGACTGACTCCAGCTTAGCTTGCAAGAACTAAGAGACACAGTGTGGCCATGTGGCCTTAATGAGAGAGACTGATTCCAGCTTAGCTTGCAAGAACTAAGAGACACAGTGTGGCCATGTGGCCTTAATGAGAGAGACTCACTCCAGCTTAGCTTGCAAGAACTAAGAGACACTGTGTGGCCATGTGGCCTTAATGAGAAAGACTCACTCCAGCTTAGCTTGCAAGAACTAAGAGATTCAGTATGGCCATGTGGCCTTAATGAGAGAGACTGACTCCAACTTAACTTGCAAGAACTAAGATACACTGTGTGGCCATGTGGCCTTAATGAGAGAGACTGACTCCAGCTTAGCTTGCAAGAACTAAGAGACACAGTGTGGCCATGTGGCCTTAATGAGAGAGATTGACTCCAGCTTAGCTTGCAAGAACTAAGAGACACAGTGTGGCCATGTGGCCTTAATGAGAGAGACTGATTCCAGCATAGCTTGCAAGAACTAAGAGACACAGTATGGCCATGTGGCCTTAATGAGAGAGACTGACTCCAGCTTAGCTTGCAAGAACTAAGAGACACAGTGTGGCCATGTGGCCTTAATGAGAGAGACTCACTCCAGCTTAGCTTGCAAGAACTAAGAGACACTGTGTGGCCATGTGGCCTTAATGAGAGAGACTCACTCCAGCTTAGCTTGCAAGAACTAAGAGACACAGTGTGGCCATGTGGCCTTAATGAGAGACTCACTCCAGCTTAGCTTGCAAGAACTAAGAGACACAGTGTGGCCATGTGGCCTTAATGAGAGAGACTCACTCCAGCTTAGCTTGCAAGAACTAAGAGACACTGTGTGGCCATGTGGCCTTAATGAGAGAGACTCACTCCAGCTTAGCTTGCAAGAACTAAGAGACAGTGTGGCCATGTCGCCTTAATGAGAGAGACTGACTCAAGCTTAGCTTGATAGAACTAAGAGACAGTGTGGCCATGTGGCCTTAATGAGAGAGACTCACTCCAGCTTAGCTTGCAAGAACTAAGAGACACTGTGTGGCCATGTGGCCTTAATGAGAAAGACTCACTCCAGCTTAGCTTGCAAGAACTAAGAGACTCAGTGTGGCCATGTGGCCTTAATGAGAGAGACTGACTCAAGCTTAGCTTGAAAGAACTAAGAGACAGTGTGGCCATGTGGCCTTAATGAGAGAGACTCACTCCAGCTTAGCTTGCAAGAACTAAGAGACACTGTGTGGCCATGTGGCCTTAATGAGAAAGACTCACTCCAGCTTAGCTTGCAAGAACTAAGAGATTCAGTATGGCCATGTGGCCTTAATGAGAGAGACTGACTCCAACTTAACTTGCAAGAACTAAGATAGACTGTGTGGCCATGTGGCCTTAATGAGAGAGACTGACTCCAGCTTAGCTTGCAAGAACTAAGAGACACAGTGTGGCCATGTGGCCTTAATGAGAGAGATTGACTCCAGCTTAGCTTGCAAGAACTAAGAGACACAGTGTGGCCATGTGGCCTTAATGAGAGAGACTGATTCCAGCATAGCTTGCAAGAACTAAGAGACACAGTGTGGCCATGTGGCCTTAATGAGAGAGACTGACTCCAGCTTAGCTTGCAAGAACTAAGAGACACAGTGTGGCCATGTGGCCTTAATGAGAGAGACTCACTCCAGCTTAGCTTGCAAGAACTAAGAGACACTGTGTGGCCATGTGGCCTTAATGAGAGAGACTCACTCCAGCTTAGCTTGCAAGAACTAAGAGACACAGTGTGGCCATGTGGCCTTAATGAGAGACTCACTCCAGCTTAGCTTGCAAGAACTAAGAGACACAGTGTGGCCATGTGGCCTTAATGAGAGAGACTCACTCCAGCTTAGCTTGCAAGAACTAAGAGACACTGTGTGGCCATGTGGCCTTAATGAGAGAGACTCACTCCAGCTTAGCTTGCAAGAACTAAGAGACAGTGTGGCCATGTCGCCTTAATGAGAGAGACTGACTCAAGCTTAGCTTGAAAGAACTAAGAGACAGTGTGGCCATGTGGCCTTAATGAGAGAGACTCACTCCAGCTTAGCTTGCAAGAACTAAGAGACACTGTGTGGCCATGTGGCCTTAATGAGAAAGACTCACTCCAGCTTAGCTTGCAAGAACTAAGAGACTCAGTGTGGCCATGTGGCCTTAATGAGAGAGACTGACTCAAGCTTAGCTTGAAAGAACTAAGAGACAGTGTGGCCATGTGGCCTTAATGAGAGAGACTCACTCCAGCTTTGCTTGCAAGAACTAAGAGACACTGTGTGGCCATGTGGCCTTAATGAGAAAGACTCACTCCAGCTTAGCTTGCAAGAACTAAGAGACTCAGTGTGGCCATGTGGCCTTAATGAGAGAGACTGACTCCAACTTAACTTGCAAGAACTAAGATACACTGTGTGGCCATGTGGCCTTAATGAGAGAGACTCACTCCAGCTTAGCTTGCAAGGACTAAGAGACACAGTGTGGCCATGTGGCCTTAATGAGAGACTCACTCCAGCTTAGCTTGCAAGAACTAAGAGACATTGTGGCCATGTGGCCTTAATGAGAGAGACTGACTCCAGCTTAGCTTGCAAGAACTAAGAGACACAGTGTGGCCATGTGGCCTTAATGAGAGAGACTGACTCCAGCTTAGCTTGCAAGAACTAAGAGACACAGTGTGGCCATGTGGCCTTAATGAGAGAGACTGATTCCAGCTTAGCTTGCAAGAACTAAGAGACACAGTGTGGCCATGTGGCCTTAATGAGAGAGACTGACTCCAGCTTAGCTTGCAAGAACTAAGAGACACAGTGTGGCCATGTGGCCTTAATGAGAGAGACTGATTCCAGCATAGCTTGCAAGAACTAAGAGACACAGTGTGGCCATGTGGCCTTAATGAGAGAGACTGACTCCAGCTTAGCTTGCAAGAACTAAGAGACACAGTGTGGCCATGTGGCCTTAATGAGAGAGACTCACTCCAGCTTAGCTTGCAAGAACTAAGAGACACTGTGTGGCCATGTGGCCTTAATGAGAGAGACTCACTCCAGCTTAGCTTGCAAGAACTAAGAGACACAGTGTGGCCATGTGGCCTTAATGAGAGACTCACTCCAGCTTAGCTTGCAAGAACTAAGAGACACAGTGTGGCCATGTGGCCTTAATGAGAGAGACTCACTCCAGCTTAGCTTGCAAAAACTAAGAGACACTGTGTGGCCATGTGGCCTGAATGAGAGAGACTCACTCCAGCTTAGCTTGCAAGAACTAAGAGACACAGTGTGGCCATGTGGCCTTAATGAGAGACTCACTCCAGCTTAGCTTGCAAGAACTAAGAGACAGTGTGGCCATGTGGCCTTAATGAGAGAGACTGACTCCAGCTTAGCTTGCAAGAACTAAGAGACACAGTGTGGCCATGTGGCCTTAATGAGAGAGACTGACTCCAGCTTAGCTTGCAAGAACTAAGAGACACAGTGTGGCCATGTGGCCTTAATGAGAGAGACTGACTCCAGCTTAGCTTGCAAGAACTAAGAGACACAGTGTGGCCATGTGGCCTTAATGAGAGAGACTGATTCCAGCTTAGCTTTAAAGAACTAAGAGACACAGTGTGGCCATGTGGCCTTAATGAGAGAGACTGACTCCAGCTTAGCTTCCAAGAACTAAGAGACACAGTGTGACCATGTGACCTTAATGAGAGAGACTGACTCCAGCTTAGCTTGCAAGAACTAAGAGACACTGTGTGGCCATGTGGCCTTAATGAGAGAGACTGACTCAAGCTTAGCTTGAAAGAACTAAGAGACAGTGTGGCCATGTGGCCTTAATGAGAGAGACTCACTCCAGCTTAGCTTGCAAGAACTAAGAGACACTGTGTGGCCATGTGGCCTTAATGAGAAAGACTCACTCCAGCTTAGCTTGCAAGAACTAAGAGACTCAGTGTGGCCATGTGGCCTTAATGAGAGAGACTGACTCCAGCTTAGCTTGCAAGAACTAAGATACACTGTGTGGCCATGTGGCCTTAATGAGAGAGACTGACTCCAGCTTAGCTTGCAAGAACTAAGAGACACAGTGTGGCCATGTGGCCTTAATGAGAGAGATTGACTCCAGCTTAGCTTGCAAGAACTAAGAGACACAGTGTGGCCATGTGGCCTTAATGAGAGAGACTGACTCCAGCTTAGCATGCAAGAACTAAGAGACACAGTGTGGCCATGTGGCCTTAATGAGAGAGACTCACTCCAGCTTAGCTTGCAAGAACTAAGAGACACAGTGTGGCCATGTGGCCTTAATGAGAGAGACTCACTCCAGCTTAGCTTGCAAGAACTAAGAGACACTGTGTGGCCATGTGGCCTTAATGAGAGAGACTCACTCCAGCTTAGCTTGCAAGAACTAAGAGACAGTGTGGCCATGTCGCCTTAATGAGAGAGACTGACTCAAGCTTAGCTTGAAAGAACTAAGAGACAGTGTGGCCATGTGGCCTTAATGAGAGAGACTCACTCCAGCTTAGCTTGCAAGAACTACGAGACACTGTGTGGCCATGTGGCCTTAATGAGAAAGACTCACTCCAGCTTAGCTTGCAAGAACTAAGAGACTCAGTGTGGCCATGTGGCCTTAATGAGAGAGACTGACTCAAGCTTAGCTTGAAAGAACTAAGAGACAGTGTGGCCATGTGGCCTTAATGAGAGAGACTCACTCCAGCTTAGCTTGCAAGAACTAAGAGACACTGTGTGGCCATGTGGCCTTAATGAGAAAGACTCACTCCAGCTTAGCTTGCAAGAACTAAGAGACTCAGTGTGGCCATGTGGCCTTAATGAGAGAGACTGACTCCAACTTAACTTGCAAGAACTAAGATACACTGTGTGGCCATGTGGCCTTAATGAGAGAGACTCACTCCAGCTTAGCTTGCAAGAACTAAGAGACACAGTGTGGCCATGTGGCCTTAATGAGAGACTCACTCCAGCTTAGCTTGCAAGAACTAAGAGACAGTGTGGCCATGTGGCCTTAATGAGAGAGACTGACTCCAGCTTAGCTTGCAAGAACTAAGAGACACAGTGTGGCCATGTGGCCTTAATGAGAGAGACTGATTCCAGCTTAGCTTGCAAGAACTAAGAGACACAGTGTGGCCATGTGGCCTTAATGAGAGAGACTCACTCCAGCTTAGCTTGCAAGAACTAAGAGACACTGTGTGGCCATGTGGCCTTAATGAGAAAGACTCACTCCAGCTTAGCTTGCAAGAACTAAGAGATTCAGTATGGCCATGTGGCCTTAATGAGAGAGACTGACTCCAACTTAACTTGCAAGAACTAAGATACACTGTGTGGCCATGTGGCCTTAATGAGAGAGACTGACTCCAGCTTAGCTTGCAAGAACTAAGAGACACAGTGTGGCCATTTGGCCTTAATGAGAGAGATTGACTCCAGCTTAGCTTGCAAGAACTAAGAGACACAGTGTGGCCATGTGGCCTTAATGAGAGAGACTGATTCCAGCATAGCTTGCAAGAACTAAGAGACACAGTGTGGCCATGTGGCCTTAATGAGAGAGACTGACTCCAGCTTAGCTTGCAAGAACTAAGAGACACAGTGTGGCCATGTGGCCTTAATGAGAGAGACTCACTCCAGCTTAGCTTGCAAGAACTAAGAGACACTGTGTGGCCATGTGGCCTTAATGAGAGAGACTCACTCCAGCTTAGCTTGCAAGAACTAAGAGACACAGTGTGGCCATGTGGCCTTAATGAGAGACTCACTCCAGCTTAGCTTGCAAGAACTAAGAGACACAGTGTGGCCATGTGGCCTTAATGAGAGAGACTCACTCCAGCTTAGCTTGCAAAAACTAAGAGACACTGTGTGGCCATGTGGCCTGAATGAGAGAGACTCACTCCAGCTTAGCTTGCAAGAACTAAGAGACACAGTGTGGCCATGTGGCCTTAATGAGAGACTCACTCCAGCTTAGCTTGCAAGAACTAAGAGACAGTGTGGCCATGTGGCCTTAATGAGAGAGACTGACTCCAGCTTAGCTTGAAAGAACTAAGAGACACAGTGTGGCCATGTGGCCTTAATGAGAGAGACTGACTCCAGCTTAGCTTGCAAGAACTAAGAGACACAGTGTGGCCATGTGGCCTTAATGAGAGAGACTGATTCCAGCTTAGCTTTAAAGAACTAAGAGACACAGTGTGGCCATGTGGCCTTAATGAGAGAGACTGACTCCAGCTTAGCTTGCAAGAACTAAGAGACACAGTGTGACCATGTGACCTTAATGAGAGAGACTCACTCCAGCTTAGCTTGCAAGAACTAAGAGACACTGTGTGGCCATGTGGCCTTAATGAGAAAGACTCACTCCAGCTTAGCTTGCAAGAACTAAGAGACTCAGTGTGGCCATGTGGCCTTAATGAGAGAGACTGACTCCAGCTTAGCTTGCAAGAACTAAGATACACTGTGTGGCCATGTGGCCTTAATGAGAGAGACTGACTCCAGCTTAGCTTGCAAGAACTAAGAGACACAGTGTGGCCATGTGGCCTTAATGAGAGAGATTGACTCCAGCTTAGCTTGCAAGAACTAAGAGACACAGTGTGGCCATGTGGCCTTAATGAGAGAGACTGATTCCAGCATAGCTTGCAAGAACTAAGAGACACAGTGTGGCCATGTGGCCTTAATGAGAGAGACTGACTCCAGCTTAGCTTGCAAGAACTAAGAGACACAGTGTGGCCATGTGGCCTTAATGAGAGAGACTCACTCCAGCTTAGCTTGCAAGAACTAAGAGACACTGTGTGGCCATGTGGCCTTAATGAGAGAGACTCACTCCAGCTTAGCTTGCAAGAACTAAGAGACACAGTGTGGCCATGTGGCCTTAATGAGAGACTCACTCCAGCTTAGCTTGCAAGAACTAAGAGACACAGTGTGGCCATGTGGCCTTAATGAGAGAGACTCACTCCAGCTTAGCTTGCAAGAACTAAGAGACACTGTGTGGCCATGTGGCCTTAATGAGAGAGACTCACTCCAGCTTAGCTTGCAAGAACTAAGAGACACAGTGTGGCCATGTCGCCTTAATGAGAGAGACTGACTCAAGCTTAGCTTGAAAGAACTAAGAGACAGTGTGGCCATGTGGCCTTAATGAGAGAGACTCACTCCAGCTTAGCTTGCAAGAACTAAGAGACACTGTGTGGCCATGTGGCCTTAATGAGAAAGACTCACTCCAGCTTAGCTTGCAAGAACTAAGAGACTCAGTGTGGCCATGTGGCCTTAATGAGAGAGACTGACTCAAGCTTAGCTTGAAAGAACTAAGAGACAGTGTGGCCATGTGGCCTTAATGAGAGAGACTCACTCCAGCTTAGCTTGCAAGAACTAAGAGACACTGTGTGGCCATGTGGCCTTAATGAGAAAGACTCACTCCAGCTTAGCTTGCAAGAACTAAGAGACACAGTGTGGCCATGTGGCCTTAATGAGAGAGACTGATTCCAGCATAGCTTGCAAGAACTAAGAGACACAGTGTGGCCATGTGGCCTTAATGAGAGAGACTGACTCCAGCTTAGCTTGCAAGAACTAAGAGACACAGTGTGGCCATGTGGCCTTAATGAGAGAGACTGACTCCAGCTTAGCTTGCAAGAACTAAGAGACACAGTGTGGCCATGTGGCCTTAATGAGAGAGACTCACTCCAGCTTAGCTTGCAAGAACTAAGAGACACTGTGTGGCCATGTGGCCTTAATGAGAGAGACTCACTCCAGCTTAGCTTGCAAGAACTAAGAGACACAGTGTGGCCATGTGGCCTTAATGAGAGACTCACTCCAGCTTAGCTTGCAAGAACTAAGAGACACAGTGTGGCCATGTGGCCTTAATGAGAGAGACTCACTCCAGCTTAGCTTGCAAGAACTAAGAGACACTGTGTGGCCATGTGGCCTTAATGAGAGAGACTCACTCCAGCTTAGCTTGCAAGAACTAAGAGACACAGTGTGGCCATGTCGCCTTAATGAGAGAGACTGACTCAAGCTTAGCTTGAAAGAACTAAGAGACAGTGTGGCCATGTGGCCTTAATGAGAGAGACTCACTCCAGCTTAGCTTGCAAGAACTAAGAGACACTGTGTGGCCATGTGGCCTTAATGAGAAAGACTCACTCCAGCTTAGCTTGCAAGAACTAAGAGACTCAGTGTGGCCATGTGGCCTTAATGAGAGAGACTGACTCAAGCTTAGCTTGAAAGAACTAAGAGACAGTGTGGCCATGTGGCCTTAATGAGAGAGACTCACTCCAGCTTAGCTTGCAAGAACTAAGAGACACTGTGTGGCCATGTGGCCTTAATGAGAAAGACTCACTCCAGCTTAGCTTGCAAGAACTAAGAGACTCAGTGTGGCCATGTGGCCTTAATGAGAGAGACTGACTCCAACTTAACTTGCAAGAACTAAGATACACTGTGTGGCCATGTGGCCTTAATGAGAGAGACTCACTCCAGCTTAGCTTGCAAGAACTAAGAGACACAGTGTGGCCATGTCGCCTTAATGAGAGAGACTGACTCAAGCTTAGCTTGAAAGAACTAAGAGACAGTGTGGCCATGTGGCCTTAATGAGAGAGACTCACTCCAGCTTAGCTTGCAAGAACTAAGAGACACTGTGTGGCCATGTGGCCTTAATGAGAAAGACTCACTCCAGCTTAGCTTGCAAGAACTAAGAGACTCAGTGTGGCCATGTGGCCTTAATGAGAGAGACTGACTCAAGCTTAGCTTGAAAGAACTAAGAGACAGTGTGGCCATGTGGCCTTAATGAGAGAGACTCACTCCAGCTTAGCTTGCAAGAACTAAGAGACACAGTGTGGCCATGTGGCCTTAATGAGAGAGACTGATTCCAGCATAGCTTGCAAGAACTAAGAGACACAGTGTGGCCATGTGGCCTTAATGAGAGAGACTGACTCCAGCTTAGCTTGCAAGAACTAAGAGACACAGTGTGGCCATGTGGCCTTAATGAGAGAGACTGACTCCAGCTTAGCTTGCAAGAACTAAGAGACACAGTGTGGCCATGTGGCCTTAATGAGAGAGACTCACTCCAGCTTAGCTTGCAAGAACTAAGAGACACTGTGTGGCCATGTGGCCTTAATGAGAGAGACTCACTCCAGGTTAGCTTGCAAGAACTAAGAGACACAGTGTGGCCATGTGGCCTTAATGAGAGACTCACTCCAGCTTAGCTTGCAAGAACTAAGAGACACAGTGTGGCCATGTGGCCTTAATGAGAGAGACTCACTCCAGCTTAGCTTGCAAGAACTAAGAGACACTGTGTGGCCATGTGGCCTTAATGAGAGAGACTCACTCCAGCTTAGCTTGCAAGAAATAAGAGACACTGTGTGGCCATGTGGCCTTAATGAGAAAGACTCACTCCAGCTTAGCTTGCAAGAACTAAGAGACTCAGTGTGGCCATGTGGCCTTAATGAGAGAGACTGACTCCAACTTAACTTGCAAGAACTAAGATACACTGTGTGGCCATGTGGCCTTAATGAGAGAGACTCACTCCAGCTTAGCTTGCAAGAACTAAGAGACACAGTGTGGCCATGTGGCCTTAATGAGAGACTCACTCCAGCTTAGCTTGCAAGAACTAAGAGACAGTGTGGCCATGTGGCCTTAATGAGAGAGACTGACTCCAGCTTAGCTTGCAAGAACTAAGAGACACAGTGTGGCCATGTGGCCTTAATGAGAGAGACTGACTCCAGCTTAGCTTGCAAGAACTAAGAGACACAGTGTGGCCATGTGGCCTTAATGAGAGAGACTGATTCCAGCTTAGCTTGCAAGAACTAAGAGACACAGTGTGGCCATGTGGCCTTAATGAGAGAGACTCACTCCAGCTTAGCTTGCAAGAACTAAGAGACACTGTGTGGCCATGTGGCCTTAATGAGAAAGACTCACTCCAGCTTAGCTTGCAAGAACTAAGAGATTCAGTATGGCCATGTGGCCTTAATGAGAGAGACTGACTCCAACTTAACTTGCAAGAACTAAGATACACTGTGTGGCCATGTGGCCTTAATGAGAGAGACTGACTCCAGCTTAGCTTGCAAGAACTAAGAGACACAGTGTGGCCATGTGGCCTTAATGAGAGAGACTCACTCCAGCTTAGCTTGCAAGAACTAAGAGACACTGTGTGGCCATGTGGCCTTAATGAGAGAGACTCACTCCAGCTTAGCTTGCAAGAACTAAGAGACACAGTGTGGCCATGTGGCCTTAATGAGAGACTCACTCCAGCTTAGCTTGCAAGAACTAAGAGACACAGTGTGGCCATGTGGCCTTAATGAGAGAGACTCACTCCAGCTTAGCTTGCAAGAACTAAGAGACACTGTGTGGCCATGTGGCCTGAATGAGAGAGACTCACTCCAGCTTAGCTTGCAAGAACTAAGAGACACAGTGTGGCCATGTGGCCTTAATGAGAGACTCACTCCAGCTTAGCTTGCAAGAACTAAGAGACAGTGTGGCCATGTGGCCTTAATGAGAGAGACTGACTCCAGCTTAGCTTGCAAGAACTAAGAGACACAGTGTGGCCATGTGGCCTTAATGAGAGAGACTGACTCCAGCTTAGCTTGCAAGAACTAAGAGACACAGTGTGGCCATGTGGCCTTAATGAGAGAGACTGATTCCAGCTTAGCTTTAAAGAACTAAGAGACACAGTGTGGCCATGTGGCCTTAATGAGAGAGAATGACTCCAGCTTAGCTTGCAAGAACTAAGAGACACAGTGTGACCATGTGACCTTAATGAGAGAGACTGACTCCAGCTTAGCTTGCAAGAACTAAGAGACACTGTGTGGCCATGTGGCCTTAATGAGAGAGACTCACTCCAGCTTAGCTTGCAAGAACTAAGAGACACAGTGTGGCCATGTGGCCTTAATGAGAGACTCACTCCAGCTTAGCTTGCAAGAACTAAGAGACAGTGTGGCCATGTGGCCTTAATGAGAGAGACTGACTCCAGCTTAGCTTGCAAGAACTAAGAGACACAGTGTGGCCATGTGGCCTTAATGAGAGAGACTGACTCCAGCTTAGCTTGCAAGAACTAAGAGACACAGTGTGGCCATGTGGCCTTAATGAGAGAGACTGATTCCAGCTTAGCTTGCAAGAACTAAGAGACACAGTGTGGCCATGTGGCCTTAATGAGAGAGACTCACTCCAGCTTAGCTTGCAAGAACTAATAGACACTGTGTGGCCATGTGGCCTTAATGAGAAAGACTCACTCCAGCTTAGCTTGCAAGAACTAAGAGATTCAGTATGGCCATGTGGCCTTAATGAGAGAGACTGACTCCAACTTAACTTGCAAGAACTAAGATACACTGTGTGGCCATGTGGCCTTAATGAGAGAGACTTACTCCAGCTTAGCTTGCAAGAACTAAGAGACACAGTGTGGCCATGTGGCCTTAATGAGAGAGACTGACTCCAGCTTAGCTTGCAAGAACTAAGAGACACAGTGCGGCCATGTGGCCATAATGAGAGAGACTGATTCCAGCATAGCTTGCAAGAACTAAGAGACACAGTGTGGCCATGTGGCCTTAATGAGAGAGACTGACTCCAGCTTAGCTTGCAAGAACTAAGAGACACAGTGTGACCATGTGACCTTAATGAGAGAGACTGACTCCAGCTTAGCTTGCAAGAACTAAGAGACACTGTGTGGCCATGTGGCCTTAATGAGAGAGACTGACTCCAGCTTAGCTTGCAAGAACTAAGAGACACAGTGTGACCATGTGACCTTAATGAGAGAGACTGACTCAAGCTTAGCTTGCAAGAACTAAGAGACACTGTGTGGCCATGTGGCCTTAATGAGAGAGACTGACTCAAGCTTAGCTTGAAAGAACTAAGAGACACAGTGTGGCCATGTGACCTTAATGAGAGAGACTGATTCCAGCTTAGCTTGCAAGAACTAAGAGACACAGTGTGGCCATGTGGCCTTAATGAGAGAGACTGACTCCAGCTTAGCTTGCAAGAACTAAGAGACTCAGTGTGGCCATGTGGCCTTAATGAGAGAGACTGACTCAAGCTTAGCTTGAAAGAACTAAGAGACAGTGTGGCCATGTGGCCTTAATGAGAGAGACTCACTCCAGCTTAGCTTGCAAGAACTAAGAGACACTGTGTGGCCATGTGGCCTTAATGAGAAAGACTCACTCCAGCTTAGCTTGCAAGAACTAAGAGACTCAGTGTGGCCATGTGGCCTTAATGAGAGAGACTGACTCCAACTTAACTTGCAAGAACTAAGATACACTGTGTGGCCATGTGGCCTTAATGAGAGAGACTCACTCCAGCTTAGCTTGCAAGAACTAAGAGACACAGTGTGGCCATGTCGCCTTAATGAGAGAGACTGACTCAAGCTTAGCTTGAAAGAACTAAGAGACAGTGTGGCCATGTGGCCTTAATGAGAGAGACTCACTCCAGCTTAGCTTGCAAGAACTAAGAGACACTGTGTGGCCATGTGGCCTTAATGAGAAAGACTCACTCCAGCTTAGCTTGCAAGAACTAAGAGACTCAGTGTGGCCATGTGGCCTTAATGAGAGAGACTGACTCAAGCTTAGCTTGAAAGAACTAAGAGACAGTGTGGCCATGTGGCCTTAATGAGAGAGACTCACTCCAGCTTAGCTTGCAAGAACTAAGAGACACTGTGTGGCCATGTGGCCTTAATGAGAAAGACTCACTCCAGCTTAGCTTGCAAGAACTAAGAGACACAGTGTGGCCATGTGGCCTTAATGAGAGAGACTGATTCCAGCATAGCTTGCAAGAACTAAGAGACACAGTGTGGCCATGTGGCCTTAATGAGAGAGACTGACTCCAGCTTAGCTTGCAAGAACTAAGAGACACAGTGTGGCCATGTGGCCTTAATGAGAGAGACTGACTCCAGCTTAGCTTGCAAGAACTAAGAGACACAGTGTGGCCATGTGGCCTTAATGAGAGAGACTCACTCCAGCTTAGCTTGCAAGAACTAAGAGACACTGTGTGGCCATGTGGCCTTAATGAGAGAGACTCACTCCAGCTTAGCTTGCAAGAACTAAGAGACACAGTGTGGCCATGTGGCCTTAATGAGAGACTCACTCCAGCTTAGCTTGCAAGAACTAAGAGACACAGTGTGGCCATGTGGCCTTAATGAGAGAGACTCACTCCAGCTTAGCTTGCAAGAACTAAGAGACACTGTGTGGCCATGTGGCCTTAATGAGAGAGACTCACTCCAGCTTAGCTTGCAAGAACTAAGAGACACAGTGTGGCCATGTCGCCTTAATGAGAGAGACTGACTCAAGCTTAGCTTGAAAGAACTAAGAGACAGTGTGGCCATGTGGCCTTAATGAGAGAGACTCACTCCAGCTTAGCTTGCAAGAACTAAGAGACACTGTGTGGCCATGTGGCCTTAATGAGAAAGACTCACTCCAGCTTAGCTTGCAAGAACTAAGAGACTCAGTGTGGCCATGTGGCCTTAATGAGAGAGACTGACTCAAGCTTAGCTTGAAAGAACTAAGAGACAGTGTGGCCATGTGGCCTTAATGAGAGAGACTCACTCCAGCTTAGCTTGCAAGAACTAAGAGACACTGTGTGGCCATGTGGCCTTAATGAGAAAGACTCACTCCAGCTTAGCTTGCAAGAACTAAGAGACTCAGTGTGGCCATGTGGCCTTAATGAGAGAGACTGACTCCAACTTAACTTGCAAGAACTAAGATACACTGTGTGGCCATGTGGCCTTAATGAGAGAGACTCACTCCAGCTTAGCTTGCAAGAACTAAGAGACACAGTGTGGCCATGTGGCCTTAATGAGAGAGACTCACTCCAGCTTAGCTTGCAAGAACTAAGAGACAGTGTGGCCATGTGGCCTTAATGAGAGAGACTGACTCCAGCTTAGCTTGCAAGAACTAAGAGACACAGTGTGGCCATGTGGCCTTAATGAGAGAGATTGACTCCAGCTTAGCTTGCAAGAACTAAGAGACACAGTGTGGCCATGTGGCCTTAATGAGAGAGACTGATTCCAGCTTAGCTTGCAAGAACTAAGAGACACAGTGTGGCCATGTGGCCTTAATGAGAGAGACTGACTCCAGCTTAGCTTGCAAGAACTAAGAGACACAGTGTGGCCATGTGGCCTTAATGAGAGAGACTCACTCCAGCTTAGCTTGCAAGAACTAAGAGACACTGTGTGGCCATGTGGCCTTAATGAGAGAGACTCACTCCAGCTTAGCTTGCAAGAACTAAGAGACACAGTGTGGCCATGTGGCCTTAATGAGAGACTCACTCCAGCTTAGCTTGCAAGAACTAAGAGACACAGTGTGGCCATGTGGCCTTAATGAGAGAGACTCACTCCAGCTTAGCTTGCAAGAACTAAGAGACACTGTGTGGCCATGTGGCCTGAATGAGAGAGACTCACTCCAGCTTAGCTTGCAAGAACTAAGAGACACAGTGTGGCCATGTGGCCTTAATGAGAGACTCACTCCAGCTTAGCTTGCAAGAACTAAGAGACAGTGTGGCCATGTGGCCTTAATGAGAGAGACTGACTCCAGCTTAGCTTGCAAGAACTAAGAGACACAGTGTGGCCATGTGGCCTTAATGAGAGAGACTGACTCCAGCTTAGCTTGCAAGAACTAAGAGACACAGTGTGGCCATGTGGCCTTAATGAGAGAGACTGATTCCAGCTTAGCTTTAAAGAACTAAGAGACACAGTGTGGCCATGTGGCCTTAATGAGAGAGACTGACTCCAGCTTAGCTTGCAAGAACTAAGAGACACAGTGTGACCATGTGACCTTAATGAGAGAGACTGACTCCAGCTTAGCTTGCAAGAACTAAGAGACACTGTGTGGCCATGTGGCCTTAATGAGAGAGACTGACTCAAGCTTAGCTTGAAAGAACTAAGAGACAGTGTGGCCATGTGGCCTTAATGAGAGAGACACACTCCAGCTTAGCTTGCAAGAACTAAGAGACACTGTGTGGCCATGTGGCCTTAATGAGAAAGACTCACTCCAGCTTAGCTTGCAAGAACTAAGAGACTCAGTGTGGCCATGTGGCCTTAATGAGAGAGACTGACTCCAACTTAACTTGCAAGAACTAAGATACACTGTGTGGCCATGTGGCCTTAATGAGAGAGACTCACTCCAGCTTAGCTTGCAAGAACTAAGAGACACAGTGTGGCCATGTGGCCTTAATGAGAGACTCACTCCAGCTTAGCTTGCAAGAACTAAGAGACAGTGTGGCCATGTGGCCTTAATGAGAGAGACTGACTCCAGCTTAGCTTGCAAGAACTAAGAGACAGTGTGGCCATGTGGCCTTAATGAGAGAGACTGATTCCAGCTTAGCTTGCAAGAACTAAGAGACACAGTGTGGCCATGTGGCCTTAATGAGAGAGACTCACTCCAGCTTAGCTTGCAAGAACTAATAGACACTGTGTGGCCATGTGGCCTTAATGAGAAAGACTCACTCCAGCTTAGCTTGCAAGAACTAAGAGATTCAGTATGGCCATGTGGCCTTAATGAGAGAGACTGACTCCAACTTAACTTGCAAGAACTAAGATACACTGTGTGGCCATGTGGCCTTAATGAGAGAGACTTACTCCAGCTTAGCTTGCAAGAACTAAGAGACACAGTGTGGCCATGTGGCCTTAATGAGAGAGACTGACTCCAGCTTAGCTTGCAAGAACTAAGAGACACAGTGCGGCCATGTGGCCATAATGAGAGAGACTGATTCCAGCATAGCTTGCAAGAACTAAGAGACACAGTGTGGCCATGTGGCCTTAATGAGAGAGACTGACTCCAGCTTAGCTTGCAAGAACTAAGAGACACAGTGTGACCATGTGACCTTAATGAGAGAGACTGACTCCAGCTTAGCTTGCAAGAACTAAGAGACACTGTGTGGCCATGTGGCCTTAATGAGAGAGACTGACTCCAGCTTAGCTTGCAAGAACTAAGAGACACAGTGTGACCATGTGACCTTAATGAGAGAGACTGACTCAAGCTTAGCTTGCAAGAACTAAGAGACACTGTGTGGCCATGTGGCCTTAATGAGAGAGACTGACTCAAGCTTAGCTTGCAAGAACTAAGAGACACAGTGTGGCCATGTGGCCTTAATGAGAGAGACTCACTCCAGCTTAGCTTGCAAGAACTAAGAGACACTGTGTGGCCATGTGGCCTTAATGAGAAAGACTCACTCCAGCTTAGCTTGCAAGAACTAAGAGACTCAGTGTGGCCATGTGGCCTTAATGAGAGAGACTGACTCCAACTTAACTTGCAAGAACTAAGATACACTGTGTGGCCATGTGGCCTT
This sequence comes from Petromyzon marinus, assembly GCF_048934315.1. NCBI lineage: Eukaryota > Metazoa > Chordata > Hyperoartia > Petromyzontiformes > Petromyzontidae > Petromyzon > Petromyzon marinus. The sequence continues at coordinate 1,049,516 of NW_027423168.1, forward strand.
AATGAGAGAGACTCACTCCAGCTTAGCTTGCAAGAACTAAGAGACACAGTGTGGCCATGTGGCCTTAATGAGAGAGACTCACTCCAGCTTAGCTTGCAAGAACTAAGAGACACAGTGTGGCCATGTGGCCTTAATGAGAGACTCACTCCAGCGTAGCTTGCAAGAACTAAGAGACAGTGTGGCCATGTGGCCTTAATGAGAGAGACTGACTCCAGCTTAGCTTGCAAGAACTAAGAGACACAGTGTGGCCATGTGGCCTTAATGAGAGAGACTGACTCCAGCTTAGCTTGCAAGAACTAAGAGACACTGTGTGGCCATGTGGCCTTAATGAGAGAGACTGACTCCAGCTTAGCTTGCAAGAACTAAGAGACACAGTGGGACCATGTGACCTTAATGAGAGAGACTGACTCCAGCTTAGCTTGCAAGAACTAAGAGACACTGTGTGGCCATGTGGCCTTAATGAGAGAGACTGACTCCAGCTTAGCTTGCAAGAACTAAGAGACACAGTGTGACCATGTGACCTTAATGAGAGAGACTGACTCAAGCTTAGCTTGCAAGAACTAAGAGACACTGTGTGGCCATGTGGCCTTAATGAGAGAGACTGACTCAAGCTTAGCTTGCAAGAACTAAGAGACACAGTGTGGCCATGTGGCCTTAATGAGAGACTAACTCCAGCCAAGCTTGAAAGAACTAAGAGACACAGTGTGGCCATGTGGCCTTAATGAGAGAGACTCACTCCAGCTTAGCTTGCAAGAACTAAGAGACACTCTGTGGCCATGTGGCCTTAATGAGAGAGACTCACTCCAGCTTAGCTTGCAAGAACTAAGAGACACAGTGTGGCCATGTGGCCTTAATGAGAGACTCACTCCAGCGTAGCTTGCAAGAACTAAGAGACAGTGTGGCCATGTGGCCTTAATGAGAGAGACTGACTCCAGCTTAGCTTGCAAGAACTAAGAGACACAGTGTGGCCATGTGGCCTTAATGAGAGAGACTGACTCCAGCTTAGCTTGCAAGAACTAAGAGACACTGTGTGGCCATGTGGCCTTAATGAGAGAGACTGACTCAAGCTTAGCTTGAAAGAACTAAGAGACACAGTGTGGCCATGTGACCTTATGAGAGAGACTGATTCCAGCTTAGCTTGCAAGAACTAAGAGACACAGTGTGGCCATGTGGCCTTAATGAGAGAGACTGACTCCAGCTTAGCTTGCAAGAACTAAGAGACACAGTGTGACCATGTGACCTTAATGAGAGAGACTGACTCCAGCTTAGCTTGCAAGAACTAAGATACACTGTGTGGCCATGTGGCCTTAATGAGAGAGACTGACTCCAGCTTAGCTTGCAAGAACTAAGAGACACAGTGTGGCCATGTGGCCTTAATGAGAGAGACTGACTCCAGCTTAGCTTGCAAGAACTAAGAGACACTGTGTGGCCATGTGGCCTTAATGAGAGAGACTGACTCAAGCTTAGCTTGAAAGAACTAAGAGACACAGTGTGGCCATGTGACCTTATGAGAGAGACTGATTCCAGCTTAGCTTGCAAGAACTAAGAGACACAGTGTGGCCATGTGGCCTTAATGAGAGAGACTGACTCCAGCTTAGCTTGCAAGAACTAAGAGACACAGTGTGACCATGTGACCTTAATGAGAGAGACTGACTCCAGCTTAGCTTGCAAGAACTAAGATACACTGTGTGGCCATGTGGCCTTAATGAGAGAGACTGACTCAAGCTTAGCTTGAAAGAACTAAGAGACACAGTGTGGCCATGTGGCCTTAATGAGACTCACTCCAGCTTAGCTTGCAAGAACTAAGAGACACAGTGTGGCCATGTGGCCTTAATGAGAGACTCACTCCAGCTTAGCTTGCAAGAACTAAGAGACACTGTGTGGCCATGTGGCCTTAATGAGAAAGACTCACTCCAGCTTAGCTTGCAAGAACGAAGAGACTCAGTGTGGCCATGTGGCCTTAATGAGAGAGACTGACTCCAACTTAACTTGCAAGAACTAAGAGACACTGTGTGGCCATGTGGCCTTAATGAGAGAGACTCACTCCAGCTTAGCTTGCAAGAACTAAGAGACACAGTGTGGCCATGTGGCCTTAATGAGAGAATCACTCCAGCTTAGCTTGCAAGAACTAAGAGACACAGTGTGGCCATGTGGCCTTAATGAGAGAGACTCACTCCAGCTTAGCTTGCAAGAACTAAGAGACACTGTGTGGCCATATGGCCTTAATGAGAGAGACTCACTCCAGCTTAGCTTGCAAGAACTAAGAGACACAGTGTGGCCATGTGGCCTTAATGAGAGACTCACTCCAGCTTAGCTTGCAAGAACTAAGAGACAGTGTGGCCATGTGGCCTTAATGAGAGAGACTGACTCCAGCTTAGCTTGCAAGAACTAAGAGACACAGTGTGGCCATGTGGCCTTAATGAGAGAGACTGACTCCAGCTTAGCTTGCAAGAACTAAGAGACACAGTGTGGCCATGTGGCCTTAATGAGAGACTGATTCCAGCTTAGCTTGCAAGAACTAAGAGACACAGTGTGGCCATGTGGCCTTAATGAGAGAGACTGACTCCAGCTTAGCTTGCAAGAACTAAGAGACACAGTGTGACCATGTGACCTTAATGAGAGAGACTGACTCCAGCTTAGCTTGAAAGAACTAAGAGACACAGTGTGGCCATGTGGCCTTAATGAGACTCACTCCAGCTTAGCTTGCAAGAACTAAGAGACACAGTGTGGCCATGTGGCCTTAATGAGAGACTCACTCCAGCTTAGCTTGCAAGAACTAAGAGACACTGTGTGGCCATGTGGCCTTAATGAGAAAGACTCACTCCAGCTTAGCTTGCAAGAACTAAGAGACTCAGTGTGGCCATGTGGCCTTAATGAGAGAGACTGACTCCAACTTAACTTGCAAGAACTAAGAGACACTGTGTGGCCATGTGGCCTTAATGAGAGAGACTCACTCCAGCTTAGCTTGCAAGAACTAAGAGACACAGTGTGGCCATGTGGCCTTAATGAGAGACTCACTCCAGCTTAGCTTGCAAGAACTAAGAGACACAGTGTGGCCATGTGGCCTTAATGAGAGAGACTCACTCCAGCTTAGCTTGCAAGAACTAAGAGACACTGTGTGGCCATATGGCCTTAATGAGAGAGACTCACTCCAGCTTAGCTTGCAAGAACTAAGAGACACAGTGTGGCCATGTGGCCTTAATGAGAGACTCACTCCAGCTTAGCTTGCAAGAACTAAGAGACAGTGTGGCCATGTGGCCTTAATGAGAGAGACTGACTCCAGCTTAGCTTGCAAGAACTAAGAGACACAGTGTGGCCATGTGGCCTTAATGAGAGAGACTGACTCCAGCTTAGCTTGCAAGAACTAAGAGACACAGTGTGGCCATGTGGCCTTAATGAGAGACTGAATTCCAGCTTAGCTTGCAAGAACTAAGAGACACAGTGTGGCCATGTGGCCTTAATGAGAGAGACTGACTCCAGCTTAGCTTGCAAGAACTAAGAGACACAGTGTGACCATGTGACCTTAATGAGAGAGACTGACTCCAGCTTAGCTTGCAAGAACTAAGAGACACTGTGTGGCCATGTGGCCTTAATGAGATAGACTGACTCAAGCTTAGCTTGAAAGAACTAAGAGACAGTGTGGCCATGTGGCCTTAATGAGAGAGACTCACTCCAGCTTAGCTTGCAAGAACTAAGAGACACTGTGTGGCCATGTTGCCTTAATGAGACTCACTCCAGCTTAGCTTGCAAGAACTAAGAGACTCAGTGTGGCCATGTGGCCTTAATGAGAGAGACTGACTCCAACTTAACTTGCAAGAACTAAGATACACTGTGTGGCCATGTGGCCTTAATGAGAGAGACTCACTCCAGCTTAGCTTGCAAGAACTAAGAGACACAGTGTGGCCATGTGGCCTTAATGAGAGACTCACTCCAGCTTAGCTTGCAAGAACTAAGAGACAGTGTGGCCATGTGGCCTTAATGAGAGAGACTGACTCCAGCTTAGCTTGCAAGAACTAAGAGACACAGTGTGGCCATGTGGCCTTAATGAGAGAGACTGACTCCAGCTTAGCTTGCAAGAACTAAGAGACACAGTGTGGCCATGTGGCCTTAATGAGAGAGACTGATTCCAGCTTAGCTTGCAAGAACTAAGAGACACAGTGTGGCCATGTGGCCTTAATGAGAGAGACTCACTCCAGCTTAGCTTGCAAGAACTAAGAGACACTGTGTGGCCATGTGGCCTTAATGAGAAAGACTCACTCCAGCTTAGCTTGCAAGAACTAAGAGATTCAGTATGGCCATGTGGCCTTAATGAGAGAGACTGACTCCAACTTAACTTGCAAGAACTAAGATACACTGTGTGGCCATGTGGCCTTAATGAGAGAGACTGACTCCAGCTTAGCTTGCAAGAACTAAGAGACACAGTGTGGCCATGTGGCCTTAATGAGAGAGATTGACTCCAGCTTAGCTTGCAAGAACTAAGAGACACAGTGTGGCCATGTGGCCTTAATGAGAGAGACTGATTCCAGCATAGCTTGCAAGAACTAACAGACACAGTATGGCCATGTGGCCTTAATGAGAGAGACTGACTCCAGCTTAGCTTGCAAGAACTAAGAGACACAGTGTGGCCATGTGGCCTTAATGAGAGAGACTCACTCCAGCTTAGCTTGCAAGAACTAAGAGACACTGTGTGGCCATGTGGCCTTAATGAGAGAGACTCACTCCAGCTTAGCTTGCAAGAACTAAGAGACACAGTGTGGCCATGTGGCCTTAATGAGAGACTCACTCCAGCTTAGCTTGCAAGAACTAAGAGACACAGTGTGGCCATGTGGCCTTAATGAGAGAGACTCACTCCAGCTTAGCTTGCAAGAACTAAGAGACACTGTGTGGCCATGTGGCCTTAATGAGAGAGACTCACTCCAGCTTAGCTTGCAAGAACTAAGAGACAGTGTGGCCATGTCGCCTTAATGAGAGAGACTGACTCAAGCTTAGCTTGAAAGAACTAAGAGACAGTGTGGCCATGTGGCCTTAATGAGAGAGACTCACTCCAGCTTAGCTTGCAAGAACTAAGAGACACTGTGTGGCCATGTGGCCTTAATGAGAAAGACTCACTCCAGCTTAGCTTGCAAGAACTAAGAGACTCAGTGTGGCCATGTGGCCTTAATGAGAGAGACTGACTCAAGCTTAGCTTGAAAGAACTAAGAGACAGTGTGGCCATGTGGCCTTAATGAGAGAGACTCACTCCAGCTTAGCTTGCAAGAACTAAGAGACACTGTGTGGCCATGTGGCCTTAATGAGAAAGACTCACTCCAGCTTAGCTTGCAAGAACTAAGAGATTCAGTATGGCCATGTGGCCTTAATGAGAGAGACTGACTCCAACTTAACTTGCAAGAACTAAGATACACTGTGTGGCCATGTGGCCTTAATGAGAGAGACTGACTCCAGCTTAGCTTGCAAGAACTAAGAGACACAGTGTGGCCATGTGGCCTTAATGAGAGAGATTGACTCCAGCTTAGCTTGCAAGAACTAAGAGACACAGTGTGGCCATGTGGCCTTAATGAGAGAGACTGATTCCAGCATAGCTTGCAAGAACTAAGAGACACAGTGTGGCCATGTGGCCTTAATGAGAGAGACTGACTCCAGCTTAGCTTGCAAGAACTAAGAGACACAGTGTGGCCATGTGGCCTTAATGAGAGAGACTCACTCCAGCTTAGCTTGCAAGAACTAAGAGACACTGTGTGGCCATGTGGCCTTAATGAGAGAGACTCACTCCAGCTTAGCTTGCAAGAACTAAGAGACACAGTGTGGCCATGTGGCCTTAATGAGAGACTCACTCCAGCTTAGCTTGCAAGAACTAAGAGACACAGTGTGGCCATGTGGCCTTAATGAGAGAGACTCACTCCAGCTTAGCTTGCAAGAACTAAGAGACACTGTGTGGCCATGTGGCCTTAATGAGAGAGACTCACTCCAGCTTAGCTTGCAAGAACTAAGAGACAGTGTGGCCATGTCGCCTTAATGAGAGAGACTGACTCAAGCTTAGCTTGAAAGAACTAAGAGACAGTGTGGCCATGTGGCCTTAATGAGAGAGACTCACTCCAGCTTAGCTTGCAAGAACTAAGAGACACTGTGTGGCCATGTGGCCTTAATGAGAAAGACTCACTCCAGCTTAGCTTGCAAGAACTAAGAGACTCAGTGTGGCCATGTGGCCTTAATGAGAGAGACTGACTCAAGCTTAGCTTGAAAGAACTAAGAGACAGTGTGGCCATGTGGCCTTAATGAGAGAGACTCACTCCAGCTTTGCTTGCAAGAACTAAGAGACACTGTGTGGCCATGTGGCCTTAATGAGAAAGACTCACTCCAGCTTAGCTTGCAAGAACTAAGAGACTCAGTGTGGCCATGTGGCCTTAATGAGAGAGACTGACTCCAACTTAACTTGCAAGAACTAAGATACACTGTGTGGCCATGTGGCCTTAATGAGAGAGACTCACTCCAGCTTAGCTTGCAAGGACTAAGAGACACAGTGTGGCCATGTGGCCTTAATGAGAGACTCACTCCAGCTTAGCTTGCAAGTACTAAGAGACATTGTGGCCATGTGGCCTTAATGAGAGAGACTGACTCCAGCTTAGCTTGCAAGAACTAAGAGACACAGTGTGGCCATGTGGCCTTAATGAGAGAGACTGACTCCAGCTTAGCTTGCAAGAACTAAGAGACACAGTGTGGCCATGTGGCCTTAATGAGAGAGACTGATTCCAGCTTAGCTTGCAAGAACTAAGAGACACAGTGTGGCCATGTGGCCTTAATGAGAGAGACTGACTCCAGCTTAGCTTGCAAGAACTAAGAGACACAGTGTGGCCATGTGGCCTTAATGAGAGAGACTGATTCCAGCATAGCTTGCAAGAACTAAGAGACACAGTGTGGCCATGTGGCCTTAATGAGAGAGACTGACTCCAGCTTAGCTTGCAAGAACTAAGAGACACAGTGTGGCCATGTGGCCTTAATGAGAGAGACTCACTCCAGCTTAGCTTGCAAGAACTAAGAGACACTGTGTGGCCATGTGGCCTTAATGAGAGAGACTCACTCCAGCTTAGCTTGCAAGAACTAAGAGACACAGTGTGGCCATGTAGCCTTAATGAGAGACTCACTCCAGCTTAGCTTGCAAGAACTAAGAGACACAGTGTGGCCATGTGGCCTTAATGAGAGAGACTCACTCCAGCTTAGCTTGCAAAAACTAAGAGACACTGTGTGGCCATGTGGCCTGAATGAGAGAGACTCACTCCAGCTTAGCTTGCAAGAACTAAGAGACACAGTGTGGCCATGTGGCCTTAATGAGAGACTCACTCCAGCTTAGCTTGCAAGAACTAAGAGACAGTGTGGCCATGTGGCCTTAATGAGAGAGACTGACTCCAGCTTAGCTTGCAAGAACTAAGAGACACAGTGTGGCCATGTGGCCTTAATGAGAGAGACTGACTCCAGCTTAGCTTGCAAGAACTAAGAGACACAGTGTGGCCATGTGGCCTTAATGAGAGAGACTGACTCCAGCTTAGCTTGCAAGAACTAAGAGACACAGTGTGGCCATGTGGCCTTAATGAGAGAGACTGATTCCAGCTTAGCTTTAAAGAACTAAGAGACACAGTGTGGCCATGTGGCCTTAATGAGAGAGACTGACTCCAGCTTAGCTTCCAAGAACTAAGAGACACAGTGTGACCATGTGACCTTAATGAGAGAGACTGACTCCAGCTTAGCTTGCCAGAACTAAGAGACACTGTGTGGCCATGTGGCCTTAATGAGAGAGACTGACTCAAGCTTAGCTTGAAAGAACTAAGAGACAGTGTGGCCATGTGGCCTTAATGAGAGAGACTCACTCCAGCTTAGCTTGCAAGAACTAAGAGACACTGTGTGGCCATGTGGCCTTAATGAGAAAGACTCACTCCAGCTTAGCTTGCAAGAACTAAGAGACTCAGTGTGGCCATGTGGCCTTAATGAGAGAGACTGACTCCAGCTTAGCTTGCAAGAACTAAGATACACTGTGTGGCCATGTGGCCTTAATGAGAGAGACTGACTCCAGCTTAGCTTGCAAGAACTAAGAGACACAGTGTGGCCATGTGGCCTTAATGAGAGAGATTGACTCCAGCTTAGCTTGCAAGAACTAAGAGACACAGTGTGGCCATGTGGCCTTAATGAGAGAGACTGACTCCAGCTTAGCATGCAAGAACTAAGAGACACAGTGTGGCCATGTGGCCTTAATGAGAGAGACTCACTCCAGCTTAGCTTGCAAGAACTAAGAGACACAGTGTGGCCATGTGGCCTTAATGAGAGAGACTCACTCCAGCTTAGCTTGCAAGAACTAAGAGACACTGTGTGGCCATGTGGCCTTAATGAGAGAGACTCACTCCAGCTTAGCTTGCAAGAACTAAGAGACAGTGTGGCCATGTCGCCTTAATGAGAGAGACTGACTCAAGCTTAGCTTGAAAGAACTAAGAGACAGTGTGGCCATGTGGCCTTAATGAGAGAGACTCACTCCAGCTTAGCTTGCAAGAACTACGAGACACTGTGTGGCCATGTGGCCTTAATGAGAAAGACTCACTCCAGCTTAGCTTGCAAGAACTAAGAGACTCAGTGTGGCCATGTGGCCTTAATGAGAGAGACTGACTCAAGCTTAGCTTGAAAGAACTAAGAGACAGTGTGGCCATGTGGCCTTAATGAGAGAGACTCACTCCAGCTTAGCTTGCAAGAACTAAGAGACACTGTGTGGCCATGTGGCCTTAATGAGAAAGACTCACTCCAGCTTAGCTTGCAAGAACTAAGAGACTCAGTGTGGCCATGTGGCCTTAATGAGAGAGACTGACTCCAACTTAACTTGCAAGAACTAAGATACACTGTGTGGCCATGTGGCCTTAATGAGAGAGACTCACTCCAGCTTAGCTTGCAAGAACTAAGAGACACAGTGTGGCCATGTGGCCTTAATGAGAGACTCACTCCAGCTTAGCTTGCAAGAACTAAGAGACAGTGTGGCCATGTGGCCTTAATGAGAGAGACTGACTCCAGCTTAGCTTGCAAGAACTAAGAGACACAGTGTGGCCATGTGGCCTTAATGAGAGAGACTGACTCCAGCTTAGCTTGCAAGAACTAAGAGACACAGTGTGGCCATGTGGCCTTAATGAGAGAGACTGATTCCAGCTTAGCTTGCAAGAACTAAGAGACACAGTGTGGCCATGTGGCCTTAATGAGAGAGACTCACTCCAGCTTAGCTTGCAAGAACTAAGAGACACTGTGTGGCCATGTGGCCTTAATGAGAAAGACTCACTCCAGCTTAGCTTGCAAGAACTAAGAGATTCAGTATGGCCATGTGGCCTTAATGAGAGAGACTGACTCCAACTTAACTTGCAAGAACTAAGATACACTGTGTGGCCATGTGGCCTTAATGAGAGAGACTGACTCCAGCTTAGCTTGCAAGAACTAAGAGACACAGTGTGGCCATTTGGCCTTAATGAGAGAGATTGACTCCAGCTTAGCTTGCAAGAACTAAGAGACACAGTGTGGCCATGTGGCCTTAATGAGAGAGACTGATTCCAGCATAGCTTGCAAGAACTAAGAGACACAGTGTGGCCATGTGGCCTTAATGAGAGAGACTGACTCCAGCTTAGCTTGCAAGAACTAAGAGACACAGTGTGGCCATGTGGCCTTAATGAGAGAGACTCACTCCAGCTTAGCTTGCAAGAACTAAGAGACACTGTGTGGCCATGTGGCCTTAATGAGAGAGACTCACTCCAGCTTAGCTTGCAAGAACTAAGAGACACAGTGTGGCCATGTGGCCTTAATGAGAGACTCACTCCAGCTTAGCTTGCAAGAACTAAGAGACACAGTGTGGCCATGTGGCCTTAATGAGAGAGACTCACTCCAGCTTAGCTTGCAAAAACTAAGAGACACTGTGTGGCCATGTGGCCTGAATGAGAGAGACTCACTCCAGCTTAGCTTGCAAGAACTAAGAGACACAGTGTGGCCATGTGGCCTTAATGAGAGACTCACTCCAGCTTAGCTTGCAAGAACTAAGAGACAGTGTGGCCATGTGGCCTTAATGAGAGAGACTGACTCCAGCTTAGCTTGAAAGAACTAAGAGACACAGTGTGGCCATGTGGCCTTAATGAGAGAGACTGACTCCAGCTTAGCTTGCAAGAACTAAGAGACACAGTGTGGCCATGTGGCCTTAATGAGAGAGACTGATTCCAGCTTAGCTTTAAAGAACTAAGAGACACAGTGTGGCCATGTGGCCTTAATGAGAGAGACTGACTCCAGCTTAGCTTGCAAGAACTAAGAGACACAGTGTGACCATGTGACCTTAATGAGAGAGACTGACTCCAGCTTAGCTTGCAAGAACTAAGAGACACTGTGTGGCCATGTGGCCTTAATGAGAGAGACTGACTCAAGCTTAGCTTGAAAGAACTAAGAGACAGTGTGGCCATGTGGCCTTAATGAGAGAGACTCACTCCAGCTTAGCTTGCAAGAACTAAGAGACACTGTGTGGCCATGTGGCCTTAATGAGAAAGACTCACTCCAGCTTAGCTTGCAAGAACTAAGAGACTCAGTGTGGCCATGTGGCCTTAATGAGAGAGACTGACTCCAGCTTAGCTTGCAAGAACTAAGATACACTGTGTGGCCATGTGGCCTTAATGAGAGAGACTGACTCCAGCTTAGCTTGCAAGAACTAAGAGACACAGTGTGGCCATGTGGCCTTAATGAGAGAGATTGACTCCAGCTTAGCTTGCAAGAACTAAGAGACACAGTGTGGCCATGTGGCCTTAATGAGAGAGACTGACTCCAGCTTAGCTTGCAAGAACTAAGAGACACAGTGTGGCCATGTGGCCTTAATGAGAGAGACTCACTCCAGCTTAGCTTGCAAGAACTAAGAGACACTGTGTGGCCATGTGGCCTTAATGAGAGAGACTCACTCCAGCTTAGCTTGCAAGAACTAAGAGACACAGTGTGGCCATGTGGCCTTAATGAGAGACTCACTCCAGCTTAGCTTTCAAGAACTAAGAGACACAGTGTGGCCATGTGGCCTTAATGAGAGAGACTCACTCCAGCTTAGCTTGCAAGAACTAAGAGACACTGTGTGGCCATGTGGCCTTAATGAGAGAGACTCACTCCAGCTTAGCTTGCAAGAACTAAGAGACACAGTGTGGCCATGTCGCCTTAATGAGAGAGACTGACTCAAGCTTAGCTTGAAAGAACTAAGAGACAGTGTGGCCATGTGGCCTTAATGAGAGAGACTCACTCCAGCTTAGCTTGCAAGAACTAAGAGACACTGTGTGGCCATGTGGCCTTAATGAGAAAGACTCACTCCAGCTTAGCTTGCAAGAACTAAGAGACTCAGTGTGGCCATGTGGCCTTAATGAGAGAGACTGACTCAAGCTTAGCTTGAAAGAACTAAGAGACAGTGTGGCCATGTGGCCTTAATGAGAGAGACTGACTCCAGCTTAGCTTGCAAGAACTAAGAGACACAGTGTGGCCATGTGGCCTTAATGAGAGAGACTGACTCCAGCTTAGCTTGCAAGAACTAAGAGACACAGTGTGGCCATGTGGCCTTAATGAGAGAGACTGATTCCAGCATAGCTTGCAAGAACTAAGAGACACAGTGTGGCCATGTGGCCTTAATGAGAGAGACTGACTCCAGCTTAGCTTGCAAGAACTAAGAGACACAGTGTGGCCATGTGGCCTTAATGAGAGAGACTGACTCCAGCTTAGCTTGCAAGAACTAAGAGACACAGTGTGGCCATGTGGCCTTAATGAGAGAGACTCACTCCAGCTTAGCTTGCAAGAACTAAGAGACACTGTGTGGCCATGTGGCCTTAATGAGAGAGACTCACTCCAGCTTAGCTTGCAAGAACTAAGAGACACAGTGTGGCCATGTGGCCTTAATGAGAGACTCACTCCAGCTTAGCTTGCAAGAACTAAGAGACACAGTGTGGCCATGTGGCCTTAATGAGAGAGACTCACTCCAGCTTAGCTTGCAAGAACTAAGAGACACTGTGTGGCCATGTGGCCTTAATGAGAGAGACTCACTCCAGCTTAGCTTGCAAGAACTAAGAGACACAGTGTGGCCATGTCGCCTTAATGAGAGAGACTGACTCAAGCTTAGCTTGAAAGAACTAAGAGACAGTGTGGCCATGTGGCCTTAATGAGAGAGACTCACTCCAGCTTAGCTTGCAAGAACTAAGAGACACTGTGTGGCCATGTGGCCTTAATGAGAAAGACTCACTCCAGCTTAGCTTGCAAGAACTAAGAGACTCAGTGTGGCCATGTGGCCTTAATGAGAGAGACTGACTCAAGCTTAGCTTGAAAGAACTAAGAGACAGTGTGGCCATGTGGCCTTAATGAGAGAGACTCACTCCAGCTTAGCTTGCAAGAACTAAGAGACACTGTGTGGCCATGTGGCCTTAATGAGAAAGACTCACTCCAGCTTAGCTTGCAAGAACTAAGAGACTCAGTGTGGCCATGTGGCCTTAATGAGAGAGACTGACTCCAACTTAACTTGCAAGAACTAAGATACACTGTGTGGCCATGTGGCCTTAATGAGAGAGACTCACTCCAGCTTAGCTTGCAAGAACTAAGAGACACAGTGTGGCCATGTCGCCTTAATGAGAGAGACTGACTCAAGCTTAGCTTGAAAGAACTAAGAGACAGTGTGGCCATGTGGCCTTAATGAGAGAGACTCACTCCAGCTTAGCTTGCAAGAACTAAGAGACACTGTGTGGCCATGTGGCCTTAATGAGAAAGACTCACTCCAGCTTAGCTTGCAAGAACTAAGAGACTCAGTGTGGCCATGTGGCCTTAATGAGAGAGACTGACTCAAGCTTAGCTTGAAAGAACTAAGAGACAGTGTGGCCATGTGGCCTTAATGAGAGAGACTCACTCCAGCTTAGCTTGCAAGAACTAAGAGACACAGTGTGGCCATGTGGCCTTAATGAGAGAGACTGATTCCAGCATAGCTTGCAAGAACTAAGAGACACAGTGTGGCCATGTGGCCTTAATGAGAGAGACTGACTCCAGCTTAGCTTGCAAGAACTAAGAGACACAGTGTGGCCATGTGGCCTTAATGAGAGAGACTGACTCCAGCTTAGCTTGCAAGAACTAAGAGACACAGTGTGGCCATGTGGCCTTAATGAGAGAGACTCACTCCAGCTTAGCTTGCAAGAACTAAGAGACACTGTGTGGCCATGTGGCCTTAATGAGAGAGACTCACTCCAGGTTAGCTTGCAAGAACTAAGAGACACAGTGTGGCCATGTGGCCTTAATGAGAGACTCACTCCAGCTTAGCTTGCAAGAACTAAGAGACACAGTGTGGCCATGTGGCCTTAATGAGAGAGACTCACTCCAGCTTAGCTTGCAAGAACTAAGAGACACTGTGTGGCCATGTGGCCTTAATGAGAGAGACTCACTCCAGCTTAGCTTGCAAGAAATAAGAGACACTGTGTGGCCATGTGGCCTTAATGAGAAAGACTCACTCCAGCTTAGCTTGCAAGAACTAAGAGACTCAGTGTGGCCATGTGGCCTTAATGAGAGAGACTGACTCCAACTTAACTTGCAAGAACTAAGATACACTGTGTGGCCATGTGGCCTTAATGAGAGAGACTCACTCCAGCTTAGCTTGCAAGAACTAAGAGACACAGTGTGGCCATGTGGCCTTAATGAGAGACTCACTCCAGCTTAGCTTGCAAGAACTAAGAGACAGTGTGGCCATGTGGCCTTAATGAGAGAGACTGACTCCAGCTTAGCTTGCAAGAACTAAGAGACACAGTGTGGCCATGTGGCCTTAATGAGAGAGACTGACTCCAGCTTAGCTTGCAAGAACTAAGAGACACAGTGTGGCCATGTGGCCTTAATGAGAGAGACTGATTCCAGCTTAGCTTGCAAGAACTAAGAGACACAGTGTGGCCATGTGGCCTTAATGAGAGAGACTCACTCCAGCTTAGCTTGCAAGAACTAAGAGACACTGTGTGGCCATGTGGCCTTAATGAGAAAGACTCACTCCAGCTTAGCTTGCAAGAACTAAGAGATTCAGTATGGCCATGTGGCCTTAATGAGAGAGACTGACTCCAACTTAACTTGCAAGAACTAAGATACACTGTGTGGCCATGTGGCCTTAATGAGAGAGACTGACTCCAGCTTAGCTTGCAAGAACTAAGAGACACAGTGTGGCCATGTGGCCTTAATGAGAGAGACTCACTCCAGCTTAGCTTGCAAGAACTAAGAGACACTGTGTGGCCATGTGGCCTTAATGAGAGAGACTCACTCCAGCTTAGCTTGCAAGAACTAAGAGACACAGTGTGGCCATGTGGCCTTAATGAGAGACTCACTCCAGCTTAGCTTGCAAGAACTAAGAGACACAGTGTGGCCATGTGGCCTTAATGAGAGAGACTCACTCCAGCTTAGCTTGCAAGAACTAAGAGACACTGTGTGGCCATGTGGCCTGAATGAGAGAGACTCACTCCAGCTTAGCTTGCAAGAACTAAGAGACACAGTGTGGCCATGTGGCCTTAATGAGAGACTCACTCCAGCTTAGCTTGCAAGAACTAAGAGACAGTGTGGCCATGTGGCCTTAATGAGAGAGACTGACTCCAGCTTAGCTTGCAAGAACTAAGAGACACAGTGTGGCCATGTGGCCTTAATGAGAGAGACTGACTCCAGCTTAGCTTGCAAGAACTAAGAGACACAGTGTGGCCATGTGGCCTTAATGAGAGAGACTGATTCCAGCTTAGCTTTAAAGAACTAAGAGACACAGTGTGGCCATGTGGCCTTAATGAGAGAGAATGACTCCAGCTTAGCTTGCAAGAACTAAGAGACACAGTGTGACCATGTGACCTTAATGAGAGAGACTGACTCCAGCTTAGCTTGCAAGAACTAAGAGACACTGTGTGGCCATGTGGCCTTAATGAGAGAGACTCACTCCAGCTTAGCTTGCAAGAACTAAGAGACACAGTGTGGCCATGTGGCCTTAATGAGAGACTCACTCCAGCTTAGCTTGCAAGAACTAAGAGACAGTGTGGCCATGTGGCCTTAATGAGAGAGACTGACTCCAGCTTAGCTTGCAAGAACTAAGAGATTCAGTATGGCCATGTGGCCTTAATGAGAGAGACTGACTCCAACTTAACTTGCAAGAACTAAGATACACTGTGTGGCCATGTGGCCTTAATGAGAGAGACTTACTCCAGCTTAGCTTGCAAGAACTAAGAGACACAGTGTGGCCATGTGGCCTTAATGAGAGAGACTGACTCCAGCTTAGCTTGCAAGAACTAAGAGACACAGTGCGGCCATGTGGCCATAATGAGAGAGACTGATTCCAGCATAGCTTGCAAGAACTAAGAGACACAGTGTGGCCATGTGGCCTTAATGAGAGAGACTGACTCCAGCTTAGCTTGCAAGAACTAAGAGACACAGTGTGACCATGTGACCTTAATGAGAGAGACTGACTCCAGCTTAGCTTGCAAGAACTAAGAGACACTGTGTGGCCATGTGGCCTTAATGAGAGAGACTGACTCCAGCTTAGCTTGCAAGAACTAAGAGACACAGTGTGACCATGTGACCTTAATGAGAGAGACTGACTCAAGCTTAGCTTGCAAGAACTAAGAGACACTGTGTGGCCATGTGGCCTTAATGAGAGAGACTGACTCAAGCTTAGCTTGCAAGAACTAAGAGACACAGTGTGGCCATGTGGCCTTAATGAGAGAGACTCACTCCAGCTTAGCTTGCAAGAACTAAGAGACACTGTGTGGCCATGTGGCCTTAATGAGAAAGACTCACTCCAGCTTAGCTTGCAAGAACTAAGAGACTCAGTGTGGCCATGTGGCCTTAATGAGAGAGACTGACTCCAACTTAACTTGCAAGAACTAAGATACACTGTGTGGCCATGTGGCCTTAATGAGAGATACTCACTCCAGCTTAGCTTGCAAGAACTAAGAGACACAGTGTGGCCATGTGGCCTTAATGAGAGAGACTCACTCCAGCTTAGCTTGCAAGAACTAAGAGACACAGTGTGGCCATGTGGCCTTAATGAGAGACTCACTCCAGCGTAGCTTGCAAGAACTAAGAGACAGTGTGGCCATGTGGCCTTAATGAGAGAGACTGACTCCAGCTTAGCTTGCAAGAACTAAGAGACACAGTGTGGCCATGTGGCCTTAATGAGAGAGACTGACTCCAGCTTAGCTTGCAAGAACTAAGAGACACTGTGTGGCCATGTGGCCTTAATGAGAGAGACTGACTCAAGCTTAGCTTGAAAGAACTAAGAGACACAGTGTGGCCATGTGACCTTAATGAGAGAGACTGATTCCAGCTTAGCTTGCAAGAACTAAGAGACACAGTGTGGCCATGTGGCCTTAATGAGAGAGACTGACTCCAGCTTAGCTTGCAAGAACTAAGAGACTCAGTGTGGCCATGTGGCCTTAATGAGAGAGACTGACTCAAGCTTAGCTTGAAAGAACTAAGAGACAGTGTGGCCATGTGGCCTTAATGAGAGAGACTCACTCCAGCTTAGCTTGCAAGAACTAAGAGACACTGTGTGGCCATGTGGCCTTAATGAGAAAGACTCACTCCAGCTTAGCTTGCAAGAACTAAGAGACTCAGTGTGGCCATGTGGCCTTAATGAGAGAGACTGACTCCAACTTAACTTGCAAGAACTAAGATACACTGTGTGGCCATGTGGCCTTAATGAGAGAGACTCACTCCAGCTTAGCTTGCAAGAACTAAGAGACACAGTGTGGCCATGTCGCCTTAATGAGAGAGACTGACTCAAGCTTAGCTTGAAAGAACTAAGAGACAGTGTGGCCATGTGGCCTTAATGAGAGAGACTCACTCCAGCTTAGCTTGCAAGAACTAAGAGACACTGTGTGGCCATGTGGCCTTAATGAGAAAGACTCACTCCAGCTTAGCTTGCAAGAACTAAGAGACTCAGTGTGGCCATGTGGCCTTAATGAGAGAGACTGACTCAAGCTTAGCTTGAAAGAACTAAGAGACAGTGTGGCCATGTGGCCTTAATGAGAGAGACTCACTCCAGCTTAGCTTGCAAGAACTAAGAGACACTGTGTGGCCATGTGGCCTTAATGAGAAAGACTCACTCCAGCTTAGCTTGCAAGAACTAAGAGACACAGTGTGGCCATGTGGCCTTAATGAGAGAGACTGATTCCAGCATAGCTTGCAAGAACTAAGAGACACAGTGTGGCCATGTGGCCTTAATGAGAGAGACTGACTCCAGCTTAGCTTGCAAGAACTAAGAGACACAGTGTGGCCATGTGGCCTTAATGAGAGAGACTGACTCCAGCTTAGCTTGCAAGAACTAAGAGACACAGTGTGGCCATGTGGCCTTAATGAGAGAGACTCACTCCAGCTTAGCTTGCAAGAACTAAGAGACACTGTGTGGCCATGTGGCCTTAATGAGAGAGACTCACTCCAGCTTAGCTTGCAAGAACTAAGAGACACAGTGTGGCCATGTGGCCTTAATGAGAGACTCACTCCAGCTTAGCTTGCAAGAACTAAGAGACACAGTGTGGCCATGTGGCCTTAATGAGAGAGACTCACTCCAGCTTAGCTTGCAAGAACTAAGAGACACTGTGTGGCCATGTGGCCTTAATGAGAGAGACTCACTCCAGCTTAGCTTGCAAGAACTAAGAGACACAGTGTGGCCATGTCGCCTTAATGAGAGAGACTGACTCAAGCTTAGCTTGAAAGAACTAAGAGACAGTGTGGCCATGTGGCCTTAATGAGAGAGACTCACTCCAGCTTAGCTTGCAAGAACTAAGAGACACTGTGTGGCCATGTGGCCTTAATGAGAAAGACTCACTCCAGCTTAGCTTGCAAGAACTAAGAGACTCAGTGTGGCCATGTGGCCTTAATGAGAGAGACTGACTCAAGCTTAGCTTGAAAGAACTAAGAGACAGTGTGGCCATGTGGCCTTAATGAGAGAGACTCACTCCAGCTTAGCTTGCAAGAACTAAGAGACACTGTGTGGCCATGTGGCCTTAATGAGAAAGACTCACTCCAGCTTAGCTTGCAAGAACTAAGAGACACAGTGTGGCCATGTGGCCTTAATGAGAGAGACTGATTCCAGCATAGCTTGCAAGAACTAAGAGACACAGTGTGGCCATGTGGCCTTAATGAGAGAGACTGACTCCAGCTTAGCTTGCAAGAACTAAGAGACACAGTGTGGCCATGTGGCCTTAATGAGAGAGACTGACTCCAGCTTAGCTTGCAAGAACTAAGAGACACAGTGTGGCCATGTGGCCTTAATGAGAGAGACTCACTCCAGCTTAGCTTGCAAGAACTAAGAGACACTGTGTGGCCATGTGGCCTTAATGAGAGAGACTCACTCCAGCTTAGCTTGCAAGAACTAAGAGACACAGTGTGGCCATGTGGCCTTAATGAGAGACTCACTCCAGCTTAGCTTGCAAGAACTAAGAGACACAGTGTGGCCATGTGGCCTTAATGAGAGAGACTCACTCCAGCTTAGCTTGCAAGAACTAAGAGACACTGTGTGGCCATGTGGCCTTAATGAGAGAGACTCACTCCAGCTTAGCTTGCAAGAACTAAGAGACACAGTGTGGCCATGTCGCCTTAATGAGAGAGACTGACTCAAGCTTAGCTTGAAAGAACTAAGAGACAGTGTGGCCATGTGGCCTTAATGAGAGAGACTCACTCCAGCTTAGCTTGCAAGAACTAAGAGACACTGTGTGGCCATGTGGCCTTAATGAGAAAGACTCACTCCAGCTTAGCTTGCAAGAACTAAGAGACTCAGTGTGGCCATGTGGCCTTAATGAGAGAGACTGACTCAAGCTTAGCTTGAAAGAACTAAGAGACAGTGTGGCCATGTGGCCTTAATGAGAGAGACTCACTCCAGCTTAGCTTGCAAGAACTAAGAGACACTGTGTGGCCATGTGGCCTTAATGAGAAAGACTCACTCCAGCTTAGCTTGCAAGAACTAAGAGACACTGTGTGGCCATGTGGCCTTAATGAGAAAGACTCACTCCAGCTTAGCTTGCAAGAACTAAGAGACTCAGTGTGGCCATGTGGCCTTAATGAGAGAGACTCACTCCAGCTTAGCTTGCAAGAACTAAGAGACACAGTGTGGCCATGTGGCCTTAATGAGAGACTCACTCCAGCTTAGCTTGCAAGAACTAAGAGACAGTGTGGCCATGTGGCCTTAATGAGAGAGACTGACTCCAGCTTAGCTTGCAAGAACTAAGAGACACAGTGTGGCCATGTGGCCTTAATGAGAGAGACTGACTCCAGCTTAGCTTGCAAGAACTAAGAGACACAGTGTGGCCATGTGGCCTTAATGAGAGAGACTGATTCCAGCTTAGCTTGCAAGAACTAAGAGACACAGTGTGGCCATGTGGCCTTAATGAGAGAGACTCACTCCAGCTTAGCTTGCAAGAACTAAGAGATTCAGTATGGCCATGTGGCCTTAATGAGAGAGACTGACTCCAACTTAACTTGCAAGAACTAAGAGACACTGTGTGGCCATGTGGCCTTAATGAGAAAGACTCACTCCAGCTTAGCTTGCAAGAACTAAGAGACTCAGTGTGGCCATGTGGCCTTAATGAGAGAGACTGACTCAAGCTTAGCTTGAAAGAACTAAGAGACAGTGTGGCCATGTGGCCTTAATGAGAGAGACTCACTCCAGCTTAGCTTGCAAGAACTAAGAGACACTGTGTGGCCATGTGGCCTTAATGAGAAAGACTCACTCCAGCTTAGCTTGCAAGAACTAAGAGATTCAGTATGGCCATGTGGCCTTAATGAGAGAGACTGACTCCAACTTAACTTGCAAGAACTAAGAGACACTGTGTGGCCATGTGGCCTTAATGAGAAAGACTCACTCCAGCTTAGCTTGCAAGAACTAAGAGACTCAGTGTGGCCATGTGGCCTTAATGAGAGAGACTGACTCAAGCTTAGCTTGAAAGAACTAAGAGACAGTGTGGCCATGTGGCCTTAATGAGAGAGACTCACTCCAGCTTAGCTTGCAAGAACTAAGAGACACTGTGTGGCCATGTGGCCTTAATGAGAAAGACTCACTCCAGCTTAGCTTGCAAGAACTAAGAGACTCAGTGTGGCCATGTGGCCTTAATGAGAGAGACTGACTCCAACTTAACTTGCAAGAACTAAGATACACTGTGTGGCCATGTGGCCTTAATGAGAGAGACTCACTCCAGCTTAGCTTGCAAGAACTAAGAGACACAGTGTGGCCATGTGGCCTTAATGAGAGACTCACTCCAGCTTAGCTTGCAAGAACTAAGAGACAGTGTGGCCATGTGGCCTTAATGAGAGAGACTGACTCCAGCTTAGCTTGCAAGAACTAAGAGACACAGTGTGGCCATGTGGCCTTAATGAGAGAGACTGACTCCAGCTTAGCTTGCAAGAACTAAGAGACACAGTGTGGCCATGTGGCCTTAATGAGAGAGACTGATTCCAGCTTAGCTTGCAAGAACTAAGAGACACAGTGTGGCCATGTGGCCTTAATGAGAGAGACTCACTCCAGCTTAGCTTGCAAGAACTAAGAGACACTGTGTGGCCATGTGGCCTTAATGAGAAAGACTCACTCCAGCTTAGCTTGCAAGAACTAAGAGATTCAGTATGGCCATGTGGCCTTAATGAGAGAGACTGACTCCAACTTAACTTGCAAGAACTAAGATACACTGTGTGGCCATGTGGCCTTAATGAGAGAGACTGACTCCAGCTTAGCTTGCAAGAACTAAGAGACACAGTGTGGCCATGTGGCCTTAATGAGAGAGATTGACTCCAGCTTAGCTTGCAAGAACTAAGAGACACAGTGTGGCCATGTGGCCTTAATGAGAGAGACTGATTCCAGCATAGCTTGCAAGAACTAAGAGACACAGTGTGGCCATGTGGCCTTAATGAGAGAGACTGACTCCAGCTTAGCTTGCAAGAACTAAGAGACACAGTGTGGCCATGTGGCCTTAATGAGAGAGACTCACTCCAGCTTAGCTTGCAAGAACTAAGAGACACTGTGTGGCCATGTGGCCTTAATGAGAGAGACTCACTCCAGCTTAGCTTGCAAGAACTAAGAGACACAGTGTGGCCATGTGGCCTTAATGAGAGACTCACTCCAGCTTAGCTTGCAAGAACTAAGAGACACAGTGTGGCCATGTGGCCTTAATGAGAGAGACTCACTCCAGCTTAGCTTGCAAGAACTAAGAGACACTGTGTGGCCATGTGGCCTGAATGAGAGAGACTCACTCCAGCTTAGCTTGCAAGAACTAAGAGACACAGTGTGGCCATGTGGCCTTAATGAGAGACTCACTCCAGCTTAGCTTGCAAGAACTAAGAGACAGTGTGGCCATGTGGCCTTAATGAGAGAGACTGACTCCAGCTTAGCTTGCAAGAACTAAGAGACACAGTGTGGCCATGTGGCCTTAATGAGAGAGACTGACTCCAGCTTAGCTTGCAAGAACTAAGAGACACAGTGTGGCCATGTGGCCTTAATGAGAGAGACTGATTCCAGCTTAGCTTTAAAGAACTAAGAGACACAGTGTGGCCATGTGGCCTTAATGAGAGAGACTGACTCCAGCTTAGCTTGCAAGAACTAAGAGACACAGTGTGACCATGTGACCTTAATGAGAGAGACTGACTCCAGCTTAGCTTGCAAGAACTAAGAGACACTGTGTGGCCATGTGGCCTTAATGAGAGAGACTGACTCAAGCTTAGCTTGAAAGAACTAAGAGACAGTGTGGCCATGTGGCCTTAATGAGAGAGACACACTCCAGCTTAGCTTGCAAGAACTAAGAGACACTGTGTGGCCATGTGGCCTTAATGAGAAAGACTCACTCCAGCTTAGCTTGCAAGAACTAAGAGACTCAGTGTGGCCATGTGGCCTTAATGAGAGAGACTGACTCCAACTTAACTTGCAAGAACTAAGATACACTGTGTGGCCATGTGGCCTTAATGAGAGAGACTCACTCCAGCTTAGCTTGCAAGAACTAAGAGACACAGTGTGGCCATGTGGCCTTAATGAGAGACTCACTCCAGCTTAGCTTGCAAGAACTAAGAGACAGTGTGGCCATGTGGCCTTAATGAGAGAGACTGACTCCAGCTTAGCTTGCAAGAACTAAGAGACAGTGTGGCCATGTGGCCTTAATGAGAGAGACTGATTCCAGCTTAGCTTGCAAGAACTAAGAGACACAGTGTGGCCATGTGGCCTTAATGAGAGAGACTCACTCCAGCTTAGCTTGCAAGAACTAATAGACACTGTGTGGCCATGTGGCCTTAATGAGAAAGACTCACTCCAGCTTAGCTTGCAAGAACTAAGAGATTCAGTATGGCCATGTGGCCTTAATGAGAGAGACTGACTCCAACTTAACTTGCAAGAACTAAGATACACTGTGTGGCCATGTGGCCTTAATGAGAGAGACTTACTCCAGCTTAGCTTGCAAGAACTAAGAGACACAGTGTGGCCATGTGGCCTTAATGAGAGAGACTCACTCCAGCTTAGCTTGCAAGAACTAAGAGACACTGTGTGGCCATGTGGCCTGAATGAGAGAGACTCACTCCAGCTTAGCTTGCAAGAACTAAGAGACACAGTGTGGCCATGTGGCCTTAATGAGAGACTCACTCCAGCTTAGCTTGCAAGAACTAAGAGACAGTGTGGCCATGTGGCCTTAATGAGAGAGACTGACTCCAGCTTAGCTTGCAAGAACTAAGAGACACAGTGTGGCCATGTGGCCTTAATGAGAGAGACTGACTCCAGCTTAGCTTGCAAGAACTAAGAGACACAGTGTGGCCATGTGGCCTTAATGAGAGAGACTGATTCCAGCTTAGCTTTAAAGAACTAAGAGACACAGTGTGGCCATGTGGCCTTAATGAGAGAGACTGACTCCAGCTTAGCTTGCAAGAACTAAGAGACACAGTGTGACCATGTGACCTTAATGAGAGAGACTGACTCCAGCTTAGCTTGCAAGAACTAAGAGACACTGTGTGGCCATGTGGCCTTAATGAGAGAGACTGACTCAAGCTTAGCTTGAAAGAACTAAGAGACAGTGTGGCCATGTGGCCTTAATGAGAGAGACACACTCCAGCTTAGCTTGCAAGAACTAAGAGACACTGTGTGGCCATGTGGCCTTAATGAGAAAGACTCACTCCAGCTTAGCTTGCAAGAACTAAGAGACTCAGTGTGGCCATGTGGCCTTAATGAGAGAGACTGACTCCAACTTAACTTGCAAGAACTAAGATACACTGTGTGGCCATGTGGCCTTAATGAGAGAGACTCACTCCAGCTTAGCTTGCAAGAACTAAGAGACACAGTGTGGCCATGTGGCCTTAATGAGAGACTCACTCCAGCTTAGCTTGCAAGAACTAAGAGACAGTGTGGCCATGTGGCCTTAATGAGAGAGACTGACTCCAGCTTAGCTTGCAAGAACTAAGAGACAGTGTGGCCATGTGGCCTTAATGAGAGAGACTGATTCCAGCTTAGCTTGCAAGAACTAAGAGACACAGTGTGGCCATGTGGCCTTAATGAGAGAGACTCACTCCAGCTTAGCTTGCAAGAACTAATAGACACTGTGTGGCCATGTGGCCTTAATGAGAAAGACTCACTCCAGCTTAGCTTGCAAGAACTAAGAGACACTGTGTGGCCATGTGGCCTTAATGAGAGAGACTGACTCAAGCTTAGCTTGAAAGAACTAAGAGACAGTGTGGCCATGTGGCCTTAATGAGAGAGACACACTCCAGCTTAGCTTGCAAGAACTAAGAGACACTGTGTGGCCATGTGGCCTTAATGAGAAAGACTCACTCCAGCTTAGCTTGCAAGAACTAAGAGACTCAGTGTGGCCATGTGGCCTTAATGAGAGAGACTGACTCCAACTTAACTTGCAAGAACTAAGATACACTGTGTGGCCATGTGGCCTTAATGAGAGAGACTCACTCCAGCTTAGCTTGCAAGAACTAAGAGACACAGTGTGGCCATGTGGCCTTAATGAGAGACTCACTCCAGCTTAGCTTGCAAGAACTAAGAGACAGTGTGGCCATGTGGCCTTAATGAGAGAGACTGACTCCAGCTTAGCTTGCAAGAACTAAGAGACACAGTGTGGCCATGTGGCCTTAATGAGAGAGACTGATTCCAGCTTAGCTTGCAAGAACTAAGAGACACAGTGTGGCCATGTGGCCTTAATGAGAGAGACTCACTCCAGCTTAGCTTGCAAGAACTAATAGACACTGTGTGGCCATGTGGCCTTAATGAGAAAGACTCACTCCAGCTTAGCTTGCAAGAACTAAGAGATTCAGTATGGCCATGTGGCCTTAATGAGAGAGACTGACTCCAACTTAACTTGCAAGAACTAAGATACACTGTGTGGCCATGTGGCCTTAATGAGAGAGACTTACTCCAGCTTAGCTTGCAAGAACTAAGAGACACAGTGTGGCCATGTGGCCTTAATGAGAGAGACTGACTCCAGCTTAGCTTGCAAGAACTAAGAGACACAGTGCGGCCATGTGGCCATAATGAGAGAGACTGATTCCAGCATAGCTTGCAAGAACTAAGAGACACAGTGTGGCCATGTGGCCTTAATGAGAGAGACTGACTCCAGCTTAGCTTGCAAGAACTAAGAGACACAGTGTGACCATGTGACCTTAATGAGAGAGACTGACTCCAGCTTAGCTTGCAAGAACTAAGAGACACTGTGTGGCCATGTGGCCTTAATGAGAGAGACTGACTCCAGCTTAGCTTGCAAGAACTAAGAGACACAGTGTGACCATGTGACCTTAATGAGAGAGACTGACTCAAGCTTAGCTTGCAAGAACTAAGAGACACTGTGTGGCCATGTGGCCTTAATGAGAGAGACTGACTCAAGCTTAGCTTGCAAGAACTAAGAGACACAGTGTGGCCATGTGGCCTTAATGAGAGAGACTCACTCCAGCTTAGCTTGCAAGAACTAAGAGACACTGTGTGGCCATGTGGCCTTAATGAGAAAGACTCACTCCAGCTTAGCTTGCAAGAACTAAGAGACTCAGTGTGGCCATGTGGCCTTAATGAGAGAGACTGACTCCAACTTAACTTGCAAGAACTAAGATACACTGTGTGGCCATGTGGCCTTAATGAGAGAGACTCACTCCAGCTTAGCTTGCAAAAACTAAGAGACACAGTGTGGCCATGTGGCCTTAATGAGAGAGACTCACTCCAGCTTAGCTTGCAAGAACTAAGAGACACAGTGTGGCCATGTGGCCTTAATGAGAGACTCACTCCAGCGTAGCTTGCAAGAACTAAGAGACAGTGTGGCCATGTGGCCTTAATGAGAGAGACTGACTCCAGCTTAGCTTGCAAGAACTAAGAGACACAGTGTGGCCATGTGGCCTTAATGAGAGAGACTGACTCCAGCTTAGCTTGCAAGAACTAAGAGACACTGTGTGGCCATGTGGCCTTAATGAGAGAGACTGACTCAAGCTTAGCTTGAAAGAACTAAGAGACACAGTGTGGCCATGTGACCTTAATGAGAGAGACTGATTCCAGCTTAGCTTGCAAGAACTAAGAGACACAGTGTGGCCATGTGGCCTTAATGAGAGAGACTGACTCCAGCTTAGCTTGCAAGAACTAAGAGACACAGTGTGACCATGTGACCTTAATGAGAGAGACTGACTCCAGCTTAGCTTGCAAGAACTAAGATACACTGTGTGGCCATGTGGCCTTAATGAGAGAGACTGACTCAAGCTTAGCTTGAAAGAACTAAGAGACACAGTGTGGCCATGTGGCCTTAATGAGACTCACTCCAGCTTAGCTTGCAAGAACTAAGAGACACAGTGTGGCCATGTGGCCTTAATGAGAGACTCACTCCAGCTTAGCTTGCAAGAACTAAGAGACAATGTGTGGCCATGTGGCCTTAATGAGAAAGACTCACTCCAGCTTAGCTTGCAAGAACTAAGAGACTCAGTGTGGCCATGTGGCCTTAATGAGAGAGACTGACTCCAACTTAACTTGCAAGAACTAAGAGACACTGTGTGGCCATGTGGCCTTAATGAGAGAGACTCACTCCAGCTTAGCTTGCAAGAACTAAGAGACAGTGTGGCCATGTGGCCTTAATGAGAGACTCACTCCAGCTTAGCTTGCAAGAACTAAGAGACACAGTGTGGCCATGTGGCCTTAATGAGAGAGACTCACTCCAGCTTAGCTTGCAAGAACTAAGAGACACTGTGTGGCCATGTGGCCTTAATGAGAGAGACTCACTCCAGCTTAGCTTGCAAGAACTAAGAGACACAGTGTGGCCATGTGGCCTTAATGAGAGACTCACTCCAGCTTAGCTTGCAAGAACTAAGAGACAGTGTGGCCATGTGGCCTTAATGAGAGAGACTGACTCCAGCTTAGCTTGCAAGAACTAAGAGACAGTGTGTCCATGTGGCCTTAATGAGAGAGACTGACTCCAGCTTAGCTTGCAAGAACTAAGAGACACAGTGTGACCATGTGACCTTAATGAGAGAGACTGACTCCAGCTTAGCTTGCAAGAACTAAGAGACACTGTGTGGCCATGTGGCCTTAATGAGAGAGACTGACTCCAGCTTAGCTTGCAAGAACTAAGAGACACAGTGTGACCATGTGACCTTAATGAGAGAGACTGACTCAAGCTTAGCTTGCAAGAACTAAGAGACACTGTGTGGCCATGTGGCCTTAATGAGAGAGACTGACTCAAGCTTAGCTTGCAAGAACTAAGAGACACAGTGTGGCCATGTGGCCTTAATGAGAGAGACTCACTCCAGCTTAGCTTGCAAGAACTAAGAGACACTGTGTGGCCATGTGGCCTTAATGAGAAAGACTCACTCCAGCTTAGCTTGCAAGAACTAAGAGACTCAGTGTGGCCATGTGGCCTTAATGAGAGAGACTGACTCCAACTTAACTTGCAAGAACTAAGATACACTGTGTGGCCATGTGGCCTTAATGAGAGAGACTCACTCCAGCTTAGCTTGCAAGAACTAAGAGACACAGTGTGGCCATGTGGCCTTAATGAGAGAGACTCACTCCAGCTTAGCTTGCAAGAACTAAGAGACACAGTGTGGCCATGTGGCCTTAATGAGAGACTCACTCCAGCGTAGCTTGCAAGAACTAAGAGACAGTGTGGCCATGTGGCCTTAATGAGAGAGACTGACTCCAGCTTAGCTTGCAAGAACTAAGAGACACAGTGTGGCCATGTGGCCTTAATGAGAGAGACTGACTCCAGCTTAGCTTGCAAGAACTAAGAGACACTGTGTGGTCATGTGGCCTTAATGAGAGAGACTGACTCAAGCTTAGCTTGAAAGAACTAAGAGACACAGTGTGGCCATGTGACCTTAATGAGAGAGACTGATTCCAGCTTAGCTTGCAAGAACTAAGATACACTGTGTGGCCATGTGGCCTTAATGAGAGAGACTGACTCAAGCTTAGCTTGAAAGAACTAAGAGACACAGTGTGGCCATGTGGCCTTAATGAGACTCACTCCAGCTTAGCTTGCAAGAACTAAGAGACACAGTGTGGCCATGTGGCCTTAATGAGAGACTCACTCCAGCTTAGCTTGCAAGAACTAAGAGACAATGTGTGGCCATGTGGCCTTAATGAGAAAGACTCACTCCAGCTTAGCTTGCAAGAACTAAGAGACTCAGTGTGGCCATGTGGCCTTAATGAGAGAGACTGACTCCAACTTAACTTGCAAGAACTAAGAGACACTGTGTGGCCATGTGGCCTTAATGAGAGAGACTCACTCCAGCTTAGCTTGCAAGAACTAAGAGACAGTGTGGCCATGTGGCCTTAATGAGAGACTCACTCCAGCTTAGCTTGCAAGAACTAAGAGACACAGTGTGGCCATGTGGCCTTAATGAGAGAGACTCACTCCAGCTTAGCTTGCAAGAACTAAGAGACACTGTGTGGCCATGTGGCCTTAATGAGAGAGACTCACTCCAGCTTAGCTTGCAAGAACTAAGAGACACAGTGTGGCCATGTGGCCTTAATGAGAGACTCACTCCAGCTTAGCTTGCAAGAACTAAGAGACAGTGTGGCCATGTGGCCTTAATGAGAGAGACTGACTCCAGCTTAGCTTGCAAGAACTAAGAGACAGTGTGTCCATGTGGCCTTAATGAGAGAGACTGACTCCAGCTTAGCTTGCAAGAACTAAGAGACACAGTGTGACCATGTGACCTTAATGAGAGAGACTGACTCCAGCTTAGCTTGCAAGAACTAAGAGACACTGTGTGGCCATGTGGCCTTAATGAGAGAGACTGACTCCAGCTTAGCTTGCAAGAACTAAGAGACACAGTGTGACCATGTGACCTTAATGAGAGAGACTGACTCAAGCTTAGCTTGCAAGAACTAAGAGACACTGTGTGGCCATGTGGCCTTAATGAGAGAGACTGACTCAAGCTTAGCTTGCAAGAACTAAGAGACACAGTGTGGCCATGTGGCCTTAATGAGAGAGACTCACTCCAGCTTAGCTTGCAAGAACTAAGAGACACTGTGTGGCCATGTGGCCTTAATGAGAAAGACTCACTCCAGCTTAGCTTGCAAGAACTAAGAGACTCAGTGTGGCCATGTGGCCTTAATGAGAGAGACTGACTCCAACTTAACTTGCAAGAACTAAGATACACTGTGTGGCCATGTGGCCTTAATGAGAGAGACTCACTCCAGCTTAGCTTGCAAGAACTAAGAGACACAGTGTGGCCATGTGGCCTTAATGAGAGAGACTCACTCCAGCTTAGCTTGCAAGAACTAAGAGACACAGTGTGGCCATGTGGCCTTAATGAGAGACTCACTCCAGCGTAGCTTGCAAGAACTAAGAGACAGTGTGGCCATGTGGCCTTAATGAGAGAGACTGACTCCAGCTTAGCTTGCAAGAACTAAGAGACACAGTGTGGCCATGTGGCCTTAATGAGAGAGACTGACTCCAGCTTAGCTTGCAAGAACTAAGAGACACTGTGTGGTCATGTGGCCTTAATGAGAGAGACTGACTCAAGCTTAGCTTGAAAGAACTAAGAGACACAGTGTGGCCATGTGACCTTAATGAGAGAGACTGATTCCAGCTTAGCTTGCAAGAACTAAGAGACACAGTGTGGCCATGTGGCCTTAATGAGAGAGACTGACTCCAGCTTAGCTTGCAAGAACTAAGAGACACAGTGTGACCATGTGACCTTAATGAGAGAGACTGACTCCAGCTTAGCTTGCAAGAACTAAGATACACTGTGTGGCCATGTGGCCTTAATGAGAGAGACTGACTCAAGCTTAGCTTGAAAGAACTAAGAGACACAGTGTGGCCATGTGGCCTTAATGAGACTCACTCCAGCTTAGCTTGCAAGAACTAAGAGACACAGTGTGGCCATGTGGCCTTAATGAGAGACTCACTCCAGCTTAGCTTGCAAGAACTAAGAGACACTGTGTGGCCATGTGGCCTTAATGAGAAAGACTCACTCCAGCTTAGCTTGCAAGAACTAAGAGACTCAGTGTGGCCATGTGGCCTTAATGAGAGAGACTGACTCCAACTTAACTTGCAAGAACTAAGAGACACTGTGTGGCCATGTGGCCTTAATGAGAGAGACTCACTCCAGCTTAGCTTGCAAGAACTAAGAGACACAGTGTGGCCATGTGGCCTTAATGAGAGACTCACTCCAGCTTAGCTTGCAAGAACTAAGAGACACAGTGTGGCCATGTGGCTTTAATGAGAGAGACTCACTCCAGCTTAGCTTGCAAGAACTAAGAGACACAGTGTGGCCATGTGGCCTTAATGAGAGACTCACTCCAACTTAGCTTGCAAGAACTAAGAGACACAGTGTGGCCATGTGGCCTTAATGAGAGACTCACTCCAGCTTAGCTTGCAAGAACTAAGAGACACTGTGTGGCCATGTGGCCTTAATGAGAAAGACTCACTCCAGCTTAGCTTGCAAGAACTAAGAGACTCAGTGTGGCCATGTGGCCTTAATGAGAGAGACTGACTCCAACTTAACTTGCAAGAACTAAGAGACACTGTGTGGCCATGTGGCCTTAATGAGAGAGACTCACTCCAGCTTAGCTTGCAAGAACTAAGAGACACAGTGTGGCCATGTGGCCTTAATGAGAGACTCACTCCAGCTTAGCTTGCAAGAACTAAGAGACACAGTGTGGCCATGTGGCTTTAATGAGAGAGACTCACTCCAGCTTAGCTTGCAAGAACTAAGAGACACAGTGTGGCCATGTGGCCTTAATGAGAGACTCACTCCAGCTTAGCTTGCAAGAACTAAGAGACAGTGTGGCCATGTGGCCTTAATGAGAGAGACTGACTCCAGCTTAGCTTGCAAGAACTAAGAGACACAGTGTGGCCATGTGGCCTTAATGAGAGAGACTGACTCCAGCTTAGCTTGCAAGAACTAAGAGACACAGTGTGGCCATGTGGCCTTAATGAGAGACTCACTCCAGCTTAGCTTGCAAGAACTAAGAGACACTGTGTGGCCATGTGGCCTTAATGAGAGAGACTCACTCCAGCTTAGCTTGCAAGAACTAAGAGACACAGTGTGGCCATGTGGCCTTAATGAGAGACTCACTCCAGCTTAGCTTGCAAGAACTAAGAGACAGTGTGGCCATGTGGCCTTAATGAGAGAGACTGACTTCAGCTTAGCTTGCAAGAACTAAGAGACACAGTGTGGCCATGTGGCCTTAATGAGAGAGACTGACTCCAGCTTAGCTTGCAAGAACTAAGAGACACAGTGTGGCCATGTGGCCTTAATGAGAGACTCACTCCAGCTTAGCTTGCAAGAACTAAGAGACACAGTGTGGCCATGTGGCCTTAATGAGAGAGACTCACTCCAGCTTAGCTTGCAAGAACTAAGAGACACAGTGTGACCATGTGACCTTAATGAGAGAGACTGACTCAAGCTTAGCTTGCAAGAACTAAGAGACACTGTGTGGCCATGTGGCCTTAATGAGAGAGACTGACTCAAGCTTAGCTTGCAAGAACTAAGAGACACAGTGTGGCCATGTGGCCTTAATGAGAGAGACTCACTCCAGCTTAGCTTGCAAGAACTAAGAGACACTGTGTGGCCATGTGGCCTTAATGAGAAAGACTCACTCCAGCTTAGCTTGCAAGAACTAAGAGACTCAGTGTGGCCATGTGGCCTTAATGAGAGAGACTGACTCCAACTTAAGTTGCAAGAACTAAGATACACTGTGTGGCCATGTGGCCTTAATGAGAGAGACTCACTCCAGCTTAGCTTGCAAGAACTAAGAGACACAGTGTGGCCATGTGGCCTTAATGAGAGAGACTCACTCCAGCTTAGCTTGCAAGAACTAAGAGACACAGTGTGGCCATGTGGCCTTAATGAGAGACTCACTCCAGCGTAGCTTGCAAGAACTAAGAGACAGTGTGGCCATGTGGCCTTAATGAGAGAGACTGACTCCAGCTTAGCTTGCAAGAACTAAGAGACACAGTGTGGCCATGTGGCCTTAATGAGAGAGACTGACTCCAGCTTAGCTTGCAAGAACTAAGAGACACTGTGTGGCCATGTGGCCTTAATGAGAGAGACTGACTCAAGCTTAGCTTGAAAGAACTAAGAGACACAGTGTGGCCATGTGACCTTAATGAGAGAGACTGATTCCAGCTTAGCTTGCAAGAACTAAGAGACACAGTGTGGCCATGTGGCCTTAATGAGAGAGACTGACTCCAGCTTAGCTTGCAAGAACTAAGAGACACAGTGTGACCATGTGACCTTAATGAGAGAGACTGACTCCAGCTTAGCTTGCAAGAACTAAGATACACTGTGTGGCCATGTGGCCTTAATGAGAGAGACTGACTCAAGCTTAGCTTGAAAGAACTAAGAGACACAGTGTGGCCATGTGGCCTTAATGAGACTCACTCCAGCTTAGCTTGCAAGAACTAAGAGACACAGTGTGGCCATGTGGCCTTAATGAGAGACTCACTCCAGCTTAGCTTGCAAGAACTAAGAGACACTGTGTGGCCATGTGGCCTTAATGAGAAAGACTCACTCCAGCTTAGCTTGCAAGAACTAAGAGACTCAGTGTGGCCATGTGGCCTTAATGAGAGAGACTGACTCCAACTTAACTTGCAAGAACTAAGAGACACTGTGTGGCCATGTGGCCTTAATGAGAGAGACTCACTCCAGCTTAGCTTGCAAGAACTAAGAGACACAGTGTGGCCATGTGGCCTTAATGAGAGACTCACTCCAGCTTAGCTTGCAAGAACTAAGAGACACAGTGTGGCCATGTGGCCTTAATGAGAGAGACTCACTCCAGCTTAGCTTGCAAGAACTAAGAGACACTGTGTGGCCATGTGGCCTTAATGAGAGAGACTCACTCCAGCTTAGCTTGCAAGAACTAAGAGACACAGTGTGGCCATGTGGCCTTAATGAGAGACTCACTCCAGCTTAGCTTGCAAGAACTAAGAGACAGTGTGGCCATGTGGCCTTAATGAGAGAGACTGACTCCAGCTTAGCTTGCAAGAACTAAGAGACACAGTGTGGCCATGTGGCCTTAATGAGAGAGACTGACTCCAGCTTAGCTTGCAAGAACTAAGAGACACAGTGTGGCCATGTGGCCTTAATGAGAGTGACTGATTCCAGCTTAGCTTGCAAGAACTAAGAGACACAGTGTGGCCATGTGGCCTTAATGAGAGAGACTGACTCCAGCTTAGCTTGCAAGAACTAAGAGACACAGTGTGACCATGTGACCTTAATGAGAGAGACTGACTCCAGCTTAGCTTGCAAGAACTAAGAGACACTGTGTGGCCATGTGGCCTTAATGAGAGAGACTGACTCAAGCTTAGCTTGAAAGAACTAAGAGACAGTGTGGCCATGTGGCCTTAATGAGAGAGACTCACTCCAGCTTAGCTTGCAAGAACTAAGAGACACTGTGTGGCCATGTGGCCTTAATGAGAAAGACTCACTCCAGCTTAGCTTGCAAGAACTAAGAGACTCAGTGTGGCCATGTGGCCTTAATGAGAGAGACTGACTCCAGCTTAGCTTGCAAGAACTAAGAGACACAGTGTGACCATGTGACCTTAATGAGAGAGACTGACTCCAGCTTAGCTTGAAAGAACTAAGATACACTGTGTGGCCATGTGGCCTTAATGAGAGAGACTGACTCAAGCTTAGCTTGAAAGAACTAAGAGACACAGTGTGGCCATGTGGCCTTAATGAGACTCACTCCAGCTTAGCTTGCAAGAACTAAGAGACA
Source organism: Petromyzon marinus (assembly GCF_048934315.1). Classification (NCBI taxonomy): domain Eukaryota; kingdom Metazoa; phylum Chordata; class Hyperoartia; order Petromyzontiformes; family Petromyzontidae; genus Petromyzon; species Petromyzon marinus. Next base: position 1,082,673 of record NW_027423168.1, read on the forward strand.
CAGTGTGGCCATGTGGCCTTAATGAGAGACTCACTCCAGCTTAGCTTGCAAGAACTAAGAGACACTGTGTGGCCATGTGGCCTTAATGAGAAAGACTCACTCCAGCTTAGCTTGCAAGAACTAAGAGACTCAGTGTGGCCATGTGGCCTTAATGAGAGAGACTGACTCCAACTTAACTTGCAAGAACTAAGAGACACTGTGTGGCCATGTGGCCTTAATGAGAGAGACTCACTCCAGCTTAGCTTGCAAGAACTAAGAGACACAGTGTGGCCATGTGGCCTTAATGAGAGAGACTCACTCCAGCTTAGCTTGCAAGAACTAAGAGACACAGTGTGGCCATGTGGCCTTAATGAGAGAGACTCACTCCAGCTTAGCTTGCAAGAACTAAGAGACACTGTGTGGCCATGTGGCCTTAATGAGAGAGACTCACTCCAGCTTAGCTTGCAAGAACTAAGAGACACAGTGTGGCCATGTGGCCTTAATGAGAGACTCACTCCAGCTTAGCTTGCAAGAACTAAGAGACAGTGTGGCCATGTGGCCTTAATGAGAGAGACTGACTCCAGCTTAGCTTGCAAGAACTAAGAGACACAGTGTGGCCATGTGGCCTTAATGAGAGAGACTCACTCCAGCTTAGCTTGCAAGAACTAAGAGACACTGTGTGGCCATGTGGCCTTAATGAGAGAGACTCACTCCAGCTTAGCTTGCAAGAACTAAGAGACACAGTGTGGCCATGTGGCCTTAATGAGAGACTCACTCCAGCTTAGCTTGCAAGAACTAAGAGACAGTGTGGCCATGTGGCCTTAATGAGAGAGACTGACTCCAGCTTAGCTTGCAAGAACTAAGAGACACAGTGTGGCCATGTGGCCTTAATGAGAGAGACTGACTCCAGCTTAGCTTGCAAGAACTAAGAGACACAGTGTGGCCATGTGGCCTTAATGAGAGAGACTGATTCCAGCTTAGCTTGCAAGAACTAAGAGACACAGTGTGGCCATGTGGCCTTAATGAGAGAGACTGACTCCAGCTTAGCTTGCAAGAACTAAGAGACACAGTGTGACCATGTGACCTTAATGAGAGAGACTGACTCCAGCTTAGCTTGCAAGAACTAAGAGACACTGTGTGGCCATGTGGCCTTAATGAGAGAGACTGACTCAAGCTTAGCTTGAAAGAACTAAGAGACAGTGTGGCCATGTGGCCTTAATGAGAGAGACTCACTCCAGCTTAGCTTGCAAGAACTAAGAGACACTGTGTGGCCATGTGGCCTTAATGAGAAAGACTCACTCCAGCTTAGCTTGCAAGAACTAAGAGACTCAGTGTGGCCATGTGGCCTTAATGAGAAAGACTGACTCCAACTTAACTTGCAAGAACTAAGATACACTGTGTGGCCATGTGGCCTTAATGAGAGAGACTCACTCCAGCTTAGCTTGCAAGAACTAAGAGACACAGTGTGGCCATGTGGCCTTAATGAGAGACTCACTCCAGCTTAGCTTGCAAGAACTAAGAGACAGTGTGGCCATGTGGCCTTAATGAGAGAGACTGACTCCAGCTTAGCTTGCAAGAACTAAGAGACACAGTGTGGCCATGTGGCCTTAATGAGAGTGACTGACTCCAGCTTAGCTTGCAAGAACTAAGAGACACAGTGTGGCCATGTGGCCTTAATGAGAGAGACTGATTCCAGCTTAGCTTGCAAGAACTAAGAGACAGTGTGGCCATGTGGCCTTAATGAGAGAGACTCACTCCAGCTTAGCTTGCAAGAACTAAGAGACACTGTGTGGCCATGTGGCCTTAATGAGAAAGACTCACTCCAGCTTAGCTTGCAAGAACTAAGAGATTCAGTATGGCCATGTGGCCTTAATGAGAGAGACTGACTCCAACTTAACTTGCAAGAACTAAGATACACTGTGTGGCCATGTGGCCTTAATGAGAGAGACTGACTCCAGCTTAGCTTGCAAGAACTAAGAGACACAGTGTGGCCATGTGGCCTTAATGAGAGAGATTGACTCCAGCTTAGCTTGCAAGAACTAAGAGACACAGTGTGGCCATGTGGCCTTAATGAGAGAGACTGATTCCAGCATAGCTTGCAAGAACTAAGAGACACAGTGTGGCCATGTGGCCTTAATGAGAGAGACTGACTCCAGCTTAGCTTGCAAGAACTAAGAGACACAGTGTGGCCATGTGGCCTTAATGAGAGAGACTCACTCCAGCTTAGCTTGCAAGAACTAAGAGACACTGTGTGGCCATGTGGCCTTAATGAGAGAGACTCACTCCAGCTTAGCTTGCAAGAACTAAGAGACACAGTGTGGCCATGTGGCCTTAATGAGAGACTCACTCCAGCTTAGCTTGCAAGAACTAAGAGACACAGTGTGGCCATGTGGCCTTAATGAGAGAGACTCACTCCAGCTTAGCTTGCAAGAACTAAGAGACACTGTGTGGCCATGTGGCATTAATGAGAGAGACTCACTCCAGCTTAGCTTGCAAGAACTAAGAGACACAGTGTGGCCATGTGGCCTTAATGAGAGACTCACTCCAGCTTAGCTTGCAAGAACTAAGAGACAGTGTGGCCATGTGGCCTTAATGAGAGAGACTGACTCCAGCTTAGCTTGCAAGAACTAAGAGACACAGTGTGGCCATGTGGCCTTAATGAGAGAGACTGACTCCAGCTTAGGTTGCAAGAACTAAGAGACACAGTGTGGCCATGTGGCCTTAATGAGAGAGACTGATTCCAGCTTAGCTTGCAAGAACTAAGAGACACAGTGTGGCCATGTGGCCTTAATGAGAGAGACTGACTCCAGCTTAGCTTGCAAGAACTAAGAGACACAGTGTGACCATGTGACCTTAATGAGAGAGACTGACTCCAGCTTAGCTTGCAAGAACTAAGAGACAATGTGTGGCCATGTGGCCTTAATGAGAGAGACTGACTCAAGCTTAGCTTGAAAGAACTAAGAGACAGTGTGGCCATGTGGCCTTAATGAGAGAGACTCACTCCAGCTTAGCTTGCAAGAACTAAGAGACACTGTGTGGCCATGTGGCCTTAATGAGAAAGACTCACTCCAGCTTAGCTTGCAAGAACTAAGAGACACTGTGTGGCCATGTGGCCTTAATGAGAGAGACTGACTCAAGCTTAGCTTGAAAGAACTAAGAGACAGTGTGGCCATGTGGCCTTAATGAGAGAGACTCACTCCAGCTTAGCTTGCAAGAACTAAGAGAAACTGTGTGGCCATGTGGCCTTAATGAGAAAGACTCACTCCAGCTTAGCTTGCAAGAACTAAGAGACTCAGTGTGGCCATGTGGCCTTAATGAGAGAGACTGACTCCAACTTAACTTGCAAGAACTAAGATACACTGTGTGGCCATGTGGCCTTAATGAGAGAGACTCACTCCAGCTTAGCTTGCAAGAACTAAGAGACACAGTGTGGCCATGTGGCCTTAATGAGAGACTCACTCCAGCTTAGCTTGCAAGAACTAAGAGACAGTGTGGCCATGTGGCCTTAATGAGAGAGACTGACTCCAGCTTAGCTTGCAAGAACTAAGAGACACAGTGTGGCCATGTGGCCTTAATGAGAGAGACTGACTCCAGCTTAGCTTGCAAGAACTAAGAGACACAGTGTGGCCATGTGGCCTTAATGAGAGAGACTGATTCCAGCTTAGCTTGCAAGAACTAAGAGACACAGTGTGGCCATGTGGCCTTAATGAGAGAGACTCACTCCAGCTTAGCTTGCAAGAACTAAGAGACACTGTGTGGCCATGTGGCCTTAATGAGAGACTGACTCCAACTTAACTTGCAAGAACTAAGATACACTGTGTGGCCATGTGGCCTTAATGAGAGAGACTGACTCCAGCTTAGCTTGCAAGAACTAAGAGACACAGTGTGGCCATGTGGCCTTAATGAGAGAGACTGACTCCAGCTTAGCTTGCAAGAACTAAGAGACACAGTGCGGCCATGTGGCCGTAATGAGAGAGACTGATTCCAGCATAGCTTGCAAGAACTAAGAGACACAGTGTGGCCATGTGGCCTTAATGAGAGAGACTGACTCCAGCTTAGCTTGCAAGAACTAAGAGACACAGTGTGACCATGTGACCTTAATGAGAGAGACTGACTCCAGCTTAGCTTGCAAGAACTAAGAGACACTGTGTGGCCATGTGGCCTTAATGAGAGAGACTGACTCCAGCTTAGCTTGCAAGAACTAAGGGACACAGTGTGACCATGTGACCTTAATGAGAGAGACTGACTCAAGCTTAGCTTGCAAGAACTAAGAGACAATGTGTGGCCATGTGGCCTTAATGAGAGAGACTGACTCAAGCTTAGCTTGCAAGAACTAAGAGACACAGTGTGGCCATGTGGCCTTAATGAGAGAGACTCACTCCAGCTTAGCTTGCAAGAACTAAGAGACACTGTGTGGCCATGTGGCCTTAATGAGAAAGACTCACTCCAGCTTAGCTTGCAAGAACTAAGAGACTCAGTGTGGCCATGTGGCCTTAATGAGAGAGACTGACTCCAACTTAACTTGCAAGAACTAAGATACACTGTGTGGCCATGTGGCCTTAATGAGAGAGACTCACTCCAGCTTAGCTTGCAAGAACTAAGAGACACAGTGTGGCCATGTGGCCTTAATGAGAGAGACTCACTCCAGCTTAGCTTGCAAGAACTAAGAGACACTGTGTGGCCATGTGGCCTTAATGAGAAAGACTCACTCCAGCTTAGCTTGCAAGAACTAAGAGACTCAGTGTGGCCATGTGGCCTTAATGAGAGAGACTGACTCCAACTTAACTTGCAAGAACTAAGAGACACAGTGTGGCCATGTGGCCTTAATGAGAGAGACTGACTCCAGCTTAGCTTGCAAGAACTAAGAGACACAGTGTGACCATGTGACCTTAATGAGAGAGACTGACTCCAGCTTTGCTTGCAAGAACTAAGAGACACTGTGTGGCCATGTGGCCTTAATGAGAGAGACTGACTCAAGCTTAGCTTGCAAGAACTAAGAGACAGTGTGGCCATGTGGCCTTAATGAGAGAGACTCACTCCAGCTTAGCTTGCAAGAACTAAGAGACACTGTGTGGCCATGTGGCCTTAATGAGAAAGACTCACTCCAGCTTAGCTTGCAAGAACTAAGAGACTCAGTATGGCCATGTGGCCTTAATCAGAGAGACTGACTCCAACTTAACTTGCAAGAACTGAGATACACTGTGTGGCCATGTGGCCTTAATGAGAGAGACTCACTCCAGCTTAGCTTGCAAGAACTAAGAGACTCAGTGTGGCCATGTGGCCTTAATGAGAGAGACTGACTCCAACTTAACTTGCAAGAACTAAGAGACACTGTGTGGCCATGTGGCCTTAATGAGAGAGACTCACTCCAGCTTAGCTTGCAAGAACTAAGAGACACAGTGTGGCCATGTGGCCTTAATGAGAGACTCACTCCAGCTTAGCTTGCAAGAACTAAGAGACACAGTGTGGCCATGTGGCCTTAATGAGAGAGACTCACTCCAGCTTAGCTTGCAAGAACTAAGAGACACTGTGTGGCCATGTGGCCTTAATGAGAGAGACTCACTCCAGCTTAGCTTGCAAGAACTAAGAGACACAGTGTGGCCATGTGGCCTTAATGAGAGACTCACTCCAGCTTAGCTTGCAAGAACTAAGAGACAGTGTGGCCATGTGGCCTTAATGAGAGAGACTGACTCCAGCTTAGCTTGCAAGAACTAAGAGACACAGTGTGGCCATGTGGCCTTAATGAGAGAGACTCACTCCAGCTTAGCTTGCAAGAACTAAGAGACACTGTGTGGCCATGTGGCCTTAATGAGAGAGACTCACTCCAGCTTAGCTTGCAAGAACTAAGAGACACAGTGTGGCCATGTGGCCTTAATGAGAGACTCACTCCAGCTTAGCTTGCAAGAACTAAGAGACAGTGTGGCCATGTGGCCTTAATGAGAGAGACTGACTCCAGCTTAGCTTGCAAGAACTAAGAGACACAGTGTGGCCATGTGGCCTTAATGAGAGAGACTGACTCCAGCTTAGCTTGCAAGAACTAAGAGACACAGTGTGGCCATGTGGCCTTAATGAGAGAGACTGATTCCAGCTTAGCTTGCAAGAACTAAGAGACACAGTGTGGCCATGTGGCCTTAATGAGAGAGACTGACTCCAGCTTAGCTTGCAAGAACTAAGAGACACAGTGTGACCATGTGACCTTAATGAGAGAGACTGACTCCAGCTTAGCTTGCAAGAACTAAGAGACACTGTGTGGCCATGTGGCCTTAATGAGAGAGACTGACTCAAGCTTAGCTTGAAAGAACTAAGAGACACTGTGTGGCCATGTGGCCTTAATGAGAAAGACTCACTCCAGCTTAGCTTGCAAGAACTAAGAGACTCAGTGTGGCCATGTGGCCTTAATGAGAAAGACTGACTCCAACTTAACTTGCAAGAACTAAGATACACTGTGTGGCCATGTGGCCTTAATGAGAGAGACTCACTCCAGCTTAGCTTGCAAGAACTAAGAGACACAGTGTGGCCATGTGGCCTTAATGAGAGACTCACTCCAGCTTAGCTTGCAAGAACTAAGAGACAGTGTGGCCATGTGGCCTTAATGAGAGAGACTGACTCCAGCTTAGCTTGCAAGAACTAAGAGACACAGTGTGGCCATGTGGCCTTAATGAGAGTGACTGACTCCAGCTTAGCTTGCAAGAACTAAGAGACACAGTGTGGCCATGTGGCCTTAATGAGAGAGACTGATTCCAGCTTAGCTTGCAAGAACTAAGAGACAGTGTGGCCATGTGGCCTTAATGAGAGAGACTCACTCCAGCTTAGCTTGCAAGAACTAAGAGACACTGTGTGGCCATGTGGCCTTAATGAGAAAGACTCACTCCAGCTTAGCTTGCAAGAACTAAGAGATTCAGTATGGCCATGTGGCCTTAATGAGAGAGACTGACTCCAACTTAACTTGCAAGAACTAAGATACACTGTGTGGCCATGTGGCCTTAATGAGAGAGACTGACTCCAGCTTAGCTTGCAAGAACTAAGAGACACAGTGTGGCCATGTGGCCTTAATGAGAGAGATTGACTCCAGCTTAGCTTGCAAGAACTAAGAGACACAGTGTGGCCATGTGGCCTTAATGAGAGAGACTGATTCCAGCATAGCTTGCAAGAACTAAGAGACACAGTGTGGCCATGTGGCCTTAATGAGAGAGACTGACTCCAGCTTAGCTTGCAAGAACTAAGAGACACAGTGTGGCCATGTGGCCTTAATGAGAGAGACTCACTCCAGCTTAGCTTGCAAGAACTAAGAGACACTGTGTGGCCATGTGGCCTTAATGAGAGAGACTCACTCCAGCTTAGCTTGCAAGAACTAAGAGACACTGTGTGGCCATGTGGCCTTAATGAGAGAGACTCACTCCAGCTTAGCTTGCAAGAACTAAGAGACACAGTGTGGCCATGTGGCCTTAATGAGAGACTCACTCCAGCTTAGCTTGCAAGAACTAAGAGACACAGTGTGGCCATGTGGCCTTAATGAGAGAGACTCACTCCAGCTTAGCTTGCAAGAACTAAGAGACACTGTGTGGCCATGTGGCATTAATGAGAGAGACTCACTCCAGCTTAGCTTGCAAGAACTAAGAGACACAGTGTGGCCATGTGGCCTTAATGAGAGACTCACTCCAGCTTAGCTTGCAAGAACTAAGAGACAGTGTGGCCATGTGGCCTTAATGAGAGAGACTGACTCCAGCTTAGCTTGCAAGAACTAAGAGACACAGTGTGGCCATGTGGCCTTAATGAGAGAGACTGACTCCAGCTTAGCTTGCAAGAACTAAGAGACACAGTGTGGCCATGTGGCCTTAATGAGAGAGACTGATTCCAGCTTAGCTTGCAAGAACTAAGAGACACAGTGTGGCCATGTGGCCTTAATGAGAGAGACTGACTCCAGCTTAGCTTGCAAGAACTAAGAGACACAGTGTGACCATGTGACCTTAATGAGAGAGACTGACTCCAGCTTAGCTTGCAAGAACTAAGAGACAATGTGTGGCCATGTGGCCTTAATGAGAGAGACTGACTCAAGCTTAGCTTGAAAGAACTAAGAGACAGTGTGGCCATGTGGCCTTAATGAGAGAGACTCACTCCAGCTTAGCTTGCAAGAACTAAGAGACACTGTGTGGCCATGTGGCCTTAATGAGAAAGACTCACTCCAGCTTAGCTTGCAAGAACTAAGAGACACTGTGTGGCCATGTGGCCTTAATGAGAGAGACTGACTCAAGCTTAGCTTGAAAGAACTAAGAGACAGTGTGGCCATGTGGCCTTAATGAGAGAGACTCACTCCAGCTTAGCTTGCAAGAACTAAGAGACACTGTGTGGCCATGTGGCCTTAATGAGAAAGACTCACTCCAGCTTAGCTTGCAAGAACTAAGAGACTCAGTGTGGCCATGTGGCCTTAATGAGAGAGACTGACTCCAACTTAACTTGCAAGAACTAAGATACACTGTGTGGCCATGTGGCCTTAATGAGAGAGACTCACTCCAGCTTAGCTTGCAAGAACTAAGAGACACAGTGTGGCCATGTGGCCTTAATGAGAGACTCACTCCAGCTTAGCTTGCAAGAACTAAGAGACAGTGTGGCCATGTGGCCTTAATGAGAGAGACTGACTCCAGCTTAGCTTGCAAGAACTAAGAGACACAGTGTGGCCATGTGGCCTTAATGAGAGAGACTGACTCCAGCTTAGCTTGCAAGAACTAAGAGACACAGTGTGGCCATGTGGCCTTAATGAGAGAGACTGATTCCAGCTTAGCTTGCAAGAACTAAGAGACACAGTGTGGCCATGTGGCCTTAATGAGAGAGACTCACTCCAGCTTAGCTTGCAAGAACTAAGAGACACTGTGTGGCCATGTGGCCTTAATGAGAAAGACTCACTCCAGCTTAGCTTGCAAGAACTAAGAGATTCAGTATGGCCATGTGGCCTTAATGAGAGACTGACTCCAACTTAACTTGCAAGAACTAAGATACACTGTGTGGCCATGTGGCCTTAATGAGAGAGACTGACTCCAGCTTAGCTTGCAAGAACTAAGAGACACAGTGTGGCCATGTGGCCTTAATGAGAGAGACTGACTCCAGCTTAGCTTGCAAGAACTAAGAGACACAGTGCGGCCATGTGGCCGTAATGAGAGAGACTGATTCCAGCATAGCTTGCAAGAACTAAGAGACACAGTGTGGCCATGTGGCCTTAATGAGAGAGACTGACTCCAGCTTAGCTTGCAAGAACTAAGAGACACAGTGTGACCATGTGACCTTAATGAGAGAGACTGACTCCAGCTTAGCTTGCAAGAACTAAGAGACACTGTGTGGCCATGTGGCCTTAATGAGAGAGACTGACTCCAGCTTAGCTTGCAAGAACTAAGGGACACAGTGTGACCATGTGACCTTAATGAGAGAGACTGACTCAAGCTTAGCTTGCAAGAACTAAGAGACAATGTGTGGCCATGTGGCCTTAATGAGAGAGACTGACTCAAGCTTAGCTTGCAAGAACTAAGAGACACAGTGTGGCCATGTGGCCTTAATGAGAGAGACTCACTCCAGCTTAGCTTGCAAGAACTAAGAGACACTGTGTGGCCATGTGGCCTTAATGAGAAAGACTCACTCCAGCTTAGCTTGCAAGAACTAAGAGACTCAGTGTGGCCATGTGGCCTTAATGAGAGAGACTGACTCCAACTTAACTTGCAAGAACTAAGATACACTGTGTGGCCATGTGGCCTTAATGAGAGAGACTCACTCCAGCTTAGCTTGCAAGAACTAAGAGACACAGTGTGGCCATGTGGCCTTAATGAGAGAGACTCACTCCAGCTTAGCTTGCAAGAACTAAGAGACACTGTGTGGCCATGTGGCCTTAATGAGAAAGACTCACTCCAGCTTAGCTTGCAAGAACTAAGAGACTCAGTGTGGCCATGTGGCCTTAATGAGAGAGACTGACTCCAACTTAACTTGCAAGAACTAAGAGACACAGTGTGGCCATGTGGCCTTAATGAGAGAGACTGACTCCAGCTTAGCTTGCAAGAACTAAGAGACACAGTGTGACCATGTGACCTTAATGAGAGAGACTGACTCCAGCTTTGCTTGCAAGAACTAAGAGACACTGTGTGGCCATGTGGCCTTAATGAGAGAGACTGACTCAAGCTTAGCTTGCAAGAACTAAGAGACAGTGTGGCCATGTGGCCTTAATGAGAGAGACTCACTCCAGCTTAGCTTGCAAGAACTAAGAGACACTGTGTGGCCATGTGGCCTTAATGAGAAAGACTCACTCCAGCTTAGCTTGCAAGAACTAAGAGACTCAGTATGGCCATGTGGCCTTAATCAGAGAGACTGACTCCAACTTAACTTGCAAGAACTGAGATACACTGTGTGGCCATGTGGCCTTAATGAGAGAGACTCACTCCAGCTTAGCTTGCAAGAACTAAGAGACACAGTGTGGCCATGTGGCCTTAATGAGAGACTCACTCCAGCTTAGCTTGCAAGAACTAAGAGACAGTGTGGCCATGTAGCCTTAATGAGAGAGACTCACTCCAGCTTAGCTTGCAAGAACTAAGAGACACAGTGTGGCCATGTGGCCTTAATGAGAGAGACTGACTCCAGCTTAGCTTGCAAGAACTAAGAGACACAGTGTGGCCATGTGGCCTTAATGAGAGAGACTGATTCCAGCTTAGCTTGCAAGAACTAAGAGACACAGTGTGGCCATGTGGCCTTAATGAGAGACTCACTCCAGCTTAGCTTGCAAGAACTAAGAGACAGTGTGGCCATGTGGCCTTAATGAGAGAGACTGACTCCAGCTTAGCTTGCAAGAACTAAGAGACACAGTGTGGCCATGTGGCCTTAATGAGAGAGACTGACTCCAGCTTAGCTTGCAAGAACTAAGAGACACAGTGTGGCCATGTGGCCTTAATGAGAGAGACTGATTCCAGCTTAGCTTGCAAGAACTAAGAGACACAGTGTGGCCATGTGGCCTTAATGAGAGAGACTCACTCCAGATTAGCTTGCAAGAACTAAGAGACACTGTGTGGCCATGTGGCCTTAATGAGAAAGACTCACTCCAGCTTAGCTTGCAAGAACTAAGAGATTCAGTATGGCCATGTGGCCTTAATGAGAGAGACTGACTCCAACTTAACTTGCAAGAACTAAGATACACTGTGTGGCCATGTGCCCTTAATGAGAGAGACTGACTCCAGCTTAGCTTGCAAGAACTAAGAGACACAGTGTGGCCATGTGGCCTTCATGAGAGAGACTGACTCCAGCTTAGCTTGCAAGAACTAAGAGACACAGTGCGGCCATGTGGCCGTAATGAGAGAGACTGATTCCAGCATAGCTTGCAAGAACTAAGAGACACAGTGTGGCCATGTGGCCTTAATGAGAGAGACTGAATCCAGCTTAGCTTGCAAGAACTAAGAGACACAGTGTGACCATGTGACCTTAATGAGAGAGACTGACTCCAGCTTAGCTTGCAAGAACTAAGAGACACTGTGTGGCCATGTGGCCTTAATGAGAGAGACTGACTCCAGCTTAGCTTGCAAGAACTAAGAGACACAGTGTGGCCATGTGGCCTTAATGAGAGACTCACTCCAGCTTAGCTTGCAAGAACTAAGAGACAGTGTGGCCATGTAGCCTTAATGAGAGAGACTGACTCCAGCTTAGCTTGCAAGAAGTAAGAGACACAGTGTGGCCATGTGGCCTTAATGAGAGAGACTGACTCCAGCTTAGCTTGCAAGAATTAAGAGACACAGTGTGGCCATGTGGCCTTAATGAGAGAGACTGATTCCAGCGTAGCTTGCAAGAACTAAGAGACACAGTGTGGCCATGTGGCCTTAATGAGAGACTCACTCCAGCTTAGCTTGCAAGAACTAAGAGACAGTGTGGCCATGTGGCCTTAATGAGAGAGACTGACTCCAGCTTAGCTTGCAAGAACTAAGAGACACAGTGTGACCATGTGACCTTAATGAGAGAGACTGACTCCAGCTTAGCTTGCAAGAACTAAGAGACACTGTGTGGCCATGTGGCCTTAATGAGAGAGACTGACTCAAGCTTAGCTTGAAAGAACTAAGAGACAGTGTGGCCATGTGGCCTTAATGAGAGAGACTCACTCCAGCTTAGCTTGCAAGAACTAAGAGACACTGTGTGGCCATGTGGCCTTAATGAGAAAGACTCACTCCAGCTTAGCTTGCAAGAACTAAGAGACTCAGTGTGGCCATGTGGCCTTAATGAGAGAGACTGACTCCAACTTAACTTGCAAGAACTAAGATACACTGTGTGGCCATGTGGCCTTAATGAGAGAGACTCACTCCAGCTTAGCTTGCAAGAACTAAGAGACACTGTGTGGCCATGTGGCCTTAATGAGAGAGACTGACTCCAGCTTAGCTTGCAAGAACTAAGAGACACAGTGTGGCCATGTGGCCTTAATGAGAGAGACTGACTCCAGCTTAGCTTGCAAGAATTAAGAGACACAGTGTGGCCATGTGGCCTTAATGAGAGAGACTGATTCCAGCGTAGCTTGCAAGAACTAAGAGACACAGTGTGGCCATGTGGCCTTAATGAGAGACTCACTCCAGCTTAGCTTGCCAGAACTAAGAGACAGTGTGGCCATGTGGCCTTAATGAGAGAGACTGACTCCAGCTTAGCTTGCAAGAACTAAGAGACACAGTGTGACCATGTGACCTTAATGAGAGAGACTGACTCCAGCTTAGCTTGCAAGAACTAAGAGACACTGTGTGGCCATGTGGCCTTAATGAGAGAGACTGACTCAAGCTTAGCTTGAAAGAACTAAGAGACAGTGTGGCCATGTGGCCTTAATGAGAGAGACTCACTCCAGCTTAGCTTGCAAGAACTAAGAGACACTGTGTGGCCATGTGGCCTTAATGAGAAAGACTCACTCCAGCTTAGCTTGCAAGAACTAAGAGACTCAGTGTGGCCATGTGGCCTTAATGAGAGAGACTGACTCCAACTTAACTTGCAAGAACTAAGATACACTGTGTGGCCATGTGGCCTTAATGAGAGAGACTCACTCCAGCTTAGCTTGCAAGAACTAAGAGACACTGTGTGGCCATGTGGCCTTAATGAGAAAGACTCACTCCAGCTTAGCTTGCAAGAACTAAGAGATTCAGTATGGCCATGTGGCCTTAATGAGAGACTGACTCCAACTTAACTTGCAAGAACTAAGATACACTGTGTGGCCATGTGGCCTTAATGAGAGAGACTGACTCCAGCTTAGCTTGCAAGAACTAAGAGACACAGTGTGGCCATGTGGCCTTAATGAGAGAGACTGACTCCAGCTTAGCTTGCAAGAACTAAGAGACACAGTGCGGCCATGTGGCCGTAATGAGAGAGACTGATTCCAGCATAGCTTGCAAGAACTAAGAGACACAGTGTGGCCATGTGGCCTTAATGAGAGAGACTGACTCCAGCTTAGCTTGCAAGAACTAAGAGACACAGTGTGACCATGTGACCTTAATGAGAGAGACTGACTCCAGCTTAGCTTGCAAGAACTAAGAGACACTGTGTGGCCATGTGGCCTTAATGAGAGAGACTGACTCCAGCTTAGCTTGCAAGAACTAAGGGACACAGTGTGACCATGTGACCTTAATGAGAGAGACTGACTCAAGCTTAGCTTGCAAGAACTAAGAGACAATGTGTGGCCATGTGGCCTTAATGAGAGAGACTGACTCAAGCTTAGCTTGCAAGAACTAAGAGACACAGTGTGGCCATGTGGCCTTAATGAGAGAGACTCACTCCAGCTTAGCTTGCAAGAACTAAGAGACACTGTGTGGCCATGTGGCCTTAATGAGAAAGACTCACTCCAGCTTAGCTTGCAAGAACTAAGAGACTCAGTGTGGCCATGTGGCCTTAATGAGAGAGACTGACTCCAACTTAACTTGCAAGAACTAAGATACACTGTGTGGCCATGTGGCCTTAATGAGAGAGACTCACTCCAGCTTAGCTTGCAAGAACTAAGAGACACAGTGTGGCCATGTGGCCTTAATGAGAGAGACTCACTCCAGCTTAGCTTGCAAGAACTAAGAGACACTGTGTGGCCATGTGGCCTTAATGAGAAAGACTCACTCCAGCTTAGCTTGCAAGAACTAAGAGACTCAGTGTGGCCATGTGGCCTTAATGAGAGAGACTGACTCCAACTTAACTTGCAAGAACTAAGATACACTGTGTGGCCATGTGGCCTTAATGAGAGAGACTCACTCCAGCTTAGCTTGCAAGAACTAAGAGACACAGTGTGGCCATGTGGCCTTAATGAGAGACTCACTCCAGCTTAGCTTGCAAGAACTAAGAGACAGTGTGGCCATGTGGCCTTAATGAGAGAGACTGACTCCAGCTTAGCTTGCAAGAACTAAGAGACACAGTGTGACCATGTGACCTTAATGAGAGAGACTGACTCCAGCTTAGCTTGCAAGAACTAAGAGACACTGTGTGGCCATGTGGCCTTAATGAGAGAGACTGACTCAAGCTTAGCTTGCAAGAACTAAGAGACACAGTGTGGCCATGTGGCCTTAATGAGAGAGACTCACTCCAGCTTAGCTTGCAAGAACTAAGAGACACTGTGTGGCCATGTGGCCTTAATGAGAAAGACTCACTCCAGCTTAGCTTGCAAGAACTAAGAGACTCAGTATGGCCATGTGGCCTTAATCAGAGAGACTGACTCCAATTTAACTTGCAAGAACTGAGATACACTGTGTGGCCATGTGGCCTTAATGAGAGAGACTCACTCCAGCTTAGCTTGCAAGAACTAAGAGACACAGTGTGGCCATGTGGCCTTAATGAGAGACTCACTCCAGCTTAGCTTGCAAGAACTAAGAGACAGTGTGGCCATGTAGCCTTAATGAGAGAGACTCATTCCAGCTTAGCTTGCAAGAACTAAGAGACACAGTGTGGCCATGTGGCCTTAATGAGAGAGACTGACTCCAGCTTAGCTTGCAAGAACTAAGAGACACAGTGTGGCCATGTGGCCTTAATGAGAGAGACTGATTCCAGCTTAGCTTGCAAGAACTAAGAGACACAGTGTGGCCATGTGGCCTTAATGAGAGACTCACTCCAGCTTAGCTTGCAAGAACTAAGAGACAGTGTGGCCATGTGGCCTTAATGAGAGAGACTGACTCCAGCTTAGCTTGCAAGAACTAAGAGACACAGTGTGGCCATGTGGCCTTAATGAGAGAGACTGACTCCAGCTTAGCTTGCAAGAACTAAGAGACACAGTGTGGCCATGTGGCCTTAATGAGAGAGACTGATTCCAGCTTAGCTTGCAAGAACTAAGAGACACAGTGTGGCCATGTGGCCTTAATGAGAGAGACTCACTCCAGATTAGCTTGCAAGAACTAAGAGACACTGTGTGGCCATGTGGCCTTAATGAGAAAGACTCACTCCAGCTTAGCTTGCAAGAACTAAGAGATTCAGTATGGCCATGTGGCCTTAATGAGAGAGACTGACTCCAACTTAACTTGCAAGAACTAAGATACACTGTGTGGCCATGTGCCCTTAATGAGAGAGACTGACTCCAGCTTAGCTTGCAAGAACTAAGAGACACAGTGCGGCCATGTGGCCGTAATGAGAGAGACTGATTCCAGCATAGCTTGCAAGAACTAAGAGACACAGTGTGGCCATGTGGCCTTAATGAGAGAGACTGAATCCAGCTTAGCTTGCAAGAACTAAGAGACACAGTGTGACCATGTGACCTTAATGAGAGAGACTGACTCCAGCTTAGCTTGCAAGAACTAAGAGACACTGTGTGGCCATGTGGCCTTAATGAGAGAGACTGACTCCAGCTTAGCTTGCAAGAACTAAGAGACACAGTGTGGCCATGTGGCCTTAATGAGAGACTCACTCCAGCTTAGCTTGCAACAACTAAGAGACAGTGTGGCCATGTAGCCTTAATGAGAGAGACTGACTCCAGCTTAGCTTGCAAGAACTAAGAGACACAGTGTGGCCATGTGGCCTTAATGAGAGAGACTGACTCCAGCTTAGCTTGCAAGAATTAAGAGACACAGTGTGGCCATGTGGCCTTAATGAGAGAGACTGATTCCAGCGTAGCTTGCAAGAACTAAGAGACACAGTGTGGCCATGTGGCCTTAATGAGAGACTCACTCCAGCTTAGCTTGCAAGAACTAAGAGACAGTGTGGCCATGTGGCCTTAATGAGAGAGACTGACTCCAGCTTAGCTTGCAAGAACTAAGAGACACAGTGTGACCATGTGACCTTAATGAGAGAGACTGACTCCAGCTTAGCTTGCAAGAACTAAGAGACACTGTGTGGCCATGTGGCCTTAATGAGAGAGACTGACTCAAGCTTAGCTTGAAAGAACTAAGAGACAGTGTGGCCATGTGGCCTTAATGAGAGAGACTCACTCCAGCTTAGCTTGCAAGAACTAAGAGACACTGTGTGGCCATGTGGCCTTAATGAGAAAGACTCACTCCAGCTTAGCTTGCAAGAACTAAGAGACTCAGTGTGGCCATGTGGCCTTAATGAGAGAGACTGACTCCAACTTAACTTGCAAGAACTAAGATACACTGTGTGGCCATGTGGCCTTAATGAGAGAGACTCACTCCAGCTTAGCTTGCAAGAACTAAGAGACACAGTGTGGCCATGTGGCCTTAATGAGAGACTCACTCCAGCTTAGCTTGCAAGAACTAAGAGACAGTGTGGCCATGTGGCCTTAATGAGAGAGACTGACTCCAGCTTAGCTTGCAAGAACTAAGAGACACAGTGTAGCCATGTGGCCTTAATGAGAGATACTGACTCCAGCTTAGCTTGCAAGAACTAAGAGACACAGTGTGGCCATGTGGCCTTAATGAGAGAGACTGATTCCAGCTTAGCTTGCAAGAACTAAGAGACACAGTGTGGCCATGTGGCCTTAATGAGAGAGACTCACTCCAGCTTAGCTTGCAAGAACTAAGAGACACTGTGTGGCCATGTGGCCTTTATGAGAAAGACTCACTCCAGCTTAGCTTGCAAGAACTAAGAGATTCAGTATGGCCATGTGGCCTTAATGAGAGAGACTGACTCCAACTTAACTTGCAAGAACTAAGATACACTGTGTGGCCATGTGGCCTTAATGAGAGAGACTGACTCCAGCTTAGCTTGCAAGAACTAAGAGACACAGTGTGGCCATGTGGCCTTAATGAGAGAGACTGACTCCAGCTTAGCTTGCAAGAACTAAGAGACACAGTGCGGCCATGTGGCCGTAATGAGAGAGACTGATTCCAGCATAGCTTGCAAGAACTAAGAGACACAGTGTGGCCATGTGGCCTTAATGAGAGAGACTGACTCCAGCTTAGCTTGCAAGAACTAAGAGACACAGTGTGACCATGTGACCTTAATGAGAGAGACTGACTCCAGCTTAGCTTGCAAGAACTAAGAGACACTGTGTGGCCATGTGGCCTTAATGAGAGAGACTGACTCCAGCTTAGCTTGCAAGAACTAAGAGACACAGTGTGACCATGTGACCTTAATGAGAGAGACTGACTCAAGCTTAGCTTGCAAGAACTAAGAGACACTGTGTGGCCATGTGGCCTTAATGAGAGAGACTGACTCAAGCTTAGCTTGCAAGAACTAAGAGACACAGTGTGGCCATGTGGCCTTAATGAGAGAGACTCACTCCAGCTTAGCTTGCAAGAACTAAGAGACACTGTGTGGCCATGTGGCCTTAATGAGAAAGACTCACTCCAGCTTAGCTTGCAAGAACTAAGAGACTCAGTGTGGCCATGTGGCCTTAATGAGAGAGACTCACTCCAGCTTAGCTTGCAAGAACTAAGAGACACTGTGTGGCCATGTGGCCTTAATGAGAAAGACTCACTCCAGCTTAGCTTGCAAGAACTAAGAGACTCAGTATGGCCATGTGGCCTTAATCAGAGAGACTGACTCCAACTTAACTTGCAAGAACTGAGATACACTGTGTGGCCATGTGGCCTTAATGAGAGAGACTCACTCCAGCTTAGCTTGCAAGAACTAAGAGACACAGTGTGGCCATGTGGCCTTAATGAGAGACTCACCCAAGCTTAGCTTGCAAGAACTAAGAGACACGGTGTGGCCATGTGGCCTTAATGAGAGAGACTGACTCCAGCTTAGCTTGCAAGAACTAAGAGACACAGTGTGACCATGTGACCTTAATGAGAGAGACTGACTCCAGCTTAGCTTGCAAGAACTAAGAGACACTGTGTGGCCATGTGGCCTTAATGAGAGAGACTGACTCAAGCTTAGCTTGCAAGAACTAAGAGACACAGTGTGGCCATGTGGCCTTAATGAGAGAGACTCACTCCAGCTTAGCTTGCAAGAACTAAGAGACACTGTGTGGCCATGTGGCCTTAATGAGAAAGACTCACTCCAGCTTAGCTTGCAAGAACTAAGAGACTCAGTATGGCCATGTGGCCTTAATCAGAGAGACTGACTCCAACTTAACTTGCAAGAACTGAGATACACTGTGTGGCCATGTGGCCTTAATGAGAGAGACTCACTCCAGCTTAGCTTGCAAGAACTAAGAGACACAGTGTGGCCATGTGGCCTTAATGAAAGACTCACTCCAGCATAGCTTGCAAGAACTAAGAGACAGTGTGGCCATGTAGCCTTAATGAGAGAGACTGACTCCAGCTTAGCTTGCAAGAACTAAGAGACACAGTGTGGCCATGTGGCCTTAATGAGAGAGACTGACTCCAGCTTAGCTTGCAAGAACTAAGAAACACAGTGTGGCCATGTGGCCTTAATGAGAGAGACTGAGTCCAGCTTAGCTTGCAAGAACTAAGAGACACAGTGTGGCCATGTGGCCTTAATGAGAGACTCACTCCAGCTTAGCTTGCAAGAACTAAGAGACAGTGTGGCCATGTGGCCTTAATGAGAGAGACTGACTCCAGCTTAGCTTGCAAGAACTAAGAGACACAGTGTGGCCATGTGGCCTTAATGAGAGAGACTGACTCCAGCTTAGCTTGCAAGAACTAAGAGACACAGTGTGGCCATGTGGCCTTAATGAGAGAGACTCACTCCAGCTTAGCTTGCAAGAACTAAGAGACACAGTGTGACCATGTGACCTTAATGAGAGAGACTGACTCCAGCTTAGCTTGCAAGAACTAAGAGACACTGTGTGGCCATGTGGCCTTAATGAGAGAGACTGACTCCAGCTTAGCTTGCAAGAACTAAGAGACACAGTGTGACCATGTGACCTTAATGAGAGAGACTGACTCCAGCTTAGCTTGCAAGAACTAAGAGACACTGTGTGGCCATGTGGCCTTAATGAGAGAGACTGACTCAAGCTTAGCTTGCAAGAACTAAGAGACACAGTGTGGCCATGTGGCCTTAATGAGAGAGACTCACTCCAGCTTAGCTTGCAAGAACTAAGAGACACTGTGTGGCCATGTGGCCTTAATGAGAAAGACTCACTCCAGCTTAGCTTGCAAGAACTAAGAGACTCAGTGTGGCCATGTGGCCTTAATGAGAGAGACTCACTCCAGCTTAGCTTGCAAGAACTAAGAGACACTGTGTGGCCATGTGGCCTTAATGAGAAAGACTCACTCCAGCTTAGCTTGCAAGAACTAAGAGACTCAGTATGGCCATGTGGCCTTAATCAGAGAGACTGACTCCAACTTAACTTGCAAGAACTGAGATACACTGTGTGGCCATGTGGCCTTAATGAGAGAGACTCACTCCAGCTTAGCTTGCAAGAACTAAGAGACACAGTGTGGCCATGTGGCCTTAATGAGAGACTCACCCAAGCTTAGCTTGCAAGAACTAAGAGACACGGTGTGGCCATGTGGCCTTAATGAGAGAGACTGACTCCAGCTTAGCTTGCAAGAACTAAGAGACACAGTGTGACCATGTGACCTTAATGAGAGAGACTGACTCCAGCTTAGCTTGCAAGAACTAAGAGACACTGTGTGGCCATGTGGCCTTAATGAGAGAGACTGACTCAAGCTTAGCTTGCAAGAACTAAGAGACACAGTGTGGCCATGTGGCCTTAATGAGAGAGACTCACTCCAGCTTAGCTTGCAAGAACTAAGAGACACTGTGTGGCCATGTGGCCTTAATGAGAAAGACTCACTCCAGCTTAGCTTGCAAGAACTAAGAGACTCAGTATGGCCATGTGGCCTTAATCAGAGAGACTGACTCCAACTTAACTTGCAAGAACTGAGATACACTGTGTGGCCATGTGGCCTTAATGAGAGAGACTCACTCCAGCTTAGCTTGCAAGAACTAAGAGACACAGTGTGGCCATGTGGCCTTAATGAAAGACTCACTCCAGCATAGCTTGCAAGAACTAAGAGACAGTGTGGCCATGTAGCCTTAATGAGAGAGACTGACTCCAGCTTAGCTTGCAAGAACTAAGAGACACAGTGTGGCCATGTGGCCTTAATGAGAGAGACTGACTCCAGCTTAGCTTGCAAGAACTAAGAAACACAGTGTGGCCATGTGGCCTTAATGAGAGAGACTGAGTCCAGCTTAGCTTGCAAGAACTAAGAGACACAGTGTGGCCATGTGGCCTTAATGAGAGACTCACTCCAGCTTAGCTTGCAAGAACTAAGAGACAGTGTGGCCATGTGGCCTTAATGAGAGAGACTGACTCCAGCTTAGCTTGCAAGAACTAAGAGACACAGTGTGGCCATGTGGCCTTAATGAGAGAGACTGACTCCAGCTTAGCTTGCAAGAACTAAGAGACACAGTGTGGCCATGTGGCCTTAATGAGAGAGACTCACTCCAGCTTAGCTTGCAAGAACTAAGAGACACAGTGTGACCATGTGACCTTAATGAGAGAGACTGACTCCAGCTTAGCTTGCAAGAACTAAGAGACACTGTGTGGCCATGTGGCCTTAATGAGAGAGACTGACTCCAGCTTAGCTTGCAAGAACTAAGAGACACAGTGTGACCATGTGACCTTAATGAGAGAGACTGACTCCAGCTTAGCTTGCAAGAACTAAGAGACACTGTGTGGCCATGTGGCCTTAATGAGAGAGACTGACTCAAGCTTAGCTTGAAAGAACTAAGAGACAGTGTGGCCATGTGGCCTTAATGAGAGAGACTCACTCCAGCTTAGCTTGCAAGAACTAAGAGACACTGTGTGGCCATGTGGCCTTAATGAGAAAGACTCACTCCAGCTTAGCTTGCAAGAACTAAGAGACTCAGTGTGGCCATGTGGCCTTAATGAGAGAGACTGACTCCAACTTAACTTGCAAGAACTAAGATACACTGTGTGGCCATGTGGCCTTAATGAGAGAGACTCACTCCAGCTTAGCTTGCAAGAACTAAGAGACACAGTGTGGCCATGTGGCCTTAATGAGAGACTCACTCCAGCTTAGCTTGCAAGAACTAAGAGACAGTGTGGCCATGTGGCCTTAATGAGAGAGACTGACTCCAGCTTAGCTTGCAAGAACTAAGAGACACAGTGTGGCCATGTGGCCTTAATGAGAGATACTGACTCCAGCTTAGCTTGCAAGAACTAAGAGACACAGTGTGGCCATGTGGCCTTAATGAGAGAGACTGATTCCAGCTTAGCTTGCAAGAACTAAGAGACACAGTGTGGCCATGTGGCCTTAATGAGAGAGACTCACTCCAGCTTAGCTTGCAAAGAAACTAAGAGACACTGTGTGGCCATGTGGCCTTTATGAGAAAGACTCACTCCAGCTTAGCTTGCAAGAACTAAGAGATTCAGTATGGCCATGTGGCCTTAATGAGAGAGACTGACTCCAACTTAACTTGCAAGAACTAAGATACACTGTGTGGCCATGTGGCCTTAATGAGAGAGACTGACTCCAGCTTAGCTTGCAAGAACTAAGAGACACAGTGTGGCCATGTGGCCTTAATGAGAGAGACTGACTCCAGCTTAGCTTGCAAGAACTAAGAGACACAGTGCGGCCATGTGGCCGTAATGAGAGAGACTGATTCCAGCATAGCTTGCAAGAACTAAGAGACACAGTGTGGCCATGTGGCCTTAATGAGAGAGACTGACTCCAGCTTAGCTTGCAAGAACTAAGAGACACAGTGTGACCATGTGACCTTAATGAGAGAGACTGACTCCAGCTTAGCTTGCAAGAACTAAGAGACACTGTGTGGCCATGTGGCCTTAATGAGAGAGACTGACTCCAGCTTAGCTTGCAAGAACTAAGAGACACAGTGTGACCATGTGACCTTAATGAGAGAGACTGACTCAAGCTTAGCTTGCAAGAACTAAGAGACACTGTGTGGCCATGTGGCCTTAATGAGAGAGACTGACTCAAGCTTAGCTTGCAAGAACTAAGAGACACAGTGTGGCCATGTGGCCTTAATGAGAGAGACTCACTCCAGCTTAGCTTGCAAGAACTAAGAGACACTGTGTGGCCATGTGGCCTTAATGAGAAAGACTCACTCCAGCTTAGCTTGCAAGAACTAAGAGACTCAGTGTGGCCATGTGGCCTTAATGAGAGAGACTCACTCCAGCTTAGCTTGCAAGAACTAAGAGACACTGTGTGGCCATGTGGCCTTAATGAGAAAGACTCACTCCAGCTTAGCTTGCAAGAACTAAGAGACTCAGTATGGCCATGTGGCCTTAATCAGAGAGACTGACTCCAACTTAACTTGCAAGAACTGAGATACACTGTGTGGCCATGTGGCCTTAATGAGAGAGACTCACTCCAGCTTAGCTTGCAAGAACTAAGAGACACAGTGTGGCCATGTGGCCTTAATGAGAGACTCACTCCAGCTTAGCTTGCAAGAACTAAGAGACACGGTGTGGCCATGTGGCCTTAATGAGAGAGACTGACTCCAGCTTAGCTTGCAAGAACTAAGAGACACAGTGTGACCATGTGACCTTAATGAGAGAGACTGACTCCAGCTTAGCTTGCAAGAACTAAGAGACACTGTGTGGCCATGTGGCCTTAATGAGAGAGACTGACTCAAGCTTAGCTTGCAAGAACTAAGAGACACAGTGTGGCCATGTGGCCTTAATGAGAGAGACTCACTCCAGCTTAGCTTGCAAGAACTAAGAGACACTGTGTGGCCATGTGGCCTTAATGAGAAAGACTCACTCCAGCTTAGCTTGCAAGAACTAAGAGACTCAGTATGGCCATGTGGCCTTAATCAGAGAGACTGACTCCAACTTAACTTGCAAGAACTGAGATACACTGTGTGGCCATGTGGCCTTAATGAGAGAGACTCACTCCAGCTTAGCTTGCAAGAACTAAGAGACACAGTGTGGCCATGTGGCCTTAATGAAAGACTCACTCCAGCATAGCTTGCAAGAACTAAGAGACAGTGTGGCCATGTAGCCTTAATGAGAGAGACTGACTCCAGCTTAGCTTGCAAGAACTAAGAGACACAGTGTGGCCATGTGGCCTTAATGAGAGAGACTGACTCCAGCTTAGCTTGCAAGAACTAAGAAACACAGTGTGGCCATGTGGCCTTAATGAGAGAGACTGAGTCCAGCTTAGCTTGCAAGAACTAAGAGACACAGTGTGGCCATGTGGCCTTAATGAGAGACTCACTCCAGCTTAGCTTGCAAGAACTAAGAGACAGTGTGGCCATGTGGCCTTAATGAGAGAGACTGACTCCAGCTTAGCTTGCAAGAACTAAGAGACACAGTGTGGCCATGTGGCCTTAATGAGAGAGACTGACTCCAGCTTAGCTTGCAAGAACTAAGAGACACAGTGTGGCCATGTGGCCTTAATGAGAGAGACTCACTCCAGCTTAGCTTGCAAGAACTAAGAGACACAGTGTGACCATGTGACCTTAATGAGAGAGACTGACTCCAGCTTAGCTTGCAAGAACTAAGAGACACTGTGTGGCCATGTGGCCTTAATGAGAGAGACTGACTCCAGCTTAGCTTGCAAGAACTAAGAGACACAGTGTGGCCATGTGGCCTTAATGAGAGACTCACTCCAGCTTAGCTTGCAAGAACTAAGAGACCGTGTGGCCATGTAGCCTTAATGAGAGAGACTGACTCCAGCTTAGCTTGCAAGAACTAAGAGACACAGTGTGGCCATGTGGCCTTAATGAGAGAGACTGACTCCAGCTTAGCTTGCAAGAACTAAGAGACACAGTGTGGCCATGTGGCCTTAATGAGAGAGACTGATTCCAGCTTAGCTTGCAAGAACTAAGAGACACAGTGTGGCCATGTGGCCTTAATGAGAGACTCACTCCAGCTTAGCTTGCAAGAACTAAGAGACAGTGTGGCCATGTGGTCTTAATGAGAGAGACTGACTCCAGCTTAGCTTGCAAGAACTAAGAGACACAGTGTGGCCATGTGGCCTTAATGAGAGAGACTGACTCCAGCTTAGCTTGCAAGAACTAAGAGACACAGTGTGGCCATGTGGCCTTAATGAGAGAGACTGATTCCAGCTTAGCTTGCAAGAACTAAGAGACACAGTGTGGCCATGTGGCCTTAATGAGAGAGACTCACTCCAGCTTAGCTTGCAAGAACTAAGAGACACTGTGTGGCCATGTGGCCTTAATGAGAAAGACTCACTCCAGCTTAGCTTGCAAGAACTAAGAGATTCAGTATGGCCATGTGGCCTTAATGAGAGAGACTGACTCCAACTTAACTTGCAAGAACTAAGATACACTGTGTGGCCATGTGGTCTTAATGAGAGAGACTGACTCCAGCTTAGCTTGCAAGAACTAAGAGACACAGTGTGGCCATGTGGCCTTAATGAGAGAGACTGACTCCAGCTTAGCTTGCAAGAACTAAGAGACACAGTGCGGCCATGTGGCCGTAATGAGAGAGACTGATTCCAGCATAGCTTGCAAGAACTAAGAGACACAGTGTGGCCATGTGGCCTTAATGAGAGAGACTGACTCCAGCTTAGCTTGCAAGAACTAAGAGACACAGTGTGACCATGTGACCTTAATGAGAGAGACTGACTCCAGCTTAGCTTGCAAGAACTAAGAGACACTGTGTGGCCATGTGGCCTTAATGAGAGAGACTGACTCCAGCTTAGCTTGCAAGAACTAAGAGACACAGTGTGATCATGTGACCTTAATGAGAGAGACTGACTCAAGCTTAGCTTGCAAGAACTAAGAGACACTGTGTGGCCATGTGGCCTTAATGAGAGAGACTGACTCAAGCTTAGCTTGCAAGAACTAAGAGACACAGTGTGGCCATGTGGCCTTAATGAGTGAGACTCACTCCAGCTTAGCTTGCAAGAACTAAGAGACACAGTGTGGCCATGTGGCCTTAATGAGAGAGACTGACTCCAGCTTAGCTTGCAAGAACTAAGAGACACAGTGCGGCCATGTGGCCGTAATGAGAGAGACTGATTCCAGCATAGCTTGCAAGAACTAAGAGACACAGTGTGGCCATGTGGCCTTAATGAGAGAGACTGAATCCAGCTTAGCTTGCAAGAACTAAGAGACACAGTGTGACCATGTGACCTTAATGAGAGAGACTGACTCCAGCTTAGCTTGCAAGAACTAAGAGACACTGTGTGGCCATGTGGCCTTAATGAGAGAGACTGACTCCAGCTTAGCTTGCAAGAACTAAGAGACACAGTGTGGCCATGTGGCCTTAATGAGAGACTCACTCCAGCTTAGCTTGCAAGAACTAAGAGACCGTGTGGCCATGTAGCCTTAATGAGAGAGACTGACTCCAGCTTAGCTTGCAAGAACTAAGAGACACAGTGTGGCCATGTGGCCTTAATGAGAGAGACTGACTCCAGCTTAGCTTGCAAGAAATAAGAGACACAGTGTGGCCATGTGGCCTTAATGAGAGAGACTGATTCCAGCTTAGCTTGCAAGAACTAAGAGACACAGTGTGGCCATGTGGCCTTAATGAGAGACTCACTCCAGCTTAGCTTGCAAGAACTAAGAGACAGTGTGGCCATGTGGTCTTAATGAGAGAGACTGACTCCAGCTTAGCTTGCAAGAACTAAGAGACACAGTGTGGCCATGTGGCCTTAATGAGAGAGACTGACTCCAGCTTAGCTTGCAAGAACTAAGAGACACAGTGTGACCATGTGACCTTAATGAGAGAGACTGACTCCAGCTTAGCTTGCAAGAACTAAGAGACACTGTGTGGCCAAGTGGCCTTAATGAGAGAGACTGACTCCAGCTTAGCTTGCAAGAACTAAGAGACACAGTGTGACCATGTGACCTTAATGAGAGAGACTGACTCAAGCTTAGCTTGCAAGAACTAAGAGACACTGTGTGGCCATGTGGCCTTAATGAGAGAGACTGACTCAAGCTTAGCTTGCAAGAACTAAGAGACACAGTGTGGCCATGTGGCCTTAATGAGAGAGACTCACTCCAGCTTAGCTTGCAAGAACTAAGAGACACAGTGTGGCCATGTGGCCTTAATGAGAGAGACTGACTCCAGCTTAGCTTGCAAGAACTAAGAGACACAGTGCGGCCATGTGGCTGTAATGAGAGAGACTGATTCCAGCATAGCTTGCAAGAACTAAGAGACACAGTGTGGCCATGTGGCCTTAATGAGAGAGACTGAATCCAGCTTAGCTTGCAAGAACTAAGAGACACAGTGTGACCATGTGACCTTAATGAGAGAGACTGACTCCAGCTTAGCTTGCAAGAACTAAGAGACACTGTGTGGCCATGTGGCCTTAATGAGAGAGACTGACTCCAGCTTAGCTTGCAAGAACTAAGAGACACAGTGTGGCCATGTGGCCTTAATGAGAGACTCACTCCAGCTTAGCTTGCAAGAACTAAGAGACCGTGTGGCCATGTAGCCTTAATGAGAGAGACTGACTCCAGCTTAGCTTGCAAGAACTAAGAGACACAGTGTGGCCATGTGGCCTTAATGAGAGAGACTGACTCCAGCTTAGCTTGCAAGAACTAAGAGACACAGTGTGGCCATGTGGCCTTAATGAGAGAGACTGATTCCAGCTTAGCTTGCAAGAACTAAGAGACACAGTGTGGCCATGTGGCCTTAATGAGAGACTCACTCCAGCTTAGCTTGCAAGAACTAAGAGACAGTGTGGCCATGTGGTCTTAATGAGAGAGACTGACTCCAGCTTAGCTTGCAAGAACTAAGAGACACAGTGTGGCCATGTGGCCTTAATGAGAGAGACTGTCTCCAGCTTAGCTTGCAAGAACTAAGAGACACAGTGTGGCCATGTGGCCTTAATGAGAGAGACTGATTCCAGCTTAGCTTGCAAGAACTAAGAGACACAGTGTGGCCATGTGGCCTTAATGAGAGAGACTCACTCCAGCTTAGCTTGCAAGAACTAAGAGACACTGTGTGGCCATGTGGCCTTAATGAGAAAGACTCACTCCAGCTTAGCTTGCAAGAACTAAGAGATTCAGTATGGCCATGTGGCCTTAATGAGAGAGACTGACTCCAACTTACCTTGCAAGAACTAAGATACACTGTGTGGCCATGTGGTCTTAATGAGAAAGACTGACTCCAGCTTAGCTTGCAAGAACTAAGAGACACAGTGTGGCCATGTGGCCTTAATGAGAGAGACTGACTCCAGCTTAGCTTGCAAGAACTAAGAGACACAGTGCGGCCATGTGGCCGTAATGAGAGAGACTGATTCCAGCATAGCTTGCAAGAACTAAGAGACACAGTGTGGCCATGTGGCCTTAATGAGAGAGACTGACTCCAGCTTAGCTTGCAAGAACTAAGAGACACAGTGTGACCATGTGACCTTAATGAGAGAGACTGACTCCAGCTTAGCTTGCAAGAACTAAGAGACACTGTGTGGCCATGTGGCCTTAATGAGAGAGACTGACTCCAGCTTAGCTTGCAAGAACTAAGAGACACAGTGTGACCATGTGACCTTAATGAGAGAGACTGACTCAAGCTTAGCTTGCAAGAACTAAGAGACACTGTGTGGCCATGTGGCCTTAATGAGAGAGACTGACTCAAGCTTAGCTTGCAAGAACTAAGAGACACAGTGTGGCCATGTGGCCTTAATGAGAGAGACTCACTCCAGCTTAGCTTGCAAGAACTAAGAGACACTGTGTGGCCATGTGGCCTTAATGAGAAAGACTCACTCCAGCTTAGCTTGCAAGAACTAAGAGACTCAGTGTGGCCATGTGGCCTTAATGAGAGAGACTGACTCCAACTTAACTTGCAAGAACTAAGATACACTGTGTGGCCATGTGGCCTTAATGAGAGAGACTCACTCCAGCTTAGCTTGCAAGAACTAAGAGACACAGTGTGGCCATGTGGCCTTAATGAGAGACTCACTCCAGCTTAGCTTGCAAGAACTAAGAGACAGTGTGGCCATGTGGCCTTAATGAGAGAGACTGACTCCAGCTTAGCTTGCAAGAACTAAGAGACACAGTGTGGCCATGTGGCCTTAATGAGAGAGACTGACTCCAGCTTAGCTTGCAAGAACTAAGAGACACAGTGTGACCATGTGACCTTAATGAGAGAGACTGACTCAAGCTTAGCTTGCAAGAACTAAGAGACACTGTGTGGCCATGTGGCCTTAATGAGAGAGACTGACTCAAGCTTAGCTTGCAAGAACTAAGAGACACAGTGTGGCCATGTGGCCTTAATGAGAGAGACTCACTCCAGCTTAGCTTGCAAGAACTAAGAGACACTGTGTGGCCATGTGGCCTTAATGAGAAAGACTCACTCCAGCTTAGCTTGCAAGAACTAAGAGACTCAGTGTGGCCATGTGGCCTTAATGAGAGAGACTGACTCCAACTTAACTTGCAAGAACTAAGATACACTGTGTGGCCATGTGGCCTTAATGAGAGAGACTCACTCCAGCTTAGCTTGCAAGAACTAAGAGACACAGTGTGGCCATGTGGCCTTAATGAGAGACTCACTCCAGCTTAGCTTGCAAGAACTAAGAGACAGTGTGGCCATGTGGCCTTAATGAGAGAGACTGACTCCAGCTTAGCTTGCAAGAACTAAGAGACACAGTGTGGCCATGTGGCCTTAATGAGAGAGACTGACTCCAGCTTAGCTTGCAAGAACTAAGAGACACAGTGTGACCATGTGACCTTAATGAGAGAGACTGACTCCAGCTTAGCTTGCAAGAACTAAGAGACACTGTGTGGCCATGTGGCCTTAATGAGAGAGACTGACTCAAGCTTAGCTTGCAAGAACTAAGAGACACTGTGTGGCCATGTGGCCTTAATGAGAGAGACTGACTCCAGCTTAGCTTGCAAGAACTAAGAGACACAGTGTGGCCATGTGGCCTTAATGAGAGAGACTGATTCCAGCTTAGCTTGCAAGAACTAAGAGACACAGTGTGGCCATGTGGCCTTAATGAGAGACTCACTCCAGCTTAGCTTGCAAGAACTAAGAGACAGTGTGGCCATGTGGCCTTAATGAGAGAGACTGACTCCAGCTTAGCTTGCAAGAACTAAGAGACACAGTGTGGCCATGTGGCCTTAATGAGAGAGACTGACTCCAGCTTAGCTTGCAAGAACTAAGAGACACAGTGTGGCCATGTGGCCTTAATGAGAGAGACTGACTCCAGCTTAGCTTGCAAGAACTAAGAGACACAGTGTGACCATGTGACCTTAATGAGAGAGACTGACTCAAGCTTAGCTTGCAAGAACTAAGAGACACTGTGTGGCCATGTGGCCTTAATGAGAGAGACTGACTCAAGCTTAGCTTGCAAGAACTAAGAGACACAGTGTGGCCATGTGGCCTTAATGAGAGAGACTCACTCCAGCTTAGCTTGCAAGAACTAAGAGACACAGTGTGGCCATGTGGCCTTAATGAGAGAGACTGACTCCAGCTTAGCTTGCAAGAACTAAGAGACACAGTGCGGCCATGTGGCCGTAATGAGAGAGACTGATTCCAGCATAGCTTGCAAGAACTAAGAGACACAGTGTAGCCATGTGGCCTTAATGAGAGAGACTGAATCCAGCTTAGCTTGCAAGAACTAAGAGACACAGTGTGACCATGTGACCTTAATGAGAGAGACTGACTCCAGCTTAGCTTGCAAGAACTAAGAGACACTGTGTGGCCATGTGGCCTTAATGAGAGAGACTGACTCCAGCTTAGCTTGCAAGAACTAAGAGACACAGTGTGGCCATGTGGCCTTAATGAGAGACTCACTCCAGCTTAGCTTGCAAGAACTAAGAGACCGTGTGGCCATGTAGCCTTAATGAGAGAGACTGACTCCAGCTTAGCTTGCAAGAACTAAGAGACACAGTGTGGCCATGTGGCCTTAATGAGAGAGACTGACTCCAGCTTAGCTTGCAAGAACTAAGAGACACAGTGTGGCCATGTGGCCTTAATGAGAGAGACTGATTCCAGCTTAGCTTGCAAGAACTAAGAGACACAGTGTGGCCATGTGGCCTTAATGAGAGACTCACTCCAGCTTAGCTTGCAAGAACTAAGAGACAGTGTGGCCATGTGGTCTTAATGAGAGAGACTGACTCCAGCTTAGCTTGCAAGAACTAAGAGACACAGTGTGGCCATGTGGCCTTAATGAGAGAGACTGACTCCAGCTTAGCTTGCAAGAACTAAGAGACACAGTGTGACCATGTGACCTTAATGAGAGAGACTGACTCCAGCTTAGCTTGCAAGAACTAAGAGACACTGTGTGGCCATGTGGCCTTAATGAGAGAGACTGACTCCAGCTTAGCTTGCAAGAACTAAGAGACACAGTGTGACCATGTGACCTTAATGAGAGAGACTGACTCAAGCTTAGCTTGCAAGAACTAAGAGACACTGTGTGGCCATGTGGCCTTAATGAGAGAGACTGACTCAAGCTTAGCTTGCAAGAACTAAGAGACACAGTGTGGCCATGTGGCCTTAATGAGAGAGACTCACTCCAGCTTAGCTTGCAAGAACTAAGAGACACAGTGTGGCCATGTGGCCTTAATGAGAGAGACTGACTCCAGCTTAGCTTGCAAGAACTAAGAGACACAGTGCGGCCATGTGGCCGTAATGAGAGAGACTGATTCCAGCATAGCTTGCAAGAACTAAGAGACACAGTGTGGCCATGTGGCCTTAATGAGAGAGACTGAATCCAGCTTAGCTTGCAAGAACTAAGAGACACAGTGTGACCATGTGACCTTAATGAGAGAGACTGACTCCAGCTTAGCTTGCAAGAACTAAGAGACACTGTGTGGCCATGTGGCCTTAATGAGAGAGACTGACTCCAGCTTAGCTTGCAAGAACTAAGAGACACAGTGTGGCCATGTGGCCTTAATGAGAGACTCACTCCAGCTTAGCTTGCAAGAACTAAGAGACCGTGTGGCCATGTAGCCTTAATGAGAGAGACTGACTCCAGCTTAGCTTGCAAGAACTAAGAGACACAGTGTGGCCATGTGGCCTTAATGAGAGAGACTGACTCCAGCTTAGCTTGCAAGAACTAAGAGACACAGTGTGGCCATGTGGCCTTAATGAGAGAGACTGATTCCAGCTTAGCTTGCAAGAACTAAGAGACACAGTGTGGCCATGTGGCCTTAATGAGAGACTCACTCCAGCTTAGCTTGCAAGAACTAAGAGACAGTGTGGCCATGTGGTCTTAATGAGAGAGACTGACTCCAGCTTAGCTTGCAAGAACTAAGAGACACAGTGTGGCCATGTGGCCTTAATGAGAGAGACTGACTCCAGCTTAGCTTGCAAGAACTAAGAGACACAGTGTGGCCATGTGGCCTTAATGAGAGAGACTGATTCCAGCTTAGCTTGCAAGAACTAAGAGACACAGTGTGGCCATGTGGCCTTAATGAGAGAGACTCACTCCAGCTTAGCTTGCAAGAACTAAGAGACACTGTGTGGCCATGTGGCC
The DNA here is from genome assembly GCF_048934315.1 of Petromyzon marinus. Lineage (NCBI taxonomy): Eukaryota > Metazoa > Chordata > Hyperoartia > Petromyzontiformes > Petromyzontidae > Petromyzon > Petromyzon marinus. Next base: position 1,114,295 of record NW_027423168.1, read on the forward strand.
TTAATGAGAAAGACTCACTCCAGCTTAGCTTGCAAGAACTAAGAGATTCAGTATGGCCATGTGGCCTTAATGAGAGAGACTGACTCCAACTTAACTTGCAAGAACTAAGATACACTGTGTGGCCATGTGGTCTTAATGAGAGAGACTGACTCCAGCTTAGCTTGCAAGAACTAAGAGACACAGTGTGGCCATGTGGCCTTAATGAGAGAGACTGACTCCAGCTTAGCTTGCAAGAACTAAGAGACACAGTGCGGCCATGTGGCCGTAATGAGAGAGACTGATTCCAGCATAGCTTGCAAGAACTAAGAGACACAGTGTGGCCATGTGGCCTTAATGAGAGAGACTGACTCCAGCTTAGCTTGCAAGAACTAAGAGACACAGTGTGACCATGTGACCTTAATGAGAGAGACTGACTCCAGCTTAGCTTGCAAGAACTAAGAGACACTGTGTGGCCATGTGGCCTTAATGAGAGAGACTGACTCCAGCTTAGCTTGCAAGAACTAAGAGACACAGTGTGACCATGTGACCTTAATGAGAGAGACTGACTCAAGCTTAGCTTGCAAGAACTAAGAGACACTGTGTGGCCATGTGGCCTTAATGAGAGAGACTGACTCAAGCTTAGCTTGCAAGAACTAAGAGACACAGTGTGGCCATGTGGCCTTAATGAGAGAGACTCACTCCAGCTTAGCTTGCAAGAACTAAGAGACACTGTGTGGCCATGTGGCCTTAATGAGAAAGACTCACTCCAGCTTAGCTTGCAAGAACTAAGAGACTCAGTGTGGCCATGTGGCCTTAATGAGAGAGACTGACTCCAACTTAACTTGCAAGAACTAAGATACACTGTGTGGCCATGTGGCCTTAATGAGAGAGACTCACTCCAGCTTAGCTTGCAAGAACTAAGAGACACAGTGTGGCCATGTGGCCTTAATGAGAGACTCACTCCAGCTTAGCTTGCAAGAACTAAGAGACAGTGTGGCCATGTGGCCTTAATGAGAGAGACTGACTCCAGCTTAGCTTGCAAGAACTAAGAGACACAGTGTGGCCATGTGGCCTTAATGAGAGAGACTGACTCCAGCTTAGCTTGCAAGAACTAAGAGACACAGTGTGACCATGTGACCTTAATGAGAGAGACTGACTCAAGCTTAGCTTGCAAGAACTAAGAGACACTGTGTGGCCATGTGGCCTTAATGAGAGAGACTGACTCAAGCTTAGCTTGCAAGAACTAAGAGACATAGTGTGGCCATGTGGCCTTAATGAGAGAGACTCACTCCAGCTTAGCTTGCAAGAACTAAGAGACACTGTGTGGCCATGTGGCCTTAATGAGAAAGACTCACTCCAGCTTAGCTTGCAAGAACTAAGAGACTCAGTGTGGCCATGTGGCCTTAATGAGAGAGACTGACTCCAACTTAACTTGCAAGAACTAAGATACACTGTGTGGCCATGTGGCCTTAATGAGAGAGACTCACTCCAGCTTAGCTTGCAAGAACTAAGAGACACAGTGTGGCCATGTGGCCTTAATGAGAGACTCACTCCAGCTTAGCTTGCAAGAACTAAGAGACAGTGTGGCCATGTGGCCTTAATGAGAGAGACTGACTCCAGCTTAGCTTGCAAGAACTAAGAGACACAGTGTGACCATGTGACCTTAATGAGAGAGACTGACTCCAGCTTAGCTTGCAAGAACTAAGAGACACTGTGTGGCCATGTGGCCTTAATGAGAGAGACTGACTCAAGCTTAGCTTGCAAGAACTAAGAGACACTGTGTGGCCATGTGGCCTTAATGAGAGAGACTGACTCCAGCTTAGCTTGCAAGAACTAAGAGACACAGTGTGGCCATGTGGCCTTAATGAGAGAGACTGATTCCAGCTTAGCTTGCAAGAACTAAGAGACACAGTGTGGCCATGTGGCCTTAATGAGAGACTCACTCCAGCTTAGCTTGCAAGAACTAAGAGACAGTGTGGCCATGTGGCCTTAATGAGAGAGACTGACTCCAGCTTAGCTTGCAAGAACTAAGAGACACAGTGTGGCCATGTGGCCTTAATGAGAGAGACTGACTCCAGCTTAGCTTGCAAGAACTAAGAGACACAGTGTGGCCATGTGGCCTTAATGAGAGAGACTGATTCCAGCTTAGCTTGCAAGAACTAAGAGACACAGTCTGGCCATGTGGCCTTAATGAGAGAGACTCACTCCAGCTTAGCTTGCAAGAACTAAGAGACACAGTGTGGCCATGTGGCCTTAATGAGAGACTCACTCCAGCTTAGCTTGCAAGAACTAAGAGACAGTGTGGCCATGTAGCCTTAATGAGAGAGACTGACTCCAGCTTAGCTTGCAAGAACTAAGAGACACGGTGTAGCCATGTGGCCTTAATGAGAGAGACTGACTCCAGCTTAGCTTGCAAGAACTAAGAGACACAGTGTGGCCATGTGGCCTTAATGAGAGAGACTGATTCCAGCTTAGCTTGCAAAAACTAAGAGACACAGTGTGGCCATGTGACCTTAATGAGAGAGACTGACTCCAGATTAGCTTGCAAGAACTAAGAGACACAGTGTGGCCATGTGGCCTTAATGAGAGAGACTGACTCCAGCTTAGCTTGCAAGAACTAAGAGACACAGTGTGACCATGTGACCTTAATGAGAGAGACTGACTCCAGCTTAGCTTGCAAGAACTAAGAGACACTGTGTGGCCATGTGGCCTTAATGAGAGAGACTGACTCCAGCTTAGCTTGCAAGAACTAAGAGACACAGTGTGACCATGTGACCTTAATGAGAGAGACTGACTCAAGCTTAGCTTGCAAGAACTAAGAGACACTGTGTGGCCATGTGGCCTTAATGAGAGAGACTGACTCAAGCTTAGCTTGCAAGAACTAAGAGACACAGTGTGGCCATGTGGCCTTAATGAGAGAGACTCACTCCAGCTTAGCTTGCAAGAACTAAGAGACACTGTGTGGCCATGTGGCCTTAATGAGAAAGACTCACTCCAGCTTAGCTTGCAAGAACTAAGAGACTCAGTGTGGCCATGTGGCCTTAATGAGAGAGACTGACTCCAACTTAACTTGCAAGAACTAAGATACACTGTGTGGCCATGTGGCCTTAATGAGAGAGACTCACTCCAGCTTAGCTTGCAAGAACTAAGAGACACAGTGTGGCCATGTGGCCTTAATGAGAGACTCACTCCAGCTTAGCTTGCAAGAACTAAGAGACAGTGTGGCCATGTGGCCTTAATGAGAGAGACTGACTCCAGCTTAGCTTGCAAGAACTAAGAGACACAGTGTGGCCATGTGGCCTTAATGAGAGAGACTGACTCCAGCTTAGCTTGCAAGAACTAAGAGACACAGTGTGACCATGTGACCTTAATGAGAGAGACTGACTCAAGCTTAGCTTGCAAGAACTAAGAGACACTGTGTGGCCATGTGGCCTTAATGAGAGAGACTGACTCAAGCTTAGCTTGCAAGAACTAAGAGACATAGTGTGGCCATGTGGCCTTAATGAGAGAGACTCACTCCAGCTTAGCTTGCAAGAACTAAGAGACACTGTGTGGCCATGTGGCCTTAATGAGAAAGACTCACTCCAGCTTAGCTTGCAAGAACTAAGAGACTCAGTGTGGCCATGTGGCCTTAATGAGAGAGACTGACTCCAACTTAACTTGCAAGAACTAAGATACACTGTGTGGCCATGTGGCCTTAATGAGAGAGACTCACTCCAGCTTAGCTTGCAAGAACTAAGAGACACAGTGTGGCCATGTGGCCTTAATGAGAGACTCACTCCAGCTTAGCTTGCAAGAACTAAGAGACAGTGTGGCCATGTGGCCTTAATGAGAGAGACTGACTCCAGCTTAGCTTGCAAGAACTAAGAGACACAGTGTGACCATGTGACCTTAATGAGAGAGACTGACTCAAGCTTAGCTTGCAAGAACTAAGAGACACTGTGTGGCCATGTGGCCTTAATGAGAGAGACTGACTCAAGCTTAGCTTGCAAGAACTAAGAGACATAGTGTGGCCATGTGGCCTTAATGAGAGAGACTCACTCCAGCTTAGCTTGCAAGAACTAAGAGACACTGTGTGGCCATGTGGCCTTAATGAGAAAGACTCACTCCAGCTTAGCTTGCAAGAACTAAGAGACTCAGTGTGGCCATGTGGCCTTAATGAGAGAGACTGACTCCAACTTAACTTGCAAGAACTAAGATACACTGTGTGGCCATGTGGCCTTAATGAGAGAGACTCACTCCAGCTTAGCTTGCAAGAACTAAGAGACACAGTGTGGCCATGTGGCCTTAATGAGAGACTCACTCCAGCTTAGCTTGCAAGAACTAAGAGACAGTGTGGCCATGTGGCCTTAATGAGAGAGACTGACTCCAGCTTAGCTTGCAAGAACTAAGAGACACAGTGTGACCATGTGACCTTAATGAGAGAGACTGACTCCAGCTTAGCTTGCAAGAACTAAGAGACACTGTGTGGCCATGTGGCCTTAATGAGAGAGACTGACTCAAGCTTAGCTTGCAAGAACTAAGAGACACTGTGTGGCCATGTGGCCTTAATGAGAGAGACTGACTCCAGCTTAGCTTGCAAGAACTAAGAGACACAGTGTGGCCATGTGGCCTTAATGAGAGAGACTGATTCCAGCTTAGCTTGCAAGAACTAAGAGACACAGTGTGGCCATGTGGCCTTAATGAGAGACTCACTCCAGCTTAGCTTGCAAGAACTAAGAGACAGTGTGGCCATGTGGCCTTAATGAGAGAGACTGACTCCAGCTTAGCTTGCAAGAACTAAGAGACACAGTGTGGCCATGTGGCCTTAATGAGAGAGACTGACTCCAGCTTAGCTTGCAAGAACTAAGAGACACAGTGTGGCCATGTGGCCTTAATGAGAGAGACTGATTCCAGCTTAGCTTGCAAGAACTAAGAGACACAGTCTGGCCATGTGGCCTTAATGAGAGAGACTCACTCCAGCTTAGCTTGCAAGAACTAAGAGACACTGTGTGGCCATGTGGCCTTAATGAGAAAGACTCACTCCAGCTTAGCTTGCAAGAACTAAGAGATTCAGTATGGCCATGTGGCCTTAATGAGAGAGACTGACTCCAACTTAACTTGCAAGAACTAAGATACACTGTGTGGCCATGTGGCCTTAATGAGAGAGACTGACTCCATCTTAGCTTGCAAGAACTAAGAGACACAGTGTGGCCATGTGGCCTTAATGAGAGAGACTGAATCCAGCTTAGCTTGCAAGAACTAAGAGACACAGTGTGACCATGTGACCTTAATGAGAGAGACTGACTCCAGCTTAGCTTGCAAGAACTAAGAGACACTGTGTGGCCATGTGGCCTTAATGAGAGAGACTGACTCCAGCTTAGCTTGCAAGAACTAAGAGACACAGTGTGGCCAAGTGGCCTTAATGAGAGACTCACTCCAGCTTAGCTTGCAAGAACTAAGAGACAGTGTGGCCATGTAGCCTTAATGAGAGAGACTGACTCCAGCTTAGCTTGCAAGAACTAAGAGACACAGTGTGGCCATGTGGCCTTAATGAGAGAGACTGACTCCAGCTTAGCTTGCAAGAACTAAGAGACACAGTGTGGCCATGTGGCCTTAATGAGAGAGACTGATTCCAGCTTAGCTTGCAAGAACTAAGAGACACAGTGTGGCCATGTGGCCTTAATGAGAGACTCACTCCAGCTTAGCTTGCAAGAACTAAGAGACAGTGTGGCCATGTGGTCTTAATGAGAGAGACTGACTCCAGCTTAGCTTGCAAGAACTAAGAGACACAGTGTGGCCATGTGGCCTTAATGAGAGAGACTGACTCCAGCTTAGCTTGCAAGAACTAAGAGACACAGTGTGGCCATGTGGCCTTAATGAGAGAGACTGATTCCAGCTTAGCTTGCAAGAACTAAGAGACACAGTGTGGCCATGTGGCCTTAATGAGAGAGACTCACTCCAGCTTAGCTTGCAAGAACTAAGAGACACTGTGTGGCCATGTGGCCTTAATGAGAAAGACTCACTCCAGCTTAGCTTGCAAGAACTAAGAGATTCAGTATGGCCATGTGGCCTTAATGAGAGAGACTGACTCCAACTTAACTTGCAAGAACTAAGATACACTGTGTGGCCATGTGGCCTTAATGAGAGAGACTGACTCCAGCTTAGCTTGCAAGAACTAAGAGACACAGTGTGGCCATGTGGCCTTAATGAGAGAGACTGACTCCAGCTTAGCTTGCAAGAACTAAGAGACACAGTGCGGCCATGTGGCCGTAATGAGAGAGACTGATTCCAGCATAGCTTGCAAGAACTAAGAGACACAGTGTGGCCATGTGGCCTTAATGAGAGAGACTGACTCCAGCTTAGCTTGCAAGAACTAAGAGACACAGTGTGACCATGTGACCTTAATGAGAGAGACTGACTCCAGCTTAGCTTGCAAGAACTAAGAGACACTGTGTGGCCATGTGGCCTTAATGAGAGAGACTGACTCCAGCTTAGCTTGCAAGAACTAAGAGACACAGTGTGACCATGTGACCTTAATGAGAGAGACTGACTCAAGCTTAGCTTGCAAGAACTAAGAGACACTGTGTGGCCATGTGGCCTTAATGAGAGAGACTGACTCAAGCTTAGCTTGCAAGAACTAAGAGACACAGTGTGACCATGTGGCCTTAATGAGAGAGACTCACTCCAGCTTAGCTTGCAAGAACTAAGAGACACTGTGTGGCCATGTGGCCTTAATGAGAAAGACTCACTCCAGCTTAGCTTGCAAGAACTAAGAGACTCAGTGTGGCCATGTGGCCTTAATGAGAGAGACTGACTCCAACTTAACTTGCAAGAACTAAGAGACACTGTGTGGCCATGTGGCCTTAATGAGAGAGACTGACTCAAGCTTAGCTTGCAAGAACTAAGAGACACAGTGTGGCCATGTGGCCTTAATGAGAGAGACTCACTCCAGCTTAGCTTGCAAGAACTAAGAGACAGTGTGGCCATGTGGCCTTAATGAGAGAGACTGACTCCAGCTTAGCTTGCAAGAACTAAGAGACACAGTGTGGCCATGTGGCCTTAATGAGAGAGACTGACTCCAGCTTAGCTTGCAAGAACTAAGAGACACAGTGTGACCATGTGGCCTTAATGAGAAAGACTCACTCCAGCTTAGCTTGCAAGAACTAAGAGACACAGTGTGGCCATGTGGCCTTAATGAGAGACTCACTCCAGCTTAGCTTGCAAGAACTAAGAGACAGTGTGGCCATGTGGCCTTAATGAGAGAGACTGACTCCAGCTTAGCTTGCAAGAACTAAGAGACACAGTGTGGCCATGTGGCCTTAATGAGAGAGACTGACTCCAGCTTAGCTTGCAAGAACTAAGAGACACAGTGTGACCATGTGACCTTAATGAGAGAGACTGACTCCAGCTTAGCTTGCAAGAACTAAGAGACACTGTGTGGCCATGTGGCCTTAATGAGAGAGACTGACTCAAGCTTAGCTTGCAAGAACTAAGAGACACAGTGTGGCCATGTGGCCTTAATGAGAGAGACTCACTCCAGCTTAGCTTGCAAGAACTAAGAGACACTGTGTGGCCATGTGGCCTTAATGAGAAAGACTCACTCCAGCTTAGCTTGCAAGAACTAAGAGACTCAGTATGGCCATGTGGCCTTAATCAGAGAGACTGACTCCAACTTAACTTGCAAGAACTAAGATACACTGTGTGGCCATGTGGCCTTAATGAGAGAGACTCACTCCAGCTTAGCTTGCAAGAACTAAGAGACACAGTGTGGCCATGTGGCCTTAATGAGAGACTCACTCCAGCTTAGCTTGCAAGAACTAAGAGACAGTGTGGCCATGTAGCCTTAATGAGAGAGACTGACTCCAGCTTAGCTTGCAAGAACTAAGAGACACGGTGTAGCCATGTGGCCTTAATGAGAGAGACTGACTCCAGCTTAGCTTGCAAGAACTAAGAGACACAGTGTGGCCATGTGGCCTTAATGAGAGAGACTGATTCCAGCTTAGCTTGCAAAAACTAAGAGACACAGTGTGGCCATGTGACCTTAATGAGAGAGACTGACTCCAGATTAGCTTGCAAGAACTAAGAGACACAGTGTGGCCATGTGGCCTTAATGAGAGAGACTGACTCCAGCTTAGCTTGCAAGAACTAAGAGACACAGTGTGACCATGTGACCTTAATGAGAGAGACTGACTCCAGCTTAGCTTGCAAGAACTAAGAGACACTGTGTGGCCATGTGGCCTTAATGAGAGAGACTGACTCCAGCTTAGCTTGCAAGAACTAAGAGACACAGTGTGACCATGTGACCTTAATGAGAGAGACTGACTCAAGCTTAGCTTGCAAGAACTAAGAGACACTGTGTGGCCATGTGGCCTTAATGAGAGAGACTGACTCAAGCTTAGCTTGCAAGAACTAAGAGACACAGTGTGGCCATGTGGCCTTAATGAGAGAGACTCACTCCAGCTTAGCTTGCAAGAACTAAGAGACACTGTGTGGCCATGTGGCCTTAATGAGAAAGACTCACTCCAGCTTAGCTTGCAAGAACTAAGAGACTCAGTGTGGCCATGTGGCCTTAATGAGAGAGACTGACTCCAACTTAACTTGCAAGAACTAAGATACACTGTGTGGCCATGTGGCCTTAATGAGAGAGACTCACTCCAGCTTAGCTTGCAAGAACTAAGAGACACAGTGTGGCCATGTGGCCTTAATGAGAGACTCACTCCAGCTTAGCTTGCAAGAACTAAGAGACAGTGTGGCCATGTGGCCTTAATGAGAGAGACTGACTCCAGCTTAGCTTGCAAGAACTAAGAGACACAGTGTGGCCATGTGGCCTTAATGAGAGAGACTGACTCCAGCTTAGCTTGCAAGAACTAAGAGACACAGTGTGACCATGTGACCTTAATGAGAGAGACTGACTCCAGCTTAGCTTGCAAGAACTAAGAGACACTGTGTGGCCATGTGGCCTTAATGAGAGAGACTGACTCAAGCTTAGCTTGCAAGAACTAAGAGACACTGTGTGGCCATGTGGCCTTAATGAGAGAGACTGACTCCAGCTTAGCTTGCAAGAACTAAGAGACACAGTGTGGCCATGTGGCCTTAATGAGAGAGACTGATTCCAGCTTAGCTTGCAAGAACTAAGAGACACAGTGTGGCCATGTGGCCTTAATGAGAGACTCACTCCAGCTTAGCTTGCAAGAACTAAGAGACAGTGTGGCCATGTGGCCTTAATGAGAGAGACTGACTCCAGCTTAGCTTGCAAGAACTAAGAGACACAGTGTGGCCATGTGGCCTTAATGAGAGAGACTGACTCCAGCTTAGCTTGCAAGAACTAAGAGACACAGTGTGGCCATGTGGCCTTAATGAGAGAGACTGATTCCAGCTTAGCTTGCAAGAACTAAGAGACACAGTCTGGCCATGTGGCCTTAATGAGAGAGACTCACTCCAGCTTAGCTTGCAAGAACTAAGAGACACTGTGTGGCCATGTGGCCTTAATGAGAAAGACTCACTCCAGCTTAGCTTGCAAGAACTAAGAGATTCAGTATGGCCATGTGGCCTTAATGAGAGAGACTGACTCCAACTTAACTTGCAAGAACTAAGATACACTGTGTGGCCATGTGGCCTTAATGAGAGAGACTGACTCCAGCTTAGCTTGCAAGAACTAAGAGACACAGTGTGGCCATGTGGCCTTAATGAGAGAGACTGACTCCAGCTTAGCTTGCAAGAACTAAGAGACACAGTGCGGCCATGTGGCCGTAATGAGAGAGACTGATTCCAGCATAGCTTGCAAGAACTAAGAGACACAGTGTGGCCATGTGGCCTTAATGAGAGAGACTGAATCCAGCTTAGCTTGCAAGAACTAAGAGACACAGTGTGACCATGTGACCTTAATGAGAGAGACTGACTCCAGCTTAGCTTGCAAGAACTAAGAGACACTGTGTGGCCATGTGGCCTTAATGAGAGAGACTGACTCCAGCTTAGCTTGCAAGAACTAAGAGACACAGTGTGGCCATGTGGCCTTAATGAGAGACTCACTCCAGCTTAGCTTGCAAGAACTAAGAGACAGTGTGGCCATGTAGCCTTAATGAGAGAGACTCACTCCAGCTTAGCTTGCAAGAACTAAGAGACAGTGTGGCCATGTGGCCTTAATGAGAGACTCACTCCAGCTTAGCTTGCAAGAACTAAGAGACAGTGTGGCCATGTGGCCTTAATGAGAGAGACTGACTCCAGCTTAGCTTGCAAGAACTAAGAGACACAGTGTGGCCATGTGGCCTTAATGAGAGAGACTGACTCCAGCTTAGCTTGCAAGAACTAAGAGACACAGTGTGGCCATGTGGCCTTAATGAGAGAGACTGATTCCAGCTTAGCTTGCAAGAACTAAGAGACACAGTCTGGCCATGTGGCCTTAATGAGAGAGACTCACTCCAGCTTAGCTTGCAAGAACTAAGAGACACTGTGTGGCCATGTGGCCTTAATGAGAAAGACTCACTCCAGCTTAGCTTGCAAGAACTAAGAGATTCAGTATGGCCATGTGGCCTTAATGAGAGAGACTGACTCCAACTTAACTTGCAAGAACTAAGATACACTGTGTGGCCATGTGGCCTTAATGAGAGAGACTGACTCCAGCTTAGCTTGCAAGAACTAAGAGACACAGTGTGGCCATGTGGCCTTAATGAGAGAGACTGACTCCAGCTTAGCTTGCAAGAACTAAGAGACACAGTGCGGCCATGTGGCCGTAATGAGAGAGACTGATTCCAGCATAGCTTGCAAGAACTAAGAGACACAGTGTGGCCATGTGGCCTTAATGAGAGAGACTGAATCCAGCTTAGCTTGCAAGAACTAAGAGACACAGTGTGACCATGTGACCTTAATGAGAGAGACTGACTCCAGCTTAGCTTGCAAGAACTAAGAGACACTGTGTGGCCATGTGGCCTTAATGAGAGAGACTGACTCCAGCTTAGCTTGCAAGAACTAAGAGACACAGTGTGGCCATGTGGCCTTAATGAGAGACTCACTCCAGCTTAGCTTGCAAGAACTAAGAGACAGTGTGGCCATGTAGCCTTAATGAGAGAGACTGACTCCAGCTTAGCTTGCAAGAACTAAGAGACACAGTGTGGCCATGTGGCCTTAATGAGAGACTCACTCCAGCTTAGCTTGCAAGAACTAAGAGACAGTGTGGCCATGTGGTCTTAATGAGAGAGACTGACTCCAGCTTAGCTTGCAAGAACTAAGAGACACAGTGTGACCATGTGACCTTAATGAGAGAGACTGACTCCAGCTTAGCTTGCAAGAACTAAGAGACACTGTGTGGCCATGTGGCCTTAATGAGAGAGACTGACTCAAGCTTAGCTTGCAAGAACTAAGAGACACTGTGTGGCCATGTGGCCTTAATGAGAGAGACTGACTCCAGCTTAGCTTGCAAGAACTAAGAGACACAGTGTGGCCATGTGGCCTTAATGAGAGAGACTGATTCCAGCTTAGCTTGCAAGAACTAAGAGACACAGTGTGGCCATGAGGCCTTAATGAGAGACTCACTCCAGCTTAGCTTGCAAGAACTAAGAGACAGTGTGGCCATGTGGCCTTAATGAGAGAGACTGACTCCAGCTTAGCTTGCAAGAACTAAGAGACACAGTGTGGCCATGTGGCCTTAATGAGAGAGACTGACTCCAGCTTAGCTTGCAAGAACTAAGAGACACAGTGTGGCCATGTGGCCTTAATGAGAGAGACTGATTCCTGCTTAGCTTGCAAGAACTAAGAGACACAGTCTGGCCATGTGGCCTTAATGAGAGAGACTCACTCCAGCTTAGCTTGCAAGAACTAAGAGACACTGTGTGGCCATGTGGCCTTAATGAGAAAGACTCACTCCAGCTTAGCTTGCAAGAACTAAGAGATTCAGTATGGCCATGTGGCCTTAATGAGAGAGACTGACTCCAACTTAACTTGCAAGAACTAAGATACACTGTGTGGCCATGTGGCCTTAATGAGAGAGACTGACTCCAGCTTAGCTTGCAAGAACTAAGAGACACAGTGTGGCCATGTGGCCTTAATGAGAGAGACTGACTCCAGCTTAGCTTGCAAGAACTAAGAGACACAGTGCGGCCATGTGGCCGTAATGAGAGAGACTGATTCCAGCATAGCTTGCAAGAACTAAGAGACACAGTGTGGCCATGTGGCCTTAATGAGAGAGACTGAATCCAGCTTAGCTTGCAAGAACTAAGAGACACAGTGTGACCATGTGACCTTAATGAGAGAGACTGACTCCAGCTTAGCTTGCAAGAACTAAGAGACACTGTGTGGCCATGTGGCCTTAATGAGAGAGACTGACTCCAGCTTAGCTTGCAAGAACTAAGAGACACAGTGTGGCCATGTGGCCTTAATGAGAGACTCACTCCAGCTTAGCTTGCAAGAACTAAGAGACAGTGTGGCCATGTAGCCTTAATGAGAGAGACTGACTCCAGCTTAGCTTGCAAGAACTAAGAGACACAGTGTGGCCATGTGGCCTTAATGAGAGACTCACTCCAGCTTAGCTTGCAAGAACTAAGAGACAGTGTGGCCATGTGGTCTTAATGAGAGAGACTGACTCCAGCTTAGCTTGCAAGAACTAAGAGACACAGTGTGGCCATGTGGCCTTAATGAGAGAGACTGACTCCAGCTTAGCTTGCAAGAACTAAGAGACACAGTGCGGCCATGTGGCCTTAATGAGAGAGACTGATTCCAGCTTAGCTTGCAAGAACTAAGAGACACAGTGTGGCCATGTGGCCTTAATGAGAGAGACTCACTCCAGCTTAGCTTGCAAGAACTAAGAGACAATGTGTGGCCATGTGGCCTTAATGAGAAAGACTCACTCCAGCTTAGCTTGCAAGAACTAAGAGATTCAGTATGGCCATGTGGCCTTAATGAGAGAGACTGACTCCAACTTAACTTGCAAGAACTAAGATACACTGTGTGGCCATGTGGCCTTAATGAGAGAGACTGACTCCAGCTTAGCTTGCAAGAACTAAGAGACACAGTGTGGCCATGTGGCCTTAATGAGAGAGACTGACTCCAGCTTAGCTTGCAAGAACTAAGAGACACAGTGCGGCCATGTGGCCGTAATGAGAGAGACTGATTCCAGCATAGCTTGCAAGAACTAAGAGACACAGTGTGGCCATGTGGCCTTAATGAGAGAGACTGACTCCAGCTTAGCTTGCAAGAACTAAGAGACACAGTGTGACCATGTGACCTTAATGAGAGAGACTGACTCCAGCTTAGCTTGCAAGAACTAAGAGACACTGTGTGGCCATGTGGCCTTAATGAGAGAGACTGACTCCAGCTTAGCTTGCAAGAACTAAGAGACACAGTGTGACCATGTGACCTTAATGAGAGAGACTGACTCAAGCTTAGCTTGCAAGAACTAAGAGACACTGTGTGGCCATGTGGCCTTAATGAGAGAGACTGACTCAAGCTTAGCTTGCAAGAACTAAGAGACACAGTGTGGCCATGTGGCCTTAATGAGAGAGACTCACTCCAGCTTAGCTTGCAAGAACTAAGAGACACTGTGTGGCCATGTGGCCTTAATGAGAAAGACTCACTCCAGCTTAGCTTGCAAGAACTAAGAGATTCAGTATGGCCATGTGGCCTTAATGAGAGAGACTGACTCCAACTTAACTTGCAAGAACTAAGATACACTGTGTGGCCATGTGGCCTTAATGAGAGAGACTGACTCCAGCTTAGCTTGCAAGAACTAAGAGACACAGTGTGGCCATGTGGCCTTAATGAGAGAGACTGACTCCAGCTTAGCTTGCAAGAACTAAGAGACACAGTGCGGCCATGTGGCCGTAATGAGAGAGACTGATTCCAGCATAGCTTGCAAGAACTAAGAGACACAGTGTGGCCATGTGGCCTTAATGAGAGAGACTGAATCCAGCTTAGCTTGCAAGAACTAAGAGACACAGTGTGACCATGTGACCTTAATGAGAGAGACTGACTCCAGCTTAGCTTGCAAGAACTAAGAGACACTGTGTGGCCATGTGGCCTTAATGAGAGAGACTGACTCCAGCTTAGCTTGCAAGAACTAAGAGACACAGTGTGGCCATGTGGCCTTAATGAGAGACTCACTCCAGCTTAGCTTGCAAGAACTAAGAGACAGTGTGGCCATGTAGCCTTAATGAGAGAGACTGACTCCAGCTTAGCTTGCAAGAACTAAGAGACACAGTGTGGCCATGTGGCCTTAATGAGAGACTCACTCCAGCTTAGCTTGCAAGAACTAAGAGACAGTGTGGCCATGTGGTCTTAATGAGAGAGACTGACTCCAGCTTAGCTTGCAAGAACTAAGAGACACAGTGTGACCATGTGACCTTAATGAGAGAGACTGACTCCAGCTTAGCTTGCAAGAACTAAGAGACACTGTGTGGCCATGTGGCCTTAATGAGAGAGACTGACTCAAGCTTAGCTTGCAAGAACTAAGAGACACTGTGTGGCCATGTGGCCTTAATGAGAGAGACTGACTCCAGCTTAGCTTGCAAGAACTAAGAGACACAGTGTGTCCATGTGGCCTTAATGAGAGAGACTGATTCCAGCTTAGCTTGCAAGAACTAAGAGACACAGTGTGGCCATGTGGCCTTAATGAGAGACTCACTCCAGCTTAGCTTGCAAGAACTAAGAGACAGTGTGGCCATGTGGCCTTAATGAGAGAGACTGACTCCAGCTTAGCTTGCAAGAACTAAGAGACACAGTGTGGCCATGTGGCCTTAATGAGAGAGACTGACTCCAGCTTAGCTTGCAAGAACTAAGAGACACAGTGTGGCCATGTGGCCTTAATGAGAGAGACTGATTCCAGCTTAGCTTGCAAGAACTAAGAGACACAGTCTGGCCATGTGGCCTTAATGAGAGAGACTCACTCCAGCTTAGCTTGCAAGAACTAAGAGACACTGTGTGGCCATGTGGCCTTAATGAGAAAGACTCACTCCAGCTTAGCTTGCAAGAACTAAGAGATTCAGTATGGCCATGTGGCCTTAATGAGAGAGACTGACTCCAACTTAACTTGCAAGAACTAAGATACACTGTGTGGCCATGTGGCCTTAATGAGAGAGACTGACTCCAGCTTAGCTTGCAAGAACTAAGAGACACAGTGTGGCCATGTGGCCTTAATGAGAGAGACTGACTCCAGCTTAGCTTGCAAGAACTAAGAGACACAGTGCGGCCATGTGGCCGTAATGAGAGAGACTGATTCCAGCATAGCTTGCAAGAACTAAGAGACACAGTGTGGCCATGTGGCCTTAATGAGAGAGACTGAATCCAGCTTAGCTTGCAAGAACTAAGAGACACAGTGTGACCATGTGACCTTAATGAGAGAGACTGACTCCAGCTTAGCTTGCAAGAACTAAGAGACACTGTGTGGCCATGTGGCCTTAATGAGAGAGACTGACTCCAGCTTAGCTTGCAAGAACTAAGAGACACAGTGTGGCCATGTGGCCTTAATGAGAGACTCACTCCAGCTTAGCTTGCAAGAACTAAGAGACAGTGTGGCCATGTAGCCTTAATGAGAGAGACTGACTCCAGCTTAGCTTGCAAGAACTAAGAGACACAGTGTGGCCATGTGGCCTTAATGAGAGACTCACTCCAGCTTAGCTTGCAAGAACTAAGAGACAGTGTGGCCATGTGGTCTTAATGAGAGAGACTGACTCCAGCTTAGCTTGCAAGAACTAAGAGACACAGTGTGGCCATGTGGCCTTAATGAGAGAGACTGACTCCAGCTTAGCTTGCAAGAACTAAGAGACACAGTGCGGCCATGTGGCCTTAATGAGAGAGACTGATTCCAGCTTAGCTTGCAAGAACTAAGAGACACAGTGTGGCCATGTGGCCTTAATGAGAGAGACTCACTCCAGCTTAGCTTGCAAGAACTAAGAGACAATGTGTGGCCATGTGGCCTTAATGAGAAAGACTCACTCCAGCTTAGCTTGCAAGAACTAAGAGATTCAGTATGGCCATGTGGCCTTAATGAGAGAGACTGACTCCAACTTAACTTGCAAGAACTAAGATACACTGTGTGGCCATGTGGCCTTAATGAGAGAGACTGACTCCAGCTTAGCTTGCAAGAACTAAGAGACACAGTGTGGCCATGTGGCCTTAATGAGAGAGACTGACTCCAGCTTAGCTTGCAAGAACTAAGAGACACAGTGCGGCCATGTGGCCGTAATGAGAGAGACTGATTCCAGCATAGCTTGCAAGAACTAAGAGACACAGTGTGGCCATGTGGCCTTAATGAGAGAGACTGACTCCAGCTTAGCTTGCAAGAACTAAGAGACACAGTGTGACCATGTGACCTTAATGAGAGAGACTGACTCCAGCTTAGCTTGCAAGAACTAAGAGACACTGTGTGGCCATGTGGCCTTAATGAGAGAGACTGACTCCAGCTTAGCTTGCAAGAACTAAGAGACACAGTGTGACCATGTGACCTTAATGAGAGAGACTGACTCAAGCTTAGCTTGCAAGAACTAAGAGACACTGTGTGGCCATGTGGCCTTAATGAGAGAGACTGACTCAAGCTTAGCTTGCAAGAACTAAGAGACACAGTGTGGCCATGTGGCCTTAATGAGAGAGACTCACTCCAGCTTAGCTTGCAAGAACTAAGAGACACAGTCTGGCCATGTGGCCTTAATGAGAGAGACTCACTCCAGCTTAGCTTGCAAGAACTAAGAGACACTGTGTGGCCATGTGGCCTTAATGAGAAAGACTCACTCCAGCTTAGCTTGCAAGAACTAAGAGATTCAGTATGGCCATGTGGCCTTAATGAGAGAGACTGACTCCAACTTAACTTGCAAGAACTAAGATACACTGTGTGGCCATGTGGCCTTAATGAGAGAGACTGACTCCAGCTTAGCTTGCAAGAACTAAGAGACACAGTGTGGCCATGTGGCCTTAATGAGAGAGACTGACTCCAGCTTAGCTTGCAAGAACTAAGAGACACAGTGCGGCCATGTGGCCGTAATGAGAGAGACTGATTCCAGCATAGCTTGCAAGAACTAAGAGACACAGTGTGGCCATGTGGCCTTAATGAGAGAGACTGAATCCAGCTTAGCTTGCAAGAACTAAGAGACACAGTGTGACCATGTGACCTTAATGAGAGAGACTGACTCCAGCTTAGCTTGCAAGAACTAAGAGACACTGTGTGGCCATGTGGCCTTAATGAGAGAGACTGACTCCAGCTTAGCTTGCAAGAACTAAGAGACACAGTGTGGCCATGTGGCCTTAATGAGAGACTCACTCCAGCTTAGCTTGCAAGAACTAAGAGACAGTGTGGCCATGTAGCCTTAATGAGAGAGACTGACTCCAGCTTAGCTTGCAAGAACTAAGAGACACAGTGTGGCCATGTGGCCTTAATGAGAGACTCACTCCAGCTTAGCTTGCAAGAACTAAGAGACAGTGTGGCCATGTGGTCTTAATGAGAGAGACTGACTCCAGCTTAGCTTGCAAGAACTAAGAGACACAGTGTGGCCATGTGGCCTTAATGAGAGAGACTGACTCCAGCTTAGCTTGCAAGAACTAAGAGACACAGTGCGGCCATGTGGCCTTAATGAGAGAGACTGATTCCAGCTTAGCTTGCAAGAACTAAGAGACACAGTGTGGCCATGTGGCCTTAATGAGAGAGACTCACTCCAGCTTAGCTTGCAAGAACTAAGAGACAATGTGTGGCCATGTGGCCTTAATGAGAAAGACTCACTCCAGCTTAGCTTGCAAGAACTAAGAGATTCAGTATGGCCATGTGGCCTTAATGAGAGAGACTGACTCCAACTTAACTTGCAAGAACTAAGATACACTGTGTGGCCATGTGGCCTTAATGAGAGAGACTGACTCCAGCTTAGCTTGCAAGAACTAAGAGACACAGTGTGGCCATGTGGCCTTAATGAGAGAGACTGACTCCAGCTTAGCTTGCAAGAACTAAGAGACACAGTGCGGCCATGTGGCCGTAATGAGAGAGACTGATTCCAGCATAGCTTGCAAGAACTAAGAGACACAGTGTGGCCATGTGGCCTTAATGAGAGAGACTGACTCCAGCTTAGCTTGCAAGAACTAAGAGACACAGTGTGACCATGTGACCTTAATGAGAGAGACTGACTCCAGCTTAGCTTGCAAGAACTAAGAGACACTGTGTGGCCATGTGGCCTTAATGAGAGAGACTGACTCCAGCTTAGCTTGCAAGAACTAAGAGACACAGTGTGACCATGTGACCTTAATGAGAGAGACTGACTCAAGCTTAGCTTGCAAGAACTAAGAGACACTGTGTGGCCATGTGGCCTTAATGAGAGAGACTGACTCAAGCTTAGCTTGCAAGAACTAAGAGACACAGTGTGGCCATGTGGCCTTAATGAGAGAGACTCACTCCAGCTTAGCTTGCAAGAACTAAGAGACACTGTGTGGCCATGTGGCCTTAATGAGAAAGACTCACTCCAGCTTAGCTTGCAAGAACTAAGAGATTCAGTATGGCCATGTGGCCTTAATGAGAGAGACTGACTCCAACTTAACTTGCAAGAACTAAGATACACTGTGTGGCCATGTGGCCTTAATGAGAGAGACTGACTCCAGCTTAGCTTGCAAGAACTAAGAGACACAGTGTGGCCATGTGGCCTTAATGAGAGAGACTGACTCCAGCTTAGCTTGCAAGAACTAAGAGACACAGTGCGGCCATGTGGCCGTAATGAGAGAGACTGATTCCAGCATAGCTTGCAAGAACTAAGAGACACAGTGTGGCCATGTGGCCTTAATGAGAGAGACTGAATCCAGCTTAGCTTGCAAGAACTAAGAGACACAGTGTGACCATGTGACCTTAATGAGAGAGACTGACTCCAGCTTAGCTTGCAAGAACTAAGAGACACTGTGTGGCCATGTGGCCTTAATGAGAGAGACTGACTCCAGCTTAGCTTGCAAGAACTAAGAGACACAGTGTGGCCATGTGGCCTTAATGAGAGACTCACTCCAGCTTAGCTTGCAAGAACTAAGAGACAGTGTGGCCATGTAGCCTTAATGAGAGAGACTGACTCCAGCTTAGCTTGCAAGAACTAAGAGACACAGTGTGGCCATGTGGCCTTAATGAGAGACTCACTCCAGCTTAGCTTGCAAGAACTAAGAGACAGTGTGGCCATGTGGTCTTAATGAGAGAGACTGACTCCAGCTTAGCTTGCAAGAACTAAGAGACACAGTGTGACCATGTGACCTTAATGAGAGAGACTGACTCCAGCTTAGCTTGCAAGAACTAAGAGACACTGTGTGGCCATGTGGCCTTAATGAGAGAGACTGACTCAAGCTTAGCTTGCAAGAACTAAGAGACACTGTGTGGCCATGTGGCCTTAATGAGAGAGACTGACTCCAGCTTAGCTTGCAAGAACTAAGAGACACAGTGTGGCCATGTGGCCTTAATGAGAGAGACTGATTCCAGCTTAGCTTGCAAGAACTAAGAGACACAGTGTGGCCATGTGGCCTTAATGAGAGACTCACTCCAGCTTAGCTTGCAAGAACTAAGAGACAGTGTGGCCATGTGGCCTTAATGAGAGAGACTGACTCCAGCTTAGCTTGCAAGAACTAAGAGACACAGTGTGGCCATGTGGCCTTAATGAGAGAGACTGACTCCAGCTTAGCTTGCAAGAACTAAGAGACACAGTGTGGCCATGTGGCCTTAATGAGAGAGACTGATTCCAGCTTAGCTTGCAAGAACTAAGAGACACAGTCTGGCCATGTGGCCTTAATGAGAGAGACTCACTCCAGCTTAGCTTGCAAGAACTAAGAGACACTGTGTGGCCATGTGGCCTTAATGAGAAAGACTCACTCCAGCTTAGCTTGCAAGAACTAAGAGATTCAGTATGGCCATGTGGCCTTAATGAGAGAGACTGACTCCAACTTAACTTGCAAGAACTAAGATACACTGTGTGGCCATGTGGCCTTAATGAGAGAGACTGACTCCAGCTTAGCTTGCAAGAACTAAGAGACACAGTGTGGCCATGTGGCCTTAATGAGAGAGACTGACTCCAGCTTAGCTTGCAAGAACTAAGAGACACAGTGCGGCCATGTGGCCGTAATGAGAGAGACTGATTCCAGCATAGCTTGCAAGAACTAAGAGACACAGTGTGGCCATGTGGCCTTAATGAGAGAGACTGAATCCAGCTTAGCTTGCAAGAACTAAGAGACACAGTGTGACCATGTGACCTTAATGAGAGAGACTGACTCCAGCTTAGCTTGCAAGAACTAAGAGACACTGTGTGGCCATGTGGCCTTAATGAGAGAGACTGACTCCAGCTTAGCTTGCAAGAACTAAGAGACACAGTGTGGCCATGTGGCCTTAATGAGAGACTCACTCCAGCTTAGCTTGCAAGAACTAAGAGACAGTGTGGCCATGTAGCCTTAATGAGAGAGACTGACTCCAGCTTAGCTTGCAAGAACTAAGAGACACAGTGTGGCCATGTGGCCTTAATGAGAGACTCACTCCAGCTTAGCTTGCAAGAACTAAGAGACAGTGTGGCCATGTGGTCTTAATGAGAGAGACTGACTCCAGCTTAGCTTGCAAGAACTAAGAGACACAGTGTGGCCATGTGGCCTTAATGAGAGAGACTGACTCCAGCTTAGCTTGCAAGAACTAAGAGACACAGTGCGGCCATGTGGCCTTAATGAGAGAGACTGATTCCAGCTTAGCTTGCAAGAACTAAGAGACACAGTGTGGCCATGTGGCCTTAATGAGAGAGACTCACTCCAGCTTAGCTTGCAAGAACTAAGAGACAATGTGTGGCCATGTGGCCTTAATGAGAAAGACTCACTCCAGCTTAGCTTGCAAGAACTAAGAGATTCAGTATGGCCATGTGGCCTTAATGAGAGAGACTGACTCCAACTTAACTTGCAAGAACTAAGATACACTGTGTGGCCATGTGGCCTTAATGAGAGAGACTGACTCCAGCTTAGCTTGCAAGAACTAAGAGACACAGTGTGGCCATGTGGCCTTAATGAGAGAGACTGACTCCAGCTTAGCTTGCAAGAACTAAGAGACACAGTGCGGCCATGTGGCCGTAATGAGAGAGACTGATTCCAGCATAGCTTGCAAGAACTAAGAGACACAGTGTGGCCATGTGGCCTTAATGAGAGAGACTGACTCCAGCTTAGCTTGCAAGAACTAAGAGACACAGTGTGACCATGTGACCTTAATGAGAGAGACTGACTCCAGCTTAGCTTGCAAGAACTAAGAGACACTGTGTGGCCATGTGGCCTTAATGAGAGAGACTGACTCCAGCTTAGCTTGCAAGAACTAAGAGACACAGTGTGACCATGTGACCTTAATGAGAGAGACTGACTCAAGCTTAGCTTGCAAGAACTAAGAGACACTGTGTGGCCATGTGGCCTTAATGAGAGAGACTGACTCAAGCTTAGCTTGCAAGAACTAAGAGACACAGTGTGGCCATGTGGCCTTAATGAGAGAGACTCACTCCAGCTTAGCTTGCAAGAACTAAGAGACACTGTGTGGCCATGTGGCCTTAATGAGAGAGACTCACTCCAGCTTAGCTTGCAAGAACTAAGAGACACAGTGTGGCCATGTGGCCTTAATGAGAGACTCACTCCAGCTTAGCTTGCAAGAACTAAGAGACAGTGTGGCCATGTAGCCTTAATGAGAGAGACTGACTCCAGCTTAGCTTGCAAGAACTAAGAGACACGGTGTAGCCATGTGGCCTTAATGAGAGAGACTGACTCCAGCTTAGCTTGCAAGAACTAAGAGACACAGTGTGGCCATGTGGCCTTAATGAGAGAGACTGATTCCAGCTTAGCTTGCAAAAACTAAGAGACACAGTGTGGCCATGTGGCCTTAATGAGAGAGACTGACTCCAGATTAGCTTGCAAGAACTAAGAGACACAGTGTGACCATGTGACCTTAATGAGAGAGACTGACTCCAGCTTAGCTTGCAAGAACTAAGAGACACTGTGTGGCCATGTGGCCTTAATGAGAGAGACTGACTCAAGCTTAGCTTGCAAGAACTAAGAGACACAGTGTGGCCATGTGGCCTTAATGAGAGAGACTCACTCCAGCTTAGCTTGCAAGAACTAAGAGACACTGTGTGGCCATGTGGCCTTAATGAGAGAGACTGACTCCAGCTTAGCTTGCAAGAACTAAGAGACACAGTGTGACCATGTGACCTTAATGAGAGAGACTGACTCCAGCTTAGCTTGCAAGAACTAAGAGACACTGTGTGGCCATGTGGCCTTAATGAGAGAGACTGACTCCAGCTTAGCTTGCAAGAACTAAGAGACACAGTGTGACCATGTGACCTTAATGAGAGAGACTGACTCAAGCTTAGCTTGCAAGAACTAAGAGACACTGTGTGGCCATGTGGCCTTAATGAGAAAGACTCACTCCAGCTTAGCTTGCAAGAACTAAGAGACTCAGTGTGGCCATGTGGCCTTAATGAGAGAGACTGACTCCAGCTTAGCTTGCAAGAACTAAGAGACACTGTGTGGCCATGTGGCCTTAATGAGAGAGACTCACTCCAGCTTAGCTTGCAAGAACTAAGAGACACTGTGTGGCCATGTGGCCTTAATGAGAGAGACTCACTCCAGCTTAGCTTGCAAGAACTAAGAGACTCAGTGTGGCCATGTGGCCTTAATGAGAGAGACTGACTCCAACTTAGCTTGCAAGAACTAAGAGACACTGTGTGGCCATGCGGCCTTAATGAGAGAGACTCACTCCAGCTTAGCTTGCAAGAACTAAGAGACACAGTGTGGCCATGTGGCCTTAATGAGAGACTCACTCCAGCTTAGCTTGCAAGAACTAAGAGGCAGTGTGGCCATGTAGCCTTAATGAGAGAGACTGCCTCCAGCTTAGCTTGCAAGAACTAAGAGACACAGTGTGGCCATGTGGTCTTAATGAGAGAGACTGATTCCAGTTTAGCTTGCAAGAACTAAGAGACACAGTGTGGCCATGTGGCCTTAATGAGAGAGACTGACTCCAGCTTAGCTTGCAAGAACTAAGAGACACAGTGTGACCATGTGACCTTAATGAGAGAGACTGACTCCAGCTTAGCTTGCAAGAACTAAGAGACACTGTGTGGCCATGTGGCCTTAATGAGAGAGACTCACTCCAGCTTAGCTTGCAAGAACTAAGAGACACTGTGTGGCCATGTGGCCTTAATGAGAGAGACTCACTCCAGCTTAGCTTGCAAGAACTAAGAGACTCAGTGTGGCCATGTGGCCTTAATGAGAGAGACTGACTCCAACTTAGCTTGCAAGAACTAAGAGACACTGTGTGGCCATGTGGCCTTAATGAGAGAGACTCACTCCAGCTTAGCTTGCAAGAACTAAGAGACACAGTGTGGCCATGTGGCCTTAATGAGAGACTCACTCCAGCTTAGCTTGCAAGAACTAAGAGACACAGTGTGGCCATGTGGCCTTAATGAGAGAGACTGATTCCAGCTTAACTTGCAAGAACTAAGAGACACTGTGTGGCCATGTGGCCTTAATGAGAGAGACTCACTCCAGCTTGGCTTGCAAGAACTAAGAGACACAGTGTGGCCATGTGGCCTTAATGAGAGACTCACTCCAGCTTAGCTTGCAAGAACTAAGAGACAGTGTGGCCATGTAGCCTTAATGAGAGAGACTGACTCCAGCTTAGCTTGCAAGAACTAAGAGACACAGTGTGGCCATGTGGCCTTAATGAGAGAGACTGACTCCAGCTTAGCTTGCAAGAACTAAGAGACACAGTGTGGCCATGTGGCCTTAATGAGAGAGACTGATTCCAGCTTAGCTTGCAAGAACTAAGAGACACAGTGTGGCCATGTGGCCTTAATGAGAGAGACTGACTCCAGCTTAGCTTGCAAGAACTAAGAGACACAGTGTGACCATGTGACCTTAATGAGAGAGACTGACTCCAGCTTAGTTTGCAAGAACTAAGAGACACTGTGTGGCCATGTGGCCTTAATGAGAGAAACTGACTCAAGCTTAGCTTGCAAGAACTAAGAGACTCAGTATGGCCATGTGGCCTTAATGAGAGAGACTGACTCCAGCTTAGCTTGCAAGAACTAAGAGACACAGTGTGGCCATGTGGCCTTAATGAGAGAGACTGACTCCAGCTTAGCTTGCAAGAACTAAGAGACACAGTGCGGCCATGTGGCCGTAATGAGAGCGACTGATTCCAGCATAGCTTGCAAGAACTAAGAGACACAGTGTGCCCATGTGACCTTAATGAGAGAGACTGACTCCAGCTTACCTTGCAAGAACTAAGAGACACTGTGTGGCCATGTGGCCTTAATGAGAGAGACTCACTCCAGCTTAGCTTGCAAGAACTAAGAGACACTGTGTGGCCATGTGGCCTTAATGAGAAAGACTCACTCCAGCTTAGCTTGCAAGAACTAAGAGACTCAGTGTGGCCATGTGGCCTTAATGAGAGAGACTGACTCCAACTTAACTTGCAAGAACTAAGATACACTGTGTGGCCATGTGGCCTTAATGAGAGAGACTCACTCCAGCTTAGCTTGCAAGAACTAAGAGACACAGTGTGGCCATGTGGCCTTAATGAGAGACTCACTCCAGCTTAGCTTGCAAGAACTAAGAGACAGTGTGGCCATGTGGCCTTAATGAGAGAGACTGACTCCAGCTTAGCTTGCAAGAACTAAGAGACACAGTGTGGCCATGTGGCCTTAATGAGAGAGACTGACTCCAGCTTAGCTTGCAAGAACTAAGAGACACAGTGTGACCATGTGACCTTAATGAGAGAGACTGACTCCAGCTTAGCTTGCAAGAACTAAGAGACACTGTGTGGCCATGTGGCCTTAATGAGAGAGACTGACTCAAGCTTAGCTTGCAAGAACTAAGAGACACAGTGTGGCCATGTGGCCTTAATGAGAGAGACTCACTCCAGCTTAGCTTGCAAGAACTAAGAGACACTGTGTGGCCATGTGGCCTTAATGAGAAAGACTCACTCCAGCTTAGCTTGCAAGAACTAAGAGACTCAGTATGGCCATGTGGCCTTAATCAGAGAGACTGACTCCAACTTAACTTGCAAGAACTAAGATACACTGTGTGGCCATGTGGCCTTAATGAGAGAGACTCACTCCAGCTTAGCTTGCAAGAACTAAGAGACACAGTGTGGCCATGTGGCCTTAATGAGAGACTCACTCCAGCTTAGCTTGCAAGAACTAAGAGACAGTGTGGCCATGTAGCCTTAATGAGAGAGACTGACTCCAGCTTAGCTTGCAAGAACTAAGAGACACGGTGTAGCCATGTGGCCTTAATGAGAGAGACTGACTCCAGCTTAGCTTGCAAGAACTAAGAGACACAGTGTGGCCATGTGGCCTTAATGAGAGAGACTGATTCCAGCTTAGCTTGCAAAAACTAAGAGACACAGTGTGGCCATGTGGCCTTAATGAGAGAGACTGACTCCAGATTAGCTTGCAAGAACTAAGAGACACAGTGTGACCATGTGACCTTAATGAGAGAGACTGACTCCAGCTTAGCTTGCAAGAACTAAGAGACACTGTGTGGCCATGTGGCCTTAATGAGAGAGACTGACTCAAGCTTAGCTTGCAAGAACTAAGAGACACAGTGTGGCCATGTGGCCTTAATGAGAGAGACTCACTCCAGCTTAGCTTGCAAGAACTAAGAGACACTGTGTGGCCATGTGGCCTTAATGAGAGAGACTGACTCCAGCTTAGCTTGCAAGAACTAAGAGACACAGTGTGACCATGTGACCTTAATGAGAGAGACTGACTCCAGCTTAGCTTGCAAGAACTAAGAGACACTGTGTGGCCATGTGGCCTTAATGAGAGAGACTGACTCAAGCTTAGCTTGCAAGAACTAAGAGACACAGTGTGGCCATGTGGCCTTAATGAGAGAGACTCACTCCAGCTTAGCTTGCAAGAACTAAGAGACACTGTGTGGCCATGTGGCCTTAATGAGAAAGACTCACTCCAGCTTAGCTTGCAAGAACTAAGAGACTCAGTATGGCCATGTGGCCTTAATCAGAGAGACTGACTCCAACTTAACTTGCAAGAACTAAGATACACTGTGTGGCCATGTGGCCTTAATGAGAGAGACTCACTCCAGCTTAGCTTGCAAGAACTAAGAGACACAGTGTGGCCATGTGGCCTTAATGAGAGACTCACTCCAGCTTAGCTTGCAAGAACTAAGAGACAGTGTGGCCATGTAGCCTTAATGAGAGAGACTGACTCCAGCTTAGCTTGCAAGAACTAAGAGACACGGTGTAGCCATGTGGCCTTAATGAGAGAGACTGACTCCAGCTTAGCTTGCAAGAACTAAGAGACACAGTGTGGCCATGTGGCCTTAATGAGAGAGACTGATTCCAGCTTAGCTTGCAAAAACTAAGAGACACAGTGTGGCCATGTGGCCTTAATGAGAGAGACTGACTCCAGATTAGCTTGCAAGAACTAAGAGACACAGTGTGACCATGTGACCTTAATGAGAGAGACTGACTCCAGCTTAGCTTGCAAGAACTAAGAGACACTGTGTGGCCATGTGGCCTTAATGAGAGAGACTGACTCAAGCTTAGCTTGCAAGAACTAAGAGACACAGTGTGGCCATGTGGCCTTAATGAGAGAGACTCACTCCAGCTTAGCTTGCAAGAACTAAGAGACACTGTGTGGCCATGTGGCCTTAATGAGAGAGACTGACTCCAGCTTAGCTTGCAAGAACTAAGAGACACAGTGTGACCATGTGACCTTAATGAGAGAGACTGACTCCAGCTTAACTTGCAAGAACTAAGAGACACTGTGTGGCCATGTGGCCTTAATGAGAGAGACTGACTCCAGCTTAGCTTGCAAGAACTAAGAGACACAGTGTGACCATGTGACCTTAATGAGAGAGACTGACTCAAGCTTAGCTTGCAAGAACTAAGAGACACTGTGTGGCCATGTGGCCTTAATGAGAAAGACTCACTCCAGCTTAGCTTGCAAGAACTAAGAGACTCAGTGTGGCCATGTGGCCTTAATGAGAGAGACTGACTCCAGCTTAGCTTGCAAGAACTAAGAGACACTGTGTGGCCATGTGGCCTTAATGAGAGAGACTCACTCCAGCTTAGCTTGCAAGAACTAAGAGACACTGTGTGGCCATGTGGCCTTAATGAGAGAGACTCACTCCAGCTTAGCTTGCAAGAACTAAGAGACACAGTGTGGCCATGTGGCCTTAATGAGAGACTCACTCCAGCTTAGCTTGCAAGAACTAAGAGACAGTGTGGCCATGTGGCCTTAATGAGAGAGACTGACTCCAGCTTAGCTTGCAAGAACTAAGAGACACAGTGTGGCCATGTGGCCTTAATGAGAGAGACTGACTCCAGCTTAGCTTGCAAGAACTAAGAGACACAGTGTGACCATGTGACCTTAATGAGAGAGACTGACTCCAGCTTAGCTTGCAAGAACTAAGAGACACTGTGTGGCCATGTGGCCTTAATGAGAGAGACTGACTCAAGCTTAGCTTGCAAGAACTAAGAGACACAGTGTGGCCATGTGGCCTTAATGAGAGAGACTCACTCCAGCTTAGCTTGCAAGAACTAAGAGACACTGTGTGGCCATGTGGCCTTAATGAGAAAGACTCACTCCAGCTTAGCTTGCAAGAACTAAGAGACTCAGTATGGCCATGTGGCCTTAATCAGAGAGACTGACTCCAACTTAACTTGCAAGAACTAAGATACACTGTGTGGCCATGTGGCCTTAATGAGAGAGACTCACTCCAGCTTAGCTTGCAAGAACTAAGAGACACAGTGTGGCCATGTGGCCTTAATGAGAGACTCACTCCAGCTTAGCTTGCAAGAACTAAGAGACAGTGTGGCCATGTAGCCTTAATGAGAGAGACTGACTCCAGCTTAGCTTGCAAGAACTAAGAGACACGGTGTAGCCATGTGGCCTTAATGAGAGAGACTGACTCCAGCTTAGCTTGCAAGAACTAAGAGACACAGTGTGGCCATGTGGCCTTAATGAGAGAGACTGATTCCAGCTTAGCTTGCAAAAACTAAGAGACACAGTGTGGCCATGTGGCCTTAATGAGAGAGACTGACTCCAGATTAGCTTGCAAGAACTAAGAGACACAGTGTGACCATGTGACCTTAATGAGAGAGACTGACTCCAGCTTAGCTTGCAAGAACTAAGAGACACTGTGTGGCCATGTGGCCTTAATGAGAGAGACTGACTCAAGCTTAGCTTGCAAGAACTAAGAGACACAGTGTGGCCATGTGGCCTTAATGAGAGAGACTCACTCCAGCTTAGCTTGCAAGAACTAAGAGACACTGTGTGGCCATGTGGCCTTAATGAGAGAGACTGACTCCAGCTTAGCTTGCAAGAACTAAGAGACACAGTGTGACCATGTGACCTTAATGAGAGAGACTGACTCCAGCTTAGCTTGCAAGAACTAAGAGACACTGTGTGGCCATGTGGCCTTAATGAGAGAGACTGACTCAAGCTTAGCTTGCAAGAACTAAGAGACACAGTGTGGCCATGTGGCCTTAATGAGAGAGACTCACTCCAGCTTAGCTTGCAAGAACTAAGAGACACTGTGTGGCCATGTGGCCTTAATGAGAAAGACTCACTCCAGCTTAGCTTGCAAGAACTAAGAGACTCAGTATGGCCATGTGGCCTTAATCAGAGAGACTGACTCCAACTTAACTTGCAAGAACTAAGATACACTGTGTGGCCATGTGGCCTTAATGAGAGAGACTCACTCCAGCTTAGCTTGCAAGAACTAAGAGACACAGTGTGGCCATGTGGCCTTAATGAGAGACTCACTCCAGCTTAGCTTGCAAGAACTAAGAGACAGTGTGGCCATGTAGCCTTAATGAGAGAGACTGACTCCAGCTTAGCTTGCAAGAACTAAGAGACACGGTGTAGCCATGTGGCCTTAATGAGAGAGACTGACTCCAGCTTAGCTTGCAAGAACTAAGAGACACAGTGTGGCCATGTGGCCTTAATGAGAGAGACTGATTCCAGCTTAGCTTGCAAAAACTAAGAGACACAGTGTGGCCATGTGGCCTTAATGAGAGAGACTGACTCCAGATTAGCTTGCAAGAACTAAGAGACACAGTGTGACCATGTGACCTTAATGAGAGAGACTGACTCCAGCTTAGCTTGCAAGAACTAAGAGACACTGTGTGGCCATGTGGCCTTAATGAGAGAGACTGACTCAAGCTTAGCTTGCAAGAACTAAGAGACACAGTGTGGCCATGTGGCCTTAATGAGAGAGACTCACTCCAGCTTAGCTTGCAAGAACTAAGAGACACTGTGTGGCCATGTGGCCTTAATGAGAGAGACTGACTCCAGCTTAGCTTGCAAGAACTAAGAGACACAGTGTGACCATGTGACCTTAATGAGAGAGACTGACTCCAGCTTAACTTGCAAGAACTAAGAGACACTGTGTGGCCATGTGGCCTTAATGAGAGAGACTGACTCCAGCTTAGCTTGCAAGAACTAAGAGACACAGTGTGACCATGTGACCTTAATGAGAGAGACTGACTCAAGCTTAGCTTGCAAGAACTAAGAGACACTGTGTGGCCATGTGGCCTTAATGAGAAAGACTCACTCCAGCTTAGCTTGCAAGAACTAAGAGACTCAGTGTGGCCATGTGGCCTTAATGAGAGAGACTGACTCCAGCTTAGCTTGCAAGAACTAAGAGACACTGTGTGGCCATGTGGCCTTAATGAGAGAGACTCACTCCAGCTTAGCTTGCAAGAACTAAGAGACACTGTGTGGCCATGTGGCCTTAATGAGAGAGACTGACTCCAACTTAGCTTGCAAGAACTAAGAGACACTGTGTGGCCATGCGGCCTTAATGAGAGAGACTCACTCCAGCTTAGCTTGCAAGAACTAAGAGACACAGTGTGGCCATGTGGCCTTAATGAGAGACTCACTCCAGCTTAGCTTGCAAGAACTAAGAGGCAGTGTGGCCATGTAGCCTTAATGAGAGAGACTGACACCAGCTTAGCTTGCAAGAACTAAGTGACACAGTGTGGCCATGTGGCCTTAATGAGAGAGACTGCCTCCAGCTTAGCTTGCAAGAACTAAGAGACACAGTGTGGCCATGTGGTCTTAATGAGAGAGACTGATTCCAGTTTAGCTTGCAAGAACTAAGAGACACAGTGTGGCCATGTGGCCTTAATGAGAGAGACTGACTCCAGCTTAGCTTGCAAGAACTAAGAGACACAGTGTGACCATGTGACCTTAATGAGAGAGACTGACTCCAGCTTAGCTTGCAAGAACTAAGAGACACTGTGTGGCCATGTGGCCTTAATGAGAGAGACTGACTCAAGCTTAGCTTGCAAGAACTAAGAGACACAGTGTGGCCATGTGGCCTTAATGAGAGAGACTCACTCCAGCTTAGCTTGCAAGAACTAAGAGACACTGTGTGGCCATGTGGCCTTAATGAGAGAGACTGACTCCAGCTTAGCTTGCAAGAACTAAGAGACACAGTGTGACCATGTGACCTTAATGAGAGAGACTGACTCCAGCTTAGCTTGCAAGAACTAAGAGACACTGTGTGGCCATGTGGCCTTAATGAGAGAGACTGACTCCAGCTTAGCTTGCAAGAACTAAGAGACACAGTGTGACCATGTGACCTTAATGAGAGAGACTGACTCAAGCTTAGCTTGCAAGAACTAAGAGACACTGTGTGGCCATGTGGCCTTAATGAGAAAGACTCACTCCAGCTTAGCTTGCAAGAACTAAGAGACTCAGTGTGGCCATGTGGCCTTAATGAGAGAGACTGACTCCAGCTTAGCTTGCAAGAACTAAGAGACACTGTGTGGCCATGTGGCCTTAATGAGAGAGACTCACTCCAGCTTAGCTTGCAAGAACTAAGAGACACTGTGTGGCCATGTGGCCTTAATGAGAGAGACTCACTCCAGCTTAGCTTGCAAGAACTAAGAGACTCAGTGTGGCCATGTGGCCTTAATGAGAGAGACTGACTCCAACTTAGCTTGCAAGAACTAAGAGACACTGTGTGGCCATGCGGCCTTAATGAGAGAGACTCACTCCAGCTTAGCTTGCAAGAACTAAGAGACACAGTGTGGCCATGTGGCCTTAATGAGAGACTCACTCCAGCTTAGCTTGCAAGAACTAAGAGGCAGTGTGGCCATGTAGCCTTAATGAGAGAGACTGACACCAGCTTAGCTTGCAAGAACTAAGAGACACAGTGTGGCCATGTGGCCTTAATGAGAGAGACTGCCTCCAGCTTAGCTTGCAAGAACTAAGAGACACAGTGTGGCCATGTGGTCTTAATGAGAGAGACTGATTCCAGTTTAGCTTGCAAGAACTAAGAGACACAGTGTGGCCATGTGGCCTTAATGAGAGAGACTGACTCCAGCTTAGCTTGCAAGAACTAAGAGACACAGTGTGGCCATGTGGCCTTAATGAGAGACTCACTCCAGCTTAGCTTGCAAGAACTAAGAGACAGTGTGGCCATGTAGCCTTAATGAGAGAGACTGACTCCAGCTTAGCTTGCAAGAACTAAGAGACACAGTGTGGCCATGTGGCCTTAATGAGAGAGACTGACTCCAGCTTAGCTTGCAAGAACTAAGAGACACAGTGTGGCCATGTGGCCTTAATGAGAGAGACTGATTCCAGCTTAGCTTGCAAGAACTAAGAGACACAGTGTGGCCATGTGGCCTTAATGAGAGAGACTGACTCCAGCTTAGCTTGCAAGAACTAAGAGACACAGTGTGACCATGTGACCTTAATGAGAGAGACTGACTCCAGCTTAGTTTGCAAGAACTAAGAGACACTGTGTGGCCATGTGGCCTTAATGAGAGAAACTGACTCAAGCTTAGCTTGCAAGAACTAAGAGACACAGTGTGGCCATGTGGCCTTAATGAGAGAGACTCACTCCAGCTTAGCTTGCAAGAACTAAGAGACACCGTGTGGCCATGTGGCCTTAATGAGAGAGACTCACTCCAGCTTAGCTTGCAAGAACTAAGAGACACCGTGTGGCCATGTGGCCTTAATGAGAGAGACTGACTCCAGCTTAGCTTGCAAGAACTAAGAGACACAGTGTGACCATGTGACCTTAATGAGAGAGACTGACTCCAGCTTAGCTTGCAAGAACTAAGATACACTGTGTGGCCATGTGGCCTTAATGAGAGAGACTCACTCCAGCTTAGCTTGCAAGAACTAAGAGACTCAGTGTGGCCATGTGGCCTTAATGAGAGAGACTGACTCCAACTTAGCTTGCAAGAACTAAGAGACACTGTGTGGCCATATGGCCTTAATGAGAGAGACTGACTCCAACTTAGCTTGCAAGAACTAAGAGACACTGTGTGGCCATGCGGCCTTAATGAGAGAGACTCACTCCAGCTTAGCTTGCAAGAACTAAGAGACACAGTGTGGCCATGTGGCCTTAATGAGAGACTCACTCCAGCTTAGCTTGCAAGAACTAAGAGGCAGTGTGGCCATGTAGCCTTAATGAGAGAGACTGACACCAGCTTAGCTTGCAAGAACTAAGAGACACAGTGTGGCCATGTGGCCTTAATGAGAGAGACTGCCTCCAGCTTAGCTTGCAAGAACTAAGAGACACAGTGTGGCCATGTGGTCTTAATGAGAGAGACTGATTCCAGTTTAGCTTGCAAGAACTAAGAGACACAGTGTGGCCATGTGGCCTTAATGAGAGAGACTGACTCCAGCTTAGCTTGCAAGAACTAAGAGACACAGTGTGGCCATGTGGCCTTAATGAGAGACTCACTCCAGCTTAGCTTGCAAGAACTAAGAGACAGTGTGGCCATGTAGCCTTAATGAGAGAGACTGACTCCAGCTTAGCTTGCAAGAACTAAGAGACACAGTGTGGCCATGTGGCCTTAATGAGAGAGACTGACTCCAGCTTAGCTTGCAAGAACTAAGAGACACAGTGTGGCCATGTGGCCTTAATGAGAGAGACTGATTCCAGCTTAGCTTGCAAGAACTAAGAGACACAGTGTGGCCATGTGGCCTTAATGAGAGAGACTGACTCCAGCTTAGCTTGCAAGAACTAAGAGACACAGTGTGACCATGTGACCTTAATGAGAGAGACTGACTCCAGCTTAGTTTGCAAGAACTAAGAGACACTGTGTGGCCATGTGGCCTTAATGAGAGAAACTGACTCAAGCTTAGCTTGCAAGAACTAAGAGACACAGTGTGGCCATGTGGCCTTAATGAGAGAGACTCACTCCAGCTTAGCTTGCAAGAACTAAGAGACACCGTGTGGCCATGTGGCCTTAATGAGAGAGACTCACTCCAGCTTAGCTTGCAAGAACTAAGAGACACCGTGTGGCCATGTGGCCTTAATGAGAGAGACTGACTCCAGCTTAGCTTGCAAGAACTAAGAGACACAGTGTGACCATGTGACCTTAATGAGAGAGACTGACTCCAGCTTAGCTTGCAAGAACTAAGATACACTGTGTGGCCATGTGGCCTTAATGAGAGAGACTCACTCCAGCTTAGCTTGCAAGAACTAAGAGACTCAGTGTGGCCATGTGGCCTTAATGAGAGAGACTGACTCCAACTTAGCTTGCAAGAACTAAGAGACACTGTGTGGCCATATGGCCTTAATGAGAGAGACTCACTCCAGCTTAGCTTGCAAGAACTAAGAGACACAGTGTGGCCATGTGGCCTTAATGAGAGACTCACTCCAGCTTAGCTTGCAAGAACTAAGAGACACAGTGTGGCCATGTGGCCTTAATGAGAGAGACTGATTCCAGCTTAACTTGCAAGAACTAAGAGACACTGTGTGGCCATGTGGCCTTAATGAGAAAGACTCACTCCAGCTTAGCTTGCAAGAACTAAGAGACTCAGTATGGCCATGTGGCCTTAATGAGAGAGACTGACTCCAACTTAACTTGCAAGAACTAAGATACACTGTGTGGCCATGTGGCCTTAATGAGAGAGACTCACTCCAGCTTGGCTTGCAAGAACTAAGAGACACAGTGTGGCCATGTGGCCTTAATGAGAGAGACTGACTCCAGCTTAGCTTGCAAGAACTAAGAGACACAGTGTGACCATGTGACCTTAATGAGAGAGACTGACTCCAGCTTAGCTTGCAAGAACTAAGAGACACTGTGTGGCCATGTAGCCTTAATGAGAGAAACTGACTCAAGCTTAGCTTGCAAGAACTAAGAGACACAGTGTGGCCATGTGGCCTTAATGAGAGAGACTCACTCCAGCTTAGCTTGCAAGAACTAAGAGACACTGTGTGGCCATGTGGCCTTAATGAGAGAGACTGACTCCAGCTTAGCTTGCAAGAACTAAGAGACACAGTGTGACCATGTGACCTTAATGAGAGAGACTGACTCCAGCTTAGCTTGCAAGAACTAAGATACACTGTGTGGCCATGTGGCCTTAATGAGAGAGACTCACTCCAGCTTAGCTTGCAAGAACTAAGAGACTCAGTGTGGCCATGTGGCCTTAATGAGAGAGACTGACTCCAACTTAGCTTGCAAGAACTAAGAGACACTGTGTGGCCATGTGGCCTTAATGAGAGAGACTCACTCCAGCTTAGCTTGCAAGAACTAAGAGACACAGTGTGGCCATGTGGCCTTAATGAGAGACTCACTCCAGCTTAGCTTGCAAGAACTAAGAGACACAGTGTGGCCATGTGGCCTTAATGAGAGAGACTGATTCCAGCTTAACTTGCAAGAACTAAGAGACACTGTGTGGCCATGTGGCCTTAATGAGAAAGACTCACTCCAGCTTAGCTTGCAAGAACTAAGAGACTCAGTATGGCCATGTGGCCTTAATGAGAGAGACTGACTCCAACTTAACTTGCAAGAACTAAGATACATTGTGTGGCCATGTGGCCTTAATGAGAGAGACTCACTCCAGCTTAGCTTGCAAGAACTAAGAGACACAGTGTGGCCATGTGGCCTTAATGAGAGAGACTGACTCCAGCTTAGCTTGCAAGAACTAAGAGACACTGTGTGGCCATGTGGCCTTAATGAGAGAAACTGACTCCAGCTTAGCTTGCAAGAACTAAGAGACACTGTGTGGCCATGTGGCCTTAATGAGAGAGACTGACTCCAGCTTAGCTTGCAAGAACGAAGAGACACAGTGTGGCCATGTAGCCTTAATGAGAGAGACTGACTCCAGCTTAGCTTGCAAGAACTAAGAGACACAGTGTGGCCATGTGGCCTTAATGAGAGAGACTGACTCCAGCTTAGCTTGCAAGAACTAAGAGACACAGTGTGGCCATGTGGCCTTAATGAGAGAGACTGATTCCAGCTTAGCTTGCAAGAACTAAGAGACACAGTGTGGCCATGTGGCCTTAATGAGAGAGACTGACTCCAGCTTAGCTTGCAAGAACTAAGAGACACAGTGTGACCATGTGACCTTAATGAGAGAGACTGACTCCAGCTTAGCTTGCAAGAACTAAGAGACACTGTGTGGCCATGTGGCCTTAATGAGAGAAACTGACTCAAGCTTAGCTTGCAAGAACTAAGAGACACAGTGTGGCCATGTGGCCTTAATGAGAGAGACTGACTCCAGCTTAGCTTGCAAGAACTAAGAGACACTGTGTGGCCATGTGGCCTTAATGAGAGAAACTGACTCCAGCTTAGCTTGCAAGAACTAAGAGACACTGTGTGGCCATGTGGCCTTAATGAGAGAGACTGACTCCAGCTTAGCTTGCAAGAACTAAGAGACACAGTGTGGCCATGTGGCCTTAATGAGAGAGACTGACTCCAGCTTAGCTTGCAAGAACTAAGAGACACAGTGTGGCCATGTGGCCTTAATGAGAGAGACTGACTCCAGCTTAGCTTGCAAGAACTAAGCGACACAGTGTGGCCATGTGGCCTTAATGAGAGAGACTGACTCCAGCTTAGCTTGCAAGAACTAAGAGACACAGTGTGGCCATGTGGCCTTAATGAGAGAGACTGATTCCAGCTTAGCTTGCAAGAACTAAGAGACACAGTGTGGCCATGTGGCCTTAATGAGAGAGACTGACTCCAGCTTAGCTTGCAAGAACTAAGAGACACAGTGTGGCCATGTGGCCTTAATGAGAAAGACTCACTCCAGCTTAGCTTGCAAGAACTAAGAGACTCAGTATGGCCATGTGGCCTTAATGAGAGAGACTGACTCCAACTTAACTTGCAAGAACTAAGATACATTGTGTGGCCATGTGGCCTTAATGAGAGAGACTCACTCCAGCTTGGCTTGCAAGAACTAAGAGACACAGTGTGGCCATGTGGCCTTAATGAGAGACTCACTCCAGCTTAGCTTGCAAGAACTAAGTGACAGTGTGGCCATGTAGCCTTAATGAGAGAGACTGACTCCAGCTTAGCTTGCAAGAACTAAGAGACACAGTGTGGCCATGTGGCCTTAATGAGAGAGACTGACTCCAGCTTAGCTTGCAAGAACTAAGAGACACAGTGTGGCCATGTGGCCTTAATGAGAGAGACTGATTCCAGCTTAGCTTGCAAGAACTAAGAGACACAGTGTGGCCATGTGGCCTTAATGAGAGAGACTGACTCCAGCTTAGCTTGCAAGAACTAAGAGACACAGTGTGACCATGTGACCTTAATGAGAGAGACTGACTCCAGCTTAGCTTGCAAGAACTAAGAGACACTGTGTGGCCATGTGGCCTTAATGAGAGAAACTGACTCAAGCTTAGCTTGCAAGAACTAAGAGACACAGTGTGGCCATGTGGCCTTAATGAGAGAGACTGACTCCAGCTTAGCTTGCAAGAACTAAGAGACACTGTGTGGCCATGTGGCCTTAATGAGAGAAACTGACTCCAGCTTAGCTTGCAAGAACTAAGAGACACTGTGTGGCCATGTGGCCTTAATGAGAGAGCTTAGCTTGCAAGAACTAAGAGACACAGTGTGGCCATGTGGCCTTAATGAGAGACTCACTCCAGCTTAGCTTGCAAGAACTAAGAGACAGTGTGGCCATGTAGCCTTGATGAGAGAGACTGACTCCAGCTTAGCTTGCAAGAACTAAGAGACACAGTGTGGCCATGTGGCCTTAATGAGAGAGACTGACTCCAGCTTAGCTTGCAAGAACTAAGAGACACAGTGTGACCATGTGACCTTAATGAGAGAGACTGACTCAAGCTTAGCTTGCAAGAACTAAGAGACACTGTGTGGCCATGTGGCCTTAATGAGAGAGACTGACTCAAGCTTAGCTTGCAAGAACTAAGAGACACAGTGTGGCCATGTGGCCATAATGAGAGAGACTCACTCCAGCTTAACTTGCAAGAACTAAGAGCCACTGTGTGGCCATGTGGCCTTAATGAGAAAGACTCACTCCAGCTTAGCTTGCAAGAACTAAGAGACTCAGTGTGGCCATGTGGCCTTAATGAGAGAGACTGACTCCAACTTAACTTGCAAGAACTAAGATACACTGTGTGGCCATGTGGCCTTAATGAGAGAGACTCACTCCAGCTTAGCTTGCAAGAACTAAGAAACACAGTGTGGCCATGTGGCCTTAATGAGAGAGACTGACTCCAGCTTAGCTTGCAAGAACTAAGAGACACAGTGTGGCCATGTGGACTTAATGAGAGACTCACTCCAGCTTAGCTTGCAAGAACTAAGAGACACAGTGTGGCCATGTGGCCTTAATGAGAGACTCACTCCAGCTTAGCTTGCAAGAACTAAGAGACACCGTGTGACCATGTGACCTTAATGAGAGAGACTGACTCAAGCTTAGCTTGCAAGAACTAAGAGACACTGTGTGGCCATGTGGCCTTAATGAGAGAGACTCACTCCAGCTTAGCTTGCAAGAACTAAGAGACTCAGTGTGGCCATGTGGCCTTAATGAGAGAGACTGACTCCAACTTAACTTGCAAGAACTAAGATACACTGTGTGGCCATGTGGCCTTAATGAGAGAGACTCACTCCAGCTTAGCTTGCAAGAACTAAGAGACACAGTGTGGCCATGTGGCCTTAATGAGAGAGACTGACTCCAGCTTAGCTTGCAAGAACTAAGAGACACAGTGTGGCCATGTGGCCTTAATGAGAGACTCACTCCAGCTTAGCTTGCAAGAACTAAGAGACACAGTGTGGCCATGTGGCCTTAATGAGAGACTCACTCCAGCTTAGCTTGCAAGAACTAAGAGACACAGTGTGGCCATGTGGCCTTAATGAGAGAGACTGACTCCAGCTTAGCTTGCAAGAACTAAGAGACACAGTGTGGCCATGTGGCCTTAATGAGAGAGACTGACTCCAGCTTAGCTTGCAAGAACTAAGAGACACAGTGTGACCATGTGACCTTAATGAGAGAGACTGACTCCAGCTTAGCTTGCAAGAACTAAGAGACACTGTGTGGCCATGTGGCCTTAATGAGAGAGACTGACTCCAGCTTAGCTTGCAAGAACTAAGAGACACCGTGTGACCATGTGACCTTAATGAGAGAGACTGACTCAAGCTTAGCTTGCAAGAACTAAGAGACACTGTGTGGCCATGTGGCCTTAATGAGAGAGACTGACTCAAGCTTAGCTTGCAAGAACTAAGAGACACAGTGTGGCCATGTGGCCTTAATGAGAGAGACTCACTCCAGCTTAACTTGCAAGAACTAAGAGCCACTGTGTGGCCATGTGGCCTTAATGAGAGAGACTGACTCCAGCTTAGCTTGCAAGAACTAAGAGACACAGTGTGACCATGTGACCTTAATGAGAGAGACTGACTCCAGCTTAGCTTGCAAGAACTAAGAGACACCTGGTGGCCATGTGGCCTTAATGAGAGAGACTGACTCAAGCTTAGCTTGCAAGAACTAAGAGACACAGTGTGGCCATGTGGCCTTAATGAGAGAGACTCACTCCAGCTTAGCTTGCAAGAACTAAGAGATACTGTGTGGCCATGTGGCCTTAATGAGAGAGACTCACTCCAGCTTAGCTTGCAAGAACTAAGAGACTCAGTGTGGCCATGTGGCCTTAATGAGAGAGACTGACTCCAGCTTAGCTTGCAAGAACTAAGAGACACAGTGTGGCCATGTGGCCTTAATGAGAGAGACTCACTCCAGCTTAGCTTGCAAGAACTAAGAGACACTGTGTGGCCATGTGGCCTTAATGAGAGAGACTCACTCCAGCTTAGCTTGCAAGAACTAAGAGACACAGTGTGGCCATGTGGCCTTAATGAGAGAGACTGCCTCCAGCTTAGCTTGCAAGAACTAAGAGACACAGTGTGGCCATGTGGCCTTAATGAGAGAGACTGATTCCAGCTTAACTTGCAAGAACTAAGAGACACTGTGTGGCCATGTGGCCTTAATGAGAAAGACTCACTCCAGCTTAGCTTGCAAGAACTAAGAGACTCAGTATGGCCATGTGGCCTTAATGAGAGAGACTGACTCCAACTTAACTTGCAAGAACTAAGATACACTGTGTGGCCATGTGGCCTTAATGAGAGAGACTCACTCCAGCTTAGCTTGCAAGAACTAAGAGACACAGTGTGGCCATGTGGCCTTAATGAGAGACTCACTCCAGCTTAGCTTGCAAGAACTAAGAGACAGTGTGGCCATGTAGCCTTAATGAGAGAGACTGACTCCAGCTTAGCTTGCAAGAACTAAGAGACACAGTGTGGCCATGTGGCCTTAATGAGAGAGACTGACTCCAGCTTAGCTTGCAAGAACTAAGAGACACAGTGTGGCCATGTGGCCTTAATGAGAGAGACTGATTCCAGCTTAGCTTGCAAGAACTAAGAGACACAGTGTGGCCATGTGGCCTTAATGAGAGAGACTGACTCCAGCTTAGCTTGCAAGAACTAAGAGACACAGTGTGACCATGTGACCTTAATGAGAGAGACTGACTCCAGCTTAGCTTGCAAGAACTAAGAGACACTGTGTGGCCATGTGGCCTTAATGAGAGAGACTGACTCCAGCTTAGCTTGCAAGAACTAAGAGACACTGTGTGGCCATGTGGCCTTAATGAGAGAGACTCACTCCAGCTTAGCTTGCAAGAACTAAGAGACTCAGTGTGGCCATGTGGCCTTAATGAGAGAGACTGACTCCAACTTAGCTTGCGAGAACTAAGAGACACTGTGTGGCCATGTGGCCTTAATGAGAGAGACTCACTCCAGCTTAGCTTGCAAGAACTAAGAGACACAGTGTGGCCATGTGGCCTTAATGAGAGACTCACTCCAGCTTAGCTTGCAAGAACTAAGAGACAGTGTGGCCATGTAGCCTTAATGAGAGAGACTGACTCCAGCTTAGTTTGCAAGAACTAAGAGACACAGTGTGGCCATGTGGCCTTAATGAGAGAGACTGCCTCCAGCTTAGCTTGCAAGAACTAAGAGACACAGTGTGGCCATGTGGCCTTAATGAGAGAGACTGATTCCAGCTTAACTTGCAAGAACTAAGCGACACAGTGTGGCCATGTGGCCTTAATGAGAGAGACTGACTCCAGCTTAGCTTGCAAGAACTAAGAGACACAGTGTGACCATGTGACCTTAATGAGAGAGACTGACTCCAGCTTAGCTTGCAAGAACTAAGAGACACTGTGTGGCCATGTGGCCTTAATGAGAGAGACTGACTCAAGCTTAGCTTGCAAGAACTAAGAGACACAGTGTGGCCATGTGGCCTTAATGAGAGAGACTCACTCCAGCTTAGCTTGCAAGAACTAAGAGACACTGTGTGGCCATGTGGCCTTAATGAGAGAGACTCACTCCAGCTTAGCTTGCAAGAACTAAGAGACTCAGTGTGGCCATGTGGCCTTAATGAGAGAGACTGACTCCAACTTAGCTTGCAAGAACTAAGAGACACTGTGTGGCCATGTGGCCTTAATGAGAGAGACTCACTCCAGCTTAGCTTGCAAGAACTAAGAGACACAGTGTGGCCATGTGGCCTTAATGAGAGACTCACTCCAGCTTAGCTTGCAAGAACTAAGAGACAGTGTGGCCATGTAGCCTTAATGAGAGAGACTGACTCCAGCTTAGCTTGCAAGAACTAAGAGACACAGTGTGGCCATGTGGCCTTAATGAGAGAGACTGCCTCCAGCTTAGCTTGCAAGAACTAAGAGACACAGTGTGGCCATGTGGCCTTAATGAGAGAGACTGATTCTAGCTTAACTTGCAAGAACTAAGCAACACAGTGTGGCCATGTGGCCTTAATGAGAGAGACTGACTCCAGCTTAGCTTGCAAGAATTAAGAGACACAGTGTGCCCATGTGACCTTAATGAGAGAGACTGACTCCAGCTTACCTTGCAAGAACTAAGAGACACTGTGTGGCCATATGGCCTTAATGAGAGAGACTGACTCAAGCTTAGCTTGCAAGAACTAAGAGACACAGTGTGGCCATGTGGCCTTAATGAGAGACTCACTCCAGCTTAGCTTGCAAGAACTAAGAGACAGTGTGGCCATGTAGCCTTAATGAGAGAGACTGACTCCAGCTTAGCTTGCAAGAACTAAGAGACACAGTGTGGCCATGTGGCCTTAATGAGAGAGACTGACTCCAGCTTAGCTTGCAAGAACTAAGAGACACAGTGTGGCCATGTGGCCTTAATGAGAGAGACTGATTCCAGCTTAGCTTGCAAGAACTAAGAGACACAGTGTGGCCATGTGGCCTTAATGAGAAAGACTGACTCCAGCTTAGCTTGCAAGAACTAAGAGACACAGTGTGACCATGTGACCTTAATGAGAGAGACTGACTCCAGCTTAGCTTGCAAGAACTAAGAGACACTGTGTGGCCATGTGGCCTTAATGAGAGAGACTGACTCCAGCTTAGCTTGCAAGAACTAAGAGACACTGTGTGGCCATGTGGCCTTAATGAGAGAGACTCACTCCAGCTTAGCTTGCAAGAACTAAGAGACTCAGTGTGGCCATGTGGCCTTAATGAGAGAGACTGACTCCAACTTAGCTTGCAAGAACTAAGAGACACTGTGTGGCCATGTGGCCTTAATGAGAGAGACTCACTCCAGCTTAGCTTGCAAGAACTAAGAGACACAGTGTGGCCATGTGGCCTTAATGAGAGACTCACTCCAGCTTAGCTTGCAAGAACTAAGAGACAGTGTGGCCATGTAGCCTTAATGAGAGAGACTGACTCCAGCTTAGCTTGCAAGAACTAAGAGACACAGTGTGGCCATGTGGCCTTAATGAGAGAGACTGCCTCCAGCTTAGCTTGCAAGAACTAAGAGACACAGTGTGGCCATGTGGCCTTAATGAGAGAGACTGATTCCAGCTTAACTTGCAAGAACTAAGCGACACAGTGTGGCCATGTGGCCTTAATGAGAGAGACTGACTCCAGCTTAGCTTGCAAGAACTAAGAGACACAGTGTGACCATGTGACCTTAATGAGAGAGACTGACTCCAGCTTAGCTTGCAAGAACTAAGAGACACTGTGTGGCCATGTGGCCTTAATGAGAGAGACTGACTCAAGCTTAGCTTGCAAGAACTAAGAGACACAGTGTGGCCATGTGGCCTTAATGAGAGAGACTCACTCCAGCTTAGCTTGCAAGAACTAAGAGACACTGTGTGGCCATGTGGCCTTAATGAGAGAGACTCACTCCAGCTTAGCTTGCAAGAACTAAGAGACTCAGTGTGGCCATGTGGCCTTAATGAGAGAGACTGACTCCAACTTAGCTTGCGAGAACTAAGAGACACTGTGTGGCCATGTGGCCTTAATGAGAGAGACTCACTCCAGCTTAGCTTGCAAGAACTAAGAGACACAGTGTGGCCATGTGGCCTTAATGAGAGACTCACTCCAGCTTAGCTTGCAAGAACTAAGAGACAGTGTGGCCATGTAGCCTTAATGAGAGAGACTGACTCCAGCTTAGTTTGCAAGAACTAAGAGACACAGTGTGGCCATGTGGCCTTAATGAGAGAGACTGCCTCCAGCTTAGCTTGCAAGAACTAAGAGACACAGTGTGGCCATGTGGCCTTAATGAGAGAGACTGATTCCAGCTTAACTTGCAAGAACTAAGCGACACAGTGTGGCCATGTGGCCTTAATGAGAGAAACTGACTCCAGCTTAGCTTGCAAGAACTAAGAGACACAGTGTGACCATGTGACCTTAATGAGAGAGACTGACTCCAGCTTAGCTTGCAAGAACTAAGAGACACTGTGTGGCCATGTGGCCTTAATGAGAGAGACTGACTCCAGCTTAGCTTGCAAGAACTAAGAGACACTGTGTGGCCATGTGGCCTTAATGAGAGAGACTCACTCCAGCTTAGCTTGCAAGAACTAAGAGACTCAGTGTGGCCATGTGGCCTTAATGAGAGAGACTGACTCCAACTTAGCTTGCAAGAACTAAGAGACACTGTGTGGCCATGTGGCCTTAATGAGAGAGACTCACTCCAGCTTAGCTTGCAAGAACTAAGAGACACAGTGTGGCCATGTGGCCTTAATGAGAGACTCACTCCAGCTTAGCTTGCAAGAACTAAGAGACAGTGTGGCCATGTAGCCTTAATGAGAGAGACTGACTCCAGCTTAGCTTGCAAGAACTAAGAGACACAGTGTGGCCATGTGGCCTTAATGAGAGAGACTGCCTCCAGCTTAGCTTGCAAGAACTAAGAGACACAGTGTGGCCATGTGGCCTTAATGAGAGAGACTGATTCTAGCTTAACTTGCAAGAACTAAGCAACACAGTGTGGCCATGTGGCCTTAATGAGAGAGACTGACTCCAGCTTAGCTTGCAAGAATTAAGAGACACAGTGTGCCCATGTGACCTTAATGAGAGAGACTGACTCCAGCTTACCTTGCAAGAACTAAGAGACACTGTGTGGCCATATGGCCTTAATGAGAGAGACTGACTCAAGCTTAGCTTGCAAGAACTAAGAGACACAGTGTGGCCATGTGGCCTTAATGAGAGACTCACTCCAGCTTAGCTTGCAAGAACTAAGAGACAGTGTGGCCATGTAGCCTTAATGAGAGAGACTGACTCCAGCTTAGCTTGCAAGAACTAAGAGACACAGTGTGGCCATGTGGCCTTAATGAGAGAGACTGACTCCAGCTTAGCTTGCAAGAACTAAGAGACACAGTGTGGCCATGTGGCCTTAATGAGAGAGACTGATTCCAGCTTAGCTTGCAAGAACTAAGAGACACAGTGTGGCCATGTGGCCTTAATGAGAAAGACTGACTCCAGCTTAGCTTGCAAGAACTAAGAGACACAGTGTGACCATGTGACCTTAATGAGAGAGACTGACTCCAGCTTAGCTTGCAAGAACTAAGAGACACTGT
Organism: Petromyzon marinus; assembly: GCF_048934315.1. Taxonomy (NCBI): domain Eukaryota; kingdom Metazoa; phylum Chordata; class Hyperoartia; order Petromyzontiformes; family Petromyzontidae; genus Petromyzon; species Petromyzon marinus. The sequence goes on from NW_027423168.1 coordinate 1,158,310, forward strand.
GTGGCCATGTGGCCTTAATGAGAGAGACTGACTCCAGCTTAGCTTGCAAGAACTAAGAGACACTGTGTGGCCATGTGGCCTTAATGAGAGAGACTCACTCCAGCTTAGCTTGCAAGAACTAAGAGACTCAGTGTGGCCATGTGGCCTTAATGAGAGAGACTGACTCCAACTTAGCTTGCAAGAACTAAGAGACACTGTGTGGCCATGTGGCCTTAATGAGAGAGACTCACTCCAGCTTAGCTTGCAAGAACTAAGAGACACAGTGTGGCCATGTGGCCTTAATGAGAGACTCACTCCAGCTTAGCTTGCAAGAACTAAGAGACAGTGTGGCCATGTAGCCTTAATGAGAGAGACTGACTCCAGCTTAGCTTGCAAGAACTAAGAGACACAGTGTGGCCATGTGGCCTTAATGAGAGAGACTGCCTCCAGCTTAGCTTGCAAGAACTAAGAGACACAGTGTGGCCATGTGGCCTTAATGAGAGAGACTGATTCCAGCTTAACTTGCAAGAACTAAGCGACACAGTGTGGCCATGTGGCCTTAATGAGAGAGACTGACTCCAGCTTAGCTTGCAAGAACTAAGAGACACAGTGTGACCATGTGACCTTAATGAGAGAGACTGACTCCAGCTTAGCTTGCAAGAACTAAGAGACACTGTGTGGCCATGTGGCCTTAATGAGAGAGACTGACTCCAGCTTAGCTTGCAAGAACTAAGAGACACAGTGTGGCCATGTGGCCTTAATGAGAGAGACTCACTCCAGCTTAGCTTGCAAGAACTAAGAGACACTGTGTGGCCATGTGGCCTTAATGAGAGAGACTCACTCCAGCTTAGCTTGCAAGAACTAAGAGACTCAGTGTGGCCATGTGGCCTTAATGAGAGAGACTGACTCCAACTTAGCTTGCAAGAACTAAGAGACACTGTGTGGCCATGTGGCCTTAATGAGAGAGACTCACTCCAGCTTAGCTTGCAAGAACTAAGAGACACAGTGTGGCCATGTGGCCTTAATGAGAGACTCACTCCAGCTTAGCTTGCAAGAACTAAGAGACAGTGTGGCCATGTAGCCTTAATGAGAGAGACTGACTCCAGCTTAGCTTGCAAGAACTAAGAGACACAGTGTGGCCATGTGGCCTTAATGAGAGAGACTGCCTCCAGCTTAGCTTGCAAGAACTAAGAGACACAGTGTGGCCATGTGGCCTTAATGAGAGAGACTGATTCTAGCTTAACTTGCAAGAACTAAGCGACACAGTGTGGCCATGTGGCCTTAATGAGAGAGACTGACTCCAGCTTAGCTTGCAAGAATTAAGAGACACAGTGTGCCCATGTGACCTTAATGAGAGAGACTGACTCCAGCTTACCTTGCAAGAACTAAGAGACACTGTGTGGCCATATGGCCTTAATGAGAGAGACTGACTCAAGCTTAGCTTGCAAGAACTAAGAGACACAGTGTGGCCATGTGGCCTTAATGAGAGAGACTCACTCCAGCTTAGCTTGCAAGAACTAAGAGACACTGTGTGGCCATGTGGCCTTAATGAGAGAGACTCACTCCAGCTTAGCTTGCAAGAACTAAGAGACACAGTGTGGCCATGTGGCCTTAATGAGAGACTCACTCCAGCTTAGCTTGCAAGAACTAAGAGACAGTGTGGCCATGTAGCCTTAATGAGAGAGACTGACTCCAGCTTAGCTTGCAAGAACTAAGAGACACAGTGTGGCCATGTGGCCTTAATGAGAGAGACTGACTCCAGCTTAGCTTGCAAGAACTAAGAGACACAGTGTGGCCATGTGGCCTTAATGAGAGAGACTGAATCCAGCTTAGCTTGCAAGAACTAAGAGACACAGTGTGGCCATGTGGCCTTAATGAGAGAGACTGACTCCAGCTTAGCTTGCAAGAACTAAGAGACACAGTGTGACCATGTGACCTTAATGAGAGAGACTGACTCCAGCTTAGCTTGCAAGAACTAAGAGACACTGTGTGGCCATGTGGCCTTAATGAGAGAGACTGACTCAAGCTTAGCTTGCAAGAACTAAGAGACACAGTGTGGCCATGTGGCATTAATGAGAGAGACTCACTCCAGCTTAGCTTGCAAGAACTAAGAGACACTGTGTGGCCATGTGGCCTTAATGAGAGAGACTCCAGCTTAGCTTGCAAGAACTAAGAGACTCAGTGTGGCCATGTGGCCTTAATGAGAGAGACTGACTCCAACTTAGCTTGCAAGAACTAAGAGACTCAGTGTGGCCATGTGGCCTTAATGAGAGAGACTGACTCCAACTTAACTTGCAAGAACTAAGATACACTGTGAGGCCATGTGGCCTTAATGAGAGAGACTGACTCCAACTTAACTTGCAAGAACTAAGATACACTGTGTGGCCATGTGGCCTTAATGAGAGACTCACTCCAGCTTAGCTTGCAAGAACTAAGAGACAGTGTGGCCATGTAGCCTTAATGAGAGAGACTGACTCCAGCTTAGGTTGCAAGAACTAAGAGACACAGTGTGGCCATGTGGCCTTAATGAGAGAGACTGCCTCCAGCTTAGCTTGCAAGAACTAAGAGACAGTGTGGCCATGTGGCCTTAATGAGAGAGACTGATTCCAGCTTAACTTGCAAGAACAAAGCGACACAGTGTGGCCATGTGGCCTTAATGAGACTGACTCCAGCTTAGCTTGCAATAATTAAGAGACACAGTGTGCCCATGTGACCTTAATGAGAGAGACTGACTCCAGCTTACCTTGCAAGAACTAAGAGACACTGTGTGGCCATGTGGCCTTAATGAGAGAGACTCACTCCAGCTTAGCTTGCAAGAACTAAGAGACACTGTGTGGCCATGTGGCCTTAATGAGAAAGACTCACTCCAGCTTAGCTTGCAAGAACTAAGAGACTCAGTGTGGCCATGTGGCCTTAATGAGAGAGACTGACTCCAACTTAACTTGCAAGAACTAAGATACACTGTGTGGCCATGTGGCCTTAATGAGAGAGACGCACTCCAGCTTAGCTTGCAAGAACTAAGAGACACAGTGTGGCCATGTGGCCTTAATGAGAGACTCACTCCAGCTTAGCTTGCAAGAACTAAGAGACAGTGTGGCCATGTAGCCTTAATGAGAGAGACTGACTCCAGCTTAGCTTGCAAGAACTAAGAGACACAGTGTGGCCATGTGGCCTTAATGAGAGAGACTCACTCCAGCTTAGCTTGCAAGAACTAAGAGACAGTGTGGCCATGTAGCCTTAATGAGAGAGACTGACTCCAGCTTAGCTTGCAAGAAATAAGAGACACAGTGTGGCCATGTGGCCTTAATGAGAGAGACTGATTCCAGCTTAACTTGCAAGAACAAAGCGACACAGTGTGGCCATGTGGCCTTAATGAGACTGACTCCAGCTTAGCTTGCAATAATTAAGAGACACAGTGTGCCCATGTGACCTTAATGAGAGAGACTGACTCCAGCTTACCTTGCAAGAACTAAGAGACACTGTGTGGCCATGTGGCCTTAATGAGAGAGACTCACTCCAGCTTAGCTTGCAAGAACTAAGAGACACTGTGTGGCCATGTGACCTTAATGAGAAAGACTCACTCCAGCTTAGCTTGCAAGAACTAAGAGACTCAGTGTGGCCATGTGGCCTTAATGAGAGAGACTGACTCCAACTTAACTTGCAAGAACTAAGATACACTGTGTGGCCATGTGGCCTTAATGAGAGAGACTCACTCCAGCTTAGCTTGCAAGAACTAAGAGACACAGTGTGGCCATGTGGCCTTAATGAGAGACTCACTCCAGCTTAGCTTGCAAGAACTAAGAGACAGTGTGGCCATGTAGTCTTAATGAGAGAGACTGACTCCAGCTTAGCTTGCAAGAACTAAGAGACACAGTGTGGCCATGTGGCCTTAATGAGAGAGACTCACTCCAGCTTAGCTTGCAAGAACTAAGAGACAGTGTGGCCATGTAGCCTTAATGAGAGAGACTGACTCCAGCTTAGCTTGCAAGAACTAAGAGACACAGTGTGGCCATGTGGCCTTAATGAGAGAGACTGCCTCCAGCTTAGCTTGCAAGAACTAAGAGACAGTGTGGCCATGTGGCCTTAATGAGAGAGACTGATTCCAGCTTAACTTGCAAGAACAAAGCGACACAGTGTGGCCATGTGGCCTTAATGAGACTGACTCCAGCTTAGCTTGCAAGAATTAAGAGACACAGTGTGCCCATGTGACCTTAATGAGAGAGACTGACTCCAGCTTACCTTGCAAGAACTAAGAGACACTGTGTGGCCATGTGGCCTTAATGAGAGACTCACTCCAGCTTAGCTTGCAAGAACTAAGAGACACAGTGTGGCCATGTGGCCTTAATGAGAGAGACTGATTCCAGCTTAGCTTGCAAGAACTAAGAGACAGTGTGGCCATGTGGCCTTAATGAGAGAGACTGACTCCAGCTTAGCTTGCAAGAACTAAGAGACAGTGTGGCCATGTAGCCTTAATGAGAGAGACTGACTCCAGCTTAGCTTGCAAGAACTAAGAGACACAGTGTGGCCATGTGGCCTTAATGAGAGAAACTGCCTCCAGCTTAGCTTGCAAGAAGTAAGAGACACAGTGTGGCCATGTGGCCTTAATGAGAGAGACTGATTCCAGCTTAACTTGCAAGAACTAAGCGACACAGTGTGGCCATGTGGCCTTAATGAGAGAGACTGACTCCAGCTTAGCTTGCAAGAATTAAGAGACACAGTGTGCCCATGTGACCTTAATGAGAGAGACTGACTCCAGCTTACCTTGCAAGAACTAAGAGACACTGTGTGGCCATGTGGGCTTAATGAGAGAGACTGACTCAAGCTTAGCTTGCAAGAACTAAGAGACACAGTGTGGCCATGTGGCCTTAATGAGAGAGACTCACTCCAGCTTAGCTTGCAAGAACTAAGAGACACTGTGTGGCCATGTGGCCTTAATGAGAGAGACTGACTCCAACTTAACTTGCAAGAACTAAGATACACTGTGTGGCCATGTGGCCTTAATGAGAGAGACTCACTCCAGCTTAGCTTGCAAGAACTAAGAGACACAGTGTGGCCATGTGGCCTTAATGAGAGACTCACTCCAGCTTAGCTTGCAAGGACTAAGAGACAGTGTGGCCATGTAGCCTTAATGAGAGAGACTGACTCCAGCTTAGCTTGCAAGAACTAAGAGACACAGTGTGGCCATGTGGCCTTAATGAGAGAGACTCACTCCAGCTTAGCTTGCAAGAACTAAGAGACAGTGTGGCCATGTAGCCTTAATGAGAGAGACTGACTCCAGCTTAGCTTGCAAGAACTAAGAGACACAGTGTGGCCATGTGGCCTTAATGAGAGAGACTGATGCCAGCTTAACTTGCAAGAACAAAGCGACACAGTGTGGCCATGTGGCCTTAATGAGACTGACTCCAGCTTAGCTTGCAATAATTAAGAGACACAGTGTGCCCATGTGACCTTAATGAGAGAGACTGACTCCAGCTTACCTTGCAAGAACTAAGAGACACTGTGTGGCCATGTGGCCTTAATGAGAGAGACTCACTCCAGCTTAGCTTGCAAGAACTAAGAGACACTGTGTGGCCATGTGGCCTTAATGAGAAAGACTCACTCCAGCTTAGCTTGCAAGAACTAAGAGACTCAGTGTGGCCATGTGGCCTTAATGAGAGAGACTGACTCCAACTTAACTTGCAAGAACTAAGATACACTGTGTGGCCATGTGGCCTTAATGAGAGAGACTCACTCCAGCTTAGCTTGCAAGAACTAAGAGACACAGTGTGGCCATGTGGCCTTAATGAGAGACTCACTCCAGCTTAGCTTGCAAGAACTAAGAGACAGTGTGGCCATGTAGTCTTAATGAGAGAGACTGACTCCAGCTTAGCTTGCAAGAACTAAGAGACACAGTGTGGCCATGTGGCCTTAATGAGAGAGACTCACTCCAGCTTAGCTTGCAAGAACTAAGAGACAGTGTGGCCATGTAGCCTTAATGAGAGAGACTGACTCCAGCTTAGCTTGCAAGAACTAAGAGACACAGTGTGGCCATGTGGCCTTAATGAGAGAGACTGCCTCCAGCTTAGCTTGCAAGAACTAAGAGACAGTGTGGCCATGTGGCCTTAATGAGAGAGACTGATTCCAGCTTAACTTGCAAGAACAAAGCGACACAGTGTGCCCATGTGACCTTAATGAGAGAGACTGACTCCAGCTTACCTTGCAAGAACTAAGAGACACTGTGTGGCCATGTGGCCTTAATGAGAGACTCACTCCAGCTTAGCTTGCAAGAACTAAGAGACACAGTGTGGCCATGTGGCCTTAATGAGAGAGACTGATTCCAGCTTAGCTTGCAAGAACTAAGAGACAGTGTGGCCATGTGGCCTTAATGAGAGAGACTGACTCCAGCTTAGCTTGCAAGAACTAAGAGACAGTGTGGGCATGTAGCCTTAATGAGAGAGACTGACTCCAGCTTAGCTTGCAAGAACTAAGAGACACAGTGTGGCCATGTGGCCTTAATGAGAGAAACTGCCTCCAGCTTAGCTTGCAAGAAGTAAGAGACACAGTGTGGCCATGTGGCCTTAATGAGAGAGACTGATTCCAGCTTAACTTGCAAGAACTAAGCGACACAGTGTGGCCATGTGGCCTTAATGAGAGAGACTGACTCCAGCTTAGCTTGCAAGAATTAAGAGACACAGTGTGCCCATGTGACCTTAATGAGAGAGACTGACTCCAGCTTACCTTGCAAGAACTAAGAGACACTGTGTGGCCATGTGGGCTTAATGAGAGAGACTGACTCAAGCTTAGCTTGCAAGAACTAAGAGACACAGTGTGGCCATGTGGCCTTAATGAGAGAGACTCACTCCAGCTTAGCTTGCAAGAACTAAGAGACACTGTGTGGCCATGTGGCCTTAATGAGAGAGACTGACTCCAACTTAACTTGCAAGAACTAAGATACACTGTGTGGCCATGTGGCCTTAATGAGAGAGACTCACTCCAGCTTAGCTTGCAAGAACTAAGAGACACAGTGTGGCCATGTGGCCTTAATGAGAGACTCACTCCAGCTTAGCTTGCAAGAACTAAGAGACAGTGTGGCCATGTAGCCTTAATGAGAGAGACTGACTCCAGCTTAGCTTGCAAGAACTAAGAGACACAGTGTGGCCATGTGGCCTTAATGAGAGAGACTCACTCCAGCTTAGCTTGCAAGAACTAAGAGACAGTGTGGCCATGTAGCCTTAATGAGAGAGACTGACTCCAGCTTAGCTTGCAAGAACTAAGAGACACAGTGTGGCCATGTGGCCTTAATGAGAGAGACTGATGCCAGCTTAACTTGCAAGAACAAAGCGACACAGTGTGGCCATGTGGCCTTAATGAGACTGACTCCAGCTTAGCTTGCAATAATTAAGAGACACAGTGTGCCCATGTGACCTTAATGAGAGAGACTGACTCCAGCTTACCTTGCAAGAACTAAGAGACACTGTGTGGCCATGTGGCCTTAATGAGAGAGACTCACTCCAGCTTAGCTTGCAAGAACTAAGAGACACTGTGTGGCCATGTGGCCTTAATGAGAAAGACTCACTCCAGCTTAGCTTGCAAGAACTAAGAGACTCAGTGTGGCCATGTGGCCTTAATGAGAGAGACTGACTCCAACTTAACTTGCAAGAACTAAGATACACTGTGTGGCCATGTGGCCTTAATGAGAGAGACTCACTCCAGCTTAGCTTGCAAGAACTAAGAGACACAGTGTGGCCATGTGGCCTTAATGAGAGACTCACTCCAGCTTAGCTTGCAAGAACTAAGAGACAGTGTGGCCATGTAGTCTTAATGAGAGAGACTGACTCCAGCTTAGCTTGCAAGAACTAAGAGACACTGTGTGGCCATGTGGCCTTAATGAGAGAGACTCACTCCAGCTTAGCTTGCAAGAACTAAGAGACAGTGTGGCCATGTAGCCTTAATGAGAGAGACTGACTCCAGCTTAGCTTGCAAGAACTAAGAGACAGTGTGGCCATGTGGCCTTAATGAGAGAGACTGATTCCAGCTTAACTTGCAAGAACTAAGAGACACAGTGTGGCCATGTGGCCTTAATGAGAAAGACTCACTCCAGCTTAGCTTGCAAGAACTAAGAGACTCAGTATGGCCATGTGGCCTTAATGAGAGAGACTGACTCCAACTTAACTTGCAAGAACTAAGATACACTGTGTGGCCATGTGGCCTTAATGAGAGAGACTCACTCCAGCTTAGCTTGCAAGAACTAAGAGACAGTGTGGCCATGTAGTCTTAATGAGAGAGACTGACTCCAGCTTAGCTTGCAAGAACTAAGAGACAGTGTGGCCATGTAGCCTTAATGAGAGAGACTGACTCCAGCTTAGCTTGCAAGAACTAAGAGACACAGTGTGGCCATGTGGCCTTAATGAGAGAGACTGACTCCAGCTTAGCTTGCAAGAACTAAGAGACAGTGTGGCCATGTGGCCTTAATGAGAGAGACTGATTCCAGCTTAACTTGCAAGAACTAAGAGACACAGTATGGCCATGTGGCCTTAATGAGAAAGACTCACTCCAGCTTAGCTTGCAAGAACTAAGAGACTCAGTATGGCCATGTGGCCTTAATGAGAGAGACTGACTCCAACTTAACTTGCAAGAACTAAGATACACTGTGTGGCCATGTGGCCTTAATGAGAGAGACTCACTCCAGCTTAGCTTGCAAGAACTAAGAGACACAGTGTGGCCATGTGGCCTTAATGAGAGACTCACTCCAGCTTAGCTTGCAAGAACTAAGAGACAGTGTGGCCATGTAGCCTTAATGAGAGAGACTGACTCCAGCTTAGCTTGCAAGAACTAAGAGACACAGTGTGGCCATGTGGCCTTAATGAGAGAGACTGACTCCAGCTTAGCTTGCAAGAACTAAGAGACACAGTGTGGCCATGTGGCCTTAATGAGAGAGACTGATTCCAGCTTAGCTTGCAAGAACTAAGAGACACAGTGTGGCCATGTGGCCTTAATGAGAGAGACTGACTCCAGCTTAGCTTGCAAGAACTAAGAGACACAGTGTGACCATGTGACCTTAATGAGAGAGACTGACTCCAGCTTAGCTTGCAAGAACTAAGAGACACTGTGTGGCCATGTGGCCTTAATGAGAGAGACTGACTCAAGCTTAGCTTGCAAGAACTAAGAGACACAGTGTGGCCATGTGGCCTTAATGAGAGAGACTCACTCCAGCTTAGCTTGCAAGAACTAAGAGACACTGTGTGGCCATGTGGCCTTAATGAGAGAGACTCACTCCAGCTTAGCTTGCAAGAACTAAGAGACTCAGTGTGGCCATGTGGCCTTAATGAGAGAGACTGACTCCAACTTAGCTTGCAAGAACTAAGAGACACTGTGTGGCCATGTGGCCTTAATGAGAGAGACTCACTCCAGCTTAGCTTGCAAGAACTAAGAGACACAGTGTGGCCATGTGGCCTTAATGAGAGACTCACTCCAGCTTAGCTTGCAAGAACTAAGAGACAGTGTGGCCATGTAGCCTTAATGAGACTGACTCCAGCTTAGCTTGCAAGAACTAAGAGACACAGTGTGGCCATGTGGCCTTAATGAGAGAGACTGCCTCCAGCTTAGCTTGCAAGAACTAAGAGACACAGTGTGGCCATGTGGCCTTAATGAGAGAGACTGATTCCAGCTTAACTTGCAAGAACTAAGCGACACAGTGTGGCCATGTGGCCTTAATGAGAGAGACTGACTCAAGCTTAGCTTGTAGGAACTAAGAGACACTGTGTGGCCATGTGGCCTTAATGAGAGAGACTCACTCCAGCTTAGCTTGCAAGAACTAAGAGACACAGTGTGGCCATGTGGCCTTAATGAGAGACTCACTCCAGCTTAGCTTGCAAGAAATAAGAGACAGTGTGGCCATGTAGCCTTGATGAGAGAGACTGACTCCAGCTTAGCTTGCAAGAACTAAGAGACACAGTGTGGCCATGTGGCCTTAATGAGAGAGACTGACTCCAGCTTAGCTTGCAAGAACTAAGAGACACAGTGTGACCATGTGACCTTAATGAGAGAGACTGACTCCAGCTTAGCTTGCAAGAACTAAGAGACACTGTGTGGCCATGTGGCCTTAATGAGAGAGACTGACTCCAGCTTAGCTTGCAAGAACTAAGAGACACCGTGTGACCATGTGACCTTAATGAGAGAGACTGACTCAAGCTTAGCTTGCAAGAACTAAGAGACACTGTGTGGCCATGTGGCCTTAATGAGAGAGACTGACTCAAGCTTAGCTTGCAAGAACTAAGAGACAGTGTGGCCATGTGGCCATAATGAGAGAGACTCACTCCAGCTTAACTTGCAAGAACTAAGAGCCACTGTGTGGCCATGTGGCCTTAATGAGAGAGACTGACTCCAACTTAACTTGCAAGAACTAAGATACACTGTGTGGCCATGTGGCCTTAATGAGAGAGACTCACTCCAGCTTAGCTTGCAAGAACTAAGAGACACAGTGTGGCCATGTGGCCTTAATGAGAGAGACTGACTCCAGCTTAGCTTGCAAGAACTAAGAGACACAGTGTGGCCATGTGGCCTTAATGAGAGACTCACTCCAGCTTAGCTTGCAAGAACTAAGAGACACAGTGTGGCCATGTGGCCTTAATGAGAGACTCACTCCAGCTTAGCTTGCAAGAACTAAGAGACACAGTGTGGCCATGAGGCCTTAATGAGAGAGACTGATTCCAGCTTAACTTGCAAGAACTAAGCGACACAGTGTGGCCATGTGGCCTTAATGAGAGAGACTGACTCCAGCTTACCTTGCAAGAACTAAGAGACACTGTGTGGCCATGTGGCCTTAATGAGAGAGACTGACTCAAGCTTAGCTTGCAAGAACTAAGAGACACTGTGTGGCCATGTGGCCTTAATGAGAGAGACTCACTCCAGCTTAGCTTGCAAGAACTAAGAGACACTGTGTGGCCATGTGGCCTTAATGAGAGAGACTCACTCCAGCTTAGCTTGCAAGAACTAAGAGACACAGTGTGGCCATGTGGCCTTAATGAGAGACTCACTCCAGCTTAGCTTGCAAGAACTAAGAGACAGTGTGGCCATGTAGCCTTGATGAGAGAGACTGACTCCAGCTTAGCTTGCAAGAACTAAGAGACACAGTGTGGCCATGTGGCCTTAATGAGAGAGACTGACTCCAGCTTAGCTTGCAAGAACTAAGAGACACAGTGTGACCATGTGACCTTAATGAGAGAGACTGACTCCAGCTTAGCTTGCAAGAACTAAGAGACACTGTGTGGCCATGTGGCCTTAATGAGAGAGACTGACTCCAGCTTAGCTTGCAAGAACTAAGAGACACCGTGTGACCATGTGACCTTAATGAGAGAGACTGACTCAAGCTTAGCTTGCAAGAACTAAGAGACACTGTGTGGCCATGTGGCCTTAATGAGAGAGACTGACTCAAGCTTAGCTTGCAAGAACTAAGAGACACAGTGTGGCCATGTGGCCATAATGAGAGAGACTCACTCCAGCTTAACTTGCAAGAACTAAGAGCCACTGTGTGGCCATGTGGCCTTAATGAGAAAGACTCACTCCAGCTTAGCTTGCAAGAACTAAGAGACTCAGTGTGGCCATGTGGCCTTAATGAGAGAGACTGACTCCAACTTAACTTGCAAGAACTAAGATACACTGTGTGGCCATGTGGCCTTAATGAGAGAGACTCACTCCAGCTTAGCTTGCAAGAACTAAGAAACACAGTGTGGCCATGTGGCCTTAATGAGAGAGACTGACTCCAGCTTAGCTTGCAAGAACTAAGAGACACAGTGTGGCCATGTGGCCTTAATGAGAGACTCACTCCAGCTTAGCTTGCAAGAACTAAGAGACACAGTGTGGCCATGTGGCCTTAATGAGAGACTCACTCCAGCTTAGCTTGCAAGAACTAAGAGACACCGTTTGACCATGTGACCTTAATGAGAGAGACTGACTCAAGCTTAGCTTGCAAGAACTAAGAGACACTGTGTGGCCATGTGGCCTTAATGAGAGAGACTCACTCCAGCTTAACTTGCAAGAACTAAGAGCCACTGTGTGGCCATGTGGCCTTAATGAGAAAGACTCACTCCAGCTTAGCTTGCAAGAACTAAGAGACTCAGTGTGGCCATGTGGCCTTAATGAGAGAGACTGACTCCAACTTAACTTGCAAGAACTAAGATACACTGTGTGGCCATGTGGCCTTAATGAGAGAGACTCACTCCAGCTTAGCTTGCAAGAACTAAGAGACACAGTGTGGCCATGTGGCCTTAATGAGAGAGACTGACTCCAGCTTACCTTGCAAGAACTAAGAGACACTGTGTGGCCATGTGGCCTTAATGAGAGAGACTCACTCCAGCTTAGCTTGCAAGAACTAAGAGACACTGTGTGGCCATGTGGCCTTAATGAGAAAGACTCACTCCAGCTTAGCTTGCAAGAACTAAGAGACTCAGTGTGGCCATGTGGCCTTAATGAGAGAGACTGACTCCAACTTAACTTGCAAGAACTAAGATACACTGTGTGGCCATGTGGCCTTAATGAGAGAGACTCACTCCAGCTTAGCTTGCAAGAACTAAGAGACACAGTGTGGCCATATGGCCTTAATGAGAGACTCACTCCAGCTTAGCTTGCAAGAACTAAGAGACAGTGTGGCCATGTAGTCTTAATGAGAGAGACTGACTCCAGCTTAGCTTGCAAGAACTAAGAGACACAGTGTGGCCATGTGGCCTTAATGAGAGAGACTCACTCCAGCTTAGCTTGCAAGAACTAAGAGACAGTGTGGCCATGTAGCCTTAATGAGAGAGACTGACTCCAGCTTAGCTTGCAAGAACTAAGAGACACAGTGTGGCCATGTGGCCTTAATGAGAGAGACTGCCTCCAGCTTAGCTTGCAAGAACTAAGAGACAGTGTGGCCATGTGGCCTTAATGAGAGAGACTGATTCCTGCTTAACTTGCAAGAACTAAGAGACACTGTGTGGCCATGTGGCCTTAATGAGAAAGACTCACTCCAGCTTAGCTTGCAAGAACTAAGAGACTCAGTATGGCCATGTGGCCTTAATGAGAGAGACTGACTCCAACTTAACTTGCAAGAACTAAGATACACTGTGTGGCCATGTGGCCTTAATGAGAGAGACTCACTCCAGCTTAGCTTGCAAGAACTAAGAGACACAGTGTGGCCATGTGGCCTTAATGAGAGACTCACTCCAGCTTAGCTTGCAAGAACTAAGAGACAGTGTGGCCATGTAGCCTTAATGAGAGAGACTGACTCCAGCTTAGCTTGCAAGAACTAAGAGACACAGTGTGGCCATGTGGCCTTAATGAGAGAGACTGACTCCAGCTTAACTTGCAAGAACTAAGAGACACAGTGTGGCCATGTGGCCTTAATGAGAGAGACTGATTCCAGCTTAGCTTGCAAGAACTAAGAGACACAGTGTGGCCATGTGGCCTTAATGAGAGAGACTGACTCCAGCTTAGCTTGCAAGAACTAAGAGACACAGTGTGACCATGTGACCTTAATGAGAGAGACTGACTCCAGCTTAGCTTGCAAGAACTAAGAGACACTGTGTGGCCATGTGGCCTTAATGAGAGAGACTGACTCAAGCTTAGCTTGCAAGAACTAAGAGACACAGTGTGGCCATGTGGCCTCAATGAGAGAGACTCACTCCAGCTTAGCTTGCAAGAACTAAGAGACACTGTGTGGCCATGTGGCCTTAATGAGAGAGACTCACTCCAGCTTAGCTTGCAAGAACTAAGAGACTCAGTGTGGCCATGTGGCCTTAATGAGAGAGACTGACTCCAACTTAGCTTGCAAGAACTAAGAGACACTGTGTGGCCATGTGGCCTTAATGAGAGAGACTCACTCCAGCTTAGCTTGCAAGAACTAAGAGACACAGTGTGGCCATGTGGCCTTAATGAGAGACTCACTCCAGCTTAGCTTGCAAGAACTAAGAGACAGTGTGGCCATGTAGCCTTAATGAGACTGACTCCAGCTTAGCTTGCAAGAACTAAGAGACTCAGTGTGGCCATGTGGCCTTAATGAGAGAGACTGACTCCAACTTAACTTGCAAGAACTAAGATACACTGTGTGGCCATGTGGCCTTAATGAGAGAGACTCACTCCAGCTTAGCTTGCAAGAACTAAGAGACACAGTGTGGCCATGTGGCCTTAATGAGAGACTCACTCCAGCTTAGCTTGCAAGAACTAAGAGACAGTGTGGCCATGTAGCCTTAATGAGAGAGACTGACTCCAGCTTAGCTTGCAAGAACTAAGAGACACAGTGTGGCCATGTGGCCTTAATGAGAGAGACTGACTCCAGCTTAGCTTGCAAGAACTAAGAGACACAGTGTGGCCATGTGGCCTTAATGAGAGAGACTGATTCCAGCTTAGCTTGCAAGAACTAAGAGACACAGTGTGGCCATGTGGCCTTAATGAGAGAGACTGACTCCAGCTTAGCTTGCAAGAACTAAGAGACACAGTGTGACCATGTGACCTTAATGAGAGAGACTGACTCCAGCTTAGCTTGCAAGAACTAAGAGACACTGTGTGGCCATGTGGCCTTAATGAGAGAGACTGACTCAAGCTTAGCTTGCAAGAACTAAGAGACACAGTGTGGCCATGTGGCCTTAATGAGAGAGACTCACTCCAGCTTAGCTTGCAAGAACTAAGAGACACTGTGTGGCCATGTGGCCTTAATGAGAGAGACTCACTCCAGCTTAGCTTGCAAGAACTAAGAGACTCAGTGTGGCCATGTGGCCTTAATGAGAGAGACTGACTCCAACTTAGCTTGCAAGAACTAAGAGACACTGTGTGGCCATGTGGCCTTAATGAGAGAGACTCACTCCAGCTTAGCTTGCAAGAACTAAGAGACACAGTGTGGCCATGTGGCCTTAATGAGAGACTCACTCCAGCTTAGCTTGCAAGAACTAAGAGACAGTGTGGCCATGTAGCCTTAATGAGACTGACTCCAGCTTAGCTTGCAAGAACTAAGAGACACAGTGTGGCCATGTGGCCTTAATGAGAGAGACTGCCTCCAGCTTAGCTTGCAAGAACTAAGAGACACAGTGTGGCCATGTGGCCTTAATGAGAGAGACTGATTCCAGCTTAACTTGCAAGAACTAAGCGACACAGTGTGGCCATGTGGCCTTAATGAGAGAGACTGACTCAAGCTTAGCTTGTAGGAACTAAGAGACACTGTGTGGCCATGTGGCCTTAATGAGAGAGACTCACTCCAGCTTAGCTTGCAAGAACTAAGAGACACAGTGTGGCCATGTGGCCTTAATGAGAGACTCACTCCAGCTTAGCTTGCAAGAAATAAGAGACAGTGTGGCCATGTAGCCTTGATGAGAGAGACTGACTCCAGCTTAGCTTGCAAGAACTAAGAGACACAGTGTGGCCATGTGGCCTTAATGAGAGAGACTGACTCCAGCTTAGCTTGCAAGAACTAAGAGACACAGTGTGACCATGTGACCTTAATGAGAGAGACTGACTCCAGCTTAGCTTGCAAGAACTAAGAGACACTGTGTGGCCATGTGGCCTTAATGAGAGAGACTGACTCCAGCTTAGCTTGCAAGAACTAAGAGACACCGTGTGACCATGTGACCTTAATGAGAGAGACTGACTCAAGCTTAGCTTGCAAGAACTAAGAGACACTGTGTGGCCATGTGGCCTTAATGAGAGAGACTGACTCAAGCTTAGCTTGCAAGAACTAAGAGACAGTGTGGCCATGTGGCCATAATGAGAGAGACTCACTCCAGCTTAACTTGCAAGAACTAAGAGCCACTGTGTGGCCATGTGGCCTTAATGAGAAAGACTCACTCCAGCTTAGCTTGCAAGAACTAAGAGACTCAGTGTGGCCATGTGGCCTTAATGAGAGAGACTGACTCCAACTTAACTTGCAAGAACTAAGATACACTGTGTGGCCATGTGGCCTTAATGAGAGAGACTCACTCCAGCTTAGCTTGCAAGAACTAAGAGACACAGTGTGGCCATGTGGCCTTAATGAGAGAGACTGACTCCAGCTTAGCTTGCAAGAACTAAGAGACACAGTGTGGCCATGTGGCCTTAATGAGAGACTCACTCCAGCTTAGCTTGCAAGAACTAAGAGACACAGTGTGGCCATGTGGCCTTAATGAGAGACTCACTCCAGCTTAGCTTGCAAGAACTAAGAGACACAGTGTGGCCATGAGGCCTTAATGAGAGAGACTGATTCCAGCTTAACTTGCAAGAACTAAGCGACACAGTGTGGCCATGTGGCCTTAATGAGAGAGACTGACTCCAGCTTACCTTGCAAGAACTAAGAGACACTGTGTGGCCATGTGGCCTTAATGAGAGAGACTGACTCAAGCTTAGCTTGCAAGAACTAAGAGACACTGTGTGGCCATGTGGCCTTAATGAGAGAGACTCACTCCAGCTTAGCTTGCAAGAACTAAGAGACACTGTGTGGCCATGTGGCCTTAATGAGAGAGACTCACTCCAGCTTAGCTTGCAAGAACTAAGAGACACAGTGTGGCCATGTGGCCTTAATGAGAGACTCACTCCAGCTTAGCTTGCAAGAACTAAGAGACAGTGTGGCCATGTAGCCTTGATGAGAGAGACTGACTCCAGCTTAGCTTGCAAGAACTAAGAGACACAGTGTGGCCATGTGGCCTTAATGAGAGAGACTGACTCCAGCTTAGCTTGCAAGAACTAAGAGACACAGTGTGACCATGTGACCTTAATGAGAGAGACTGACTCCAGCTTAGCTTGCAAGAACTAAGAGACACTGTGTGGCCATGTGGCCTTAATGAGAGAGACTGACTCCAGCTTAGCTTGCAAGAACTAAGAGACACCGTGTGACCATGTGACCTTAATGAGAGAGACTGACTCAAGCTTAGCTTGCAAGAACTAAGAGACACTGTGTGGCCATGTGGCCTTAATGAGAGAGACTGACTCAAGCTTAGCTTGCAAGAACTAAGAGACACAGTGTGGCCATGTGGCCATAATGAGAGAGACTCACTCCAGCTTAACTTGCAAGAACTAAGAGCCACTGTGTGGCCATGTGGCCTTAATGAGAAAGACTCACTCCAGCTTAGCTTGCAAGAACTAAGAGACTCAGTGTGGCCATGTGGCCTTAATGAGAGAGACTGACTCCAACTTAACTTGCAAGAACTAAGATACACTGTGTGGCCATGTGGCCTTAATGAGAGAGACTCACTCCAGCTTAGCTTGCAAGAACTAAGAAACACAGTGTGGCCATGTGGCCTTAATGAGAGAGACTGACTCCAGCTTAGCTTGCAAGAACTAAGAGACACAGTGTGGCCATGTGGCCTTAATGAGAGACTCACTCCAGCTTAGCTTGCAAGAACTAAGAGACACAGTGTGGCCATGTGGCCTTAATGAGAGACTCACTCCAGCTTAGCTTGCAAGAACTAAGAGACACCGTTTGACCATGTGACCTTAATGAGAGAGACTGACTCAAGCTTAGCTTGCAAGAACTAAGAGACACTGTGTGGCCATGTGGCCTTAATGAGAGAGACTCACTCCAGCTTAACTTGCAAGAACTAAGAGCCACTGTGTGGCCATGTGGCCTTAATGAGAAAGACTCACTCCAGCTTAGCTTGCAAGAACTAAGAGACTCAGTGTGGCCATGTGGCCTTAATGAGAGAGACTGACTCCAACTTAACTTGCAAGAACTAAGATACACTGTGTGGCCATGTGGCCTTAATGAGAGAGACTCACTCCAGCTTAGCTTGCAAGAACTAAGAGACACAGTGTGGCCATGTGGCCTTAATGAGAGAGACTGACTCCAGCTTACCTTGCAAGAACTAAGAGACACTGTGTGGCCATGTGGCCTTAATGAGAGAGACTCACTCCAGCTTAGCTTGCAAGAACTAAGAGACACTGTGTGGCCATGTGGCCTTAATGAGAAAGACTCACTCCAGCTTAGCTTGCAAGAACTAAGAGACTCAGTGTGGCCATGTGGCCTTAATGAGAGAGACTGACTCCAACTTAACTTGCAAGAACTAAGATACACTGTGTGGCCATGTGGCCTTAATGAGAGAGACTCACTCCAGCTTAGCTTGCAAGAACTAAGAGACACAGTGTGGCCATATGGCCTTAATGAGAGACTCACTCCAGCTTAGCTTGCAAGAACTAAGAGACAGTGTGGCCATGTAGTCTTAATGAGAGAGACTGACTCCAGCTTAGCTTGCAAGAACTAAGAGACACAGTGTGGCCATGTGGCCTTAATGAGAGAGACTCACTCCAGCTTAGCTTGCAAGAACTAAGAGACAGTGTGGCCATGTAGCCTTAATGAGAGAGACTGACTCCAGCTTAGCTTGCAAGAACTAAGAGACACAGTGTGGCCATGTGGCCTTAATGAGAGAGACTGCCTCCAGCTTAGCTTGCAAGAACTAAGAGACAGTGTGGCCATGTGGCCTTAATGAGAGAGACTGATTCCTGCTTAACTTGCAAGAACTAAGAGACACTGTGTGGCCATGTGGCCTTAATGAGAAAGACTCACTCCAGCTTAGCTTGCAAGAACTAAGAGACTCAGTATGGCCATGTGGCCTTAATGAGAGAGACTGACTCCAACTTAACTTGCAAGAACTAAGATACACTGTGTGGCCATGTGGCCTTAATGAGAGAGACTCACTCCAGCTTAGCTTGCAAGAACTAAGAGACACAGTGTGGCCATGTGGCCTTAATGAGAGACTCACTCCAGCTTAGCTTGCAAGAACTAAGAGACAGTGTGGCCATGTAGCCTTAATGAGAGAGACTGACTCCAGCTTAGCTTGCAAGAACTAAGAGACACAGTGTGGCCATGTGGCCTTAATGAGAGAGACTGACTCCAGCTTAACTTGCAAGAACTAAGAGACACAGTGTGGCCATGTGGCCTTAATGAGAGAGACTGATTCCAGCTTAGCTTGCAAGAACTAAGAGACACAGTGTGGCCATGTGGCCTTAATGAGAGAGACTGACTCCAGCTTAGCTTGCAAGAACTAAGAGACACAGTGTGACCATGTGACCTTAATGAGAGAGACTGACTCCAGCTTAGCTTGCAAGAACTAAGAGACACTGTGTGGCCATGTGGCCTTAATGAGAGAGACTGACTCAAGCTTAGCTTGCAAGAACTAAGAGACACAGTGTGGCCATGTGGCCTCAATGAGAGAGACTCACTCCAGCTTAGCTTGCAAGAACTAAGAGACACTGTGTGGCCATGTGGCCTTAATGAGAGAGACTCACTCCAGCTTAGCTTGCAAGAACTAAGAGACTCAGTGTGGCCATGTGGCCTTAATGAGAGAGACTGACTCCAACTTAGCTTGCAAGAACTAAGAGACACTGTGTGGCCATGTGGCCTTAATGAGAGAGACTCACTCCAGCTTAGCTTGCAAGAACTAAGAGACACAGTGTGGCCATGTGGCCTTAATGAGAGACTCACTCCAGCTTAGCTTGCAAGAACTAAGAGACAGTGTGGCCATGTAGCCTTAATGAGACTGACTCCAGCTTAGCTTGCAAGAACTAAGAGACACAGTGTGGCCATGTGGCCTTAATGAGAGAGACTGCCTCCAGCTTAGCTTGCAAGAACTAAGAGACACAGTGTGGCCATGTGGCCTTAATGAGAGAGACTGATTCCAGCTTAACTTGCAAGAACTAAGCGACACAGTGTGGCCATGTGGCCTTAATGAGAGAGACTGACTCAAGCTTAGCTTGTAGGAACTAAGAGACACTGTGTGGCCATGTGGCCTTAATGAGAGAGACTCACTCCAGCTTAGCTTGCAAGAACTAAGAGACACAGTGTGGCCATGTGGCCTTAATGAGAGACTCACTCCAGCTTAGCTTGCAAGAAATAAGAGACAGTGTGGCCATGTAGCCTTGATGAGAGAGACTGACTCCAGCTTAGCTTGCAAGAACTAAGAGACACAGTGTGGCCATGTGGCCTTAATGAGAGAGACTGACTCCAGCTTAGCTTGCAAGAACTAAGAGACACAGTGTGACCATGTGACCTTAATGAGAGAGACTGACTCCAGCTTAGCTTGCAAGAACTAAGAGACACTGTGTGGCCATGTGGCCTTAATGAGAGAGACTGACTCCAGCTTAGCTTGCAAGAACTAAGAGACACCGTGTGACCATGTGACCTTAATGAGAGAGACTGACTCAAGCTTAGCTTGCAAGAACTAAGAGACAGTGTGGCCATGTGGCCATAATGAGAGAGACTCACTCCAGCTTAACTTGCAAGAACTAAGAGCCACTGTGTGGCCATGTGGCCTTAATGAGAAAGACTCACTCCAGCTTAGCTTGCAAGAACTAAGAGACTCAGTGTGGCCATGTGGCCTTAATGAGAGAGACTGACTCCAACTTAACTTGCAAGAACTAAGATACACTGTGTGGCCATGTGGCCTTAATGAGAGAGACTCACTCCAGCTTAGCTTGCAAGAACTAAGAGACACAGTGTGGCCATGTGGCCTTAATGAGAGAGACTGCCTCCAGCTTAGCTTGCAAGAACTAAGAGACACAGTGTGGCCATGTGGCCTTAATGAGAGAGACTGATTCCAGCTTAACTTGCAAGAACTAAGCGACACAGTGTGGCCATGTGGCCTTAATGAGAGAGACTGACTCAAGCTTAGCTTGTAGGAACTAAGAGACACTGTGTGGCCATGTGGCCTTAATGAGAGAGACTCACTCCAGCTTAGCTTGCAAGAACTAAGAGACACAGTGTGGCCATGTGGCCTTAATGAGAGACTCACTCCAGCTTAGCTTGCAAGAAATAAGAGACAGTGTGGCCATGTAGCCTTGATGAGAGAGACTGACTCCAGCTTAGCTTGCAAGAACTAAGAGACACAGTGTGGCCATGTGGCCTTAATGAGAGAGACTGACTCCAGCTTAGCTTGCAAGAACTAAGAGACACAGTGTGACCATGTGACCTTAATAAGAGAGACTGACTCCAGCTTAGCTTGCAAGAACTAAGAGACACTGTGTGGCCATGTGGCCTTAATGAGAGAGACTGACTCCAGCTTAGCTTGCAAGAACTAAGAGACACCGTGTGACCATGTGACCTTAATGAGAGAGACTGACTCAAGCTTAGCTTGCAAGAACTAAGAGACACTGTGTGGCCATGTGGCCTTAATGAGAGAGACTGACTCAAGCTTAGCTTGCAAGAACTAAGAGACAGTGTGGCCATGTGGCCATAATGAGAGAGACTCACTCCAGCTTAACTTGCCAGAACTAAGAGCCACTGTGTGGCCATGTGGCCTTAATGAGAAAGACTCACTCCAGCTTAGCTTGCAAGAACTAAGAGACTCAGTGTGGCCATGTGGCCTTAATGAGAGAGACTGACTCCAACTTAACTTGCAAGAACTAAGATACACTGTGTGGCCATGTGGCCTTAATGAGAGAGACTCACTCCAGCTTAGCTTGCAAGAACTAAGAGACACAGTGTGGCCATGTGGCCTTAATGAGAGAGACTGACTCCAGCTTAGCTTGCAAGAACTAAGAGACACAGTGTGGCCATGTGGCCTTAATGAGAGACTCACTCCAGCTTAGCTTGCAAGAACTAAGAGACACAGTGTGGCCATGTGGCCTTAATGAGAGACTCACTCCAGCTTAGCTTGCAAGAACTAAGAGACACAGTGTGGCCATGTGGCCTTAATGAGAGAGACTGATTCCAGCTTAACTTGCAAGAACTAAGCGACACAGTGTGGCCATGTGGCCTTAATGAGAGAGACTGACTCCAGCTTACCTTGCAAGAACTAAGAGACACTGTGTGGCCATGTGGCCTTAATGAGAGAGACTGACTCAAGCTTAGCTTGCAAGAACTAAGAGACACTGTGTGGCCATGTGGCCTTAATGAGAGAGACTCACTCCAGCTTAGCTTGCAAGAACTAAGAGACACTGTGTGGCCATGTGGCCTTAATGAGAGAGACTCACTCCAGCTTAGCTTGCAAGAACTAAGAGACACAGTGTGGCCATGTGGCCTTAATGAGAGACTCACTCCAGCTTAGCTTGCAAGAACTAAGAGACAGTGTGGCCATGTAGCCTTGATGAGAGAGACTGACTCCAGCTTAGCTTGCAAGAACTAAGAGACACAGTGTGGCCATGTGGCCTTAATGAGAGAGACTGACTCCAGCTTAGCTTGCAAGAACTAAGAGACACAGTGTGACCATGTGACCTTAATGAGAGAGACTGACTCCAGCTTAGCTTGCAAGAACTAAGAGACACTGTGTGGCCATGTGGCCTTAATGAGAGAGACTGACTCCAGCTTAGCTTGCAAGAACTAAGAGACACCGTGTGACCATGTGACCTTAATGAGAGAGACTGACTCAAGCTTAGCTTGCAAGAACTAAGAGACACTGTGTGGCCATGTGGCCTTAATGAGAGAGACTGACTCAAGCTTAGCTTGCAAGAACTAAGAGACACAGTGTGGCCATGTGGCCATAATGAGAGAGACTCACTCCAGCTTAACTTGCAAGAACTAAGAGCCACTGTGTGGCCATGTGGCCTTAATGAGAAAGACTCACTCCAGCTTAGCTTGCAAGAACTAAGAGACTCAGTGTGGCCATGTGGCCTTAATGAGAGAGACTGACTCCAACTTAACTTGCAAGAACTAAGATACACTGTGTGGCCATGTGGCCTTAATGAGAGAGACTCACTCCAGCTTAGCTTGCAAGAACTAAGAAACACAGTGTGGCCATGTGGCCTTAATGAGAGAGACTGACTCCAGCTTAGCTTGCAAGAACTAAGAGACACAGTGTGGCCATGTGGCCTTAATGAGAGACTCACTCCAGCTTAGCTTGCAAGAACTAAGAGACACAGTGTGGCCATGTGGCCTTAATGAGAGACTCACTCCAGCTTAGCTTGCAAGAACTAAGAGACACCGTTTGACCATGTGACCTTAATGAGAGAGACTGACTCAAGCTTAGCTTGCAAGAACTAAGAGACACTGTGTGGCCATGTGGCCTTAATGAGAGAGACTCACTCCAGCTTAACTTGCAAGAACTAAGAGCCACTGTGTGGCCATGTGGCCTTAATGAGAAAGACTCACTCCAGCTTAGCTTGCAAGAACTAAGAGACTCAGTGTGGCCATGTGGCCTTAATGAGAGAGACTGACTCCAACTTAACTTGCAAGAACTAAGATACACTGTGTGGCCATGTGGCCTTAATGAGAGAGACTCACTCCAGCTTAGCTTGCAAGAACTAAGAGACACAGTGTGGCCATGTGGCCTTAATGAGAGAGACTCACTCCAGCTTAGCTTGCAAGAACTAAGAGACTCAGTGTGGCCATGTGGCCTTAATGAGAGAGACTGACTCCAACTTAACTTGCAAGAACTAAGATACACTGTGTGGCCATGTGGCCTTAATGAGAGAGACTCACTCCAGCTTAGCTTGCAAGAACTAAGAGACACAGTGTGGCCATGTGGCCTTAATGAGAGAGACTGACTCCAGCTTAGCTTGCAAGAACTAAGAGACACAGTGTGGCCATGTGGCCTTAATGAGAGACTCACTCCAGCTTAGCTTGCAAGAACTAAGAGACACAGTGTGGCCATGTGGCCTTAATGAGAGACTCACTCCAGCTTAGCTTGCAAGAACTAAGAGACACAGTGTGGCCATGTGGCCTTAATGAGAGAGACTGACTCCAGCTTAGCTTGCAAGAACTAAGAGACACAGTGTGGCCATGTGGCCTTAATGAGAGAGACTGACTCCAGCTTAGCTTGCAAGAACTAAGAGACACAGTGTGACCATGTGACCTTAATGAGAGAGACTGACTCCAGCTTAGCTTGCAAGAACTAAGAGACACTGTGTGGCCATGTGGCCTTAATGAGAGAGACTGACTCCAGCTTAGCTTGCAAGAACTAAGAGACACCGTGTGACCATGTGACCTTAATGAGAGAGACTGACTCAAGCTTAGCTTGCAAGAACTAAGAGACACTGTGTGGCCATGTGGCCTTAATGAGAGAGACTGACTCAAGCTTAGCTTGCAAGAACTAAGAGACACAGTGTGGCCATGTGGCCTTAATGAGAGAGACTCACTCCAGCTTAACTTGCAAGAACTAAGAGCCACTGTGTGGCCATGTGGCCTTAATGAGAGAGACTGACTCCAACTTAACTTGCAAGAACTAAGATACACTGTGTGGCCATGTGGCCTTAATGAGAGAGACTCACTCCAGCTTAGCTTGCAAGAACTAAGAGACACAGTGTGGCCATGTGGCCTTAATGAGAGAGACTGACTCCAGCTTAGCTTGCAAGAACTAAGAGACACAGTGTGACCATGTGACCTTAATGAGAGAGACTGACTCCAGCTTAGCTTGCAAGAACTAAGAGACACCTGGTGGCCATGTGGCCTTAATGAGAGAGACTGACTCAAGCTTAGCTTGCAAGAACTAAGAGACACAGTGTGGCCATGTGGCCTTAATGAGAGAGACTCACTCCAGCTTAGCTTGCAAGAACTAAGAGACACTGTGTGGCCATGTGGCCTTAATGAGAGAGACTCACTCCAGCTTAGCTTGCAAGAACTAAGAGACTCAGTGTGGCCATGTGGCCTTAATGAGAGAGACTGACTCCAGCTTAGCTTGCAAGAACTAAGAGACACAGTGTGGCCATGTGGCCTTAATGAGAGAGACTCACTCCAGCTTAGCTTGCAAGAACTAAGAGACACTGTGTGGCCATGTGGCCTTAATGAGAGAGACTCACTCCAGCTTAGCTTGCAAGAACTAAGAGACACAGTGTGGCCATGTGGCCTTAATGAGAGAGACTGCCTCCAGCTTAGCTTGCAAGAACTAAGAGACACAGTGTGGCCATGTGGCCTTAATGAGAGAGACTGATTCCAGCTTAACTTGCAAGAACTAAGAGACACTGTGTGGCCATGTGGCCTTAATGAGAAAGACTCACTCCAGCTTAGCTTGCAAGAACTAAGAGACTCAGTATGGCCATGTGGCCTTAATGAGAGAGACTGACTCCAACTTAACTTGCAAGAACTAAGATACACTGTGTGGCCATGTGGCCTTAATGAGAGAGACTCACTCCAGCTTAGCTTGTAAGAACTAAGAGACACAGTGTGGCCATGTGGCCTTAATGAGAGACTCACTCCAGCTTAGCTTGCAAGAACTAAGAGACAGTGTGGCCATGTAGCCTTAATGAGAGAGACTGACTCCAGCTTAGCTTGCAAGAACTAAGAGACACAGTGTGGCCATGTGGCCTTAATGAGAGAGACTGACTCCAGCTTAGCTTGCAAGAACTAAGAGACACAGTGTGGCCATGTGGCCTTAATGAGAGAGACTGATTCCAGCTTAGCTTGCAAGAACTAAGAGACACAGTGTGGCCATGTGGCCTTAATGAGAGAGACTGACTCCAGCTTAGCTTGCAAGAACTAAGAGACACAGTGTGACCATGTGACCTTAATGAGAGAGACTGACTCCAGCTTAGCTTGCAAGAACTAAGAGACACTGTGTGGCCATGTGGCCTTAATGAGAGAGACTGACTCCAGCTTAGCTTGCAAGAACTAAGAGACACTGTGTGGCCATGTGGCCTTAATGAGAGAGACTCACTCCAGCTTAGCTTGCAAGAACTAAGAGACTCAGTGTGGCCATGTGGCCTTAATGAGAGAGACTGACTCCAACTTAGCTTGCAAGAACTAAGAGACACTGTGTGGCCATGTGGCCTTAATGAGAGAGACTCACTCCAGCTTAGCTTGCAAGAACTAAGAGACACAGTGTGGCCATGTGGCCTTAATGAGAGACTCACTCCAGCTTAGCTTGCAAGAACTAAGAGACAGTGTGGCCATGTAGCCTTAATGAGAGAGACTGACTCCAGCTTAGTTTGCAAGAACTAAGAGACACAGTGTGGCCATGTGGCCTTAATGAGAGAGACTGCCTCCAGCTTAGCTTGCAAGAACTATGAGACACAGTGTGGCCATGTGGCCTTAATGAGAGAGACTGATTCCAGCTTAACTTGCAAGAACTAAGCGACACAGTGTGGCCATGTGGCCTTAATGAGAGAGACTGACTCCAGCTTAGCTTGCAAGAACTAAGAGACACAGTGTGACCATGTGACCTTAATGAGAGAGACTGACTCCAGCTTAGCTTGCAAGAACTAAGAGACACTGTGTGGCCATGTGGCCTTAATGAGAGAGACTGACTCAAGCTTAGCTTGCAAGAACTAAGAGACACAGTGTGGCCATGTGGCCTTAATGAGAGAGACTCACTCCAGCTTAGCTTGCAAGAACTAAGAGACACTGTGTGGCCATGTGGCCTTAATGAGAGAGACTCACTCCAGCTTAGCTTGCAAGAACTAAGAGACTCAGTGTGGCCATGTGGCCTTAATGAGAGAGACTGACTCCAACTTAGCTTGCAAGAACTAAGAGACACTGTGTGGCCATGTGGCCTTAATGAGAGAGACTCACTCCAGCTTAGCTTGCAAGAACTAAGAGACACAGTGTGGCCATGTGGCCTTAATGAGAGACTCACTCCAGCTTAGCTTGCAAGAACTAAGAGACAGTGTGGCCATGTAGCCTTAATGAGAGAGACTGACTCCAGCTTAGCTTGCAAGAACTAAGAGACACAGTGTGGCCATGTGGCCTTAATGAGAGAGACTGCCTCCAGCTTAGCTTGCAAGAACTAAGAGACACAGTGTGGCCATGTGGCCTTAATGAGAGAGACTGATTCTAGCTTAACTTGCAAGAACTAAGCGACACAGTGTGGCCATGTGGCCTTAATGAGAGAGACTGACTCCAGCTTAGCTTGCAAGAATTAAGAGACACAGTGTGCCCATGTGACCTTAATGAGAGAGACTGACTCCAGCTTACCTTGCAAGAACTAAGAGACACTGTGTGGCCATATGGCCTTAATGAGAGAGACTGACTCAAGCTTAGCTTGCAAGAACTAAGAGACACAGTGTGGCCATGTGGCCTTAATGAGAGACTCACTCCAGCTTAGCTTGCAAGAACTAAGAGACAGTGTGGCCATGTAGCCTTAATGAGAGAGACTGACTCCAGCTTAGCTTGCAAGAACTAAGAGATACAGTGTGGCCATGTGGCCTTAATGAGAGAGACTGACTCCAGCTTAGCTTGCAAGAACTAAGAGACACAGTGTGGCCATGTGGCCTTAATGAGAGAGACTGATTCCAGCTTAGCTTGCAAGAACTAAGAGACACAGTGTGGCCATGTGGCCTTAATGAGAGAGACTGACTCCAGCTTAGCTTGCAAGAACTAAGAGACACAGTGTGACCATGTGACCTTAATGAGAGAGACTGACTCCAGCTTAGCTTGCAAGAACTAAGAGACACTGTGTGGCCATGTGGCCTTAATGAGAGAGACTGACTCCAGCTTAGCTTGCAAGAACTAAGAGACACTGTGTGGCCATGTGGCCTTAATGAGAGAGACTCACTCCAGCTTAGCTTGCAAGAACTAAGAGACTCAGTGTGGCCATGTGGCCTTAATGAGAGAGACTGACTCCAACTTAGCTTGCAAGAACTAAGAGACACTGTGTGGCCATGTGGCCTTAATGAGAGAGACTCACTCCAGCTTAGCTTGCAAGAACTAAGAGACACAGTGTGGCCATGTGGCCTTAATGAGAGACTCACTCCAGCTTAGCTTGCAAGAACTAAGAGACAGTGTGGCCATGTAGCCTTAATGAGAGAGACTGACTCCAGCTTAGCTTGCAAGAACTAAGAGACACAGTGTGGCCATGTGGCCTTAATGAGAGAGACTGCCTCCAGCTTAGCTTGCAAGAACTAAGAGACACAGTGTGGCCATGTGGCCTTAATGAGAGAGACTGATTCCAGCTTAACTTGCAAGAACTAAGCGACACAGTGTGGCCATGTGGCCTTAATGAGAGAGACTGCCTCCAGCTTAGCTTGCAAGAACTAAGAGACACAGTGTGGCCATGTGGCCTTAATGAGAGAGACTGATTCTAGCTTAACTTGCAAGAACTAAGCGACACAGTGTGGCCATGTGGCCTTAATGAGAGAGACTGATTCCAGCTTAACTTGCAAGAACTAAGAGACACAGTGTGGCCATGTGGCCTTAATGAGAGAGACTGCCTCCAGCTTAGCTTGCAAGAACTAAGAGACACAGTGTGGCCATGTGGCCTTAATGAGAGAGACTGATTCCAGCTTAACTTGCAAGAACTAAGAGACACAGTGTGGCCATGTGGCCTTAATGAGAGAGACTGCCTCCAGCTTAGCTTGCAAGAACTAAGAGACACAGTGTGGCCATGTGGCCTTAATGAGAGAGACTGATTCTAGCTTAACTTGCAAGAACTAAGCGACACAGTGTGGCCATGTGGCCTTAATGAGAGAGACTGACTCCAGCTTAGCTTGCAAGAATTAAGAGACACAGTGTGCCCATGTGACCTTAATGAGAGAGACTGACTCCAGCTTACCTTGCAAGAACTAAGAGACACTGTGTGGCCATATGGCCTTAATGAGAGAGACTGACTCAAGCTTAGCTTGCAAGAACTAAGAGACACAGTGTGGCCATGTGGCCTTAATGAGAGACTCACTCCAGCTTAGCTTGCAAGAACTAAGAGACAGTGTGGCCATGTAGCCTTAATGAGAGAGACTGACTCCAGCTTAGCTTGCAAGAACTAAGAGATACAGTGTGGCCATGTGGCCTTAATGAGAGAGACTGACTCCAGCTTAGCTTGCAAGAACTAAGAGACACAGTGTGGCCATGTGGCCTTAATGAGAGAGACTGATTCCAGCTTAGCTTGCAAGAACTAAGAGACACAGTGTGGCCATGTGGCCTTAATGAGAGAGACTGACTCCAGCTTAGCTTGCAAGAACTAAGAGACACAGTGTGACCATGTGACCTTAATGAGAGAGACTGACTCCAGCTTAGCTTGCAAGAACTAAGAGACACTGTGTGGCCATGTGGCCTTAATGAGAGAGACTGACTCCAGCTTAGCTTGCAAGAACTAAGAGACACTGTGTGGCCATGTGGCCTTAATGAGAGAGACTCACTCCAGCTTAGCTTGCAAGAACTAAGAGACTCAGTGTGGCCATGTGGCCTTAATGAGAGAGACTGACTCCAACTTAGCTTGCAAGAACTAAGAGACACTGTGTGGCCATGTGGCCTTAATGAGAGAGACTCACTCCAGCTTAGCTTGCAAGAACTAAGAGACACAGTGTGGCCATGTGGCCTTAATGAGAGACTCACTCCAGCTTAGCTTGCAAGAACTAAGAGACAGTGTGGCCATGTAGCCTTAATGAGAGAGACTGACTCCAGCTTAGCTTGCAAGAACTAAGAGACACAGTGTGGCCATGTGGCCTTAATGAGAGAGACTGATTCCAGCTTAGCTTGCAAGAACTAAGAGACACAGTGTGACCATGTGACCTTAATGAGAGAGACTGACTCCAGCTTAGCTTGCAAGAACTAAGAGACACTGTGTGGCCATGTGGCCTTAATGAGAGAGACTGACTCAAGCTTAGCTTGCAAGAACTAAGAGACACAGTGTGGCCATGTGGCCTTAATGAGAGAGACTCACTCCAGCTTAGCTTGCAAGAACTAAGAGACACTGTGTGGCCATGTGGCTTTAATGAGAGAGACTCACTCCAGCTTAGCTTGCAAGAACTAAGAGACTCAGTGTGGCCATGTGGCCTTAATGAGAGAGACTGACTCCAACTTAGCTTGCAAGAACTAAGAGACACTGTGTGGCCATGCGGCCTTAATGAGAGAGACTCACTCCAGCTTAGCTTGCAAGAACTAAGAGACACAGTGTGGCCATGTGGCCTTAATGAGAGACTCACTCCAGCTTAGCTTGCAAGAACTAAGAGACAGTGTGGCCATGTAGCCTTAATGAGAGAGACTGACTCCAGCTTAGCTTGCAAGAACTAAGAGACACAGTGTGGCCATGTGGCCTTAATGAGAGAGACTGCCTCCAGCTTAGCTTGCAAGAACTAAGAGACACAGTGTGGCCATGTGGCCTTAATGAGAGAGACTGATTCTAGCTTAACTTGCAAGAACTAAGCGACATAGTGTGGCCATGTGGCCTTAATGAGAGAGACTGACTCCAGCTTAGCTTGCAAGAATTAAGAGACACAGTGTGCCCATGTGACCTTAATGAGAGAGACTGACTCCAGCTTACCTTGCAAGAACTAAGAGACACTGTGTGGCCATATGGCCTTAATGAGAGAGACTGACTCAAGCTTAGCTTGCAAGAACTAAGAGACACAGTGTGGCCATGTGGCCTTAATGAGAGAGACTCACTCCAGCTTAGCTTGCAAGAACTAAGAGACACTGTGTGGCCATGTAGCCTTAATGAGAGAGACTCACTCCAGCTTAGCTTGCAAGAACTAAGAGACACAGTGTGGCCATGTGGCCTTAATGAGAGACTCACTCCAGCTTAGCTTGCAAGAACTAAGAGACAGTGTGGCCATGTAGCCTTAATGAGAGAGACTGACTCCAGCTTAGCTTGCAAGAACTAAGAGACACAGTGTGGCCATGTGGCCTTAATGAGAGAGACTGACTCCAGCTTAGCTTGCAAGAACTAAGAGACACAGTGTGGCCATGTGGCCTTAATGAGAGAGACTGAATCCAGCTTAGCTTGCAAGAACTAAGAGACACAGTGTGGCCATGTGGCCTTAATGAGAGAGACTGACTCCAGCTTAGCTTGCAAGAACTAAGAGACACAGTGTGACCATGTGACCTTAATGAGAGAGACTCACTCCAGCTTAGCTTGCAAGAACTAAGAGACACTGTGTGGCCATGTGGCCTTAATGAGAGAGACTCCAGCTTAGCTTGCAAGAACTAAGAGACTCAGTGTGGCCATGTGGCCTTAATGAGAGAGACTGACTCCAACTTAGCTTGCAAGAACTAAGAGACTCAGTGTGGCCATGTGGCCTTAATGAGAGAGACTGACTCCAACTTAACTTGCAAGAACTAAGATACACTGTGAGGCCATGTGGCCTTAATGAGAGAGACTGACTCCAACTTAACTTGCAAGAACTAAGATACACTGTGTGGCCATGTGGCCTTAATGAGAGACTCACTCCAGCTTAGCTTGCAAGAACTAAGAGACAGTGTGGCCATGTAGCCTTAATGAGAGAGACTGACTCCAGCTTAGCTTGCAAGAACTAAGAGACACAGTGTGGCCATGTGGCCTTAATGAGAGAGACTGCCTCCAGCTTAGCTTGCAAGAACTAAGAGACAGTGTGGCCATGTGGCCTTAATGAGAGAGACTGATTCCAGCTTAACTTGCAAGAACAAAGCGACACAGTGTGGCCATGTGGCCTTAATGAGACTGACTCCAGCTTAGCTTGCAATAATTAAGAGACACAGTGTGCCCATGTGACCTTAATGAGAGAGACTGACTCCAGCTTACCTTGCAAGAACTAAGAGACACTGTGTGGCCATGTGGCCTTAATGAGAGAGACTCACTCCAGCTTAGCTTGCAAGAACTAAGAGACACTGTGTGGCCATGTGGCCTTAATGAGAAAGACTCACTCCAGCTTAGCTTGCAAGAACTAAGAGACTCAGTGTGGCCATGTGGCCTTAATGAGAGAGACTGACTCCAACTTAACTTGCAAGAACTAAGATACACTGTGTGGCCATGTGGCCTTAATGAGAGAGACTCACTCCAGCTTAGCTTGCAAGAACTAAGAGACACAGTGTGGCCATGTGGCCTTAATGAGAGACTCACTCCAGCTTAGCTTGCAAGAACTAAGAGACAGTGTGGCCATGTAGCCTTAATGAGAGAGACTGACTCCAGCTTAGCTTGCAAGAACTAAGAGACACTGTGTGGCCATGTGGGCTTAATGAGAGAGACTGCCTCCAGCTTAGCTTGCAAGAACTAAGAGACAGTGTGGCCATGTGGCCTTAATGAGAGAGACTGATTCCAGCTTAACTTGCAAGAACAAAGCGACACAGTGTGGCCATGTGGCCTTAATGAGACTGACTCCAGCTTAGCTTGCAATAATTAAGAGACACAGTGTGCCCATGTGACCTTAATGAGAGAGACTGACTCCAGCTTACCTTGCAAGAACTAAGAGACACTGTGTGGCCATGTGGCCTTAATGAGAGAGACTCACTCCAGCTTAGCTTGCAAGAACTAAGAGACACTGTGTGGCCATGTGGCCTTAATGAGAAAGACTCACTCCAGCTTAGCTTGCAAGAACTAAGAGACTCAGTGTGGCCATGTGGTCTTAATGAGAGAGACTGACTCCAACTTAACTTGCAAGAACTAAGATACACTGTGTGGCCATGTGGCCTTAATGAGAGAGACTCACTCCAGCTTAGCTTGCAAGAACTAAGAGACACAGTGTGGCCATGTGGCCTTAATGAGAGACTCACTCCAGCTTAGCTTGCAAGAACTAAGAGACAGTGTGGCCATGTAGCCTTAATGAGAGAGACTGACTCCAGCTTAGCTTGCAAGAACTAAGAGACACAGTGTGGCCATGTGGCCTTAATGAGAGAGACTCACTCCAGCTTAGCTTGCAAGAACTAAGAGACAGTGTGGCCCTGTAGCCTTAATGAGAGAGACTGACTCCAGCTTAGCTTGCAAGAAATAAGAGACACAGTGTGGCCATGTGGCCTTAATGAGAGAGACTGATTCCAGCTTAACTTGCAAGAACAAAGCGACACAGTGTGGCCATGTGGCCTTAATGAGACTGACTCCAGCTTAGCTTGCAATAATTAAGAGACACAGTGTGCCCATGTGACCTTAATGAGAGAGACTGACTCCAGCTTACCTTGCAAGAACTAAGAGACACTGTGTGGCCATGTGGCCTTAATGAGAGAGACTCACTCCAGCTTAGCTTGCAAGAACAAAGAGACACTGTGTGGCCATGTGACCTTAATGAGAAAGACTCACTCCAGCTTAGCTTGCAAGAACTAAGAGACTCAGTGTGGCCATGTGGCCTTAATGAGAGAGACTGACTCCAACTTAACTTGCAAGAACTAAGATACACTGTGTGGCCATGTGGCCTTAATGAGAGAGACTCACTCCAGCTTAGCTTGCAAGAACTAAGAGACACAGTGTGGCCATGTGGCCTTAATGAGAGACTCACTCCAGCTTAGCTTGCAAGAACTAAGAGACAGTGTGGCCATGTAGTCTTAATGAGAGAGACTGACTCCAGCTTAGCTTGCAAGAACTAAGAGACACAGTGTGGCCATGTGGCCTTAATGAGAGAGACTCACTCCAGCTTAGCTTGCAAGAACTAAGAGACAGTGTGGCCATGTAGCCTTAATGAGAGAGACTGACTCCAGCTTAGCTTGCAAGAACTAAGAGACACAGTGTGGCCATGTGGCCTTAATGAGAGAGACTGCCTCCAGCTTAGCTTGCAAGAACTAAGAGACAGTGTGGCCATGTGGCCTTAATGAGAGAGACTGATTCCAGCTTAACTTGCA
Source organism: Petromyzon marinus (assembly GCF_048934315.1). Classification (NCBI taxonomy): domain Eukaryota; kingdom Metazoa; phylum Chordata; class Hyperoartia; order Petromyzontiformes; family Petromyzontidae; genus Petromyzon; species Petromyzon marinus. The sequence continues at coordinate 1,191,578 of NW_027423168.1, forward strand.
AGAACAAAGCGACACAGTGTGGCCATGTGGCCTTAATGAGACTGACTCCAGCTTAGCTTGCAAGAATTAAGAGACACAGTGTGCCCATGTGACCTTAATGAGAGAGACTGACTCCAGCTTACCTTGCAAGAACTAAGAGACACTGTGTGGCCATGTGGCCTTAATGAGAGACTCACTCCAGCTTAGCTTGCAAGAACTAAGAGACACAGTGTGGCCATGTGGCCTTAATGAGAGAGACTGATTCCAGCTTAGCTTGCAAGAACTAAGAGACAGTGTGGCCATGTGGCCTTAATGAGAGAGACTGACTCCAGCTTAGCTTGCAAGAACTAAGAGACAGTGTGGCCATGTAGCCTTAATGAGAGAGACTGACTCCAGCTTAGCTTGCAAGAACTAAGAGACACAGTGTGGCCATGTAGCCTTAATGAGAGAAACTGCCTCCAGCTTAGCTTGCAAGAAGTAAGAGACACAGTGTGGCCATGTGGCCTTAATGAGAGAGACTGATTCCAGCTTAACTTGCAAGAACTAAGCGACACAGTGTGGCCATGTGGCCTTAATGAGAGAGACTGACTCCAGCTTAGCTTGCAAGAATTAAGAGACACAGTGTGCCCATGTGACCTTAATGAGAGAGACTGACTCCAGCTTACCTTGCAAGAACTAAGAGACACTGTGTGGCCATGTGGGCTTAATGAGAGAGACTGACTCAAGCTTAGCTTGCAAGAACTAAGAGACACAGTGTGGCCATGTGGCCTTAATGAGAGAGACTCACTCCAGCTTAGCTTGCAAGAACTAAGAGACACTGTGTGGCCATGTGGCCTTAATGAGAGAGACTGACTCCAACTTAACTTGCAAGAACTAAGATACACTGTGTGGCCATGTGGCCTTAATGAGAGAGACTCACTCCAGCTTAGCTTGCAAGAACTAAGAGACACAGTGTGGCCATGTGGCCTTAATGAGAGACTCACTCCAGCTTAGCTTGCAAGAACTAAGAGACAGTGTGGCCATGTAGCCTTAATGAGAGAGACTGACTCCAGCTTAGCTTGCAAGAACTAAGAGACACAGTGTGGCCATGTGGCCTTAATGAGAGAGACTCACTCCAGCTTAGCTTGCAAGAACTAAGAGACAGTGTGGCCATGTAGCCTTAATGAGAGAGACTGACTCCAGCTTAGCTTGCAAGAACTAAGAGACACAGTGTGGCCATGTGGCCTTAATGAGAGAGACTGATGCCAGCTTAACTTGCAAGAACAAAGCGACACAGTGTGGCCATGTGGCCTTAATGAGACTGACTCCAGCTTAGCTTGCAATAATTAAGAGACACAGTGTGCCCATGTGACCTTAATGAGAGAGACTGACTCCAGCTTACCTTGCAAGAACTAAGAGACACTGTGTGGCCATGTGGCCTTAATGAGAGAGACTCACTCCAGCTTAGCTTGCAAGAACTAAGAGACACTGTGTGGCCATGTGGCCTTAATGAGAAAGACTCACTCCAGCTTAGCTTGCAAGAACTAAGAGACTCAGTGTGGCCATGTGGCCTTAATGAGAGAGACTGACTCCAACTTAGCTTGCAAGAACTAAGATACACTGTGTGGCCATGTGGCCTTAATGAGAGAGACTCACTCCAGCTTAGCTTGCAAGAACTAAGAGACACAGTGTGGCCATGTGGCCTTAATGAGAGACTCACTCCAGCTTAGCTTGCAAGAACTAAGAGACAGTGTGGCCATGTAGTCTTAATGAGAGAGACTGACTCCAGCTTAGCTTGCAAGAACTAAGAGACACAGTGTGGCCATGTGGCCTTAATGAGAGAGACTCACTCCAGCTTAGCTTGCAAGAACTAAGAGACAGTGTGGCCATGTAGCCTTAATGAGAGAGACTGACTCCAGCTTAGCTTGCAAGAACTAAGAGACACAGTGTGGCCATGTGGCCTTAATGAGAGAGACTGCCTCCAGCTTAGCTTGCAAGAACTAAGAGACAGTGTGGCCATGTGGCCTTAATGAGAGAGACTGATTCCAGCTTAACTTGCAAGAACAAAGCGACAGTGTGCCCATGTGACCTTAATGAGAGAGACTGACTCCAGCTTACCTTGCAAGAACTAAGAGACACTGTGTGGCCATGTGGCCTTAATGAGAGACTCACTCCAGCTTAGCTTGCAAGAACTAAGAGACACAGTGTGGCCATGTGGCCTTAATGAGAGAGACTGATTCCAGCTTAGCTTGCAAGAACTAAGAGACAGTGTGGCCATGTGGCCTTAATGAGAGAGACTGACTCCAGCTTAGCTTGCAAGAACTAAGAGACAGTGTGGGCATGTAGCCTTAATGAGAGAGACTGACTCCAGCTTAGCTTGCAAGAACTAAGAGACACAGTGTGGCCATGTGGCCTTAATGAGAGAAACTGCCTCCAGCTTAGCTTGCAAGAAGTAAGAGACACAGTGTGGCCATGTGGCCTTAATGAGAGAGACTGATTCCAGCTTAACTTGCAAGAACTAAGCGACACAGTGTGGCCATGTGGCCTTAATGAGAGAGACTGACTCCAGCTTAGCTTGCAAGAATTAAGAGACACAGTGTGCCCATGTGACCTTAATGAGAGAGACTGACTCCAGCTTACCTTGCAAGAACTAAGAGACACTGTGTGGCCATGTGGGCTTAATGAGAGAGACTGACTCAAGCTTAGCTTGCAAGAACTAAGAGACACAGTGTGGCCATGTGGCCTTAATGAGAGAGACTCACTCCAGCTTAGCTTGCAAGAACTAAGAGACACTGTGTGGCCATGTGGCCTTAATGAGAGAGACTGACTCCAACTTAACTTGCAAGAACTAAGATACACTGTGTGGCCATGTGGCCTTAATGAGAGAGACTCACTCCAGCTTAGCTTGCAAGAACTAAGAGACACAGTGTGGCCATGTGGCCTTAATGAGAGACTCACTCCAGCTTAGCTTGCAAGAACTAAGAGACAGTGTGGCCATGTAGCCTTAATGAGAGAGACTGACTCCAGCTTAGCTTGCAAGAACTAAGAGACACAGTGTGGCCATGTGGCCTTAATGAGAGAGACTCACTCCAGCTTAGCTTGCAAGAACTAAGAGACAGTGTGGCCATGTAGCCTTAATGAGAGAGACTGACTCCAGCTTAGCTTGCAAGAACTAAGAGACACAGTGTGGCCATGTGGCCTTAATGAGAGAGACTGATGCCAGCTTAACTTGCAAGAACAAAGCGACACAGTGTGGCCATGTGGCCTTAATGAGACTGACTCCAGCTTAGCTTGCAATAATTAAGAGACACAGTGTGCCCATGTGACCTTAATGAGAGAGACTGACTCCAGCTTACCTTGCAAGAACTAAGAGACACTGTGTGGCCATGTGGCCTTAATGAGAGAGACTCACTCCAGCTTAGCTTGCAAGAACTAAGAGACACTGTGTGGCCATGTGGCCTTAATGAGAAAGACTCACTCCAGCTTAGCTTGCAAGAACTAAGAGACTCAGTGTGGCCATGTGGCCTTAATGAGAGAGACTGACTCCAACTTAACTTGCAAGAACTAAGATACACTGTGTGGCCATGTGGCCTTAATGAGAGAGACTCACTCCAGCTTAGCTTGCAAGAACTAAGAGACACAGTGTGGCCATGTGGCCTTAATGAGAGACTCACTCCAGCTTAGCTTGCAAGAACTAAGAGACAGTGTGGCCATGTAGTCTTAATGAGAGAGACTGACTCCAGCTTAGCTTGCAAGAACTAAGAGACACAGTGTGGCCATGTGGCCTTAATGAGAGAGACTCACTCCAGCTTAGCTTGCAAGAACTAAGAGACAGTGTGGCCATGTAGCCTTAATGAGAGAGACTGACTCCAGCTTAGCTTGCAAGAACTAAGAGACACAGTGTGGCCATGTGGCCTTAATGAGAGAGACTGCCTCCAGCTTAGCTTGCAAGAACTAAGAGACAGTGTGGCCATGTGGCCTTAATGAGAGAGACTGATTCCAGCTTAACTTGCAAGAACAAAGCGACACAGTGTGGCCATGTGGCCTTAATGAGACTGACTCCAGCTTAGCTTGCAAGAATTAAGAGACACAGTGTGCCCATGTGACCTTAATGAGAGAGACTGACTCCAGCTTACCTTGCAAGAACTAAGAGACACTGTGTGGCCATGTGGCCTTAATGAGAGACTCACTCCAGCTTAGCTTGCAAGAACTAAGAGACACAGTGTGGCCATGTGGCCTTAATGAGAGAGACTGATTCCAGCTTAGCTTGCAAGAACTATAAGACAGTGTGGCCATGTGGCCTTAATGAGAGAGACTGACTCCAGCTTAGCTTGCAAGAACTAAGAGACAGTGTGGCCATGTAGCATTAATGAGAGAGACTGACTCCAGCTTAGCTTGCAAGAACTAAGAGACACAGTGTGGCCATGTGGCCTTAATGAGAGAGACTGCCTCCAGCTTAGCTTGCAAGAAGTAAGAGACACAGTGTGGCCATGTGGCCTTAATGAGAGAGACTGATTCCAGCTTAACTTGCAAGAACTAAGCGACACAGTGTGGCCATGTGGCCTTAATGAGAGAGACTGACTCCAGCTTAGCTTGCAAGAATTAAGAGACACAGTGTGCCCATGTGACCTTAATGAGAGAGACTGACTCCAGCTTACCTTGCAAGAACTAAGAGACACTGTGTGGCCATGTGGGCTTAATGAGAGAGACTGACTCAAGCTTAGCTTGCAAGAACTAAGAGACACAGTGTGGCCATGTGGCCTTAATGAGAGAGACTCACTCCAGCTTAGCTTGCAAGAACTAAGAGACACAGTGTGGCCATGTGGCCTTAATGAGAGACTCACTCCAGCTTAGCTTGCAAGAACTAAGAGACAGTGTGGCCATGTAGCCTTGATGAGAGAGACTGACTCCAGCTTAGCTTGCAAGAACTAAGATACACTGTGTGGCCATGTGGCCTTAATGAGAGAGACTCACTCCAGCTTAGCTTGCAAGAACTAAGAGACACAGTGTGGCCATGTGGCCTTAATGAGAGACTCACTCCAGCTTAGCTTGCAAGAACTAAGAGACAGTGTGGCCATGTAGTCTTAATGAGAGAGACTGACTCCAGCTTAGCTTCCAAGAACTAAGAGACACAGTGTGGCCATGTGGCCTTAATGAGAGAGACTCACTCCAGCTTAGCTTGCAAGAACTAAGAGACAGTGTGGCCATGTAGCCTTAATGAGAGAGACTGACTCCAGCTTAGCTTGCAAGAACTAAGAGACACAGTGTGGCCATGTGGCCTTAATGAGAGAGACTGCCTCCAGCTTAGCTTGCAAGAACTAAGAGACAGTGTGGCCATGTGGTCTTAATGAGAGAGACTGATTCCAGCTTAACTTGCAAGAACAAAGCGACACAGTGTGCCCATGTGACCTTAATGAGAGAGACTGACTCCAGCTTACCTTGCAAGAACTAAGAGACACTGTGTGGCCATGTGGCCTTAATGAGAGACTCACTCCAGCTTAGCTTGCAAGAACTAAGAGACACAGTGTGGCCATGTGGCCTTAATGAGAGAGACTGATTCCAGCTTAGCTTGCAAGAACTAAGAGACAGTGTGGCCATGTGGCCTTAATGAGAGAGACTGACTCCAGCTTAGCTTGCAAGAACTAAGAGACAGTGTGGGCATGTAGCCTTAATGAGAGAGACTGACTCCAGCTTAGCTTGCAAGAACTAAGAGACACAGTGTGGCCATGTGGCCTTAATGAGAGAAACTGCCTCCAGCTTAGCTTGCAAGAAGTAAGAGACACAGTGTGGCCATGTGGCCTTAATGAGAGAGACTGATTCCAGCTTAACTTGCAAGAACTAAGCGACACAGTGTGGCCATGTGGCCTTAATGAGAGAGACTGACTCCAGCTTAGCTTGCAAGAATTAAGAGACACAGTGTGCCCATGTGACCTTAATGAGAGAGACTGACTCCAGCTTACCTTGCAAGAACTAAGAGACACTGTGTGGCCATGTGGGCTTAATGAGAGAGACTGACTCAAGCTTAGCTTGCAAGAACTAAGAGACACAGTGTGGCCATGTGGCCTTAATGAGAGAGACTCACTCCAGCTTAGCTTGCAAGAACTAAGAGACACTGTGTGGCCATGTGGCCTTAATGAGAGAGACTGACTCCAACTTAACTTGCAAGAACTAAGATACACTGTGTGGCCATGTGGCCTTAATGAGAGAGACTCACTCCAGCTTAGCTTGCAAGAACTAAGAGACACAGTGTGGCCATGTGGCCTTAATGAGAGACTCACTCCAGCTTAGCTTGCAAGAACTAAGAGACAGTGTGGCCATGTAGCCTTAATGAGAGAGACTGACTCCAGCTTAGCTTGCAAGAACTAAGAGACACAGTGTGGCCATGTGGCCTTAATGAGAGAGACTCACTCCAGCTTAGCTTGCAAGAACTAAGAGACAGTGTGGCCATGTAGCCTTAATGAGAGAGACTGACTCCAGCTTAGCTTGCAAGAACTAAGAGACACAGTGTGGCCATGTGGCCTTAATGAGAGAGACTGATGCCAGCTTAACTTGCAAGAACAAAGCGACACAGTGTGGCCATGTGGCCTTAATGAGACTGACTCCAGCTTAGCTTGCAATAATTAAGAGACACAGTGTGCCCATGTGACCTTAATGAGAGAGACTGACTCCAGCTTACCTTGCAAGAACTAAGAGACACTGTGTGGCCATGTGGCCTTAATGAGAGAGACTCACTCCAGCTTAGCTTGCAAGAACTAAGAGACACTGTGTGGCCATGTGGCCTTAATGAGAAAGACTCACTCCAGCTTAGCTTGCAAGAACTAAGAGACTCAGTGTGGCCATGTGGCCTTAATGAGAGAGACTGACTCCAACTTAACTTGCAAGAACTAAGATACACTGTGTGGCCATGTGGCCTTAATGAGAGAGACTCACTCCAGCTTAGCTTGCAAGAACTAAGAGACACAGTGTGGCCATGTGGCCTTAATGAGAGACTCACTCCAGCTTAGCTTGCAAGAACTAAGAGACAGTGTGGCCATGTAGTCTTAATGAGAGAGACTGACTCCAGCTTAGCTTGCAAGAACTAAGAGACACAGTGTGGCCATGTGGCCTTAATGAGAGAGACTCACTCCAGCTTAGCTTGCAAGAACTAAGAGACAGTGTGGCCATGTAGCCTTAATGAGAGAGACTGACTCCAGCTTAGCTTGCAAGAACTAAGAGACACAGTGTGGCCATGTGGCCTTAATGAGAGAGACTGCCTCCAGCTTAGCTTGCAAGAACTAAGAGACAGTGTGGCCATGTGGCCTTAATGAGAGAGACTGATTCCAGCTTAACTTGCAAGAACAAAGCGACACAGTGTGGCCATGTGGCCTTAATGAGACTGACTCCAGCTTAGCTTGCAAGAATTAAGAGACACAGTGTGCCCATGTGACCGTAATGAGAGAGACTGACTCCAGCTTACCTTGCAAGAACTAAGAGACACTGTGTGGCCATGTGGCCTTAATGAGAGACTCACTCCAGCTTAGCTTGCAAGAACTAAGAGACACAGTGTGGCCATGTGGCCTTAATGAGAGAGACTGATTCCAGCTTAGCTTGCAAGAACTATAAGACAGTGTGGCCATGTGGCCTTAATGAGAGAGACTGACTCCAGCTTAGCTTGCAAGAACTAAGAGACAGTGTGGCCATGTAGCATTAATGAGAGAGACTGACTCCAGCTTAGCTTGCAAGAACTAAGAGACACAGTGTGGCCATGTGGCCTTAATGAGAGAGACTGCCTCCAGCTTAGCTTGCAAGAAGTAAGAGACACAGTGTGGCCATGTGGCCTTAATGAGAGAGACTGATTCCAGCTTAACTTGCAAGAACTAAGCGACACAGTGTGGCCATGTGGCCTTAATGAGAGAGACTGACTCCAGCTTAGCTTGCAAGAATTAAGAGACACAGTGTGCCCATGTGACCTTAATGAGAGAGACTGACTCCAGCTTACCTTGCAAGAACTAAGAGACACTGTGTGGCCATGTGGGCTTAATGAGAGAGACTGACTCAAGCTTAGCTTGCAAGAACTAAGAGACACAGTGTGGCCATGTGGCCTTAATGAGAGAGACTCACTCCAGCTTAGCTTGCAAGAACTAAGAGACACAGTGTGGCCATGTGGCCTTAATGAGAGACTCACTCCAGCTTAGCTTGCAAGAACTAAGAGACAGTGTGGCCATGTAGCCTTGATGAGAGAGACTGACTCCAGCTTAGCTTGCAAGAACTAAGATACACTGTGTGGCCATGTGGCCTTAATGAGAGAGACTCACTCCAGCTTAGCTTGCAAGAACTAAGAGACACAGTGTGGCCATGTGGCCTTAATGAGAGACTCACTCCAGCTTAGCTTGCAAGAACTAAGAGACAGTGTGGCCATGTAGTCTTAATGAGAGAGACTGACTCCAGCTTAGCTTCCAAGAACTAAGAGACACAGTGTGGCCATGTGGCCTTAATGAGAGAGACTCACTCCAGCTTAGCTTGCAAGAACTAAGAGACAGTGTGGCCATGTAGCCTTAATGAGAGAGACTGACTCCAGCTTAGCTTGCAAGAACTAAGAGACACAGTGTGGCCATGTGGCCTTAATGAGAGAGACTGCCTCCAGCTTAGCTTGCAAGAACTAAGAGACAGTGTGGCCATGTGGTCTTAATGAGAGAGACTGATTCCAGCTTAACTTGCAAGAACAAAGCGACACAGTGTGCCCATGTGACCTTAATGAGAGAGACTGACTCCAGCTTACCTTGCAAGAACTAAGAGACACTGTGTGGCCATGTGGCCTTAATGAGAGACTCACTCCAGCTTAGCTTGCAAGAACTAAGAGACACAGTGTGGCCATGTGGCCTTAATGAGAGAGACTGATTCCAGCTTAGCTTGCAAGAACTAAGAGACAGTGTGGCCATGTGGCCTTAATGAGAGAGACTGACTCCAGCTTAGCTTGCAAGAACTAAGAGACAGTGTGGGCATGTAGCCTTAATGAGAGAGACTGACTCCAGCTTAGCTTGCAAGAACTAAGAGACACAGTGTGGCCATGTGGCCTTAATGAGAGAAACTGCCTCCAGCTTAGCTTGCAAGAAGTAAGAGACACAGTGTGGCCATGTGGCCTTAATGAGAGAGACTGATTCCAGCTTAACTTGCAAGAACTAAGCGACACAGTGTGGCCATGTGGCCTTAATGAGAGAGACTGACTCCAGCTTAGCTTGCAAGAATTAAGAGACACAGTGTGCCCATGTGACCTTAATGAGAGAGACTGACTCCAGCTTACCTTGCAAGAACTAAGAGACACTGTGTGGCCATGTGGGCTTAATGAGAGAGACTGACTCAAGCTTAGCTTGCAAGAACTAAGAGACACAGTGTGGCCATGTGGCCTTAATGAGAGAGACTCACTCCAGCTTAGCTTGCAAGAACTAAGAGACACTGTGTGGCCATGTGGCCTTAATGAGAGAGACTGACTCCAACTTAACTTGCAAGAACTAAGATACACTGTGTGGCCATGTGGCCTTAATGAGAGAGACTCACTCCAGCTTAGCTTGCAAGAACTAAGAGACACAGTGTGGCCATGTGGCCTTAATGAGAGACTCACTCCAGCTTAGCTTGCAAGAACTAAGAGACAGTGTGGCCATGTAGCCTTAATGAGAGAGACTGACTCCAGCTTAGCTTGCAAGAACTAAGAGACACAGTGTGGCCATGTGGCCTTAATGAGAGAGACTCACTCCAGCTTAGCTTGCAAGAACTAAGAGACAGTGTGGCCATGTAGCCTTAATGAGAGAGACTGACTCCAGCTTAGCTTGCAAGAACTAAGAGACACAGTGTGGCCATGTGGCCTTAATGAGAGAGACTGATGCCAGCTTAACTTGCAAGAACAAAGCGACACAGTGTGGCCATGTGGCCTTAATGAGACTGACTCCAGCTTAGCTTGCAATAATTAAGAGACACAGTGTGCCCATGTGACCTTAATGAGAGAGACTGACTCCAGCTTACCTTGCAAGAACTAAGAGACACTGTGTGGCCATGTGGCCTTAATGAGAGAGACTCACTCCAGCTTAGCTTGCAAGAACTAAGAGACACTGTGTGGCCATGTGGCCTTAATGAGAAAGACTCACTCCAGCTTAGCTTGCAAGAACTAAGAGACTCAGTGTGGCCATGTGGCCTTAATGAGAGAGACTGACTCCAACTTAACTTGCAAGAACTAAGATACACTGTGTGGCCATGTGGCCTTAATGAGAGAGACTCACTCCAGCTTAGCTTGCAAGAACTAAGAGACACAGTGTGGCCATGTGGCCTTAATGAGAGACTCACTCCAGCTTAGCTTGCAAGAACTAAGAGACAGTGTGGCCATGTAGTCTTAATGAGAGAGACTGACTCCAGCTTAGCTTGCAAGAACTAAGAGACACAGTGTGGCCATGTGGCCTTAATGAGAGAGACTCACTCCAGCTTAGCTTGCAAGAACTAAGAGACAGTGTGGCCATGTAGCCTTAATGAGAGAGACTGACTCCAGCTTAGCTTGCAAGAACTAAGAGACACAGTGTGGCCATGTGGCCTTAATGAGAGAGACTGCCTCCAGCTTAGCTTGCAAGAACTAAGAGACAGTGTGGCCATGTGGCCTTAATGAGAGAGACTGATTCCAGCTTAACTTGCAAGAACAAAGCGACACAGTGTGGCCATGTGGCCTTAATGAGACTGACTCCAGCTTAGCTTGCAAGAATTAAGAGACACAGTGTGCCCATGTGACCTTAATGAGAGAGACTGACTCCAGCTTACCTTGCAAGAACTAAGAGACACTGTGTGGCCATGTGGCCTTAATGAGAGACTCACTCCAGCTTAGCTTGCAAGAACTAAGAGACACAGTGTGGCCATGTGGCCTTAATGAGAGAGACTGATTCCAGCTTAGCTTGCAAGAACTAAGAGACAGTGTGGCCATGTGGCCTTAATGAGAGAGACTGACTCCAGCTTAGCTTGCAAGAACTAAGAGACAGTGTGGCCATGTAGCGTTAATGAGAGAGACTGACTCCAGCTTAGCTTGCAAGAACTAAGAGACACAGTGTGGCCATGTGGCCTTAATGAGAGAGACTGCCTCCAGCTTAGCTTGCAAGAAGTAAGAGACACAGTGTGGCCATGTGGCCTTAATGAGAGAGACTGATTCCAGCTTAACTTGCAAGAACTAAGCGACACAGTGTGGCCATGTGGCCTTAATGAGAGAGACTGACTCCAGCTTAGCTTGCAAGAATTAAGAGACACAGTGTGCCCATGTGACCTTAATGAGAGAGACTGACTCCAGCTTACCTTGCAAGAACTAAGAGACACTGTGTGGCCATGTGGGCTTAATGAGAGAGACTGACTCAAGCTTAGCTTGCAAGAACTAAGAGACACAGTGTGGCCATGTGGCCTTAATGAGAGAGACTCACTCCAGCTTAGCTTGCAAGAACTAAGAGACACAGTGTGGCCATGTGGCCTTAATGAGAGACTCACTCCAGCTTAGCTTGCAAGAACTAAGAGACAGTGTGGCCATGTAGCCTTGATGAGAGAGACTGACTCCAGCTTAGCTTGCAAGAACTAAGAGACACAGTGTGGCCATGTGGCCTTAATGAGAGAGACTGACTCCAGCTTAGCTTGCAAGAACTAAGAGACACCGTGTGACCATGTGACCTTAATGAGAGAGACTGACTCAAGCTTAGCTTGGAAGAACTAAGAGACACTGTGTGGCCATGTGGCCTTAATGAGAGAGACTGACTCAAGCTTAGCTTGCAAGAACTAAGAGACACAGTGTGGCCATGTGGCCTTAATGAGAGAGACTCACTCCAGCTTAGCTTGCAAGAACTAAGAGCCACTGTGTGGCCATGTGGACTTAATGAGAAAGACTCACTCCAGCTTAGCTTGCAAGAACTAAGAGACACAGTGTGGCCATGTGGCCTTAATGAGAGAGACTGATTCCAGCTTAGCTTGCAAGAACTAAGAGACAGTGTGGCCATGTGGCCTTAATGAGAGAGACTGACTCCAGCTTAGCTTGCAAGAACTAAGAGACAGTGTGGCCATGTAGCCTTAATGAGAGAGACTGACTCCAGCTTAGCTTGCAAGAACTAAGAGACACAGTGTGGCCATGTGGCCTTAATGAGAGAAACTGCCTCCAGCTTAGCTTGCAAGAAGTAAGAGACACAGTGTGGCCATGTGGCCTTAATGAGAGAGACTGATTCCAGCTTAACTTGCAAGAACTAAGCGACACAGTGTGGCCATGTGGCCTTAATGAGAGAGACTGACTCCAGCTTAGCTTGCAAGAATTAAGAGACACAGTGTGCCCATGTGACCTTAATGAGAGAGACTGACTCAAGCTTAGCTTGCAAGAACTAAGAGACACAGTGTGGCCATGTGGCCTTAATGAGAGAGACTCACTCCAGCTTAGCTTGCAAGAACTAAGAGCCACTGTGTGGCCATGTGGACTTAATGAGAAAGACTCACTCCAGCTTAGCTTGCAAGAACTAAGAGACTCAGTGTGGCCATGTGGCCTTAATGAGAGAGACTGACTCCAACTTAACTTGCAAGAACTAAGATACACTGTGTGGCCATGTGGCCTTAATGAGAGAGACTGATTCCAGCTTAACTTGCAAGAACTAAGCGACACAGTGTGGCCATGTGGCCTTAATGAGAGAGACTGACTCCAGCTTAGCTTGCAAGAATTAAGAGACACAGTGTGCCCATGTGACCTTAATGAGAGAGACTGACTCCAGCTTACCTTGCAAGAACTAAGAGACACTGTGTGGCCATGTGGGCTTAATGAGAGAGACTGACTCAAGCTTAGCTTGCAAGAACTAAGAGACACAGTGTGGCCATGTGGCCTTAATGAGAGAGACTCACTCCAGCTTAGCTTGCAAGAACTAAGAGACACTGTGTGGCCATGTGGCCTTAATGAGAGAGACTGACTCCAACTTAACTTGCAAGAACTAAGATACACTGTGTGGCCATGTCGCCTTAATGAGAGAGACTCACTCCAGCTTAGCTTGCAAGAACTAAGAGACACAGTGTGGCCATGTGGCCTTAATGAGAGACTCACTCCAGCTTAGCTTGCAAGAACTAAGAGACAGTGTGGCCATGTAGCCTTAATGAGAGAGACTGACTCCAGTTTAGCTTGCAAGAACTAAGAGACACAGTGTGGCCATGTGGCCTTAATGAGAGAGACTCACTCCAGCTTAGCTTGCAAGAACTAAGAGACAGTGTGGCCATGTAGCCTTAATGAGAGAGACTGACTCCAGCTTAGCTTGCAAGAACTAAGAGACACAGTGTGGCCATGTGGCCTTAATGAGAGAGACTGATGCCAGCTTAACTTGCAAGAACAAAGCGACACAGTGTGGCCATGTGGCCTTAATGAGACTGACTCCAGCTTAGCTTGCAAGAACTAAGAGACACTGTGTGGCCATGTGGCCTTAATGAGAAAGACTCACTCCAGCTTAGCTTGCAAGAACTAAGAGACTCAGTGTGGCCATGTGGCCTTAATGAGAGAGACTGACTCCAACTTAACTTGCAAGAACTAAGATACACTGTGTGGCCATGTGGCCTTAATGAGAGAGACTCACTCCAGCTTAGCTTGCAAGAACTAAGAGACACAGTGTGGCCATGTGGCCTTAATGAGAGACTCACTCCAGCTTAGCGTGCAAGAACTAAGAGACAGTGTGGCCATGTAGTCTTAATGAGAGAGACTGACTCCAGCCTAGCTTGCAAGAACTAAGAGACACAGTGTGGCCATGTGGCCTTAATGAGAGAGACTCACTCCAGCTTAGCTTGCAAGAACTAAGAGACAGTGTGGCCATGTAGCCTTAATGAGAGAGACTGACTCCAGCTTAGCTTGCAAGAACTAAGAGACACAGTGTGGCCATGTGGCCTTAATGAGAGAGACTGCCTCCAGCTTAGCTTGCAAGAACTAAGAGACAGTGTGGCCATGTGGCCTTAATGAGAGAGACTGACTCCAGCTTAGCTTGCAAGAATTAAGAGACACAGTGTGCCCATGTGACCTTAATGAGAGAGACTGACTCCAGCTTACCTTGCAAGAACTAAGAGACACTGTGTGGCCATGTGGGCTTAATGAGAGAGACTGACTCAAGCTTAGCTTGCAAGAACTAAGAGACACAGTGTGGCCATGTGGCCTTAATGAGAGAGACTCACTCCAGCTTAGCTTGCAAGAACTAAGAGACACAGTGTGGCCATGTGGCCTTAATGAGAGACTCACTCCAGCTTAGCTTGCAAGAACTAAGAGACAGTGTGGCCGTGTAGCCTTGATGAGAGAGACTGACTCCAGCTTAGCTTGCAAGAACTAAGAGACACAGTGTGGCCATGTGGCCTTAATGAGAGAGACTGACTCCAGCTTAGCTTGCAAGAACTAAGAGACACCGTGTGACCATGTGACCTTAATGAGAGAGACTGACTCAAGCTTAGCTTGGAAGAACTAAGAGACACTGTGTGGCCATGTGGCCTTAATGAGAGAGACTGACTCAAGCTTAGCTTGCAAGAACTAAGAGACACAGTGTGGCCATGTGGCCTTAATGAGAGAGACTCACTCCAGCTTAGCTTGCAAGAACTAAGAGCCACTGTGTGGCCATGTGGACTTAATGAGAAAGACTCACTCCAGCTTAGCTTGCAAGAACTAAGAGACACAGTGTGGCCATGTGGCCTTAATGAGAGAGACTGATTCCAGCTTAGCTTGCAAGAACTAAGAGACAGTGTGGCCATGTGGCCTTAATGAGAGAGACTGACTCCAGCTTAGCTTGCAAGAACTAAGAGACAGTGTGGCCATGTAGCCTTAATGAGAGAGACTGACTCCAGCTTAGCTTGCAAGAACTAAGAGACACAGTGTGGCCATGTGGCCTTAATGAGAGAAACTGCCTCCAGCTTAGCTTGCAAGAAGTAAGAGACACAGTGTGGCCATGTGGCCTTAATGAGAGAGACTGATTCCAGCTTAACTTGCAAGAACTAAGCGACACAGTGTGGCCATGTGGCCTTAATGAGAGAGACTGACTCCAGCTTAGCTTGCAAGAATTAAGAGACACAGTGTGCCCATGTGACCTTAATGAGAGAGACTGACTCAAGCTTAGCTTGGAAGAACTAAGAGACACTGTGTGGCCATGTGGCCTTAATGAGAGAGACTGACTCAAGCTTAGCTTGCAAGAACTAAGAGACACAGTGTGGCCATGTGGCCTTAATGAGAGAGACTCACTCCAGCTTAGCTTGCAAGAACTAAGAGCCACTGTGTGGCCATGTGGACTTAATGAGAAAGACTCACTCCAGCTTAGCTTGCAAGAACTAAGAGACTCAGTGTGGCCATGTGGCCTTAATGAGAGAGACTGACTCCAACTTAACTTGCAAGAACTAAGATACACTGTGTGGCCATGTGGCCTTAATGAGAGAGACTGATTCCAGCTTAACTTGCAAGAACTAAGCGACACAGTGTGGCCATGTGGCCTTAATGAGAGACTCACTCCAGCTTAGCGTGCAAGAACTAAGAGACAGTGTGGCCATGTAGTCTTAATGAGAGAGACTGACTCCAGCCTAGCTTGCAAGAACTAAGAGACACAGTGTGGCCATGTGGCCTTAATGAGAGAGACTCACTCCAGCTTAGCTTGCAAGAACTAAGAGACAGTGTGGCCATGTAGCCTTAATGAGAGAGACTGACTCCAGCTTAGCTTGCAAGAACTAAGAGACACAGTGTGGCCATGTGGCCTTAATGAGAGAGACTGCCTCCAGCTTAGCTTGCAAGAACTAAGAGACAGTGTGGCCATGTGGCCTTAATGAGAGAGACTGACTCCAGCTTAGCTTGCAAGAATTAAGAGACACAGTGTGCCCATGTGACCTTAATGAGAGAGACTGACTCCAGCTTACCTTGCAAGAACTAAGAGACACTGTGTGGCCATGTGGGCTTAATGAGAGAGACTGACTCAAGCTTAGCTTGCAAGAACTAAGAGACACAGTGTGGCCATGTGGCCTTAATGAGAGAGACTCACTCCAGCTTAGCTTGCAAGAACTAAGAGACACAGTGTGGCCATGTGGCCTTAATGAGAGACTCACTCCAGCTTAGCTTGCAAGAACTAAGAGACAGTGTGGCCGTGTAGCCTTGATGAGAGAGACTGACTCCAGCTTAGCTTGCAAGAACTAAGAGACACAGTGTGGCCATGTGGCCTTAATGAGAGAGACTGACTCCAGCTTAGCTTGCAAGAACTAAGAGACACCGTGTGACCATGTGACCTTAATGAGAGAGACTGACTCAAGCTTAGCTTGGAAGAACTAAGAGACACTGTGTGGCCATGTGGCCTTAATGAGAGAGACTGACTCAAGCTTAGCTTGCAAGAACTAAGAGACACAGTGTGGCCATGTGGCCTTAATGAGAGAGACTCACTCCAGCTTAGCTTGCAAGAACTAAGAGCCACTGTGTGGCCATGTGGACTTAATGAGAAAGACTCACTCCAGCTTAGCTTGCAAGAACTAAGAGACACAGTGTGGCCATGTGGCCTTAATGAGAGAGACTGATTCCAGCTTAGCTTGCAAGAACTAAGAGACAGTGTGGCCATGTGGCCTTAATGAGAGAGACTGACTCCAGCTTAGCTTGCAAGAACTAAGAGACAGTGTGGCCATGTAGCCTTAATGAGAGAGACTGACTCCAGCTTAGCTTGCAAGAACTAAGAGACACAGTGTGGCCATGTGGCCTTAATGAGAGAAACTGCCTCCAGCTTAGCTTGCAAGAAGTAAGAGACACAGTGTGGCCATGTGGCCTTAATGAGAGAGACTGATTCCAGCTTAACTTGCAAGAACTAAGCGACACAGTGTGGCCATGTGGCCTTAATGAGAGAGACTGACTCCAGCTTAGCTTGCAAGAATTAAGAGACACAGTGTGCCCATGTGACCTTAATGAGAGAGACTGACTCAAGCTTAGCTTGGAAGAACTAAGAGACACTGTGTGGCCATGTGGCCTTAATGAGAGAGACTGACTCAAGCTTAGCTTGCAAGAACTAAGAGACACAGTGTGGCCATGTGGCCTTAATGAGAGAGACTCACTCCAGCTTAGCTTGCAAGAACTAAGAGCCACTGTGTGGCCATGTGGACTTAATGAGAAAGACTCACTCCAGCTTAGCTTGCAAAAACTAAGAGACTCAGTGTGGCCATGTGGCCTTAATGAGAGAGACTGACTCCAACTTAACTTGCAAGAACTAAGATACACTGTGTGGCCATGTGGCCTTAATGAGAGAGACTGATTCCAGCTTAACTTGCAAGAACTAAGCGACACAGTGTGGCCATGTGGCCTTAATGAGAGAGACTGACTCCAGCTTAGCTTGCAAGAATTAAGAGACACAGTGTGCCCATGTGACCTTAATGAGAGAGACTGACTCCAGCTTACCTTGCAAGAACTAAGAGACACTGTGTGGCCATGTGGGCTTAATGAGAGAGACTGACTCAAGCTTAGCTTGCAAGAACTAAGAGACACAGTGTGGCCATGTGGCCTTAATGAGAGAGACTCACTCCAGCTTAGCTTGCAAGAACTAAGAGACACTGTGTGGCCATGTGGCCTTAATGAGAGAGACTGACTCCAACTTAACTTGCAAGAACTAAGATACACTGTGTGGCCATGTCGCCTTAATGAGAGAGACTCACTCCAGCTTAGCTTGCAAGAACTAAGAGACACAGTGTGGCCATGTGGCCTTAATGAGAGACTCACTCCAGCTTAGCTTGCAAGAACTAAGAGACAGTGTGGCCATGTAGCCTTAATGAGAGAGACTGACTCCAGTTTAGCTTGCAAGAACTAAGAGACACAGTGTGGCCATGTGGCCTTAATGAGAGAGACTCACTCCAGCTTAGCTTGCAAGAACTAAGAGACAGTGTGGCCATGTAGCCTTAATGAGAGAGACTGACTCCAGCTTAGCTTTCAAGAACTAAGAGACACAGTGTGGCCATGTGGCCTTAATGAGAGAGACTGATGCCAGCTTAACTTGCAAGAACAAAGCGACACAGTGTGGCCATGTGGCCTTAATGAGACTGACTCCAGCTTAGCTTGCAAGAACTAAGAGACACTGTGTGGCCATGTGGCCTTAATGAGAAAGACTCACTCCAGCTTAGCTTGCAAGAACTAAGAGACTCAGTGTGGCCATGTGGCCTTAATGAGAGAGACTGACTCCAACTTAACTTGCAAGAACTAAGATACACTGTGTGGCCATGTGGCCTTAATGAGAGAGACTCACTCCAGCTTAGCTTGCAAGAACTAAGAGACACAGTGTGGCCATGTGGCCTTAATGAGAGACTCACTCCAGCTTAGCGTGCAAGAACTAAGAGACAGTGTGGCCATGTAGTCTTAATGAGAGAGACTGACTCCAGCTTAGCTTGCAAGAACTAAGAGACACAGTGTGGCCATGTGGCCTTAATGAGAGAGACTCACTCCAGCTTAGCTTGCAAGAACTAAGAGACAGTGTGGCCATGTAGCCTTAATGAGAGAGACTGACTCCAGCTTAGCTTGCAAGAACTAAGAGACACAGTGTGGCCATGTGGCCTTAATGAGAGAGACTGCCTCCAGCTTAGCTTGCAAGAACTAAGAGACAGTGTGGCCATGTGGCCTTAATGAGAGAGACTGATTCCAGCTTAACTTGCAAGAACAAAGCGACACAGTGTGGCCATGTGGCCTTAATGAGACTGACTCCAGCTTAGCTTGCAAGAATTAAGAGACACAGTGTGCCCATGTGACCTTAATGAGAGAGACTGACTCCAGCTTACCTTGCAAGAACTAAGAGACACTGTGTGGCCATGTGGCCTTAATGAGAGACTCACTCCAGCTTAGCTTGCAAGAACTAAGAGACACAGTGTGGCCATGTGGCCTTAATGAGAGAGACTGATTCCAGCTTAGCTTGCAAGAACTAAGAGACAGTGTGGCCATGTGGCCTTAATGAGAGAGACTGACTCCAGCTTAGCTTGCAAGAACTAAGAGACAGTGTGGCCATGTAGCGTTAATGAGAGAGACTGACTCCAGCTTAGCTTGCAAGAACTAAGAGACACAGTGTGGCCATGTGGCCTTAATGAGAGAGACTGCCTCCAGCTTAGCTTGCAAGAAGTAAGAGACACAGTGTGGCCATGTAGCCGAGACTGATTCCAGCTTAACTTGCAAGAATTAAGAGACACAGTGTGCCCATGTGACCTTAATGAGAGAGACTGACTCCAGCTTAGCTTGAAAGAATTAAGAGACACAGTGTGCCCATGTGACCTTAATGAGAGAGACTGACTCCAGCTTACCTTGCAAGAACTAAGAGACACTGTGTGGCCATGTGGGCTTAATGAGAGAGACTGACTCAAGCTTAGCTTGCAAGAACTAAGAGACACAGTGTGGCCATGTGGCCTTAATGAGAGAGACTGATTCCAGCTTAGCTTGCAAGAACTAAGAGACACAGTGTGGCCATGTGGCCTTAATGAGAGAGACTGACTCCAGCTTAGCTTGCAAGAACTAAGAGACACCTGGTGGCCATGTGGCCTTAATGAGAGAGACTCACTCCAGCTTAGCTTGCAAGAACTAAGAGACACTGTGTGGCCATGTGGCCTTAATGAGAGAGACTCACTCCAGCTTAGCTTGCAAGAACTAAGAGACACAGTGTGGCCATGTGGCCTTAATGAGAGACTCACTCCAGCTTAGCTTGCAAGAACTAAGAGACAGTGTGGCCATGTAGCCTTGATGAGAGAGACTGACTCCAGCTTAGCTTGCAAGAACTAAGAGACACAGTGTGGCCATGTGGCCTTAATGAGAGAGACTGACTCCAGCTTAGCTTGCAAGAACTAAGAGACACAGTGTGACCATGTGACCTTAATGAGAGAGACTCACTCCAGCTTAGCTTGTAAGAACTAAGAGACACTGTGTGGCCATGTGGCCTTAATGAGAGAGACTGACTCCAGCTTAGCTTGCAAGAACTAAGAGACAGTGTGGCCATGTAGCCTTAATGAGAGAGACTGACTCAAGCTTAGCTTGCAAGAACTAAGAGACACTGTGTGGCCATGTGGCCTTAATGAGAGAGACTGCCTCCAGCTTAGCTTGCAAGAACTAAGAGACACAGTGTGGCCATGTGGCCTTAATGAGAGAGACTGATTCCAGCTTAGCTTGCAAGAACTAAGAGACACTGTGTGGCCATGTGGCCTTAATGAGAAAGACTCACTCCAGCTTAGCTTGCAAGAACTAAGAGACTCAGTGTGGCCATGTGGCCTTAATGAGAGAGACTCACTCCAACTTAACTTGCAAGAACTAAGATACACTGTGTGGCCATGTGGCCTTAATGAGAGAGACTCACTCCAGCTTAGCTTGCAAGAACTAAGAGACACAGTGTGGCCATGTGGCCTTAATGAGAGACTCACTCCAGCTTAGCTTGCAAGAACTAAGAGACAGTGTGGCCATGTAGCCTTAATGAGAGAGACTGACTCCAGCTTAGCTTGCAAGAACTAAGAGACAGTGTGGCCATGTGGCCTTAATGAGAGAGACTGACTCCACCTTAGCTTGCAAGAACTAAGAGACACAGTGTGGCCATGTGGCCTTAATGAGAGAGACTGATTCCAGCTTAGCTTGCAAGAACTAAGAGACACAGTGTGGCCATGTGGCCTTAATGAGAGAGACTGACTCCAGCTTAGCTTGCAAGAACTAAGAGACACAGTGTGACCACGTGACCTTAATGAGAGAGACTGACTCCAGCTTAGCTTGCAAGAACTAAGAGACACCTGGTGGCCATGTGGCCTTAATGAGAGAGACTGACTCAAGCTTAGCTTGCAAGAACTAAGAGACACAGTGTGGCCATGTGGCCTTAATGAGAGAGACTCACTCCAGCTTAGCTTGCAAGAACTAAGAGACACTGTGTGGCCATGTGGCCTTAATGAGAGAGACTCACTCCAGCTTAGCTTGCAAGAACTAAGAGACTCAGTGTGGCCATGTGGCCTTAATGAGAGAGACTCACTCCAGCTTAGCTTGCAAGAACTAAGAGACACAGTGTGGCCATGTGGCCTTAATGAGAGAGACTCACTCCAGCTTAGCTTGCAAGAACTAAAAGACACTGTGTGGCCATGTGGCCTTAATGAGAGAGACTCACTCCAGCTTAGCTTGCAAGAACTAAGAGACACAGTGTGGCCATGTGGCCTTAATGAGAGAGACTGCCTCCAGCTTAGCTTGCAAGAACTAAGAGACACAGTGTGGCCATGTGGCCTTAATGAGAGAAACTGACTCCAGCTTAGCTTGCAAGAACTAAGAGACACAGTGTGACCATGTGACCTTAATGAGAGAGACTGACTCCAGCTTAGCTTGCAAGAACTAAGAGACACTGTGTGGCCATGTGGCCTTAATGAGAGAGACTGACTCCAGCTTAGCTTGCAAGAACTAAGAGACACCGTGTGACCATGTGACCTTAATGAGAGAGACTGACTCAAGCTTAGCTTGCAAGAACTAAGAGACACTGTGTGGCCATGTGGCCTTAATGAGAGAGACTGACTCAAGCTTAGCTTGCAAGAACTAAGAGACACTGTGTGGCCATGTGGCCTTAATGAGAAAGACTCACTCCAGCTTAGCTTGCAAGAACTAAGAGACTCAGTGTGGCCATGTGGCCTTAATGAGAGAGACTGACTCCAACTTAACTTGCAAGAACTAAGATACACTGTGTGGCCATGTGGCCTTAATGAGAGAGACTCACTCCAGCTTAGCTTGCAAGAACTAAGAGACACAGTGTGGCCATGTGGCCTTAATGAGAGACTCACTCCAGCTTAGCTTGCAAGAACTAAGAGACAGTGTGGCCATGTAGCCTTAATGAGAGAGACTGACTCCAGCTTAGCTTGCAAGAACTAAGAGACACAGTGTGGCCATGTGGCCTTAATGAGAGAGACTGACTCCAGCTTAGCTTGCAAGAACTAAGAGACACAGTGTGGCCATGTGGCCTTAATGAGAGAGACTGATTCCAGCTTAGCTTGCAAGAACTAAGAGACACAGTGTGGCCATGTGGCCTTAATGAGAGAGACTGACTCCAGCTTAGCTTGCAAGAACTAAGAGACACAGTGTGACCATGTGACCTTAATGAGAGAGACTGACTCCAGCTTAGCTTGCAAGAACTAAGAGACACCTGGTGGCCATGTGGCCTTAATGAGAGAGACTCACTCCAGCTTAGCTTGCAAGAACTAAGAGACACTGTGTGGCCATGTGGCCTTAATGAGAGAGACTCACTCCAGCTTAGCTTGCAAGAACTAAGAGACTCAGTGTGGCCGTGTGGCCTTAATGAGACTGACTCCAGCTTAGCTTGCAAGAACTAAGAGACACAATGTGGCCATGTGGCCTTAATGAGAGAGACTCACTCCAGCTTAGCTTGTAAGAACTAAAAGACACTGTGTGGCCATGTGGCCTTAATGAGAGAGACTCACTCCAGCTTAGCTTGCAAGAACTAAGAGACACAGTGTGGCCATGTGGCCTTAATGAGAGAGACTGCCTCCAGCTTAGCTTGCAAGAACTAAGAGACACAGTGTGGCCATGTGGCCTTAATGAGAGAGACTGATTCCAGCTTAACTTGCAAGCACTAAGAGACACTGTGTGGCCATGTGGCCTTAATGAGAAAGACTCACTCCAGCTTAGCTTGCAAGAACTAAGAGACTCAGTATGGCCATGTGGCCTTAATGAGAGACTGACTCCAACTTAACTTGCAAGAACTAAGATACACTGTGTGGCCATGTGGCCTTAATGAGAGAGACTCACTCCAGCTTAGCTTGCAAGAACTAAGAGACACAGTGTGGCCATGTGGCCTTAATGAGAGAAACTGACTCCAGCTTAGCTTGCAAGAACTAAGAGACACAGTGTGACCATGTGACCTTAATGAGAGAGACTGACTCCAGCTTAGCTTGCAAGAACTAAGAGACACTGTGTGGCCATGTGGCCTTAATGAGAGAGACTGACTCCAGCTTAGCTTGCAAGAACTAAGAGACACCGTGTGACCATGTGACCTTAATGAGAGAGACTGACTCAAGCTTAGCTTGCAAGAACTAAGAGACACTGTGTGGCCATGTGGCCTTAATGAGAGAGACTGACTCAAGCTTAGCTTGCAAGAACTAAGAGACACAGTGTGGCCATGTGGCCTTAATGAGAGAGACTCACTCCAGCTTAGCTTGCAAGAACTAAGAGACACTGTGTGGCCATGTGGCCTTAATGAGAAAGACTCACTCCAGCTTAGCTTGCAAGAACTAAGAGACTCAGTGTGGCCATGTGGCCTTAATGAGAGAGACTGATTCCAACTTAACTTGCAAGAACTAAGATACACTGTGTGGCCATGTGGCCTTAATGAGAGAGACTCACTCCAGCTTAGCTTGCAAGAACTAAGAGACACAGTGTGGCCATGTGGCCTTAATGAGAGACTCACTCCAGCTTAGCTTGCAAGAACTAAGAGACAGTGTGGCCATGTAGCCTTAATGAGAGAGACTGACTCCAGCTTAGCTTGCAAGAACTAAGAGACACAGTGTGGCCATGTGGCCTTAATGAGAGAGACTGACTCCAGCTTAGCTTGCAAGAACTAAGAGACACAGTGTGGCCATGTGGCCTTAATGAGAGAGACTGATTCCAGCTTAGCTTGCAAGAACTAAGAGACAGTGTGGCCATGTGGCCTTAATGAGAGAGACTGACTCCAGCTTAGCTTGCAAGAACTAAGAGACACAGTGTGACCATGTGACCTTAATGAGAGAGACTGACTCCAGCTTAGCTTGCAAGAACTAAGAGACACCTGGTGGCCATGTGGCCTTAATGAGAGAGACTCACTCCAGCTTAGCTTGCAAGAACTAAGAGACACTGTGTGGCCATGTGGCCTTAATGAG
The DNA here is from genome assembly GCF_048934315.1 of Petromyzon marinus. Lineage (NCBI taxonomy): Eukaryota > Metazoa > Chordata > Hyperoartia > Petromyzontiformes > Petromyzontidae > Petromyzon > Petromyzon marinus. The sequence goes on from NW_027423168.1 coordinate 1,215,371, forward strand.
AGAGACTCACTCCAGATTAGCTTGCAAGAACTAAGAGACTCAGTGTGGCCGTGTGGCCTTAATGAGACTGACTCCAGCTTAGCTTGCAAGAACTAAGAGACACAATGTGGCCATGTGGCCTTAATGAGAGAGACTCACTCCAGCTTAGCTTGTAAGAACTAAAAGACACTGTGTGGCCATGTGGCCTTAATGAGAGAGACTCACTCCAGCTTAGCTTGCAAGAACTAAGAGACACAGTGTGGCCATGTGGCCTTAATGAGAGAGACTGCCTCCAGCTTAGCTTGCAAGAACTAAGAGACACAGTGTGGCCATGTGGCCTTAATGAGAGAGACTGATTCCAGCTTAACTTGCAAGCACTAAGAGACACTGTGTGGCCATGTGGCCTTAATGAGAAAGACTCACTCCAGCTTAGCTTGCAAGAACTAAGAGACTCAGTATGGCCATGTGGCCTTAATGAGAGACTGACTCCAACTTAACTTGCAAGAACTAAGATACACTGTGTGGCCATGTGGCCTTAATGAGAGAGACTCACTCCAGCTTAGCTTGCAAGAACTAAGAGACACAGTGTGGCCATGTGGCCTTAATGAGAGACTCACTCCAGCTTAGCTTGCAAGAACTAAGAGACAGTGTGGCCATGTAGCCTTAATGGGAGAGACTGACTCCAGCTTAGCTTGCAAGAACTAAGAGACACAGTGTGGCCATGTGGCCTTAATGAGAGAGACTGACTCCAGCTTAGCTTGCAAGAACTAAGAGACACAGTGTGGCCATGTGGCCGTAATGAGAGAGACTGATTCCAGCTTAGCTTGCAAGAACTAAGAGACACAGTGTGGCCATGTGGCCTTAATGAGAGAGACTTACTCCAGCTTAGCTTGCAAGAACTAAGAGACACAGTGTGACCATGTGACCTTAATGAGAGAGACTGACTCCAGCTTAGCTTGCAAGAACTAAGAGACACTGTGTGGCTATGTGGCCTTAATGAGAGAGACTGACTCAAGCTTAGCTTGCAAGAACTAAGAGACACAGTGTGGCCATGTGGCCTTAATGAGAGAGACTCACTCCAGCTTAGCTTGCAAGAACTAAGAGACACTGTGTGGCCATGTAGCCTTAATGAGAAAGACTCACTCCAGCTTAGCTTGCAAGAACTAAGAGACTCAGTGTGGCCATGTGGCCTTAATGAGAGAGACTGACTCCAACTTAACTTGCAAGAACTAAGATACACTGTGTGGCCATGTGGCCTTAATGAGAGAGACTCACTCCAGCTTAGCTTGCAAGAACTAAGAGACACAGTGTGGCCATGTGGCCTTAATGAGAGACTCACTCCAGCTTAGCTTGCAAGAACTAAGAGACAGTGTGGCCATGTAGCCTTAATGAGAGAGACTCACTCCAGCTTAGCTTGCAAGAACTAAGAGACACAGTGTGGCCATGTGGCCTTAATGAGAGAGACTGACTCCAGCTTAGCTTGCAAGAACTAAGAGACACAGTGTGGCCATGTGGCCTTAATGAGAGAGACTGATTCCAGCTTAGCTTGCAAGAACTAAGAGACACAGTGTGGCCATGTGGCCTTAATGAGAGAGACTGACTCCAGCTTAGCTTGCAAGAACTAAGAGACACAGTGTGGCCATGTGGCCTTAATGAGAGAGACTGACTCCAGCTTAGCTTGCAAGAACTAAGAGACACCTGGTGGCCATGTGGCCTTAATGAGAGAGACTCACTCCAGCTTAGCTTGCAAGAACTAAGAGACACTGTGTGGCCATGTGGCCTTAATGAGAGAGACTCACTCCAGCTTAGCTTGCAAGAACTAAGAGACTCAGTGTGGCCATGTGGCCTTAATGAGACTGACTCCAGCTTAGCTTGCAAGAACTAAGAGACACAATGTGGCCATGTGGCCTTAATGAGAGAGACTCACTCCAGCTTAGCTTGCAAGAACTAAAAGACACTGTGTGGCCATGTGGCCTTAATGAGAGAGACTCACTCCAGCTTAGCTTGCAAGAACTAAGAGACACAGTGTGGCCATGTGCCTTAATGAGAGAGACTGCCTCCAGCTTAGCTTGCAAGAACTAAGAGACACAGTGTGGGCATGTGGCCTTAATGAGAGAGACTGATTCCAGCTTAACTTGCAAGCACTAAGAGACACTGTGTGGCCATGTGGCCTTAATGAGAAAGACTCACTCCAGCTTAGCTTGCAAGAACTAAGAGACTCAGTATGGCCATGTGGCCTTAATGAGAGACTGACTCCAACTTAACTTGCAAGAACTAAGATACACTGTGTGGCCATGTGGCCTTAATGAGAGAGACTCACTCCAGCTTAGCTTGCAAGAACTAAGAGACACAGTGTGGCCATGTGGCCTTAATGAGAGACTCACTCCAGCTTAGCTTGCAAGAACTAAGAGACAGTGTGGCCATGTAGCCTTAATGGGAGAGACTGACTCCAGCTTAGCTTGCAAGAACTAAGACACACAGTGTGGCCATGTGGCCTTAATGAGAGAGACTGACTCCAGCTTAGCTTGCAAGAACTAAGAGACACAGTGTGGCCATGTGGCCGTAATGAGAGAGACTGATTCCAGCTTAGCTTGCAAGAACTAAGAGACACAGTGTGGCCATGTGGCCTTAATGAGAGAGACTTACTCCAGCTTAGCTTGCAAGAACTAAGAGACACAGTGTGACCATGTGACCTTAATGAGAGAGACTGACTCCAGCTTAGCTTGCAAGAACTAAGAGACACTGTGTGGCTATGTGGCCTTAATGAGAGAGACTGACTCAAGCTTAGCTTGCAAGAACTAAGAGACACAGTGTGGCCATGTGGCCTTAATGAGAGAGACTCACTCCAGCTTAGCTTGCAAGAACTAAGAGACACTGTGTGGCCATGTGGCCTTAATGAGAGAGACTCACTCCAGCTTAGCTTGCAAGAACTAAGAGACTCAGTGTGGCCATGTGGCCTTAATGAGAGAGACTGACTCCAACTTAGCTTGCAAGAACTAAGAGACACTGTGTGGCCATGTGGCCTTAATGAGAGAGACTCACTCCAGCTTAGCTTGCAAGAACTAAGAGACACAGTGTGGCCATGTGGCCTTAATGAGAGACTCACTCCAGCTTAGCTTGCAAGAACTAAGAGACAGTGTGGCCATGTAGCCTTAATGAGAGAGACTGACTCCAGCTTAGCTTGCAAGAACTAAGAGACACAGTGTGGCCATGTGGCCTTAATGAGAGAGACTGCCTCCAGCATAGCTTGCAAGAACTAAGAGACACAGTGTGGCCATGTGGCCTTAATGAGAGACTGACTCCAACTTAACTTGCAAGAACTAAGATACACTGTGTGGCCATGTGGCCTTAATGAGAGAGACTCACTCCAGCTTAGCTTGCAAGAACTAAGAGACACAGTGTGGCCATGTGGCCTTAATGAGAGACTCACTCCAGCTTAGCTTGCAAGAACTAAGAGACAGTGTGGCCATGTAGCCTTAATGAGAGAGACTGACTCCAGCTTAGCTTGCAAGACCTAAGAGACACAGTGTGACCAAGTGGCCTTAATGAGAGAGACTGACTCCAGCTTAGCTTGCAAGAACTAAGAGACACAGTGTGGCCATGTGGCCTTAATGAGAGAGACTGATTCCAGCTTAGCTTGCAAGAACTAAGAGACACAGTGTGGCCATGTGGCCTTAATGAGAGAGACTGACTCCAGCTTAGCTTGCAAGAACTAAGAGACACTGTGTGGCCATGTGGCCTTAATGAGAAAGACTCACTCCAGCTTAGCTTGCAAGAACTAAGAGACACAGTGTGACCATGTGACCTTAATGAGAGAGACTGACTCCAGCTTAGCTTGCAAGAACTAAGAGACAGTGTGGCCATGTAGCCTTAATGAGAGAGACTGACTCCAGCTTAGCTTGCAAGAACTAAGAGACACAGTGTGGCCATGTGGCCTTAATGAGAGAGACTGACTCCAGCTTAGCTTGCAAGAACTAAGAGACACAGTGTGGCCATGTGGCCTTAATGAGAGAGACTGATTCCAGCTTAGCTTGCAAGAACTAAGAGACACAGTGTGGCCATGTGGCCTTAATGAGAGAGACTGACTCCAGCTTAGCTTGCAAGAACTAAGAGACACAGTGTGACCATGTGACCTTAATGAGAGAGACTGACTCCAGCTTAGCTTGCAAGAACTAAGAGACATTGTGTGGCCATGTGGCCTTAATGAGAGAGACTGACTCAAGCTTAGCTTGCAAGAACTAAGAGACACAGTGTGGCCATGTGGCCTTAATGAGAGAGACTCACTCCAGCTTAGCTTGCAAGAACTAAGAGACACTGTGTGGCCATGTGGCCTTAATGAGAGAGACTCACTCCAGCTTAGCTTGCAAGAACTAAGAGACTCAGTGTGGCCATGTGGCCTTAATGAGAGAGACTTGACTCCAACTTAGCTTGCAAGAACTAAGAGACACTGTGTGGCCATGTGGCCTTAATGAGAGAGACTCACTCCAGCTTAGCTTGCAAGAACTAAGAGACAGTGTGGCCATGTAGCCGAGACTGACTCCAGCTTAGCTTGCAAGAATTAAGAGACACAGTGTGCCCATGTGACCTTAATGAGAGAGACTGACTCCAGCTTACCTTGCAAGAACTAAGAGACACTGTGTGGCCATGTGGCCTTAATGAGAGAGACTGATTCCAGCTTAGCTTGCAAGAACTAAGAGACACAGTGTGGCCATGTGGCCTTAATGAAAGAGACTGACTCCAGCTTAGCTTGCAAGAACTAAGAGACACAGTGTGACCATGTGACCTTAATGAGAGAGACTGACTCCAGCTTAGCTTGCAAGAACTAAGAGACACAGTGTGGCCATGTGGCCTTAATGAGAGAGACTCACTCCAGCTTAGCTTGCAAGAACTAAGAGACACTGTGTGGCCATGTGGCCTTAATGAGAAAGACTCACTCCAGCTTAGCTTGCAAGAACTAAGAGACTCAGTGTGGCCATGTGGCCTTAATGAGAGAGACTCACTCCAACTTAACTTGCAAGAACTAAGATACACTGTGTGGCCATGTGGCCTTAATGAGAGAGACTCACTCCAGCTTAGCTTGCAAGAACTAAGAGACACAGTGTGGCCATGTGGCCTTAATGAGAGACTCACTCCAGCTTAGCTTGCAAGAACTAAGAGACAGTGTGGCCGTGTAGCCTTAATGAGAGAGACTGACTCCAGCTTAGCTTGCAAGAACTAAGAGACACAGTGTGGCCATGTGGCCTTAATGAGAGAGACTGACTCCAGCTTAGCTTGCAAGAACTAAGAGACACAGTGTTGCCATGTGGCCTTAATGAGAGAGACTGATTCCAGCTTAGCTTGCAAGAACTAAGAGACACAGTGTGGCCATGTGGCCTTAATGAGAGAGACTGACTCCAGCTTAGCTTGCAAGAACTAAGAGACACAGTGTGGCCATGTGGCCTTAATGAGAGAGACTGATTCCAGCTTAGCTTGCAAGAACTAAGAGACACAGTGTGGCCATGTGGCCTTAATGAGAGAGACTGACTCCAGCTTAGCTTGCAAGAACTAAGAGACACAGTGTGACCATGTGACCTTAATGAGAGAGACTGACTCCAGCTTAGCTTGCAAGAACTAAGAGACATTGTGTGGCCATGTGGCCTTAATGAGAGAGACTGACTCAAGCTTAGCTTGCAAGAACTAAGAGACACAGTGTGGCCATGTGGCCTTAATGAGAGAGACTCACTCCAGCTTAGCTTGCAAGAACTAAGAGACACTGTGTGGCCATGTGGCCTTAATGAGAGAGACTCACTCCAGCTTAGCTTGCAAGAACTAAGAGACTCAGTGTGGCCATGTGGCCTTAATGAGAGAGACTTGACTCCAACTTAGCTTGCAAGAACTAAGAGACACTGTGTGGCCATGTGGCCTTAATGAGAGAGACTCACTCCAGCTTAGCTTGCAAGAACTAAGAGACAGTGTGGCCATGTAGCCGAGACTGACTCCAGCTTAGCTTGCAAGAATTAAGAGACACAGTGTGCCCATGTGACCTTAATGAGAGAGACTGACTCCAGCTTACCTTGCAAGAACTAAGAGACACTGTGTGGCCATGTGGCCTTAATGAGAGAGACTGATTCCAGCTTAGCTTGCAAGAACTAAGAGACACAGTGTGGCCATGTGGCCTTAATGAAAGAGACTGACTCCAGCTTAGCTTGCAAGAACTAAGAGACACAGTGTGACCATGTGACCTTAATGAGAGAGACTGACTCCAGCTTAGCTTGCAAGAACTAAGAGACACAGTGTGGCCATGTGGCCTTAATGAGAGAGACTCACTCCAGCTTAGCTTGCAAGAACTAAGAGACACTGTGTGGCCATGTGGCCTTAATGAGAAAGACTCACTCCAGCTTAGCTTGCAAGAACTAAGAGACTCAGTGTGGCCATGTGGCCTTAATGAGAGAGACTCACTCCAACTTAACTTGCAAAAACTAAGATACACTGTGTGGCCATGTGGCCTTAATGAGAGAGACTCACTCCAGCTTAGCTTGCAAGAACTAAGAGACACAGTGTGGCCATGTGGCCTTAATGAGAGACTCACTCCAGCTTAGCTTGCAAGAACTAAGAGACAGTGTGGCCGTGTAGCCTTAATGAGAGAGACTGACTCCAGCTTAGCTTGCAAGAACTAAGAGACACAGTGTGGCCATGTGGCCTTAATGAGAGAGACTGACTCCAGCTTAGCTTGCAAGAACTAAGAGACACAGTGTGGCCATGTGGCCTTAATGAGAGAGACTGATTCCAGCTTAGCTTGCAAGAACTAAGAGACACAGTGTGGCCATGTGGCCTTAATGAGAGAGACTGACTCCAGCTTAGCTTGCAAGAACTAAGAGACACAGTGTGACCACGTGACCTTAATGAGAGAGAATGACTCCAGCTTAGCTTGCAAGAACTAAGAGACACCTGGTGGCCATGTGGCCTTAATGAGAGAGACTGACTCAAGCTTAGCTTGCAAGAACTAAGAGACACAGTGTGGCCATGTGGCCTTAATGAGAGAGACTCACTCCAGCTTAGCTTGCAAGAACTAAGAGACACTGTGTGGCCATGTGGCCTTAATGAGAGAGACTCACTCCAGCTTAGCTTGCAAGAACTAAGAGACTCAGTGTGGCCATGTGGCCTTAATGAGAGAGACTGACTCCAGCTTAGCTTGCAAGAACTAAGAGACACAGTGTGGCCATGTGGCCTTAATGAGAGAGACTCACTCCAGCTTAGCTTGCAAGAACTAAAAGACACTGTGTGGCCATGTGGCCTTAATGAGAGAGACTCACTCCAGCTTAGCTTGCAAGAACTAAGAGACACAGTGTGGCCATGTGGCCTTAATGAGAGAGACTGCCTCCAGCTTAGCTTGCAAGAACTAAGAGACACAGTGTGGCCATGTGGCCTTAATGAGAGAGACTGACTCCAGCTTAGCTTGCAAGAACTAAGAGACACAGTGTGACCATGTGACCTTAATGAGAGAGACTGACTCCAGCTTAGCTTGCAAGAACTAAGAGACACTGTGTGGCCATGTGGCCTTAATGAGAGAGACTGACTCCAGCTTAGCTTGCAAGAACTAAGAGACACCGTGTGACCATGTGACCTTAATGAGAGAGACTGACTCAAGCTTAGCTTGCAAGAACTAAGAGACACTGTGTGGCCATGTGGCCTTAATGAGAGAGACTGACTCAAGCTTAGCTTGCAAGAACTAAGAGACACAGTGTGGCCATGTGGCCTTAATGAGAGAGACTCACTCCAGCTTAGCTTGCAAGAACTAAGAGACACTGTGTGGCAATGTGGCCTTAATGAGAAAGACTCACTCCAGCTTAGCTTGCAAGAACTAAGAGACTCAGTGTGGCCATGTGGCCTTAATGAGAGAGACTGACTCCAACTTAACTTGCAAGAACTAAGATACACTGTGTGGCCATGTGGCCTTAATGAGAGAGACTCACTCCAGCTTAGCTTGCAAGAACTAAGAGACACAGTGTGGCCATGTGGCCTTAATGAGAGACTCACTCCAGCTTAGCTTGCAAGAACTAAGAGACAGTGTGGCCATGTAGCCTTAATGAGAGAGACTGACTCCAGCTTAGCTTGCAATAACTAAGAGACACAGTGTGGCCATGTGGCCTTAATGAGAGAGACTGACTCCAGCTTAGCTTGCAAGAACTAAGAGACACAGTGTGGCCATGTGGCCTTAATGAGAGAGACTGATTCCAGCTTAGCTTGCAAGAACTAAGAGACACAGTGTGGCCATGTGGCCTTAATGAGAGAGACTGACTCCAGCTTAGCTTGCAAGAACTAAGAGACACCTGGTGGCCATGTGGCCTTAATGAGAGAGACTCACTCCAGCTTAGCTTGCAAGAACTAAGAGACACTGTGTGGCCATGTGGCCTTAATGAGAGAGACTCACTCCAGCTTAGCTTGCAAGAACTAAGAGACTCAGTGTGGCCATGTGGCCTTAATGAGACTGACTCCAGCTTAGCTTGCAAGAACTAAGAGACACAATGTGGCCATGTGGCCTTAATGAGAGAGACTCACTCCAGCTTAGCTTGCAAGAACTAAAAGACACTGTGTGGCCATGTGGCCTTAATGAGAGAGACTCACTCCAGCTTAGCTTGCAAGAACTAAGAGACACAGTGTGGCCATGTGGCCTTAATGAGAGAGACTGCCTCCAGCTTAGCTTGCAAGAACTAAGAGACACAGTGTGGCCATGTGGCCTTAATGAGAGAGACTGATTCCAGCTTAACTTGCAAGCACTAAGAGACACTGTGTGGCCATGTGGCCTTAATGAGAAAGACTCACTCCAGCTTAGCTTGCAAGAACTAAGAGACTCAGTATGGCCATGTGGCCTTAATGAGAGACTGACTCCAACTTAACTTGCAAGAACTAAGATACACTGTGTGGCCATGTGGCCTTAATGAGAGAGACTCACTCCAGCTTAGCTTGCAAGAACTAAGAGACACAGTGTGGCCATGTGGCCTTAATGAGAGACTCACTCCAGCTTAGCTTGCAAGAACTAAGAGACAGTGTGGCCATGTAGCCTTAATGGGAGAGACTGACTCCAGCTTAGCTTGCAAGAACTAAGAGACACAGTGTGGCCATGTGGCCTTAATGAGAGAGACTGACTCCAGCTTAGCTTGCAAGAACTAAGAGACACAGTGTGGCCATGTGGCCGTAATGAGAGAGACTGATTCCAGCTTAGCTTGCAAGAACTAAGAGACACAGTGTGGCCATGTGGCCTTAATGAGAGAGACTTACTCCAGCTTAGCTTGCAAGAACTAAGAAACACAGTGTGACCATGTGACCTTAATGAGAGAGACTGACTCCAGCTTAGCTTGCAAGAACTAAGAGACACTGTGTGGCTATGTGGCCTTAATGAGAGAGACTGACTCAAGCTTAGCTTGCAAGAACTAAGAGACACAGTGTGGCCATGTGGCCTTAATGAGAGAGACTCACTCCAGCTTAGCTTGCAAGAACTAAGAGACACTGTGTGGCCATGTGGCCTTAATGAGAGAGACTCACTCCAGCTTAGCTTGCAAGAACTAAGAGACTCAGTGTGGCCATGTGGCCTTAATGAGAGAGACTGACTCCAACTTAGCTTGCAAGAACTAAGAGACACTGTGTGGCCATGTGGCCTTAATGAGAGAGACTCACTCCAGCTTAGCTTGCAAGAACTAAGAGACACAGTGTGGCCATGTGGCCTTAATGAGAGACTCACTCCAGCTTAGCTTGCAAGAACTAAGAGACAGTGTGGCCATGTAGCCTTAATGAGAGAGACTGACTCCAGCTTAGCTTGCAAGAACTAAGAGACACAGTGTGGCCATGTGGCCTTAATGAGAGAGACTGCCTCCAGCTTAGCTTGCAAGAACTAAGAGACACAGTGTGGCCATGTGGCCTTAATGAGAGACTGACTCCAACTTAACTTGCAAGAACTAAGATACACTGTGTGGCCATGTGGCCTTAATGAGAGAGACTCACTCCAGCTTAGCTTGCAAGAACTAAGAGACACAGTGTGGCCATGTGGCCTTAATGAGAGACTCACTCCAGCTTAGCTTGCAAGAACTAAGAGACAGTGTGGCCATGTAGCCTTAATGAGAGAGACTGACTCCAGCTTAGCTTGCAAGACCTAAGAGACACAGTGTGACCATGTGGCCTTAATGAGAGAGACTGACTCCAGCTTAGCTTGCAAGAACTAAGAGACACAGTGTGGCCATGTGGCCTTAATGAGAGAGACTGATTCCAGCTTAGCTTGCAAGAACTAAGAGACACAGTGTAGCCATGTGGCCTTAATGAGAGAGACTGACTCCAGCTTAGCTTGCAAGAACTAAGAGACACTGTGTGGCCATGTGGCCTTAATGAGAAAGACTCACTCCAGCTTAGCTTGCAAGAACTAAGAGACACAGTGTGACCATGTGACCTTAATGAGAGAGACTGACTCCAGCTTAGCTTGCAAGAACTAAGAGACAGTGTGGCCATGTAGCCTTAATGAGAGAGACTGACTCCAGCTTAGCTTGCAAGAACTAAGAGACACAGTGTGGCCATGTGGCCTTAATGAGAGAGACTGACTCCAGCTTAGCTTGCAAGAACTAAGAGACACAGTGTGGCCATGTGGCCTTAATGAGAGAGACTGATTCCAGCTTAGCTTGCAAGAACTAAGAGACACAGTGTGGCCATGTGGCCTTAATGAGAGAGACTGACTCCAGCTTAGCTTGCAAGAACTAAGAGACACAGTGTGACCATGTGACCTTAATGAGAGAGACTGACTCCAGCTTAGCTTGCAAGAACTAAGAGACATTGTGTGGCCATGTGGCCTTAATGAGAGAGACTGACTCAAGCTTAGCTTGCAAGAACTAAGAGACACAGTGTGGCCATGTGGCCTTAATGAGAGAGACTCACTCCAGCTTAGCTTGCAAGAACTAAGAGACACTGTGTGGCCATGTGGCCTTAATGAGAGAGACTCACTCCAGCTTAGCTTGCAAGAACTAAGAGACTCAGTGTGGCCATGTGGCCTTAATGAGAGAGACTTGACTCCAACTTAGCTTGCAAGAACTAAGAGACACTGTGTGGCCATGTGGCCTTAATGAGAGAGACTCACTCCAGCTTAGCTTGCAAGAACTAAGAGACAGTGTGGCCATGTAGCCGAGACTGACTCCAGCTTAGCTTGCAAGAATTAAGAGACACAGTGTGCCCATGTGACCTTAATGAGAGAGACTGACTCCAGCTTACCTTGCAAGAACTAAGAGACACTGTGTGGCCATGTGGCCTTAATGAGAGAGACTGATTCCAGCTTAGCTTGCAAGAACTAAGAGACACAGTGTGGCCATGTGGCCTTAATGAAAGAGACTGACTCCAGCTTAGCTTGCAAGAACTAAGAGACACAGTGTGACCATGTGACCTTAATGAGAGAGACTGACTCCAGCTTAGCTTGCAAGAACTAAGAGACACAGTGTGGCCATGTGGCCTTAATGAGAGAGACTCACTCCAGCTTAGCTTGCAAGAACTAAGAGACACTGTGTGGCCATGTGGCCTTAATGAGAAAGACTCACTCCAGCTTAGCTTGCAAGAACTAAGAGACTCAGTGTGGCCATGTGGCCTTAATGAGAGAGACTCACTCCAACTTAACTTGCAAGAACTAAGATACACTGTGTGGCCATTTGGCCTTAATGAGAGAGACTCACTCCAGCTTAGCTTGCAAGAACTAAGAGACACAGTGTGGCCATGTGGCCTTAATGAGAGACTCACTCCAGCTTAGCTTGCAAGACCTAAGAGACAGTGTGGCCGTGTAGCCTTAATGAGAGAGACTGACTCCAGCTTAGCTTGCAAGAACTAAGAGACACAGTGTGGCCATGTGGCCTTAATGAGAGAGACTGACTCCAGCTTAGCTTGCAAGAACTAAGAGACACAGTGTGGCCATGTGGCCTTAATGAGAGAGACTGATTCCAGCTTAGCTTGCAAGAACTAAGAGACACAGTGTGGCCATGTGGCCTTAATGAGAGAGACTGACTCCAGCTTAGCTTGCAAGAACTAAGAGACACAGTGTGACCACGTGACCTTAATGAGAGAGAATGACTCCAGCTTAGCTTGCAAGAACTAAGAGACACCTGGTGGCCATGTGGCCTTAATGAGAGAGACTGACTCAAGCTTAGCTTGCAAGAACTAAGAGACACAGTGTGGCCATGTGGCCTTAATGAGAGAGACTCACTCCAGCTTAGCTTGCAAGAACTAAGAGACACTGTGTGGCCATGTGGCCTTAATGAGAGAGACTCACTCCAGCTTAGCTTGCAAGAACTAAGAGACTCAGTGTGGCCATGTGGCCTTAATGAGAGAGACTGACTCCAGCTTAGCTTGCAAGAACTAAGAGACACAGTGTGGCCATGTGGCCTTAATGAGAGAGACTCACTCCAGCTTAGCTTGCAAGAACTAAAAGACACTGTGTGGCCATGTGGCCTTAATGAGAGAGACTCACTCCAGCTTAGCTTGCAAGAACTAAGAGACACAGTGTGGCCATGTGGCCTTAATGAGAGAGACTGCCTCCAGCTTAGCTTGCAAGAACTAAGAGACACAGTGTGGCCATGTGGCCTTAATGAGAGAGACTGACTCCAGCTTAGCTTGCAAGAACTAAGAGACACAGTGTGACCATGTGACCTTAATGAGAGAGACTGACTCCAGCTTAGCTTGCAAGAACTAAGAGACACTGTGTGGCCATGTGGCCTTAATGAGAGAGACTGACTCCAGCTTAGCTTGCAAGAACTAAGAGACACCGTGTGACCATGTGACCTTAATGAGAGAGACTGACTCAAGCTTAGCTTGCAAGAACTAAGAGACACTGTGTGGCCATGTGGCCTTAATGAGAGAGACTGACTCAAGCTTAGCTTGCAAGAACTAAGAGACACAGTGTGGCCATGTGGCCTTAATGAGAGAGACTCACTCCAGCTTAACTTGCAAGAACTAAGAGACACTGTGTGGCAATGTGGCCTTAATGAGAAAGACTCACTCCAGCTTAGCTTGCAAGAACTAAGAGACTCAGTGTGGCCATGTGGCCTTAATGAGAGAGACTGACTCCAACTTAACTTGCAAGAACTAAGATACACTGTGTGGCCATGTGGCCTTAATGAGAGAGACTCACTCCAGCTTAGCTTGCAAGAACTAAGAGACACAGTGTGGCCATGTGGCCTTAATGAGAGACTCACTCCAGCTTAGCTTGCAAGAACTAAGAGACAGTGTGGCCATGTAGCCTTAATGAGATAGACTGACTCCAGCTTAGCTTGCAATAACTAAGAGACACAGTGTGGCCATGTGGCCTTAATGAGAGAGACTGACTCCAGCTTAGCTTGCAAGAACTAAGAGACACAGTGTGGCCATGTGGCCTTAATGAGAGAGACTGATTCCAGCTTAGCTTGCAAGAACTAAGAGACACAGTGTGGCCATGTGGCCTTAATGAGAGAGACTGACTCCAGCTTAGCTTGCAAGAACTAAGAGACACCTGGTGGCCATGTGGCCTTAATGAGAGAGACTCACTCCAGCTTAGCTTGCAAGAACTAAGAGACAGTGTGGCCATGTAGCCGAGACTGACTCCAGCTTAGCTTGCAAGAATTAAGAGACACAGTGTGCCCATGTGACCTTAATGAGAGAGACTGACTCCAGCTTACCTTGCAAGAACTAAGAGACACTGTGTGGCCATGTGGCCTTAATGAGAGAGACTGATTCCAGCTTAGCTTGCAAGAACTAAGAGACACAGTGTGGCCATGTGGCCTTAATGAAAGAGACTGACTCCAGCTTAGCTTGCAAGAACTAAGAGACACAGTGTGACCATGTGACCTTAATGAGAGAGACTGACTCCAGCTTAGCTTGCAAGAACTAAGAGACACAGTGTGGCCATGTGGCCTTAATGAGAGAGACTCACTCCAGCTTAGCTTGCAAGAACTAAGAGACACTGTGTGGCCATGTGGCCTTAATGAGAAAGACTCACTCCAGCTTAGCTTGCAAGAACTAAGAGACTCAGTGTGGCCATGTGGCCTTAATGAGAGAGACTCACTCCAACTTAACTTGCAAGAACTAAGATACACTGTGTGGCCATGTGGCCTTAATGAGAGAGACTCACTCCAGCTTAGCTTGCAAGAACTAAGAGACACAGTGTGGCCATGTGGCCTTAATGAGAGACTCACTCCAGCTTAGCTTGCAAGAACTAAGAGACAGTGTGGCCGTGTAGCCTTAATGAGAGAGACTGACTCCAGCTTAGCTTGCAAGAACTAAGAGACACAGTGTGGCCATGTGGCCTTAATGAGAGAGACTGACTCCAGCTTAGCTTGCAAGAACTAAGAGACACAGTGTGGCCATGTGGCCTTAATGAGAGAGACTGATTCCAGCTTAGCTTGCAAGAACTAAGAGACACAGTGTGGCCATGTGGCCTTAATGAGAGAGACTGACTCCAGCTTAGCTTGCAAGAACTAAGAGACACAGTGTGACCACGTGACCTTAATGAGAGAGAATGACTCCAGCTTAGCTTGCAAGAACTAAGAGACACCTGGTGGCCATGTGGCCTTAATGAGAGAGACTGACTCAAGCTTAGCTTGCAAGAACTAAGAGACACAGTGTGGCCATGTGGCCTTAATGAGAGAGACTCACTCCAGCTTAGCTTGCAAGAACTAAGAGACACTGTGTGGCCATGTGGCCTTAATGAGAGAGACTCACTCCAGCTTAGCTTGCAAGAACTAAGAGACTCAGTGTGGCCATGTGGCCTTAATGAGAGAGACTGACTCCAGCTTAGCTTGCAAGAACTAAGAGACACAGTGTGGCCATGTGGCCTTAATGAGAGAGACTCACTCCAGCTTAGCTTGCAAGAACTAAAAGACACTGTGTGGCCATGTGGCCTTAATGAGAGAGACTCACTCCAGCTTAGCTTGCAAGAACTAAGAGACACAGTGTGGCCATGTGGCCTTAATGAGAGAGACTGCCTCCAGCTTAGCTTGCAAGAACTAAGAGACACAGTGTGGCCATGTGGCCTTAATGAGAGAGACTGACTCCAGCTTAGCTTGCAAGAACTAAGAGACACAGTGTGACCATGTGACCTTAATGAGAGAGACTGACTCCAGCTTAGCTTGCAAGAACTAAGAGACACTGTGTGGCCATGTGGCCTTAATGAGAGAGACTGACTCCAGCTTAGCTTGCAAGAACTAAGAGACACCGTGTGACCATGTGACCTTAATGAGAGAGACTGACTCAAGCTTAGCTTGCAAGAACTAAGAGACACTGTGTGGCCATGTGGCCTTAATGAGAGAGACTGACTCAAGCTTAGCTTGCAAGAACTAAGAGACACAGTGTGGCCATGTGGCCTTAATGAGAGAGACTCACTCCAGCTTAGCTTGCAAGAACTAAGAGACACTGTGTGGCAATGTGGCCTTAATGAGAAAGACTCACTCCAGCTTAGCTTGCAAGAACTAAGAGACTCAGTGTGGCCATGTGGCCTTAATGAGAGAGACTGACTCCAACTTAACTTGCAAGAACTAAGATACACTGTGTGGCCATGTGGCCTTAATGAGAGAGACTCACTCCAGCTTAGCTTGCAAGAACTAAGAGACACAGTGTGGCCATGTGGCCTTAATGAGAGACTCACTCCAGCTTAGCTTGCAAGAACTAAGAGACAGTGTGGCCATGTAGCCTTAATGAGAGAGACTGACTCCAGCTTAGCTTGCAATAACTAAGAGACACAGTGTGGCCATGTGGCCTTAATGAGAGAGACTGACTCCAGCTTAGCTTGCAAGAACTAAGAGACACTGTGTGGCCATGTGGCCTTAATGAGAGAGACTGACTCCAGCTTAGCTTGCAAGAACTAAGAGACACCGTGTGACCATGTGACCTTAATGAGAGAGACTGACTCAAGCTTAGCTTGCAAGAACTAAGAGACACTGTGTGGCCATGTGGCCTTAATGAGAGACTCACTCCAGCTTAGCTTGCAAGAACTAAGAGACAGTGTGGCCGTGTAGCCTTAATGAGAGAGACTGACTCCAGCTTAGCTTGCAAGAACTAAGAGACACAGTGTGGCCATGTGGCCTTAATGAGAGAGACTGACTCCAGCTTAGCTTGCAAGAACTAAGAGACACAGTGTGGCCATGTGGCCTTAATGAGAGAGACTGATTCCAGCTTAGCTTGCAAGAACTAAGAGACACAGTGTGGCCATGTGGCCTTAATGAGAGAGACTGACTCCAGCTTAGCTTGCAAGAACTAAGAGACACAGTGTGACCACGTGACCTTAATGAGAGAGAATGACTCCAGCTTAGCTTGCAAGAACTAAGAGACACCTGGTGGCCATGTGGCCTTAATGAGAGAGACTGACTCAAGCTTAGCTTGCAAGAACTAAGAGACACAGTGTGGCCATGTGGCCTTAATGAGAGAGACTCACTCCAGCTTAGCTTGCAAGAACTAAGAGACACTGTGTGGCCATGTGGCCTTAATGAGAGAGACTCACTCCAGCTTAGCTTGCAAGAACTAAGAGACTCAGTGTGGCCATGTGGCCTTAATGAGAGAGACTGACTCCAGCTTAGCTTGCAAGAACTAAGAGACACAGTGTGGCCATGTGGCCTTAATGAGAGAGACTCACTCCAGCTTAGCTTGCAAGAACTAAAAGACACTGTGTGGCCATGTGGCCTTAATGAGAGAGACTCACTCCAGCTTAGCTTGCAAGAACTAAGAGACACAGTGTGGCCATGTGGCCTTAATGAGAGAGACTGCCTCCAGCTTAGCTTGCAAGAACTAAGAGACACTGTGTGGCCATGTGGCCTTAATGAGAGAGACTGACTCAAGCTTAGCTTGCAAGAACTAAGAGACACAGTGTGGCCATGTGGCCTTAATGAGAGAGACTCACTCCAGCTTAGCTTGCAAGAACTAAGAGACACTGTGTGGCAATGTGGCCTTAATGAGAAAGACTCACTCCAGCTTAGCTTGCAAGAACTAAGAGACTCAGTGTGGCCATGTGGCCTTAATGAGAGAGACTGACTCCAACTTAACTTGCAAGAACTAAGATACACTGTGTGGCCATGTGGCCTTAATGAGAGAGACTCACTCCAGCTTAGCTTGCAAGAACTAAGAGACACAGTGTGGCCATGTGGCCTTAATGAGAGACTCACTCCAGCTTAGCTTGCAAGAACTAAGAGACAGTGTGGCCATGTAGCCTTAATGAGAGAGACTGACTCCAGCTTAGCTTGCAATAACTAAGAGACACAGTGTGGCCATGTGGCCTTAATGAGAGAGACTGACTCCAGCTTAGCTTGCAAGAACTAAGAGACACTGTGTGGCCATGTGGCCTTAATGAGAGAGACTGACTCCAGCTTAGCTTGCAAGAACTAAGAGACACCGTGTGACCATGTGACCTTAATGAGAGAGACTGACTCAAGCTTAGCTTGCAAGAACTAAGAGACACTGTGTGGCCATGTGGCCTTAATGAGAGAGACTGACTCAAGCTTAGCTTGCAAGAACTAAGAGACACAGTGTGGCCATGTGGCCTTAATGAGAGAGACTCACTCCAGCTTAACTTGCAAGAACTAAGAGACACTGTGTGGCAATGTGGCCTTAATGAGAAAGACTCACTCCAGCTTAGCTTGCAAGAACTAAGAGACTCAGTGTGGCCATGTGGCCTTAATGAGAGACTCACTCCAGCTTAGCTTGCAAGAACTAAGAGACAGTGTGGCCGTGTAGCCTTAATGAGAGAGACTGACTCCAGCTTAGCTTGCAAGAACTAAGAGACACAGTGTGGCCATGTGGCTTTAATGAGAGAGACTGACTCCAGCTTAGCTTGCAAGAACTAAGAGACACAGTGTGGCCATGTGGCCTTAATGAGAGAGACTGATTCCAGCTTAGCTTGCAAGAACTAAGAGACACAGTGTGGCCATGTGGCCTTAATGAGAGAGACTGACTCCAGCTTAGCTTGCAAGAACTAAGAGACACAGTGTGACCACGTGACCTTAATGAGAGAGAATGACTCCAGCTTAGCTTGCAAGAACTAAGAGACACCTGGTGGCCATGTGGCCTTAATGAGAGAGACTGACTCAAGCTTAGCTTGCAAGAACTAAGAGACACAGTGTGGCCATGTGGCCTTAATGAGAGAGACTCACTCCAGCTTAGCTTGCAAGAACTAAGAGACACTGTGTGGCCATGTGGCCTTAATGAGAGAGACTCACTCCAGCTTAGCTTGCAAGAACTAAGAGACTCAGTGTGGCCATGTGGCCTTAATGAGAGAGACTGACTCCAGCTTAGCTTGCAAGAACTAAGAGACACAGTGTGGCCATGTGGCCTTAATGAGAGAGACTCACTCCAGCTTAGCTTGCAAGAACTAAAAGACACTGTGTGGCCATGTGGCCTTAATGAGAGAGACTCACTCCAGCTTAGCTTGCAAGAACTAAGAGACACAGTGTGGCCATGTGGCCTTAATGAGAGAGACTGCCTCCAGCTTAGCTTGCAAGAACTAAGAGACACAGTGTGGCCATGTGGCCTTAATGAGAGAGACTGACTCCAGCTTAGCTTGCAAGAACTAAGAGACACAGTGTGACCATGTGACCTTAATGAGAGAGACTGACTCCAGCTTAGCTTGCAAGAACTAAGAGACACTGTGTGGCCATGTGGCCTTAATGAGAGAGACTGACTCCAGCTTAGCTTGCAAGAACTAAGAGACACCGTGTGACCATGTGACCTTAATGAGAGAGACTGACTCAAGCTTAGCTTGCAAGAACTAAGAGACACTGTGTGGCCATGTGGCCTTAATGAGAGAGACTGACTCAAGCTTAGCTTGCAAGAACTAAGAGACACAGTGTGGCCATGTGGCCTTAATGAGAGAGACTCACTCCAGCTTAGCTTGCAAGAACTAAGAGACACTGTGTGGCAATGTGGCCTTAATGAGAAAGACTCACTCCAGCTTAGCTTGCAAGAACTAAGAGACTCAGTGTGGCCATGTGGCCTTAATGAGAGAGACTGACTCCAACTTAACTTGCAAGAACTAAGATACACTGTGTGGCCATGTGGCCTTAATGAGAGAGACTCACTCCAGCTTAGCTTGCAAGAACTAAGAGACACAGTGTGGCCATGTGGCCTTAATGAGAGACTCACTCCAGCTTAGCTTGCAAGAACTAAGAGACAGTGTGGCCATGTAGCCTTAATGAGAGAGACTGACTCCAGCTTAGCTTGCAATAACTAAGAGACACAGTGTGGCCATGTGGCCTTAATGAGAGAGACTGACTCCAGCTTAGCTTGCAAGAACTAAGAGACACTGTGTGGCCATGTGGCCTTAATGAGAGAGACTGACTCCAGCTTAGCTTGCAAGAACTAAGAGACACCGTGTGACCATGTGACCTTAATGAGAGAGACTGACTCAAGCTTAGCTTGCAAGAACTAAGAGACACTGTGTGGCCATGTGGCCTTAATGAGAGAGACTGACTCAAGCTTAGCTTGCAAGAACTAAGAGACACAGTGTGGCCATGTGGCCTTAATGAGAGAGACTCACTCCAGCTTAACTTGCAAGAACTAAGAGACACTGTGTGGCAATGTGGCCTTAATGAGAAAGACTCACTCCAGCTTAGCTTGCAAGAACTAAGAGACTCAGTGTGGCCATGTGGCCTTAATGAGAGAGACTGACTCCAACTTAACTTGCAAGAACTAAGATACACTGTGTGGCCATGTGGCCTTAATGAGAGAGACTCACTCCAGCTTAGCTTGCAAGAACTAAGAGACACAGTGTGGCCATGTGGCCTTAATGAGAGACTCACTCCAGCTTAGCTTGCAAGAACTAAGAGACAGTGTGGCCATGTAGCCTTAATGAGAGAGACTGACTCCAGCTTAGCTTGCAATAACTAAGAGACACAGTGTGGCCATGTGGCCTTAATGAGAGAGACTGACTCCAGCTTAGCTTGCAAGAACTAAGAGACACAGTGTGGCCATGTGGCCTTAATGAGAGAGACTGATTCCAGCTTAGCTTGCAAGAACTAAGAGACACAGTGTGGCCATGTGGCCTTAATGAGAGAGACTGACTCCAGCTTAGCTTGCAAGAACTAAGAGACACCTGGTGGCCATGTGGCCTTAATGAGAGAGACTCACTCCAGCTTAGCTTGCAAGAACTAAGAGACAGTGTGGCCATGTAGCCGAGACTGACTCCAGCTTAGCTTGCAAGAACTAAGAGACACTGTGTGGCCATGTGGCCTTAATGAGAGAGACTGACTCCAGCTTAGCTTGCAAGAACTAAGAGACACCGTGTGACCATGTGACCTTAATGAGAGAGACTGACTCAAGCTTAGCTTGCAAGAACTAAGAGACACTGTGTGGCCATGTGGCCTTAATGAGAGAGACTGACTCAAGCTTAGCTTGCAAGAACTAAGAGACACAGTGTGGCCATGTGGCCTTAATGAGAGAGACTCACTCCAGCTTAGCTTGCAAGAACTAAGAGACACTGTGTGGCAATGTGGCCTTAATGAGAAAGACTCACTCCAGCTTAGCTTGCAAGAACTAAGAGACTCAGTGTGGCCATGTGGCCTTAATGAGAGAGACTGACTCCAACTTAACTTGCAAGAACTAAGATACACTGTGTGGCCATGTGGCCTTAATGAGAGAGACTCACTCCAGCTTAGCTTGCAAGAACTAAGAGACACAGTGTGGCCATGTGGCCTTAATGAGAGACTCACTCCAGCTTAGCTTGCAAGAACTAAGAGACAGTGTGGCCATGTAGCCTTAATGAGAGAGACTGACTCCAGCTTAGCTTGCAATAACTAAGAGACACAGTGTGGCCATGTGGCCTTAATGAGAGAGACTGACTCCAGCTTAGCTTGCAAGAACTAAGAGACACTGTGTGGCCATGTGGCCTTAATGAGAGAGACTGACTCCAGCTTAGCTTGCAAGAACTAAGAGACACCGTGTGACCATGTGACCTTAATGAGAGAGACTGACTCAAGCTTAGCTTGCAAGAACTAAGAGACACTGTGTGGCCATGTGGCCTTAATGAGAGAGACTGACTCAAGCTTAGCTTGCAAGAACTAAGA
This sequence comes from Petromyzon marinus, assembly GCF_048934315.1. Classification (NCBI taxonomy): domain Eukaryota; kingdom Metazoa; phylum Chordata; class Hyperoartia; order Petromyzontiformes; family Petromyzontidae; genus Petromyzon; species Petromyzon marinus. Next base: position 1,236,364 of record NW_027423168.1, read on the forward strand.
GACACAGTGTGGCCATGTGGCCTTAATGAGAGAGACTCACTCCAGCTTAACTTGCAAGAACTAAGAGACACTGTGTGGCAATGTGGCCTTAATGAGAAAGACTCACTCCAGCTTAGCTTGCAAGAACTAAGAGACTCAGTGTGGCCATGTGGCCTTAATGAGAGAGACTGACTCCAACTTAACTTGCAAGAACTAAGATACACTGTGTGGCCATGTGGCCTTAATGAGAGAGACTCACTCCAGCTTAGCTTGCAAGAACTAAGAGACACAGTGTGGCCATGTGGCCTTAATGAGAGACTCACTCCAGCTTAGCTTGCAAGAACTAAGAGACAGTGTGGCCATGTAGCCTTAATGAGAGAGACTGACTCCAGCTTAGCTTGCAATAACTAAGAGACACAGTGTGGCCATGTGGCCTTAATGAGAGAGACTGACTCCAGCTTAGCTTGCAAGAACTAAGAGACACAGTGTGGCCATGTGGCCTTAATGAGAGAGACTGATTCCAGCTTAGCTTGCAAGAACTAAGAGACACAGTGTGGCCATGTGGCCTTAATGAGAGAGACTGACTCCAGCTTAGCTTGCAAGAACTAAGAGACACCTGGTGGCCATGTGGCCTTAATGAGAGAGACTCACTCCAGCTTAGCTTGCAAGAACTAAGAGACAGTGTGGCCATGTAGCCGAGACTGACTCCAGCTTAGCTTGCAAGAATTAAGAGACACAGTGTGCCCATGTGACCTTAATGAGAGAGACTGACTCCAGCTTACCTTGCAAGAACTAAGAGACACTGTGTGGCCATGTGGCCTTAATGAGAGAGACTGATTCCAGCTTAGCTTGCAAGAACTAAGAGACACAGTGTGGCCATGTGGCCTTAATGAAAGAGACTGACTCCAGCTTAGCTTGCAAGAACTAAGAGACACAGTGTGACCATGTGACCTTAATGAGAGAGACTGACTCCAGCTTAGCTTGCAAGAACTAAGAGACACAGTGTGGCCATGTGGCCTTAATGAGAGAGACTCACTCCAGCTTAGCTTGCAAGAACTAAGAGACACTGTGTGGCCATGTGGCCTTAATGAGAAAGACTCACTCCAGCTTAGCTTGCAAGAACTAAGAGACTCAGTGTGGCCATGTGGCCTTAATGAGAGAGACTCACTCCAACTTAACTTGCAAGAACTAAGATACACTGTGTGGCCATGTGGCCTTAATGAGAGAGACTCACTCCAGCTTAGCTTGCAAGAACTAAGAGACACAGTGTGGCCATGTGGCCTTAATGAGAGACTCACTCCAGCTTAGCTTGCAAGAACTAAGAGACAGTGTGGCCGTGTAGCCTTAATGAGAGAGACTGACTCCAGCTTAGCTTGCAAGAACTAAGAGACACAGTGTGGCCATGTGGCCTTAATGAGAGAGACTGACTCCAGCTTAGCTTGCAAGAACTAAGAGACACAGTGTGGCCATGTGGCCTTAATGAGAGAGACTGATTCCAGCTTAGCTTGCAAGAACTAAGAGACACAGTGTGGCCATGTGGCCTTAATGAGAGAGACTGACTCCAGCTTAGCTTGCAAGAACTAAGAGACACAGTGTGACCACGTGACCTTAATGAGAGAGAATGACTCCAGCTTAGCTTGCAAGAACTAAGAGACACCTGGTGGCCATGTGGCCTTAATGAGAGAGACTGACTCAAGCTTAGCTTGCAAGAACTAAGAGACACAGTGTGGCCATGTGGCCTTAATGAGAGAGACTCACTCCAGCTTAGCTTGCAAGAACTAAGAGACACTGTGTGGCCATGTGGCCTTAATGAGAGAGACTCACTCCAGCTTAGCTTGCAAGAACTAAGAGACTCAGTGTGGCCATGTGGCCTTAATGAGAGAGACTGACTCCAGCTTAGCTTGCAAGAACTAAGAGACACAGTGTGGCCATGTGGCCTTAATGAGAGAGACTCACTCCAGCTTAGCTTGCAAGAACTAAAAGACACTGTGTGGCCATGTGGCCTTAATGAGAGAGACTCACTCCAGCTTAGCTTGCAAGAACTAAGAGACACAGTGTGGCCATGTGGCCTTAATGAGAGAGACTGCCTCCAGCTTAGCTTGCAAGAACTAAGAGACACAGTGTGGCCATGTGGCCTTAATGAGAGAGACTGACTCCAGCTTAGCTTGCAAGAACTAAGAGACACAGTGTGACCATGTGACCTTAATGAGAGAGACTGACTCCAGCTTAGCTTGCAAGAACTAAGAGACACTGTGTGGCCATGTGGCCTTAATGAGAGAGACTGACTCCAGCTTAGCTTGCAAGAACTAAGAGACACCGTGTGACCATGTGACCTTAATGAGAGAGACTGACTCAAGCTTAGCTTGCAAGAACTAAGAGACACTGTGTGGCCATGTGGCCTTAATGAGAGAGACTGACTCAAGCTTAGCTTGCAAGAACTAAGAGACACAGTGTGGCCATGTGGCCTTAATGAGAGAGACTCACTCCAGCTTAGCTTGCAAGAACTAAGAGACACTGTGTGGCAATGTGGCCTTAATGAGAAAGACTCACTCCAGCTTAGCTTGCAAGAACTAAGAGACTCAGTGTGGCCATGTGGCCTTAATGAGAGAGACTGACTCCAACTTAACTTGCAAGAACTAAGATACACTGTGTGGCCATGTGGCCTTAATGAGAGAGACTCACTCCAGCTTAGCTTGCAAGAACTAAGAGACACAGTGTGGCCATGTGGCCTTAATGAGAGACTCACTCCAGCTTAGCTTGCAAGAACTAAGAGACAGTGTGGCCATGTAGCCTTAATGAGAGAGACTGACTCCAGCTTAGCTTGCAATAACTAAGAGACACAGTGTGGCCATGTGGCCTTAATGAGAGAGACTGACTCCAGCTTAGCTTGCAAGAACTAAGAGACACAGTGTGGCCATGTGGCCTTAATGAGAGAGACTGATTCCAGCTTAGCTTGCAAGAACTAAGAGACACAGTGTGGCCATGTGGCCTTAATGAGAGAGACTGACTCCAGCTTAGCTTGCAAGAACTAAGAGACACCTGGTGGCCATGTGGCCTTAATGAGAGAGACTCACTCCAGCTTAGCTTGCAAGAACTAAGAGACACTGTGTGGCCATGTGGCCTTAATGAGAGAGACTCACTCCAGCTTAGCTTGCAAGAACTAAGAGACTCAGTGTGGCCATGTGGCCTTAATGAGACTGACTCCAGCTTAGCTTGCAAGAACTAAGAGACACAATGTGGCCATGTGGCCTTAATGAGAGAGACTCACTCCAGCTTAGCTTGCAAGAACTAAGAGACTCAGTGTGGCCATGTGGCCTTAATGAGACTGACTCCAGCTTAGCTTGCAAGAACTAAGAGACACAATGTGGCCATGTGGCCTTAATGAGAGAGACTCACTCCAGCTTAGCTTGCAAGAACTAAAAGACACTGTGTGGCCATGTGGCCTTAATGAGAGAGACTCACTCCAGCTTAGCTTGCAAGAACTAAGAGACACAGTGTGGCCATGTGGCCTTAATGAGAGAGACTGCCTCCAGCTTAGCTTGCAAGAACTAAGAGACACAGTGTGGCCATGTGGCCTTAATGAGAGAGACTGATTCCAGCTTAACTTGCAAGCACTAAGAGACACTGTGTGGCCATGTGGCCTTAATGAGAAAGACTCACTCCAGCTTAGCTTGCAAGAACTAAGAGACTCAGTATGGCCATGTGGCCTTAATGAGAGACTGACTCCAACTTAACTTGCAAGAACTAAGATACACTGTGTGGCCATGTGGCCTTAATGAGAGAGACTCACTCCAGCTTAGCTTGCAAGAACTAAGAGACAGTGTGGCCGTGTAGCCTTAATGAGAGAGACTGACTCCAGCTTAGCTTGCAAGAACTAAGAGACACAGTGTGGCCATGTGGCCTTAATGAGAGAGACTGACTCCAGCTTAGCTTGCAAGAACTAAGAGACACAGTGTGGCCATGTGGCCTTAATGAGAGAGACTGATTCCAGCTTAGCTTGCAAGAACTAAGAGACACAGTGTGGCCATGTGGCCTTAATGAGAGAGACTGACTCCAGCTTAGCTTGCAAGAACTAAGAGACACAGTGTGACCACGTGACCTTAATGAGAGAGAATGACTCCAGCTTAGCTTGCAAGAACTAAGAGACACCTGGTGGCCATGTGGCCTTAATGAGAGAGACTGACTCAAGCTTAGCTTGCAAGAACTAAGAGACACAGTGTGGCCATGTGGCCTTAATGAGAGAGACTCACTCCAGCTTAGCTTGCAAGAACTAAGAGACACTGTGTGGCCATGTGGCCTTAATGAGAGAGACTCACTCCAGCTTAGCTTGCAAGAACTAAGAGACTCAGTGTGGCCATGTGGCCTTAATGAGAGAGACTGACTCCAGTTTAGCTTGCAAGAACTAAGAGACACAGTGTGGCCATGTGGCCTTAATGAGAGAGACTCACTCCAGCTTAGCTTGCAAGAACTAAAAGACACTGTGTGGCCATGTGGCCTTAATGAGAGAGACTCACTCCAGCTTAGCTTGCAAGAACTAAGAGACACAGTGTGGCCATGTGGCCTTAATGAGAGAGACTGCCTCCAGCTTAGCTTGCAAGAACTAAGAGACACAGTGTGGCCATGTGGCCTTAATGAGAGAGACTGACTCCAGCTTAGCTTGCAAGAACTAAGAGACACAGTGTGACCATGTGACCTTAATGAGAGAGACTGACTCCAGCTTAGCTTGCAAGAACTAAGAGACACTGTGTGGCCATGTGGCCTTAATGAGAGAGACTGACTCCAGCTTAGCTTGCAAGAACTAAGAGACACCGTGTGACCATGTGACCTTAATGAGAGAGACTGACTCAAGCTTAGCTTGCAAGAACTAAGAGACACTGTGTGGCCATGTGGCCTTAATGAGAGAGACTGACTCAAGCTTAGCTTGCAAGAACTAAGAGACACAGTGTGGCCATGTGGCCTTAATGAGAGAGACTCACTCCAGCTTAGCTTGCAAGAACTAAGAGACACTGTGTGGCAATGTGGCCTTAATGAGAAAGACTCACTCCAGCTTAGCTTGCAAGAACTAAGAGACTCAGTGTGGCCATGTGGCCTTAATGAGAGAGACTGACTCCAACTTAACTTGCAAGAACTAAGATACACTGTGTGGCCATGTGGCCTTAATGAGAGAGACTCACTCCAGCTTAGCTTGCAAGAACTAAGAGACACAGTGTGGCCATGTGGCCTTAATGAGAGACTCACTCCAGCTTAGCTTGCAAGAACTAAGAGACACTGTGTGGCCATGTGTCCTTAATGAGAGAGACTCACTCCAGCTTAGCTTGCAAGAACTAAGAGACACAGTGTGGCCATGTGGCCTTAATGAGAGACTCACTCCAGCTTAGCTTGCAAGAACTAAGAGACAGTGTGGCCATGAAGCCTTAATGAGAGAGACTGACTCCAGCTTAGCTTGCAAGAACTAAGAGACACAGTGTGGCCATGTGGCCTTAATGAGAGAGACTGCCTCCAGCTTAGCTTGCAAGAACTAAGAGACAGTGTGGCCATGTGGCCTTAATGAGAGAGACTGATTCCAGCTTAACTTGCAAGAACAAAGCGACACAGTGTGGCCATGTGGCCTTAATGAGACTGACTCCAGCTTAGCTTGCAAGAATTAAGAGACACAGTGTGCCCATGTGACCTTAATGAGAGAGACTGACTCCAGCTTACCTTGCAAGAACTAAGAGACACTGTGTGGCCATGTGGCCTTAATGAGAAAGACTCACTCCAGCTTAGCTTGCAAGAACTAAGAGACTCAGTGTGGCCATGTGGCCTTAATGAGAGAGACTGACTCCAACTTAACTTGCAAGAACTAAGATACACTGTGTGGCCATGTGGCCTTAATGAGAGAGACTCACTCCAGCTTAGCTTGCAAGAACTAAGAGACACAGTGTGGCCATGTGGCCTTAATGAGAGACTCACTCCAGCTTAGCTTGCAAGAACTAAGAGACAGTGTGGCCATGTAGCCTTAATGAGAGAGACTGACTCCAGCTTAGCTTGCAATAACTAAGAGACACAGTGTGGCCATGTGGCCTTAATGAGAGAGACTGACTCCAGCTTAGCTTGCAAGAACTAAGAGACACAGTGTGGCCATGTGGCCTTAATGAGAGAGACTGATTCCAGCTTAGCTTGCAAGAACTAAGAGACACAGTGTGGCCATGTGGCCTTAATGAGAGAGACTGACTCCAGCTTAGCTTGCAAGAACTAAGAGACACCTGGTGGCCATGTGGCCTTAATGAGAGAGACTCACTCCAGCTTAGCTTGCAAGAACTAAGAGACACTGTGTGGCCATGTGGCCTTAATGAGAGAGACTCACTCCAGCTTAGCTTGCAAGAACTAAGAGACTCAGTGTGGCCATGTGGCCTTAATGAGACTGACTCCAGCTTAGCTTGCAAGAACTAAGAGACACAATGTGGCCATGTGGCCTTAATGAGAGAGACTCACTCCAGCTTAGCTTGCAAGAACTAAAAGACACTGTGTGGCCATGTGGCCTTAATGAGAGAGACTCACTCCAGCTTAGCTTGCAAGAACTAAGAGACACAGTGTGGCCATGTGGCCTTAATGAGAGAGACTGCCTCCAGCTTAGCTTGCAAGAACTAAGAGACACAGTGTGGCCATGTGGCCTTAATGAGAGAGACTGATTCCAGCTTAACTTGCAAGCACTAAGAGACACTGTGTGGCCATGTGGCCTTAATGAGAAAGACTCACTCCAGCTTAGCTTGCAAGAACTAAGAGACTCAGTATGGCCATGTGGCCTTAATGAGAGACTGACTCCAGCTTAGCTTGCAAGAACTAAGAGACACAGTGTGGCGATGTGGCCTTAATGAGAGAGACTGACTCCAGCTTAGCTTGCAAGAACTAAGAGACACAGTGTGGCCATGTGGCCTTAATGAGAGAGACTGATTCCAGCTTAGCTTGCAAGAACTAAGAGACACAGTGTGGCCATGTGGCCTTAATGAGAGAGACTGACTCCAGCTTAGCTTGCAAGAACTAAGAGACACAGTGTGACCATGTGACCTTAATGAGAGAGACTGACTCCAGCTTAGCTTGCAAGAACTAAGAGACACTGTGTGGCCATGTGGCCTTAATGAGAGAGACTGACTCAAGCTTAGCTTGCAAGAACTAAGAGACACAGTGTGGCCATGTGGCCTTAATGAGAGAGACTCACTCCAGCTTAGCTTGCAAGAACTAAGAGACACTGTGTGGCCATGTGGCCTTAATGAGAGAGACTCACTCCAGCTTAGCTTGCAAGAACTAAGAGACTCAGTGTGGCCATGTGGCCTTAATGAGAGAGACTTGACTCCAACTTAGCTTGCAATAACTAAGAGACACTGTGTGGCCATGTGGCCTTAATGAGAGAGACTCACTCCAGCTTAGCTTGCAAGAACTAAGAGACACAGTGTGGCCATGTGGCCTTAATGAGAGACTCACTCCAGCTTAGCTTGCAAGAACTAAGAGACAGTGTGGCCATGTAGCCGAGACTGACTCCAGCTTAGCTTGCAAGAATTAAGGGACACAGTGTGCCCATGTGACCTTAATGAGAGAGACTGACTCCAGCTTACCTTGCAAGAACTAATAGAAACTGTGTGCCCATGTGGCCTTAATGAGAGAGACTGACTCAAGCTTAGCTTGCAAGAACTAAGAGACACAGTGTGGCCATGTGGCCTTAATGAGAGAGACTCACTCCAGCTTAGCTTGCAAGAACTAAGAGACACTGTGTGGCCATGTGGCCTTAATGAGAGAGACTCACTCCAGCTTAGCTTGCAAGAACTAAGAGACATAGTGTGGCCATGTGGCCTTAATGAGAGACTCACTCCAGCTTAGCTTGCAAGAACTAAGAGACAGTGTGGCCATGTAGCCTTAATGAGAGAGACTGACTCCAGCTTAGCTTGCAAGAACTAAGAGACACAGTGTGGCCATGTGGCCTTAATGAGAGAGACTGACTCCAGCTTAGCTTGCAAGAACTAAGAGACACAGTGTGGCCATGTGGCCTTAATGAGAGAGACTGAATCCAGCTTAGCTTGCAAGAACTAAGAGACACAGTGTGGCCATGTGGCCTTAATGAGAGAGACTGACTCCAGCTTAGCTTGCAAGAACTAAGAGACACAGTGTGACCATGTGACCTTAATGAGAGAGACTGACTCCAGCTTAGCTTGCAAGAACTAAGAGACACTGTGTGGCCATGTGGCCTTAATGAGAGAGACTGACTCAAGCTTAGCTTGCAAGAACTAAGAGACACAGTGTGGCCATGTGGCCTTAATGAGAGAGACTCACTCCAGCTTAGCTTGCAAGAACTAAGAGACACTGTGTGGCCATGTGGCCTTAATGAGAGAGACTCCAGCTTAGCTTGCAAGAACTAAGAGACTCAGTGTGGTCATGTGGCCTTAATGAGAGAGACTGACTCCAACTTAGCTTGCAAGAACTAAGAGACACTGTGTGGCCATGTGGCCTTAATGAGAGAGACTGACTCCAACTTAGCTTGCAAGAACTAAGAGACACTGTGTGGCCATGTGTCCTTAATGAGAGAGACTCACTCCAGCTTAGCTTGCAAGAACTAAGAGACACAGTGTGGCCATGTGGCCTTAATGAGAGACTCACTCCAGCTTAGCTTGCAAGAACTAAGAGACAGTGTGGCCATGAAGCCTTAATGAGAGAGACTGACTCCAGCTTAGCTTGCAAGAACTAAGAGACACAGTGTGGCCATGTGGCCTTAATGAAAGAGACTGCCTCCAGCTTAGCTTGCAAGAACTAAGAGACAGTGTGGCCATGTGGCCTTAATGAGAGAGACTGATTCCAGCTTAACTTGCAAGAACAAAGCGACACAGTGTGGCCATGTGGCCTTAATGAGACTGACTCCAGCTTAGCTTGCAAGAATTAAGAGACACAGTGTGCCCATGTGACCTTAATGAGAGAGACTGACTCCAGCTTACCTTGCAAGAACTAAGAGACACTGTGTGGCCATGTGGCATTAATGAGAGAGACTGACTCCAGCTTACCTTGCAAGAACTAAGAGACACTGTGTGGCCATGTGGCCTTAATGAGAGAGACTGACTCAAGCTTAGCTTGCAAGAACTAAGAGACACAGTGTGGCCATGTGGCCTTAATGAGAGAGACTCACTCCAGCTTAGCTTGCAAGAACTAAGAGACACAGTGTGGCCATGTGGTCTTAATGAGAGAGACTGACTCCAGCTTAGCTTGCAAGAACTAAGAGACACAGTGTGGCCATGTGGCCTTAATGAGAGAGACTGATTCCAGCTTAGCTTGCAAGAACTAAGAGACAGTGTGGCCAAGTGGCCTTAATGAGAGAGACTGACTCCAGCTTAGCTTGCAAGAACTAAGAGACACAGTGTGCCCATGTGACCTTAATGAGAGAGACTGACTCCAGCTTACCTTGCAAGAACTAAGAGACACTGTGTGGCCATGTGGCCTTAATGAGAGAGAGTGACTCAAGCTTAGCTTGCAAGAACTAAGAGACACAGTGTGGCCATGTGGCCTTAATGAGACTCACTCCAGCTTAGCTTGCAAGAACTAAGAGACACTGTGTGGCCATGTGGCCTTAATGAGAGAGACTCACTCCAGCTTAGCTTGCAAGAACTAAAAGACAGTGTGGCCATGTGGCCTTAATGAGAGAGACTGACTCCAGCTTAGCTTACAAGAACTAAGAGACACAGTGTGGCCATGTGGCCTTAATGAGAGAGACTGACTCCAGCTTAGCTTGCAAGAACTAAGAGACACAGTGTGGCCATGTGGCCTTAATGAGAGAGACTGATTCCAGCTTAGCTTGCAAGAACTAAGAGACACAGTGTGGCCATGTGGCCTTAATGAGAGAGACTGACTCCAGCTTAGCTTGCAAGAACTAAGAGACACAGTGTGACCATGTGACCTTAATGAGAGAGACTGATTCCAGCTTAGCTTGCAAGAACTAAGAGACACTGTGTGGCCATGTGGCCTTAATGAGAGAGACTGACTCCAACTTAACTTGCAAGAACTAAGATACACTGTGTGGCCATGTGGCCTTAATGAGAGAGACTCACTCCAGCTTAGCTTGCAAGAACTAAGAGACACAGTGTGGCCATGTGGCCTTAATGAGAGACTCACTCCAGCTTAGCTTGCAAGAACTAAGAGACAGTGTGGCCATGTAGCCTTAATGAGAGAGACTGACTCCAGCTTAGCTTGCAAGAACTAAGAGACACAGTGTGGCCATGTGGCCTTAATGAGAGAGACTGACTCAAGCTTAGCTTGCAAGAACTAAGAGATACAGTGTGGCCATGTGGCCTTAATGAGAGACTCACTCCAGCTTAGCTTGCAAGAACTAAGAGACTGTGGCCATGTAGCCTTAATGAGAGAGACTGACTCCAGCTTAGCTTGCAAGAACTAAGAGACACAGTGTGGCCATGTGGCCTTAATGAGAGACTGCCTCCAGCTTAGCTTGCAAGAACTAAGAGACAGTGTGGCCATGTGGCCTTAATGAGAGAGACTGATTCCAGCTTAACTTGCAAGAACAAAGAGACACAGTGTGGCCATGTGGCCTTAATGAGACTGACTCCAGCTTAGCTTGCAAGAATTAAGAGACACAGTGTGCCCATGTGACCTTAATGAGAGAGACTGACTCCAGCTTACCTTTCAAGAACTAAGAGACACTGTGTGGCAATGTGGCCTTAATGAGAGAGACTGACTCCAGCTTACCTTGCAAGAACTAAGAGACACTGTGTGGCCATGTGGCCTTAATGAGAGAGACTGACTCAAGCTTAGCTTGCAAGAACTAAGAGACACAGTGTGGCCATGTGGCCGTAATGAGAGAGACTCACTCCAGCTTGGCTTGCAAGAACTAAGAGACACTGTGTGGCCATGTGGCCTTAATGAGAGAGACTCACTCCAGCTTAGCTTGCAAGAACTAAGAGACAGTGTGGCCATGTGGCCTTAATGAGAGAGACTGACTCCAGCTTAGCTTGCAAGAACTAAGAGACACAGTGTGGCCATGTGGCCTTAATGAGAGAGACTGACTCCAGCTTAGCTTGCAAGAACTAAGAGACACAGTGTGACCATGTGACCTTAATGAGAGAGACTGACTCCAGCTTAGCTTGCAAGAACTAAGAGACACAGTGTGCCCATGTGACCTTAATGAGAGAGACTGACTCCAGCTTACCTTGCAAGAACTAAAAGACACAGTGTGGCCATGTGGCCTTAATGAGACTGACTCCAGCTTAGCTTGCAAGAACTAAGAGACACAGTGTGACCATGTGACCTTAATGAGAGAGACTGATTCCAGCTTAGCTTGCAAGAACTAAGAGACACTGTGTGGCCATGTGGCCTTAATGAGAGAGACTGACTCAAGCTTAGCTTGCAAGAACTAAGAGACACAGTGTGGCCATGTGGCCTTAATGAGAGAGACTCACTCCAGCTTAGCTTGCAAGAACTAAGAGACACTGTGTGGCCATGTGGCCTTAATGAGAAAGACTCACTCCAGCTTAGCTTGCAAGAACTAAGAGACTCATTATGGCCATGTGGCCTTAATGAGAGAGACTGATTCCAGCTTAACTTGCAAGAACTAAGCGACACAGTGTGGCCATGTGGCCTTAATGAGAGAGACTGACTCCAGCTTAGCTTGCAAGAATTAAGAGACACAGTGTGCCCATGTGACCTTAATGAGAGAGACTGACTCCAGCTTACCTTGCAAGAACTAAGAGACACTGTGTGGCCATGTGGCCTTAATGAGAGAGACTGACTCAAGCTTAGATTGCAAGAACTAAGAGATACAGTGTGGCCATGTGGCCTTAATGAGAGAGACTCACTCCAGCTTAGCTTGCAAGAACTAAGAGACACTGTGTGGCCATGTGGCCTTAATGAGAGAGACTCACTCCAGCTTAGCTTGCAAGAACTAAGAGACACAGTGTGGCCATGTGGCCTTAATGAGAGACTCACTCCAGCTTAGCTTGCAAGAACTAAGAGACAGTGTGGCCATGTAGCCTTAATGAGAGAGACTGACTCCAGCTTAGCTTGCAAGAACTAAGAGACACAGTGTGGCCATGTGGCCTTAATGAGAGAGACTGACTCCAGCTTAGCTTGCAAGAACTAAGAGACACAGTGTGGCCATGTGGCCTTAATGAGAGAGACTGAATCCAGCTTAGCTTGCAAGAACTAAGAGACACAGTGTGGCCATGTGGCCTTAATGAGAGAGACTGACTCCAGCTTAGCTTGCAAGAACTAAGAGACACAGTGTGACCATGTGACCTTAATGAGAGAGACTGACTCCAGCTTAGCTTGCAAGAACTAAGAGACACTGTGTGGCCATGTGGCCTTAATGAGAGAGACTGACTCCAACTTAACTTGCAAGAACTAAGATACACTGTGTGGCCATGTGGCCTTAATGAGAGAGACTGACTCCAACTTAACTTGCAAGAACTAAGATACACTGTGTGGCCATGTGGCCTTAATGAGAGAGACTGACTCCAGCTTACCTTGCAAGAACTAAGAGACACTGTATGGCCATGTGGCCTTAATGAGAGAGACTGACTCAAGCTTAGCTTGCAAGAACTAAGAGACACAGTGTGGCCATGTGGCCTTAATGAGAGAGACTCACTCCAGCTTAGCTTGCAAGAACTAAGAGACACTGTGTGGCCATGTGGCCTTAATGAGAGAGACTCACTCCAGCTTAGCTTGCAAGAACTAAGAGACACAGTGTGGCCATGTGGCCTTAATGAGAGACTCACTCCAGCTTAGCTTGCAAGAACTAAGAGACAGTGTGGCCATGTAGCCTTAATGAGAGAGACTGACTCCAGCTTAGCTTGCAAGAACTAAGAGACACAGTGTGGCCATGTGGCCTTAATGAGAGAGACTGAATCCAGCTTAGCTTGCAAGAACTAAGAGACACAGTGTGGCCATGTGGCCTTAATGAGAGAGACTGACTCCAGCTTAGCTTGCAAGAACTAAGAGACACAGTGTGACCATGTGACCTTAATGAGAGAGACTGACTCCAGCTTAGCTTGCAAGAACTAAGAGACACTGTGTGGCCATGTGGCCTTAATGAGAGAGACTGACTCAAGCTTAGCTTGCAAGAACTAAGAGACACAGTGTGGCCATGTGGCCTTAATGAGAGAGACTCACTCCAGCTTAGCTTGCAAGAACTAAGAGACACTGTGTGGCCATGTGGCCTTAATGAGAGAGACTCCAGCTTAGCTTGCAAGAACTAAGAGACTCAGTGTGGCCATGTGGCCTTAATGAGAGAGACTGACTCCAACTTAGCTTGCAAGAACTAAGAGACACTGTGTGGCCATGTGGCCTTAATGAGAGAGACTCACTCCAGCTTAGCTTGTAAGAACTAAGAGACACAGTGTGGCCATGTGGCCTTAATGAGAGACTCACTCCAGCTTAGCTTGCAAGAACTAAGAGACAGTGTGGCCATGTAGCCTTAATGAGAGAGACTGACTCCAGCTTAGCTTGCAAGAACTAAGAGACACAGTGTGGGCATGTGGCCTTAATGAGAGAGACTGCCTCCAGCTTAGCTTGCAAGAACTAAGAGACAGTGTGGCCATGTGCCCTTAATGAGAGAGACTGATTCCAGCTTAACTTGCAAGAACAAAGCGACACAGTGTGGCCATGTGGCCTTAATGAGACTGACTCCAGCTTAGCTTGCAAGAATTAAGAGACACAGTGTGCCCATTTGACCTTAATGAGAGAGACTGACTCCAGCTTACCTTGCAAGAACTAAGAGACACTGTGTGGCCATGTGGCCTTAATGAGAGAGACTGACTCAAGCTTAGCTTGCAAGAACTAAGAGACACAGTGTGGCCATGTGGCCTTAATGAGAGAGACTCACTCCAGCTTAGCTTGCAAGAACTAAGAGACACTGTGTGGCCATGTGGCCTTAATGAGAGACTCACTCCAGCTTAGCTTGCAAGAACTAAGAGACACAGTGTGGCCATGTGGCCTTAATGAGAGATACTGACTCCAGCTTAGCTTGCAAGAACTAAGAGACACAGTGTGCCCATGTGACCTTAATGAGAGAGACTGACTCCAGCTTAGCTTGCAAGAACTAAGAGACAGTGTGGCCATGTGGCCTTAATGAGAGAGACTGACTCCAACTTAACTTGCAAGAACTAAGATACACTGTGTGGCCATGTGGCCTTAATGAGAGAGACTGACTCCAGCTTACCTTGCAAGAACTAAGAGACACTGTATGGCCATGTGGCCTTAATGAGAGAGACTGACTCAAGCTTAGCTTGCAAGAACTAAGAGACACAGTGTGGCCATGTGGCCTTAATGAGAGAGACTCACTCCAGCTTAGCTTGCAAGAACTAAGAGACACTGTGTGGCCATGTGGCCTTAATGAGAGAGACTCACTCCAGCTTAGCTTGCAAGAACTAAGAGACACAGTGTGGCCATGTGGCCTTAATGAGAGACTCACTCCAGCTTAGCTTGCAAAAACTAAGAGACAGTGTGGCCATGTAGCCTTAATGAGAGAGACTGACTCCAGCTTAGCTTGCAAGAACTAAGAGACACAGTGTGGCCATGTGGCCTTAATGAGAGAGACTGAATCCAGCTTAGCTTGCAAGAACTAAGAGACACAGTGTGGCCATGTGGCCTTAATGAGAGAGACTGACTCCAGCTTAGCTTGCAAGAACTAAGAGACACAGTGTGACCATGTGACCTTAATGAGAGAGACTGACTCCAGCTTAGCTTGCAAGAACTAAGAGACACTGTGTGGCCATGTGGCCTTAATGAGAGAGACTGACTCAAGCTTAGCTTGCAAGAACTAAGAGACACAGTGTGGCCATGTGGCCTTAATGAGAGAGACTCACTCCAGCTTAGCTTGCAAGAACTAAGAGACACTGTGTGGCCATGTGGCCTTAATGAGAGAGACTCCAGCTTAGCTTGCAAGAACTAAGAGACTCAGTGTGGCCATGTGGCCTTAATGAGAGAGACTGACTCCAACTTAGCTTGCAAGAACTAAGAGACACTGTGTGGCCATGTGGCCTTAATGAGAGAGACTCACTCCAGCTTAGCTTGTAAGAACTAAGAGACACAGTGTGGCCATGTGGCCTTAATGAGAGACTCACTCCAGCTTAGCTTGCAAGAACTAAGAGACAGTGTGGCCATGTAGCCTTAATGAGAGAGACTGACTCCAGCTTAGCTTGCAAGAACTAAGAGACACAGTGTGGGCATGTGGCCTTAATGAGAGAGACTGCCTCCAGCTTAGCTTGCAAGAACTAAGAGACAGTGTGGCCATGTGCCCTTAATGAGAGAGACTGATTCCAGCTTAACTTGCAAGAACAAAGCGACACAGTGTGGCCATGTGGCCTTAATGAGACTGACTCCAGCTTAGCTTGCAAGAATTAAGAGACACAGTGTGCCCATTTGACCTTAATGAGAGAGACTGACTCCAGCTTACCTTGCAAGAACTAAGAGACACTGTGTGGCCATGTGGCCTTAATGAGAGAGACTGACTCAAGCTTAGCTTGCAAGAACTAAGAGACACAGTGTGGCCATGTGGCCTTAATGAGAGAGACTCACTCCAGCTTAGCTTGCAAGAACTAAGAGACACTGTGTGGCCATGTGGCCTTAATGAGAGACTCACTCCAGCTTAGCTTGCAAGAACTAAGAGACACAGTGTGGCCATGTGGCCTTAATGAGAGAGACTGACTCCAGCTTAGCTTGCAAGAACTAAGAGACACAGTGTGGCCATGTGGCCTTAATGAGACTGAATCCAGCTTAGCTTGCAAGAACTAAGAGACACAGTGTGGCCATGTGGCCTTAATGAGAGAGACTGACTCCAGCTTAGCTTGCAAGAACTAAGAGACACAGTGTGACCATGTGACCTTAATGAGAGAGACTGACTCCAGCTTAGCTTGCAAGAACTAAGAGACACTGTGTGGCCATGTGGCCTTAATGAGAGAGACTGACTCAAGCTTAGCTTGCAAGAACTAAGAGACACAGTGTGGCCATGTGGCCTTAATGAGAGAGACTCACTCCAGCTTAGCTTGCAAGAACTAAGAGACACTGTGTGGCCATGTGGCCTTAATGAGAGAGACTCCAGCTTAGCTTGCAAGAACTAAGAGACTCAGTGTGGCCATGTGGCCTTAATGAGAGAGACTGACTCCAACTTAGCTTGCAAGAACTAAGAGACACTGTGTGGCCATGTGGCCTTAATGAGAGAGACTCACTCCAGCTTAGCTTGCAAGAACTAAGAGACACAGTGTGGCCATGTGGCCTTAATGAGAGAGACTGATTCCAGCTTAGCTTGCAAGAACTAAGAGACAGTGTGGCCATGTGGCCTTAATGAGAGAGACTGACTCCAGCTTAGCTTGCAAGAACTAAGAGACACAGTGTGACCATGTGACCTTAATGAGAGAGACTGATTCCAGCTTAGCTTGCAAGAACTAAGAGACACTGTGTGGCCATGTGGCCTTAATGAGAGAGACTGACTCAAGCTTAGCTTGCAAGAACTAAGAGACACAGTGTGGCCATGTGGCCTTAATGAGAGAGACTCACACCAGCTTAGCTTGCAAGAACTAAGAGACACTGTGTGGCCATGTGGCCTTAATGAGAGAGACTGACTCCAACTTAGCTTGCAAGAACTAAGAGACACTGTGTGGCCATGTGGCCTTAATGAGAGAGACTCACTCCAGCTTAGCTTGCAAGAACTAAGAGACACAGTGTGGCCATGTGGCCTTAATGAGAGACTCACTCCAGCTTAGCTTGCAAGAACTAAGAGACTGTGGCCATGTAGCCTTAATGAGAGAGACTGACTCCAGCTTAGCTTGCAAGAACTAAGAGA
Organism: Petromyzon marinus; assembly: GCF_048934315.1. Taxonomy (NCBI): domain Eukaryota; kingdom Metazoa; phylum Chordata; class Hyperoartia; order Petromyzontiformes; family Petromyzontidae; genus Petromyzon; species Petromyzon marinus. Next base: position 1,253,147 of record NW_027423168.1, read on the forward strand.
CACAGTGTGGCCATGTGGCCTTAATGAGAGACTGCCTCCAGCTTAGCTTGCAAGAACTAAGAGACAGTGTGGCCATGTGGCCTTAATGAGAGAGACTGATTCCAGCTTAACTTGCAAGAACAAAGAGACACAGTGTGGCCATGTGGCCTTAATGAGACTGACTCCAGCTTAGCTTGCAAGAATTAAGAGACACAGTGTGCCCATGTGACCTTAATGAGAGAGACTGACTCCAGCTTACCTTTCAAGAACTAAGAGACACTGTGTGGCCATGTGGCCTTAATGAGAGAGACTGACTCCAGCTTACCTTGCAAGAACTAAGAGACACTGTGTGGCCATGTGGCCTTAATGAGAGAGACTGACTCAAGCTTAGCTTGCAAGAACTAAGAGACACAGTGTGGCCATGTGGCCGTAATGAGAGAGACTCACTCCAGCTTGGCTTGCAAGAACTAAGAGACACTGTGTGGCCATGTGGCCTTAATGAGAGAGACTCACTCCAGCTTAGCTTGCACGAACTAAGAGACAGTGTGGCCATGTGGCCTTAATGAGAGAGACTGACTCCAGCTTAGCTTGCAAGAACTAAGAGACACAGTGTGGCCATGTGGCCTTAATGAGAGAGACTGACTCCAGCTTAGCTTGCAAGAACTAAGAGACACAGTGTGACCATGTGACCTTAATGAGAGAGACTGACTCCAGCTTAGCTTGCAAGAACTAAGAGACACAGTGTGCCCATGTGACCTTAATGAGAGAGACTGACTCCAGCTTACCTTGCAAGAACTAAGAGACACAGTGTGGCCATGTGGCCTTAATGAGACTGACTCCAGCTTAGCTTGCAAGAACTAAGAGACACAGTGTGACCATGTGACCTTAATGAGAGAGACTGATTCCAGCTTAGCTTGCAAGAACTAAGAGACACTGTGTGGCCATGTGGCCTTAATGAGAGAGACTGACTCAAGCTTAGCTTGCAAGAACTAAGAGACACAGTGTGGCCATGTGGCCTTAATGAGAGAGACTCACTCCAGCTTAGCTTGCAAGAACTAAGAGACACTGTGTGGCCATGTGGCCTTAATGAGAAAGACTCACTCCAGCTTAGCTTGCAAGAACTAAGAGACTCATTATGGCCATGTGGCCTTAATGAGAGAGACTGATTCCAGCTTAACTTGCAAGAACTAAGCGACACAGTGTGGCCATGTGGCCTTAATGAGAGAGACTGACTCCAGCTTAGCTTGCAAGAATTAAGAGACACAGTGTGCCCATGTGACCTTAATGAGAGAGACTGACTCCAGCTTACCTTGCAAGAACTAAGAGACACTGTGTGGCCATGTGGCCTTAATGAGAGAGACTGACTCAAGCTTAGCTTGCAAGATCTAAGAGATACAGTGTGGCCATGTGGCCTTAATGAGAGAGACTCACTCCAGCTTAGCTTGCAAGAACTAAGAGACACTGTGTGGCCATGTGGCCTTAATGAGAGAGACTCACTCCAGCTTAGCTTGCAAGAACTAAGAGACACAGTGTGGCCATGTGGCCTTAATGAGAGACTCACTCCAGCTTAGCTTGCAAGAACTAAGAGACAGTGTGGCCATGTGGCCTTAATGAGAGAGACTGACTCAAGCTTAGCTTGCAAGAACTAAGAGACACAGTGTGGCCATGTGGCCTTAATGAGAGAGACTCACTCCAGCTTAGCTTGCAAGAACTAAGAGACACTGTGTGGCCATGTGGCCTTAATGAGAGAGACTCCAGCTTAGCTTGCAAGAACTAAGAGACTCAGTGTGGCCATGTGGCCTTAATGAGAGAGACTGACTCCAACTTAGCTTGCAAGAACTAAGAGACACTGTGTGGCCATGTGGCCTTAATGAGAGACTCACTCCAGCTTAGCTTGCAAGAACTAAGAGACAGTGTGGCCATGTAGCCTTAATGAGAGAGACTGACTCCAGCTTAGCTTGCAAGAACTAAGAGACACAGTGTGGGCATGTGGCCTTAATGAGAGAGACTGCCTCCAGCTTAGCTTGCAAGAACTAAGAGACAGTGTGGCCATGTGCCCTTAATGAGAGAGACTGATTCCAGCTTAACTTGCAAGAACAAAGCGACACAGTGTGGCCATGTGGCCTTAATGAGAGAGACTGACTCAAGCTTAGCTGCAAAAACTAAGAGACACAGTGTGGCCATGTGGCCTTAATGAGAGAGACTCACTCCAGCTTAGCTTGCAAGAACTAAGAGACACTGTGTGGCCATGTGGCCTTAATGAGAGAGACTCACTCCAGCTTAGCTTGCAAGAACTAAGAGACACAGTGTGGCCATGTGGCCTTAGTGAGAGAGACTGATTCCAGCTTAGCTTGCAAGAACTAAGAGACAGTGTGGCCATGTGGCCTTAATGAGAGAGACTGACTCCAGCTTAGCTTGCAAGAACTAAGAGACACAGTGTGACCATGTGACCTTAATGAGAGAGACTGATTCCAGCTTAGCTTGCAAGAACTAAGAGACACTGTGTGGCCATGTGGCCTTAATGAGAGAGACTGACTCAAGCTTAGCTTGCAAGAACTAAGAGACACAGTGTGGCCATGTGGCCTTAATGAGAGAGACTCACACCAGCTTAGCTTGCAAGAACTAAGAGACACTGTGTGGCCATGTGGCCTTAATGAGAGAGACTGACTCCAACTTAACTTGCAAGAACTAAGATACACTGTGTGGCCATGTGGCCTTAATGAGAGAGACTCACTCCAGCTTAGCTTGCAAGAACTAAGAGACACAGTGTGGCCATGTGGCCTTAATGAGAGACTCACTCCAGCTTAGCTTGCAAGAACTAAGAGACAGTGTGGCCATGTAGCCTTAATGAGAGAGACTGACTCCAGCTTAGCTTGCAAGAACTAAGAGACACAGTGTGGCCATGTGGCCTTAATGAGAGACTCACTCCAGCTTAGCTTGCAAGAACTAAGAGACTGTGGCCATGTAGCCTTAATGAGAGAGACTGACTCCAGCTTAGCTTGCAAGAACTAAGAGACACAGTGTGGCCATGTGGCCTTAATGAGAGACTGCCTCCAGCTTAGCTTGCAAGAACTAAGAGACAGTGTGGCCATGTGGCCTTAATGAGAGAGACTGATTCCAGCTTAACTTGCAAGAACAAAGAGACACAGTGTGGCCATGTGGCCTTAATGAGACTGACTCCAGCTTAGCTTGCAAGAATTAAGAGACACAGTGTGCCCATGTGACCTTAATGAGAGAGACTGACTCCAGCTTACCTTTCAAGAACTAAGAGACACTGTGTGGCCATGTGGCCTTAATGAGAGAGACTGACTCCAGCTTACCTTGCAAGAACTAAGAGACACTGTGTGGCCATGTGGCCTTAATGAGAGAGACTGACTCAAGCTTAGCTTGCAAGAACTAAGAGACACAGTGTGGCCATGTGGCCGTAATGAGAGAGACTCACTCCAGCTTGGCTTGCAAGAACTAAGAGACACTGTGTGGCCATGTGGCCTTAATGAGAGAGACTCACTCCAGCTTAGCTTGCAAGAACTAAGAGACAGTGTGGCCATGTGGCCTTAATGAGAGAGACTGACTCCAGCTTAGCTTGCAAGAACTAAGAGACACAGTGTGGCCATGTGGCCTTAATGAGAGAGACTGACTCCAGCTTAGCTTGCAAGAACTAAGAGACACAGTGTGACCATGTGACCTTAATGAGAGAGACTGACTCCAGCTTAGCTTGCAAGAACTAAGAGACACAGTGTGCCCATGTGACCTTAATGAGAGAGACTGACTCCAGCTTACCTTGCAAGAACTAAGAGACACAGTGTGGCCATGTGGCCTTAATGAGACTGACTCCAGCTTAGCTTGCAAGAACTAAGAGACACAGTGTGACCATGTGACCTTAATGAGAGAGACTGATTCCAGCTTAGCTTGCAAGAACTAAGAGACACTGTGTGGCCATGTGGCCTTAATGAGAGAGACTGACTCAAGCTTAGCATTGCAAGAACTAAGAGACACAGTGTGGCCATGTGGCCTTAATGAGAGAGACGCACTCCAGCTTAGCTTGCAAGAACTAAGAGACACTGTGTGGCCATGTGGCCTTAATGAGAAAGACTCACTCCAGCTTAGCTTGCAAGAACTAAGAGACTCATTATGGCCATGTGGCCTTAATGAGAGAGACTGATTCCAGCTTAACTTGCAAGAACTAAGCGACACAGTGTGGCCATGTGGCCTTAATGAGAGAGACTGACTCCAGCTTAGCTTGCAAGAATTAAGAGACACAGTGTGCCCATGTGACCTTAATGAGAGAGACTGACTCCAGCTTACCTTGCAAGAACTAAGAGACACTGTGTGGCCATGTGGCCTTAATGAGAGAGACTGACTCAAGCTTAGCTTGCAAGATCTAAGAGATACAGTGTGGCCATGTGGCCTTAATGAGAGAGACTCACTCCAGCTTAGCTTGCAAGAACTAAGAGACACTGTGTGGCCATGTGGCCTTAATGAGAGAGACTCACTCCAGCTTAGCTTGCAAGAACTAAGAGACACAGTGTGGCCATGTGGCCTTAATGAGAGACTCACTCCAGCTTAGCTTGCAAGAACTAAGAGACAGTGTGGCCATGTAGCCTTAATGAGAGAGACTGACTCCAGCTTAGCTTGCAAGAACTAAGAGACACAGTGTGGCCATGTGGCCTTAATGAGAGAGACTGACTCCAGCTTAGCTTGCAAGAACTAAGAGACACAGTGTGTCCATGTGGCCTTAATGAGAGAGACTGAATCCAGCTTAGCTTGCAAGATCTAAGAGATACAGTGTGGCCATGTGGCCTTAATGAGAGAGACTCACTCCAGCTTAGCTTGCAAGAACTAAGAGACACTGTGTGGCCATGTGGCCTTAATGAGAGAGACTCACTCCAGCTTAGCTTGCAAGAACTAAGAGACACAGTGTGGCCATGTGGCCTTAATGAGAGACTCACTCCAGCTTAGCTTGCAAGAACTAAGAGACAGTGTGGCCATGTGGCCTTAATGAGAGAGACTGACTCAAGCTTAGCTTGCAAGAACTAAGAGACACAGTGTGGCCATGTGGCCTTAATGAGAGAGACTCACTCCAGCTTAGCTTGCAAGAACTAAGAGACACTGTGTGGCCATGTGGCCTTAATGAGAGAGACTCCAGCTTAGCTTGCAAGAACTAAGAGACTCAGTGTGGCCATGTGGCCTTAATGAGAGAGACTGACTCCAACTTAGCTTGCAAGAACTAAGAGACACTGTGTGGCCATGTGGCCTTAATGAGAGACTCACTCCAGCTTAGCTTGCAAGAACTAAGAGACAGTGTGGCCATGTAGCCTTAATGAGAGAGACTGACTCCAGCTTAGCTTGCAAGAACTAAGAGACACAGTGTGGGCATGTGGCCTTAATGAGAGAGACTGCCTCCAGCTTAGCTTGCAAGAACTAAGAGACAGTGTGGCCATGTGCCCTTAATGAGAGAGACTGATTCCAGCTTAACTTGCAAGAACAAAGCGACACAGTGTGGCCATGTGGCCTTAATGAGAGAGACTGACTCAAGCTTAGCTGCAAAAACTAAGAGACACAGTGTGGCCATGTGGCCTTAATGAGAGAGACTCACTCCAGCTTAGCTTGCAAGAACTAAGAGACACTGTGTGGCCATGTGGCCTTAATGAGAGAGACTCACTCCAGCTTAGCTTGCAAGAACTAAGAGACACAGTGTGGCCATGTGGCCTTAGTGAGAGAGACTGATTCCAGCTTAGCTTGCAAGAACTAAGAGACAGTGTGGCCATGTGGCCTTAATGAGAGAGACTGACTCCAGCTTAGCTTGCAAGAACTAAGAGACACAGTGTGACCATGTGACCTTAATGAGAGAGACTGATTCCAGCTTAGCTTGCAAGAACTAAGAGACACTGTGTGGCCATGTGGCCTTAATGAGAGAGACTGACTCAAGCTTAGCTTGCAAGAACTAAGAGACACAGTGTGGCCATGTGGCCTTAATGAGAGAGACTCACACCAGCTTAGCTTGCAAGAACTAAGAGACACTGTGTGGCCATGTGGCCTTAATGAGAGAGACTGACTCCAACTTAACTTGCAAGAACTAAGATACACTGTGTGGCCATGTGGCCTTAATGAGAGAGACTCACTCCAGCTTAGCTTGCAAGAACTAAGAGACACAGTGTGGCCATGTGGCCTTAATGAGAGACTCACTCCAGCTTAGCTTGCAAGAACTAAGAGACAGTGTGGCCATGTAGCCTTAATGAGAGAGACTGACTCCAGCTTAGCTTGCAAGAACTAAGAGACACAGTGTGGCCATGTGGCCTTAATGAGAGACTCACTCCAGCTTAGCTTGCAAGAACTAAGAGACTGTGGCCATGTAGCCTTAATGAGAGAGACTGACTCCAGCTTAGCTTGCAAGAACTAAGAGACACAGTGTGGCCATGTGGCTTTAATGAGAGACTGCCTCCAGCTTAGCTTGCAAGAACTAAGAGACAGTGTGGCCATGTGGCCTTAATGAGAGAGACTGATTCCAGCTTAACTTTCAAGAACAAAGAGACACAGTGTGGCCATGTGGCCTTAATGAGACTGACTCCAGCTTAGCTTGCAAGAATTAAGAGACACAGTGTGCCCATGTGACCTTAATGAGAGAGACTGACTCCAGCTTACCTTTCAAGAACTAAGAGACACTGTGTGGCCATGTGGCCTTAATGAGAGAGATTGACTCCAGCTTACCTTGCAAGAACTAAGAGACACTGTGTGGCCATGTGGCCTTAATGAGAGAGACTGACTCAAGCTTAGCTTGCAAGAACTAAGAGACACAGTGTGGCCATGTGGCCGTAATGAGAGAGACTCACTCCAGCTTGGCTTGCAAGAACTAAGAGACACTGTGTGGCCATGTGGCCTTAATGAGAGAGACTCACTCCAGCTTAGCTTGCAAGAACTAAGAGACAGTGTGGCCATGTGGCCTTAATGAGAGAGACTGACTCCAGCTTAGCTTGCAAGAACTAAGAGACACAGTGTGGCCATGTGGCCTTAATGAGAGAGACTGACTCCAGCTTAGCTTGCAAGAACTAAGAGACACAGTGTGACCATGTGACCTTAATGAGAGAGACTGACTCCAGCTTAGCTTGCAAGAACTAAGAGACACAGTGTGCCCATGTGACCTTAATGAGAGAGACTGACTCCAGCTTACCTTGCAAGAACTAAGAGACACAGTGTGGCCATGTGGCCTTAATGAGACTGACTCCAGCTTAGCTTGCAAGAACTAAGAGACACAGTGTGACCATGTGACCTTAATGAGAGAGACTGATTCCAGCTTAGCTTGCAAGAACTAAGAGACACTGTGTGGCCATGTGGCCTTAATGAGAGAGACTGACTCAAGCTTAGCATTGCAAGAACTAAGAGACACAGTGTGGCCATGTGGCCTTAATGAGAGAGACTCACTCCAGCTTAGCTTGCAAGAACTAAGAGACACTGTGTGGCCATGTGGCCTTAATGAGAAAGACTCACTCCAGCTTAGCTTGCAAGAACTAAGAGACTCATTATGGCCATGTGGCCTTAATGAGAGAGACTGACTCCAGCTTAGCTTGCAAGAACTAAGAGACACAGTGTGGCCATGTGGCCTTAATGAGAGAGACTGACTCCAGCTTAGCTTGCAAGAACTAAGAGACACAGTGTGTCCATGTGGCCTTAATGAGAGAGACTGAATCCAGCTTAGCTTGCAAGAACTAAGAGACACAGTGTGGCCATGTGGCCTTAATGAGAGAGACTGACTCCAGCTTAGCTTGCAAGAACTAAGAGACACAGTGTGACCATGTGACCTTAATGAGAGAGACTGACTCCAGCTTAGCTTGCAAGAACTAAGAGACACTGTGTGGCCATGTGGCCTTAATGAGAGAGACTGACTCAAGCTTAGCTTGCAAGAACTAAGAGACACAGTGTGGCCATGTGGCCTTAATGAGAGAGAATCACTCCAGCTTAGCTTGCAAGAACTAAGAGACACTGTGTGGCCATGTGGCCTTAATGAGAGAGACTCCAGCTTAGCTTGCAAGAACTAAGAGACTCAGTGTGGCCATGTGGCCTTAATGAGAGAGACTGACTCCAATTTAGCTTGCAAGAACTAAGAGACTCAGTGTGGCCATGTGGCCTTAATGAGAGAGACTGACTCCAACTTAACTTGCAAGAACTAAGATACACTGTGTGGCCATGTGGCCTTAATGAGAGAGACTGACTCCAAATTAACTTGCAAGGACTAAGATACACTGTGTGGCCATGTGGCCTTAATGAGAGAGACTGACTCCAGCTTACCTTGCAAGAACTAAGAGACACTGTATGGCCATGTGGCCTTAATGAGAGAGACTGACTCAAGCTTAGCTTGCAAGAACTAAGAGACACAGTGTGGCCATGTGGCCTTAATGAGAGAGACTCACTCCAGCTTAGCTTGCAAGAACTAAGAGACACTGTGTGGCCATGTGGCTTAATGAGAGAGACTCACTCCAGCTTAGCTTGCAAGAACTAAGAGACACAGTGTGGCCATGTGGCCTTAATGAGAGACTCACTCCAGCTTAGCTTGCAAGAACTAAGAGACAGTGTGGCCATGTAGCCTTAATGAGAGAGACTGACTCCAGCTTAGCTTGCAAGAACTAAGAGACACAGTGTGGCCATGTGGCCTTAATGAGAGAGACTGACTCCAGCTTAGCTTGCAAGAACTAAAAGACACAGTGTGGCCATGTGGCCTTAATGAGAGAGACTGAATCCAGCTTAGCTTGCAAGAACTAAGAGACACAGTGTGGCCATGTGGCCTTAATGAGAGAGACTGACTCCAGCTTAGCTTGCAAGAACTAAGAGACACAGTGTGACCATGTGACCTTAATGAGAGAGACTGACTCCAGCTTAGCTTGCAAGAACTAAGAGACACTGTGTGGCCATGTGGCCTTAATGAGAGAGACTGACTCAAGCTTAGCTTGCAAGAACTAAGAGACACAGTGTGGCCATGTGGCCTTAATGAGAGAGACTCACTCCAGCTTAGCTTGCAAGAACTAAGAGACACTGTGTGGCCATGTGGCCTTAATGAGAGAGACTCCAGCTTAGCTTGCAAGAACTAAGAGACTCAGTGTGGCCATGTGGCCTTAATGAGAGAGACTGACTCCAACTTAGCTTGCAAGAACTAAGAGACACTGTGTGGCCATGTGGCCTTAATGAGAGAGACTCACTCCAGCTTAGCTTGCAAGAACTAAGAGACACAGTGTGGCCATGTGGCCTTAATGAGAGACTCACTCCAGCTTAGCTTGCAAGAACTAAGAGACAGTGTGGCCATGTAGCCTTAATGAGAGAGACTGACTCCAGCTTAGCTTGCAAGAACTAAGAGACACAGTGTGGGCATGTGGCCTTAATGAGAGAGACTGCCTCCAGCTTAGCTTGCAAGAACTAAGAGACAGTGTAGCCATGTGCCCTTAATGAGAGAGACTGATTCCAGCTTAACTTGCAAGAACAAAGCGACACAGTGTGACCATGTGGCCTTAATGAGACTGACTCCAGCTTAGCTTGCAAGAATTAAGAGACACAGTGTGCCCATGTGACCTTAATGAGAGAGACTGACTCCAGCTTACCTTGCAAGAACTAAGAGACACTGTGTGGCCATGTGGCCTTAATGAGAGAGACTGACTCAAGCTTAGCTTGCAAGAACTAAGAGACACAGTGTGGCCATGTGGCCTTAATGAGAGAGACTCACTCCAGCTTAGTTTGCAAGAACTAAGAGACACTGTGTGGCCATGTGGCCTTAATGAGAGACTCACTCCAGCTTAGCTTGCAAGAACTAAGAGACAGTGTGGCCATGTAGCCTTAATGAGAGAGACTGACTCCAGCTTAGCTTGCAAGAACTAAGAGACACAGTGTGGGCATGTGGCCTTAATGAGAGAGACTGCCTCCAGCTTAGCTTGCAAGAACTAAGAGACAGTGTGGCCATGTGCCCTTAATGAGAGAGACTGATTCCAGCTTAACTTGCAAGAACAAAGCGACACAGTGTGACCATGTGGCCTTAATGAGACTGACTCCAGCTTAGCTTGCAAGAATTAAGAGACACAGTGTGCCCATGTGACCTTAATGAGAGAGACTGACTCCAGCTTACCTTGCAAGAACTAAGAGACACTGTGTGGCCATGTGGCCTTAATGAGAGAGACTGACTCAAGCTTAGCTTGCAAGAACTAAGAGACACAGTGTGGCCATGTGGCCTTAATGAGAGAGACTCACTCCAGCTTAGCTTGCAAGAACTAAGAGACACTGTGTGGCCATGTGGCCTTAATGAGAGAGACTCACTCCAGCTTAGCTTGCAAGAACTAAGAGACACAGTGTGGCCATGTGGCCTTAATGAGAGAGACTGATTCCAGCTTAGCTTACAAGAACTAAGAGACAGTGTGGCCATGTGGCCTTAATGAGAGAGACTGACTCCAGCTTAGCTTGCAAGAACTAAGAGACACAGTGTGCCCATGTGACCTTAATGAGAGAGACTGACTCCAGCTTACCTTGCAAGAACTAAGAGACACTGTGTGGCCATGTGGCCTTAATGAGAGAGACTGACTCAAGCTTAGCTTGCAAGAACTAAGAGACACAGTGTGGCCATGTGGCCTTAATGAGACTCACTCCAGCTTAGCTTGCAAGAACTAAGAGACACTGTGTGGCCATGTGGCCTTAATGAGAGAGACTGACTCCAGCTTAGCTTGCAAGAACTAAGAGACACAGTGTGGCCATGTAGCCTTAATGAGAGAGACTGACTCCAGCTTAGCTTGCAAGAACTAAGAGACACAGTGTGGCCATGTGGCCTTAATGAGAGAGACTGATTCCAGCTTAGCTTGCAAGAACTAAGAGACACAATGTGGCCATGTGGCCTTAATGAGAGAGACTGACTCCACCTTAGCTTGCAAGAACTAAGAGACACAGTGTGACCATGTGACCTTAATGAGAGAGACTGATTCCAGCTTAGCTTGCAAGAACTAAGAGACACTGTGTGGCCATGTGGCCTTAATGAGAGAGACTGACTCAAGCTTAGCTTGCAAGAACTAAGAGACACAGTGTGGCCATGTGGCCTTAATGAGAGAGACTCACACCAGCTTAGCTTGCAAGAACTAAGAGACACTGTGTGGCCATGTGGCCTTAATGAGAAAGACTCACTCCAGCTTAGCTTGCAAGAACTAAGAGACTCAGTATGGCCATGTGGCCTTAATGAGAGAGACTGACTCCAACTTAACTTGCAAGAACTAAGATAGACTGTGTGGCCATGTGGCCTTAATGAGACTCACTCCAGCTTAGCTTGCAAAAACTAAGAGACACAGTGTGGCCATGTGGCCTTAATGAGAGACTCACTCCAGCTTAGCTTGCAAGAACTAAGAGACAGTGTGGCCATGTAGCCTTAATGAGAGAGACTGACTCCAGCTTAGCTTGCAAGAACTAAGAGACACAGTGTGGCCATGTGGCCTTAATGAGAGAGACTGACTCCAGCTTAGCTTGCAAGAACTAAGAGACACAGTGTGGCCATGTGGCCTTAATGAGAGAGACTGATTCCAGCTTAGCTTGCAAGAACTAAGAGACACAGTGTGGCCATGTGGCCTTAATGAGAGAGACTGACTCCAACTTAGCTTGCAAGAACTAAGAGACACTGTGTGGCCATGTGGCCTTAATGAGAGAGACTCACTCCAGCTTAGCTTGCAAGAACTAAGAGACGCAGTGTGGCCATGTGGCCTTAATGAGAGACTCACTCCAGCTTAGCTTGCAAGAACTAAGAGACAGTGTGGCCATGTAGCCTTAATGAGAGAGACTGACTCCAGCTTAGCTTGCAAGAACTAAGAGACACAGTGTGGCCATGTGGCCTTAATGAGAGAAACTGCCTCCAGCTTAGCTTGCAAGAACTAAGAGACAGTGTGGCCATGTGGCCTTAATGAGAGAGACTGATTCCAGCTCAACTTGCAAGAACAAAGCGACACAGTGTGGCCATGTGGCCTTAATGAGACTGACTCCAGCTTAGCTTGCAAGAATTAAGAGACACAGTGTGCCCATGTGACCTTAATGAGAGAGACTGACTCCAGCTTACCTTGCAAGAACTAAGAGACACTGTGTGGCCATGTGGCCTTAATGAGAGAGACTGACTCAAGCTTAGCTTGCAAGAACTAAGAGACACAGTGTGGCCATGTGGCCTTAATGAGAGAGACTCACTCCAGCTAAGCTTGCAAGAACTAAGAGACACTGTGTGGCCATGTGGCCTTAATGAGAGAGACTCACTCCAGCTTAGCTTGCAAGAACTAAGAGACACAGTGTGGCCATGTGGCCTTAATGAGAGAGACTGATTCCAGCTTAGCTTGCAAGAACTAAGAGACAGTATGGCCATGTGGCCTTAATGAGAGAGACTGACTCCAGCTTAGCTTGCAAGAACTAGGAGACACAGTGTGCCCATGTGACCTTAATGAGAGAGACTGACTCCAGCTTACCTTGCAAGAACTAAGAGACACTGTGTGGCCATGTGGCCTTAATGAGAGAGACTGACTCAAGCTTAGCTTGCAAGAACTAAGAGACACAGTGTGGCCATGTGGCCTTAATGAGAGAGACTCACTCCAGCTTAGCTTGCAAGAACTAAGAGACACTGTGTGGCCATGTGGCCTTAATGAGAGAGACTCACTCCAGCTTAGCTCGCAAGAACTAAGAGACAGTGTGGCCATGTGGCCTTAATGAGAGAGACTGACTCCAGCTTAGCTTGCAAGAACTAAGAGACACAGTGTGGCCATGTGGCCTTAATGAGAGAGACTGACTCCAGCTTAGCTTGCAAGAACTAAGAGACACAGTGTGGCCATGTGGCCTTAATGAGAGAGACTGATTCCAGCTTAGCTTGCAAGAACTAAGAGACACAGTGTGGCCATGTGGTCTTAATGAGACTGACTCCAGCTTAGCTTGCAAGAACTAAGAGACACAGTGTGACCATGTGACCTTAATGAGAGAGACTGATTCCAGCTTAGCTTGCAAGAACTAAGAGACACTGTGTGGCCATGTGGCCTTAATGAGAGAGACTGACTCAAGCTTAGCTTGCAAGAACTAAGAGACACAGTGTGGCCATGTGGCCTTAATGAGAGAGACTCACTCCAGCTTAGCTTGCAAGAACTAAGAGACACTGTGTGGCCATGTGGCCTTAATGAGAAAGACTCACTCCAGCTTAGCTTGCAAGAACTAAGAGACTCAGTATGGCCATGTGGCCTTAATGAGAGAGACTGACTCCAACTTAACTTGCAAAAACTAAGATACACTGTGTGGCCATGTGGCCTTAATGAGAGAGACTCACTCCAGCTTAGCTTGCAAGAACTAAGAGACATAGTGTGGCCATGTGGCCTTAATGAGAGACTCACTCCAGCTTAGCTTGCAAGAACTAAGAGACAGTGTGGCCATGTAGCCTTAATGAGAGAGACTGACTCCAGCTTAGCTTGCAAGAACTAAGAGACACTGTGTGGCCATGTGGCCTTAATGAGAGAGACTCACTCCAGCTTAGCTTGCAAGAACTAAGAGACACAGTGTGGCCATGTGGCCTTAATGAGAGACTCACTCCAGCTTAGCTTGCAAGAACTAAGAGACAGTGTGGCCATGTAACCTTAATGAGAGAGACTGACTCCAGCTTAGCTTGCAAGAACTAAGAGACACAGTGTGGGCATGTGGCCTTAATGAGAGAGACTGCCTCCAGCTTAACTTGCAAGAACTAAGAGACAGTGTGGCCATGTGGCCTTAATGAGAGAGACTGATTCCAGCTTAACTTGCAAGAACAAAGCGACACAGTGTCGCCATGTGGCCTTAATGAGACTGACTCCAGCTTAGCTTGCAAGAATTAAGAGACACAGTGTGCCCATGTGACCTTAATGAGAGAGACTGACTCCAGCTTACCTTGCAAGAACTAAGAGACACTGTGTGGCCATGTGGCCTTAATGAGAGAGACTGACTCAAGCTTAGCTTGCAAGAACTAAGAGACACAGTGTGGCCATGTGGCCTTAATGAGAGAGACTCACTCCAGCTTAGCTTGCAAGAACTAAGAGACACTGTGTGGCCATGTGGCCTTAATGAGAGAGACTCACTCCAGCTTAGCTTGCAAGAACTAAGAGACACAGTGTGGCCATGTGGCCTTAATGAGAGAGACTGATTCCAGCTTAGCTTGCAAGAACTAAGAGACAGTGTGGCCATGTGGCCTTAATGAGAGAGTCACTCCAGCTTAGCTTGCAAGAACTAAGAGACACTGTGTGGCCATGTGGCCTTAATGAGAGAGACTCACTCCAGCTTAGCTTGCAAAAACTAAGAGACACTGTGTGGCCATGTGGCCTTAATGAGAGAGACTCCAGCTTAGCTTGCAAGAACTAAGAGACTCAGTGTGGCCATGTGGCCTTAATGAGAGAGACTGACTCCAACTTAGCTTGCAAGAACTAAGAGACACTGTGTGGCCATGTGGCCTTAATGAGAGAGACTCACTCCAGCTTAGCTTGCACGAACTAAGAGACACAGTGTGGCCATGTGGCCTTAATGAGAGACTCACTCCAGCTTAGCTTGCAAGAACTAAGAGACAGTGTGGCCATGTAGCCTTAATGAGAGAGACTGACTCCAGCTTAGCTTGCAAGAACTAAGAGACACAGTGTGGGCATGTGGCCTTAATGAGAGAGACTGCCTCCAGCTTAGCTTGCAAGAACTAAGAGACAGTGTGGCCATGTGCCCTTAATGAGAGAGACTGATTCCAGCTTAACTTGCAAGAACAAAGCGACACAGTGTGGCCATGTGGCCTTAATGAGACTGACTCCAGCTTAGCTTGCAAGAATTAAGAGACACAGTGTGGCCATGTGGCCTTAATGAGAGAGACTCACTCCAGCTTAGCTTGCAAGAACTAAGAGACACTGTGTGGCCATGTGGCCTTAATGAGAGAGACTCACTCCAGCTTAGCTTGCAAGAACTAAGAGACACAGTGTGGCCATGTGGCCTTAATGAGAGAGACTGACTCCAGCTTAGCTTGCAAGAACTAAGAGACACAGTGTGCCCATGTGACCTTAATGAGAGAGACTGACTCCAGCTTACCTTGCAAGAACTAAGAGACACTGTGTGGCCATGTGGCCTTAATGAGAGAGACTGACTCAAGCTTAGCTTGCAAGAACTAAGAGACACAGTGTGGCCATGTGGCCTTAATGAGACTCACTCCAGCTTAGCTTGCAAGAACTAAGAGACACTGTGTGGCCATGTGGCCTTAATGAGAGAGACTCACTCCAGCTTACCTTGCAAGAACTAAGAGACAGTGTGGCCATGTGGCCTTAATGAGAGAGACTGACTCCAGCTTAGCTTGCAAGAACTAAGAGACACAGTGTGGCCATGTAGCCTTAATGAGAGAGACTGACTCCAGCTTAGCTTGCAAGAACTAAGAGACACAGTGTGGCCATGTGGCCTTAATGAGAGAGACTGATTCCAGCTTAGCTTGCAAGAACTAAGAGACACAATGTGGCCATGTGGCCTTAATGAGAGAGACTGACTCCACCTTAGCTTGCAAGAACTAAGAGACACAGTGTGACCATGTGACCTTAATGAGAGAGACTGATTCCAGCTTAGCTTGCAAGAACTAAGAGACACTGTGTGGCCATGTGGCCTTAATGAGAGAGACTGACTCAAGCTTAGCTTGCAAGAACTAAGAGACACAGTGTGGCCATGTGGCCTTAATGAGAGAGACTCACACCAGCTTAGCTTGCAAGAACTAAGAGACACTGTGTGGCCATGTGGCCTTAATGAGAAAGACTCACTCCAGCTTAGCTTGCAAGAACTAAGAGACTCAGTATGGCCATGTGGCCTTAATGAGAGAGACTGACTCCAACTTAACTTGCAAGAACTAAGATAGACTGTGTGGCCATGTGGCCTTAATGAGACTCACTCCAGCTTAGCTTGCAAAAACTAAGAGACACAGTGTGGCCATGTGGCCTTAATGAGAGACTCACTCCAGCTTAGCTTGCAAGAACTAAGAGACAGTGTGGCCATGTAGCCTTAATGAGAGAGACTGACTCCAGCTTAGCTTGCAAGAACTAAGAGACACAGTGTGGCCATGTGGCCTTAATGAGAGAGACTGACTCCAGCTTAGCTTGCAAGAACTAAGAGACACAGTGTGGCCATGTGGCCTTAATGAGAGAGACTGATTCCAGCTTAGCTTGCAAGAACTAAGAGACACAGTGTGGCCATGTGGCCTTAATGAGAGAGACTGACTCCAACTTAGCTTGCAAGAACTAAGAGACACTGTGTGGCCATGTGACCTTAATGAGAGAGACTCACTCCAGCTTAGCTTGCAAGAACTAAGAGACGCAGTGTGGCCATGTGGCCTTAATGAGAGACTCACTCCAGCTTAGCTTGCAAGAACTAAGAGACAGTGTGGCCATGTAGCCTTAATGAGAGAGACTGACTCCAGCTTAGCTTGCAAGAACTAAGAGACACAGTGTGGCCATGTGGCCTTAATGAGAGAAACTGCCTCCAGCTTAGCTTGCAAGAACTAAGAGACAGTGTGGCCATGTGGCCTTAATGAGAGAGACTGATTCCAGCTCAACTTGCAAGAACAAAGCGACACAGTGTGGCCATGTGGCCTTAATGAGACTGACTCCAGCTTAGCTTGCAAGAATTAA
Organism: Petromyzon marinus; assembly: GCF_048934315.1. NCBI lineage: Eukaryota > Metazoa > Chordata > Hyperoartia > Petromyzontiformes > Petromyzontidae > Petromyzon > Petromyzon marinus. The sequence continues at coordinate 1,269,754 of NW_027423168.1, forward strand.
GAGACACAGTGTGCCCATGTGACCTTAATGAGAGAGACTGACTCCAGCTTACCTTGCAAGAACTAAGAGACACTGTGTGGCCATGTGGCCTTAATGAGAGAGACTGACTCAAGCTTAGCTTGCAAGAACTAAGAGACACAGTGTGGCCATGTGGCCTTAATGAGAGAGACTCACTCCAGCTAAGCTTGCAAGAACTAAGAGACACTGTGTGGCCATGTGGCCTTAATGAGAGAGACTCACTCCAGCTTAGCTTGCAAGAACTAAGAGACACAGTGTGGCCATGTGGCCTTAATGAGAGAGACTGATTCCAGCTTAGCTTGCAAGAACTAAGAGACAGTATGGCCATGTGGCCTTAATGAGAGAGACTGACTCCAGCTTAGCTTGCAAGAACTAGGAGACACAGTGTGGCCATGTGGCCTTAATGAGAGAGACTCACTCCAGCTTAGCTTGCAAGAACTAAGAGACACTGTGTGGCCATGTGGCCTTAATGAGAGAGACTCACTCCAGCTTAGCTTGCAAGAACTAAGAGACAGTGTGGCCATGTGGCCTTAATGAGAGAGACTGACTCCAGCTTAGCTTGCAAGAACTAAGAGACACAGTGTGGCCATGTGGCCTTAATGAGAGAGACTGACTCCAGCTTAGCTTGCAAGAACTAAGAGACACAGTGTGGCCATGTGGCCTTAATGAGAGAGACTGATTCCAGCTTAGCTTGCAAGAACTAAGAGACACAGTGTGGCCATGTGGTCTTAATGAGACTGACTCCAGCTTAGCTTGCAAGAACTAAGAGACACAGTGTGACCATGTGACCTTAATGAGAGAGACTGATTCCAGCTTAGCTTGCAAGAACTAAGAGACACTGTGTGGCCATGTGGCCTTAATGAGAGAGACTGACTCAAGCTTAGCTTGCAAGAACTAAGAGACACAGTGTGGCCATGTGGCCTTAATGAGAGAGACTCACTCCAGCTTAGCTTGCAAGAACTAAGAGACACTGTGTGGCCATGTGGCCTTAATGAGAAAGACTCACTCCAGCTTAGCTTGCAAGAACTAAGAGACTCAGTATGGCCATGTGGCCTTAATGAGAGAGACTGACTCCAACTTAACTTGCAAGAACTAAGATACACTGTGTGGCCATGTGGCCTTAATGAGAGAGACTCACTCCAGCTTAGCTTGCAAGAACTAAGAGACACAGTGTGGCCATGTGGCCTTAATGAGAGACTCACTCCAGCTTAGCTTGCAAGAACTAAGAGACAGTGTGGCCATGTAGCCTTAATGAGAGAGACTGACTCCAGCTTAGCTTGGAAGAACTAAGAGACACTGTGTGGCCATGTGGCCTTAATGAGAGAGACTCACTCCAGCTTAGCTTGCAAGAACTAAGAGACACAGTGTGGCCATGTGGCCTTAATGAGAGACTCACTCCAGCTTAGCTTGCAAGAACTAAGAGACAGTGTGGCCATGTAGCCTTAATGAGAGAGACTGACTCCAGCTTAGCTTGCAAGAACTAAGAGACACAGTGTGGGCATGTGGCCTTAATGAGAGAGACTGCCTCCAGCTTAGCTTGCAAGAACTAAGAGACAGTGTGGCCATGTGGCCTTAATGAGAGAGACTGATTCCAGCTTAACTTGCAAGAACAAAGCGACACAGTGTCGCCATGTGGCCTTAATGAGACTGACTCCAGCTTAGCTTGCAAGAATTAAGAGACACAGTGTGCCCATGTGACCTTAATGAGAGAGACTGACTCCAGCTTACCTTGCAAGAACTAAGAGACACTGTGTGGCCATGTGGCCTTAATGAGAGAGACTGACTCAAGCTTAGCTTGCAAGAACTAAGAGACACAGTGTGGCCATGTGGCCTTAATGAGAGAGACTCACTCCAGCTTAGCTTGCAAGAACTAAGAGACACTGTGTGGCCATGTGGCCTTAATGAGAGAGACTCACTCCAGCTTAGCTTGCAAGAACTAAGAGACACAGTGTGGCCATGTGGCCTTAATGAGAGAGACTGATTCCAGCTTAGCTTGCAAGAACTAAGAGACAGTGTGGCCATGTGGCCTTAATGAGAGAGTCACTCCAGCTTAGCTTGCAAGAACTAAGAGACACTGTGTGGCCATGTGGCCTTAATGAGAGAGACTCACTCCAGCTTAGCTTGCAAAAACTAAGAGACACAGTGTGGCCATGTGGCCTTAATGAGAGAGACTGATTCCAGCTTAGCTTGCAAGAACTAAGAGACAGTGTGGCCATGTGGCCTTAATGAGAGAGACTGACTCCAGCTTAGCTTGCAAGAACTAAGAGACACAGTGTGACCATGTGACCTTAATGAGAGAGACTGATTCCAGCTTAGCTTGCAAGAACTAAGAGACACTGTGTGGCCATGTGGCCTTAATGAGAGAGACTCACTCCAGCTTAGCTTGCAAGAACTAAGAGACTCAGTATGGCCATGTGGCCTTAATGAGAGAGACTGACTCCAACTTAACTTGCAAGAACTAAGATAGACTGTGTGGCCATGTGGCCTTAATGAGACTCACTCCAGCTTAGCTTGCAAAAACTAAGAGACACAGTGTGGCCATGTGGCCTTAATGAGAGACTCACTCCAGCTTAGCTTGCAAGAACTAAGAGACAGTGTGGCCATGTAGCCTTAATGAGAGAGACTGACTCCAGCTTAGCTTGCAAGAACTAAGAGACACAGTGTGGCCATGTGGCCTTAATGAGAGAGACTGACTCCAGCTTAGCTTGCAAGAACTAAGAGACACAGTGCGGCCATGTGGCCTTAATGAGAGAGACTGATTCCAGCTTAGCTTGCAAGAACTAAGAGACACAGTGTGGCCATGTGGCCTTAATGAGAGAGACTGACTCCAACTTAGCTTGCAAGAACTAAGAGACACTGTGTGGCCATGTGGCCTTAATGAGAGAGACTCACTCCAGCTTAGCTTGCAAGAACTAAGAGACGCAGTGTGGCCATGTGGCCTTAATGAGAGACTCACTCCAGCTTAGCTTGCAAGAACTAAGAGACAGTGTGGCCATGTAGCCTTAATGAGAGAGACTGACTCCAGCTTAGCTTGCAAGAACTAAGAGACACAGTGTGGCCATGTGGCCTTAATGAGAGAAACTGCCTCCAGCTTAGCTTGCAAGAACTAAGAGACAGTGTGGCCATGTGGCCTTAATGAGAGAGACTGATTCCAGCTCAACTTGCAAGAACAAAGCGACACAGTGTGGCCATGTGGCCTTAATGAGACTGACTCCAGCTTAGCTTGCAAGAATTAAGAGACACAGTGTGCCCATGTGACCTTAATGAGAGAGACTGACTCCAGCTTACCTTGCAAGAACTAAGAGACACTGTGTGGCCATGTGGCCTTAATGAGAGAGACTGACTCAAGCTTAGCTTGCAAGAACAAAGAGACACAGTGTGGCCATGTGGCCTTAATGAGAGAGACTCACTCCAGCTAAGCTTGCAAGAACTAAGAGACACTGTGTGGCCATGTGGCCTTAATGAGAGAGACTCACTCCAGCTTAGCTTGCAAGAACTAAGAGACACAGTGTGGCCATGTGGCCTTAATGAGAGAGACTGATTCCAGCTTAGCTTGCAAGAACTAAGAGACAGTATGGCCATGTGGCCTTAATGAGAGAGACTGACTCCAGCTTAGCTTGCAAGAACTAGGAGACACAGTGTGCCCATGTGACCTTAATGAGAGAGACTGACTCCAGCTTACCTTGCAAGAACTAAGAGACACTGTGTGGCCATGTGGCCTTAATGAGAGAGACTGACTCAAGCTTAGCTTGCAAGAACTAAGAGACACAGTGTGGCCATGTGGCCTTAATGAGAGAGACTCACTCCAGCTTAGCTTGCAAGAACTAAGAGACACTGTGTGGCCATGTGGCCTTAATGAGAGAGACTCACTCCAGCTTAGCTTGCAAGAACTAAGAGACAGTGTGGCCATGTGGCCTTAATGAGAGAGACTGACTCCAGCTTAGCTTGCAAGAACTAAGAGACACAGTGTGGCCATGTGGCCTTAATGAGAGAGACTGACTCCAGCTTAGCTTGCAAGAACTAAGAGACACAGTGTGGCCATGTGGCCTTAATGAGAGAGACTGATTCCAGCTTAGCTTGCAAGAACTAAGAGACACAGTGTGGCCATGTGGTCTTAATGAGACTGACTCCAGCTTAGCTTGCAAGAACTAAGAGACACAGTGTGACCATGTGACCTTAATGAGAGAGACTGATTCCAGCTTAGCTTGCAAGAACTAAGAGACACTGTGTGGCCATGTGGCCTTAATGAGAGAGACTGACTCAAGCTTAGCTTGCAAGAACTAAGAGACACAGTGTGGCCATGTGGCCTTAATGAGAGAGACTCACTCCAGCTTAGCTTGCAAGAACTAAGAGACACTGTGTGGCCATGTGGCCTTAATGAGAAAGACTCACTCCAGCTTAGCTTGCAAGAACTAAGAGACTCAGTATGGCCATGTGGCCTTAATGAGAGAGACTGACTCCAACTTAACTTGCAAGAACTAAGATACACTGTGTGGCCATGTGGCCTTAATGAGAGAGACTCACTCCAGCTTAGCTTGCAAGAACTAAGAGACACAGTGTGGCCATGTGGCCTTAATGAGAGACTCACTCCAGCTTAGCTTGCAAGAACTAAGAGACAGTGTGGCCATGTAGCCTTAATGAGAGAGACTGACTCCAGCTTAGCTTGCAAGAACTAAGAGACACTGTGTGGCCATGTGGCCTTAATGAGAGAGACTCACTCCAGCTTAGCTTGCAAGAACTAAGAGACACAGTGTGGCCATGTGGCCTTAATGAGAGACTCACTCCAGCTTAGCTTGCAAGAACTAAGAGACAGTGTGGCCATGTAGCCTTAATGAGAGAGACTGACTCCAGCTTAGCTTGCAAGAACTAAGAGACACAGTGTGGGCATGTGGCCTTAATGAGAGAGACTGCCTCCAGCTTAGCTTGCAAGAACTAAGAGACAGTGTGGCCATGTGGCCTTAATGAGAGAGACTGATTCCAGCTTAACTTGCAAGAACAAAGCGACACAGTGTCGCCATGTGGCCTTAATGAGACTGACTCCAGCTTAGCTTGCAAGAATTAAGAGACACAGTGTGCCCATGTGACCTTAATGAGAGAGACTGACTCCAGCTTACCTTGCAAGAACTAAGAGACACTGTGTGGCCATGTGGCCTTAATGAGAGAGACTGACTCAAGCTTAGCTTGCAAGAACTAAGAGACACAGTGTGGCCATGTGGCCTTAATGAGAGAGACTCACTCCAGCTTAGCTTGCAAGAACTAAGAGACACTGTGTGGCCATGTGGCCTTAATGAGAGAGACTCACTCCAGCTTAGCTTGCAAGAACTAAGAGACACAGTGTGGCCATGTGGCCTTAATGAGAGAGACTGATTCCAGCTTAGCTTGCAAGAACTAAGAGACAGTGTGGCCATGTGGCCTTAATGAGAGAGACTGACTCCAGCTTAGCTTGCAAGAACTAAGAGACACAGTGTGCCCATGTGACCTTAATGAGAGAGACTGACTCCAGCTTACCTTGCAAGAACTAAGAGACACTGTGTGGCCATGTGGCCTTAATGAGAGAGACTGACTCAAGCTTAGCTTGCAAGAACTAAGAGACACAGTGTGGCCATGTGGCCTTAATGAGACTCACTCCAGCTTAGCTTGCAAGAACTAAGAGACACTGTGTGGCCATGTGGCCTTAATGAGAGAGACTCACTCCAGCTTACCTTGCAAGAACTAAGAGACAGTGTGGCCATGTGGCCTTAATGAGAGAGACTGACTCCAGCTTAGCTTGCAAGAACTAAGAGACACAGTGTGGCCATGTAGCCTTAATGAGAGAGACTGATTCCAGCTTAGCTTGCAAGAACTAAGAGACACTGTGTGGCCATGTGGCCTTAATGAGAGAGACTGACTCAAGCTTAGCTTGCAAGAACTAAGAGACACAGTGTGGCCATGTGGCCTTAATGAGACTCACTCCAGCTTAGCTTGCAAGAACTAAGAGACACTGTGTGGCCATGTGGCCTTAATGAGAGAGACTCACTCCAGCTTACCTTGCAAGAACTAAGAGACAGTGTGGCCATGTGGCCTTAATGAGAGAGACTGACTCCAGCTTAGCTTGCAAGAACTAAGAGACACAGTGTGGCCATGTAGCCTTAATGAGAGAGACTGACTCCAGCTTAGCTTGCAAGAACTAAGAGACACAGTGTGGCCATGTGGCCTTAATGAGAGAGACTGATTCCAGCTTAGCTTGCAAGAACTAAGAGACACAATGTGGCCATGTGGCCTTAATGAGAGAGACTGACTCCACCTTAGCTTGCAAGAACTAAGAGACACAGTGTGACCATGTGACCTTAATGAGAGAGACTGATTCCAGCTTAGCTTGCAAGAACTAAGAGACACTGTGTGGCCATGTGGCCTTAATGAGAGAGACTGACTCAAGCTTAGCTTGCAAGAACTAAGAGACACAGTGTGGCCATGTGGCCTTAATGAGAGAGACTCACACCAGCTTAGCTTGCAAGAACTAAGAGACACTGTGTGGCCATGTGGCCTTAATGAGAAAGACTCACTCCAGCTTAGCTTGCAAGAACTAAGAGACTCAGTATGGCCATGTGGCCTTAATGAGAGAGACTGACTCCAACTTAACTTGCAAGAACTAAGATAGACTGTGTGGCCATGTGGCCTTAATGAGACTCACTCCAGCTTAGCTTGCAAAAACTAAGAGACACAGTGTGGCCATGTGGCCTTAATGAGAGACTCACTCCAGCTTAGCTTGCAAGAACTAAGAGACAGTGTGGCCATGTAGCCTTAATGAGAGAGACTGACTCCAGCTTAGCTTGCAAGAACTAAGAGACACAGTGTGGCCATGTGGCCTTAATGAGAGAGACTGACTCCAGCTTAGCTTGCAAGAACTAAGAGACACAGTGTGGCCATGTGGCCTTAATGAGAGAGACTGATTCCAGCTTAGCTTGCAAGAACTAAGAGACACAGTGTGGCCATGTGGCCTTAATGAGAGAGACTGACTCCAACTTAGCTTGCAAGAACTAAGAGACACTGTGTGGCCATGTGGCCTTAATGAGAGAGACTCACTCCAGCTTAGCTTGCAAGAACTAAGAGACGCAGTGTGGCCATGTGGCCTTAATGAGAGACTCACTCCAGCTTAGCTTGCAAGAACTAAGAGACAGTGTGGCCATGTAGCCTTAATGAGAGAGACTGATTCCAGCTCAACTTGCAAGAACAAAGCGACACAGTGTGGCCATGTGGCCTTAATGAGACTGACTCCAGCTTAGCTTGCAAGAACTAAGAGACAGTGTGGCCATGTGGCCTTAATGAGAGAGACTGATTCCAGCTCAACTTGCAAGAACAAAGCGACACAGTGTGGCCATGTGGCCTTAATGAGACTGACTCCAGCTTAGCTTGCAAGAATTAAGAGACACAGTGTGCCCATGTGACCTTAATGAGAGAGACTGACTCCAGCTTACCTTGCAAGAACTAAGAGACACTGTGTGGCCATGTGGCCTTAATGAGAGAGACTGACTCCAGCTTAGCTTGCAAGAACTAAGAGACACTGTGTGGCCATGTGGCCTTAATGAGAGAGACTCACTCCAGCTTAGCTTGCAAGAACTAAGAGACACAGTGTGGCCATGTGGCCTTAATGAGAGACTCACTCCAGCTTAGCTTGCAAGAACTAAGAGACAGTGTGGCCATGTAGCCTTAATGAGAGAGACTGACTCCAGCTTGGCTTGCAAGAACTAAGAGACACAGTGTGGGCATGTGGCCTTAATGAGAGAGACTGCCTCCAGCTTAGCTTGCAAGAACTAAGAGACAGTGTGGCCATGTGGCCTTAATGAGAGAGACTGATTCCAGCTTAACTTGCAAGAACAAAGCGACACAGTGTCGCCATGTGGCCTTAATGAGACTGACTCCAGCTTAGCTTGCAAGAATTAAGAGACACAGTGTGCCCATGTGACCTTAATGAGAGAGACTGACTCCAGCTTACCTTGCAAGAACTAAGAGACACTGTGTGGCCATGTGGCCTTAATGAGAGAGACTGACTCAAGCTTAGCTTGCAAGAACTAAGAGACACAGTGTGGCCATGTGGCCTTAATGAGAGAGACTCACTCCAGCTAAGCTTGCAAGAACTAAGAGACACTGTGTGGCCATGTGGCCTTAATGAGAGAGACTCACTCCAGCTTAGCTTGCAAGAACTAAGAGACACAGTGTGGCCATGTGGCCTTAATGAGAGAGACTGATTCCAGCTTAGCTTGCAAGAACTAAGAGACAGTATGGCCATGTGGCCTTAATGAGAGAGACTGACTCCAGCTTAGCTTGCAAGAACTAGGAGACACAGTGTGCCCATGTGACCTTAATGAGAGAGACTGACTCCAGCTTACCTTGCAAGAACTAAGAGACACTGTGTGGCCATGTGGCCTTAATGAGAGAGACTGACTCAAGCTTAGCTTGCAAGAACTAAGAGACACAGTGTGGCCATGTGGCCTTAATGAGAGAGACTCACTCCAGCTTAGCTTGCAAGAACTAAGAGACACTGTATGGCCATGTGGCCTTAATGAGAGAGACTCACTCCAGCTTAGCTTGCAAGAACTAAGAGACAGTGTGGCCATGTGGCCTTAATGAGAGAGACTGACTCCAGCTTAGCTTGCAAGAACTAAGAGACACAGTGTGGCCATGTGGCCTTAATGAGAGAGACTGACTCCAGCTTACCTTGCAAGAACTAAGAGACACAGTGTGGCCATGTGGCCTTAATGAGAGAGACTGATTCCAGCTTAGCTTGCAAGAACTAAGAGACACAGTGTGGCCATGTGGTCTTAATGAGACTGACTCCAGCTTAGCTTGCAAGAACTAAGAGACACAGTGTGACCATGTGACCTTAATGAGAGAGACTGATTCCAGCTTAGCTTGCAAGAACTAAGAGACACTGTGTGGCCATGTGGCCTTAATGAGAGAGACTGACTCAAGCTTAGCTTGCAAGAACTAAGAGACACAGTGTGGCCATGTGGCCTTAATGAGAGAGACTCACTCCAGCTTAGCTTGCAAGAACTAAGAGACACTGTGTGGCCATGTGGCCTTAATGAGAAAGACTCACTCCAGCTTAGCTTGCAAGAACTAAGAGACTCAGTATGGCCATGTGGCCTTAATGAGAGAGACTGACTCCAACTTAACTTGCAAGAACTAAGATACACTGTGTGGCCATGTGGCCTTAATGAGAGAGACTCACTCCAGCTTAGCTTGCAAGAACTAAGAGACACAGTGTGGCCATGTGGCCTTAATGAGAGACTCACTCCAGCTTAGCTTGCAAGAACTAAGAGACAGTGTGGCCATGTAGCCTTAATGAGAGAGACTGACTCCAGCTTAGCTTGCAAGAACTAAGAGACACTGTGTGGCCATGTGGCCTTAATGAGAGAGACTCACTCCAGCTTAGCTTGCAAGAACTAAGAGACACAGTGTGGCCATGTGGCCTTAATGAGAGACTCACTCCAGCTTAGCTTGCAAGAACTAAGAGACAGTGTGGCCATGTAGCCTTAATGAGAGAGACTGACTCCAGCTTAGCTTGCAAGAACTAAGAGACACAGTGTGGGCATGTGGCCTTAATGAGAGAGACTGCCTCCAGCTTAGCTTGCAAGAACTAAGAGACAGTGTGGCCATGTGGCCTTAATGAGAGAGACTGATTCCAGCTTAACTTGCAAGAACAAAGCGACACAGTGTCGCCATGTGGCCTTAATGAGACTGACTCCAGCTTAGCTTGCAAGAATTAAGAGACACAGTGTGCCCATGTGACCTTAATGAGAGAGACTGACTCCAGCTTACCTTGCAAGAACTAAGAGACACTGTGTGGCCATGTGGCCTTAATGAGAGAGACTGACTCAAGCTTAGCTTGCAAGAACTAAGAGACACAGTGTGGCCATGTGGCCTTAATGAGAGAGACTCACTCCAGCTTAGCTTGCAAGAACTAAGAGACACTGTGTGGCCATGTGGCCTTAATGAGAGAGACTCACTCCAGCTTAGCTTGCAAGAACTAAGAGACACAGTGTGGCCATGTGGCCTTAATGAGAGAGACTGATTCCAGCTTAGCTTGCAAGAACTAAGAGACAGTGTGGCCATGTGGCCTTAATGAGAGAGACTGACTCCAGCTTAGCTTGCAAGAACTAAGAGACACAGTGTGCCCATGTGACCTTAATGAGAGAGACTGACTCCAGCTTACCTTGCAAGAACTAAGAGACACTGTGTGGCCATGTGGCCTTAATGAGAGAGACTGACTCAAGCTTAGCTTGCAAGAACTAAGAGACACAGTGTGGCCATGTGGCCTTAATGAGACTCACTCCAGCTTAGCTTGCAAGAACTAAGAGACACTGTGTGGCCATGTGGCCTTAATGAGAGAGACTCACTCCAGCTTACCTTGCAAGAACTAAGAGACAGTGTGGCCATGTGGCCTTAATGAGAGAGACTGACTCCAGCTTAGCTTGCAAGAACTAAGAGACACAGTGTGGCCATGTAGCCTTAATGAGAGAGACTGACTCCAGCTTAGCTTGCAAGAACTAAGAGACACAGTGTGGCCATGTGGCCTTAATGAGAGAGACTGATTCCAGCTTAGCTTGCAAGAACTAAGAGACACAATGTGGCCATGTGGCCTTAATGAGAGAGACTGACTCCAGCTTAGCTTGCAAGAACTAAGAGACACAGTGTGACCATGTGACCTTAATGAGAGAGACTGATTCCAGCTTAGCTTGCAAGAACTAAGAGACACTGTGTGGCCATGTGGCCTTAATGAGAGAGACTGACTCAAGCTTAGCTTGCAAGAACTAAGAGACACAGTGTGGCCATGTGGCCTTAATGAGAGAGACTCACACCAGCTTAGCTTGCAAGAACTAAGAGACACTGTGTGGCCATGTGGCCTTAATGAGAAAGACTCACTCCAGCTTAGCTTGCAAGAACTAAGAGACTCAGTATGGCCATGTGGCCTTAATGAGAGAGACTGACTCCAACTTAACTTGCAAGAACTATGATACACTGTGTGGCCATGTGGCCTTAATGAGACTCACTCCAGCTTAGCTTGCAAGAACTAAGAGACACAGTGTGGCCATGTGGCCTTAATGAGAGACTCACTCCAGCTTAGCTTGCAAGAACTAAGAGACAGTGTGGCCATGTAGCCTTAATGAGAGAGACTGACTCCAGCTTAGCTTGCAAGAACTAAGAGACACAGTGTGGCCATGTGGCCTTAATGAGAGAGACTGATTCCAGCTTAGCTTGCAAGAACTAAGAGACACAGTGTGGCCATGTGGCCTTAATGAGAGAGACTGACTCCAACTTAGCTTGCAAGAACTAAGAGACACTGTGTGGCCATGTGGCCTTAATGAGAGAGACTCACTCCAGCTTAGCTTGCAAGAACTAAGAGACGCAGTGTGGCCATGTGGCCTTAATGAGAGACTCACTCCAGCTTAGCTTGCAAGAACTAAGAGACAGTGTGGCCATGTAGCCTTAATGAGAGAGACTGACTCCAGCTTAGCTTGCAAGAACTAAGAGACACAGTGTGGCCATGTGGCCTTAATGAGAGAAACTGCCTCCAGCTTAGCTTGCAAGAACTAAGAGACAGTGTGGCCATGTGGCCTTAATGAGAGAGACTGATTCCAGCTCAACTTGCAAGAACAAAGCGACACAGTGTGGCCATGTGGCCTTAATGAGACTGACTCCAGCTTAGCTTGCAAGAATTAAGAGACACAGTGTGCCCATGTGACCTTAATGAGAGAGACTGACTCCAGCTTACCTTGCAAGAACTAAGAGACACTGTGTGGCCATGTGGCCTTAATGAGAGAGACTGACTCAAGCTTAGCTTGCAAGAACTAAGAGACACAGTGTGGCCATGTGGCCTTAATGAGAGAGACTCACTCCAGCTTAGCTTGCAAGAACTAAGAGACACTGTGTGGCCATGTGGCCTTAATGAGAGAGACTCACTCCAGCTTAGCTTGCAAGAACTAAGAGACACAGTGTGGCCATGTGGCCTTAATGAGAGAGACTGATTCCAGCTTAGCTTGCAAGAACTAAGAGACAGTATGGCCATGTGGCCTTAATGAGAGAGACTGACTCCAGCTTAGCTTGCAAGAACTAGGAGACACAGTGTGCCCATGTGACCTTAATGAGAGAGACTGACTCCAGCTTACCTTGCAAGAACTAAGAGACACTGTGTGGCCATGTGGCCTTAATGAGAGAGACTGACTCAAGCTTAGCTTGCAAGAACTAAGAGACACAGTGTGGCCATGTGGCCTTAATGAGAGAGACTCACTCCAGCTTAGCTTGCAAGAACTAAGAGACACTGTGTGGCCATGTGGCCTTAATGAGAGAGACTCACTCCAGCTTAGCTTGCAAGAACTAAGAGACAGTGTGGCCATGTGGCCTTAATGAGAGAGACTGACTCCAGCTTAGCTTGCAAGAACTAAGAGACACAGTGTGGCCATGTGGCCTTAATGAGAGAGACTGACTCCAGCTTAGCTTGCAAGAACTAAGAGACACAGTGTGGCCATGTGGCCTTAATGAGAGAGACTGATTCCAGCTTAGCTTGCAAGAACTAAGAGACACTGTGTGGCCATGTGGCCTTAATGAGAGAGACTGACTCCAGCTTAGCTTGCAAGAACTAAGAGACACAGTGTGGCCATGTGGCCTTAATGAGAGAGACTGACTCCAGCTTAGCTTGCAAGAACTAAGAGACACAGTGTGGCCATGTGGCCTTAATGAGAGAGACTGATTCCAGCTTAGCTTGCAAGAACTAAGAGACACTGTGTGGCCATGTGGCCTTAATGAGAGAGACTGACTCAAGCTTAGCTTGCAAGAACTAAGAGACACAGTGTGGCCATGTGGCCTTAATGAGAGAGACTCACTCCAGCTTAGCTTGCAAGAACTAAGAGACACTGTGTGGCCATGTGGCCTTAATGAGAAAGACTCACTCCAGCTTAGCTTGCAAGAACTAAGAGACTCAGTATGGCCATGTGGCCTTAATGAGAGAGACTGACTCCAACTTAACTTGCAAGAACTAAGATACACTGTGTGGCCATGTGGCCTTAATGAGAGAGACTCACTCCAGCTTAGCTTGCAAGAACTAAGAGACACAGTGTGGCCATGTGGCCTTAATGAGAGACTCACTCCAGCTTAGCTTGCAAGAACTAAGAGACAGTGTGGCCATGTAGCCTTAATGAGAGAGACTGACTCCAGCTTAGCTTGCAAGAACTAAGAGACACAGTGTGGCCATGTGGCCTTAATGAGAGAGACTGATTCCAGCTTAGCTTGCAAGAACTAAGAGACACAGTGTGGCCATGTGGCCTTAATGAGAGAGACTGACTCCAGCTTAGCTTGCAAGAACTAAGAGACACAGTGTGACCATGTGACCTTAATGAGAGAGACTGACTCCAGCTTAGCTTGCAAGAACTAAGAGATACTGTGTGGCCATGTGGCCTTAATGAGAGAGACTGACTCAAGCTTAGCTTGCAAGAACTAAGAGACACAGTGTGGCCAAGTGGCCTTAATGAGAGAGACTCACTCCAGCTTAGCTTGCAAGAACTAAGAGACACTGTGTGGCCATGTGGCCTTAATGAGAGAGACTCACTCCAGCTTAGCTTGCAAGAACTAAGAGACTCAGTGTGGCCATGTGGCCTTAATGAGAGAGACTGACTCCAACTTAGCTTGCAAGAACTAAGAGACACAGTGTGGCCATGTGGCCTTAATGAGAGAGACTGACTCCAGCTTAGCTTGCAAGAACTAAGAGACACAGTGTGGCCATGTGGCCTTAATGAGAGACTCACTCCAGCTTAGCTTGCAAGAACTAAGAGACAGTGTGGCCATGTAGCCTTAATGAGAGAGACTGACTCCAGCTTAGCTTGCAAGAACTAAGAGACACAGTGTGGCCATGTGGCCTTAATGAGAGAGACTGACCCGAGCTTAGCTTGCAAGAACTAAGAGACACAGTGTGGCCATGTGGCCTTAATGAGAGAGACTGATTCCAGCTTAACTTGCAAGAACTAAGAGACACAGTGTGGCCATGTGGCCTTAATGAGAGAGACTGACTCCAGCTTAGCTTGCAAGAACTAAGAGACACAGTGTGCCCATGTGACCTTAATGAGAGAGACTGACTCCAGCTTACCTTGCAAGAACTAAGAGACACTGTGTGGCCATGTGGCCTTAATGAGAGAGACTGACTCAAGCTTAGCTTGCAAGAACTAAGAGACACAGTGTGGCCATGTGGCCTTAATGAGAGAGACTCACTCCAGCTTAGCTTGCAAGAACTGAGAGACACTGTGTGGCCATGTGGCCTTAATGAGAGAGACTCACTCCAGCTTAGCTTGCAAGAACTAAGAGACACAGTGTGGCCATGTGGCCTTAATGAGAGAGACTGATTCCAGCTTAGCTTGCAAGAACTAGGAGACAGTGTGGCCATGTGGCCTTAATGAGAGAGACTGACTCCAGCTTAGCTTGCAAGAACTAAGAGACACAGTGTGCCCATGTGACCTTAATGAGAGAGACTGACTCCAGCTTACCTTGCAAGAACTAATAGACACTGTGTGGCCATGTGGCCTTAATGAGAGAGACTGACTCAAGCTTAGCTTGCAAGAACTAAGAGACACAGTGTGGCCATGTGGCCTTAATGAGAGAGACTCACTCCAGCTTAGCTTGCAAGAACTAAGAGACACTGTGTGGCCATGTGGTCTTAATGAGAGAGACTGATTCCAGCTTAGCTTGCAAGAACTAAGAGACACAGTGTGGCCATGTGGCCTTAATGAGAGAGACTGACTCCAGCTTAGCTTGCAAGAACTAAGAGACACAGTGTGACCATGTGACCTTAATGAGAGAGACTGACTCCAGCTTAGCTTGCAAGAACTAAGAGACACTGTGTGGCCATGTGGCCTTAATGAGAGAGACTGACTCAAGCTTAGCTTGCAAGAACTAAGAGACACAGTGTGGCCATGTGGCCTTAATGAGAGAGACTGATTCCAGCTTAACTTGCAAGAACTAAGAGACACAATGTGGCCATGTGGCCTTAATGAGAGAGACTGACTCCAGCTTAGCTTGCAAGAACTAAGAGACACAGTGTGCCCATGTGACCTTAATGAGAGAGACTGACTCCAGCTTACCTTGCAAGAACTAAGAGACACTGTGTGGCCATGTGGCCTTAATGAGAGAGACTGACTCAAGCTTAGCTTGCAAGAACTAAGAGACACAGTGTGGCCATGTGGCCTTAATGAGAGAGACTCACTCCAGCTTAGCTTGCAAGAACTAAGAGACACTGTGTGGCCATGTGGCCTTAATGAGAGAGACTCACTCCAGCTTAGCTTGCAAGAACTAAGAGACACAGTGTGGCCATGTGGCCTTAATGAGAGAGACTGATTCCAGCTTAGCTTGCAAGAACTAAGAGACAGTGTGGCCATGTGGCCTTAATGAGAGAGACTGACTCCAGCTTAGCTTGCAAGAACTAAGAGACACAGTGTGACCATGTGACCTTAATGAGAGAGACTGATTCCAGCTTAGCTTGCAAGAACTAAGAGACACTGTGTGGCCATGTGGCCTTAATGAGAGAGACTGACTCAAGCTTAGCTTGCAAGAACTAAGAGACACAGTGTGGCCATGTGGCCTTAATGAGAGAGACTCACTCCAGCTTAGCTTGCAAGAACTAAGAGACACTGTGTGGCCATGTGGCCTTAATGAGAAAGACTCACTCCAGCTTAGCTTGCAAGAACTAAGAGACTCAGTATGGCCATGTGGCCTTAATGAGAGAGACTGACTCCAACTTAACTTGCAAGAAATAAGATACACTGTGTGGCCATGTGGCCTTAATGAGAGAGACTGATTCCAGTTTAGCTTGCAAGAACTAAGAGACACTGTGTGGCCATGTGGCCTTAATGAGAGAGACTGACTCAAGCTTAGCTTGCAAGAACTAAGAGACACAGTGTGGCCATGTGACCTTAATGAGAGAGACTCACTCCAGCTTAGCTTGCAAGAACTAATAGACACTGTGTGGCCATGTGGCCTTAATGAGAAAGACTCACTCCAGCTTAGCTTGCAAGAACTAAGAGACTCAGTATGGCCATGTGGCCTTAATGAGAGAGACTGACTCCAACTTAACTTGCAAGAACTAAGATACACTGTGTGGCCATGTGGCCTTAATGAGAGACACTCACTCCAGCTTAGCTTGCAAGAACTAAGAGACACAGTGTGGCCATGTGGCCTTAATGAGAGACTCACTCCAGCTTAGCTTGCAAGAACTAAGAGACAGTGTGGCCATGTAGCCTTAATGAGAGAGACTGACTCCAGCTTAGCTTGCAAGAACTAAGAGACACAGTGTGGCCATGTGGCCTTAATGAGAGAGACTGATTCCAGCTTAGCTTGCAAGAACTAAGAGACACAGTGTGGCCATGTGGCCTTAATGAGAGAGACTGACTCCAGCTTAGCTTGCAAGAACTAAGAGACACAGTGTGACCATGTGACCTTAATGAGAGAGACTGACTCCAGCTTAGCTTGCAAGAACTAAGAGACACAGTGTGCCCATGTGACCTTAATGAGAGAGACTGACTCCATCTTACCTTGCAAGAACTAAGAGACACTGTGTGGCCATGTGGCCTTAATGAGAGAGACTGACTCAAGCTTAGCTCGCAAGAACTAAGAGACACAGTGTGGCCATGTGGCCTTAATGAGAGAGACTCACTCCAGCTTAGCTTGCAAGAACTGAGAGACACTGTGTGGCCATGTGGCCTTAATGAGAGAGACTCACTCCAGCTTAGCTTGCAAGAACTAAGAGACACAGTGTGGCTATGTGGCCTTAATGAGAGAGACTGATTCCAGCTTAGCTTGCAAGAACTAAGAGACAGTGTGGCGATGTGGCCTTAATGAGAGAGACTGACTCCAGCTTAGCTTGCAAGAACTAAGAGACACAGTGTGCCCATGTGACCTTAATGAGAGAGACTGACTCCAGCTTACCTTGCAAGAACTAAGAGACACTGTGTGGCCATGTGGCCTTAATGAGAGAGACTGACTCAAGCTTAGCTTGCAAGAACTAAGAGACACAGTGGGGCCATGTGGCCTTAATGAGAGAGACTCACTCCAGCTTAGCTTGCAAGAACTAAGAGACACTGTGTGGCCATGTGGCCTTAATGAGAGAGACTGATTCCAGCTTAGCTTGCAAGAACTAAGAGACACAGTGTGGCCATGTGGCCTTAATGAGAGAGACTGACTCCAGCTTAGCTTGCAAGAACTAAGAGACACAGTGTGACCATGTGACCTTAATGAGAGAGACTGACTCCAGCTTAGCTTGCAAGAACTAAGAGACACTGTGTGGCCATGTGGCCTTAATGGGAGAGACTGACTCAAGCTTAGCTTGCAAGAACTAAGAGACACAGTGTGGCCATGTGGCCTTAATGAGAGAGACTGATTCCAGATTAACTTGCAAGAACTAAGAGACACAGTGTGGCCATGTGGCCTTAATGAGAGAGACTGACTCCAGCTTAGCTTGCAAGAACTAAGAGACACAGTGTGCCCATGTGACCTTAATGAGAGAGACTGACTCCAGCTTACCTTGCAAGAACTAAGAGACACTGTGTGGCCATGTGGCCTTAATGAGAGAGACTGACTCAAGCTTAGCTTGCAAGAACTAAGAGACACAGTGTGGCCATGTGGCCTTAATGAGAGAGTCACTCCAGCTTAGCTTGCAAGAACTAAGAGACACTGTGTGGCCATGTGGCCTTAATGAGAGAGACTCACTCCAGCTTAGCTTGCAAAAACTAAGAGACACAGTGTGGCCATGTGGCCTTAATGAGAGAGACTGATTCCAGCTTAGCTTGCAAGAACTAAGAGACAGTGTAGCCATGTGGCCTTAATGAGAGAGACTGACTCCAGCTTAGCTTGCAAGAACTAAGAGACACAGTGTGACCATGTGACCTTAATGAGAGAGACTGATTCCAGCTTAGCTTGCAAGAACTAAGAGACACTGTGTGGCCATGTGGCCTTAATGAGAGAGACTGACTCAAGCTTAGCTTGCAAGAACTAAGAGACTCAGTATGGCCATGTGGCCTTAATGAGAGAGACTGACTCCAACTTAACTTGCAAGAACTAAGATACACTGTGTGGCCATGTGGCCTTAATGAGAGATACTGACTCCAGCTTAGCTTGCAAGAACTAAGAGACACAGTGTGGCCATGTGGCCTTAATGAGAGAGACTCACTCCAGCTTAGCTTGCAAGAACTAAGAGACACTGTGTGGCCATGTGGCCTTAATGAGAGAGACTCACTCCAGCTTAGCTTGCAAGAACTAAGAGACACAGTGTGGCCATGTGGCCTTAATGAGAGAGACTGATTCCAGCTTAGCTTGCAAGAACTAAGAGACAGTGTGGCCATGTGGCCTTAATGAGAGAGACTGACTCCAGCTTAGCTTGCAAGAACTAAGAGACACAGTGTGACCATGTGACCTTAATGAGAGAGACTGATTCCAGCTTAGCTTGCAAGAACTAAGAGACACTGTGTGGCCATGTGGCCTTAATGAGAGAGACTGACTCAAGCTTAGCTTGCAAGAACTAAGAGACACTGTGTGGCCATGTGGCCTTAATGAGAGAGACTGACTCCAACTTAACTTGCAAGAACTAAGATACACTGTGTGGCCATGTGGCCTTAATGAGAGAGACTCACTGCAGCTTAGCTTGCAAGAACTAAGAAACACAGTGTGGCCATGTGGCCTTAATGAGAGACTCACTCCAGCTTAGCTTGCAAGAACTAAGAGACAGTGTGGCCATGTAGCCTTAATGAGAGAGACTGACTCCAGCTTAGCTTGCAAGAACTAAGAGACACAGTGTGGCGATGTGGCCTTAATGAGAGAGACTGACTCCAGCTTAGCTTGCAAGAACTAAGAGACACAGTGTGGCCATGTGGCCTTAATGAGAGAGACTGATTCCAGCTTAGCTTGCAAGAACTAAGAGACACAGTGTGGCCATGTGGCCTTAATGAGAGAGACTGACTCCAGCTTAGCTTGCAAGAACTAAGAGACACAGTGTGACCATGTCACCTTAATGAGAGAGACTGACTCCAGCTTAGCTTGCAAGAACTAAGAGATACTGTGTGGCCATGTGGCCTTAATGAGAGAGACTGACTCAAGCTTAGCTTGCAAGAACTAAGAGACACAGTGTGGCCATGTGGCCTTAATGAGAGAGACTCACTCCAGCTTAGCTTGCAAGAACTAAGAGACACTGTGTGGCCATGTGGCCTTAATGAGAGAGACTCACTCCAGCTTAGCTTGCAAGAACTAAGAGACTCAGTGTGGCCATGTGGCCTTAATGAGAGAGACTGACTCCAACTTAGCTTGCAAGAACTAAGAGACACAGTGTGGCCATGTGGCCTTAATGAGAGAGACTGACTCCAGCATAGCTTGCAAGAACTAAGAGACAGTGTGGCCATGTGGCCTTAATGAGAGACTCACTCCAGCTTAGCTTGCAAGAACTAAGAGACAGTGTGGCCATGTAGCCTTAATGAGAGAGACTGACTCCAGCTTAGCTTGCAAGAACTAAGAGACACAGTGTGGCCATGTGGCCTTAATGAGAGAGACTGACTCAAGCTTAGCTTGCAAGAACTAAGAGACACAGTGTGGCCATGTGGCCTTAATGAGAGAGACTGACTCCAGCTTAGCTTGCAAGAACTAAGAGACACAGTGTGGCCATGTGGCCTTAATGAGAGAGACTGACTCCAGCTTAGCTTGCAAGAACTAAGAGACACAGTGTGGCCATGTGGCCTTAATGAGAAAGACTCACTCCAGCTTAGCTTGCAAGAACTAAGAGACTCAGTATGGCCATGTGGCCTTAATGAGAGAGACTGACTCCAACTTAACTTGCAAGAACTAAGATACACTGTGTGGCCATGTGGCCTTAATGAGAGATACTGACTCCAGCTTAGCTTGCAAGAACTAAGAGACACAGTGTGGCCATGTGGCCTTAATGAGAGAGACTCACTCCAGCTTAGCTTGCAAGAACTAAGAGACACTGTGTGGCCATGTGGCCTTAATGAGAGAGACTCACTCCAGCTTAGCTTGCAAGAACTAAGAGACACAGTGTGGCCATGTGGCCTTAATGAGAGAGACTGATTCCAGCTTAGCTTGCAAGAACTAAGAGACAGTGTGGCCATGTGGCCTTAATGAGAGAGACTGACTCCAGCTTAGCTTGCAAGAACTAAGAGACACAGTGTGACCATGTGACCTTAATGAGAGAGACTGATTCCAGCTTAGCTTGCAAGAACTAAGAGACACTGTGTGGCCATGTGGCCTTAATGAGAGAGACTGACTCAAGCTTAGCTTGCAAGAACTAAGAGACACTGTGTGGCCATGTGGCCTTAATGAGAGAGACTCACTGCAGCTTAGCTTGCAAGAACTAAGAAACACAGTGTGGCCATGTGGCCTTAATGAGAGACTCACTCCAGCTTAGCTTGCAAGAACTAAGAGACAGTGTGGCCATGTAGCCTTAATAAGAGAGACTGACTCCAGCTTAGCTTGCAAGAACTAAGAGACACAGTGTGGCGATGTGGCCTTAATGAGAGAGACTGACTCCAGCTTAGCTTGCAAGAACTAAGAGACACAGTGTGGCCATGTGGCCTTAATGAGAGAGACTGATTCCAGCTTAGCTTGCAAGAACTAAGAGACACAGTGTGGCCATGTGGCCTTAATGAGAGAGACTCACTCCAGCGTAGCTTGCAAGAACTAAGAGACACTGTGTGGCCATGTGGCCTTAATGAGAGAGACTCACTCCAGCTTAGCTTGCAAGAACTAAGAGACTCAGTGTGGCCATGTGGCCTTAATGAGAGAGACTGACTCCAACTTAGCTTGCAAGAACTAAGAGACACAGTGTGGCCATGTGGCCTTAATGAGAGAGACTGACTCCAGCATAGCTTGCAAGAACTAAGAGACAGTGTGGCCATGTGGCCTTAATGAGAGACTCACTCCAGCTTAGCTTGCAAGAACTAAGAGACAGTGTGGCCATGTAGCCTTAATGAGAGAGACTGACTCCAGCTTAGCTTGCAAGAACTAAGAGACACAGTGTGGCCATGTGGCCTTAATGAGAGAGACTGACTCAAGCTTAGCTTGCAAGAACTAAGAGACACAGTATGGCCATGTGGCCTTAATGAGAGAGACTCACTCCAGCTTATCTTGCAAGAACTAAGAGACACTGTGTGGCCATGTGGCCTTAATGAGAGAGACTCACTCCAGCTTAGCTTGCAAGAACTAAGCGACACAGTGTGGGCATGTGGCCTTAATGAGAGAGACTGATTCCAGCTTAGCTTGCAAGAACTAAGAGACAGTGTGGCCATGTGGCCTTAATGAGAGAGACTGACTCCAGCTTAGCTTGCAAGAACTAAGAGACACAGTGTGCCCATGTGACCTTAATGAGAGAGACTGACTCCAGCTTACCTTGCAAGAACTAAGAGACACTGTGTGGCCATGTGGCCTTAATGAGAGAGACTGACTCAAGCTTAGCTTGCAAGAACTAAGAGACACAGTGTGGCCATGTGGCCTTAATGAGAGAGACTCACTCCAGCTTAGCTTGCAAGAACTAAGAGACACTGTGTGGCCATGTGGCCTTAATGAGAGAGACTGATTCCAGCTTAGCTTGCAAGAACTAAGAGACACAGTGTGGCCATGTGGCCTTAATGAGAGAGACTGATTCCAGCTTAGCTTGCAAGAACTAAGAGACACAGTGTGCCCATGTGACCTTAATGAGAGAGACTGACTCCAGCTTACCTTGCAAGAACTAAGAGACACTGTGTGGCCATGTGGCCTTAATGAGAGAGACTGACTCAAGCTTAGCTTGCAAGAACTAAGAGACACAGTGTGGCCATGTGGCCTTAATGAGAGAGTCACTCCAGCTTAGCTTGCAAGAACTAAGAGACACTGTGTGGCCATGTGGCCTTAATGAGAGAGACTCACTCCAGCTTAGCTTGCAAAAACTAAGAGACACAGTGTGGCCATGTGGCCTTAATGAGAGAGACTGATTCCAGCTTAGCTTGCAAGAACTAAGAGACAGTGTAGCCATGTGGCCTTAATGAGAGAGACTGACTCCAGCTTAGCTTGCAAGAACTAAGAGACACAGTGTGACCATGTGACCTTAATGAGAGAGACTGATTCCAGCTTAGCTTGCAAGAACTAAGAGACACTGTGTGGCCATGTGGCCTTAATGAGAGAGACTCACTCCAGCTTAGCTTGCAAGAACTAAGAGACTCAGTATGGCCATGTGGCCTTAATGAGAGAGACTGACTCCAACTTAACTTGCAAGAACTAAGATACACTGTGTGGCCATGTGGCCTTAATGAGAGATACTGACTCCAGCTTAGCTTGCAAGAACTAAGAGACACAGTGTGGCCATGTGGCCTTAATGAGAGAGACTCACTCCAGCTTAGCTTGCAAGAACTAAGAGACACTGTGTGGCCATGTGGCCTTAATGAGAGAGACTCACTCCAGCTTAGCTTGCAAGAACTAAGAGACACAGTGTGGCCATGTGGCCTTAATGAGAGAGACTGATTCCAGCTTAGCTTGCAAGAACTAAGAGACAGTGTGGCCATGTGGCCTTAATGAGAGAGACTGACTCCAGCTTAGCTTGCAAGAACTAAGAGACACAGTGTGACCATGTGACCTTAATGAGAGAGACTGATTCCAGCTTAGCGTGCAAGAACTAAGAGACACTGTGTGGCCATGTGGCCTTAATGAGAGAGACTGACTCAAGCTTAGCTTGCAAGAACTAAGAGACACTGTGTGGCCATGTGGCCTTAATGAGAGAGACTGACTCCAACTTAACTTGCAAGAACTAAGATACACTGTGTGGCCATGTGGCCTTAATGAGAGAGACTCACTGCAGCTTAGCTTGCAAGAACTAAGAAACACAGTGTGGCCATGTGGCCTTAATGAGAGACTCACTCCAGCTTAGCTTGCAAGAACTAAGAGACAGTGTGGCCATGTAGCCTTAATGAGAGAGACTGACTCCAGCTTAGCTTGCAAGAACTAAGAGACACAGTGTGGCGATGTGGCCTTAATGAGAGAGACTGACTCCAGCTTAGCTTGCAAGAACTAAGAGACACAGTGTGGCCATGTGGCCTTAATGAGAGAGACTGATTCCAGCTTAGCTTGCAAGAACTAAGAGACACAGTGTGGCCATGTGGCCTTAATGAGAGAGACTGACTCCAGCTGAGCTTGCAAGAACTAAGAGACACAGTGTGACCATGTCACCTTAATGAGAGAGACTGACTCCAGCTTAGCTTGCAAGAACTAAGAGATACTGTGTGGCCATGTGGCCTTAATGAGAGAGACTGACTCAAGCTTAGCTTGCAAGAACTAAGAGACACAGTGTGGCCATGTGGCCTTAATGAGAGAGACTCACTCCAGCTTAGCTTGCAAGAACTAAGAGACACTGTGTGGCCATGTGGCCTTAATGAGATAGACTCACTCCAGCTTAGCTTGCAAGAACTAAGAGACTCAGTGTGGCCATGTGGCCTTAATGAGAGAGACTGACTCCAACTTAGCTTGCAAGAACTAAGAGACACAGTGTGGCCATGTGGCCTTAATGAGAGAGACTGACTCCAGCATAGCTTGCAAGAACTAAGAGACAGTGTGGCCATGTGGCCTTAATGAGAGACTCACTCCAGCTTAGCTTGCAAGAACTAAGAGACAGTGTGGCCATGTAGCCTTAATGAGAGAGACTGACTCCAGCTTAGCTTGCAAGAACTAAGAGACACAGTGTGGCCATGTGGCCTTAATGAGAGAGACTGACTCCAGCTTAGCTTGCAAGAACTAAGAGACACAGTGTGGCCATGTGGCCTTAATGAGAAAGACTCACTCCAGCTTAGCTTGCAAGAACTAAGAGACTCAGTATGGCCATGTGGCCTTAATGAGAGAGACTGACTCCAACTTAACTTGCAAGAACTAAGATACACTGTGTGGCCATGTGGCCTTAATGAGAGATACTGACTCCAGCTTAGCTTGCAAGAACTAAGAGACACAGTGTGGCCATGTGGCCTTAATGAGAGAGACTCACTCCAGCTTAGCTTGCAAGAACTAAGAGACACTGTGTGGCCATGTGGCCTTAATGAGAGAGACTCACTCCAGCTTAGCTTGCAAGAACTAAGAGACACAGTGTGGCCATGTGGCCTTAATGAGAGAGACTGATTCCAGCTTAGCTTGCAAGAACTAAGAGACAGTGTGGCCATGTGGCCTTAATGAGAGAGACTGACTCCAGCTTAGCTTGCAAGAACTAAGAGACACAGTGTGACCATGTGACCTTAATGAGAGAGACTGATTCCAGCTTAGCTTGCAAGAACTAAGAGACACTGTGTGGCCATGTGGCCTTAATGAGAGAGACTGACTCAAGCTTAGCTTGCAAGAACTAAGAGACACTGTGTGGCCATGTGGCCTTAATGAGAGAGACTGACTCCAACTTAACTTGCAAGAACTAAGATACACTGTGTGGCCATGTGGCCTTAATGAGAGAGACTCACTGCAGCTTAGCTTGCAAGAACTAAGAAACACAGTGTGGCCATGTGGCCTTAATGAGAGACTCACTCCAGCTTAGCTTGCAAGAACTAAGAGACAGTGTGGCCATGTAGCCTTAATAAGAGAGACTGACTCCAGCTTAGCTTGCAAGAACTAAGAGACACAGTGTGGCGATGTGGCCTTAATGAGAGAGACTGACTCCAGCTTAGCTTGCAAGAACTAATAGACACAGTGTGGCCATGTGGCCTTAATGAGAGAGACTGATTCCAGCTTAGCTTGCAAGAACTAAGAGACACAGTGTGGCCATGTGGCCTTAATGAGAGAGACTCACTCCAGCTTAGCTTGCAAGAACTAAGAGACACTGTGTGGCCATGTGGCCTTAATGAGAGAGACTCACTCCAGCTTAGCTTGCAAGAACTAAGAGACTCAGTGTGGCCATGTGGCCTTAATGAGAGAGACTGACTCCAACTTAGCTTGCAAGAACTAAGAGACACAGTGTGGCCATGTGGCCTTAATGAGAGAGACTGACTCCAGCATAGCTTGCAAGAACTAAGAGACAGTGTGGCCATGTGGCCTTAATGAGAGACTCACTCCAGCTTAGCTTGCAAGAACTAAGAGACAGTGTGGCCATGTAGCCTTAATGAGAGAGACTGACTCCAGCTTAGCTTGCAAGAACTAAGAGACACAGTGTGGCCATGTGGCCTTAATGAGAGAGACTGACTCAAGCTTAGCTTGCAAGAACTAAGAGACACAGTATGGCCATGTGGCCTTAATGAGAGAGACTCACTCCAGCTTATCTTGCAAGAACTAAGAGACACTGTGTGGCCATGTGGCCTTAATGAGAGAGACTCACTCCAGCTTAGCTTGCAAGAACTAAGCGACACAGTGTGGGCATGTGGCCTTAATGAGAGAGACTGATTCCAGCTTAGCTTGCAAGAACTAAGAGACAGTGTGGCCATGTGGCCTTAATGAGAGAGACTGACTCCAGCTTAGCTTGCAAGAACTAAGAGACACAGTGTGCCCATGTGACCTTAATGAGAGAGACTGACTCCAGCTTACCTTGCAAGAACTAAGAGACACTGTGTGGCCATGTGGCCTTAATGAGAGAGACTGACTCAAGCTTAGCTTGCAAGAACTAAGAGACACAGTGTGGCCATGTGGCCTTAATGAGAGAGACTCACTCCAGCTTAGCTTGCAAGAACTAAGAGACACTGTGTGGCCATGTGGCCTTAATGAGAGAGACTGATTCCAGCTTAGCTTGCAAGAACTAAGAGACACAGTGTGGCCATGTGGCCTTAATGAGAGAGACTGATTCCAGCTTAGCTTGCAAGAACTAAGAGACACAGTGTGACCATGTGACCTTAATGAGAGAGACTGACTCCAGCTTAGCTTGCAAGAACTAAGAGACACTGTGTGGCCATGTGGCCTTAATGAGAGAGACTGACTCAAGCTTAACTTGCAAGAACTAAGAGACACAGTGTGGCCATGTGGCCTTAATGAGAGAGACTGATTCCAGCTTAACTTGCAAGAATTAAGAGACACAGTGTGGCCATGTGGCCTTAATGAGAGATACTGATTCCAGCTTAGCTTGCAAGAACTAAGAGACACAGTGTGCCCATGTGACCTTAATGAGAGAGACTGACTCCAGCTTACCTTGCAAGAACTAAGAGACACTGTGTGGCCATGTGGCCTTAATGAGAGAGACTGACTCAAGCTTAGCTTGCAAGAACTAAGAGACACAGTGTGGCCATGTGGCCTTAATGAGAGAGACTCACTCCAGCTTAGCTTGCAAGAACTAAGAGACACTGTGTGGCCATGTGGCCTTAATGAGAGAGACTCACTCCAGCTTAGCTTGCAAGAACTAAGAGACACAGTGTGGCCATGTGGCCTTAATGAGAGAGACTGATTCCAGCTTAGCTTGCAAGAACTAAGAGACAGTGTGGCCATGTGGCCTTAATGAGAGAGACTGACTCCAGCTTAGCTTGCAAGAACTAAGAGACACAGTGTGACCATGTGACCTTAATGACAGAGACTGATTCCAGCTTAGCTTGCAAGAACTAAGAGACACTGTGTGGCCATGTGGCCTTAATGAGAGAGACTCACTCCAGCTTAGCTTGCAAGAACTAAGAGACACTGTGTGGCCATGTGGCCTTAATGAGAAAGACTCACTCCAGCTTAGCTTGCAAGAACTAAGAGACTCAGTATGGCCATGTGGCCTTAATGAGAGAGACTGACTCCAACTTAACTTGCAAGAACTAAGATACACTGTGTGGCCATGTGGCCTTAATGAGAGATACTGACTCCAGCTTAGCTTGCAAGAACTAAGAGACACAGTGTGGCCATGTGGCCTTAATGAGAGAGACTCACTCCAGCTTAGCTTGCAAGAACTAAGAGACACTGTGTGGCCATGTGGCCTTAATGAGAGAGACTCACTCCAGCTTAGCTTGCAAGAACTAAGAGACACAGTGTGGCCATGTGGCCTTAATGAGAGAGACTGATTCCAGCTTAGCTTGCAAGAACTAAGAGACAGTGTGGCCATGTGGCCTTAATGAGAGAGACTGACTCCAGCTTAGCTTGCAAGAACTAAGAGACACAGTGTGACCATGTGACCTTAATGAGAGAGACTGATTCCAGCTTAGCTTGCAAGAACTAAGAGACACTGTGTGGCCATGTGGCCTTAATGAGAGAGACTGACTCAAGCTTAGCTTGCAAGAACTAAGAGACACAGTGTGGCCATGTGGCCTTAATGAGAGAGACTCACTCCAGCTTAGCTTGCAAGAACTAAGAGACACTGTGTGGCCATGTGGCCTTAATGAGAAAGACTCACTCCAGCTTAGCTTGCAAGAACTAAGAGACTCAGTATGGCCATGTGGCCTTAATGAGAGAGACTGACTCCAACTTAACTTGCAAGAACTAAGATACACTGTGTGGCCATGTGGCCTTAATGAGAGAGACTCACTCCAGCTTAGCTTGCAAGAACTAAGAAACACAGTGTGGCCATGTGGCCTTAATGAGAGACTCACTCCAGCTTAGCTTGCAAGAACTAAGAGACAGTGTGGCCATGTAGCCTTAATGAGAGAGACTGACTCCAGCTTAGCTTGCAAGAACTAAGAGACACAGTGTGGCGATGTGGCCTTAATGAGAGAGACTGACTCCAGCTTAACTTGCAAGAACTAAGAGACACAGTGTGGCCATGTGGCCTTAATGAGAGAGACTGATTCCAGCTTAGCTTGCAAGAACTAAGAGACACAGTGTGGCCATGTGGCCTTAATGAGAGAGACTGACTCCAGCTTAGCTTGCAAGAACTAAGAGACACAGTGTGACCATGTCACCTTAATGAGAGAGACTGACTCCAGCTTAGCTTGCAAGAACTAAGAGATACTGTGTGGCCATGTGGCCTTAATGAGAGAGACTGACTCAAGCTTAGCTTGCAAGAACTAAGAGACACAGTGTGGCCATGTGGCCTTAATGAGAGAGACTCACCAGCTTAGCTTGCAAGAACTAAGAGACACTGTGTGGCCATGTGGCCTTAATGAGAGAGACTCACTCCAGCTTAGCTTGCAAGAACTAAGAGACTCAGTGTGGCCATGTGGCCTTAATGAGAGAGACTGACTCCAACTTAGCTTGCAAGAACTAAGAGACACAGTGTGGCCATGTGGCCTTAATGAGAGAGACTGACTCCAGCATAGCTTGCAAGAACTAAGAGACAGTGTGGCCATGTGGCCTTAATGAGAGACTCACTCCAGCTTAGCTTGCAAGAACTAAGAGACAGTGTGGCCATGTAGCCTTAATGAGACTGACTCCAGCTTAGCTTGCAAGAACTAAGAGACACAGTGTGGCCATGTGGCCTTAATGAGAGAGACTGACTCCAGCTTAGCTTGCAAGAACTAAGAGACACAGTGTGGCCATGTGGCCTTAATGAGAGAGACTGATTCCAGCTTAACTTGCAAGAACTAAGAGACACAGTGTGGCCATGTGGCCTTAATGAGAGAGACTGACTCCAGCTTAGCTTGCAAGAACTAAGAGACACAGTGTGCCCATGTGACCTTAATGAGAGAGACTGACTCCAGCTTACCTTGCAAGAACTAAGAGACACTGTGTGGCCATGTGGCCTTAATGAGAGAGACTGACTCAAGATTAGCTTGCAAGAACTAAGAGACACAGTGTGGCCATGTGGCCTTAATGAGAGAGACTCACTCCAGCTTAGCTTGCAAGAACTAAGAGACACTGTGTGGCCATGTGGCCTTAATGAGAGAGACTCACTCCAGCTTAGCTTGCAAGAACTAAGCGACACTGTGTGGCTATGTGGCCTTAATGAGAGAGACTGACTCAAGCTTAGCTTGCAAGAACTAAGAGACACAGTGTGGCCATGTGGCCTTAATGAGAGAGACTCACTCCAGCTTAGCTTGCAAGAACTAAGAGACACTGTGTGGCCATGTGGCCTTAATGAGAGAGACTGATTCCAGCTTAGCTTGCAAGAACTAAGAGACACAGTGTGGCCATGTGGCCTTAATGAGAGAGACTGATTCCAGCTTAGCTTGCAAGAACTAAGAGACACAGTGTGACCATGTGACCTTAATGAGAGAGACTGACTCCATCTTACCTTGCAAGAACTAAGAGACACTGTATGGCCATGTGGCCTTAATGAGAGAGACTGACTCAAGCTTAGCTTGCAAGAACTAAGAGACACAGTGTGGCCATGTGGCCTTAATGAGAGAGACTCACTCCAGCTTAGCTTGCAAGAACTGAGAGACACTGTGTGGCCATGTGGCCTTAATGAGAGAGACTCACTCCAGCTTAGCTTGCAAGAACTAAGAGACACAGTGTGGCCATGTGGCCTTAATGAGAGAGACTGATTCCAGCTTAGCTTGCAAGAACTAAGAGACAGTGTGGCCATGTGGCCTTAATGAGAGAGACTGACTCCAGCTTAGCTTGCAAGAACTAAGAGACACAGTGTGCCCATGTGACCTTAATGAGAGAGACTGACTCCAGCTTACCTTGCAAGAACTAAGAGACACTGTGTGGCCATGTGGCCTTAATGAGAGAGACTGACTCAAGCTTAGCTTGCAAGAACTAAGAGACACAGTGTGGCCATGTGGCCTTAATGAGAGAGACTCACTCCAGCTTAGCTTGCAAGAACTAAGAGACACTGTGTGGCCATGTGGCCTTAATGAGAGAGACTGATTCCAGCTTAGCTTGCAAGAACTAAGAGACACAGTGTGGCCATGTGGCCTTAATGAGAGAGACTGACTCCAGCTTAGCTTGCAAGAACTAAGAGACACAGTGTGACCATGTGACCTTAATGAGAGAGACTGATTCCAGCTTAGCTTGCAAGAACTAAGAGACACAGTGTGACCATGTGACCTTAATGAGAGAGAATGACTCCATCTTACCTTGCAAGAACTAAGAGACACTGTATGGCCATGTGGCCTTAATGAGAGAGACTGACTCAAGCTTAGCTTGCAAGAACTAAGAGACACAGTGTGGCCATGTGGCCTTAATGAGAGAGACTCACTCCAGCTTAGCTTGCAAGAACTGAGAGACACTGTGTGGCCATGTGGCCTTAATGAGAGAGACTGACTCCAGCTTAGCTTGCAAGAACTAAGAGACACAGTGTGCCCATGTGACCTTAATGAGAGAGACTGACTCCAGCTTACCTTGCAAGAACTAAGAGACACTGTGTGGCCATGTGGCCTTAATGAGAGAGACTGACTCAAGCTTAGCTTGCAAGAACTAAGAGACACAGTGTGGCCATGTGGCCTTAATGAGAGAGACTCACTCCAGCTTAGCTTGCAAGAACTAAGAGACACTGTGTGGCCATGTGGCCTTAATGAGAGAGACTCACTCCAGCTTAGCTTGCAAGAACTAAGCGACACAGTGTGGCCATGTGGCCTTAATGAGAGAGACTGATTCCAGCTTAGCTTGCAAGAACTAAGAGACAGTGTGGCCATGTGGCCTTAATGAGAGAGACTGACTCCAGCTTAGCTTGCAAGAACTAAGAGACACAGTGTGCCCATGTGACCTTAATGAGAGAGACTGACTCCAGCTTACCTTGCAAGAACTAAGAGACACTGTGTGGCCATGTGGCCTTAATGAGAGAGACTGATTCCAGCTTAGCTTGCAAGAACTAAGAGACACAGTGTGACCATGTGACCTTAATGAGAGAGACTGACTCCAGCTTAGCTTGCAAGAACTAAGAGACACAGTGTGACCATGTGGCCTTAATGAGAGAGACTGATTCCAGCTTAACTTGCAAGAATTAAGAGACACAGTGTGGCCATGTGGCCTTAATGAGAGATACTGACTCCAGCTTAGCTTGCAAGAACTAAGAGACACAGTGTGCCCATGTGACCTTAATGAGAGAGACTGACTCCAGCTTACCTTGCAAGAACTAAGAGACACTGTGTGGCCATGTGGCCTTAATGAGAGAGACTGACTCAAGCTTAGCTTGCAAGAACTAAGAGACACAGTGTGGCCATGTGGCCTTAATGAGAGAGACTCACTCCAGCTTAGCTTGCAAGAACTAAGAGACACTGTGTGGCCATGTGGCCTTAATGAGAGAGACTCACTCCAGCTTAGCTTGCAAGAACTAAGAGACACAGTGTGGCCATGTGGCCTTAATGAGAGAGACTGACTCCAGCTTAGCTTGCAAGAACTAAGAGACACAGTGTGACCATGTGACCTTAATGACAGAGACTGATTCCAGCTTAGCTTGCAAGAACTAAGAGACACTGTGTGGCCATGTGGCCTTAATGAGAGAGACTCACTCCAGCTTAGCTTGCAAGAACTAAGAGACACTGTGTGGCCATGTGGCCTTAATGAGAAAGACTCACTCCAGCTTAGCTTGCAAGAACTAAGAGACTCAGTATGGCCATGTGGCCTTAATGAGAGAGACTGACTCCAACTTAACTTGCAAGAACTAAGATACACTGTGTGGCCATGTGGCCTTAATGAGAGATACTGACTCCAGCTTAGCTTGCAAGAACTAAGAGACACTGTGTGGCCATGTGGCCTTAATGAGAGAGACTCACTCCAGCTTAGCTTGCAAGAACTAAGAAACACTGTGTGGCCATGTGGCCTTAATGAGAGAGACTCACTCCAGCTTAGCTTGCAAGAACTAAGAGACACAGTGTGGCCATGTGGCCTTAATGAGAGAGACTGATTCCAGCTTAGCTTGCAAGAACTAAGAGACAGTGTGGCCATGTGGCCTTAATGAGAGAGACTGACTCCAGCTTAGCTTGCAAGAACTAAGAGACACAGTGTGACCATGTGACCTTAATGAGACTGACTGATTCCAGCTTAGCTTGCAAGAACTAAGAGACACTGTGTGGCCATGTGGCCTTAATGAGAGAGACTGACTCAAGCTTAGCTTGCAAGAACTAAGAGACACTGTGTGGCCATGTGGCCTTAATGAGAGAGACTGACTCCAACTTAACTTGCAAGAACTAAGATACACTGTGTGGCCATGTGGCCTTAATGAGAGAGACTCACTCCAGCTTAGCTTGCAAGAACTAAGAAACACAGTGTGGCCATGTGGCCTTAATGCGAGACTCACTCCAGCTTAGCTTGCAAGAACTAAGAGACAGTGTGGCCATGTAGCCTTAATGAGAGAGACTGACTCCAGCTTAGCTTGCAAGAACTAAGAGACACAGTGTGGCGATGTGGCCTTAATGAGAGAGACTGACTCCAGCTTAGCTTGCAAGAACTAAGAGACACAGTGTGGCCATGTGGCCTTAATGAGAGAGACTGATTCCAGCTTAGCTTGCAAGAACTAAGAGACACAGTGTGGCCATGTGGCCTTAATGAGAGAGACTGACTCCAGCTTAGCTTGCAAGAACTAAGAGACACAGTGTGACCATGTCACCTTAATGAGAGAGACTGACTCCAGCTTAGCTTGCAAGAACTAAGAGATACTGTGTGGCCATGTGGCCTTAATGAGAGAGACTGACTCAAGCTTAGCTTGCAAGAACTAAGAGACACAGTGTGGCCATGTGGCCTTAATGAGAGAGACTCACTCCAGCTTAGCTTGCAAGAACTAAGAGACACTGTGTGGCCATGTGGCCTTAATGAGAGAGACTCACTCCAGCTTAGCTTGCAAGAACTAAGAGACTCAGTGTGGCCATGTGGCCTTAATGAGAGAGACTGACTCCAACTTAGCTTGCAAGAACTAAGAGACACAGTGTGGCCATGTGGCCTTAATGAGAGAGACTGACTCCAGCATAGCTTGCAAGAACTAAGAGACAGTGTGGCCATGTGGCCTTAATGAGAGAGACTGACTCCAGCTTAGCTTGCAAGAACTAAGAGACACAGTGTGGCCATGTGGCCTTAATGAGAAAGACTCACTCCAGCTTAGCTTGCAAGAACTAAGAGACTCAGTATGGCCATGTGGCCTTAATGAGAGAGACTGACTCCAACTTAACTTGCAAGAACTAAGATACACTGTGTGGCCATGTGGCCTTAATGAGAGATACTGACTCCAGCTTAGCTTGCAAGAACTAAGAGACACAGTGTGGCCATGTGGCCTTAATGAGAGAGACTCACTCCAGCTTAGCTTGCAAGAACTAAGAGACACTGTGTGGCCATGTGGCCTTAATGAGAGAGACTCACTCCAGCTTAGCTTGCAAGAACTAAGAGACACAGTGTGGCCATGTGGCCTTAATGAGAGAGACTGATTCCAGCTTAGCTTGCAAGAACTAAGAGACAGTGTGGCCATGTGGCCTTAATGAGAGAGACTGACTCCAGCTTAGCTTGCAAGAACTAAGAGACACAGTGTGACCATGTGACCTTAATGAGAGAGACTGATTCCAGCTTAGCTTGCAAGAACTAAGAGACACTGTGTGGCCATGTGGCCTTGATGAGAGAGACTGACTCAAGCTTAGCTTGCAAGAACTAAGAGACACTGTGTGGCCATGTGGCCTTAATGAGAGAGACTGACTCCAACTTAACTTGCAAGAACTAAGATACACTGTGTGGCCATGTGGCCTTAATGAGAGAGACTCACTGCAGCTTAGCTTGCAAGAACTAAGAAACACAGTGTGGCCATGTGGCCTTAATGAGAGACTCACTCCAGCTTAGCTTGCAAGAACTAAGAGACAGTGTGGCCATGTAGCCTTAATGAGAGAGACTGACTCCAGCTTAGCTTGCAAGAACTAAGAGACACAGTGTGGCGATGTGGCCTTAATGAGAGAGACTGACTCCAGCTTAGCTTGCAAGAACTAAGAGACACAGTGTGGCCATGTGGCCTTAATGAGAGAGACTGATTCCAGCTTAGCTTGCAAGAACTAAGAGACACAGTGTGGCCATGTGGCCTTAATGAGAGAGACTGACTCCAGCTTAGCTTGCAAGAACTAAGAGACACAGTGTGACCATGTCACCTTAATGAGAGAGACTGACTCCAGCTTAGCTTGCAAGAACTAAGAGATACTGTGTGGCCATGTGGCCTTAATGAGAGAGACTGACTCAAGCTTAGCTTGCAAGAACTAAGAGACACAGTGTGGCCATGTGGCCTTAATGAGAGAGACTCACTCCAGCTTAGCTTGCAAGAACTAAGAGACACTGTGTGGCCATGTGGCCTTAATGAGAGAGACTCACTCCAGCTTAGCTTGCAAGAACTAAGAGACTCAGTGTGGCCATGTGGCCTTAATGAGAGAGACTGACTCCAACTTAGCTTGCAAGAACTAAGAGACACAGTGTGGCCATGTGGCCTTAATGAGAGAGACTGACTCCAGCATAGCTTGCAAGAACTAAGAGACAGTGTGGCCATGTGGCCTTAATGAGAGACTCACTCCAGCTTAGCTTGCAAGAACTAAGAGACAGTGTGGCCATGTAGCCTTAATGAGAGAGACTGACTCCAGCTTAGCTTGCAAGAACTAAGAGACACAGTGTGGCCATGTGGCCTTAATGAGAGAGACTGACTCAAGCTTAGCTTGCAAGAACTAAGAGACACAGTGTGGCCATGTGGCCTTAATGAGAGAGACTCACTCCAGCTTAGCTTGCAAGAACTAAGAGACACTGTGTGGCCATGTGGCCTTAATGAGAGAGACTGATTCCAGCTTAGCTTGCAAGAACTAAGAGACACAGTGTGGCCATGTGGCCTTAATGAGAGAGACTGATTCCAGCTTAGCTTGCAAGAACTAAGAGACACAGTGTGACCATGTGACCTTAATGAGAGAGACTGACTCCAGCTTAGCTTGCAAGAACTAAGAGACACTGTGTGGCCATGTGGCCTTAATGAGAGAGACTGACTCAAGCTTAACTTGCAAGAACTAAGAGACACAGTGTGGCCATGTGGCCTTAATGAGAGAGACTGATTCCAGCTTAACTTGCAAGAATTAAGAGACACAGTGTGGCCATGTGGCCTTAATGAGAGATACTGACTCCAGCTTAGCTTGCAAGAACTAAGAGACACAGTGTGCCCATGTGACCTTAATGAGAGAGACTGACTCCAGCTTACCTTGCAAGAACTAAGAGACACTGTGTGGCCATGTGGCCTTAATGAGAGAGACTGACTCAAGCTTAGCTTGCAAGAACTAAGAGACACTGTGTGGCCATGTGGCCTTAATGAGAGAGACTGACTCAAGCTTAGCTTGCAAGAACTAAGAGACACTGTGTGGCCATGTGGCCTTAATGAGAGAGACTGACTCCAACTTAACTTGCAAGAACTAAGATACACTGTGTGGCCATGTGGCCTTAATGAGAGAGACTCACTCCAGCTTAGCTTGCAAGAACTAAGAAACACAGTGTGGCCATGTGGCCTTAATGAGAGACTCACTCCAGCTTAGCTTGCAAGAACTAAGAGACAGTGTGGCCATGTAGCCTTAATGAGAGAGACTGACTCCAGCTTAGCTTGCAAGAACTAAGAGACACAGTGTGGCGATGTGGCCTTAATGAGAGAGACTGACTCCAGCTTAGCTTGCAAGAACTAAGAGACACAGTGTGGCCATGTGGCCTTAATGAGAGAGACTGATTCCAGCTTAGCTTGCAAGAACTAAGAGACACAGTGTGGCCATGTGGCCTTAATGAGAGAGACTGACTCCAGCTTAGCTTGCAAGAACTAAGAGACACAGTGTGACCATGTCACCTTAATGAGAGAGACTGACTCCAGCTTAGCTTGCAAGAACTAAGAGATACTGTGTGGCCATGTGGCCTTAATGAGAGAGACTGACTCAAGCTTAGCTTGCAAGAACTAAGAGACACAGTGTGGCCATGTGGCCTTAATGAGAGAGACTCACTCCAGCTTAGCTTGCAAGAACTAAGAGACACTGTGTGGCCATGTGGCCTTAATGAGAGAGACTCACTCCAGCTTAGCTTGCAAGAACTAAGAGACTCAGTGTGGCCATGTGGCCTTAATGAGAGAGACTGACTCCAACTTAGCTTGCAAGAACTAAGAGACACAGTGTGGCCATGTGGCCTTAATGAGAGAGACTGACTCCAGCATAGCTTGCAAGAACTAAGAGACAGTGTGGCCATGTGGCCTTAATGAGAGACTCACTCCAGCTTAGCTTGCAAGAACTAAGAGACAGTGTGGCCATGTAGCCTTAATGAGAGAGACTGACTCCAGCTTAGCTTGCAAGAACTAAGAGACACAGTGTGGCCATGTGGCCTTAATGAGAGAGACTGATTCCAGCTTAGCTTGCAAGAACTAAGAGACACAGTGTGACCATGTGACCTTAATGACAGAGACTGATTCCAGCTTAGCTTGCAAGAACTAAGAGACACTGTGTGGCCATGTGGCCTTAATGAGAGAGACTCACTCCAGCTTAGCTTGCAAGAACTAAGAGACACTGTGTGGCCATGTGGCCTTAATGAGAAAGACTCACTCCAGCTTAGCTTGCAAGAACTAAGAGACTCAGTATGGCCATGTGGCCTTAATGAGAGAGACTGACTCCAACTTAACTTGCAAGAACTAAGATACACTGTGTGGCCATGTGGCCTTAATGAGAGATACTGACTCCAGCTTAGCTTGCAAGAACTAAGAGACACAGTGTGGCCATGTGGCCTTAATGAGAGAGACTCACTCCAGCTTAGCTTGCAAGAACTAAGAGACACAGTGTGGCCATGTGGCCTTAATGAGAGAGACTGATTCCAGCTTAGCTTGCAAGAACTAAGAGACAGTGTGGCCATGTGGCCTTAATGAGAGAGACTGACTCCAGCTTAGCTTGCAAGAACTAAGAGACACAGTGTGACCATGTGACCTTAATGAGAGAGACTGATTCCAGCTTAGCTTGCAAGAACTAAGAGACACTGTGTGGCCATGTGGCCTTAATGAGAGAGACCGACTCAAGCTTAGCTTGCAAGAACTAAGAGACACTGTGTGGCCATGTGGCCTTAATGAGAGAGACTGACTCCAACTTAACTTGCAAGAACTAAGATACACTGTGTGGCCATGTGGCCTTAATGAGAGAGACTCACTCCAGCTTAGCTTGCAAGAACTAAGAAACACAGTGTGGCCATGTGGCCTTAATGAGAGACTCACTCCAGCTTAGCTTGCAAGAACTAAGAGACAGTGTGGCCATGTAGCCTTAATGAGAGAGACTGACTCCAGCTTAGCTTGCAAGAACTAAGAGACACAGTGTGGCGATGTGGCCTTAATGAGAGAGACTGACTCCAGCTTAGCTTGCAAGAACTAAGAGACACAGTGTGGCCATGTGGCCTTAATGAGAGAGACTGATTCCAGCTTAGCTTGCAAGAACTAAGAGACACAGTGTGGCCATGTGGCCTTAATGAGAGAGACTGACTCCAGCTTAGCTTGCAAGAACTAAGAGACACAGTGTGACCATGTCACCTTAATGAGAGAGACTGACTCCAGCTTAGCTTGCAAGAACTAAGAGATACTGTGTGGCCATGTGGCCTTAATGAGAGAGACTGACTCAAGCTTAGCTTGCAAGAACTAAGAGACACAGTGTGGCCAAGTGGCCTTAATGAGAGAGACTCACTCCAGCTTAGCTTGCAAGAACTAAGAGACACTGTGTGGCCATGTGGCCTTAATGAGAGAGACTCACTCCAGCTTAGCTTGCAAGAACTAAGAGACT
Source organism: Petromyzon marinus (assembly GCF_048934315.1). Taxonomy (NCBI): domain Eukaryota; kingdom Metazoa; phylum Chordata; class Hyperoartia; order Petromyzontiformes; family Petromyzontidae; genus Petromyzon; species Petromyzon marinus. Next base: position 1,307,274 of record NW_027423168.1, read on the forward strand.
CAGTGTGGCCATGTGGCCTTAATGAGAGAGACTGACTCCAACTTAGCTTGCAAGAACTAAGAGACACAGTGTGGCCATGTGGCCTTAATGAGAGAGACTGACTCCAGCATAGCTTGCAAGAACTAAGAGACAGTGTGGCCATGTGGCCTTAATGAGAGACTCACTCCAGCTTAGCTTGCAAGAACTAAGAGACAGTGTGGCCATGTAGCCTTAATGAGAGAGACTGACTCCAGCTTAGCTTGCAAGAACTAAGAGACACAGTGTGGCCATGTGGCCTTAATGAGAGAGACTGACTCCAGCTTAGCTTGCAAGAACTAAGAGACACAGTGTGGCCATGTGGCCTTAATGAGAAAGACTCACTCCAGCTTAGCTTGCAAGAACTAAGAGACTCAGTATGGCCATGTGGCCTTAATGAGAGAGACTGACTCCAACTTAACTTGCAAGAACTAAGATACACTGTGTGGCCATGTGGCCTTAATGAGAGATACTGACTCCAGCTTAGCTTGCAAGAACTAAGAGACACAGTGTGGCCATGTGGCCTTAATGAGAGAGACTCACTCCAGCTTAGCTTGCAAGAACTAAGAGACACTGTGTGGCCATGTGGCCTTAATGAGAGAGACTCACTCCAGCTTAGCTTGCAAGAACTAAGAGACACAGTGTGGCCATGTGGCCTTAATGAGAGAGACTGATTCCAGCTTAGCTTGCAAGAACTAAGAGACAATGTGGCCATGTGGCCTTAATGAGAGAGACTGACTCCAGCTTAGCTTGCAAGAACTAAGAGACACAGTGTGACCATGTGACCTTAATGAGAGAGACTGATTCCAGCTTAGCTTGCAAGAACTAAGAGACACTGTGTGGCCATGTGGCCTTAATGAGAGAGACTGACTCAAGCTTAGCTTGCAAGAACTAAGAGACACTGTGTGGCCATGTGGCCTTAATGAGAGAGACTGACTCCAACTTAACTTGCAAGAACTAAGATACACTGTGTGGCCATGTGGCCTTAATGAGAGAGACTCACTGCAGCTTAGCTTGCAAGAACTAAGAAACACAGTGTGGCCATGTGGCCTTAATGAGAGACTCACTCCAGCTTAGCTTGCAAGAACTAAGAGACAGTGTGGCCATGTAGCCTTAATGAGAGAGACTGACTCCAGCTTAGCTTGCAAGAACTAAGAGACACAGTGTGGCGATGTGGCCTTAATGAGAGAGACTGACTCCAGCTTAGCTTGCAAGAACTAAGAGACACAGTGTGGCCATGTGGCCTTAATGAGAGAGACTGATTCCAGCTTAGCTTGCAAGAACTAAGAGACACAGTGTGGCCATGTGGCCTTAATGAGAGAGACTAACTCCAGCTTAGCTTGCAAGAACTAAGAGACACAGTGTGACCATGTCACCTTAATGAGAGAGACTGACTCCAGCTTAGCTTGCAAGAACTAAGAGATACTGTGTGGCCATGTGGCCTTAATGAGAGAGACTGACTCAAGCTTAGCTTGCAAGAACTAAGAGACACAGTGTGGCCATGTGGCCTTAATGAGAGAGACTCACTCCAGCTTAGCTTGCAAGAACTAAGAGACACTGTGTGGCCATGTGGCCTTAATGAGAGAGACTCACTCCAGCTTAGCTTGCAAGAACTAAGAGACTCAGTGTGGCCATGTGGCCTTAATGAGAGAGACTGACTCCAACTTAGCTTGCAAGAACTAAGAGACACAGTGTGGCCATGTGGCCTTAATGAGAGAGACTGACTCCAGCATAGCTTGCAAGAACTAAGAGACAGTGTGGCCATGTGGCCTTAATGAGAGACTCACTCCAGCTTAGCTTGCAAGAACTAAGAGACAGTGTGGCCATGTAGCCTTAATGAGAGAGACTGACTCCAGCTTAGCTTGCAAGAACTAAGAGACACAGTGTGGCCATGTGGCCTTAATGAGAGAGACTGACTCAAGCTTAGCTTGCAAGAACTAAGAGACACAGTGTGGCCATGTGGCCTTAATGAGAGAGACTCACTCCAGCTTATCTTGCAAGAACTAAGAGACACTGTGTGGCCATGTGGCCTTAATGAGAGAGACTCACTCCAGCTTAGCTTGCAAGAACTAAGCGACACAGTGTGGGCATGTGGCCTTAATGAGAGAGACTCATTCCAGCTTAGCTTGCAAGAACTAAGAGACAGTGTGGCCATGTGGCCTTAATGAGAGAGACTGACTCCAGCTTAGCTTGCAAGAACTAAGAGACACAGTGTGCCCATGTGACCTTAATGAGAGAGACTGACTCCAGCTTACCTTGCAAGAACTAAGAGACACTGTGTGGCCATGTGGCCTTAATGAGAGAGACTGACTCAAGCTTAGCTTGCAAGAACTAAGAGACACAGTGTGGCCATGTGGCCTTAATGAGAGAGACTCACTCCAGCTTAGCTTGCAAGAACTAAGAGACACTGTGTGGCCATGTGGCCTTAATGAGAGAGACTGATTCCAGCTTAGCTTGCAAGAACTAAGAGACACAGTGTGGCCATGTGGCCTTAATGAGAGAGACTGATTCCAGCTTAGCTTGCAAGAACTAAGAGACACAGTGTGACCATGTGACCTTAATGAGAGAGACTGACTCCAGCTTAGCTTGCAAGAACTAAGAGACACTGTGTGGCCATGTGGCCTTAATGAGAGAGACTGACTCAAGCTTAACTTGCAAGAACTAAGAGACACAGTGTGGCCATGTGGCCTTAATGAGAGAGACTGATTCCAGCTTAACTTGCAAGAATTAAGAGACACAGTGTGGCCATGTGGCCTTAATGAGAGATACTGACTCCAGCTTAGCTTGCAAGAACTAAGAGACACAGTGTGCCCATGTGACCTTAATGAGAGAGACTGACTCCAGCTTACCTTGCAAGAACTAAGAGACACTGTGTGGCCATGTGGCCTTAATGAGAGAGACTGACTCAAGCTTAGCTTGCAAGAACTAAGAGACACAGTGTGGCCATGTGGCCTTAATGAGAGAGACTCACTCCAGCTTAGCTTGCAAGAACTAAGAGACACTGTGTGGCCATGTGGCCTTAATGAGAGAGACTCACTCCAGCTTAGCTTGCAAGAACTAAGAGACACAGTGTGGCCATGTGGCCTTAATGAGAGAGACTGATTCCAGCTTAGCTTGCAAGAACTAAGAGACAGTGTGGCCATGTGGCGTTAATGAGAGAGACTGACTCCAGCTTAGCTTGCAAGAACTAAGAGACACAGTGTGACCATGTGACCTTAATGACAGAGACTGATTCCAGCTTAGCTTGCAAGAACTAAGAGACACTGTGTGGCCATGTGGCCTTAATGAGAGAGACTCACTCCAGCTTAGCTTGCAAGAACTAAGAGACACTGTGTGGCCATGTGGCCTTAATGAGAAAGACTCACTCCAGCTTAGCTTGCAAGAACTAAGAGACTCAGTATGGCCATGTGGCCTTAATGAGAGAGACTGACTCCAACTTAACTTGCAAGAACTAAGATACACTGTGTGGCCATGTGGCCTTAATGAGAGATACTGACTCCAGCTTAGCTTGCAAGAACTAAGAGACACAGTGTGGCCATGTGGCCTTAATGAGAGAGACTCACTCCAGCTTAGCTTGCAAGAACTAAGAGACACTGTGTGGCCATGTGGCCTTAATGAGAGAGACTCACTCCAGCTTAGCTTGCAAGAACTAAGAGACACAGTGTGGCCATGTGGCCTTAATGAGAGAGACTGATTCCAGCTTAGCTTGCAAGAACTAAGAGACAGTGTGGCCATGTGGCCTTAATGAGAGAGACTGACTCCAGCTTAGCTTGCAAGAACTAAGAGACACAGTGTGACCATGTGACCTTAATGAGAGAGACTGATTCCAGCTTAGCTTGCAAGAACTAAGAGACACTGTGTGGCCATGTGGCCTTAATGAGAGAGACTGACTCAAGCTTAGCTTGCAAGAACTAAGAGACACAGTGTGGCCATGTGGCCTTAATGAGAGAGACTCACTCCAGCTTAGCTTGCAAGAACTAAGAGACACTGTGTGGCCATGTGGCCTTAATGAGAAAGACTCACTCCAGCTTAGCTTGCAAGAACTAAGAGACTCAGTATGGCCATGTGGCCTTAATGAGAGAGACTGACTCCAACTTAACTTGCAAGAACTAAAATACACTGTGTGGCCATGTGGCCTTAATGAGAGAGACTCACTCCAGCTTAGCTTGCAAGAACTAAGAAACACAGTGTGGCCATGTGGCCTTAATGAGAGACTCACTCCAGCTTAGCTTGCAAGAACTAAGAGACAGTGTGGCCATGTAGCCTTAATGAGAGAGACTGACTCCAGCTTAGCTTGCAAGAACTAAGAGACACAGTGTGGCGATGTGGCCTTAATGAGAGAGACTGACTCCAGCTTAGCTTGCAAGAACTAAGAGACACAGTGTGGCCATGTGGCCTTAATGAGAGAGACTGATTCCAGCTTAGCTTGCAAGAACTAAGAGACACAGTGTGGCCATGTGGCCTTAATGAGAGAGACTGACTCCAGCTTAGCTTGCAAGAACTAAGAGACACAGTGTGACCATGTCACCTTAATGAGAGAGACTGACTCCAGCTTAGCTTGCAAGAACTAAGAGACACAGTGTGGCCATGTGGCCTTAATGAGAAAGACTCACTCCAGCTTAGCTTGCAAGAACTAAGAGACTCAGTATGGCCATGTGGCCTTAATGAGAGAGACTGACTCCAACTTAACTTGCAAGAACTAAGATACACTGTGTGGCCATGTGGCCTTAATGAGAGATACTGACTCCAGCTTAGCTTGCAAGAACTAAGAGACACAGTGTGGCCATGTGGCCTTAATGAGAGAGACTCACTCCAGCTTAGCTTGCAAGAACTAAGAGACTCAGTGTGGCCATGTGGCCTTAATGAGAGAGACTGACTCCAACTTAGCTTGCAAGAACTAAGAGACACAGTGTGGCCATGTGGCCTTAATGAGAGAGACTGACTCCAGCATAGCTTGCAAGAACTAAGAGACAGTGTGGCCATGTGGCCTTAATGAGAGACTCACTCCAGCTTAGCTTGCAAGAACTAAGAGACAGTGTGGCCATGTAGCCTTAATGAGAGAGACTGACTCCAGCTTAGCTTGCAAGAACTAAGAGACACAGTGTGGCCATGTGGCCTTAATGAGAGAGACTGACTCCAGCTTAGCTTGCAAGAACTAAGAGACACAGTGTGGCCATGTGGCCTTAATGAGAAAGACTCACTCCAGCTTAGCTTGCAAGAACTAAGAGACTCAGTATGGCCATGTGGCCTTAATGAGAGAGACTGACTCCAACTTAACTTGCAAGAACTAAGATACACTGTGTGGCCATGTGGCCTTAATGAGAGATACTGACTCCAGCTTAGCTTGCAAGAACTAAGAGACACAGTGTGGCCATGTGGCCTTAATGAGAGAGACTCACTCCAGCTTAGCTTGCAAGAACTAAGAGACACTGTGTGGCCATGTGGCCTTAATGAGAGAGACTCACTCCAGCTTAGCTTGCAAGAACTAAGAGACACAGTGTGGCCATGTGGCCTTAATGAGAGAGACTGATTCCAGCTTAGCTTGCAAGAACTAAGAGACAGTGTGGCCATGTGGCCTTAATGAGAGAGACTGACTCCAGCTTAGCTTGCAAGAACTAAGAGACACAGTGTGACCATGTGACCTTAATGAGAGAGACTGATTCCAGCTTAGCTTGCAAGAACTAAGAGACACTGTGTGGCCATGTGGCCTTAATGAGAGAGACTGACTCAAGCTTAGCTTGCAAGAACTAAGAGACACAGTGTGGCCATGTGGCCTTAATGAGAGAGACTCACTCCAGCTTAGCTTGCAAGAACTAAGAGACACTGTGTGGCCATGTGGCCTTAATGAGAAAGACTCACTCCAGCTTAGCTTGCAAGAACTAAGAGACTCAGTATGGCCATGTGGCCTTAATGAGAGAGACTGACTCCAACTTAACTTGCAAGAACTAAAATACACTGTGTGGCCATGTGGCCTTAATGAGAGAGACTCACTCCAGCTTAGCTTGCAAGAACTAAGAAACACAGTGTGGCCATGTGGCCTTAATGAGAGACTCACTCCAGCTTAGCTTGCAAGAACTAAGAGACAGTGTGGCCATGTAGCCTTAATGAGAGAGACTGACTCCAGCTTAGCTTGCAAGAACTAAGAGACACAGTGTGGCGATGTGGCCTTAATGAGAGAGACTGACTCCAGCTTAGCTTGCAAGAACTAAGAGACACAGTGTGGCCATGTGGCCTTAATGAGAGAGACTGATTCCAGCTTAGCTTGCAAGAACTAAGAGACACAGTGTGGCCATGTGGCCTTAATGAGAGAGACTGACTCCAGCTTAGCTTGCAAGAACTAAGAGACACAGTGTGACCATGTCACCTTAATGAGAGAGACTGACTCCAGCTTAGCTTGCAAGAACTAAGAGACACAGTGTGGCCATGTGGCCTTAATGAGAAAGACTCACTCCAGCTTAGCTTGCAAGAACTAAGAGACTCAGTATGGCCATGTGGCCTTAATGAGAGAGACTGACTCCAACTTAACTTGCAAGAACTAAGATACACTGTGTGGCCATGTGGCCTTAATGAGAGATACTGACTCCAGCTTAGCTTGCAAGAACTAAGAGACACAGTGTGGCCATGTGGCCTTAATGAGAGAGACTCACTCCAGCTTAGCTTGCAAGAACTAAGAGACTCAGTGTGGCCATGTGGCCTTAATGAGAGAGACTGACTCCAACTTAGCTTGCAAGAACTAAGAGACACAGTGTGGCCATGTGGCCTTAATGAGAGAGACTGACTCCAGCATAGCTTGCAAGAACTAAGAGACAGTGTGGCCATGTGGCCTTAATGAGAGACTCACTCCAGCTTAGCTTGCAAGAACTAAGAGACAGTGTGGCCATGTAGCCTTAATGAGAGAGACTGACTCCAGCTTAGCTTGCAAGAACTAAGAGACACAGTGTGGCCATGTGGCCTTAATGAGAGAGACTGACTCCAGCTTAGCTTGCAAGAACTAAGAGACACAGTGTGGCCATGTGGCCTTAATGAGAAAGACTCACTCCAGCTTAGCTTGCAAGAACTAAGAGACTCAGTATGGCCATGTGGCCTTAATGAGAGAGACTGACTCCAACTTAACTTGCAAGAACTAAGATACACTGTGTGGCCATGTGGCCTTAATGAGAGATACTGACTCCAGCTTAGCTTGCAAGAACTAAGAGACACAGTGTGGCCATGTGGCCTTAATGAGAGAGACTCACTCCAGCTTAGCTTGCAAGAACTAAGAGACACTGTGTGGCCATGTGGCCTTAATGAGAGAGACTCACTCCAGCTTAGCTTGCAAGAACTAAGAGACAGTGTGGCCATGTGGCCTTAATGAGAGAGACTGACTCCAGCTTAGCTTGCAAGAACTAAGAGACACAGTGTGACCATGTGACCTTAATGAGAGAGACTGATTCCAGCTTAGCTTGCAAGAACTAAGAGACACTGTGTGGCCATGTGGCCTTAATGAGAGAGACTGACTCAAGCTTAGCTTGCAAGAACTAAGAGACACTGTGTGGCCATGTGGCCTTAATGAGAGAGACTGACTCCAACTTAACTTGCAAGAACTAAGATACACTGTGTGGCCATGTGGCCTTAATGAGAGAGACTCACTGCAGCTTAGCTTGCAAGAACTAAGAAACACAGTGTGGCCATGTGGCCTTAATGAGAGACTCACTCCAGCTTAGCTTGCAAGAACTAAGAGACAGTGTGGCCATGTAGCCTTAATGAGAGAGACTGACTCCAGCTTAGCTTGCAAGAACTAAGAGACACAGTGTGGCGATGTGGCCTTAATGAGAGAGACTGACTCCAGCTTAGCTTGCAAGAACTAAGAGACACAGTGTGGCCATGTGGCCTTAATGAGAGAGACTGATTCCAGCTTAGCTTGCAAGAACTAAGAGACACAGTGTGGCCATGTGGCCTTAATGAGAGAGACTAACTCCAGCTTAGCTTGCAAGAACTAAGAGACACAGTGTGACCATGTCACCTTAATGAGAGAGACTGACTCCAGCTTAGCTTGCAAGAACTAAGAGATACAGTGTGGCCATGTGGCCTTAATGAGAGAGACTGACTCAAGCTTAGCTTGCAAGAACTAAGAGACACAGTGTGGCCATGTGGCCTTAATGAGAGAGACTCACTCCAGCTTAGCTTGCAAGAACTAAGAGACACTGTGTGGCCATGTGGCCTTAATGAGAGAGACTCACTCCAGCTTAGCTTGCAAGAACTAAGAGACTCAGTGTGGCCATGTGGCCTTAATGAGAGAGACTGACTCCAACTTAGCTTGCAAGAACTAAGAGACACAGTGTGGCCATGTGGCCTTAATGAGAGAGACTGACTCCAGCATAGCTTGCAAGAACTAAGAGACAGTGTGGCCATGTGGCCTTAATGAGAGACTCACTCCAGCTTAGCTTGCAAGAACTAAGAGACAGTGTGGCCATGTAGCCTTAATGAGAGAGACTGACTCCAGCTTAGCTTGCAAGAACTAAGAGACACAGTGTGGCCATGTGGCCTTAATGAGAGAGACTGACTCAAGCTTAGCTTGCAAGAACTAAGAGACACAGTGTGGCCATGTGGCCTTAATGAGAGAGACTCACTCCAGCTTATCTTGCAAGAACTAAGAGATACTGTGTGGCCATGTGGCCTTAATGAGAGAGACTCACTCCAGCTTAGCTTGCAAGAACTAAGCGACACAGTGTGGGCATGTGGCCTTAATGAGAGAGACTCATTCCAGCTTAGCTTGCAAGAACTAAGAGACAGTGTGGCCATGTGGCCTTAATGAGAGAGACTGACTCCAGCTTAGCTTGCAAGAACTAAGAGACACAGTGTGCCCATGTGACCTTAATGAGAGAGACTGACTCCAGCTTACCTTGCAAGAACTAAGAGACACTGTGTGGCCATGTGGCCTTAATGAGAGAGACTGACTCAAGCTTAGCTTGCAAGAACTAAGAGACACAGTGTGGCCATGTGGCCTTAATGAGAGAGACTCACTCCAGCTTAGCTTGCAAGAACTAAGAGACACTGTGTGGCCATGTGGCCTTAATGAGAGAGACTGATTCCAGCTTAGCTTGCAAGAACTAAGAGACACAGTGTGGCCATGTGGCCTTAATGAGAGAGACTGATTCCAGCTTAGCTTGCAAGAACTAAGAGACACAGTGTGACCATGTGACCTTAATGAGAGAGACTGACTCCAGCTTAGCTTGCAAGAACTAAGAGACACTGTGTGGCCATGTGGCCTTAATGAGAGAGACTGACTCAAGCTTAACTTGCAAGAACTAAGAGACACAGTGTGGCCATGTGGCCTTAATGAGAGAGACTGATTCCAGCTTAACTTGCAAGAATTAAGAGACACAGTGTGGCCATGTGGCCTTAATGAGAGATACTGACTCCAGCTTAGCTTGCAAGAACTAAGAGACACAGTGTGCCCATGTGACCTTAATGAGAGAGACTGACTCCAGCTTACCTTGCAAGAACTAAGAGACACTGTGTGGCCATGTGGCCTTAATGAGAGAGACTGACTCAAGCTTAGCTTGCAAGAACTAAGAGACACAGTGTGGCCATGTGGCCTTAATGAGAGAGACTCACTCCAGCTTAGCTTGCAAGAACTAAGAGACACTGTGTGGCCATGTGGCCTTAATGAGAGAGACTCACTCCAGCTTAGCTTGCAAGAACTAAGAGACACAGTGTGGCCATGTGGCCTTAATGAGAGAGACTGATTCCAGCTTAGCTTGCAAGAACTAAGAGACAGTGTGGCCATGTGGCCTTAATGAGAGAGACTGACTCCAGCTTAGCTTGCAAGAACTAAGAGACACAGTGTGACCATGTGACCTTAATGACAGAGACTGATTCCAGCTTAGCTTGCAAGAACTAAGAGACACTGTGTGGCCATGTGGCCTTAATGAGAGAGACTCACTCCAGCTTAGCTTGCAAGAACTAAGAGACACTGTGTGGCCATGTGGCCTTAATGAGAAAGACTCACTCCAGCTTAGCTTGCAAGAACTAAGAGACTCAGTATGGCCATGTGGCCTTAATGAGAGAGACTGACTCCAACTTAACTTGCAAGAACTAAGATACACTGTGTGGCCATGTGGCCTTAATGAGAGATACTGACTCCAGCTTAGCTTGCAAGAACTAAGAGACACAGTGTGGCCATGTGGCCTTAATGAGAGAGACTCACTCCAGCTTAGCTTGCAAGAACTAAGAGACACTGTGTGGCCATGTGGCCTTAATGAGAGAGACTCACTCCAGCTTAGCTTGCAAGAACTAAGAGACACAGTGTGGCCATGTGGCCTTAATGAGAGAGACTGATTCCAGCTTAGCTTGCAAGAACTAAGAGACAGTGTGGCCATGTGGCCTTAATGAGAGAGACTGACTCCAGCTTAGCTTGCAAGAACTAAGAGACACAGTGTGACCATGTGACCTTAATGAGAGAGACTGATTCCAGCTTAGCTTGCAAGAACTAAGAGACACTGTGTGGCCATGTGGCCTTAATGAGAGAGACTGACTCAAGCTTAGCTTGCAAGAACTAAGAGACACAGTGTGGCCATGTGGCCTTAATGAGAGAGACTCACTCCAGCTTAGCTTGCAAGAACTAAGAGACACTGTGTGGCCATGTGGCCTTAATGAGAAAGACTCACTCCAGCTTAGCTTGCAAGAACTAAGAGACTCAGTATGGCCATGTGGCCTTAATGAGAGAGACTGACTCCAACTTAACTTGCAAGAACTAAAATACACTGTGTGGCCATGTGGCCTTAATGAGAGAGACTCACTCCAGCTTAGCTTGCAAGAACTAAGAAACACAGTGTGGCCATGTGGCCTTAATGAGAGACTCACTCCAGCTTAGCTTGCAAGAACTAAGAGACAGTGTGGCCATGTAGCCTTAATGAGAGAGACTGACTCCAGCTTAGCTTGCAAGAACTAAGAGACACAGTGTGGCGATGTGGCCTTAATGAGAGAGACTGACTCCAGCTTAGCTTGCAAGAACTAAGAGACACAGTGTGGCCATGTGGCCTTAATGAGAGAGACTGATTCCAGCTTAGCTTGCAAGAACTAAGAGACACAGTGTGGCCATGTGGCCTTAATGAGAGAGACTGACTCCAGCTTAGCTTGCAAGAACTAAGAGACACAGTGTGACCATGTCACCTTAATGAGAGAGACTGACTCCAGCTTAGCTTGCAAGAACTAAGAGATACTGTGTGGCCATGTGGCCTTAATGAGAGAGACTGACTCAAGCTTAGCTTGCAAGAACTAAGAGACACAGTGTGGCCATGTGGCCTTAATGAGAGAGACTCACCAGCTTAGCTTGCAAGAACTAAGAGACACTGTGTGGCCATGTGGCCTTAATGAGAGAGACTCACTCCAGCTTAGCTTGCAAGAACTAAGAGACTCAGTGTGGCCATGTGGCCTTAATGAGAGAGACTGACTCCAACTTAGCTTGCAAGAACTAAGAGACACAGTGTGGCCATGTGGCCTTAATGAGAGAGACTGACTCCAGCATAGCTTGCAAGAACTAAGAGACAGTGTGGCCATGTGGCCTTAATGAGAGACTCACTCCAGCTTAGCTTGCAAGAACTAAGAGACAGTGTGGCCATGTAGCCTTAATGAGAGAGACTGACTCCAGCTTAGCTTGCAAGAACTAAGAGACACAGTGTGGCCATGTGGCCTTAATGAGAGAGACTGACTCCAGCTTAGCTTGCAAGAACTAAGAGACACAGTGTGGCCATGTGGCCTTAATGAGAGAGACTGATTCCAGCTTAACTTGCAAGAACTAAGAGACACAGTGTGGCCATGTGGCCTTAATGAGAGAGACTGACTCCAGCTTAGCTTGCAAGAACTAAGAGACACAGTGTGGCCATGTGGCCTTAATGAGAGAGACTGACTCAAGCTTAGCTTGCAAGAACTAAGAGACACAGTGTGGCCATGTGGCCTTAATGAGAGAGACTCACTCCAGCTTAGCTTGCAAGAACTAAGAGACACTTTGTGGCCATGTGGCCTTAATGAGAAAGACTCACTCCAGCTTAGCTTGCAAGAACTAAGAGACTCAGTATGGCCATGTGGCCTTAATGAGAGAGACTGACTCCAACTTAACTTGCAAGAACTAAGATACACTGTGTGGCCATGTGGCCTTAATGAGAGAGACTCACTCCAGCTTAGCTTGCAAGAACTAAGAAACACAGTGTGGCCATGTGGCCTTAATGAGAGACTCACTCCAGCTTAGCTTGCAAGAACTAAGAGACAGTGTGGCCATGTAGCCTTAATGAGAGAGACTGACTCCAGCTTAGCTTGCAAGAACTAAGAGACACAGTGTGGCGATGTGGCCTTAATGAGAGAGACTGACTCCAGCTTAGCTTGCAAGAACTAAGAGACACAGTGTGGCCATGTGGCCTTAATGAGAGAGACTGATTCCAGCTTAGCTTGCAAGAACTAAGAGACACAGTGTGGCCATGTGGCCTTAATGAGAGAGACTGACTCCAGCTTAGCTTGCAAGAACTAAGAGACACAGTGTGACCATGTCACCTTAATGAGAGAGACTGACTCCAGCTTAGCTTGCAAGAACTAAGAGATACTGTGTGGCCATGTGGCCTTAATGAGAGAGACTGACTCAAGCTTAGCTTGCAAGAACTAAGAGACACAGTGTGGCCATGTGGCCTTAATGAGAGAGACTCACCAGCTTAGCTTGCAAGAACTAAGAGACACTGTGTGGCCATGTGGCCTTAATGAGAGAGACTCACTCCAGCTTAGCTTGCAAGAACTAAGAGACTCAGTGTGGCCATGTGGCCTTAATGAGAGAGACTGACTCCAACTTAGCTTGCAAGAACTAAGAGACACAGTGTGGCCATGTGGCCTTAATGAGAGAGACTGACTCCAGCATAGCTTGCAAGAACTAAGAGACAGTGTGGCCATGTGGCCTTAATGAGAGACTCACTCCAGCTTAGCTTGCAAGAACTAAGAGACAGTGTGGCCATGTAGCCTTAATGAGAGAGACTGACTCCAGCTTAGCTTGCAAGAACTAAGAGACACAGTGTGGCCATGTGGCCTTAATGAGAGAGACTGACTCCAGCTTAGCTTGCAAGAACTAAGAGACACAGTGTGGCCATGTGGCCTTAATGAGAGAGACTGATTCCAGCTTAACTTGCAAGAACTAAGAGACACAGTGTGGCCATGTGGCCTTAATGAGAGAGACTGACTCCAGCTTAGCTTGCAAGAACTAAGAGACACAGTGTGCCCATGTGACCTTAATGAGAGAGACTGACTCCAGCTTACCTTGCAAGAACTAAGAGACACTGTGTGGCCATGTGGCCTTAATGAGAGAGACTGACTCAAGCTTAGCTTGCAAGAACTAAGAGACACAGTGTGGCCATGTGGCCTTAATGAGAGAGACTCACTCCAGCTTAGCTTGCAAGAACTAAGAGACACTGTGTGGCCATGTGGCCTTAATGAGAGAGACTCACTCCAGCTTAGCTTGCAAGAACTAAGCGACACTGTGTGGCCATGTGGCCTTAATGAGAGAGACTGATTCAAGCTTAGCTTGCAAGAACTAAGAGACACAGTGTGGCCATGTGGCCTTAATGAGAGAGACTCACTCCAGCTTAGCTTGCAAGAACTAAGAGACACTGTGTGGCCATGTGGCCTTAATGAGAGAGACTGATTCCAGCTTAGCTTGCAAGAACTAAGAGACACAGTGTGGCCATGTGGCCTTAATGAGAGAGACTGATTCCAGCTTAGCTTGCAAGAACTAAGAGACACAGTGTGACCATGTGACCTTAATGAGAGAGACTGACTCCATCTTACCTTGCAAGAACTAAGAGACACTGTATGGCCATGTGGCCTTAATGAGAGAGACTCACTCCAGCTTAGCTTGCAAGAACTGAGAGACACTGTGTGGCCATGTGGCCTTAATGAGAGAGACTCACTCCAGCTTAGCTTGCAAGAACTAAGAGACACAGTGTGGCCATGTGGCCTTAATGAGAGAGACTGATTCCAGCTTAGCTTGCAAGAACTAAGAGACAGTGTGGCCATGTGGCCTTAATGAGAGAGACTGACTCCAGCTTAGCTTGCAAGAACTAAGAGACACAGTGTGCCCATGTGACCTTAATGAGAGAGACTGACTCCAGCTTACCTTGCAAGAACTAAGAGACACTGTGTGGCCATGTGGCCTTAATGAGAGAGACTGACTCAAGCTTAGCTTGCAAGAACTAAGAGACACTGTGTGGCCATGTGGCATTAATGAGAGAGACTGATTCCAGCTTAGCTTGCAAGAACTAAGAGACACAGTGTGGCCATGTGGCCTTAATGAGAGAGACTGACTCCAGCTTAGCTTGCAAGAACTAAGAGACACAGTGTGACCATGTGACCTTAATGAGAGAGACTGATTCCAGCTTAGCTTGCAAGAACTAAGAGACACAGTGTGACCATGTGACCTTAATGAGAGAGAATGACTCCATCTTACCTTGCAAGAACTAAGAGACACTGTGTGGCCATGTGGCCTTAATGAGAGAGACTGACTCAAGCTTAGCTTGCAAGAACTAAGAGACACAGTGTGGCCATGTGGCCTTAATGAGAGAGACTCACTCCAGCTTAGCTTGCAAGAACTGAGAGACACTGTGTGGCCATGTGGCCTTAATGAGAGAGACTCACTCCAGCTTAGCTTGCAAGAACTAAGAGACACAGTGTGGCCATGTGGCCTTAATGAGAGAGACTGATTCCAGCTTAGCTTGCAAGAACTAAGAGACAGTGTGGCCATGTGGCCTTAATGAGAGAGACTGACTCCAGCTTAGCTTGCAAGAACTAAGAGACACAGTGTGCCCATGTGACCTTAATGAGAGAGACTGACTCCAGCTTACCTTGCAAGAACTAAGAGACACTGTGTGGCCATGTGGCCTTAATGAGAGAGACTGACTCAAGCTTAGCTTGCAAGAACTAAGAGACACAGTGTGGCCATGTGGCCTTAATGAGAGAGACTCACTCCAGCTTAGCTTGCAAGAACTAAGAGACACTGTGTGGCCATGTGGCCTTAATGAGAGAGACTGATTCCAGCTTAGCTTGCAAGAACTAAGAGACACAGTGTGGCCATGTGGCCTTAATGAGAGAGACTGACTCCAGCTTAGCTTGCAAGAACTAAGAGACACAGTGTGACCATGTGACCTTAATGAGAGAGACTGACTCCAGCTTAGCATGCAAGAACTAAGAGACACTGTGTGGCCATGTGGCCTTAATGAGAGAGACTGACTCAAGCTTAGCTTGCAAGAACTAAGAGACACAGTGTGGCCATGTGGCCTTAATGAGAGAGACTGATTCCAGCTTAACTTGCAAGAACTAAGAGACACAGTGTGGCCATGTGGCCTTAATGAGAGAGACTGACTCCAGCTTAGCTTGCAAGAACTAAGAGACACAGTGTGCCCATGTGACCTTAATGAGAGAGACTGACTCCAGCTTACCTTGCAAGAACTAAGAGACACTGTGTGGCCATGTGGCCTTAATGAGAGAGACTGACTCAAGCTTAGCTTGCAAGAACTAAGAGACACAGTGTGGCCATGTGGCCTTAATGAGAGAGTCACTCCAGCTTAGCTTGCAAGAACTAAGAGACACTGTGTGGCCATGTGGCCTTAATGAGAGAGACTCACTCCAGCTTAGCTTGCAAAAACTAAGAGACACAGTGTGGCCATGTGGCCTTAATGAGAGAGACTGATTCCAGCTTAGCTTGCAAGAACTAAGAGACAGTGTGGCCATGTGGCCTTAATGAGAGAGACTGACTCCAGCTTAGCTTGCAAGAACTAAGAGACACAGTGTGACCATGTGACCTTAATGAGAGAGACTGATTCCAGCTTAGCTTGCAAGAACTAAGAGACACTGTGTGGCCATGTGGCCTTAATGAGAGAGACTGACTCAAGCTTAGCTTGCAAGAACTAAGAGACACAGTGTGGCCATGTGGCCTTAATGAGAGAGACTCACTCCAGCTTAGCTTGCAAGAACTAAGAGACACTGTGTGGCCATGTGGCCTTAATGAGAAAGACTCACTCCAGCTTAGCTTGCAAGAACTAAGAGACTCAGTATGGCCATGTGGCCTTAATGAGAGAGACTGACTCCAACTTAACTTGCAAGAACTAAGATACACTGTGTGGCCATGTGGCCTTAATGAGAGAGACTCACTCCAGCTTAGCTTGCAAGAACTAAGAAACACAGTGTGGCCATGTGGCCTTAATGAGAGACTCACTCCAGCTTAGCTTGCAAGAACTAAGAGACAGTGTGGCCATGTAGCCTTAATGAGAGAGACTGACTCCAGCTTAGCTTGCAAGAACTAAGAGACACAGTGTGGCGATGTGGCCTTAATGAGAGAGACTGACTCCAGCTTAGCTTGCAAGAACTAAGAGACACAGTGTGGCCATGTGGCCTTAATGAGAGAGACTGATTCCAGCTTAGCTTGCAAGAACTAAGAGACACAGTGTGGCCATGTGGCCTTAATGAGAGAGACTGACTCCAGCTTAGCTTGCAAGAACTAAGAGACACAGTGTGACCATGTCACCTTAATGAGAGAGACTGACTCCAGCTTAGCTTGCAAGAACTAAGAGATACTGTGTGGCCATGTGGCCTTAATGAGAGAGACTGACTCAAGCTTAGCTTGCAAGAACTAAGAGACACAGTGTGGCCATGTGGCCTTAATGAGAGAGACTCACTCCAGCTTAGCTTGCAAGAACTAAGAGACAGTGTGGCCATGTGGCCTTAATGAGAGAGACTCACTCCAGCTTAGCTTGCAAGAACTAAGAGACTCAGTGTGGCCATGTGGCCTTAATGAGAGAGACTGACTCCAACTTAGCTTGCAAGAACTAAGAGACACAGTGTGGCCATGTGGCCTTAATGAGAGAGACTGACTCCAGCATAGCTTGCAAGAACTAAGAGACAGTGTGGCCATGTGGCCTTAATGAGAGACTCACTCCAGCTTAGCTTGCAAGAACTAAGAGACAGTGTGGCCATGTAGCCTTAATGAGAGAGACTGACTCCAGCTTAGCTTGCAAGAACTAAGAGACACAGTGTGGCGATGTGGCCTTAATGAGAGAGACTGACTCCAGCTTAGCTTGCAAGAACTAAGAGACACAGTGTGCCCATGTGACCTTAATGAGAGAGACTGACTCCAGCTTACCTTGCAAGAACTAAGAGACACTGTGTGGCCATGTGGCCTTAATGAGAGAGACTGACTCAAGCTTAGCTTGCAAGAACTAAGAGACACAGTGTGGCCATGTGGCCTTAATGAGAGAGACTCACTCCAGCTTAGCTTGCAAGAACTAAGAGACACTGTGTGGCCATGTGGCCTTAATGAGAGAGACTGATTCCAGCTTAGCTTGCAAGAACTAAGAGACACAGTGTGGCCATGTGGCCTTAATGAGAGAGACTGACTCCAGCTTAGCTTGCAAGAACTAAGAGACACAGTGTGACCATGTGACCTTAATGAGAGAGACTGACTCCAGCTTAGCATGCAAGAACTAAGAGACACTGTGTGGCCATGTGGCCTTAATGAGAGAGACTGACTCAAGCTTAGCTTGCAAGAACTAAGAGACACAGTGTGGCCGTGTGGCCTTAATGAGAGAGAATGATTCCAGCTTAACTTGCAAGAACTAAGAGACACAGTGTGGCCATGTGGCCTTAATGAGAGAGACTGACTCCAGCTTAGCTTGCAAGAACTAAGAGACACAGTGTGCCCATGTGACCTTAATGAGAGAGACTGACTCCAGCTTACCTTGCAAGAACTAAGAGACACTGTGTGGCCATGTGGCCTTAATGAGAGAGACTGACTCAAGCTTAGCTTGCAAGAACTAAGAGACACAGTGTGGCCATGTGGCCTTAATGAGAGAGTCACTCCAGCTTAGCTTGCAAGAACTAAGAGACATTGTGTGGCCATGTGGCCTTAATGAGAGAGACTCACTCCAGCTTAGCTTGCAAAAACTAAGAGACACAGTGTGGCCATGTGGCCTTAATGAGAGAGACTGATTCCAGCTTAGCTTGCAAGAACTAAGAGACAGTGTGGCCATGTGGCCTTAATGAGAGAGACTGACTCCAGCTTAGCTTGCAAGAACTAAGAGACACAGTGTGACCATGTGACCTTAATGAGAGAGACTGATTCCAGCTTAGCTTGCAAGAACTAAGAGACACTGTGTGGCCATGTGGCCTTAATGAGAGAGACTGACTCAAGCTTAGCTTGCAAGAACTAAGAGACACAGTGTGGCCATGTGGCCTTAATGAGAGAGACTCACTCCAGCTTAGCTTGCAAGAACTAAGAGACACTATGTGGCCATGTGGCCTTAATGAGAAAGACTCACTCCAGCTTAGCTTGCAAGAACTAAGAGACTCAGTATGGCCATGTGGCCTTAATGAGAGAGACTGACTCCAACTTAACTTGCAAGAACTAAGATACACTGTGTGGCCATGTGGCCTTAATGAGAGAGACTCACTCCAGCTTAGCTTGCAAGAACTAAGAAACACAGTGTGGCCATGTGGCCTTAATGAGAGACTCACTCCAGCTTAGCTTGCAAGAACTAAGAGACAGTGTGGCCATGTAGCCTTAATGAGAGAGACTCACTCCAGCTTAGCTTGCAAGAACTAAGAGACACAGTGTGGCGATGTGGCCTTAATGAGAGAGACTGACTCCAGCTTAGCTTGCAAGAACTAAGAGACACAGTGTGGCCATGTGGCCTCAATGAGAGAGACTGATTCCAGCTTAGCTTGCAAGAACTAAGAGACACAGTGTGGCCATGTGGCCTTAATGAGAGAGACTGACTCCAGCTTAGCTTGCAAGAACTAAGAGACACAGTGTGACCATGTCACCTTAATGAGAGAGACTGACTCCAGCTTAGCTTGCAAGAACTAAGAGATACTGTGTGGCCATGTGGCCTTAATGAGAGAGACTGACTCAAGCTTAGCTTGCAAGAACTAAGAGACACAGTGTGGCCATGTGGCCTTAATGAGAGAGACTCACTCCAGCTTAGCTTGCAAGAACTAAGAGACACTGTGTGGCCATGTGGCCTTAATGAGAGAGACTCACTCCAGCTTAGCTTGCAAGAACTAAGAAACACAGTGTGGCCATGTGGCCTTAATGAGAGATTCACTCCAGCTTAGCTTGCAAGAACTAAGAGACAGTGTGGCCATGTAGCCTTAATGAGAGAGACTGACTCCAGCTTAGCTTGCAAGAACTAAGAGACACAGTGTGGCGATGTGGCCTTAATGAGAGAGACTGACTCCAGCTTAGCTTGCAAGAACTAAGAGACACAGTGTGGCCATGTGGCCTTAATGAGAGAGACTGATTCCAGCTTAGCTTGCAAGAACTAAGAGACACAGTGTGGCCATGTGGCCTTAATGAGAGAGACTGACTCCAGCTTAGCTTGCAAGAACTAAGAGACACAGTGTGACCATGTCACCTTAATGAGAGAGACTGACTCCAGCTTAGCTTGCAAGAACTAAGAGATACTGTGTGGCCATGTGGCCTTAATGAGAGAGACTGACTCAAGCTTAGCTTGCAAGAACTAAGAGACACAGTGTGGCCATGTGGCCTTAATGAGAGAGACTCACTCCAGCTTAGCTTGCAAGAACTAAGAGACACTGTGTGGCCATGTGGCCTTAATGAGAGAGACTCACTCCAGCTTAGCTTGCAAGAACTAAGAGACTCAGTGTGGCCATGTGGCCTTAATGAGAGAGACTGACTCCAACTTAGCTTGCAAGAACTAAGAGACACAGTGTGGCCATGTGGCCTTAATGAGAGAGACTGACTCCAGCATAGCTTGCAAGAACTAAGAGACAGTGTGGCCATGTGGCCTTAATGAGAGACTCACTCCAGCTTAGCTTGCAAGAACTAAGAGACAGTGTGGCCATGTAGCCTTAATGAGAGAGACTGACTCCAGCTTAGCTTGCAAGAACTAAGAGACACAGTGTGGCCATGTGGCCTTAATGAGAGAGACTGACTCCAGCTTAGCTTGCAAGAACTAAGAGACACAGTGTGGCCATGTGGCCTTAATGAGAGAGACTGATTCCAGCTTAACTTGCAAGAACTAAGAGACACAGTGTGGCCATGTGGCCTTAATGAGAGAAACTGACTCCAGCTTAGCTTGCAAGAACTAAGAGACACAGTGTGCCCATGTGACCTTAATGAGAGAGACTGACTCCAGCTTACCTTGCAAGAACTAAGAGACACTGTGTGGCCATGTGGCCTTAATGAGAGAGACTGACTCAAGCTTAGCTTGCAAGAACTAAGAGACACAGTGTGGCCATGTGGCCTTAATGAGAGAGACTCACTCCAGCTTAGCTTGCAAGAACTAAGAGACACTGTGTGGCCATGTGGCCTTAATGAGAGAGACTCACTCCAGCTTAGCTTGCAAGAACTAAGCGACACAGTGTGGCCATGTGGCCTTAATGAGAGAGACTGATTCCAGCTTAGCTTGCAAGAACTAAGAGACAGTGTGGCCATGTGGCCTTAATGAGAGAGACTGACTCTAGCTTAGCTTGCAAGAACTAAGAGACACAGTGTGCCCATGTGACCTTAATGAGAGAGACTGACTCCAGCTTACCTTGCAAGAACTAAGAGACACTGTGTGGCCATGTGGCCTTAATGAGAGAGACTGACTCAAGCTTAGCTTGCAAGAACTAAGAGACACAGTGTGGCCATGTGGCCTTAATGAGAGAGACTCACTCCAGCTTAGCTTGCAAGAACTAAGAGACACTGTGTGGCCATGTGGCCTTAATGAGAGAGACTGATTCCAGCTTAGCTTGCAAGAACTAAGAGACACAGTGTGGCCATGTGGCCTTAATGAGAGAGACTGATTCCAGCTTAGCTTGCAAGAACTAAGAGACACAGTGTGACCATGTGACCTTAATGAGAGAGACTGACTCCAGCTTAGCTTGCAAGAACTAAGAGACACTGTGTGGCCATGTGGCCTTAATGAGAGAGACTGACTCAAGCTTAACTTGCAAGAACTAAGAGACACAGTGTGGCCATGTGGCCTTAATGAGAGAGACTGATTCCAGCTTAACTTGCAAGAATTAAGAGACACAGTGTGGCCATGTGGCCTTAATGAGAGATACTGACTCCAGCTTAGCTTGCAAGAACTAAGAGACACAGTGTGCCCATGTGACCTTAATGAGAGAGACTGACTCCAGCTTACCTTGCAAGAACTAAGAGACACTGTGTGGCCATGTGGCCTTAATGAGAGAGACTGACTCAAGCTTAGCTTGCAAGAACTAAGAGACACAGTGTGGCCATGTGGCCTTAATGAGAGAGACTCACTCCAGCTTAGCTTGCAAGAACTAAGAGACACTGTGTGGCCATGTGGCCTTAATGAGAGAGACTCACTCCAGCTTAGCTTGCAAGAACTAAGAGACACAGTGTGGCCATGTGGCCTTAATGAGAGAGACTGACTCCAGCTTAGCTTGCAAGAACTAAGAGACACAGTGTGACCATGTGACCTTAATGACAGAGACTGATTCCAGCTTAGCTTGCAAGAACTAAGAGACACTGTGTGGCCATGTGGCCTTAATGAGAGAGACTCACTCCAGCTTAGCTTGCAAGAACTAAGAGACACTGTGTGGCCATGTGGCCTTAATGAGAAAGACTCACTCCAGCTTAGCTTGCAAGAACTAAGAGACTCAGTATGGCCATGTGGCCTTAATGAGAGAGACTGACTCCAACTTAACTTGCAAGAACTAAGATACACTGTGTGGCCATGTGGCCTTAATGAGAGATACTGACACCAGCTTAGCTTGCAAGAACTAAGAGACACAGTGTGGCCATGTGGCCTTAATGAGAGAGACTCACTCCAGCTTAGCTTGCAAGAACTAAGAGACACTGTGTGGCCATGTGGGCTTAATGAGAGAGACTCACTCCAGCTTAGCTTTCAAGAACTAAGAGACACAGTGTGGCCATGTGGCCTTAATGAGAGAGACTGACTCAAGCTTAGCTTGCAAGAACTAAGAAACACAGTGTGGCCATGTGGCCTTAATGAGAGAGACTGATTCCAGCTTAGCTTGCAAGAACTAAGAGACACAGTGTGGCCATGTGGCCTTAATGAGAGAGACTGACTCCAGCTTAGCTTGCAAGAACTAAGAGACACAGTGTGACCATGTCACCTTAATGAGAGAGACTGACTCCAGCTTAGCTTGCAAGAACTAAGAGATACTGTGTGGCCATGTGGCTTTAATGAGAGAGACTGACTCAAGCTTAGCTTGCAAGAACTAAGAGACACAGTGTGGCCATGTGGCCTTAATGAGAGAGACTCACTCCAGCTTAGCTTGCAAGAACTAAGAGACACTGTGTGGCCATGTGGCCTTAATGAGAGAGACTCACTCCAGCTTAGCTTGCAAGAACTAAGAGACTCAGTGTGGCCATGTGGCCTTAATGAGAGAGACTGACTCCAACTTAGCTTGCAAGAACTAAGAGACACAGTGTGGCCATGTGGCCTTAATGAGAGAGACTGACTCCAGCATAGCTTGCAAGAACTAAGAGACAGTGTGGCCATGTGGCCTTAATGAGAGACTCACTCCAGCTTAGCTTGCAAGAACTAAGAGACAGTGTGGCCATGTAGCCTTAATGAGAGAGACTGACTCCAGCTTAGCTTGCAAGAACTAAGAGACACAGTGTGGCCATGTGGCCTTAATGAGAGAGACTGACTCCAGCTCAGCTTGCAAGAACTAAGAGACACAGTGTGGCCATGTGGCCTTAATGAGAGAGACTGATTCCAGCTTAACTTGCAAGAACTAAGAGACACAGTGTGGCCATGTGGCCTTAATGAGAGAGACTGACTCCAGCTTAGCTTGCAAGAACTAAGAGACACAGTGTGCCCATGTGACCTTAATGAGAGAGACTGACTCCAGCTTACCTTGCAAGAACTAAGAGACACTGTGTGGCCATGTGGCCTTAATGAGAGAGACTGACTCAAGCTTAGCTTGCAAGAACTAAGAGACACAGTGTGGCCATGTGGCCTTAATGAGAGAGACTCACTCCAGCTTAGCTTGCAAGAACTAAGAGACACTGTGTGGCCATGTGGCCTTAATGAGAGAGACTCACTCCAGCTTAGCTTGCAAGAACTAAGCGACACTGTGTGGCCATGTGGCCTTAATGAGAGAGACTGACTCAAGCTTAGCTTGCAAGAACTAAGAGACACAGTGTGGCCATGTGGCCTTAATGAGAGAGACTCACTCCAGCTTAGCTTGCAAGAACTAAGAGACTCAGTATGGCCATGTGGCCTTAATGAGAGAGACTGACTCCAACTTAACTTGCAAGAACTAAGATACACTGTGTGGCCATGTGGCCTTAATGAGAGAGACTCACTCCAGCTTAGCTTGCAAGAACTAAGAAACACAGTGTGGCCATGTGGCCTTAATGAGAGACTCACTCCAGCTTAGCTTGCAAGAACTAAGAGACAGTGTGGCCATGTAGCGTTAATGAGAGAGACTGACTCCAGCTTAGCTTGCAAGAACTAAGAGACACAGTGTGGCGATGTGGCCTTAATGAGAGAGACTGACTCCAGCTTAGCTTGCAAGAACTAAGAGACACAGTGTGGCCATGTGGCCTTAATGAGAGAGACTGACTCCAGCTTAGCTTGCAAGAACTAAGAGACACAGTGTGGCCATGTGGCCTTAATGAGAGAGACTGATTCCAGCTTAACTTGCAAGAACTAAGAGACACAGTGTGGCCATGTGGCCTTAATGAGAGAGACTGACTCCAGCTTAGCTTGCAAGAACTAAGAGACACAGTGTGCCCATGTGACCTTAATGAGAGAGACTGACTCCAGCTTACCTTGCAAGAACTAAGAGACAGTGTGGCCATGTAGCCTTAATGAGAGAGACTGACTCCAGCTTAGCTTGCAAGAACTAAGAGACACAGTGTGGCCATGTGGCCTTAATGAGAGAGACTGACTCCAGCTTAGCTTGCAAGAACTAAGAGACACAGTGTGGCCATGTGGCCTTAATGAGAGAGACTGATTCCAGCTTAACTTGCAAGAACTAAGAGACACAGTGTGGCCATGTGGCCTTAATGAGAGAGACTGACTCCAGCTTAGCTTGCAAGAACTAAGAGACACAGTGTGCGCATGTGACCTTAATGAGAGAGACTGACTCCAGCTTACCTTGCAAGAACTAAGAGACACTGTGTGGCCATGTGGCCTTAATGAGAGAGACTGACTCAAGCTTAGCTTGCAAGAACTAAGAGACACAGTGTGGCCATGTGGCCTTAATGAAAGAGACTCACTCCAGCTTAGCTTGCAAGAACTAAGAGACACTGTGTGGCCATGTGGCCTTAATGAGAGAGACTCACTCCAGCTTAGCTTGCAAGAACTAAGCGACACTGTGTGGCCATGTGGCCTTAATGAGAGAGACTGACTCAAGCTTAGCTTGCAAGAACTAAGAGACACAGTGTGGCCATGTGGCCTTAATGAGAGAGACTCACTCCAGCTTAGCTTGCAAGAACTAAGAGACACTGTGTGGCCATGTGGCCTTAATGAGAGAGACTCACTCCAGCTTAGCTTGCAAGAACTAAGAGACACAGTGTGGCCATGTGGCCTTAATGAGAGAGACTGATTCCAGCTTAGCTTGCAAGAACTAAGAGACAGTGTGGCCATGTGGCCTTAATGAGAGAGACTGACTCCAGCTTAGCTTGCAAGAACTAAGAGACACAGTGTGACCATGTGACCTTAATGACAGAGACTGATTCCAGCTTAGCTTGCAAGAACTAAGAGACACTGTGTGGCCATGTGGCCTTAATGAGAGAGACTCACTCCAGCTTAGCTTGCAAGAACTAAGAGACACTGTGTGGCCATGTGGCCTTAATGAGAAAGACTCACTCCAGCTTAGCTTGCAAGAACTAAGAGACTCAGTATGGCCATGTGGCCTTAATGAGAGAGACTGACTCCAACTTAACTTGCAAGAACTAAGATACACTGTGTGGCCATGTGGCCTTAATGAGAGATACTGACACCAGCTTAGCTTGCAAGAACTAAGAGACACAGTGGGGCCATGTGGCCTTAATGAGAGAGACTCACTCCAGCTTAGCTTGCAAGAACTAAGAGACACTGTGTGGCCATGTGGCCTTAATGAGAGAGACTCACTCCAGCTTAGCTTGCAAGAACTAAGAGACACAGTGTGGCCATGTGGCCTTAATGAGAGAGACTGATTCCAGCTTAGCTTGCAAGAACTAAGAGACAGTGTGGCCATGTGGCCTTAATGAGAGAGACTGACTCCAGCTTAGCTTGCAAGAACTAAGAGACACAGTGTGACCATGTGACCTTAATGAGAGAGACTGATTCCAGCTTAGCTTGCAAGAACTAAGAGACACTGTGTGGCCATGTGGCCTTAATGAGAGAGACTGACTCAAGCTTAGCTTGCAAGAACTAAGAAACACAGTGTGGCCATGTGGCCTTAATGAGAGAGACTGATTCCAGCTTAGCTCGCAAGAACTAAGAGACACAGTGTGGCCATGTGGCCTTAATGAGAGAGACTGACTCCAGCTTAGCTTGCAAGAACTAAGAGACACAGTGTGACCATGTCACCTTAATGAGAGAGACTGACTCCAGCTTAGCTTGCAAGAACTAAGAGATATTGTGTGGCCATGTGGCTTTAATGAGAGAGACTGACTCAAGCTTAGCTTGCAAGAACTAAGAGACACAGTGTGGCCATGTGGCCTTAATGAGAGAGACTCACTCCAGCTTAGCTTGCAAGAACTAAGAGACACTGTGTGGCCATGTGGCCTTAATGAGAGAGACTCACTCCAGCTTAGCTTGCAAGAACTAAGAGACTCAGTGTGGCCATGTGGCCTTAATGAGAGAGAATGACTCCAACTTAGCTTGCAAGAACTAAGAGACACAGTGTGGCCATGTGGCCTTAATGAGAGAGACTGACTCCAGCATAGCTTGCAAGAACAAAGAGACAGTGTGGCCATGTGGCCTTAATGAGAGACTCACTCCAGCTTAGCTTGCAAGAACTAAGAGACAGTGTGGACATGTAGCCTTAATGAGAGAGACTGACTCCAGCTTAGCTTGCAAGAACTAAGAGACACAGTGTGGCCATGTGGCCTTAATGAGAGAGACTGACTCCAGCTTAGCTTGCAAGAACTAAGAGACACAGTGTGGCCATGTGGCCTTAATGAGAGAGACTGATTCCAGCTTAACTTGCAAGAACTAAGAGACACAGTGTGGCCATGTGGCCTTAATGAGAGAGACTGACTCCAGCTTAGCTTGCAAGAACTAAGAGACACAGTGTGCCCATGTGACCTTAATGAGAGAGACTGACTCCAGCTTACCTTGCAAGAACTAAGAGACACTGTGTGGCCATGTGGCCTTAATGAGAGAGACTGACTCAAGCTTAGCTTGCAAGAACTAAGAGACACAGTGTGGCCATGTGGCCTTAATGAGAGAGACTCACTCCAGCTTAGCTTGCAAGAACTAAGAGACACTGTGTGGCCATGTGGCCTTAATGAGAGAGACTCACTCCAGCTTAGCTTGCAAGAACTAAGCGACACTGTGTGGCCATGTGGCCTTAATGAGAGAGACTGACTCAAGCTTAGCTTGCAAGAACTAAGAGACACAGTGTGGCCATGTGGCCTTAATGAGAGAGACTCACTCCAGCTTAGCTTGCAAGAACTAAGAGACTCAGTATGGCCATGTGGCCTTAATGAGAGAGACTGACTCCAACTTAACTTGCAAGAACTAAGATACACTGTGTGGCCATGTGGCCTTAATGAGAGAGACTCACTCCAGCTTAGCTTGCAAGAACTAAGAAACACAGTGTGGCCATGTGGCCTTAATGAGAGACTCACTCCAGCTTAGCTTGCAAGAACTAAGAGACAGTGTGGCCATGTAGCCTTAATGAGAGAGACTGACTCCAGCTTAGCTTGCAAGAACTAAGAGACACAGTGTGGCGATGTGGCCTTAATGAGAGAGACTGACTCCAGCTTAGCTTTCAAGAACTAAGAGACACAGTGTGGCCATGTGGTCTTAATGAGAGAGACTGACTCCAGCTTAGCTTGCAAGAACTAAGAGACACAGTGTGGCCATGTGGCCTTAATGAGAGAGACTGATTCCAGCTTAACTTGCAAGAACTAAGAGACACAGTGTGGCCATGTGGCCTTAATGAGAGAGACTGACTCCAGCTTAGCTTGCAAGAACTAAGAGACACAGTGTGCCCATGTGACCTTAATGAGAGAGACTGACTCCAGCTTACCTTGCAAGAACTAAGAGACAGTGTGGCCATGTAGCCTTAATGAGAGAGACTGACTCCAGCTTAGCTTGCAAGAACTAAGAGACACAGTGTGGCGATGTGGCCTTAATGAGAGAGACTGACTCCAGCTTAGCTTGCAAGAACTAAGAGACACAGTGTGGCCATGTGGCCTTAATGAGAGAGACTGACTCCAGCTTAGCTTGCAAGAACTAAGAGACACAGTGTGGCCATGTGGCCTTAATGAGAGAGACTGATTCCAGCTTAACTTGCAAGAACTAAGAGACACAGTGTGGCCATGTGGCCTTAATGAGAGAGACTGACTCCAGCTTAGCTTGCAAGAACTAAGAGACACAGTGTGCCCATGTGACCTTAATGAGAGAGACTGACTCCAGCTTACCTTGCAAGAACTAAGAGACAGTGTGGCCATGTAGCCTTAATGAGAGAGACTGACTCCAGCTTAGCTTGCAAGAACTAAGAGACACAGTGTGGCCATGTGGCCTTAATGAGAGAGACTGACTCCAGCTTAGCTTGCAAGAACTAAGAGACACAGTGTGGCCATGTGGCCTTAATGAGAGAGACTGATTCCAGCTTAACTTGCAAGAACTAAGAGACACAGTGTGGCCATGTGGCCTTAATGAGAGAGACTGACTCCAGCTTAGCTTGCAAGAACTAAGAGACACAGTGTGCGCATGTGACCTTAATGAGAGAGACTGACTCCAGCTTACCTTGCAAGAACTAAGAGACACTGTGTGGCCATGTGGCCTTAATGAGAGAGACTGACTCAAGCTTAGCTTGCAAGAACTAAGAGACACAGTGTGGCCATGTGGCCTTAATGAAAGAGACTCACTCCAGCTTAGCTTGCAAGAACTAAGAGACACTGTGTGGCCATGTGGCCTTAATGAGAGAGACTCACTCCAGCTTAGCTTGCAAGAACTAAGAGACACTGTGTGGCCATGTGGCCTTAATGAGAGAGAATCACTCCAGCTTAGCTTGCAAGAACTAAGAGACACAGTGTGGCCATGTGGCCTTAATGAGAGAGACTGATTCCAGCTTAGCTTGCAAGAACTAAGAGACAGTGTGGCCATGTGGCCTTAATGAGAGAGACTGACTCCAGCTTAGCTTGCAAGAACTAAGAGACACAGTGTGACCATGTGACCTTAATGAGAGAGACTGATTCCAGCTTAGCTTGCAAGAACTAAGAGACACTGTGTGGCCATGTGGCCTTAATGAGAGAGACTGACTCAAGCTTAGCTTGCAAGAACTAAGAAACACAGTGTGGCCATGTGGCCTTAATGAGAGAGACTGATTCCAGCTTAGCTCGCAAGAACTAAGAGACACAGTGTGGCCATGTGGCCTTAATGAGAGAGACTGACTCCAGCTTAGCTTGCAAGAACTAAGAGACACAGTGTGACCATGTCACCTTAATGAGAGAGACTGACTCCAGCTTAGCTTGCAAGAACTAAGAGATACTGTGTGGCCATGTGGCTTTAATGAGAGAGACTGACTCAAGCTTAGCTTGCAAGAACTAAGAGACACAGTGTGGCCATGTGGCCTTAATGAGAGAGACTCACTCCAGCTTAGCTTGCAAGAACTAAGAGACACTGTGTGGCCATGTGGCCTTAATGAGAGAGACTCACTCCAGCTTAGCTTGCAAGAACTAAGAGACTCAGTGTGGCCATGTGGCCTTAATGAGAGAGACTGACTCCAACTTAGCTTGCAAGAACTAAGAGACACAGTGTGGCCATGTGGCCTTAATGAGAGAGACTGACTCCAGCATAGCTTGCAAGAACTAAGAGACAGTGTGGCCATGTGGCCTTAATGAGAGACTCACTCCAGCTTAGCTTGCAAGAACTAAGAGACAGTGTGGACATGTAGCCTTAATGAGAGAGACTGACTCCAGCTTAGCTTGCAAGAACTAAGAGACACAGTGTGGCCATGTGGCCTTAATGAGAGAGACTGACTCCAGCTTAGCTTGCAAGAACTAAGAGACACAGTGTGGCCATGTGGCCTTAATGAGAGAGACTGATTCCAGCTTAACTTGCAAGAACTAAGAGACACAGTGTGGCCATGTGGCCTTAATGAGAGAGACTGACTCCAGCTTAGCTTGCAAGAACTAAGAGACACAGTGTGCCCATGTGACCTTAATGAGAGAGACTGACTCCAGCTTACCTTGCAAGAACTAAGAGACACTGTGTGGCCATGTGGCCTTAATGAGAGAGACTGACTCAAGCTTAGCTTGCAAGAACTAAGAGACACAGTGTGGCCATGTGGCCTTAATGAGAGAGACTCACTCCAGCTTAGCTTGCAAGAACTAAGAGACACTGTGTGGCCATGTGGCCTTAATGAGAGAGACTCACTCCAGCTTAGCTTGCAAGAACTAAGCGACACTGTGTGGCCATGTGGCCTTAATGAGAGAGACTGACTCAAGCTTAGCTTGCAAGAACTAAGAGACACAGTGTGGCCATGTGGCCTTAATGAGAGAGACTCACTCCAGCTTAGCTTGCAAGAACTAAGAGACTCAGTATGGCCATGTGGCCTTAATGAGAGAGACTGACTCCAACTTAACTTGCAAGAACTAAGATACACTGTGTGGCCATGTGGCCTTAATGAGAGAGACTCACTCCAGCTTAGCTTGCAAGAACTAAGAAACACAGTGTGGCCATGTGGCCTTAATGAGAGACTCACTCCAGCTTAGCTTGCAAGAACTAAGAGACAGTGTGGCCATGTAGCCTTAATGAGAGAGACTGACTCCAGCTTAGCTTGCAAGAACTAAGAGACACAGTGTGGCGATGTGGCCTTAATGAGAGAGACTGACTCCAGCTTAGCTTGCAAGAACTAAGAGACACAGTGTGGCCATGTGGTCTTAATGAGAGAGACTGACTCCAGCTTAGCTTGCAAGAACTAAGAGACACAGTGTGGCCATGTGGCCTTAATGAGAGAGACTGATTCCAGCTTAACTTGCAAGAACTAAGAGACACAGTGTGGCCATGTGGCCTTAATGAGAGAGACTGACTCCAGCTTAGCTTGCAAGAACTAAGAGACACAGTGTGCCCATGTGACCTTAATGAGAGAGACTGATTCCAGCTTACCTTGCAAGAACTAAGAGACAGTGTGGCCATGTAGCCTTAATGAGAGAGACTGACTCCAGCTTAGCTTGCAAGAACTAAGAGACACAGTGTGGCCATGTGGCCTTAATGAGAGAGACTGACTCCAGCTTAGCTTGCAAGAACTAAGAGACACAGTGTGGCCATGTGGCCTTAATGAGAGAGACTGATTCCAGCTTAACTTGCAAGAACTAAGAGACACAGTGTGGCCATGTGGCCTTAATGAGAGAGACTGACTCCAGCTTAGCTTGCAAGAACTAAGAGACACAGTGTGCGCATGTGACCTTAATGAGAGAGACTGACTCCAGCTTACCTTGCAAGAACTAAGAGACACAGTGTGGCCATGTGGCCTTAATGAAAGAGACTCACTCCAGCTTAGCTTGCAAGAACTAAGAGACACTGTGTGGCCATGTGGCCTTAATGAGAGAGACTCACTCCAGCTTAGCTTGCAAGAACTAAGAGACACTGTGTGGCCATGTGGCCTTAATGAGAAAGACTCACTCCAGCTTAGCTTGCAAGAACTAAGAGACTCAGTATGGCCATGTGGCCTTAATGAGAGAGACTGACTCCAACTTAACTTGCAAGAACTAAGATACACTGTGTGGCCATGTGGCCTTAATGAGAGATACTGACACCAGCTTAGCTTGCAAGAACTAAGAGACACAGTGTGGCCATGTGGCCTTAATGAGAGAGACTCACTCCAGCTTAGCTTGCAAGAACTAAGAGACACTGTGTGGCCATGTGGCCTTAATGAGAGAGACTCACTCCAGCTTAGCTTGCAAGAACTAAGAGACACAGTGTGGCCATGTGGCCTTAATGAGAGAGACTGATTCCAGCTTAGCTTGCAAGAACTAAGAGACAGTGTGGCCATGTGGCCTTAATGAGAGAGACTGACTCCAGCTTAGCTTGCAAGAACTAAGAGACACAGTGTGGCCATGTGGCCTTAATGAGAGAGACTGACTCCAGCTTAGCTTGCAAGAACTAAGAGACACAGTGTGGCCATGTGGCCTTAATGAGAGAGACTGATTCCAGCTTAACTTGCAAGAACTAAGAGACACAGTGTGGCCATGTGGCCTTAATGAGAGAGACTGACTCCAGCTTAGCTTGCAAGAACTAAGAGACACAGTGTGCGCATGTGACCTTAATGAGAGAGACTGACTCCAGCTTACCTTGCAAGAACTAAGAGACACTGTGTGGCCATGTGGCCTTAATGAGAGAGACTGACTCAAGCTTAGCTTGCAAGAACTAAGAGACACAGTGTGGCCATGTGGCCTTAATGAAAGAGACTCACTCCAGCTTAGCTTGCAAGAACTAAGAGACACTGTGTGGCCATGTGGCCTTAATGAGAGAGACTGACTCCAGCTTAGCTTGCAAGAACTAAGAGACACAGTGTGCGCATGTGACCTTAATGAGAGAGACTGACTCCAGCTTACCTTGCAAGAACTAAGAGACACTGTGTGGCCATGTGGCCTTAATGAGAGAGACTGATTCCAGCTTAGCTTGCAAGAACTAAGAGACAGTGTGGCCATGTGGCCTTAATGAGAGAGACTGACTCCAGCTTAGCTTGCAAGAACTAAGAGACACAGTGTGACCATGTGACCTTAATGAGAGAGACTGATTCCAGCTTAGCTTGCAAGAACTAAGAGACACTGTGTGGCCATGTGGCCTTAATGAGAGAGACTGACTCAAGCTTAGCTTGCAAGAACTAAGAAACACAGTGTGGCCATGTGGCCTTAATGAGAGAGACTGACTCCAGCTTAGCTTGCAAGAACTAAGAGATACTGTGTGGCCATGTGGCTTTAATGAGAGAGACTGACTCAAGCTTAGCTTGCAAGAACTAAGAGACACAGTGTGGCCATGTGGCCTTAATGAGAGAGACTCACTCCAGCTTAGCTTGCAAGAACTAAGAGACACTGTGTGGCCATGTGGCCTTAATGAGAGAGACTCACTCCAGCTTAGCTTGCAAGAACTAAGAGACTCAGTGTGGCCATGTGGCCTTAATGAGAGAGACTGACTCCAACTTAGCTTGCAAGAACTAAGAGACACAGTGTGGCCATGTGGCCTTAATGAGAGAGACTGACTCCAGCATAGCTTGCAAGAACTAAGAGACAGTGTGGCCATGTGGCCTTAATGAGAGACTCACTCCAGCTTAGCTTGCAAGAACTAAGAGACAGTGTGGACATGTAGCCTTAATGAGAGAGACTGACTCCAGCTTAGCTTGCAAGAACTAAGAGACACAGTGTGGCCATGTGGCCTTAATGAGAGAGACTGACTCCAGCTTAGCTTGCAAGAACTAAGAGACACAGTGTGGCCATGTGGCCTTAATGAGAGAGACTGATTCCAGCTTAACTTGCAAGAACTAAGAGACACAGTGTGGCCATGTGGCCTTAATGAGAGAGACTGACTCCAGCTTAGCTTGCAAGAACTAAGAGACACAGTGTGCCCATGTGACCTTAATGAGAGAGACTGACTCCAGCTTACCTTGCAAGAACTAAGAGACACTGTGTGGCCATGTGGCCTTAATGAGAGAGACTGACTCAAGCTTAGCTTGCAAGAACTAAGAGACACAGTGTGGCCATGTGGCCTTAATGAGAGAGACTCACTCCAGCTTAGCTTGCAAGAACTAAGAGACACTGTGTGGCCATGTGGTCTTAATGAGAGAGACTCACTCCAGCTTAGCTTGCAAGAACTAAGCGACACTGTGTGGCCATGTGGCCTTAATGAGAGAGACTGACTCAAGCTTAGCTTGCAAGAACTAAGAGACACAGTGTGGCCATGTGGCCTTAATGAGAGAGACTCACTCCAGCTTAGCTTGCAAGAACTAAGAGACTCAGTATGGCCATGTGGCCTTAATGAGAGAGACTGACTCCAACTTAACTTGCAAGAACTAAGATACACTGTGTGGCCATGTGGCCTTAATGAGAGAGACTCACTCCAGCTTAGCTTGCAAGAACTAAGAAACACAGTGTGGCCATGTGGCCTTAATGAGAGACTCACTCCAGCTTAGCTTGCAAGAACTAAGAGACAGTGTGGCCATGTAGCCTTAATGAGAGAGACTGACTCCAGCTTAGCTTGCAAGAACTAAGAGACACAGTGTGGCGATGTGGCCTTAATGAGAGAGACTGACTCCAGCTTAGCTTGCAAGAACTAAGAGACACAGTGTGGCCATGTGGTCTTAATGAGAGAGACTGACTCCAGCTTAGCTTGCAAGAACTA
This sequence comes from Petromyzon marinus, assembly GCF_048934315.1. NCBI lineage: Eukaryota > Metazoa > Chordata > Hyperoartia > Petromyzontiformes > Petromyzontidae > Petromyzon > Petromyzon marinus. Next base: position 1,340,807 of record NW_027423168.1, read on the forward strand.
AGAGACACAGTGTGGCCATGTGGCCTTAATGAGAGAGACTGATTCCAGCTTAACTTGCAAGAACTAAGAGACACAGTGTGGCCATGTGGCCTTAATGAGAGAGACTGACTCCAGCTTAGCTTGCAAGAACTAAGAGACACAGTGTGCCCATGTGACCTTAATGAGAGAGACTGACTCCAGCTTACCTTGCAAGAACTAAGAGACAGTGTGGCCATGTAGCCTTAATGAGAGAGACTGACTCCAGCTTAGCTTGCAAGAACTAAGAGACACAGTGTGGCCATGTGGCCTTAATGAGAGAGACTGACTCCAGCTTAGCTTGCAAGAACTAAGAGACACAGTGTGGCCATGTGGCCTTAATGAGAGAGACTGATTCCAGCTTAACTTGCAAGAACTAAGAGACACAGTGTGGCCATGTGGCCTTAATGAGAGAGACTGACTCCAGCTTAGCTTGCAAGAACTAAGAGACACAGTGTGCGCATGTGACCTTAATGAGAGAGACTGACTCCAGCTTACCTTGCAAGAACTAAGAGACACTGTGTGGCCATGTGGCCTTAATGAGAGAGACTGACTCAAGCTTAGCTTGCAAGAACTAAGAGACACAGTGTGGCCATGTGGCCTTAATGAAAGAGACTCACTCCAGCTTAGCTTGCAAGAACTAAGAGACACTGTGTGGCCATGTGGCCTTAATGAGAGAGACTCACTCCAGCTTAGCTTGCAAGAACTAAGAGACACTGTGTGGCCATGTGGCCTTAATGAGAAAGACTCACTCCAGCTTAGCTTGCAAGAACTAAGAGACTCAGTATGGCCATGTGGCCTTAATGAGAGAGACTGACTCCAACTTAACTTGCAAGAACTAAGATACACTGTGTGGCCATGTGGCCTTAATGAGAGATACTGACACCAGCTTAGCTTGCAAGAACTAAGAGACACAGTGTGGCCATGTGGCCTTAATGAGAGAGACTCACTCCAGCTTAGCTTGCAAGAACTAAGAGACACTGTGTGGCCATGTGGCCTTAATGAGAGAGACTCACTCCAGCTTAGCTTGCAAGAACTAAGAGACACAGTGTGGCCATGTGGCCTTAATGAGAGAGACTGATTCCAGCTTAGCTTGCAAGAACTAAGAGACAGTGTGGCCATGTGGCCTTAATGAGAGAGACTGACTCCAGCTTAGCTTGCAAGAACTAAGAGACACAGTGTGACCATGTGACCTTAATGAGAGAGACTGATTCCAGCTTAGCTTGCAAGAACTAAGAGACACTGTGTGGCCATGTGGCCTTAATGAGAGAGACTGACTCAAGCTTAGCTTGCAAGAACTAAGAAACACAGTGTGGCCATGTGGCCTTAATGAGAGAGACTGATTCCAGCTTAGCTCGCAAGAACTAAGAGACACAGTGTGGCCATGTGGCCTTAATGAGAGAGACTGACTCCAGCTTAGCTTGCAAGAACTAAGAGACACAGTGTGACCATGTCACCTTAATGAGAGAGACTGACTCCAGCTTAGCTTGCAAGAACTAAGAGATACTGTGTGGCCATGTGGTTTTAATGAGAGAGACTGACTCAAGCTTAGCTTGCAAGAACTAAGAGACACAGTGTGGCCATGTGGCCTTAATGAGAGAGACTCACTCCAGCTTAGCTTGCAAGAACTAAGAGACACTGTGTGGCCATGTGGCCTTAATGAGAGAGACTCACTCCAGCTTAGCTTGCAAGAACTAAGAGACTCAGTGTGGCCATGTGGCCTTAATGAGAGAGACTGACTCCAACTTAGCTTGCAAGAACTAAGAGACACAGTGTGGCCATGTGGCCTTAATGAGAGAGACTGACTCCAGCATAGCTTGCAAGAACTAAGAGACAGTGTGGCCATGTGGCCTTAATGAGAGACTCACTCCAGCTTAGCTTGCAAGAACTAAGAGACAGTGTGGACATGTAGCCTTAATGAGAGAGACTGACTCCAGCTTAGCTTGCAAGAACTAAGAGACACAGTGTGGCCATGTGGCCTTAATGAGAGAGACTGACTCCAGCTTAGCTTGCAAGAACTAAGAGACACAGTGTGGCCATGTGGCCTTAATGAGAGAGACTGATTCCAGCTTAACTTGCAAGAACTAAGAGACACAGTGTGGCCATGTGGCCTTAATGAGAGAGACTGACTCCAGCTTAGCTTGCAAGAACTAAGAGACACAGTGTGCCCATGTGACCTTAATGAGAGAGACTGACTCCAGCTTACCTTGCAAGAACTAAGAGACACTGTGTGGCCATGTGGCCTTAATGAGAGAGACTGACTCAAGCTTAGCTTGCAAGAACTAAGAGACACAGTGTGGCCATGTGGCCTTAATGAGAGAGACTCACTCCAGCTTAGCTTGCAAGAACTAAGAGACACTGTGTGGCCATGTGGCCTTAATGAGAGAGACTCACTCCAGCTTAGCTTGCAAGAACTAAGCGACACTGTGTGGCCATGTGGCCTTAATGAGAGAGACTGACTCAAGCTTAGCTTGCAAGAACTAAGAGACACAGTGTGGCCATGTGGCCTTAATGAGAGAGACTCACTCCAGCTTAGCTTGCAAGAACTAAGAGACTCAGTATGGCCATGTGGCCTTAATGAGACTGACTCCAACTTAACTTGCAAGAACTAAGATACACTGTGTGGCCATGTGGCCTTAATGAGAGAGACTCACTCCAGCTTAGCTTGCAAGAACTAAGAAACACAGTGTGGCCATGTGGCCTTAATGAGAGACTCACTCCAGCTTAGCTTGCAAGAACTAAGAGACAGTGTGGCCATGTAGCCTTAATGAGAGAGACTGACTCCAGCTTAGCTTGCAAGAACTAAGAGACACAGTGTGGCGATGTGGCCTTAATGAGAGAGACTGACTCCAGCTTAGCTTGCAAGAACTAAGAGACACAGTGTGGCCATGTGGTCTTAATGAGAGAGACTGACTCCAGCTTAGCTTGCAAGAACTAAGAGACACAGTGTGGCCATGTGGCCTTAATGAGAGAGACTGATTCCAGCTTAACTTGCAAGAACTAAGAGACACAGTGTGGCCATGTGGCCTTAATGAGAGAGACTGACTCCAGCTTAGCTTGCAAGAACTAAGAGACACAGTGTGCCCATGTGACCTTAATGAGAGAGACTGACTCCAGCTTACCTTGCAAGAACTAAGAGACAGTGTGGCCATGTAGCCTTAATGAGAGAGACTGACTCCAGCTTAGCTTGCAAGAACTAAGAGACACAGTGTGGCCATGTGGCCTTAATGAGAGAGACTGACTCCAGCTTAGCTTGCAAGAACTAAGAGACAGTGTGGCCATGTGGCCTTAATGAGAGAGACTGATTCCAGCTTAACTTGCAAGAACTAAGAGACACAGTGTGGCCATGTGGCCTTAATGAGAGAGACTGACTCCAGCTTAGCTTGCAAGAACTAAGAGACACAGTGTGCCCATGTGACCTTAATGAGAGAGACTGACTCCAGCTTACCTTGCAAGAACTAAGAGACACTGTGTGGCCATGTGGCCTTAATGAGAGAGACTGACTCAAGCTTAGCTTGCAAGAACTAAGAGACACAGTGTGGCCATGTGGCCTTAATGAAAGAGACTCACTCCAGCTTAGCTTGCAAGAACTAAGAGACACTGTGTGGCCATGTGGCCTTAATGAGAGAGACTCACTCCAGCTTAGCTTGCAAGAACTAAGCGACACTGTGTGGCCATGTGGCCTTAATGAGAGAGACTGACTCAAGCTTAGCTTGCAAGAACTAAGAGACACAGTGTGGCCATGTGGCCTTAATGAGAGAGACTCACTCCAGCTTAGCTTGCAAGAACTAAGAGACTAAGTATGGCCATGTGGCCTTAATGAGAGAGACTGACTCCAACTTAACTTGCAAGAACTAAGATACACTGTGTGGCCATGTGGCCTTAATGAGAGAGACTCACTCCAGCTTAGCTTGCAAGAACTAAGAAACACAGTGTGGCCATGTGGCCTTAATGAGAGACTCACTCCAGCTTAGCTTGCAAGAACTAAGAGACAGTGTGGCCATGTAGCCTTAATGAGAGAGACTGACTCCAGCTTAGCTTGCAAGAACTAAGAGACACAGTGTGGCGATGTGGCCTTAATGAGAGAGACTGACTCCAGCTTAGCTTGCAAGAACTAAGAGACACAGTGTGGCCATGTGGCCTTAATGAGAGAGACTGATTCCAGCTTAGCTTGCAAGAACTAAGAGACACAGTGTGGCCATGTGGCCGTAATGAGAGAGACTGACTCCAGCTTAGCTTGCAAGAACTAAGAGACACAGTGTGACCATGTCACCTTAATGAGAGAGACTGACTCCAGCTTAGCTTGCAAGAACTAAGAGATACTGTGTGGCCATGTGGCCTTAATGAGAGAGACTGACTCAAGCTTAGCTTGCAAGAACTAAGAGACACAGTGTGGCCATGTGGCCTTAATGAGAGAGACTCACTCCAGCTTAGCTTGCAAGAACTAAGAGACACTGTGTGGCCATGTGGCCTTAATGAGAGAGACTCACTCCAGCTTAGCTTGCAAGAACTAAGAGACTCAGTGTGGCCATGTGGCCTTAATGAGAGAGACTGACTCCAACTTAGCTTGCAAGAACTAAGAGACACAGTGTGGCCATGTGGCCTTAATGAGAGAGACTGACTCCAGCATAGCTTGCAAGAACTAAGAGACAGTGTGGCCATGTGGCCTTAATGAGAGACTCACTCCAGCTTAGCTTGCAAGAACTAAGAGACAGTGTGGCCATGTAGCCTTAATGAGAGAGACTGACTCCAGCTTAGCTTGCAAGAACTAAGAGACACAGTGTGGCCATGTGGCCTTAATGAGAGAGACTGACTCCAGCTTAGCTTGCAAGAACTAAGAGACACAGTGTGGCCATGTGGCCTTAATGAGAGAGACTGATTCCAGCTTAACTTGCAAGAACTAAGAGACACAGTGTGGCCATGTGGCCTTAATGAGAGAGACTGACTCCAGCTTAGCTTGCAAGAACTAAGAGACACAGTGTGCCCATGTGACCTTAATGAGAGAGACTGACTCCAGCTTACCTTGCAAGAACTAAGAGACACTGTGTGGCCATGTGGCCTTAATGAGAGAGACTGACTCAAGCTTAGCTTGCAAGAACTAAGAGACACAGTGTGGCCATGTGGCCTTAATGAGAGAGACTCACTCCAGCTTAGCTTGCAAGAACTAAGAGACACTGTGTGGCCATGTGGCCTTAATGAGAGAGACTCACTCCAGCTTAGCTTGCAAGAACTAAGCGACACTGTGTGGCCATGTGGCCTTAATGAGAGAGACTGACTCAAGCTTAGCTTGCAAGAACTAAGAGACACAGTGTGGCCATGTGACCTTAATGAGAGAGACTGACTCCAGCTTAGCTTGCAAGAACTAAGAGACACTGTGTGGCCATGTGGCCTTAATGAGAGAGACTGACTCCAACTTAACTTGCAAGAACTAAGATACACTGTGTGGCCATGTGGCCTTAATGAGAGATACTGACACCAGCTTAGCTTGCAAGAACTAAGAGACACAGTGTGGCCATGTGGCCTTAATGAGAGAGACTCACTCCAGCTTAGCTTGCAAGAACTAAGAGACACTGTGTGGCCATGTGGCCTTAATGAGAGAGACTCACTCCAGCTTAGCTTGCAAGAACTAAGAGACACAGTGTGGCCATGTGGCCTTAATGAGAGAGACTGATTCCAGCTTAGCTTGCAAGAACTAAGAGACAGTGTGGCCATGTGGCCTTAATGAGAGAGACTGACTCCAGCTTAGCTTGCAAGAACTAAGAGACACAGTGTGACCATGTGACCTTAATGAGAGAGACTGATTCCAGCTTAGCTTGCAAGAACTAAGAGACACTGTGTGGCCATGTGGCCTTAATGAGAGAGACTGACTCAAGCTTAGCTTGCAAGAACTAAGAAACACAGTGTGGCCATGTGGCCTTAATGAGAGAGACTGATTCCAGCTTAGCTCGCAAGAACTAAGAGACACAGTGTGGCCATGTGGCCTTAATGAGAGAGACTGACTCCAGCTTAGCTTGCAAGAACTAACAGACACAGTGTGACCATGTCACCTTAATGAGAGAGACTGACTCCAGCTTAGCTTGCAAGAACTAAGAGATACTGTGTGGCCATGTGGCTTTAATGAGAGAGACTGACTCAAGCTTAGCTTGCAAGAACTAAGAGACACAGTGTGGCCATGTGGCCTTAATGAGAGAGACTCACTCCAGCTTAGCTTGCAAGAACTAAGAGACACTGTGTGGCCATGTGGCCTTAATGAGAGAGACTCACTCCAGCTTAGCTTGCAAGAACTAAGAGACTCAGTGTGGCCATGTGGCCTTAATGAGAGAGACTGACTCCAACTTAGCTTGCAAGAACTAAGAGACACAGTGTGGCCATGTGGCCTTAATGAGAGAGACTGACTCCAGCATAGCTTGCAAGAACTAAGAGACAGTGTGGCCATGTGGCCTTAATGAGAGACTCACTCCAGCTTAGCTTGCAAGAACTAAGAGACAGTGTGGACATGTAGCCTTAATGAGAGAGACTGACTCCAGCTTAGCTTGCAAGAACTAAGAGACACAGTGTGGCCATGTGGCCTTAATGAGAGAGACTGACTCCAGCTTAGCTTGCAAGAACTAAGAGACACAGTGTGGCCATGTGGCCTTAATGAGAGAGACTGATTCCAGCTTAACTTGCAAGAACTAAGAGACACAGTGTGGCCATGTGGCCTTAATGAGAGAGACTGACTCCAGCTTAGCTTGCAAGAACTAAGAGACACAGTGTGCCCATGTGACCTTAATGAGAGAGACTGACTCCAGCTTACCTTGCAAGAACTAAGAGACACTGTGTGGCCATGTGGCCTTAATGAGAGAGACTGACTCAAGCTTAGCTTGCAAGAACTAAGAGACACAGTGTGGCCATGTGGCCTTAATGAGAGAGACTCACTCCAGCTTAGCTTGCAAGAACTAAGAGACACTGTGTGGCCATGTGGCCTTAATGAGAGAGACTCACTCCAGCTTAGCTTGCAAGAACTAAGCGACACTGTGTGGCCATGTGGCCTTAATGAGAGAGACTGACTCAAGCTTAGCTTGCAAGAACTAAGAGACACAGTGTGGCCATGTGGCCTTAATGAGAGAGACTCACTCCAGCTTAGCTTGCAAGAACTAAGAGACTCAGTATGGCCATGTGGCCTTAATGAGACTGACTCCAACTTAACTTGCAAGAACTAAGATACACTGTGTGGCCATGTGGCCTTAATGAGAGAGACTCACTCCAGCTTAGCTTGCAAGAACTAAGAAACACAGTGTGGCCATGTGGCCTTAATGAGAGACTCACTCCAGCTTAGCTTGCAAGAACTAAGAGACAGTGTGGCCATGTAGCCTTAATGAGAGAGACTGACTCCAGCTTAGCTTGCAAGAACTAAGAGACACAGTGTGGCGATGTGGCCTTAATGAGAGAGACTGACTCCAGCTTAGCTTGCAAGAACTAAGAGACACAGTGTGGCCATGTGGTCTTAATGAGAGAGACTGACTCCAGCTTAGCTTGCAAGAACTAAGAGACACAGTGTGGCCATGTGGCCTTAATGAGAGAGACTGATTCCAGCTTAACTTGCAAGAACTAAGAGACACAGTGTGGCCATGTGGCCTTAATGAGAGAGACTGACTCCAGCTTAGCTTGCAAGAACTAAGAGACACAGTGTGCCCATGTGACCTTAATGAGAGAGACTGACTCCAGCTTACCTTGCAAGAACTAAGAGACAGTGTGGCCATGTAGCCTTAATGAGAGAGACTGACTCCAGCTTAGCTTGCAAGAACTAAGAGACACAGTGTGGCCATGTGGCCTTAATGAGAGAGACTGACTCCAGCTTAGCTTGCAAGAACTAAGAGACAGTGTGGCCATGTGGCCTTAATGAGAGAGACTGATTCCAGCTTAACTTGCAAGAACTAAGAGACACAGTGTGGCCATGTGGCCTTAATGAGAGAGACTGACTCCAGCTTAGCTTGCAAGAACTAAGAGACACAGTGTGCCCATGTGACCTTAATGAGAGAGACTGACTCCAGCTTACCTTGCAAGAACTAAGAGACACTGTGTGGCCATGTGGCCTTAATGAGAGAGACTGACTCAAGCTTAGCTTGCAAGAACTAAGAGACACAGTGTGGCCATGTGGCCTTAATGAAAGAGACTCACTCCAGCTTAGCTTGCAAGAACTAAGAGACACTGTGTGGCCATGTGGCCTTAATGAGAGAGACTCACTCCAGCTTAGCTTGCAAGAACTAAGCGACACTGTGTGGCCATGTGGCCTTAATGAGAGAGACTGACTCAAGCTTAGCTTGCAAGAACTAAGAGACACAGTGTGGCCATGTGGCCTTAATGAGAGAGACTCACTCCAGCTTAGCTTGCAAGAACTAAGAGACTAAGTATGGCCATGTGGCCTTAATGAGAGAGACTGACTCCAACTTAACTTGCAAGAACTAAGATACACTGTGTGGCCATGTGGCCTTAATGAGAGAGACTCACTCCAGCTTAGCTTGCAAGAACTAAGAAACACAGTGTGGCCATGTGGCCTTAATGAGAGACTCACTCCAGCTTAGCTTGCAAGAACTAAGAGACAGTGTGGCCATGTAGCCTTAATGAGAGAGACTGACTCCAGCTTAGCTTGCAAGAACTAAGAGACACAGTGTGGCGATGTGGCCTTAATGAGAGAGACTGACTCCAGCTTAGCTTGCAAGAACTAAGAGACACAGTGTGGCCATGTGGCCTTAATGAGAGAGACTGATTCCAGCTTAGCTTGCAAGAACTAAGAGACACAGTGTGGCCATGTGGCCGTAATGAGAGAGACTGACTCCAGCTTAGCTTGCAAGAACTAAGAGACACAGTGTGACCATGTCACCTTAATGAGAGAGACTGACTCCAGCTTAGCTTGCAAGAACTAAGAGATACTGTGTGGCCATGTGGCCTTAATGAGAGAGACTGACTCAAGCTTAGCTTGCAAGAACTAAGAGACACAGTGTGGCCATGTGGCCTTAATGAGAGAGACTCACTCCAGCTTAGCTTGCAAGAACTAAGAGACACTGTGTGGCCATGTGGCCTTAATGAGAGAGACTCACTCCAGCTTAGCTTGCAAGAACTAAGAGACTCAGTGTGGCCATGTGGCCTTAATGAGAGAGACTGACTCCAACTTAGCTTGCAAGAACTAAGAGACACAGTGTGGCCATGTGGCCTTAATGAGAGAGACTGACTCCAGCATAGCTTGCAAGAACTAAGAGACAGTGTGGCCATGTGGCCTTAATGAGAGACTCACTCCAGCTTAGCTTGCAAGAACTAAGAGACAGTGTGGCCATGTAGCCTTAATGAGAGAGACTGACTCCAGCTTAGCTTGCAAGAACTAAGAGACACAGTGTGGCCATGTGGCCTTAATGAGAGAGACTGACTCCAGCTTAGCTTGCAAGAACTAAGAGACACAGTGTGGCCATGTGGCCTTAATGAGAGAGACTGATTCCAGCTTAACTTGCAAGAACTAAGAGACACAGTGTGGCCATGTGGCCTTAATGAGAGAGACTGACTCCAGCTTAGCTTGCAAGAACTAAGAGACACAGTGTGCCCATGTGACCTTAATGAGAGAGACTGACTCCAGCTTACCTTGCAAGAACTAAGAGACACTGTGTGGCCATGTGGCCTTAATGAGAGAGACTGACTCAAGCTTAGCTTGCAAGAACTAAGAGACACAGTGTGGCCATGTGGCCTTAATGAGAGAGACTCACTCCAGCTTAGCTTGCAAGAACTAAGAGACACTGTGTGGCCATGTGGCCTTAATGAGAGAGACTCACTCCAGCTTAGCTTGCAAGAACTAAGCGACACTGTGTGGCCATGTGGCCTTAATGAGAGAGACTGACTCAAGCTTAGCTTGCAAGAACTAAGAGACACAGTGTGGCCATGTGACCTTAATGAGAGAGACTGACTCCAGCTTAGCTTGCAAGAACTAAGAGACACTGTGTGGCCATGTGGCCTTAATGAGAGAGACTGACTCAAGCTTAACTTGCAAGAACTAAGAGACACAGTGTGGCCATGTGGCCTTAATGAGAGAGACTGATTCCAGCTTAACTTGCAAGAACTAAGAGACACAGTGTGGCCATGTGGCCTTAATGAGAGAGACTGACTCCAGCTTAGCTTGCAAGAACTAAGAGACACAGTGTGCCCATGTGACCTTAATGAGAGAGACTGACTCCAGCTTACCTTGCAAGAACTAAGAGACACTGTGTGGCCATGTGGCCTTAATGAGAGAGACTGACTCAAGCTTAGCTTGCAAGAACTAAGAGACACAGTGTGGCCATGTGGCCTTAATGAGAGAGACTCACTCCAGCTTAGCTTGCAAGAACTAAGAGACACTGTGTGGCCATGTGGCCTTAATGAGAGAGACTCACTCCAGCTTAGCTTGCAAGAACTAAGCGACACTGTGTGGCCATGTGGCCTTAATGAGAGAGACTGACTCAAGCTTAGCTTGCAAGAACTAAGAGACACAGTGTGGCCATGTGACCTTAATGAGAGAGACTGACTCCAGCTTAGCTTGCAAGAACTAAGAGACACTGTGTGGCCATGTGGCCTTAATGAGAGAGACTGACTCCAACTTAACTTGCAAGAACTAAGATACACTGTGTGGCCATGTGGCCTTAATGAGAGATACTGACACCAGCTTAGCTTGCAAGAACTAAGAGACACAGTGTGGCCATGTGGCCTTAATGAGAGAGACTCACTCCAGCTTAGCTTGCAAGAACTAAGAGACACTGTGTGGCCATGTGGCCTTAATGAGAGAGACTCACTCCAGCTTAGCTTGCAAGAACTAAGAGACACAGTGTGGCCATGTGGCCTTAATGAGAGAGACTGATTCCAGCTTAGCTTGCAAGAACTAAGAGACAGTGTGGCCATGTGGCCTTAATGAGAGAGACTGACTCCAGCTTAGCTTGCAAGAACTAAGAGACACAGTGTGACCATGTGACCTTAATGAGAGAGACTGATTCCAGCTTAGCTTGCAAGAACTAAGAGACACTGTGTGGCCATGTGGCCTTAATGAGAGAGACTGACTCAAGCTTAGCTTGCAAGAACTAAGAAACACAGTGTGGCCATGTGGCCTTAATGAGAGAGACTGATTCCAGCTTAGCTCGCAAGAACTAAGAGACACAGTGTGGCCATGTGGCCTTAATGAGAGAGACTGACTCCAGCTTAGCTTGCAAGAACTAAGAGACACAGTGTGACCATGTCACCTTAATGAGAGAGACTGACTCCAGCTTAGCTTGCAAGAACTAAGAGATACTGTGTGGCCATGTGGCTTTAATGAGAGAGACTGACTCAAGCTTAGCTTGCAAGAACTAAGAGACACAGTGTGGCCATGTGGCCTTAATGAGAGAGACTCACTCCAGCTTAGCTTGCAAGAACTAAGAGACACTGTGTGGCCATGTGGCCTTAATGAGAGAGACTCACTCCAGCTTAGCTTGCAAGAACTAAGAGACTCAGTGTGGCCATGTGGCCTTAATGAGAGAGACTGACTCCAACTTAGCTTGCAAGAACTAAGAGACACAGTGTGGCCATGTGGCCTTAATGAGAGAGACTGACTCCAGCATAGCTTGCAAGAACTAAGAGACAGTGTGGCCATGTGGCCTTAATGAGAGACTCACTCCAGCTTAGCTTGCAAGAACTAAGAGACAGTGTGGACATGTAGCCTTAATGAGAGAGACTGACTCCAGCTTAGCTTGCAAGAACTAAGAGACACAGTGTGGCCATGTGGCCTTAATGAGAGAGACTGACTCCAGCTTAGCTTGCAAGAACTAAGAGACACAGTGTGGCCATGTGGCCTTAATGAGAGAGACTGATTCCAGCTTAACTTGCAAGAACTAAGAGACACAGTGTGGCCATGTGGCCTTAATGAGAGAGACTGACTCCAGCTTAGCTTGCAAGAACTAAGAGACACAGTGTGCCCATGTGACCTTAATGAGAGAGACTGACTCCAGCTTACCTTGCAAGAACTAAGAGACACTGTGTGGCCATGTGGCCTTAATGAGAGAGACTCACTCCAGCTTAGCTTGCAAGAACTAAGCGACACTGTGTGGCCATGTGGCCTTAATGAGAGAGACTGACTCAAGCTTAGCTTGCAAGAACTAAGAGACACAGTGTGGCCATGTGGCCTTAATGAGAGAGACTCACTCCAGCTTAGCTTGCAAGAACTAAGAGACTCAGTATGGCCATGTGGCCTTAATGAGACTGACTCCAACTTAACTTGCAAGAACTAAGATACACTGTGTGGCCATGTGGCCTTAATGAGAGAGACTCACTCCAGCTTAGCTTGCAAGAACTAAGAAACACAGTGTGGCCATGTGGCCTTAATGAGAGACTCACTCCAGCTTAGCTTGCAAGAACTAAGAGACAGTGTGGCCATGTAGCCTTAATGAGAGAGACTGACTCCAGCTTAGCTTGCAAGAACTAAGAGACACAGTGTGGCGATGTGGCCTTAATGAGAGAGACTGACTCCAGCTTAGCTTGCAAGAACTAAGAGACACAGTGTGGCCATGTGGTCTTAATGAGAGAGACTGACTCCAGCTTAGCTTGCAAGAACTAAGAGACACAGTGTGGCCATGTGGCCTTAATGAGAGAGACTGATTCCAGCTTAACTTGCAAGAACTAAGAGACACAGTGTGGCCATGTGGCCTTAATGAGAGAGACTGACTCCAGCTTAGCTTGCAAGAACTAAGAGACACAGTGTGCCCATGTGACCTTAATGAGAGAGACTGACTCCAGCTTACCTTGCAAGAACTAAGAGACAGTGTGGCCATGTAGCCTTAATGAGAGAGACTGACTCCAGCTTAGCTTGCAAGAACTAAGAGACACAGTGTGGCCATGTGGCCTTAATGAGAGAGACTGACTCCAGCTTAGCTTGCAAGAACTAAGAGACAGTGTGGCCATGTGGCCTTAATGAGAGAGACTGATTCCAGCTTAACTTGCAAGAACTAAGAGACACAGTGTGGCCATGTGGCCTTAATGAGAGAGACTGACTCCAGCTTAGCTTGCAAGAACTAAGAGACACAGTGTGCCCATGTGACCTTAATGAGAGAGACTGACTCCAGCTTACCTTGCAAGAACTAAGAGACACTGTGTGGCCATGTGGCCTTAATGAGAGAGACTGACTCAAGCTTAGCTTGCAAGAACTAAGAGACACAGTGTGGCCATGTGGCCTTAATGAAAGAGACTCACTCCAGCTTAGCTTGCAAGAACTAAGAGACACTGTGTGGCCATGTGGCCTTAATGAGAGAGACTCACTCCAGCTTAGCTTGCAAGAACTAAGCGACACTGTGTGGCCATGTGGCCTTAATGAGAGAGACTGACTCAAGCTTAGCTTGCAAGAACTAAGAGACACAGTGTGGCCATGTGGCCTTAATGAGAGAGACTCACTCCAGCTTAGCTTGCAAGAACTAAGAGACTAAGTATGGCCATGTGGCCTTAATGAGAGAGACTGACTCCAACTTAACTTGCAAGAACTAAGATACACTGTGTGGCCATGTGGCCTTAATGAGAGAGACTCACTCCAGCTTAGCTTGCAAGAACTAAGAAACACAGTGTGGCCATGTGGCCTTAATGAGAGACTCACTCCAGCTTAGCTTGCAAGAACTAAGAGACAGTGTGGCCATGTAGCCTTAATGAGAGAGACTGACTCCAGCTTAGCTTGCAAGAACTAAGAGACACAGTGTGGCGATGTGGCCTTAATGAGAGAGACTGACTCCAGCTTAGCTTGCAAGAACTAAGAGACACAGTGTGGCCATGTGGCCTTAATGAGAGAGACTGATTCCAGCTTAGCTTGCAAGAACTAAGAGACACAGTGTGGCCATGTGGCCGTAATGAGAGAGACTGACTCCAGCTTAGCTTGCAAGAACTAAGAGACACAGTGTGACCATGTCACCTTAATGAGAGAGACTGACTCCAGCTTAGCTTGCAAGAACTAAGAGATACTGTGTGGCCATGTGGCCTTAATGAGAGAGACTGACTCAAGCTTAGCTTGCAAGAACTAAGAGACACAGTGTGGCCATGTGGCCTTAATGAGAGAGACTCACTCCAGCTTAGCTTGCAAGAACTAAGAGACACTGTGTGGCCATGTGGCCTTAATGAGAGAGACTCACTCCAGCTTAGCTTGCAAGAACTAAGAGACTCAGTGTGGCCATGTGGCCTTAATGAGAGAGACTGACTCCAACTTAGCTTGCAAGAACTAAGAGACACAGTGTGGCCATGTGGCCTTAATGAGAGAGACTGACTCCAGCATAGCTTGCAAGAACTAAGAGACAGTGTGGCCATGTGGCCTTAATGAGAGACTCACTCCAGCTTAGCTTGCAAGAACTAAGAGACAGTGTGGCCATGTAGCCTTAATGAGAGAGACTGACTCCAGCTTAGCTTGCAAGAACTAAGAGACACAGTGTGGCCATGTGGCCTTAATGAGAGAGACTGACTCCAGCTTAGCTTGCAAGAACTAAGAGACACAGTGTGGCCATGTGGCCTTAATGAGAGAGACTGATTCCAGCTTAACTTGCAAGAACTAAGAGACACAGTGTGGCCATGTGGCCTTAATGAGAGAGACTGACTCCAGCTTAGCTTGCAAGAACTAAGAGACACAGTGTGCCCATGTGACCTTAATGAGAGAGACTGACTCCAGCTTACCTTGCAAGAACTAAGAGACACTGTGTGGCCATGTGGCCTTAATGAGAGAGACTGACTCAAGCTTAGCTTGCAAGAACTAAGAGACACAGTGTGGCCATGTGGCCTTAATGAGAGAGACTCACTCCAGCTTAGCTTGCAAGAACTAAGAGACACTGTGTGGCCATGTGGCCTTAATGAGAGAGACTCACTCCAGCTTAGCTTGCAAGAACTAAGCGACACTGTGTGGCCATGTGGCCTTAATGAGAGAGACTGACTCAAGCTTAGCTTGCAAGAACTAAGAGACACAGTGTGGCCATGTGACCTTAATGAGAGAGACTGACTCCAGCTTAGCTTGCAAGAACTAAGAGACACTGTGTGGCCATGTGGCCTTAATGAGAGAGACTGACTCAAGCTTAACTTGCAAGAACTAAGAGACACAGTGTGGCCATGTGGCCTTAATGAGAGAGACTGATTCCAGCTTAACTTGCAAGAATTAAGAGACACAGTGTGGCCATGTGGCCTTAATGAGAGATACTGACTCCAGCTTAGCTTGCAAGAACTAAGAGACACAGTGTGCCCATGTGACCTTAATGAGAGAGACTGACTCCAGCTTACCTTGCAAGAACTAAGAGACACTGTGTGGCCATGTGGCCTTAATGAGAGAGACTGACTCAAGCTTAGCTTGCAAGAACTAAGAGACACAGTGTGGCCATGTGGCCTTAATGAGAGAGACTCACTCCAGCTTAGCTTGCAAGAACTAAGAGACACTGTGTGGCCATGTGGCCTTAATGAGAGAGACTCACTCCAGCTTAGCTTGCAAGAACTAAGAGACACAGTGTGGCCATGTGGCCTTAATGAGAGAGACTGATTCCAGCTTAGCTTGCAAGAACTAAGAGACACTGTGTGGCCATGTGGCCTTAATGAGAGAGACTGACTCAAGCTTAGCTTGCAAGAACTAAGAGACACTGTGTGGCCATGTGGCCTTAATGAGAGAGACTGACTCAAGCTTAGCTTGCAAGAACTAAGAGACACAGTGTGGCCATGTGGCCTTAATGAGAGAGACTCACTCCAGCTTAGCTTGCAAGAACTAAGAGACACAGTGTGACCATGTGAGCTTAATGACAGAGACTGATTCCAGCTTAGCTTGCAAGAACTAAGAGACACTGTGTGGCCATGTGGCCTTAATGAGAGAGACTCACTCCAGCTTAGCTTGCAAGAACTAAGAGACACTGTGTGGCCATGTGGCCTTAATGAGAAAGACTCACTCCAGCTTAGCTTGCAAGAACTAAGAGACTCAGTATGGCCATGTGGCCTTAATGAGAGAGACTGACTCCAACTTAACTTGCAAGAACTAAGATACACTGTGTGGCCATGTGGCCTTAATGAGAGATACTGACTCCAGCTTAGCTTGCAAGAACTAAGAGACACAGTGTGGCCATGTGGCCTTAATGAGAGAGACTCACTCCAGCTTAGCTTGCAAGAACTAAGAGACACTGTGTGGCCATGTGGCCTTAATGAGAGAGACTCACTCCAGCTTAGCTTGCAAGAACTAAGAGACACAGTGTGGCCATGTGGCCTTAATGAGAGAGACTGATTCCAGCTTAGCTTGCAAGAACTAAGAGACAGTGTGGCCATGTGGCCTTAATGAGAGAGACTGACTCCAGCTTAGCTTGCAAGAACTAAGAGACACAGTGTGACCATGTGACCTTAATGAGAGAGACTGATTCCAGCTTAGCTTGCAAGAACTAAGAGACACTGTGTGGCCATGTGGCCTTAATGAGAGAGACTGACTCAAGCTTAGCTTGCAAGAACTAAGAGACACAGTGTGGCCATGTGGCCTTAATGAGAGAGACTCACTCCAGCTTAGCTTGCAAGAACTAAGAGACACTGTGTGGCCATGTGGCCTTAATGAGAAAGACTTACTCCAGCTTAGCTTGCAAGAACTAAGAGACTCAGTATGGCCATGTGGCCTTAATGAGAGAGACTGACTCCAACTTAACTTGCAAGAACTAAGATACACTGTGTGGCCATGTGGCCTTAATGAGAGAGACTCACTCCAGCTTAGCTTGCAAGAACTAAGAAACACAGTGTGGCCATGTGGCCTTAATGAGAGACTCACTCCAGCTTAGCTTGCAAGAACTAAGAGACAGTGTGGCCATGTAGCCTTAATGAGAGAGACTGACTCCAGCTTAGCTTGCAAGAACTAAGAGACATAGTGTGGCGATGTGGCCTTAATGAGAGAGACTGACTCCAGCTTAGCTTGCAAGAACTAAGAGACACAGTGTGGCCATGTGGCCTTAATGAGAGAGACTGATTCCAGCTTAGCTTGCAAGAACTAAGAGACACAGTGTGGCCATGTGGCCTTAATGAGAGAGACTGACTCCAGCTTAGCTTGCAAGAACTAAGAGATACTGTGTGGCCATGTGGCCTTAATGAGAGAGACTGACTCAAGCTTAGCTTGCAAGAACTAAGAGACGCAGTGTGGCCATGTGGCCTTAATGAGAGAGACTCACTCCAGCTTAGCTTGCAAGAACTAAGAGACACTGTGTGGCCATGTGGCCTTAATGAGAGAGACTCACTCCAGCTTAGCTTGCAAGAACTAAGAGACTCAGTGTGGCCATGTGGCCTTAATGAGAGAGACTGACTCCAACTTAGCTTGCAAGAACTAAGAGACACAGTGTGGCCATGTGGCCTTTATGAGAGAGACTGACTCCAGCATAGCTTGCAAGAACTAAGAGACAGTGTGGCCATGTGGCCTTAATGAGAGACTCACTCCAGCTTAGCTTGCAAGAACTAAGAGACAGTGTGGCCATGTAGCCTTAATGAGAGAGACTGACTCCAGCTTAGCTTGCAAGAACTAAGAGACACAGTGTGGCCATGTGGCCTTAATGAGAGAGACTGACTCCACCTTAGCTTGCAAGAACTAAGAGACACAGTGTGGCCATGTGGCCTTAATGAGAGAGACTGATTCCAGCTTAACTTGCAAGAACTAAGAGACACAGTGTGGCCATGTGGCCTTAATGAGAGAGACTCACTCCAGCTTAGCTTGCAAGAACTAAGAAACACAGTGTGGCCATGTGGCCTTAATGAGAGACTCACTCCAGCTTAGCTTGCAAGAACTAAGAGACAGTGTGGCCATGTAGCCTTAATGAGAGAGACTGACTCCAGCTTAGCTTGCAAGAACTAAGAGACATAGTGTGGCGATGTGGCCTTAATGAGAGAGACTGACTCCAGCTTAGCTTGCAAGAACTAAGAGACACAGTGTGGCCATGTGGCCTTAATGAGAGAGACTGATTCCAGCTTAGCTTGCAAGAACTAAGAGACACAGTGTGGCCATGTGGCCTTAATGAGAGAGACTGACTCCAGCTTAGCTTGCAAGAACTAAGAGATACTGTGTGGCCATGTGGCCTTAATGAGAGAGACTGACTCAAGCTTAGCTTGCAAGAACTAAGAGACGCAGTGTGGCCATGTGGCCTTAATGAGAGAGACTCACTCCAGCTTAGCTTGCAAGAACTAAGAGACACTGTGTGGCCATGTGGCCTTAATGAGAGAGACTCACTCCAGCTTAGCTTGCAAGAACTAAGAGACTCAGTGTGGCCATGTGGCCTTAATGAGAGAGACTGACTCCAACTTAGCTTGCAAGAACTAAGAGACAGTGTGGCCATGTGGCCTTTATGAGAGAGACTGACTCCAGCATAGCTTGCAAGAACTAAGAGACAGTGTGGCCATGTGGCCTTAATGAGAGACTCACTCCAGCTTAGCTTGCAAGAACTAAGAGACAGTGTGGCCATGTAGCCTTAATGAGAGAGACTGACTCCAGCTTAGCTTGCAAGAACTAAGAGACACAGTGTGGCCATGTGGCCTTAATGAGAGAGACTGACTCCACCTTAGCTTGCAAGAACTAAGAGACACAGTGTGGCCATGTGGCCTTAATGAGAGAGACTGATTCCAGCTTAACTTGCAAGAACTAAGAGACACAGTGTGGCCATGTGGCCTTAATGAGAGAGACTGACTCCAGCTTAGCTTGCAAGAACTAAGAGACACAGTGTGCCCATGTGACCTTAATGAGAGAGACTGACTCCAGCTTAGCTTGCAAGAACTAAGAGACACAGTGTGGCCATGTGGCCTTAATGAGAGAGACTCACTCCAGCTTAGCTTGCAAGAACTAAGCGACACTGTGTGGCCATGTGGCCTTAATGAGAGAGACTGATTCCAGCTTAGCTTGCAAGAACTAAGAGACACAGTGTGGCCATGTGGCCTTAATGAGAGAGACTGATTCCAGCTTAGCTTGCAAGAACTAAGAGACACAGTGTGGCCATGTGGCCTTAATGAGAGAGACTGATTCCAGCTTAACTTGCAAGAACTAAGAGACACAGTGTGGCCATGTGGCCTTAATGAGAGAGACTGACTCCAGCTTAGCTTGCAAGAACTAAGAGACACAGTGTGCCCATGTGACCTTAATGAGAGAGACTGACTCCAGCTTACCTTGCAAGAACTAAGAGACACTGTGTGGCCATGTGGCCTTAATGAGAGAGACTGACTCAAGCTTAGCTTGCAAGAACTAAGAGACACAGTGTGGCCATGTGGCCTTAATGAGAGAGACTCACTCCAGC
This sequence comes from Petromyzon marinus, assembly GCF_048934315.1. Taxonomy (NCBI): domain Eukaryota; kingdom Metazoa; phylum Chordata; class Hyperoartia; order Petromyzontiformes; family Petromyzontidae; genus Petromyzon; species Petromyzon marinus. Next base: position 1,360,078 of record NW_027423168.1, read on the forward strand.
TTAGCTTGCAAGAACTAAGAGACACTGTGTGGCCATGTGGCCTTAATGAGAGAGACTCACTCCAGCTTAGCTTGCAAGAACTAAGCGACACTGTGTGGCCATGTGGCCTTAATGAGAGAGACTGACTCAAGCTTAGCTTGCAAGAACTAAGAGACACAGTGTGGCCATGTGACCTTAATGAGAGAGACTGACTCCAGCTTAGCTTGCAAGAACTAAGAGACACTGTGTGGCCATGTGGCCTTAATGAGAGAGACTGACTCAAGCTTAACTTGCAAGAACTAAGAGACACAGTGTGGCCATGTGGCCTTAATGAGAGAGACTGATTCCAGCTTAACTTGCAAGAATTAAGAGACACAGTGTGGCCATGTGGCCTTAATGAGAGATACTGACTCCAGCTTAGCTTGCAAGAACTAAGAGACACAGTGTGCCCATGTGACCTTAATGAGAGAGACTGACTCCAGCTTACCTTGCAAGAACTAAGAGACACTGTGTGGCCATGTGGCCTTAATGAGAGAGACTGACTCAAGCTTAGCTTGCAAGAACTAAGAGACACAGTGTGGCCATGTGGCCTTAATGAGAGAGACTCACTCCAGCTTAGCTTGCAAGAACTAAGAGACACTGTGTGGCCATGTGGCCTTAATGAGAGAGACTCACTCCAGCTTAGCTTGCAAGAACTAAGAGACACAGTGTGGCCATGTGGCCTTAATGAGAGAGACTGATTCCAGCTTAGCTTGCAAGAACTAAGAGACACTGTGTGGCCATGTGGCCTTAATGAGAGAGACTGACTCAAGCTTAGCTTGCAAGAACTAAGAGACACTGTGTGGCCATGTGGCCTTAATGAGAGAGACTGACTCAAGCTTAGCTTGCAAGAACTAAGAGACACAGTGTGGCCATGTGGCCTTAATGAGAGAGACTCACTCCAGCTTAGCTTGCAAGAACTAAGAGACACAGTGTGACCATGTGAGCTTAATGACAGAGACTGATTCCAGCTTAGCTTGCAAGAACTAAGAGACACTGTGTGGCCATGTGGCCTTAATGAGAGAGACTCACTCCAGCTTAGCTTGCAAGAACTAAGAGACACTGTGTGGCCATGTGGCCTTAATGAGAAAGACTCACTCCAGCTTAGCTTGCAAGAACTAAGAGACTCAGTATGGCCATGTGGCCTTAATGAGAGAGACTGACTCCAACTTAACTTGCAAGAACTAAGATACACTGTGTGGCCATGTGGCCTTAATGAGAGATACTGACTCCAGCTTAGCTTGCAAGAACTAAGAGACACAGTGTGGCCATGTGGCCTTAATGAGAGAGACTCACTCCAGCTTAGCTTGCAAGAACTAAGAGACACTGTGTGGCCATGTGGCCTTAATGAGAGAGACTCACTCCAGCTTAGCTTGCAAGAACTAAGAGACACAGTGTGGCCATGTGGCCTTAATGAGAGAGACTGATTCCAGCTTAGCTTGCAAGAACTAAGAGACAGTGTGGCCATGTGGCCTTAATGAGAGAGACTGACTCCAGCTTAGCTTGCAAGAACTAAGAGACACAGTGTGACCATGTGACCTTAATGAGAGAGACTGATTCCAGCTTAGCTTGCAAGAACTAAGAGACACTGTGTGGCCATGTGGCCTTAATGAGAGAGACTGACTCAAGCTTAGCTTGCAAGAACTAAGAGACACAGTGTGGCCATGTGGCCTTAATGAGAGAGACTCACTCCAGCTTAGCTTGCAAGAACTAAGAGACACTGTGTGGCCATGTGGCCTTAATGAGAAAGACTTACTCCAGCTTAGCTTGCAAGAACTAAGAGACTCAGTATGGCCATGTGGCCTTAATGAGAGAGACTGACTCCAACTTAACTTGCAAGAACTAAGATACACTGTGTGGCCATGTGGCCTTAATGAGAGAGACTCACTCCAGCTTAGCTTGCAAGAACTAAGAAACACAGTGTGGCCATGTGGCCTTAATGAGAGACTCACTCCAGCTTAGCTTGCAAGAACTAAGAGACAGTGTGGCCATGTAGCCTTAATGAGAGAGACTGACTCCAGCTTAGCTTGCAAGAACTAAGAGACATAGTGTGGCGATGTGGCCTTAATGAGAGAGACTGACTCCAGCTTAGCTTGCAAGAACTAAGAGACACAGTGTGGCCATGTGGCCTTAATGAGAGAGACTGATTCCAGCTTAGCTTGCAAGAACTAAGAGACACAGTGTGGCCATGTGGCCTTAATGAGAGAGACTGACTCCAGCTTAGCTTGCAAGAACTAAGAGATACTGTGTGGCCATGTGGCCTTAATGAGAGAGACTGACTCAAGCTTAGCTTGCAAGAACTAAGAGACGCAGTGTGGCCATGTGGCCTTAATGAGAGAGACTCACTCCAGCTTAGCTTGCAAGAACTAAGAGACACTGTGTGGCCATGTGGCCTTAATGAGAGAGACTCACTCCAGCTTAGCTTGCAAGAACTAAGAGACTCAGTGTGGCCATGTGGCCTTAATGAGAGAGACTGACTCCAACTTAGCTTGCAAGAACTAAGAGACACAGTGTGGCCATGTGGCCTTTATGAGAGAGACTGACTCCAGCATAGCTTGCAAGAACTAAGAGACAGTGTGGCCATGTGGCCTTAATGAGAGACTCACTCCAGCTTAGCTTGCAAGAACTAAGAGACAGTGTGGCCATGTAGCCTTAATGAGAGAGACTGACTCCAGCTTAGCTTGCAAGAACTAAGAGACACAGTGTGGCCATGTGGCCTTAATGAGAGAGACTGACTCCACCTTAGCTTGCAAGAACTAAGAGACACAGTGTGGCCATGTGGCCTTAATGAGAGAGACTGATTCCAGCTTAACTTGCAAGAACTAAGAGACACAGTGTGGCCATGTGGCCTTAATGAGAGAGACTGACTCCAGCTTAGCTTGCAAGAACTAAGAGACACAGTGTGCCCATGTGACCTTAATGAGAGAGACTGACTCCAGCTTAGCTTGCAAGAACTAAGAGACACAGTGTGGCCATGTGGCCTTAATGAGAGAGACTCACTCCAGCTTAGCTTGCAAGAACTAAGCGACACTGTGTGGCCATGTGGCCTTAATGAGAGAGACTGATTCCAGCTTAGCTTGCAAGAACTAAGAGACACAGTGTGGCCATGTGGCCTTAATGAGAGAGACTGATTCCAGCTTAGCTTGCAAGAACTAAGAGACACAGTGTGACCATGTGACCTTAATGAGAGAGACTGACTCCAGCTTAGCTTGCAAGAACTAAGAGACACAGTGTGGCCATGTGGCCTTAATGAGAGAGACTCACTCCAGCTTAGCTTGCAAGAACTAAGAGACACTGTGTGGCCATGTGGCCTTAATGAGAGAGACTCACTCCAGCTTAGCTTGCAAGAACTAAGCGACACTGTGTGGCCATGTGGCCTTAATGAGAGAGACTGACTCAAGCTTAGCTTGCAAGAACTAAGAGACACAGTGTGGCCATGTGACCTTAATGAGAGAGACTGACTCCAGCTTAGCTTGCAAGAACTAAGAGACACTGTGTGGCCATGTGGCCTTAATGAGAGAGACTGACTCAAGCTTAACTTGCAAGAACTAAGAGACACAGTGTGGCCATGTGGCCTTAATGAGAGAGACTGATTCCAGCTTAACTTGCAAGAATTAAGAGACACAGTGTGGCCATGTGGCCTTAATGAGAGATACTGACTCCAGCTTAGCTTGCAAGAACTAAGAGACACAGTGTGCCCATGTGACCTTAATGAGAGAGACTGACTCCAGCTTACCTTGCAAGAACTAAGAGACACTGTGTGGCCATGTGGCCTTAATGAGAGAGACTGACTCCAGCTTAGCTTGCAAGAACTAAGAGACACAGTGTGGCCATGTGGCCTTAATGAGAGAGACTGATTCCAGCTTAGCTTGCAAGAACTAAGAGACACAGTGTGGCCATGTGGCCTTAATGAGACTGACTCCAGCTTAGCTTGCAAGAACTAAGAGACACAGTGTGACCATGTGACCTTAATGAGAGAGACTGATTCCAGCTTAGCTTGCAAGAACTAAGAGACACTGTGTGGCCATGTGGCCTTAATGAGAGAGACTGACTCAAGCTTAGCTTGCAAGAACTAAGAGACACAGTGTGGCCATGTGGCCTTAATGAGAGAGACTGACTCCAGCTTAGCTTGCAAGAACTAAGAGACACAGTGTGCCCATGTGACCTTAATGAGAGAGACTGACTCCAGCTTACATTGCAAGAACTAAGAGACACAGTGTGGCCATGTGGCCTTAATGAGAGAGACTCACTCCAGCTTAGCTTGCAAGAACTAAGAGACACTGTGTGGCCATGTGGCCTTAATGAGAGAGACTCATTCCAGCTTAGCTTGCAAGAACTAAGAGACAGTGTGGCCATGTGGCCTTAATGAGACTGACTCCAGCTTAGCTTGCAAGAACTAAGAGACACAGTGTGGCCATGTGGCCTTAATGAGAGAGACTGACTCCAGCTTAGCTTGCAAGAACTAAGAGACACAGTGTGGCCATGTGGCCTTAATGAGAGAGACTGATTCCAGCTTAGCTTGCAAGAACTAAGAGACACAGTGTGGCCATGTGGCCTTAATGAGACTGACTCCAGCTTAGCTTGCAAGAACTAAGAGACACAGTGTGACCATGTGACCTTAATGAGAGAGACTGATTCCAGCTTAGCTTGCAAGAACTAAGAGACACTGTGTGGCGATGTGGCCTTAATGAGAGAGACTGACTCAAGCTTAGCTTGCAAGAACTAAGAGACACAGTGTGCCCATGTGACCTTAATGAGAGAGACTGACTCCAGCTTACCTTGCAAGAACTAAGAGACACTGTGTGGCCATGTGGCCTTAATGAGAGAGACTGACTCAAGCTTAGCTTGCAAGAACTAAGAGACACAGTGTGGCCATGTGGCCTTAATGAGAGAGACTCACTCCAGCTTAGCTTGCAAGAACTAAGAGACACTGTGTGGCCATGTGGCCTTAATGAGAGAGACTCACTCCAGCTTAGCTTGCAAGAACTAAGAGACACAGTGTGGCCATGTGGCCTTAATGAGAGAGACTGATTCCAGCTTAGCTTGCAAGAACTAAGAGACAGTGTGGCCATGTGGCCTTAATGAGAGAGACTGACTCCAGCTTAGCTTGCAAGAACTAAGAGACACAGTGTGCCCATGTGACCTTAATGAGAGAGACTGACTCCAGCTTACCTTGCAAGAACTAAGAGACACTGTGTGGCCATGTGGCCTTAATGAGAGAGACTGACTCAAGCTTAGCTTGCAAGAACTAAGAGACACAGTGTGGCCATAATGAGAGAGACTCACTCCAGCTTAGCTTGCAAGAACTAAGAGACACTGTGTGGCCATGTGGCCTTAATGAGAGAGACTGACTCCAGCTTAGCTTGCAAGAACTAAGAGACACAGTGTGACCATGTGACCTTAATGAGAGAGACTGACTCCAGCTTAGCTTGCAAGAACTAAGAGACACTGTGTGGCCATGTGGCCTTAATGAGAGAGACTGACTCAAGCTTAGCTGGCAAGAACTAAGAGACACAGTGTGGCCATGTGGCCTTAATGAGAGAGACTGATTCCAGCTTAACTTGCAAGAACTAAGAGACACAGTGTGGCCATGTGGCCTTAATGAGAGAGACTGACTCCAGCTTAGCTTGCAAGAACTAAGAGACACAGTGTGCCCATGTGACCTTAATGAGAGAGACTGACTCCAGCTTACCTTGCAAGAACTAAGAGACACTGTGTGGCCATGTGGCCTTAATGAGAGAGACTGACTCAAGCTTAGCTTGCAAGAACTAAGAGACACAGTGTGGCCATGTGGCCTTAATGAGAGAGACTGACTCCAGCTTAGCTTGCAAGAACTAAGAGACACAGTGTGGCCATGTGGCCTTAATGAGAGAGACTGATTCCAGCTTAGCTTGCAAGAACTAAGAGACACAGTGTGGCCATGTGGCCTTAATGAGACTGACTCCAGCTTAGCTTGCAAGAACTAAGAGACACAGTGTGACCATGTGACCTTAATGAGAGAGACTGATTCCAGCTTAGCTTGCAAGAACTAAGAGACACTGTGTGGCCATGTGGCCTTAATGAGAGAGACTGACTCAAGCTTAGCTTGCAAGAACTAAGAGACACAGTGTGGCCATGTGGCCTTAATGAGAGAGACTGACTCCAGCTTACCTTGCAAGAACTAAGAGACACAGTGTGCCCATGTGACCTTAATGAGAGAGACTGACTCCAGCTTACATTGCAAGAACTAAGAGACACAGTGTGGCCATGTGGCCTTAATGAGAGAGACTCACTCCAGCTTAGCTTGCAAGAACTAAGAGACACTGTGTGGCCATGTGGCCTTAATGAGAGAGACTCATTCCAGCTTAGCTTGCAAGAACTAAGAGACAGTGTGGCCATGTGGCCTTAATGAGACTGACTCCAGCTTAGCTTGCAAGAACTAAGAGACACAGTGTGGCCATGTGGCCTTAATGAGAGAGACTGACTCCAGCTTAGCTTGCAAGAACTAAGAGACACAGTGTGGCCATGTGGCCTTAATGAGAGAGACTGATTCCAGCTTAGCTTGCAAGAACTAAGAGACACAGTGTGGCCATGTGGCCTTAATGAGACTGACTCCAGCTTAGCTTGCAAGAACTAAGAGACACAGTGTGACCATGTGACCTTAATGAGAGAGACTGATTCCAGCTTAGCTTGCAAGAACTAAGAGACACTGTGTGGCCATGTGGCCTTTATGAGAGAGACTGACTCAAGCTTAGCTTGCAAGAACTAAGAGACACAGTGTGCCCATGTGACCTTAATGAGAGAGACTCACTCCAGCTTAGCTTGCAAGAACTAAGAGACTCAGTATGGCCATGTGGCCTTAATGAGAGAGACTGACTCCAACTTAACTTGCAAGAACTAAGATACACTGTGTGGCCATGTGGCCTTAATGAGAGAGACTCACTCCAGCTTAGCTTGCAAGAACTAAGAGACAGTGTGGCCATGTGGCCTTAATGAGAGAGACTGATTCCAGCTTAGCTTGCAAGAACTAAGAGACACAGTGTGGCCATGTGGCCTTGATGAGAGAGACTGACTCCAGCTTAGCTTGCAAGAACTAAGAGACACAGTGTGACCATGTGACCTTAATGAGAGAGACTGACTCCAGCTTAGCTTGCAAGAACTAAGAGATACTGTGTGGCCATGTGGCCTTAATGAGAGAGACTGACTCAAGCTTAGCTTGCAAGAACTAAGAGACACAGTGTGGCCATGTGGCCTTAATGAGAGAGACTCACTCCAGCTTAGCTTGCAAGAACTAAGAGACACTGTGTGGCCATGTGGCCTTAATGAGAGAGACTCACTCCAGCTTAGCTTGCAAGAACTAAGAGACTCAGTGTGGCCATGTGGCCTTAATGAGAGAGACTGACTCCAACTTAGCTTGCAAGAACTAAGAGACAGTGTGGCCATGTAGCCTTAATGAGAGAGACTGACTCCAGCTTAGCTTGCAAGAACTAAGAGACACAGTTGTGGCCATGTGGCCTTAATGAGAGAGACTGACTCCAGCTTAGCTTGCAAGAACTAAGAGACACAGCGTGGCCATGTGGCCTTAATGAGATAGACTGATTCCAGCTTCACTTGCAAGAACTAAGAGACACAGTGTGGCCATGTGGCCTTAATGAGAGAGACTGACTCCAGCTTCACTTGCAAGAACTAAGAGACACAGTGTGGCCATGTGGCCTTAATGAGAGAGACTGACTCCAGCTTAGCTTGCAAGAACTAAGAGACACAGTGTGCCCATGTGACCTTAATGAGAGAGACTGACTCCAGCTTACCTTGCAAGAACTAAGAGACACTGTGTGGCCATGTGGCCTTAATGAGAGAGACTGACTCAAGCTTAGCTTGGAAGAACTAAGAGACACAGTGTGGCCATGTGGCCTTAATGAGAGAGACTCACTCCAGCTTAGCTTGCAAGAACTAAGAGACACTGTGTGGCCATGTGGCCTTAATGAGAGAGACTCACTCCAGCTTAGCTTGCAAGAACTAAGAGACACAGTGTGGCCATGTGGCCTTAATGACAGAGACTGATTCCAGCTTAGCTTGCAAGAACTAAGAGACAGTGTGGCCATGTGGCCTTAATGAGAGAGACTGACTCCAGCTTAGCTTGCAAGAACTAAGAGACACAGTGTGCCCATGTGACCTTAATGAGAGAGACTGACTCCAGCTTACCTTGCAAGAACTAAGAGACACTGTGTGGCCATGTGGCCTTAATGAGAGAGACTGACTCAAGCTTAGCTAGCAAGAACTAAGAGACACAGTGTGGCCATGTGGCCTTAATGAGAGAGACTGACTCCAGCTTAGCTTGCAAGAACTAAGAGACACAGTGTGCCCATGTGACCTTAATGAGAGAGACTCACTCCAGCTTAGCTTGCAAGAACTAAGAGACACTGTGTGGCCATGTGGCCTTAATGAGAGAGACTCACTCCAGCTTAGCTTGCAAGAACTAAGAGACAGTGTGGCCATGTGGCCTTAATGAGAGAGACTGACTCCAGCTTAGCTTGCAAGAACTAAGAGACACAGTGTGGCCATGTGGCCTTAATGAGAGAGACTGACTCCAGCTTAGCTTGCAAGAACTAAGAGACACAGTGTGGCCATGTGGCCTTAATGAGAGAGACTGATTCCAGCTTAGCTTGCAAGAACTAAGAGACACAGTGTGGCCATGTGGCCTTAATGAGACTGACTCCAGCTTAGCTTGCAAGAACTAAGAGACACAGTGTGACCATGTGACCTTAATGAGAGAGACTGATTCCAGCTTAGCTTGCAAGAACTAAGAGACACTGTGTGGCCATGTGGCCTTAATGAGAGAGACTGACTCAAGCTTAGCTTGCAAGAACTAAGAGACACAGTGTGGCCATGTGGCCTTAATGAGAGAGACTGACTCCAGCTTAGCTTGCAAGAACTAAGAGACACAGTGTGCCCATGTGACCTTAATGAGAGAGACTGACTCCAGCTTACATTGCAAGAACTAAGAGACACAGTGTGGCCATGTGGCCTTAATGAGAGAGACTCACTCCAGCTTAGCTTGCAAGAACTAAGAGACACTGTGTGGCCATGTGGCCTTAATGAGAGAGAATCATTCCAGCTTAGCTTGCAAGAACTAAGAGACAGTGTGGCCATGTGGCCTTAATGAGACTGACTCCAGCTTAGCTTGCAAGAACTAAGAGACACAGTGTGGCCATGTGGCCTTAATGAGAGAGACTGACTCCAGCTTAGCTTGCAAGAACTAAGAGACACAGTGTGGCCATGTGGCCTTAATGAGAGAGACTGATTCCAGCTTAGCTTGCAAGAACTAAGAGACACAGTGTGGCCATGTGGCCTTAATGAGACTGACTCCAGCTTAGCTTGCAAGAACTAAGAGACACAGTGTGACCATGTGACCTTAATGAGAGAGACTGATTCCAGCTTAGCTTGCAAGAACTAAGAGACACTGTGTGGCGATGTGGCCTTAATGAGAGGGACTGACTCAAGCTTAGCTTGCAAGAACTAAGAGACACAGTGTGCCCATGTGACCTTAATGAGAGAGACTGACTCCAGCTTACCTTGCAAGAACTAAGAGACACTGTGTGGCCATGTGGCCTTAATGAGAGAGACTGACTCAAGCTTAGCTTGCAAGAACTAAGAGACACAGTGTGGCCATGTGGCCTTAATGAGAGAGACTCACTCCAGCTTAGCTTGCAAGAACTAAGAGACACTGTGTGGCCATGTGGCCTTAATGAGAGAGACTCACTCCAGCTTAGCTTGCAAGAACTAAGAGACACAGTGTGGCCATGTGGCCTTAATGAGAGAGACTGATTCCAGCTTAGCTTGCAAGAACTAAGAGACAGTGTGGCCATGTGGCCTTAATGAGAGAGACTGACTCCAGCTTAGCTTGCAAGAACTAAGAGACACAGTGTGCCCATGTGACCTTAATGAGAGAGACTGACTCCAGCTTACCTTGCAAGAACTAAGAGACACTGTGTGGCCATGTGGCCTTAATGAGAGAGACTGACTCAAGCTTAGCTTGCAAGAACTAAGAGACACAGTGTGGCCATGTGGCCTTAATGAGAGAGACTCACTCCAGCTTAGCTTGCAAGAACTAAGAGACACTGTGTGGCCATGTGGCCTTAATGAGAGAGACTGACTCCAGCTTAGCTTGCAAGAACTAAGAGACACAGTGTGACCATGTGACCTTAATGAGAGAGACTGACTCCAGCTTAGCTTGCAAGAACTAAGAGACACTGTGTGGCCATGTGGCCTTAATGAGAGAGACTGACTCAAGCTTAGCTGGCAAGAACTAAGAGACACAGTGTGGCCATGTGGCCTTAATGAGAGAGACTGATTCCAGCTTAACTTGCAAGAACTAAGAGACACAGTGTGGCCATGTGGCCTTAATGAGAGAGACTGACTCCAGCTTAGCTTGCAAGAACTAAGAGACACAGTGTGCCCATGTGACCTTAATGAGAGAGACTGACTCCAGCTTACCTTGCAAGAACTAAGAGACACTGTGTGGCCATGTGGCCTTAATGAGAGAGACTGACTCAAGCTTAGCTTGCAAGAACTAAGAGACACAGTGTGGCCATGTGGCCTTAATGAGAGAGACTGACTCCAGCTTAGCTTGCAAGAACTAAGAGACACAGTGTGGCCATGTGGCCTTAATGAGAGAGACTGATTCCAGCTTAGCTTGCAAGAACTAAGAGACACAGTGTGGCCATGTGGCCTTAATGAGACTGACTCCAGCTTAGCTTGCAAGAACTAAGAGACACAGTGTGACCATGTGACCTTAATGAGAGAGACTGATTCCAGCTTAGCTTGCAAGAACTAAGAGACACTGTGTGGCCATGTGGCCTTAATGAGAGAGACTGACTCAAGCTTAGCTTGCAAGAACTAAGAGACACAGTGTGGCCATGTGGCCTTAATGAGAGAGACTGACTCCAGCTTACCTTGCAAGAACTAAGAGACACAGTGTGCCCATGTGACCTTAATGAGAGAGACTGACTCCAGCTTACATTGCAAGAACTAAGAGACACAGTGTGGCCATGTGGCCTTAATGAGAGAGACTCACTCCAGCTTAGCTTGCAAGAACTAAGAGACACTGTGTGGCCATGTGGCCTTAATGAGAGAGACTCATTCCAGCTTAGCTTGCAAGAACTAAGAGACAGTGTGGCCATGTGGCCTTAATGAGACTGACTCCAGCTTAGCTTGCAAGAACTAAGAGACACAGTGTGGCCATGTGGCCTTAATGAGAGAGACTGACTCCAGCTTAGCTTGCAAGAACTAAGAGACACAGTGTGGCCATGTGGCCTTAATGAGAGAGACTGATTCCAGCTTAGCTTGCAAGAACTAAGAGACACAGTGTGGCCATGTGGCCTTAATGAGACTGACTCCAGCTTAGCTTGCAAGAACTAAGAGACACAGTGTGACCATGTGACCTTAATGAGAGAGACTGATTCCAGCTTAGCTTGCAAGAACTAAGAGACACTGTGTGGCCATGTGGCCTTTATGAGAGAGACTGACTCAAGCTTAGCTTGCAAGAACTAAGAGACACAGTGTGCCCATGTGACCTTAATGAGAGAGACTGACTCCAGCTTACCTTGCAAGAACTAAGAGACACTGTGTGGCCATGTGGCCTTAATGAGAGAGACTGACTCAAGCTTAGCTTGCAAGAACTAAGAGACTCAGTGTGGCCATGTGGCCTTAATGAGAGAGACTCACTCCAGCTTAGCTTGCAAGAACTAAGAGACACTGTGTGGCCATGTGGCCTTAATGAGAGAGACTCACTCCAGCTTAGCTTGCAAGAACTAAGAGACACAGTGTGGCCATGTGGCCTTAATGAGAGAGACTGATTCCAGCTTAGCTTGCAAGAACTAAGAGACAGTGTGGCCATGTGGCCTTAATGAGAGAGACTGACTCCAGCTTAGCTTGCAAGAACTAAGAGACACAGTGTGGCCATGTGGCCTTAATGAGAGAGACTCACTCCAGCTTACCTTGCAAGAACTAAGAGACACTGTGTGGCCATGTGGCCTTAATGAGAGAGACTGACTCAAGCTTAGCTTGCAAGAACTAAGAGACACAGTGTGGCCATGTGGCCTTAATGAGAGACTCACTCCAGCTTAGCTTGCAAGAACTAAGAGACACTGTGTGGCCATGTGGCCTTAATGAGAGAGACTGACTCCAGCTTAGCTTGCAAGAACTAAGAGACACATTGTGGCCATGTGGCCTTAATGAGAGAGACTGACTCCAGCTTAGCTTGCAAGAACTAAGAGACACTGTGTGGCCATGTGGCCTTAATGAGAGAGACTGACTCAAGCTTAGCTGGCAAGAACTAAGAGACACAGTGTGGCCATGTGGCCTTAATGAGAGAGACTGATTCCAGCTTAACTTGCAAGAACTAAGAGACACAGTGTGGCCATGTGGCCTTAATGAGAGAGACTGACTCCAGCTTAGCTTGCAAGAACTAAGAGACACAGTGTGGCCATGTGGCCTTAATGAGAGAGACTCACTCCAGCTTACCTTGCAAGAACTAAGAGACACTGTGTGGCCATGTGGCCTTAATGAGAGAGACTGACTCAAGCTTAGCTTGCAAGAACTAAGAGACACAGTGTGGCCATGTGGCCTTAATGAGAGACTCACTCCAGCTTAGCTTGCAAGAACTAAGAGACACTGTGTGGCCATGTGGCCTTAATGAGAGAGACTGACTCCAGCTTAGCTTGCAAGAACTAAGAGACACATTGTGGCCATGTGGCCTTAATGAGAGAGACTGACTCCAGCTTAGCTTGCAAGAACTAAGAGACACTGTGTGGCCATGTGGCCTTAATGAGAGAGACTGACTCAAGCTTAGCTGGCAAGAACTAAGAGACACAGTGTGGCCATGTGGCCTTAATGAGAGAGACTGATTCCAGCTTAACTTGCAAGAACTAAGAGACACAGTGTGGCCATGTGGCCTTAATGAGAGAGACTGACTCCAGCTTAGCTTGCAAGAACTAAGAGACACTGTGTGGCCATGTGGCCTTAATGAGAGAGACTGACTCCAGCTTACCTTGCAAGAACTAAGAGACACTGTGTGGCCATGTGGCCTTAATGAGAGAGACTGACTCAAGCTTAGCTTGCAAGAACTAAGAGACACAGTGTGGCCATGTGGCCTTAATGAGAGAGACTCACTCCAGCTTAGCTTGCAAGAACTAAGAGACACTGTGTGGCCATGTGGCCTTAATGAGAGAGACTCACTCCAGCTTAGCTTGCAAGAACTAAGAGACACAGTGTGGACATGTGGCCTTAATGAGAGAGACTGATTCCAGCTTAGCTTGCAAGAACTAAGAGACACAGTGTGCCCATGTGACCTTAATGAGAGAGACTGATTCCAGCTTAACTTGCAAGAACTAAGAGACACAGTGTGGCCATGTGGCCTTAATGAGAGAGACTGACTCCAGCTTAGCTTGCAAGAACTAAGAGACACAGTGTGCCCATGTGACCTTAATGAGAGAGACTGACTCCAGCTTACCTTGCAAGAACTAAGATACACTGTGTGGCCATGTGGCCTTAATGAGAGAGACTGACTCAAGCTTAGCTTGCAAGAACTAAGAGACACAGTGTGGCCATGTGGCCTTAATGAGAGAGACTCACTCCAGCTTAGCTTGCAAGAACTAAGAGACACTGTGTGGCCATGTGGCCTTAATGAGAGAGACTCACTCCAGCTTAGCTTGCAAGAACTAAGAGACAGTGTGGCCATGTGGCCTTAATGAGAGAGACTGACTCCAGCTTAGCTTGCAAGAACTAAGAGACACAGTGTGGCCATGTGGCCTTAATGAGAGAGACTGACTCCAGCTTAGCTTGCAAGAACTAAGAGACACAGTGTGGCCATGTGGCCTTAATGAGAGAGACTGATTCCAGCTTAGCTTGCAAGAACTAAGAGACACAGTGTGGCCATGTGGCCTTAATGAGACTGACTCCAGCTTAGCTTGCAAGAACTAAGAGACACAGTGTGACCATGTGACCTTAATGAGAGAGACTGATTCCAGCTTAGCTTGCAAGAACTAAGAGACACTGTGTGGCCATGTGGCCTTTATGAGAGAGACTGACTCAAGCTTAGCTTGCAAGAACTAAGAGACACAGTGTGGCCATGTGGCCTTAATGAGAGAGACTCACTCCAGCTTAGCTTGCAAGAACTAAGAGACACTGTGTGGCCATGTGGCCTTAATGAGAAAGACTCACTCCAGCTTAGCTTGCAAGAACTAAGAGACTCAGTATGGCCATGTGGCCTTAATGAGAGAGACTGATTCCAGCTTAACTTGCAAGAACTAAGCGACACAGTGTGGCCATGTGGCCTTAATGAGAGAGACTGTCTCCAGCTTAGCTAGCAAGAATTAAGAGACACAGTGTGCCCATGTGACCTTAATGAGAGAGACTGACTCCAGCTTACCTTGCAAGAACTAAGAGACACTGTGTGGCCATGTGGCCTTAATGAGACTGACTCAAGCTTAGCTTGCAAGAACTAAGAGACACAGTGTGGCCATGTGGCCTTAATGAGAGAGACTCACTCCAGCTTAGCTTGCAAGAACTAAGATACACTGTGTGGCCATGTGGCCTTAATGAGAGAGACTCACTCCAGCTTAGCTTGCAAGAACTAAGAGACACAGTGTGGCCATGTGGCCTTAATGAGAGACTCACTCCAGCTTAGCTTGCAAGAACTAAGAGACAGTGTGGCCATGTAGCCTTAATGAGAGAGACTGACTCCAGCTTAGCTTGCAAGAACTAAGAGACACATTGTGGCCATGTGGCCTTAATGAGAGAGACTGACTCCAGCTTAGCTTGCAAGAACTAAGAGACACAGTGTGGCCATGTGGCCTTAATGAGAGAGACTGAATCCAGCTTAGCTTGCAAGAACTAAGAGACACAGTGTGGCCATGTGGCCTTAATGAGAGAGACTGACTCCAGCTTAGCTTGCAAGAACTAAGAGACACAGTGTGACTATGTGACCTTAATGAGAGAGACTGACTCCAGCTTAGCTTGCAAGAACTAAGAGACACTGTGTGGCCATGTGGCCTTAATGAGAGAGACTGACTCAAGCTTAGCTTGCAAGAACTAAGAGACACAGTGTGGCCATGTGGCCTTAATGAGAGAGACTCCAGCTTAGCTTGCAAGAACTAAGAGACTCAGTGTGGCCATGTGGCCTTAATGAGAGAGACTGACTCCAACTTAGCTTGCAAGAACTAAGAGACACTGTGTGGCCATGTGGCCTTAATGAGAGAGACTCACTCCAGCTTAGCTTGCAAGAACTAAGAGACAGTGTGGCCATGTAGCCTTAATGAGAGAGACTGACTCCAGCTTAGCTTGCAAGAACTAAGAGACACAGTGTGGCCATGTGGCCATAATGAGAGAGACTGCCTCCAGCTTAGCTTGCAAGAACTAAGAGACAGTGTGGCCATGTGGCCGTAATGAGAGAGACTGATTCCAGCTTAGCTTGCAAGAATTAAGAGACACAGTGTGGCCATGTGGCCTTAATGAGAGAGACTCACTCCAGCTTAGCTTGCAAGAACTAAGAGACACTGTGTGGCCATGTGGCCTTAATGAGAGAGACTCACTCCAGCTTAGCTTGCAAGAACTAAGAGACACAGTGTGGCCATGTGGCCTTAATGAGAGAGACTGATTCCAGCTTAGCTTGCAAGATCTAAGAGACAGTGTGGCCATGTGGCCTTAATGAGAGAGACTGACTCCAGCTTAGCTTGCAAGAACTAAAAGACACAGTGTGCCCATGTGACCTTAATGAGAGAGACTGACTCCAGCTTACCTTGCAAGAACTAAGAGACACTGTGTGGCCATGTGGCCTTAATGAGAGAGACTGACTCAAGCTTAGCTTGCAAGAACTAAGAGACACAGTGTGGCCATGTGGCCTTAATGAGACTCACTCCAGCTTAGCTTGCAAGAACTAAGAGACACTGTGTGGCCATGTGGCCTTAATGAGAGAGACTCACTCCAGCTTAGCTTGCAAGAACTAAGAGACAGTGTGGCCATGTGGCCTTAATGAGATAGACTGACTCCAGCTTAGCTTGCAAGAACTAAGAGACACAGTGTGGCCATGTGGCCTTAATGAGAGAGACTGACTCCAGCTTAGCTTGCAAGAACTAAGAGACACAGTGTGGCCATGTGGCCTTAATGAGAGAGACTGATTCCAGCTTAGCTTGCAAGAACTAAGAGACACAGTGTGGCCATGTGGCCTTAATGAGAGAGACTGACTCCAGCTTAGCTTGCAAGAACTAAGAGACACAGTGTGACAATGTGACCTTAATGAGAGAGACTGATTCCAGCTTAGCTTGCAAGAACTAAGAGACACTGTGTGGCCATGTGGCCTTAATGAGAGAGACTGACTCAAGCTTAGCTTGCAAGAACTAAGAGACACAGTGTGGCCATGTGGCCTTAATGAGAGAGACTCACACCAGGTTAGCTTGCAAGAACTAAGAGACACTGTGTGGCCATGTGGCCTTAATGAGAAAGACTCACTCCAGCTTAGCTTGCAAGAACTAAGAGACTCAGTATGGCCATGTGGCCTTAATGAGAGAGACTGACTCCAACTTAACTTGCAAGAACTAAGATAAACTGTGTGGCCATGTAGCCTTAATGAGAGAGACTGACTCCAGCTTAGCTTGCAAGAACTAAGAGACACATTGTGGCCATGTGGCCTTAATGAGAGAGACTGACTCCAGCTTAGCTTGCAAGAACTAAGAGACACAGTGTGGCCATGTGGCCTTAATGAGAGAGACTGAATCCAGCTTAGCTTGCAAGAACTAAGAGACACAGTGTGGCCATGTGGCCTTAATGAGAGAGACTGACTCCAGCTTAGCTTGCAAGAACTAAGAGACACAGTGTGACTATGTGACCTTAATGAGAGAGACTGACTCCAGCTTAGCTTGCAAGAACTAAGAGACACTGTGTGGCCATGTGGCCTTAATGAGAGAGACTGACTCAAGCTTAGCTTGCAAGAACTAAGAGACACAGTGTGGCCATGTGGCCTTAATGAGAGAGACTCCAGCTTAGCTTGCAAGAACTAAGAGACTCAGTGTGGCCATGTGGCCTTAATGAGAGAGACTGACTCCAACTTAGCTTGCAAGAACTAAGAGACACTGTGTGGCCATGTGGCCTTAATGAGAGAGACTCACTCCAGCTTAGCTTGCAAGAACTAAGAGACAGTGTGGCCATGTAGCCTTAATGAGAGAGACTGACTCCAGCTTAGCTTGCAAGAACTAAGAGACACAGTGTGGCCATGTGGCCATAATGAGAGAGACTGCCTCCAGCTTAGCTTGCAAGAACTAAGAGACAGTGTGGCCATGTGGCCGTAATGAGAGAGACTGATTCCAGCTTAGCTTGCAAGAATTAAGAGACACAGTGTGGCCATGTGGCCTTAATGAGAGAGACTCACTCCAGCTTAGCTTGCAAGAACTAAGAGACACTGTGTGGCCATGTGGCCTTAATGAGAGAGACTCACTCCAGCTTAGCTTGCAAGAACTAAGAGACACAGTGTGGCCATGTGGCCTTAATGAGAGAGACTGATTCCAGCTTAGCTTGCAAGATCTAAGAGACAGTGTGGCCATGTGGCCTTAATGAGAGAGACTGACTCCAGCTTAGCTTGCAAGAACTAAAAGACACAGTGTGCCCATGTGACCTTAATGAGAGAGACTGACTCCAGCTTACCTTGCAAGAACTAAGAGACACTGTGTGGCCATGTGGCCTTAATGAGAGAGACTGACTCAAGCTTAGCTTGCAAGAACTAAGAGACACAGTGTGGCCATGTGGCCTTAATGAGACTCACTCCAGCTTAGCTTGCAAGAACTAAGAGACACTGTGTGGCCATGTGGCCTTAATGAGAGAGACTCACTCCAGCTTAGCTTGCAAGAACTAAGAGACAGTGTGGCCATGTGGCCTTAATGAGATAGACTGACTCCAGCTTAGCTTGCAAGAACTAAGAGACACAGTGTGGCCATGTGGCCTTAATGAGAGAGACTGACTCCAGCTTAGCTTGCAAGAACTAAGAGACACAGTGTGGCCATGTGGCCTTAATGAGAGAGACTGATTCCAGCTTAGCTTGCAAGAACTAAGAGACACAGTGTGGCCATGTGGCCTTAATGAGAGAGACTGACTCCAGCTTAGCTTGCAAGAACTAAGAGACACAGTGTGACAATGTGACCTTAATGAGAGAGACTGATTCCAGCTTAGCTTGCAAGAACTAAGAGACACTGTGTGGCCATGTGGCCTTAATGAGAGAGACTGACTCAAGCTTAGCTTGCAAGAACTAAGAGACACAGTGTGGCCATGTGGCCTTAATGAGAGAGACTCACACCAGGTTAGCTTGCAAGAACTAAGAGACACTGTGTGGCCATGTGGCCTTAATGAGAAAGACTCACTCCAGCTTAGCTTGCAAGAACTAAGAGACTCAGTATGGCCATGTGGCCTTAATGAGAGAGACTGACTCCAACTTAACTTGCAAGAACTAAGATAAACTGTGTGGCCATGTGGCCTTAATGAGAGAGACTCACTCCAGCTTAGCTTGCAAGAACTAAGAGACACAGTGTGGCCATGTGGCCTTAATGAGAGACTCACTCCAGCTTAGCTTGCAAGAACTAAGAGACAGTGTGGCCATGTAGCCTTAATGAGAGAGACTGACTCCAGCTTAGCTTGCAAGAACTAAGAGACACTGTGTGGCCATGTGGCCTTAATGAGAGAGACTCACTCCAGCTTAGTGTGCAAGAACTAAGAGACAGTGTGGCCATGTGGCCTTAATGAGAGACTCACTCCAACTTAGCTTGCAAGAACTAAGAGACAGTGTGGCCATGTAGCCTTAATGAGAGAGACTGACTCCAGCTTAGCTTGCAAGAACTAAGAGACACTGTGTGGCCATGTGGCCTTAATGAGAGAGACTCACTCCAGCTTAGCTTGCAAGAACTAAGAGACAGTGTGGCCATGTGGCCTTAATGAGAGACTCACTCCAGCTTAGCTTGCAAGAACTAAGAGACAGTGTGGCCATGTAGCCTTAATGAGAGAGACTGACTCCAGCTTAGCTTGCAAGAACTAAGAGACACAGTGTGGCCATGTGGCCTTAATGAGAGACTCACTCCAGCTTAGCTTGCAAGTACTAAGAGACAGTGTGGCCATGTAGCCTTAATGAGAGAGACTGACTCCAGCTTAGCTTGCAAGAACTAAGAGACACAGTGTGGCCATGTGGCCTTAATGAGAGAGACTGACTCCAGCTTAGCTTGCAAGAACTAAGAGACACTGTGTGGCCATGTGGCCTTAATGAGAGAGACTCACTCCAGCTTAGCGTGCAAGAACTAAGAGACAGTGTGGCCATGTGGCCTTAATGAGAGACTCACTCCAACTTAGCTTGCAAGAACTAAGAGACAGTGTGGCCATGTAGCCTTAATGAGAGAGACTGACTCCAGCTTAGCTTGCAAGAACTAAGAGACACTGTGTGGCCATGTGGCCTTAATGAGAGAGACTCACTCCAGCTTAGCTTGCAAGAACTAAGAGACAGTGTGGCCATGTGGCCTTAATGAGAGACTCACTCCAGCTTAGCTTGCAAGAACTAAGAGACAGTGTGGCCATGTAGCCTTAATGAGAGAGACTGACTCCAGCTTAGCTTGCAAGAACTAAGAGACACAGTGTGGCCATGTGGCTTTAATGAGAGAGACTGCCTCCAGCTTAGCTTGCAAGAACTAAGAGACAGTGTGGCCATGTGGCCTTAATGAGAGAGACTGATTCCAGCTTAACTTGCAAGAACAAAGCGACACAGTGTGGCCATGTGGCCTTAATGAGACTGACTCCAGCTTAGCTTGCAAGAATTAAGAGACACAGTGTGCCCATGTGACCTTAATGAGAGAGACTGACTCCAGCTTACCTTGCAAGAACTAAGAGACACTGTGTGGCCATGTGGCCTTAATGAGAGAGACTGACTCAAGCTTAGCTTGCAAGAACCAAGAGACACAGTGTGGCCATGTGGCCTTAATGAGAGAGACTCACTCCAGCTTAGCTTGCAAGAACTAAGAGACACTGTGTGGCCATGTGGCCTTAATGAGAGAGACTCACTCCAGCTTAGCTTGCAAGAACTAAGAGACACAGTGTGGCCATGTGGCCTTAATGAGAGAGACTGATTCCAGCTTAGCTTGCAAGAACTAAGAGACAGTGTGGCCATGTGGCCTTAATGAGAGAGACTGACTCCAGCTTAGCTTGCAAGAACTAAGAGACACAGTGTGCCCATGTGACCTTAATGAGAGAGACTGACTCCAGCTTACCTTGCAAGAACTAAGAGACACTGTGTGGCCATGTGGCCTTAATGAGAGAGACTGACTCAAGCTTAGCTTGCAAGAACTAAGAGACACAGTGTGGCCATGTGGCCTTAATGAGAGAGACTCACTCCAGCTTAGCTTGCAAGAACTAAGAGACACAGTGTGGCCATGTGGCCTTAATGAGAGAGACTCACTCCAGCTTAGCTTGCAAGAACTAAGAGACAGTGTGGCCATGTGGCCTTAATGAGAGAGACTGATTCCAGCTTAGCTTGCAAGAACTAAGAGACACAGTGTGGCCATGTGGCCTTAATGAGACTGACTCCAGCTTAGCTTGCAAGAACTAAGAGACACAGTGTGACCATGTGACCTTAATGAGAGAGACTGATTCCAGCTTAGCTTGCAAGAACTAAGAGACACTGTGTGGCCATGTGGCCTTAATGAGAGAGACTGACTCAAGCTTAGCTTGCAAGAACTAAGAGACACAGTGTGGCCATGTGGCCTTAATGAGAGAGACTCACTCCAGCTTAGCTTGCAAGAACTAAGAGACACTGTGTGGCCATGTGGCCTTAATGAGAAAGACTCACTCCAGCTTAGCTTGCAAGAACTAAGAGACTCAGTATGGCCATATGGCCTTAATGAGAGAGACTGACTCCAACTTAACTTGAAAGAACTAAGAGACACAGTGTGGCCATGTGGCCTTAATGAGAGAGACTCACTCCAGCTTAGCTTGCAAGAACTAAGAGACACTGTGTGGCCATGTGGCCTTAATGAGAGAGACTCACTCCAGCTTAGCTTGCAAGAACTAAGAGACTCAGTATGGCCATGTGGCCTTAATGAGAGAGACTGACTCCAACTTAGCTTGCAAGAACTAAGAGACACAGTGTGGCCATGTGGCCTTAATGAGAGAGACTGACTCCAGCTTAGCTTGCAAGAACTAAGAGACTCAGTGTGGCCATGTGGCCTTAATGAGAGAGACTGACTCCAACTTAGCTTGCAAGAACTAAGAGACACAGTGTGGCCATGTGGCCTTAATGAGAGAGACTGACTCCAGCTTAGCTTGCAAGAACTAAGAGACACAGTGTGGCCATGTGGCCTTAATGAGAGACTCACTCCAGCTTAGCTTGCAAGAACTAAGAGACAGTGTGGCCATGTAGCCTTAATGAGAGAGACTGACTCCAGCTTAGCTTGCAAGAACTAAGAGACACAGTGTGGCCATGTGGCCTTAATGAGAGAGACTGACTCCAGCTTAGCTTGCAAGAACTAAGAGACACTGTGTGGCCATGTGGCCTTAATGAGAGAGACTGACTCAAGCTTAGCTTGCAAGAACTAAGAGACACAGTGTGGCCATGTGGCCTTAATGAGAGAGACTCACACCAGGTTAGCTTGCAAGAACTAAGAGACACTGTGTGGCCATGTGGCCTTAATGAGAAAGACTCACTCCAGCTTAGCTTGCAAGAACTAAGAGACTCAGTATGGCCATGTGGCCTTAATGAGAGAGACTGACTCCAACTTAACTTGCAAGAACTAAGATAAACTGTGTGGCCATGTGGCCTTAATGAGAGAGACTCACTCCAGCTTAGCTTGCAAGAACTAAGAGACACAGTGTGGCCATGTGGCCTTAATGAGAGACTCACTCCAGCTTAGCTTGCAAGAACTAAGAGACAGTGTGGCCATGTAGCCTTAATGAGAGAGACTGACTCCAGCTTAGCTTGCAAGAACTAAGAGACACAGTGTGGCCATGTGGCCTTAATGAGAGAGACTGACTCCAGCTTAGCTTGCAAGAACTAAGAGACACTGTGTGGCCATGTGGCCTTAATGAGAGAGACTCACTCCAGCTTAGCGTGCAAGAACTAAGAGACAGTGTGGCCATGTGGCCTTAATGAGAGACTCACTCCAACTTAGCTTGCAAGAACTAAGAGACAGTGTGGCCATGTAGCCTTAATGAGAGAGACTGACTCCAGCTTAGCTTGCAAGAACTAAGAGACACTGTGTGGCCATGTGGCCTTAATGAGAGAGACTCACTCCAGCTTAGCTTGCAAGAACTAAGAGACACAGTGTGGCCATGTGGCCTTAATGAGAGACTCACTCCAGCTTAGCTTGCAAGAACTAAGAGACACTGTGTGGCCATGTGGCCTTAATGAGAGAGACTGACTCAAGCTTAGCTTGCAAGAACTAAGAGACACAGTGTGGCCATGTGGCCTTAATGAGAGAGACTCACACCAGGTTAGCTTGCAAGAACTAAGAGACACTGTGTGGCCATGTGGCCTTAATGAGAAAGACTCACTCCAGCTTAGCTTGCAAGAACTAAGAGACTCAGTATGGCCATGTGGCCTTAATGAGAGAGACTGACTCCAACTTAACTTGCAAGAACTAAGATAAACTGTGTGGCCATGTGGCCTTAATGAGAGAGACTCACTCCAGCTTAGCTTGCAAGAACTAAGAGACACAGTGTGGCCATGTGGCCTTAATGAGAGACTCACTCCAGCTTAGCTTGCAAGAACTAAGAGACAGTGTGGCCATGTAGCCTTAATGAGAGAGACTGACTCCAGCTTAGCTTGCAAGAACTAAGAGACACAGTGTGGCCATGTGGCCTTAATGAGAGAGACTGACTCCAGCTTAGCTTGCAAGAACTAAGAGACACTGTGTGGCCATGTGGCCTTAATGAGAGAGACTCACTCCAGCTTAGCGTGCAAGAACTAAGAGACAGTGTGGCCATGTGGCCTTAATGAGAGACTCACTCCAGCTTAGCTTGCAAGAACTAAGAGACAGTGTGGCCATGTAGCCTTAATGAGAGAGACTGACTCCAGCTTAGCTTGCAAGAACTAAGAGACACAGTGTGGCCATGTGGCCTTAATGAGAGACTCACTCCAGCTTAGCTTGCAAGTACTAAGAGACAGTGTGGCCATGTAGCCTTAATGAGAGAGACTGACTCCAGCTTAGCTTGCAAGAACTAAGAGACACAGTGTGGCCATGTGGCCTTAATGAGAGAGACTGACTCCAGCTTAGCTTGCAAGAACTAAGAGACACTGTGTGGCCATGTGGCCTTAATGAGAGAGACTCACTCCAGCTTAGCGTGCAAGAACTAAGAGACAGTGTGGCCATGTGGCCTTAATGAGAGACTCACTCCAACTTAGCTTGCAAGAACTAAGAGACAGTGTGGCCATGTAGCCTTAATGAGAGAGACTGACTCCAGCTTAGCTTGCAAGAACTAAGAGACATTGTGTGGCCATGTGGCCTTAATGAGAGAGACTCACTCCAGCTTAGCTTGCAAGAACTAAGAGACAGTGTGGCCATGTGGCCTTAATGAGAGACTCACTCCAGCTTAGCTTGCAAGAACTAAGAGACAGTGTGGTCATGTAGCCTTAATGAGAGAGACTGACTCCAGCTTAGCTTGCAAGAACTAAGAGACACAGTGTGGCCATGTGGCTTTAATGAGAGAGACTGCCTCCAGCTTAGCTTGCAAGAACTAAGAGACAGTGTGGCCATGTGGCCTTAATGAGAGAGACTGATTCCAGCTTAACTTGCAAGAACAAAGCGACACAGTGTGGCCATGTGGCCTTAATGAGACTGACTCCAGCTTAGCTTGCAAGAATTAAGAGACACAGTGTGCCCATGTGACCTTAATGAGAGAGACTGACTCCAGCTTACCTTGCAAGAACTAAGAGACACTGTGTGGCCATGTGGCCTTAATGAGAGAGACTGACTCAAGCTTAGCTTGCAAGAACCAAGAGACACAGTGTGGCCATGTGGCCTTAATGAGAGAGACTCACTCCAGCTTAGCTTGCAAGAACTAAGAGACACTGTGTGGCCATGTGGCCTTAATGAGAGAGACTCACTCCAGCTTAGCTTGCAAGAACTAAGAGACACAGTGTGGCCATGTGGCCTTAATGAGAGAGACTGATTCCAGCTTAGCTTGCAAGAACTAAGAGACAGTGTGGCCATGTGGCCTTAATGAGAGAGACTGACTCCAGCTTAGCTTGCAAGAACTAAGAGACACAGTGTGCCCATGTGACCTTAATGAGAGAGACTGACTCCAGCTTACCTTGCAAGAACTAAGAGACACTGTGTGGCCATGTGGCCTTAATGAGAGAGACTGACTCAAGCTTAGCTTGCAAGAACTAAGAGACACAGTGTGGCCATGTGGCCTTAATGAGAGAGACTCACTCCAGCTTAGCTTGCAAGAACTAAGAGACACAGTGTGGCCATGTGGCCTTAATAAGAGAGACTCACTCCAGCTTAGCTTGCAAGAACTAAGAGACAGTGTGGCCATGTGGCCTTAATGAGAGAGACTGATTCCAGCTTAGCTTGCAAGAACTAAGAGACACAGTGTGGCCATGTGGCCTTAATGAGACTGACTCCAGCTTAGCTTGCAAGAACTAAGAGACACAGTGTGACCATGTGACCTTAATGAGAGAGACTGATTCCAGCTTAGCTTGCAAGAACTAAGAGACACTGTGTGGCCATGTGGCCTTAATGAGAGAGACTGACTCAAGCTTAGCTTGCAAGAACTAAGAGACACAGTGTGGCCATGTGGCCTTAATGAGAGAGACTCACTCCAGCTTAGCTTGCAAGAACTAAGAGACACTGTGTGGCCATGTGGCCTTAATGAGAAAGACTCACTCCAGCTTAGCTTGCAAGAACTAAGAGACTCAGTATGGCCATGTGGCCTTAATGAGAGAGACTGACTCCAACTTAACTTGAAAGAACTAAGAGACACAGTGTGGCCATGTGGCCTTAATGAGAGAGACTCACTCCAGCTTAGCTTGCAAGAACTAAGAGACACTGTGTGGCCATGTGGCCTTAATGAGAGAGACTCACTCCAGCTTAGCTTGCAAGAACTAAGAGACTCAGTATGGCCCTGTGGCCTTAATGAGAGAGACTGACTCCAACTTAGCTTGCAAGAACTAAGAGACACAGTGTGGCCATGTGGCCTTAATGAGAGAGACTGACTCCAGCTTAGCTTGCAAGAACTAAGAGACTCAGTGTGGCCATGTGGCCTTAATGAGAGAGACTGACTCCAACTTAGCTTGCAAGAACTAAGAGACACAGTGTGGCCATGTGGCCTTAATGAGAGAGACTGACTCCAGCTTAGCTTGCAAGAACTAAGAGACACAGTGTGGCCATGTGGCCTTAATGAGAGACTCACTCCAGCTTAGCTTGCAAGAACTAAGAGACAGTGTGGCCATGTAGCCTTAATGAGAGAGACTGACTCCAGCTTAGCTTGCAAGAACTAAGAGACACAGTGTGGCCATGTGGCCTTAATGAGAGAGACTGACTCCAGCTTAGCTTGCAAGAACTAAGAGACACAGTGTGGCCATGTGGCCTTAATGAGCTTAACTTGCAAGAACTAGCTGTTAAATTTGACTCTCAGCTGTTAAATTTTGATTTAAAGCTTTAGTGACTGCAGAGATTCATATTCTTGGTTCTTTCAAATTTTCTTGTTGTGGTTTTCACACCTGATGATGATTGCTTGTGTTGCAGTCAAAAGGTCGTGAGAATTTGATTGTTTTATATTTGTATTATTTTATTGTTCCCCTTCGACGTGACTTTCCCAAAAGAACCAAGAATATGAATCTTAGCTGTTTTTTGGTGTAGAGGGGGTCACGTGTGTCACCATAATTGCCCTTATCCTACAACTCGTGCTGCGTAATATTTTCCTTGCCATATTACCTGTGATACACATAATGAGGACAACCGGTAATTCAAATGAAACCAGTGGTCACGCCCATGCATGACATCTTCTGAAGGACTGCCTGGCTTCGCTTTCCTCATTCTGGTCCCTTTCTCTGTATGGGTTTACTCCCATAGCAAAACAACAACAACAACATACAATGTAACTGGTACTAGCCAAACATCCAAATTACTCCTGCGAAAAGTTGGCAGGCCCCTCCTGAAAAAATAGTCTTGAGACTCAGTGAGGCTTTCCCAGGGAAACAAGCCTACTAACAACATTGTTTCACTGCATGTGAAAAATAAAGATTTTCAGTATTAAATCTCAGTGGCTGATTTAATTGAAACATCAAGTTACGTTCAAGTGATAATTGTAACTGGCACACAGTATTCCTTCACTTTGGCGCGAGGAACTACAGATGAGAGAAGGCGGCAGTCAAATGGTGAGCAGCTGGCAACAAATCCCCCCCCACCACTCCTGCCCATGCTCTGTGGTCCTCTTTATATAAAGATGTTATCGGCCAATTAATGAGTTTCGATTTAAAGCTTTCGTGACTGCAAGGATTCATCTTCTTTGGTTCTCTCGGTAAAGTCACGTAGAATGAGAATAAAATAATAAATTGATCAAATAAAATAACACAATAATATTCTCACGACGTTTCGGCTCCAACACAAGCGGCCTTCATCAGGTGAAGGGGATGAGACTGTCTGGAGGACAGCGCTGGAGTGAGAAAGCCACGCTGAGATCACGACCTTTAAGCTGTGTGAGAAGAAACAAAGCGCCTTGACAAAGAAATTAGCATATAATTTAGCATTGAAATGGCTGAGTGATTAGCTTGTGACTGGTCAGAGAAAAGGCTATGTTAAAGTTAAAGCATACACATCCGCAAAGGCACCCCTTGACAAAGGAATTAGCATAGAATTTAGCATTGAAATAGCTAAGTTAAAGTATACACATCCGCAAAGGCACCCCTTGACAAAGGAATTAGCATAGAATTTAGCATTGAAATAGCTGAGTGATTAGCTTCTGACTGGTCACAGAAATAGCTATGTTAAAGTCAGAGCATATACATTCACTGATGCACCTAGTACAAATCAAACAGGAGAATTTAGCATTGAAATAACTAGGCGAAGGCCTTCGCGACCAATATTACCGGCAATAGAGATTTTTGGATTAGGTCGAATAAATAGTGCATATTTACGCGTTTTATTGAGTGCATATTTACGTGATCTAACCCAAAAATCTCGATTATGGACTCAAAAAAACGCTGGCAGACTTCTCACTCACACCCGTATGCAAGACGATATCGCCCCAATATTCCAATTGTTCAACTATCCCCCGAACCAGTCCAGAATCAATTTCAAGTTCACACTCAGCATTCTGAAGGTCCTCCGTGGTCTGATCCCTTATGTAAAATATAAGAAACTACATTTTATTCAGATTGTGCTTTCGATATCGTGTCATGAGACGGAGTATCCACTCGGATCTCTCACAGAGCAGCGGAACCCGTCCTATTGGAGAATGGCCCGCAGAAGAGAACATCACAAAGCTACCTCTGACATTGCTTCTAGTGACCTCTAGGCCACAGAGTAAAGGGAAGCACATTCCCACCCACTCTGTTGAACAGATATTAAGTGCATAGCCATTTATTTAGTATGTTTTGGGTTTTTTTGACAGTCATTAATGACCGAGCTGAGACCATCAACTGGCTGCACTTGACAAAAGCAAGTTTAATCACAGGTGGTTACCCAGATTCGAACCCAGGATCTCAGCGTTTCCAGCTCAACGCTAATAATCTCTCTCAGCCACCCGGGCCATCTCGACGTAAATTTGACAAACTGATGCGTCGTGATATGCCAAACTCTTACTAATGCATTAGTAATAATCGAGACGAGATGTGAAATAAGGTGTTTAGAGAAGCTACGACAATTCAGCGCGCGTGCAATCCAGTAGACTCTTGATTATCCGTGTGCGGTTTATCTGATTTGCGGATTAACCACGCACATGAGATTTTTACTTATTAATAACTCATGGATTTTCCCTTAGGCCCAAATTAATAATCTAAAAATAGTTATACATTGTAATTCTTGGAAATGTTTGTTACAAGTCACGTGCTTATATCGAGCAAATATGTGCGCCCATGAATCCGAAATCTACGTGATCACCTCGACAGTACAGTAGTTGCATATCTTTACAACAGTGGGTGGAGTTTGATTGATGGTGATTGGCGTGGCTCTGCTATCCACTTAGAGGGCCGAGTCTTCTGCTCGGGAGCAGGAAAGTTTTATCACCGACCACGTGCATCAATCGGTTGATCATTAGTTTGTGGCATAGAGATCCGCAGAATATAGATATCTTTGGATCATCCGACATTTTTTATCATCCGCAGCCATCCTCCACGTCATTAGCGCGGATAATCGAGAGTCTACTGTATGTGAAAATTTGTCTCCTTACTCCCCGGAAGAAGCGGCGGTCTGGTGTCGGGAGTGCTGATGTTGCCGAGAAACCCGGCCGGTTTCTCCTTGACCACGAGGTCGCGAGGAGTCTCGAGGGAGCCACAGCACAGGGCCAACTGAAACAGCTTCCGGGCCAGCGTGTCCCCTTTCACCTGCCCCAGGAAGTCCTGCACACACTGTCGGTGGAAACAACAAAGGACCCAAACCACGTGCAGCCATATCACTCTGTTGGGACAAATAGAGGGTGATACATGCATCGATGTCCGACCAATTTCAATGCCCCCCCTTACTTTTGTCTCAACGTGTGACTGAATTTTGTGAAAGCGATGGCCCTAAATATTATAGAGGAGAGTTAATTCAGTGGTAGAGCAAGTCTTTTGATACTGGTGGAAGTATCTACAGACTTGAAACGTATGGCGATTATCACTCATTAAATAATTCCCGAGGACAAATGTATTATGGAAAATTTTGACAAATATAAGCAGATCCATGAATTTTCTCGCACGGTAATTACTCTTACTTCCGATATTAGGAAGCCATTGGAGCTATGCACTTTTAAATCTAGATTGAAAACAATTTCTTTAGAACTGCTTTTTGTGTTCAGTTTGTTGCCCTCCACACCTCCGATTAGCACAGTTGGCTACGTACAGTGCGAAAGAAGTTCAACATATATACATGTGGTTTTACCCAATCCAGTCATTTCTGAGTACTTGTTTAGATTTGCAAATTTTGATTCTGACGCCGGCACACATGTCCTCCTCATTCATTAATAACAACACGGGATTTTTTTTACATTATTTGTGAAGCATATAGAAATGCAGTTTTGGATAATACACCCGCAATATTAACTAGGGCGACTCCTGGGATCGAATCGCGAACCTCTGAAACAAGCGACAAATGCACAACCACTCGGGAAAGAAGATTTCTGTAAGGAGCGGTACAGTAAAATAGGCCTCAGCCTTCAATACGATATATATTAACATGATGTACTTACACGAGCAGTTACTTCAGTGCTCTTGTCGCAGCACTGCACCCACAAAACTGAAGTCGTGTTGGAAGTCTGTCTCAGACTGCATGACAAAAGGATACACCACATTCACTTGACAGGGAGACAGGTGTGAAACTTGTGTGCCTGAGCAACTGAAGATAGCTCAGCATTGTGGCCGTGTAAGGCAAACGCAGGGGCGGGGGAATATTGGTAAAAGGCTGATGCAGTGTCACTCTCAGGTGTGAACACAGCGACACGTACGTTGTGGCTGTGTGTCAGCAATTCCAGAACGCATTTAATTCAGAAAGTAAACCCCCTCAAGGGCAACAACAATACATACTTGAGGCAATCTTGATTTGAAGCTTTCGCCACTGCAGGAATCCAGACTCTTTGGTTCTTTCGGTAAAGTCACGTAAAATCGAGGAGGCCGCTTTAATATCTTACAGTTACACGCTAATTTCTCACGTTAACATCACTAGCCCTGGCCACTTCTTTATGACCCATGGGCTACACACATTTCAAACCATTTAAAACAGTCTGCCACAGCAGCACACCAAGGCTTTCCCACCTGATGACGGACGCTTGTGTCGCACCCGAAACGTCGTGATTTATTTTATTTTATACCTACGTGACTTTACCGAAAGAACCAAAGAGTTTAACTTGAGGCATCCAATAATAATACAATTCGCAGTCAACAAGCGACGCAATGCATACACACGTACACACACACACACGCTCGTACACGCAGGCATGGCACGTACGGAAATGCCCAGAGGTATGCTGGTGAAACGGATGCCCAGATCCTGAATATCCGGAGCCCCGTATCGTTCCATGAGATGCTTCAGCAAGTCCGGCACCTTGAAGCGTGCCATCACTCCTTTGCCTCGGGAGCTGCGGCTCTTGGCCACGAAGGTCCTAAACTCTGCCGCAAACAACAACAACACGAGCGGGTTACGCAGAGCGCATGCTAGGGGAGCAACGACGACGCATTGATTCGGACGTGATCATTCATCCTGAAGATCGCGATATGCACACCGGATCGCGTGCGTAAGAATTTATGTTTTAGATTTGTATACGTTGCGTGTCATTGTTTCACATTGTCCAACACCCACCCACTCCAGTCACTAGAGCCGGCTGTGTTCACGTTTTAAAACAAGGCATTGAATCTAGAATTTATTCACGAGCCCTCAATCGCGATAATCGATTGATTCGCGACATGGGTGGCTGGGGTGGCGCGTATCGCTTCTGTTTATGTCTGCAAGGAATCACTTGCTGAGCCTTCGTATCATTTCAAATACCAAACAAATTCATGCATCAGTAGGACTGGGGCCTTGAAAAAGGAAAAAAAATCCGATAAGCGACGTTTCGGGCAATGACCCTTCTTCATATTGCATAGAAAGGCCAGAGAGATTGAGTGAACAATAAGAATTGGAAACTGCACTTCACAGCGATTACCGTGTTTCAAAAGTTATTAGGTAACCATTCATATGAACCTTATGGCGGGACCCCGGGGTCCCATAAGTCCCCGGTTCTCGCATAAACATTATATTATAATGTAAACATTATATTATATATAATATATAAACATAGTATATATTATATAATGTAAACATATTATATATGATATTATAATGTAAACATTATATTATAATGTAAACATAAACTTTGCTCTTTTTCACCAATGGGTTTGAAGGATGGTGGCAAGTGTTGTCTTGTTAAACTATGCCTTTAAAACTGAAAACTACGTACCTACAGTAGCTCTATTTAAATACACTATCTAAAAAATAATTTACTCCCCTCTGTCAATCATCGTGTTTCTCAGTGTGGATTTGTGAACACACTTGTTAAACAATACATAAAATAGTACGCGTTTTCAATGCGCTGTTCATATTGTAAAATGCGTTTATACCAATGTGACTCTACAGCAGTTGCACAGCCGCACTTTTATATAATTCAGGTCAAAGCCAGATAAACAGTGGAGGATAAACATCCCATGAAGGCGGGGCAATTGTTGTGCAATCATTTCAGGTCAAATTTACAGGTGCGTTTTATTCATGCCACACAGGTAGAGAGTTGAGAGTGAAACCTGGCCCACTGGCATCGTGAATCATGGATCATGAGTCACCCGGACTTCTTGTGTTTGATTATGGTTGCTATACAAGCCATCAAATCTACACCACGAAGAGAGTTGATGAACAAGTAGGAGAGTGTGTAACTGGATTACATTCATGTGCACAGGCGTTTCACATGTGAATATAAAATAAATAAGGTCGATTCAAACGCCACTCTTTAGGATTTGGCACACTCAATAACATTTTAATTGATAAATTAAGATCAACAAACCATAATCAAATGGGTCATGCATCGATGTACCAATTGTGGTTACGGACTGCTTAAGAAGAAAATTATGAATGCAGATTCGAATCGAGTTTAAACATGAATCTACACCATTTAAATATATTTTAAACAACCCGTTGCAAACATGACAGTAATTAAAAAGGTAGCACTGTACATCAGAACAATTTGAAAGACGTTAGAGATTTGAAACTGTCCAAAAAGAAAGGGGGAAAATACATTTATTTTTACATAATACAGGTTTTTTGGGTAAGATCGCGTAAATATAAAAATATGTCGGTAAACCCACCACCACCCGACACAGCCAATTAGTAAGGTTTGTCACTTAAACAGAACATGCCAATTCATTACTAGTACAGCACACCGGTTGTGTGTTAGAGAGCAAAGCCACAACATTAACAATCTGAGTACGACGTTTCGCCAGTAATTACAACCAGCATCATCAGGAGGCAGCCAGATTTGTGGATTTTTAAATGTAGATTTATTTAAATCTATATTTAAAACATATAGAGAAACTGGAACATTATTATTACAGAATTTGGTGGGACATATGTCGAAAAGAGAATGACTCCAGCTTAGCCTGCAAGAACTAAGAGACACAGTGTGGCCATGTGGCCTTAATGAGAGAGACTGACTCCAGCTTAGCTTGCAAGAACTAAGAGACAGAGTGTGGCCATGTGGCCTTAATGAGACTGACTGCAGCTTAGCTTGCAAAAACTAAGAGACACAGTGTGGCCATATGCCCTTATTGAGAGAGACTGACTCCAGCTTAGCTTGCAAGAACTAAGAGACAGAGTGTGGCCATGTGGCCTTAATGAGACTCACTCCAGCTTAGCTTGCAAGAACTAAGAGACACAGTGTGGCCATGTGGCCTTAATGAAAGAGACTTGACTCCAGCTTAGCTTGCAAGAACTAAAAGACACAGTGTGGCCATGTGGCCTTAATGAGAGAGACTGACTCCAGCTTGGCTTGCAAGAACTAAGAGACACAGTGTGGCCATGTGGCCTTAATGAGACTCACTCCAGCTTAGCTTGCAAGAACTAAGAGACACAGTGTGGTCATGTGGCCTTAATGAGACTCACTCCAGCTTAGCTTGCAAGAAATAAGAGACACAGTGTGGCCATGTGGCTTAATGAGACTGACTCCAGCTTAGCTTGCAAGAACTAAGAGACACAGTGTGGTCATGTGGCCTTAATGAGAGAGACTGACTCCAGCTTAGCTTGCAAGAACTAAGAGACACACTGTGGCCATGTGGCCTTAATGAGAGAGACTCACTCCAGCTAGCTTGCAAGAACTAAGAGACACAGTGTAGCCATGTGGCCTTAATGAGAGAGACTGACTCCAGCTTAGCTTGCAAGAACTAAGAGACACTGTGTGGCCATGTGGCCTTAATGAGAGAGACTGACTCCAGCTTAGCTTGCAAGAACTAAGAGACACAGTGTGGCCATGTGGCCTTAATGACACTCACTCCAGCTTAGCTTGCAAGAACTAAGGGACACAGTGTTGCCATGTGGCCTTAATGAGAGAGACTTACTCCAGCTTAGCTTGCAAGAACTAAGAGACACAGTGTGGCCATGTGGCCTTAATGAGAGAGACTGACTCCAGCTTAGCTTGCAAGAACTAAGAGACACAGTGTGGCCATGTGGCCTTAATGAGAGAGACCGGCAGAACAAAGTTGACGTTGGAATGAAGACAAATGGACGAGGAAGGACACGGACTGCGTTTCACGCATCGCCGAGTGCGTCTCGAAACCTTACCACGCCTACATATATTAACGGACATCGATTAAAGTGGTCCCATTAGATTTACAATTAGTCTGCATCTTTAGTACACATTTAATGCCTAGGAATATAAAACATGTTGTAAGAGAATACAGGTCGTTTAAACAAATATTGCTTACTACAACCAAAGCTCTTTGAAGAGTCGTAATTTAAAATCAAATGGCAGAGCAAAAGATTTTAATTAATTTCACTGTTCAAGAAAGTAGTCCGCTCAGAAAGCACGTTGTGACGGAGCGCGTTCCGCGTTGTGCGAGAAGCGTTCCCTAAAGTAAAGAAAACGCGTTGTAGTGAAAACGCGTTATCGTGTGAACACGCGGGACAGACCCAGGTGTTGTGGGTTAACTCCCCGAGATAAACTTTCTTCCAACTTTGTGTTTTATACGCCTTGTGCTCCGCCAATTGTTGTTGTGAGCGTTGCTCCTCTGCCCTCTGTTGTTCATGGAGGGAGACTGCACCCCAGTGCCCAGTATCATCCTCCGCGAGCCTTTTCAAAATGCTGATCTTGACACCGCTGGAAGCAGTCATCGGCTTTGACCTCACCCCACAACAGTGCAATTTTAACAGCTCAACATCAAAACACAATGATGGGTCGCTTGCACCAATCGCACAACATCCCAGCATTGACTCTCAGCTGTTAAATTTAGATTTAAAGCTTTCGTGACTGCAGAGATTCATATTCTTGGTTCTTTCAAATTTTCTTGTTGTGGTTTTCACACCTGATGATGATTGCTTGTGTTGCAGTCAAAAGGTCGTGAGAATTTTATTGTTTTATATTTGTATTATTTTATTGTTTCCCTTCGACGTGACTTTCCCAAAAGAACCAAGAATATGAATCTTAGCTGTTTCTTGGTGTAGAGGGGGTCACGTGTGTAACCATAATTGCCCTTATCCTACAACTCGTGCTGCGTAATATTTTCCTTGCCATATTACCTGTGATACACATAATGAGGACAACCGGTAAGTCAAATGAAACCAGAGGTGGGAAACCTGTTCTTTATGATATTATTAATAAGCAATTTGAACACGACTTTTAGAAACACCGATGCAGCTATACACGTGCTAGATTGTCTAGAAATTCGGTTGATACTAATAGGGTTTATTTGCCAGTATTGTACATTATTTAAATTACTTTTGTTTGGGTGGCAGGGTGGTGCAGTGGTCACGCCCATGCATGACATCTTCTGAAGGACTGCCTGGCTTCGCTTTCCTCATTCTGATCCCTTTCTCTGTATGGGTTTACTCCCATGGCAAAACAACAACAACATACAATGTAACTGGTACTAGCCAAACATCCAAATTACTCCTGCGAAAAGTTGGCAGGCCCCTCCTGAAAAAAGAGTCTTGAGACTCAGTGAGGCTTTCCCAGGGAAACAAGCCTACTAACAACATTGTTTTACTGCATGTGATAAATAAAGATTTTCAGTATTAAATCTCAGTGGCTGTTTACATTGAAACATCAA
The DNA here is from genome assembly GCF_048934315.1 of Petromyzon marinus. Taxonomy (NCBI): domain Eukaryota; kingdom Metazoa; phylum Chordata; class Hyperoartia; order Petromyzontiformes; family Petromyzontidae; genus Petromyzon; species Petromyzon marinus. Next base: position 1,395,068 of record NW_027423168.1, read on the forward strand.
GCTACGTTCAAGTGATAATTGTAACTGGCACACAGAATTCCTTCACTTTGGCGCGAGGAACTACAGACGAGGGAAGGCGGCAGTCAAATGGTGAGCAGCTGGCAACAAATCCCCCCCCCCACCACTCCTGCCCATGCTCTGTGGTCCTCTTTATATAAAGATGTTATCGGCCAATTAATGAGTTTCGATTTAAAGCTTTCGTGACTGCAAGGATTCATCTTCTTTGGTTCTCTCGGTAAAGTCACGTAGAATGAGAATGAAATAATAAATTGATCAAATAAAATAACACAATAATATTCTCACGACGTTTCGGCCACAACACAAGCGGCCTTCATCAGGTGAAGGGGACGAGACTGTCTGGAGGACAGCGCTGGAGTGAGAAAGCCATGCTGAGATCACGACCTTTAAGCTGTGTGAGAAGAAACAAAGCGCCTTGACAAAGGAATTAGCATATAATTTAGCATTGAAATGGCTGAGTGATTAGCTTGTGACTGGTCACAGAAAAGGCTATGTTAAAGTTAAAGCATACACATCCGCAAAGGCACCCCTTGATAAAGGAATTAGCATAGAATTTAGCATTGAAATAGCTAAGTTAAAGCATACACATCCGCAGAGGCACCCCTTGACAAAGGAATTAGCATAGAATTTAGCATTGAAATGGCTGAGTGATTAGCTTGTGACTGGTCACAGAAAAGGCTATGTTAAAGTTAAAGCATACACATCCGCAAAGGCACCCCTTGACAAAGGAATTAGCATAGAATTTAGCATTGAAATAGCTAAGTTAAAGTATACACATCCGCAAAGGAACCCCTTGACAAAGGAATTAGCATACAAATTTAGCATTGAAATAGCTGAGTGATTAGCTTGTGACTGGTCACAGAAATAGCTATGTTAAAGTCAGAGCATATACATTCACTGATGCACCTAGTACAAATCAAACAGGAGAATTTAGCATTGAAATAACTAGGCGAAGGCCTTCGCGACCAATATTACCCGCAATAGAGATTTTTGGATTAGGTCGAATAAATAGTGCATATTTACGCGTTTTATTGAGTGCATATTTACGTGATCTAACCCAAAAATCTCGATTATGGACTCAAAAAAACGCTGGCAGACTTCTCACTCACACCCGTATGCAAGACGATATCGCCCCAATATTCCAATTGTTCAACTATCCCCCGAACCAGTCCAGAATCAATTTCAAGTTCACACTCAGCATTCTGAAGGTCCTCCGTGGTCTGATCCCTTATGTACAATATAAGAAACTACATTTTATTCAGATTGTGCTTTCGATATCGTGTCATGAGACGGAGTATCCACTCGGATCTCTCACAGAGCAGCGGAACCCGTCCTATTGGAGAATGGCCCGCAGAAGAGAACATCACAAAGCTACCTCTGACATTGCTTCTAGTGACCTCTAGGCCACAGAGTAAAGGGAAGCACATTCCCACCCACTCTGTTGAACAGATATTAAGTGCATAGCCATTTATTTAGTATGTTTTGGGTTTTTTTGACAGTCATTAATGACCGAGCTGAGACCATCAACTGGCTGCACTTGACAAAAGCAAGTTTAATCACAGGTGGTTACCCAGATTCGAACCCAGGATCTCAGCGTTTCCAGCTCAACGCTAATAATCTCTCTCAGCCACCCGGGCCATCTCGACGTAAATCTGACACACTGATGCGTCGTGATATGCCAAACTCTTACTAATGCATTAGTAATAATCGAGACGAGATGTGAAATAAGGTGTTTAGAGAAGCTACGACAATTCAGCGCACGTGCAATCCAGTAGACTCTTGATTATCTGTGTGCGGTTTATCTGATTTGCGGATTAACCACGCACGTGAGATTTTTACTTATTAATATCTCATGGATTTCCCCTTAGGCCCAAATTAATAATCGAAAAAGTTATACATTGTAATTCTTGGAAATGTTTGTTACAAGTCACGTGCTTATATCGAGCAAATATGTGCGCCCATGAATCCGAAATCTACGTGATCACCTCGACAGTACAGTAGTTGCATATCTTTACAACAGTGGGTGGAGTTTGATTGATGGTGATTGGCGTGGCTCTGCTATGCACTTAAAGGGCCGAGTCTTCTGCTCGGGAACAGGAAAGTTTTATCACCGACCACGTGCATCGATCGGTTGATCGTTATTCATAATAAAGGTTTTTTGGGTTAGATCGCGTTTATTTATAAATGTGTCGTAACCCTCCACCACCCGACACGGCCAATCAGCAAAAAAAGTGTCACGTTGACAAAAGACAAATAATTCACTACTTCAGCCCACCGGTGTGTTGAAGAGTTAATCCACATTTACAGTTTGAGTACGACGTTTCGCTGGTAAATACATCCAGCATCATCAAGCAATTCGCCAGAATGGTAAAGCCGCGATCTAACCCAAAAACCTTTATTATGAATAATATTGGTCGCGAAAGCCTACATGTTAAACGGTTGATCGTTAGTTTGTGGCATAGAGAGCCGCAGAAAATAGATATCTTTGGATCATCCGACATTTTTTATCATCCGCAGCCATCCTCCATGTCATTAGCGCGGATAATCGAGAGTCTACTGTATATGAAAATTTGTCTCCTTACTCCCCGGAAGAAGCGGCGGTCTGGTGTCGGGAGTGCTGATGTTGCCGAGAAACGCGGCCGGTTTCTCCTTGACCACGAGGTCGCGAGAAGTCTCGAGGGAGCCACAGCACAGGGCCAACTGAAACAGCTTCCGGGCCAGCGTGTCCCCTTTCATCTGCCCCAGGAAGTCCTGCACACACTGTCGGTGGAAACAACAAAGGACCCAAACCACGTGCAGCCATATCACTCTGTTGGGACAAATAGAGGGTGACACATGCATAGATGTCCGACCGATTTCAATGCCCCCCCTTACTTTTGTCTCAACGTGTGACTGAATTTTGTGAAAGCGATGGCCCTAAATATTATAGAGGAGAGTTAATTCAGTGGTAGAGCAAGTATTTTGATACTGGTGGAAGTATCCACAGACTTGAAACGTATGGCGATTATAACTCATTAAATAATTCCCGAGGACAAATATATGGAAAATTTTGACAAATATAAGCAGATCCATGAATTTTCTCGCACGGTAATTACTCTTACTTCCGATATTAGGAAGCCATTGGAGCTATGCACTTTTAAATCTAGATTGAAAACAATTTCTTTAGAACTGCTTTTTGTGTTCAGTTTGTGCCCTCCACACCTCCGATTAGCACAGTTGGCTACGTACAGTGCGAAAGAAGTTCAACATATATACTTGTGGTTTTACCCAATGCAGTCATTTCTGAGTACTTGTTTAGATTTGCACATTTTGATTCTGATGCCGGCACACATGTCCTCCTCATTCATTAATAACACGGGATTTTTTTTACATTATTTGTGAAGCATATAGAAATGCAGTTTTGGATAATACACCCGCAATATTAACTAGGGCGACTCCTGGGATCGAATCGCGAACCTCTGAAACAAGCGACAAATGCACAACCACTCGGGAAAGAAGATTTCTGTAAGGAGCGGTACAGTAAAATAGGCCTCAGCCTTCAATACGATATATATTAACATGATGTACTTACACGAGCAGTTACTTCAGTGCTCTTGTCACAGCACTGCACCCACAAAACTGAAGTCGTGTTGGAAGTCTGTCTCAGACTGCATGACAAAAGGATACACCACATTCACTTGACAGGGAGACAGGTGTGAAACTTGTGTGCCTGAGCAACTGAGGATAGCTCAGCATTGTGGCCGTGTAAGGCAAATGCAGGGGAGGGGGAATATTGGTAAAAGGCTGATGCAGTGTCACTCTCAGGTGTGAACACAGCGACACGTACGTTGTGGCTGTGTGTCAGCAATTCCAGAACGCATTTAATTCCGAAAGTAAACCCCCTCAAGGGCAACAACAATACATACTTGAGGCAATCTTGATTTGAAGCTTTCGCGACTGCAGGAATCCAGACTCTTTGGTTCTTTCGGTAAAGTCACGTAAAATCGAGGAGGCCGCTTTCCTACCTTACAGTAACACGCTAATTTCTCACGTTAACATCACTAGCCCTGGCCACTTCTTTATGACCCATGGGCTACACACATTTCAAACCATTTAAAACAGTCTGCCTCAGCAGCACACCAAGGCTTTCCCACCTGATGACGGACGCTTGTGTTGCGCCCGAAACGTCGTGATTTATTTTATTTTATACCTACGTGACTTTACCGAAAGAACCAAAGAGTATAACTTGAGGCATCCAATAATAATAATACAATTCGCAGTCAACAAGCGACGCAATGCATACACACGTACACACACACACACGCTCGTACACGCAGGCACGGCACGTACGGAAATGCCCAGAGGTATGCTGGTGATACGGATGCCCAGATCGTGAATATCCGGAGCCCCGTATCGTTCCATGAGATGCTTCAGCAAGTCCGGCACCTTGAAGCGTGCCATCACTCCTTTGCCTCGGGAGCTGCGGCTCTTGGCCACGAAGGTCCTAAACTCTGCCGCAAACAACAACAACAACACGAGCGGGTCACGCAGAGCGCATGCTAGGGGAGCAACGACGACGCATTGATTCGGACGTGATCATTCATCCTGAAGATCGCGATATGCACACCGGTTCGCGTGCGTAAGAATTTATGTTTTAGATTTGTATACGTTGCGTGTCATTGTTTCACATTGTCCAACACCCACCCACTCCAGTCACTAGAGCCGGCTGTGTTCACGTTTTAAAACAAGGCGTTGAATCTAGAATTTATTCACGAGCCCTCAATCGCGATAATCGATTGATTCGCGACATGGGTGGCTGGGGTGGCGCGTATCGCTTCTGTTTATGTCTGCAAGGAATCACTTGCTGAGCCTTCGTATCATTTCAAATACCAAATAAATTCATGCATCAGTAGCACTGGGACCTTGAAAAAGGAAAATAATCCGATAAGCGATGTTTCGGGCAATGATCCTTCTTCATATTGCATAGAAAGGTCAGAGAGATTGAGTGAACAATAAGAATTGGAAACTGCACTTCACAGCGATTACCGTGTTTCAAAAGTTATTAGGTAACCATTCATATGAACCTTATGGCGGCTCGCGCATAAACATTATATTATAATGTAAACATTATATTATATATTATATAACCATATTATATATAAACATTATATTATATATAATGTAAACATTATATTACATATAAACATTATATTACATATATTATATATAAACATTATATTATATATAATGTAAACATTACATTATATATTATATAATGTAAATATTATATTATATATAATGTAAACATATTATAATGTAAACATAAACTTTGCTCTTTTTCACCAATGGGTTTGAAGGATGGTGGCAAGTGTTGTCTTGTTAAACTATGCCTTTAAAACTGAAAACTACGTACCTACAGTAGCTCTATTTAAATACACTATCTAAAAAATAATTTACTCCCCTCTGTCAATCATCGTGTTTCTCAGTGTGGATTTGTGAACACACTTGTTAAACAATACATAAAATAGTACGCGTTTTCAATGCGCTGTTCATATTGTAAAATGCGTTTATACCAATGTGACTCTACAGCAGTTGCACAGCCGCACTTTTATATAATTCAGGTCAAAGCCAGATAAACAGTGCAGGATAAACATCCCATGAAGGCGGGGCAATTGTTGTGCAATCATTTCAGGTCAAATTTACAGGTGCGTTTTATTCATGCCACACAGGTAGAGAGTTGAGAGTGAAACCTGGCCCACTGGCATCGTGAATCATGGATCATGAGTCACCCAAACTTCTTGTGTTTGATTATGGTTGCTATACAAGCCATCAAATCTACACCACGAAGAGAGTTGATGAACAAGTAGGAGAGTGTGTAACTGGATTACATTCATGTGAGATTTGAAACTGTCCAAAAAGAAAGGAGGGAAATAAATGTATTTTTACATAATACAAGTTTTTTAGGTAAGATCACGTAAATATAAAAATGTCGGTAAACCCACCACCACCCGACGCAGCCAATTAGTAAGGTTTGTCACTTAAACAGAACATGCCAATTCGTTACTAGTACAGCACACCGGTTGTGTGTTAGAGAGCAAAGCCACAACATTAACAATCTGAGTACGACGTTTCGCCAGTAATTACAACCAGCGTCATCAGGAGGCAGCCAGATTTGTGGATTTTTAAATGTAGATTTATTTAAATCTAAATTTTAAAACATATAGAGAAACTGGAACATTATTATTACAGAATTTGGTGGGACACATGTCGAAAAGAGAATGACTCCAGCTTAGCTTGCAAGAACTAAGAGACACAGTGTGGCCATGTGGCCTTAATGAGAGAGACTGACTCCAGCTTAGCTTGCAAGAACTAAGAGACACTGTGTGGCCATGTGGCCTTAATGAGAGAGACTGACTCCACCTTAGCTTGCAAGAACTAAGAGACACAGTGTGGCCATGTGGCCTTAATGAGAGAGACTGACTCCAGCTTAGCTTGCAAGAACTAAGAGACAGTGTGGCCATGTGGCCTTAATGAGAGAGACTGACTCCAGCTTAGCTTGCAAGAACTAAGAGACACACTGTGGCCATGTGGCCTTAATGAGAGACACTAACTCCAGCTTAGCTTGCAAGAACTAAGAGACACAGTGTGGCCATGTGGCCTTAATGAGAGAGACTGACTCCAGCTTAGCTTGCAAGAACTAAGAGACACAGTGTGGCCATGTGGCCTTAATGAGAGACACTAACTCCAGCTTAGCTTGCAAGAACTAAGAGACACAGTGTGGCCATGTGGCCTTAATGAGAGACACTAACTCCAGCTTAGCTTGCAAGAACTAAGAGACACAGTGTGGCCATGTGGCCTTAATGAGAGACTGACTCCAGCTTAGCTTGCAAGAACTAAGAGACACAGTGTGCCCATGTGGCCTTAATGAGAGACTGACTCCAGCTTAGCTTGCAAGAACTAAGAGGCGCTGTGTGGCCATGTGGCCTTAATGAGAGAGACTGACTCAAGCTTAGCTTGCAAGAACTAAGAGACACAGTGTGGCCATGTGGCCTTAATGAGAGAGACCGGCAGAACAAAGGTTGACGTTGGAATGAAGACAAATGGACGAGGAAGGACACGGACTGCGTTTCACGCATCGCCGAGTGCGTCTCGAAACCTTACCACGCCTACATATATTAACGGACATCGATTAAAGTGGTCCCATTAGATTTACAATTAGTCTGAATCTTTAGTACACATTTAATGCCTAGGAATATAAAACATGTTGTAAGAGAATACAGGTTGTTTAAACAAATTCAAATATTGCTTACTACAACCAAAGCTCATTGAAGAGTCGTAATTTAAAATGAAATTGGCAGAGCAAAAGATTTTAATTAATTTCACTGCTTCCATTATAACATTAACGAACCTGTGGTGGGCCCATTGCTTGCATATTAAACACTCAACACGAGTCATTGTTATTGACTTCTTGACGTTTCAGTGGCACATATCGCACAATATATACACAATTTTGCCATCTTCTTTGGTTCTTTCGGTAAAGTCACGTAGAATAAGATAAAATAATAAATTGATAAAATAAAATAACAATATTCTCACGACGTTTCGGCCACAACACAAGTGGCCTTCATCAGACAGTCTCGTCCCCTTCACCTGATGAAGGCCGCTTGTGTTGTGGCCGAAACGTCGTGAGAATATTATTGTGTTATTTTATTTTATCAATTTATTATTTTATTCTCATTCTACGTGACTTTACCGAAAGAACCAAAGAAGATGAATCCTTGCAGTCACGAAAGCTTTAAATCGAAATTTTGCCATCGTCTGTTTAGCAAGATATCGTCGCCAGAACATTTATCTTAAGTGCATTATTCCTGACCAAATGTTAACGATTAACAAAAGCGCAATAATTAAGGTTGCGCATAAAAACCTCACACGAGGCGAAAAAGCCCTCAAGGGCCCATAAACTACAATCGCGTTTAAACACATAAACTGCACGTATATATCAATGCACACATTGTGTAGCAGCATGATTATTATTAAACTCACCTTTAATAACGAGGCACATAAACACGAGTAAAAGTGTCAATATTAATGTGCCACTGTACACGACGTGACGTAACTGAGGCCCTGCCCCCCCCACGGTGAACGGTGACGCAACGCGTACAGTGCCCGCGTCACGGATTGGCGCCTCGCGTGCACAGAGCGAGGCAGCAGCAGCAGCAGAGCCAGAGGGGGGGCGGCGTTGCCTAGGCGACGTCGGCACCCTCACGATCGACTCCACGGACAAGCTGTGTGTCACGTGGTGACGCCCACACCACCAACACCACCCGCCCCTTACTGGACGTCTGTGAACAAGAGCTTCATAGCGCTTCGGATTTCTCCAGGGTCGATACAGCGTGCGCGGCACCTGTACGCGGCGAGTCCTCGTTTAACGCGGTAGATGCGTTCCTGAAAAGTGCCGCGTTAAGCGGAAACTATTTTCCTCCCGTAAATAATAATAATGTCCACGCACGGTAAGATGGGGGTCCAAATAACTTGAGGGGACGCCGCCGCGTTACCGTCTCATCTCGCTCAACCGCGCAGCTCAAGAAAGTAGTCCGCTCAGAAAGCGCGTTGTGACGGAGAAAACGCGTTGTAGTGAAAACGCGTTATCGTGTGAACACGCGGGACAGACCCAGGTGTTGTGGGTTAACTCCCCGAGATAAACTTTCTTCCAAATTTGCGTTTCATACGCCCGGCGCTCCGCCAATAATTGTTGTGAGCGTCGCTCCTCTGCCCTCTGTTGTTCATGGAGGGAGACTGCACCCCAGTGCCCAGTATCATCCTCCGCGAGCCTCTTCAAAATGCTGATCTTGACACCGCTGGAAGCAGTCATCGGCCTTGACCTCACCTCACAACAGTGCAATTTTAACAGCTCAACATCAAAACACAATGATGGGTCGCTTGCACCAATCGCACAACATCCCAGCATTGACTCTCAGCTGTTAAATTTTGATTTAAAGCTTTAGTGACTGCAGAGATTCATATTCTTGGTTCTTTCAAATTTTCTTGTTGTGGTTTTCACACCTGATGATGATTGCTTGTGTTGCAGTCAAAAGGTCGTGAGAATTTTATTGTTTTATATTTGTATTATTTTATTGTTTCCCTTCGAGGTGACTTTCCCGAAAGAACCAAGAATATGAATCTTAGCTGTTTCTTGTGTAGAGGGGGTCACGTGTGTCACCATAATTGCCCTAATCCTACAACTCGTGCTGCGTAATATTTTCCTTTCCATATTACCTGTGACACATAATGAGGACAACCGGTAATCCAAATGAAACCAGAGGTGGGAAATCTGTTCTTTATATTATTAATTTCAGGCAATGTGAACACGACTTTTAGAAACACCGATGCAGCTATACACGTGCCATATTGGCCAGAAATTCAGTTGATACTAATAGGGTTTATTTGCCAGTATTGTACATTATTTAAATTACTTTTGTTTGGGCGGCAGGGTGGTGCAGTGGTCACGCCCGTGCATGACATCTTCTGAAGGACTGCCTGGCTTCGCTTTCCTCATTCTGGTCCCTTTCTCTGCATGGGTTTACTCCCATGGCAAAACAACAACAACATACAATGTAACTGGTACTAGCCAAACATCCAAATTACTCCTGCGAAAAGTTGGCAGGCCCCTCCTGAAAAAGAGTCTTGAGACTCAGTGAGGCTTTCCCAGGGAAACAAGCCTACTAACAACATTGTTTCACTGCATGTGAAAAATAAAGATTTTCAGGATTAAATCTCAGTGGCTGTTTACATTGAAACATCAAGTTACATTCAAGTGATAATTGTAACTGGCACACAGAATTCCTTCACTTTGGCGCGAGGAACTACAGATGAGGGAAGGCGGCAGTCAAATGGTGAGCAGCTGGCAACAAATCCCCCCCCACCACTCCTGCCCATGCTCTGTGGTCCTCTTTATATAAAGATGTTATCGGACAATTAATGAGAGTTTGTACTCTTTGGTTGTTTAGGTAAAGTCGCGTAGGTAGAACAAATAATAATGGATCACGACGTTTCGATCGCCACACAAGCAATCGATGATTATTTTTTATTAGTTTTTTCTACTTACGTGACTTTACCGAAAGAACCAAAGAGTAAGGATTCCTGCAGTCACGACAGCTTCAAATCAAGATTAATGAGTGTTTACATGTGGGAGGAAATCGGAGCATCTGGAGAAATCCAAGCAAATGAGGGGCCAACGCTCTATCACAAATCTACACATGGAACAGGCGGAGTCCACATTATTCGACACCGCCTTCTCTACCTCCTTGACGACCAAGGGGTGGGAGTTGTCGCAACATTGTTGTGATCCACCAACCCTCACCTCCACGTAGTCGTGGATTACAGGCATACATAGCCACCACAACCATCCGGCTAAAGTAGCTGTAATGCACATCTAAAATTCTACAAAAGTTGATGGGGTAAAGGTCGTAGGTCAATTGGTTTGATTTCTATGCGCATTAACCAGTCTCTAACGTATGCACATTTAGATTCGCATTCGGCCGCCAATGGAACAGGTGGTGTCCAAAAGCAAAGTGGATGTACTGATTATATCTTCATTGCGGGACTCATCCAGCAGTGGATTGACATGGGCTTCAGGTATCCACGTGTGGACGGGCAATGAACACTGGGGCCACCTGGCGGTAAATGTTTGCCGGTGCACATTGGGACCGGCTCACGTCACTGGCCCCAGGCAGCCCCCAGCCACTGGCGTGCAACACAGCGAAGGGAATCTCCCACCAATGAGAACCACGCACAACCCAGGGTGCAGTCCTATAACTTGGACTCGCAAACACAACAAAACCCATAGCCGCCAACCCACACGGTTTACCCGTATTCTGTTGGGGGAAAGTGAGTTGTCAGGTCCATACGGCAGACGGCCGTTTCAATACGGGCAACATTTTTGTTAAGTTTATTTGTGTGTTTCTCCCTTGTCATGGGACTTATAAGGGGCACGGGGTGACCAACAAGGTCTGAATTGTTCTGTAATAAGGTAGGCACTGATGAGGGGTTGACAGCGATGCAAACCCCACACAATACAAAACGCCAAGCGGCCAGCAACAATAAAAAATAATAATACATAACTGTCCAATGAGTAATTAGATAATTAAGATCAAAGAAACGCATTCCTTAAATTGATCAAGTTTATTGTTGCAAGAGTTTGGGAAAACAGGAAGACCGGGTGTGGATTCCAGAGTGGAGCAGTGCAAACTGATAAAGCTGAAAAGAAGAGTGAGGTGACCTGCATAGTGGTGAGCGGGTGGGTGAGTAAATGGGTGAGTGTTTGAGTAAAAGAGTTGAGGAGTGTGTGATAGGGTGATTGAGTCAGTGATCAGATGCGTGAGTGACTGGATGAGTGGGTGACTGGATGAGTGGGTGACTGGATGAGTGGGTGACTGGATGAGTGGGTGAGAGGATGCGTAGGTGATAGGATGATTGTGTGGTTGACTGGATGAGTGGGTGACTGAATGAGTGGGTGAGTGGATGAGTGCGTGATTGAATGGGTGACTGGATGAGTGGGTGACTGGATGAGTGGGTGACTGGATGAATGGGTGACTGGATGAGTGGGTGACTGGATGAATGGGTGACTGAATGAGTGGGTGATTGGATGAGTGAGTGATAGGATGATTTACTGAGTGACTAGCTGAGTGTGTAATTGAATTAGTGACGAGATGAGTGTGTGATAGGGTGATTGAGTGAGTGGGTGACTGGATGATAGGGTGATTGCGTGGGCGACTGGATGCGTGGGTGACTGGATGAGTGTGTGATAGGGTGATTGAGTTAGTGACTGGATGAGTGGGTGACCGAGTTGTTTAGTTGAGTGCGTTCTTGTGAACTGCAGTGAGGCGCGGTGGTTGAACGCGGAGTGGATGAGACGAAGCGGTCAAAGTGTCTGGTAGACCGAGTCCCTTAAGGTGGGTGGAGGGGGGAATCAACGAGGGGAAGTTCACTGCAACTTTCACCACGGTGGTGCTAGTAGTCGCAGCGAAAAAAAGTGATACAGGGCTGACTGAATGAAGGTTGAGGCGAGGATGCAAGGTGGTGTAGAGGAGGCGAAGAGGAGGGTAGAGGAGGTGAGGTGGTGAGGAGGCGTAGAGGAGGGTGCCCCGCTCTTGGCGTTGATCTTGGTGAACACGTGTCCGCGCCCCGTCTCGTAGCTCTGCCCGGTGCTGATGCAGCCTCCACCGCCCGCAGCGCCCAGCGGCCTCGCCGAGTCCGTGCCCAGCTCCGCTCTGAGCAAGCTCTCCATTGCACGCTGTCTGCTCGCAGCAACAAACACAACGTTAAACTCCCCCACCTCCCCCCCCCGTCCCGTGTGGCCTCTAACACAGGGGTCCTCAACCCCCGGGTTGCAAGAGCACTTGCTTCAAGTACATATAAACCCACTTTTTTGTGTAGATATGTAGATGACACTTTGGTTGTCTGGCGACATGGTAAGGATACACTTAATGAATGAATGTCTAAATCATCTCAATTCACAAAAACCGGCCATCCAGTTCACCATGGAAATGGAGGTGAATAACACACTCCCTTTCCTGGATATTTTGCTCGGACGAGGCCTAAATGGTAAAGTAACACACACAGCGTTTACCGAAAGGGAACACATACTGATGCCTATCTGAATGCAGATTGGCATCATCACCCCGCACAGAAATCCTTTCTCAACAAGATGCTCATACATCTGGCTAAAACAGTGTCAGATGGTCAAAGTCTGAGGAGAGAGATTAAACATGTCAAAGAAACGTTACGATTGAATGTCTACAAAAATGCTCAAATTAACAGAGCAGTGAATGCTAAACCAAGATCAAACAGCAATACTGCTGAATCAGGTTATTAAACAATTAAAATACCATATATCGTGGGAGAAACTGACAAATTAGCTAGTAGTCGCAGCTAAAAAAAAAGTGATACATTAATGACAGGGCTGAATGAATGAAGGTTGAGGCAAGGATGCAGGGTGGTGTAGAGGAGGCGAAGAGGAGGGTAGAGGAGGTGAGGTGGTGAGGTGTTGAGGTGGCGTGGTGAGGAGGTGAGGTGGCGTGGTGAGGAGGTGAGGTGGCGTGGTGAGGAGGTGAGGTGGCGTGGTGAGGTGGCGTGGTGAGGAGGCGTAGAGGAGGCGAGGAGAAGGGTAGAGGAGGTGAGGTGGTGAGGAGGCGTAGAGGAGGCGTAGAGGAGGGTGCCCCGCTCTTGGCGTTGATCTTGGTGAACACGTGTCCGCGCCCCGTCTCGTAGCTCTGCCCGGTGCTGATGCAGCCTCCACCGGCCGAAGCGCCCAGCGTCCTCGCCGAGTCCGTCCCCAGCTCCGCTCTGAGCAAGCTCTCCATTGCGCGCTATCTGCTCGCAGCAACAGACACAACGATAAACTCCCCCCCCCCCCCCCCCCCGGTCCCGTGTGGCCTCTAAATACTTATTTCCTTAGGAGAGGTGATTTATCGGACGAGGCCTAAATGGTAAAATAACACACACAGCGTTTACCAAAAGGGAACGCATACTGATGCCTATCTGAATGCAGATTCGCATCATCACCCCGTACAGAAAACCTCTCTCATCAAGATGCTCATACATCTGGCTAAAACAGTGTCAGATGGTGAATGTCTGGGGAGAGAAATTGAACATGTCAAAGAAACGCTACGATTGAATGTCTACAATAATGCTCAAATTAACAGCAATGAATGCTAAACCAAGATCGAACAGCAATACTGCTGAATCAGGTTATTAAACAATTAAAATACCATATATCGTGGGAGTAATTGAGAAATTAGCTCGAGTTTTGGAAAAGCAAAAAGCTAAACATCTAAGAAAGATTTGGCATGGTACACAAAATTCAAAATATAGTATCTTGTACTTAAGATGAATTGCCTAAGTTGTCAACGGATGGTGTGTATCGGATTAATGGCTTATGTGGCAGATGTTATATTGGACAGATGAGACGTAACATTAGCGTAAGACTAAAAGAACACCAAATAAATATTAAACACTCTCAAACATAACTGTTGGAAGTTGCAGAACATGTTTGCCAACAAGGACACCTAATGTATTTTGATAACGATGAAGTGGTGTAAAACTCATTATTACTGGCCAAGACTAATTCGAGAATCCATTGAAACTGAGAAAATTTGTATTATTTTAACCTCTCTGACAGCTACAGGCTTAGTGCGGCCTGGAAGCGTATTATTAAGTTATTGTGATTGTAAGATGAGGAGATGAAGGCAGAAGAAGAAGACGTTAGGCGATGTGGTGATGCGGTCGAACGTGGTGGCCCGAGGAGCGGAGGGAGAGATGGCGCGGGACGGGGCGGTGTGGAGAAGGTGGCAAGGACGGTGGACCCCACGTGAGTGGAACAAACGCGTGGAGGAAGAAGACATCTCTCATTTATCATTACTTATAGAGGAAACATACTAATTAAATGATTACTAATCAATTATATAATTTCAATAATCCCCCTCCCCGCCTCTGATTTCTGCACCTGATGGGTTCAGTGATGACATCGCCTTTCTCTATTTAAGACCGGAAGCAGGGGGATGGCTTCACTATTCTGGCAAATCGCCCGATGATGCTGGATGTAATTACCAGTGAAACGTCGTACTCATCTTGTGGATTTACTCTCCAAAACACCGGTGGGCTGAAGTAGTAACTAAGTGGAGTTTTGGTTACGTGACAAATTCCTTACTAATTGGCTGTGTCAGGTAGTGTAGGGTTATGACACATTTATATTTACACGATCTAACCCAAAAACCTTTGTTATGAAATTAGGACAATTTATTAAATATATTGTATACCAGAAAATACAGCAATTGACTAAAAATATACGGCAATAGATGTAACCTCGCAGCAGTGAACGTAACGAAATTTCATCATGGAAATGTCCGCTGCACAAAACCTTGCATTCATCGCCCCACACGTGGTACCTCAGCCTCAGGATGAAATAAATCATCAGGGAGTTCTCCGTGAGCATCGTGCGCGCTCCAAATCCAGAGTTGAGCCGTGGTCTCGGCACCCAGCCAGCCGCCTTCTCTTCTTGGGGCAGTCGGAGTCCAGCGCGCTATCGAAGGGCACGTGGTGAACGCTCAGGACGTGTCTCTTGAGCTTCGACTTCTGCGTCGCTCCGTACGAGCAGTCACTGCACGGGAAGGGCTTTTCCTCTGGAACACAAGACATCCACCGTTGAGCACACGCACGTGCTAATACATAATTTATTTATCACCATGCAGTGGATGCCATAGCATTACTATGTATATGGGACGTTTTATCAATCACGGTTGCTGACCACAGGCCCAAAGGCCCAAAATGCCAAATGACCAGCAACAAATACCTCCGATTAGCACGGTTGGCTACGTATGGTACGAAAGAAGTTCAACATACGTACAAATAGTAGAAAAGCAAGATACTGATTTCCTGAAAAATATCACGCGACATCAGAAGTGTTTGCTGGAAGAAGTTTGGTAACTGGATAAGACCATCAATGAGAAGCCAGTTTAATCATGGCTCGGTGACTGAAACCCAGAGTTTCACGGTTTAACCCAACATCCGAGCAGCACCACATCAGATCTCTAGACTCCTCAGCGCAGGCATATAGATATGGTCAACATATGCGTACATTAACTAATTTGTGAAATTATGAATTACATCCAAATGAAATGTAGTGTGTGCATTACTAGGACGTACCTAAAGGTGCCAGGTTGGGTTCATCCACCTTGGGGATGCTCTGCTCCACGCAGCCTCCTGCTTCCGTGCAGTCCATCCTCTTGATGTCCGAATTCTGGCTGTTGCTACTGCTGCAATTAGTGACGCTGGTGGTGGTCTTTTTTCTTTTAATGGACTTAGGTCTACTTCGCTTTTCCTTCTTCTTCTGCTGCAAGGCCATCAACACTTTCATGCTCGTAATAGGATCGAGAGCAGCGTATGGTTTATTCTCACTGACTGGTGAAGCAGTTTGTTGATGTGGAACTAGGCCAAAGCATTCAAGAAAATTGGATTTCATGTCATTTATCTTAACGCCGCTATCTTTTGTCGAAGTGTAATCATGTTCAGGCTTCGGTCTGTACAAGAACTGTGCGTGAAGACTTTCATGAGTTTTCAGGATTTCAATAGGACTTAAAAATCCGCAGACTGAGCACATCTCATAGGGCGACGGTGGATTCAACACCGCATTGGCAAAACTGCTGTTATTCACCAAGCCTGGTGCACCCTTGATCATATAATCCTTTTCGTGGCTCTTCAAATGCCTTTTGAATTTTCCTGGCTGATCAAACCTTTGTCCACATATGCCGCACCATTGCTCACGGGTCTCCTTATGCGTTCTTACGTGGGCTTCTAGGCACCATGCCAGCTGGAATTTTTTCCCACAGACGTCACAAGAGATTAGTTTTTTAGCTCTCGTAACTCTACCGGATTGAGGTAGGGTTGAGACGGGTGCTGGTGAAGTGCCATCGCTGGTAAAGGCAATTCTCCCAGCACCACCATGGCTCGCCGCCGAATTGCTCTCACACATCTGAAACAAAAGACAAAGGTCACGCGCATGACACCCGTGTCACGAGTGTACTCACAAAGGCATACTTAAGGTGACATAAGATTCATATATACTGCAACTAATTATACCAGAACTCCACAATATTGCAGTTCCTATCATGTACGATTTTACCCTCTTATCCACCCAAGTAATATTTTGTTTCTAAACAACATGACTAACTACCTCCAATTTCCTAATGTTACCCACCCAATAGGCCTTTCTGTATATACGCACTAACAATATAATGATGGCACCACACGTTCACTCCACTATTCACAACACTCGCAATCTCCATATAAGATTGTAATATAATTTCTGTACGAGGGCCCGTCAAAAAGTTTTGAGAATGGACACTTTTTTACAAAAAACTACGTAAAATAGTCTTCATTAAAAGTACAGTATAGTACTATTAATGGCACTTATAAGTGAACGTCATTATCTCTCATGCTAAAATTACAATGTTAACTAGTTACCCAGGAAAGCTTCATTGAGTCTAAGTACTGCATTTTCAGAAAGGTCCCATTGCATTGAGATGTTTGTGTGAGTGGAACCCAGAGAGACCCTACCTTGCATATTGGGAAATAACACAACTCCACACAGATGGATTCAACCCACAAGCTCAAAGCATTCCCTGTTCAACAAAGTACTCAGTGTAATGTTTAATATAATTTATTTGGTGATATATAGTATCGTAATTGTATAGTGAATCTACAGCAGTGTGGTATACAGTAGGTTTGGTAAAATAATACATAGTGTAATATTACAAGTCTAATATTATTATAATCTAACGTATAGGGTAGTGTATAGTAACTCAGTGTATAATTCAATGTTGTGGTCTGTCTATGCCAGTTTATAATAAAAAAATATTATTTGGAGGCATATTATAATATTTTTTGCGACATAGAAGTGTAATGTATAATAACTTATTGTTAGTAGCTCAGCTTAGTGGAGAATATATTGAGTACATTGATTATATTGATGTAGTTTATATTTAGTTCTTTCACATCGGTTTATTGTATGATAGTTGGGTAGTTGCAGTTCTTTAGCATCAATATACTAAATGCCTCTGTTGATATGTAAACTCTGACTTTAACATAGCTACTTCCGTGACCAGTTACATGCTAATTCCTCACATTAACATCATGCTAATCTCCCAGTTACATGCTAATTTCTGACTTTAACATCCTGCTAATCTATCACATTAACACAGCTACTTCAATGCTAAATTATTCTGTTGATATGTAAACTCTTTTGGCAAGGCGCTCTGCTCCTCCCACCCAGCTTAAAATACGCTGCCAAGCTTAGCAGTGTTCATTGGAGCGCTGTCTTTCCGACAGTTCTGTTTCTTCACCTGAGGACGGCTGCTTGTGTTGTGGCCGAAACGTCGTGAGAATTAAATTTTATTATGTTTTATTTTATTATTTCCCTTCTACGTGACTTTACCGAAAGAACCAAGAAGATGAATCTCTGCAGTCACGAAAGCTTTAAATCGAAATTTATTCAAATCAAGTTGTTTTCTTTTTACCACAGTACTTTATGGAATCCTCAAGAATAAATGCATTTTTAGAAGTATTAAACTACACTTGAAGATGTGTGAGAATGTAATTCTGCAGATGCAAGCACAGGCAAACTCGTATCTGCATATACAAGTTTCTGGGCCTCCTCACTTCACCAAACCCGCATTGACCGGCATGGTGAAGTATGGTTAAACAACTCCCACGAACGGCATGGTGTGGGGGAGGCCTCTATCAAAACGCTGGATCGACAAAGGGCTGATACATGTCACGACATTGTACGTTAAGATCGTTCTCTCGTCAGCACAAGCCGTCTATGTGGACAATAGAGGGCACGACACACGTGTACACGATGTTTGTGTGCGTATATTCAGCGTGTGTATCACGTCATAATTATACAAGGTCGCGATTATGCTCAAAACGAACCAAATGTATAACATCACGAATAACTTTGGAGGTCTCCAGAGCCTGAACAACATTTGAAGTAGACACTGACCCTTGTCACGAGTTCTTATGAACTATAAACTAAACTATAAACTATTTCTATTTAACCAGGTAAGGCCCACTGAGCTATATAACTCTTATCAGAAGCGACCTGGACACAAATGATAGCTCAACGAAAGTGGCTTATCATGTGGACATTTATAGCAGTCAAGAACTCTAAACTCACGTTTCTAAATGTGGAGGGGAAAACCGAAGGACCAGGAGAAGAATCTACGCGACCACAGGGGAAAAAAATTAACAAATACAGAGCAGGCGTCAGGGTCTCGATGGAACCTCCACGCTGCTGTAGGCCTAGCGAGGTAGTTAACATCTCGACACCGCGGCGCCCCTTATTAAAAGCTTAGCCATGTCTAGCAAGGTTATTGACTCATTTCACTCGACTCACGGCACCACAAGTAATGTATTAAACAAATAAAACAATAATAAAGTAGAGAGGCGCTACTTACATTTAACAATGTTGTTGTTAACTTTAAAAGGAGCGCGCTTCCCTCTGGCTTGCAGTCCGGCGTTCGCGGTCTCCACTTCCTGGATAAGCCACGCCCGTCGCGGCTATGCCCCGCCCACTGTCGTGCAAGCCACGCCCCCGTGGATCGGGCCAAGCTCATCCCACGGTGAAAGCCCCACAATCGGAATCTTTATGTACAGACAGTCCTCGACTTACGAACGCCCAAATTACAAACAGCCGCCCTTCAGAACCAACTGGCATGAAATATAAATTATTTTATATCGCCTGAAAACGCGAACTCGCGCTTGTGAGTGAGTGCGTGAGTGTGAGCAGGGGGCACAGGTGGTGCATCAGCCAGTCATCTCAGTCATCTCAGTCGACCCGTGGCACCACCTGGGTCTGCCCCGTGACCTGCCAGCGGGCGTTCGACACTTCACGTGGCCTCAAGGTGCACATGGCCTGGCACAAGCGTCGTGGTGACGTCACCGCCACTTAGTGGCGAATGGCGGTTGTTGTTGTTGTTGTGAGACAGTGAGAGAGTGTGAGGTCGACTCAGCCTCAGATGAGTTCCTGGTGCGGTGTGGAGTGAACATCGCTACTGGGGGAGACAAAGGCGACCGTGGAGGAGAATCCTCCAGGTGCTCACTGATACACTCACCAACTTTACCTCACCAATTACACCTCATCCACCTCACCACCCCAATTACACCTCACAAACCTAACCTCACCAATTACACCTCACCAATCACACCACACTGACCTCACTCACCAAACACCAACTCCACAAACCGCACAAATGGCACTCATCACACCTACTACACTCATCTCACCCACTACATTCACCACACCACCCACTACAATCACCAAACCAACCACTACATTCACCACACCAACCACTACATTCACCACACCACCCACTACATTCACCACACCAACCACACAGTCACCACACCACCCACTACATTCACCACACCAACCACTACATTCACCACACCAACCACTACATTCACCACACCAACCACTACATTCACCACACCAACCACACAGTCACCATACCAACCACTACATTCACCACACCAACCACTACATTCACCACACCAACCACTACATTCACCACATCACCCACTACATTCACCACACCAACCACTACATTCACCACACCAACCACTACATTCACCACACCAACCACTACATTCACCACACCAACCACTACATTCACCACACCCACCACTACATTCACCACACCACCCACTACATTCACCACACCAACCACACAGTCATCATACTGACTGCACCCATCTCATCCTCTGCACCAACCTCACTCATCTCACCAATCAAAACTCATCTCAACGACCGCAATTCACCACCTTACATGCTGCCATCTACATCAGTGGCCAGCAGATGGCAGCATCTACAGGCCACATTCTTGGCCAGTCGATGGCAGCATGGAACGGAGGTTACCGAGCAATCTATGAACGTACGAAATTTATTTTGGCTCTCTACAAGGCGTGAGATCTCAGGTAGGTCTGGTTACTCACACGTACACATTATTTGGTGAGGAATTGGCAAGACGTCCCAAGCAGAATCCTAAAAATTAGAGACTCAATAAGGCATCTGTGGATGAAGTCAGGCCCGTGTCTGTCTGCTCGATTATTTCATATCTGTCAACCCCTTATCAGGGCCGAGCTTATCACAGACCAATTCAGACTTTATTGGTCACCCCGTGTCCTTATAAATCTCAACGTAGTGAAAACGCGTTATCGTGTGAACACGCGGGACAGACCCAGGTGTTGTGGGTTAACTCCCCGAGATAAACTTTCTTCCAACTTTGTCTTTTATACGCCCGGCGCTCCGCCAATTATTGTTGTGAGCGTCGCTCCTCTGCCCTCTGTTGTTCATGGAGGGAGACTGCACCCCAGTGCCCAGTATCATCCTCCGCGAGCCTCTTCAAAATGATGATCTTGACACCGCTGGAAGCAGTTATCGGCCTTGACCTCACCTCACAACAGTGCAATTTTAACAGCTCAACATCAAAACACAATGATGGGTCGCTTGCACCAATCGCACAACATCTCAGCATTGACTCTCAGCTGTTACTTGTGTAGAGGGGGTCACGTGTGTCACCATAATTGCCCTAATCCTACAACTCGTGCTGCGTAATATTTTCCTTGCCATATTACCTGTGACACACATAATGAGGACAACCGGTAAGTCAAATGAAACCAGAGGTGGGAAACCTGTTCTTTATAATATTTTTAATAAGCAATTTGAACAGGACTTTTAGAAACACCGATGCAGCTATACACGTGCCACATTGTCCAGAAATTCAGTTGATACTAATAGGGTTTATTTGCCAGTATTGTACATTATTTAAATTACATTTGTTTGGGCGGCAGGGTGGTGCAGTGGTCACGCCCGTGCATGACATCTTCTGAAGGAGTGCCTGGCTTCGCTTTCCTCATTCTGGTCCCTTTCTCTGTATGCGTTTACTCCCATAGCAAAACAACAACAACATACAATGTAACTGGTACTAGCCAAACATCCAAATTACTCCTGCGAAAAGTTGTCAGGCCCCTCCTGAATAAGAGTCTTGAGACTCAGTGAGATTGCTTGTGTGGCGATCGAAACGTCGTGATCCATTATTATTTTTTCTACCTACGTGACTTTACCGAAAGAACCAAAGAGAGAGTAAGGATTCCTGCAGTCACGAAAGCTTCAAATCAAGATTAATGAGTGTTTACATTTGGGAGGAAATCGGAGCACCTGGAGAAATCCAAGCAAATGGGGGGGGGGGGCAACGCTCTATCACAAATCTATAGATGGAACAGGCGGAGTCCACATTATTCCACACCGCCTTCTCTACCTCCTTGACGACCAAGGGGTGGGAGTTGTCGCAACATTTTTGTAATCCACCATCCCTCACCTCCACACAGTCGTGGATTACAGGCATACATAGCCACCACAACCACCCGGCTAAAGTAGCTGTAATGCACATCTAAAATTCTACAAAAGTTGATGGGGCAAAGGTCGTAGGTCAATTGGTTTGATTTCTATGCACTTTTAGATTCGCATTCGGCCGCCAATGGAACAGGTGGAGTGCAAAAGCAAAGTGGATGTACTGATTGTATCTTCATTGCGGGACTCATCCAGCAGTGGATTGACATGGGTTTCAGGTATCCACGTGTGGACGGGCAATACACACTGGGGCCACCTGACGGTAAATGTTTGCCGGTGCACATTGGGACCGGCTCACACGTCACTGGCCCCAGGCAGCCCCCAGCCACTGGCGTGCAACACAGCGAAGGGAATCTCCCACCAATGAGGACCACGCACAACCCAGGGTGCAGTCCTATAACTTGGACTCGCAAACACAACAAAACCCATAGCCGCCAACCCACACGGTTTACCCGTATTCTGTTGGGGGAAAGTGAGTTGTCAGGTCCATACGGCACACGGCCGTTTCAATACGGGCAACATTTTTGTTAAGTTTATTTGTGTGAGTGGGTGACTGAATGAGTGCGTGATTGAAAGGGTGACTGGATGAGTGGGTGACTCGATGAGTGGGTGACTGGATGAATGGGTGACTGGATGAATGGGTGACTGGATGAGTGGGTGATTGGATGAGTGTGTGATAGGGTGATTGTATGAGTGTGTGATAGGATGATTGATTGAGTGACTAGCTGAGTGTGTGATTGAATTAGTGACGAGATGAGTGTGTGATAGGGTGATTGAGTTAGTGGGTGACTGGATGATAGGGTGATTGTGTGGGCGACTGGATGCGTGGGTGACTGGATGAGTGTGTGATAGGGTGATTGAGTGAGTGACTAGATGAGTGGGTGACCGAGTTGTTTAGTTGAGTGCGTTGTTGTGAACTGCAGTGAGGTGCGGTGGTTGAACGCGGAGTGGATGAGACCAAGCGGTCAAAGTGTCTGGTGGACCGAGTCCCTTAACGTGGGTGGAGGGGGGAATCAACGAGGGGAAGTTCACTGCAACATTCACCACGGTGGTGCTAGTAGTCGCAGCGAAAAAAAGTGATACAGGGCTGACTGAATGAAGGTTGAGTCGAGGATGCAAGGTGGTGTAGAGGAGGCGAAGAGGAGGGTAGAGGAGGTGAGGTGTTGAGGTGGCGTAGTGAGGAGGCGTAGAGGAGGCGTAGAGGAGGGTGCCCCGTTCTTGGCGTTGATCTTGGTGAACACGTGTCCGCGCCCCGTCTCGTAGCTCTGCCCGGTGCTGATGCAGCCTCCACCGGCCGCAGCGCCCAGCGGCCTCACCGAGTCCGTGCCCAGCTCCGCTCTGAGCAAGCTCTCCATTGCACGCTGTCTGCTCGCAGCGACAGACACAACGATAAACTCCCCCCCCCCCCCAGTCCCATGTGGCCTCTAAATACGTATTTCCTTTGGAGAGGTGATTTCTCGGACGAGGCCTAAATGGAAAAATAACACACAGCGTTTACCAAAAGGGAACGCATACTGATGCCTATCTGAATGCAGATTCGCATCATCACCCCGTACAGAATACCTCTCTCATCAAGATGCTCATACATCTGGCTTAAACAGTGTCAGATGGTGAAAGTCTGAGGAGAGAGATTAAACATGTCAAAGAAATGCGACGATTGAATGTCTACAATAATGCTCAAATTAACAGAGCAGTGAATGCCAAACCAAGATCGAGCAGTGATCTGGTTCCGTCTGTAAAAGATGTGATTCCGGACATACAATACCCTGGTGTCTACAAACTAAGTTGCCTCTGTGGTAGTAGTTACATTGGAGAAACCAAACGCCATATCTCGGACCGCATTCGTGAACATAAAGCAGACCTTAAACACGGTAGGACCAACACCTCGGCCGTAGCAGATCATTGTTCTAATTCAGTAGGCTCACATGCCATTGACTTTTCCAAGACGGAGGTTCTTTGTAAGCCATCTGGCTTCCATGAGAGATTCGTTCATGAGGCTATCCACATATACAAACACAGAGACAATTTCAACCGAGAAGATGGATTCTATCTTAGCAATCATTGGAAAGATTTGATAAATCATTTCAGTTCTTGATTGATTGTTCACGCTTACAGTGCCTTTCAGACAGCATACATAAAAAAAAAAAAAAAAAAAATTTCGTCTCCCCCCTCCTCTTTTCAAAAAATAGATGGACTAGTCCTGGCAAACTGCCATCGTTGCGCGTGACGCAAACGTTATTTTTATATATATAAATAAATATGCCGTTTTCAAAATAAATTTATGCAAACCGACACACCTGATGATGACCGTTTGAGTTATGGTCGAAACGTCGTGAGAATTTTTTATTGTTTTATATATATTTTGTTATTTTGTTGTTTCTCTTCAACGTGACTTTACCGAAAAAACTAAGAATATGAATTACTGCAGTCACGAAAGCTTTAAATCAAAATTTAATCGCCTCTACGGGGAGGGTTTTCACATAACTTTAAGATCTTTCAACAAACTCCGGGATAAGAAAGCTCAGCTGATCGAGTCTCTCACCTTCCTGAAGAGATGCCGCGACTCTGGGGTAATACCAATCGCATTTACACTCACCTCTGCTACTGTAACTTCTTCTAATGCGAAACGAATTCTTTTCAAAACTAGCTTAGCTCTTATCTCAGAAAAAATCAGACTTATACGCACAGAACTAGATCAGTTAGACAAGACACTCTACAAATCACACTTATCATTGACGGCAATAATGTCCACATCGGATTGGGAACATGTAGACAATATGACTGCCTCTTCAGCTGCTACTATGTCGACCAAATGTAAGGAAAACCTGATTTCCAAATTTAACCTCCTCTTAAACAAAAGACCGGACCCACACACCAAAAAGTTAGACGTTAATAAAGTCGTAATTAATCGCAGTAACAGTTCTATTTCCGATGGTCTGAAATCCGTTTTAGCTAAAGGTCTAAACTTTGCAGTCACACCTAAACACATACCAGTTAATGATATAATTGCCCAAGTAGACGTTGCTCTCAGGGGCCTGGGTCACATCGCTGCAGACGTAGCAAGATCTGAAATCGCTGCAACCCTCAAAAACGCTAAGATGCCAGCTAGCAACCTCAGCAAAGATGAGCGTTTTGAATTATATAAATTAAAAAAGAGGAATGATATTGTAGTTCTCTCAGCTGACAAAGGCAATGCTACTGTTATCATGGATAAAATAGAATACAACAACAAAATTAAAGAATTACTCGACGATGGTAGTTATACAAAAATAAAAAGAGATCCCACCAACAGCCTCGTCACACAAACCAACAAAATAATTTCTGATTCAACCGCATTAATTGATCAATCTAAACAGTTTTCGTTGAAACCTTCTGCTGCCAGGCCACCAAGATTATACGGCTTACCAAAAATACATAAAGTTGATACACCTCTTCGTCCCATAGTCTCTACTATCAGCTCCCCCACCTACAAACTAGCTCGTTTTTTGTCTGAAATCCTGCGTCCTTTCACTGGAAAGACCACCTCTGCGGTACAAAATTCTACTCACCTGGTATCAACAATCAAGGGTATTTCCCTGTCCCCAGACGACCTGCTTGTCAGTTTTGATGTAGTTTCCTTATTCACCAAGGTTCCTGTACCTGACACCATTGCAATCATTGAAGACTTGGTTCATCAAGGACTAAACACTGAGGTACCCCCCCTGGTGAGACACTGTTTAACCAATACATACTTCACTTGGAATGGAACTTTCTACAAACAAACTGAGGGCACCCCAATGGGCTCCCCCCTTTCTCCAGTTATAGCTAACATTTTCATGGAGAAATTTGAGACTGACGCCATCCAGACTGCCACTCTGCGCCCAACCTTATGGAAGAGGTACGTGGATGACACTTTTGTCATCTGGCCACATGGCCGGCCTGCTCTAGACAAATTCTTCGACCACATCAATTCCATACACCCAGCCATCAGATTTACCATGGAAGTTGAAATAGATGGCAAGATACCTTTTTTGGATGTCCTAATTAAAAAGAGACCTGATGGTTCAATGAGCCACTCTGTCTACAGGAAAGCTACCCATACGGATGCTTATCTGAAACCGGATTCCCACCACCATCCATCACAGAAGAATTCTCTCATCAAGACTCTGTATCATAGAGCCCAATGCATATCCGACCAGGAACACATAAGCAGTGAACTCAAGCACGTACACCAAGCTCTTAGGGCTAATGGTTACTCCGACTATACAATCCGCAAAGCTATCACTCAAACCATGAAGAAGAACCCTCTTGAGGAGCCTTTCAAAACCATCACTTTACCCTACATTGCTGGGATCACAAAAAAGATCTCCAAAATCTTGAATAAACACAAGATCCAGGTCCGTTTCAACACATTACATAAAATCCGTGATCTGGTTCCGTCTGTAAAAGATGTGATTCCGGACATACAATACCCTGGTGTCTACAAACTAAGTTGCCTCTGTGGTAGTAGTTACATTGGAGAAACCAAACGCCATATCTCGGACCGCATTCGTGAACATAAAGCAGACCTTAAACACGGTAGGACCAACACCTCGGCCGTAGCAGATCATTGTTCTAATTCAGTAGGCTCACATGCCATTGACTTTTCCAAGACGGAGGTTCTTTGTAAGCCATCTGGCTTCCATGAGAGATTCGTTCATGAGGCTATCCACATATACAAACACAGAGACAATTTCAACCGAGAAGATGGATTCTATCTTAGCAATCATTGGAAAGATTTGATAAATCATTTCAGTTCTTGATTGATTGTTCACGCTTACAGTGCCTTTCAGACAGCATACATAAAAACAAATTTCGTCTCCCCCCTCCTCTTTTCAAAAAATAGATGGACTAGTCCTGGCAAACTGCCATCGTTGCGCGTGACGCAAACGTTATTTTTATATATATAAATAAATATGCCGTTTTCAAAATAAATTTATGCAAACCGACACACCTGATGATGACCGTTTGAGTTATGGTCGAAACGTCGTGAGAATTTTTTATTGTTTTATATATATTTTGTTATTTTGTTGTTTCTCTTCAACGTGACTTTACCGAAAAAACTAAGAATATGAATTACTGCAGTCACGAAAGCTTTAAATCAAAATTTAATCGCCTCTACGGGGAGGGTTTTCACATAACTTTAAGATCTTTCAACAAACTCCGGGATAAGAAAGCTCAGCTGATCGAGTCTCTCACCTTCCTGAAGAGATGCCGCGACTCTGGGGTAATACCAATCGCATTTACACTCACCTCTGCTACTGTAACTTCTTCTAATGCGAAACGAATTCTTTTCAAAACTAGCTTAGCTCTTATCTCAGAAAAAATCAGACTTATACGCACAGAACTAGATCAGTTAGACAAGACACTCTACAAATCACACTTATCATTGACGGCAATAATGTCCACATCGGATTGGGAACATGTAGACAATATGACTGCCTCTTCAGCTGCTACTATGTCGACCAAATGTAAGGAAAACCTGATTTCCAAATTTAACCTCCTCTTAAACAAAAGACCGGACCCACACACCAAAAAGTTAGACGTTAATAAAGTCGTAATTAATCGCAGTAACAGTTCTATTTCCGATGGTCTGAAATCCGTTTTAGCTAAAGGTCTAAACTTTGCAGTCACACCTAAACACATACCAGTTAATGATATAATTGCCCAAGTAGACGTTGCTCTCAGGGGCCTGGGTCACATCGCTGCAGACGTAGCAAGATCTGAAATCGCTGCAACCCTCAAAAACGCTAAGATGCCAGCTAGCAACCTCAGCAAAGATGAGCGTTTTGAATTATATAAATTAAAAAAGAGGAATGATATTGTAGTTCTCTCAGCTGACAAAGGCAATGCTACTGTTATCATGGATAAAATAGAATACAACAACAAAATTAAAGAATTACTCGACGATGGTAGTTATACAAAAATAAAAAGAGATCCCACCAACAGCCTCGTCACACAAACCAACAAAATAATTTCTGATTCAACCGCATTAATTGATCAATCTAAACAGTTTTCGTTGAAACCTTCTGCTGCCAGGCCACCAAGATTATACGGCTTACCAAAAATACATAAAGTTGATACACCTCTTCGTCCCATAGTCTCTACTATCAGCTCCCCCACCTACAAACTAGCTCGTTTTTTGTCTGAAATCCTGCGTCCTTTCACTGGAAAGACCACCTCTGCGGTACAAAATTCTACTCACCTGGTATCAACAATCAAGGGTATTTCCCTGTCCCCAGACGACCTGCTTGTCAGTTTTGATGTAGTTTCCTTATTCACCAAGGTTCCTGTACCTGACACCATTGCAATCATTGAAGACTTGGTTCATCAAGGACTAAACACTGAGGTACCCCCCCTGGTGAGACACTGTTTAACCAATACATACTTCACTTGGAATGGAACTTTCTACAAACAAACTGAGGGCACCCCAATGGGCTCCCCCCTTTCTCCAGTTATAGCTAACATTTTCATGGAGAAATTTGAGACTGACGCCATCCAGACTGCCACTCTGCGCCCAACCTTATGGAAGAGGTACGTGGATGACACTTTTGTCATCTGGCCACATGGCCGGCCTGCTCTAGACAAATTCTTCGACCACATCAATTCCATACACCCAGCCATCAGATTTACCATGGAAGTCGAAATAGATGGCAAGATACCTTTTTTGGATGTCCTAATTAAAAAGAGACCTGATGGTTCAATGAGCCACTCTGTCTACAGGAAAGCTACCCATACGGATGCTTATCTGAAACCGGATTCCCACCACCATCCATCACAGAAGAATTCTCTCATCAAGACTCTGTATCATAGAGCCCAATGCATATCCGACCAGGAACACATAAGCAGTGAACTCAAGCACGTACACCAAGCTCTTAGGGCTAATGGTTACTCCGACTATACAATCCGCAAAGCTATCACTCAAACCATGAAGAAGAACCCTCTTGAGGAGCCTTTCAAAACCATCACTTTACCCTACATTGCTGGGATCACAAAAAAGATCTC
Organism: Petromyzon marinus; assembly: GCF_048934315.1. NCBI lineage: Eukaryota > Metazoa > Chordata > Hyperoartia > Petromyzontiformes > Petromyzontidae > Petromyzon > Petromyzon marinus. Next base: position 1,424,052 of record NW_027423168.1, read on the forward strand.
CAAAATCTTGAATAAACACAAGATCCAGGTCCGTTTCAACACATTACATAAAATCCGTGATCTGGTTCCGTCTGTAAAAGATGTGATTCCGGACATACAATACCCTGGTGTCTACAAACTAAGTTGCCTCTGTGGTAGTAGTTACATTGGAGAAACCAAACGCCATATCTCGGACCGCATTCGTGAACATAAAGCAGACCTTAAACACGGTAGGACCAACACCTCGGCCGTAGCAGATCATTGTTCTAATTCAGTAGGCTCACATGCCATTGACTTTTCCAAGACGGAGGTTCTTTGTAAGCCATCTGGCTTCCATGAGAGATTCGTTCATGAGGCTATCCACATATACAAACACAGAGACAATTTCAACCGAGAAGATGGATTCTATCTTAGCAATCATTGGAAAGATTTGATAAATCATTTCAGTTCTTGATTGATTGTTCACGCTTACAGTGCCTTTCAGACAGCATACATAAAAACAAATTTCGTCTCCCCCCTCCTCTTTTCAAAAAATAGATGGACTAGTCCTGGCAAACTGCCATCGTTGCGCGTGACGCAAACGTTATTTTTATATATATAAATAAATATGCCGTTCTCAAAATAAATTTATGCAAACCGACACACCTGATGATGACCGTTTGAGTTATGGTCGAAACGTCGTGAGAATTTTTTATTGTTTTATATATATTTTGTTATTTTGTTGTTTCTCTTCAACGTGACTTTACCGAAAAAACTAAGAATATGAATTACTGCAGTCACGAAAGCTTTAAATCAAAATTTAATCGCCTCTACGGGGAGGGTTTTCACATAACTTTAAGATCTTTCAACAAACTCCGGGATAAGAAAGCTCAGCTGATCGAGTCTCTCACCTTCCTGAAGAGATGCCGCGACTCTGGGGTAATACCAATCGCATTTACACTCACCTCTGCTACTGTAACTTCTTCTAATGCGAAACGAATTCTTTTCAAAACTAGCTTAGCTCTTATCTCAGAAAAAATCAGACTTATACGCACAGAACTAGATCAGTTAGACAAGACACTCTACAAATCACACTTATCATTGACGGCAATAATGTCCACATCGGATTGGGAACATGTAGACAATATGACTGCCTCTTCAGCTGCTACTATGTCGACCAAATGTAAGGAAAACCTGATTTCCAAATTTAACCTCCTCTTAAACAAAAGACCGGACCCACACACCAAAAAGTTAGACGTTAATAAAGTCGTAATTAATCGCAGTAACAGTTCTATTTCCGATGGTCTGAAATCCGTTTTAGCTAAAGGTCTAAACTTTGCAGTCACACCTAAACACATACCAGTTAATGATATAATTGCCCAAGTAGACGTTGCTCTCAGGGGCCTGGGTCACATCGCTGCAGACGTAGCAAGATCTGAAATCGCTGCAACCCTCAAAAACGCTAAGATGCCAGCTAGCAACCTCAGCAAAGATGAGCGTTTTGAATTATATAAATTAAAAAAGAGGAATGATATTGTAGTTCTCTCAGCTGACAAAGGCAATGCTACTGTTATCATGGATAAAATAGAATACAACAACAAAATTAAAGAATTACTCGACGATGGTAGTTATACAAAAATAAAAAGAGATCCCACCAACAGCCTCGTCACACAAACCAACAAAATAATTTCTGATTCAACCGCATTAATTGATCAATCTAAACAGTTTTCGTTGAAACCTTCTGCTGCCAGGCCACCAAGATTATACGGCTTACCAAAAATACATAAAGTTGATACACCTCTTCGTCCCATAGTCTCTACTATCAGCTCCCCCACCTACAAACTAGCTCGTTTTTTGTCTGAAATCCTGCGTCCTTTCACTGGAAAGACCACCTCTGCGGTACAAAATTCTACTCACCTGGTATCAACAATCAAGGGTATTTCCCTGTCCCCAGACGACCTGCTTGTCAGTTTTGATGTAGTTTCCTTATTCACCAAGGTTCCTGTACCTGACACCATTGCAATCATTGAAGACTTGGTTCATCAAGGACTAAACACTGAGGTACCCCCCCTGGTGAGACACTGTTTAACCAATACATACTTCACTTGGAATGGAACTTTCTACAAACAAACTGAGGGCACCCCAATGGGCTCCCCCCTTTCTCCAGTTATAGCTAACATTTTCATGGAGAAATTTGAGACTGACGCCATCCAGACTGCCACTCTGCGCCCAACCTTATGGAAGAGGTACGTGGATGACACTTTTGTCATCTGGCCACATGGCCGGCCTGCTCTAGACAAATTCTTCGACCACATCAATTCCATACACCCAGCCATCAGATTTACCATGGAAGTCGAAATAGATGGCAAGATACCTTTTTTGGATGTCCTAATTAAAAAGAGACCTGATGGTTCAATGAGCCACTCTGTCTACAGGAAAGCTACCCATACGGATGCTTATCTGAAACCGGATTCCCACCACCATCCATCACAGAAGAATTCTCTCATCAAGACTCTGTATCATAGAGCCCAATGCATATCCGACCAGGAACACATAAGCAGTGAACTCAAGCACGTACACCAAGCTCTTAGGGCTAATGGTTACTCCGACTATACAATCCGCAAAGCTATCACTCAAACCATGAAGAAGAACCCTCTTGAGGAGCCTTTCAAAACCATCACTTTACCCTACATTGCTGGGATCACAAAAAAGATCTCCAAAATCTTGAATAAACACAAGATCCAGGTCCGTTTCAACACATTACATAAAATCCGTGATCTGGTTCCGTCTGTAAAAGATGTGATTCCGGACATACAATACCCTGGTGTCTACAAACTAAGTTGCCTCTGTGGTAGTAGTTACATTGGAGAAACCAAACGCCATATCTCGGACCGCATTCGTGAACATAAAGCAGACCTTAAACACGGTAGGACCAACACCTCGGCCGTAGCAGATCATTGTTCTAATTCAGTAGGCTCACATGCCATTGACTTTTCCAAGACGGAGGTTCTTTGTAAGCCATCTGGCTTCCATGAGAGATTCGTTCATGAGGCTATCCACATATACAAACACAGAGACAATTTCAACCGAGAAGATGGATTCTATCTTAGCAATCATTGGAAAGATTTGATAAATCATTTCAGTTCTTGATTGATTGTTCACGCTTACAGTGCCTTTCAGACAGCATACATAAAAACAAATTTCGTCTCCCCCCTCCTCTTTTCAAAAAATAGATGGACTAGTCCTGGCAAACTGCCATCGTTGCGCGTGACGCAAACGTTATTTTTATATATATAAATAAATATGCCGTTTTCAAAATAAATTTATGCAAACCGACACACCTGATGATGACCGTTTGAGTTATGGTCGAAACGTCGTGAGAATTTTTTATTGTTTTATATATATTTTGTTATTTTGTTGTTTCTCTTCAACGTGACTTTACCGAAAAAACTAAGAATATGAATTACTGCAGTCACGAAAGCTTTAAATCAAAATTTAATCGCCTCTACGGGGAGGGTTTTCACATAACTTTAAGATCTTTCAACAAACTCCGGGATAAGAAAGCTCAGCTGATCGAGTCTCTCACCTTCCTGAAGAGATGCCGCGACTCTGGGGTAATACCAATCGCATTTACACTCACCTCTGCTACTGTAACTTCTTCTAATGCGAAACGAATTCTTTTCAAAACTAGCTTAGCTCTTATCTCAGAAAAAATCAGACTTATACGCACAGAACTAGATCAGTTAGACAAGACACTCTACAAATCACACTTATCATTGACGGCAATAATGTCCACATCGGATTGGGAACATGTAGACAATATGACTGCCTCTTCAGCTGCTACTATGTCGACCAAATGTAAGGAAAACCTGATTTCCAAATTTAACCTCCTCTTAAACAAAAGACCGGACCCACACACCAAAAAGTTAGACGTTAATAAAGTCGTAATTAATCGCAGTAACAGTTCTATTTCCGATGGTCTGAAATCCGTTTTAGCTAAAGGTCTAAACTTTGCAGTCACACCTAAACACATACCAGTTAATGATATAATTGCCCAAGTAGACGTTGCTCTCAGGGGCCTGGGTCACATCGCTGCAGACGTAGCAAGATCTGAAATCGCTGCAACCCTCAAAAACGCTAAGATGCCAGCTAGCAACCTCAGCAAAGATGAGCGTTTTGAATTATATAAATTAAAAAAGAGGAATGATATTGTAGTTCTCTCAGCTGACAAAGGCAATGCTACTGTTATCATGGATAAAATAGAATACAACAACAAAATTAAAGAATTACTCGACGATGGTAGTTATACAAAAATAAAAAGAGATCCCACCAACAGCCTCGTCACACAAACCAACAAAATAATTTCTGATTCAACCGCATTAATTGATCAATCTAAACAGTTTTCGTTGAAACCTTCTGCTGCCAGGCCACCAAGATTATACGGCTTACCAAAAATACATAAAGTTGATACACCTCTTCGTCCCATAGTCTCTACTATCAGCTCCCCCACCTACAAACTAGCTCGTTTTTTGTCTGAAATCCTGCGTCCTTTCACTGGAAAGACCACCTCTGCGGTACAAAATTCTACTCACCTGGTATCAACAATCAAGGGTATTTCCCTGTCCCCAGACGACCTGCTTGTCAGTTTTGATGTAGTTTCCTTATTCACCAAGGTTCCTGTACCTGACACCATTGCAATCATTGAAGACTTGGTTCATCAAGGACTAAACACTGAGGTACCCCCCCTGGTGAGACACTGTTTAACCAATACATACTTCACTTGGAATGGAACTTTCTACAAACAAACTGAGGGCACCCCAATGGGCTCCCCCCTTTCTCCAGTTATAGCTAACATTTTCATGGAGAAATTTGAGACTGACGCCATCCAGACTGCCACTCTGCGCCCAACCTTATGGAAGAGGTACGTGGATGACACTTTTGTCATCTGGCCACATGGCCGGCCTGCTCTAGACAAATTCTTCGACCACATCAATTCCATACACCCAGCCATCAGATTTACCATGGAAGTCGAAATAGATGGCAAGATACCTTTTTTGGATGTCCTAATTAAAAAGAGACCTGATGGTTCAATGAGCCACTCTGTCTACAGGAAAGCTACCCATACGGATGCTTATCTGAAACCGGATTCCCACCACCATCCATCACAGAAGAATTCTCTCATCAAGACTCTGTATCATAGAGCCCAATGCATATCCGACCAGGAACACATAAGCAGTGAACTCAAGCACGTACACCAAGCTCTTAGGGCTAATGGTTACTCCGACTATACAATCCGCAAAGCTATCACTCAAACCATGAAGAAGAACCCTCTTGAGGAGCCTTTCAAAACCATCACTTTACCCTACATTGCTGGGATCACAAAAAAGATCTCCAAAATCTTGAATAAACACAAGATCCAGGTCCGTTTCAACACATTACATAAAATCCGTGATCTGGTTCCGTCTGTAAAAGATGTGATTCCGGACATACAATACCCTGGTGTCTACAAACTAAGTTGCCTCTGTGGTAGTAGTTACATTGGAGAAACCAAACGCCATATCTCGGACCGCATTCGTGAACATAAAGCAGACCTTAAACACGGTAGGACCAACACCTCGGCCGTAGCAGATCATTGTTCTAATTCAGTAGGCTCACATGCCATTGACTTTTCCAAGACGGAGGTTCTTTGTAAGCCATCTGGCTTCCATGAGAGATTCGTTCATGAGGCTATCCACATATACAAACACAGAGACAATTTCAACCGAGAAGATGGATTCTATCTTAGCAATCATTGGAAAGATTTGATAAATCATTTCAGTTCTTGATTGATTGTTCACGCTTACAGTGCCTTTCAGACAGCATACATAAAAACAAATTTCGTCTCCCCCCTCCTCTTTTCAAAAAATAGATGGACTAGTCCTGGCAAACTGCCATCGTTGCGCGTGACGCAAACGTTATTTTTATATATATAAATAAATATGCCGTTTTCAAAATAAATTTATGCAAACCGACACACCTGATGATGACCGTTTGAGTTATGGTCGAAACGTCGTGAGAATTTTTTATTGTTTTATATATATTTTGTTATTTTGTTGTTTCTCTTCAACGTGACTTTACCGAAAAAACTAAGAATATAGGTTATTAAACAATTAAAATACCACATATCATGGGAGTGGCTGACAAATTAGCGCGAGTTTTGGAAAAGCAAAAAGCTAAAAATCTATGTACAATTTGGCACGGTACACAAAATTCAAAAAATTGTAACTTGTACTAAAGATTGATTGCTTAAGTCATCAACAGATGGTATGTATCGGATTAATTGCTTACGTGGCAGATGTTATATTGGCCAGACGGGATGTAACATTAGAGCAAGACTAAAAGAACACCAAATAAATATTAAACACTCTCAAACATAACTGTTGGAAGTTGCAGTACATGCTTGCCAACAAGGACACTTAATTGATTTTGATAACGATGAAGTGTTGTGTAAAACTAATTATTACTGTTGATTTAAAGCTTTCGTGACTGCAGTAATTCATATTCTTAGTTCTTTCGGTAAAGTCACGTTGAAGGGAAACAACAAAATAATAAAATATATATAAAACAATAAAAATTCTCACGACGTTTCGACCATAACACAAACGGTCGTCTTCAGGTGTGTCGGTTTGCATAAATTTATTTATTTTTAAACGGTGTATCTACTTATTTATTTATTTAAAAAAAACGTTAGCGCCACGCGCAGCGATTTGACAATTTATTTAGACGGACTAGTCCATCTATGTTCTGAAAAGAGGAGGGGGGAGACGAATTTTTTAATAAATAAATACCCCGTTTAAAAATAAATACATTTATGCAAACCGACACACCTGAAGACGACCGTTTGTGTTATGGTCGAAACGTCGTGAGAATTTTTATTGTTTTATATATATTTTATTATTTTGTTTTTTCCCTTCAACGTGACTTTACTGAAAGAACTAAGATTATAATTATTACTGGCCAAGACTAATTTGAGAATCCATTGAAACTGAGAAAAATGTAATTATTTTAACCGCTCTGACAGCTACAGGCTTAGTGCGGCCTGGAAGCGTATTATTAAGTAATTGTGATTGTAAGATGAGGAGATGAAGGCAGAAGAAGAAGACGTGGGGCGATGTGGTGATGCGGTCGAACGTGGTGGCCCGAGGAGCGGAGGGAGAGATGGCGCGGGACGGGGCGGTGTGGAGAAGGTGGCAAGGACGGCGAACCCCACGTGAGTGGAACAAACGCGTGGAGGAAGAAGACATCTCACATTTATCATTACTTATAGAGGAAACATACTAATTAAATGATTACTAATCAATTATATAATTTCAATAATCCCCCTCCCCGCCTCTGATTTCTGCACCTGATGGGTTCAGTGATGACATCGCCTTTCTCTATTTAAGACCGGAAGCAGGTGGATGGCTTCACTATTCTGGCAAATCGCCCGATGATGCTGGATGTAATTACCAGTGAAACGTCGTACTCATCTTGTGGATTTACTCTCCAAAACACCGGTGGGCTGAAGTAGTAACTAAAAGTGGAGTTTTGTTTACGTGACAAATTCCTTACTAATTGGCTGTGTCAGGTGGTGTAGGGTTATGACACATTTATACTTACACGATCTAACCGAAAAACCTTTGTTATGAAATTAGGACAATTTATTAAATATATTGTATACCAGAAAATACAGCAATTGACTAAAAATATACGGCAATAGATGTAACCTCGCAGCAGTGAACGTGACGAAATTTAATCATGGAAATGTCCGCTGCACAAAACCTTGAGTTCATCGCCCCACACGTGGTACCTCAGCCTCAGGATGAAATAAATCATCAGGGAGTTCTCCGTGAGCATCGTGCGCGCTCCAAATCCAGAGTTGAGCCGTGGTCTCGGCACCCAGCCAGCCGCCTTCTCTTCTTGGGGCAGTCGGAGTCCAGCGCGCTATCGAAGGGCACGTGGTGAACGCTCAGGACGTGTCTCTTGAGCTTCGACTTCTGCGTCGCTCCGTACGAGCAGTCATTGCACGGGAAGGGCTTTTCCTCTGGAACACAAGACATCCACCGTTGAGCACACGCACGCGCTAATACATAATTTATTTATCACCATGCAGTGGATGCCATAGCATTACTATGTATATGGGACGTTTTATCAATCACGGTTGCTGACCACAGGCCCAAAGGCCCAAAATGCCAAATGGCCAAGTACAAATACCTCCGATTAGCACGGTTGGCTACGTATGGTACGAAAGAAGTTCAGCATACGTACAAATAGTAGAAAAGCAAGATACTGATTTCCTGAAAAATATCATAATACATTTTTGAGGCTTATTTTGAAGCCCCAACATTTTGCACTTCTTCGTGTGGTTGATGTTGATGCAGAGCAACAACTATAATTTAACATCGAGGTGGTTGAGCCAGATTATTCTATTACAGCTCATTAATTACACAATAATTACCTGCAATAGAATGAGTAAATACACATGGAAGTTAGGTGTTAGTACAATGAAGAGGAAATTCTCATTGTGGAAATGACTCGGTCTATACATTCAAAAATGTTCCCTAAATTTACCCACTTGTTTAAGTAAAATTTACCCCGGTTAAGAAATAGATACTTTTTGGAATTTGTCAAGCAATGTATTTTGCTCAGTTTCCTTCCAATGGTGCTATTGGCTCCATGTCATGAGATGAAGTATCCCTGTGCAACTCTCACACAGCAGTGAACCACCTCATGTAAGAGAACAGCTCGTGGAAGGAGATATCATTGCACTACCCATGACATCCCTTCGTGACCGATTTGTATCCACTAGGAGGTTATTGCAATTTCCTACACATCACGCGACATCAGAAGTGTTTGCTGGAAGAAGTGTTTGGTAACTGGATAAGACCATCAATGAGAAGCCAGTTTAATCATGGCTCGGTGACTGAAACCCAGAGTTTCACGGTGTAACCCAACATCCGAGCAGCACCACATCAGATCTCTAGACTCCTCAGCGCAGGCATACAGATATGGTCAACATATGTGTACATTAACTAATTTGTGAAATTATGAATTACATCCAAATGAAATGTAGTGTGTGCATTACTAGGACGTACCTACAGGTGCCAGGTTGGGTTCATCCACCTTGGGGATGCTCTGCTCCACGCAGCCTCCTGCTTCCGTGCAGTCCATCCTCTTGATGTCCGAATTCTGGCTGTTGCTACTGCTGCAATTGGTGACGCTGGTGGTGGTCTTCTTTCTTTTAATGGGCTTAGGTCTACTTCGCATTTCCTTCTTCTTCTGCTGCAAGGCCATCAACACTTTCATGCTCGTAATAGGATCAAGAGCAGCGTATGGTTTATTCTCACTGACTGGTGAAGCAGTTTGTTGATGTGGAACTAGGCCAAAGCATTCAAGAAAATTGGATTTCATGTCATTTATCTTAACGCCGCTATCTTTTGTCGAAGTATAATCATGTTCAGGCTTCGGTCTGTACAAGAACTGTGCGTGTAGACTTTCATGAGTTTTCAGGATTTCAATAGGACTTAAAAATCCGCAGGCTGAGCACATCTCTTAGGGCGACGGTGGATTCAACACCGCATTGGCAAAACTGCTGTTATTCACCAAGCCTGGTGCACCCTTTATCATATAATCCTTTTCGTAGCTCTTCAAATGTCTTTTGAATTTTCCTGGCTGATCAAACCTTTGTCCACATATGCCACACCATTGCTCACGGGTGTCCTTATGCGTTCTTACGTGGGCTTCTAGGCACCATGCCAGCTGGAATTTTTTTCCCACAGACGTCACAAGAGATTAGTTTTTTCGCTCTTGTAACTCTACCGGATTGAGGTGGGGTTGAGACGGGTGCTGGTGAAGTGCCATCGATGGTAAAGGCAATTCTCCCAGCACCACCATGACTCGCAGCGGAGTTGCTCTTGCACATCTGAAACAAAAGACAAAGGTCACGCGCATGACACCCGTGTCACGAGTGTACTCACAAAGGCATACTTAAGGTGACATAAGATTCATATATACTACAACTCATTATACCAGAACTCCACAATATTGCACTTCCTATCATGTACGATTTTACCCTCTTATCCACCCAAATAATATTTTGTTTCTAAACAACAATGACTAACTACCTCCAATTTCCTAATGTTATCCACCCAATAGGCCTTTCTGTATATACACACCAACAATATAATGATGGCACCACACGTTCACTCCACTATTCACAACACTGACTCGCAATCTCCATATAAGATTGTAATATAATTTCTGTACGAGGGCCCGTCAAAAAGTTTTGAGAATGGACACTTTTTTACAAAAAACTACGTAAAATAGTCTTCATTAAAAGTACAGTATAGTACTATTAATGGCACTTATAAGTGAACGTCATTATCTCTCATGCTAATATTACAATGTTAACTAGTTACCCAGGAAAGCTTCATTGAGTCTAAGTACTGCATTTTCAGAAAGGTCCCATTGCATTGAGATGTTTGTGTGAGTGGAACCCAGAGAGACCCCACCTTGCATATTGGGAAATAACACAACTCCACACAGATGGATTCAACCCACAAGCTCAAAGCATTCCCTGTTCAACAAAGTACTCAGTGTAATGTTTAATATAATTTATTTGGTAATATATAGTATCGTAATTGTATAGTGAATCTACAGCAGTGTGGTATACAGTAGGGTTGGTAAAATAATACATAGTGTAATATTACAAGTCTAATATTATTATAATCTAACGTATAGGGTAGTGTTTAGTAACTCAGTGTATAATTCAATGTTGTGGTCTGTCTATGCCAGTTTATAATAAAAATATTATTTGGAGGCATATTATAATATTTTTTGCGACATAGAAGTGTAATGTATAATAACTTATTGTTAGTAGCTCAGCTTAGTGGAGAATATATTGAGTACATTGATTATATTGATGTAGTTTATATTTAGTTCTTTCACATCGGTTTATTGTATGATAGTTGGGTAGTTGCAGTTCTTTAGCGTCAATATACTAAATGCCTCTGTTGATATGTAAACTCTGACTTTAACATAGCTACTTCCGTGACCAGTTACATGCTAATTCCTCACATTAACATCATGCTAATCTCACAGTTACATGCTAATTTCTGACTTTAACATCCTGCTAATATCTCACATTAACATAGCTACTTCAATGCTAAATTATTCTGTTGATATGTAAACTCTTTTGGCAAGGCGCTCTGCTCCTCCCACCCAGCTTAAAATACGCTGCCAAAATTAGCAGTGTTCATTGGAGCGCTGTCTTTCCGACAGTTCTGTTTCTTCACCTGAGGACGGCTGCTTGTGTTGTGGCCGAAACGTCGTGAGAATTTTATTTTATTATGTTTTATTTTATTATTTCCCTTCTACGTGACTTTACCGAAAGAACCAAGAAGATGAATCTCTGCAGTCACGAAAGCTTTAAATCGAAATTTATTCAAATCAAGTTGTTTTCTTTTTACCACAGTACTTTATGGAATCCTCAAGAATAAATGCATTTTTAGAAGTATTAAACTACACTTGAAGATGTGTGAGAATGTAATTCTGCAGATGCAAGCACAGGCAAACTCGTATCTGCATATACAAGTTTCTGGGCCTCCTCACTTCACCAAACCCGCATTGACCGGCATGGTGAAGTATGGTTAAACAACTCCCACGAACGACATGGTGTGGGGGAGGCCTCTATCAAAACGCTGGATCGACAAAGGGCTGATACATGTCACGACATTGTACGTTAAGATCGTTCTCTCGTCAGCACAAGCCGTCTATGTGGACAATAGAGGGCACGACACACGTGTACACGATGTTTGTGTGCGTATATTCAGCGTGTGTATCACGTAATAATTATATAAGGTCGCGATTATGCTCAAAACGAACCAAACGTATAACACCACGAATAACTTTGGAGGTCTCCAGAGCCTGAACAATATTTGAAGTAGACACTGACCCTTGTCACGAGTTCTTATGAACTATAAACTAAACTATAAACTATTTCTATTTAACCAGGTAAGGCCCACTGAGCTATATAACTCTTATCAGAAGCGACCTGGACACAAATGATAGCTCAACGAAAGTGGCTTATCATGTGGACATTTATAGCAGTCAAGTACTCTAAACTCACGTTTCTAAATGTGGAGGGGAAAACCGAAGGACCAGGAGAAGAATCTACGCGACCACAGGGGAAAAAAATAAACAAATACAGAGCAGGCGTCAGGGTCTCGATGGAACCTCCACGCTGCTGTAGGCCTAGCGAGGTAGTTAACATCTCGACACCGCGGCGCCCCTTATTAAAAGCTTAGCCATGTCTAGCAAGGTTATTGACTCATTTCACTCGACTCACGGCACCACAAGTAATGTATTAAACAAATAAAACAATAATAAAGTAGAGAGGCGCTACTTACATTTAACAATGTTGTTGTTAACTTTAAAAGGAGCGCGCTTCTGTCTGGCTTGCAGTCCGGCGATCGCAGTCTCCACTTCCTGGATAAGCCACGCCCGTCGAGGCTATGCCCCGCCCACTGTCGTGCAAGCCACGCCCCCGCGGATCGGGCCAAGCTCATCCCACGGTGAAAGCCCCACAATCGGAATCTTTATTTACAGACAGTCCTCGACTTACGAACGCCCAAATTACAAACAGCCGCCCTTCAGAACCAACTGGCATGAAATATAAATTATTTTATATCGCCTGAAAACGCGAACTCGCGCTTGTGAGTGAGTGCGCGTGCGTGAGTGTGAGCAGGGGGCACAGGTGGTGCATCAGCCAGTCATCTCAGTCATCTCAGTCAGTCGACCCGTGGCACCACCTGGGTCTGCCCCGTGACCTCCTGCCAGCGGGCGTTCGACACTTCACGTGGCCTCAAGGTGCACATGGCCTGGCACAAGCGTCGTGGTGACGTCACCGCCACTTAGTGGCGAATGGCGGTTGTTGTTGTTGTTGTGAGACAGTGAGAGAGTGTGAGGTCGACTCAGCCTCAGATGAGTTCCTGGTGCGGTGTGGAGTGAACATCGCTACTGGGGGAGACAAAGGCGACCGTGGAGGAGAATCCTCCAGGTGCTCACTGATACACTCACCAACTTTACCTCACCAATTACACCTCACCCACCTCACCACCCCAATTACACCTCACAAACCTAACCTCACCAATTACACCTCACCAATCACACCACACTCACCTCACTCACCAAACACCAACTCCACTAACCGCACAAATGGCACTCATCACACCTACTACACTCATCTCACCCACTACATTCACCAAACCAACCACTACATTCACCACACCAACCACTACATTCACCACACCACCCACTACATTCACCACACCAACCACTACATTCACCACACCACCCACTACATTCACCACACCACCCACTACATTCACCACACCAACCACACAGTCACCACACCACCCACTACATTCACCACACCAACCACTACATTCACCACACCAACCACACAGTCACCACACCAACCACTACATTCACCACACCACCCACTACATTCACCACACCAACCACACAGTCACCACACCACCCACTACATTCACCACACCAACCACTACATTCACCACACCACCCACTACATTCACCACACCAACCACTACATTCACCACACCAACCGCTACATTCACCACACCAACCACTACATTCACCACACCAACCACTACATTCACCACACCACCCACTACATTCACCACACCAACCACTACATTCACCACACCAACCGCTACATTCACCACACCAACCACTACATTCATCACACCAACCACTACATTCACCACACCAACCACACAGTCACCATACTGACTGCACCCATCTCATCCACAGCACCAACCTCACTCATCTCACCAATCAAAACTCATCTCAACGACCGCAATTCACCACCTTCCATGCTGCCATCTACATCAGTGGCCAGCAGATGGCAGCATCTACAGGCCACATTCTTGGCCAGTCGATGGCAGCATGGAACGGAGGTTACCGAGCAATCTATAAACGTACGATATTTATTTTGGCTCTCTACGAGGCGTGGTATCTCAGGTAGGTCTGGTTACTCACACGTACATATTATTTGGTGAGGAATTGGCAAGACATCTCAAGCAGAATCCTAAAAATTAGAGACTCAACAAGGCATCTGTGGATGAAGTCAGGCCCGTGTCTGCCTGCTCGATTATTTCATATCTGTCAACCCCTTATCAGGGCCGAGCTTATTACAGACCAATTCAGACTTTATTGGTCACCCCGTGCCCTTATAAATCTCAACGTAGTGAAAACGCGTTATCGTGTGAACACGCATGACAGACCCAGGTGTTGTGGGTTAACTCCCCGAGATAAACTTTCTTCCAACTTTGTGTTTTATACGCCCAGTGCTACGCCAATAATTGTTGTGAGTGTCGCTCCTCTGCCCTCTGTTGTTCATGGAGGGAGACTGCACCCTAGTGCCCAGTATCATCCTCCGCGAGCCTCTTCAAAATGCTGATCTTGACACCGCTGGAAGAAGTCATCGGCGTTGACCTCACCTCACAACAGTGCAATTTTAACAGCTCAACATCAAAACACAATGATGGGTCGCTTACACCAATCGCACAACACCACAGCATTGACTCTCAGCTGTTTCTTGTGTAGAGGGGGTCACGTGTGTCACCATAATTGCCCTAATCCTACAACTCGTGCTGCGTAATATTTTCCTTGCCATATTACCTGTGACACACATAATGAGGACAACCAGTAAGTAAAACGAAACCAGAGGTGGGAAACCTGTACTTTATAATATGATTAATTTCAGGCAATGTGAACACGACTTTTAGAAACACCGATGCAGCTATACACGTGCCACATTGTCCAGAAATTCAGTTGATACTAATAGGGTTTATATGCCAGTATTGTACATTATTTAAATTACATTTGTTTGGGCGGCAGGGTGGTGCAGTGGTCACGCCCGTGCATGACATCTTCTGAAGGACTGCCTGGCTTCGCTTTCCTCATTCTGGTCCCTTTCTCTGTGTGGATTTACTCCCATAGCAAAACAACAACATACAATGTAACTGGTACTAACCAAACATTCAAATTACTCCAGCGAAAAGTTGGCAGGCCCCTCCTGAACAAGAGTCTTGAGACTCAGTGAGATTGCTTGTGTGGCGATCGAAACGTCGTGATCCATTATTATTTTTTCTACCTACGTGACTTTACCGAAAGAACCAAAGAGTAAGGATTCCTGCAGTCACGAAAGCTTCAAATCAAGATTAATGAGTGTTTACATGTGGGAGGAAATCGGAGCACCTGGAGAAATCCAAGGGCTTCAGGTGTCCACGTGTGGACTGGGGCCACCTGGCGGTAAATGTTTGCCGGTGCACATTGGGACCGGCTCACACTTCACTGGCCCCAGGCAGCCCCCAGCCACTGGCGTGCAACACAGCGAAGGGAATCTCCCACCAATAAGAACCACGCACAACCCATGGTGCAGTCCTATAACTTGGACTTGCAAACACAACAAAACCCATAGCCGCCAACCCACACGGTTTACCCGTATTCTGTTGGGGGAAAGTGAGTTGTCAGGTCCATACGGCACACGGCCGTTTCAATACGGGCAACATTTTTGTTAAGTTTATTTGTGTGTTTCTCCCTTGTCATGGGACTTATAAGGGGCACGGGGTGACCAACAAGGTCTGAATTGTCCTGTAATAAGGAAGGCACTGATAAGGGGTTGACAGCGATGCAAACCCCACACAATACAAAACGCCAAGCGGCCAGCAACAACAAAAATAATAATACATAACTGTCCAATGAGTAATTAGATAATTAAGATCAAAGAAACGCGTTCCTTAAATTGATCAAGTTTATTGTTGCAAGAGTTTGGGAAAACAGGAAGACCGGGTGTGGATTCCAGAGTGGAGCAGTGCAAACTAATGAAGCTGAAAAGAAGAGTGAGGTGACCTGCATGGTGGTGAGCGGGTGGGTGAGTAAATGGGTGAGTGTTTGAGTAAACGAGTGGAGGAGTGAGTGATAGGGTGATTGAGTCAGTGACCGGATGCGTGAGTGACTGGATGCGTGGGTGATAGGATGATTGCGTGGGTGACTGAATGAGTGGGTGACTGAATGAGTGGGTGACTGAATGAGTGGGTGAGTGGATGAGTGCGTGATTGAATGGGTGACTGGATGAATGGGTGACTGGATGAGTGGGTGATTGGATGAGTGTGTGATAGGATGATTGACTGAGTGACTAGCTGAGTGTGTGATTGAATTAGTGACGAGATGAATGTGTGATCGGGTGATTGAGTTAGTGGGTGACTGGATGATAGGGTGATTGCGTGGGTGACTGGATGCGTGGGTGACTGGATGCGTGGGTGACTGGATGAGTGTGTGATAGGGTGATTGAGTTAGTGACTGGATGAGTTAGTGACTGGATGAGTGGGTGACCGAGTTGTTTAGTTGAGTGCGTTGTTGTGACCTGCAGTGAGGCGCGGTGGTTGAACGCGGAGTGAATGAGACGAAGTGGTCAAAGTTTCTGGTAGACCGAGTCCCTTAACGTGGGTGCAGGGGGGAATCAACGAGGTGAAGTTCACTGCAACATTCACCACGGTGGTGCTAGTAGTCGCAGTGAAAAAAAAAAGTGATACAGGGCTGAATGAATGAAGGTTGAGGCGTGGATGCAAGATGGTGTAGAGGAGGCAAAGAGGAGGGTACAGGAGGTGAGGTGTTGAGGTGGCGTGGTGAGGAGGCGTAGAGGAGGGTGCCCCGCTCTTGGTGTTGATCTTGGTGAACACGTGTTCGTGCCCCGTCTCGTAGCTCTGCCTGGTGCTGATGCAGCCTCCACCGGCCGAAGCGCCCAGCGTCCTCACCGAGTCCGTGCCCAGCTCCGCTCTGAGCAAGCTCTCCATTGCGCGCTATCTGCTCTCAGCAACAGACACAACAATAAACTCCCCCCCCCCTCCCCGGGTCCCGTGTGGCCTCTAAATACTTATTTCCTTTGGAGAGGTGATTTCTCGGACGAGGCCTAAATGGTATAACACACACTGATGCCTATCTGAATGCAGATTCGCATCATCACCCCGCACAGAAAACCTCTCTCATCAAGATGCTCATACATCTGGCTAAAACAGTGTCAGATGGTGAAAGTCTGAGGAGAGAGATTAAACATGTCAAAGAAATGCGACGATTGAATGTCTACAATAATGCTCAAATTAACAGAGCAGTGAATGCCAAACCAAGATCGAGCAGCAATACTGCTGAAAGTGATCAGGTTATTAAACAATTAAAATACCACATATCATGGGAGTAACTGACAAATTAGCACGAGTTTTGGAAAAGCAAAAAGCTAAAAATCTAAGTACGATTTGGCACGGTACACAAAATTCAAAAAATTGTATCTTGTACTAAAGATTGATTGCTTAAGTCATCAACGGATGGTGTGTATCGGATTAATGCCTTACGTGGCAGATGTTACATTGCACAGACGGGATGTAACAGCGCAAGACTAAAAGAACACCAAATAAATATTAAACACTCTCAAACATAACTGTCGGAAGTTGCAGTACATGCTTGCCAACAAGAACACTTAATGTATTTTGATAACGATGAAGTGTTGTGTAAAACTCATTATTACTGGCCAAGACTAATTCGAGAATCCATTGAAACTGAGAAAATTTGTATTATTTTAACCTCTCTGACAGCTACAGGCTTAGTGCGGCCTGGAAGCGTATTATTAAGTAATTGTGATTGTAAGATGAGGAGATGAAGGCAGAAGAAGAAGACGTGGGGCGATGTGGTGATGCGGTCGAACGTGGTGGCCCGAGGAGCGGAGGGAGAGATGGCGCGGGACGGGGCGGTGTGGAGAAGGTGGCAAGGACGGCGGACCCCACGTGATTGGAACAAACGCGTGGAGGAAGAAGACATCTCACATTTATCATTACTTATAGAGGAAACATACTAATTTAATTATTACTAATCAATTATATAATTTCAATAATCCCCCTCCCCGCCTCTGATTTCTGCACCTGATGGGTTCAGTGATGACATCGCCTTTCTCTATTTAAGACCGGAAGCAGGTGGATGGCTTCACTATTCTGGCAAATCGCCCGATGATGCTGGATGTAATTGCCAGTGAAACGTCGTACTCATCTTGTGGATTTACTCTCCAAAACACCGGTGGGCTGAAGTAGTAACTAAGTGGAGTTTTGTTTACGTGACAAATTCCTTACTAATTGGCTGTGTCAGGTGGTGGAGAGTTATGACACATTTATGCTTACACGATCTAACCCAAAAACCTTTGTTATGAAATTAGGACAATTTATTAAATATATTGAATACAAGAAAATACAGCAATTGACTAGAAATATACGGCAATAGATGTAACCTCGCAGCAGTGAACGTGACGAAATTTAATCATGGAAATGTCCGCTGCACAAAACCTTGAGTTCATCGCCCCACATGTGGTACCTCAGCCTCAGGATGAAATAAATCATCAGGGAGTTCTCCGTGAGCATCGTGCGCGCTCCAAATCCAGAGTTGAGCCGCGGTCTCGGCACCCAGCCAGCCGCCTTCTCTTCTTGGGGCAGTCGGAGTCCAGCGCGCTATCGAAGGGCACGTGGTGAACGCTCAGGACGTGTCTCTTGAGCTTTGACTTCTGTGTCGCTCCGTACGAGCAGTCACTGCACGGGAAGGGCTTTTCCTCTGGAACACAAGACATCCACCGTTGAGCACATGCACGTGCTAATACATAATTTATTCATCACCATGCAGTGGATGCCATTGCATCACTATGTATATGGGACGTTTTATCAATCACGGTTGCTAACCACAGGCCCAAAGGCCCAAAATGCCAAATGGCCAGCAACAAATACCTCCGATTAGCATGGGTGGCTATGTATGGTACGAAAGAAGTTCAACATACGTACAAATAGTAGAAAAGCAAGATACTGATTTCCTGCAAAATATCAGAAGAACACATTTTTGGGGCATATTTTGAAGCCCCAACATTTTGCACTTCTTCGTGTGGTTGATGTTGATGCAGAGCAACAACTATAATTAACATTGAGGTGGTTGAGCCAGATTATTCTATTACAGCTCATTAATTACACAATAATTACCTGCAATAGAATGAGTAAATACACATGGAAGTTAGGTGTTAGTACAATGAAGAGGAAATTCCCATTGTGGAAATGACTCGGTCTATACATTCAAAAATGTTCCCGGTTTAACCGGGAACATTTTCCCGGTTCCCGGTTCACGGTTTAACCCAACATCCGAGCAGCACCACATCAGATCTCTAGACTCCTCAGCGCAGGCATACAAATATGGTCAACATATGCATACATTAACAAATTTGTGAAATTATGAATTACATCCAAATGAAATGTAGTGTGTGCATTACTAGGACGTACCTAAAGGTGCCAGGTTGGGTTCATCCACCTTGGGGATGCTCTGCTCCACGCAGCCTCCTGCTTCCGTGCAGTCCATCCTCTTGATGTCCGAATTCTGGCTGTTGCTACTGCTGCAATTGGTGACGCTGTTCGTGGTCTTCTTTATTTTAATGGGCTTAGGTCTACTTCGCTTTTCCTTCTTTTTCTGCTGCAAGGCCATCAACACTTTCATGCTCGTAATAGGATCAAGAGCAGCGTATGGTTTATTCTCACTGACTGGTGAAGCAGTTTGTTGATGTGGAACTAGGCCAAAGCATTCAAGAAAATTGGATTTCATGTCATTTATCTTAATGCCGCTATCTTTTGTCGAAGTGTAATCATGTTCAGGCTTCGGTCTGTACAAGAACTGTGCTTGAAGACTTTCATGAGTTTTCAGGATTTCAATAGGACTTAAAAATCCGCAGACTGAGCACATCTCATAGGGCGACGGTGGATTCAACACCGCATTGGCAAAACTGCTGTTATTCACCAAGCCTGGTGCACCCTTTATCATATAATCCTTTTTGTGGCTCTTCAAATGCCTTTTGAATTTTCCTGGCTGATCAAACCTTTGTCCACATATGCCGCACCATTGCTCACGGATCTCCTTATGCGTTCTTACGTGGGCTTCTAGGCACCATGCCAGCTGGAATTTTTTCCCACAGACGTCACAAGAGATGAGTTTTTTAGCTCTTGTAACTCTACCGGATTGAGGTGGGGTTGAGACGGGTGCTGGTGAAGTGCCATCAATGGTAAAGGCAATTCTCCCAGCACCACCATGACTCGCAGCGGAGTTGCTCTCGCACATCTGATACAAAAGACAAAGGTCACGCGCATGACACCCGTGTCACGAGTGTACTCACACAGGCATACTTAAGGTGACATAAGATTCATATATACCACAACTCATTATACCAGAACTCCACAATATTGCAGTTCCTATCATGTACGATTTTACCCTCTTATCCACCCAAGTAATATTTTGTTTCTAAACAACAATGACTATCTACCTACAATTTCCTAATGTTACCCACCCAATAGGCCTTTCTGTATATACACACCAACAATATAATGATGGCACTACACGTTCACTCCACTATTCACAACACTCTGACTCGCAATCTCCATATAAGATTGTAATATAATTTCTGTACGTGGGCCGATCAAAAAGTTTTGAGAATGGACACTTTTTTACAAAAAACTACGTAAAATAGTCTTCATTAAAAGTACAGTATAGTACTATTAATGGCACTTATAAGTGAACGTCATTATCTCTCATGCTAATATTACAATGTTAACTAGTTACCCAGGAAAGCTTCATTGAGTCTAAGTACTGCATTTTCATAAAGGTCCCATTGCATTGAGATGTTTGTGTGAGTGGAACCCAGAGAGACCCCACCTTGCATATTGGGAAATAACACAACTCCACACAGATGGATTCAACCCACAAGCTCAAAGCATTCCCTGTTCAACAAAGTACTCAATGTAATGTTTAATATAATTTATTTGGTAATATATAGTATCGTAATTGTATAGTGAATCTACAGCAGTGTGGTATACAGTAGGGTTGGTAAAATAATACATAGTGTAATATTACAAGTCTAATATTATAATCTAACGTATAGGGTAGTGTATAGTAACTCAGTGTATAATTCAATGTTGTGGTCTGTCTATGCCAGTTTATAATAAAAATATTATTTGGAGGCATATTATAATATTTTTTGCGACATAGAAGTGTAATGTATAATAACTTATTGTTAGTAGCTCAGCTTAGTGGAGAATATATTGAGTACATTGATTATATTGATGTAGTTTATATTTAGTTCTTTCACATCGGTTTATTGTATGATAGTTGGGTAGTTGCAGTTCTTTAGCGTCAATATACTAAATGCCTCTGTTGATATGTAAACTCTGACTTTAACATAGCTACTTCCGTGACCAGTTACATGCTAATTCCTCACATTAACATCATGCTAATCTCCCAGTTACATGCTAATTTATGACTTTAACATCCTGCTAATATCTCACATTAACACTGCTAAATTATTCTGTTGATATGTAAACTCTTTTGGCAAGGCGCTCTGCTCCTCCCACCCAGCTTAAAATACGCTGCCAAGCTTAGCAGTGTTCATTGGAGCGCTGTCTTTCCGACAGTTCTGTTGCTTCACCTGAGGACGGCTGCTTGTGTTGTGGCCGAAACGTCGTGAGAATTTTATTTTATTATGTTTTATTTTTATTAGTTTATTATTTCCCTTCTACGTGACTTTACCGAAAGAACCAAGAAGATTAATCTCTGCAGTCACGAAAGCTTTAAATCGAAATTTATTCAAATCAAGTTGTTTTCTTTTTACCACAGTACTTTATGGAATCCTGAAGAATAAATGCATTTTTAGAAGTATTAAACTACACTTGAAGATGTGTGAGAATGTAATTCTGCAGATGCAAGCACAGGCAAACTCGTATCTGCATATACAAGTTTCTGGGCCTCCTCACTTCACCAAACCCGCATTGACCGGCATGGTGAAGTATGGTTAAACAACTCCCACGAACGACATGGTGTGGGGGAGGCCTCTATCAAAACGCTGGATCGACAAAGGGCTGATACACGTCACGACATTGTACGTTAAGATCGTTCTCTCGTCAGCACAAGCCGTCTATGTGGACAATAGAGGACACGACACACGTGTACACGATGTTTGTGTGCGTATATTCAGCGTGTGTATCACGTCATAATTATATAAGGTCGCGATTATGCTCAAAACGAACCAAATGTATAACATCACGAATAACTTTGGAAGTCTCCAGAGCCTGAACAATATTTGAAGTAGACACTGACCCAGTTACTATTAATAGCTCAGATGTGTAGGCTTTGAATTTAACATAGCCATTTCTGTGACAAGTCACAAGCTAATCACTCAGTTATTTCAATGCTAAATTCTCCTAGTTATTTCAATGCTAAATTTTCCTGTTTGATTTTTACTAGGTGCCTCTGTGAATGTGTATGCTTTGACTTTAACATAGCCTGCTTTGACTTTAACATAGCCATTTCTGTCACCAGTCACAAGCTAATCACTCAGCTATTTCAATGCTAAATTCTATGCTAATTCCTTTGTCAAGGGGTGCCTCTGTGGATGTGTATGCTTTGACTTTAACATAGCCATATCTGTGACCAGTCACAAGCTAATCACTCAGTTATTTCAATGCTAAATTCTCCTAGTTATTTCAATGCTAAATTTTCCTGTTTGATTTTTACTAGGTGCCTCTGTGAATGTGTATGCTTTGACTTTAACATAGCCATTTCTGTGACCAGTCACAAGCTAATCACTCAGCTATTTCAATGCTAAATTCTATGCTAATTCCTTTGTCAAGGGGTGCCTCTGTGGATGTGTATGCTTTGACTTTAACATAGCCATATCTGTGACCAGTCACAAGCTAATCACTCAGCCATTTCAATGCTAAATTCTCCTAGTTATTTCAATGCTAAATTTTCCTGTTTGATTTTTACTAGGTGCCTCTGTGAATGTGTATGCTTTGACTTTAACATAGCCATTTCTGTGACCAGTCACAAGCTAATCACTCAGCTATTTCAATGCTAAATTCTATGCTAATTCCTTTGTCAAGGGGTGCCTCTGTGGATGTGTATGCTTTGACTTTAACATAGCCATATCTGTGACCAGTCACAAGCTAATCACTCAGCCATTTCAATGCTAAATTCTCCTAGTTATTTCAATGCTAAATTTTCCTGTTTGATTTTTACTAGGTGCCTCTGTGAATGTGTATGCTTTGACTTTAACATAGCCATTTCTGTGACCAGTCACAAGCTAATCACTCAGCTATTTCAATGCTAAATTCTATGCTAATTCCTTTGTCAAGGGGTGCCTCTGTGGATGTGTATGCTTTGACTTTAACATAGCCATATCTGTGACCAGTCACAAGCTAATCACTCAGTTATTTCAATGCTAAATTCTCCTAGTTATTTCAATGCTAAATTTTCCTGTTTGATTTTTACTAGGTGCCTCTGTGAATGTGTATGCTTTGACTTTAACATAGCCATTTCTGTGACCAGTCACAAGCTAATCACTCAGCTATTTCAATGCTAAATTCTATGCTAATTCCTTTGTCAAGGGGTGCCTCTGTGGATGTGTATGCTTTGACTTTAACATAGCCATATCTGTGACCAGTCACAAGCTAATCACTCAGCCATTTCAATGCTAAATTCTCCTAGTTATTTCAATGCTAAATTTTCCTGTTTGATTTTTACTAGGTGCCTCTGTGAATGTGTATGCTTTGACTTTAACATAGCCATTTCTGTGACCAGTCACAAGCTAATCACTCAGCTATTTCAATGCTAAATTCTATGCTAATTCCTTTGTCAAGGGGTGCCTCTGTGGATGTGTATGCTTTGACTTTAACATAGCCATATCTGTGACCAGTCACAAGCTAATCACTCAGCCATTTCAATGCTAAATTCTCCTAGTTATTTCAATGCTAAATTTTCCTGTTTGATTTTTACTAGGTGCCTCTGTGAATGTGTATGCTTTGACTTTAACATAGCCATTTCTGTGACCAGTCACAAGCTAATCACTCAGCTATTTCAATGCTAAATTCTATGCTAATTCCTTTGTCAAGGGGTGCCTCTGTGGATGTGTATGCTTTGACTTTAACATAGCCATATCTGTGACCAGTCACAAGCTAATCACTCAGCCATTTCAATGCTAAATTCAATGCTAATTCCTTTGTCAAGGCGCTTTGTTTCTTCTCACACAGCTTAAAGGTCTCGATCTGAGCTTGGCTTTGTTCGCTCCAGCGCTGTCCTCCAGACAGTCTCGTCCCTTCACCTGATGAAGGCCGCTTGTGTTGTGGTCGAAACGTCGTGAGAATTTTATTGTGTTATTTTATTTGATCAATTTATTATTTTATTCTCATGCTACGTGACTTTACCGAAAGAACCAAAGAAGATGAACCAAGATTATGGCGTGTAGATGCTGCCATCTGCCGGCCACCAACGTGGCGTGTAGATTCTGCAAATTGAAAAATTAAAATAATAAATTGAAAATAATAAGCAAAAATCCAGATTAATATTCTTGGTTCTTTCGGTAAAGTCACGTATATCTAAAAATAATTAAATAAATTGAATGAAAAAAACGGAAATAATAAAATTACTTTTATTTGTAATTTTTTAATTGGCATAATCTACACGCCATATTCTTGGTTCTTTCGGTAAAGTCACGTAGATTTGAAAATAAAAAGAAAATAATTAAATGAAAATCATGAATTGTTATTATTATATTTTGATTTAAAGCTTTCGTGACTGCAGTGATTCATATTATTGGTTCTTTCAGTAAAGTCACGTAGAAGGGAAACAATAAAATAAAATAAATATTTTTTAAAATATTATTTATTTTTTTACTTTTCTTTTATTATTTATATTTTCTATCTACGTCACTTTACCCAAAGAACTAAGAATGTAGCGTGTAGATTCTACCAATTTAAAAATACAAAAAAATAAATGGAAAATAATAAAAGCTTTTATTATTTTCAATTTATTATTTTAAAATCAAAATTTTGTTTCATTTTTTTTTCTCTGTGACTTTACCGAAAGAACCAAGAATATGAATGTGGGTTTTTTGCTTTTATTATTTTCCATTTCACACTTTTAATTTGATTTGATTTGATTATTTTTTTTATTTTCTATCGACGTGACTTTACCGATAGAACCAGGAATATGGCGTGTAGATGCTGCCAATTTAAAAATTAAAATAGATTGAAAATAATAATCAAAATCCAGATTCATATTCTTGGTTCTTTCGGTAAAGCCATGTAGGTTGAAAATAAAAACAATAAAATTAAATAAAAAATACAAAAGATAAATGGAAAATAATGAAAGCTTTTATTATTTAAATTTATTATTTTAATTTGTAATTTTTTTTAAAATTGGCAGAATCTACACGCCATATTCTTGGTTCTTTCGGTAGAGTAACGTAGATTTGAAAATGAAAATAATAGAATTAAATGAAAAAATACTAAATCATGAATTATCATTTTTTTACTTTTCTTTATTATTTATATTTTACCCAAAGAACCAAGAATCTGGCGTGTAGATGCTGCCACCTGCCAACGTTGTTGGCCACCAGATGGCAGCATCTACACGCCATATTATTGCTTCCTTCGGTAAAGTCACGTAGATAGAAAATAATAATAAAATAAAAAAATGAAAATTATGAAAGCTTTTATTATTTTCAATTTATTATTTGTATTTTTAAATTAAATTATATTATTTTTATTTTAAAATCTACGTGACTTTAACGAAAAAAACAAGAATTCGGCGTGTAGATGTTGCCACCTGCCGGCCACCAACGTGGCGTGTAGATTCTGCCAATTTAAAAATTAAAATAATAAATTGAATATAACAAAAGCTTAAATAATATTAAAAGCTTTTATTCAATTGATTATTTTAAAATTGTATTTTTTTTTATCTCCGTGACTTTACCGAAAGAACCAAGAATATGAATGTGGGTTTTTTGCTTTTATTATTTAAAATTGCACATTTTTATTTGATTTGATATTTTTTTTATTTTCTATGGACGTGACTACCGAAAGAACCAAGAATATGAATTCCTGAAGTCACGAAAGTTTTAAGTCACAATCTACACCCAACAATGGTGGCCAGCAGATGGCAGCATCTACACGCCAGATTATTGCTTCCTTCGGTAAAGTCATAATACTGGTAGGAACGAAGTTGTAAACTGAGTGTACCAGCCTGCAATATATTAATGTGTCCGTCCGTCCCCTTTCAATACTTTAACGAAGTGAAATCTCGTGCTGTTGGGTGTAAAATCAGCAATAGGCAGCGCAGAGACTTGCCCTACCAGCCCACCCTGCAGGGACCTGTTAATAAAATTAAAATAATAAATTGAAAATAATAAAAGATTTTATTTTAAATTTATTATAAAATAATAAAACCTTTATTATTTTCAATTTGTATTTTATTTTTTTGTATTTTAAAATTTCAAATAATAAATTGAAAATAATAAAGCTTTTATTAGTTTAAATATTATAATTTATATTTTTAAATTAAATTTAATTATTTTTATTTTCAAATCTACGTGATTTTTCCTGAAGAACCAAGAATATGGCGTGTAGATTCTGCCAATTTAAAAATTAAATAATACATTTTTAATAATAAAAGCTTTCATTATTTCAAAATGTTTTGTATTTTTAATTTAAAAGCTTTTAGTATAGCTTTTATTATAATATCATAATATTATAATCAAAGCTTTTATTATAATCAAAGCTTTTATTATTTTAGGATTCTCCTCCACGGCGGCCTTTGTCTCCCCCAGTAGCGATGTTTACGACACACCGCACCAGGTACTCATCTGAGGCTGAGTCGACCTCACACTCTCTTACTGTCTCAAAACAACAACCGCCATGCGCCACTAAGTGGCGGTGACGTCACCACGACGCTTATGCCAGGCTATGTGCACCTTGAGGCTACGTGAAGTGTCGATCGCCGGCTGGCAGGAGGTCACGGGGCAGACCCAGGTGCCACTGGTCGACTGACTGAGATGACTGAGATTACTGGCTGATGCACCACCTGTGCCCCCTACTGTGCCAACTTGCTGAGCTTTAGCCACCCGACGCTCCGCTCGTTTTTCTGAGCGTCGCTCCTCTGCCCTCCGTTGTTGTTGGAGGGCGACTGCCTCCAACTGCCCAGTAGAGACACCGCTGGTACCAGTCATTGGCAAGTCCACTCAGCTCCACATCCTCCTGTACCACATCACTCATCTCTTCTCTAGTCCGTGCCACGCCCGTTTAGCTCCCTCGATCTGTTTGGGCATGCGGTGATTGGGCATGCGGGCTACATGGCCCAGCCAACGCAGCCTTGCCTGCTGGAGGAGCTCACCGATGGGACTTTGTCCAGATCTTTCGAGGATTTGTGAGCTCCTCACACAATCCAGCCTGGTTAAACCCAGGATTGATCGTAGGCAGGCCAGCCTAAATGTTTCTAACCGGTGAAGATGCTGCATTAGGGGGGGTCCACGTTTTGCAAGCGTAGAGAAGGGAGGGAATGACTGTGGCCGAGAAGAACCGAAGCTTCATGCGGAGCGACAGACCAGGTAGCTTTCACACAACGTTACACAACCGATGAAAAGATAATGCCGCTCGACTAATTCGGAGTGAGACCTCTGCTGTTAAACCGGAGCCGATCATGAGCACACTGCCCAGGTATGGAAAACTCTCCACTCTCTCCCCAACTGCCCCATCACCGATTGGGAGTTGTGGGGGTAGAGTGCCCGATGGCACAAAATACCCAGGCAGGTGCTTCGTTTTGGTGGGGCTGATGGTAAGGCCCCACCTCTTAGTGGCACACTCCAGTTTCAGCAGCAGCGCCTCCAACTCCTCCTCTGAATGAGCAGCAATTACCAGGTCGTCGGCATACATAATGTGGTTGACCAATAGGGAGACATCCCTTGACCGCACCTGGGCATCGATCAGCCTCCCATTGTATCTGTACCAGACGTAAATTCCTCTGGTACAGCTACTGAAGGCTTCACGAACTATGTGGTCGAAATAGATGTTAAATAATGTTGGAGCCAGAGGACATCCCTGTCGCAGGGAATGGCTCTGACTCCCGGCTATGTAGTTTTACTCGGGTCTGCTCACCATCATGAAGGTCCTTAATGAGTGTGAGCAGAGGGTCAGAGACTCTGAAAGCACGAAGAACAACCCAGAGCCCAGGCCTACTGATGGTATCATAGGCCTTAACCAGGTCAATAAAGCAGAGATGTAGGTCTAGTGGGAATTCCCTCCACCTCTGCTGTAGCAGACGGACAGAAAATATGACATTTTTGCAGGACCGCCCTTTCTTGAAACCGAATTGGGGCTCCGCAAGCCTCTCCTTAGCGTACCTAGCAAGGCGATGTTGAATAATCCTTGCCAGGACCTTTCCCGGCACACTGAGGAGTTAGATGCCCCTGTAGTTGTTACAGTCTGTGCGGTCCCCCTTCTTAAAGAGGGGGACCGCCAGGGCATCCTTCCAATCCTGCGGAACCCGTCCAGTGGCCCAGACTGTTGTTATGATGTCATGTAGGGCAGTCTACGCACAAACGCCACCCTCCCTCAGCATTTCGCTTTGGAGATCATCTCTGCTCGGTGCCTTTCCTGTTCTCGGACTCTGGATCGCCCTCAGTACTTCCTCAATGGATGGTACCTCAGCCAGCCACTCACAGGGGGTGACTTCCTCCTCTAATATTTGAGGTACTGCATCCTCAGCAGGGTCATCCCCACTTTGTCCCATGATGTTTTCCAGGCTGAGGGATTCCCCCTCCCCCAGGACCTCACAGAAATGCTCAGCAAATCGCAAACCTGTCCCTGGGGGTCGGAGCTTGGATCACCCTTCGTTCCCCTAATGGTGGTGTAGTGGGTATAAATTGACGAATAAAGTTCTGATGAGGTAACACGATATTTATTGTCTTCCTTACAAGTCTCTAACACAAAGGGTATATCGGTCCCTTTACCCGATACCTGGGGAGGTATGGCCTCCGGATTATGCGGGCCCTATCACTGGGTACCCCGTTACCCTTCCTCCGGCTGGGACCCTAGGAGAGGCTATTTGACCTGACCGTACCCGGTCCGTGGGTCCTGACCACTGGCCTCACTGAGCTCCGGCCCTTAGAAGGACAATGGTACTTGGGGTCCAGAGTCCTATCTTCAGCCCAGGTCTTCGTTCTTCAGCTTGCAGATGACTGAGCCAGACCTCTGAGAGGTCCGGCTTATGGTTCGTGGCTTGCTCCGCCCTAGCCACGCTTCCCTTCTAGAACGTTCTGGAAGGTGACATCATCCCCCGGTTCCCCCCTCCCGGGGCCCCGGGGAATGTGTCCCAGGATCCGTTTGCTAGGGTTTGTCGTTGGCCCCTTTTTGGGCCATGGACATTAGCCCTGGCGTGATAGCGCTTCCGCCCCCTATTGACGATAAGGGGAAGCTACCAGCCCACAGAGTGGTGAGTGACGATTACCCCTACAATGGTAATAGGTGTGGCGCTGTAGGTTACTTTTTTGATGGAGTTAAATAGGGATTTGTGATCGCGGGCCATTGAGGCAGACTCCATCTCCTCAGCAACCCGCGATCACCACCCATCCTTGCAGCGCCTCACGGCTCTCCGAACCTCCGAGCGAAGGCTGCAGTAAGCCTCCTCATTCTCTGACGTGGGATGCTGTAGACGATTAGAGTGAGCCTGTCGCTTTTTCTCTACAATCCTGAACACCTCCTCTGTCAGCCAGGGTCTCTGGGGAGGTCTGGACCGCGTACACAAAGCAGTCATTGCAGCTGCATGAGTCACAGGCTTAAACCTCGCCCATTTACCCTCGACATCAGGAGTGGGGGACGATGCTGTCTCACTCACACTCACTCACAGCGCGAGGCCGACTCATTACATCTCGCGGAGGATCGCGCTGCTGAACGAAAACATTTCCGCGTTTCAGTTTGCAAGCGCGAGTTCGCGTTTTAAGGCGATGGGGGCCGTCCATAAATGACGTCACACACCTGGGGAGGGGGGCTCAGACATTTGTGACGAGGAGGGGGGGTTTGAGAAATGT
Organism: Petromyzon marinus; assembly: GCF_048934315.1. Classification (NCBI taxonomy): domain Eukaryota; kingdom Metazoa; phylum Chordata; class Hyperoartia; order Petromyzontiformes; family Petromyzontidae; genus Petromyzon; species Petromyzon marinus. The sequence goes on from NW_027423168.1 coordinate 1,454,026, forward strand.
GACGTCACGTCAAAATGCGCAACTTTAAATAAATATAGACGACACGTTCTATTTAGTTAAATAGACTTTTTAATAAATGTTTTCTCCTACATCAGAGTGCAGCGCCACATTAAATACAATGACAATAGTTTAAAGCGATTTGAAGCATGTTTTATTTTCAAAATGAAAATATGGTTTTGGGGGGGGGGGCAGAGCTTTGTGACGTCATACTTGAGGGGGGGGTCTGACTTTTTGTGACGCCGTGTGACGAGGGGGGGGGGTCAAAAATCGTCCAAAATCGCGTGACGTCATTTATGGTCGTGATATATTATTTTTTATTTTATTTTTCCTACCTACGTGACTTTACTGAAAGAACCAAAGAGTACTTAGTTGGGTGGATAAGGAGTAAAATAGTAGATGATAGGATCTGCACTATTGAGGAGTTCTGTTATAATGAATCTGTTGTAATGAATCTTATGTCACCTTAAGTATGCCTTTGTGAGTACACTCGTGACACGGGTGTCATGCGCGTGACCTTTGTCTTTTGTATCAGATGTGCGAGAGCAACTCCGCTGCGAGTCATGGTGGTGCTGGAAGAATTGCCTTTACCATCGATGGCACTTCACCAGCACCCGTCTCGACCCCACCTCAATCCGGTAGAGTTACAAGAGCGAAAAAACTCATCTCTTGTGACGTCTGTGGGAAAAAATTCCAACTGGCATGGTGCCTAGAATCCCACGTAAGAACGCACAAGGAGACCCGTGATCAATGGTGCGGCATATGCAGACGAAGTTTTGATCAGCCAGGGAAATTCAAAAGGCATATGAAGACCCACGAAAAGTATTACATGATAAAGGGTGCACCAGGCTTGGTGAATAACGGCAGTTTTGCCAATGCGGTGTTGAATCTGATAGAACCACTGGAATCCGATAGAGTCATTAGAGTGAGAAAACGAATCTCTTGCGACGTCTGCAGGAAAACATTCCAACTGGCATGGTGCCTAGAGTCCCACATGAGAATGCACAAGACCGGTGGTCAAAGCTGCCACATCTGCGATCAAAGCTTTGATTAGCCCTACAAACTCAGAAGGCATATGGAGACCCACGGAAAGAATTCAAGGGGCGCACGTGGCATGGTGAATGACGGCAATTTTGCCAATGCGGTGTTAAAGGTGTGTCAGAGCTACTCGGCTGCGAGTCATGGTGCTGAAAGAATTGCCTTTGCCATGGATGGCACCAGCAGCTCCAGCAGCAGCAGCTTGTCGAGTCCTGGTGGTGAGGAGGCAGAGTTGCAGACAATGCCACCTTCTGCAAAGGGCGCACCTGCGTGCAACGAAGTTATTGCTATCACAGCAACCACGCATGGAACGAAGGCGCCTGCTGGGAAACGCCACGCCTGACCAGCGCCCGTCTCGACTCCACCTCACTCCCATAGTCACTAGAGTGAGAAAACAAATGTCTTGCCAAGTCTGTGGGAAAGCATTCCAACTGCCATCATGCCTAGAGTCCCACATGAGAACGGACAAAGAGACCCCTGACCAATGGCATCTGCGGTCGAAACTTTGATCAGCCAGGCAAATTCAGAAGGCATATGGAAACCTACGAAAAGGACTATTGAATATTTCTTTGCTTTTCTATTACTGAAGCTATCAACAGAAAGTGTGTACCGGATTAATTGCACTTGTGGCAAATGCTATGTAGGGAAACAGGACGAATGATCAGCACAAGACTAAAAGAACACCACAGAAATATGAAATGCTCACAAATACAACTGTCAGCAGTAGCAGAACAGGCGTGCCCACAAGGACACTCAATTGATTTTGATAATGTTGAAGTTCTGTGCAAAACTAGTTACTACTGGCCAAGACTAATTACAGAATCTATCGAAATTTAAAGAAATAAAAATAATTCTAATCGTTTGGATAGCTACCGACTTAGTGCTGCATGGAAGAGAATCATCAAATTACCGTTTGTACGGCTATTTTAGTACACACAATGGACACTAAGTACAAGATCAATGGGCTAGCATAATGTGCATGTATAATGTACGTTGATTCATTAATGCCCCCCCCCACTTTGCGCTCAAAGAGCTCACAAGTGTTGTCATCACATCTACGCCTCTATATAAGGAATTAAACAGGTGGACTTCTCCCAAATCTTGCTGTTGCCTGATGAAGCTAGTTGTAATTACTGAGACGTACTCCGATGGTAAATGTTGTGGCTTGGCTCTCCAACACACCACACACCGGTGTGCTATACTAGTGATGAATTGGCATGCTCTGTTTACGTGACAACCCTTACTAGTTGGCTGTCGGGTGGTGGCGGGTTTAACGACACATTTAAATTGTAATAGGTTTTTACCCTTTTATCTGGCACCAAAACTGACACCTTTATGCAAACATGACCCTTATATAAAGGTGTCAGTTTTGGTGCCAGATAAAAGGGTAAAAACATGTTACTATATCTTGCTACTGGCAAAGGAGGTCTCATAATGTAAATGCTTAACCCGAGCTCTCAATACTCTGATAGTGCGCTGTTTATGAGTTGTGTGCCTTTTGGCGTCATCTGGTCCAACACCAGTGGAGACTAGGCTCTAAGAAAAGCCGTCTCGGGTGTGGACCAATCAACTTCAAGGACAGTGTATATCACTATCAGAGTTGTCTCTTTTTGTTCGCATTTTGACTGCTTGTGTTGTGGTTATTGCAAACATGATCCCTTGTATAAAGGTGTCAGTTTTGGTGCCAGATAAAAGGGTAAAAACCTATTACTATCTCTTGCTACTGGCAAAGGAGGTCTCATAATGACACATTTATATATTTACGCGATCCACCCCATAAAACCTGTATTATGGATATTTGTCGCGAAAGCCTACGTGTTAAACTGCCATGTATTTTTACGTCTATTGCTGTATTTTCTTACGTGCAATATATTTAATAAACCATCTTAATTTATTCGTATTTTTGTTCATAGTTATATCATTGTTGCGCGTGCGGTGTGGTCAGTGGATATTGTTCAGTGGATCAAACCGAGACAAATATTTTTGCAGCAGCTGTGGCTGCACATTGCAACAGCGCATTCCGAATGGTGTAGAACGCATCGCCCATAATCTGTATCTGTGTGCAAACATCAGGTATGGTTGGTAGGAAACACGTTTGGTTTTAAATGAATAGAACTCGAGCTTCAGCCATATTGTTCATTATAGACCCCACTTTGTAAGAATTAATCACGCAAACCTTGCGCCTGATTCATTTGAGTCGCTGTGCTCATGAGCAACAGGGCATTTGTGGCAAGGTGTTAATGTACCACAGATTAGCACGGTTGGCTACGTACACTGCGAAAGAAGTTCAACACATATTCTTTGGGTCTTTCCGTAAAGTCACGTAGATAGAACAATACAATAATACAAATAAAGTGAATAAAAAAGTAAAATATATCACGACGTTTCGATCGCAACACAAGCAATCGTCATCAGGAGAAAAATGATGAAGATTGCTTGTGTTGCGATCGAAACGTCGTGATATTTTTATTATTATTTCGTATTCACTTTATTTTTATTATTTTATTGTTCTATCTACGTGACTTTATCGAAAGACCCAAAAAATATTAATTCCTGCAGTCACGAAAGCTTTAAGTCAAGATTCAAGCACAACACACTTTCATACATTTTGTAAAGCGAGTATCCCTGCACGTACAATGCACTGGACCGCATGTTCGTGTTAAGTGAGTCAGAGGCTTTGTCACTGCCTACCCCATGATATAAATAATCTCAGGGAATTAAATTGCAAGTGTGCAATCTCCCTTCCGGTGGGCATCGAGGATGAGTCACACCCTGGCTTGCCAGGAGGCAGTGGAACACAACTGTGGAATCCTTTCCATCTGCACGGGATAGAACGTTGCCCCCTTGCTCACATTCGTTCGTTTTCTGCGAGTGTACTGGTTTCCCCCCACATGTAAACACTCAGTAAGTGGCTGCAAATATCGGAATGTAAAGAGAACCGCAGAGCTTGGGCGATTGTTGGGAGTGCCGGCTCACCGCCTGGCTGCTGTCTCCCCGCTCGTCTGTGGGAGACATATAGAGGTACTGAATTAGATTTATATTCTCTACATAACATGATTCCTATCTACACAAAGCACTCACCGCGTCGAGTACAGCAAGTGATATTCCACGAAATAAAAAATAAACGTACATGACCATAACAGAAGCCAATGGGCACAGCTGTGCATACACATACGCACATATGCACGATTCCTACTGATGGTTGGAACGATTCACCACTGCCGGAGAGTCAAGGAATTGTCATGATTCAGGATCATGAATGCAAACTGTCCCCGTTCTCAAACCTGAGTACGATTTAAAAGGTCACAGAACGCCTTTGTCGGAAGCAATTACTTCCCCATGTCACTGCGATGGGCAGATTCATGCAATTGCAGTCGGCTTACACATTGTCGGTAGACCCCCCCATACGCAAGCGTACGCATTTGGGTTAACCCCTCCTCCCCCCTCCATGCATACATACTAAATGGATGCCCCCTTAACAGCCACACCACCACTCCTCACACGAGACAAGCACGTGACTCTCGGTGTAAATGGAGCCGGAGCGTGAATAAACGTGCCGATGCCCCAAGTACAGTTGCCACCATTTCTATGACAGAGCAAACCCAGGCACATTTCTCAGCGAGCCCAGGTCTATTGTTAAAACTGTGCAGTTCACGGTGATAAAATTAACCATAGCCATACCCGGGGTACCAGATCTCGACACAAATCAATTCCTGCTGCCACCCGAACACTGTCCGGGGGTCAAACGCGGACAGGTGGCAGCCCCAGTCGCGAGGCCACATCTGCACCGACTCACGGTAAATGTGTGCAGGGCCAGCAGGAAGAGCCCCGGGATCTCGGAGCGCAGCCACTGGTTCCACGTGCTGTCTTGGTCAACGTCCTCGCGTGACGACGACACTTCAAAATCACCTGACCGGAAGGAGGGGGGTGGGAGGGAGAGGAAGAAGGTACGAAGGGGAACCTTCTAACTCTTTCACAGTGACGCGTTCTTCGCGTGCGTCACCCTGCAGCCAACCTCTCTGCTCTCGTGTGTGAACGTGGGTCAGTTTGGTTTAATCGTTCAGAATGAATGGGGCATGACCCTGGCCCTTGTGCAACTTATTATTTTCCATGAGATAATACCAAACACATCATTCATGTGTGTGTGTGTGTGGCCTGCAAGCAAAACCTACATGCTCTCGAGTCATATATCGGGAGCAGTCACAGGTGGGAAAGCATTGCCGAATTCCTAGAAAGGCTCAGCTCTCTCCAACTTATGTTGAAAGCGTTTATGCATTAGTTCTGCCCGTACCTCTTTGTGCCTGTGTAGTGGGCAGGCAAGTGTGGTGGAGCAGCAGGTCCAGCACACGGGGTGTCCAGCAGAGGAGAGGAACTCCCCGTGGCCGTGGCCGGGGAAGCAGAGGTCGGCGGCGCTGGGAGCGGCGTCAGTTGTGCGGCGTCTGTGGGAGAAGGCACAGGCCTCTGCTGAAGATTATCATCCGCAGACACATCACACGGCTTGCCGGACACGTCACGCACTCGGCCCTGTGATTGTGGAGGTGAGACAGGTTCGCGCGTGGCAACGAATGGCTTGTCGCTGGACAAACATCGACGGCACCATCGGGAGAACACGGCACGAACTCGTGCAGAGTTTCTGGCACCGTATGAATTTACACTCCTTGTAGGTATGTACGTTGAACCTCTTTCGCGCCGTACGTCAGCCAGCCGTGCTAATCGGAGGTGCAGATGGATGCAATTGAAGGACCTGGAGCAGAGGTTTCAAAATGAAAAAAAAATTGATACAGAAATTACACAAGTCCAGGGGACTTCACCAAGGCCGTGTTATCCCAGACTCTGACAGAGCACAAAGGAAGATTGGCAATGACAAAACATGGCTTCATAACTATCATTGTCAGATGGCACACTTGCATCTTCAGTCTTCAGTCGGAGTCAGTAATTTAAGAATGCACGCATGATGCGTGACACCAACTAAAGTGGCATCGATGCTGACTAATCACTTCCTCTCCAAGATGTGGAACTCAAGAGACGAGGATAGCCTCTTCCAAACAGGACTACCCTTGACAATTGAGTTGTCGCCTGGGTAAAAATAAAATGAACTAGGAGATTTCAACTTGAAAATCCAAACCATCGCACCAACAGTAATGGACGGAATCCTATATAAGGCGCACACTGCAGTAGCTTCAGGTGGACTCTGGTACCTGCTTTAACGTCTGTGTGAGAAGCATCTTCTCCCACTGAAATTCAAAGTTGACAGTTAGACAGGACATGTTTTAAAACATTCGCAGTAAAATTCAAGTATGTATACCATTAAAGTAAACTATTTTTTACTTACCAGGTAAGGCCCATTGAGAGCTATATAGCTCTTTTTCAGAAGCGACCTGGCCACAAATTATAGCTTAACGAAGTGGCTTATCACGTGGAATTTTATAGTAGCCAAATACTCTAAACGCATTACTTACAAATAGCTCACAAAGCGGTTATCCTCCCACTACCCTTGGGTTACCTCCTATCCCGGTCCAGCCGAGACAGTCTGTGAATTGGCATCTGTGTTTGGGTGGCATGAATTAATTTGTACCGAGATCTGGTACCGGTACTGTGCTGAACTTTGCTACTGCATGGTTGTTGACAGACCTAGACAGACTGAAACATAGGTCTGGGTTTGATCTCCATAGTGGAAAAGGTGGTAACCCGAAAACTAACCCAAACCCTTCCACATTCAACGAAAAACACTTTTAAACCGAGTTCGCTCGGAAATGACCCCACTAAACCGCACGTATGTAAACGTTTGACTTCAGTGGTTCCTCCGCTGCGTGTGAACGATGAAGTGCACGACCTCTCGTGATGATGACCTCACACCCGCATGGCTGCACGAAAGGCGGTGCTGACGAGCATGAGGCAGGTGGAAGAGGCAAAACGAGGAGGCAAGATTAGAGTGCTGTAGTCGGTGGGGTATAGTGGGGCCTATTTCCAAATGATTGATTTATGTGGAAATGAAATTGGTCAAGAGTCTGTTACTTTGTAAATATTAGCATGTATCTACTTTAATACCAAGTCTGCAGGGGTGGGAAAGATGAGGTCTGTTCATTCTGGTGGGCAAAGGGAATTTAGACACTCCAAGTTAAGTCAGGTGGCATACGGATGACATGCACCTTACAAATGTCAATAATAATGATTATTAATCCATCTTCTTCTTCACTCCCACGGTGTTTCCAACCAGGGTTAGGCCATGTAATGATCTGACGTGCTGTACACTTGTACAGTGTTACTGAATTATTGTATCATTATGAATTCAGTGCCCCTTCTGCGACCTTTCCCTAGATACCCCTCTGGTGTATAACCTGGCCTGCTGACGTTAGGGCTGTAAGCCGCAGATCCCTTTCCCTGCCAGCAGCCAGCGCTATACTGTTACATTACGATTCTATGCCACGACACAGGGACTCCTCTACTTACGAACATTCGACTTACGAAATTTCAGAGATATGATCAAACCTGTCCGTTTGTCCAGTTTCCTGTTCGGACCGAGAGTCGCAAGTTCAACCACCGCACAATAGGTGGTGATGGTGGCATCTACATCTGCAGAACGTGAAGAACCAGAGGCAACTTTTAAAGCCATTCCCCGTGTTTAGTGTACAAGCCGTAAAACGTGTTCGAAATCAACGGGAGAAAAATTGGACTCACGAATAAATCGACTTACGAACAGACCTATGGAACCGAACTCGTTTGTACGTACAGGAGTCTGTATATGGTGGTCACTCTGAACAACACAGACCCAGCCTCGTTTTTACTATTTTTGGACCATTAGGACATTACCAGACGCATCTTTCTGTGCTAACGACCACACATTACACATTAGACGTGTCACAATAGGTCACGTTTAATAGTCTAAACTTGTCTGGAGTAAGTCGCATACGGAAGACATTTCTGCACATTTGCAGAATTACATGTCTATGACAAAGGATCCATGTGTATTGCATTACACAGGGGTGCTTGATCATGTGTGGATGCAGATTCCCGCAGCAATACAGGAAATAGGTTGTTCGCAGCGCCACCGATTAATCAGAATCAGAATCTTTTTTTATATCCTGGAGGAATCCGATGAGCTATGAAGATTTTTTTCACATATGTCCAGTAGGGGAGGGTCAGCGAGCTATTTCCAAAACCGATGAGAGGCAAGATGGAGAAAATGTAAGCAAATTGCTAAAAATACAAAGTACATACATTCCTGCCAATTTGTCAACCAATGCAAGCTTGGGCAAGGTAGCAACACAACAACCACAGCTCCAAACCACGACAAGACTCCACAAAGTCCCTCAATTGCATTGCATTAAAATTGAACGTTTAATGAGCGACATTTGAAATAGCGTTACCAAATGACAATATTCCCTTCGAATACTTGACTAATGAATGAGGCTAAGACGCTTGCAGTAATGTTCAAATATGCATCACAAGCCATTCAGAAGTGGTAGGCCTCACGTCATCACAGGGCACCACAGTGGCAATATGTTAACTACCTCGCCTGGTACGCAGGAGGCCGTGGATTCAATCCGGATCCTGTCGCCTGCTGTATATTTTGAGGTTGCATGTCTCTCTCACTACATTTAGAATAAACATCACGCGTTTAGAGTATTTGGACTCTATAAATTTCCACGGGATAAGCCACTTCGTTGAAGATAACATTTGTGATAGCCAGGTTGCTTCTGAAAAATAGCTCCATAGCTCAGTGGGGCCTCAAACTGGTAAAATAAAAAATATAGTTTGTATTCTTGGTTCTTTCGGTAAAGTCGCATAGAAGGGAAACAATAAAATAATAAAAATATAAAACAATACAATTCTCACGACGTTTCGACTGCAACACAAGCAATCATCAGGTGATGATGATCATCATCAGGTGATGATGATTGCTTGTGTTGCAGTCGAAACGTCGTGAGAATTTTATTGTTTTATATTTTTATTATTTTATTGTTTCCCTTCTACGTGACTTTACCGAAAGAACCAAGAATATGAATCCCTGCATTCACGAAAGCTTTAAATCAAATTATAGTTTAGTTGAAAAGTTATAGTTTGAGAACGGCGGTCCGATGGGAGGGAGTGAAGGGGTATTGTGAGGAGGCGTCATCGGGAGTGGAAGCTCCTGGTGGGAGCATGGGAGGTATGGGGAGTGTGAGGTGCATCGGCATTGTGGAGAGGGAAGGGGTGAGAGTGTTGTAAGCGATGGGGCTGGGGGAGGAGTGGTGGATATGACGATGTAGAAGCTGTGTCGGTGATGAGGTGTGTGCTTGAAGTGAGGATTACATGGGGAGCGGTGCCGAAGTGGTTAGCGCACCGTGCGACGGGATCCGGCGACCCGAGTTCTATTCCCACTCACGGCCAACATCGGTGACGAGTATCTGAACCAATCTCGGTCCCATCCCAGGTCTATTCTGCCTTAAAATTAGTATCCAGGGTCGTTGAATGAGAGGAGACAAAGGCGGCCAGGCGTGGTGCTGGCTACCCATCCCATCTCAGCGTGTCACCCCATGGCACCTGGGTAATGGAGGTGGTGATGAAGATGGTGACGACGGTGATGATGATGTTGATGACGATGGTGATGACGAGTCACTCACTCAGACTCACAGAGCCACACTCAGAGACTCACAGTCACTCACTTAGACTCACAGAGCCACACTCAGAGACTCACAGTCACTCACTCAGACTCACAGAGCCACACTCAAGAGACTGACAGAGTCACTCCGAGAATCACAGTCACTCACACAGACTCACACTCACTCAAGGAGACCCACAGACTCACTCACAGACTCACTCACACAGACTCACAGAGTAACTCACACACAGACTCACACTCACATACTAGTTCTGACACACACACAGACTCGCAGAGTAACACGCACTCAGAGACTCACAGAGTCACGCTCAGTCACTCAATCAGAGACTCACAAAGTCACTCACTCACTCAGACACTCGGAGACTCACTCAGACTCACACAGACTCAGAGTAACTCACACACTCACAGACTTACACAGTAACTCACAGTCACTCCCACTCAACTCAGTCTCACCGGGTAACACACTCACAGACTCGGAGTAACTCACATGAACTCACAAAGTAACTCACTCACACAGACTCACAGACTAACAAACAAAAACAAAGATCCCCAGTGAACCCTTAACAGACTGTAGGGGCAAGTGCTGTTAGCGAGCACCTACGAAGGCCGGCACGGCACACGAGGGGGTGGGTGGCCAGCACCACGCCCGGCCGCCTTTGTCTCCCCCATTGGCGATGTTTACACACCGCAACCAGGTACTCATTTGAGGCCGAGTCGACCTAGGGGAGGCCCAAGACCTGTTCAGATAATCGTCACCGGTGTTGGTGGCCGTGAGCGGGAATCGAACTCGGGTCGCCGGGTTCGTAGCGCAGCGTAGCGCTAACCGCTGCGCCACCGCTCCCCACACCCTCGCTCACAAACACAACGCAGGCAGCGTGGGCAGCCCTGGTCCATCCACTGCTGGATGAGGGCCTTGCCATGCCGTGCGAGTTATTTGACCAGAAGCGCAGTGCGTGTTGTTAACATTCCCCGTGTGGTGGATAGAATCGGAGGGCTTTCCCCAGCCCTCACCCACCAGGAATGGTGAAGTATAGTCAAATACTTCCTGTGACCAACACGGCGTTAGGAGACATTCATACAACCCACAGATGGACTAATAATTATTGTGAGTACTGTGGTGCACTTAAAATAATGTGTGGAGGAGGAGGAAGAAGTTCCAGAAGTCGCACTTCAGCAGCCACCACTGCCCCTTCGCAGTATCAACAACCACGCAGACAAATGCACTGCCACATCCTACAACACGCGTTTGTTCCTTCAAAGTAGTAAATTAGCGTCCCAACACGCTGGTTCACGAAGATGGAGCGGTCATATAATGAGCTGGACAGCGACAACAACTTAAATCAGCGGTAATAATGCGGCAGACACGCAGGAAGCAATACTTAGGTAGGCCGCGATGAGACCACGGGGCTCGGATGGCGACCCTGCCTGGGAAGGTGCACACAAACTCCTCACAGAGTGAGCACCACAATGTTGTCCTTACAACACACAGTGGTCTCGCTTTTCTTTCATATCCACGAGCACAGCAACATCCAGCAACACATATCTCCTCACATTGTGCCCAGGACTGCTTTAAATAAAGATTTTAAATCAACTTTCCCGCCAAAGAATGTAATTGAGGCGTGTCTGGGTATCGATGTGGAACTTGTGATCACATTGCTAAGAGCCGAAACACAAGGCACCCACCACCCCACACATCCTACTGCTGCTGTTGCTGCTGCCTTGTGAAGTCTATGATGATGATGATGAGCAGCAGCAGCGAGATAATGAGGAGGTTGAATGTGATGATGATAATGTGGAGTAGAGTCAGGGGGGTTATGCCCAAAGTTCTCTGTCCTCACCTCCCCACCACCGCCACGTCCCAACTCTGAACATCCACACATCATCATCATCATCGACCAGTAATGACCAACAGCAGCTCACAGCCCATTAAATACACCACCAGTAGGACAATTGTATGGAGGAGGCCAAACAAACATCTAAAACTAACAAAATAACCATTGCCACCGAGAACTGTTTCACATAACTCGTGCACTCAAAGTCCTCAGACAATTGCAGTTATCTAAAGGTTCTAATTGTGCCCGAGTGTGGCTGCGTCTTGCCTCGACAAAGGCATCGCCAATCCGCAAACTCTCGACGGCTCCGGCTGGCTCTCTGAGCACAAACTTTGACATTTGAACCTCACGAAATGTCTCTGCACAAGTTCCAGCGGTGTCTAGGTGGCAGTAAGTGAATGCACGCACGTGTGGACGAGGAGGAGGAGTGTTTCTATTATGAGGACAGTGCTGCTGCTGCTGTTGTTGTTGTTACTCTACGATGTTAGTAGAGCTTAGCTAGAAAAGTCTTTGTCAGGAGACCCCAAATATCCCCTCCACCAAACAAAACTGTCGGGAACAGAGACTTGAAACTCAGTAACGCTTCGACAAAAGTGCGTCAATGTTCTCATCGCTAGTGCACACGTGTCGTCATTACCTTATCAGTGCCCTACCTTATTACAGACCAATTCAGACATTATCGGTCACCCCTTAACAATCTCCACCGTTCATCCTACAAAGTCCCCATGACAAGGGAGAAACACCACACAGAGACATTGTGTTTTTTAACCCCTATTGAAACGTCCGTACGCCGTAAGGAGCCGCAAACTCAATGTCCCCGCCGCCCAAGAAGACGGCGTAGAAGACCGCGCGGGTCGGCAGGGGTCACGCTGCTGCTGCTGCTGTGGAGCTCCGCTGTGAGTCGACGCAGAAGGGCGGCGGCGGTGGTGGTGGTGAGAGCCCCGACTCCCGGAGTCGCAGTGACAGTCGCGTGGCACGGCAGTCGTGGTGGGGCTCTCTGGCTGCTGCTGCTGCTACGGGAGATGAGCGACAACTCCGCGATGTCTGCTCCCTCCTCCTCCTCCTCCCTTGTGGTGTCAATGGGGGGGGGAGCGCTCCTTGAGCTCCTCTCGGCAAGGCCTGGCCACCCCTGATGGCTCTCCTCCTCCTCTCGGCGGTGTCACCACCTCGTCCACCTCCTCTTCAGCCTCACGTTGAGATTTTGCTCCACGTAGCACACCACTGTCACTGAGAGTTTACCGTGACAACAACAACAATCCTTGTACAGAGACGCAATACGCCCGCCAATATTCCTCTCCCACGATGATATGAGGCCTGTTACTTTCGTCAATTACCCCCTCAAAATATCGGATGGGAATCACTTTGAGATAAAATCACCATCTTAACACGTTAACATAACTGCTCCTCAGCAACAATATTCACCCAAAATAAATATTTTTATTGATGTAATATTTTAAACGATAGTCAACTACTTCGTTTTTTTAATACGAGCAGACAGCACACATCTATACAATAAACATACAGAACGATAATCTGTAGTGGTGTCCACTTTAACATTATTTTAAGCCAGCTTCCCCATTGCTGTGCATTCGTCAGACACTAAATTAATCTCCCTATGCCTGTCCTTAGCCCAAATAACTTATATCGCCTTGTAACTCGTGTCATAGATCACATTTAGCCACACACAGAGATCACAAATGAATACAAATGTATGCAGCTGCCCCCCCCACCCACCCCCAATTTTAGTCCAAAATCTAAAATGTGTGCATATTTGTGACTTTGGTTTAAAGAGAAAAAAAATATAAAATTATGTAATTATATCTGTGAAAAAGTTATTTGCAGCTCATCAAATTCCTCCAGTATAAATACACATGCCGATTCTGACATTCATTGTAAGTATGTAATGTTGAACTTCTTTCGCACCGTATGTAACCGACCATGCTAATCGGAGGTGCAGAGGAAGGGCAACAAACTAAACACAAACAGCGTGTTGACGGTGTGTTTAATGGTTCCCTCAGCCAGTGGGATTCACACTCTTGGCTTAGGACCACTCATGGAGGATGAATGAGCATTGCCTCCGCCCCTGCGTGTTGCGATGCTCAGAGCGAGGTGACAACTCTCATTCCGTGCGTTCCCCCCCCACCCCACAGCATCAATAACAAGAGACAGCAGCTGGAGTTGGAGATCATGAAGATCCTGCAGAGCAAGGGGGACCCTGACAACAACAACATCGTCACCCTCCTGGACAACTTCACCTTCTGGGGACACAACTGCGTCGTCCTGGAGCTCATCAGGTGAGTGTCATGGCGTCCGATGAACACCGATCCAAAGACAAAGATTAACCAGTATAGCCTGAGAAGATTGTTGGGGCAAGTGCTGTTAGCAAGTAGCGCCTATGAAGACGGGCAAGGCACACGAGGGGGTGGGTGGGCAGCACCACGCCCGGCAGCCTTTGTCTCCCCAGTGGCGATGTTTACACACCGCACCAGGTACTCATTTGAGGCTGAGTCGATCTAGGGGAGGCTCAGGATTGGTTCAGATAATCGTCACCGGTCTTGGCCGTGAGCGGGAATTGTAGAGCAACGCGCTAAACGCTGCACCACCGCTCCCCCAAACACCGATGCGTCCGTGTGTTCACACACATGAATCATTTGGATGTAGAATAAATGTCCATAGGCTTTCAGAATGCCCTAGAATTATTGTATTTGTACGCGGCTCCATGGTCAGACATAACTGTTTATAATGCCTTCCTGCCTCATTGACTATGTTTTGAGTTGAGCGGCAACCCTGTATGGTTACTCCGTGCGGCTTCGCCTCAGTCAAGCACGTGTGCTCCTGTTCAAGGAGCCAATCAGGGAATGGATCACAAGCAGGAAGAAACTGTAACCGTTCACGTTTTGTGCCGTCACGCAGCGGAGACCTCCTCCAGAAGCTGGACGAGACCTATGGCTTATACATGACGGAATTGAAGCCGTACGTGGGCTCCATGCTGCGGGCCCTGGCAAAGCTGAAGGCGATGCACATCATTCACGCGGATCTGAAGCCGGTTAGTAAACTAAGCAGCCCGCTGCGTCTTTTGTCCGTCAGTATGGAGTTAGTGCCTCAGTTCGTGCAGTTGTATAAAATGAGAACACTCTTGTAAACCTTAGTAACAGGATTTCGAGATATCTTATTCTACACCGCAACAACACTCATGCCACGACTTGCTATTTCATAAACACAGATAGCCAAAACTTGCATAGAAATACAACTTTTCACGTGGATCTCTGTTTGCTCTCAACAACCAACGCTCCGCGGAACATTTAATATTTTCTAATTTGCGTTAAACAACAACGACCACTGCCCTAAGCAACAATTCCGAAGGCCAAAGCTAAATGATGGGCGTAGCAGTGGTGGGGTAGTTCGCAAACTGCACTCAGAGGTTAATGACCCGAATTCGATTTCTGGCCATGGCTAAAACCAGGGTTTGGGCGATATCTGAACCGGTCCTGGATCCCATTGCCTTCAACAGCCCCCTGAGCAGCATGGTGAGGTATGGCCATACAACCCCCTTGATTAACACGGCATGGGGTAGGGAGATCTTCAAGCATGATTACATTTACAAAGGGCATTAAGTGTTTAACAAAAATGAGTACATGAAATCTTTGAGTAAACCGCCATGAACCAATTCAACAAGACGCAATCTCACCGACACACCACGAGTTTCACTGACAACCACTGTCTTTTTTGCAGGCAAACATCTTGGTCAAAGACCACATCAGTGGCAATATCAGGCTCACGGATTTTGGCCTGAGCATCAGCGAGACCTGCCCAAGTGAGTGATCTAGCTGCCCTGTGAATGTGTGTACGTGTGTAGCAGCATGTGTGTGTGCATGTCACAGTGTTTGTGGGGAGCGGTGGTGTTAACGGTTAGCACGCTGCGCTACGAGCCTGTTTAAGCTATATGGGGGGGCCTTTGTCTTCGTGCTGTGGTGGCGTGGTGGTTAGCACCGCTTAAACAAAGTGTGGTAGTGACACTGATACCCTTCAAACGTTACATTTCGTCAATCATTTGGCCAGGATTTCAACTCTCAACCTCCCAGGTTTGAGGAGGGTAGTTGTCAAACAAGTACCAGTAAACCGGTAACAATTTTCATAATCGATTGCTGGTATTGAAAGTCTGGAGCCAGTAGCCAATCCCATTGGAATTTTCGTCGCGGATGGCTGATTTACGTGTGATTTACATGTGATTTACGTTTGCAAATGTACAGATCGCATGGCAGCCCTAAGTACCTTTGTCCTCATTCCTCACTTAACCTTTTCCCGTTCCGAGACGTCTGCACGTTACAGGGTGGTGGTAGGTGTCCCCGGTTCATCACTGAATCTTGAAACGCGCAAATCGGCTCGGCGTTAATTTTATTCAGAGAGGCGTCGCAGCGCCGTTGCTTTTAAAGAAGTTGTTACTCACCGCAGAGATCTCTCGCGACACGACAGCTGCACTCTACGATAGCTGGCACCAGTGTAATGAAAATAATTTACATTTCTAAGTGCTACCCAGCTGATACACGCATTTACGTGGGCGATCTTTGTCATTGTGCGTGTTTTGAGTGCCATACGTGACTGCGTGTGCATACCCTCATCTATTCTGCACTTCACAAGTACAGGTGAATAATGTGCAAGTGCCACCTTGTTTGGTCACCTGTCTGTCCGTGTGCTGCTAGGAGCTTGGTGTCTTGGCTCGATGTGGTACATGGCCCCCAAAATGTACTTTGGGCTCCCGGTTACATGCAGCGCGGACATGTGGTCACTCGGATGTGTGGTGGCCGAGATGCTCCTCGGGAACCCGCTCTTCAAGACAAGCTCGGAAGACCACATCGGCTATCTCATCCAGGTATCTGACGCGTAGGAAAACACCATTGCATATATATCCAGTTGGTTATAAGATCCTGCTGTTGAGCTACAAGGCTGTCAGTGGGTTAGCCCCACAATACTTACTGGAGCTGATCCACTCATGTACAACAATGAGGTCCTTGAGATCGTCTGATCTCCTACTCAGATTTCTGAGGTCAAGTCTCAATTCCTGGGGGCGATCGGGCTTTTTGCCAGTTCAGCTCCAAGACTATGGAACGCGTTGGCCTCTGATAACAAGACAGCATTTTTAAAGCTATTTAAATCTCGCCATGAAAACTCACCTCGGTAAAATGGCCTATTCCCCATAGTTTTGGTCGTCTCATTTTCTCGTTTTGGTCGTCTCATTTCCCTCCTTTCCATACACGGGGCGCATTGGGATCCTCGGATTAAATGCGCCTTACAAATATTAATTATTCTAATATATACATACTGATGAATTCTATAATTTTTATTGTAACAAACCTCGAGCCCGATACGGCACCACCAAACGTGGCGTCATATTTCCCATGGGACCGTTCCAACTGCGCCATATAAAGGAGGAGGGAGGGTTTAATTCGAATTTGAACCAACGATGGAGTTCACGATAAACAACAACAACAGCAGCAGCAGCAGCAGGGGGTTGGTTATGACTGATGGCGCACGACGATCCACCAGCGTACAGACCCGCTGTGCGATGGCTCATGCGACAAAGCTGGTTACGTGCAGGGCTGTCGTCATCCTCTGGGCCTTTCACTGGTCAAAAAATGTCGCTCAGCTGCCGGTACACGGGAGAGGAGTGGACGTGTTCACTGCGTGATCACGGACCATTTGCATGAGTAAAGAAGTAAAGAGAGATTTCGGGTTCATCGGTAATACCAGAGAATCAGAGCGTCAGGCTGATGTCCTTCGGAATGATTACTATTGTTATGATTATTGTGGTTTATTGTTAATCCCCGAGGCTTTCAGAGCCTGTGTTGGAGAGCAACGAAGCCGCAAGTAGTAACCACGTCATCAATTAAAGACCAAATATGTATGCTTCGCCTGATGATAGAGATAAATATCTGCAAACAGTATGTACAAGAGCAGGCAAAGTTCATTGTACATCGACGTTTCAATGAGACAAAGAGCAGCGTATGTACGCTCTGTTCACTCGAGCGACGGACCTCATCCAACTCATCCCTCTTGTGATCTTGGTTTCAGATGTTGGGGCTCCCACCCAAAGCCATGATTGACGCCTCGACCCACAACATTATCTCCTTTGGTGAGTGGACAGGGGGGGTGGTGAGGTGGTGGTGTTGGAGTTCGTAGCTGTTGCTGCTGCTGCTGTCACTGCCTGGAGAGTCGTGGCCGTGCAGCCGCGTGTCTCGTGCTCTGTGCTTGAATAGAAAGGCATGGAAACTGCTTCGCGTAATTTAAAAATGAACTGTGCTTTATTTGGGTTTAAAAGTCACAACGGTCTTGGCAACGTACTTGTCAGTACGTGTGTGAATTAGTGCGACAGTAAGGAGTCTTATGAAAAAAATACTTTAAAAAGAACGGTTCTGTTTAGGTAGCACAGTATATTTGGAAAACCCATCGGGATTTGCAATCCAACAGAGAACGTGTGTATTAATTACATGGAATTCTGGCCATCACATTTTTAATAAAGATGAGTGGCCGTTTTTTTTATTTCAGCATGACTTAGCACTATTTTAAAAAATTGTGTGGCAGATGCGACAGTATCCTAAATCAGCATAGAACAGTTCTACCATAGTACAAAACAACCACAGAGAACAACCCTCCACACAAACTGTGGGTCCTTGATTGAGAAATATATTGCGCTTAAACACGCTTGTACAACAAATTACCATCCTCTCCAAGTGATGCAAATAATAATATAATACTAAAATAAACATCAAAGTGTCTCCTTGCTCAAACAAGTATCAGGAGGTTCTCGTCTCCTCCGGTGGCCCAGAGTTGAGAGTGGGACTTTCACGTTCACGCTTAGGAGCCATCCTTTCCACACGACTACTGCAAACGTCTCACAAACGGTTACAAATTTTATCGACCCTGGAGCGATGACAGGCTGTAGTCGACCGCCAACATGGAATCATATTTGCAAACATCGCAATTGGAGGGTTAAGGACCGCCGCCGCATTGTACTGATCGCCACAACTAATTCAGTGTTTCTCTCTTTGTCTCTCTCCGATAAACAGACAAAAAGAATCGCCCCGTCGTCAACGGGAAACGGATCGTCCCGTGCTCCGTGTCTTTGAAGGCGGTTCTGGGAACCCGCAATCAAAAGTTCATCAATTTTCTCTGCGGGTGCCTTCAGTAAGAGACTTGTTACTATTGTCTACATTTCACCTCGTACAAATAATTAAATATAAATCACTTTGCGTCTTCCATCAACATTACTGGAAACGATCTTAGACCTCACGTGTCGTTTGGGCTAGGACTGCAAAGTTTTGTGTCACACTGGGGCATCGTTTCTTCATCTCGTCGCTTTTTAAAACAAATATCGTTTCTGACAAACGTGTTGAGGAGAGAATTGCGCATTTCACCCCAGACCACGATTCAATGAAGCGATTTTAGAATGCAACAGGCACCTGACTCCCTCCGTTTGCCTCCTTGGCAGGTGGGATCCCCAACGTCGCCTCACACCCACGGAGGCCCTCAACCACCCATTATTGTTGGGCAGCAGGGCCGTGCCACTGCAAGCGAACTTCCCGCCTTGCCCAGCCATGGACACGGAGCCGGTGGCGGCCTGCAGCCTCTCGGCAGTCACCCGTCTCAGCCAGGGAGATTGCCAAGTCCCTGCTGCAAGCGAGCAGACTTCGGAGTCCACTTGGTCAAATCAGAATACTGCAGGCTCAGTTTCTGTGAGCGAGTAGGCTTCGAACTCGGATTGGGGAATGGAGTCGGAGCGGGGAGTGGAGTCGGTGGGTGACTGTGCGGTAACACGCCTGTCTGAAAAATTCCCCAATCAAAGTGGTGGCACCAATGACGTCATCGCGGAGGAGGAGGAGATGGAGTCGGCCACGAGACAAGAGTGAGTCTCCACGCAGAAATGCACCTTGAGAAAAATGTGTATTGGGGAGGTCATTCCGACAAAGTGTCTCCTGATATAAATTAGCATATAGCAAACACCATCGATCATCAGAAATTAGTTATTTGAGTAAATCACACATTCCTATAGCAAGGGCAAGTCGATTCATATTACAACCACTGTTGATTCCCACAATGTGGTATTCACGATTGAGAGGGAGTAAAAAATATTGAAGACACATGAGATTTGGGTTCTGTATCAGATGAGACAAGTTCTGTATTGTAAGAACGGGGAATATGTTTCATGAGGAGTTGTGAAATGAGGATTCTGTAATGGCATTCACCTCTTTAGTTCATCTCACTTGAAGATGTAAATATCCCAGGGCTCCACAGGATGTAATATCTTATCCCTAACCTCATCTCCACCAATCTGCAGCTAAATGCATTCCTAGTAAAAAATATATATCTTAATTATAAATATATGAATTGCACTGCATCCCACTTGGAGGTGCTGCGGTTAGAGCACTCCACGATCACTGTACGCTTGCGAGTTCAAAATCCAGGTGAAGAAGGTTAACAGCTTATTTATCAACCCGAGCTATAGTCAAATAATAAATCCCATTTTGTGGGAAGTCAACAGCGGTCATCCTATTATACACCACCATTGGCTCCTGTTATAGGAATGTAGCATTCCGTTACTGGCCATAGTGAGAGATGTGTGGCATCCTCCTACCTCGCATTTGAGCGGCCGGACACATATGAGGTGCAGTACAGCAACCAGTGTAAGCACAGCCGAGAATGCACGATGGGGCAGACGGTGACATAATGAATACGCGCATGTGTGTACGTTGAAATAATTTTGCACCCGTACGTAGCCGACCGTGCTAACCGTAGCCGACCGTGCTAACTGTAGCCGACCGTGCTAACGATGGCGCGTGCGTCCATTTGCCAGGCGGGGCCCTGCTCTCCAACCAGGCAACAACAACAACAACGAGGAGGATGATGATGATGATGATGCCGTCGACAAGATTGGGCCAAAGGCGTCACGCGGGCCTGGACGGAGATTCTCCCGCCTTTGGCGGAATATTCGGGGGATTCTGCGATTCTTACGGGAGCGCTGTTTCTGTTGCCGTGACGATACCGCTGAATAAATCCTGTCATGCGGCTGGGCCCTCCCTGCCCTGTGTACATATTTTTCAATGTTACTGTCGTTGTTATCTTACTTCTTTCTGGTCCAATGACTCCAATACTTACGGTAACTGAAGATCCCAGTGGTCCTCAAAAATTATTTACAGGGACTCCTTCGCTTACAAACATTCAAATTAGAAAGTCTCAGAGATACGAAGAAACCTGTCCATATGTCCAGTTGCCTGTTTGTACCGAGATTCATAAGTTCAACCGCCACGCAATAGATGGTGGTGGTGGCATCTACATCTACACAACGTGAAGAACCAGTGGCGTCTACGTCTACAGGAGATTATACAACTCTTAAAGCCATTCCCTGTGTTTAGTGTACACGCCGTACAACATGTTTGGAATCGACAGGAGTAAAGTTGAACCATGTGTATGGCATTACAAGGGGTGCTTGGTCGTGTGTGGATGCAGGCTTTTGGCAGTGCCACTGATTAATTAGAATCGTTTTTTTTCATCCTGGAGGAATCCAATGAGCTATGAAGCTCTTTTCACATATGTCCAGTAGGGGCGGGTCAGCGAGGTATGTTCAAAAACGATATGAGAGGCAAGATGGAGAAAATGTAAGCATGTTGCTAAAAATACAAAGTACATAGATTCCTGCCGATTTGTCAACAAATGCAAGTTTGGGCAATTCAGCAACACAACAACAGCACCAGACCACGACAAGACAACGCACAGTCCCTCAATTACATTGCAAATTAAAATCGAAAGTTCAATGCGCGATATTTGAAACAAAGTTACTAAATGGCAATATTCCCCTCGAATACCGAATGAACGAGGCTAAGACGCTTGCAGTAATGTTCAAATATGCATCGCAAGCCATTCAGAAGTGGAAGGCCTCACGTGACCACAGGGCACCACGGTGGCTGGGAGATGTTAACTACCTCGCCTGGTACGCAGGAGGTCGTGGGTTCCATCCCAACCCTGACGCATGCTGTATATTTGTCTGCTATAAATGTCCACGTGACGATAAGCCACTTCGTTGAGTTATCATTTGCGATGGCCAGGTCGCTTCTGAAAAACTGCTATATATGCTCAGTGGGCCTTACCTGGTATAATAAAAATATTTTGTCAATTAGTAAATAAATGAAGTATACAAGTTCCAATTTCATTCATACATACATTTCCAAGCTTGAGAAAGGCAGTAAAACAATAGCAAAAACAGCCACAGTCCACACCATGAAAACATACAGTGCGCGGTAAAATTGTACTTTAAAATTGAACTGTGGATACATTGTTAAGAATACAAAAAATAGTTTAGTTAAAAATCATTTGGTTGATAAGAACCTGGGTAGTGATCTGCGATTATTGAGTGGGGGTTTGGGAGTCGCTGACTGGGAGGAGTGGGAACGGGTGAAGCCGGATCTGCCACGCGTTGCGCTCACCAACTCGAGCTTCGCCGGGACAGCAACAAACGAAGAGACGGAGAGAGGAGCTACCCCGGGTTTACATCGCCACGACTCACGACGCACGCAACACACACGGCACATGCCCAGGGGGAGGAGGGCGATGACCACCCCACAGTGCGATAGCTACGACTCCCCTTTCAATTAGTGAGCCATCCTCACACAACGCTGCACGGAGTGTGCAGCGTTATCAATGAACACGGCACTACCACTGCACGGAGTGTGCAGTGTTATCAATGAACACGGCACTACCACTGCACGGAGTGTGCAGTGTTATCAATGAACACGGCACTACCACTGCACGGAGTGTGCAGTGTTATCAATGAACACGGCATTACCACTGCACGGAGTGTACAGTGTTATCAATGAACACGGCACTGCCACTGCACGGAGTGTGCAGCGTTATCAATGAACACGGCACTACCACTGCACGCGAGCAATCGGCTGCTTAGTGAGTTACACGGCACGGTACGGAGCTATTAACGCGACACGAACCACAGCGTGTTCCCGGGGTACTCAACTACCTTAGTTTCTCAACTACCGGGATTACTCAACTCAATATTTCAAGAGGCGCAATGCACTGTGGTGAATACGAGACAGTGGTCCTTCATAAACAACATCACCAAACAGTCTTTAAAGAGCAGCATGCGGCACCGGGAGACGCAGATTGCCAACCCCTGAGCTATTCTATTCCTGCCCATGAGGGCAACATGTTCAGGAGCCATAAGCCAATGTCCGAGGTCTGCTGGTCACGACGAGAGGGCTTCAGGAGAAACTTCGTGTAGGGTTACTATTCCTACTCCGTTGAAGGAGCACAGACGACTGTGGTTCACAATATCGTGCATAGTTTGGGTTGCATGGTCACAATCGCACTGTGGCTTGACTTTAATTTTCTATTGCGTCGTTTCACGTTGTACGATCTGTTCTGGATGACCACAGTCAAACACTGGAGAGTTTAAAATTTTCCATTTGTGCATCAGGTATCCGCATCTGCCATGGTTTGTGCAGATGCGGTTTAGGGCGACCATGAGCTTCGTGGAATATCAAGCCCAGGGATCTTCTGCGTTGGGTTTTTCACAAGGTGTGTCAGTTCATTTGAACTTACACTGATCATGTCGACTCTCTCTAGTGGCGATGTGAAACTATTAAAATAAAAAGGGATACAATTTTTTAAGAGTTGATTCTTACACGTGCAATTCAATACATGAATTGTCAGCTGAATAATAAATATTAATCGATTTAACCGATGTATCGTGCTGTTACTACTAACTAGCACAACTCTTTATTACGATCACAGCATGTACAAAGTAAAATTTTAACTAAAAATATATTTCCTGAAGTAATGATGGTTTATTCAAACTGTGTGCAATATCAAGCAACTTCGGAATGATTTCTGAAGCACTGCTGCAATGTTTGGTGCACTGCGATACTAACGCGGCGATCCGAGTTGGATTCCTAGCCATGGCTGACGTCAGTGGTGACTGATATCTGCACAAGTCCTGAACCTAATCCGCGCCCCCTTCACCAAGCGTGGTAAAGTTTGGTGCAACAACCCCCATGACCAAAGCAACGTGGCGAGGCCTTCATCAGGCAGTGGACTGCCAGAGGGGTGTTACACACACAATCATCAGTTTGTCTCGACAATCACTTGCCTTGAACATTGAATCCTTAAGTTACATTACCAATGGCATATTGGTGTGGCTCACTGACCCTTTGATGTGAAAGGTTAAAGAACCCCAAGTGTCTGTCGCCGACTCAACAATTTTGAGGAGCGACCCGTGGCGGTCAGGCAGATCACGAGGTGAGCAGAGGGGTGAGGAGGAGGGCACTTTGGAGGGGGCTGCCAAACCTCGAGTCGCGAGCACACAGCGCCGTCTCGTACAAGACGGCGCACCGATGGGCACCGCCGCTGCTGCCACCGGGCTTGGCCTTCTGCGCCAGTTTTACCAGGTTGGCCATGGGGCCGTGCCCAAGGTTGCGGCAGGAATGCACGCCGTAGTGCTTCCCCACAGCGCAGTCCACGGCCGGCAGCTGCAGAGCACACAGCCAACAACAGAGACCAGGAACCCTCTCTCTTTCGTTTGGAGGCGGCCGAGTTGCTAGCAGCCCTTTTCCACTGGTGCATCCGATCCGTGCCAGCGCGTAGCACCCCCACGGAACGGGTGGTTTTCCATTGGCTATTTGCTGTGCCGATATAAAATCAAACTGTAATACGTTGCCCTTACAAGACCACTCAAGATGGACCAGGGGCCAAACAGGTCCAGAGGTGGTGCTAATAATAAAGTGTCCATTGCGTACGACGTGAACAGCGTTAATGTGACTGCACAAATTTATGGAAACATGGTCGAGTGGTGGTTCTCGGTTCAAGCCCAGCATCCGCCCTGGTTAATGTTGGCAGTTTATTCACCACAAACAAAGAGATCTGTTTCACAATGTATGATAATAATCCTGTGACGCTGTATTAAAAAAATAGAATTGGCCACGTGTAACCGCATCATGTTCCAAATTTGCTAAATCAGATAGAATACTTGCAAATTACTTTATCGGTGAAAAACCACGTAGGAAAATCAAACATCGCTCCCGAATGGCAGACATGTCCATTCACAGGCCGGTAGTGCGTGCACCACGTGCCAAATAGGAACAGCTGCCAATGGGGGGGGGGGGTCCCCTCGGGTAGACTGCCGCAGAGCAATGGAATGGTTGAGATGAGACGCTGCTGTAAGGCGCTTTGAGTTGAAGAGTTTATTTCCACGAGCGCCCTAAATCTCCAAATCCTTATCCCCATCTCTGAGCCGCCCCTGTGGCCCCTACTGGGGCCCGTGTCTCACCGCTGCGGTGTCGAGGCTGCCGCACTGGTGGATGAACAGAAGCTTCCCGCTGTGGCTCCAGATCCACCCAGGGCAGAGATCACAACCCCAGTCTCCTCCAACAGCTACCACAGACACAACAAATCCGTCAACATCAGTTGGTTGACACCGAGGCGACCGCAAGGCAAACACCGGCTTAAAGCTAAACGATACGCATGGAGCTGCATCTCACAATGCAGTGCACGAAAACTGATTAAATATTACAGATTTAAGTTTGCAAATTAACACAAAATTTGTTCTCAATTTTAGTTTTCCAAATGCGCTATCGGCATAATGTCAAGAGACAAATAAATCATCCATTCGTAAATCTCGCATAGCCGTGCAGGCCCTGTGTCATAAAATGCAGTGGGTGGCCTTTGATCTTGTACACAATAGGAGCCAACACTTTCACATGAGCTGTGTTATGAGATTGTGCGGCGCACGAGAGTCAAGCTGAAATTGTTATTCTCAGAGATGGAATTAGGAAAATGAAGTGCAAAACCCAAGTTTAATGAGACTGTAATTTTGTGCAGTCGCTGGTGACTGGGCTTGGATGATCGACTTCATAAGACTTGAGACCTCGGTTTCCATCCAAGCGGTCAAAATCCAGATTCAAGCCCAGCATCTCATTATTGCCAACGCACCGCTTTGATATCTGAGCCACCTGGCCGCTTTGCATATACAGTGTTATCATATATGTTATCTGAATGTCACCGCTGCACACTCAATTTTAACGGTGATTTTCAATATCTACCTTTGGGATTTTTATACCTATACCTTTGGGATGTTTGCCAAATTCACAGATATTTTTTAAGAGTGACAAGAGAAAACCCATGCATCTTACGTGACACTTTGTTGCGCTCTGCATTCGCAGTGATTACATGATGCTTAAACGTATTCGAGTTATCGATAAATTAGTTTTAAGTTCGTAATAATAAACTAATATTACCCCGCACAATTTTGGAAACAAACTTAACATTGAGCGCCACTCGGAGGCGATAAGTACACTCAAACTTTGCACGGGCAGTGTCGTACACCTACTTGCTGTACTGCCTCTTACCAGCTGGAGGCGGGTGGGCTCACGCACGCCACGTACGCACCTGGGCGTTGCGATGGAGGATGTCCAAGAAGGAGCCGAGGCCCAGGCTGGGGAGGTCGCGCGAGTCAAAGTGCTCGGCAAGCTGCTTCTCCACGCGTGACAGCGCGGGTAGGCCCAGGGGCTCTGCCATCTTACTTGCGTGGCTCAGCAGACGGACCAGATGCTCGGCTACCGCCTCTGCGAAGGAGAGAAGCAATGCCATTGTAGGAGAGGACAACGATGCTGTAACTCGCTCCAATAGGCTCAACAACTGCAACTCTCTCTCTCTGCCCCCCCACCCCCACGTCTCATCTACGGCCTCCCGATAAGTTTCATCATCACTCTCCAGATGACTCAAAAAACAAGTTTAACACGAAGGCCTTCGCGACCAATATTATCCATAATAGAGATTTTTGGGTTAGGTCACATAAAAAGCGCATATTAACGCGTATTATTGAGTGCATGTTTACATGATCTAACCCAAAAATTTAGATGATGGACTCAAAAAACCACTGGCAGACTTCTCACTCACACCCGTATGCAAGACAATATCGCCCCAATATTCGAATTGTTCAACTATCCCCCGAACCAGTCCAGGATTAATTTCAAGATCACACTCAGCATTCTGAAGGTCCTCCGTGGTCTGACCCCTTATGTACAATACAAGAAACTACATTTTATTCAGATTGTGCTTTCGATATCGTGTCATGAGACGGAGTATCCACTCGGATCTCTCACGGAGCAGTGGAACCCGTCCTATTGGAGAATGGCCCGCAGAAGAGAACATCACAAAGCTACCTCTGACATTGCTTCTAGTGACCTCTGGTCCACAGAGTAAAGGGAAGCACATTCCAACCCACTCTGAACGTGAGAGTAACGTCCGTCACATGAAAGTTGAGCCGATATTGGACTTGGTCAAATTAGCAGGAAAGTGTTATCACTGACCACGTGCATCGATCGGTTGATCGTTAGTTTGTGGCATAGAGAGCCGCAAAAAATAGATATCTTTGGATCATCCGTCATTTTAATTATCCGCAGCCATCCTCCACGTCATTAGCGCGGACAATCGAGAGTCTACTGTATATGCAAATTTGTCTCCTTACTCCCCGGAGGAGGCGGCGGTCTGGTGTCGGGAGTGCTGATGTTGCCGAGAAACGCGGCCGGTTTCTCCTTGACCACGAGGTCGCGAGGAGTCTCGAGGGAGCCACAGCACAGGGCCAACTGAAACAGCTTCCGGGCCAGCGTGTCCCCTTTCACCTGCCCCAGGAAGTCCTGCACACACTGTTGGTGGAGACAACAAAGGACCCAAACCACGTGCAGCCATATCACTCTGTTGGGACAAATAGAGGGTGACACATGCATAGATGTCCTACCGATTTCAATGCCCCCCTTACTTTTGTCTCAATGTGTGACTGAATTTTGTGAAAGCGATGGCCCTAAATATTATAGAGGAGAGTTAATTCAGTGGAAGAGCAAGTCATTGATACTGGTGGAAGTATCGACAGACTTGAAACGTATGGCGATTATCACTCATTAAATAATTCCGAGAACAAATGTATTTTGGAAAATCTTTGACAAATCTAAGCAGATGCATGATTTTTCTCGCACGGTAATTTTGTTGCATTAAGTCCAGACGCCATGGCCCCACCTTCTTCAGCTTATTCACAAAGATGTCCTCGGCGTTCTGGAAGACCTGCAGCACCATCTCGGCCGCCGGCTGTGTCGTGAACTGTCGGCGAAGATCGGCGCTCGTCCCTGGCAAGGGGAACGACTCCAACAGGTATTTCTTGATCTTGTGTGGCCGGCCCTCCACCTCCTGCTTGATGTCACACTCAATGCGAGCCAGCCCACGGTCCATCGCCTCCCGCTCGCCTTTCCGGGCCTTGCCGATCACCTAAACAAACAACACAATATTCTTAGTTTTTTTTTTCCGGTAAAGTCACGTTGAAGAGAAACAACAAAATAATAAAATATATATAAAACAATAAAAAAAATTCTCACGACGTTTCGACCATAACTCAAACGGTCGAAACGTCGTGAGAATTTTTTATTGTTTTATATATATTTTATTATTTTGTTGTTTCTCTTCAACGTGACTTTACCGAAAAAAAACTAAGAATATGAATTACTGCAGTCACGAAAGCTTTAAATCAAAATTTAAACAACACAATGTTAGCAACTGTGGCGGCCACAGGTGCAGGGCAGTGCTGTAGTTGCGATGATGGAACACGTGATGGACGAGTGGTTCAACAGCGAATGCAAGGTGTGCTGCTAATGCACGATTGCAATCGAGAGATGGGATTGGTGGATCATCCTAGCGGCAGTGGCTTTTGGCAAGCCATCGAACAAAGACAGTCACCGCATCACTCGCTTTCAGATGGGCTTCTGCGGCCAACTGGAATGCTCTTCCTTCCGATATTAGGAAGCCATTGGAGCTATGCACTGTTGTATCTAGGCCCCTTTTCCATCTTAATGTTAACAGGTAATTTTCCGATACATATAGATACATGTTTCTATTGGGTTTTTTTTATAATAATGAATAAAAACACCAAACCAGGCCTCCGCATGGCATGTGGAGGTTATCTTTACCATGACCCACTAACACGATTTTGACATTAAGAGCCCTCCCAGGGTCAGCGGGAGCAGATAGAGAGCAGAGCACAGCGGATTGCCAGGGGCTGACGTAAACACACCAAGCCAGGGTCACTGGGAGTTTGCGTTAGCCTAGATATAGTTCAGTCAAAAAGCTGATTGGTTCTACATTACTATTAAAGTAACTTAAAATCGGAATTCAACGACAGGGTAGGCTAAAGTTATTGATCTTCACACCAACTTCAATTGAACCCTGCCAATAGCTACATCAATGTAACCATCAACCGTCTATTAATTTAATATGAAATGTATTTCCATATTTTAATAATTTCTATACGACTTGACCCGAAGCCTATAACAATCAGGTTTTCCTAAGTCAACATAAATGCTCTAGCCTCCACCCATACACAAATAATAAGCAGGGTTAAAGTAAGAGTAGAGAGGAAAAGGAATGCAAGCGCACAGCAAAACTGCAACGTAAGCAAAGGGCGATGTTAAACCCAGGGTCGGAGAGAAAGGGAAATCCCGGCCGTCTTTGTATCCCTGCAGCGCGGGGTAGGAGTGTGTATACGCTTGGGGAAACACGAGTCAAACACCACAACGAGAAGCTGACTCAGACCTTGGATTAATACAGAATCATAACTATTGAACTCTGATGAAATGAAATGTTAACTTAAAACTTTTTAACCATTTCTTTGTGCGTCGGTGAAAGTCGGAGGGAATATCGCCCCTCCCTCCAAGTTGTGCACCCAGACAGAGAGGCGCCTTCGAGACAATTTATAACATTTGATTGTTTTACTTGTGGGTTTTATGGTAGGAGTATGACAACGGAATATACCGTGGGTGATGCACAAGGACACACACTGACACACGTACGGACACACACGGACACAGATACATACGGACAAATCCTGACACAGCAAAAATCGAAAGAAACCCCGCCTTGTGGGCAGGATCCGAGTGAAGGGATTTTTGGGCATAAAAAGAGGATCCTGAGCATTGAAACCTCAGTTCGACAGGAGTGGGTCGGCTCACCAGAGTTCGACCCGGGGGGGGGGGTCGGCTCACCAGAGTTCGACCGGGGGGTCGACTCTCGGGAGACAGTTTGACTCGGAGGAGCAACTCGGAAGAGTTCGACCAGGGGGGTCGGAACTCGGGGAGTTCGACTCGGAGGAGGTCGGAACGCGGGGAGTTCGACCAGTGGGTCGGCTCAGGAGCCGTTCCAATCGGGAACGAGAGCAACAGGTCGCCAGCCGGCGAGCTGCAGAGCAGGGGGCGGCGAGCAGAAGCCAAAGTGGCCCCGTCGCTACCCACTGACGTTGGCAAGACTCGCAGGGTAGTGAGGCGTCACCTAGTGTGATTTCCAAGAGCTGAAAGACAGAGTATTGCTGAAAGATTATTCTACATTGAGTCCAGCTGCAGAGCGACCGACGCACCAAGCAAGAGCTTCTGCAAACCAGAGCAAGAGCACGTGCGACTTGAGTCATCCAGCAGTGGAGAAAAACCTGCTTTCAGCAAACCAGCAACGAGCACGTTCGAGTTCTCCACCCAGAGAGAGGGAGCGTGCCGATGCAGCTCATCCAACAGCGGAGAGAAACTGCTGTCAGCGAACCAGCACGAGCGTGATCGCGCAGCTCATCCAGCAGTGGAGAGAGGTGTCCACTGAGCAGAACTGAGAGCGATCAAGCAACTCTCCCCCGTGGACAGAGGCTGGCTGCTGTGTGGAGGAGGGAACGCCGATACGTATGATGCACAACTCTCACACACCTCACCGCTCTAAAGGGAGCGAGGCTACTTCTACAAGCGATGCCAACTTCAACGTATGGCAACGCAAAGAATTCCAAACACTGACTATTCAAAAAATTCATATCACTCAAACATACATGGGTCCTTAACCAGAGGCGAACACTCAAGTCCGTGAACCATCTGGCTGTGGAAGCATCGATCGTGTGATAACAGTCTGACATTTATAAGTATATTCATAATTTCCCTCTTTAATATTTTGTTTTGGACTGTACTTCTAATCGCATAAGTTACCAACCGATCCATCAATACGAATTAACCCTTGGAGCCTTCGCCACGGAGCTACGCTCCCGCGGAGGAATCGTGCTAAACCGATTTTCTGATCATACAATCTTATTCACGAATTAATTAATTAATATCCCGTGAGATAACACGTTCCACCGCATACCCTCACACTAAGCCATTTCGGTAATCTTATAGTCTGTCCGGTGGATCTGTTGTTACATTTATGCCTTTGGAAATAATAACTGTTTGATTGTCTTTTTATATGAATACCGTGGCATGTTAATCAATCGCCTGTGATAATGTGCTGACCATTTCAAGCATAATGATCGTTCATATTATAATGTATAAGCTTTTGTGTAGCATAGCATTTGCATGTCCTGACTCTCTCTCTCACTAACAGCAATCGCTTTATGCGGGGTCCATGTGTTATCAAAGTGAAATCGTACAGTCGTTGATGATACTGTCTTGATACCGTGTGGATACCGTGTTGAAGTTCCGAGATTGAGAGTTCACATACATATTATAGTTAAGGTTTAATTAGAAAATAAATTGATTAATACAGAAGTGGTCGTGT
This sequence comes from Petromyzon marinus, assembly GCF_048934315.1. Taxonomy (NCBI): domain Eukaryota; kingdom Metazoa; phylum Chordata; class Hyperoartia; order Petromyzontiformes; family Petromyzontidae; genus Petromyzon; species Petromyzon marinus. The sequence goes on from NW_027423168.1 coordinate 1,485,109, forward strand.
GATTCTTTCCTGAAATTTTTGCATAAGATCTGTATCCTGCGACGAGATATGAACTCGGGAACCTAAACTATAAACACACCAATCCACACTCATTAAACTTTAAAGCGAATGATATGAACTTGGGACCTAAAATATGAACACTCGGGGAGTGTTAAAGCGAGAATCATTGTATTATGCTGATCAATAATACGAAGTTAGACAACGAGGCCGAATTGACACTAGCGTAACTGCACACGATTGATTGCGTTATCCTGATTGATAACCCCACCTCGTCAACGAGGCGGGGCCTGATTATCATAAAGGCTATCATTAACACAACCACACCCACTCGTATAAATGAATACGATTACCTCTCTAATTAGCATAGTTACACGCATAATTACACAAATTAGCATAATTTCGGATTAATTATGCAAATTTCGAATTTCATTTAATTTTAATTATTTTTCATCAATTTTCACACACCCACATATAAAACAGCACTTTTAAATCTAGATTGAAAACAATGTCTTTAGAACTGCTTTTTGTGTTCAGTTTGTTGTCCTCCACACCTCCGATTAGCACAGTTGGCTACGTACAGTGCGAAAGAAGTTCAACATATATACATGTGGTTTTACCCAATCCAGTCATTTCTGAGTACTTGTTTAGATTTGCAAATTTTGATTCTGACGCCGGCACACATGTCCTCCTCATTCATTGATAACAACACGGGATTTTTTTTACATTATTTGTGAAGCATATAGAAATGCAGTTTTGGATAATACACCCGCAATATTAACTAGGGCGACTCCTGGGATCGAATCGCGAACCTCTGAAACAAGCGACAAATGCACAACCACTCGGGAAAGAAGATTTCTGTAAGGAGTGGTACAGTAAAATAGGCCTCAGCCTTCTATACGATATATATTAACATGATGTACTTACACGAGCAGTTACTTCAGTGCTCTTGTCACAGCACTGCACCCACAAAACTGAAGTCGTGTTGGAAGTCTGTCTCAGACTGCATGACAAAAGGATACACCACATTCACTTGACAGGGAGACAGGTGTGAAACTTGCGTGCCTGAGCAACTGAGGATAGCTCAGCATTGTGGCCGTGTAAGGCAAACGCAGGGGCGGGGGAATATTGGTAAAAGGCTGATGCAGTGTCACTCTCAGGTGTGAACACAGCGACACGTACGTTGTGGCTGTGTGTCAGCAATTCCAGAACGCATTTAATTCAGAAAGTAAACCCCCTCAAGGGCAACAACAATACATACTTGAGGCAATCTTGATTTGAAGCTTTCGCGACTGCAGGAATTCCCACTCTATGGTTCTTTCGGTAAAGTCACGTAAAATCGAGGAGGAGGCCGCTTTCCTACCTTACAGTTACACGCTAATTTCTCACGTTAACATCACTAGCCCTGGACACTTCTTTATGACCCATGGGCTACACACATTTCAAACAATTTAAAACAGTCTGCCTCAGCAGCACACCAAGGCTTTCCCACCTGAAGACGGACGCTTGTGTCGCGCCCAAAACGTCGTGATTTATTTTATTTTATACCTACGTGACTTTACCGAAAGAACCAAAGAGTATAACTTGAGGCATCCAATAATAATACAATTCGCAGTCAACAAGCGACGCAATGCATACACACGTACACACACACACACGCTCGTACACGCAGGCACGGCACGTACGGAAATGCCCAGAGGTATGCTGGTGATACGGATGCCCAGGTCGTGAATATCCGGAGCCCCGTATCGTTCCATGAGATGCTTCAGCAAGTCCGGCACCTTGAAGCGTGCCATCACTCCTTTGCCTCGGGAGCTGCGGCTCTTGGCCACGAAGGTCCTAAACTCTGCCGCAAACAACAACAACACGAGCGGGTTACGCAGAGCGCATGCTAGGGGAGCAACGACGACGCATTGATTCGGATGTGATCATTCATCCTGAAGATCGCGATATGCACACTGGATCGCGTGCGTAAGAATTTATGTTTTAGATTTGTATACGTTGCGTGTCATTGTTTCACATTGTCCAACACGCACCCACTCCAGTCACTAGAGCCGGCTGTGTTCACGTTTTAAAACAAGGCGTTGAATCTAGAATTTATTCACGAGCCCTCAATCGCGATAATCGATTGATTCGCGACATGGGTGGCTGGGGTAGCACGTATCGCTTCTGTTTATGTCTGCACGGAATCACTTGCTGAGCCTTCGTATCATTTCAAATACCAAACAAATTCATGCATCAGTAGCACTGGGGCCTTGAAAAAGGGAAAACATCCGATAAGCGACGTTTCGGGCAATGACCCTTCTTCATATTGCATAGAAAGGCCAGAGAGATTGAGTCAACAATAAGAATTGAAACTGCACTTCACAGCGATTACCGTGTTTCAAAAGTTATTAGGTAACCATTCATATGAACCTTATGGTGGGACCCCGGGGTCCCATAACTCTCCGGCTCTTGCATAAACATTATATTATATATAATGTAAACATTGTATTATAATGTAAACATTATATTATATATACACATTATATTATATATAATGTAAACATTATATTATAATATAAACATATTATATATTATATATAATGTAATCATATTATAATGTAAACATAAACTGTGGTCTTTTTCACCAATGGGTTTGAAGGATGGTGGCAAGTGTTGTCTTGTTAAACTATGCCTTTAAAACTGAAAACTACTTACCTACAGTAGCTCTATTTAAATACACTATCGAAAACATAATCTACTCCCCTGTGTCAATCATCGTGTTTCACAGTGTGGATTTGTAAACACACTTGTTAAACAATACATAAAATAGTACGCGTTTTCAATGCGCTGTTCATATTGTAAAATGCGTTTATACCAATGTGACTCTACAGCAGTTGCAGAGCCGCACTTTTATATAATTCAGGTCAAAGCCAGATAAACAGTAGAGGATAAACATCCCATGAAGGCGGGGCAATTGTTGTGCAATCATTTCAGGTCAAATTTACAGGTGCGTTTAATTCATGCCACACAGGTTGAAAGTGAAACCTGGCCCACTGGCATCGTGAATCATGGATCATGAGTCACCCGGATTTGTTGCGTTTGTTTATGGTTGCTATACAAGCCATCAAATCTACACCACGAAGAGAGTTGATGAACAAGTAGGAGAGTGTGTAACTGGATTACATTCATGTGCACAGGCGTTTCACATGTGAATATAAAATAAGGTCGACTCAAACGCCACTCTTTAGGATTTGGCACACTCAATAACATTTTAATTGATAAATTAAGACCAACAAACCATAATCAAATGGGTCATGCATCGATGTACCAATTGTGGTTACGGACTGCTTAAGAAGAAAATGATGAATGCAGATTCGAATCGAGTTTAAACATGAATCTACACCATTTGAATATATTTTAAACAACCCGTTGCAAACATGACAGTAATTTAAAATGTAGCACTGTACATCAGAACAATTTGAAAGACGTTAGAGATTTGAAACTGTCCAAACAGAAAGGGGGAAAATAAATGTATTTTTACATAATACAGGTTTTTTGGGTAAGATCGCGTAAATATAAAAATATGTCGGTAAACCCACCACCACCCGACACAGCCAATTAGTAAGGTTTGTCACTTAAACAGAACATGCCAATTCGTTACTAGTACAGCACACCGGTTGTGTGTTAGAGAGCAAAGCCGCAACATTAACAATCTGAGTATGACGTTTCGCCAGTAATTACAACCAGCATCATCAGGAGGCAGCCAGATTTGTGGATTTTAAAATGTAGATTTATTTAAATCTAAATTTAAAAACATATAGAGAAACTGGAACATTATTATTACAGAATTTGGTGGGACATATGTCGAAAAGAGACTGACTCCAGCTTAGCTTGCAAGAACTAAGAGACACTGTGTGGCCATGTGGCCTTAATGAGAGAGACTGACTCCAGCTTGGCTTGCAAGCACTAAGAGACACAGTGTGGCCATGTGGCCTTAATGAGACTCACTCCAGCTTAGCTTGCAAGAACTAAGAGACACAGTGTGGCCATGTGGCTTAATGAGAGAGACTGACTCCAGCTTAGCTTGTAAGAACTAAGAGACACTGTGGTCATGTGGCCTTAATGAGAGAGACTCACTCCAGCTTAGCTTGCAAGAACTAAGAGACACAGTGTGGTCATGTGGCCTTAATGAGAGAGACTGACTCCAGCTTAGCTTGCAAGAACTAAGAGACACACTGTGGCCATGTGGCCTTAATGAGAGAGACTCACTCCAGCTAGCTTGCAAGAACTAAGAGACACAGTGTAGCCATGTGGCCTTAATGAGAGAGACTGACTCCAGCTTAGCTTGCAAGAACTAAGAGACACTGTGTGGCAATGTGGCCTTAATGAGAGAGACTGACTCCAGCTTAGCTTGCAAGAACTAAGAGACAGTGTGGCCATGTGGCCTTAATGAGAGAGACCGGCAGAACAAAGTTGACGTTGGAATGAAGACAAATGGACGAGGAAGGACACGGACTGCGTTTCACGCATCGCCGAGTGCGTCTCGAAACCTTACCACGCCTACATATATTAACGGACATCGATTAAAGTGGTCACATTAGATTTACAATTAGTCTGCATCTTTAGTACACATTTAATGCCTAGGAATATAAAACATGTTGTAAGAGAATACAGGTCGTTTAAACAAATTCAAATATTGCTTACTACAGCCAAAGCTCTTTGAAGAGTCGTAATTTAAAATCAAATGGCAGAGCAAAAGATTTTAATTAATTTCACTGTTCAAGAAAGTAGTCCGCTCAGAAAGCGCGTTGTGACGGAGCGCGTTCCGCGTTGTGCGAGAAGCGTTCCCTAAAGTAAAGAAAACGCGTTGTAGTGAAAACGCGTTATCGTGTGAACACGCGGGACAGACCCAGGTGTTGTGGGTTAACTCCCCGAGATAAACTTTCTTCCAACTTTGTGTTTTATACGCGCGGTGCTCCGCCAATTGTTGTTGTGAGCGTCGCTCCTCTGCCCTCTGTTGTTCATGGAGGGAGACTGCACCCTAGTGCCCAGTATCATCCTCCGCGAGCCTCTTCAAAATACTGATCTTGACACCGCTGGAAGCAGTCATCGGCCTTGACCTCACCCCACAACAGTGCAATTTTAACAGCTCAACATCAAAACACAATGATGGGTCGCTTGCACCAATCGCACAACACCACAGCATTGACTCTCAGCTGTTAAATTTTGATTTAAAGCTTTAGTGACTGCAGAGATTCATATTCTTGGTTCTTTCAAATTTTCTTGTTGTGGTTTTCACACCTGATGATGATTGCTTGTGTTGCAGTCAAAAGGTCGCGAGAATTTAATTGTTTTATATTTGTATTATTTTATTGTTTCCCTTCGACGTGATTTTCCCGAAAGAACCAAGAATATGAATCTTAGCTGTTTCTTGTGTAGAGGGGGTCACGTGTGTCACCATAATTGCCCTAATCCTACAACTCGTGCTGCGTAATATTTTCCTTTCCATATTACCTGTGACACACATAATGAGGACAACCGGTAATCCAAATGAAACCAGAGGTGGGAAATCTGTTATTTATATTATTAATTTCAGGCAATGTGAACACAACTTTTAGAAACACCGATGCAGCTATACACGTGCCATATTGGCCAGAATTTCAGTTGATACTAATAGGGTTTATTTGCCAGTATTGTACATTATTTAAATTACTTTTGTTTGGGCGGCAGGGTGGTGCAGTGGTCACGCCCGTGCATGACATCTTCTGAAGGACTGCCTGGCTTCGCTTTCCTCATTCTGGTCCCTTTCTCTGCATGGGTTTACTCCCATAGCAAAACAACAACAACAACATACAATGTAACTGGTACTAGCCAAACATCCAAATTACTCCTGCGAAAAGTTGGCAGGCCCCTCCTGAAAAAGAGTCTTGAGACTCAGTGAGGCTTTCCCAGGGAAACAAGCCTACTAACAACATTGTTTCACTGCATGTGAAAAATAAAGATTTTCAGGATTAAATCTGTGGCTGTTTTCATTGAAACATCAAGTTACGTTCAAGTGATAATTGTAACTGGCACACAGAATTCCTTCACTTTGGCGCGAGGAACTACAGACGAGGGAAGGCGGCAGTCAAATGGTGAGCAGCTGGCAACATCCCCCCCCACCACTCCTGCCCATGCTCTGTTGTCCTCTTTATATAAAGATGTTATCGGCAAATTAATGAGAGTTTGTACTCTTTGGTTGTTTATGTAAAGTCGCGTAGGTAGAACAAATAATAATGGATCACGACGTTTCGATCGCCACACAAGCAATTGACGATTTTTTTTATTTGTTTTTTATACCTACGTGACTTTACCGAAAGAACCAAAGAGTATAGATTCCTGCAGTCACGACAGCTTCAAATCAAGATTAATGAGTGTTTACATGTGGGAGGAAATCGGAGCACCTGGAGAAATCCAAGCAAATGAGGGGCCAACGCTCTACCACAAATCTACAGATGGAACAGGCGGAGTCCACATTATTCCACACCGCCTTCTCTACCTCCTAGACGACCAAGGGGTGGGAGTTGTCGCAACATTTTTGTGATCCACCAACCCTCACCTCCACGTAGTCGTTGATTACAGGCATACATAGCCACCACAACCATCCGGCTAAAGTAGCTGTAATGCACATCTAAAATTCTACAAAAGTTGATGGGGCAAAGGTCGTAGGTCAATTGGTTTGATTTCTATGCGCATTAACCAGTCTCTAACGTATGCATATTTAGATTCGCATTCGGCCGCCAATGGAACAGGTGGAGTCCAAAAGCAAAGTGGATGTACTGATTGTATCTTCATTGCGGGACTCATCCAGCAGTGGATTGACATGGGCTTCAGGTATCCACGTGTGGACGGCAATGAACACTGGGGCCACCTGGCGGTAAATGTTTGCCGGTGCACATTGGGACCGGCTCACACGTCACTGGCCCCTGGGCTGAAGTTAGGACCCTGGACCCCAAGCTCCGTCGTCCTTCAAAGGGCCAGAGCTCAGTGAGGCCAGTGGTCAAGGGAAGATAGGTCCTTGGGGATAGGACCCTGGACCCCAAACTCCGTCGTCCTTCCAAGGGCCGGAGCTCAGTGAGGCCAGTGGTCAGGACCCGAAGACCCTGGCACGGTCGGGTCAGCAGAGCCTCCCCTAGGGCCCCCAGCCGGAGGACGGGGAATTAACGGGTTCCCAGTGTTAGGGCCCGTGTAGTCCGGAGGCCATACCTCCCCAGGTATCGGGTGAAGGGGCCGCTACCCCTTTGTGTTAGGGACCCTGTAAAATAGAGTGTTAATAAATATCGTGTTGCCTCACAAGAAGTTCTCCACCGATGATTTACCCACAACATATGTGCTCCAGTTCACTGGCTAGGTGGCGCTGGTCAGAGATGCAGCGGATTATTTTTTCCGCCTGAGGACGACCGCTTGTGTTGCGATCGAAACGTAATATATAATTTTTTATTTTATTTTTCTACCTACGTGACTTTACCGAAAGAACAAAAGGGTATGGATTTCTGCAGTCACGAAAGCTTCAAATCACCACCAAAATAAGATTTTGTATATGAACAACAATTACTAATTATCTCTATTTTCCCAATGTTACCCACCAGAGATCCTATCTGCATATACACAACAGAAAGTTAATTATAGCACCATACGTTCAGTTCCTATTCATGACACACTTGACTCCCAATCCCCATGTAAGATTGCAATATAATTTCTGCATGAGGGCCCGTCAAAAAGTGTTGAGAATGGACACTTTTTTCAAAAAACTACGTTAAATAGTCTTAATTAAAAGTCCAGTATAGTACTATTCGTGGCACTCATAAGTGAACTTCATTATTGCTCATGCTAATTATTACAATATTAACTATTTACCCAGGAAAGCCTCATTGAGTCTAAAGACTGATTTTTTATCAGAAGTTTCCCATTGCAATGAGATATTTGGCAATTACATTAATGAGCGTTTGGCTCTGTGTGAGTAGAACCCAGAGAGACCCCCACCTTGCACATGGGGAAACAGCACAACTCTGCACAGATTCTACACACACTCGATAAATAATTCAAACCGATCTTGATTTGAAGCTTTTGTGACTGCAGGAATCCATACTCTTTGGTTCTTTCGGTAAAGTCACTTTGCTTGAAATAAAACAAAATAAATCACGACGTTTCGATAGCAACACAAGCCATCGTCTTCAGGTGAAAATCGCGACAGCCGCGATGTCTGCTGCGAGCAGCACGATGTCTGCTGCCTTGTGAAGAGAAGCTGTTACCAGCAAGTCCCACATCCACAATTGGAATCTTTATTTACAGGCAGTCCTCGACTTACGAACGCCCAAATTACAAACAGTCGCACTTCAGAACCAACTGCCATGAAATAATTATTTTATATGGGGTCGTCTATAAATGACGTCATGCGATTTTGGACGATTTTTGACCCCCCCCCCCCCCCTCGTCACGGCGTCACAAAAAGTCAGACCCCCTCCCTCAAATATGACGTCACAAAGCTCTGCCGCCCCCCCCCCCAAATCATATTTCCATTTTGAAAATTAAATATGACTCAAATCGCTGTAAACTATTGTCATTGTAGCGCGTATTTAATGTGGTGCTGCACTCTGTTGTTGTCGGAGAAAACATTAAAAAGTCTATTTAACTAAATAGAACGTGTTGTCTATATTTATTTAAAGTTGCGCATTTTGATGTGACGTCACATTTCTCAAACCCCCCTCCTCGTCACACATCGTCACAAATGTCTGACCCCCCCCCTCCCCAGGTGCGTGACGTCATTTATGGACGGCCCCCATCGCCTTAAAACGCGAACTCACGCTTGCAAACTGAAACCACGGAACTTTTTTTGTTCAGCAGCGCGATCCTCCGCGAGATGTAATGAGTCGACCTCGCGCTGTGAGTGAGTGTGAGTGAGACAGCATCGTCCCCCACTCCTCCTGATGTCGAGGGTAAATGGGCGAGGTTTAGGACTGACTCATGCAGCTGCAATGGCTGCTTTGTATAGGCGGTCCAGACCTCCCCAGAGACCCTGGCTGACAGAGGAGGTGTTCAGGATGGTTGAGAAAAAGCGACAGGCCCTCTCTAATCGTCTACAGCATCCCACGTCAGAGAATGAGGAGGCTTACCGCAGCCTTCGCTCGGAGGTTCGGAGAGCCGTGAGGCGCTGCAAGGATGGGTGGTGGTCGCGGGTTGCTGAGGAGATGGAGTCTGCCTCAGTGGCCCGCGATCACAAATCCCTATTTAACTCCATTAAAAAAAGTAACCTACAGCGCCACACCTATTACCATTGTAGGGGTAATCGTCACTCACCACTCTGTGGGCTGGTAGCTTCCCCTTATCGTCAATAGGGGGCGGAAGCGCTATCACGCCAGGGTTAATGTCCATGGCCCAAAAAGGGGCTAAGACAATAAATATCGTGTTGCCTCATCAGAAGTTTCTTCGTCAATTTATACCCACTACACCATCATTAGGGGAACGAAGGGTGATCCAATCTCCGACCCCCATCGACAGGTTTGCAGATTTGCTGAGCATTTCTGTGAGGTCCTGGGGGAGGGGGAATCCCTCAGCCTGGAAAACATCATGGGACAAAGTGGGGATGACCCTGCTGAGGATGCGGTGCCTCAAATATTAGAGGAGGAAGTCACCCTCTGTGAGTGGCTGGCTGAGGTACCATCCGTTGAGGAAGTACTGAGGGCGATCCAGAGTCTGAGACCAGGAAAGGCACCGAGCAGAGAGATCTCCCAAGCGAAATGCTGAGGGAGGGTTGCGTTTGTGCGTAGACTGCCCTACATGACATCATAACAACAGTCTGGGCCACTGGACGGGTTCCGCAGGATTGGAAGGATGCCCTGGCGGTCCCCCTCTTTAAGAAGGGGGACCGCACAAACTGTAACAACTACAGGGGCATCTAACTCCTCAGTGTGCCAGGAAAGGTCCTGGCAAGGATTATTCAACAACGCCTTGCTAGGTACGCTAAGGAGAGGCTTGCGGAGCCCCAATGCGGTTTCAGGAATACGCGGTCCTGCAAAAATGTCATTTTCTGTCCGTCTGCTACAGCAGAGGTGGAGGGAATTCCAACTAGACCTATATCTCTGCTTTATTGACCTGGTCAAGGCCTATGATACCATCAGTAGGCCTGGGCTCTGGGTTGTTCTTCGTGCTTTCATAGTCCCTGACCCTCTGCTCACACTCATTAAGGACCTTCATGATGGTGAGCAGACCCGAGTAAAACTACATAGCCCGGAGTCAGAGCCATTCCCTGCGACAGGGATATCCTCTGGCTCCAACATTATTTAACATCTATTTCCACCACATAGTTCGTGAAGCCTTCAGTAGCTGTACCAGAGGAATTTACGTCTGGTAGAGATACAATGGGAGGCTGATCGATGCCCAGGTGCGGTCAAGGGATGTCTCCCTATTGGTCAACCACATTATGTATGCCGACGACCTGGTAATTGCTGCTCATTCAGAGGAGGAGTTGGAGGCGCTGCTGCTGAAACTGGAGTGTGCCACAAAGAGGTGGGGCCTTACCATCAGCCCCACCCAAACGAAGCACCTGCCTGGGTATTTTGTGCCATCGGGCACTCTACCCCCACAACTCCCAATCGGCGATGGGGCAGTTGGGGAGAGAGTGGAGAGTTTTCCATACCTGGGCAGTGTGCTCATGATCGGCTCCGGTTTAACAGCAGAGGTCTCACTCCGAATTAGTCGAGCAGCATTATCTTTTCATCGGTTGTGTAACGTTGTGTGGAAGCTACCTGGTCTGTCGCTCCGCATGAAGCTTCGGTTCTTCTCGGCCACAGTCATTCCCTCCCTTCTCTACGCTTGCAAAACGTGGACCCCCCTAATGCAGCATCTTCACCGGTTAGAAACATTTAGGCTGGCCTGCCTACGATCAATCCTGGGTTTAACCAGGCTGGATTGTGTGAGGAGCTCACAAATCCTCGAAAGATCTGGACAAAGTCCCATCGGTGAGCTCCTCCAGCAGGCAAGGCTGCGTTGGCTGGGCCATGTAGCCTGCATGCCCAATCACCGCATGCCCAAACAGCTTTTGTTCGACCGGATCGAGGGAGCTAAACGGGCGTGGCACGGACTAGAGAAGAGATGGAGTGATGTGGTACAGGAGGATGTGGAGCTGAGTGGACTTGCCAATGACTGGTACCAGCGGTGTCAAGATCGGCCTCTGTGGAGGAGGCTCGTGAAGGACGCTACTGGGCAGTTGGAGGCAGTCGCCCTCCAACAACAACGGAGGGCAGAGGAGCGACGCTCAGAAAAACGAGCGGAGTGTCGGGTGGCTAAAGCTCAGCAAGTTGGCACAGTAGGGGGTACAGGTGGTGCATCAGCCAGTAATCTCAGTCACCTCAGTCAGTCGACCAGTGGCACCTGGGTCTGCCCCGTGACCTCCTGCCAGCCGGCGATCGACACTTCACGTAGCCTCAAGGTGCACATAGCCTGGCACAAGCGTCGTGGTGACGTCACCGCCACTTAGTGGCGAATGGCGGTTGTTGTTTTGAGACAGTAAGAGAGTGTGAGGTCGACTCAGTCTCAGATGAGTACCTGGTGCGGTGTGTCGTAAACATCGCTACTGGGGGAGACAAAGGCCGCCGTGGAGGAGAATCCTAAAATAATAAAAGCTTTTATTATAATAAAAGCTTTGATTATAATATTATGATATTATAATAAAAGCTATACTAAAAGCTTTTTAAATTAAAAATACAAAAAAAATGAAATAATGAAAGCTTTTATTATTTAAAATTTATTATTTAATTTTTGAATTGGCAGAATTTACACGCCATATTCTTGGTTCTTCAGGTAAAGTCACGTAGATTTGAAAATAAAAATAATTAAATTAAATTTAAAATATTAATTATAATATTTAAACTAATAAAAGCTTTTATTATTTTCAATTTATTATTTTCAATGTATTATTTTAATTTTATTAACAGGTCCCTGCAGGGTGGGCTTGAGAGGATAAGTCTCTGCGCTGTCTATTGCTGATTTCACACCCAACAGCACGAGATTTCACTTCGTTAAAGTATTGAAAGGGGACGGACGGACGGACACATTAATCTTTTGCAGGCTGGTACACTCAGTTTACAACTTCGTTCCTACCAGTATTTCACTTCGTTAAAGTATTGAAAGGGGACGGACGGACGGACACATTAATCTATTGCAGGCTGGTACACTCAGTTTACAACTTCGTTCCTACCAGTATTATGACTTTACCGAAGGAAGCAATAATCTGGCGTGTAGATGCTGCCATCTGCTGGCCACCATTGTTGGGTGTAGATTGTGACTTAAAACTTTCGTGACTTCAGGAATTCATATTCTTGGTTCTTTCGGTAAAGTCACGTCCATAGAAAATAAAAAATTATCAAATCAAATAAAAATGTGAAATTTTAAATAATAAAAGCAAAAAACCCACATTCATATTCTTGGTTCTTTCGGTAAAGTCACGGAGATAAAAAAATACAATTTTAAAATAATCAATTGAATAAAAGCTTTTAATATTATTTAAGCTTTTGTTATATTCAATTTATTATTTTAATTTTTAAATTGGCAGAATCTACACGCCACGTTGGTGGCCGGCAGGTGGCAACATCTACACGCCAAATTCTTGTTTTTTGCGTTAAAGTCACGTAGATTTTAAAATAAAAATAATATAATTGAATTAAAAAATACAAATAATAAATTGAAAATAATAAAAGCTTTCATAATTTGCATTTTTTAATTTTTAATTATTTTCTATCTACGTGACTTTACCGAAAGAAGCAATAATATGGCGTGTAGATGCTGCCATCTGGTGGCCAACAACGTTGGCAGGTGGCAGCATCTACACGCCAGATTATTGGTTCTTTGGGTAAAATATAAATAATAAAGAAAAGTAAAAAAAATCATTATTTAGTATTTTTTCATTTAATTCTATTATTTTCATTTTCAAATCTACGTTACTTTACCGAAAGAACCAAGAATATGGCGTATAGATTCTGCCAATTTAAAAAAAATGCAAATTAAAATAATAAATTGAAAATAATAAAAGCTTTCATTATTTTTCATTTATCTTTTGTATTTTTTTATTTAATTTTATTACTTTTATTTTCAACCTACATGGCTTTACCGAAAGAACCAAGAATATGAATCTGGATTTGGATGATTATTTGCAATCTATTTTAATTTTTAAATTGGCAGCATCTACACGCCATATTCTTGGTTCTATCGGTAAAGTCACGTCGATAGAAAATAAAAAAAATTATCAAATAAAATCAACTAAAAAGTGTGAAATGGAAAATAATAAAAGCAAAAAACCCACATTCATATTCTTGGTTCTTTCGGTAAAGTCACAGAGATAAAAAAAATGAAACAAAATTTTGATTTTAAAATAATAAATTGAAAATAATAATAAAAGCTTTTATTATTTTCCATTTTTTTATTTTTAAATTGGCAGAATCTACACGCTATATTCTTAGTTCTTTGGGTAAAGTCACGTAGATAGAAAATATAAATAATAAAAGAAAAGTAAAAATTTAAATAATATTTTTAAAAAATATTTATTTCATTTTATTGTTTCCCTTCTACGTGACTTTACTGAAAGAACCAATAATATGAATCCCTGCAGTCACGAAAGCTTTAAATCAAAATATAATAATAACAATTCATGATTTTCATTTAATTATTTTATTTTTATTTTCAAATCTACGTGACTTTACCGAAAGAACCAAGAATATGGCGTGTAGATTATGCCAATTTAAAAATTACAAATAAAAGTAATTTTATTATTTCCGATTTATTTTTTATTTAATTTATTTCATTATTTTTAAATCTACGTGACTTTACCGAAAGAACCAAGAATATGAATCTGGATTTTTGCTTATTAATTTCAATTTATTATTTTAATTTTTCAATTTGCAGAATCTACACGCCACGTTGGTGGCCGGCAGATGGCAGCATCTACACGCCATATTCTTGGTTCATCTTCTTTGGTTCTTTCGGTAAAGTCACGTAGCATGAGAATAAAATAATAAATTGAAAAAATAAAATAGCACAATAAAATTCTCACGACGTTTCGGCCACAACACAAGCGGGCTTCATCAGGTGAAGGGACGAGACTGTCTGGAGGACAGCGCTGGAGCGAACAAAGCCAAGCTCAGATCGAGACCTTTAAGCTGTGTGAGAAAAAACAAAGCGCCTTGACAAAGGAATTAGCATTGAATTTAGCATTGAAATGGCTGAGTGATTAGCTTGTGACTGGTCACAGATATGGCTATGTTAAAGTCAAAGCATACACATCCTCAGAGGCACCCCTTGACAAAGGAATTAGCATAGAATTTAGCATTGAAATAGCTGAGTGATTAGCTTGTGACTGGTCACAGAAATGGCTATGTTAAAGTCAAAGCATACACATTCACAGAGGCACCTAGTAAAAATCAAACAGGAAAATTTAGCATTGAAATAACTGAGTGATTAGCTTGTGACTGGTCACAGAAATGGCTATGTTAAAGTCAAAGCCTACACATCTGAGCTATTAATAGTAACTAGGTCAGTGTCTACTTCAAATATTGTTCAGGCTCTGGAGACTTCCAAAGTTATTCGTGATGTTATACATTTGGTTCGTTTTGAGCATAATCGCGACCTTATATAATTATTGCGTGATACACAAGCTGAATATATGCACACAAACATCGTGTACACGTGTGTCGTGCCCTCTATTGTCCACATAGACGGCTTGTGCTGACTAGAGAACGGTCTTAACAAACAATGTCGTGACATGTATCAGCCCTTTGTCGATCCAGCGTTTTGATAGAGGCCTCCCCCACACCATGTCGTTCGTGGGAGTTGTTTAACCATACTTCACCATGCCAGTCAATGCGGGTTTGGTGAAGTGAGGAGGCCCAGAAACTTGTATATGCAGATACGAGTTTGCCTGTGCTTGCATCTGCAGAATTACATTCTCACACATCTTCAAGTATAGTTTAATACTTACACAAATGCATTTATTCTTGAGGATTCCATAAAGTACTGTGGTAAAAAGAAAACAACTTGATTTGAATACATTTCGATTTAAAGCTTTCGTGACTGCAGGGATTCATCTTCTTGGTTCTTTCGGTAAAGTCACGTAGAAGGGAAATAATAAAATAATAAAAATAAAACATAATAAAATAAAATTCTCACGACGTTTCGGCCACAACACAAGCAGCCGTCCTCAGGTGAAGAAACATAACTGTCGGAAAGACAGTGCTCCAATGAACACTGCTAAGCTTGGCAGCATATTTTAAGCTGGGTGGGAGGAGCAGAGCGCCTTGCCAAAAGAGTTTACATATCAACAGAAGAATTTAGCATTGAAGTAGCTGTGTTAATGTGATAGATTAGCAGGATGGTAAAGTCAGAAATTAGCATGTAACTGGGATTTTAGCATGATGTTAATGTGAGGAATTAGCATGTAACTTGTCACGGAAGTAGCATTGTTAAAGTCAGAGTTTATATATCAACAGAGGCATTTAGTATATTGACGCTAAAGAACTGCAACTACCCAACTATCATACAATAAACCGATGTGAAAGAACTAAATATAAACTACATCAATATAATCAATGTACTCAATATATGCTCCACTAAGCTGAGCTACTAACAATAAGTCATTATACATTACACTTCTATGTCGCAAAAATTATTATAATATGCCTCCAAATAATATTTTTTATTATAAACTGCCATAGACAGACACCAACATTGAATTATACACTGCGTTACTATACACTACCTTAGATTATAATAATATTAGACTTGTAATATTACACTATGTATTATTTTACCAACCCTACTGTATACCACACTGCTGTATATTGACTATACAATTACGATACTATATAATACCAAATAAATTATATTAAACATTACACTGAGTACTTTGTTGAACAGGGAATGCTTTGAGCTTGTGGGTTGAATCCATCTGTGTGGAGTTGTGTTATTTCTCCATATGCAAGGTGGGGTCTCTCTGGGTTCCACTCACACAAACATCTCAATGCAATGGGACCTTTCTGAAAATGCAGTACTTAGACTCAATGAAGCTTTCCTGGGTAACTAGTTGACATTGTAATATTAGCATGAGAGATAATGACGTTCAGTTATAAGTGCCATTAATAGTACTATACTGTACTTTTATTGAAGACTATAATTTACGTAGTTGTTTGTAAAAAAAGTGTCCGTCTCAAAACTTTTTAACGGGCCCTCATACATAAATGATATTACAGTCTTATATGGAGATTGCGAGTCAGAGTGTCGTGAATAGTGGACTGAACGTGTGGTGCAATCATTATATTGTTGGTGTGTATATACAGAAAGCCCTATTAGGTGGGTAACATTACGAAAATGGAGGTAGTTCGTCATTGTTGTTTAGAAACAAAATATTATTTGGGTGGATAAGAGGGTAAAATCGTACATGATAGGAACTGCAATATTGTGGAGTTCTGGTATAATGAGTTCTAGTATATATGAATCTTATGTCACCTTAAGTATGCCTGTGTGAGTACACTCGTGACACGGGTGTCATGCGCGTGACCTTTGTCTTTTGTTTCAGATGTGCGAGAGCAACTCCGCTGCGAGTCAAGGTGGTGCTGGGAGAATTGCCTTCACCATTGATGGCACTTCACCAGCACCCATCTCAACCCCACCTCAATCCGGTAGAGTTACAAGAGCGAAAAAACTTATCTCTTGTGACGTCTGTGGGAAAAAAATTCCAACTGGCATGGTGCCTAGAAGCCCACATAAGAACGCACAAGGAGACCTGTGAACAATGGTGCGGCATATGCGGACGAAGGTTTGATCAGCTAGGAAGATTAAAAAGGCATATGAAGAGCCACGAAAAGGATTATATGATAAAGGGTGCACCAAGCTTGGTGAATAACGGCAGTTTTGCCAATGCGGTGTTGAATCCACCGTCGCCCTATGAGATGTGCTCAGTCTGCGGATTTTTACGTCCTATTGAAATCCTGAAAACTCATGAAAGTCTTCACGCACAGTTCATGTACAGACCGAAGCCTGAACATGAATACACTTCGACAAAAGATAGCGGCGTTAAGATAAATGACATGAAATCCATTTTTCTTGAATGCTTTGGCCTAGTTCCACGTCAAGAAACTGCTTCACCAGTCAGTGAGAATAAACCATACGCTGCTCTCGATCCTATTACGAGCATGAAAGTGTTGATGGCCTTGCAGCAGAAGAAGAAGGAAAAGCGAAGTCGACCTAAGTCCATTAAAAGAAAAAAGACCACCACCAGCGTCACCAATTGCAGCAGTAGCAACAGCCAGAATTCGGACATCAAGAGGATGGACTGCACGGAAGCAGGAGGCTGCGTGGAGCAGAGCATCCCCAAGGTGGATGAACCCAACCTGGCACCTTTAGGTACGTCCTAGTAATGCACACACTACATTTCATTTGGATGTAATTCCTAATTTCACAAATTAGTTAATGTACGCATTGTTGACGATATTTGTATGCCTGCGCTGAGGAGTCTAGAGATCTGATGTGGTGCTGCTCGGATGTTGGGTTAAACCGTGAAACTCTGGGTTTCAGTCACCGAGCCATGATTAAACTGGCTTCTCATTGATGGTCTTATCCAGTTACCAAACACTTCTTCCAGCAAACACTTCTGATGTCGCGTGATGTGTAAGGAATTGCAATAACCTCCTAGTGGATATAAAACGGCCACGAAGGGATGTCATGAGTAGTGCAATGATATCTCCTTCCACGAGCTCTTCTCTTACATGAGGTGGTTCTGTGGGGGCTACCGTCCCCCGCCATCGCTGAATTGTCGGGGCCGTTGTCCACCGACTCCCCCGGTCCATTCATACCGCTACCCCCCCGGTTGCTCTGTCAGGTCCAGACTACCGACCCCTAATGCCTCGCCCCCCTGTACCTCTGCCTGGGATGTCGACCGCGTTTGCGTAGCTTAATTAGCGGCTCGTACGCTTTGCGCTTGCGATGCGTTACCCTGTTCAACGACGGCGTGTCGCGGTGAGCGCGCTCGCAAAGTAAAACCCCGTCCTGCACGGGAATAAACAGGTGCGGCGCGCCGCCATGGGATTCCCTCCCACCCACGCTCCACGCGGTTAAGCAAAAACAAACACGCCACGATTACTTTGCTCCGACTTAACGGGCTGTTTACACAGCTGCGTATTCGCGCACGCTAGTTGCTTAATTCGCTATCTCGCTATTAGACAATCGCGGGGGGCGCGACCGCCACCCCGCCACCCCATCACACTGGTGCGCGAGCGTTAAGCCCTACTGTAAACAATCGTACAGGTACACGAGCGCTAAACGCCACCAAAACCAGACGCGTAGGCACGCGCACACTGAGCACTCCGCCTCGTTGTAAACAACCGCGCACGCACGCGAGCGCAAAGTTCTACTGTAGGCGATTGCGCAGGTACGAGAGCGCTGGGCACCACCGAAAATAGTCGTGTAGGCACGCGCGCGATGAACAATACTGTAAACGATCGTACAGGTACGGACACCAAGCACGCTCTACTCCCTTATTCGCCGCAAACAGCCGCGTGTGCGCACGAACACAAAACACTCTCCACCCTCCTCTTCACCCTCCAAAGACCACACGAAACAGTTTATTCCCCTACCAGTTATTTTATTAACTGCGAGCAACCCGTTAAGCTACGCATAATTGTGTGGGTCAGTGGATGTCAGCTTATTCCCCTTGGGATCCTAGACTGTATTTCATCTGCCTATCGCTCTGCTTTCTACCCTCGATCAAATAGCCCAAACTTACCTCTCTTTCTTACTCACGTGTACTTCCACTCTGCTGCACTGGAAGCTGTAGAAAAGCGATCAGTAGAGGGTTGAGCCTGGCTGCGCTGAAGTTCGTCACGCGGACGTCTCGAACGGCTGACTCCCCTCCTGCGTGGACCGTGATGATTTTTGAAGAAGACTGTCTTGCTACCTGAATCCCCCTCCCTTTATCCCACCTACAACAAAGGAATTTCGCCGTTTCGCTCTCTTGGCCTCCCGTCCAATCAGGGGCTCGGATTTTCCCGCCCTTTCGATACCCGGATCCCAGCTCGGGTGATGTCGCCGCAGTGATCTCTCCGACGTCCGCTCTCTGTTCTCCCGCTACCAGTCCACTGACCCGTGCTTGTGCGTGCGTGGTTCCACTCGCGGTGGCACGATGGCCCTTGCCGTGACCATGCAACTTTAATATTAGGTCATGGCGCCGCAGTGCATGTCAGCTACAGGGGGAAGATCGCCCAATTTCCCGGCCGCAGGAAACCATGAAGTTCGATCCCATTAGGGACTTCTGGAAAAAAACCTATCGGCCGGGTGACCTCCCCTCCCGGCTCTACGTGGGGCGTGTGTGCGTTCGTGCGGGGGGGGGGGGGGGGCGAGGGTGCACCGCGTCGGCGTCGGCATCCCCCGGTGGCGGCTTCACGGTGGTGGGCACGGCCTCGGCAGAGCGGCTCTGCTGCGGCGGCCTCACGACTGTGCAGTGGGCAAAACGCGGACGTCTGAGAAGGCACCGGCCCCGGGAGAGTGGCGGGAAATCCGAGGCATCGGTGACGGCGTCGCGGCGGTGGGCACGGCTCCGCTGGAGTGGCTCCGCTGCGGCGGCACCACACCCTGCTGACTCAGACTGATTCGGGTAATAGTGGCTCGCAGACACGCCGGGAATAAATCGTTAGTGATCGATAACAGCCTCGTGTGGTTTCTACGAGTGTGGGGAAAGTGCATGGTGGTGTGTTTGCGCTCGCCGTAACGCGTGTGGTCGGCGCGCAGTGTCACGGTAGAAGAAACGCCGCGCCCAAAGGACTCGGCGAGTGAGCGCTTCGTCCTGTGACCCCGGACTCCCGCCCTGCTGCGTGCGGGCTAACACCAATCCCGAATATCCGCCCCTCCAGCCCTTTAAATAAACTCCAATACAACCCCCCAATCGGCTACGCGTGTACGAGTGACGTCCCTGCCCTCTGACCCCCGACCCCCCCGTCCCGCGCGTGCGATTGATGTGTCGCTCTAAAAAAATCCCCGCCCCGCAGCCCTTTAAACAATCTCCATTGCCCGCCCTCGGCGGCAATGCGTGTGCGAAGGACGTCATTCGCTCTGACCCCTGACCCCCCGTTCAGTTCGTGTGAGTGGGGCGCGGGGTTGTGTGAGCGGAGACGTCGCGTTTGAGTGGCTGAGAAGCGACGGATTGATTCCAGGCAGCCACGTGCCAGCCCCGAGCTATGCCCCACAAACAGGACCCGCGGACCCGAGGGGCTGCGGCGCGAGGAGAGGAGCCGGAGAGCGGCAGCCCTCTCCCCGCGAGCGAGGAGTCGAGTAGCGGCTGCTCTCACTCGACCGAGGAGTCCGGAGCCCGCAGCCCTCTCGAGATCAGCCCTCCCCCGCGGGGGGAGCCGGGGGCCCGCGTCCCCCACAACTTTTAACCTGTGTACCAACTGGCCGAGCGAGAGTTTGTGTGTATTTGAGCGTAATCGTGCCAGTGTTTAGCTGTACCAGGGAGTTTTATGCAGCAGAGTGTTTCGGTGTAGCAGGGTGTCCGGATTGTGCCGGCACACTATCCTTCTATCCGTAATGTCGTAGGGTGAGCTCCATTAAAAGTTTACTCGGACCCCAACCTGTCAAAGCGCCTAATCTTTGAACGTGGTTCTCAACATCGTCCCTCACCCATGCTACGTACCTTTGAGACGTCCTGCTTTTACAAATGTTGATGAACTGGAGGGCAAAGGTTTGGAGGACCCCACATGGAGTCTGGTTTCTCACACCCGAGCCTCCTGTGACATTTCTGGAGGCTTCTCTGAGATTTTTGTCCCATTTATTGAGTGCGGATTTGGCTTACTTCTGGCTTCATCCCAAGACGTCATCCAGTTGGGAAATACCCGAAGGTTGTGGGAGTCGCCCCGTGCTTCAGTTTATTTCCAACCCTCGCAATGGCCGGTTGCTCACCAGCCGGAAGTCTTTTGCTGCTTACACCACGACCGAGGTGTTGAGAGCAGCCATCTCGTGGCTGGTCGGCAATGGAGATAGTATTATCGATTAGGGGAGCGTGAGTCTTTGGCGTTGGTGGTGCTGCTGTCACGGAGGCGACACGAGTTTAGGAAATTCAGTTTTGTGGGTTTCCTGTAGGGAGCACTGAAAGATCCTCTCTTCCTCTTTCTCCACCCTTTGTCTGTTGTCTCCATGTCCCCGTTCAACTCTTTCTATGCCGCTTTCCTTGAATGTGCAGCCACCTTTACGGCCTCCCCTCTCCCCTTCTCTCCACCTCCAACCCATCTCCGTCGTAATCTCCTCCCCTTTGTTCAGGCTCTTCCCTTTCTTCCTCAGTCTATGTATGGGGTTATTGTTTATCGGGCTATTATACAAAAAATGGAGCTTATTTTAGCCTTTGAATAGGATTTTCTGTTTTCTTTCGGTAGCGTGTTGCGCACATAGGGAAGATCGAGCCACGTCACCGGTTCCCATGATCAAAATCTTTGTCAACTTGTCTCCCTCGGTAGGAATGCCTTTCCTTTTCCAGCAGGCAATTGTATTCTCTCTCTCAACTCCGTTATTTCTTCCGATGCGCTTTCTTAATCTCGCTTGCTGTGTGTATCGACTCTATCATTCAACAAGGGCAAATTTAAAAATTTGCTTTTTTTTCCTCCACTGCTTTACCACTATACCTCCTGAGTGGGTACTCGGAGTTTCATCTAATGTACTATTTGATGAGTCGCTTCCACACAGCACAAAGGCGATAGCTATCCGAACTGTAAATTTTTCTTTCAATTTCGATAGATTCTCGAATTATTCTTGGCCAGCAGTAGCTAGTTTTGCACAGAACTTCAACATTAAAATCAACTGAGTGTCCTTGTTGGCACGTGTGCTCTGTTACTGCTGAACACGGGTGCCAACAAATAATACATTATTTAAATGCATGCCTATAAAGGGCAGCATACTTCAATAGGGATTACCATTGGTACGGCTATTTTAATACACAATAGACAGGAAGGACAAGATCAAAGGGCTCTCATAATGCACATGCATAATGTACGTTGACTCGGTAATCTCCCCCCCCCCCCCAACTTTGCGCGAGAGTGTCACAAATCTGGCTGTCGCCTGATGAAGCTAGTTGTAATTACTGGCAAAACGTCGTACTCCGATTGTAAATGTTGTGGCTTGGCTCTCCAAAGTACCAGTGACGAATTGGCTTGTTCTGTTTCCGTGACAACCCTTACTAGTTGGCTGTGTAGAGTGGTGGCGGGTTTTAACGACACGTTTAAATATGTACGCGATCTAACCCAAAAAACACCTCTATGGATGATATTGGGCCCGAAAGCCTACGTGTTAAACCAAAATTAAAAATATATACAAAATAACAATAATTTCTAGTTTTCCTCATTCACATCGTGATTCGTATGAAAAGACATGAGATGATTGAGACATGTTGAATCATAAACTATTTATTAATATATATACAGATAGTCCTCGACAGCAATGTCCTTGTCCACGTGCAAACAGAGTTAGGATAGCAGCCTCCTTTAAAAGTCAGAGTAGATTTATATGCTGTAGAAGACAGTTGACGAATCCTCGCTGCTTGATTCCTCCTCGGATCCCTTCAGCAGTGAGTCGTCACCAGTCTTCTCTGCCTGCTCATTCTCCATGTGGCACCGCTGGGGTGGGTGCGATACGCCAGGAGACTCCTTATGCAGCGAGCAGCGAAGCAGGCCCATCTCTGCCTGCTCATCCTCAACGTGGAATTGAGGCGATGGCGGTGAGCTGGGGGCATCGGTGAGGAGGGTGTTACGGAGACGGCCCAGCTCTGCCTGCTGCAGAATCGTCTGTACGACGAAGCGCTCGCGGCGCATGCAGGCGCGCACATGGGATGGCGTGTCCGGGATGATGTATGCAATGCAGGCCTTCGTGAGTAACACCACGTGCTGCACACGTCCACACACAGGTAAAGGATTTTCAGTTTCAGGATATGCATGTAAAGGGTGCTTACTAAATATAATATGGCAGCATCTCAAAGTGCTTTACATCTCAGGTCAACTATTCCGGGGACCTGCAGCCTAGGGATATTATATTGTTACGTCGTTTTTCCCAAATTAAATTAAGTCATTTGAGTAATTTTTGAACATTTGGCAAATTATACCGAGGCACTTTTTTAATTATTTAATGGGTTTTTTACGTTCACTATGCAGCAGGCAACATTTATGATGTGCAGTTAATGCACCCACCGTATTCACCTGGGCAGCCGCAAATTACCGCAACAATCAGCAAACACACTCGGCCATGTCACCACTACAAAGATTCCCTGTGTAGCCTTTCACAGACTGAGACAAGTGCATCTATGAAGGGTGGCACAGTGCCTGCGGGGGTGGTGTGCACCTTTATCTCGCCAGTGATGATTTTCACACACTTCATCAAGTACTCATTTTAAGACAGAATCAACTTAAGGGAAGCTCAACACTGGTTCTAATATTTTCCACTGTTGTTGGCTGTGGCCAGAAATAGTACTCCGGTCACACAGGATTGGTAGCGCAGTTCACAAACAACAACGCAGCCGCTCCCCTTCCCACCCACACGCACACATGCTTATGTGTGACAAATTGCATCAACAACATGAATCGTCTGCTGCATGATGAAAGTGAGTATTGTATTACCAATATTATTTGTGATCTCAGAAATACTGTGCAATTGTGAGGTGTAATAGCATTACTGACATTATCTGTAATGACCCATTGACAATGATCACGGTTTGCTCTGCTGACCTTAACAACTGCTCACAGATGAGTCTATACGATGGTGCAGTAGTGTAAGGCTTTGCACACTAGACTTGCAATCCAGAGGTCACGGGTGTGAATTGATCTTTGGTCGTGGCAGTGTAAACAATGGTGAAAGTTTTTTTTTACATTCCACTGCCTCTATCCACCTAGCAGTGTAAATGGAATACATCCAGTCAATTGGTCGGCTGAGTTTGGTGCTGTCCAGTGTGGGAACTCCCACATCTTCCCAAGACGTCTGACAAGTGTGGAAGAGCAGTTAAAATACATCTTAAGGGTCTCTCTTGAGCTCCCTATAGCAGGAGCCCTTTTGCCATCAGTGACATGAGCAAGTAATTGGAGGGCTGTACCTTTATCTTTCAATGGGTTTATGAATGTGTGTGTGCATGTTGATGTGTACCTGCATGGCAATGACAAAGGCCAGCTTTGCCGTCAGTACTTGCCAGTACTGCTTGGTGACGGAGTAGGCTTGGGGATGATCCGGTGGGTAGCGATAACCAGGATACCTACACACGTACAACCACAAGCACGCATGGGCTATATTGAGCAAAGTGCCTCGAAAGTAGAGTTGGCGCTAAATTGAACAAGTATGGTTGTGCACAAACGGTATATGCGTTCACAGCCCTTTAAAAAATCCGCTTCTGAAAGAGGGCCTTCCCACAACGTGCAGCTTGTGGGGGCTCTATTGACCATGGTTCACGCTGGTCCGTACCAGGTTGGTGAAGGCAGGGATTAAAGATAATGGGAGAGCAATATAGCACAACTGTTAATTTTGCTGAACTACCCACTGCTGACAACCTAGCTCCACAGTCGCCTACTGCACCTGCATTGTGCATGGTGATCATCAATCTAAGCACGAACAAGGCTCAAGCCTGCTTGACTTCCGGAATCTAAGATCAGCTGCATTCGTGGTGATTTGGTCATAGTCAAGGAAGGTTATATTAAATATCGATCAATATGGTTATATTGATTATAGTTGTGTATGTCAGCAATTCAAAAACGTTAGAGAAAAGGGTTGTTAGATCGCATCAATTTCTTAACTAACTGTGCTGTGAGGTGACCAGAAGATGGCTGTAGAGCAAGTGGTTTCATGTCTGTGTGGACCTTTAAGCTTCATTTCATTATCATGGGTTCTCCAGCACCTCTTATTGCATCCCACATGCATAAAACCAACTTAAACTGGAATCCCAATGCGCAGTCTTCCTGCAAAGGGATCTTGAGACTCAATTAAGCAGTCGTGGATTGATAGATAAATAAATAACATTACTCTTTAGCAAGGTAAGAATGAGCTAGAATTTATATCAATCTATTATTATACTTCTCTGAGTGGGACTTTGGTTGTGAAGCCATCCCACCCGTACCCACTGCTCCCCCCCTCCAATTCCCCCTCCCCCACCCCCTTTACTGTCCCCGCCCACCACGCACACTCCTCCCCCAACCCTACCACAACCCCTTACTACCCAACTAAGCCAAACCCTGTGTCCAGGGTAAGGGGCAGGGCCTAAACAGAGGTGGGGCCTAGGGGAAGTGTGGGTCTTAAAAGGAAAGTCACGGAGTGAAAAGAGGAAGAAAACAAGACTAATCAGGAAGGGGCAGAGCCAGGAGGACGCCACACCCAGAAGGATGTCGCATCTACCTGGACAACACACCCAGACATCAGTGCATCACATTCGCAGGGACGGCACCCCCGATAGCTGGGCATGACACTGAATGGCACAAACCTGCAGGTTGTGTGTATTGCCGGATCAAACCAGGCTGGCAGGATGTTGGGATGATTTTGCTCCTTGAAGTCGCTGATCTTGAAAATTGAAAGGCTGTCCTCCGTGTACCCATGCATTGTAGGCGAACCTGTTCCATACTCTGCTGAGTATCCATAATAATACACCAGGCGTGGGATGATGTCCGTTGTGAACGCCAAGATGCATGACTGTGGAATAAGCATACGGAGGCACAGCGATAGCAGTCACTTAGCATGCAATGATTTTACCAAGGCTTCTGAACATCTCACCTTGACAATTACATTCATTTTCACAAATACAATTTGGGGGGTTGCTGCCAGAGTGTAATGGTTAGCATATAAGGACTTGCAATCTGGCAGTCGTCAGTTCAGTCTCCTGACACAACAGTTGAAGCAATGGATCATTTTCTTAAATCTCCCCCACCTCTGTCCAATTCGCAATATAAATGGGTTCATCACTGTTTTAGCACAGGTAATTCCACATCTTACAACATGTCTGGTTATCATGGAAGAGTAGGCCAAATACCGTGTAGAGGGGTTCTCGAGAGCTACCTTTAGTTGAGGCCCTTCTGCCAGCAGTGACATGAGCAAGCAATTGCAAGGCTTTACCTTTTGCGATTTTGGGAGAGAGTGGATAGGAGCGGTGGTGCAGTGATTCGTGCACTACACTTTGAATTCAGCACACATGCAATTGACTTCCAGCTACGACTAACATCAGTGACGAGTGATACCCGAACCGCTCCTAGTCCCCCACTACACCTCTTCTCAAACCTGCCATGACCAGAATGGTGAAGTATGGTAAAAAGAACCCACACGGCTAACATGACATGTTATGTCACTCATAAGATGGGATATTGAGCGAGAAAGCGAGCGGACAATCTGGCGACTTACATTGGTGATTACCGAGAGGGTGGCAACGATACTCAGAATGTCGGCCCAGGCTCCAATTCCTCTTGCTCGCGAAACCACAGGCCTCCTCATCTTTGTTACGAGCTTCCACGCGTCGACCCGCACTTCAATGATGTTGTTGAGCAGTGCGAGCAATGGCGCAAGTGGAAATGATGCCACAAAGAGAGTGACAAACCCGAATTGGATAACTGGGGTATATTTTGAGAATGGGTAGGGGGGCAAGGATAGAATAATGAGTGAAACAGGATATAGACATAGACTCTTAATGCTGTTATGCTGTGATTACTTTAAGCAAATAAAACATGTTTTCAATGCATTGAATGTGTTTTAGTCAAAGGAGACCCCAAAATATGATCACATTTTCGTATAATTTGTTCACAAAATTATCGTGTCCATTACATTGGCCACTGAGATGCGACCAGCCACTACCATCTTTAATGCTCAGCTCTGGTTCACCTGGGTATCTTTTGCAGCATTTTCCACCACTAGGTGGCTATAATGACAAGATCACACCCTGTATTGAGGACTCCATTAACCGTACCACACATTTTTAGGCATATGCACTGTGATTGAAATGCCAACAAATCACAGCAGTTAACCACAGTGGACATGATGCACCAGAGTTTTAAATATATATTATGGGGAGAAACGTCAACCCAAGCTGACCAATGTAGCTGCATTGGTTAGCAGACAAGAGGAGTAAATATGTGCTCCTATTGTTTCTAAAACTTAACTCCGTACATATGCACATACGCGCATGCTCAAAGACAATTGTGTTACAGTATATCCATAGATTGGTGCCTATGGCCAAATCACCCAGTATGCGTCAGATTTAATCAGATCCCAGAAGTTAAGGAGAGCTGAGCCTGGAAATTGGTTGGATGGGTGACCATGCAACAGTTGTTGTGGGGTTGTGAGCAGCAGAGGACAGTGCAGCAAATTACATTGTTGCATTGTACATCTAAGCTCTTACATCTGTGCTCCCTGCCTTCAACAACCCGAAGTGTGGGTAATTTCCCTCCCACAACAATGTCCGACAGATACACAGGGGCCGTACACACGTGCCTATATAGTCAAATGATACCCAATTGTGTGTGTTTTTTTATAATAAAGTAAAACGCGTTGACTCCGTAGTGTGATCCTCTGAGCTCATTGTACCCATCTCGAGGTATTCATCAAAGAGTCCAAGTGGGCTCTGGGGCTGTAGGTCCATGTCTTGCTCCCAGCGCGTGTAGACAGCCTCAGGCCTTAGCTTGGCCCGACGCTGGGCCCACCAATTGCTGAACCATCTGGGGAATTGTGGAGGGAGGTACGCATGTGCAGACACAGAGACACCCTTACACACGTGCATATCCATTTGTTCATCAACACTAGGTTTGCTATTTCATAGCTTTCCACTGCGTTTTCAGGTTGTATCATTTGAATATCCCAAGCACGTGGAGCGAAACGTCAAGACATGCCAAACAATATGCGGTATGACACAAAACATCTCAGAGAGCTGTACAAAACAACTGCTAAAACCTAAGTAGTAGCTGTTTTTCATTTAGCCCGTTGTCAATCCACTACACTCTTTCAGTCATGGGAGTTGCTTGTCTAATATTATGAAACTATGTACGAAGCGTCTGATCGGAATATCGCATGATACTAACGAGGTGAACTTTGTCCACTTGACTGGTGTTCACTGCTTAACCAGTGCACACTGCTAACAAGCTGTCGACACAACTTTTCGCTGAATGCGTTTTCACACAACACATTTTCATTGTAACATGGTTCTTATATTTGGGAAAACTTTTCACACAACGTGGAACGTGTCCATTATAATGTGGAATGCACACTGTTAAAACGCCGAACGCGGCCATTATAATGCGTTCCTGAGCAGTCGACGATGAACGACTGTCTTGAGTTGCGCGGCTGAGCAGTTTGATAAAGTATACGAATGATACAGTCACACGGCAGCCTAGCCTGAGTTATTTATCCCACCATGGGATGACTGCAGGTTGAATTTACTGTGAAAATGTGATTAACTCAGTAATTCCTTGCTTTGCGCGTTTTTACTTCACGCGGAAATTTTCAGGAACGCATCTACCGCGTTACACGAGGAAACGCCGTAATCAGACTTCAAAGCTTTCATGTGTTCATGCGATACTTACGGGATGATGACCTCCTGAAAATTGCCAACCATCTGCTTCACTACCATGATGACAGTGAGTTGAGAAGTCAGTTCAAAGAGACAGCCGTTTGGGGGACACTGGAGGGGGGATGGGGTGGAGAATAGATTCAGGTTAAACACTGAAGATATGAAATATTGGGTAATACATATATGGATACCACACATCATTTCTAATGATCCTCTCACATTCTTCTCTTCAGTCAATTGCACACTGCAAAAGTGACGGCTCCATATGTTAGAGGGGACAGTGATTAAGAATATCAATATTCTCCAGATTATAAGAAACACTTTCCCCCTCCCCCTCATGTATTTTAAATAAAGAAAATGGTGGCGCATCTGATAATGTTTTGTTTGTTGTCCTTCCCCCACACATCCGATGCAGGCTGTGTACGGTGCAAAATAAGTTCAACACACAACATGCATACTGCAGTTGGTGTTTAGTATCAGGTGAGTTTAATTCCAGAGCATCGTCTAGTAAATATAATAATCGTAAAACATTAAATTAAGTTGGTAGAAAACACAGAGGCACTTAAATAATAAGCTGTATTCTTTATCCTTTATGTGTATTGTTTTTGAGAGGATATCAATCAATGAATCGCCCTCGTGACGATTTCCTACAAATCTGCAGCAGGAGAAGTAGGCACCTTAATATAACACCAAATATACTCATTATAATCATCTCATGTGTCAACAAGTCTGCCTTCAAACAGAAACATGAGCAACAGGTGCACATTTTGGGCAATGGACTTTCTTCCGAGCATAGAGTGACTGCAAATACTCAGGGTGACTCTGAATGGCAATTATGTAAATGTTAAACTACGTGTCATTAACACTGTCTTAATGACATTGATTTAACGTGTGCACAACGCAATGCTGCTTAATTCCTTACTCCAGAATTCGTTCTTGATATCATATTACGGGGCCGTTCTCTAACACAACGTGCTCCACTGCGCCACAGTGAGTCATAGGTAGTGGCTAAACATATCCTTGAGGGGGGCTGAAATACTGTACATTTTTAAGGATGATCAAATATATAATTTTAAATAAATGGCGTTTGATAAATACGGTATATAATTAAAAATGTCCAATGAGAGACCACAAGGGTACTACTTGCAAAATATGTGATAAACTAACACCCTCAAGTTAACTGGGTTACCAATTGCATCAGTCTAACACGTGTTCTGCTCGTGATGACCTCGTGCTCTCTCAAGTCTGGTTTCGAAAACTGTTTTACTCCGGAGACTGTGTTAATGCTAGAGCTGGTGACCAGGTGTGAAGACAATGAGGCCTTTTAGAGTTCCAAAAGAAAGAGTCCTTATTTCGACATTTCACCAACAGCACGGTGTGAAGACAATTGTTGGGAAAAATATCAACTACAAAAGTAAAACATAAAAATGTTGTACAAACAGCATAGAAAACACAGGGCCAACCCCTCAGATCTACACACCTCCTCGATTCTCCATTTTCCAAAGTAAGTGTAGCTTCCGGGGAAGCCGATGAATTTCCCCTTGAAAAATGCAATGTAGAAAGACGCCGAGTAGAAGTTGACGAACTGAAATAAGAATTTCTTGAACGTCAGCCGATACTCATATTCTCCTTGCGTCTTGGGCATCTCTGTGGGTGTGATACAAAGGCACACATGGACACAAACATCAAACAGGGCAATCAGTTTTGATGTTACTTTCATAGTTTCTGGCACACAGGCTACGAGAAGCCACTGATAATGATGCCGCATTGAGGAATAGCAACATTTCACAATGTAACGTGCTTTGATATCCATTAAAATGAATTTGAAGATCAAAAGTTAATTTCAAAGATGTTGCTGGGGAATGAGTGACAGTGCACAAGTTGTTTACCAGGTGTTGTTCACCACATTCGCCCTGTGGAGTGTCCTTCAGTCTCCATTTGCAATTAAGCCATTTACACTGTCCGTATGATGTCTGAAAGCCAGTGCACTTGATTCTCAAATATCTATAAGGTGTATCTTAGTAATTATCATGGGTCACCTTTCAGAGGGGGTGCAGGCTTCAGCAGGATAAATTACTAATAAAGGTCTCAGTAGCTGGCAACATGAGCAACACAAGCAGATAGCTGACAGCTGACTAGAAGGTAGCAATGCAGCAGTGAGGGTCAGCCCACAATTACATTCAGTGATTCAATGGATCGAGAGGTGAAATCAGAGTGCTAAGTTGGCACCATTGAGATCCTGGGTTTAAATCCAGGCAGCGGCCTCTGGTAACATGTGTTCTCAAGTGCAGTGAATTGATGGCTTCAGGACGGTTACTAATGATGGCATATACATTTGTAACATACACCATTTGGTTCATCACTTAATTTGGTGAAATTCTAGTTGTGAGAATGAGCAATTTGACTGTTACGAGATTAACATTATATTCCGTAGTAGTGTGGATTGAAAAGTGCTTCCCCCTAATGTGTGAACCAGAGTTCACTTGAATGAAGGGTCTCAGAGGTAGCTCAGTGATATTCACTTCTAGGGCCATTTCATGACATTAAGGGTTGCACTGGTCTACAAGAGATCCCATTGGATACTTCATCTCAAGACACGATTCTGATAGCCCAATCGGAATGAAACTGGAGTAAAAATTTAAGAGAGTTCTGACAAAAACAGGCAGTAGTTGAACAAGTGACTGGATGATGCACTGATGCTGCTATTCATGGCCCCATGGTGCAAGGTTAAAATCATGATGACATTTTTACAGCGACATTATTTACCATGCACAACATTTATCCAAGCTTCAAATTTACATGTGTTCTCTTGTGGCGTATAATAAAATAAACATATGCAAACCGTGATGGTGATGACACCTACCCAGATCAGTGAGGACGAGGGCCAGCTTGTCGTAACCTTTGTTGAGTAGTAATATGATTACGATGTTGAGGATGGAGGCCGTGATGGTGGTAACCATATCAGGTGTGAGTAGGGCACCGATCACCTTGATCTTGGTCACATGATTGGGGATACTCGAGGAGAGTATGCCAAAGATGGACAGGCGGTAAACAACCACACCCAAAATTGCAGCAAGAATTAGGAGGATCTGCCAGTAACACAAGAAACACACAGGTGGGTGAGATTGACAGTCTTGTAGCTCTTTTCCACTATATAACCAAGCCGTGAGTTAGCTGTGCCGAGCTAGCCTGGTGTGGCTCAGGAGGTGCCAGTTCGTTTGTCTACAGCAGAACCAAATGACTGGCAAAATGTCATACTCAGATTGTAGATATTGTGAATTTGCTATACTAGTAACGAATTGGCATGTTCTGTTTACGTGAACAAGTTTACTAATTGGCTTTGTCGGGTGGTGGTGGGTTTAATGACACATATTTACGCGATCTAATCCAAAAAAAATATTATGGATGATATTGGTCGCGAAAAGCCTACATGTTAAACAAAACCTGAGCTGTTTCGCTAACATCACACACAATGAACGTGTAATGGTAACGTCACGTGGTCAATTGTAGAAAATGATGCAAGGTTATGAAAGGAATTACTATCCCTGGCCCTGCTTGACCTCGAGCCACGTTCAGATGTGAAGTTGAGACCAAAAGCCACAGGGCCAAGGTGAGGCCAAGGCGGCAGCTTTTTAGGCCACAATCAGTGTCAAGGTCACTCAAGGTTGGGTGCGCTAGTATGAGGCCAGTGTCAAGGTCGGTACCTCTAGTAAAACTCCTCGGACTGAGGCCACACACTCAAGGCCAAGGAGCTGAGGAAATCTTTTCCATCTGGCCTTAAGGCCGAGGACTAGTCTCGAGAAACCCAAATCGAGGTTGACAGGAGCAGGTGGATAACATGATACGGCTCATGATGTATTCATTGCCTTGGGCCACCTGTAGATATTTCAGGTGATTGGATTGACAAAGGGCTGTAAGTTATATAATTATGCATGTATCTATACCCCCACTTGTAATCACTCAATGGATCACACAGGAGGAACAACATAGTTTGAGAGCGATTCTGACTGGTGGAGCAGAGTGTGGAGGTTAGGATTGGGTCAAGTAAAAATATATATGTGTATAACCCGTATATGAATCCACTGCTGGATGATGGCCTTCCCAACCCTGCGCAGATTGTCAGGGTTATTTTCCCATACTTCACCATGCACACCAGTACAGGTTGGTAAAGGATGGAAGTAAAAGAATGCAGTTCTCTGTTGGCCACAAGGTAGCTCTGCAGCAGCCTACAGTCCATTTTGTGCATGATGGTTACCCATTCGTGCAGTACCCAGGCTCAAAACCTGCTTCGCCTCCAAGATGAGGCACATAGCAGGTGACTTGGAAATAGTTCACTGGATCAGGAGAAGGGGTTCAATGTTGCTGTTGAGTTGGCGGACTCACCCAGAACAACACCATGATCCCGGAGAGGCAGTATCGGAACCTCAGTATCCTCTTAGGCATATGAGGCTCCTCCTTCTGCACTCACAATGCACGGACACAGACGGAAAAGCATTTGTATATAGATTAGTCTGTCGGAGTGACCAATGTTAGTGTGAGCCGTTAAGGTTGACTGATGAACTATTATTTGTTTTCCCCACTACTAGTTAAGCATGCGATGATATAAAGGAATGGATTTGATGGTCCTGATGTCTGAGAGTTGAGCTGGCAGCGCTGAGATTTCTTGGTTTTAATCCAGGCAGCTGCCTCCAATAAAACCAAGTAGTAAGCCGATCAGCCTGGTCACCAATATTACATTTGTTTCTTTTCTTAATTTGGACAAATTTCACCTTTCAGAATTAAAAAAGATGAGTTTGACCATCATGAACATTTCTTTGTAGCAGGGCTGATGCGAAAGGGCCACCCTCTAGTGTGTGTTCACTTGAAGGGATCTTATAAGTAATTATGTAACATCTGCTTCAGCAAACCTTTCCATAACATAGAGTTCCAAATGGACATTGTTTCATAACGATGCCGATAGGACAATCGGGATAATATTGGGAGGAAAACACAATTGACCAAAGGCCAACAAATATGTTAGAAGAAAAACTAGGAAAACAGTGAACAGTTACACATGCAACATTACAAAACAGAGGTGTGTGTGTGCAATGAGGTAGTCGCCGTGGTGACAGCAAAAAGCATTACCATGGTGATGATGTTACATTTCGTGGTCGTGCAGCGAGCCAGGTACTCGGGCCGGATGGGGTCTCCTTCCTCCGCCGCTGCCGTCAGGTCCCAGCGGTATGCGAGCGATGCCTGGCGACGCTTCCAAAATTCCAGGAACACCGTGGCTGTTGCGACACACCACACGGGGAGGATTTACTTAGAAAAGTAATTTCACTATCGATTGCTCAAGGGTTCAAAGGTTACCTAATGTAGTCTGTTAAATGTAATGTTCAAAGTAACTTCATTAGTACTTTTTTTCTTTCATAAATACCTTTATTGGCTTTTTTTGGTACATTGCCACAATTTTATCCCACTTGCACTGAGTGGCATGGCATGAGATTGAGTTTTCCTTTGGATCTATAACAGAGCAGTGCTGCTCTTCGTGTTACAAAACGTTACACAAAAGTGAATGTCACAGAGCTACCTCTGTGATCTCTGGTCCACACAGTAGGGGTAGCTCTTTCCCAAATGCTTTGCCACGGAGAGGAGCGTTTGTTACGTGATAGTCAAGCTAACATTTTTATTCTCAGAGCTGGAATGTAGCCTAATTAAGTACAGAACCAACTTTAACATTATGGATTTTTTGTATTTGTTGTGCAGATATCGGTGACTGAGTTGAGACCATCATCTTGCTATAATTGAGAAACTGGTTTAATCGCAGGTGGCCACTTTCATTTCAACACAGAATCTCAGCGGCGGCAACGCAGCACTCTGAACTCTGAGCCACCTGGCCACTTTGCATTTTTCATGGAATCGCCTTGGGGTACCGCATTCGTTGCTTGTTGCAGAGGTTCGTGGTTCAAATTATGTGGCTGCCCTGATTAATATTGCCTGTGTATTAATTACACAAAAATACACACCATCTGCTTCACAGTGGACATTAAAGCTTATCGGTTATCATTCGTAAGAGTAGGACAATGTGTGCAAGTCATGGTCCAAATTTGCCCTCATTGAGCAGTGGGTTCATAATAGGACTGTCAGGATCACTGCATACGAACATTGCAAGACATGATGGTACTGTATATGGTTGTACGTATGTATGTTGAACTTCTTTAACACTGTATGTGGCCAAATGTGCTCATCATCATTGCAAACATGTTGATACTTGTCACTGTGTCTGGACAATGTGTGCCAATGCTTAGCATCACTTACCCCAAAGTCCCATGAAAACTGCGAAGAATATGGTGACCGGATTTTCATACATGTGTGAAGTCTGCAACGGCACAATCAGAGGTGTTAGTCACAATTAAACCTTAAATCTTAGCATCCACGTCTTTTCAATATCAACAGCAGGAAAGTAATGATGCATCGATTGATTTTTAAGTTAAAATAGATTAATCACTCATGAAACATCCATTAAATTGTGGAGATGACAATGCTCTACAATGTCTGATATTATAGCGCTATTCATGTATCAAACAAATCTGTATAAATGTGACAGAAAGAGCAAAATAAGCAATAGGCAGTTCCATGATTGTGGACATACATTTCTGACACTTTAAAGTGAATAATCATTATTTCGGCATGACATGTCAACTAATTAGCACTGAAATTCAGATTTCAAAATACTTTGTCCACTTGTATTGATCGTGGAGAAATACTCATGAAATACATCGTGTCGGATTTACTCAGACAAAGTAACTTTTGCACTCCCGCTGGGATGTGACGATGCATTCATTTTCATGTATTTGTCTAACCATCGACTTAGTCCATTAAAATGCCCTATTTGCTAAAACTATAACTAACTACCTTAAAAATGATCACACGTGTATTATTAGTATAAAAAATTTTAACACCCACACGAATGGCAGCATAGTGTTTAGCATGATGTGCTGCAATCTAGTGATCATGGTTAATGTTAATGATACAATCTCAGCAACGTGAGTTGGCTTTGTGATAATGATGCACAGCACCAAAAACGAATAAGTATCCTTATTTAGAGGGAACATCGATGGTGTATTTGTGTGATACCTTCGCAGTCTCGCAGGTATCATTTAGCCTCCAAAAGGTGCATTTTTGGTCACACTGGGGACACATGACCAGGGATCCTCCGATGGTGTTGTTGCATATTTCTCCACTGCACACATAGACACGCACGAACATAAACACACTAATGGGCATAGTACACTTGGATGAGAAATATAATTTGCCTAAAGGTCATGCCACCTTTGAATGTGTCATACCATCCCTTTAAACAAAGTCAGACTAAATTATGGGTTCCAACATCAAGCATTTTCCAAAGTAAAATGTATTTGCTGATTTCGATTTAAAGCTTTCGTGACTGCAATGATTCATCTTCTTTGGTTCTTTCGGTAAAGTCACGTAGAATGAGAATAAAATAATAAATAGATAAAATAAAATAACACAATAATATTCTCACGACGTTTCGGCCACAACACAAGCGGCCTTCATCAGGTGAAGGGACGAGACTGTCTGGTAGGACAGCGCTGGAGTGAAAGAGCCACGTTCAGATCACGGCCTTTAAGCTGTGTGAGAGGAACAAAGCGCCTTGACAAAGGAATTAGCATATAATTTAGCATTGAAATGGCTGAATGATTAGCTTGTGACTGGTCACAGAAATAGCTATGTTAAAAGTTAAAGCATACACATCCGCAGAGGCACCCCTTGATAAAGGAATTAGCATAGAATTTAGCATTGAAATAGTTGAGTGATTAGCTTGTAACTGCTCACAGAAATAGCTACGTTAAAGTCAGAGCATACACATTCACCGAGGCACTTAGTACAAATCAAACAGGAGAATTTAGCATTGAAATAACTAGGTGAATTTAGCATTGAAATAACTGAGTGATTAGCTAGTGACTGGTCACAGAAATGACTATGTTGAAGTCAAGGCCTACACATCTGAGCTATTCACAGTACTATATAGTGAACCAATAAAAAACTAAAATATAAATTACCTTAATGTTATCAATAAACTCTATATTCTCCAATCACCTAAGCTACCAACAATAAGTCGTTATATATCACAATGCTATATGGCGAAAAAATGGGTGGATTCTTACCCTCAACTTTAGCACCACGGATAGCTACGGGCCCCGTTCAGACGGACGAGTTCGTCCATGGTCGGAACAGAGGAGGGGGAGAGAGACAGCTGCGAGGCGCTATTATACTCCATGTTGTAAAACCATACCATTAACCGTGGTGTGAGAGGTATTAAGAGTCAATGCTGGCGAAAGAGCTGCGGTCTGAAGGTCATCGTAAAAATACAATTAATTAAGAACAGAAATGGTTTAAAACATCTTTCCAGTGGTTACTAAGCCAGAATCCATCTTCTCGGTTGAAATTGTCTCTATGCTTGTATATGTGAATGGCCTCATGAACGAATCTCTCATGGTAGCCGGTTGGTTTGCAAAGAACCTCCGTCTTGGAGAAGTCAATGTCATGTGAGCCCACTGAATTATAACAGTGATCTGCCACGGCAGAGGAGTTCGTCCTACCGTGTTTCAAGTCTGCTTTATGTTCGCGGATGCGGTCCGAGATATGTCTTTTGGTTTCTCCAATGTAGCTACTACCACAGAGGCACTTTAGTTTGTAAACGCCCGGGTATTGTATGTCTGGAACAGCATCTTTTACAGATGGAACTAAATCACGAATTTTATGTACTGTGTTGAATCGGACCTGGATCTTGTGTTTATTCAGGATTTTGGAGATCTTTTTAGTGACCCCTGCAATGTAGGGTAAGGTGATGGTTTTGAGTGGCTCCACAAGAGGATCCTTCTTCATGACTGGAGTGATGGCTTTGCGGATTGTGTAGTCGGAGTAGCCATTAGCCCTGAGAGCCTGGTGTACGTGCTTGAGTTCACTGGTAATGTGTTCCTGGTCGGAAATGCATTGGGCTCTATGGTATAGAGTCTTGATGAGGGAGTTCTTCTGGAATGGATGGTGGTGGGAATCCGGTTTCAAGTAAGCATCTGTATGGGTAGCTTTCCTGTAGACAGAGTGGCTCATTGAACCATCATGTCTCCTTTTAATTAAGACATCCAAAAAGGGTAGTTTGCCATCTTTTTCGACCTCCATGGTAAATCTGATTGCTGGGTGTATGGAATTGATGTGGTCGCGGAATTGGTCTAGAGCAGGCTGGCCATGTGGCCAGATGACAAAGGTGTCATCAACGTACCTCTTCCATAAGGTCGGGCGTAGAGTGGCAGTCTGGATGGCGTCAGTTTCAAATTTTTCCATGAATACGTTGGCTACAACCGGAGATAGGGGGGAGCCCATTGGGGTGCCCTCAGTTTGTTTGTAGAAAGTTCCATTCCAGGTGAAGTATGTGTTGGTTAAGCAATGTCTCACCAGGGGGGGTACATCAGTATGCAGTCCTTGATGAACCAGGTCTTCAATGATAGCGATGGTGTCAGGTACCGGGACTTTGGTGAACAAGGACACCACATCAAAACTGACAAGCAGGTCGTTTGGGGACAGGGAAATGCCTTTGATTGTCGATACCAGGTGAGTAGAATTTAGTACCGCAGAGGTGGTTTTTCCAGTGAAAGGTCGCAGTATATCAGCAAGAAAACGTGCCAGTTTGTAGGTGGGGGAGTTGATAGTAGAGACGATGGGACGAAGGGGTGTATCTTCTTTGTGTATCTTTGGAAGGCCATATAATCTTGGTGGTCTGGCAGCAGAGGGTTTCAATGAGAACTGTTTGATCTCATCAATTAATGCTGTTGAATCAGAGATGATTTTGTTCGTTTTGGTGACCAGGCTGTTGGTGGGATCTCTTTTTATTTTTGTATAGCTGCCATCGTTGAGTAGTTCTCAACGATGGCAGCTACTATCAACTCCCCCACCTACAAACTGGCACGTTTTCTTATTGGTTCACTATATAGTACTGTGAATAGCTCAGATGTGTAGGCCTTGACTTCAACATAGTCATTTCTGTGATCAGTCACTAGCTAATCACTCAGTTATTTCAATGCTAAATTCGCCTAGTTATTTCAATGCTAAATTATCCTGTTTGATTTGTACTAAGTGCCTCGGTGAATGTGTATGCTCTGACTTTAACGTAGCTATTTCTGTGAGCAGTTACAAGCTAATCACTCAGCTATTTCAATGCTAAATTCTATGCTAATTCCATTGTCAAGGGGTGCCTCTGCGGATGTGTATGCTTTAACTTAGCTATTTCAATGCTAAATTCTATGCTAATTCCTTTATCAAGGGGTGCCTCTGCGGATGTGTATGCTTTAACTTTTAACATAGCTATTTCTGTGACCAGTCACAAGCTAATCATTCAGCCATTTCAATGCTAAATTATATGCTAATTCCTTTGTCAAGGCGCTTTGTTCCTCTCACACAGCTTAAAGGCCGTGATCTGAACGTGGCTCTTTCACTCCAGCGCTGTCCTACCAGACAGTCTCGTCCCTTCACCTGATGAAGGCCGCTTGTGTTGTGGCCGAAACGTCGTGAGAATATTATTGTGTTATTTTATTTTATCAATTTATTATTTTATTCTCATTCTACATGACTTTACCGAAAGAACCAAAGAAGGTATTTGCTGATGTTTAATTATAATTTTCGTTGATATCAGTGGTGTAACATCTCTATGTATTGATTTCCAGGGGTGTTTACAGCCCTTTTATCAATCGACTTCTGGCTGAGGGCCTCCCCACACCTCGTGGGTCATGAGGGCTATTTAATTCTAGTCATCCCACACTGGTCAGTACGGGTTGAATATGGGAAGCGAAGACTCCAGACACAGAGTACAGCAATGTATTTCCTGCACTTGCTCCCCGCTGTCCGTCATGCAGCTCCAAAGAGTCTATGTGTGTAAGTCGTATTATAAGGATACGTTTCACATTTAAACATTTTGGATTTAAATATTTTTTGCTTTTGATTTTCGGATTATTTACAATTCGTAAGAATGTACAATATATTCATGTGAACAAGAGTGACGAAACCCGATGCCACGTGATACGTGTCGTCGTGAGTGACGTCACAATGGGCAATGTCATGTTTTCTGAGCAATCCAAAACAATGTTTAATTTTCCCTGGATTGTCCGAAATATTGTAGCTAGGCTTGATTTTTTGGATTTACTTTTAGAAACAGAGACATTTGGAACATATATACATATACAATATATTGAATGTACTATATTTGTACTGTATATGTATATAAACTGTATGAGATTGTATATATGTGCATATGTACTTTAATAGTGAAATGTTAAAGATGTGGCCCTGAAATTGCTTGCTCATGCCACTGCTGGTGGAAGGTCCTCCACTAAAGAATGCTCTAGATTGCCCCTCGAGATGATATTTGGCCTACTCGTCCATGATGGCCAGACGTCTTGGACACGGTGGGAGTACCCACATTTTACCCCATCACATCTGAACTGCCAATCATCTAACTGCGGTGTCTCCGTTTATACTGCTGAGCATATGTGGGATAACTGAAGAAACCTAGCCATTATTTCAGCTGCCATGCCAGGCGATCGCACTGGAAATCTATAAACTGCAATTCTAGAAATGTAACTATTACGCCATGGCAGCATCCCATGGGATTGTATATAAGTGTATATGTATGTCTATATGTACTTTACGTGTATATGTACTTGTGTATAGCCTTAGTAGGTGCTTGCTGATACTCATTGTTCAGTCTGTATTGCTATACAGGAGATCTGTGTGAGTTCTACATCTGACACATGAGTGTATGTGTGTGTGTGTTTGTATGCATTTGTCTGTATGCATGTGTCGGGCCAGTACCTAGTGATGTCACGGTCATTGCTGAATACTCCAAAGAAAAAGGAGATCAGGCCGACGATTGCAGCGAAGATCAGCATCTTTGTGTAGAAGCCGAGCCATGCAAAATAGAGCCCCACTTGCTCCCCGAAGTATGACCTGTGCCGACAACATCACTCGCACACACAGCGCAAACATCACCAACCGCACATGGCACCAGTGGTGTAGCTATCGAATATGTAAGCAAGGACCATGGGCTGGAGGGAAATGTGAAGAGCAGGGAAGGCATGGGCAAATGCTATTCTGGAACTCCATTTCCCCAGCCGTCTGTGCTATCAACTCCCAGCTAGCATTCAAGTCCAGCCTTAGGACCTTTCTGGACAGGGCACGTCCCTAAGAGGTACGATGGCCTGTGGTCGAGACTAAGAATGATGTGGCAGTCAAGAGAAGGAATGCGTCTGAGAGGATGTGCACCACAGAGATTTAAGTAATGAAATCAGCATGTGTGCAGGAGCCACATGGATCGTTGCATCAGGAGACTGGGAGAGATGGCGAAGGCTTGGGGAAGTCTTCATCCAGCAGTGGATAGGGCATGAACTTACCGCACAAGGTCAAGAGGCTGCTCCTTGAAAGAGCGCCCGGCTCTCGCCCACTCCCGTCGCAGCGTGTTGCGGTCGCCCAGCGTGTTCGGGTTTTTGGTGGGATGAACAGACTCACTCTGACATGGGGAAAGCAATTGTTAGTCACAAACACTGCATGGACATTCACAAATTACCAGCTCCACCCCCCCAAAACTCTGCCGTGGCGCTGCTGTGGTGTAATGGTGTTGCACACTGCACTGGACTTGCAAAGTTAGAGGTCGCCCATTTGATTTCATGGGAACGACAGTTAAAACAATGACCACGTTTCTTAATCACGCTGCTTCTTCCCAGCAAGCAGTGTTAATGGGTGCACCCACAGTTAATCTATTGGTTGTTCACGTGTTGTGGGATGAAGTGTGGATACTTCTAATTCTTCCAAAGACTTCTGTCCCACGTGAAATAGTCGGCCAAATACCCTTGAGAATGGCTCTCTAGAGTGCTCGTGGAGTCCTTTCCAATGCATGGATATTGAACTTCTTTTGCACCGTATGTAGCCAACCATGCAAATCAGAGGTGTGTTTAGTGAGCTGGGGAACCTGGACACCTATGCGGCGCATCTCTGTGGGACACTAATGTTAAGTATGTGGTAAGCTTTAGACTATGCTATAGCGTCCTATACAGGTGTGCAATTCAGGTGTCGTACCTGGGCCTCCCGTAGGGTGTCAGTGTGCCCTCCACCCCCTACCCCCCCAACAACTTACGTCATGCAGTGGATAGGCTGCAGTATAGCAGCCATTTTCAATCATTTGGTTGATATTTAATATGTTCGTGCTGTCTTGTGGCATGGGGTTTTGCAGCATGTAGTGGACCTGTGTGAGCACACATGACACACATGACAAATATAACATGCATGAAACATAGGGCTGGGTGGGTAAGCTATTATTGACTCACTCCACTCTGAAATGTTTCCCCCTCTCCAACCACCACCAGCCTACACAGTTATAATGGGCCCACAACTCTTATTGAGTCCCGACTCGGAAAGGTCCATAGAACACCCCAAAAACTGAAGCAGATATGTACCGATTTCAGCAAGTACAATATCCAGATTTCAAGGAGACATTTTATGCATGCTTTCCATGCACAAAGGCAATTTATTCAGAATACAATACTATCAAAACCCCAAATGCCCACAATATTGGCTCGACAGGATACCTGCTCACCAAGAACCATATCAACAGTAGTCTTTCATTCTTTTGTTGTGCAGGGGAGAGTGATTGAGGGGACGTGGTTATATAATGTGGGCAGGACTTACAAAGGGTGGGGCTGCTAGCTCACCATGTCTCCTGGTTAAGCATCCCAAAAATTTGGTAGCTTTCTCTACAGGGACACATATTACCACAACCCATAAATCATAAATCCAGGCATTCTTAATAAACCATAATGATTTACACTTCTAACCACATGTCACTCAGAGATCGCAAGTTGCGATACAGAGCTGAAAACTTTAATTAAAATGATAAAAACACGACAAAACCCTTTTAAATTAACATGTTTTTGCAAAAAAACCACCCCATTCTGGCATTATTTATACAGCATTATTGATACAAACGTACGATTTGGCTGCGTACGGCCGGTGGGATGAGGACGTCATGATCCTTTATAGGATAGATGTCCTGCTGCGAACGCCAGTAGGGTGCCGTGAAATAGTCCGGTTGTTTGGGCACTGCTCCCGGCTTCAGGTGGTGAATATTTCCCAGGTAGTGAAGAGGCCCACTGTCCGAGCCTGACACCTGGGGGAGGTCGCTCTCCTTGAGTGGCACCTGTTTGATTTTAAATGTATTAAACCCTTTGCCTCGAGCACATGGAATCATCATCAGCCAAAATCAGTCCACGAATGGATGAAGGTCTCCCCAAGTTGTTGCAATCTATACAAGTCCTATAATACAACAAGTCCGATAGTACAACAAGTCCTTTAATACAACAAGTCCTATAATACAACAAATCCTATAATACAACAAGTCCTATAATACAACGTTCTATACAAGTCCTATAATACAACAAGTCCTATAATACAACAAGTCCTCTAATACAAGTCCTATAATACAACAATTCCTATAATACAACAAGTCCTATAATACAACAAGTCCTATAATACAAGTCCAACAATACAACAAGTCCTATAATAATACAAGTCCTATAATACAACAAGTCCTATAATACAACAAGTCCTATAATACAACAAGTCCTATAATAATACAAGTCCTATAATACAACAAGTCCTATAATACAACAAGTCCTATAATACAACAAGTCCTATAATACAACAAGTCCTATAATACAACAAGTCCTATAATACAACAAGTCCTATAATACAACAAGTTCTATAATACAACATTCAATACAAATCCTATAATACAAGTCCTATAATACAACAAGTCCTATAATACA
Source organism: Petromyzon marinus (assembly GCF_048934315.1). Classification (NCBI taxonomy): domain Eukaryota; kingdom Metazoa; phylum Chordata; class Hyperoartia; order Petromyzontiformes; family Petromyzontidae; genus Petromyzon; species Petromyzon marinus. The sequence continues at coordinate 1,528,534 of NW_027423168.1, forward strand.
ACAAGTCCTATAATGCAACAATTAATATGCCAAAAGCCTCCACTGCATATCCCACCCACTCTTCAAGTTGTCCCACCAATATCCCCAGTCATGAGCACACGCACATGAGCCAATCTTATCTCGCCATCTCTATGATATACATCATCTTGGGCACGTTCTCTCCTTCTGCTGCCACTCCAATGTCATTTTCGGCCAGCAGACATCATCCCTTCAAGCAACGTGCCCTTCCCGAGCCCATTCACTTTTCTAAAAAGAGTCAATATGTTGCTAATATGCATATTTTTCCAAATGTACGTTTTTCTAATCCGTTTGTATATTTACGTCTCTCGATATCTCGTAATGTCAGTGCTACGATTATTATCGTTGAACGTCATAAATTATAATCATCACAATCATCACCCTCACCATCATACTCTGTATCACATGCATGATCATCGCAATTATCATCACAACCATGATGAATCTTCACAAACATTATTGTCATCACATTCATTATCACCATCATAATCACAATCATCACCACAATCATCATCACAATCATCGGCATCATCATGATCATCATTACAATGACCATCAGAATCTTGCCTGGATGTGTAGAATCTCGGCATAGGTGGTGAGTGGGTTCCATGGCGCGTGTACTTTCACAAAGGTGGTGCGTCCGCTCACCGACTCCTAGTGGATGGCACGAAGTTCATCGTCAGACTCTAGATGAGTGCATTTAGTTGTATTTATTAGACTTTGTTTGACCAGGTGAGAGTTCAAGGGAACAGGATGGTCTCATTTGGAAGAGTGTCCACGGCCGCGTGGATTTTCGTGCTTGTGTCACGTGTTGTTAGCACCTCGTGCCGATCAACGTGTGGCACAACCCAAAAGCAAATTGCATAACGTACGTGCAGTTATCGAACACTTATTACTACAGTATAAATAGCTGGCATGCCACATTAAGGTGGAGACTGTTATACCCTCCAGTATAAATGGGTAAGCCACAATTAATCCATCTTAAGATTGTGCATGGTGGGGTAAAGTATGGGTATTCGCTATCTCTTTCAAGACGTCTGGCAAGCAGAGAAGAGTAGGCCATATACCCTCCAGCGGGGATCTTTAGCGCTCCTACTCAAGGAATGTATGCCAGCAGTGAAATTATGAAGCAATCACAGTCTAACACCTTTTTATTTGTATACAGTGTCTGTCATCTATAGCAGAGAGACACGCAGGAAACTTACCTCCTTGGGTTCAATCTCGAGATCTAGCCCCATCTTCATCAGGCTTGCCTGATATTCGGTCCTCTTCTTCTGTCAAACAAAATTGACCATCTGTGTTATACATTGTTCTCAGTTGTGTCACTGTGGGAGTCAAGTCAAGAGGTGAGGAAACTTCTTGAACTCTTACAGTGAGTAGAGCCTCACATGGGAATCAATCAGAGAACGGCTCTGCAAAGTAGCATCACTGAACTGCTTCAGTCGGTGTCACTTCAGCAGACCTTAATAAAATAAAAATTTGCACAGCTCTTTGCCAATCAACTCTTTGAGTTTACCTTATTTGTTACAGGGATGGTCTCACTTAGCTAGTTGCTTTGCTATTTTACAAGGGAGATAGATCCATTGTGCGTGGGTACAATAGCAACAAAATAAACAAAAACATCAATATTGCAGAGAATGCATACTGGGTACTTCAGCACTGTTATAATAGTTTTCCATTTGGCAGTTAGAATGTGGATATTACATATATCCTGTAAGTTATGTCTGGGTGTCGGTGTGTGCAATATGAAAGTGGTGTATTTATTGAGGAGTTGTGGATGGAGTGTGATACGTAACGATAATTGATTGTTGTTCGCCAAAGCAGTGAGGCGTATGGTTCAGGGTATGGATGTGCGAGTTGAGTGATGGGAGTCTAGCGTTCATTGACTAGCGTGGTCTGCAGTTGACGATACAGTTTGATAAAGGATGTATACTGTGGATTTAAAGACTCGTATGGAGGTAGCAGGGTGACTCAGCAGTCAGAGAGCTGAGCTGGCACCACTGCGTCAAACCTAGGTTTAGAGGCGTGTGGTGTTGCACGTGGGGAGGGGTGATAATGCTGGGTGCAGGAAGGTGGAGCATTATTTGTAGGTTCCTCGTTCTCACCTGATTGTTGATGGCGTCCTGAGAATGGACCTCATCATCGAACGCGAGGATGAAATCGATCCGACGGACTCCATCGCAAAAGTAGATAGTGTCCTACACGCAAAGGCAAGCACACACACGAATATGAGAGATGTAATAGCTTATGCATGAAATGTATATTTATTCATAAGCTCATGATACATGTATCAGGACATAAGTTAATCTGCTATTTGTATGCAAGTTGTTTATTGCTATGATGATGTACTTGTTTACCCAGGAAAACCTCAATGAGTTTACATTTTTATTTTCAAGGAGGGTCCTACCAAGTTCTGTTTTTTTGCAGTCGAGAACGAAGTTGCTTAGTTTAATTCCAATTGAATAATTTGCATGTATTTTTTCAGCATTGGTACGTTTGGCCAATACCAGTTACACTGTGTCATTTAGCTATGGGAGGAAACCAGAGACCTGGAGAAATGTGTACACAAAGCATCTAGCCCCTGTGCATTATACAAAAAACATCAGTATTTTCTAAAGTGCATTGTGGTAATGCTATTTTAAACCACCATCAAAATAAAGTTGAGCAAATGTGACAGACTAACAGCAGCAGTTATGCAGTGATATGCAACTGTGGACCGGTGTAATCCTCATTCGGACTCATCAGCACAGTATAGTCACCAAAACGCACTGCTGCAAAGGCTGCAAATCTATAAATGAGGAGCAGCCATGTCTACACTTTGGGGCCCATTAGTTGGCGAATGCAAACAACAACTAAATCTGTAAATACCAGGAATCTCCCATCTTTGACATTAGCCAAGCTAATTTATAGGCAGTGCAAATCCACGTTGTGCCGCATCGTACCTGGGCCAGGGTAGATTGAAATGATGACGTCGAAAAGTCTTGCGGCACCGTTGAAGGCTGAGCCTCATGCCCCTCCGCTCCCTCCTCCTCATTCATTCTCTCCACGAGCTCTGCATAGGTAATGTGGGGGTAGAGGGTTCATTGCATTAGGGACAGGGGAGGCAGGTGCAGGGATGGGAATGTCGGTAAAGAACCGCACATGGTACTCATGTGTAAAGCTTTCTCATAAATGTCGACGCTGCTCCAGTGTGAGTACACCTGTGGTATAAAGTTGTATTACCATTAGGGGACTTTTACCCCATTGAATATCGTACACTTTAAGCAAAGCCGTGCCCAGCATGGTCAGACACAAACCAGGGCAAAAAATATTAGTTAGAATATACAAAGTCATTTTTGCCCTGACAGCTTGTCAGCTATACTCTTTGGTTCTTTCGGTAAAGTCACGTAGGTGAAAAAAAACAAAAAATAGAAATATAAATAAATCACCACGTTTTGCATGCAACACAAGCTATCAACATCAGGTGTGACAACCACAGCAAGGAAACTGTTTTACTGAAGTGGGAGAGAAACCAGGGTTAGGGCAGTTAAATAAGTCAGAGAGGGGGAGAGTGGGGGGGTGAATGGGGCGAGGAGTGCTAGCGCTGCAAGCGCTGCAGAGACGCTGAGAGTAAAAAAGAGGCAACATGATTACTGCCAAGATGGAAGCTTGTCAGCTTCTGCGAGAGCTTCCCCGTGACCACACAGATCATGGTGGTTACTTGACCACATTTCAATTGAAGTGCTGTCGTCCTGACAGTTCTGTTCCTTCACCTGAAGAAGGCCACTTGTGTTGTGGCCAAAACGTCGTGATTTTTGTTGTTTTATTTTTTACCTACGTGACTTTACCTAATAGAACCAAAGAGTATGGATCCTTGCAGTCACGAAAGCTTCAAATCCACATTTCACCACTCTGGTTAATGTGGGTTGGTGAAGACGTATAGTATGTATAGTTCAACCAATTTTGATGGACTGCCCTTTGCTGCCCACCATGTAGCCCGACACCACACTTTTAGACCTGTTATGCACTATGCTGGCTCAAACCCTGCTGAGCGTCCGATTAAAACACTGACGAGATCTCAATATTTAAAACTGGCCCAAAGCCCCGTCATAGCACGAACATTACACTTTACCTATCTCAACAAATGTGGACATCATGAATCTTTGGTCTAATCTCAGATCTTGTGAGTTAGAACTCGGGGGCTCCTCATGCACAGCCAGCCAAGGATAACTCCCCGCTAGAGTGACGTCACAGCAAAAGGGCGTGACGTTACCTAAATATGGGCGTGGTCAAAAGCGGCCCCGTCCCCCGCTCTTCCCGACCTTGCTTCCCCCCTTGCCGAGGTTACCCACATGAACAATAATAATAAATCATAGATGTACATTATGAAAGGATCAATTATTTTCACAAAACTGCTCCTGTACGGCCTTTTGCAAATCCCCTGCTGGAGAGCCTCTTGACGAACGCACGAATCGTGTTGGTTATTTGCACATACTTCACCATGCCGGTGAGTATGGGTTGGTAAAGGAAAAGGAGGAGCATTAACGTACAACCAAAAAACTATTTTACTAGAATGCCTTCTGCTTCCCATCATGTAGCCTGTAAAAGGAGGAGCATTAACGTACAAACAAAAAACTATTTAACTATAAAGCCTTCTGCTTCCCATCATGTAGCCTGTAACACCTGGTATGCACTATCCAGGCTCCAACCTCCTTAACGTTAGATGGAGACATCTGGCACATCCCCAGCAGTTTTGTCCACAGGCTCAACATTTAACACAAACACACATCTCTAACACTAACGTTAAACTTTACCTATCTCGACGAAGGTAGACATCGTGAATTTTTGATTTTTTTCTCGAATTCAGAGTCAGAAGTCAGGAGCTCCTCGCGTGCACAGCCAGCCCACGATAAAGTCCGACCCAGAATGATGTCACCGTGACGTCAGTTAAATATGGGCGTGGCCTGAATGTGGGTGTGGCCAACAGCGGCGGCTTCCCCGCGCCCCGCTGCCCCTCCCCGCAGGTTTCTCTCAACCCTCAGTGCGCATGCGCAGGCCGCGCGTCTCGGACATCGCCTTCAGCGGCCGTCGGCGACGCGGCGGTTGTGGCGGAAAATTAATAAAAAAAACTTCTCCGAATAACCGCGACCTTTAACTACCCTCACGGATAATCCACACGGATCTCTGGACGGCAAGGCGAAGACGATCAATGGAATAATCTCCGGTGAGAGACGGAGAGAGATGGGCAGGCGTGAGGGCGAGCCAGGTTCAACTTTGTTGAACGCTGAGCGCAGAGTGAATGGGGTTTGCTTCACTCAGCACGCGGCTTGGACACTTCGGTGTGCAAAGTGTTGTCTGGTTGTGCCGTGTAAAGGAGGAGGACATTCAGTAAATGTCGTTGGTTTGTTAATGGGAGTGTGTGGCACGGTAATGGACTGGGTACGACTTACAACACAAGTTCTGCTCACATTGCACGCTAAGGGTTAGCACGGCGATTACTACGCGTGCATTTATTAGTTATTGTTCATGTTAAAAGTAGTATTGATTGTTAAGACAATAATGTTTAGTATTTGTAGGAGAATCATTTCAATATTGTACAGTATAGCATTGTCCTGCTGTGTGGCTCTCACGTGGCGAGCATCAGTGCAGCAATATTCAGTACGTGGTTGTAATGCACTTCTATAGCCCCCTGCCACCAGTGCAGCAATATTCAGTACGTGGTTGTAATGCACTTCTATAGCCCCCTGCCATCAGTGCAGCAATATTCAGTACGTGGTTGTAATGTACTTCTATAGCCCCCTGCCATCAATGCAGCAATATTCAGTACGTGGTTGTAATGTACTTCTATAGCCCCCTGCCACCAGTGCAGCAATATTCAGCACGTGGTTGCAATGTACTTCTATAGCCCCCTGCCATCAGTGCAGCAATATTCAGTACGTGGTTGTAATGTACTTCTATAGCCCCCTGCCACAAGTGCAGCAATTTTCAGTACGTGGTTGTAATGTACTTCTATAGCCCCCTGCCATCAGTGCAGCAATATTCAGTACGTGGTTGTAATGCACTTCTATAGCCCCCTGCCACCAGTTCAGCAATATTCAGTACGTGGTTGTAATGAACTTCTATAGCCCCCTGCCATCAGTGCAGCAATATTCAGTACGTGGTTGTAATGCACTTCTATAGCCCCCTGCCACCAGTGCAGCAATATTCAGTACGTGGTTGTAATGTACTTCTATAGCCCCCTGCCATCCATGCAGCAATATTCAGTACGTGGTTGTAATGAACTTCTATAGCCCCCTGCCACCAATGCAGCTATGTTCAGTACGTGGTTGTAATGCACTTCTATAGCCCCCTGCCATCAGTGCAGCAATATTCAGTACATGGTTTTAATGCACTTCTATAGCCCCCTGCCATCACCAAACTCACACTGACCAGCGTGGTGAAGTATGGTAAATAACCCCTCCCCCTGGGAGCTGCATAGCATGGGACAGCTGTCAGCCAGCAATGGATTTAAAAAGGAGCTGTACTCCGCACACATTCTTATTCAGGGTAGGGTAAGGAACTTGGAGGTTCGGTACGCATAATGTGCTCGGAAAGTATTGTATTCTGTATGTGTGTTGAACCTCTTTCGCATCGTACAAAGCCAACCGTGCTCTTCGGAGGTGCGATAATATATAAATATAAGTAGTCATACTACTGTAATACCACTTAATATTTAGCATTCATTGTATTAGTAGTACGGTAATTTTTTTATATGCAGGTGTGCATGCCAAACGTTAACCAATGTTAAATGTTAAGCCTTCTCTTTTGAATACAGTGTGTTTTAAACATGGAGTTGTCTCCAGCTAATTCTTAAATGTATATCATTCATAATGTAGTAGTAGGCAGGTAGTGCATTTATGACACTTCAATTGTACATAGAGCTTGCAGGTGTGATGAAGGAAACCATGGGAAAGGCTGGAATTTTTGTTGAAAAAAGGACAACAGCCACAGTAGCTTAAGAGACCTAACGCGAAGTGGTCGACACTGGCCCATGCGATCGCGTTGCGACAGCGGACCCACTTTCCGCACACAGCAGCTCCTCATGGTGCCCCCCATACCAGGACCAGTGGTGACCTTGTAGCCACAGCCATTCCTCTCCCTGGCCCCATCCGGTCCAGGCATCCCAAATCGTACAAAATGTACTGCAACGGTGGTGAGACAAACAGCCCTTCGGGCGACAGCACGGTGACGGACACAAGCCCTCGCGGCAGCCTGGGCAGCACGCTGCTCCGGACCGGAAGCGGGGGCTAGCGCAGCCCTGTGGTGTGCGGAGAGCAGTGCTGCTCGTAGGCGAGCGGTGCGCTGGACGCCTACATCGAGGACTTTGAGCAGAGCGGAATCTGTGCGTCACCGCCACCCAGGATACGTGCAGAGCACAGCGCCGCGCAGCATGGCGGAGCGGAGACGCGTGGAGGAGAGGAGGATGCAAAGTGTGGATGAAGGTGGGTTGCGCCTCTCGCCACGCGAGGAATCGCTCCGTGGTGCTTGCACTCGAGTGGCTATCGAGTGTGCACGCGGTGCAATGGTATTGAAGCTATAGTAATAGGTTTTTACCCTTTTATCTGGCACAAAAACTGACACCTTTATACAAGGGATCATGTTTGCAATAACCACAACACAAGTAGTCAAAATGCAAACAAAAAAGACAACTCTGATAATATGCACTGTCCTTGAATTTGATTGGTCCACACCCGAGATGGCTTTTCTGAGATCCCAGTCTCCACTGGTGTTGGACCAGAAGACGCAAAAAGGCGTCTTCTTATTCTTAGCGTCTTCTTGTTTGCATTTTGACTACTTGCGTTGTGGTTATCGCAAACATGATCCCTTGTATAAAGGTGTCAGTTTTTGTGCCAGATAAAAGGGTAAAAACCTATTACTATATCTTGTTACTGGCAAAGGAGGTCTCATAAGGTATCGAAGCTAGTTGACTGGAGGGGGGATAATTGGAGAGGAGAACCCCATTTATTTGCTTGTACTGGGTGCTTGTCAATTATGCTATGCTATCATGAATGTAATGTAATTCCCCTAGAAAAAAACCCTTAATAAGGTCTAAAGATACATTTTCGTGAGAGTCCCACACTGGGATGCTTGGCAAATTCCATTAATGAGTTCATTTTATGTCAGAGAAAACTATCCACAGTAAGCACACGCATATGAGAGGATAGCATAGGTCTGAACAGATAGGTCGGTGCATGCATTTCTTTCTCCTGTCATCTTCCAGCAACTTCACTGATTATCGAGTTTGTAAAGTTTGTGAAATCTAAGTGATCCTCCAACCTTTGTGTCAAAATTTGCAGATCCTAGACTGGACACATCTGAAGTTTAAACAATAACAGCTCATGCACTGATTTATCCCATATTCTCACAAACTCCACAAACGGATAACATCATTAGTTACTGATGGTGCAAAGTAAGGCAACATTGCAGGATTGCCGTTCAGGGGTGAAGGAATCTAGGGGAGAGCAAATTCATTGTGTACCAGTAAAATGTCTGTGGGTCTTACATTGCAGGTGGCATGCTGCCTGTGGAGGACCTCATCTCGGGCACGTGCAGCCTCACTGCTGCGCTGCAGCGGTCATGGCTTATAGCCCGACGGTCAGTCTAACCACGGACCAGCTCCTAGAGGCGCCAGTTGACGGTTCCTCCAAGTCCTTGTTCCGCTCGCCTGGCGCCCACCGAGACCTCGCAGTGTCGCACAGAGGCAAGCGGTCATCTCTCGGGGTCACCGCGCACAGCCTCGGCGCATCATTGGTGAGGGGCAATAAGCCAACTGAACGGTTGAGCTCAACAGTGAGAAGCAACAAGGCCCTGATGCCATTAAATGAGTCGGCAAAGCCCAAAAATTATTTCTTTTCTAACCAGAAGAATGTTTTGTTGTACTTACGGAGCAGTGAAGCAACTAGGCGTGAGCACTTGCCGAACGGCGGCTGTGCGACAAGTACCTATCCCAGGTGGTTGACAAGCCAAAAGGATGAGCTGGATGTGTCGGGGATCACGAGCATTCCTGAGCTCAGGTACCCGGCCTGGCTGCGTGACTGCGATGTGGACTCCCAGACCAGCAGCCACGAGACGGATACCAGCACGAAGAGAGCAGGTGCCGCTCAGAGCCCGCAAAGCAGACCAAAGTACCCAGAGTGGCTCAAAGATTTGGACATCTCCGGCCTTACGAATGTAGCCAACGAGGAGCCAGTGTCAGAGGACCTTAGATCCCTAGGTGTGTGTGTGTATATATATAGTCTGTATATAGCAGATGACATTTCATATGTTTTCAGGTACATATTCAGTCTTTTCTCACAGAGACGACTGAGCGGCCACCCATGTGGTTGTGACGTGCGATGCGTGATTCTTGATGCACAGCCTCATTGGAGGAGCTGCTGAGCAGGGCGCGCATGGAGTTGGAATCCCCCGGCTTGGAGGCCCCCTCCCCGGGCAGCTTCAACACGGACGTCTTCCTAGGGGCTGATCGTCCCTGGGAAAACCCCTCCACGCCATTGTGAATTTATCTTTATATTCACACTCACGCACAGCATAGAGGCTGCACCGCCTCTAAGTATGATGTCAGATTATGAATGTTATAAGCTAAGCAGGTAAGCCTGGTTATTACTTGGATGGGAGACTATTTGGTAATAGCATATATTATAGATTTTGGCTGCTAGGTAACCAGGAGTTAGTAATACAGCAATGGAATCTTGAATCTATATCCGGAGTTTTGCATTTTACTCCCTCTGTTTTCACCGGGTTCTCCGATTTCCTCTCACATACCACTCGCTGATGAAATTTGCAAAATATCACTGCCAAACCCGCCTGAGACTTGGTGAGATTTTTCTGGCTTCCACCATGATAATAAGTCAACCAAGTAATTTTCTCTCAATCGTGTCTCTTCTCAGGGCCGTGTACCACCTGTCGCGTCTGAAAGAGCTGGTTGACACCATCAAGGAGAACAAGGATGGCTGCATTTTAAGGCGGTGGTCGAGGTTTGTACTCAGAAGGATACGTTCACTTGGTCCTGCTAATTCATGGTTGTTAAACATCAATGGTACTTCAGGTGCTGTGGTGTGAATCGCAATTACTTGTGAACTTGTGGGGCCCATGGGGCACAGTAATTGCCCTGTTAATGGAAGTGCCACAACAAAGTATTGGAAAAATGTGATGAAGTTCGTTCAGGGTTGGAGTTAGTGAATGGTTGCAGCAGTATTTTGCACAGCAAATCCATGCAGACTCAAATGTCACTTGAAAGAGAACGGATATGTGAAAAATATTGTGAGCACAACTAAACTTATTTTGGTTTTAGCCATTTTGGAAGGTGACTACTTTATTGGGAACATACATGCTAGTAATTGTGTAGTTATAAACATTTGGGAAATCACTGTAAAAGTACATTTGCTTATTTAGATTGCACTATACCTGTATTGTAAAATTTCAGAACCTTTTATGTAACTTGTAATCAATAAACCAAAGTTGCATATTGTATGCAACCCATGACTTGGATTGTTTTTATCATGTCTTGTTTAGCATGGTTGGTTATGTACAGTTTGAAAGAAATTCAACATACATTAAATATTTTCTGATATTTGAATGTTTATATTGTACATGTATATTTATTTTACAATAAATCTGAGACAAAGGCTTATACACATGGAATTGAAAATATTCAGCTATGATTTGTATTTCTCAAGTATTTTAAGAAAAGTCAGCGAGTCTCGTGACATGTCTTCACATTTGGGGGTGATGATTGTGATGGATATCCAAGCATTAACCTGCTTACATTCCTAGAGTATGTAAGGTGAATTTGGGCATTCTGGGTGATTGGGTTTTAGGCCAAACACAGGCAGATGGTTGGGGATAGATGTTTTCAAGCATCTATTAATTATTCATCGGCATGTACTATCTTACTATGATGTAAAGTTCAAAGACATGGTTCATGAAGGGAATGGAATAAAAACTCAACTGTGCACAAGTATGGAGGAATTAATACTTGGAATTCAATGCAAAGATCTGGCCATATGGCGTTTACTGGGCACCAGGGTTGCCAAACAACACATGAAAGATGTGTATCAGGCACAGCCTCTGCATTATGAAAAAAATATCACTTCCTGAAGAAGTGCATTTTGCTTCTCCTGTCTTAGGTCACCAAAATAAATTAGAGCAAATGTGACTCGACTGACACAGGCAGCATTTATACTTGTGAAGTGTTCTCCTTCCGACGTGTGGTGTGTGTCGCACACACTGTCGAAGACGAGGTAGTTGCAGGAGACATCGTCTCTTTATTATCTTGTTCACACCAACTCCGGCCTCACTCGACCACGTTGCCATAGAGCCCGGCCTAGACACGACCCTGTCCGTGTTGCACCGACGGCGTCGACCGAGAAGGCCAGCTACTGTCTGGCCACGCAATGATTGGGCGAATGCGGTGGCAACGACAGCGACGACGAGACGAGTCCACTCCCAGAACCGGCAGCCCGGAGCTCTCGCTCTCCGCTGCTTATATTCTATATTCTACTCGGCGCGGCTTGGCTCTGCCCTATCCACGCCTCCCTTCTCGAACCGACCAGAGGGTTCCAGAGGCTTCCCTATGAGGTCTTCCATGACCCTTGCCCCAATTCCTCTGCCCGGCCGGCATACCCGTATATATGCTCAACGGCGTGTGCGCAAACTTTCCACTGCAGTTGCCGCTGCTGGACAGCAGTCAGCGCTGTGTCACTACACTTGTATGAACGCAAGAATTACATAATCATGTCTACACTTATATGTAATGGGCTGAGATAGGCGCACACAACTTCTTGGGAGGCAACACTATTTATTAACACCAACACATTACACTTAACATAAATTTCGATTTAAAGCTTTCATGACTGCGGGCTAACACCAATCCCGAATATCCGCCCCCACAGCCCTTTAAATAATCTCCAATACAGCCCCCCAATCGGCTATGCGTGTATGAGTGACGTCCCTGCCCTCTAACCCCCGACCCCCCCGTCCCGCGCGTGCGATTGGTGTGTCGCTCTAAAACTGACTCCAAATCCCCGCCCCGCAGCCCTTTAAACAATCTCCATTGCCCGGCATCGGCGGCAACGCGTGTGCGAAGGACGTCATTGCCCTCTGACCCCTGACCCCCCGTTCAGTTCGTGTGAGTGGTGCGCGGGGTTGTGTGAGCGGAGACGTCGCGTTTGAGTGGCTGAGAAGCGACGGATTGATTCCAGGCAGCCACGTGCCAGCCCCGAGCTATGCCCCACAAACAGGACCCGCGGACCCGAGGGGCTGCGGCGCGAGGAGAGGAGCCGGAGAGCGGCAGCCCTCTCACCGCGAGCGAGGAGTCGAGTAGCGGCTGCTCTCACTCGAGCGAGGAGTCCGGAGCCCGCAGCCCTCCCGAGATCAGCCCTCCCCCGGGGGGGGGAGCCGGGGGCCCGCGTCCCCCACAACTGACAACCTGTGTACCAACTGGCCGAGCGAGAGTTTGTGTGTATTTGAGCGCAATCGTGCCAGTGTTTAGCTGTACCAGGGAGTTTTGTGCAGCAGAGTGTTTCGGTGTAGCAGGGTGTCCGGATTGTGCCGGCACACTACCCTTCTATCCATAATGTCGTAGGGTGAGCTCCATTAAACGTTAACTCGGACCCCAACCTGTCAAAGCGCCTAATCTCGGAACGTGGTTCTCAACCTCTTACCTCACCCATGCTACGTACCTTTGAGACGTCCTGCTTTTACAAATGTTGATGAACTGGAGGGCAAAGGTCTGGAGGACCCCACATGGTGTCTGGTTTCTCACACCCGAGCCTCCTGTGACATTTCTGGAGGCTTCTCTGGAATCTTTGTCCCATTTATTGAGTGCAGATTTGGCTTACTTCTAGCTTCATCCCAAGACGTCATCCAGTTTGGAAATACCCGAAGGTTGTGGGAGTCGCCCCGTGCTTCAGTTTCTTTCCAACCCTCGCAATGGCCGGTTGCTCACCAGCCGGAAGTCTTTTGTTGCTTACACCACGACCGAGGTGTTGAGAGCAGCCATCTCGTGGCTGGTCGGCAATGGAGATGGTATTGTCGATTTGGGGAGCGTGAGTCTGTGGCGTTGGTGGTGCTGCTGTCACGGAGGCGACACGAGTTTAGGAAATTCAGTTTTGTGGGTTTCCTGTAGCGAGCACTGAAAGATCCTCCCTTCCTCTTTCTCCACCCTTGTCTCTACTGTCTCTATGTCCCCGTTCAACTCTTTCTACACCGCTTTCCTTGAATGTGCAGCTGCCTTTACGGCCTCCCCTCTCCCCTTCTCTCCACCTCCAACCCATCTCCGTCGTAATCTCCTCCCCTTTCTTCAGGCTCTTCCCTCTCTTCCTCAGTCTATGGATGGGGTTATTGTTTATCGGGCTCTTATACAAAAAATGGAGCTTATTTTAGCCTTTGAATAGGATTTTCTGTTTTCTTTCGGTAGCATGTTGCGTACATAGGGAAGATCGAGCCACGCCACCGGTTCCCATTATCAAAATCTTTGTCAACTTGTTTCCCTCGGTAGGAATGCCTTTCCTTCTCCAGCAAGCAATTGTCTGCTCTCTCTCCTCCGGTATTTCTTCCGATGCGCTTTCTTAATCTCGCTTGCTGTGTGTATCGGCTCTATCATTCAACAAGGGCAAATTAAAAAAAAATGCTTTTTTTTCCTCCACTGCTTTACCACTATACCTCCTGAGTGGGTACTCGGAGTTTCATCTAATGTACTATTTGATGAGTCGCTTCCACACAGCAGAAAGGCGGTAGCTATCCGAACTGTAAATTTTTATTCCAATTTCGATAGATTCTCGAATTATTCTTGGGCAGTAGTAGCTAGTTTTGCACAGAATTTCAACATTAAAATCAACTGAGTGTCCTTGTTGGCACGTGTGTTCTGCTACTGCTGAACATGGGTGCCAACAAATAATACATTATTTAAATGCATGCCTATAAAGGGCAGCATACTTCAATAGGGATTACCATTGGTACGGCTATTTTAATACACAATAGACAGGAAGGACAAGATCAAAATGCTCTCATAATGCACATGCATAATGTACGTTGACTCGGTAATCTCCACCCCCCCCACTTTGCGCGAGAGTGCCACAAATCTGGCTGTCGCCTGATGAAGCTAGTTGTAATTACTGGCAAAACGTCGTACTCCGATTGTAAATGTTGTGGCTTGGCTCTCCAAAGTACCAGTGACGAATTGGCTTGTTCTGTTTCCGTGACAACCCTACTAGTTGGCTGTGTCGAGTGGTGGCGGGTTTTAACGACACGTTTATATATGTATGCGATCTAATCCAAAAAACACCTCTATGGATGATATTGGGCGCGAAAGCCTACATGTTAAACCAAAATTTAAAATATATACAAAATAACAATAATTTATAGTTTTCCTCATTCAAATCGTGATTCGTATGAAAAGACATGAGATGATTGAGACATGTTAAATCATAAACGTATTTATTAATATATATATACAGATAGTCCTCGACTGCAATGTCCTTGTCCACGTGCAAACAGAGTTAGGATAGCAGCCTCCTTTAAAAGTCAGAGTAGATTTATACGCTGTAGAAGACAGTTGACGGATCCTCGTTGCTTGATTCCTCCTCGGATCCCTTCAGCAGTGAGTCGTCACCAGTCTTCTCTGCCTGCTCATTCTCCATGTGGCACCGCTGGGGTGGGTGCAATACGCCAGGAGACTCCTTATGCAGCGAGCAGCGAAGCAGGCCCATCTCTGCCTGCTCATCCTCAATGTGGAATTGAGGCGATGGCGGTGAGCTGGGGGCATCGGTGAGGAGGGTGTTACGGAGACGGCCCAGCTCTGCCTGCTGCAGAATCGTCTGTACGACGAAGCGCTCGCGGCGCATGCAGGCGCGCACATGGGATGGCGTGTCCGGGATGATGTATGCAATGCAGGCCTTCGTGAGTAACACCACGTGCTGAAAAAGTCCACACACAGGTAAAGGATTTTCAGTTTCAGGATTTGCATGTAAAGGGTGCTTACTAAATATAATATAGCAGCATCTTAAAGTGCTTTACATCTCAGGTCAACTATTCCGGGGACCTGAAGCCTAGGGATATTATATTGTTACGTCGTTTTTCCCAATTAAATTAAGTCATTTGAGTAATTTTTGAACATTTGGCAAATTATACCGAGGCACTTTTTGAATTACTTAATGGGTTTTTTACGTTCACTATGCAGCAGGCAACATTTATGATGTGCAGTTAATGCACCCACAGTATTCACCTGGGCAGCCGCAAATTACCGCAACAATCAGCAAACACACTCGGCCATGTCACCACTACAAAGATTCCCTGTGTAGCCTTTCACAGACTGAGACAAGTGCATCTATGAAGGGTGGCACAGTGCCTGCGGGGGTGGTGTGCACCTTTATCTCGCCAGTGATGATTTTCACACACTTCATCAAGTACTCATTTTAAGACAGAATCAACTTAAGGGAAGCTCAACACTGGTTCTAATATTTTCCACTGTTGTTGGCTGTGGCCAGAAATAGTACTCCGGTCACACAGGATTGGTAGCGCAGTTCACGAACAACTACGCAGCCGCTCCCCTTCCCACACGCACACATGCTTACGTGTGACAAATGTCATAAACAACATGGATCGTCTGCTGCATGATGACAGAGCGTATTGTATTACCACTATTATTTGTGATCTCAGAAATACTGTGCAATTGTGAGGTGTAATAGCATTACTGGCATTATCTGTAATGACCCATTGACAATGATCACGGTTTGCTCTGCTGACCTTAACAACTGCTCACAGATGAGTCTATACGATGGTGCAGTAGTGTAAGGCTTTGCACACTAGACTTGCAATCCAGAGGTCGCGGGTGTGAATTGATCTTTGATCGTGGCAGTGTAAACAATGGTGAAAGTTTTTTTTTACATTCCACTGCCTCTATCCACCTAGCAGTGTAAATGGAATACATCCAGTCAATTGGTCGGCTGAGTTTGGTGCTGTTCAGTGCGGGAACTCCCAGCTCTTCCCAAGACGTCTGACCAGTGTGGAAGAGCAGTTCAAATACATCTTAAGGGTCTCTCTTGAGCTCCCTATAGCAGGAGCCCTTTTGCCATCAGTGACATGAGCAAGTAATTGGAGGGCTGTACCTTTATCTTTCAATGGGTTTATGAATGTGTGTGTGTGTGCATGTTGATGTGTACCTGCATGGCAATGACGAAGGCCAGCTTTGCCGTCAGTACTTGCCAGTACTGCTTGGTGACGGAGTAGGCTTGGGGATGATCCGGCGGGTAGCGATAACTTGGATACCTACACACATACAACCACAAGCACGCATGGACTATATTGAGCAAAGTGCCTCGAAAGTAGAGTTGGCGTTAAATTGAACAAGTGGTTGTGTACAAACGGTATATGCGTTCACAGCCCTTTAAAAAATCCGCTTCTGAAAGAGGGCCTTCCCACAACGTGCAGCTTGTGGGGGCTCTATTGACCATGGTTCACGCTGGTCCGTACCAGGTTGGTGAAGGTAGGGAGTACAGATAATGGGAGAACAATATAGCACAACTATTAATTTTTCTGAACTACCCACTGCTGACAACCTAGCTCCAAAGTCGCCTACTGCACCTGCATTGTGCATGGTGTTCATCAATCTAAGCACGAACAAGGCTCAAGCCTGCTTGACTTCCGGAATCTAATATTAGCTGTATTCGTGGTGATTTGGTCATAGTCAAGTAAGGTTATATTAAATATCGATCAATATGGTTATATTGATTATAGTTGTGTATGCCAGCAATTCAAAAACGTTACAGAAAAGGGTTGGTAGATCGCATCAATTTCCTAACTAACTGTGCTGTGAGGAGACCAGAAGATGGCTGTAGAGCAAGTCATTACCATGGGTTCTCCAGGACCTCTTATTGCATCCCACATGCATAAAACCACCTTAAACTGGAATCCCAATGCACGGTCTTCCTGAAAAGGGATCTTGAGACTCAATTAAGCAGTCGTGGATCGATAGATAGATAAATAAATAACATTACTCTTTAGCAGGGTAACAATGAGCTATAATTTATATCAATCTATTATTATATTTCTCTAAGTGGGACTTTGGTTGTGAAGCCATCTCACCCGTACCCACTGCTCCCCCCCTCCAATTCCCCCCCCCCACCCCCTTTACTGTCCCCGCCCACCACGCACACTCCTCCCCCAACCCTACCACAACCCCTTACTACCCAACTAAGCCAAACCCTGTGTCCAGGGTAAGGGGCAGGGCCTAAACAGAGGTGGGGCCTAGGGGAAGTGTGGGTCTTAAAAGGAAAGTCACGGAGTGAAAAGAGGAAGAGAACGAGACTAATCAGGAAGGGGCGGAGCCAGGAGGACGCCACACCCAGAAGGATGTCGCATCTACCTGGACAACACACCCAGACATCAGTGCATCACATTCGCAGGGACGGCACCCCCGATAGCTGGGCATGACACTGAATGGCACAAACCTGCAGGTTGTGTGGAATGCCGGATCAAACCAGGCTGGCAGGATGTTGGGATGATTTTGCTCCTTGAAGTCGCTGATCTTGAAAATTGAAAGGCTGTCCTCCGTGTACCCATGCATTGTAGGCGAACCTGTGCCATACTCTGCTGAGTATCCATAATAATACACCAGGCGTGGGATGATGTCCGTTGTGAACGCCAAGATGCATGACTGTGGAATTAGCATACGGAGGCACAGCGATAGCGGTCACTTAGCATGCAATGATTTGACCAAGGCTTCTGAACATCTTACCTTGGCAATTACATTAATTTTCACAAATACAATTTGGGGGGTTGCTGCCAGAGTGAAATGGTTACCATATAAGGACTTGCAATCTGGCAGTCGTCAGTTCAGTCTCCTGACACAACAGTTGAAGCAATGGATCATTTTCTTAAATCTCCCCCACCTCTGTCCAATTAGCAATATAAATGGGTCCATCACTGTTTTAGCGCAGGTAATTCCACATCTTACAACATGCCTGGTCATCATGGAAGAGTAGGCCAAATACCGTGTAGAGGGGTTCTCTAGAGCTACCTTTAGTTGAGGCCCTTCTGCCAGCAGTGACATGAGCAAACAATTGCAAGGCTTTACCTTTTGCGATTTTGGGAGAGAGTGGATAGGAGCGGTGGTGCAGTGATTCGTGCACTGCACTTTGAATTCAGCACACATGCAATTGACTTCCAGCTACGACTAACATCAGTGACGAGTGATACCCGAACCGCTCCTGGTTCCCCACTACACCTCTTCTCAAACCTGCCATGACCAGAATGGTGAAGTATGGTAAAAAGAACCCACACGGCTAACATGACATGTTATGTCACTCATAAGATGGGATATTGAGCGAGAAAGCGAGCGGACAATCTGGCGACTTACATTGGTGATTACAGAGAGGGTGGCAACGATACTCAGAATGTCGGCCCAGGCTCCAATTCCTCTTGCTCGCGAAACCACAGGCCTCCTCATCTTTGTTACGAGCTTCCACGCGTCGACCCGCACTTCGATGATGTTGTTCAGCAGTGCGAGTAATGGCGCAAGTGGAAATGATGCCACGAAGAGAGTGACAAACCCGAATTGGATAACTGGGGTATATTTTGAGAATGGGTAGGGGGGCAAGGATAGGATAATGAGTGAAACAGGATATAGACATACACTCTTAATGCTGTTATGTTGTGATTACTTTAAGCAAACAAAACATGTTTTCAATGCATTGAATGTGTTTTAGTCAAAGGAGACCCCAAAATATGGTCACATTTTCGTGTCATTTGTTCACAAAATTATCGTGTCCATTACATTGGCCACTAAGATGCGATCAGCCACTACCATCTTTAATGCTCAGCTCTGGTTCACCTGGGTTTCTTTTGCACCATTTTCCACCACTAGGTGGCTATAATAACTAGATCACATCCTGTATTGAGGACTCCATTAACCGTACCACACATTTTTAGGCATATGCACTGTGGCTGAAATGCCAACAAATCACAGCAGTTAACCACAGTGGACATGATGCACAAGAGTTTTAAATAAATAGTAAGGGGGAAAAACGTCAATCCAAGCTGACCAATGTAGCTGCATTGGTTAGCAGACAAGAGGAGCAAATATGTGCTCCTATTGTTTCTAAAACTTAACTCCGTACATATGCACATACGCGCATGCTCAAAGACAATTGTGTTACAGTATATCCATAGATTGGTGCCCATGGCCAAATCACCCAGTATGCGTCAGATTTAATCAGATCCCAGAAGTTAAGGAGAGCTGAGCCTGAAAATTGGTTGGATGGGTGACCATGCAATAGTTATTGTGGGGTTGTGAGCAGCAGAGGACAGTGCAGCAAATTACATTGTTGTATTGTACATCTAAGCTCTTACATCTGTGTTCCCTGCCTTCAACAACCCGAAGTGTGGGTAATTTCCCTCCCACAACAATGTCCGACTGATACACAGGGGCCGTACACACGTGCCTATAAAATCAAATGATACCCAATTGTGTGTGTTTTTTATAATAAAGTAAAACGCGTTGACTCCGTAGTGTGATCCTCTGAGCTCATTGTACCCATCTCGAGGTATTCATCAAAGAGTCCAAGTGGGCTCTGGGGCTGTAGGTCCAAGTGTTTGCTGGAAGAAGTGTTTGGTAACTGGATAAGACCATCAATGAGAAGCCAGTTTAATCGTGGTTCGGTGACAGAAAACCCAGAGTTTCACGGTTTAACCCAACATCCGAGCAGCACCACATCAGATCTCTAGACTCCTCAGCGCAGGCATACAGATATGGTCAACATATGCGTACATTAACTAATTTGTGAAATTATGAATCACATCCAAATGAAATGTAGTGTGTGCATTACTAGGACGTACCTAAAGGTGCCAGGTTGGATTCATCCACCTTGGGGATGCTCTGCTCCACGCAGCCTCCTGCTTCCGTGCAGTCCATCCTCTTGATGTCCGAATTCTGGCTGTTGCTACTGCTGCAATTGGTGACACTGGTGGTGGTCTTCTTTCTTTTAATGGACTTAGGTCTACTTCGCTTTTCCTTCTTCTTCTGCTGCAAGGTCATCAACACTTTCATGCTCGTAAAAGGATCGAGAGCAGCGTATGGTTTATTCTCACTGACTGGTGAAGCAGTTTGTTGATGTGGAACTAGGCCAAAGCATTCAAGAAAATTGGATTTCATGTCATTTATCTTAACGCCGCTATCTTTTGTCGAAGTGTAATCATGTTCAGGCTTCGGTCTGTACAAGAACTGTGCGTGAAGACTTTCATGATTTTTCAGGATTTCAATAGGACTTAAAAATCCGCAGACTGAGCACATCTCATAGGGCGATGGTGGATTCAACACCGCATTGGCAAAACTGCCGTTATTCACCAAACCTGGTGCACCCTTTATCATATAATCCTTTTCATGGGTCTTCATGTGCCTTTTTAATTTTCCTGGCTGATTAAACCTTTGTCCACATATGCCGCACCATTGCTCACGGGTCTCCTTATGCGTTCTTACGTGGGCTTCTAGGCACCATGCCAGTTGGAATTTTTTCCCACAGACGTCACAAGAGATTAGTTTTTTCGCTCGTGTAACTCTACCGGATTGAGGTGGGGTTGAGACGGGTGCTGGTGAAGTGCCATCGATGGTGAAGGCAATTCTCCCAGCACCACCATGACTCGCAGCGGAGTTGCTCTCGCACATCTGAAACAAAAGACAAAGGTCACGCGCATGACACCCGTGTCACGAGTGTACTCGCACAGGCATACTTAAGGTGACATAAGATTCATATATACTACAACTCATTATACCAGAACTCCACAATATTGCAGTTCCTATCATGTACGATTTTACCCTCTTATCCACCCAAGTAATATTTTGTTTCTAAACAACAATGACTAACTACCTCCATTTTCCTAATGTTACCCACCAAATAGGTCTTTCTGTATATACACACCAACAATATAATGATTGCACCACACGTTCACTCCACTATTCACAACACTCTGACTCGCAATCTCCATGTAAGATTGTAATATCATTTCTGTATGAGGGCCCGTCAAGAAGTTTTGGGAATGGACACTTTTTTACAAACAACTACGTAAAATAGTCTTCATTAAAAGTACAGGATAGTACTACTAATGGCACTTATAAGGGAACGTCATTATCTCTCATGCTAATTATTACAATGTTAACTAGTTACCCAGGAAAGCTTCATTGCGTCTAAGTACTGCATTTTCAGAAAGGTCCCATTGCATTGAGATGTTTGCGTGAGTGGAACCCAGAGAGACCCCACCTTGCATATTGCGAAATAACACAACTCCACACAGATGGATTCAACCCACAAGCTCAAAGCATTCCCTGTTCAACAAAGTACTCAGTGTAATGTTTAATATAATTTATTTGGTAATATACAGTATCGTAATTGTATAGTGAATCTACAGCAGTGAGGTATACAGTAGGGTTGGTAAAATAATACATAGTGTAATATTACAAGTCTAATATTATTATAATCTAACGTATAGGGTAGTGTATAGTAACGCAGTGTATAATTCAATGTTGGGGTCTGTCTATGGCAGTTTATAATAAAAAATATTATTTGGAGGCATATTATAATATTTTTTGCGACATAGAAGTGTAATGTATAATAACTTATTGTTAGTAGCTCAGCTTAGTGGAGAATATATTGAGTACATTGATTATATTGATGTATATTCTTAGTTTTTTCGGTAAAGTCACGTTGAAGAGAAACAAACAAAATAATATAATATATAAAACAATCAAAATTCTCACGACGTTTCGACCATAACTCAAACGGTCATCTTCACGACGTTTCGACCATAACTCAAACGGTCATCTTCAGGTGTGAAGATGACCATTTGAGTTATGGTCGAAACGTCGTGAGAATTTTTATTGTTTTATATATATTATATTATTTTGTTTGTTTCTCTTCAACGTGACTTTACCGAAAAAACTAAGAATATGAAGTACTGCAGTCATGAAAGCTTTAAATCAAAATTATATTGATGTAGTTTATATTTAGGTCTTTCACATCGGTTTATTGTATGATAGTTGGGTAGTTGCAGTTCTTTAGCGTCAATATACTAAATGCCTCTGTTGATATGTAAACTCTGACTTTAACATAGCTACTTCTGTCACCAGTTACATGCTTATTCCTCACATTAACATCATGCTAATCTCCCAGTTACATGCTAATTTCTGACTTTAACATCCTGCTAATTTATCACTTTAACACAGCTACTTCAATGCTAAATTCTTCTGTTGATATGTAAACTCCTTTGTCAAGGAGCTCTGCTCCTCCCACCCAGCTTAAAATACGCTGCCAAGCTTAGCAGTGTTCATTGGAGCGCTGTCTTTCCGACAGTTCTGTTTCTTCACCTGAGGAAGGCTACTTGTGTTGTGGCCAAAACGTCGTGAGAATTTTATTATGTTTTGATTTTATTATGTTATTATTTCCCTTCTACGTGACTTTACCGAAAGAACCAAGAAGATGAATCCCTGCAGTCACGAAAGCTTTCAATCGAAATTTATTCAAATCAAGTTGTTTTATTTTTACCACAGTACTTTATGGAATCCTCAAGAATTAATGCATTTTTATAAGTATTAAACTATACTTGAAGATGTGTCAGAATATAATTCTGCAGATGCAAGCACAGGCAAACTCGTATCTGCATATGCAAGTTTCTGGGCCTCCTCACTTCACCAAACCCGCATTGACCGGCATGGTGAAGTATGGTTAAACAACTCCCACGAACGACATGGTGTGGGGGAGGCCTCTATCAAACGCTGGATCGACAAAGGGCTGATACATGTCACGACATTGTACGTTAAGACCGTTCTCTCGTCAGCACAAGCCGTCTATGTGGACAATAGAGGGCACGACACACGTGTACACGATGTTTGTGTGCGTTTATTCAGCGTGTGTATCACGTAATAATTATATAAGGTCGCGATTATGCTCAAAACGAACCAAATGTATAACGTCACGAATAACTTTGGAGGTCTCCAGAGCCTGAACAATATTTGAAGTAGACACTGACCCTTGTCACGAGTTCTTATGAACTATAAACTAAACTATAAACTATTTATATTTACCAGGTAAGGCCCACTGAGCTATATAACTCTTATCAGAAGCGACCTGGACACAAATGATAGCTCAACAAAAGTGGCTTATCATGTGGACATTTATAGCAGCCAAGTACTCTGAACTCACGTTTCTAAATGTGGAGGGGAAAACCGAAGGACCAGGAGAAGAATCTACGCGACCACAGGGGAAAAAAATAAACAAATACAGAGCAGGCGTCAGGATCTGGATGGAACCTCCAGGCTGCTGTAGGCCTGGCGAGGTAGTTAACATCTCGACACCGCGGCGCCCCTTATTAAAAGCTTAGCCATGTCTAGCAAGGTTATTGACTCATTTCACTCGACTCACGGCACCACAAGTAATGTATTAAACAAATAAAACAATAATAAAGTAGAGAGGCGCTACTTACATTTAACAATGTTGTTGTTAACTTTAAAAGGAGCGCGCTTCTCTCTGGCTTGCAGTCCGGTGATCGCGGTCTCCTTTGCGATTGGTCAGCGCAGGCGTCACCCAGGGTGACACTCCACGTCCCCTTTGTTATTGCACGCCCCCACGTAGGCTCCGAGACTCCTCCTCCCACTTCCTGGATAAGCCACGCCTGTCGCGGCTGTGCCCCGCCCACTGTCGTGCAAGCCACGCCCCCGCGGATCGGGCCAAGCTCACCCCACGGTGAAAGCCCCACATCCACAATCGGAATCTTTATTTACAGGCAGTCCTCGACTTACGAACGCCCAAATTACAAACAGCCGCCCTTCAGAACCAACTGGCATGAAATATAAATTATTTTATATCACCTGAAAACGCGAACTCGCGCTTGTGAGTGAGTGCGCGTGAGTGTGAGGAGGGGGCACAGGTGGTGCATCAGCCAGTCATCTCAGTCATCTCAGTCAGTCGACCAGTGGCACCCTTGGGTCTGCCCCGTGACCTCATGCCAGCGGGCGTTTGACACTTGACGTGGCCTCAAGGTGCACATGGCCTGGCACAAGCGTCGTGGTGACGTCACCGACACTTAGTGGCGAATGGCGGTTGTTGTTGTGAGACAGTGAGAGAGTGTTAGGTCGACTCAGCCTCAGATGAGTTCCTGGTGCGGTGTGGAGTGAACATCGCTACTGGGGGAGACAAAGGCGACCGTGGAGGCGAATCCTCCAGGTGCTCACCGACACACTCACCATGCAACTCACCAACATCACCAACCCAATCACCTCTCAAATCACACCGGGCAGCATCTGCACGCCACGTTGGTGGCCGGCATGTGGCAGCATCTACACGCCGTATTCTTGGTTATGTCGGTAATGTCACGTCGATAGAAAATACAAATAATTAAATAAAATTGAAAATAATAAAAGCTTTTATTATAAGCTTTTATTATAAGCTTTTATTATTATTTTCAAAATAATAAAAGCTTTTATTATTTTCAATTTATCATTTGTATTTTTTAATTTAAAATAATTAAAAAATTTTTTTTTATTAAATTCGATTATTTTATTTTCAAATCTACGTGACTTTACCGAAAGAACCGAGAATATTTTTCGATTTAAAGCTTTCGTGACTGCAAAGATTCATCTTCTTTGGTTCTTTCGGTAAAGTCACGTAGAATGAGAATAAAATAATAAATTGATAAAATAAAATAACAATAAAATTCTCACGACGTTTCAGCCACAACACAAGCGCCTTCAGCAGGTGAAGGGACGAGACTGTCTGGAGAACAGCACTGGAGCGAACAAAGCCAAGCTCAGATCACGACCTTTAAGCTGTGTGAGAAGAAACAGAGCGCCTTGACAAAGGAATTATCATAGAATTTAGCATTGAAATAGCTGAGTGATTAGCTTGTGACTGGTCACAGAAATGGCTATGTTAAAGTCAAAGCCTACACATCTGAGCTATTAACAGTAACTGGGTATACACTACACTAAATAATGAATACTATATACAACATGGAGTATAACAGCGCCTCGCAGCTGTCTCTCTACCCCTCATTTGTTCCGACCATGGATGAACTCGTCCGTCTGAACGGGGCTCGTAGCTGTCCGTGGTGCTAAAGTTAACGGTAAGAATCCACCAATTTTTTCGCCATATAGCATTGTGATATATAACGACTTATTGTGTGGTAGCTTAGCTGATTGGAGAATATATAGAGTTTATTGATAACATTGAGGTAATTTATATTTTAGTTTTTATTGGTTTATTATGTAGTATTCATTATGTAGTGTAGTGTATACCCAGTTACTGTGAATAGCTCAGATGTGTAGGCTTTGACTTTAACATAGCCATTTCTGTGACCAGTCACAAGCTAATCACTCAGTTATTTCAAAGCTAAATTCTCCTAGTTATTTCAATGCTAAATTCTCCTGTTTGATTTGTACTAGGTGCCTCTGTGAATGTGTATGCTTTGACTTTAACATAGCTATTTCTGTGACCAGTCACAAGCTAATCACTCAGCTATTTCAATGCTAAATTCTATGATAATTCCTTTGTCAAGGGGTGCCTCTGTGGATGTGTATGCTTTGACTTTAACATAGCCATTTCTGTGACCAGTCACAAGCTAATCACTCAGCTATTTCAATGCTAAATTCTATGATAATTCCTTTGTCAAGGTGCTCTGTTTTTTCTCACATAGCTTAAAGGTCGCGATCTGAGCTTGGCTTTGTTCGCTCCAGCGCTGTCCTCCAGACAGTCTCGTCCCTTCACCTGATGAAGGCCGCTTGTGTTGTGGCCGAAACGTCGTGATAATTTTATTGTGTCATTTTATTTTATCAATTTATTATTTTATTCTCATTCTACGTGACTTTACCGAAAGAACCAAGATTATGGCGTGTACATGCTGCCATCTGCCGGCCACCAACGTGGCGTGTAGATTCTGCCAATTGAAAAATGAAAATAATAAATTGAAAATAATAAGCAAAAATCCAGATTCATATTATTGGTTCTTTCGGTAAAGTCATGTAGATTTAAAAAGAATCAAATAAATTTAAAACAAAATAAATCGAAATAATAAAAGCTTTTATTATTTTCAATTTATGACTTTTATTTGTAATTTTTAAATTGGCAGAATCTACACGCCACCTTGGTGGCCGGCAGATGGCAGCATCTACACGCCGTATTCTTGGTTCTTTCGGTAAAGTCACGTAGATTTGAAAATAAAAATGTAAGAATTAAATGAAAAATCATGAATTGTTATTATTAAATTTTGATTTAAAGCTTTCGTGACTGCAGGGATTCATATTATTGGTTCTTTCAGTAAAGTCACGTAGAAGGGAAACAATAAAATAATACAAATATTTTACAAAATATTGTTTAAAATTTAACTTTTCTTTTATTATTTATATTTTCTATCTACGTGACTTTACCCAAAGAACCAAGAAAATGGCGTGTAGATTCTGCCAATTTAAAAATACAAAAAAATAAATGGAAAATAATAAAAACTTTTATTATTGTCAATTTATTATTTTAAAATCAAAATTTTGTTTCATTTTTTTTTATCTCTGTGACTTTACCGAAAGAACCAAGAATATGAATGTGGGTTTTTTGCTTTAATTATTTTCAATTTCACACTTTTTATTTGATTTGATTTTTTTTTCTATCAACGTGACTTTACCGATAGAACCAAGAATATGGCGTGTAGATGCTGCCAATTTAAAAATTAGAATAGATTGAAAATAATAATCAAAAATCCAGATTCATATTCTTGGTTCTTTCGGTAAAGCCATGTAGGTTGAAAATAAAAATAATAAAATTAAATAAAAAATACAAAAGATAAATGGAAAATAATGAAAGCTTTTATTATTTTCAATTTATTTTAATTTGTAATTTTTTTAAATTGGCAGAATCTACACGCCATATTCTTGGTTCTTTTGGTAAAGTAACGTAGATTTGAAAATGAAAATAATAGAATTAAATGAAAAAATACTAAATCATGATTTGTTAGTTTTTTACTTTTCTTTATTATTTATATTTCACCCAAAGAACCAAGAATATGGCGTGTAGATGCTGCCACCTGCCAACGTTGGTGGCCACCAGATGGCAGCATCTACACGCCAGATTATTGCTTCCTTCGGTAAAGTTATAATAAAATTAAAATAATAAATTGAAAATAATAAAAGCTTTTCTTATTTTCAATTTATTATGAATTGTTAGTTTTTTACTTTTCTTTATTATTTATATTTTACCCAAAGAACCAAGAATATGGCGTGTAGATTCTGCCAATT
Organism: Petromyzon marinus; assembly: GCF_048934315.1. Classification (NCBI taxonomy): domain Eukaryota; kingdom Metazoa; phylum Chordata; class Hyperoartia; order Petromyzontiformes; family Petromyzontidae; genus Petromyzon; species Petromyzon marinus. Next base: position 1,555,835 of record NW_027423168.1, read on the forward strand.
TAAAAAATTAAACAATAAATGTAAAATAATAAAAGCTTTTATTAGTTTCAATATATAATTTATATTTTTGAATTAAATTGAATTATTTTTATTTCAAATCTACGTTACTTTACCTGAAGAACCAAGAATATGGCGTGTAGATTCTGCCAATTTAAAAAATTAAATAATAAATTGAAAATAATAAAAGCTTTCATTATTTAAAAAAAAAATTTGTATTTTTAATTAAAAAAAATAAATTTTATGTTATTATTTTAGTTTTGTTTCTATCTACGTGACTTTACCGAAGCAACCAAGAATATGAATCTGGGTTTTTGCTTATTATTTTCAATTTCTTATTTTTATTAGTAACTTTTTAATTTGGCAGAATCTACACGCCACGTTGGTGGCCGGCAGGTGGCAGCAAAATAAAAATAATAAAATAATAAATTGAAAATAATCAAAGCTTTTATTATTTTAAATTTATTATTTGTATTTCTTTTCATAACAAATTGAAATTTTATTATAATAAAAGCTTTAAGTATAGCTTTTATTATAATATTAATATAATATTACAATCAAAGTTTTTATTATAATAAAAGCTTTTATTATTTTAGGATTCTCCTCCACGGCGGCCTTTGTCTCCCCCAGTAGCGATGTTTACGACACACCGCACCAGGTACTCATCTGAGGCTGAGTCGACCTCACACTCTCTTACTGTCTCAAAACAACCGCAATTCGCCACTAAGTGGTGGTGACATCACCACGACGCTTGTGCCAGGCCATGTGCACCTTGAGGCCATGTGAAGTGTCGATCGCCGGCTGGCAGGAGGTCACGGGGTAGACCCAGGTGCCAATGGTCGACTGACTGAGATGACTGAGATGACTGGTTGATGCACCACCTGTGCCCCCTACTGTGCCAACTTGCTGAGCTTTAGCCACCCGACGCTCCGCTCGTTTTTCTGAGCGTCGCTCCTCCGCCCTCCGTTGTTGTTGGAGGGCGACTGCCTCCAACTGCCCAGTAGCGTCCTTCACAAGCCTCCTCCACAGAGGCTGATCTTGACACCGCTGGTACCAGTCATCGGCAAGTCCACTCAGCTCCACATCCTCCTGTACCACATCACTCCATCTCTTCTCAAGTCCGTGCCACGCCCGTTTAGCTCCATCAATCCGGCCGAACAAAAGCTGTTTGGGCATGCGGTGATTGGGCATGCGGGCTATATGCCCAGCCAACACAGCCTTGCCTGCTGGAGGAGCTCGCCGATGGGACTTTGTCCAGATCTTTCGAGAATTTGTGAGCTCCTCACACAATCCAGCCTGGTAAAACCTAGGATTGATCGTAGGCAGGCCAGCCTAAATGTTTCTAACCGGTGAAGATGCTGCATTAGGGGGGTCCACGTTTCGCAAGCGTAGAGGGAGGGAATGACTGTGGCCGAGAAGACCCGAAGCTTCATGCGGAGCGACAGACCAGGTAGCTTCCACCCGTTACACAACCGATGAAAAGATAATGCCGCTCGACTAATTCGGAGTGAGACCTCTGTTGTTAAACCGGAGCCGATCATGTGCACACTGCCCAGGTATGGGAAACTCTCCACTCTCTTCCCAACTGCCCCATCACCGATTGGGAGTTGTGGGGGTGGAGTGCCCGATGGCACAAAATATCCAGGCAGGTGCTTCGTTTTGGTGGGGCTGATGGTAAGGCCCCACCTCTTAGTGGCACACTCCAGTTTCAGCAGCAGCGCCTCCAACTCTTCCTCTGAATGAGCAGCAATTACCAGGTCGTCGGCATACATAATGTGGTTGACCAATAGGGAGCCATCCCTTGACCGCACCCGGGCATCGATCAGCCTCCCATTATATCTGTACCAGACGTAAATTGCTCTGGTACAGCTACTGAAGGCTTCACGAACTATGTGGTCGAAATAGATGTTAAATAATGTTGGAGCCAGAGGACATCCCTGTCGCAGGGAATGGCTCTGACTCCCGGCTACGTAGTTTTACCCGGGCCTGCTCACCATCATGAAGGTCCTTAATGAGTGTGAGCAGAGGGTCAGGGACTCTGAAAGCACGAAGAAAAACCCAGAGCCCAGGCCTACTGATGGTATCATAGGCCTTGACCAGGTCAATAAAGCAGAGATGTAGGTCTTGTTGGAATTCCCTCCACCTCTGCTGTAGCAGACGGACAGAAAATATGACATCTGTGCAGGACCGCCCTTTCCTGAAACCGCATTGGGGCTCCGCAAGCCTCTGCTCAGCGTACCTAGCAAGGCGATGTTGAATAATCCTTGCCAGGACCTTTCCCGGCACACTGAGTGAGATGCCCCTGTAGTTGTTACAGTCTGTGCGGTCCCCCTTCATAAAGAGGGGGACCACCAGGGCATCCTTCCAATCCTGCGGAACCCATCCAGTGGCCCAGACTGTTGTTATGATGTCATGTAGGTCAGTCTACGCACAAACGCAACCCTCCCTCAGCATTTCGCTTGGGAGATCATCTCTGCTCGGTGCCTTTCCTGGTCTCAGACTCTGGATCGCCCTCAGTACTTCCTCAATGGATGGTACCTCAGCCAGCCACCCACAGGGGGTGACTTCCTCCTCTAATATTTGAGGCACCGCATCCTCAGCAGGGTCATCCCCACTTTGTCCCATGATGTTTTCCAGGCTGAGGGATTCCCCCTCTCCCAGGACCTCACAGAAATGCTCAGCAAATCTGCAAACCTGTCCCTGGGGGTTGGAGATTGGATCACCCTTCGTTCCCCTAATGGTGGTGTAGTGGGTATAAATTGACGAATAAACTTCTGATGAGGCAACACGATATTTATTGTCTTCCTTACAAGTCTCTAACACAAAGGGTATATCGGTCCCTTTACCCGATACCTGGGGAGGTATGGCCTCCGGATTATGCGGGCCCTATCACTAGGTACCCCGTTACCCTTCGTGCTCCGACTGGGACCCTAGGAGAGGCTATTTGACCTGACCGTACCCGGTCCGTGGGTCCTGACCACTGGCCTCACTGAGCTCCAGCCCTTAGAAGGGCAACGGAGCTTGGGGTCCAGAGTCCTATCTTCAGCCCAGGTCTTCGTTCGTCAGCTTGCAGATGACTGAGCCAGACCTCTGAGAGGTCCGGCTTATGGTTCGTGGCTTGCTCCGCCCTAGCCACGCTTCCCTTCTAGAACGTTCTGGAAGGTGACATCATCCCCCGGTTCCCTCCTCCCGGGGCCCCGGGGAATGTGTCCCAGGATCCGTTTGCTAGGGTTTGTCGTTGGCCCCTTTTTGGGCCATGGACATTAGCCCTGGCGTGATAGCGCTTCCGCCCCCTATTGACGATAAGGGGAAGCTACCAGCCCACAGAGTGGTGAGTGACGATTACCCCTACAATGGTAATAGGTGTGGCGCTGTAGGTTACTTTTTTGATGGAGTTAAATAGGGATTTGTGATCGCGGGCAATTGAGGCAGACTCCATCTCCTCAGCAACCCGCGACCACCACCCATCCTTGCAGCGCCTCACGGCTCTCCGAACCTCCGAGCGAAGGCTGCGGTAAGCCTCCTCATTCTCTGACGTGGGATGCTGTAGACGATTAGAGTGGGCCTGTCGCTTTTTCTCAAACATCCTGAACACCTCCTCTGTCAGCCAGGGTCTCTGGGTAGGTCTGGACAGCGTACACAAAGCAGCCATTGCAGCTGCATGAGTCACAGACCTAAACCTCGCCCATTTACCCTCGACATCAGGAGTGGGGGACAATGCTGTCTCACTCACTCACAGCGCGAGGCCGACTCATTACATCTCGCGGAGGATCGCGCTGCGGAACAAAAAAAGTTCCGCGGTTTCAGTTTGCAAGCGCGAGTTCGCGTTTTAAGGCGATGGGGGCCGTCCATAAATGACGTCACACACCTGGGGAGGGGGGGTCAGACATTTGTGACGAGGGGGGGGGGGTTTGAGAAATGTGACGTCACGTCAAAATGCGCAACTTTAAATATAGACAACATGTTCTATTTAGTTAAATAAAACTTTTTAATAAATGTTTTCTCCTACAACATCAGAGTGCAGCGCCACATTAAATACAATGACAATAGTTTAAAGCGATTTGGAACATGTTTTATTTTCAAAATGAAAATATGGTTGGGGGGGGGCAGAGCTTTGTGACGTCATACTTGAGGGGGGGGGGGTCTGACTTTTTGTGACGCCGTGTGACGAGGGGGGGGGGGGTCAAAAATCGTGTGGCGTCATTTATGGTCGTGATATATTATTTTTTATTTTATTTTTCCTACCTACGTGACTTTACCGAAAGAACCAAAGAGTACTTAGTTGGGTGGATAAGGAGTGAAATAGTAGATGATAGGATCTGCACTATTGAGGAGTTCTGTTATAATGAATCTGTTGTAATGAATCTTACGTCACCTTAAGTATGCCTTTGTGAGTACACTCGTGCCACGGGTGTCATGCGCGTGACCTTTGTCTTTTGTTTCAGATGTGCGAGAGCAACTCCGCTGCGAGTCATGGTGGTGCTGGAAGAATTGCCTTTACCATCGATGGCACTTCACCAGCACCCGTCTCGACCCCACCTCAATCCGGTAGAGTTACAAGAGCGAAAAAACTCATCTCTTGTGACGTTTGTGGGAAAAAATTCCAACTGGCGTGGTGCCTAGAAGCCCACGTAAGAACGCACAAGGAGACCCGTGAGCAATGGTGCGGCTTATGTGGACGAAGCTTTGATCAGCCATGAAAATTCAAAAGGCATATGAAGACCCACGAAAAGGATTACATGATAAAGGGTGCAGCAGGCTTGGTGAACAACGGCAGTTTTGCCAATGCGGCGTTGAATCCGATAGTCACTAGAATCCGATAGAGTCACTAGAGTGAGAAAACGAATCTCTTGCGACGTCTGCAGGAAAACATTCCAACTGGCATGGTGCCTAGAGTCCCACATGAGAATGCACAAGACCGGTGGTCAAAGCTGCAACATCTGCGATCAAAGCTTTGATCAGCCCTACAAACTCAGAAGGCATATGGAGACCCACGGAAAGAACTCAAGGGGCGCACGTGGCATGGTGAATGACGGCAATTTTGTCAATGCGGTGGTGAAGGTGTGTCAGAGCTACTCGGCTGCGAGTCATGGTGCTGGAAGAATTGCCTTTGCCATGGATGGCACCAGCAGCAGCAGCTTGTCGAGTCCTGGTGGTGAGGAGGCAGAGTTGCAGACAATGCCACCTTCTGCAAAGGGCGCACCTGCGTGCAACGAAGTTATTGCTATCACAGCGACCGCGCATGGAACGAAGGCGCCTGCTGGGAAACGCCACGCCTGACCAGCGCCCGTCTCGACTCCACCTCACTCCCATAGTCACTAGAGTGAGAAAACAAATGTCTTGCCAAGTCTGTGGGAAAGCATTCCAACTGCCATCATGCCTAGAGTCCCACATGAGAACGGACAAAGAGACCCCTGACCAATGGCATCTGCGGTCGAAACTTTGATCAGCCAGGCAAATTCAGAAGGCATATGGAAACCTACGAAAAGGACTATTGGGTATTTATTTGCTGTTCTATTACTGAAGCTATCAACAGAAGGTGTGTACCGGATTAATTGCACTTGTGGCAAATTCTATGTAGGGCAAACAGGATGAATGATCAGCACGAGACTAAAAGAACACCACAGAAATATGAAATGCTCACAAATACAACTGTCAGCAGTAGCAGAACACGCATGCCCACAAAGACACTCAATTGATTTTGATAATGTTGAAGTTCTGTGCAAAATTAGTTACTACTGGCCAAGACTAATTACAGAATCTATCGAAATAAAAATAAATAAAAATAATTGTAATCGTTTGGATAGCTATCGACTTAGTTTCTGCATGGAAGAGAATCATCAAATTACCGTTTGTACGGCTATTTTAGTACACACAATGGACACTAAGTACAAGATCAATGGGCTAGGATAATGTGCATGTATAATGTACGTTGATTCATTAATCCCCCCCCTACTTTGCGCTCAAAGAGCGCACAAGTGTTGTCATCACATCTACGCCTCTATATAAGGAATGAAACAGGTGGACTTCTCCCAAATCTTGCTGTTGCCTGATGAAGCTAGTTGTAATTACTGAAACGTCGTACTCCGATGGTAAATGTGGTGGCTTGGCTCTCCAACACACCACACACCGGTGTGCTGTACTAGTGATGAATTGGCATGTTCTGTTTACGTGACAACCCTTACTAGTTGGCTGTCGGGTGGCGGCGGGTTTAACGACACATTTATATTGTAATAGGTTTTTACCCTTTTATATGGCACCAAAACTGACACCTTTATACAAGGGATCATGTTTGCAATAACCACAAGACAAGCAATCAAAATGCAAACAAAAAGAGACAACTCTGATAGTAATATACATTGTCCTTGAAGTTGATTGGTCCACACCCGAGACGGCTTTTCTTAGAGCCTAGTCTCCACTGGTGTTGGACCAGATGATGCAAACATGATCCCTTGTATAAAGGTGTCAGTTTTGGTGCCAGATAAAACGGTAAAAACCTATTACTATATCTTGCTACTGGCAAAGGAGGTCTCATAATGACGCATTTATATATTTACGCGATCCAACCCATAAAACCTGTATTATGGATATTTGTCGCGAAAGCCTACGTGTTAAACTGCCATGTATTTTTACGTCTATTGCTGTATTTTCTTACGTGCAATATATTTAATAAACCATCCTAATTTATTATATTTTTGTTTGTAGTTATATCATTGTTGCGCGTGCGGTGTGGTCAGTGGATATTGTTCAGTGGATCAAACCGAGACAAATATTTTTGCAGCAGCTGTAGCTGCACATTGCAACAGCGCATTCCGAATGGTGTAGAACGCATCGCCCATAATCTGTATCTGTGTGCAAACACCAGGTATGGTTGGTAAGAAACACGTTTGGTTTTAAATGAATAGAACTCGAGCTTCAGCCATATTGTTCATTATAGACCCCACTTTGTAAGAATTAATCACGCAAACCTTGCGCCTGATTCATTTGAGTCGCTGGGCTCATGAGCAACAGGGCATTTGTGGCAAGGTGTTAATGTACCACAGATTAGCACGGTTGGATACGCACACTGCGAAAAAAGTTCAACACATATTCTTTGGGTCTTCCCGTAAAGTCACATAGATAGAACAATAAAATAATAAAAATAAAGTGAATAAAAAAGTAAAATATATCACGACGTTTCGATCGCAACACAAGCAATCGTCATCAGGAGAAAAATGAAGACGATTGCTTGTGTTGCGATCGAAACGTCGTGATAATTTTATTATTATTTCGTATTCACTTTATTTTTATTAGTTTATTGTTCTATCTACGTGACTTTACCGAAAGACCCAAAAAATATGAATTCCTGCAGTCACGAAAGCTTCAAGTCAAGATTCAAGTTCAACACACATTCATACATTGTGGAAAGCAAGTATCCTTGCACGTACAATGCACTGGACCGCATGTTCGTGTTAAGTGAGTCAGGGGCTTTGTCACTGCCTACCCCATGATATAAATAATCTCAGAGAATTCAATTGCAAGTGTGCAATCTCCCTTCCGGTGGACATCGAGGATGAGTCATACCCTGGCTTGCCAGGAGGCAGTGGAACACAACTGTGGAATCTGTTCCATCTGCACGGGATAGAACGTTGCCCCCTTGCTCACATTCGTTCGTTTTCTGCGAGTGTACTGGTTTCCCCCCACATGTAAACACTCAGTAAGTGGCTGCAAATATCGGAATGTAAAGAGAACCGCAGAGCTTGGGCGATTGTTGGGAGTGCCGGCTCACCGCCTGGCTGCTGTCTCCCCGCTCGTCTGTGGGAGACATATAGAGGTACTGAATTAGATTTATATTCTCTACATAACATGATTCCTATCTACACAAAGCACTCACCGCGTGGAGTACAGCAAGTGAAATTCCACGAAATAAAAAAGAAACGTACATGACCATAACAGAAGCCAATGGGTACAGCTGTGCATACACGTACACACATATACACGATTCCTACTGATGGTTGGAACGATTCACCACTGCCGGAGAGTCAAGGAATTGTCATGATTCAGGATCATGAATGCAAACTGTCCCCGTTCTCAAACCTGAGTACGATTTAAAAGGTCAATGAACGCCTTTGTCGGAAGCAATAACTTCCCAATGTCACTGCGATGGGCAGATTCATGCCGTTGAGTCGGCTTACACATTGTCAGTAGACCCCCCATACACAAGCGTACGCATTTGGGTTAACCCCTCCTCCCCCCTCCATGCATACATACTAAAATTCATACTAACAGCTACACCACCACTCCCCACACGAGACGAGCACGTGACTCGGTGTAAATGGAGCCGGAGCGCGAATAAACGTGCCGATGCCTCAAGTACAGTTGCCACCATTTCCACGACAGAGAAAACCCAGGCACATTTCTCAGCGAGCCCAGGTATGTTGTTAAAACTGTGCTGTTCACGGTGATAAAATTCAACCACAGCTATACCCGGGGTACCAGATCTTGGCCCAAATCAATTCCTGCTGCCACCCGAACACTGTCCGGGGGTCAAACGCGGACAGGTGGCAGCCCCAGTCGCGAGGCCACATCTGCGCCGACTCACGGTAAACGTGTGCAGGGCCAGCAGGAAGAGCCCCGGGATCTCGGAGCGCAGCCACTGGTTCCACGCGCTGTCTCGGTCCACGTCCTCGCGTGACGACGACACTTCAAAATCACCTGCCCGTATGGAGGGGGGTGGGAAGGAGAGTAAGAAGGTACGAAGGGGGACCTTCTAACTCTTTCACAGCGACGTGTTCTTCGCGTGCGTCACCCTGCAGCCAACCTCTCTGCTCTCGTGTGTGAACGTGGGTCAGTTTGGTTTAATCGTTCAGAATGAATGGGGCATGACCCTGGCCCTTGTGCAATTTATTATTTTCCATGAGATAATACCAAACACATCATTCATGTGTGTGTGTGTGTGGCCTGCAAGCCAAACCTACATGCTCTCGAGTCATATATCGGGAGCAGTCACAGGTGGGAAAGCATTGCCGAATTCCTAGAAAGGCTCAGCTCTCTCCAACTTATGTTGAAAGCGTTTATGCATTAATTCTGCCCGTACCTCTTTGTGCCTGTGTAGTGGGCAGGCAAGTGTGGTGGAGCAGCAGGTCCAGCACACAGGGTGTCCAGCAGAGGAGAGGAACTCCCCGTGGCCGTGGCCGGGGAAGCAGAGGTCGGCGGCGCTGGGAGCGGCGTCAGTTGCGCGGCGTCTGTGGGAGAAGGCACAGGCCTCTGCTGAAGATTATCATCCGCAGACACATCACACGGCTTGCCGGACACGTCACACACTCGGCCCTGTGATTGTGGAGGTGAGACAGGTTCGCGCGTGGCAACGAATGGCTTGTCGCTGGACAAACATCGACGGCAACATCGGGAGAACGCGGCACGAACTCGTGCAGAGTTTCTGGCACCGTATGAATTTACACTCCTTGTAGGTATGTACGTTGAACCTCCTTCGCGCCGTATGTCAGCCAGCCGTGCTAATCGGAGGTGCAGATGGATGCAAATGAAGGACGTGGAGCAGAGGTTTCAAAATGAAAAAAAATTGATACAGAAATTACACAAGTCCAGGGGACGTCACCAAGGCCATGTTATCCCAGACTCTGACAGAGCACAAAGGAAGATTGGCAATGACAAAAAATGGCTTCATAACTATCATTGTCAGGTGGCACACTTGCATCTTCAGTCTTCAGTCGGCGTCAGTAATTTAAGAATGCACGCATGATGCGTGACACCAACTAAAATGGCATCGATGCTGACTAATCACATCCTCTCCAAGATGTAGAACTCAAGAGACGAGGATAGCCTCTTCCAAACAGGACTACCCTTGACAATTGAGTTGTCGCCTGGGTAAAAATAAAATGAACTAGGAGATTTCAACTTGGAAATCCAAACCATCGCACCAACAGTAATGGACGGAATCCTATATGAGGCGCACACTGCAGGAGCTTCAGGTGGACTCTGGTACCTGCTTTAACGTCTGTGTGAGAAGCATCTTCTCCCACTGAAATTCAAACAAAGTTGACAGTTAGACAGGACATGTTTTAAAACATCCGCAGTAAAATTCAAGTATGTATACCATTAAAGCAAACTATTTTTTATTTACCAGGTAAGGCCCATTGAGAGCTATATAGCTTTTTCAGAAGCGACCTGGCCACAAATTATAGCTTAACGAAGTGGCTTATCACGTGGAAATTTATAGCAGCCAAATACTATAAACGCATTACTTACAAATAGCTCACAAAGCGGTTATCCTCCCACTACCCTTGGGTTACCTCCTGTCCCGGTCCAGCCGAGACAGTCTGTGAATTGGCATCTGTGTTTGGGTGGCATGAATTAATTTGTACCGAGATCTGGTGTCGGTACTGTGCTGAACTTTACTACTGCATGGTTGTTGACAGACCTAGACCAACTGAAACATACAGTGAGGGAAACAAGTATTTGATCCCCTGCTGATTTTGTACGTTTGCCCACTGACAAAGAAATTATCAGTCTATAATTTTAATGGTAGGTTTATTTGAACAGTGAGAGACAGAATAACAACAAAAAAATCCAGAAAAACGCATGTCAAATTTTTTATAAATTGATTTGCATTTTAATGAGGGAAATAAGTATTTGACCCCTTCTCAATTATAAAGATTTCTGGCTCCCAGGTGTCTTTTATACAGGTAACGAGCTGAGATTAGGAGCCCACTCTTAAAGGGAGTGCTCCTAATCTCAGCTTGTTACCTGTATAAAAGACACCTGTCCACAGAAGCAATCAATCAATCAGATACCAAACTCTCCACCATGGCCAAGACCAAAGAGCTCTCCAAGGATGTCAGGGACAAGATTGTAGACCTACACAAGGCTGGAATGGGCTACAGGACCATTGCCAAGCAGCTTGGCGAGAAAGTGACAACAGTTGGTGCGATTATTCGCAAATGGAAGAAACACAAAAGAACTGTCAATCTCCCTCGGCCTGAAGCTCCATGCAAGATCTCACCTCGTGGAGTTGCAATGATCATGAGGACGGTGAGGAATCAGCCCAGAACTACACGGGAGGATCTTGTCAATGATCTCAAGGCAGCTGGGACAATAGTCACCAAGAAAACAATTGGTAACACATCTTCTTTGGTTCTTTCGGTAAAGTCACGTAGAATGAGAATAAAATAATAAATTGATAAAATAAAATAACACAATAATATTCTCACGACGTTTCGGCCACAACACAAGCGGCCTTCATCAGGTGAAGGGGGCGAGACTGTCTGGTAGGACAGCGCTGGAGTGAGAGAGCCACGTTCAGATCACGGCTTTTAAGCTGTGTGAGAGGAACAAAGAGCCTGAATGATTAGCTTGTGACTGGTCACAGAAATAGCTATGTTAAAAGTTAAAGCATACACATCCGCAGAGGCACCCATTGTTAAAAGGAATTAGCATAGAATTTAGCATTGAAATAGCTAAGTTAAGGCATACACATCCGCAGAGGCACCCCTTGACAATGGGATTAGCATAGAATTTAGCATTGAAATGGCTGAGTGATTCGCTTGTAACTGCTACAGAAATAGTTACGTTGAAGTCAGAGCATACACATTCACCGAGGCACTTAGTACAAATCAAACAGGATAATTTAGCATTGAAATAACTAGGCGAATTTAACATTGAAATAACTGGGTGATTTGCTAGTGACTGGTCACAGAAATGACTACACATCTGAGCTATTCACAGTACTATATAGTGAACCAATAAAAACTAAAATATAAATTACCTTCATGTTATCAATAAACTCTATATTCTCCAATCAGCTAAGCTACCAACCATAAGTCGTTATATATCACAATGCTATATGGCGAAAAAATGGGTGGATTCTTACCCTCAAATTTCCGTACCACGGATAGCTACGGGCCCCGTTCAGACGGACGAGTTCGTCCATGGTCGGAACAGAGGAGGGGGAGAGAGACAGCTGCGAAGCCCTAGTATACTCCATGTTGTAAACCATACCATTAACCGTGGTGTGAGAGGTATTAAGAGGCAATGCTGGCGAAAGAGCTGCGGTCTGAAGGTCATCGTAAAATTACAATTAATTAAGAACAGAAATGATTTAACACATCTTTCCTCAATACTCTGATAGTGCGCTGTTTTTGAGTTGTACGCCTTTTGGCGTCTTCTGGTCCAACACCAATGGAGACTAGGCTCTAAGAAAAGCCGTCTCGGGTGTGGACCAATCAAATTCAAGGACAGTGCATATTATTATCAGAGTTGTCTTTTTTGTTTGCATTTTGACTGCTTGTGTTGTGGTCATTGCAAACATGATGCCTTGAATAAAGGTGTCAGTTTTTGTGCCAGTTAAAAGGGTAAAACCTATTCCTATATCTTGTTTCTGGCAAAGGAGGTCTCATAATGTTAATGCTCACCCCGAGCCCTCAATACTCTGATAGTGCGCTGTTTTTGAGTTGTACGCCTTTTGGCGTCTTCTGGTCCAACACCAATGGAGACTAGGCTCTAAGAAAAGCTGTCTCGGGTGTGGACCAATCAAATTCAAGGACAGTGCATATTATTATCAGAGTTGTCTTTTTTGTTTGCATTTTGACTGCTTGTGTTGTGGTCATTGCAAACATGATGCCTTGAATAAAGGTGTCAGTTTTTGTGCCAGTTAAAAGGGTAAAACCTATTCCTATATCTTGTTTCTGGCAAAGGAGGTCTCATAATGTTAATGCTCACCCCGAGCCCTCAATACTCTGATAGTGCGCTGTTTTTGAGTTGTACGCCTTTTGGCGTCTTCTGGTCCAACACCAATGGAGACTAGGCTCTAAGAAAAGCTGTCTTGGGTGTGGACCAATCAAATTCAAGGACAGTGCATATTATTATCAGAGTTGTCTTTTTTGTTTGCATTTTGACTGCTTGTGTTGTGGTCATTGCAAACATGATGCCTTGAATAAAGGTGTCAGTTTTTGTGCCAGTTAAAAGGGTAAAACCTATTCCTATATCTTGTTTCTGGCAAAGGAGGTCTCATAATGTTAATGCTCACCCCGAGCCCTCAATACTCTGATAGTGCGCTGTTTTTGAGTTGTACGCCTTTTGGCGTCTTCTGGTCCAACACCAATGGAGACTAGGCTCTAAGAAAAGCTGTCTCGGGTGTGGACCAATCAAATTCAAGGACAGTGCATATTATTATCAGAGTTGTCTTTTTTGTTTGCATTTTGACTGCTTGTGTTGTGGTCATTGCAAACATGATGCCTTGAATAAAGGTGTCAGTTTTTGTGCCAGTTAAAAGGGTAAAACCTATTTATATATCTTGTTTCTGGCAAAGGAGGTCTCATAATGTTAATGCTCACCCCGAGCCCTCAATACTCTGATAGTGCGCTGTTTTTGAGTTGTACGCCTTTTGGCGTCTTCTGGTCCAACACCAATGGAGACTAGGCTCTAAGAAAAGCTGTCTCGGGTGTGGACCAATCAAATTCAAGGACAGTGCATATTATTATCAGTTATCTTTTTTGTTTGCATTTTGACTGCTTGTGTTGTGGTCATTGCAAACATGATGCCTTGAATAAAGGTGTCAGTTTTTGTGCCAGTTAAAAGGGTAAAACCTATTCCTATATCTTGTTTCTGGCAAAGGAGGTCTCATAATGTCAATGAAGCGATTTTAGAATGCAACAGGCACCTGACTCCCTCCGTTTGCCTCCTTGGCAGGTGGGATCCCCAACGTCGCCTCACACCCACGGAGGCCCTCAACCACCCATTATTGTGGGGCGGCAGGGCCGTGCCACCACAAGCGAACTTCCCGCCTTGCCCAGCCATGGACACGGAGCCGGTGGCGGCCTGCAGCCTCTCGGCAGTCCTCCGTCTCAGCCAGGGAGATTGCCAAGTCCCTGCTGCAAGCGAGCAGATTTCGAAGTCCACTTGGTCAAATCAGAATACTGCAGGCTCAGTTTCTGTGAGCGAGTGGGATTCGAACTCGGATTGGGGAATGAAGTCGGAGCGGGGAGTGGAGTCGGTGGGTGGCTGTGTGGTAACACGCCTGTCTGAAAAATTCCCCAATCAAAGTGGTAGCACCAATGACGTCATCGCGGAGGAGAAGGAGATGGAGTCGGCCACGAGACAAGAGTGAGTCTCCACGCAGAAGTGCACCTTGAGAAAAATATGTATTGGGGAGGTCATTCAGACAAAGTGTCTCCTGATATAAATTAGCATATAGCAAACACCATTGATCATCATAAATTAGTTATTTGAGTAAATCACACATTCCTATAGCAAGGGCAAGTCTATTCATATTACAACCACTGTTGATTCCCACAATGTGGTATTCACGACTGAGAGGAAGTAAAAAATATTGAGGACACATGAGATTTGGGTTCTGTATCAGATGAGACAAGTTCTGTATTGTAAGAACGGGGAATCTGTTTCATGAGGAGTTGTGAAATGAGGATTCTGTAATGGCATTCACCTCTTTAGTTCATCTCACTTGAAGATGTAAATATCCCAGGGCTCCACAGGATGTAATATCTTATCCCTAACCTCATCTCCACCAAACTGCAGCTAAATGCATTCCTAGTAAAAAAATATATATATCTTAATTATAAATATATGAATTGCACTGCATTCCACTTGGAGGTGCTGCGGTTAGAGCACTCCACAATCACTGCACGCTTGCGAGTTCAAAATCCAGGTCAAGAAGGTTAACAGCTTATTTATCAACCCGAGCTATAGTCAAATAATGAATCCCATTTTGTGGGAAGTCAACAGCGGTCATCCAATTATACACCACCATTGGCTCCTGTTATAGGAATGTAGCATTCCGCTACTGGCCATAGTGAGAGATGTGTGGCATCCTCCTACCTCGCATTTGAGTGGCCGAACACATATGAGGTGCAGTACAGCAACCAGTGTAAGCACAGCCGAGAATGCACGATGGGGCAGACGGTGGCATAATGAGTAAGCGAATGTGTGTACGTTTAAATAATTTTGCACCCGTACGTAGCCGATTGTGCTAACCATAGCCGACCGTGCTAACTGTAGCCGACCGTGCTAACGATGGCGCGTGCGTCCATTTGCAAGGCGGGGCCCTGCTCTCCAACCAGGCAACAACAACAACGAGGAGGATGATGATGATGCCGTCGACAAGATTGGGCCAAAGGCGTCACGCGGGCCTGGACGGAGATTCTCCCGCCTGAGGCGGAATATTCGGGAGATTCTGCGATTCATTCGGGAGCACTGTTTCTGTTACCGTGACGATACCGCTGAATAAATCCTGTCATGCGGCTGGGCCCTCCCTGCCCTGTGTACATATTTTTCAATGTTACTGTCGTTTTTGTCTCACTTCTTTCTGGTCTAATGACTCCAAGACTCACGGTTTAAACTGAAGATCCCAGTGGTCCTCAAAAATATTTACGGGGACTCCTTCACTTACAAACATTCAATTTAGAAAGTCTCAGAGATACGAAGAAACCTGTCCATATGTCCAGTTGCCTGTTTGTACCGAGATTCATAAGTTCAACCGCCACGCAATAGATGGTGGTGGTGGGATCTACATCTACACAACGTGAAGAACCAGTGGCGTCTACGTCTACAGGAGATTATACAACTCTTAAAGCCATTCCCTGTGTTTAGTGTACACGCCGTACAACATGTTTGGAATTGACAGGAGTAAAGTTGGACTTACGAACAGACTTCTGGAACCTAACTCGTCCGTAAGTAGAAGAGTCCCTGTATATGGTGGTCACTGAACAACGCAGACCCAGCCTCCTTTTTACGATGTTTGGTCCATTAGGACGTTGCCAGACGCATCTTTCTGTGCTGACGACCACGCGATACACATTAGACGAGTCACAACAGGTCACGTTTAATACTCTAAACTTGTCTGGAGTAATTCGCATGAGGCAGATATTTCTGAAAATTTGCAGAATTACATGTCTATGGGAAAGGAACCATGTGTATGGCATTACAAGGGGTGCTTAGTCGTGTGTGGATGCAGGTTGTTGGCAGTGCCACTGATTAATTAGAATCTTTTTTTCATCCTGGAGGAATCCAATGAGCTATGAAGCTCTTTTCACATATGTCCAGTAGGGGCGGGTCAGCGAGGTATGTACAAAAACGATATGAGAGGCAAGATGGGGAAAATATAAGCATGTTGCTAAAAATACAAAGTACATAGATTCCTGCCGATTTGTCAACAAATGCAAGTTTGGGCAAGGCAGCAACACAACAACAGCACCAGACCACGACAAGACAACGCACAGTCCCTCAATTACATTGCAAATTAAAATCGAAAGTTCAATGCGCGATATTTGAAACAGCGTTACTACATGGCAATATTCCCCTCGAATACCGAATGAACGAGGCTAAGACGCTTGCAGTAATGTTCAAATATGCATCGCAAGCCATTCAGAAGTGAAAGGCCTCGCGTGACCACAGGGCACCACGGTGGCTGGGAGATGTTAACTACCTCCCCTGGTACGCAGGAGGTCGTGGGTTCCATCCCAACCCTGACGCATGCTGTATATTTGTCTGCTATAAATGTCCACGTGACGATAAGCCACTTCGTTGAGCTATCATTTGCGATGGCCAGGTCGCTTCTGAAAAACTGCTATATATGCTCAGTGGGCCTTACCTGGTAAAATTAAAATAGTTTGTCAATTAGTAAATAAATGAAGTATATAAGTTCCAATTTCATTCATACATACATTTCCAAGCTTGAGAAAGGCAGTAAAACAATAGCAAAAACAGCCACAGTCCACACCAGGAAAACATACAGTGCCTCGGTAAAATTATACTTTAAAACTGAACTGTTGATACATTAAGAATACAAAAAATAGTTTAGTTAAAAATCATTTGGTTGATAAGGACCAGGGTAGTGATCTGCGATTATTGAGTGGGGGTTTGGGAGTCGCTGACTGGGAGGAGTGGGAACGGGTGAAGCCGGATCTGCCACACGTTGCGCTCACCAACTCGAGCTTCGCCGGGACAGCAACAAACGAAGAGACGGAGAGAGGAGCTACCCCGGGTTTACATCGCCACGACTCACGACGCACACAACACACACGGCACATGCCCAGGGGGAGGAGGGCGATGACCACCCCACAGTGCGATAGCTATGACTCCCCTTTCATTTAGTGAGCCATCCTCACACAACGCTGCACGGAGTGTGCAGTGCTATCAATGAACACGGCACTACCACTGCACTGAGTGTGCAGTGTTATCAATGAACACGGCACTACCACTGCACGCGAGCAATCGGCAGCTTAGTGAGTTACACGGCACGGTACGGAGCTATTAACGCGACACGAACCACAGCGTGTTCCCGGGGTACTCAACTACCTTAGTTTCTCAACTACCGGGATTACTCAACTCAATATATCAAGAGGCGCAATGCACTGTGGTGAATACGAGACAGTGGTCCTTCATAAACAACATCACCAAACAGTCTTTAAAGAGCAGCATGCGGCACCGGGAGACGCAGATTGCCAACCCCTGAGCTATTCTATTCCTGCGCATGAGGGCAACATGTTCAGGAGCCATAAGCCAATGTCCGAGGTCTGCTGGTCACGACGAGAGGGCTTCAGGAGAAACTTCGTAGGGTTACTATTCCTACTCCGTTGAAGGAGCACAAACGACTGTGGTTCACAATATCGTGCATAGTTTGGGTTGCATGGTCACAATCACACTGTGGCTTGACTTAAATTTTCTATTGCGTCGTTTCACGTTGTACGATCTGTTCTGGATAACCACAGTCAAACACTGGAGAGTTTTTAATTTTCCATTTGTGCATCAGGTATCCGCATCTGCCATGGTTGTGCAGATGCGGTTTAGAGGGACCATGATCTTCGTAGAATATCAAGCCCAGGGATCTTCTGCGTTGGGTTTTTCACAAGGTGTGTCAGTTCTTTTGAACTTACACTGATCATGTCGACTCTCTGCAGTAGCAATGTGAAACTATTAAATTAAAAGGGATACAATTTTTAAAAAGTTGATTCTTACACGTGCAATTCAATACATTAATTGTCAGCTGAATAATAAATATTAATCGATTTAACCGATGTATCGCGCTGTTACTACTAACTAGCACAACTCTTTATTACGATCACAGCATGTACAAAGTAAAATTTTAACAAAAAATATATTTCCTGAAGTAATGATGGTTTATTCAAACTGTGTGCAATATCAAGCAACTTCGGAATGATTTCTGAAGCACTGCTGCAATGTTTGGTGCACTGCGATACTAACGCGGCGATCCGAGTTGGATTCCTAGCCATGGCTAACGTCAGTGGTGACTGATATCTGAACCAGTCCTGAACCTAATCCCCGCCCCCTTCACCAAGCGTGGTAAAGTTTGGTGCAACAACCCCCATGACCAAAGCAACGTGGCGAGGCCTTCATCAGGCAGTGGACTGCCAGAGGGGTGTTACACACACAATCATCAGTTTGTCTCGACAATCACTTGCCTTGAACATTGAATCCTTAAGTTACATTACCAATGGCATATTGGTGTGGCTCACTGACCCTTTGATGTGAAAGATTAAAGAACCCCAAGTGTCTGTCGCCGACTCAACAATTTTGAGGAGCGACCCGTGGCGGTCAGGCAGATCACGAGGTGAGCAGAGGGGTGAGGAGGAGGGCACTTTGGAGGGGGCTGCCAAACCTCGAGTCGCGAGCACACAGCGCCGTCTCCTCGTACAAGACGGCGCACCGATGGGCACCGCCGCTGCTGCCACCGGGCTTGGCCTTCTGCGCCAGTTTTACTAGATTGGCCACGGGGCCGTGCCCAAGGTTGCGGCAGGAATGCACGCCGTAGTGCTGCGCCACAGCGCAGTCCACGGCCGGCAGCTGCAGAGCACACAGCCAACAACAGAGACCTGGAACCCTCTCTCTTTCGTTTGGAGGCGGCCGAGTAGCTAGCAGCCCTTTTCCACTGGCGCATCCGATCCGTGCCAGCGCGTAGCACCCCCACGGAACGGGTGGTTTTCCATTGGCTATTTGCTGTGCCGATATAAAATCAAACAGTAATACGTCGCCCTTACAAGACCACTCAAAATGGACCAGGGGCCAAACAGGTCCAGAGGTGGTGCTAATAATAAAGTGTCCATTGCGTACGACGTGAACAGCGTTAATGTGACTGCACAAATTTATGGAAACATGGCCGAGTGGTGGTTCTCGGTTCAAGCCCAGCATCCGCCCTGGTTAATGTTGCCAGTTTATTCACCATAAACAAAGAGATCTGTTTTACAATGTATGATAATAATCCTGTGACGCTGTATTAAAAAAATAGAATTGGCCACGTGTAACCGCATCATGTTCCAAATCTGCTAAATCAGAAAAAATACTTGCAAATTACTTTATTGGGGAAAAACCACGTAGGAAACTCGAACATCGCTCCCGAATGGCAGACATGTCCATTCACAGGCCGGTAGTGCGTGCACCACGTGCCAAATAGGAACAGCTGCCATTGGGGGGGGGGGGGGGGGGTCCCCTCGGGTAGACTGCCGTAGAGCAATGGAATGGTTGAGATGAAACGTTGCTGTAAGGCGCTTTGAGTTGAAGAGTTTATTTCCGCGAGCGCCCTATATCTCCAAATCCTTATCCCCATCTCTGAGCCGCCCCTGTGGCCCCTACTGGGGCCCGTGTCTCACCGCTGCGGTGTCGAGGCTGCCGCACTGGTGGATGAACTCCATGCAACTCGTCGCGCTTTGGGCAGAAGCTTCCCGCTGTGGCTCCAGATCCACCCAGGGCAGAGATCACAACCACAGTCTCCTCCAACAGCTACCACAGACACAACAAATCCGTCAACATCAGTTGGTTGACAACGAGGCGACCGCAAGGCAAACACCGGCTTAAAGCTAAACGATACGCATGGAGCTGCATCTCACAATGCAGTGCACACAAACTGATTAAATATTACAGATTTAAGTTTGCAAATTAACACAAAATTCGTTCTCAATTTTAGTTTTCCAAATGCACTATCGACGTAATGTCAAGAGACAAATAAATCATCCATTCGTAAATCTCGCATACCCGTGCAGGCCCTGTGTCATAAAATGTGGGGGGTGGCCTCTTATCTTGTACACAATAGGAGCCAACACTTTCACATTAGCTGTGTTATGAGATTGTGCGGCGCACGAGAGTAAAGCTGAAATTGTTATTCTCAGAGATGGAATTAGGAAAATGAAGTGCAAAACCCAAGTTTAATGAGACTGTAATTTTGTGCAGTCGCTGGTGACTGGGCTCGGACGATCGACTTGATAAGACTTGAGACCTCGGTTTCAACCCAAGCGGTCAAAATCCAGATTCAAGCCCAGAATCTCATTATTGCCAACGCACCGCTTTGATCTCTGAGCCACCCGTCCACTTTGCATATATAGTGTTATCATATATTTTATCTGAATGTCACCGCTGTACACTCAATTTTAACGGTGATTTTCAATATCTACCTTTGGGATGTTTGCCAAATTCACAGATATTTTTTAAGAGTGACAAGAGAAAACCCATGCATCTTACGTGACACTTTGTTGCGCTCTGCATTGGTAGTGATTACATAACGCTTAAACGTATTCGAGTAATCGACAAATGAGTTTTAAGTTCGTAATAATAAACTAATATTACCGCGCACAATTTTGGAAACAAAGTTAACATTGAGCGCCACTCGGAGGTGGTAAGTACACTCAAACTTTGCACGGGCAGTGTCGTACACCTACTTGCTGTACTGCCTCTTACCAGCTGGAGGCGGGTGGGCTCACGCACGCCACGTACGCACCTGGGCGTTGCTATGGAGGATGTCCAAGAAGGAGCCGAGGCCCAGGCTGGGGAGGTCGCGCGAGTCAAAGTGCTCGGCAAGCTGCTTCTCCACGCGTGACAGCGCGGGTAGGCCCAGGGGCTCTGCAATCTTATTTGCGTGGCTCAGCAGACGGACCAGATGCTCGGCTACCGCCTCTGCGAAGGAGAGAAGAATGCCATTGTAGGAGAGGACAACGATGCTGTAACTCGCTCCAATAGGCTCAACAACTGCAACTCTCTCTCTGCCCCCCCCCCCCCCACGTCTCATCGACAGCCTCCTGATAAGTTTCATCATCAATATCCAGATGACTCAAAAAACAAGTTTAACACGAAGGCCTTCGCGACCAATATTATCCATAATAGAGATTTTTGGGTTAGATCACATACATTGTGCATATTAACGCGTATTATTGAGTGCATGTTTACATGATCTAACCCAAAAATCTAGATGGACTAAAAAAACCACTGGCAGACTTCTCACTCACACCCGTATGCAAGACGATATCGCCCCAATATTCGAATTGTTCAACTATCCCCCGAACCAGTCCAGGATTAATTTCAAGATCACACTCAGCATTCTCAAAGTCCTCCGTGGTCTGACCCCTTATGTACAACACAAGAAACTACATTTTATTCAGATTGTGCTTTCGATATCGTGTCATGAGACAGAGTATCCACTCGGATCTCTCACGGAGCAGCGGAACCCGTCATATTGGAGAATGGCCCACAGAAGAGAACATCACAAAGCTACCTCTGACATTGCTTCTAGTGACCTCTGGTCCACAGAGTAAAGGGAAGCACATTCTAACCCACTCTGAACGTGAGAGTAATGTCCGTCACATGAAAGTTGAGCCAATATTGGACTTAGTCAAATTAGCAGGAAAGTGTTATCACCCAGCACGTGCATCGATCGGTTGATCGTTAGTTTGTGGCATAGAGATCCGCAAAAAATAGATATCTTTGGATCATTCGAGATTTTTAATTATCCGCAGCCATCCTCCACGTCATTAGCGCAGATAATCGAGAGTCTACTGTATATGCAAATTTGTCTCCTTACTCCCCGGAGGAGGCGCGGGCCGGTGTCGGGAGTGCTGATGCTGCCGAGAAACGCGGCCGGTTTCTCCTTGACCACGAGGTCGCGAGGAGTCTCGAGGGAGCCACAGCACAGGGCCAACTGAAACAGCTTCCGGGCCAGCGTGTCCCCTTTCACCTGCCCCAGGAAGTCCTGCACACACTGTCGGTGGAAACAATAAAGGACCCAAACCACGTGCAGCCATATCACTCTGTTGGGACAAATAGAGGGTGACACATGCATAGATGTCCGACCAATTTCAATGCCCCCCCTTACTTTTGTCTCAATGTGTGACTGAATTTTGTGAAAGCGATGGCCCTAAAAATTATAGAGGAGAGTTAATTCAGTGGTAGAGAAAGTCATTGATACTGGTGGAAGTATCGACAGACTTGAAACGTATGGCGATTATCACTCATTAAATAATTCCGAGAACAAATGTATTTTGGAAAATATTTGACAAATATAAGCAGATGCATGATTTTTCTCGCGCGGTAATTTTGTTGCATTAAGTCCAGACGTCATGGCTCCACCTTTTTCAGCTTATTCACAAAGATGTCCTCGGCGTTCTGGAAGACCTGCAGCACCATCTCGGCCGCCCGCTGTGTCGTGAACTGTCGGCGAAGATCGGCGCTCGTCCCTGGCAAGGGGAACGACTCCAACAGGTATTCCTTGATCTTGTGTGGCCGGCCCTCCACCTCCTGCTTGATGTCACACTCAATGCGAGCCAGCCCACGGTCCATCGCCTCCCGCTCGCCTTTCTGGGCCTTGCCGATCACCTAAACAAACAACACAATGTTAGCAACTGTGGCGGCCACAGGTGCAGGGCAGTGCTGTAGTTGCGATGATGGAACACGTGATGGACGAGTGGTTCAACAGCGAATGCAAGGTGTGCTGCTAATGCACGATTGCAATCGAGAGATGGGATTGGTGGATCATCCTAGCAGCAGTGGCTCTTGGCAAGCCATCGAACAAAGACAGTCACCGCATCACTCGCTTTCAGATGGGCTTCTGCGGCCAACTGGAATGCTCTTCCTTCCGATATTAGGAAGCCATTGGAGCTATGCACTTTTAAATCTATATTGAAAACAATTTCTTTAGAACTGCTTTTTGTGTTCAGTTTGTTGCCCTCCACACCTCCGATTAGCACAGTTGGCTACGTACAGTGCGAAAGAAGTTCAACATATACTTGTGGTTTTACCCAATCCAGTCATTTCTGAGTACTTGTTTAGATTTGCAAATTTTGATTCTGACGCCAGCACACACGTCCTCCTCATTCATTAATAATAACACGGGATTTTTTTTTTTACATTATTTGTGAAGCATATAGAAATGCAGTTTTGGATAATACACCCGCAATATTAACTAGGGCGACTCCTGGGATCGAATCGCGAACCTCTGAAACAAGCGACAAATGCACAACCACTCGGGAAAGAAGATTTCTGTAAGGAGCGGTACAGTAAAATAGGCCTCAGCCTTCAATACGATATATATTAACATGATGTACTTACACGAGCAGTTACTTCAGTGCTCTTGTCGCAGCACTGCACCCCCAAAACTGAAGTCGTGTTGGAAGTCTGTCTCAGACTGCATGACAAAAGGATACACCACATTCACTTGACAGGGAGACAGGTGTGCAACTTGGGTGCCTGAGCAACTGAGGATAGCTCAGCATTGTGGCCGTGTAAGGCAAACACAGAGGCGGGGGAATATTGGTAAAAGGCTGATGCAGTGTCACTCTCAGGTGTGAACACAGCGACACATACGTTGTGGCTGTGTGTCAGCAATTCCAGAACGCATTTAATTCAGAAAGTAAACCCCCTCAAGGGCAACAACAATACATACTTGAGGCAGTCTTGATTTGAAGCTTTCGCGACTGCAGGAATCCACACTCTTTGGTTCTTTCGGTAAAGTCACGTAAAATCGAGGAGGAGGCCGCTTTCCTACCTTACAGTTACACGCTAATTTCTCACGTTAACATCACTAGCCCTGGCCACTTCTTTATGACCCATGGGCTACACACATTTCAAACCATTTAAAACAGTCTGCCTCAGCAGCACACCAAGGCCTTCCCACATGATGACGGACACTTGTGTCGCGCCCGAAACGTCGTGATTATTTAATTTTATACCTACGTGACTTTACCGAAAGAACCAAAGAATATAATTTGAGGCATCCAATAATAATACAATTCGCAGTCAACAAGCGACGCAATGCATACACACGTACACACACACACACGCTCGTACACACAGGCACGGCATGTACGGAAATGCCCAGAGGTATGCTGGTGATATGGATGCCCAGATCGTGAATATCCGGAGCCCCGTATCGTTCCATGAGATGCTTCAGCAAGTCCGGCACCTTGAAGCGTGCCATCACTCCTTTGCCTCGGGAGCTGCGGCTCTTGGCCACGAAGGTCCTAAACTCTGCCGCAAACAACAACAACACGAGCGGGTTACGCAGAGCGCATGCTAGGGGAGCAACGACGATGCATTGATTCGGACGTGATCATTCATCCTGAAGATCGCGATATGCACACCGGATCGCGTGCGTAAGAATTTATGTTTTAGATTTGTATACGTTGCGTGTCATTGTTTCACATTGTCCAACACCCACCCACTCCAGTCACTAGAGCCGGCTGTGTTCACGTTTTAAAACAAGGCGTTGAATCTAGAATTTATTCACGAGCCCTCAATCGCGATAATCGATTGATTCGCGACATAGGTGGCTGGTGTGGCGCGTATCGCTTCTGTTTATGTCTGCAAGGAATCACTTGCTGAGCCTTCGTATCATTTCAAATACCAAACATATTCATGCATCAGTAGCACTGAGGCCTTGAAAAAGGAAAAAAATCCGATAAGCGACGTTTCGGGCAATGACCCTTCTTCATATTGCATAGAAAGGCCAGAGAGATTGAGTGAACAATAAGAATTGGAAACTGCACTTCACAGTGATTACCGTGTTTAAAAAGCTATTAGGTAACCATTCATATGAACCTTATGGCGGCTCTTGCATAAACATTATATTATATATTATATAAACATTATATTATATATAATATAATGTAAACATTATATTATATATAATATATATTATATAAACATTATTTTATAATGTTAACATAAACTTTGCTCTTTTTCACCAATGGGTTTGAAGGGTGGTGGCAAGTGTTGTCTTGTTAAACTATGCCTTTAAAACTGAAAACTACTTACCTACAGTAGCTCTATTTAAATACACTATCGAAAACATAATTTACTCCCCTCTGTCAATCATCGTGTTTCTCAGTGTGGATTTGTGAACACACTTGTTAAACAATACATAAAATAGTACGCGTTTTCAATGCGCTGTTCATATTGTAAAATGCGTTTATACCAATGTGACTCTACAGCAGTTGCAGAGCCGCACTTTTATATAATTCAGGTCAAAGCTAGATAAACAGTGGAGGATAAACATCGCATGAAGGCGGGGCAATTGTTGTGCAATCATTTCAGGTCAAATTTACAGGTGCGTTTTATTCATGCCACACAGGTAGAGAGTTGAGAGTGAAACCTGGCCCACTGGCATCGTGAGTCATGGATCATGAGTCACCCGGACTTGTTGTGTTTGTTTATGGTTGCAATACAAGCCATCAAATCTGCACCACGAAGAGAGTTGATGAACAAGTAGGAGAGTGTGTAACTGGATTACATTCATGTGCACAGGCGTTTCACATGTGAATATAAAATAAATAAGGTCGACTCAAACGCCACTCTTTAGGATTTGGCACATTCAATAACATTTTATTTGATAAATTAAGATCAACAAACCATAATCAAATGGGTCATGCATCGATGTACCAATTGTGGTTACGGACTGCTTAAGAAGAAAATGATGAATGCAGATTCGAAGCGAGTTTAAACGTGAATCTACACCATTTAAATATATTTTAAACAACCCGTTGCAAACATGACAGTAATTTGAAATGTAGCACTGTACATCAGAACAATTTGAAAGACGTTAGAGATTTCAAACTGTCCAAAAATAAAGGGGGGAAATAAACATATTTTTACATAATGCAGGTTTTTTGGGTGAGACCACGTAAATATAAAAATATGTCGGTAAACCCACCACCACCCGACACAGCCAATTAGTAAGGTTTGTCACTTAAACAGAACATGCCAATTCGTTACTAGTACAGCACACCGGTTGTGTGTTAGAGAGCAAAGCCACAACATTAACAATCTGAGTACGACGTTTCGCCAGTAATTACAACCAGCATCATCAGGAGGCAGCCAGATTTGTGGATTTTAAAATGTAGATTTATTTAAATTTAAAAACATATAGAGAACTGGAACATTATTATTACAGAATTTGGTGGGACATATGACGAAAAGAGAGTGACTCCAGCTTAGCTTGCAAGAACTAAGAGACACAGTGTGGCCATGTGGCCTTAATGAGAGAGACTGACTCCAGCTTAGCTTGCAAGAACTAAGAGACACAGTGTGGCCACGTGGCCTTAATGAGAGAGACTGACTCCAGCTTAGCTTGCAAGAACTAAGAGACACAGTGTGGCCATGTGGCCTTAATGAGAGAGACTGACTCCAGCTTAGCTTGCAAGAACTAAGAGACACAGTGTGGCCATGTGGCCTTAATGAGAGAGACTGACTCAAGCTTAGCTTGCAAGAACTAAGAGACACAGTGTGGCCATGTGGCCTTAATGAGAGAGACTGACTCCAGCTTAGCTTGCAAGAACTAAGAGACACAGTGTGGCCATGTGGCCTTAATGAGAGAGACTGACTCCAACTTAGCTTGCAAGAACTAAGAGACACAGTGTGGCCATGTGGTCTTAATGAGAGAGACTCACTCCAGCTTAGCTTGCAAGAACTAAGAGACACAGTGTGGCCATGTGGCCTTAATGAGAGAGACTGACTCCAGCTTAGCTTGCAAGAACTAAGAGACACAGTGTGGCCATGTGGCCTTAATGAGAGAGACTGACTCCAGCTTAGCTTGCAAGAACTAAGAGACACACTGTGGCTCAGAAAGCGCGTTGTGACGGAGCGCGTTCCGCGTTGTGCGAGAAGCGTTCCCTAAATTAAAGAAAACGCGTTGTAGTGAAAACGCGTTATCGTGTGAACACGCGGGACAGACCCAGGTGTTGTGGGTTAACTCCCCGAGATAAACTTTCTTCCAACTTTGTGTTTTATACGCCCGGTGTTCCGCCAATAATTGTTGTGAGCGTCGCTCCTCTGCCCTCTGTTGTTCATGGAGAGAGACTGCACCCTAGTGCCCAGTATCATCCTCCGCGAGCCTCTTCAAATTGCTGATCTTGACACCGCTGGAAGCAGTCATCGGCCTTGACCTCACCTCACAACAGTGCAATTTTAACAGCTCAACATCAAAACACAATGATGGGTCGCTTGCATCAATCGCACAACATCCCAGCATTGCCTCTCAGCTGTTACTTGTGTAGAGGGGGTCAAGTGTGTAACCATGATTGCCCTAATCCTGCAACTCGTGCTGTGTAATATTTTCCTTGCCATATTACCTGTGACACACATAATGAGGACAACCGGTAAGTCAAATGAAACCAGAGGTGGGAAACCTGTACTTTAAAATATTATTAATAGCAGGCAATTTGAACACGACTTTTAGAAAGACCGATGCAGCTCTACACGTGCCACATTGTCCAGAAATTCAGTTGATACTAATAGGGTTTATTTGCCAGTATTGTACATTATTTAAATTACATTTGTTTGGGCGGCAGGGTGGTGCAGTGGTCACGCCCGTGCATGACATCTTCTGAAGGACTGCCTGGCTTCGCTTTCCTCATTCTGGTCCCTTTCTCTGTATGGGTTTACTCCCATGGCAAAACAACAACAACATACAATGTAACTGGTACTAGCCAAACATCCAAATTACTCCTGCGAAAAGTTGGCAGGCCCCTCCTGAAAAGAGTCTTGAGACTCAGTGAGGCTTTCCCAAGGAAACAAGCCTATTAACAACATTGTTTCACTGCATGTGAAAAATAAAGATTTTCAGTATTAAATCTCAGTGGCTGTTTACATTGAAACATCAAGTTACGTTCAAGTGATAATTGTAACTGGCACACAGAATTCCTTCACTTTGGCGCGAGGAACTACAGACGAGGGAAGGCGGCAGTCAAATGGTGAGCAGCTGGCAACAAATCCCCCCCACCACTCCTGCCCATGCTCTGTTGTCCTCTTCATATAAAGATGTTATCGGCCAATTAATGACAGTTTGTAGCCTTTGGTTGTTTCGGTAAAGTCGCATAGGTAGAACAAATAATAATGGATCACGACGTTTCGATCGCCACACAAGCAATCGACGATTTTTTTATTAGTTTTTTCTACCTACGTGACTTTACCAAAAGAACCAAAGAGTAAGGATTCCTGCAGTCACGACAGCTTCCAATCAAGATTAATGAGTGTTTACATGTGGGAGGAAATCGGAGCACCTGGAGAAATCCAAGCAAATGAGGGGCCAACGCTCTATCACAAATCTACACATGGAACAGGCGGAGTCCACATTATTCCACACCGCCTTCTCTACCTCCTTGACGACCAAGGGGTGGGAGTTGTCGCAACATTTTTGTAATCCATCAACCCTCACCTCCACGCAGTCGTGGATTACAGGCATACATAACCACCACAACCACACGGCTAAAGTAGCTGTAATGCACATCTAAAATTCTACAAAAGTTGATGGGGTAAAGGTCGTAGGTCAATTGGTTTGATTTCTATGCGCATTAACCAGTCTCTAACGTATGCACATTTAGATTCGCATTCGGCGGCCAATGGAACAGGTGGAGTCCAAAAGCAAAGTGGATGTACTGATTGTATCTTCATTGCGGGACTCATCCAGCAGTGGATTGACATGGGCTTCAGGTATCCACGTGTGGACGGGCAATCAACACTGGGGCCACCTGGCGGTAAATGTTTGCCAGTGCACATTGGGACCGGCTCACACGTCACTGACCCCAGGCAGCCCCCAGCCACCGGCGTGCAACACAGCGAAGGGAATCTCCCACCAATGAGAACCATGCACAACCCAGGGTGCAGTCCTAGAACTTGGACTCGCAAACACAACAAAACCCATAGCCGCCAACCCACACGGTTTACCCGTATTCTGTTGGGGGAAAGTGAGTTTTCAGGTCCATACGGCAGACGGCCGTTTCAATACGGGCAACATTTTTGTTAAGTTTATTTGTGTGTTTCTCCCTTGTCATGGGACTTTGTAGGATGGACGTTGGGATTTATAAGGGGCACGGGGTGACCAACAAGGTCTGAATTGGTCTGTAATAAGGTAGGCACTGATGAGGGGTTGACAGCGATGCAAACCCCACACAATACAAAACGCCAAACAATAAAAAACAATAATACATAACTGTCCAATGAGTAATTAGATAATTAAGATCAAAGAAACGCGTTCCTTAAATTGATCAAGTTTATTGTTGCAAGAGTTTGGGAAAACAGGAAGACCGGGTGTGGATTCCAGAGTGGAGCAGTGCAAACTGATAAATCTGAAAAGAGTGAGGTGACCTGCATGGTGGTGAGCGGGTGGGTGAGTAAATGGGTGAGTGTTTGAGTAAACGAGTGGAGGAGTGTGTGATAGGGTGATTGAGTCAGTGACCGGATGAGTGGGTAACTGGATGCGTGGGTGACTGAATGCGTGGGTGATTAGATGAGTGGGTGATTGAGTGGGTGACTAAATGAGTGGGTGACTAGATGAGTGGGTGACTGGATGAGTGGGTGATAGGGTGATTTAATTAGTGACTAGATGAGTATGTGATAGGGTGATTGAGTGGGTGACTGGATGAGTGGGTTATAGGGTGATTGCGTGGATGACTGGATGAGTGGGTGACTGGATGCGTGGCTGATTTGATGAGTGGGTGATAGGGTGATTGAGTGGGTGACTGAATGAGTGGGTGACTGGATGAGTGGTTAACTGGATGAGTGGGTGATAGGGTGATTGAATTAGTGACGAGATAAGTGTGTGATAGGGTGATTGAGTTAGTGACTGGATGAGTTAGTGACTGGGTGAATGTGTGATAGGGTGATTGAGTTAGTGACTGGATGAGTGGGTGACCGAGTTGTTTAGTTGAGTGCGTTGTTGTGAACTGCAGTGAGGCGCGGTGGTTGAACGCTGAGTGGATGAGACGAAGCGGTCAAAGTGTCTGGTAGACCGAGTCCCTTAACGTGGGTGGAGGGGGGAATCAACGAGGGGAAGTTCACTGCAACATTCACCACGGTGGTGCTAGTAGTCGCAGCGAAAAAAGAGTGATACAGGGCTGACTGAATGAAGGTTGAGGCGAGGATGCAAGGTGGTGTAGAGGAGGCGAAGAGGAGGGTAGAGGAGGTGAGGTGGTGAGGAGGCGTAGAGGAGGGTGCCCCGCTCTTGGCGTTGATCTTGGTGAACACCTGTCCGCGCCCCGTCTCGTAGCTCTGCCCGGTGCTGATGCAGCCTCCACGGGCCGCAGCGCCCAGCGGCCTCGCCGAGTCCGTGCACAGCTCCGCTCTGAGCAAGCTCTCCATTGCACGCTGTCTGCTCGCAGCGACAAACACAACGTTAAACTCCCCCCCCCCCCCGTCCCGTGTGGCCTCTAACACAGGGGTCCTCAACCCCCGGGTTGCAAGAGCACTTGCTTCAAGTACATATAAACCCACTTTTTTGTGTAGATATGTAGATGACACTTTGGTTGTCTGGCGACATGGGAAGGATACACTTAATGAATGAATGTCTAAATCATCTCAATTCACAAAAAACGGCCATCCAGTTCACCATGGAAATGGAGGTGAATAACACACTCCCTTTCCTGGATATTTTGCTCGGACGAGGCCTAAATGGTAAAGTAACACACACAGCGTTTACCGAAAGGGAACACATACTGATGCCTATCTGAATGCAGTTTGGCATCATCACCCCGCACAGAAATCCTTTCTCAACAAGATGCTCATACATCTGGCTAAAACAGTGTCAGATGGTCAAAGTCTGAGGAGAGAGATTAAACATGTCAAAGAAACGCTACGATTGAATGTCTACAATAATGCTCAAATTAACAGAGCAGTGAATTCTAAACCAAGATCAAACAGCAATACTGCTGAATCAGGCTATTTAACAATTAAAATACCATATATCGTGGGAGTAACTGACAAATTAGCTAGTAGTCGCAGCTAAAAAAAAGTGATACATTAATTACAGGGCTGAATGAATGAAGGTTGAGGCAAGGATGCGGGGTGGTGTAGAGGAGGCGAAGAGGAGGGTAGAGGAGGTGAGGTGGTGAGGTGTTGAGGTGGCGTGGTGAGGAGGTGAGGTGGCGTGGTGAGGAGGTGAGGTGGCGTGGTGAGGAGGTGAGGTGGCATGAAGAGGTGGCGTGGTGAGGAGGCGTAGAGGAGGCGAGGAGAAGGGTAGAGGAGGTGAGGTGGTGAGGAGGCGTAGAGGAGGCGTAGAGGAGGGTGCCCCGCTCTTGGCGTTGATCTTGGTGAACACGTGTCCGCGCCCCATCTCGTAGCTCTGCCCGGTGCTGATGCAGCCTCCACCGGCCGAAGCGCCCAGCGGCCTCGCTGAGTCCGTGACCAGCTCCGCTCTGAGCAAGCTCTCCATTGCGCGCTATCTGCTCGCAGCAACAGACACAACGATAAACTCCCCCCCCCCCCCCCGGTCCCATGTGGCCTCTAAATACTTATTTCCTTGGGAGAGGTGATTTATCGGATGAGGCCTAAATGGTAAAATAACACACACAGCGTTTACCAAAAGGAAACGCATACTGATGCCTATCTGAATGCAGATTCGCATCATCACCCCGTACAGAAAACCTCTCTCATCAAGATGCTCATACATCTGGCTAAAACAGTGTCAGATGGTGAATGTCTGGGGAGAGAGATTGAACATGTCAAAGAAACGCTACGATTGAATGTCTGCAATAATGCTCAAATTAACAGCAATGAATGCTAAACCAAGATCGAACAGCAATACTGCTGAATCAGGTTATTAAACAATTAAAATACCATATATCGTGGGAGTAATTGAGAAATTAGCTCGAGTTTTGGAAAAGCAAAAAGCTAAACATCTAAGTAAGATTTGGCACGGTACACAAAATTCAAAAAATAGCATCTTGTACTTAAGATGAATTGCCTAAGTTGTCAACGGATGGTGTGTATCGGATTAATGGCTTATGTGGCAGATGTTATATTGGACAGATGGGATGTAACATTAGCGTAAGACTAAAGGAACACCAAATAAATATTAAACACTCTCAAACATAACTGTCGGAAGTTGCAGTACATGCTTGCCAACAAGAACACTTCATGTATTTTGATAACGATGAAGTGTTGTGTAAAACGCATTATTACTGGCCAAGACTAATTCGAGAATCCATTGAAACTGAGAAAATTTGTATTATTTTAACCTCTCTGACAGCTACAGGCTTAGTGCGGCCTGGAAGCGTATTATTAAGTAATTGTGATTGTAAGATGAGGAGATGAAGGCAGAAGAAGAAGACGTGGGGCGATGTGGTGATGCGGTCGAACGTGGTGGCCCGAGGAGCGGAGGGAGAGATGGCGCGGGGCGGGGCGGTGTGGAGAAGGTGGCAAGGACGGCGGACCCCACGTGATTGGAACAAACGCGTGGAAGAAGAAGGCATCTCACATTTATCATTACTTATAGAGGAAACATACTAATTTAATTATTACCAATCAATTATATAATTTCAATAATCCCCCGCCTCTGATTTCTGCACCTGATGGGTTCAGTGATGACATCGCCTTTCTCTATTTAAGACCGGAAGCAGGTGGATGGCTTCACTATTCTGGCAAATCGCCCGATGATGCTGGATGTAATTACCAGTGAAACGTCGTACTCATCTTGTGGATTTACTCTCCAAAACACCGGTGGGCTGAAGTAGTAACTAAGTAGAGTTTTGTTTACGTGACAAATTCCTTACTAATTGGCTGTGTCAGGTGGTGTAGGGTTATGACACATTTATACTTACACGATCTAACCCAAAACCTTTGTTATGAAATTAGGACAATTTATTAAATATATTGTATACCAGAAAATACAGCAATTGACTAAACATATACGGCAATAGATGTAACCTCGCAGCAGTGAACGTGACGAAATTTCATCATGGAAATGTCCGCTGCACAAAACCTTGAGTTCATCGCCCCACACGTGGTACCTCAGCCTCAGGATGAAATAAATCATCAGGGAGTTCTCCGTGAGCATCGTGCGCGCTCCAAATCCAGAGTTGAGCCGTGGTCTCGGCACCCAGCCAGCCGCCTTCTCTTCTTGGGGCAGTCGGAGTCCAGCGCGCTATCGAAGGGCACGTGGTGAACGCTCAGGACGTGTCTCTTGAGCTTCGACTTCTGCGTCACTCCGTACGAGCAGTCACTGCACGGGAAGGGCTTTTCCTCTGGAACACAAGACATCCACCGTTGAGCACACGCACGCGCTAATACATAATTTATTTATCACCATGCAGTGGATGCCATAGCATTACTATGTATATGGGACGTTTTATCAATCACGGTTGCTGACCACAGGCCCAAAGGCCCAAAGGCCTAAAATGCCAAATGGCCAGCAACAAATACCTCCGATTAGCACGGTTGGCTACGTATGGTACGCAAGAAGTTCAACATGCGTGCAAATAGTAGAAAAGCAAGATACTGATTTCCTGAAAAATATCATAATACATTTTTGGGGCTTATTTTGAAGCCCCAACATTTTGCACTTCTTCGTGTGGTTGATGTTGATGCAGAGCAACAACTATAATTTAACACTGAGGTGGTTGAGCCAGATTATTCTATTACAGCTCATTAATTACGCAATAATTACCTGCAATAGAAGGAGTAAATACACATGGAAGTTAGGTGTTAGTACAATGAAGAGGAAATTCCCATTGTGGAAATGACTCGGTCTATACATTCAAAAATGTTCCCTAAATTGACCCACTTGTTTAAGTAAAATTTACCCCGGTTAAGAAATAGATACTTTTTGGAATTTGTCAAGCAATGTATTTTGCTCAGCTTCCTTCCAATGGTGCTATTGGCTCCATGTCATGAGATGAAGTATCCCTGTGCAACTCTCACACAGCAGTGAACCACCTCATGTAAGAGAACAGCTCGTGGAAGGAGATATCATTGCACTACTCATGACATCCCTTTGTGACCGTTTTTTATCCACTAGGAGGTTATTGCAATTTCCTACACATCACGCAACATCAGAAGTGTTTGCTGGAAGAAGTGTTTGGTAACTGGATAAGACCATCAATGAGAAGCCAGTTTAATCATGGCTCGGTGACTGAAACCCAGAGTTTCACGGTTTAACCCAACATCCGAGCAGCACCACATCAGATCTCTAGACTCCTCAGCGCAGGCATACAGATATGGTCAACATATGCGTACATTAACTAATTTGTGAAATTATGAATTACATCCAAATGCAATGTAGTGTGTGCATTACTAGGACGTACCTAAAGGTGCCAGGTTGGGTTCATCCACCTTGGGGATGCTCTGCTCCACGCAGCCTCCTGCTTCCGTGCAGTCCATCCTCTTGATGTCCGAATTCTGGCTGTTGCTACTGCTGCAATTGGTGACGCTGGTGGTGGTCTTCTTTCTTTTAATGGGCTTAGGTCTACTTCGCTTTTCCTTCTTCTTCTGCTGCAAGGCCATCAACACTTTCATGCTCGTCATAGGATCGAGAGCAGCGTATGGTTTATTCTCACTGACTGGTGAAGCAGTTTGTTGACGTGGAACTAGGCCAAAGCATTCAAGAAAATTGGATTTCATGTCATTTATCTTAACGCCGCTATCTTTTGTCGAAGTGTAATCATGTTCAGGCTTCGGTCTGTACAAGAACTGTGCGTGAAGACTTTCATGAGTTTTCAGGATTTCAATAGGACTTAAAAATCCGCAGACTGAGCACATCTCATAGGGCGACGGTGGATTCAACACCGCATTGGCAAAACTGCCGTTATTCACCAAGCCTGGTGCACCCTTTATCATGTAATCCTTCTCATGGGTCTTCAAATGCCTTTTTAATTTTCCTAGCTGATCAAACCTTTTTCCGCATATGCCGCACCATTGATCACGGGTCTCCTTGTGTGTTCTTACGTGGGCTTCTAGGCACCATGCCAGCTGGAATTTTTTCCCACAGACGTCACAAGAGATACGTTCTTTCGTTCTTGTAATTCTACCGGATTGAGGTGGGGTTGAGATGGGTGCTGGTGAAGTGCCATCAATGGTGAAGGCAATTCTCCCAGCACCACCTTGACTCGCAGCGGAGTTGCTCTCGCACATCTGAAACAAAAGACAAAGGTCACCCGCATGACACCCGTGTCACGAGTGTACTCACACAGGCATACTTAAGGTGACATAAGATTCATATATACCACAACTCATTATACCAGAACTCCACAATATTGCAGTTCCTATCATGTACGATTTTACTCCTCTTATCCACCCAAATAAGATTTTGTTTAACAACAATGACGAACTACCTCCATTTTCGTAATGTTACCCACCAAATAGGCCTTTCTGTATATACACACCAACAATATAATGATGGCACCACACGTTCACTCCACTATTCACAACACTCTGACTCGCAATCTCCATAGAAGATTGTAATATCATTTCTGTACGAGGGCCCGTCAAAAAGTTTTGAGAATGGACACTTTTTTTTTACAAACAACTACGTAAAATAGTCTTCAATAAAAGTACAGTATAGTACTATTAATGGCACTTATAACTGAACGTCATTATCTCTCATGCTAATTATTACAATGTTAACTAGTTACCCAGGAAAGCTTCATTGAGTCTAAGTACTGCATTTTCAGAAAGGTCCCATTGCATTGAGATGTTTGTGTGAGTGGAACCCAGAGAGACCCCACCTTGCATATGGGGAAATAACACAACTTCACACAGATGGATTCAACCCACAAGCTCAAAGCATTCCTTGTTTAACAAAGTATTCAGTGTAATGTTTAATATAATTTATTTGGTAATATATAGTATCGTAATTGTATAGTCAATATATAGCAGTGTGGTATACAGTAGGGTTGGTAAAATAATACAGTGTAATATTATTATAATCTAAGGTATAGGGTAGTGTATAGTAACGCTGCGTATAATTCAATGTTGGGGTCTGTCTATGGCAGTTTATAATAAAACATTATTTGGAGGCAAATTATAATAATTTTTGCGACACAGAAGTGTAATGTATAATGACGTATTGTTAGTAGCTCAGCTTAGTGGAGAATATATTGAGTATATTGATTATATTGACGTAGTTTATTTTTAGTTCTTTCACATCGGTTTATTGTATGATAGTTGGGTAGTTGCAGTTCTTTAGCGTCAATATACTAAATGCCTCTGTTGATATATAAACTCTGACTTTAACATAGCTACTTCCGTGACAAGTTACATGCTAATTCCTCGCATTAACATCATGCTAATCTCCCAGTTACATGCTAATTTCTGATGTTAACATCCTGCTAATATCTCACATTAACACAGCTACTTCAATGCTAAATTATTCTGTTGATATGTAAACTCCTTTGTCAAGGTGCTCTGCTCCTCCCACCCAGCTTAAAATACGCTGCCAAGCTTAGCAGTGTTCATTGGAGCGCTGTCTTTCCGACAGTTCTGTTTCTTCACCTGAGGACGGCTGCTTGTGTTGTGGTCGAAACGTCGTGAGAATTTTATTTTATTATGTTTTATTTTTATTAGTTTATTATTTCCCTTCTACGTGACTTTACTGAAAGAACCAAGAAGATGAATCTCTGCAGTCACGAAAGCTTTAAAAGGAAATTTATTCAAATCAAGTTGTTTTCCTTTTACCACAGTACTTTATGGAATCCTCAAGAATAAATGCATTTTTAGAAGTATTAAACTACACTTGAAGATGTGTGAGAATGTAATTCTGCAGATGCAAGCACAGGCAAACTCGTATCTGCATATACAAGTTTCTGGGCCTCCTCACTTCACCAAACCCGCATTGACCGGCATGGTGAAGTATGGTTAAACAACTCCCACGAACGACATGGTGTGGGGGAGGCCTCTAACGCTGGATCGACAAAGGGCTGATACATGTCACGACATTGTACGTTAAGACCGTTCTCTCGTCAGCACAAGCCGTCTATGTGGACAATAGAGGGCACGACACACGTGTACACGATGTTTGTGTGCGTATATTCAGCGTGTGTATCACGTCATAATTATATAAGGTCGCGATTATGCTCAAAACGAACCAAATGTATAACATCACGAATAACTTTGGAAGTCTCCAGAGCCTGAACAATATTTGAAGTAGACACTGACCCAGTTACTATTAATAGCTCAGATGTGTAGTCTTTGACTTTAACATAGCCATTTCTGTGACCAGTCACAAGCTAATCACTCAGTTATTTCAATGCTAAATTCTCCTAGTTATTTCAATGCTAAATTTTCCTGTTTGATTTTTACTAGGTGCCTCTGTGAATGTGTATGCTTTGACTTTAACATAGCCATTTCTGTGACCAGTCACAAGCTAATCACTCAGCTATTTCAATGCTAAATTCTATGCTAATTCCTTTGTCAAGGGGTGCCTCTGTGGATGTGTATGCTTTGACTTTAACATAGCCATATCTGTGACCAGTCACAAGCTAATCACTCAGCCATTTCAATGCTAAATTCAATGCTAATTCCTTTGTCAAGGCGCTTTGTTTCTTCTCACACAGCTTAAAGGTCTCGATCTGAGCTTAGCTTTGTTCGCTCCAGTGCTGTCCCCCAGACAGTCTCGTCCCTTCACCCGATGAAGGCCGCTTGTGTTGTGGCCGAAACGTCGTGAGAATTTTATTGTGTTATTTTATTTTTTCAATTTATTATTTTATTCTCATGCTACGTGACTTTACCGAAAGAACCAAAGAAGATGAACCAAGAATATGGCGTGTAGATGCTGCCATCTGCCGGCCACCAACGTGGCGTGTAGATTCTGCAAATTGAAAAATTAAAATAATAAATTGAAAATAATAAGCAAAAATCCAGATTCATATTCTTGGTTCTTTCGGTAAAGTCACGTAGATTTGAAAATAAAAAGAAAATAATTAAATGAAAATCATGAATTGTTATTATTATATTTGATTTAAAGCTTTCGTGACTGCAGTGATTCATATTATTGGTTCTTTCAGTAAAGTCACGTAGAAGGGAAACAATAAATAAAATAAATATTTTTTAAAATATTATTAAAAATTTTACTTTTCTTTTATTATTTATATTTTCTATCTACGTGACTTTACCCAAAGAACTAAGAATAGCCTGTAGATTCTGCCAATTTAAAAATGCAAAAAAATAAATGGAAAATAATAAAAGCTTTTATTATTTTCAATTTATTATTTTAAAATAAAAATTTTGTTTCATTTTTTTTTTATCTCTGTGACTTTACCGAAAGAACCAAGAATATGAATGTGGGTTTTTTGCTTTTATTATTTTCCATTTCACACTTTTTATTTGATTTGATTTGATTATTTTTTTATTTTCTATCGACGTCACTTTACCGATAGAACCAAGAATATGGCGTGTAGATGCTGCCAATTTAAAAATTAAAATAGATTGAAAATAATAATCAAAATCCAGATTCATATTTTTGGTTCTTTCGGTAAAGCCATGTAGGTTGAAAATAAAAATAATAAAATTAAATAAAAAATACAAAAAATAAATGGAAAATAATGAAAGCTTTTATTATTTTAAATTTATTATTTTAATTTGTAAATTTTTTTTAAATTGGCAGAATCTACACGCCATATTCTTGGTTCTTTCGGTAAAGTAACGTAGATTTGAAAATGAAAATAATAGAATTAAATGAAAAAATACTAAATCATGAATTTTTTTTTTTTACTTCTCTTTATTATTTATATTTTACCCAAAGAACCAAGAATCTGGCGTGTAGATGCTGCCACCTGCCAACGTTGTTGGCCACCAGATGGCAGCATCTACACGCCATATTATTGCTTCCTTCGGTAAAGTCACGTAGAAAGAAAATAATAATAAAATTAAAAAATGAAAATTATGAAAGCTTTTATTATTTTCAATTTATTATTTGTATTTTTAAATTAAATTATATTATTTTAATTTTAAAATCTACGTGACTTTAACGAAAAAAACAAGAATTCGGCGTGTAGATGTTGCCACCTGCCGGCCACC
The DNA here is from genome assembly GCF_048934315.1 of Petromyzon marinus. Lineage (NCBI taxonomy): Eukaryota > Metazoa > Chordata > Hyperoartia > Petromyzontiformes > Petromyzontidae > Petromyzon > Petromyzon marinus. Next base: position 1,594,838 of record NW_027423168.1, read on the forward strand.
AACGTGGCATGTAGATTCTGCCAATTTAAAAATTAAAATAATAAATTGAATATAACAAAAGCTTAAATAATATTAAAAGCTTTTATTCAATTGATTATTTAAAAAAAAACATTTTTTTTTATCTCCGTGACTTTACCGAAAGAACCAAGAATATGAATGTGGGTTTTTTGCTTTTATTATTTAAAATTTCACATTTTTATTTGATTTGATATTTTTTTATTTTCTATGGACGTGACTTTACCGAAACAACCAAGAATATGAATTCCTGAAGTCACGAAAGTTTTGTCACAATCTACACCCAACAATGGTGGCCAGCAGATGGCAGCATCTACACGCCAGATTATTGCTTCCTTCGGTAAAGTCATAATTCTGGTAGGAACGAAGTTGTAATCTGAGTGTACCAGCCTGCAATAGATTAATGTGTCCGTCCGTCCCCTTTCAATACTTTAACGAAGTGAAATCTCGTGCTGTTGGGTGTAAAATCAGCAATAGGCAGCGCAGAGACTTGCCCTACCAGCCCACCCTGCAGGGACCTGTTAATTAAATTGAAAATAATAAAAGCTTTTATTTTCAATTTATAATAAAATAATAAACGCTTTTATTATTTTCAATTTATTATTTGTATTTTATTTTTTTGTATTTTAAAATTTCAAATAATAAATTGAAAATAATAAAGCTTTTATTAGTTTAAATATTATAATTTATATTTTTAAATTAAATTTAATTATTTTTATTTTCAAATCTACGTGACTTTACCTGAAGAACCAAGAATATGGCGTGTAGATTCTGCCAATTTAAAAATTAAATAATAAAATTTAAATAATAAAAGCTTTCATTATTTCAAAAATTTTTGTATTTTTAATTTAAAAAGCTTTTAGTATAGCTTTTATTATAATATCATAATATTATAATCAAAGCTTTTATTATAATAAAAGCTTTTATTATTTTAGGATTCTCCTCCACGGCGGCCTTTGTCTCCCCCAGTAGCGATGTTTACGACACACTGCACCAGGTACTCATCTGAGGCTGAGTCGACCTCACACTCTCTTACTGTCTCAAAACAACAACCGCCATGCGCCACTAAGTGGCGGTGACGTCACCACGACGCTTATGCCAGGCTATGTGCACCTTGAGGCTACGTGAAGTGTCGATCGCCGGCTGGCAGGAGGTCACGGGGCAGACCCAGGTGCCACTGGTCGACTGACTGAGATGACTGAGATTACTGGCTGATGCACCACCTGTGCCCCCTACTGTGCCAACTTGCTGAGCTTTAGCCACCCGACGCTCCGCTCGTTTTTCTGAGCGTCGCTCCTCCGCCATCCGTTGTTGTTGGAGGGCGACTGCCTCCAACTGCCCAGTAGAGACACCGCTGGTACCAGTCATTGGCAAGTCCACTCAGCTCCACATCCTCCTGTACCACATCACTCCATCTCTTCTCTAGTCCGTGCCACGCCCGTTTAGCTCCCTCGATCCGGCCGAACAAAAGCTGTTTGGGCATGCGGTGATTGGGCATGCGGGCTACAAGGCCCAACCATTGCAGTCTTGCCTGCTGGAGGAGCTCACCGATGGGACTTTGTCCAGATCTTTCGAGGATTTGTGAGCTCACACAATCCAGCCTGGTTAAACCCAGGATTGATCGTAGGCAGGCCAGCCTAAATGTTTCTAACCGGTGAAGATGCTGCATTAGGGGGGTCCACGTTTTGCAAGCGTAGAGAAGGGAGGGAATGACTGTGGCCGAGAAGAACCGAAGCTTCATGCGGAGCGACAGACCAGGTAGCTTCCACACAACGTTACACAACCGATGAAAAGATAATGCCGCTCGACTAATTCGGAGTGAGACCTCTTCTGTTAAACCGGAGCCGATCATGAGCACACTGCCCAGGTATGGAAAACTCTCCACTCTCTCCCCAACTGCCCCATCACCGATTGGGAGTTGTGGGGGTAGAGTGCCCGATGGCACAAAATACCCAGGCAGGTGCTTCGTTTTGGTGGGGCTGATGGTAAGGCCCCACCTCTTAGTGGCACACTCCAGTTTCAGCAGCAGCGCCTCCAACTCCTCCTCTGAATGAGCAGCAATTACCAGGTCGTCGGCATACATAATGTGGTTGACCAATAGGGAGACATTCCTTGACCGCACCTGGGCATCGATCAGCCTCCCATTGTATCTGTACCAGACGTAAATTCCTCTGGTACAGCTACTGAAGGCTTCACGAACTATGTGGTCGAAATAGATGTTAAATAATGTTGGAGCCAGAGGACATCCCTGTCGCAGGGAATGGCTCTGACTCCCGGCTATGTAGTTTTACTCGGGTCTGCTCACCATCATGAAGGTCCTTAATGAGTGTGAGCAGAGGGTCAGGGACTCTGAAAGCACGAAGAACAACCAAGAGCCCAGGCCTACTGATGGTATCATAGGCCTTAACCAGGTCAATAAAGCAGAGATGTAGGTCTAGTTGGAATTCCCTCCACCTCTGCTGTAGCAGACGGACAGAAAATATGACATTTTTGCAGGACCGCCCTTTCTTGAAACCGCATTGGGGCTCCGCAAGCCTCTCCTTAGCGTACCTAGCAAGGCGATGTTGAATAATCCTTGCCAGGACCTTTCCCGGCACACTGAGGAGTTAGATGCCCCTGTAGTTGTTACAGTCTGTGCGGTCCCCCTTCTTAAAGAGGGGGACCGCCAGGGCATCCTTCCAATCCTGCGGAACCCGTCCAGTGGCCCAGACTGTTATGATGTCATGTAGGGCAGTATGCGCACTAACGCCACCCTCCCTCAGCATTTCGCTTTGGAGATCATCTCTGCTCGGTGCCTTTCCTGTTCTCGGACTCTGGATCGCCCTCAGTACTTCCTCAACGGATGGTACCTCAGCCAGCCACTCACAGAGGGTGACTTCCTCCTCCAATATTTGAGGCACCGCATCCTCAGCAGGGTCATCCCCACTTTGTCCCATGATGTTTTCCAGGCTGAGGGATTCCCCCTCCCCCAGGACCTCACAGAAATGCTCAGCAAATCTGCAAACCTGTCGCTGGGGGTCGGAGATTGGATCACCCTTCGTTCCCCTAATGATGGTGTAGTGGGTATAAATTGAGGAAGAAACTTCTGATGAGGCAACACGATATTTATTGTCTTGGCCCCTTTTTGGGCCATGGACATTAGCCCTGGCATGATAGCGCTTCCACCCCCTATTGACGATAAGGGGAAGCTACCAGCCCACAGAGTGGTGAGTGACGATTACCCCTACAATGGTAATAGGTGTGGCGCTGTAGGTTACTTTTTTAATGGAGTTAAATAAGGATTTGTGATCGCGGGCCATTGAGGCAGACTCCATCTCCTCAGCAACCCGCGACCACCACCCATCCTTGCAGCGCCTCACGTCTCTCCGAACCTCCGACCGAAGGCTGCGGTAAGCCTCCTCATTCTCTGACGTGGGATGCTGTAGACGATTAGAGTGGGCCTGTCGCTTTTTCTCAACAATCCTGAACACCTCCTCTGTCGGCCAAGGTCTCTGGGGAGGTCTGGACCGCGTACACAAAGCAGCCATTGCAGCTGCATGAGTCACAGACCTAAACCTCGCCCATTTACCCTCGACATCAGGAGGAGTGGGGGACGATGCTGTCTCACTCACACTCACTCACAGCGCGAGGCCGACTCATTACATCTCGCGGAGGATCACGCTGCTGAACAAAAAAAGTTCCGCGGTTTCAGTTTGCAAGCGCGAGTTCGCGTTTTAAGGCGATGGGGGCCGTCCATAAATGACGTCACACACCTGGGGAGGGGGGGGGGGTCAGACATTTGTGACGAGGGGGGGGGGGTTGAGAAATGTGACGTCACATCGAAATGCGCAACTTAAAATAAATATAGACATGTTCTACTTAGTTAAATAGACTTTTTAAATAAATGTTTTCTCCTACAACATCAGAGTGCAGCGCCACATTAAATACAATGACAATAGTTTAAAGCGATTTGAAGCATGTTTTACTTTCAAAATGGAAATATGGTTTTGGTGGGGGGGGGGCAGAGCTTTGTGACGTCAGCGAGCTCCGCGGCGGGAGCGAGCTCCGCGGCGGGAGCGAGCTCCGTAACGGGAGCGAGCTCCGTAACGGGAGCGAGCTCCGTGGCGGGAGCGAGCTCCGTGGCGGGAGCGAGCTCCGTGGCGGGAGCGAGCTCCGTAACGGGAGTGAGCTCCGTGGCGGGAGCGAGCTCCGTGGCGGGAGCGAGCTCCGTAACGGGAGCGAGCTCCGTGGCGGGAGCGAGCTCCGTGGCGGGAGCGAGCTCCGTGGCGGGAGCGAGCTCCGTAACGGGAGCGAGCTCCGTGGCGGGAGCGAGCTCCGTGGCGGGAGCGAGCTCCGTAACGGGAGCGAGCTCCGTGGCAGAAGCGAGCTCCGTGGCGGGAGCGAGCTCCGTGGCGGGAGCGAGCTCCGTGGCGGGAGCGAGCTCCGTAACGGGAGCGAGCTCCGTGGCGGGAGCGAGCTCCGTGGCGGGAGCGAGCTCCGCGGCGGGAGCGAGCTCCGCGGCGGGAGCGAGCTCCTAGCGGGAGCGAGCTCCGTAACGGGAGCGAGCTCCGCGGCGGGAGCGAGCTCCGCACCCGAACGCGTTGGCACGGCCATCTTTTGGATCGCTAACACGGCTGCTTTTGTCACACGTGGACATGCTACCACCGGCATGACTGCATCGACTTGCTCATCTCTCATTGCCTTCAACATTATATTCTCATTGACTTCGTTCATGTACTTTTACATGCTTTTCTCTTTAACTTTAACATGCCACTCTTGGTTACACATAGACTGACATTAACTTACTAATTTTTTCATTAACTTTTACATGCTTCTCTCATTAAAACACATTCTCTCTCTCTCTCCCGCCAGCCGTTCTTATGCTAAGTTCATTAACTTTAACATACCACGCTATTTATTACACGTAGACTGACATCGACTTGCTCATCTCTCATTGACTTTAACATGATATTCTCATTAACTTCGCTCATTGACTTTGACATACTTTTCTCATCAACTTTAACATGCTATTCTTGGTTACACATAGACTGACATTAACTTGCTATTTTTTTCACTAACTTTTACATGCATCTCTTATCAAAATACATATGCTAATCCTACATGCTAATCTGAACTCTTATGCGCTACGGAAGCAAATTAACTTTGCACTATAATCCAACATGCTAATCTAAGTTAATTTCCTTTAACATGGCACGCTATTTATTACCTTTACACTATAATACCCCATTAGCACTACTTTGCCTACCTTTGTTCTCAAAAACTTATATAAACTCTTGCTGGTAACAGCTTCTCTTCACAAGGCAGCAGACATCGTGCTGCTCGCAGCAGACATCGCGGCTGTCGCGATTTTCACCTGAAGACGATGGCTTGTGTTGCTATCGAAACGTCGTGATTTATTTTGTTTTATTTCTACCTACGTGACTTTACCGAAAGAACCAAAGAGTATGGATTCCTGCAGTCACAAAAGCTTCAAATCAAGATCGGTTTTAATTATTTATCGAGTGTGGGTAGAATCTGTGCAGAGTTGTGCTGTTTCCCCATGTGCAAGGTGGGGGTCTCTCTGGGTTCAACTCACACAGAGCCAAACGCTCATTAATATAATTGCCAAATATCTCATTGCAATGAGAAACTTCTGAAAAAAATCAGTCTTTAGACTCAATGAGGCTTTCCTGGGTAAATAGTTAATATTGTAATAATTAACATGAGGAATAATGAAGTTCACTTATGAGTGCCACGAATAGTACTATACTGGACTTTTAATTAAGAATATTTTACGTAGTTTTTTGGAAAAAGTGTCCATTCTCAACACTTTTTGACGGGCCCTCATGCAGAAATTATATTGCAATCTTACATGAGGATTTGGAGTCAAGTGTGTCATGAATATGGACTGAACGTATGGTGCTATAATTAGCTTGCTGTTGTGTATATACAGAAAGGATCTCTGGTGGGTAACATTTGGAAATTGGAGATAGTCATTGTTGTTCATATACAAAATCTTATTTGGGTGATGATTTGAAGCTTCTGTGACTGCAGAAATCCATACTCTTTGGTTCTTTCGGTAAAGTCACGTAGGTAGAAAAATAAAATAAAAAATAACATATAACGATGTTTCTATCGCAACACAAGCGGTCGTCCTCAGGTGGAAAAAAATAATCCGCTGCATCTCCGACCAGCGCCACCTAGCCAGTGAACTGGAGCACATATGAAGTGGGTAAATAATCGGCGGAGAACTTCTTGCGAGGCAACACGATATTTATTAACACTATTTTACAGGGTCCCTAACACAAAGGGGTAGCGGCCCCTTCACCCGATACCTGGGGAGGTATGGCCTCCGGACTACACGGGCCCTAACACTGGGAACCCGTTAATTCCCTGTCCTCCGGCTGGGGGCCCTAGGGGAGGCTATGCTGACCCGACCGTGCCAGGGTCTTCGGGTCCTGACCACTGGCCTCACTGAGCTCCGACCCTTGGAAGGACGACGGAGCTTGGGGTCCAGGGTCCTAACTTCAGCCCAGGTCTACAGTCTTCGGCTTGGAGATGCCTGAGCCGGACCCTTGAGAGGTCCGGCTTATATACTGGTTCGTGGCTTGCTCCGCCCTAGCCACGCCTCCCTTACAGAACTTTCTGGAAGGTGACATCATCCCCCAGTCCCCCCTCCCGGGGTCTGGGGAATGTGTCTCAGGATCCGCTTCCCAGGGATTGTCGTTGGCCCCTTGGGCCATAGTCATTAACAGTGGCGTGATAGCGCTTCCGCCCCCTGTTGACGAGAAAGGGGAAGCTACCCGCTAACAGGATGGGGAGTGCCGATTGCCTCTACACATACACCAAGCCCTCAAGATGAATGGATACTCAGACCGCACAATCCGCAAAGCTGTATCTCCAAGCATGGGGAGACAACCTTCTGAGGATCCAATAAAAACAATCACCTTACCGTACATAGCACGTGTCACCAAAAAGATTTCCAAAATCTTAAACAAACACAAGATCCAGGTCCGATTCAATACAGTACACAAAATCCGTGATTTGATCCCACCTGTGAAGGATGTCATTCCTGACATGCAATACCCTGGTGTCTACAAACTAAGTTGTGTCTGCGGCAGCAGTTACATTGGGGAAACGAAACGACATGTCTCGGACTGTGTTCGCGAACACAAGGCAGATTTGAAACACGGCAGAACCAATACCTCTGCCGTGGATGATCATTGTTATAACGCAGTGGGCTCGCACGATATTATTTTTTCCGAGACCAAGGTACTCTGCAAACCTTCGGGCTACCATCAAAGATTTGTCCATGAAGCCATCCAGAAAAATAAACACGGAGACAATTTCAACCGAGAAGATGGGTATAAGCTGAGCAATCATTGGAAGGACGTTATTAACCAAGCAAAGTCGTAACTTGCTGTGGCGCTCCCATTCTTCCCTGCCGTTTGGCTGTTATCTCCGACTCTCTGAGTTGCATTGCCCTGTTAGGTGCCTCTGCATTAATGGGCTGGGGTCTCACTAACATGGCCACCTCTGCTCCCTTAGCCTCGATGTATCGATGGTTCTGGCTGTGTGATGGGCTGTGTGTCTCACTGCGGTGGTTCTCTTGCGTGGACGTGCTTGCCTCTCACAGCGCAGTTGGCAGCGCTGCAGCTTGTGTTACACATAGACATGACATTAACTTGCTAATCTCCCTAATCTCTCTGCCTAATCTCTCCCATCAACACAGTGCTGATCTCCCATTAACACTGCTCTTGTGCTCATATGCGAGGACGATACTCTAATGCGGCGACGGAAGCTCATTTCATGCTAATCTTCTCCCTAATCTCCCCCATTAACACAACTGACGTGCTGGCATCCGGGGATGGAATTCCTTTCCAGCTCAGACCCCACCTGCTTGCCCTTCACCACGTATATAACCTCTTGTTTTAACAGCTCTCTCGCTGGTTCAGCAGTTCTACCGCTGGATTATTTTTTTCCGCCTGACGACGAACACTTGTGTTGCGATCGAAATGTCGTAATGTTGTTTATTATTTTATTTTTCTACGTACGTGATGTTACTGAAAGAACCAAAGAGTACTTATTTGGGTGGATAAGGAGTAAAATAGTAGATGATAGGATCTGCACTATTGAGGACTTCTGTTAAAATGAATCTGTTATAATGGATCTTGTCACCTTATGTATGCCTTTGTGAGTCCACATATGACACAGGTGTAATGTGCTTGACCTTTGTCTTTTGTTTCAGATGTGCGAGAGCAACTCCGCTGCGAGTCATGGTGGTGCTGGGAGAATTGCCTTTACCATCGATGGCACTTCACCAGCACCCGTCTCAATCCGGTAGAGTTACAAGAGCGAAAAAACTCATCTCTTGTGACGTCTGTGGGAAAAAAAATTCCAACTGGCATGGTGCCTAGAATCCCACGTAAGAACGCACAAGGAGACCCATGATCAATGTTGCGGCATATGCGGACGAAGCTTTGATCAGCAAGGAAAATTCAAAAGGCATATGAAGACCCACGAAAAGGATTACATGATAAAGGGTGCACCAGGCTTGGTGAATAACGGCAGTTTTGCCAATGCGGTGTTGAATCCGATAGAGTCACTAGAATCTGATAGTATCACTAGAGTGAGAAAACGAATCTCTTGCGACGTCTGCAGGAAAACATTCCAACTGGCATGGTGCCTAGAGTCCCACATGAGAATGCACAAGACCGGTGGTCAAAGCTGCAACATCTGCGATCAAAGCTTTGATCAGCCCTACAAACTCAGAAGGCATATGGAGACCCACGGAAAGATCTCAAGGGGCGCACGTGGCATGGTGAATGACGGAAATTTTGCCAATGCGGTGTTAAAGGTGTGTCAGAGCTACTCGGATGCGAGTCATGGTGCTGGAAGAATTGCCTTTGCCATGGATGGCACCAGCAGCTCCAGCAGCAGCAGCTTGTCGAGTCCTGGTGGTGAGGAGGCAGAGTTGCAGACAATGCCACCTTCTGCAAAGGGCGCACCTGCGTGCAACGAAGTTATTGCTATCACAGCAACCGTGCATGGAACGAAGGCGCCTGCTGGGAAACGCCACGCCTGACCAGCGCCCGTCTCGACTCCACCTCACTCCCATAGTCACTAGAGTGAGAAAACAAATGTCTTGCCAAGTCTGTGGGAAAGCATTCCAACTGCCATCATGCCTAGAGTCCCACATGAGAACGGACAAAGAGACCCCTGACCAATGGCATCTGCGGTCGAAACTTTGATCAGCCAGGCAAATTCAGAAGGCATATGGAAACCTACGAAAAGGCCTATTGGATATTTCTTTGCTGTTCTATTACTGAAGCTATCAACAGAAGGTGTGTACCGGATTAATTGCACTTGTGGCAAATGCTATGTATGGCAAACAGGACGAATGATCAGCACGAAACTAAAAGAACACCACAGAAATATGAAATGCTCACAAATACAACTGTCAGCAGCAGCAGAACACGCGTGCCCACAAGGACACTCAATTGATTTTGATAATGTTGAAGTTCTGTGCAAAACTAGTTACTACGGGCCAAGACTAATTACAGAATCTATCGAAATTTAAAGAAATAAAAATAATTGTAATCGTTTGGATAGCTACCGACTTAGTGCTGCATGGAAGAGAATCATCAAATTACCGTTTGTACGGCTGTTTTAGTACACACAATGGACACTAAGTACAAGATCAATGGGCTAGCATAATGTGCATGTATAATGTACGTTGATTCATTAATCCCCCCCCCCCCCCCAACTTTGCGGTCAAAGAGCGCACAAGTGTTGTCACCACATCTACGCCTCTATATAAGGAATTAAACAGGTGGACTTCTCCCAAATCTTGCTGTTGCCTGATGAAGCTAGTTGTAATTACTGAAACGTCATACTCCGATGGTTAATGTTGTAGCTTGGCTCTCCAACACACCACACACCGGTGTGCTGTACTAGTGATGAATTGGCATGTTCTGTTTACGTGACAACCCTTACTAGTTGGCTGTCGGGTCGTGGCGGCTTTAACGACACATTTATATATTTACTTGATCCAACCCATAAAACCTGTATTATGGATATTTGTCGCGAAAGCCTACGTGTTAAACTGCCATGTATTTTTACGTCTATTGCTGTATTTTCTTACGTGCAATATATTTAATAAACCATTTTAATTTATTCATATTTTTGTTCATAGTTATATAATTGTTGCGCGTGCGGTGTGGTCAGTGGATATTGTTCAGTGGATCAAACCGAGACGAATATTTTTTGCAGCAGCTGTGGCTGCACATTGCAACAGCGCATTCCGAATGGTGTAGAACGCATCGCCCATAATCTGTATCTGTGTGCAAACACCAGGTATGGTTGGTAAGAAACACGTTTGGTTTTAAATGAATAGAACTGGAGCTTCAGCCATATTGTTCATTATAGACCCCACTTTGTAAGAATTAATCACGCAAACCTTGCGCCTGATTCATTTGAGTCGCTGTGCTCATGAGCAACAGGGCATTTGTGGCAAGGTGTTAATGTACCACAGATTAGCACGGTTGGCTACGTACACTGCGAAAGAAGTTCAACACATATTCTTTGGGTCTTTCCGTAAAGTCACGTAGATAGAACAATAAATAAAAATAAAGTGAATAAAAAAGTAAAATATATCACGACGTTTCGATCGCAACACAAGCAATCGTCATCAGGAGAAAAATGATGAAGATTGCTTGTGTTGTGATCAAAACGTCGTGATATTTTAATTATTATTTCGTATTCACTTTATTTTTATTATTTTATTGTTCTATCTACGTGACTTTACCGAAAGACCCAAAAAATATGAATTCCTGCAGTCACGAAAGCTTTATGTCAAGATTCAAGTTCAACACACTTTCATACATTTTGGAAAGCGAGTATCCTTGCACGTACAATGCACTGGACCGCATGTTCGTGTTAAGTGAGTCAGGGGCTTTGTCACTGCCTACCCCATGATATAAATAATCTCAGGGAATTCAATTGCAAGTGTGCAATCTCCCTTCCGGTGGGCATCGAGGATGAGTCATACCCTGGCTTGCCAGGAGGCAGTGGAACACAACTGTGGAATCCTTTCCATCTGCACGGGATAGAACGTTGCCCCCTTGCTCACATTCGTTCGTTTTCTGCGAGTGTACTGGTTTCCCCCCACATGTAAACACTCAGTAAGTGGCTGCAAATATCGGAATGTAAAGAGAACCGCAGATCTTGGGCGATTGTTGGGAGTGCCGGCTCACCGCCTGGCTGCTGTCTCCCCGCTCGTCTGTGGGAGACATATAGAGGTACTGAATTAGATTTATATTCTCTACATAACATGATTCCTATCTACACAAAGCACTCACCGCGTGGAGTACAGCAAGTGATATTCCACGAAATAAAAAAACATGGTTGGAACGATTCACCACTGCCGGAGAGTCAAGGAATTGTTATGATTCAGGATCATGAATGCAAACTGTCCCCGTTCTCAAACCTGAGTACGATTTAAAAGGTCATAGAACGCCTTTGTCGGAAGCAATTACTTCCCCATGTCACTGCGATGGGCAGATTCATGCCGTTGCAGTCGGCTTACACATTGTCAGTAGACCCCCCATACGCAAGCGTACGCATTTGGGTTAACCCCTCCTCCCCCCTCCATGCATACATACTAAATGGATGCCCCCTAACAGTTACACCACCACTCCCCACACGAGACAAGCACGTGACTCTCGGTGTAAATGGAGCCGGAGCGAGAATAAACGTGCCGATGCCCCAAGTACAGTTGCCACCATTTTCACGACAGAGCAAACCCAGGCACATTTCTCAGCGAGCCCAGGTCTATTGTTAAAACTGTGTAGTTCACAGTGATAAAATTCAACCATAGCCATACCCGGGGTACCAGATCTCGACACAAATCAATTCCTGCTGCCACCCGAACACTGTCCGGGGGTCAAACACGGACAGGTGGCAGCCCCAGTCGCGAGGCCACATCTGCGCCGACTCACGGTAAACGTGTGCAGGGCCAGCAGGAAGAGCCCCGGGATCTCGGAGCGCAGCCACTGGTTCCACGCGCTGTCTCGGTCCACGTCCTCGCGTGACGACGACACTTCAAAATCACCTGACCGGAAGGAGGGGGGTGGGAGGGAGAGTAAGAAGGTACGAAGGGGAACCTTCTAACTCTTTCACAGTGACGCGTTCTTCGCGTGCGTCACCCTGCAGCCAACCTCTCTGCTCTCGTGTGTGAACGTGGGTCAGTTTGGTTTAATCATTCAGAATGAATGGGGCATGACCCTGGCCCTTGTGCAATTTATTATTTTCCATGAGATAATACCAAACACATCATTCATGTGTATGTGTGTGGCCTGCAAGCAAAACCTACATGCTCTCGAGTCATATATCGGGAGCAGTCACAGGTGGGAAAGCATTGCCGAATTCTTAGAAAGGCTCAGCTCTCTCCAACTTATGTGGAAAGCATTTATGCATTAGCTCTGCCCGTACCTCTTTATGCCTGTATAGTGGGCAGGCAAGTGTGGTGGAGCAGCAGGTCCAGCACACGGGGTGTCCAGCAGAGGAGAGGAACTCCCCGTGGCCGGGGAAGCAGAGGTCGGCGGCGCTGGGAGCGGCGTCAGTTGCGCGGCGTCTGTGGGAGAAGGCATAGGCCTCTGCTGAAGAATATCATCCGCAGACACATCACACGGCTTGCCGGACACGTCACGCACTCGGCCCTGTGATTGTGGAGGTGAGACAGGTTCGCCCGTGGCAACGAATGGCTTGTCGCTGGACAAACATCGACGGCAACATCGGGAGAACGCGGCACAAACTCGTGCAGAGTTTCTGGCACCGTATGAATTTACACTCCTTGTAGGTATGTGCGTTGAACCTCTTTCGCGCCGTACGTCAGCCAGCCGTGCTAATCGGAGGTGCAGATGGATGCAATTGAAGGAAGTGGAGCAGAGATTTCAAAATGAAACAAAACAATTGATACAGAAATTACACAAGTCCAGGGGACTTCACCAAGGCCGTGTTATCCCAGAATCTGACAGAGCACAAAGGAAGATTGGCAATGGCAAAAAATGGCTTCATAACTATCATTGTCAGATGGCACACTTGCATCTTCAGTCTTCAGTCAGCGTCAGTAATTTAAGAATGAACGCATGATGCGTGACACCAACTAAAATGGCATCGATGCTGACTAATCACATCCTCTCCAAGATGTGGAACTAAAGATACAAGGATGCCTCTTCCAAACAGGACTACCCTTGACAATTGAGTTGTCACCTGGGTAAAAATAAAATGAACTAGGAGATTTCAACTTGAAAATCCAAACCATCGCACCAACAGTAATGGATGGAATCCTATATGAGGCGCACACTGCAGTAGCTTCAGGTGGACTCTGGTACCTGCTTTAACGTCTGTGTGAGAAGCATCTTCTCCCACTGAAATTCAAACAAAGTTGACAGTTAGACAGGACATGTTTTAAAACATCCGCAGTAAATTCAAGTATGTATACCATTAAAGTAAACTATTTTTTTATTTACCAGGTAAGGCCCATTGAGAGCTATATAGCTCTTTTTCAGAAGCGACCTGGCCACAAATTATAGCTTAACGAAGTGGCTTATCACGTGGAAATTTATAGTAGCCAAATACTCTAAACGCATTACTTACAAATAGCTCACAAAGCGGTAATCCTCCCACTACCCTTGGGTTACCTCCTGTCCCGGTCCAGCCGAGGCAGTCTGTGAATTGGCATCTGTGTTTGGGTGGCATGAATTAATTTGTACCGAGATCTGGTACCGGTACTGTGCTGAACTTTACTACTGCATGGTTGTTGACAGACCTAGACAGACTGAAACATAGGTCTGGGTTTGATCTCCATAGTGGAAAGGGTGGTAACCTGAAAACTAACCCAAACCCTTCCACATTCAACGATAAACACTTCTAAAACCGAGTTCGCTCGGAAATGACCCCACTAAACCACACGTATGTAAACGTTTGACTTCAGTGGTTCCTCCGCCGCGTGCGAACGATGAAGTGCACGGCCTCTCGTGATGATGACCTCACACCCGCATGGCTGCACGAAAGGCGGTGCTGACGAGCATGAGGCAGGTGGAAGAGGAAAAACGAGGAGGCAAGATTGGAGTGCTGTAGTCGGTGGGGTATAGTGGGGCCTATTTCCGAATGAGTGATTTATGTGGAAATCAAATTGGTCAAGAGCCCGTTACTTTGTAAACATTAGCATGTATCTACTTTAATACCAAGTCTGCAGGGGTGGGAAAGATGAGGTCTATTCATTCTGGTGGGCAAAGGGAATTTAGACACTCCAAGTTAAGTCTGGTGGCATACGGATAAAATGCACCTTACAAATGTAAATAATAATGATTATTAATCCATCTTCTTCTTCACTCCCACGGTGTTTCCAACCAGGGTTAGGCCATGTAATGATCTGACGTGCTGTACACTTGTACAGTGTTACTGAATTATTGTATCATTATGAATTCAGTGCCCCTTCTGCGACCTTTCCCTAGATCCCCCTCTGGTGTATAACCTGGCCTGCTGACGTCAGGGCCGTAAGCCTCAGATCCCTTTCCCTGCCAGCAGCATTCGCTATGCTGTTACATTACGATTCTATGCCACTACACAGGGACTCCTCTACTTACGAACATTCGACTTACAAACTTTCAGAGATATGATCAAACCTGTCCGTATGTCCAGTTTCCTGTTCGGACCGAGAGTCGCAAGTTCAACCACCGCACAATAGGTGGTGATGGTGGCATCTACATCTGCAGAACGTGAAGAACCAGAGGCAACTGTTAAAGCCATTCCCCGTGTTTAGTGTACAAGTCGTAAAACGTGTTTGAAATCGACGGGAGTAAAGTTGGACTCACGAACAAATCGACTTACGAACAGACCTATGGAACCGAACTCGTTTGTACGTACAAGAGTCTGTATATGGTGGTCACTCTGAACAACACAGACCCAGCCTCCTTTTTACTATTTTTGGTCCATTAGGACATTACCAGATGCATCTTTCTGTGCTAACGACCACACAATACACATTAGACGTGTCACAACAGGTCACGTTTAATAGTCTAACCTTGTCTGGAGTAAGTCGCATACGGTAGACATTTCTGCACATTTGCAGAATTACATGCCTATGACAAAGGAACCATGTGTATTGCATTAGACAGGGGTGCTTGATCATGTGTGGATGCAGATTCCCGCAGCAATACAGGGAATAGGTTGTTTGCAGCGCCACTGATTAATCAGAATCTTTTTTATATCCTGAGGAATCCGATGAGCTATGAAGATCTTTTTCACATATGTCCAGTAGGGGAGGGTCAGCGAGCTATTTCCAAAACCGATGAGAGGCAAGATGGAGAAAATGTAAGCAAATTGCTAAAAATACAAAGTACATACATTCCTGCCAATTTGTCAACAAATGCAAGCTTGGGCAAGGTAGCAACACAACACCACAGCTCCAGACCACGACAAGACTCCACAAAGTCCCTCAATTGCATTGCATTAAAATTGAACGTTTAATGAGAAATATTTGAAATAGCGTTACCAAATGACAATATTTCCTTCGAATACCTGACTAATGAATGAGGCTAAGACGCTTGCAGTAATGTTCAAATATGCATCACAAGCCATTCAGAAGTGGTAGGCCTCACGTGACCACAGGGCACCACAGTGGCAATATGTTAACTACCTCGCCTGGTATGCAGGAGGCCGTGGATTCAATCCCGACCCTGTCGCCTGCTGTATATTTTGAGGTTGCATGTCTCTCTCACTACATTTAGAATAAACATCACGCGTTTAGAGTATTTGGCCTCTATAAATTTCCACGGGATAAGCCACTTCGTTGAAGATAACATTTGTGATAGCCAGGTTGCTTCTGAAAAATAGCTCCATAGCTCAGTGGGGCCTCAAACTGGTAAAATAAAAAAATATTGTTTATATTCTTGGTTCTTTCGGTAAAGTCGCATAGACGGGAAACAATAAAATAATAAAAATATATAACAATAAAATTCTCACGACGTTTCGACTGCAACACAAGCAATCATCAGGTGATGATGATCATCATCAGGTGATGATGATTGCTTGTGTTGCAGTCGAAACGTCGTGAGAATTTTATTGTTTTATATTTTTATTATTTTATTGTTTCCCTTCTACGTGACTTTACCGAAAGAACCAAGAATATGAATCCCTGCATTCACGAAAGCTTTAAATCAAAATATAGTTTAGTTTAAAAGTTATAGTTTGAGAACGGCGGTCCGATGGGAGGGAGTGAAGGGGTATTGTGAGGAGGCGTCATCGGGAGTGGAAGCTGCTGGTGGGAGCATGGGAGGTGTGGGGAGTGTGAGGTGCATCGGCATTGTGGAGAAGGAAGGGGTGAGAGTGTTGTAAGCGATGGGCCTGGGGGAGGAGTGGTGGATATGACGATGTGGAAGCTGTGTCGGTGATGAGGTGTGTGCTTGAAGTGAGGATTACATGGGGAGCGGTGCCGAAGTGGTTAGCGCACCGTGCGACGGGATCCGGCGACCCGAGTTCTATTCCCACTCACGGCCAACATCGGTGACGAGTATCTGAACCAATTTCGGTCCCATCCCAGGTCTATTCTGCCTTAAAATGAGTATCCAGGTTCGGTGAATGGGAGGAGACAAAGGCGGCCAGGCGTGGTACTGGCTACCCATCCCATCTCAGCGTGTCGACCCCATGGCACCTGGGTAATGGAAGTGGTGATGAAGATGGTGACGACGGTGATGATGATGTTGATGACGATGGTGATGACGAGTCACTCACTCAGATTCACAGAGCCACACTCAGAGACTCACAGTCACTCACTTAGACTCACAGAGCCACACTCAGAGACTCACAGTCACTCACTTAGAATCACAGAGCCACACTCAAGAGACTCACAGCCACACTCAAGAGACTCACAGTCACTCACTCAGACTCACAGAGCCACACTCAGAGACTCACAGAGTCACTCACTCAGACTCACAGAGCCACACTCAGAGACTCACAGAGCCACACTCAAGAGACTCACTGAGTCACTCAGAGAATCACAGTCACTCACACAGACTCACACTCACTCAAGGAGACCCACAGACTCACTCACACAGACTCACAGAGTAACTCACACACAGACTCACACTCACATACTAGTTCTGACACACACACAGACTCGCAGAGTAACACGCACTCAGAGACTCACAGAGTCACGCTCAGTCACTCACTCAGGGACTCAGAGCCACACTCAGAGACTCGCACGCACTCACAAAGCCACACTCAGAGATTCAGACACTCACTCAGAGACTCAGAGCCACACTCAGAGACTCACGCCCAGTCACTCAGAGACTCACAGTCACTCACTCAGAGACTCACAAAGTCACTCACTCAGAGACTCAGAGCCACAGACTCACAGAGCCACATTCAGAGACGCACGGAGTCACTCACTCAGAGACTCACAAAGTCACTCACTCAGAGACTCACAGAGTCACTCACTCACTCAGACACTCGGAGACTCACTCAGACTCACACAGACTCAGAGTAACTCACACACTCACAGACTTACACAGTAACTCAGTCAGTCCCACTCATCTCAGTCTCACAGGGTAACACACTCACACAGACTCGGAGTAACTCACATGAACTCACAAAGTAACTCACTCACACAAACTCACAGACTAACAAACAAAAACAAAGATCCCCAGTGAA
Organism: Petromyzon marinus; assembly: GCF_048934315.1. NCBI lineage: Eukaryota > Metazoa > Chordata > Hyperoartia > Petromyzontiformes > Petromyzontidae > Petromyzon > Petromyzon marinus. The sequence goes on from NW_027423168.1 coordinate 1,612,547, forward strand.
CCCTTAACAGACTGTAGGGGCAAGTGCTGTTAGCGAGCACCTACGAAGGCCGGCACGGCACACGAGGGGGTGGGTGGCCAGCACCACGCCCGGCCGCCTTTGTCTCCCCCATTGGCGATGTTTACACACCGCAACCAGGTACTCATTTGAGGCCGAGTCGACCTAGGGGAGGCCCAAGACCTGTTCAGATAATCGTCACCGGTGTTGGTGGCCGTGAGCGGGAATCGAATTCGGGTCGCCGGGTTCGTAGCGCAGCGTAGCGCTAACCGCTGCGCCACCGCTCCCCACACCCTCGCTCACAAACACAACGCAGGCAGCGTGGGCAGCCCTGGTCCATCCACTGCTGGATGAGGACCTTGCCATGCCGTGCGAGTTATTTGACCAGAAGCGCAGTGCGTGTTGTTAACATTCCCCGTGTGGTGGATAGAATCGGAGGGCTTTCCCCAGCCCTCACCTACCAGGAATAGTGAAGTATAGTCAAATACTTCCTGTGACCAACACGGCGTTAGGAGACATTCAAACAACCCACAGATGGACTAATCATTATTGTAAGTACTGTGGTGTACTTAAAATAATGTGTGGAGGAGGAAGAAGCTCCAGAAGTCGCACTTCAGCAGCCACCACTGCCCCTTCGCAGTATCAACAACCACGCAGACAAATGCACTGCCACATCCTACAACACGCGTTTGATCCTTCAAAGAAGTGAATTAGCGTCCCAACACGCTGGTTCACGAAGATGGAGCGGTCATATAATGAGCTGGACAGCGACAACAACTTAAATCAGCGGTAATAATGCGGCAGACACGCAGGAAGCAATACTTAGGTAGGCCGCGATGAGACCACGGGGCTCGGATGGCGACCCTGCCTAGGAAGGTGCACACAAACTCCTCACAGAGTGAGCACCACAATGTTGTCCTTACAACACACAGTGGTCTCGCTTTTCTTTCATATCCACGAGCACAGCAACATCCAGCAACACATATCTCCTCACATTGTGCCCAGGACAGCTTTAAATAAAGATTTTAAATAAACTTTCCTGCCAAAAAATGTAATTGAGGCGTGTGTGGGTATCGATGTGGAACTTGTGATCACATTGCTAAGAGCCGAAACACAAGGCACCCACCACCCCACACATCCTACTACTACTGCTGCCTTGTGAAGTCTATGATGATGATGAGCAGCAGCAGCAGCAGCGAGATAATGAGGTTGAATGTGATGATGATAATGTGGAGTAGAGTCAGGGGGGTTATGCCCAAAGTTCTCTGTCCTCACCTCCCCACCACTGCCACGTCCCAACTCTGAACATCCACACATCATCATCAGCATCGACCAGCAATGACCAACAGCAGCTCACAGCCTATTAAATACACCACCAGAAGGACAATTGTATGGAGGAGGCCAAACAAACATCTAAAACTAACAAAATAACAATTGCCACCGAGAACTGTTTCACATAACTCGTGCACTCAAAGTCCTCAGACAATTGCAGTTATATTTCGATTTAAAGCTTTCGTGACTGCAAGGATTCATCTTCTTTGGTTCTTTCGGTAAAGTCACGTAGAATGAGAATAAAATAATAAATTGATTAAATAAAATAACACAATAATATTCTCACGACGTTTCGGCCACAACACAAGCGGCCTCCATCAGGTGAAGGGACGAGACTGTCTGGTAGGACAGCGCTGGAGTGAAAAAAGGCACGTTCAGATCACGACCTTTTAGCTGTGTCATAAGAAACAAAGCGCCTTGACAAAGGAATTAGCATATAATTTAGCATTGAAATGGCCGAGTGATTAGCTTGTGACTGGTCACAGAAATGGCTATGTTAAAGTTAAAGCATACACATTCGCAGAGGCACCCCTTGACAAAGGAATTAGCATAGAATTTAGCATTGAAATAGCTAAGTTAAAGCATACACATCCGCAGAGGCACCCCTTGACAAAGGAATTAGCATAGAATTTAGCATTGAAATAGCTGAGTGATTAGCTTGTTACTGGTCACAGAAATAGCTATGTTTAAAGTCAGAGCATACTCATTCACCGAGGCACCTAGTACAAATTAAACAGGAGAATTTAGCATTGAAATAACTAGGAGAATTTAGCTAGTGACTGGTCACAGAAATGGCTATGTTGAAGTCAAGGTCTACACATCTGAGCTATTCACAGTAACTGGGTATACAATACAATGTATAATGAATACTATATAGTGAACCAATAAAAAACTAAAATAGAAATTACCTTAATGTTATCAATAAACTCTATATTCTCCAATCAGCTAAGCTACCAACAATAAGTCGTTATATATCACAATGCTATATGGCGAAAAAATGGGTGGATTCTTACCCTCAACTTTAGCAACACGGATAGCTACGGGCCCCATTCAGATGGACGAGTTCATCCAAGGTCGGAACAGAGGAGGGGGAGAGAAACAGCTGCGAGGCGCTATTATACTCCATGTTGTAAACCATACCATTAACCGTGGTGTGAGAGGTATTAAGAGTCAATGCTGGTGAAAGAGCTGCGGTCTGAAGGTCATCGTAAAATACAATTAATTAAGAACGGAAATGGTTTAAATCATCTTTCCAATGGTTACTAAGCCAGAATCCATCTTCTCGGTTGAAATTGTCTCTGTGCTTGTATATGTGAATGGCCTCATGAACGAATCTCTCATGGCAGCCGGTTGGTTTGCAAAGAACCTCCGTCTTGGAGAAGTCAATGTCATGTGAGCCCACTGAATTATAACAGTGATCTGCCACGGCAGAGGAGTTCGTCCTACCGTGTTTCAAGTCTGCTTTATGTTCAAGGATGCGGTCCGAGATATGGAGTCAAATTTTTCCATGAATATGTTGGCTACAACCGGAGATAGGGGGGAGCCCATTGGGGTGCCCTCAGTTTGTTTGTAGAAAGTTCCATTCCAGGTAAAGTATGTGTTGGTTAAGCAATGTCTCACCAGGGGGGGGTACATCAAATTTGAAACTGACGCCATACAGACTGCCACTCTACGCCCGACCTTATGGAAGAGGTACGTGGATGACACCTTTGTCATCTGGCCACATGGCCAGCCTGCTCTAGACCAATTCTGTGACCACATCAATTCCATACACCCAGCCATCAGATTTACCATGGAGGTCGAAAAAGATGGCAAACTACCCTTTTTGGATGTCTTAATTAAAAGGAGACATGATGGTTCAATGAGCCACTCTGTCTACAGGAAAGCCACCCATACAGATGCTTACTTGAAACCGGATTCCCACCACCATCCATCCCAGAAGAACTCCCTCATCAAGACTCTATACCATAGAGCCCAATGCATTTCCGACCAGGAACACATTACCAGTGAACTCAAGCACGTACACCAGGCTCTCAGGGCTAATGGTTACTCCGACTACACAATCCGCAAAGCCATCACTCCAGTCATGAAGAAGGATTCTCTTGTGGTGCCACTCAAAACCATCACCTTACCCTACATTGCAGGGGTCACTAAAAAGATCTCCAAAATCCTGAATAAACACAAGATCCAGGTCCGATTCAACACAATACATAAAATCCGTGATCTAGTTCCATCTGTAAAAGATGCTGTTCCAGACATACAGTACCCGGGCGTTTACAAACTAAAGTGCCTCTGTGGTAGTAGCTACATTGGAGAAACCAAACGACATATCTCGGATCGCATCCGTGAACATAAAGCAGACTTGAAACACGGTAGGACGAACACCTCTGCCGTGGCAGATCACTGTTATAATTCAGTGGGCTCACATGACATTGACTTCTCCAAGACGGAGGTTTTTTGCAAACCAACCGGCTGCCATGAGAGATTCGTTCATGAGGCCATTCACATATACAAGCACAGAGACAATTTCAACCGAGAAGATGGATTCTGGCTTAGTAACCATTGGAAAGATGATTTAAACCATTTCCGTTCTTAATTAATTGTATTTTACGATGACCTTCAGACCGCAGCTCTTTCACCAGCATTGACTCTTAATACCTCTCACACCAGGGTTAATGGTATGGTTTACAACATGGAGTATAATAGCGCCTCGCAGCTGTCTCTCTCCCCCTCCTCTGTTCCGACCTTGGATGAACTCGTCCGTCTGAATGGGGCCCGTAGCTATCCGTGTTGCTAAAGTTGAGGGTAAGAATCCACCCATTTTTTTCGCCATATAGCATTGTGATATATAACGACTTATTGTTGGTAGCTTAGCTGATTAGAGAATATAGAGTTTATTGATAACATTAAGGTAATTTCTATTTTAGTTTTTTATTGGTTCACTATGTAGCATTCATTATACATTGTATTCTATACCCAGTTACTGTGAATAGCTCAGATGTGTAGACCTTGACTTCAACATAGCCATTTCTGTGACCAGTCACTAGCTAATCACTCAGTTATTTCAATGCTAAATTCGCCTTGTTATTTCAATGCTAAATTCTCCTGTTTGATTTGTACTAGGTACCTCGGTGAATGTGTATGCTCTGACTTTAAACATAGCTATTTCTGTGACCAGTTACAAGCTAATCACTCAGCTATTTCAATGCTAAATTCTATGCTAATTCCTTTGTCAAGGGGTGCCTCTGCGGATGTGTATGCTTTAACTTTAACATAGCCATTTCTGTGACCAGTCACAAGCTAATCACTCACCATTTCAATGCTAAATTATATGCTAATTCCTTTGTCAAGGCGCTTTGTTTCTTCTGACACAGCTTAAAGGTCGTGATCTGAACGTGGTTTTTTTCACTCCAGCGCTGTCCTACCAGACAGTCTCGTCCCTTCACCTGATGAAGGCCGCTTGTGTTGTGGCCGAAACGTCGTGAGAATATTATTGTGTTATTTTATTTAATCAATTTATTATTTTATTCTCATTCTACGTTACTTTACCGAAAGAACCAAAGAAGATGAATCCTTGCAGTCACGAAAGCTTTAAATCGAAATATAACTGCAATTGTCTGAGGACTTTGAGTGCACGAGTTATGTGAAACAGTTCTCGGTGGCAATTGTTATTTTGTTAGTTTTAGATGTTTGTTTGGCCTCCTCCATACAATTGTCCTACTGGTGGTGTATTTAATGGGCTGTGAGCTGCTGTTGGTCATTGCTGGTCGATGATGATGATGATGTGTGGATGTTCAGAGTTGGGACGTGGCGGTGGTGGGGAGGTGAGGACAGAGAACTTTGGGCATAACCCCCCTGACTCTACTCCACATTATCATCATCACATTCAACCTCATTATCTCGCTGCTGCTGCTCATCATCATCATAGACTTCACAAGGCAGCAACAACAGCAGCAGTAGTAGGATGTGTGGGGTGGTGGGTGCCTTGTGTTTCGGCTCTTAGCAATGTGATCACAAGTTCCACATCGATACCCACACACGCCTCAATTACATTTTTTGGCGGGAAAGTTTATTTAAAATCTTTATTTAAAGCAGTCCTGGGCACAATGTGAGGAGATATGTGTTGCTGGATATTGCTGTGCTCGTGGATATGAAAGAAAAGCGAGACCACTGTGTGTTGTAAGGACAACATTGTGGTGCTCACTCTGTGAGGAGTTTGTGTGCACCTTCCCAGGCAGGGTCGCCATCCGAGCCCCGTGGTCTCATCGCGGCCTACCTAAGTATTGCTTCCTGCGTGTCTGCCGCATTATTACCGCTGATTGAAGTTGTTGTCGCTGTCCAGCTCATTATATGACCGCTCCATCTTCGTGAACCAGCGTGTTGGGACGCTAATTCACTACTTTGAAGGAACAAACGCGTGTTGTAGGATGTGGCAGTGCATTTGTCTGCGTGGTTGTTGATACTGCGAAGGGGCAGTGGTGGCTGCTGAAGTGCGACTTCTGGAGCTTCTTCCTCCTCATCCACACATTATTTTAAGTACACCACAGTACTTACAATAATTATTAGTCCATCTGTGGGTTGTATGAATGTCTCCTAACGCCGTGTTGGTCACAGGAAGTATTTGACTATACTTCACCATTCCTGGTGGGTGAGGGCTGGGGAAAGCCCTCCGATTCTATCCACCACACGGGGAATGTTAACAACACGCACTGCGCTTCTGGTCAAATAACTCGCACGGCATGGCAAGGCCCTCATCCAGCAGTGGATGGACCAGGGCTGCCCACGCTGCCTGCATTGTGTTTGTGAGCGAGGGTGTGGGGAGCGGTGGCTCAGCGGTTAGCGCTACGCTGCGCCACGAACCCGGCGACCCGAGTTCGATTCCCGCTCACGGCCACCAACACCGGTAACGATTATCTGAACAGGTCTTGGGCTTCCCCTAGGTCGACTCGGCCTCAAATGAGTACCTGGTTGCGGTGTGTAAACATCGCCAATGGGGGAGACAAAGGCGGCCGGGCGTGGTGCTGGCCACCCACCCCCTCGTGTGCCGTGCCGGCCTTCGTAGGTGCTCGCTAACAGCACTTGCCCCTACAGTCTGTTAAGGGTTCACTGGGGATCTTTGTTTTTGTTTGTTAGTCTGTGTGAGTGAGTTACTTTGTGAGTTCATGTGAGTTACTCCGAGTCTGTGAGTGTGTTACCCGGTGAGACTGAGTTCAGTGGGAGCGACTGTGAGTTACTGTGTAAGTCTGTGAGTGTGTGAGTTACTCTGAGTCTGTGTGAGTCTGAGTGTGTCTCCGAGTGTCAGAGTGAGTGAGTGACTGTGAGTCCCTGAGTGTGGCTCTGTGAGTCTGTGAGTCTCTGGCTCTGAGTCTCTGAGTGAGTGACTCTCTGAGTCTATGAGTATGACTGTGCGTCTCTGAGTGTGTGACTGAATCTCTGAGTGTGGCTCTGTGAGTGCGTGCGAGTTTCTGAGTGAGTGACTGTGAGTCCCTGAGTGAGTGACTGAGCGTTACTCTGTGAGTCTCTGAGTGCGTGTTACTCTGGGAGTCTGTGAGTGTGTTACCCGGTGAGACTGAGTTGAGTGGGAGTGACTGTGAGTTACTGTGTAAGTCTGTGAGTGTGTGAGTTACTCTGAGTCTGTGTGAGTCTGAGTGAGTCTCCGAGTGTCTGCGTGAGTGAGTGACTCTGTGAGTCTCTGAGTGCGTGTTACTCTGCGAGTATGTGTGTGTCAGAACTAGTCTTTGAGTGTGAATCTGTGTGTGAGTTACTCTGTGAGTCTGTGTGAGTGAGTCTGTGTGAGTGAGTCTGTGAGTGAGTCTGTGGGTCTCCTTGAGTGAGTGTGAGTCTGTGTGAGTGACTGTGATACTCGGAGTGACTCTATCAGTCTCTTGAGTGTGGCTCTGTGAGTCTGAGTGAGTGACTCTGTGAGTCTCTGAGTGTGGCTCTGTGAGTCTGAGTGAGTGACTCTGTGAGTCTCTGTGTGTGGCTCTGTGAGTCTGAGTGAGTGACTGTGAGTCTCTGAGTGTGGCTGTGAGTCTGTGGCTCTGTGAGTCTGAGTGAGTGAATGTGAGTCTCTTGAATGTGGATGTGAGTCTCTTGAGTGTGGCTCTGTGATTCTAAGTGAGTGACTGTGAGTCTCTGAGTGTGGCTCTGTGAGTCTAAGTGAGTGACTGTGAGTCTCTGAGTGTGGCTCTGTGAGTCTGAGTGAGTGACTCGTCATCACCATCGTCATCAACATCATCATCACCGTCGTCACCATCTTCATCACCACCTCCATTACCCAGGTGCCATGGGGTCGACACGCTGAGATGGGATGGGTGGCCAGCACCACGCCTGGCCGCCTTTGTCTCCTCCCATTCACCGAACCTGGATACTCATTTTAAGGCAGAATAGACCTGGGATGGGACCGAGATTGGTTCAGATACTCGTCACCGATGTTGGCCGTGAGTGGGAATAGAACTCGGGTCGCCGGATCCCGTCGCACGGTGCGCTAACCACTTCGGCACCGCTCCCCATGTAATCCTCACTTCAAGCACACACCTCATCACCGACACAGCTTCCACATCGTCATATCCACCACTCCTCCCCCAGCCCCATCGCTTACAACACTCTCACCCCTTCCCTCTCCACAATGCCGATGCACCTCACACTCCCCACACCTCCCATGCTCCCACCAGCAGCTTCCACTCCCGATGACGCCTCCTCACAACACCTCTTCACTCCCTCCCATCGGACCGCCATTCTCAAACTATAACTTTAAAACTAAACTATATTTTGATTTAAAGCTTTCGTGACTGCAGGGATTCATATTCTTGGTTCTTTCGGTAAAGTCACGTAGAAGGGAAACAATAAAATAATAAAATATAAAACAATACAATTCTCACGACGTTTCGACTGCAACACAAGGAATCATCAGGTGATGATGATCATCAGGTGATGATGATTGCTTGTGTTGCAGTCGAAACGTCGTGAGAATTGTATTCTTTTATATTTTTATTATTTTATTGTTTCCCTTCTACGTGACTTTACCGAAAGAACCAAGAATATAAACAATATTTTTTATTTTACCAGTTTGAGGCCCCACTGAGCTATGGAGCTATTTTTCAGAAGCAACCTGGCTATCACAAATGTTATCTTCAACGAAGTGGCTTATCTCATGGAAATTTATAGAGGCCAAATACTCTAAACGCGTGATGTTTATTCTAAATGTAGTGAGAGAGACATGCAACCTCAAAATATACAGCAGGCGACAGGGTCCGGATTGAATCCACGGCCTCCTGCATACCAGGCGATGTAGTTAACATTGCCACTGTGGTGCCCTGTGGTCACGTGAGGCCTACCACTTCTGAATGGCTTGTGATGCATATTTGAACATTACTTCAAGCGTCTTAGCCTCATTCATTAGTCAGGTATTCGAAGGGAATATTGTCATTTGGTAACGCTATTTCAAATATCGCTCAATAAACGTTCAATTTAATGCAATGCAATTGAGGGACTTTGTGGAGTCTTGTCGTGGTCTGGAGCTGTGGTTGTTGTGTTGCTACCTTGCCCAAGCTTGCATTTGTTGACAAATTGGCAGGAATGTATGTACTTTGTATTTTTAGCAATTTGCTTACATTTTCTCCATCTTGCCTCTCATCGGTTTTGGAAATAGCTCGCTGACCCTCCCCTACTGGACATATGTGAAAAAGATCTTCATAGCTCATCGGATTCCTCCAGGATATAAAAAAGATTCTGATTCTGATTAATCAGTGGCGCTGCGAACAACCTATTCCCTCTATTGCTGCGGGAATCTGCATCCACACATGATCAAGCACCCCTGTGTAATTCAATACACATGGTTCCTTTATCATAGACATGTAATTCTGCAAATGTGCAGAAATGTCTACCTATGCGACTTACTCCAGACAAGTTTAGACTATTAAACATGACCTGTTGTGACACGTCTAATGTGTATTGTGTGGTCGTTAGCACAGAAAGATGCGTCTGGTAATGTCTTAATGGACCAAAAATTGTAAAAAGGAGGCTGGGTCTGTGTTGTTCAGAGTGACCACCATATACAGACTCTTGTACGTACAAACGAGTTAAGTTCCATATGTCTGTTCGTAAGTCGATTTGTTCGTGAGTCCAACTTTACTCCCGTCGATTTCAAACACGTTTTACGACTTGTACACTAAACACGGGGAATGGCTTTGACAGTTGCCTCTGGTTCTTCACGTTCTGCAGATGTAGATGCCACCATCACCACCTATTGTGCGGCGGTTGAACTTGCGACTCTCGGTCTGAACAGGAAACTGGACATATGGACAGGTTTGATCATATCATCTCTGAAAGTTCGTAAGTCGAATGTTCGTAAGTAGAGGAGTCCCTGTGTAGTGGCATAGAATCGTAATGTAACAGATAGCGCTGGTTGCTGGCAGGGAAAGGGATCTGCGGCTTACGGCCCTGACGTCAGCAGGCCAGGTTATACACAAGAGGGGGATCTAGGGAAAGGTCGCAGAAGGGGCACTGAATTCATAATGATACAATAATTCAGTAACACTGTACAAGTGTACAGCACGTCAGATCATTACATGGCCTAACTCTGGTTGGAAACACCGTGGGAGTGAAGAAGAAGATGGATTAATAATCATTATTAACATTTATAAGGTGCATTTTATCCGTATGCCACCAGACTTAACTTGGAGTGTCTAAATTCCCTTTGCCCACCAGAATGAATAGACCTCATCTTTCCCACCCCTGCAGACTTGGTATTAAAGTAGATACATGCTAATGTTTACAAAGTAACGGACTCTTGATCAATTTTATTTCCGCATAAATCAATCATTCGGAAATAGGCCCCACTATACCCCACCGACTACAGCACTCTAATCTTGCCTCCTCGTTTTGCCTCTTCCACCTGCCTCATGCTCGTCAGCACCGCCTTTCGTGCAGCCATGCGGGTGTGAGGTCATCATCACGAGAGGCCGTGCACTTCATCGTTCGCACGCGGCGGAGGAACCACTGAAGTCAAACGTTTACATACGTGCGGTTTAGTGGGGTCATTTCCGAGCGAACTCGGTTTTAAAGTGTTTATCGTTGAATGTGGAAGGGTTTGGGTTAGTTTTCGGGTTACCAGATTTTCCACTATGGAGATCAAACCCAGACCTATGTTTCAGTCGGTCTAGGTCTGTCAACAACCATGCAGTAGTAAAGTTCAGCACAGTACCGGTACCAGATCTCGGTACAAATTAATTCATGCCACCCAAACACAGATGCCTATTCACAGACTGTCTCGGCTGGACCGGGACAGGAGGTAACCCAAGGGTAGTGGGAAAATAACCGCTTTGTGAGCTATTTGTAAGTAATGCGTTTAGAGTATTTGGCTGCTATAAATTTCCACGTGATAAGCTACTTCGTTAAGCTATGATTTGTGGCCAGGTCGCGTCTGAAAAAGAGCTATATAGCTCTCAATGGGCCTTACCTGGTAAATAAAAAATAGTTTACTTTAATGGTATACATACTTGAATTTTACTGCGGATGTTTTAAAACATGTCCTGTCTAACTGTCAACTTTGTTTGAATTTCAGTGGGAGAAGATGCTTCTCACACAGACGTTAAAGCAGGTACCAGAGTCCACGTGAAGCTACTGCAGTGTGCGCCTCATATAGGATTCCTTCCATTACTGTTGGTGCGATGGTTTGGATTTTCAAGTTGAAATCTACTAGTTCATTTTATTTTTACCCAGGCGACAACTCAATTGTCAAGGGTAGTCCTGTTTGGAAGAGGCTATCCTCGTCTCTTGAGTTCCACATCTTGGAGAGGATGTGATTAGTCAGCATCGATGCCATTTTAGTTGGTGTCACGCATCATGCGTGCATTCTTAAATTACTGACGCCGACTGAAGACTGAAGATGCAAGTGTGCCATCTGACAATGAAAGTTATGAAGCCATTTTTTGTCATTGCCAATCTTCCTTTGTGCTCTGTCAGAGTCTGGGATAACACGGCCTTGGTGAAGTCCCCTGGACTTGTGTAATTTCTGTATCAATTATTTTTTTCATTTTGACACCTCTGCTCCACGTCCTTCAATTGCATCCATCTGCACCTCCGATTATCACGGCTGGCTGACGTATGGCGCGAACGAGGTTCAACGTACATACCTACAAGGAGTGTAAATTCATACGGTGCCAGAAACTCTGCACGAGTTCGTGCCGCGTTCTCCCGATGTTGCCGTCGATGTTTGTCCAGCGACAAGCCATTCGTTGCCACGCGCGAACCTGTCTCACCTCCACAATCACAGGGCCGAGTGTGTGACGTGTCCGGCAAGCCGTGTGATGTGTCTGCGGATGATATTCTTCAGCAGAGGCCTGTGCCTTCTCCCACAGACGCCGCGCAACTGACGCCGCTCCCAGCGCCGCCGACCTCTGCTTCCCCGGCCACGGCCACGGGGAGTTCCTCTCCTCTGCTGGACACCCCGTGTGCTGGACCTGCTGCTCCACCACACTTGCCTGCCCACTACACAGGCACAAAGAGGTACGGGCAGAACTAATGCATACAGTGAGGGAAAAAAAGTCTTTGATCCCCTGCTGCTTTTGTACGTTTGCCCACTGACAAAGAAATGATCAGTATATATTTTTAATGGTAGGTTTATTTGAACAGTGAGAGACAGAATAACAACAAAACAATCGAGAAAAACGCATGTGAAAAATGTTATAAATTGATTTGCATTTTAATGAGGGAAATAAGTATTTGACCCCTTGTTGGCAATCACAGAGGTCAGAAGTTTTGCTTGCAGGCCACACACACACACATGAATGATGTGTTTGGTATTATCTCATGGAAAATAATAAATTGCACAAGGGCCAGGGTCATGCCCCATTCATTCTGAACGATTAAACCAAACTGACCCACGTTCACACACGAGAGCAGAGAGGTTGGCTGCAGGGTGACGCACGCGAAGAACGCGTCACTGTGAAAGAGTTAGAAGGTTCCCCTTCGTACCTTCTTACTCTCCCTCCCACCCCCCTCCTTCCGGTCAGGTGATTTTGAAGTGTCGTCGTCACGCGAGGACGTGGACCGAGACAGCGCGTGGAACCAGTGGCTGCGCTCCGAGATCCCGGGGCTCTTCCTGCTGGCCCTGCACACGTTTACCGTGAGTCGGTGCAGATGTGGCCTCGCGACTGGGGCTGCCACCTGTCTGTGTTTGACCCCCGGACAGTGTTCGGGTGGCAGCAGGAATTAATTTGTGTCGAGATCTGGTACCCCGGGTATGGCTATGGTTGAATTTTATCACCGTGAACTGCACAGATTTAACAATAGACCTCGGCTCGCTGAGAAATGTGCCTGGGTTTGCTCTGTCGTAGGAATGGTGGCAACTGTACTTGGGGCATCGGCACGTTTATTCGCGCTCCGGCTCCATTTACACCGAGAGTCACGTGCTTGTCTCGTGCGGGGAGTGGTGGTGTAGCTGTCAGGGGGCATCCATTTAGTATGTATGCATGGAGGGGGGAGGAGGGGTTAACCCAAATGCGTACGCTTGCGTACTACTGACAATGTGTAAGCCGACTGCAATGGCATGAATCTGCCCATCGCAGTGACATGGGGAAGTAATTGCTTCCGACAAAGGCGTTCTACGACCTTTTCAATCGTACTCAGGTTTGAGCACGGGGACAGTTTGCATTCATGATCCTGAATCATGACAATTCCTTGACTCTCCGGCAGTGGTGAATCGTTCCATCAGTAGGAATCGTGTATATGTGTGTACGTGTATGCACAGCTGTACCCATTGGCTTCTGTTATGGTCATGTACGTTTATTTTTTATTTCGTGGAATATCACTTGCTGTACTCCACGCGGTGAGTGCTTTGTGTAGATAGGAATCATGTTATGTAGAGAATATAAATCTAATTCAGTACCTCTATATGTCTCCCACAGACGAGCGGGGAGACAGCAGCCAGGCGGTGAGCCGGCACTACCAACAATCGCCCAAGATCTGCGGTTCTCTTTACATTCCGATATTTGCAGCCACTTACTGAGTGTTTACATGTGGGGGGAAACCAGTACACTCGCAGAAAACGAACGAATGTGAGCAAGGGGGCAACGTTCTATCCCGTGCAGATGGAAAGGATTCCACAGTTGTGTTCCACTGCCTCCTGACAAGCCAGGGTATGGCTCATCCTCGATGCCCACCAGAAGGGAGATTGCACACTTGCAATTGAATTCCCTGAGATTATTTATATCATGGGGTAGGCAGTGACAAAGCCCCTGAATCACTTAACACGAACATGCGGTCCAGTGCATTGTACGTGCAAGGATACTCGCTTTACAAAATGTATGAATGTATGTTGAACTTGAATCTTGACTTAAAGCTTTCGTGGCTGCAGGAATTCATATTCTTTGGGTCTTTCGGTAAAGTCACGTAGATAGAACAATAAAATAATAAAAATAAAGTGAATACAAAATAATAATAAAAATATCACGACGTTTTGATCTCAACACAAGCAATCTTCATCATTTTTCTCCTGATGACGATTGCTTGTGTTGCGATCGAAACGTCGTGATATATTTTACTTTTTTATTAACTTTATTTTCATTATTTTATTGTTCTATCTACGTGACTTTACGGAAAGACCCAAAGAATATGTGTTGAACTTCTTTCGCAGTGTACGTAGCCAACCGTGCTAATCTGTGGTACATTAACACCTTGCCACAAATGCCCTGTTGCTCATGAGCACACCGACTCAAATGAATCAGGCGCAAGGTTTGCGTGATTAATGCTTACATAGTGGGGTCTATAATGAACAATATGGCTGAAGCTCGAGTTCTGTTCATTCAAAACCAAACGTGTTTCTTACCAACCATACCTGGTGTTTGCACACAGATACAGATTCTGGGCGATGCGTTCTACACCATTCGGAATGCGCTGTTGCAATGTGCAGCCACAGCTGCTGCAAAAATATTTGTCTCGGTTTGATCCACTGAACAATATCCACTGACCACACCGCACGCGCAACAATGATATAACTATGAACAAAAATATGAATAAATTAGGATGGTTTATTAAATATATTGCACGTAAGAAAATACAGCAATAGACGTAAAAATACATGGCAGTTTAACACGTAGGCTTTCGCGACAAATATCCATAATACAGGTTTTATGGGTTGGATCGCGTAAATATATAAATGTGTCATAAGACCTCCTTTGCCAGTAGCAAGATATAGTAATAGGTTTTTACCCTTTTATCTGGCACCAAAACTGACACCTTTATACAAGGGATCATGTTTGCAATAACCACAACACAAGCAGTCAAAATGCAAACAAAAAGAGACAACTCTGATAATGATATACACTGTCCTTGAAGCTGATTGGTCCACACCCGAGACGGCTTTTCTTAGAGCCTAGTCTCCACTGGTGTTGGACCAGATGACGCCAAAAGGCATACAACTCAAAAACAGCGCACTATCAGAGTATTGAGAGCTCGGGGTAAGAATTTACATTATGAGACCTCCTTTGCCAGTAGCAAGATATAGTAATAGGTTTTTACCCTTTTATCTGGCACCAAAACTGACACCTTTATACAAGGGATCATGTTTCCATAAAGGTGTCAGTTTTGGTGCCAGATAAAAGGGTAAAAACCTATTACAATTTAAATGTGTCGTTAAACCCGCCACCACCCGACAGCCCACTAGTAAGGGTTGTCACGTAAACAGAACATGCCAATTCATCACTAGTACAGCACACCGGTGTGTGGTGTGTTGGAGAGCCAAGCCACAACATTTACCATCGGAGTACGGCGTTTCAGTAATTACAACTAGCTTCATCAGGCAACAGCAAGGTTTGGGAGAAGTCCACCTGTTTAATTCCTTATATAGAGACGTAGATGTGGTGACAACACTTGTGCACTCTTTGAGCGCAAAGTGGGGGGGGATTAATGAATCAACATACATTATACATGCACATTATGCTAGCCCATTGATCTTGTACTTAGTGTCCATTGT
Organism: Petromyzon marinus; assembly: GCF_048934315.1. NCBI lineage: Eukaryota > Metazoa > Chordata > Hyperoartia > Petromyzontiformes > Petromyzontidae > Petromyzon > Petromyzon marinus. Next base: position 1,627,851 of record NW_027423168.1, read on the forward strand.
GTGTATTAAAATAGCCGTACAAACGGTAATTTGATTATTCTCTTCCATGCAGCACTAAGTCGGTAGCTATCCAAACGATTACAATTATATTTTGATTTAAAGCTTTCGTGACTGCAGTAATTCATATTCTTAGTTTTTTCGGTAAAGTCACGTTGAAGAGAAACAACAAAATAACAAAATATATATAAAACAAAAAAATTCTCACGACGTTTCGACCATAACTCAAACGGTCATCATCAGGTGTGTTGGTTTGCATAAATGTATTTTTAAAACGGCACATTTATTTATTTATAAAAAAACGTTGGCGTCACGCGCAGCGATTGGCAGTTTGCCCAGGACTAGTCCATCTATTTTTTTTTTAAAAGAGGAGGGGGGAGACGAAATTTTTTATAATGTATGCTGTCTGAAAGCCACTGTAAGCGTGAACAATCAATCAAGAACTGAAATGATTTATCAAATCTTTCCAATGATTGCTAAGATAGAATCCATCTTCTCGGTTGAAATTGTCTCTGTGCTTGTATATGTGGATAGCCTCATGAACGAATCTCTCATGGAAGCCAGATGGCTTACAAAGAACCTCCGTCTTGGAAAAGTCAATGGCATGTGAGCCTACTGAATTAGAACAATGATCTGCTACGGCCGAGGTGTTGATCCTACCGTGTTTAAGGTCTGCTTTATGTTCACGAATGCGGTCCGAGACATGGCGTTTGGTTTCCCAGCAATGTAGGGTGTGTTACCCTACATTGCTGGGATCACAAAAAAGATCTCCAAAATCTTGAATAAACACAAGATCCAGGTCCGTTTCAACACATTACATAAAATCCGTGATCTGGTTCCGTCTGTAAAAGATGTGATTCCGGACATACAATACCCTGGTGTCTACAAACTAAGTTGGCTCTGTGGTAGTAGTTACATTGGAGAAACCAAACGCCATGTCTCGGACCGCATTCGTGAACATAAAGCAGACCTTAAACACGGTAGGACCAACACCTCGGCCGTAGCAGATCATTGTTCTAATTCAGTAGGCTCACATGCCATTGACTTTTCCAAGACGGAGGTTCTTTGTAAGCCATCTGGCTTCCATGAGAGATTCGTTCATGAGGCTATCCACATATACAAGCACAGAGACAATTTCAACTGAGAAGATGGATTCTATCTTAGCAATCATTGGAAAGATTTGATAAATCATTTCAGTTCTTGATTGATTGTTCACGCTTACAGTGGCTTTCAGACAGCATACATTATAAAAAATTTCGTCTCCCCCCTCCTCTTTTAAAAAAAAAATAGATGGACTAGTCCTGGGCAAACTGCCAATCGCTGCGCGTGACGCCAACGTTTTTTATAAATAAAAAAATGTGCCGTTTTAAAAATAAATGTATGCAAACCAACACACCTGATGATGACCGTTTGAGTTATGGTCGAAACGTCGTGAGAATTTTTTATTTTTTTTTATTGTTTTATATATATTTTGTTATTTTGTTGTTTCTCTTCAACGTGACTTTACCGAAAAAACTAAGAATATGGATTACAATTATTTTCATTTCTTTAAATTTCGATAGATTCTGTAATTAGTCTTGGCCAGTAGTAACAAGTTTTGCACAGAACTTCAACATTATCAATTGAGTGTCCTTGTGGGCACGTGTGTTCTGCTACTGCTGACAGTTGTATTTGTGAGCATTTCATATTTCTGTGGTGTTCTTATAGTCTTGTGCTGATCATTCATCCTGTTTGCCCAACATAGCATTCCACAAGTGCAATTAATCCGGTACACACCTTCTGTTGATAGCTTCAGTAATAGAACAGCAAAGAAATATCCAATAGTCCTTTTCGTAGGTTTCCATATGCCTTCTGAATTTGCCTGGCTGATCAAAGTTTCGACCGCAGATGCCATTGGTCAGGGGTCTCTTTGTCCGTTCTCATGTGGTACTGTAGGCATGATGGCAGTTGGAATGCTTTCCCACAGACTTGGCAAGACATTTGTTTTCTCACTCTAGTGACTATGGGAGTGAGGTGGAGTCGAGACGGGCGCTGGTCAGGCGTGGCGTTTCCCAGCAGGCGCCTTCGTTCCATGCGTGGTCGCTGTGATAGCAATAACTTCGTTGCATGCAGGTGCGCCCTTTGCAGAAGGTGGCATTGTCTGCAACTCTGCCTCCTCACCACCAGGACTCGACAAGCTGCTGCTGCTGGAGCTGCTGGTGCCATCCATGGCAAAGGCAATTCTTTCAGCACCATGACTCGCAGCCGAGTAGCTCTGACACACCTTTAACACCGCATTGGCAAAATTGCCGTCATTCACCGTGCCACGTGCGCCCCTTGAGTTCTTTCCGTGGGTCTCCATATGCCTTCTGAGTTTGTAGGGCTGATCAAAGCTTTGATCGCAGATGTGGCAGCTTTGACCACCGGTCTTGTGCATTCTCATGTGGGACTCTAGGCACCATGCCAGTTGGAATGTTTTCCTGCAGACGTCGCAAGAGATTAGTTTTCTCACTCTAGTGACTCTATCAGATTCTAGTGACTCTATCGGATTCAACACCGCATTGGCAAAACTGCCGTTATTCACCAAGCCTGGTGCACCCTTTATCATGTAATCCTTTTCATGGGTCTTCATATGCCTTTTGAATTTTCCTAGCTGATCAAAGCTTTGTCCGCATATGCCGCTCCATTGATCACGGGTCTCCTTGTGCGTTCTTACGTGGGATTCTAGGCACCATGCCAGTTGGAATTTTTTTTCCCACAGACGTCACAAGAGATGAGTTTTTTCGCTCTTGTAACTCTACTGGATTGAGGTGGGGTCGAGACGGGTGCTGGTGAAGTGCCATCGATGGTAAAGGCAATTCTCCCAGCACCACCATGACTCGCAGCAGAGTTGCTCTCGCACATCTGATACAAAAGACAAAGTTCACGCGCATGACACCCGTGTCACGGGTGTACTCACAAAGGCATACTTAAGGTGACATGAAATTCATTACAACAGATTCATTATAATAGAACTCCTCAATAGTGCAGATCCTATAATCTACTATTTTACTCCTTATCCACCAAAATAAGTACTCTTTGGTTCTTTCGGTAAAGTAACATAGGTAGGAAAAATAAAATAAAAAATAATATATCACGACCATAAATGACGTCACGCGATTTTGGACGATTTTTGACCCCCCCCCCCTCGTCACACGGCGTCACAAAAAGTCAGACCCCCCCCTCAAGTATGACGTCACAAAGCTCTGCCCCCCCCCCCAAAACCATATTTTCATTTTGAAAATAAAACATGCTTCAAATCGCTTTAAACTATTGTCATTGTATTTAATGTGGCGCTGCACTCTGATGTTGTAGGAGAAAACATTTATTAAAAAGTCTATTTAACTAAATAGAACGTGTTGTCTATATTTATTTAAAGTTGCGCATTTTGACGTGACGTCACATTTCTCAAACCCCCCCCCTTGTCACAAATGTCTGACCCCCCCTCCCCAGGTGCGTGACGTCATTTATGGACGGCCCCCATCGCCTTACAACGCGAACTCGCGCTTGCAAACTGAAACCGTGGAACTTTTTTTGTTCCGCAGCGCGATCCTCCGCGAGATGTAATGAGTCGGCCTCGCGCTGTGAGTGAGTGTGAGTGAGACAGCATCGTCCCCCACTCCTCCTGATGTCGAGGGTAAATGGGCGAGGTTTAGGTCTGTGACTCATGCAGCTGCAATGGCTGCTTTGTGTACGCGGTCCAGACCGCCCCAGAGACCCTGGCTGACAGAGGAGGCGTTCAGGATGGTTGAGAAAAAGCAACAAGCGCACTATAATCGTCTACAGCATCCCACGTCAGAGAATGAGGAGGCTTACCGCAGCCTTCGGTCGGAGGTTCGGAGAGACGTGAGGCGCTGCAAGGATGGGTGGTGGTCGCGGGTTGCTGAGGAGATGGAGTCTGCCTCAATGGCCCGCGATCACAAATCCCTATTTAACTCCATTAAAAAAGTAACCTACAGCGCCACACCTATTACCATTGTAGGGGTAATCGTCACTCACCACTCTGTGGGCTGGTAGCTTCCCCTTATCGTCAATAGGGGGCGGAAGCGCTATCACGCCAGGGCTAATGTCCATGGCCCAAAAAGGGGCCAAGACAATAAATATCGTGTTGCCTCATCAGAAGTTTCTTCGTCAATTTATACCCACTACACCATCATTAGGGGAACGAAGGGTGATCCAATCTCCGACCCCCAGCGACAGGTTTGCAGATTTGCTGAGCATTTCTGTGAGGTCCTGGGGGAGGGGGAATCCCTCAGCCTGGAAAACATCATGGGACAAAGTGGGGATGACTCTGCTGAGGATGCGGTGCCTCAAATATTGGAGGAGGAAGTCACCCTCTGTGAGTGGCTGGCTGAGGTACCATCCGTTGAGGAAGTACTGAGGGCGATCCAGAGTCTGAGAACAGGAAAGGCACGGAGCAGAGATGATCTCCCAAGCGAAATGCTGAGGGAGGGTGGCGTTTGTGCGTAGACTGCCCTACATGACATCATAACAACAGTCTGGGCCACTGGACGGGTTCCGCAGGATTGGAAGGATGCCCTGGCGGTCCCCCTCTTTAAGAAGGGGGACCGCACAGACTGTAACAACAACAGGGGCATCTAACTCCTCAGTGTGCCGGGAAAGGTCCTGGCAAGGATTATTCAACATCGCCTTGCTAGGTACGCTAAGGAGAGGCTTGCGGAGCCCCAATGCGGTTTCAAGAAAGGGCGGTCCTGCAAAAATGTCATATTTTCTGTCCGTCTGCTACAGCAGAGGTTGAGGGAATTCCAACTAGACCTACATCTCTGCTTTATTGACCTGGTTAAGGCCTATGATACCATCAGTAGGCCTGGGCTCTGGGTTGTTCTTCGTGCTTTCAGAGTCCCTGACCCTCTGCTCACACTCATTAAGGACCTTCATGATGATGAGCAGACCCGAGTAAAACTACATAGCCGGGAGTCAGAGCCATTCCCTGCGACAGGGATGTCCTCTGGCTCCAACATTATTTAACATTTATTTCGACCACATAGTTCGTGAAGCCTTCAGTAGCTGTACCAGAGGAATTTACGTCTGGTACAGATACAATGGGAGGCTGATCGATGCCCAGGTGCGGTCAAGGGATGTCTCCCTATTGGTCAACCACATTATGTATGCCGACGACCTGGTAATTGCTGCTCATTCAGAGGAGGAGTTGGAGGCGCTGCAGCTGAAACTGGAGTGTGCCACTAAGAGGTGGGGCCTTACCATCAGCCCCACCAAAACGAAGCACCTGCCTGGGTATTTTATGCCATCGGGCACTCTACCCCCACAACTCCCAATCGGTGATGGGGCAGTTGGGGAGAGAGTGGAGAGTTTTCCATACCTGGGCAGTGTGCTCATGATCGGCTCCGGTTTAACAGCAGAGGTCTCACTCCGAATTAGTCGAGTGGCATTATCTTTTCATCAGTTGTGTAACGTTGTGTGGAAGCTACCTGGTCTGTCGCTCCGCATGAAGCTTCGGTTCTTCTCGGCCACAGTCATTCCCTCCCTTCTCTACGCTTGCAAAACGTGGACCCCCCTAATGCAGCATCTTCACCGGTTAGAAACATTTAGGCTGGCCTGCCTACGATCAATCCTGGGTTTAACCAGGCTGGATTGTGTGAGGAGCTCACAAATCCTCGAAAGATCTGGACAAAGTCCCATCGGTGAGCTCCTCCAGCAGGCAAGGCTGCGTTGGCTGGGCCATGTAGCCCGCATGCCCAATCACCGCATGCCCAAACAGCTTTTGTTCGGCCGGATCGAGGGAGCTAAACGGGCGTGGCACGGACTAGAGAAGAGATGGAGTGATGTGGTACAGGAGGATGTGGAGCTGAGTGGACTTGCCAATGACTGGTACCAGCGGTGTCTCTACTGGGCAGTTGGAGGCAGTCGCCCTCCAACAACAACGGAGGGCGGAGGAGCGACACTCAGAAAAACGAGCGGAGCGTCGGGTGGCTAAAGCTCAGCAAGTTGGCACAGTAGGGGGCACAGGTGGTGCATCAGCCAGTAATCTCAGTCATCTCAGTCAGTCGACCAGTGGCACCTGGGTCTGCCCCGTGACCTCCTGCCAGCCGGCGATCGACACTTCACGTAGCCTCAAGGTGCACATAGCCTGGAATAAGCGTCGTGGTGACGTCACCGCCACTTAGTGGCGCATGGCGGTTGTTGTTTTGAGACAGTAAGAGAGTGTGAGGTCGACTCAGCCTCAGATGAGTACCTGGTGCGGTGTGTCGTAAACATTGCTACTGGGGGAGACAAAGGCCGCCGTGGAGGAGAATCCTAAAATAATTAAAGCTTTTATTATAATAATAAAAGCTTTGATTATAATATTATGATATTATAATAAAAGCTATACTAAAAGCTTTTTAAATTAAAAATACAAATTTTTTTGAAATAATGAAAGCTTTTATTACTTAAATTTTATTATTTAATTTTATAATTGGCAGAATCTACACGCCATATTCTTGGTTCTTCAGGTAAAGTCACGTAGATTTGAAAATAAAAATAATTACATTTAATTTAAAAATATAAATTTTAATATTTAAACTAATAAAAGCTTTATCATTTTCAATTTATTATTTGAAATTTTAAAATACAAAAAAATAAAATACAAATAATAAATTGAAAATAATAAAAGCTTGTATTATTTTATAATAAATTGAAAATAAAAGCTTTTATTATTTTCAATTTATTATTTTAATTGTATTAACAGGTCCCTGCAGGGTGGGCTGGTAGGGCAAGTCTCTGCGCTGCCTATTGCTGATTTTACACCCAACAGCACGAGATTTCACTTCGTTAAAGTATTTAAAGGGGACGGACGGACACATTAATCTATTGCAGGCTGGTACACTCAGTTTACAACTTCGTTCCAACAAGTATTATGACTTTACCGAAGGAAGCAATAATCTGGCGTGTAGATGCTGCCATCTGCTGGCCACCATTGTTGGGTGTAGATTGTGACAAAACTTTCGTGACTTCAGGAATTCATATTCTTGGTTCTTTCGGTAAAGTCACGTCCATAGAAAATAAAATAAAAATATCAAATCAAATAAAAATGTGAAATTTTAAATAATAAAAGCAAAAAACCCACATTCATATTCTTGGTTCTTTCGGTAAAGTCACGGAGATAAAAAAAATACAATTTTTAAATAATCAATTGAATAAAAGCTTTTCATATTATTTAAGCTTTTGTTATAATCAATTTATTATTTTAATTTTTAAATTGGCAGAATCTACACGCCACGTTGGTGGCCGGCAGGTGGCAACATCTACACGCCGAATTCTTGTTTTTTTCGTTAAAGTCACGTAGATTTTAAAATAAAAATAATAGAATTTGATTTAAAAATACAAATAATAAATTGAAAATAATAAAAGCTTTCATAATTTTCATTTTTTAATTTTATTATTATTTTCTATCTCCATTACTTTACCGAAGGAAGCAATAATATGGCGTGTAGATGCTGCCATTTGGTGGCCAACAACGTTGGCAGGTGGCAGCATCTACACGCCAGATTCTTGGTTCTTTGGGTAAAATAGAAATAATGAAGAAAAGTAAAAAAATTATAATTTTTGATTTAGTATTTTTTCATTTAATTCTATTATTTTCATTTTCAAATCTACGTTACTTTACGGAAAGAACCAAGAATATGGCGTGTAGATTCTGCCAATTTTTAAAAAATTACAAATTAAAATAATAAATTTAAAATAATAAAAGCTTTCATTATTTTCCATTTATCTTTTGTATTTTTCATTTAATTTTATTATTATTATTTTCAACCTACATGGCTTTACCGAAAGAACCAAGAATATGAATCTGGATTTTGATTATTATTTTCAATCTATTTTAATTTTTTAATTGGCAGCATCTACACGCCATATTCTTGGTTCTATCGGTAAAGTCACGTCGATAGAAAATAAAAAAAAAATCAAATCAAATAAAAAGTGTGAAATGGAAAATAATAAAAGCAAAAAACCCACATTCATATTCTTGGTTCTTTCGGTAAAGTCACAGAGATAAAAAAAAATGAAACAAAATTTTGATTTTAAAATAATAAATTGCAAATAATAAAAGCTTTTATTATTTTCCATTTATTTTTTTGTATTTTAAAATTGGCAGAATCTACACGCTATATTCTTAGTTCTTTAGGTAAAGTCACGTAGATAGAAAATATAAATAATAAAAGAAAAGTAAAAATTTAAATAATATTTTAAAAAATATTTATTTTATTTTATTGTTTCCCTTCTACGTGACTTTACTGAAAGAACCAATAATATGAATCACTGCAGTCACGAAAGCTTTAAATCAAAATATAATAATAACAATTCATGATTTTCATTTAATTATATTCTTTTTATTTTCAAATCTACGTGACTTTACCGAAAGAACCAAGAATATGGCATGTAGATTATGCCAATTGAAAAATTACAAATAAAAGTAATTTTATTATTTCCGATTTATTTTGTATTTAAATTTATTTAATTATTTTAAAATCTACGTGACTTTACCGAAAGAACCAAGAATATGAATCTGGATTTTTTGCTTATTATTTTCAATTTATTATTTTAATTTTTCAATTTGCAGAATCTACACGCCACGTTGGTGGCCGGCAGATGGCAGCATCTACACGCCATATTCTTGGTTCATCTTCTTTGGTTCTTTCGGTAAAGTCACGTAGCATGAGAATAAAATAATAAATTGAAAAAATAAAATAACACAATAAAATTCTCACGACGTTTCGGCCACAACACAAGCGGCCTTCATCAGGTGAAGGGACGAGACTGTCTGGAGGACAGCGCTGGAGCGAACAAAGCCAAGCTCAGATCGAGACCTTTAAGCTGTGTGAGAAGAAATAAAGCGCCTTGACAAAGGAATTAGCATTTAATTTAGCATTGAAATGGCTGAGTGATTAGCTTGTGACTGGTCACAGATATGGCTATGTTAAAGTCAAAGCATACACATCCACAGAGGCACCCCTTGACAAAGGAATTAGCATAGAATTTAGCATTGAAATAGCTGAGTGATTAGCTTGTGACTGGTCACAGAAATGGCTATGTTAAAGTCAAAGCATACACATTCACAGAGGCACCTAGTAAAAATCAAACAGGAAAATTTAGCATTGAAATAACTGAGTGATTAGCTTGTGACTGGTCACAGAAATGGCTATGTTAAAGTCAAAGCCTACACATTTGAGCTATTAATAGTAACTGGGTCAGTGTCTACTTCAAATATTGTTCAGGCTCAGGAGACTTCCAAAGTTATTCGTGATGTTATACATTTGGTTAGTTTTGAGCATAATCGCGACCTTATATAATTATTACGTGATACACACGCTGAATATACGCACACAAACATCGTGTACACGTGTGTCGTGTCCTCTATTGTCCACATAGACGGCTTGTGCTGACGAGAGAACGATCTTAACGTACAATGTCGTGACATGTATCAGCCCTTTGTCGATCCAGCGTTTTGATAGAGGCCTCCCCCACACCATGTCGTTCGTGGGAGTTGTTTAACCATACTTCACCATGCCGGTCAATGCGGGTTTGGTGAAGTGAGGAGGCCCAGAAACTTGTATATGCAGATACGAGTTTGCCTGTGCTTGCATCTGCAGAATTACATTCTCACACATCTTCAAGTGTAGTTTAATACTTCTAAAAATGCATTTATTCTTGAGGATTCCATAAAGTACTGTGGTAAAAAGAAAACAACTTGATTTGAATAAATTTCGATTTAAAGCTTTCGTGACTGCAGAGATTCATCTTCTTGGTTCTTTCGGTAAAGTCACGTAGAAGGGAAATAATAAAATAAAACATAATAAAATAAAATTCTCACGACGTTTCGGCCACAACACAAGCAGCCGTCCTCAGGTGAAGAAACAGAACTGTCGGAAAGACAGCGCTCCAATGAACACTGCTAAGCTTGGCAGCGTATTTTAAGCTGGGTGGGAGGAGCAGAGCGCCTTGCCAAAAGAGTTTACATATCAACAGAATAATTTAGCATTGAAGTAGCTGTGTTAATGTGATAGATTAGCAGGATGTTAAAGTCAGAAATTAGCATGTAACTGGGAGATTAGCATGATGTTAATGTGAGGAATTAGCATGTAACTGGTCAGGAAGTAGCTATGTTAAAGTCAGAGTTTACATATCAACAAAGGCATTTAGTATATTGACGCTAAAGAACTGCAACTACCCAACTATCATACAATAAACCGATGTGAAAGAACTAAATATAAACTACATCAATATAATCAATGTACTCAATATATTCTCCACTAAGCTGAGCTACTAACAATAAGTTATTATACATTAAACTTCTATGTCGCAAAAAATATTATAATATGCCTCCAAATAATATTTTTATTATAAACTGGCATAGACAGACCACAACATTGAATTATACACTGAGTTACTATACACTACCCTATACGTTAGATTATAATAATATTAGACTTGTAATATTACACTATGTATTATTTTACCAACCCTACTGTATACCACACTGCTATATATTGACTATACAATTACGATACTATATATTATCAAATAAATTATATTAAACATTACACTGAATACTTTGTTAAACAAGGAATGCTTTGAGCTTGTGGGTTGAATCCATCTGTGTGAAGTTGTGTTATTTCCCCATATGCAAGGTGGGGTCTCTCTGGGTTCCACTCACACAAACGTCTCAATGCAATGGGACCTTTCTGAAAATGCAGTACTTAGACTCAATGAAGCTTTCCTGGGTAACTAGTTAACATTGTAATAATTAGCATGAGAGATAATGACGTTCAGTTATAAGGGCCATTAATAGTACTATACTGTACTTTTATTGAAGACTATTTTACGTAGTTGTTTGTAAAAAAAAGTGTCCATTCTCAAAACTTTTTGACGGGCCCTCGTACAGAAATGATATTACAATCTTATATGGAGATTGCGAGTCAGAGTGTTGTGAATAGTGGAGTGAACGTGTGGTGCCATCATTATATTGTTGGTGTGTATATACAGAAAGGCCTATTTGGTGGGTAACATTAGGAAAATGGAGGTAGTTCGTCATTGTTGTTAAACAAAATCTTATTTGGGTGGATAAGAGGAGTAAAATCGTACATGATAGGAACTGCAATATTGTGGAGTTCTGGTATAATGAGTTGTAGTATATATGAATCTTATGTCACCTTAAGTATGCCTGTGTGAGTACACTCGTGACACGGGTGTCATGCGCGTGACCTTTGTCTTTTGTTTCAGATGTGCGAGAGCAACTCCGCTGCGAGTCAAGGTGGTGCTGGGAGAATTGCCTTCACCATTGATGGCACTTCACCAGCACCCATCTCAACCCCACCTCAATCCGGTAGAATTACAAGAACGAAAAAACTTATCTCTTGTGACGTCTGTGGGAAAAAATTCCAGCTGGCATGGTGCCTAGAAGCCCACGAAAGAACGCACAAGGAGACCCGTGATCAATGGTGCGGCATATGCGGAAAAAGGTTTGATCAGCTAGGAAAATTAAAAAGGCATTTGAAGACCCATGAGAAGGATTACATGATAAAGGGTGCACCAGGCTTGGTGATTAACGGCAGTTTTGCCAATGCGGTGTTGAATCCACCGTCGCCCTATGAGATATGCTCAGTCTGCGGATTTTTAAGTCCTATTGAAATCCTGAAAACTCATGAAAGTCTTCACGCACAGTTCTTGTACAGACCGAAGCCTGAACATGATTACACTTCGACAAAAGATAGCGGCGTTAAGATAAATGACATGAAATCCAATTTTCTTGAATGCTTTGGCCTAGTTCCACGTCAACAAACTGCTTCACCAGTCAGTGAGAATAAACCATACGCTGCTCTCGATCCTATGACGAGCATGAAAGTGTTGATGGCCTTGCAGCAGAAGAAGAAGGAAAAGCGAAGTAGACCTAAGCCCATTAAAAGAAAGAAGACCACCACCAGCGTCACCAATTGCAGCAGTAGCAACAGCCAGAATTCGGACATCAAGAGGATGGACTGCACGGAAGCAAGAGGCTGCGTGGAGCAGAGCATCCCCAAGGTGGATGAACCCAACCTGGCACCTTTAGGTACGTCCTAGTAATGCACACACTACATTTCATTTGGATGTAATTCATAATTTCACAAATTAGTTAATGTATGCATATGTTGACCATATCTGTATGCCTGCGCTGAGGAGTCTAGAGATCTAATGTGGTGCTGCTCGGATGTTGGGTTAAACCGTGAAACTCTGGGTTTCAGTCACCGAGCCATGATTAAACTGGCTTCTCATTGATGGTCTTATCCAGTTACCAAACACTTCTTCCAGCAAACACTTCTGATGTCGCGTGATGTGTAGGAAATTGCAATGAACTCCTAGTGGATAAAAAACGGTCACGAAGGGATGTCATGAGTAGTGCAATGATATCTCCTTCCACGAGCTGTTCTCTTACATGAGGTGGTTCACTGCTGTGTGAGAGTTGCACAGGGATACTTCATCTCATGACATGGAGCCAATAGCACCATTGGAAGGAAACTGAGCAAAATACATTGCTTGACAAATTCCAAAAAGTATCTATTTCTTAACCGGGGTAAATGTTACTTAAACAAGTGGGTAAATTTAGGGAACATTTTTGAATGTATAGACCGAGTCATTTCCACAATGGGAATTTCCTCTTCATTGTACTAACACCTAACTTCCATGTGTATTTACTCGTTCTATTGCAGGTAATTATTGTGTAATTAATGAGCTGTAATAGAATAATCTGGCTCAACCACCTCAATGTTAAATTATAGTTGTTGCTCTGCATCAACATCAACCACACGAAGAAGTGCAAAATGTTGGGGCTTCAAAATAAGCCCCTAAAATGTATTATGATATTTTGCAGGAAATCAGTATCTTGCTTTTCTACTATTTGTACGTATGTTGAACTTCTTTCGTACCATACGTAGCCAACCGTGCTAATCGGAGGTATTTGTTGCTGGCCATTTTGGGCCTTTGGGTATGTGGTCAGCAACCGTGATTGATAAAACGTCCCATATACATAGTAATGCTATGGCATCCACTGCATGGTGATAAATAAATTATGTATTAGCGCGTGCGTGTGCTCAACGGTGGATGTCTTGTGTTCCAGAGGAAAAGCCTTTCCTGTGCAGTGACTGCTCGTACGGAGCGACGCAGAAGTCGAAGCTCAAGAGACACGTCCTGAGCGTTCACCACGTGCCCTTCGATAGCGCGCTGGACTCCGACTGTCCCAAGAAGAGAAGACGGCTGGCTGGGTGCCGAGACCACGGCTCAACTCTGGATTTGGAGCGCGCACGATGCTCACGGAGAACTCTCTGATGATTTATTTCATCCTGAAGCTGAGGTACCACGTGTGGGGCGATGAACGCAAGGTTTTGTGCAGCGGACATTTCCATGATGAAATTTCGTCACGTTCACTGCTGCGAGGTTACATCTATTGCCGTATATTTTTAGTCAATTGCTGTATTTTATGGTATGCAATATATTTAATAAATTGTCCTAATTTAATAACAAAGGTTTTGGGTTAGATCGTGTAAGTATAAATGTGTCATAACCCTACACCACCTGACACAGCCAATTAGTAAGGAATTTGTCACGTAAACAAAACTCCACTTAGTTACTACTTCAGCCCACCGGTGTTTTGGAGAGTAAATCCACAAGATGAGTACGACGTTTCACTGGTAATTACATCCAGCATCATCGGCCGATTTGCCAGAATAGTGAAGCCATCCACCTGCTTCCGGTCTTAAATAGAGAAAGGCGATGTCATCACTGAACCCATCAGGTGCAGAAATCAGAGGCGGGGAGGGGGATTATTGAAATGATATAATTGATTAGCAATCATTTAATTAGTATGTTTCCTCTATAAGTAATGATAAATGTGAGATGTCTTCTTCCTCCACGCGTTTGTTCCACTCACGTGGGGTCCGCCGTCCTTGCCACCTTCTCCACACCGCCCTGCCCCGCGCCATCTCTCCCTCCGCTCCTCGGGCCACCACGTTCGACCGCATCACCACATCGCCCCATGTCTTCTTCTGCCTTCATCTCCTCATCTTACAATCACAATTACTTAATAATACGCTTCCAGGCCGCACTAAGCCTGTAGCTGTCAGAGAGGTTAAAATAATACAAATTTTCTCAGTTTCAATGGATTCTCGAATTAGTCTTGGCCAGTAATAATGAGTTTTACACAACACTTCATCGTTATCAAAATACATGACGTGTTCTTGTTGGCAAGCATGTACTGCAACTTCCGACAGTTATGTTTGAGAGTGTTTAATATTTATTTGGTGTTCCTTTAGTCTTACGCTAATGTTACATCCCATCTGTCCAATATAACATCTGCCACATAAGCCATTAATCCGATACACACCATCCGTTGACAACTTAGGCAATTCATCTTAAGTACAAGATACTATTTTTTGAATTTTGTGTACCGTGCCAAATCTTACTTAGATGTTTAGCTTTTTGCTTTTCCAAAACTCGAGCTAATTTCTCAATTACTCCCACGATATATGGTATTTTAATTGTTTAATAACCTGATTCAGCAGTATTGCTGTTCGATCTTGGTATAGCATTCACTGCTCTGTTAATTTGAGCATTATTGTAGACATTCAATCGTAGCGTTTCTTTGACATGTTTAATCTCTCTCCTCAGACTTTGACCATCTGACACTGTTTTAGCCAGATGTATGAGCATCTTGTTGAGAAAGGATTTAGGTGCGGGGTGATGATACCAATCTGCATTCAGATAGGCATCAGTATGTGTTCCCTTTCGGTAAACGCTGTGTGTGTTACTTTACCATTTAGGCCTCATCCGAGCAAAATATCCAGGAAAGGGAGTGTGTTATTCACCTCCATTTCCATGGTGAAATGGATGGCCGGTTTTTGTGAATTGAGATGATTTAGACATTCATTCATTAAGTGTATCCTTACCATGTCGCCAGACAACCAAAGTGTCATCTACATATCTACACCAAAAAGTGGGTTTTAATGTACTTGAAGCAAGTGCTCTTGCAACCCGTGGGTTGAGGACCCCTGTGTTAGAGGCCACACAGGACGGGGGGGGGGGAGTTTATCGTTGTGTTTGTCGCTGCGAGCAGACAGCGTGCAATGGAGAGCTTGCTCAGAGCGGAGCTGGGCACGGACTCGGCGAGGCCGCTGGGCGCTGCGGCCGGTGGAGGCTGCATCAGCACCGGGCAGAGCTACGAGACGGGGCGCGGACACGTGTTCACCAAGATCAACGCCAAGAGCGGGGCACCCTCCTCTACGCCTCCTCACCACCTCACCCCCTCTACCCTCCTCTTCGCCTCCTCTACACCACCTTGCATCCTCGCCTCAACCTTCATTCATTCAGCCCTGTATCACTTTTTTTCGCTGCGACTACTAGCACCACCGTGGTGAATGTTGCAGTGAACTTCCCCTCGTTGATTCCCCCCTCCACCCACGTTAAGGGACTCGGTCTACCAGACACTTTGACCGCTTCGTCTCATCCACTCCGCGTTCAACCACTGCGCCTCACTGTAGTTCACAACAACGCACTCAACTAAACAACTCGGTCACCCACTCATCCAGTCACTAACTCAATCACCCTATCACACATTCATCCAGTCACTAACTCATCCAGTCACTAACTCAATCACCCTATCACACACTATCTCGTCACTAATTCAATCACCCTATCACCCACTCATCCAGTTAACCACTCATCCAGTCACCCACTCATTCAGTCACCCACTCATCCAGTCACCCACTCATTCAGTCGCCCACTCAATCACCCTATCACCCACTCATCAAATCAGCCACGCATCCAGTCACCCACTCATCCAGTCATCCACGCAATCACCCTATAACCCACTCATCCACTCATCCAGTCACCCACTCATCTAGTCACCCACTCATTTAGTCCCCCACTCAATCACCCACTCATCTAATCACCCACGCATTCAGTCACCCACGCATCCAGTCACCCACTCATCCAGTCAACCACACAATCATCCTATCACCTACGCATCCTGTCACCCACTCATCCAGTCACCCACTCATCCAGTCACCCACTCATCCAGTCACCCACTCATCCAGTCACTCACGCATCTGGTCACTGACTCAATCACCCTATCACACACTCCTCAACTCTTTTACTCAAACACTCACCCATTTACTCACCCACCCGCTCACCACTATGCAGGTCACCTCACTCTTCTTTTCAGCTTTATCAGTTTGCACTGCTCCACTCTGGAATCCACACCCGGTCTTCCTGTTTTCCCAAACTCTTGCAACAATAAACTTGATCAATTTAAGGAATGCGTTTCTTTGATCTTAATTATCTAATTACTCATTGGACAGTTATGTATTATTATTTTTTATTGTTGCTGGCCGCTTGGCGTTTTGTATTGTGTGGGGTTTACATCGCTGTCAACCCCTCATCAGTGCCTACCTTATTACAGAACAATTCAGACCTTGTTGGTCACCCCGTGCCCCTTATAAGTCCCATGACAAGGGAGAAACACAAATAAACTTAACAAAAATGTTGCCCGTATTGAAACGGCCGTCTGCCGTATGGACCTGACAACTCACTTTCCCCCAACAGAATACGGGTAAACCGTGTGGGTTGGCGGCTATGGGTTTTGTTGTGTTTGCAAGTCCAAGTTATAGGACTGCACCCTGGGTTGTGCGTGGTTCTCATTGGTGGGAGATTCCCTTCGCTGTGTTGCACGCCAGTGACTGGGGGCTGCCTGGGGCCAGTGACGTGTGAGCCGGTCCCAATGTGCACCGGCAAACATTTACCGCCAGGTGGCCCCAGTGTTCATTGCCCGTCCACACGTGGATACCTGAAGCCCATGTCAATCCACTGCTGGATGACTCCCGCAATGAAGATACAATCAGTACATCCACTTTGCTTTTGGACACCACCTGTTCCATTGGCGGCCGAATGCGAATCTAAATGTGCATACGTTAGAGACTGGTTAATGCGCATAGAAATCAAACCAATTGACCTACGACCTTTACCCCATCAACTTTTGTAGAATTTTAGATGTGCATTACAGCTACTTTAGCCGGATGGTTGTGGTGGCTATGTATGCCTGTAATCCACGACTACGTGGAGGTGAGGGTTAGTGGATCACAAAAATGTTGCGACAACTCCCACCCCTTGGTCGTCAAGGAGGTAGAGAAGGCGGTGTCGAATAATGTGGACTCCGCCTGTTCCATGTGTAGATTTGTGATAGAGCGTTGGCCCCTCATTTGCTTGGATTTCTCCAGATGCTCCGATTTCCTCCCACATGTAAACACTCATTAATCTTGATTTGAAGCTGTCGTGACTGCAGGAATCTATACTCTTTGGTTCTTTCGGTAAAGTCACGTAGGTATAAAAAACAAATAAAAAAAATCGTCAATTGCTTGTGTGGCGATCGAAACGTCGTGATCCATTATTATTTGTTCTACCTACGCGACTTTACATAAACAACCAAAGAGTACAAACTCTCATTAATTTGCCGATAACATCTTTATATAAAGAGGACAACAGAGCATGGGCAGGAGTGGTGGGGGGGGATGTTGCCAGCTGCTCACCATTTGACTGCCGCCTTCCCTCGTCTGTAGTTCCTCGCGCCAAAGTGAAGGAATTCTGTGTGCCAGTTACAATTATCACTTGAACGTAACTTGATGTTTCAATGAAAACAGCCACAGATTTAATCCTGAAAATCTTTATTTTTCACATGCAGTGAAACAATGTTGTTAGTAGGCTTGTTTCCCTGGGAAAGCCTCACTGAGTCTCAAGACTCTTTTTCAGGAGGGGCCTGCCAACTTTTCGCAGGAGTAATTTGGATGTTTGGCTAGTACCAGTTACATTGTATGTTGTTGTTGTTTTGCTATGGGAGTAAACCCATGCAGAGAAAGGGACCAGAATGAGGAAAGCGAAGCCAGGCAGTCCTTCAGAAGATGTCATGCACGGGCGTGACCACTGCACCACCCTGCCGCCCAAACAAAAGTAATTTAAATAATGTACAATACTGGCAAATAAACACTATTAGTATCAACTGAATTTCTGGCCAATATGGCACGTGTATAGCTGCATAGGTGTTTCTAAAAGTTGTGTTCACATTGCCTGAAATTAATAATATAAATAACAGATTTCCCACCTCTGGTTTCATTTGGATTACCGGTTGTCCTCATTATGTGTGTCACAGATAATATGGAAAGGAAAATATTACGCAGCACGAGTTGTAGGATTAGGGCAATTATGGTGACACACGTGACCCCCTCTACACAAGAAACAGCTAAGATTCATATTCTTGGTTCTTTCGGGAAAATCACGTCGAAGGGAAACAATAAAATAATACAAATATAAAACAATTAAATTCTCGCGACCTTTTGACTGCAACACAAGCAATCATCATCAGGTGTGAAAACCACAACAAGAAAATTTGAAAGAACCAAGAATATGAATCTCTGCAGTCACTAAAGCTTTAAATCAAAATTTAACAGCTGAGAGTCAATGCTGTGGTGTTGTGCGATTGGTGCAAGCGACCCATCATTGTGTTTTGATGTTGAGCTGTTAAAATTGCACTGTTGTGGGGTGAGGTCAAGGCCGATGACTGCTTCCAGCGGTGTCAAGATCAGTATTTTGAAGAGGCTCGCGGAGGATGATACTGGGCACTAGGGTGCAGTCTCCCTCCATGAACAACAGAGGGCAGAGGAGCGACGCTCACAACAACAATTGGCAGAGCACCGCGCGTATAAAACGCAAAGTTGGAAGAAAGTTTATCTCGGGGAGTTAACCCACAACACCTGGGTCTGTCCCGCGTGTTCACACGATAACGCGTTTTCACTACAACGCGTTTTCTTTACTTTAGGGAACGCTTCTCGCACAACGCGGAACGCGCTCCGTCACAACGCGCTTTCTGAGCGGACTACTTTCTTGAGCAGTGAAATTAATTAAAATCTTTTGCTCTGCCATTTGATTTTAAATTACGACTCTACAAAGAGCTTTGGTTGTAGTAAGCAATATTTGAATTTGTTTAAACGACCTGTATTCTCTTACAACATGTTTTATATTCCTAGGCATTAAATGTGTACTAAAGATTCAGACTAATTGTAAATCTAATGGGACCACTTTAATCGATGTCCGTTAATATATGTAGGCATGGTAAGGTTTCGAGACGCACTCGGCGATGCGTGAAACGCAGTCCGTGTCCTTCCTCGTCCATTTGTCTTCATTCCAACGTCAACTTTGTTCTGCCGGTCTCTCTCATTAAGGCCACATGGCCACACTGTGTCTCTTAGTTCTTGCAAGCTAAGCTGGAGTCAGTCTCTCTCATTAAGGCCACATGGCCACACTGTGTCTCTTAGTTCTTGCAAGCTAAGCTGGAGTAAGTCTCTCTCATTAAGGCCACATGGCCACACTGTGTCTCTTAGTTCTTGCAAGCTAAGCTGGAGTGAGTCTCATTAAGGCCACATGGCCACACTGTGTCTCTTAGTTCTTGCAAGCTAAGCTGGAGTCAGTCTCTCTCATTAAGGCCACATTGCCACACAGTGTCTCTTAGTTCTTGCAAGCTAAGCTGGAGTGAGTCTCTCTCATTAAGGCCACATGGCTACACTGTGTCTCTTAGTTCTTGCAAGCTAGCTGGAGTGAGTCTCTCTCATTAAGGCCACATGGCCACAGTGTGTCTCTTAGTTCTTGCAAGCTAAGCTGGAGTCAGTCTCTCTCATTAAGGCCACATGACCACACTGTGTCTCTTAGTTCTTGCAAGCTAAGCTGGAGTGAGTCTCTCTCATTAAGGCCACATGACCACAGTGTCTCTTAGTTCTTACAAGCTAAGCTGGAGTCAGTCTCTCTCATTAAGCCACATGGCCACACTGTGTCTCTTAGTTCTTGCAAGCTAAGCTGGAGTGAGTCTCATTAAGGCCACATGGCCACACTGTGTCTCTTAGTGCTTGCAAGCCAAGCTGGAGTCAGTCTCTCTCATTAAGGCCACATGGCCACACAGTGTCTCTTAGTTCTTGCAAGCTAAGCTGGAGTCAGTCTCTTTTCGACATATGTCCCACCAAATTCTGTAATAATAATGTTCCAGTTTATATTCTTAGTTTTTTCGGTAAAGTCACGTTGAAGAGAAACAACAAAATAACAAAATATATATAAAACAATAAAAAATTCTCACGACGTTTCGACCATAACTCAAACGGTCATCATCAGGTGTGTCGGTTTGCATAAATTTATTTTGAAAACGGCATATTTATTTATATATATAAAAATAACGTTTGCGTCACGCGCAACGATGGCAGTTTGCCAGGACTAGTCCATCTATTTTTTGAAAAGAGGAGGGGGGAGACGAAATTTGTTTTTATGTATGCTGTCTGAAAGGCACTGTAAGCGTGAACAATCAATCAAGAACTGAAATGATTTATCAAATCTTTCCAATGATTGCTAAGATAGAATCCATCTTCTCGGTTGAAATTGTCTCTGTGTTTGTATATGTGGATAGCCTCATGAACGAATCTCTCATGGAAGCCAGATGGCTTACAAAGAACCTCCGTCTTGGAAAAGTCAATGGCATGTGAGCCTACTGAATTAGAACAATGATCTGCTACGGCCGAGGTGTTGGTCCTACCGTGTTTAAGGTCTGCTTTATGTTCACGAATGCGGTCCGAGATATGGCGTTTGGTTTCTCCAATGTAACTACTACCACAGAGGCAACTTAGTTTGTAGACACCAGGGTATTGTATGTCCGGAATCACATCTTTTACAGACGGAACCAGATCACGGATTTTATGTAATGTGTTGAAACGGACCTGGATCTTGTGTTTATTCAAGATTTTGGAGATCTTTTTTGTGATCCCAGCAATGTAGGGTAAAGTGATGGTTTTGAAAGGCTCCTCAAGAGGGTTCTTCTTCATGGTTTGAGTGATAGCTTTGCGGATTGTATAGTCGGAGTAACCATTAGCCCTAAGAGCTTGGTGTACGTGCTTGAGTTCACTGCTTATGTGTTCCTGGTCGGATATGCATTGGGCTCTATGATACAGAGTCTTGATGAGAGAATTCTTCTGTGATGGATGGTGGTGGGAATCCGGTTTCAGATAAGCATCCGTATGGGTAGCTTTCCTGTAGACAGAGTGGCTCATTGAACCATCAGGTCTCTTTTTAATTAGGACATCCAAAAAAGGTATCTTGCCATCTATTTCGACTTCCATGGTAAATCTGATGGCTGGGTGTATGGAATTGATGTGGTCGAAGAATTTGTCTAGAGCAGGCCGGCCATGTGGCCAGATGACAAAAGTGTCATCCACGTACCTCTTCCATAAGGTTGGGCGCAGAGTGGCAGTCTGGATGGCGTCAGTCTCAAATTTCTCCATGAAAATGTTAGCTATAACTCTGCGCCCAACCTTATGGAAGAGGTACGTGGATGACACTTTTGTCATCTGGCCACATGGCCGGCCTGCTCTAGACAAATTCTTCGACCACATCAATTCCATACACCCAGCCATCAGATTTACCATGGAAGTCGAAATAGATGGCAAGATACCTTTTTTGGATGTCCTAATTAAAAAGAGACCTGATGGTTCAATGAGCCACTCTGTCTACAGGAAAGCTACCCATACGGATGCTTATCTGAAACCGGATTCCCACCACCATCCATCACAGAAGAATTCTCTCATCAAGACTCTGTATCATAGAGCCCAATGCATATCCGACCAGGAACACATAAGCAGTGAACTCAAGCACGTACACCAAGCTCTTAGGGCTAATGGTTACTCCGACTATACAATCCGCAAAGCTATCACTCAAACCATGAAGAAGAACCCTCTTGAGGAGCCTTTCAAAACCATCACTTTACCCTACATTGCTGGGATCACAAAAAAGATCTCCAAAATCTTGAATAAACACAAGATCCAGGTCCGTTTCAACACATTACATAAAATCCGTGATCTGGTTCCGTCTGTAAAAGATGTGATTCCGGACATACAATACCCTGGTGTCTACAAACTAAGTTGCCTCTGTGGTAGTAGTTACATTGGAGAAACCAAACGCCATATCTCGGACCGCATTCGTGAACATAAAGCAGACCTTAAACACGGTAGGACCAACACCTCGGCCGTAGCAGATCATTGTTCTAATTCAGTAGGCTCACATGCCATTGACTTTTCCAAGACGGAGGTTCTTTGTAAGCCATCTGGCTTCCATGAGAGATTCGTTCATGAGGCTATCCACATATACAAACACAGAGACAATTTCAACCGAGAAGATGGATTCTATCTTAGCAATCATTGGAAAGATTTGATAAATCATTTCAGTTCTTGATTGATTGTTCACGCTTACAGTGCCTTTCAGACAGCATACATAAAAACAAATTTCGTCTCCCCCCTCCTCTTTTCAAAAAATAGATGGACTAGTCCTGGCAAACTGCCATCGTTGCGCGTGACGCAAACGTTATTTTTATATATATAAATAAATATGCCGTTTTCAAAATAAATTTATGCAAACCGACACACCTGATGATGACCGTTTGAGTTATGGTCGAAACGTCGTGAGAATTTTTTATTGTTTTATATATATTTTGTTATTTTGTTGTTTCTCTTCAACGTGACTTTACCGAAAAAACTAAGAATATGAATTACTGCAGTCACGAAAGCTTTAAATCAATGTTCCAGTTTCTCTATATGTTTTTAAATTTAGATTTAAATAAATCTACATTTTAAAATCCACAAATCTGGCTGCCTCCTGATGATGCTGGTTGTAATTACTGGCGAAACGTCATACTCAGATTGTTAATGTTGCGGCTTTGCTCTCTAACACACAACCGGTGTGTTGTACTAGTAACGAATTGGCATGTTCTGTTTAAGTGACAAACCTTACTAATTGGCTGTGTCGGGTGGTGGTGGGTTTACCGACATTTTTATATTTACGCGATCTTACCCAAAAAACCTGTATTATGTAAAAATACATTTATTTTCCCCCTTTCTTTTTGGACAGTTTCAAATCTCTAACGTCTTTCAAATTATATTCTTAGTTTTTTCGGTAAAGTCACGTTGAAGAGAAACAACAAAATAACAAAATATATATAAAACAATAAAAAATTCTCACGACGTTTCGACCATAACTCAAACGGTCATCATCAACGTGACTTTACCGAAAAAACTAAGAATATGAATTACTGCAGTCACGAAAGCTTTAAATCAAAAGTCTTTCAAATTGTTCTGATGTACAGTGCTACATTTTAAATTACTGTCATGTTTGCAACGGGTTGTTTAAAATATATTCAAATGGTGTAGATTCATGTTTAAACTCGATTCGAATCTGCATTCATCATTTTCTTCTTAAGCAGTCCGTAACCACAATTGGTACATCGATGCATGACCCATTTGATTATGGTTTGTTGGTCTTAATTTATCAATTAAAATGTTATTGAGTGTGCCAAATCCTAAAGAGTGGCGTTTGAGTCGACCTTATTTTATATTCACATGTGAAACGCCTGTGCACATGAATGTAATCCAGTTACACACTCTCCTACTTGTTCATCAACTCTCTTCGTGGTGTAGATTTGATGGCTTGTATAGCAACCATAAACAAACGCAACAAATCCGGGTGACTCATGATCCATGATTCACGATGCCAGTGGGCCAGGTTTCACTTTCAACCTGTGTGGCATGAATTAAACGCACCTGTAAATTTGACCTGAAATGATTGCACAACAATTGCCCCGCCTTCATGGGATGTTTATCCTCCACTGTTTATCTGGCTTTGACCTGAATTATATAAAAGTGCGGCTCTGCAACTGCTGTAGAGTCACATTGGTATAAACGCATTTTACAATATGAACAGCGCATTGAAAACGCGTACTATTTTATGTATTGTTTAACAAGTGTGTTTACAAATCCACACTGTGAAACACGATGATTGACACAGGGGAGTAGATTATGTTTTCGATAGTGTATTTAAATAGAGCTACTGTAGGTAAGTAGTTTTCAGTTTTAAAGGCATAGTTTAACAAGACAACACTTGCCACCATCCTTCAAACCCATTGGTGAAAAAGACCACAGTTTATGTTTACATTATAATATGTTTATATAATATATAATATAATGTTTATATTATAATATAATGTTTACATTATATATAATATAATGTTTATATATAATATAATGTTTACATTATAATACAATGTTTACATTATATATAATATAATGTTTATGCAAGAGCCGGGGACTTATGGGACCCCGGGGTCCCACCATAAGGTTCATATGAATGGTTACCTAATAACTTTTGAAACACGGTAATCGCTGTGAAGTGCAGTTTCCAATTCTTATTGTTGACTCAATCTCTCTGGCCTTTCTATGCAATATGAAGAAGGATCATTGCCCGAAACGTCGCTTATCGGATGTTTTCCCTTTTCAAGGCCTCAGTGCTACTGATGCATGAATTTGTTTGGTATTTGAAATGATACGAAGGCTCAGCAAGTGATTCCTTGCAGACATAAACAGAAGCGATACGCGCCACCCCAGCCACCCATGTCGCGAATCAATCGATTATCGCGATTGAGGGCTCGTGAATAAATTCTAGATTCAACGCCTTGTTTTAAAACGTGAACACAGCCGGCTCTAGTGACTGGAGTGGGTGCGTGTTGGACAATGTGAAACAATGACACGCAACGTATACAAATCTAAAACATAAATTCTTACGCACGCGATCCGGTGTGCATATCGCGATCTTCAGGATGAATGATCACGTCCGAATCAATGCGTCGTCGTTGCTCCCCTAGCATGCGCTCTGCGTAACCCGCTCGTGTTGTTGTTGTTGTTTGCGGCAGAGTTTAGGACCTTCGTGGCCAAGAGCCGCAGCTCCCGAGGCAAAGGAGTGATGGCACGCTTCAAGGTGCCGGACTTGCTGAAGCATCTCATGGAACGATACGGGGCTCCGGATATTCACGATCTGGGCATCCGTATCACCAGCATACCTCTGGGCATTTCCGTACGTGCCGTGCCTGCGTGTATGAGCGTGTGTGTGTGTACGTGTGTATGCATTGCGTCGCTTGTTGACTGCGAATTGTATTATTATTATTGGATGCCTCAAGTAGACTCTTTGGTTCTTTCGGTAGAGTCACGTAGGTATAAAATAAAATAAATCACGACGTTTCGGGCGCAACACAAGCGTCCGTCATCAGGTGGGAAAGCCTTGGTGTGCTGCTGAGGCAGACTGTTTTAAATGGTTTGAAATGTGTGTAGCCCATGGGTCATAAAGAAGTGGCCAGGGCTAGTGATGTTAACGTGAGAAATTAGCGTGTAACTGTAAGGTAGGAAAGCGGCCTCCTCCTCGATTTTACGTGACTTTACCGAAAGAACCAAAGAGTCTGGATTCCTGCAGTCGCGAAAGCTTCAAATCAAGATTGCCTCAAGTATGTATTGTTGTTGCCCTTGAGGGGGTTTACTTTCGGAATTAAATGCGTTCTGGAATTGCTGACACACAGCCACAACGTACGTGTCGCTGTGTTCACACCTGAGAGTGACACTGCATCAGCCTTTTACCAATATTCCCCCGCCCCTGCGTTTGCCTTACACGGCCACAATGCTGAGCTATCCTCAGTTGCTCAGGCACGCAAGTTTCACACCTGTCTCCCTGTCAAGTGAATGTGGTGTATCCTTTTGTCATGCAGTCTGAGACAGACTTCCAACACGACTTCAGTTTTGTGGGTGCAGTGCTGTGACAAGAGCACTGAAGTAACTGCTCGTGTAAGTACATCATGTTAATATATATCGTATAGAAGGCTGAGGCCTATTTTACTGTACCACTCCTTACAGAAATCTTCTTTCCCGAGTGGTTGTGCATTTGTCGCTTGTTTCAGAGGTTCGCGATTCGATCCCAGGAGTCGCCCTAGTTAATATTGCGGGTGTATTATCCAAAACTGCATTTCTATATGCTTCACAAATAATGTAAAAAAAAATCCCGTGTTGTTATCAATGAATGAGGAGGACATGTGTGCCGGCGTCAGAATCAAAATTTGCAAATCTAAACAAGTACTCAGAAATGACTGGATTGGGTAAAACCACATGTATATATGTTGAACTTCTTTCGCACTGTACGTAGCCAACTGTGATAATCGGAGGTGTGGAGGACAACAAACTGAACACAAAAAGCAGTTCTAAAGACATTGTTTTCAATCTAGATTTAAAATCAGAATCAGAATCAGAAAGGGTTTTATTCGCCATGTAAGTTCACACCGACACGGAATTTACTTTGGCAGGATGGTGCATACATTCAACATATAGGAATCTAAAATCTTAAATAAGTTTTAAACAAGTCTTACTATAATAAGGGTTAAAAGTCTAACACTAAGGGGCTGAAGTATATAAAATTAAATAAATATCGAATATAAAATAGCTTTAAGATATAATTTAAAAATACAAATAGGGAAACATAGTTAATATCAGCAACGTGTCGTTATGTAGATCAAATGTTAAAAACAGTGTTAGCCCTTGGCCTTGTTTAACAGGCCAGCAGCAGATGGGAAGAAACTGTTTTTATGGCGTGAGGTTTTGGTCCTGATGGACCGAAGCCTTCTGCCGGAGGGGAGTAGCTGAAACAGAGAGTGTCCAGGGTGGGAGAAATCGGCCATAATCTTCCTCGCTCGCCTCATAGACCTTGTCGTGTGCAGGTCCTCGAGGGTCGGTAGATTGCAGGCAATTACCTTCTCAGCAGTGTGGATGATACGCTGCAGTCTGCTCTTGTCCTTGGCAGTGGCAGCAGCGTACCAGACGGTTATGGAGGAGGTGAGGATGGATTCAATGATCGCTGTATAGAATTGCACCATCATTGTCTTTGGCAGGTTGAATTTCTTCAGCTGCCGTAGAAAGTACATCCTCTGTTGAGCTTTCTTGGTGAGGGAGCTGATGTTCAATTCCCACTTGAGGTCCCGGGAGAGAATAGTGCCCAGGAAGCGGAAGGACTCTACAATTTTTACTGGGGAGTCTAACAGGGTGATGGGGGTGAGTGGTGCTGTATTCTTCCTGAAGTCCACAACCATCTCAACTGTCTTTAGAGCATTTAGCTCTAAGTTGTTCTGGCTACACCAGGTCACCAGATTGTCAGCTTCCCACCTATAGTCAGACTCATCCCCACCAGAGATCAGCCCAATGAGGGTGGTGTCATCCGCAAACTTCAATAGTTTGACGGACAGATGATTGGAGGTGCAGCTGTTGGTATACAGGGAGAAGAGCAGAGGGGAAAGGACGCAGCCCTGAGGAGTTCCGGTGCTGATGGACCTGGAGCCAGAGACTTGTGTTCCCAGCTTAACGCACTGCTTCCTGTCAGACAGGAAGTCTGTGATCCATTTACAGGTGGTGTATGGCACGTTCAGCTGGAAGAGCTTGTCCTGAAGCAGGGCAGGGATGATGGTGTTGAAGGCAGAGCTGAAGTCCACAAACAGGATCCTGGCGTAGGATGCTGGGGCGTCCAGATGCTGTAGGGTGAAGTGGAGGGCCATGTTAACTGCATCGTCCACAGACCTGTTGGCTCTGTAGGCAAACTGAAGGGGGTCCAGGAGAGGGTCTGTGATGGCTTTGAGGTGTGCCAGGACCAGGCGCTCAAAAGACTTCATTACCACAGATGTAAGGGCGACCGGTCTGTAATCATTTAGTCCTGTTGGCCTTAGCTTTTTGGGCACAGGGATGATGGTGGAGGACTTGAGACAGGCTGGTACATGGCATGTCTCCAGGGAGGTGTTAAAGATGTTGGTGAACACCGGAGACAGCTGGTCAGCGCAGTGCCTGAGGGTGGCTGGAGAGACAGAGTCCGGCCCGGCTGCTTTGCGTGGATTCTGCCTCTTGAAAAGTCTATTAACTTCTCCCTCCTGAAAGGAGATAGTCGTCTCTGTAGTATTGGTGGGGGATGGGGCCTCTTGGGTTGGAAGGGGTGGTTCAGGACAGTCCAATTGTCTTTCAAATCTACAGTAGAACTCGTTCAGGTCGTTGGCTAGGCGGGAGTCGTTAGTGGTGTGGGGGGCTCTGGGTTTGTAGTTGGTGATCTGCCTGAGCCCTCTCCAGACAGAAGCAGCGTCGTTTGTAGAGAACTGGTGTTTTAGTCTCTCTGAGTACAGTCGTTTAGCCTCTCTCACCGCTTTGCTAAACCTGTTCTTCGACTCCTTGAATCTGTCTCTATCTCCACTCCTAAACGCTTCCTCCTTCTCCAACCTCAACCTTCTGAGCTTTGCTGAGAACCAGGGCTTATTGTTGTTAAAGTTCACCCTGGTACGTGTTGGGATACAGCAGTCCTCACAGAAGCTGATGTAGGACGTCACAGCCTCTGTGAGTTCATCCAGACTATTGGTAGCAGTCGTGAACATATCCCAGTCAGTACAGTCTAAGCACGCCCGCAAATCTTCCACAGCCTCACTGGTCCACTGTTTAGATGTCCTCACAGCAGGTTTACAGAGTTTTAGTTTCTGCCTGTATGCAGGAATCAGGTGGACCATGGCATGGTCAGAGTGTCCTAGTGCTGCTCGGGGGACGGCGTGGTAGGCTCTACTGACTGTAGTGTAACAGTGATCCAGAGTGTTCCCTTCTCTGGTTGGGCATTTAATGAATTGTATGTATTTGGGGAGTTCGTGGCTGAGATTACCTTTGTTAAAGTCGCCAAGTACGATAACCAACGAATCTGGATTTGCTCGCTCCACACTCAGAATCTGATCAGCGAGCATGCGTTGGGCCTCTTTAACCTGAGGACAAGGCGGCAAATAAACTCCGACCAAAATGAGCGACGCGAACTCGCGAGGCGAGTAAAACGGTTTACAGGTTATAAAAATTGATTCAAGGAGTGGAGAACAATGTTGCAGAATCACTGTGACATCTACACACCAGCCACTGTTAATGTAAAAACAAATACCACCGCCTTTCGTCTTGCCGGAGAGTGCTATGTCACGATCCGATCTTACAAGATGGAATCCTGCTAGTTGTAGCGAAGTGTCCGGAATCAAATCACACAGCCATGTTTCCGTGAAGCACAATGCAGAAGCTGAAAGAAAGTCTTTGTTTTTTACCATCAGTAGCTGAAGTTCATCCATTTTGTTGTACAGTGAACGTAAGTTGGAGAGGAAGAAGCTCGGAAGCACTGTTCGGATCCCGCGTCTGCGTAGCCGTACTAGAGCCCCCGACCGTTTACCCCTTGGGCGGCGTTTCGTTGCTTGAGCAAAGCCTAGCGCGGCATTGACTAGAATGCCTACTAATTCTGCCGCTGGAAGCAGAAAAGTAGGAATTAAATCCACAGGAGTTGTTTCCCTGATATTTAAAAGTTCGTCTCTTGTTAGAGAACTCCGAAAATCTTGGCAAAACACTGAATTGACAGACAAAACAAGACAAAACAGGGCGCACCGACCAGCTGAGGCTACCATCATCAGCGCCATCTTCGCACCAGCACGGGTGTGCTGAACAGCAGGACTCTCTCACCAGCACTGGTGTGTTGAACAGTAGGCCCCTCTCACCAGCATGGGAGTGGTGAACAGCAGGCCCCTCTCACCAACACGGGTGTGATGAACAGTAGGCCTCTCTCAGCAGCATGGAAGTGAACAGCAGGCCCCTCTCACCAACACGGGGGTGATGAACAGCACGCCCCTCACACCAGCACGGGTGTGATGAATAGTAGGCCTCTCTCACCAGCACGGGTGTGATGAACAGCAGGCCCCTCTCACCAGCACGGGTGTGTTGAACAGCAGGCCCCTCTCACCAGCACGGGTGTGTTGAACAGCAGGCCCCTCTCACCAGCACGGGTGTGTTGAACAGCAGGCCCCTCTCACCAGCACGGGTGTGCTGAACAGTAGGCCCCTCTCACCAGCACGGGTCTGTTGAACAGCAGGCCCCTCTCACCAGCACGGGTGTGCTGAACAGTAGGCCCCTCAACACGGGTGTGCTGAACAGCAGGCCTCTCTGACCAACACGGGTGTGCTGAACAGTAGGCCCCTCAACAGCAGGCCCCTCTCACCAGCACGGGTGTGCTGAACAGCAGGCCTCTCTCACCAGCACCGGTGTGCTGAACAGCAGGCCCCTCTCACCAACACGGATGTGATGAACAGCAGGCCCCTCTCACCAGCACGGGTGTGCTGAACAGCAGGCCCCTCAACACGTGTGAGCTGAACAGCAGGCCTCTCTCACCAGCACGGGTGTGCTGAACAGCAGGCCCCTCTCACCAGCACGGGTGTGCTGAAAAGCAGGCCCCTCTCACCAGCACGGGTGTGTTGAACAGCAGGCCTCTCTCACCAGCACGGGTGTGCTGAAAAGCAGGCCCCTCTCACCAGCACGGGTGTGTTGAACAGCAGGCCTCTCTCACCAGCAAGGGTGTGCTGAAAAGCAGGCCCCTCTCACCAGCACGGGTGTGTTGAACAGCAGGCCTCTCTCACCAGCAAGGGTGTGCTGAACAGCAGGCCCCTCAACACGGGTGTACTGAACAGCAGGCCTCTCTCACCAGCACGGGTGTGATGAACAGCAGGCCCCAAAACAGCAGGCCTCTCTCACCAGCACGGGTGTGATGAACAGCAGGCCTCTCTCACCAGCACGAGTGTGTTGAACAGCACGCCCCTCTCAAGACAAAACAAAAAAAAAGTGCTGTTGTATATGTGGGTGTGTGAAAATTGATGAAAAATAATTAAAATTAAATGAAATTCGAAATTTGCATAATTAATCCGAAATTATGCTAATTCGTGTAATTATGCGTGTAACTATGCTAATTAGAGAGGTAATCGTATTCATTTATACGAGTGGGTGTGGTTGTGTTAATGATAGCCTTTATGATAATCAGGCCCCGCCTCGTTGACGAGGTGGGGTTATCAATCAGGATAACGCAATCAATCGTGTGCAGTTACGCTAGTGTCAATTCGGCCTCGTTGTCTAACTTCGTATTATTGATCAGCATAATACAATGATTCTCGCTTTAACACTCCCCGAGTGTTCATATTTTAGGTCCCAAGTTCATATCATTCGCTTTAAAGTTTAATGAGTGTGGATTGGTGTGTTTATAGTTTAGGTTCCCGAGTTCATATCTCGTCGCAGGATACAGATCTTATGCAAAAATTTCAGGAAAGAATCACACGACCACTTCTGTATTAATCAATTTATTTTCTAATTAAACCTTAACTATAATATGTATGTGAACTCTCAATCTCGGAACTTCAACACGGTATCCACACGGTATCAAGACAGTATCATCAACGACTGTACGATTTCACTTTGATAACACATGGACCCCGCATAAAGCGATTGCTGTTAGTGAGAGAGAGAGTCAGGACATGCAAATGCTATGCTACACAAAAGCTTATACATTATAATATGAACGATTATTATGCTTGAAATGGTCAGCACATTATCACAGGCGATTGATTAACATGCCACGGTATTCATATAAAAGACAATCAAACAGTTATTATTTCTAAAGGCATAAATGTAACAACAGATCCACCGGACAGACTATAAGATTACCGAAATGGCTTAGTGTGAGGGTATGCGGTGGAACGTGTTATCTCACGGGATATTAATTAATTAATTCGTGAATAAGATTGTATGATCAGAAAATCGGTTTAGCACGATTCCTCCGCGGGAGCGTAGCTCCGTGGCGAAGGCTCCAAGGGTTAATTCGTATTGATGGATCGGTTGGTAACTTATGCGATTAGAAGTACAGTCCAAAACAAAATATTAAAGAGGGAAATTATGAATATACTTATAAATGTCAGACTGTTATCACACGATCGATGCTTCCACAGCCAGATGGTTCACGGACTTGAGTGTTCGCCTCTGGTTAAGGACCCATGTATGTTTGAGTGATATTAATTGTTTTGAATAGTCAGTGTTTGGAATTTCGATTTAAATTTCGATTTAAAGCTTTCATGACTGCAATGATTCATCTTCTTTGGTTCTTTCGGTAAAGTCACGTAGAATGAGAATAAAATAATAAATTGATAAAATAAAATAACACAATAATATTCTCACGACGTTTCGGCCACAACACAAGCGGCCTTCATCAGGTGAAGGGGGCGAGACTGTCTGGTAGGACAGCGCTGGAGTGAGAGAGCCACGTTCAGATCACGGCTTTTAAGCTGTGTGAGAGGAACAAAGAGCCTTGACAAAGGGATTAGCATAAAATTTAGCATTGAAATGGCTGAATGATTAGCTTGTGACTGGTCACAGAAATAGCTATGTTAAAAGTTAAAGCATACACATCCGCAGAGGCACCCATTGTTAAAAGGAATTAGCATAGAATTTAGCATTGAAATAGCTAAGTTAAGGCATACACATCCGCAGAGGCACCCCTTGACAATGGGATTAGCATAGAATTTAGCATTGAAATGGCTGAGTGACTCGCTTGTAACTGCTACAGGAATAGTTACGTTGAAGTCACAGCATACACATTCACCGAGGCACTTAGTACAAATCAAACAGGAGAATTTAGCATTGAAATAACTAGGCGAATTTAGCATTGAAATAACTGGGTGATTTGCTAGTGACTGGTCACAGAAATGACTACACATCTGAGCTATTCACAGTACTATATAGTGAACCAATAAAAACTAAAATATAAATTACCTTCATGTTATCAATAAACTCTATATTCTCCAATCAGCTAAGCTACCAACCATAAGTCGTTATATATCACAATGCTATATGGCGAAAAAATGGGTGGATTCTTACCCTCAAATTTCCGTACCACGGATAGCTACGGGCCCCGTTCAGAAGGACGAGTTCGTCCATGGTCGGAACAGAGGAGGGGGAGAGAGACAGCTGCGAAGCCCTAGTATACTCCATGTTGTAAACCATACCATTAACCGTGGTGTGAGAGGTATTAAGAGGCAATGCTGGCGAGAGAGCTGCGGTCTGAAGGTCATCGTAAAATTACAATTAATTAAGAACAGAAATGATTTAACACATCTTTCCAGTGGTTACTAAGCCTGAATCCATCTTCTCGGTTGAAATTGTCTCTGTGCTTGTATATGTGAATGGCCTCATGAACGAATCTCTCATGGTAGCCAGTTGGTTTGCAAAGAACCTCCGTCTTGGAGAAGTCAATGTCATGTGAGCCCACTGAATTGTAACAGTGATCTGCCACGGCAGAGGAGTTCGTCTTACCGTGTTTCAAGTCTGCTTTATGTTCGCGGATGCGGTCCGAGATATGTCTTTTGGTTTCTCCAATGTAGCTACTACCACAGAGGCACTTTAGTTTGTAAACGCCCGGGTACTGTATGTCTGGAAGAGCATCTTTTACAGATGGAACTAAATCACGGATTTTGTGTACTGTGTTGAATCGGACCTGGATCTTGTGTTTATTCAGGATTTTGGAGATCTTTTTAGTGACCCCTGCAATGTAGGGTAAGGTGATGGTTTTGAGTGGCTCCACAAGAGGATCCTTCTTCATGACTGGAGTGATGGCTTTGCGGATTGTGTAGTCGGAGTAGCCATTAGCCCTGAGAGCCTGGTGTACGTGCTTGAGTTCACTGGTAATGTGTTCCTGGTCGGAAATGCATTGGGCTCTATGGTATAGAGTCTTGATGAGGCAGTTCTTCTGGGATGGATGGTGGTGGGAATCCGGTTTCAAGTAAGCATCTGTATGGGTAGCTTTCCTGTAGACAGAGTGGCTCATTGAACCATCATGTCTCCTTTTAATTAAGACATCCAGAAAGGGTAGTTTGCCATCTTTTTCGACCTCCATGGTAAATCTGATGGCTGGGTGTATGGAATTGATGTGGTCGCGGAATTGGTCTAGAGCAGGCTGGCCATGTGGCCAGATGACAAAGGTGTCATCAACGTACCTCTTCCATAAGGTCGGGCGTAGAGTGGCAGTCTGGATGGCGTCAGTTTCAAATTTTTCCATGAATACGTTGGCTACAACCGGAGATAGGGGGGAGCCCATTGGGGTGCCCTCAGTTTGTTTGTAGAAAGTTCCATTCCAGGTGAAGTATGTGTTGGTTAAGCAATGTCTCACCAGGGGGGGTACATCAGTATGCAGTCCTTGATGAACCAGGTCTTCAATGATAGCGATGGTGTCAGGTACCGGGACTTTGGTGAACAAGGACACCACATCAAAACTGACAAGCAGGTCGTTTGGGGACAGGGAAATGTCTTTGATTGTCGATACCAGGTGAGTAGAATTTAGTACCGCAGAGGTGGTTTTTCCAGTGAAAGGTCGCAGTATATCAGCCAGAAAACGTGCCAGTTTGTAGGTGGGGGAGCTGATAGTAGAGACGATGGGACGAAGGGGTGTATCTTCTTTGTGTATCTTTGGAAGGCCATATAATCTTGGTGGTCTGGCAGCAGAGGATTTTAACGAGAACTGTTTGATCTCATCAATTAATGCTGTTGAATCAGAGATAATTTTGTTCGTTTTGGTGACCAGGCTGTTGGTGGGATCTCTTTTTATTTTTGTATAGCTGCCATCGTTGAGTAGTTCTTGAATTTTGTTGTTATATTCTGTTTTGTCCATGATGACAGTGGCATTGCCTTTGTCGGCTGAGAGAACGACAATATCATCCCTCTTTTTTAATTGAGATAATTCAA
Source organism: Petromyzon marinus (assembly GCF_048934315.1). Classification (NCBI taxonomy): domain Eukaryota; kingdom Metazoa; phylum Chordata; class Hyperoartia; order Petromyzontiformes; family Petromyzontidae; genus Petromyzon; species Petromyzon marinus. The sequence continues at coordinate 1,662,380 of NW_027423168.1, forward strand.
AACGTTCGTCTTTGCTGATGTTGCTAGGTGGCAACTTAGCGTTTTTGAGGGTTGCAGCGATTTCAGATCTTGCTACGTCTGCAGAGATGTGACTCAAGCCCTTGAGTGCAACGTCGACATGGGCAATGATATCATTAACCGGTAAGTGTCTCGGTGTGACAGCAAAGTTTAGACCTTTAGCTAAAACGGATTTCAGACCATCAGAAATGGAACTGTTACTGCGATTAATTACGACTTTGTTGACGTCTATCTTTTCGGTGTGTGGATCCGATTTTTTGCTGGAGAGGTGATTGAATTTGGAAATCAAATTGTCCCTACATTTGTTCGACATAGTGGCAGCCGAAGAGGTAGTCATATTGTCTACATGTTCCCAATCCGATGTAGACATTGTTGCTGTCAATTTTAAGTGTGATTTGTAGAGTGTCTTGTCTAACTGATCGAGTTCGGTGCGTGTAAGTCTGATTTTTTTTTGTTTGGAATTCTTTGCGTTGCCATACGCTGAAGTTGGCATCGCTTGTAGAAGTAGCCTCGCTCCCTTTAGAGCGGTGAGGTGTGTGAGAGTTGTGCATCATACGTATCGGCGTTCCCTCCTCCACACAGCAGCCAGCCTCTGTCCACGGGGGAGAGTTGCTTGATCGCTCTCAGTTCTGCTCAGTGGACACCTCTCTCCACTGCTGGATGAGCTGCGCGATCACGCTCGTGCTGGTTCGCTGACAGCAGTTTCTCTCCGCTGTTGGATGAGCTGCATCGGCACGCTCCCTCTCTCTGGGTGGAGAACTCGAACGTGCTCGTTGCTGGTTTGCTGAAAGCAGGTTTTTCTCCACTGCTGGATGACTCAAGTCGCACGTGCTCTTGCTCTGGTTTGCAGAAGCTCTTGCTTGGTGCGTCGGTCGCTCTGCAGCTGGACTCAATGTAGAATAATCTTTCAGCAATACTCTGTCTTTCAGCTCTTGGAAATCACACTAGGTGACGCCTCACTACCCTGCGAGTCTTGCCAACGTCAGTGGGTAGCGACGGGGCCACTTTGGCTTCTGCTCGCCGCCCCCTGCTCTGCAGCTCGCCGGCTGGCGACCTGTTGCTCTCGTTCCCGATTGGAACGGCTCCTGAGCCGACCCACTGGTCGAACTCCCCGCGTTCCGACCTCCTCCGAGTCGAACTCCCCGAGTTCCGACCCCCCTGGTCGAACTCTTCCGAGTTGCTCCTCCGAGTCAAACTGTCTCCCGAGAGTCGACCCCCCGGTCGAACTCTGGTGAGCCGACCCCCCCCGGGTCGAACTCTGGTGACCCGACCCACTCCTGTCGAACTGATGTTTCAATGCTCAGGATCCTCTTTTTATGCCCAAAAATCCCTTCACTCGGATCCTGCCCACAAGGCGGGGTTTCTTTCGATTTTTGCTGTGTCAGGATTTGTCCGTATGTATCTGTGTCCGTGTGTGTCCGTACGTGTGTCAGTGTGTGTCCTTGTGCATCACCCACGGTATATTCCGTTGTCATACTCCTACCATAAAACCCACAAGTAAAACAATCAAATGTTATAAATTGTCTCGAAGGCGCCTCTCTGTCTGGGTGCACAACCTGGAGGGAGGGGCGATATTCCCTCCGACTTTCACCGACGCACAAAGAAATGGTTAAAAAGTTTTAAGTTAACATTTCATTTCATCAGAGTTCAATAGTTATGATTCTGTATTAATCCAAGGTCTGAGTCAGCTTCTCGTTGTGGTGTTTGACTCGTGTTTCCCCAAGCGTATACACACTCCTACCCCGCGCTGCAGGGATACAAAGACGGCCGGGATTTCGCTTTCTCTCCGACCCTGGGTTTAACATCGCCCTTTGCTTACGTTGCAGTTTTGCTGTGCGCTTGCATTCCTTTTCCTCTCTACTCTTACTTTAACCCTGCTTATTATTTGTGTATGGGTGGAGGCTAGAGCATTTATGTTGACTTAGGAAAACCTGATTGTTATAGGCTTCGGGTCAAGTCGTATAGAAATTATTAAAATATGGAAATACATTTCATATTAAATTAATAGACGGTTGATGGTTACATTGATGTAGCTATTGGCAGGGTTCAATTGAAGTTGGTGTGAAGATCAATAACTTTAGCCTACCCTGTCGTTGAATTCCGATTTTAAGTTACTTTAATAGTAATGTAGAACCAATCAGCTTTTTGACTGAACTATATCTAGGCTAACGCAAACTCCCAGTGACCCTGGCTTGGTGTGTTTACGTCAGCCCCTGGCAATCCGCTGTGCTCTGCTCTCTATCTGCTCCCGCTGACCCTGGGAGGGCTCTTAATGTCAAAATCGTGTTAGTGGGTCATGGTAAAGATAACCTCCACATGCCATGCGGAGGCCTGGTTTGGTGTTTTTATTCATTATTATAAAAAAAACCAATAGAAACATGTATCTATATGTATCGGAAAATTACCTGTTAACATTAAGATGTAAAAGGGGCCTAGATACAACAGTGCATAGCTCCAATGGCTTCCTAATATCGGAAGGAAGAGCATTCCAGTTGGCCGCAGAAGCCCATCTGAAAGCGAGTGATGCGGTGACTGTCTTTGTTCGATGGCTTGCCAAAAGCCACTGCTGCTAGGATGATCCACCAATCCCATCTCTCGATTGCAATCGTGCATTAGCAGCACACCTTGCATTCGCTGTTGAACCACTCGTCCATCACGTGTTCCATCATCGCAACTACAGCACTGCCCTGCACCTGTGGCCGCCACAGTTGCTAACATTGTGTTGTTTGTTTAGGTGATCGGCAAGGCCCGGAAAGGCGAGCGGGAGGCGATGGACCGTGGGCTGGCTCGCATCGAGTGTGACATCAAGCAGGAGGTGGAGGGCCGGCCACACAAGATCAAGAAATACCTGTTGGAGTCGTTCCCCTTGCCAGGGACGAGCGCCGATCTTCGCCGACAGTTCACGACACAGCCGGCGGCCGAGATGGTGCTGCAGGTCTTCCAGAACGCCGAGGACATCTTTGTGAATAAGCTGAAGAAGGTGGGGCCATGGCGTCTGGACTTAATGCAACAAAATTACCGTGCGAGAAAAATCATGCATCTGCTTAGATTTGTCAAAGATTTTCCAAAATACATTTGTTCTCGGAATTATTTAATGAGTGATAATCGCCATACGTTTCAAGTCTGTCGATACTTCCACCAGTATCAATGACTTGCTCTACCACTGAATTAACTCTCCTCTATAATATTTAGGGCCATCGCTTTCACAAAATTCAGTCACACATTGAGACAAAAGTAAGGGGGGCATTGAAATCGGTAGGACATCTATGCATGTGTCACCCTCTATTTGTCCCAACAGAGTGATATGGCTGCACGTGGTTTGGGTCCTTTGTTGTCTCCACCAACAGTGTGTGCAGGACTTCCTGGGGCAGGTGAAAGGGGACACGCTGGCCCGGAAGCTGTTTCAGTTGGCCCTGTGCTGTGGCTCCCTCGAGACTCCTCGCGACCTCGTGGTCAAGGAGAAACCGGCCGCGTTTCTCGGCAACATCAGCACTCCCGACACCAGACCGCCGCCTCCTCCGGGGAGTAAGGAGACAAATTTGCATATACAGTAGACTCTCGATTGTCCGCGCTAATGACGTGGAGGATGGCTGCGGATAATTAAAATGACGGATGATCCAAAGATATCTATTTTTTGCGACTCTCTATGCCACAAACTAACGATCAACCGATCGATGCACGTGGTCAGTGATAACACTTTCCTGCTAATTTGACCAAGTCCAATATCGGCTCAACTTTCATGTGACGGACGTTACTCTCACGTTCAGAGTGGGTTGGAATGTGCTTCCCTTTACTCTGTGGACCAGAGGTCACTAGAAGCAATGTCAGAGGTAGCTTTGTGATGTTCTCTTCTGCGGGCCATTCTCCAATAGGACGGGTTCCACTGCTCCGTGAGAGATCCGAGTGGATACTCCGTCTCATGACACGATATCGAAAGCACAATCTGAATAAAATGTAGTTTCTTGTATTGTACATAAGGGGTCAGACCACGGAGGACCTTCAGAATGCTGAGTGTGATCTTGAAATTAATCCTGGACTGGTTCGGGGGATAGTTGAACAATTCGAATATTGGGGCAATATTGTCTTGCATACGGGTGTGAGTGAGAAGTCTGCCAGTGGTTTTTTGAGTCCATCTAAATTTTTGGGTTAGATCATGTAAGCATGCACTCAATAATACGCGTTAATATGCGCTTTTTATGTGACCTAACCCAAAAATCTCTATTATGGATAATATTGGTCGCGAAGGCCTTCGTGTTAAACTTGTTTTTTGAGTCATCTGGAGAGTGATGATGAAACTTATCGGGAGGCCGTAGATGAGACGTGGGGGTGGGGGGGCAGAGAGAGAGAGTTGCAGTTGTTGAGCCTATTGGAGCGAGTTACAGCATCATTGTCCTCTCCTACAATGGCATTGCTTCTCTCCTTCGCAGAGGCGGTAGCCGAGCATCTGGTCCGTCTGCTGAGCCACGCAAGTAAGATGGCAGAGCCCCTGGGCCTACCCGCGCTGTCACGCATGGAGAAGCAGCTTGCCGAGCACTTTGACTCGCGCGACCTCCCCAGCCTGGGCCTCGGCTCCTTCTTGGACATCCTCCATCGCAACGCCCAGGTGCGTACGTGGCGTGCGTGAGCCCACCCGCCTCCAGCTGGTAAGAGGCAGTACAGCAAGTAGGTGTACGACACTGCCCGTGCAAAGTTTGAGTGTACTTATCGCCTCCGAGTGGCGCTCAATGTTAAGTTTGTTTCCAAAATTGTGCGGGGTAATATTAGTTTATTATTACGAACTTAAAACTAATTTATCGATAACTCGAATACGTTTAAGCATCATGTAATCACTGCCAATGCAGAGCGCAACAAAGTGTCACGTAAGATGCATGGGTTTTCTCTTGTCACTCTTAAAAAATATCTGTGAATTTGGCAAACATCCCAAAGGTATAGGTATAAAAATCCCAAAGGTAGATATTGAAAATCACCGTTAAAATTGAGTGTGCAGCGGTGACATTCAGATAACATATATGATAACACTATATATGCAAAGCGGCCAGGTGGCTCAGATATCAAAGCGGTGCGTTGGCAATAATGAGATGCTGGGCTTGAATCTGGATTTTGACCGCTTGGATGGAAACCGAGGTCTCAAGTCTTATGAAGTCGATCATCCAAGCCCAGTCACCAGCGACTGCACAACATTACAGTCTCATTAAACTTGGGTTTTGCACTTCATTTTCCTAATTCCATCTCTGAGAATAACAATTTCAGCTTGACTCTCGTGCGCCGCACAATCTCATAACACAGCTCATGTGAAAGTGTTGGCTCCTATTGTGTACAAGATCAAAGGCCACCCACTGCATTTTATGACACAGGGCCTGCACGGCTATGCGAGATTTACGAATGGATGATTTATTTGTCTCTTGACATTACGCCGATAGCGCATTTGGAAAACTAAAATTGAGAACAAATTTTGTGTTAATTTGCAAACTTAAATCTGTAATATTTAATCAGTTTTCGTGCACTGCATTGTGAGATGCAGCTCCATGCGTATCGTTTAGCTTTAAGCCGGTGTTTGCCTTGCGGTCGCCTCGGTGTCAACCAACTGATGTTGACGGATTTGTTGTGTCTGTGGTAGCTGTTGGAGGAGACTGGGGTTGTGATCTCTGCCCTGGGTGGATCTGGAGCCACAGCGGGAAGCTTCTGTTCATCCACCAGTGCGGCAGCCTCGACACCGCAGCGGTGAGACACGGGCCCCAGTAGGGGCCACAGGGGCGGCTCAGAGATGGGGATAAGGATTTGGAGATTTAGGGCGCTCGTGGAAATAAACTCTTCAACTCAAAGCGCCTTACAGCAGCGTCTCATCTCAACCATTCCATTGCTCTGCGGCAGTCTACCCGAGGGGACCCCCCCCCATTGGCAGCTGTTCCTATTTGGCACGTGGTGCACGCACTACCGGCCTGTGAATGGACATGTCTGCCATTCGGGAGCGATGTTTGATTTTCCTACGTGGTTTTTCACCGATAAAGTAATTTGCAAGTATTTTATCTGATTTAGCAAATTTGGAACATGATGCGGTTACACGTGGCCAATTCTATTTTTTTAATACAGCATCACAGGATTATTATCATACATTGTGAAACAGATCTCTTTGTTTGTGGTGAATAAACTGCCAACATTAACCAGGGCGGATGCTGGGCTTGAACCGAGAACCACCACCCGACCATGTTTCCATAAATTTGTGCAGTCACATTAACGCTGTTCACGTCGTACGCAATGGACACTTTATTATTAGCACCACCTCTGGACCTGTTTGGCCCCTGATCCATCTTGAGAGGTCTTGTAAGGGCGGCGTATTACAGTTTGATTTTATATCGGCACAGCAAATAGCCAATGGAAAACCACCCGTTCCGTGGGGGTGCTACGCGCTGGCACGGATCGGATGCGCCAGTGGAAAAGGGCTGCTAGCAACTCGGCCGCCTCCAAACGAAAGAGAGAGGGTTCCTGGTCTCTGTTGTTGGCTGTGTGCTCTGCAGCTGCCGGCCGTGGACTGCGCTGTGGGGAAGCACTACGGCGTGCATTCCTGCCGCAACCTTGGGCACGGCCCCATGGCCAACCTGGTAAAACTGGCGCAGAAGGCCAAGCCCGGTGGCAGCAGCGGCGGTGCCCATCGGTGCGCCGTCTTGTACGAGACGGCGCTGTGTGCTCGCGACTCGAGGTTTGGCAGCCCCCTCCAAAGTGCCCTCCTCCTCACCCCTCTGCTCACCTCGTGATCTGCCTGACCGCCACGGGTCGCTCCTCAAAATTGTTGAGTCGGCGACAGACACTTGGGGTTCTTTAATCTTTCACATCAAAGGGTCAGTGAGCCACACCAATATGCCATTGGTAATGTAACTTAAGGATTCAATGTTCAAGGCAAGTGATTGTCGAGACAAACTGATGATTGTGTGTGTAACACCCCTCTGGCAGTCCACTGCCTGATGAAGGCCTCGCCACGTTGCTTTGGTCATGGGGGTTGTTGCACCAAACTTTACCACGCTTGGTGAAGGGGGCGCGGATTAGGTTCAGGACTTGTGCAGATATCAGTCACCACTGACGTCAGCCATGGCTAGGAATCCAACTCGGATCGCCGCGTTAGTATCGCAGTGCACCAAACATTGCAGCAGTGCTTCAGAAATCATTCCGAAGTTGCTTGATATTGCACACAGTTTGAATAAACCATCATTACTTCAGGAAATATATTTTTTGTTAAAATTTTACTTTGTACATGCTGTGATCGTAATGAAGAGTTGTGCTAGTTAGTAGTAACAGCGCGATACATCGGTTAAATCGATTAATATTTATTATTCAGCTGACAATTCATGTATTGAATTGCACGTGTAAGAATCAACTCTTAAAAAATTGTATCCCTTTTTATTTTAATAGTTTCACATCGCCACTAGAGAGAGTCGACATGATCAGTGTAAGTTCAAATGAACTGACACACCTTGTGAAAAACCCAACGCAGAAGATCCCTGGGCTTGATATTCCACGAAGCTCATGGTCGCCCTAAACCGCATCTGCACAAACCATGGCAGATGCGGATACCTGATGCACAAATGGAAAATTTTAAACTCTCCAGTGTTTGACTGTGGTCATCCAGAACAGATCGTACAACGTGAAACGACGCAATAGAAAATTAAAGTCAAGCCACAGTGCGATTGTGACCATGCAACCCAAACTATGCACGATATTGTGAACCACAGTCGTCTGTGCTCCTTCAACGGAATAGGAATAGTAACCCTACACGAAGTTTCTCCTGAAGCCCTCTCGTCGTGACCAGCAGACCTCGGACATTGGCTTATGGCTCCTGAACATGTTGCCCTCATGGGCAGGAATAGAATAGCTCAGGGGTTGGCAATCTGCGTCTCCCGGTGCCGCATGCTGCTCTTTAAAGACTGTTTGGTGATGTTGTTTATGAAGGACCACTGTCTCGTATTCACCACAGTGCATTGCGCCTCTTGAAATATTGAGTTGAGTAATCCCGGTAGTTGAGAAACTAAGGTAGTTGAGTACCCCGGAAACACGCTGTGGTTCGTGTCGCGTTAATAGCTCCGTACCGTGCCGTGTAACTCACTAAGCAGCCGATTGCTCGCGTGCAGTGGTAGTGCCGTGTTCATTGATAACGCCGCACACTCCGTGCAGTGGCAGTGCCGTGTTCATTGATAACACTGCAAACTCCGTGCAGTGGTAGTGCCGTGTTCATTGATAACGCCGCACACTCCGTGCAGTGGTAGTGCCGTGTTCATTGATAACACTGCACACTCCGTGCAGTGGTAGTGCCGTGTTCATTGATAACACTGCACACTCCGTGCAGTGATAGTGCCGTGTTCATTGATAACGCTGCACACTCCGTGCAGTGGCAGTGCCGTGTTCATTGATAACGCTGCACACTCCGTGCAGTGGCAGTGCCGTGTTCATTGATAACACTGCACACTCCGTGCAGTGGCAGTGCCGTGTTCATTGATAACGCCGCACACTCCGTGTAGTGGTAGTGCCGTGTTCATTGATAACGCCGCACACTCCGTGCAGTGGTAGTGCCGTGTTCATTGATAACGCTGCACACTCCGTGCAGTGGTAGTGCCGTGTTCATTGATAACGCTGCACACTCCGTGTAGTGGTAGTGCCGTGTTCATTGATAACACTGCACACTCTGTGCAGCGTTGTGTGAGGATGGCTCACTAAATGAAAGGGGAGTCGTAGCTATCGCACTGTGGGGTGGTCATCGCCCTCCTCCCCCTGGGCATGTGCCGTGTGTGTTGTGTGCGTCGTGAGTCGTGGCGATGTAAACCCGGGGTAGCTCCTCTCTCCGTCTCTTCGTTTGTTGCTGTCCCGGCGAAGCTCGAGTTGGTGAGCGCAATGCGTGGCAGATCCGGCTTCACCCGTTCCCACTCCTCCCAGTCAGCGACTCCCAAACCCCCACTCAATAATCGCAGATCACTACCCAGGTCCTTATCAACCAAATGATTTTTAACTAAACTATTTTTTGTATTCTTAACAATGTATCCACAGTTCAGTTTTTAAGTACAATTTTACCGGCGCACTGTATGTTTTCCTGGTGTGGACTGTGGCTGTTTTTGCTATTGTTTTACTGCCTTTTCCAAGCTTGGAAATGTATGTATGAATGAAATTGGAACTTATATACTTCATTTATTTACTAATTGACAAACTATTTATATTTTACCAGGTAAGGCCCACTGAGCATATATAGCAGTTTTTCAGAAGCGACCTGGCCATCGCAAATGATAGCTCAACGAAGTGGCTTATCGTCACGTGGACATTTATAGCAGACAAATATACAGCATGCGTCAGGGTTGGGATGTAACCCACGACCTCCTGCGTACCAGGGGAGGTAGTTAACATCTCCCAGTCACCGTGGTGCCCTGTGGTCACGTGAGGCCTTCCACTTCTGAATGGCTTGCGATGCATATTTGAACATTACTGCAAGCGTCTTAGCCTCGTTCATTCGGTATTCGAGGGGAATATTGCCATTTAGTAACGCTGTTTCAAATATCGCGCATTGAACTTTCGATTTTAATTTGCAATGTAATTGAGGGACTGTGCGTTGTCTTGTCGTGGTCTGGTGCTGTTGTTGTGTTGCTGCCTTGCCCAAACTTGCATTTGTTGACAAATCGGCAGGAATCTATGTACTTTGTATTTTTAGCAACATGCTTACATTTTCTCCATCTTGCCTCTCATATCGTTTTTGTACATACCTCGCTGACCCGCCCCTACTGGACATATGTGAAAAGAGCTTCATAGCTCATTGGATTCCTCCAGGATGAAAAAAAGATTCTGATTAATCAGTGGCACTGCCAACAGCCTACATCCACACACGACCAAGCACCCCTTGTAATGCCATACACATGGTTCCTTTCCCATAGACATGTAATTCTGCAAATGTGCAGAAATGTCTGCCGTATGCGAATTACTCCAGACAATTCTTAGTTTTTTCGGTAAAGTCACGTTGAAGGGAAACAACAAAATAATAAAATATATATAAAACAATAAAAAATTCTCACGACGTTGCGACCATAACTCAAACGGTCATATATATTATATTATTATTTTGTTGTTTCCTTCAACGTGACTTTACCGAAAAAACTAAGAATATGAATTACTGCAGTCACGAAAGCTTTAAATCAAAATTTACTCCAGACAAGTTTAGAGTATTAAACGTGACCTGTTGTGACTCGTCTAATGTGTATCGCGTGGTCGTCAGCACAGAAAGATGCGTCTGGTAACGTCCTAATGGACCAAACATCGTAAAAAGGAGGCTGGGTCTGCGTTGTTCAGTGACCACCATATACAGGGACTCTTCGACTTACGGACGAGTTAGGTTCCAGAAGTCTGTTCGTAAGTCCAACTTTACTCCTGTCGATTCCAAACATGTTGTACGGCGTGTACACTAAACACAGGGAATGGCTTTAAGAGTTGTATAATCTCCTGTAGACGTAGACGCCACTGGTTCTTCACGTTGTGTAGATGTAGATGCCACCACCACCATCTATTGCGTGGCGGTTGAACTTATGAATCTCGGTACAAACAGGCAACTGGACATATGGACAGGTTTCTTTGTATCTCTGAGACTTTCTAAGTTGAATGTTTTTTAAGTGAAGGAGTCCCCATAAATATTTTTGAGGACCACTGGGATCTTTAGTTTAAACCGTGAGTCTTGGAGTCATTGGACCAGAAAGAAGCGAGATAAAAACGACAGTAACATTGAAAAATATGTACACAGTGCAGGGAGGGCCCAGCCGCATGACAGGATTTATTCAGCGCTATCGTCACGGTAACAGAAACAGTGCTCCCGAATGAATCGCAGAATCCCCCGAATATTCCGCCTCAGGCGGGAGAATCTCCGTCCAGGCCCGCGTGACGCCTTTGGCCCAATCTTGTCGACGGCATCATCATCATCCTCCTCGTTGTTGTTGTTGCCTGGTTGGAGAGCAGGGCCCCGCCTGGCAAATGGACGCACGCGCCATCGTTAGCACGGTCGGCTACGGTTAGCACGATCGGCTACGTACGCGTTCAAAATTATTTCAACGTACAGACATGCGCGTATCTATAATGCCACCGTCTGCCCCATCGTGCATTCTCGGCTGTGCTTACACTGGTTGCTGCAGTGCACCTCACATGTGTCCGGCCGCTCAAATGCGAGGTAGGAGGATGCCACACATCTCTCACTATGGCCAGTAGCGGAATGCTACATTCCTATAACAGGAGCCAATGGTGGTGTATAATAGGATCACTGCTGTTGACTTCCCACAAAATGGGATTCATTATTTGACTATAGCTCGGGTTGATAAATAAGCTGTTAACCTTCTTGACCTGGATTTTGAACTCGCAAGCGTACAGTGATCGTGGAGTGCTCTAACCGCAGCACCTCCAAGTGGGATGCAGTGCAATTCATATATTTATAATTAAGATATATATTTTTACTAGGAATGCATTTAGCTGCAGATTGGTGGAGATGAGGTTAGGGATAAGATATTACATCCTGTGGAGCCCTGGGATATTTACATCTTCAAGTGAGATGAACTAAAGAGGTGAATGCCATTACAGAATCCTCATTTCACAACTCCTCATGAAACAGATTCCCCGTTCTTACAATACAGAACTTGTCTCATCTGATACAGAACCCAAATCTCATGTTTCCTCAATATTTTTTTCTTCCTCTCAATCGTGAATACTACATTGTGGGAATCAACAGTGGTTGTAATATAAATAGACTTGCCCTTGCTATAGGAATGTGTAATTTACTCAAATAACTAATTTATGATGATGATGGTGTTTGCTATATGCTAATTTATATCAGGAGACACTTTGTCTGAATGACCTCCCCAATACACATTTTTCTCAAGGTGCACTTCTGCGTGGAGACTCACTCTTGTCTCGTGGCCAACTCCATCTCCTCCTCCTCCGCGATGACGTCATTGGTGCCACCACTTTGGGGAATTTTTCAGACAGGCGTGTTACCACACAGTCACCCGCCGACTCCACTCCCCACTCCGACTCCATTCCCCAATCAGAGTTTGAAGCCCACTCGCTCACAGAAACTGAGCCTGCAGTATTCTGATTTGACCAAGTGGACTCCGAAGTCTGCTCGCTTGCAGCAGGGACTTGGAAATCTCCCTCACAGAGACAGGGGATTGCCGAGAGGCTGCAGGCCACCATCGGCTCCATTTCCTCTTCAACGATGACGTCATTGGTGCTGTCACGTTGATCGAATAGTTTTTCAGACAGGCGTGTTACCGCACAGTCACCTGCCGACTCCACTCCCCACTCCGACTCCATTCCCCAATCAGAGTTTGAAGCCCACTCGCTCCCAGAAACTGAGCCTGCAGTATTCTGATTTGACCAAGTGGACTCCGAAGTCTGCCTCCTTGCAGCAGGGACTTGGCAATCTCCCTGGCTGAGACGGGGGACTGCCAAGAGGCTGCAGGCCGCCACCGGCTCCGTGTCCATGGCTGGGCAAGGCGGGAAGTTCGCTTGCGGTGGCACGGCCCTGCCGCCCAACAAAAATGGGTGGTTGAGGGCCTCCGTGGGTGTGAGGCGACGTTGGGGATCCCACCTGCCAAGGAGGCATACGGAGGGAGTCAGGTGCCTGTTGCATTCTAAAATCGCTTCATTGAATCGTGGTCTGGGGTGAAATGAGCAATTCTATCCTCAACACTTTTGTCAGAAACGATATTTATTTGAAAAAGCGACGAGATGAAGAAACGATGCCCCGGTGTGACACAAAACTTTGCAGTCCTAGCCCAAACGACGCGTGAGGTCTAAGATCGTTTCCAGTAATGTTGATGGTAGACGCAAAGTGATTTATATTTAATTATTTGTACGAGGTGAAATGTAGACAATAGTAACAAGTCTCTTACTGAAGGCACCCGCGGAGAAAATTGATGAACTTTTGATTGCGGGTTCCCAGAACCGCCTTCAAAGACACGGAGCACGGGACGATCCGTTTCCCGTTGACGACGGGGCGATTCTTTTTGTCTGTTTATTGGAGAGAGAAAAAGAGAGAAACACTGAATTAGTTGTGGCGATCAGTACAATGCGGGGGCGGTCCTTAACCCTCCAATTGCGATGTTTGCAAATATGATTCCATGTTGGCGGTCGACTACAGCCTGTCATCCCTCCAGGGTCGATAAAATTTGTAACCGTTTGTGAGACGTTTGCAGTAGTCGTGTGGAAAGGATGGCTCCTAAGCGTGAAAGTGAAATTCCCACTCTCAACTCTGGGTCACCGGAGGAGACGAGAACCTCCTGATACTTGTTTGAGCAAGGAGACACTTTGATGTTTATTTTAGTATTATATTATTATTTGCATCACTTGGAGAGGATGGTAATTTGTTGTACAAGCGTGCTTTTAAGCATAATCTATTTCTCAATCAAGGACCCACAGTTTGTGTGGAGGGTTGTTCTCTGTGGTTGTTTTGTACTATGGTAGAACTGCTCTATGCTGATTTAGGATACTGTCGCATCTGCCACACAATTTTTTAAAATAGTGCTAAGTCATGCTGAAATAAAAAAAAACGGCCACTCATCTTTATAAAAAATGTGATGGCCAGAATTCCATGTAATTAATACACACGTCCTCTGTTGGATTGCAAATCCCTATAAGGTTTTCCAAATATACTCTGCTACCTAAACATAACCGTTCCTTTTAAAGTATTTTTTCATAAGACTCCTTACTGTCACACTAATTCAACACGTACTGACGAGTACGTTGCCAAGACCGTTGTGACTTTTAAACCCAAATAAAGCATAGTTCATTTTTACATTACGCGAAGCAGTTTCCATGCCTTTCTATTCAAGCACAGAGCACGAGACACGCGGCTGCACGGCCACGACTCTCCGGGCAGTGACAGCAGCAGCAACAGCGACGAACTCCAACACCACCACCTCACCACCCCCCCGGTCCATTCACCAAAGGAGATAATGTTGTGGGTCGAGGCGTCAATCATGGCTTTGGGTGGGAGCCCCAACATCTGAAACCAAGATCACAAGAGGGATGAGTTGGATGAGGTCCGTCGCTCGAGTGAACAGAGCGTACATACGCTGCTCTTTGTCTCATTGAAACGTCGATGAACAATTAACTTTGCCTGCTCTTGTACATACTGTTTGCAGATATTTATCTCTATCATCAGGCGAAGCATACATATTTGGTCTTTAATTTATGACGTGGTTACTACGTGTGGCTTCGTTGCTCTCCAACACAGGCTCTGAAAGCCTTGGGGATTAACAACAAACCACAATAATCATAACAATAGTAATCATTCCGAAGGACATCAGCCTGACGCTCTGATTATTTGGTATTACCGATGATCCCGAAATCTCTCTTTACTTCTTTACTCATGCAAATGGTGCGTGATCACGCAGTGAACACGTCCACTCCTCTCCCGTGTACCGGCAGCTGAGCGACATTTTGTGACCAGTGAAAGGCCCAGAGGATGACGACAGCCCTGCACGTAACCAGCTTTGTCGCATGAGCCATCGCACAGCGGGTCTGTACGCTGGTGGATCGTCGTGCGCCATCAGTCATAACCAACCCCCTGCTGCTGCTGCTGTTGTTGTTTATCGTGGACTCCATCGTTGGTTCAAATTCGAATTAAACCCTCCCTCCTCCTTTATATGGCGCAGTTGGAACGGTCCCATCGGAAATACGACGCCCGGTTTGGTGGTGCCGTATCGGGCTCGAGGTTTGTTACAATAAAAATTATAGAATTCATCAGTATGTATATGTTATAATAATTAATATTTGTAAGGCGCATTTAATCCGATGATCCCAATGCGCCCCGTGTATGAAAAGCAGGGAAATGAGACGACCAAAACGAGGAAATGAGACGACCAAAACAATGGGGAATAGGCCATTTTACCGAGGTGAGTTTTCATGGCGAGATTTAAATAGCTTTAAAAATTCTGTCTTGTTATCAGAGGCCAACGCGTTCCATCGTCTTGGAGCTGCACTGGCAAAAAGCCTGATCGCCCCCAGGAATTGAGACTTGACCTCAGAAAACTGAGTAGGAGATCAGAAGATCTCAAGGACCTCATTGGTGTACATGAGTGGATCAGCTCCTGTAAGTATTGTGGGGCTAACCCACTGACAGCCTTGTAGCTCAACAGCAGGACCTTATAACCAACTGGATATATATGCAATGGTGTTTTCCTACGCGTCAGATACCTGGATGAGATAGCCGATGTGGTCTTCCGAGCTTGTCTTGAAGAGCGGGTTCCCGAGGAGCATCTCGGCCACCACAAATCCGAGTGACCACATGTCCGCGCTGCATGTCACCGGGAGCCCAAAGTACATTTCGGGGGCCATGTACCACATCGAGCCAAGACACCAAGCTCCTAGCAGCACACGGACAGACAGGTGACCAAACAAGGTGGCACTTGCACATTATTCACCTGTACTTGTGAAGTGCTGAATAGATGAGGGTATGCACACGCAGTCACGTATGGCACTCAAAATACGCACAATGACAAAGATCGCCCACGTAAATGCGTGTATCAGCTGGGTAGCACTTAGAAATGTAAATTATTTTCATTACACTGGTGCCAGCTATCATAGAGTGCAGCTGTCGTGTCGCGAGAGTTCTCTGCGGTGAGTAACAACTTCTTTAAAAGCAACGGCGCTGCGACGCCTCTCTGAATAAAATTAACGCCGAGCCGCTTTGCACGTTTCAAGATTCAGTGATGAACCGGGGACACCTACCACCACCCTGTAACGTGCAGACGTCTCGGAATGGGAAAAGGTTACGTGAGGAATGAGGACAAAGGTACTTAGGGCTGCCATGCGATCTGTACATTTGCAAACGTAAATCACATGTAAATCACACGTTAATCAGCCATCCGCGATGAAAATTCCAATGGGATTGGCTACTGGCTCCAGACTTTCAATACCAGCAATCGATTATGAAAATTGTTACCGGTTTACTGGTTATTGTTTGACAACTACCCTCCTCAAAACTGGGAGGTTGAGAGTTGAAATCCTGGCCAAATGATTGACGAAATGTAACGTTTGAAGGGTATCAGTGTCATTACCACACTTTGTTTAAGCGGTGCTAACCACCACACCACCACAGCACGAAGACAAAGACCCCCCCATATAGCTTAAACAGGCTCGTAGCGCAGCGTGCTAACCGTTAACACCACCGCTCCCCACAAACTCTGTGACACGCACACACACATGCTGCTACACACGTACACACACACAGGGCAGCTAGATCACTCACTTGGACAGGTCTCGCTGATGCTCAGGCCAAAATCCGTGAGCCTGATATTGCCACTGATGTGGTCTTTGACCAAGATGTTTGCCTGCAAAAATGACAGAGTGGTTGTCAGTGAAACTCGTGGTGTGTCGGTGAAATTGCGTCTTGTTGAATTGGTTCATGGCGGTTTATTCAAGGATTTCATGTACTCATTTTTGTTGAACACTTAATGCCCTTTGTAAATGTAATCATGCTTAAAGATCTCCCTACCCCATGCCGTGTTAATCAAGGGGGTTGTATGGCCATACCTCACCATGCTGCTCAGGGGCTGTTGAAGGCAATGGGATCCAGGACCGGTTCAGATATCGCCCAAACCCTGGTTTTAGCCGTGGCCAGAAATCGAATTCGGGTCATTAACCTCTGAGTGCAGTTTGCGAACTACCCCACCACTGCTACGCCCATCATTTAGCTTTGGCATTCGGAATTGTTGCTTAGGGCAGTGGTCGTTGTTGTTTAACGCAAATTAGAAAATATTAAATGTTCCGCGGAGCGTTGGTTGTTGAGAGCAAACAGAGATCCACGTGAAAAGTTGTATTTCTATGCAAGTTTTGGCTATCTGTGTTTATGAAATAGCAAGTCGTGGCATGAGTGTTGTTGCGGTGTAGAATAAGATATCTCGAAATCCTGTTACTAAGGTTTACAAGAGTGTTCTCATTTTCTACAACTGCACGACCTGAGGCACTAACTCCATACTGACGGACAAAAGACGCAGCGGGCTGCTTAGTTTACTAACCGGCTTCAGATCCGCGTGAATGATGTGCATCGCCTTCAGCTTTGCCAGGGCCCGCAGCATGGAGCCCACGTACGGCTTCAATTCCGTCATGTATAAGCCATAGGTCTCGTCCAGCTTCTGGAGGAGGTCTCTGCTGCGTGACGGCACAAAACGTGAACGGTTACAGTTTCTTCCTGCTTGTGACCCATTCCCTGATTGGCCCCTTGAACGGGAGCACACGTGCTTGACTGAGGCGAAGCCGCACGGAGTAACCATACAGGGTTGCCGCTCAACTCAAAAGATAGTCAATGAGGCAGGAAGGCATTATAAAGAGTTATGTCTGACCATGGAGCCGTGTACAAAGACAATAATTCTAGGGCATTCTGAAAGCCTACCGACATTTATTCTACATCCAAATGACTCATGTGTGTGAACACACGGACGCATCGGTGTTTGGGGGAGTGGTGGTGCGGCGTTTAGCGCGTTGCTCTACAATTCCCGCTCACGGCCAAGACCGGTGACGATTATTTGAACCAATCCTGGGCCTCCCCTAGATCGACTCAGCCTCAAATGAGTACCTGGTGCGGTGTGTAAACATCGCCACTGGGGAGACAAAGGCTGCCGGGCGTGGTGCTGCCCACCCACCTCCTCGTGTGCCTTGCCCGTCTTCATAGGCGCTACTTGCTAACAGCACTTGCCCCAACAATCTTCTCAGGCTATACTGGTTAATCTTTGTCTTTGGATCGGTGTTCATCGGACACCATGACACTCACCTGATGAGCTCCAGGACGACGCAGTTGTGTCCCCGGAAGGTGAAGTTGTCCAGGAGGGTGACGATGTTGTTGTTGTCAGGGTCCCCCTTGCTCTGCAGGATCTTCATGATCTCCAACTCCAGCTGCTGTCTCTTGTTGTTGATGCTGTGGGGTGGGGGGGGGAGAACGCACGGAATGAGAGTTGTCACCTCGCTCTGAGCATCGCAACACGCAGGGGCGGAGGCAATGCTCATTCACCCTCCATGAGTGGTCCTAAGCCAAGAGTGTGAATCCCACTGGCTGAGGGAACCATTAAACACACCGTCAACACGCTGTTTGTGTTTAGTTTGTTGCCCTTCCTCTGCACCTCCGATTAGCATGGTCGGTTACATACGGTGCGAAAGAAGTTCAACATTACATACTTACAATGAATGTCAGAATCGGCATGTGTATTTATACTGGAGGAATTTGATGAGCTACAAAGAACTTTTTCACAGACGTCCAGTAGGGGCGGGTGAGAACGTTACAACAACAAACAATACAAAAATACGATAGCAGTGCAAAGTACAAGAAAGGTAAACAAATTACCCAAACGCATGTAAATAAAAACAATCCTTCATAATAAAGGTTTTTGGGTTAGATCGCGTTTATTTATAAATGTGTCGTAACCCTCCACCACCTGACACGGCCAATTAGCAAAAAAAGTGTCTTTTCGTATTCCTCCAGGATATAAAAAAGATTCTGATTCTGATTAATCAGTGGCTCTGCGAACAACCTATTCCCTGTATTGCTGCGGGAATCTGCATCCACACATGATCAAAACACCTGTGTAATGCAATACACATGGTTCCTTTATCATAGACATGTAATTCTGCAAATGTGCAGAAATGTCTACCATATGCGACTTACTCCAGACAAGTTTAGACTATTAAACGTGACCTGTTGTGACACGTCTAATGTGTATTGTGTGGTCGTTAGCACAGAAAGATGGGTCTGGTAATGTCCTAATGGACCAAAAATAGTAAAAAGGAGGCTGGGTCTGTGTTGTTCAGAGTGACCACCATATACAGACTCTTGTACGTACAAATGAGTTCGGTTCCAGAGGTCTGTTCGTAAGTCGATTTGTTCGTGAGTCCAACTTTACTCCCGTCGATTTCAAACACGTTTTACGGCTTGTACACTAAACACGGGGAATGGCTTTAATAGTTGCCTCTGGTTCTTCACGTTCTGCAGATGTAGATGCCACCATCACCACCTATTGTGCGGCAGTTGAACTTACGACTCTCGGTCCGAACAGGAAACTGGACATACGGAGAGGTTTGATCATATCTCTGAAAGTTCGTAAGTTGAATGATCGTAAGTAGAGGATTCCCTGTGTTTTGGCATAGAATCGTAATGTAACAGTATAGCGCTGGCTGCTGGCAGGGAAAGGGATCTGCGGCTTACGGCCCTGACGTCAGCAGGCCAGGTTATACACCAGAGGGGTATCTAGGGAAAGGTCGCAGAAGGGGCACTGAATTCATAATGATACAATAATTCAGTAACACTGTACAAGTGTACAGCACGTCAGATCATTACATGGCCTAACCCTGGTTGGAACACCGTGGGAGTGAAGAAGAAGATTGATTAATAATCATTATTATTTACATTTGTAAGGTGCATTTCATCCTTATGCCACCAGACTTGGAGTGTCTAAATTACCTTTGCCCACCAGAATGAACAGGCCTCATCTTTCCCACCCCTGCAGACTTGGTATTAAAGTAGATACATGCTAATGTTTACAAAGTAACGGACTCTTGACCAATTTCATTTCCGCATAAATCAATCATTCGGAAATAGGCCCCACTATACCCCACCGACTACAGCACTCTAATCTTGCCTCCTCGTTTTGCCTCTTCCACCTGCCTCATGCTCGTCAGCACCGCCTTTCGTGCAGCCATGCGGGTGTGAGGTCATCATCACGAGAGGCCGTGCACTTCATCGTTCGCACGCGGCGGAGGAACCACTGAAGTGAAACGTTTACATACGTGCGGTTTAGTGGGGTCATTTCCGAGCGAACTCGGTTTGAAAGTGTTTATCGTTGAATGTGGAAGGGTTTGGGTTAGTTTTCAGGTTACCACCTTTTCCACTATGGAGATCAAACCCAGACCTATGTTTCAGTCTGTCTAGGTCTGTCAACAACCATGCAGTAGTAAAGTTCAGCACAGTACCGGTACCAGATCTCGGTACAAATTAATTCATGCCACCCAAACACAGATGCCAATTCACAGACTGTCTCGGCTGGACCGGGACAGGAGGTAACCCAAGGGTAGTGGGAGGATAACCGCTTTGTGAGCTATTTGTAAGTAATGCGTTTAGAGTATTTGGCTACTATAAATTTCCACGTGATAAGCCACTTCGTTAAGCTATAATTTGTGGCCAGGTCGCTTCTGAAAAAGAGCTTAATAGCTCTCAATGGGCCTTACCTGGTAAATAAAAAATAGTTTACTTTAATGGTATACATACTTGAATTTTACTGCGGATGTTTTAAAACATGTCCTGTCTAACTGTCAACTTTGTTTGAATTTCAGTGGGAGAAGATGCTTCTCACACAGACGTTAAAGCAGGTACCAGAGTCCACCTGAAGCTCCTGCAGTGTGCGCCTTATATAGGATTTCGTCCATTACTGTTGGTGCGATGGTTTGGATTTTCAAGTTGAAATCTCCTAGTTCATTTTATCTTTACCCAGGCGACAACTCAATTGTCAAGGGTAGTCCTGTTTGGAAGAGGCATCCATGTCTCTTGAGTTCCACATCTTGGAGAGGATGTGATTAGTCAGCATCGATGCCATTTTAGTTGGTGTCACGCATCATGCGTGCATTCTTAAATTACTGACGCCGACTGAAGACTGAAGGTGCAAGTGTGCCATCTGACAATGATAGTTATGAAGCCATTTTTTGCCATTGCCAGTCTTCTTTTGTGCTCTGTCAGAGTCTGCGATAACACGGCCTTGGTGAAGTCCCCTGGACTTGTATAATTTCTGTATCAATTTCTTTTGTTTCATTTTGAAATCTCTGCTCCACTTCCTTCAATTGCATCCATCTGCACCTCCGATTAGCACGGCTGGCTGACGTACGGCGCGAAAGAGGTTCAACGTACATACCTACAAGTAGTGTAAATTCATACGGTGCCAGAAACTCTGCACGAGTTCGTGCCGCGTTCTCCCGATGTTGCCGTCGATGTTTGTCCAGCGACAAGCCATTCGTTGCCACGCGCGAACCTGTCTCACCTCCACAATCACAGGGCCGAGTGTGTGACGTGTCCGGCAAGCCGTGTGATGTGTCTGCGGATGATATTCTTCAGCAGAGGCCTGTGCCTTCTCCCACAGACGCTGCGCAACTGACGCCGCTCCCAGCGCCGCCGACCTCTGCTTCCCCGGCCACGGCCACGGGGAGTTCCTCTCCTCTGCTGGACACCCCGTGTGCTGGACCTGCTGCTCCACCACACTTGCCCGCCCACTACACAGGCACAAAGAGGTACGGGCAGAACTAATGCATACAGTGAGGGAAAAAAAGTCTTTGATCCCCTGCTTCTTTTGTACGTTTGCCCACTGACAAAGAAATGATCAGTCTATATTTTTAATGGTAGGTTTATTTGAACAGTGAGAGACAGAATAACAACAAAAAAATCCAGAAAAACGCATGTGAAAAATGTTATAAATTGATTTGCATTTTAATGAGGGAAATAAGTATTTGACCCCTTGTTGGCAATCACAGAGGTCAGACGTTTTGCTTGCAGGCCACACACACACACATGAATGATGTGTTTGGTATTATCTCATGGAAAATAATAAATTGCACAAGGGCCAGGGTCATGCCCCATTCATTCTGAACGATTAAACCAAACTGACCCACGTTCACACACGAGAGCAGAGAGGTTGGCTGCAGGGTGACGCACGCGAAGAACGCGTCACTGTGAAAGAGTTAGAAGGTTCCCCTTCGTACCTTCTTACTCTCCCTCCCACCCCCCTCCTTCCGGTCAGGTGATTTTGAAGTGTCGTCGTCACGCGAGGACGTGGACCGAGACAGCGCGTGGAACCAGTGGCTGCGCTCCGAGATCCCGGGGCTCTTCCTGCTGGCCCTGCACACGTTTACCGTGAGTCGGTGCAGATGTGGCCTCGCGACTGGGGCTGCCACCTGTCTGTGTTTGACCCCCGGACAGTGTTCGGGTGGCAGCAGGAATTAATTTGTGTCGAGATCTGGTACCCCGGGTATGGCTATGGTTGAATTTTATCACCGTGAACTGCACAGTTTTAACAATAGACCTCGGCTCGCTGAGAAATGTGCCTGGGTTTGCTCTGTCGTAGGAATGGTGGCAACTGTACTTGGGGCATCGGCACGTTTATTCGCGCTCCGGCTCCATTTACACCGAGAGTCACGTGCTTGTCTCGTGCGGGGAGTGGTGGTGTAGCTGTCAGGGGGCATCCATTTAGTATGTATGCATGGAGGGGGGAGGAGGGGTTAACCCAAATGCGTACGCTTGCGTACTACTGACAATGTGTAAGCCGACTGCAATGGCATGAATCTGCCCATCGCAGTGACATGGGGAAGTAATTGCTTCCGACAAAGGCGTTCTACGACCTTTTCAATCATACTCAGGTTTGAGAACGGGGACAGTTTGCATTCATGATCCTGAATCATGACAATTCCTTGACTCTCCGGCAGTGGTGAATCGTTCCATCAGTAGGAATCGTGTATATGTGTGTACGTGTATGCACAGCTGTACCCATTGGCTTCTGTTATGGTCATGTACGTTTATTTTTTATTTCGTGGAATATCACTTGCTGTACTCCACGCGGTGAGTGCTTTGTGTAGATAGGAATCATGTTATGTAGAGAATATAAATCTAATTCAGTACCTCTATATGTCTCCCACAGACGAGCGGGGAGACAGCAGCCAGGCGGTGAGCCGGCACTACCAACAATCGCCCAAGATCTGCGGTTCTCTTTACATTCCGATATTTGCAGCCACTTACTGAGTGTTTACATGTGGGGGGAAACCAGTACACTCGCAGAAAACGAACGAATGTGAGCAAGGGGGCAACGTTCTATCCCGTGCATATGGAAAGGATTCCACAGTTGTGTTCCACTGCCTCCTGGCAAGCCAGGGTATGACTCATCCTCGATGCCCACCGGAAGGGAGATTGCACACTTGCAATTGAATTCCCTGAGATTATTTATATCATGGGGTAGGCAGTGACAAATCCCCTGAATCACTTAACACGAACATGCGGTCCAGTGCATTGTACGTGCAAGGATACTCGCTTTACAAAATGTATGAATGTATGTTGAACTTGAATCTTGACTTAAAGCTTTCGTGACTGCAGGAATTCATATTCTTTGGGTCTTTCGGTAAAGTCACGTAGATAGAACAATAAAATAATACAAATAAAGTGAATACAAAATAATAATACAAATATCACGACGTTTTGATCACAACACAAGCAATCGTTATCATTTTTCTCCTGATGACGATTGCTTGTGTTGCGATCGAAACGTCGTGATATATTTTACTTTTTTATTCACTTTATTTTCATTATTTTATTGTTCTATCTACGTGACTTTACGGAAAGACCCAAAGAATATGTGTTGAAATTCTTTCGCAGTGTACGTAGCCAACCGTGCTAATCTGTGATACATTAACACCTTGCCACAAATGCCCTGTTGCTCATGAGCACACCGACTCAAATGAATCAGGCGCAAGGTTTGCGTGATTCATGCTTACAAAGTGGGGTCTATAATGAACAATATGGCTGAAGCTCGAGTTCTATTCATTTAAAACCAAACGTGTTTCTTACCAACCATACCTGGTGTTTGCACACAGATACAGATTCTGGGCGATGCGTTCTACACCATTCGGAATGCGCTGTTGCAATGTGCAGCCACAGCTGCTGCAAAAATATTTGTCTCGGTTTGATCCACTAAACAATATCCACTGACCACACCGCACGCGCAACAATGATATAACTATGAACAAAAATATGAATAAATTAGGATGGTTTATTAAATATATTGCACTTAAGAAAATACAGCAATAGACGTAAAAATACATGGCAGTTTAACACGTAGGCTTTCGCGACAAATATCCATAATACAGGTTTTATGGGTTGGATCGCGTAAATATATAAATGTGTCATAAGACCTCCTTTGCCAGTAGCAAGATATAGTAATAGGTTTTTACCCTTTTATCTGGCACCAAAACTGACACCTTTATACAAGGGATCATGTTTGCAATAACCACAACAAAAGCAGTCAAAATGCAAACAAAAAGAGACATCTCTGATAATGATATACACTGTCCTTGAAGCTGATTGGTCCACACCCGAGACGGCTTTTCTTAGAGCCTAGTCTCCACTGGTGTTGGACCAGATGACGCCAAAAGGCATACAACTCAAAAACAGCGCACTATCAGAGTATTGAGAGCTCGGGGTAAGAATTTACATTATGAGACCTCCTTTGCCAGTAGCAAGATATAGTAATAGGTTTTTACCCTTTTATCTGGCACCAAAACTGACACCTTTATACAAGGGATCATGTTTCCATAAAGGTGTCAGTTTTGGTGCCAGATAAAAGGATAAAAACCTATTACAATTTAAATGTGTCGTTAAACCCGCCACCACCCGACAGCCCACTAGTAAGGGTTGTCACGTAAACAGAACATGCCAATTCATCACTAGTACAGCACACCGGTGTGTGGTGTGTTGGAGAGCCAAGCCACAACATTTACCATCGGAGTACGGCGTTTCAGTAATTACAACTAGCTTCATCAGGCAACAGCAAGGTTTGGGAGAAGTCCACCTGTTTAATTCCTTATATAGAGACGTAGATGTGGTGACAACACTTGTGCACTCTTTGAGCGCAAAGTGGGGGGGGATTAATGAATCAACATACATTATACATGCACATTATGCTAGCCCATTGATCTTGTACTTAGTGTCCATTGTGTGTATTAAAATAGCCGTACAAACGGTAATTTGATGATTCTCTTCCATGCAGCACTAAGTCGGTAGCTATCCAAACGATTACAATTATTTTTATTTCTTTAAATTTCGATAGATTCTGTAATTAGTCTTGGCCAGTAGTAACAAGTTTTGCACAGAACTTCAACATTATCAATTGAGTGTCCTTGTGGGCACGTGTGTTCTGCTACTGCTGACAGTTGTATTTGTGAGCATTTCATATTTCTGTGGTGTTCTTATAGTCTTGTGCTGATCATTCATCCTGTTTGCCCAACATAGCATTCCACAAGTGCAATTAATCCGGTACACACCTTCTGTTGATAGCTTCAGTAATAGAACAGCAAAGAAATATCCAATAGTCCTTTTCGTAGGTTTCCATATGCCTTCTGAATTTGCCTGGCTGATCAAAGTTTCGACCGCAGATGCCATTGGTCAGGGGTCTCTTTGTCCGTTCTCATGTGGGACTCTAGGCATGATGGCAGTTGGAATGCTTTCCCACAGACTTGGCAAGACATTTGTTTTCTCACTCTAGTGACTATGGGAGTGAGGTGGAGTCGAGACGGGCGCTGGTCAGGCGTGGCGTTTCCCAGCAGGCGCCTTCGTTCCATGCGTGGTCGCTGTGATAGCAATAACTTTGTTGCATGCAGGTGCGCCCTTTGCAGAAGGTGGCATTGTCTGCAACTCTGCCTCCTCACCACCAGGACTCGACAAGCTGCTGCTGGAGCTGCTGGTGCCATCCATGGCAAAGGCAATTCTTCCAGCACCATGACTCGCAGCCGAGTAGCTCTGACACACCTTCAACACCGCATTGGCAAAATTGCCGTCATTCACCGTGCCACGTGCGCCCCTTGAGTTCTTTCCGTGGGTCTCCATATGCCTTCTGAGTTTGTAGGGCTGATCAAAGCTTTGATCGCAGATGTGGCAGCTTTGACCACCGGTCTTGTGCATTCTCATGTGGGACTCTAGGCACCATGCCAGTTGGAATGTTTTCCTGCAGACGTCGCAAGAGATTTGTTTTCTCACTCTTGTGACTCTATCAGATTCTAGTGACTCTATCGGATTCAACACCGCATTGGCAAAACTGCCGTTATTCACCAAGCCTGGTGCACCCTTTATCATGTAATCCTTTTCATGGGTCTTCATATGCCTTTTGAATTTTCCTGGCTGATCAAAACTTTGTCCGCATATGCCGCCCCATTGATCACGGGTCTCCTTGTACGTTCTTACGTGGGATTCTAGGCACCATGCCAGTTGGAATTTTTTCCCACAGACGTCACAAGAGATGAGTTTTTTCGCTCTTGTAACTCTACCGGATTGAGGTGGGGTCGAGACGGGTGCTGGTGAAGTGCCATCGATGGTAAAGGCAATTCTCCCAGCACCACCATGACTCGCAGCAGAGTTGCTCTCGCACATCTGATACAAAAGACAAAGTTCACGCGCATGACACCCGTGTCACGGGTGTACTCACAAAGGCATACTTAAGGTGACATGAAATTCATTACAACAGATTCATTATAACAGAACATAAGTACTCTTTTGTTCTTTCGGTAAAGTCACGTAGGTAGGAAAAATAAAATAAAAAATAATATATCACGACCATAAATGACGTCACGCGATTTTGGACGATTTTTGACCCCCCCCCCCCCCCCCTCGTCACACGGCGTCACAAAAAGTCAGACCCCCCCCTCAAGTATGACGTCACAAAGCTCTGCCCCCCCCCCCCCAAAACCATATTTTCATTTTGAAAATAAAACATGCTTCAAATCGCTTTAAACTATTGTCATTGTATTTAATGTGGCGCTGCACTCTGATGTTGTAGGAGAAAACATTTATTAAAAAGTCTATTTAACTAAATAGAACGTGTTGTCTATATTTATTTAAAGTTGCGCATTTTGACGTGACGTCACATTTCTCAAACCCCCCCCCTTGTCACAAATGTCTGACCCCCCCCTCCCCAGGTGCGTGACGTCATTTATGGACGGCCCCCATCGCCTTAAAACGCGAACTCGCGCTGGCAAACTGAAACGCGGAACTTTTTTTGTTCAGCAGCGCGATCCTCCGCGAGATGTAATGAGTCGGCCTCGCGCTGTGAGTGAGTGTGAGTGAGACAGCATCGTCCCCCACTCCTCCTGATGTCGAGGGTAAATGGGCGAGGTTTAGGTCTGTGACTCATGCAGCTGCAATGGCTGCTTTGTGTACGCGGTCCAGACCGCCCCAGAGACCCTGGCCGACAGAGGAGGCGTTCAGGATGGTTGAGAAAAAGCAACAAGCCCACTCTAATCGTCTACAGCATCTCACGTCAGAGAATGAGGAGGCTTACCGCAGCCTTCGGTCGGAGGTTCGGAGAGACGTGAGGCGCTGCAAGGATGGGTGGTGGTCGCGGGTTGCTGAGGAGATGGAGTCTGCCTCAATGGCCCGCGATCACAAATCCCTATTTAACTCCATTAAAAAAGTAACCTACAGCGCCACACCTATTACCATTGTAGGGGTAATCGTCACTCACCACTCTGTGGGCTGGTAGCTTCCCCTTATCGTCAATAGAGGGCGGAAGCGCTATCACGCCAGGGCTAATGTCCATGGCCCAAAAAGGGGCCAAGACAATAAATATCGTGTTGCCTCATCAGAAGTTTCTTCGTCAATTTATACCCACTACACCATCATTAGGGGAACGAAGGGTGATCCAATCTCCGACCCCCAGCGACAGGTTTGCAGATTTGCTGAGCATTTCTGTGAGGTCCTGGGGGAGGGGGAATCCCTCAGCCTGGAAAACATCATGGGACAAAGTGGGGATGACTCTGCTGAGGATGCGGTGCCTCAAATATTGGAGGAGGAAGTCACCCTCTGTGAGTGGCTGGCTGAGGTACCATCCGTTGAGGAAGTACTGAGGGCGATCCAGAGTCTGAGAACAGGAAAGGCACGGAGCAGAGATGATCTCCCAAGCGCAATGCTGAGGGAGGGTGGCGTTTGTGCGTAGACTGCCCTACGTGACATCATAACAACAGTCTGGGCCACTGGACGGGTTCCGCAGGATTGGAAGGATGCCCTGGCGGTCCCCCTCTTTAAGAAGGGGGACCGCACAGACTGTAACAACAACAGGGGCATCTAACTCCTCAGTGTGCCGGGAAAGGTCCTGGCAAGGATTATTCAACATCGCCTTGCTAGGTACGCTAAGGAGAGGCTTGCGGAGCCCCAATGCGGTTTCAAGAAAGGGCGGTCCTGCAAAAATGTCATATTTTCTGTCCGTCTGCTACAGCAGAGGTTGAGGGAATTCCAACTAGACCTACATCTCTGCTTTATTGACCTGGTTAAGGCCTATGATACCATCAGTAGGCCTGGGCTCTGGGTTGTTCTTCGTGCTTTCAGAGTCCCTGACCCTCTGCTCACACTCATTAAGGACCTTCATGATGGTGAGCAGACCTGAGTAAAACTACATAGCCGGGAGTCAGAGCCATTCCCTGCGACAGGGATGTCCTCTGGCTCCAACATTATTTAACATCTATTTCGACCACATAGTTCGTGAAGCCTTCAGTAGCTGTACCAGAGGAATTTACGTCTGGTACAGATACAATGGGAGGCTGATCGATGCCCAGGTGCGGTCAAGGGATGTCTCCCTATTGGTCAACCACATTATGTATGCCGACGACCTGGTAATTGCTGCTCATTCAGAGGAGGAGTTGGAGGCGCTGCTGCTGAAACTGGAGTGTGCCACTAAGAGGTGGGGCCTTACCATCAGCCCCACCAAAACGAAGCACCTGCCTGGGTATTTTGTGCCATCGGGCACTCTACCCCCACAACTCCCAATCGGTGATGGGGCAGTTGGGGAGAGAGTGGAGAGTTTTCCATACCTGGGCAGTGTGCTCATGATCGGCTCCGGTTTAACAGCAGAGGTCTCACTCCGAATTAGTCTAGCGGCATTATCTTTTCATCAGTTGTGTAACGTTGTGTGGAAGCTACCTGGTCTGTCGCTCCGCATGAAGCTTCGGTTCTTCTCGGCCACAGTCATTCCCTCCCTTCTCTACGCTTGCAAAACGTGGACCCCCCTAATGCAGCATCTTCACCGGTTAGAAACATTTAGGCTGGCCTGCCTACGATCAATCCTGGGTTTAACCAGGCTGGATTGTGTGAGGAGCTCACAAATCCTCGAAAGATCTGGACAAAGTCCCATCGGTGAGCTCCTCCAGCAGGCAAGGCTGCGTTGGCTGGGCCATGTAGCCCGCATGCCCAATCACCGCATGCCCAAACAGCTTTTGTTCGGCCGGATCGAGGGAGCTAAACGGGCGTGGCACGGACTAGAGAAGAGATGGAGTGATGTGGTACAGGAGGATGTGGAGCTGAGTGGACTTGCCAATGACTGGTACCAGCGGTGTATCTACTGGGCAGTTGGAGGCAGTCGCCCTCCAACAACAACGGAGGGCGGAGGAGCGATGCTCAGAAAAACGAGCGGAGCGTCGGGTGGCTAAAGCTCAGCAAGTTGGCACAGTAGGGGGCACAGGTGGTGCATCAGCCAGTAATCTCAGTCATCTCAGTCAGTCGACCAGTGGCACCTGGGTCTGCCCCGTGACCTCCTGCCAGCCGGCGATCGACACTTCACGTAGCCTCAAGGTGCACATAGCCTGGCATAAGCGTCGTGGTGACGTCACCGCCACTTAGTGGCGCATGGCGGTTGTTGTTTTGAGACAGTAAGAGAATGTGAGGTCGACTCAGCCTCAGATGAGTACCTGGTGCGGTGTGTCGTAAACATTGCTACTGGGGGAGACAAAGGCCGCCGTGGAGGAGAATCCTAAAATAATTAAAGCTTTTATTATAATAAAAGCTTTGATTATAATATGATATTATAATAAAAGCTATACTAAAAGCTTTTTAAATAAAAAATACAAAAAAATTTGAAATAATGAAAGCTTTTATTATTTAAAATTTATTATTTAATTTTTTAATTGGCAGAATCTACACGCCATATTCTTGGTTCTTCAGGTAAAGTCACGTAGATTTGAAAATAAAATAATTAAATTTAATTTAAAAATATAAATTTTAATATTTAAACTAATAAAAGCTTTATCATTTTCAATTTATTATTTGAAATTTTAAAATACAAAAAAATAAAATACAAATAATAAATTGAAAATAATAAAAGCTTGTATTATTTTATAATAAATTGAAAATAAAAGCTTTTATTATTTTCAATTTATTATTTTAATTGTATTAACAGGTCCCTGCAGGGTGGGCTGGTAGGGCAAGTCTCTGCGCTGCCTATTGCTGATTTTACACCCAACAGCACGAGATTTCACTTCGTTAAAGTATTGAAAGGGGACGGACGGACACATTCATCTATTGCAGGCTGGTACACTCAGTTTACAACTTCGTTCCTACCAGTATTATGACTTTACCGAAGGAAGCAATAATCTGGCGTGTAGATGCTGCCATCTGCTGGCCACCATTGTTGGGTGTAGATTGTGACTTAAAACTTTCGTGACTTCAGGAATTCATATTCTTGGTTCTTTCGGTAAAGTCACGTCCATAGAAAATAAAAAAAATATCAAATCAAATAAAAATGTGAAATTTTAAATAATAAAAGCAAAAAACCCACATTCATATTCTTGGTTCTTTCGGTAAAGTCACGGAGATTAAAAAAAATACAATTTTAAAATAATAAATTGAATAAAAGCTTTTAATATTAGTTAAGCTTTTGTTATATTCAATTTATTATTTAAATTTTTAAATTGGCAGAATCTACACGCCATATTCTTGGTTCTTCAGGTAAAGTCATGTAGATTTGAAAATAAAATAATTAAATTTAATTTAAAAATATAAATTTTAATATTTAAACTAATAAAAGCTTTATCATTTTCAATTTATTATTTGAAATTTTAAAATACAAAAAAATAAAATACAAATAATAAATTGAAAATAATAAAAGCTTGTATTATTTTATAATAAATTGAAAATAAAAGCTTTTATTATTTTCAATTTATTATTTTAATTGTATTAACAGGTCCCTGCAGGGTGGGCTGGTAGGGCAAGTCTCTGCGCTGCCTATTGCTGATTTTACACCCAACAGCACGAGATTTCACTTCGTTAAAGTATTGAAAGGGGACGGACGGACACATTAATCTATTGCAGGCTGGTACACTCAGTTTACAACTTCGTTCCTACCAGTATTATGACTTTACCGAAGGAAGCAATAATCTGGCGTGTAGATGCTGCCATCTGCTGGCCACCATTGTTAAAACTTTCGTGACTTCAGGAATTCATATTCTTGGTTCTTTCGGTAAAGTCACGTCCATAGAAAATAAAAAAAATATCAAATCAAATAAAAATGTGAAATTTTAAATAATAAAAGCAAAAAACCCACATTCATATTCTTGGTTCTTTCGGTAAAGTCACGGAGATAAAAAAAATACAATTTTAAAATAATCAATTGAATAAAAGCTTTTAATATTAGTTAAGCTTTTGTTATATTCAATTTATTATTTTAATTTTTAAATTGGCAGAATCTACACGCCATATTCTTGGTTCTTCAGGTAAAGTCACGTAGATTTGAAAATAAAATAATTAAATTTAATTTAAAAATATAAATTTTAATATTTAAACTAATAAAAGCTTTATCATTTTCAATTTATTATTTGAAATTTTAAAATACAAAAAAATTAAATACAAATAATAAATTGAAAATAATAAAAGCTTGTATTATTTTATAATAAATTGAAAATAAAAGCTTTTATTATTTTCAATTTATTATTTTAATTGTATTAACAGGTCCCTGCAGGGTGGGCTGGTAGGGCAAGTCTCTGCGCTGCCTATTGCTGATTTTACACCCAACAGCACGAGATTTCACTTCGTTAAAGTATTGAAAGGGGACGGACGGACACATTCATCTATTGCAGGCTGGTACACTCAGTTTACAACTTCGTTCCTACCAGTATTATGACTTTACCGAAGGAAGCAATAATCTGGCGTGTAGATGCTGCCATCTGCTGGCCACCATTGTTGGGTGTAGATTGTGACTTAAAACTTTCGTGACTTCAGGAATTCATATTCTTGGTTCTTTCGGTAAAGTCACGTCCATAGAAAATAAAAAAAAATATCAAATCAAATAAAAATGTGAAATTTTAAATAATAAAAGCAAAAAACCCACATTCATATTCTTGGTTCTTTCGGTAAAGTCACGGAGATAAAAAAAAATACAATTTTAAAATAATCAATTGAATAAAAGCTTTTAATATTATTTAAAAGTAAAGTCACGGAGATGAAAAAAATACAATTTTAAAATAATCAATTGAATAAAAGCTTTTCATATTATTTAAGCTTTTGTTATATTCAATTTATTATTTTAATTTTTAAATTGGCAGAATCTACACGCCACGTTGGTGGCCGGCAGGTGGCAACATCTACACGCCGAATTCTTGTTTTTTTCGTTAAAGTCACGTAGATTTTAAAATAAAAATAATAGAATTTGATTTAAAAATACAAATAATAAATTGAAAATAATAAAAGCTTTCATAATTTTCATTTTTTAATTTTATTATTATTTTCTATCTCCGTTACTTTACCGAAGGAAGCAATAATATGGCGTGTAGATACTGCCATCTGGTGGCCAACAACGTTGGCAGGTGGCAGCATCTACACGCCAGATTCTTGGTTCTTTGGGTAAAATAGAAATAATAAAAAAAGTAAAAAAATAATAATTCATGATTTAGTTTTTTTTCATTTAATTCTATTATTTTCATTTTCAAATCTACGTTACTTTACCGAAAGAACCAAGAATATGGCGTGTAGATTCTGCCAATTTAAAAAAAAATACAAATTAAAATAATAAATTTAAAATAATAAAAGCTTTCATTATTTTCCATTTATCTTTTGTATTTTTCATTTAATTTTATTATTTTTATTTTCAACCTACATGGCTTTACCGAAAGAACCAAGAATATGAATCTGGATTTTGATTATTATTTTCAATCTATTTTATTTTTTTAATTGGCAGCATCTACACGCCATATTCTTGGTTCTATCGGTAAAGTCACGTCGATAGAAAATAAAAAAAATAATCAAATCAAATAAAAAGTGTGAAATGGAAAATAATAAAAGCAAAAAACCCGCATTCATATTCTTGGTTCTTTCGGTAAAGTCACAGAGATAAAAAAAATGAAACAAAATTTTGATTTTAAAATAATAAATTGAAAATAATAAAAGCTTTTATTATTTTCCATTTATTTTTTTTGTATTTTAAAATTGGCAGAATCTACACGCTATATTCTTAGTTCTTTGGGTAAAGTCACGTAGATAGAAAATATAAATAATAAAAGAAAAGTAAAAATTTAAATAATATTTTAAAAAATATTTATTTTATTTTATTGTTTCCCTTCTACGTGACTTTACTGAAAGAACCAATAATATGAATCACTGCAGTCACGAAAGCTTTAAATTAAAATATAATAATAACAATTCATGATTTTCATTTAATTATTTTCTTTTTATTTTCAAATCTACGTGACTTTACCGAAAGAACCAAGAATATGGCGTGTAGATTATGCCAATTGAAAAATTACAAATAAAAGTAATTTTATTATTTCCGATTTATTTTGTATTTAAATTTATTTAATTATTTTTAAATCTACGTGACTTTACCGAAAGAACCAAGAATATGAATCTGGATTTTTGCTTATTATTTTCAATTTATTATTTTAATTTTTCAATTTGCAGAATCTACACGCCACGTTGGTGGCCGGCAGATGGCAGCATCTACACGCCATAATCTTGGTTCATCTTCTTTGGTTCTTTCGGTAGTGTTACGTAGCATGAGAATAAAATAATACATTGAAAAGAGAAAATAACACAATAAAATTCTCACGACGTTTCGGCCACAACACAAGCGGCCTTCATCAGGTGAAGGGACGAGACTGTCTGGAGGACAGCGCTGGAGCGAACAAAGCCAAGCTCAGATCGAGACCTTTAAGCTGTGTGAGAAGGAACAAAGCGCCTTGACAAAGGAATTAGCATTGAATTTAGCATTGAAATGGCTGAGTGATTAGCTTGTGACTGGTCACAGATATGGCTATGTTAAAGTCAAAGCATACACATCCACAGAGGCACCCCTTGACAAAGGAATTAGCATAGAATTTAGCATTGAAATAGCTGAGTGATTAGCTTGTGACTGGTCACAGAAATGGCTATGTTAAAGTCAAAGCATACACATTCACAGAGGCACCTAGTAAAAATCAAACAGGAAAATTTAGCATTGAAATAACTGAGTGATTAGCTTGTGACTGGTCACAGAAATGGCTATGTTAAAGTCAAAGCCTACACATCTGAGCTATTAATAGTAACTGGGTCAGTGTCTACTTCAAATATTGTTCAGGCTCAGGAGACTTCCAAAGTTATTCGTGATGTTATACATTTGGTTCGTTTTGAGCATAATCGCGACCTTATATAATTATTACGTGATACACACGCTGAATATACGCACACAAACATCGTGTACACGTGTGTCGTGTACTCTATTGTCCACATAGACGGCTTGTGCTGACGAGAGAACGATCTTAACGTACAATGTCGTGACATGTATCAGCCCTTTGTCGATCCAGCGTTTTGATAGAGGCCTCCCCCACACCATGTCGTTCGTGGGAGTTGTTTAACCATACTTCACCATGCCGGTCAATGCGGGTTTGGTGAAGTGAGGAGGCCCAGAAACTTGTATATGCAGATACGAGTTTGCCTGTGCTTGCATCTGCATAATTACATTCTCACACATCTTCAAGTGTAGTTTAATACTTCTAAAAATGCATTTATTCTTGAGGATTCCATAAAGTACTGTGGTAAAAAGAAAACAACTTGATTTGAATAAATTTCGATTTAAAGCTTTCGTGACTGCAGAGATTCATCTTCTTGGTTCTTTCGGTAAAGTCACGTAGAAGGGAAATAATAAAATAAAACATAATAAAATAAAATTCTCACGACGTTTCGGCCACAACACAAGCAGCCGTCCTCAGGTGAAGAAACAGAACTGTCGGAAAGACAGCGCTCCAATGAACACTGCTAAGCTTGGCAGCGTATTTTAAGCTGGGTGGGAGGAGCAGAGCGCCTTGCCAAAAGAGTTTACATATCAACAGAATAATTTAGCATTGAAGTAGCTGTGTTAATGTGATAGATTAGCAGGATGTTAAAGTCAGAAATTAGCATGTAACTGGGAGATTAGCATGATGTTAATGTGAGGAATTAGCATGTAACTGGTCACGGAAGTAGCTATGTTAAAGTCAGAGTTTACATATCAACAGAGGCATTTAGTATATTGACGCTAAAGAAGTGCAACTACCCAACTATCATACAATAACCCGATGTGAAAGAACTAAATATAAACTACATCAATATAAATTTTGATTTAAAGCTTTCGTGACTGCAGTAATTCATATTCTTAGTTTTTTCGGTAAAGTCACGTTGAAGAGAAACAACAAAATAACAAAATATATATAAAACGTCGTGAGAATTTTTATTGTTTTATATATATTTTGTTATTTTGTTGTTTCTCTTCAACGTGACTTTACCGAAAAAACTAAGAATATACATCAATATAATCAATGTACTCAATATATTCTCCACTAAGCTGAGCTACTAACAATAAGTTATTATACATTAAACTTCTATGTCGCAAAAAATATTATAATATGCCTCCAAATAATATTTTTATTATAAACTGGCATAGACAGACCACAACATTGAATTATACACTGAGTTACTATACACTACCCTATACGTTAGATTATAATAATATTAGACTTGTAATATTACACTATGTATTATTTTACCAACCCTACTGTATACCACACTGCTATATATTGACTATACAATTACGATACTATATATTACCAAATAAATTATATTAAACATTACACTGAATACTTTGTTAAACAAGGAATGCTTTGAGCTTGTGGGTTGAATCCATCTGTGTGAAGTTGTGTTATTTCCCCATATGCAAGGTGGGGTCTCTCTGGGTTCCACTCACACAAACATCTCAATGCAATGGGACCTTTCTGAAAATGCAGTACTTAGACTCAATTAAGCTTTCCTGGGTAACTAGTTAACATTGTAATATTAGCATGAGAGATAATGACGTTCACTTATAAGTGCCATTAATAGTACTATACTGTACTTTTAATGAAGACTATTTTACGTAGTTTTTTGTAAAAAAGTGTCCATTCTCAAAACTTTTTGACGGGCCCTCGTACAGAAATGATATTACAATCTTATATGGAGATTGCGAGTCAGAGTGTTGTGAATAGTGGAGTGAACGTGTGGTGCCATCATTATATTGTTGGTGTGTATATACAGAAAGGCCTATTGGGTGGGTAACATTAGGAAATTGGAGGTAGTTAGTCATTTAAGTTTAGAAACAAAATATTACTTGGGTGGATAAGAGGGTAAAATCGTACATGATAGGAACTGCAATATTGTGGAGTTCTGGTATAATGAGTTGTAGTATATATGAATCTTATGTCACCTTAAGCATGCCTTTGTGAGTACACTCGTGACACAGGTGTCATGCGCGTGACCTTTGTCTTTTGTTTCAGATGTGCGAGAGCAACTCCGCTGCGAGTCATGGTGGTGCTGGGAGAATTGCCTTTACCATCGATGGCACTTCACCAGCACCCGTCTCAACCCCACTTCAATCCGGTAGAGTTACAA
Source organism: Petromyzon marinus (assembly GCF_048934315.1). Lineage (NCBI taxonomy): Eukaryota > Metazoa > Chordata > Hyperoartia > Petromyzontiformes > Petromyzontidae > Petromyzon > Petromyzon marinus. The sequence continues at coordinate 1,698,822 of NW_027423168.1, forward strand.
GAGCTGAAAAACTAATCTCTTGTAACGTCTGTGGGAAAAAAATTCCAGCTGGCATGGTGCCTAGAAGCCCACGTAAGAACGCATAAGGCGACCCGTGAGCAATGGTGCGGCATATGTGGACAAAGGTTTGATCAGCCAGGAAAATTCAAAAAGCATTTGAAGAGCCACGAAAAGGATTACGTGATAAAGGGTGCACCAGGCTTGGTGAATAACAACTGTTTTGCCAATGCGGTGTTGAATCCACCGTCGCCCTATGAGATGTGCTCATTCTGCGGATTTTTAAGTCCTATTGAAATCCTGAAAACTCATGAAAGTCTTCACGCACAGTTCTTGTACAGACCGAAGCCTGAACATGATTACACTTCGACAAAAGATAGCGGCGTTAAGATAAATGACATGAAATCCAATTTTCTTGAATGCTTTGGCCTTGTTCCACGTCAACAAACTGCTTCACCAGTCAGTGAGAATAAACCATACGCTGCTCTCGATCCTATGACGAGCATGAAAGTGTTGATGGCCTTGCAGCAGAAGAAGAAGGAAAAGCGAAGTAGACCTAAGCCCATTAAAAGAAAGAAGACCACCACCAGCGTCACCAATTGCAGCAGTAGCAACAGCCAGAATTCGGACATCAAGAGGATGGACTGCACGGAAGCAGGAGGCTGCGTGGAGCAGAGCATCCCCAAGGTGGATGAACCCAACCTGGCACCTTTAGGTATGTCGTAGTAATGCACACACTACATTTCATTTGGATGTAATTCATAATTTCACAAATTAGTTGATGTACGCATATATTGCCCATATCTGTATGCCTGCGCTGAGGAGTCTAGAGATCTGATGTGGTGCTGCTCGGATGTTGGGTTAAACCGTGAAACTCTGGGTTTCAGTCACCGAGCCATGATTAAACTGGCTTCTCATTGATGGTCTTATCCAGTTACCAAACACTTTTTCCAGCAAACACTTCTGATGTCGCGTGATGTGTAGGAAATTGAAATAACCTCCTAGTGGATAAAAAACGGTCACGATGGGATGTCATGAGTAGTGCAATGATATCTCCTTCCACGAGCTGTTCTCTTACATGAGGTGGTTCACTGCTGTGTGAGAGTTGCACAGGGATACTTCATCTCATGACATGGGGCCAATATCACCATTGGAAGGAAACTGAGCAAAATACATTGTTTGACAAATTCCAAAAAGTATCTATTTCTTAACCGGGGTAAATTTTACTTAAACAAGTGGGTAAATTTAGGGAACATTTTTGAATGTATAGACCGAGTCATTTCCACAATGGGAATTTCCTCTTCATTGTACTAACACCTAACTTCCATGTGTATTTACTCGTTCTATTTCAGGTAATTATTGTGTAATTAATGAGCTGTAATAGAATAATATGGCTCAACCACCTCAATGTTAAATTATAGTTGTTGCTCTGCATCAACATCAACCACACGAAGAAGTGCAAAATGTTGGGGCTTCAAAATAAGCCCCAAAAATGTATTATGATATTTTTCAGGAAATCAGTATCTTGCTTTTCTACTATTTGTACGTATGTTGAACTTCTTTCGTACCATACGTAGCCAATCGTGCTAATCGGAGGTATTTGTTGCTGGCCATTTGGCATTTTGGGCCTTTGGGCCTGTGGTCAGCAACCGTGATTGATAAAACGTCCCATATACATAGTAATGCTATGGCATCCACTGCATGGTGATAAATAAATTATGTATTAGCGCGTGCGTGTGCTCAGCGGTGGATGTCTTGTGTTCCAGAGGAAAAGCCCTTCCCGTGCAGTGACTGCTCGTACGGAGCGACGCAGAAGTCGAAGCTCAAGAGACACGTCCTGAGCGTTCACCACGTGCCCTTCGATAGCGCGCTGGACTCCGACTGCCCCAAGAAGAGAAGGCGGCTGGCTGGGTGCCGAGACCACGGCTCAACTCTGGATTTGGAGCGCGCACGATGCTCACGGAAAACTCCCTGATGATTTATTTCATCCTGAGGCTGAGGTACCACGTGTGGGGCGATGAACTCAAGGTTTTGTGCAGCGGACATTTCCATGATGAAATTTCGTCACGTTCACTGCTGCGAGGTTACATCTATTGCCGTATATGTTTAGTCAATTGCTGTATTTTCTGGTATACAATATATTTAATAAATTGTCCTAATTTCATAACAAAGGTTTTTGGGTTAGATCGTGTAAGTATAAATGTGTCATAACCCTACACCACTTGACACAGCCAATTAGTAAGGAATTGTCACGTAAACAAAACTCCACTTAGTTACTACTTCAGCCCACCGGTGTTTTGGAGAGTAAATCCACAAGATGAGTACGACGTTTCACTGGTAATTACATCCAGCATCATCGGGCGATTTGCCAGAATAGTGAAGCCATCCACCTGCTTCCGGTCTTAAATAGAGAAAGGCGATGTCATCACTGAACCCATCAGGTGCAGAAATCAGAGGCGGGGAGGGGGATTATTGAAATTATATAATTGATTAGTAATCATTTAATTAGTATGTTTCCTCTATAAGTAATGATAAATGTGAGATGTCTTCTTCCTCCACGCGTTTGTTCCACTCACGTGGGGTCCGCCATCCTTGCCACCTTCTCCACACCGCCCCATCCCGCGCCATCTATCCCTCCGCTCCTCGGGCCACCACGTTCGACCGCATCACCACATCGCCCCACGTCTTCTTCTTCTGCCTTCATCTCCTCATCTTACAATCACAATTACTTAATAATACGCTTCCAGGCCGCACTAAGCCTGTAGCTGTCAGAGAGGTTAAAATAATAACATTTTTCTCAGTTTCAATGGATTCTCGAATTAGTCTTGGCCAGTAATAATGAGTTTTACACAACACTTCATCGTTATCAAAATACATTAAGTGTCCTTGTTGGCAAACATGTTCTGCAACTTCCAACAGTTATGTTTGAGAGTGTTTAATATTTATTTGGTGTTCTTTTAGTCTTACGCTAATGTTACATCCCATCTGTACTATATAACATCTGCCACATAAGCCATTAACCCGATACACACCATCCGTTGACAACTTAGGCAATTCATCTTAAGCACAAGATACTATTTTTTGAATTTTGTGTACCGTGCCAAATCTTACTTAGATGTTTAGCTTTTTGCTTTTCCAAAACTCGAGCTAATTTCTCAATTACTCCCACGATATATGGTATTTTAATTGTTTAATAACCTGATTCAGCAGTATTGCTGTTCGATCTTGGTTTAGCATTCATTGCTGTTAATTTGAGCATTATTGTAGACATTCAAACGTAGCGTTTCTTTGACATGTTCAACCTCTCTCCCCAGACATTCACCATCTGACACTGTTTTAGCCAGATGTATGAGCATCTTGATGAGACAGGTTTTCTGTACGGGGTGATGATGCGAATCTGCATTCAGATAGGCATCAGTATGCGTTCCCTTTTGGTAAACGCTGTGTGTTATTTTACCATTTAGGCCTCGTCCGATAAATCATCTCTCCAAAGAAAATAAGTATTTAGAGGCCACACGGGACCGGAGGGGGTGGGGGAGTTTATCGTTGTGTCTGTTGCTGCGAGCAGATAGCGCGCAATGGAGAGCTTGCTCAGAGCGGAGCTGGGCACGGACTCGGCGAGGACGCTGGGCGCTTCGGCCGGTGGAGGCTGCATCAGCACCGGGCAGAGCTACGAGACGGGGCGCGGACACGTCCTCACCAAGATCAACGCCAAGAGCGGGGCACCCTCCTCTACGCCTCCTCTACGCCTCCTCACCACCTCACCTCCTCTACCCTTCTCCTCGCCTCCTCTACGCCTCCTCACCACGCCACCTCACCACGCCACCTCACCTCCTCACCGCGCCACCTCACCTCCTCACCTCCTCACCACACCACCTCACCTCCTCACCACGCCACCTCACCTCCTCACCACGCCACCTCACCTCCTCACCACGCCACCTCACCTCCTCACCACGCCACCTCAACACCTCACCACCTCACCTCCTCTACCCTCCTCTTCACCTCCTCTACACCACCCCGCATCCTTGCCTCAACCTTCATTCATTCAGCCCTGTCATTAATGTATCACTTTTTTTTGCTGCGACTACTAGCTAATTTGTCAGTTACTCCGACGATATGTGGTATTTTAATTGTTTAATAACCTGATTTAGCAGTATTGCTGTTTGATCTTGGTTTAGCATTCACTGCTCTGTTAATTTGAGCATTACTGTAGACATTCAATCGTAGCGTTTCTTTGACATGTTTAATCTCTCTCCTCAGACTTTGACCATCTGACACTGTTTTAGCCAGATGTATGAGCATCTTGTTGAGAAAGGATTTCTGTGCGGGGTGATGATGCCAATCTGCATTCAGATAGGCATCAGTATGTGTTCCCTTTCGGTAAACGCTGTGTGTGTTACTTTACCATTTAGGCCTCGTCCGAGCAAAATATCCAGGAAAGGGAGTGTGTTATTCACCTCCATTTCCATGGTGAAATGGATGACCGGTTTTTGTGAATTGAGATGATTTAGACATTCATTAAGTGTATCCTAACCATGTCGCCAGACAACCAAAGTGTCATCTACATATCTACACCAAAAAGTGGGTTTTAATGTACTTGAAGCAAGTGCTCTTGCAACCCGTGGGTTGAGGACCCCTGTGTTAGAGGCCACACAGGACGGGGGGGGGGGGGGGGAGTTTATCGTTGTGTTTGTCGCTGCGAGCAGACAGCGCACAATGGAGAGCTTTCTCAGAGCGGAGCTGGGCACGGACTTGGCGAGGCCGCTGGGCGCTGCGGCCGGTGGAGGCTGCATCAGCACCGGGCAGAGCTACGAGACGGGGCGCGGACACGTGTTCACCAAGATCAACGCCAAGAGCGGGGCACCCTCCTCTACGCCTCCTCACCACCTCACCTCCTCTACCCTCCTCTTCGCCTCCTCTACACCACCTTGCATCCTCGCCTCAACCTTCATTCAGTCAGCCCTGCATCACTTTTTTTCGCTGCGACTACTAGCACCACCATGGTGAATGTTGCAGTGAACTTCCCCTCGTTGATTCCCCCCTCCACCCACCTTAAGGGACTCGGTCTACCAGACACTTTGACCGCTTCGTCTCATCCACTCCGCGTTCAACCACCGCGCCTCACTGCAGTTCACAACAACACACTCAACTAAACAACTCGGTCACCCACTCATCCAGTCACTAACTCAATCACCCTATCACACATTCATCCAGTCACTAACTCATCCAGTCACTAACTCAATCACCCTATCACACACTTATCTCGTCACTAATTCAATCACCCTATCACCCACTCATCCAGTTAACCACTCATCCAGTCACCCACTCATTCAGTCACCCACTCATCCAGTCACCCACTCATCCAGTCACCCACTCATTCAGTCACCCACTCAATCACCCTATCACCCACTCATCAAATCAGCTACGCATCCAGTCACCCACTCATCCAGTCATCCACGCAATCACTCTATAATCCACTCATCCACTCATCCAATCACCCACTCAATCACTCTATCACATACTCATCTAGTCACTAATTAAATCACCCTATCACCCACTCATCCAGTCACCCACTCATCTAGTCACCCACTCATTTAGTCACCCACTCAATCGCTCACTCATCTAATCACCCACGCATTCAGTCACCCACGCATCCAGTCACCCACTCATCCGGTCACTGACTCAATCACCCTATCACACACTCCTCCACTCGTTTACTCAAACACTCACCCATTTACTCACCCACCCGCTCACCACCATGCAGGTCACCTCACTCTTCTTTTCAGCTTCATCAGTTTGCACTGCTCCACTCTGGAATGCACACCCGGTCTTCCTGTTTTCCCAAACTCTTGCAACAATAAAGTTGATCAATTTAAGGAACGCGTTTCTTTGATCTTAATTATCTAATTACTCATTGGACAGTTATGTATTATTATTTTTTATTGTTACTGGCCGTTTGGCGTTTTGTATTGTGTGGGGTTTGCATCGCTGTCAAACCCTCATCAGTGCCTACCTTATTACAGAACAATTCAGACCTTGTTGGTCACCCCGTGCCCCTTATAAGTCCCATGACAAGGGAGAAACACACAAATAAACTTAACAAAAATGTTGCCCGTATTGAAACGGCCGTGTGCCGTATGGACCTGACAACTCACTTTCCCCCAAAAGAATACGGGTAAACCGTGTGGGTTGGCGGCTATGGGTTTTGTTGTGTTTGCGAGTCCAAGTTATAGGACTGCACCCTGGGTTGTGCGTGGTTCTCATTGGTGGGAGATTCCCTTCGCTGTGTTGCACGCCAGTGGCTGGTGGCTGCGTGGGGCCAGTGACGTGTGAGCCGGTCCCAATGTGCACCGGCAAACATTTACCGCCAGGTGGCCCCAGTGTTTATTGCCCGTCTCCACGTGGATACCTGAAGCCCATGTCAATCCACTGCTGGATGAGTCCCGCAATGAAGATGCAATCAGTACATCCACTTTGCTATTGCACTCCACCTGTTCCATTGGCGGCCGAATGCGAATCTAAATGTGCATAGAAATCAAACCAATTGACCTACGACCTTTGCCCCATCAACTTTGTAGAATTTTAGATGTGCATTACAGTACTTTAGCCGGGTGGTTGTGGTGGCTATGTATGCCTGTAATCCACGACTGCGTGGAGGTGAGGGTTGGTGGATCACAATAATGTTGCGACAACTCCCACCCCTTGGTCGTCAAGGAGGTAGAGAAGGCGGTGTGGAATAATGTGGACTCCGCCTGTTCCATCTGTAGATTTGTGATAGAGCATTTGCTTGGATTTCTCCAGGTGCTCCGATTTACTCCCACATGTAAACACTCATTAATCTTGATTTGAAGCTTTCGTGACTGCAGGAATCCTTACTCTTTGGTTCTTTCGGTAAAGTCACGTAGGTAGAAAAAATAATAATGGATCACGACGTTTCGATCGCCACACAAGCAATCTCACTGAGTCTCAAGACTCTTGTTCAGGAGGGCCTGCCAACTTTTCGCAGGAGTAATTTGGATGTTTGGCTAGTATCAGTTACATTGTATGTTGTTGTTTTCCCATGGGAGTAAACCCATACAGAGAAAGGGACCAGAATGAGGAAAGCGAAGCCAGGCAGTCCTTCAGAAGATGTCATGCACGGGCGTGACCACTGCACCACCCTGCCGCCCAAACAAATGTAATTTAAATAATGTACAATACTGGCAAATAAACCCTATTAGTATCAACTGATTTTCTGGACAATGTGGCACGTGTATAGCTGCATCGGTGTTTCTAAAAGTCGTGTTCACATTGCCTGAAATTAATAATATTATAAAGTACAGGTTTCCCACCTCTGGTTTCGTTTTACTTACTGGTTGTCCTCATTATGTGTGTCACAGGTAATATGGCAAGGAACATATTACGCAGCACGAGTTGTAGGATTAGGGCAATTATGGTGACACACGTGACCCCCTCTACACAAGAAACAGCTGAGAGTCAATGCTGTGGTGTTGTGCGATTGGTGCAAGCGACCCATCATTGTGTTTTGATGTTGAGCTGTTAAAATTGCACTGTTGTGGGGTGAGGTCAAGGCCGATGACTTCTTCCAGCGGTGTCAAGATCAGCATTTTGAAGAGGCTCGCAGAGGATGATACTGGGCACTAGGGTGCAGTCTCCCTCCATGAACAACAGAGGGCAGAGGAGCGACGGTCACAACAATTACTGGCGGAGCACTGGGCGTATAAAACACAAAGTTGGAAGAAAGTTTATCTCGGGGAGTTAACCCACAACACCTGGGTCTGTCATGTGTGTTCACACGATAACGCGTTTTCACTACGTTGAGATTTATAAGGGCACGGGGTGACCAATAAAGTCTGAATTGGTCTGTAATAAGCTCGGCCCTGATAAGGGGTTGACAGATATGAAATAATCGAGCAGACAGACACGGGCCTGACTTCATCCACAGATGCCTTGTTGAGTCTCTAATTTTTAGGATTCCGCTTGAGATGTCTTGCCAATTCCTCACCAAATAATATGTACGTGTGAGTAACCAGACCTACCTGAGATACCACGCCTCGTAGAAAGCCAAAATAAATATCGTACGTTTATAGATTGCTCGGTAACCTCCGTTCCATGCTGCCATCTGCTGGCCACTGATGTAGATGGCAGCATGGAAGGTGGTGAATTGCGGTCGTTGAGATGAGTTTTGATTGGTGAGATGAGTGAGGTTGGTGCAGTGGATGAGATGGGTGCAGTCAGTCTGGTGACTGTGTGGTTGGTGTGGTGAATGTAGTGGTTGGTGTGGTGAATGTAGTGGTTGGTGTGGTGAATGTAGTGGTTGGTGTGGTGAATGTAGTGGTTGGTGTGGTGAATGTAGTGGTTGGTGTGGTGAATGTAGTGGTTGGTGTGGTGAATGTAGTGGTTGGTGTGGTGAATATAGTGGTTGGTGTGGTGAATGTAGTGGTTGGTGTGGTGACTGTGTGGTTGGTGTGGTGAATGTAGTGGTTGGTGTGGTGAATGTAGTAGTTGGTGTGGTGAATGTAGTGGTTGGTGTGGTGAATGTAGTGGTTGGTGTGGTGAATGTAGTGGGTGGTGTGGTGACTGTGTGGTTGTTGTGGTGAATGTAGTGGGTGGTGTGGTGAATGTAGTGGTTGGTGTGGTGAATGTAGTGGTTGGTTTGGTGAATGTAGTGGGTGGTGTGGTGAATGTAGTGGGTGAGATGAGTGTAGTAGGTGTGATGAGTGCCATTTGTGCGGTTAGTGGAGTTGGTGTTTGGTGAGTGAGGTGAGTGTGGTGTGATTGGTGAGGTGTAATTGGTGAGGTGAGGTGTAATTGGGGTGGTGAGGTGGGTGAGGTGTAATTGGTGAGGTAAAGTTGGTGAGTGTATCAGTGAGCACCTGGAGGATTCTCCTCCACGGTCGCCTTTGTCTCCCCCAGTAGCGATGTTCACTCCACACCGCACCAGGAACTCATCTGAGGCTGAGTCGACCTCACACTCTCTCACTGTCTCACAACAACAACCGCCATTCGCCACTAAGTGGCGGTGACGTCACCACGACGCTTGTGCCAGGCCATGTGCACCTTGAGGCCACGTGAAGTGTCGAACGCCCGCTGGCAGGTCACGGGGCAGACCCAGGTGGTGCCACGGGTCGACTGACTGAGATGACTGAGATGACTGGCTGATGCACCACCTGTGCCCCCTGCTCACACTCACGCACGCGCACTCACTCACAAGCGCGAGTTCGCGTTTTCAGGCGATATAAAATAATTAATATTTCATGCCAGTTGGTTCTGAAGGGCGGCTGTTTGTAATTTGGGCGTTCGTAAGTCGAGGACTGTCTGTAAATAAAGATTCCGATTGTGGGGCTTTCACCGTGGGATGAGCTTGGCCCGATCCGCGGGGGCGTGGCTTGCACGACAGTGGGCGGGGCATAGCCGCGACGGGCGTGGCTTATCCAGGAAGTGGAGACCGCGAACGCCGGACTGCAAGCCAGAGGGAAGCGCGCTCCTTTTAAAGTTAACAACAACATTGTTAAATGTAAGTAGCGCCTCTCTACTTTATTATTGTTTTATTTGTTTAATACATTACTTGTGGTGCCGTGAGTCGAGTGAAATGAGTCAATAACCTTGCTAGACATGGCTAAGCTTTTAATAAGGGGCGCCGCGGTGTCGAGATGTTAACTACCTCGCTAGGCCTACAGCAGCGTGGAGGTTCCATCGAGACCCTGACGCCTGCTCTGTATTTGTTAATTTTTTTCCTCTGTGGTCGCGTAGATTCTTCTCCTGGTCCTTCGGTTTTCCCCTCCACATTTAGAAACGTGAGTTTAGAGTACTTGACTGCTATAAATGTCCACATGATAAGCCACTTTCGTTGAGCTATCATTTGTGTCCAGGTCGCTTCTGATAAGAGTTATATAGCTCAGTGGGCCTTACCTGGTTAAATAGAAATAGTTTATAGTTTAGTTTATAGTTCATAAGAACTCGTGACAAGGGTCAGTGTCTACTTCAAATATTGTTCAGGCTCTGGAGACCTCCAAAGTTATTCGTGATGTTATACATTTGGTTCGTTTTGAGCATAATCGCGACCTTGTATAATTATGACGTGATACACACGCTGAATATACGCACACAAACATCGTGTACACGTGTGTCGTGCCCTCTATTGTCCACATAGACGGCTTGTGCTGACGAGAGAACGATCTTAACGTACAATGTCGTGACATGTTATCAGCCCTTTGTCGATCCAGCGTTTTGATAGAGGCCTCCCCCACACCATGCCGTTCGTGGGAGTTGTTTAACCATACTTCACCATGCCGGTCAATGCGGGTTTGGTGAAGTGAGGAGGCCCAGAAACTTGTATATGCAGATACGAGTTTGCCTGTGCTTGCATCTGCAGAATTACATTCTCACACATCTTCAAGTGTAGTTTAATACTTCTAAAAATGCATTTATTCTTGAGGATTCCATAAAGTACTGTGGTAATAAGAAAACAACTTGATTTGAATAAATTTCGATTTAAAGCTTTCCTGACTGCAGAGATTCATCTTCTTGGTTCTTTCGGTAAAGTCACGTAGAAGGGAAATAATAAAATAAAACATAATAAAATTAAATTCTCACGACGTTTCGGCCACAACACAAGCAGCCGTCCTCAGGTGAAGAAACAGAACTGTCGGAAAGACAGCGCTCCAATGAACACTGCTAAGCTTGGCAGCGTATTTTAAGCTGGGTGGGAGGAGCAGAGCGCCTTGCCAAAAGAGTTTACATATCAACAGAATAATTTAGCATTGAAGTAGCTGTGTTAATGTGATAGATTAGCAGGATGTTAAAGTCAGAAATTAGCATGTAACTGGGAGATTAGCATGATGTTAATGTGAGGAATTAGCATGTAACTGGTCACGGAAGTAGCTATGTTAAAGTCAGAGTTTACATATCAACAGAGGCATTTAGTATATTGACGCTAAAGAACTGCAACTACCCAACTATCATACAATAAACCGATGTGAAAGAACTAAATATAAACTACATCAATATAATCAATGTACTCAATATATTCTCCACTAAGCTGAGCTACTAACAATAAGTTATTATACATTACACTTCTATGTCGCAAAAAATATTATAATATGCCTCCAAATAATATTTTTTTATTATAAACTGGCATAGACAGACCACATCATTGAATTATACACTGAGTTACTATACACTACCCTATACGTTAGATTATAATAATATTAGACTTGTAATATTACACTATGTATTATTTTACCAACCCTACTGTATACCACACTGCTGTAGATTCACTATACAATTACGATACTATATATCACCAAATAAATTATATTAAACATTACACTGAGTACTTTGTTGAACAGGGAATGCTTTGAGCTTGTGGGTTGAATCCATCTGTGTGGAGTTGTGTTATTTCCCAATATGCAAGGTGGGGTCTCTCTGGGTTCCACTCACACAAACATCTCAATGCAATGGGACCTTTCTGAAAATGCAGTACTTAGACTCAATGAAGCTTTCCTGGGTAACTAGTTAACATTGTAATTTTAGCATGAGAGATAATGACGTTCACTTATAAGTGCCATTAATAGTACTATACTGTACTTTTAATGAAGACTATTTTACGTAGTTTTTTGTAAAAAAGTGTCCATTCTCAAAACTTTTTGACGGGCCCTCGTACAGAAATTATATTACAATCTTATATGGAGATTGCGAGTGTTGTGAATAGTGGAGTGAACGTGTGGTGCCATCATTATATTGTTAGTGCGTATATACAGAAAGGCCTATTGGGTGGGTAACATTAGGAAATTGGAGGTAGTTAGTCATGTTGTTTAGAAACAAAATATTACTTGGGTGGATAAGAGGGTAAAATCGTACATGATAGGAACTGCAATATTGTGGAGTTCTGGTATAATTAGTTGCAGTATATATGAATCTTATGTCACCTTAAGTATGCCTTTGTGAGTACACTCGTGACACGGGTGTCATGCGCGTGACCTTTGTCTTTTGTTTCAGATGTGTGAGAGCAATTCGGCGGCGAGTCATGGTGGTGCTGGGAGAATTGCCTTTACCAGCGATGGCACTTCACCAGCACCCGTCTCAACCCTACCTCAATCCGGTAGAGTTACGAGAGCTAAAAAACTAATCTCTTGTGACGTCTGTGGGAAAAAATTCCAGCTGGCATGGTGCCTAGAAGCCCACGTAAGAACGCATAAGGAGACCCGTGAGCAATGGTGCGGCATATGTGGACAAAGGTTTGATCAGCCAGGAAAATTCAAAAGGCATTTGAAGAGCCACGAAAAGGATTATATGATCAAGGGTGCACCAGGCTTGGTGAATAACAGCAGTTTTGCCAATGCGGTGTTGAATCCACCGTCGCCCTATGAGATGTGCTCAGTCTGCGGATTTTTAAGTCCTATTGAAATCCTGAAAACTCATGAAAGTCTTCACGCACAGTTCTTGTACAGACCGAAGCCTGAACATGATTACACTTCGACAAAAGATAGCGGCGTTAAGATAAATGACATGAAATCCAATTTTCTTGAATGCTTTGGCCTAGTTCCACATCAACAAACTGCTTCACGAGTCAGTGAGAATAAACCATACGCTTCTCTCGATCCTATTACGAGCATGAAAGTGTTGATGGCCTTGCAGCAGAAGAAGAAGGAAAAGCGAAGTAGACCTAAGTCCATTAAAAGAAAAAAGACCACCACCAGCGTCACCAATTGCAGCAGTAGCAACAGCCAGAATTCGGACATCAAGAGGATGGACTGCACGGAAGCAGGAGGCTGCGTGGAGCAGAGCATCCCCAAGGTGGATGAACCCAACCTGGCACCTTTAGGTACGTCCTAGTAATGCACACACTACATTTCATTTGGATGTAATTCATAATTTCACAAATTAGTTAATGTACGCATATGTTGACCATATCTGTATGCCTGCGCTGAGGAGTCTAGAGATCTGATGTGGTGCTGTTCGGATGTTGGGTTAAACCGTGAAACTCTGGGTTTCAGTCACCGAGCCATGATTAAACTGGCTTCTCATTGATGGTCTTATCCAGTTACCAAACTTCTTCCAGCAAACACTTCTGATGTCGCGTGATATTTTTCAGGAAATCAGTATCTTGCTTTTCTACTATTTGTACGTATGTTGAACTTCTTTTGTACCATACGTAGCCAACCGTGCTAATCGGAGGTATTTGTTGCTGGCCATTTGGCATTTTGGGCCTTTGGGCCTGTGGTCAGCAACCGTGATTGATAAAACGTCCCATATACATAGTAATGCTATGGCATCCACTGCATGGTGATAAATAAATTATGTATTAGCGCGTGCATGTGCTCAACGGTGGATGTCTTGTGTTCCAGAGGAAAAGCCCTTCCCGTGCAGTGACTGCTCGTACGGAGCGACGAAGAAGTCGAAGCTCAAGAGACACGTCCTGAGCGTTCACCACGTGCCCTTCGATAGCGCGCTGGACTCCGGCTGCCCCAAGAAGAGAAGGCGGCTGGCTGGGTGCCGAGACCACGGCTCAACTCTGGATTTGGAGCGCGCACGATGCTCACGGAGAACTCCCTGATGATTTATTTCATCCTGAGGCTGAGGTACCACGTGTGGGGCGATGAATGCAAGGTTTTGTGCAGCGGACATTTCCATGATGAAATTTCGTTACGTTCACTGCTGCGAGGTTACATCTATTGCCGTATATTTTTAGTCAATTGCTGTATTTTCTGGTATACAATATATTTAATAAATTGTCCTAATTTCATAACAAAGGTTTTTGGGTTAGATCGTGTAAATATAAATGTGTCATAACCCTACACTACCTGACACAGCCAATTAGTAAGGAATTTGTCACGTAAACAAAACTCCACTTAGTTACTACTTCAGCCCACCGGTGTTTTGGAGAGTAAATCCACAAGATGAGTACGACGTTTCACTGGTAATTACATCCAGCATCATCGGGCGATTTGCCAGAATAGTGAAGCCATCCCCCTGCTTCCGGTCTTAAATAGAGAACGGCGATGTCATCACTGAACCCATCAGGTGCAGAAATCAGAGGCGGGGAGGGGGATTATTGAAATTATATAATTGATTAGTTATCATTTAATTAGTATGTTTCCTCTATAAGTAATGATAAATGAGAGATGTCTTCTTCCTCCACGCGTTTGTTCCACTCACGTGGGGTCCACCGTCCTTGCCACCTTCTCCACACCGCCCCGTCCCGCGCCATCTCTCCCTCCGCTCCTCGGGCCACCACGTTCGACCGCATCACCACATCGCCTAACGTCTTCTTCTTCTGCCTTCATCTCCTCATCTTACAATCACAATAACTTAATAATACGCTTCCAGGCCACACTAAGCCTGTAGCTGTCAGAGAGGTAAAAATAATACAAATTTTCTCAGTTTCAATGGATTCTCGAATTAGTCTTGGCCAGTAATAATGAGTTTTACACAACACTTCATCGTTATCAAAATACATTAGGTGTCCTTGTTGGCAAACATGTTCTGCAACTTCCAACAGTTATGTTTGAGAGTGTTTAATATTTATTTGGTGTTCTTTTAGTCTTACGCTAATATTACGTCTCATCTGTCCAATATAACATCTGCCACATAAGCCATTAATCCGATACACACCATCCGTTGACAACTTAGGCAATTCATCTTAAGTACAAGATACTATATTTTGATTTTTGTGTACCATGCCAAATCTTACTTAGATGTTTAGCTTTTTGCTTTTCCAAAACTCGAGCTAATTTCTCAATTACTTCCACGATATATGGTATTTTAATTGTTTAATAACCTGATTCAGCAGTATTTCTGTTCGATCTTGGTTTAGCATTCATTGCTGTTAATTTGAGCATTATTGTAGACATTCAATCGTAGCGTTTCTTTGACATGTTCAATCTCTCTCCCCAGACATTCACCATCTGACACTGTTTTAGCCAGATGTATGAGCATCTTGATGAGAGAGGTTTTCTGTACGGGGTGATGATGCGAATCTGCATTCAGATAGGCATCAGTATGCGTTCCCTTTTGGTAAACGCTGTGTGTGTTATTTTACCATTTAGGCCTCGTCCGATAAATCACCTCTCCTAAGGAAATAAGTATTTAGAGGCCACACGGGACCGGGGGGGGGGGGGGGGGGGAGTTTATCGTTGTGTCTGTTGCTGCGAGCAGATAGCGCGCAATGGAGAGCTTGCTCAGAGCGGAGCTGGGCACGGACTCGGCGAGGACGCTGGGCGCTTCGGCCGGTGGAGGCTGCATCAGCACCGGGCAGAGCTACGAGACGGGGCGCGGACACGTGTTCACCAAGATCAACGCCAAGAGCGGGGCACCCTCCTCTACGCCTCCTCACCACCTCACCTCCTCTACCCTCCTCTTCGCCTCCTCTACACCACCTTGCATCCTCGCCTCAACCTTCATTCAGTCAGCCCTGTATCACTTTTTTTCGCTGCGACTACTAGCACCACCGTGGTGAATGTTGCAGTGAACTTCCCCTCGTTGATTCCCCCCTCCACCCACCTTAAGGGACTCGGTCTACCAGACACTTTGACCGCTTCGTCTCATCCACTCCGCGTTCAACCACCGCGCCTCACTGCAGTTCACAAGAACGCACTCAACTAAACAACTCGGTCACCCACTCATCCAGTCACTAACTCAATCACCCTATCACACACTCATCCAGTCACCCACGCATCCAGTCGCCCACGCAATCACCCTATCATCCAGTCACCCACTCACTCAATCACCCTATCACACACTCATCTCGTCACTAATTAAATCACACACTCAGCTAGTCACTCAGTAAATCATCCTATCACTCATCCAATCACTTACTCATTCAGTCACCTATTCATCCAGTCACCCACTCATCCAGTCACCCATTCATCCAGTCACCCACTCATCCAGTCACCCACTCATCCAGTCACCCACTCATCCAGTCACTCACGCATCTGATCACTGACTCAATCACCCTATCACACACTCCTCAACTCTTTTACTCAAACACTCACCCATTTACTCACCCACCCGCTCACCACTATGCAGGTCACCTCACTCTTCTTTTCAGCTTTATCAGTTTGCACTGCTCCACTCTGGAATCCACACCCGGTCTTCCTGTTTTCCCAAACTCTTGCAACAATAAACTTGATCAATTTAAGGAACGCGTTTCTTTGATCTTAATTATCTAATTACTCATTGGACAGTTATGTATTATTATTTTTTATTGTTGCTGGCCGCTTGGCGTTTTGTATTGTGTGGGGTTTGCATCGCTGTCAACCCCTCATCAGTGCCTACCTTATTACAGAACAATTCAGACCTTGTTGGTCACCCCGTGCCCCTTATAAGTCCCATGACAAGGGAGAAACACACAAATAAACTTAACAAAAATGTTGCCCGTATTGAAACGGCCGTCTGCCGTATGGACCTGACAACTCACTTTCCCCCAACAGAATACGGGTAAACCGTGTGGGTTGGCGGCTATGGGTTTTGTTGTGTTTGCAAGTCCAAGTTATAGGACTGCACCCTGGGTTGTGCGTGGTTCTCATTAGTGGGAGATTCCCTTCGCTGTGTTGCACGCCAGTGGCTGGGGGCTGCCTGGGGCCAGTGACGTGTGAGCCGGTCCCAATGTGCACCGGCAAACATTTACCGCCAGGTGGCCCCAGTGTTCATTGCCCGTCCACACGTGGATACCTGAAGCCCATGTCAATCCACTGCTGGATGAGTCCCGCAATGAAGATACAATCAGTACATCCACTTTGCTTTTGGACACCACCTGTTCCATTGGCGGCCGAATGCGAATCTAAATGTGCATACGTTAGAGACTGGTTAATGCGCATAGAAATCAAACCAATTGACCTACGACCTTTACCCCATCAACTTTTGTAGAATTTTAGATGTGCATTACAGCTACTTTAGCCGGATGGTTGTGGTGGCTATGTATGCCTGTAATCCACGACTACGTGGAGGTGAGGGTTGGTGGATCACAACAATGTTGCGACAACTCCCACCCCTTGGTCGTCAAGGAGGTAGAGAAGGCGGTGTCGAATAATGTGGACTCCGCCTGTTCCATGTGTAGATTTGTGATAGAGCGTTGGCCCCTCATTTGCTTGGATTTCTCCAGATGCTCCGATTTCCTCCCACATGTAAACACTCATTAATCTTGATTTGAAGCTGTCGTGACTGCAGGAATCCTTACTCTTTGGTTCTTTCGGTAAAGTCACGTAGGTAGAAAAAACTAATAAAAAATCATCATCGATTGCTTGTGTGGCGATCGAAACGTCGTGATCCATTATTATTTGTTCTACCTACGCGACTTTACCTAAACAACCAAAGAGTACAAACTCTCATTAATTGTCCGATAACATCTTTATATAAAGAGGACCACAGAGCATGGGCAGGAGTGGTGGGGGGGGATTTGTTGCCAGCTGCTCACCATTTGACTGCCGCCTTCCCTCGTCTGTAGTTCCTCGCGCCAAAGTGAAGGAATTCTGTGTGCCAGTTACAATTATTACTTGAATGTAACTTGATGTTTCAATGTAAACAGCCACTGAGATTTAATCCTGAAAATCTTTATTTTTCAAATGCAGTGAAACAATGTTGTTAGTAGGCTTGTTTCCCTGGGAAAGCCTCACTGAGTCTCAAGACTCTTTTTCAGGAGGGGCCTGCCAACTTTTCGCAGGAGTAATTTGGATGTTTGGCTAGTACCAGTTACATTGTATGTTGTTGTTGTTTTGCCATGGGAGTAAACCCATGCAGAGAAAGGGACCAGAATGAGGAAAGCGAAGCCAGGCAGTCCTTCAGAAGATGTCATGCACGGGCGTGACCACTGCACCACCCTGCCGCCCAAACAAAAGTAATTGAAATAATGTACAATACTGGCAAATAAACCCTATTAGTATCAACTGAATTTCTGGCCAATATGGCACGTGTATAGCTGCATCGGTGTTTCTAAAAGTCGTGTTCACATTGCCTGAAATTAATAATATAAAGAACAGATTTCCCACCTCTGGTTTCATTTAGATTACCGGTTGTCCTCATTATGTGTGTCACAGGTAATATGGAAAGGAAAATATTACGCAGCACGAGTTGTAGGATTAGGGCAATTATGGTGACACACGTGACCCCCTCTACACAAGAAACAGCTAAGATTCATATTCTTGGTTCTTTCGGGAAAGTCACCTCGAAGGGAAACAATAAAATAATACAAATATAAAACAATAAAATTCTCACGACCTTTTGACTGCAACACAAGCAATCATCATCAGCTGTGAAAACCACAACAAGAAAATTTGAAAGAACCAAGAATATGAATCTCTGCAGTCACTAAAGCTTTAAATCAAAATTTAACAGCTGAGAGTCAATGCTGGGATGTTGTGCGATTGGTGCAAGCGACCCATCATTGTGTTTTGATGTTGAGCTGTTAAAATTGCACTGTTGTGAGGTGAGGTCAAGGCCGATGACTGCTTCCAGCGGTGTCAAGATCAGCATTTTGAAGAGGCTCGCGGAGGATGATACTGGGCACTGGGGTGCAGACTCCCTCCATGAACAACAGAGGGCAGAGGAGCGACGCTCACAACAATTATTGGCGGAGCGCCGGGCGTATGAAACGCAAATTTGGAAGAAAGTTTATCTCGGGGAGTTAACCCACAACACCTGGGTCTGTCCCGCGTGTTCACACGATAACGCGTTTTCACTACAACGCGTTTTCTCCGTCACAACGCGCTTTCTGAGCGGACTACTTTCTTGAGCTGCGCGGTTGAGCGAGATGAGACGGTAACGCGGCGGCGGCGTCCCCCCAAGTTATTTGGACCCCCATCTTACCGTGCGTGGACATTATTAATATTATTTACGGGAGGAAAATAGTTTCCGCTTAACGCGGCACTTTTCAGGAACGCATCTACCGCGTTAAACGAGGACTCGCCGCGTACAGTTGCCGCGCACGCTGTATCGACCCTGGAGAAATCCGAAGCGCTATGAAGCTCTTGTTCACAGACGTCCAGTAAGGGGCGGGTGGTGTTGGTGGTGTGGGCGTCACCACGTGACACACAGCTTGTCCGTGGAGTCGATCGTGAGGGTGCCGACGTCGCCTAGGCAACGCCGCCCCCCCTCTGGCTCTGCTGCTGCTGCCTCGCTCTGTGCACGCGAGGCGCCAATCCGTGACGCGGGCACTGTACGCGTTGCGTCACCGTTCACCGTGGGGGGGGCGGGGCCTCACCAACGTCACGTCGTGTACAGTGGCACATTAATATTGACACTTTTACTCGTGTTTATGTGCCTCGTTATTAAAGGTGAGTTTAATAATAATCATGCTGCTGCTACACAATGTGTGCATTGATATATACGTACAGTTTATGTGTTTAAACGCGATTGTAGTTTATGGGCCCTTGAGGGATTTTTCGCCTCGTGTGAGGTTTTTATGCGCAACCTTAATTATTGCGCTTTTGTTAATCGTTAACATTTGGTCAGGAATAATGCACTTAAGATAAATGTTCTGGCGACGATATTTTGCAAAACAGACGATGGCAAAATTTCGATTTAAAGCTTTCGTGACTGCAAGGATTCATCTTCTTTGGTTATTTCGGTAAAGTCACGTAGAATGAGAATAAAATAATACATTGATAAAATAAAATAACACAATAATATTCTCACGACGTTTCGGCCACAACACAAGCGGCCTTCATCAGGTGAAGGGGACGAGACTGTCTGATGAAGGCCACTTGTGTTGTGGCCGAAACGTCGTGAGAATATTATTATTTTATTTTATCAATTTATTATTTTATCTTATTCTACGTGACATTACCGAAATAACCAAAGAAGATGGCAAAATTGTGTATATATATAGTGCGATATGTGCCACTGAAACGGCAAGAAGTCAATAACAATGACTCGTGTTGAGTGTTTAATATGCAAGCAATGAGCCCGCCACAGGTTCGTTAATGTTATAATGGAAGCAGTGAAATAAATTAAAATCTTTTGCTCTGCCAATTTCATTTTAAATTACGACTCTTCAATGAGCTTTGGTTGTAGTAAGCAATATTTGAATTTGTTTAAACGACCTGTATTCTCTTACAACATGTTTTATATTCCTAAGCATTAAATGTGTACTAAAGATTCAGACTAATTGTAAATCTAATGGGACCACTTTAATCGATGTCCGTTAATATATGTAGGCGTGGTAAGGTTTCGAGACGCACTCTGCGATGCGTGAAACGCAGGCCGTGTCCTTCCTCATCCATTTGTCTTCATTCCAACGTCAACTTTGTTCTGCCGGTCTCTCTCATTAAGGCCACATGGCCACACTGTGTCTCTTAGTTCTTGCAAGCTAAGCTGGAGTCAGTCTCTCTCATTAAGGCCACATGGCCACACTGTGTCTCTTAGTTCTTGCAAGCTAAGCTGGAGTCAGTCGCTCTCATTAAGGCCACATGGCCACACTGTGTCTCTTAGTTCTTGCAAGCTAAGCTGGAGTCAGTCTCTCTCATTAAGGCCACATGGCCACACTGTGTCTCTTAGTTCTGGCAAGCTAAGCTGGAGTCAGTCTCTCTCATTAAGGCCACATGGCCACACTGTGTCTCTTAGTTCTTGCAAGCTAAGCTGGAGTCAGTCTCTCTCATTAAGGCGACATGGCCACACTGTGTCTCTTAGTTCTTGCAAGCTAAGCTGGAGTCAGTCTCTCTCATTAAGGCCACATGGCCACACTGTGTCTCTTAGTTCTTGCAAGGTAAGCTGGAGTCAGTCTCTCTCATTAAGGCCACATGGCCACACTGTGTCTCTTAGTTCTTGCAAGCTAAGCTGGAGTCATTTTCTCTCATTAAGGCCACATGGCCACACTGTGTCTCTTAGTTCTTGCAAGCTGAGCTGGAGTTAGTCTCTCTCATTAAGGCCACATGACCACACTGTGTCTCTTAGTTCTTGCAAGCTAAGCTGGAGTCAGTCTCTCTCATTAAGGCCACATGGCCACACTGTGTCTCTTAGTTCTTGCAAGCTAAGCTGGAGTCAGTCGCTCTCATTAAGGCCACATGGCCACACTGTGTCTCTTAGTTCTTGCAAGCTAAGCTGGAGTCAGTCTCTCTCATTAAGGCCACATGGCCACACTGTGTCTCTTAGTTCTGGCAAGCTAAGCTGGAGTCAGTCTCTCTCATTAAGGCCACATGGCCACACTGTGTCTCTTAGTTCTTGCAAGCTAAGCTGGAGTCAGTCTCTCTCATTAAGGCGACATGGCCACACTGTGTCTCTTAGTTCTTGCAAGCTAAGCTGGAGTCAGTCTCTCTCATTAAGGCCACATGGCCACACTGTGTCTCTTAGTTCTTGCAAGGTAAGCTGGAGTCAGTCTCTCTCATTAAGGCCACATGGCCACACTGTGTCTCTTAGTTCTTGCAAGCTAAGCTGGAGTCATTTTCTCTCATTAAGGCCACATGGCCACACTGTGTCTCTTAGTTCTTCCAAGCTAAGCTGGAGTCAGTCTCTCTCATTAAGGCCACATGGCCACACTGTGTCTCTTAGTTCTTGCAAGCTAAGCTGGAGTCAGTCTCTCATTAAGGCCACATGGCCACACTGTCTCTTAATTCTTACAAGCTAAGCTGGAGTCAGTCTCTCTCATTAAGGCCACATGGCCACACAGTGTCTCTTAGTTCTTGCAAGCTAAGCTGGGGTCATTCTCTTTTCGACATATGTCCAACCAAATTCTGTAATAATAATGTTCCAGTTTCTCTATATGTTTTTAAATATAGATTTAAATAAATCTACATTTAAAAATCCACAAATCTGGCTGCCTCCTGATGATGCTGGTTGTAATTACTGGCAAAACGACGTACTCAGATTGTTAATGTTGTGGCTTTGCTCTCTAACACACAACCGGTGTGCTGTACTAGTAACGAATTGGCATGTTCTGTTTAAGTGACAAATCTTACTAATTGGCTGTGTCGGGTGGTGGTGGGTTTACCGACATATTTTTATATTTACGCAATCTTACGCAAAAAACCTGTATTATGTAAAAATAAATTTATTTTCCTCCTTTCTTTTTGGACAGTTTCAAATCTCTAACGTCTTTCAAATTGTTCTGATGTACAGTGCTACATTTCAAATTACTGTCATGTTTGCAACGGGTTGTTTACAATATATTTAAATGGTGTAGATTCATGTTTAAACTCGCTTCGAATCTGCATTCATCATTTTCTTCTTAAGCAGTCCGTAGCTACAATTGATACATCGATGCATGACCCATTTGATTATGGTTTATTGGTCTTTATTTATCAATTAAAATGTTATTGAGTGTGCCAAATCCTAAAGAGTGGCGTTTGAGTCGACCTTATTTATTTCATATTCACATCTAAAACGCCTGTGCACATGAATGTAATCCAGTTACACACTCTCCTACTTGTTCATCAACTCTCTTCGTGGTGTAGATTTGATGGCTTGTATAGCAACCATAAACAAACACAACAAGTCCGGGTGACTCATGATCCATGACTCACGATGCCAGTGGGCCAGGTTTCACTATCAACTCTCTACCTGTGTGGCATGAATAAAACGCACCTGTAAATTTGACCTGAAATTATTGCACAACAATTGCCCCGCCTTCATGGGATGTTTATCCTCCACTGTTTATCTGGCTTTGACCTGAATTATATAAAAGTGCGGCTCTGCAACTGCTGTAGAGTCACATTGGTATAAACGCATTTTACAATATGAACAGCGCATTGAAAACGCGTACTATTTTATGTATTGTTTAACAAGTGTGTTTACAAATCCACACTGAGAAACACGATTATTGACAGAGGGGAGTAGATTATGTTTTCGATGGTGTATTTAAATAGAGCTACTGTAGGTAAGTAGTTTTCAGTTTTAATGGCATAGTTTAACAAGACAACACTTGCCACCATCCTTCAAACCCATTGGTGAAAAAGAGCACAGTTTATGTTTACATTATAATATAATGTTTACATTATATATAATACATAATATAATGTTTACATTATATATAATGCTTACATTATATATAATATAATGTTTACATGATATGTTTACATATAATGTTTACATTATATATAATATAATGTTTATGCGCGAGTCGCCATAAGGTTCATATGAATGGTTACCTAATAACTTTTGAAACACGGTAATCGCTGTGAAGTGCTGTTTCCAATAATTATTGTTCACTCAATCTCTCTGGCCTTTCTATGCAATATGAAGAAGGGTCATTGCCCGAAACGTCGCTTATCGGATGTTTTCCCTTTTGCAAGACCCCAGTCCTACTGATGCATGAATTTGTTTGGTATTTGAAATGATACGAAGGCTCAGCAAGTGATTCCTTGCAGACATAAACAGAAGCGATACGCGCCACCCCAGCCACCCATGTCGCGAATCAATCGATTATCGCGATTGAGGGCTCGTGAATAAATTCTAAATTCAACGCCTTGTTTTAAAACGTGAACACAGCCGGCTCTAGTGACTGGAGTGGGTGGGTGTTGGACAATGTGAAACAATGACACGCAACGTATACAAATCTAAAACATAAATTCTTACGCACGCGATCCGGTGTGCATATCGCGATCTTCAGGATGAATGATCACGTCCGAATCAATGCGTCGTCGTTGCTCCCCTAGCATGCGCTCTGCGTAACCCGCTCGTATTGTTGTTTGCGGCAGAGTTTAGGACCTTCGTGGCCAAGAGCCGCAGCTCCCGAGGCAAAGGAGTGATGGCACGCTTCAAGGTGCCGGACTTGCTGAAGCATCTCATGGAACGATACGGGGCTCCGGATATTCACGATCTGGGCATCCGTATCACCAGCATACCTCTGGGCATTTCCGTACGTGCCGTGCCTGCGTGTACGAGCGTGTGTGTGTGTGTGTACGTGTGTATGCATTGCGTCGCTTGTTGACTGCGAATTGTATTATTATTGGATGCCTCAAGTTATACTCTTTGGTTCTTTCGGTAAAGTCACGTAGGTATAAAATAAAATAAATCACGACGTTTCGGGCGCGACACAAGCGTCCGTCATCAAGTGATAAAGCCTTGGTGTGCTGCTGAGGCAGACTGTTTTAAATGGTTTGAAATGTGTGTAGCCCATGGGTCATAAAGAAGTGGCCAGGGCTAGTGATGTTAACGTGAGAAATTAGCGTGGAACTGTAAGGTAGGAAAGCGGCCTCCTCCTCGATTTTACGTGACTTTACCGAAAGAACCAAAGAGTCTGGATTCCTGCAGTCGCGAAAGCTTCAAATCAAGATTGCCTCAAGTATGTATTGTTGTTGCCCTTGAGGGGGTTTACTTTCGGAATTAAATGCGTTCTGGAATTGCTGACACACAGCCACAACGTACGTGTCGCTGTGTTCACACCTGAGAGTGACACTGCATCAGCCTTTTACCAATATTCCCCCACCCCTGCGTTTGCCTTACACGGCCACAATGCTGAGCTATCCTCAGTTGCTCAGGCACACAAGTTTCACACCTGTCTCCCTGTCAAGTGAATGTTGTGTATCCTTTTGTCATGCAGTCTGAGACAGACTTCCAACACGACTTCAGTTTTGTGGGTGCAGTGCTGCGACAAGAGCACTGAAGTAACTGCTCGTGTAAGTACATCATGTTAATATATATCGTATTGAAGGCTGAGGCCTATTTTACTGTACCGCTCCTTACAGAAATCTTCTTTCCCGAGTGGTTGTGCATTTGTCGCTTGTTTCAGAGGTTCGCGATTCGATCCCAGGAGTCGCCCTCGTTAATATTGCGGGTGTATTATCCAAAACTGCATTTCTATATGCTTCACAAATAATGTAAAAAAAAATCCCGTGTTGTTTTTAATGAATGAGGAGGACATGTGTGCCGGCGTCAGAATCAAAATTTGCAAATCTAAACAAGTACTCAGAAATGACTGGATTGGGTAAAACCACAAGTATATATGTTGAACTTCTTTCGCACTGTACGTAGCCAACTGTGCTAATCGGAGGTGTGGAGGGCAACAAACTGAACACAAAAAGCAGTTCTAAAGAAATTGTTTTCAATCTAGATTTAAAAGTGCATAGCTCCAATGGCTTCCTAATATCGGAAGTAAGAGTAATTGCCGTGCGAGAAAATTCATGGATCTGCTTATATTTGTCAAAATTTTCCATAATACATTTGTCCTCGGGAATTATTTAATGAGTGATAATCACCATACGTTTCAAGTCTGTGGATACTTCCACCAGTATCAAAAGACTTGCTCTACCACTGAATTAACTCTCCTCTATAATATTTAGGGCTATCGCTTTCACAAAATTCAGTCACACGTTGAGACAAAAGTAAGGGGGGGCATTGAAATCGGTCAGGCATCCATGCATGTGCCACCCTCTATTTGTCCCAACAGAGTGATATGGCTGCACGTGGTTTGGGTCCTTTGTTGTCTCCACCAACAGTGTGTGCAGGACTTCCTGGGGCAGGTGAAAGGGGACACGCTGGCCCGGAAGCTGTTTCAGTTGGCCCTGTGCTGTGGCTCCCTCGAGACTCCTCGCGACCTCGTGGTCAAGGAGAAACCGGCCGCGTTTCTCGGCAACATCAGCACTCCCGACACCAGACCGCCGCCTCCTCCAGGGAGTAAGGAGACAAATTTTCACATACAGTAGACTCTCGATTATCCGCGCTAATTACGGGGAAGATGGCTGCGGATGATAAAAAATCTCGGATGATCCAAAGATATCTATTTTCTGCGGATCTCTATGCCACAAACTAACGATCGACCGATCGATGCATGTGGTCGGTGATAAAACTTTCCTGCTCCCGAGCAGAAGACTCGGCCCTCTAAGTGGATAGCAGAGCCACGCCAATCACCATCAATCAAACTCCACCCACTGTTGTAAAGATATGCAACTACTGTACTGTCGAGGTGATCACGTAGATTTCGGATTCATGGGCGCACATATTTGCTCGATATAAGCACGTGACTTGTAACAAACATTTCCAAGAATTACAATGTATAACTATTTTTCGATTATTAATTTGGGCCTAAGGGGAAATCCATGAGATATTAATAAGTAAAAATCTCACGTGCGTGGTTAATCCGCAAATCAGATAAACCGCACACGGATAATCAAGAGTCTACTGGATTGCACGCGCGCTGAATTGTCGTAGCTTCTCTAAACACCTTATTTCACATCTCGTCTCGATTATTACTTATGCATTAGTAAGAGTTTGGCATATCACGATGGATCAGTTTGTTAAATTTACGTCGAGATGGCCCGGGTGGCTGAGAGAGTTTATTAGCGTTGAGCTGGAAACGCTGAGATCCTGGGTTCGAATCTGGGTAACCACCTGTGATTAAACTTGCTTTTGTCAAGTGCAGCCAGTTGATGGGCTCAGCTCGGTCATTAATGACTGTCAAAAAAACCCAAAACATACTAAATAAATGGCTATGCACTTAATTTGACCAAGTCCAATATCGGTTCAACAGAGTGGGTGGGAATGTGCTTCCCTTTACTCTGTGGCCTAGAGGTCACTAGAAGCAATGTCAGAGGTAGCTTTGTGATGTTCTCTTCTGCGGGCCATTCTCCAATAGGACGGGTTCCGCTGCTCTGTGAGAGATCCGAGTGGATACTCGGTCTCATGACACGATATCGAAAGCACAATCTGAATAAAATGTAGTTTCTTATATTGTACATAAGGGATCAGACCACGGAGGACCTTCAGAATGCTGAGTGTGAACTTGAAATTGATTCTGGACTGGTTCGGGGGATAGTTGAACAATTCGAATATTGGGGCGATATCGTCTTGCATACGGGTTGTGAGTGAGAAGTCTGCCAGCGTTTTTTTGAGTCCATAATCGAGATTTTTGGGTTAGATCACGTAAATATGCACTCAATAATATGCGTAAATATGCACTATTTATTCGACCTAATCCAAAAATCTCTATTGCGGGTAATATTGGTCGCGAAGGCCTTCGCCTAGTTATTTCAATGCTAAATTCTCCTGTTTGATTTGTACTAGGTGCATCAGTGAATGTATATGCTCTGACTTTAACATAGCTATTTCTGTGACCAGTCAGAAGCTAATCACTCAGCTATTTCAATGCTAAATTATATGCTAATTCCTTTGTCAAGGCGCTTTGTTTCTTCTCACACAGCTTAAAGGTCGTGATCTCAGCGTGGGTTTCTCACTCCAGCGCTGTCCTCCAGACAGTCTCGTCCCCTTCACCTGATGAAGGCCGCTTGTGTTGTGGCCGAAACGTCGTGAGAATATTATTGTGTTATTTTATTTGATCAATTTATTATTTTATTCTCATTCTACGTGACTTTACCGAGAGAACCAAAGAAGATGAATCCTTGCAGTCACGAAAGCTTTAAATCGAAACTCATTAATTGGCCGATAACATCTTTATATAAAGAGGACCACAGAGCATGGGCAGGAGTGGTGGGGGGGGATTTGTTGCCAGCTGCTCACCATTTGACTGCCGCCTTCCCTCATCTGTAGTTCCTCGCGCCAAAGTGAAGGAATACTGTGTGCCAGTTACAATTATCACTTGAACGTAACTTGATGTTTCAATTAAATCAGCCACTGAGATTTAATACTGAAAATCTTTATTTTTCACATGCAGTGAAACAATGTTGTTAGTAGGCTTGTTTCCCTGGGAAAGCCTCACTGAGTCTCAAGACTATTTTTTCAGGAGGGGCCTGCCAACTTTTCGCAGGAGTAATTTGGATGTTTGGCTAGTACCAGTTACATTGTATGTTGTTGTTTTGCTATGGGAGTAAACCCATACAGAGAAAGGGACCAGAATGAGGAAAGCGAAGCCAGGCAGTCCTTCAGAAGATGTCATGCACGGACGTGACCACTGCACCACTCTGCCGCCCAAAGAAATGTAATTTAAATAATGTACAATACTGGCAAATAAACCCTATTAGTATCAACCGAATTTCTAGACAATCTAGCACGTGTATAGCTGCATCGGTGTTTCTAAAAGTCGTGTTCAAATTGCTTATTAATAATATCATAAAGAACAGGTTTCCCACCTCTGGTTTCATTTGAATTACCGGTTGTCCTCATTATGTGTATCACAGATAATATGGCAAGGAAAATATTACGCAGCACGAGTTGTAGGATAAGGGCAATTATGGTGACACACGTGACCCCCTCTACACCAAAAAACAGCTAAGATTCATATTCTTGGTTCTTTTGGGAAAGTCACGTCGAAGGGGAACCATAAAATAATACAAATATAAAACAATAAAATTCTCACGACCTTTTGACTGCAACACAAGCAATCATCATCAGCTGTGAAAACCACAACAAGAAAATTTGAAAGAACCAAGAATATGAATCTCTGCAGTCACGAAAGCTTTAAATCAAAATTTAACAGCTGAGAGTCAATGCTGGGATGTTGTGCGATTGGTGCAAGCGACCCATTATTGTGTTTTGATGTTGAGCTGTTAAAATTGCACTGTTGTGGGGTGAGGTCAAGGCCGATGACTGCTTCCAGCAGTGTCAAGATCAGCATTTTGAAGAGGCTCGCGGAGGATGATACTCGGCACTAGGGTGCAGTCTCCCTCCATGAACAACAGAGGGCAGAGGAGCGACGCTCACAACAACAATTGGCGGTGCACCGGGCGTATAAAACACAAAGTTGGAAGAAAGTTTATCTCGGGGAGTTAACCCACAACACCTGGGTCTGTCCCGCGTGTTCACACTATAATGCGTTTTCACTACAACGCGTTTTCTTTACTTTAGGGAACGCTTCTCGCACAACGCGGAACGCGCTCCGTCACAACGCGCTTTCTGAGCCACACTGTGTCTCTTAGTTCTTGCAAGCTAAGCTGGAGTCAGTCTCTCTCATTAAGGCCACATGGCCACACTGTGTCTCTTAGTTCTTGCAAGCTAAGCTGGAGTGAGTCTCTCTCATTAAGGCCACATGGCCACACAGTGTCTCTTAGTTCTTGCAAGCTAAGCTGGAGTGAGTCTCTCTCATTAAGGCCACATGGCCACACTGTGTCTCTTAGTTCTTGCAAGCTAAGCTTGAGTCAGTCTCTCTCATTAAGGCCACATGGCCACACAGTGTCTGTTAGTTCTTGCAAGGTAAGCTGGAGTCAGTCTCTCTCATTAAGGTCACATGGGCACACTGTGTCTCTTAGTTCTTGCAGGCTAAGCTGGAGTGAGTCTCTCTCATTAAGGCCACATGGCCACACTGTGTCTCTTAGTTCTTGCAAGCTAAGCTTGAGTCAATCTCTCTCATTAAGGCCACATGGCCACACAGTGTCTCTTAGTTCTTGCAAGGTAAGCTGGAGTCAGTCTCTCTCATTAAGGTCACATGGGCACACTGTGTCTCTTAGTTCTTGCAAGCTAAGCTGGAGTCAGTCTCTCTCATTAAGGCCACGTGGCCACACTGTGTCTCTTAGTTCTTGCAAGTTAAGCTGGAATCAGTCTCTCTCATTAAGGCCACATGGCCACACCGTGTCTCTTAGTTCTTGCAAGCTAAGCTGGAGTCAGTCTCTCTCATTAAGGCCACATGGCCACACTGTGTCTCTTAGTTCTTGCAAGCTAAGCTGGAGTCAGTCTCTCTCATTAAGGCTACATGGCCACACTGTCTCTTAGTTCTTGCAAGCTAAGCTGGAGTGAGTCTCTCATTAAGGCCACATGGCCACACTGTGTCTCTTAGTTCTTGCAAGCTAAGCTGGAGTCAGTCTCTCTCATTAAGGCCACATGGCCACACTGTGTCTCTTAGTTCTTGCAAGCTAAGTTGGAGTCAGTCTCTCTCATTAAGGCCACATGGCCACACTGAGTCTCTTAGTTCTTGCAAGCTAAGCTGGAGTGAGTCTCTCTCATTAAGGCCACATGGCCACACAGTGTATCTTAGTTCTTGCAAGCTAAGCTGGAGTGAGTCTCTCTCATTAAGGCCACATGGCCACACTGTGTCTCTTAGTTCTTGCAAGCTAAGCTTGAGTCAGTCTCTCTCATTAAGGCCACATGGCCACACAGTGTCTCTTAGTTCTTGCAAGCTAAGCTGGAATCAGTCTCTCTCATTAAGGCCACATGGCCACACTGTGTCTCTTAGTTCTTGCAAGCTAAGCTGGAGTCAGTCTCTCTCATTAAGGCCACATGGCCACACTGTGTCTCTTAGTTCTTGCAAGCTAAGCTGGAGTCAGTCTCTCTCATTAAGGCTACATGGCCACACTGTCTCTTAGTTCTTGCAAGCTAAGCTGGAGGGAGTCTCTCATTAAGGCCACATGGCCACACTGTGTCTCTTAGTTCTTGCAAGCTAAGCTGGAGTGAGTCCCTCTCATTAAGGCCACATGGCCACACAGTGTATCTTAGTTCTT
Source organism: Petromyzon marinus (assembly GCF_048934315.1). Classification (NCBI taxonomy): domain Eukaryota; kingdom Metazoa; phylum Chordata; class Hyperoartia; order Petromyzontiformes; family Petromyzontidae; genus Petromyzon; species Petromyzon marinus. The sequence continues at coordinate 1,729,073 of NW_027423168.1, forward strand.
GCAAGTTAAGTTGGAGTCAGTCTCTCTCATTAAGGCCACATGGCCATACTGAGTCTCTTAATTCTTGCAAGCTAAGCTGGAGTGAGTCTTTCTCATTAAGGCCACATGGCCACACAGTGTCTCTTAGTTCTTGCAAGCTAAGCTGGAGTGAGTCTCATTAAGGCCACATGGCCACACTGTGTCTCTTAGTTCTTGCAAGCTAAGCTTGAGTCAGTCTCTCTCATTAAGGCCACATGGCCACACAGTGTCTCTTAGTTCTTGCAAGCTAAGCTGGAGTCAGTCTCTCTCATTAAGGTCACATGGTCACACTGTGTCTCTTAGTTCTTGCAAGCTAAGCTGGAGTCAGTCTCTCTCATTAAGGCCACATGGCCACACTGTGTCTCTTAGTTCTTGCAAGCTAAGCTGGAATCAGTCTCTCTCATTAAGGCCACATGGCCACACTGTGTCTCTTAGTTCTTGCAAGCTAAGCTGGAGTCAGTCTCTCTCATTAAGGCCACATGGCCACACTGTGTCTCTTAGTTCTTGCAAGCTAAGCTGGAGTCAGTCTCTCTCATTAAGGCCACATGGCCACACTGTCTCTTAGTTCTTGCAAGCTAAGCTGGAGTGAGTCTCTCTCATTAAGGCCACATGGCCACACAGTGTCTCTTAGTTCTTGCTAGCTAAGCTGGAGTGAGTCTCTCATTAAGGCCACATGGCCACACTGTGTCTCTTAGTTCTTGCAAGCTAAGCTTGAGTCAGTCTCTCTCATTAAGGCCACATGGCCACACAGTGTCCCTTAGTTCTTGCAAGCTAAGCTGGAGTGAGTCTCTCATTAAGGCCACATGGCCACACAGTGTCTCTTAGTTCTTGCAAGCTAAGCTGGAGTGAGTCCCTCTCATTAAGGCCACATGGCCACACTGTGTCTCTTAGTTCTTGCAAGCTAAGCTTGAGTCAGTCTCTCTCATTAAGGCCACATGGCCACACAGTGTCTCTTAGTTCTTGCAAGGTAAGCTGGAGTCAGTCTCTCATTAAGGTCACATGGGCACACTGTGTCTCTTAGTTCTTGCAAGCTAAGCTGGAGTGAGTCTCTCTCATTAAGGCCACATGGCCACACTGTGTCTCTTAGTTCTTGCAAGCTAAGCTTGAGTCAGTCTCTCTCATTAAGGCCACATGGCCACACAGTGTCTGTTAGTTCTTGCAAGGTAAGCTGGAGTCAGTCTCTCTCATTAAGGTCACATGGGCACACTGTGTCTCTTAGTTCTTGCAGGCTAAGCTGGAGTGAGTCTCTCTCATTAAGGCCACATGGCCACACTGTGTCTCTTAGTTCTTGCAAGCTAAGCTGGAGTCAGTCTCTCTCATTAAGGCCACATGGCCACACTGTCTCTTAGTTCTTGCAAGCTAAGCTGGAGTGAGTCTCTCTCATTAAGGCCACATGGCCACACAGTGTCTCTTAGTTCTTGCTAGCTAAGCTGGAGTGAGTCTCTCATTAAGGCCACATGGCCACACTGTGTCTCTTAGTTCTTGCAAGCTAAGCTTGAGTCAGTCTCTCTCATTAAGGCCACATGGCCACACAGTGTCCCTTAGTTCTTGCAAGCTAAGCTGGAGTGAGTCTCTCATTAAGGCCACATGGCCACACAGTGTCTCTTAGTTCTTGCAAGCTAAGCTGGAGTGAGTCCCTCTCATTAAGGCCACATGGCCACACTGTGTCTCTTAGTTCTTGCAAGCTAAGCTTGAGTCAGTCTCTCTCATTAAGGCCACATGGCCACACAGTGTCTCTTAGTTCTTGCAAGGTAAGCTGGAGTCAGTCTCTCATTAAGGTCACATGGGCACACTGTGTCTCTTAGTTCTTGCAAGCTAAGCTGGAGTGAGTCTCTCTCATTAAGGCCACATGGCCACACTGTGTCTCTTAGTTCTTGCAAGCTAAGCTTGAGTCAGTCTCTCTCATTAAGGCCACATGGCCACACAGTGTCTGTTAGTTCTTGCAAGGTAAGCTGGAGTCAGTCTCTCTCATTAAGGTCACATGGGCACACTGTGTCTCTTAGTTCTTGCAGGCTAAGCTGGAGTGAGTCTCTCTCATTAAGGCCACATGGCCACACTGTGTCTCTTAGTTCTTGCAAGCTAAGCTTGAGTCAGTCTCTCTCATTAAGGCCACATGGCCACACAGTGTCTCTTAGTTCTTGCAAGGTAAGCTGGAGTCAGTCTCTCTCATTAAGGTCACATGGGCACACTGTGTCTCTTAGTTCTTGCAAGCTAAGCTGGAGTCAGTCTCTCTCATTAAGGCCACGTGGGCTCACTGTGTCTCTTAGTTCTTGCAAGTTAAGCTGGAATCAGTCTCTCTCATTAAGGCCACATGGCCACACTGTGTCTCTTAGTTCTTGCAAGCTAAGCTGGAGTCAGTCTCTCTCATTAAGGCCACATGGCCACACTGTGTCTCTTAGTTCTTGCAAGCTAAGCTGGAGTCAGTCTCTCTCATTAAGGCTACATGGCCACACTGTCTCTTAGTTCTTGCAAGCTAAGCTGGAGTGAGTCTCTCATTAAGGCCACATGGCCACACTGTGTCTCTTAGTTCTTGCAAGCTAAGCTGGAGTCAGTCTCTCTCATTAAGGCCACATGGCCACACTGTGTCTCTTAGTTCTTGCAAGCTAAGTTGGAGTCAGTCTCTCTCATTAAGGCCACATGGCCACACTGAGTCTCTTAGTTCTTGCAAGCTAAGCTGGAGTGAGTCTCTCTCATTAAGGCCACATGGCCACACTGTGTCTCTTAGTTCTTGCAAGCTAAGCTTGAGTCAGTCTCTCTCATTAAGGCCACATGGCCACACAGTGTCTCTTAGTTCTTGCAAGCTAAGCTGGAGTCAGTCTCTCTCATTAAGGCCACATGGCCACACTGTGTCTCTTAGTTCTTGCAAGCTAAGCTTGAGTCAGTCTCTCTCATTAAGGCCACATGGCCACACAGTGTCTCTTAGTTCTTGCAAGCTAAGCTGGAGTCAGTCTCTCTCATTAAGGCCACATGGCCACACTGTGTCTCTTAGTTCTTGCAAGCTAAGCTGGAATCAGTCTCTCTCATTAAGGCCACATGGCCACACTGTGTCTCTTAGTTCTTGCAAGCTAAGCTGGAGTCAGTCTCTCTCATTAAGGCCACATGGCCACACTGTGTCTCTTAGTTCTTGCAAGCTAAGCTGGAGGGAGTCTCTCATTAAGGCCACATGGCCACACTGTGTCTCTTAGTTCTTGCAAGCTAAGCTGGAGTGAGTCTCTCTCATTAAGGCCACATGGCCACACAGTGTATCTTAGTTCTTGCAAGTTAAGTTGGAGTCAGTCTCTCTCATTAAGGCCACATGGCCATACTGAGTCTCTTAATTCTTGCAAGCTAAGCTGGAGTGAGTCTTTCTCATTAAGGCCACATGGTCACACAGTGTCTCTTAGTTCTTGCAAGCTAAGCTGGAGTGAGTCTCTCTCATTAAGGCCACATGGCCACACTGTGTCTCTTAGTTCTTGCAAGCTAAGCTTGAGTCAGTCTCTCTCATTAAGGCCACATGGCCACACAGTGTCTCTTAGTTCTTGCAAGCTAAGCTGGAGTCAGTCTCTCTCATTAAGGTCACATGGTCACACTGTGTCTCTTAGTTCTTGCAAGCTAAGCTGGAGTCAGTCTCTCTCATTAAGGCCACATGGCCACACTGTGTCTCTTAGTTCTTGCAAGCTAAGCTGGAATCAGTCTCTCTCATTAAGGCCACATGGCCACACTGTGTCTCTTAGTTCTTGCAAGCTAAGCTGGAGTCAGTCTCTCTCATTAAGGCCACATGGCCACACTGTGTCTCTTAGTTCTTGCAAGCTAAGCTGGAGTCAGTCTCTCTCATTAAGGCCACATGGCCACATTGTCTCTTAGTTCTTGCAAGCTAAGCTGGAGTGAGTCTCTCTCATTAAGGCCACATGGCCACACAGTGTCTCTTAGTTCTTGCTAGCTAAGCTGGAGTGAGTCTCTCATTATGGCCACATGGCCACACTGTGTCTCTTAGTTCTTGCAAGCTAAGCTTGAGTTAGTCTCTCTCATTAAGGCCACATGGCCACACAGTGTCTCTTAGTTCTTGCAAGGTAAGCTGGAGTCAGTCTCTCTCATTAAGGTCACATGGGCACACTGTCTCTTAGTTCTTGCAAGCTAAGCTGGAGTCAGTCTCTCTCATTAAGGCCACATGGCCACACTGTGTCTCTTAGTTCTTGCAAGCTAAGCTGGAGTGAGTCTCTCATTAAGGCCACATGGCCACACAGTGTCTCTTAGTTCTTGCAAGCTAAGCTGGAGTGAGTCTCTCTCATTAAGGCCACATGGCCACACTGTGTCTCTTAGTTCTTGCAAGCTAAGCTGGAGTCAGTCTCTCTCATTAAGGCTACATGGCCGCACTGTCTCTTAGTTCTTGCAAGCTAAGCTGGAGTGAGTCTCTCATTAAGGCCACATGGCCACACTGTGTCTCTTAGTTCTTGCAAGCTAAGCTGGAGTGAGTCTCTCTCATTAAGGCCACATGGCCACACAGTGTCTCTTAGTTCTTGCAAGCTAAGCTGGAGTGAGTCTCTCTCATTAAGGCCACATGGCCACACTGTGTCTCTTAGTTCTTGCAAGCTAAGCATGAGTCAGTCTCTCTCATTAAGGCCACATGGCCACACAGTGTCTCTTAGTTCTTGCAAGGTAAGCTGGAGTCAGTCTCTCTCATTAAGGCCACATGGCCACACTGTGTCTCTTAGTTCTTGCAAGCTAAGTTGGAGTCAGTCTCTCTCATTAAGGCCACATGGCCACACTGAGTCTCTTAGTTCTTGCAAGCTAAGCTGGAGTGAGTCTCTCTCATTAAGGCCACATGGCCACACAGTGTCTCTTAGTTCTTGCAAGCTAAGCTGGAGTGAGTCTCTCTCATTAAGGCCACATGGCCACACTGTGTCTCTTAGTTCTTGCAAGCTAAGCTTGAGTCAGTCTCTCTCATTAAGGCCACATGGCCACACAGTGTCTCTTAGTTCTTGCAAGCTAAGCTGGAGTCAGTCTCTCTCATTAAGGTCACATGGTCACACTGTGTCTCTTAGTTCTTGCAAGCTAAGCTGGAGTCAGTCTCTCTCATTAAGGCCACATGGCCACACTGTGTCTCTTAGTTCTTGCAAGCTAAGCTGGAATCAGTCTCTCTCATTAAGGCCACATGGCCACACTGTGTCTCTTAGTTCTTGCAAGCTAAGCTGGAGTCAGTCTCTCTCATTAAGGCCACATGGCCACACTGTGTCTCTTAGTTCTTGCAAGCTAAGCTGGAGGGAGTCTCTCATTAAGGCCACATGGCCACACTGTGTCTCTTAGTTCTTGCAAGCTAAGCTGGAGTGAGTCTCTCTCATTAAGGCCACATGGCCACACAGTGTATCTTAGTTCTTGCAAGTTAAGTTGGAGTCAGTCTCTCTCATTAAGGCCACATGGCCATACTGAGTCTCTTAATTCTTGCAAGCTAAGCTGGAGTGAGTCTTTCTCATTAAGGCCACATGGTCACACAGTGTCTCTTAGTTCTTGCAAGCTAAGCTGGAGTGAGTCTCTCTCATTAAGGCCACATGGCCACACTGTGTCTCTTAGTTCTTGCAAGCTAAGCTTGAGTCAGTCTCTCTCATTAAGGCCACATGGCCACACAGTGTCTCTTAGTTCTTGCAAGCTAAGCTGGAGTCAGTCTCTCTCATTAAGGTCACATGGTCACACTGTGTCTCTTAGTTCTTGCAAGCTAAGCTGGAGTCAGTCTCTCTCATTAAGGCCACATGGCCACACTGTGTCTCTTAGTTCTTGCAAGCTAAGCTGGAATCAGTCTCTCTCATTAAGGCCACATGGCCACACTGTGTCTCTTAGTTCTTGCAAGCTAAGCTGGAGTCAGTCTCTCTCATTAAGGCCACATGGCCACACTGTGTCTCTTAGTTCTTGCAAGCTAAGCTGGAGTCAGTCTCTCTCATTAAGGCCACATGGCCACATTGTCTCTTAGTTCTTGCAAGCTAAGCTGGAGTGAGTCTCTCTCATTAAGGCCACATGGCCACACAGTGTCTCTTAGTTCTTGCTAGCTAAGCTGGAGTGAGTCTCTCATTATGGCCACATGGCCACACTGTGTCTCTTAGTTCTTGCAAGCTAAGCTTGAGTCAGTCTCTCTCATTAAGGCCACATGGCCACACAGTGTCTCTTAGTTCTTGCAAGGTAAGCTGGAGTCAGTCTCTCTCATTAAGGTCACATGGGCACACTGTCTCTTAGTTCTTGCAAGCTAAGCTGGAGTCAGTCTCTCTCATTAAGGCCACATGGCCACACTGTGTCTCTTAGTTCCTCTGCAAGCTAAGCTGGAGTGAGTCTCTCATTAAGGCCACATGGCCACACAGTGTCTCTTAGTTCTTGCAAGCTAAGCTGGAGTGAGTCTCTCTCATTAAGGCCACATGGCCACACTGTGTCTCTTAGTTCTTGCAAGCTAAGCTGGAGTCAGTCTCTCTCATTAAGGCTACATGGCCGCACTGTCTCTTAGTTCTTGCAAGCTAAGCTGGAGTGAGTCTCTCATTAAGGCCACATGGCCACACTGTGTCTCTTAGTTCTTGCAAGCTAAGCTGGAGTGAGCCTCTCTCATTAAGGCCACATGACCACACAGTGTCTCTTAGTTCTTGCAAGCTAAGCTGGAGTGAGTCTCTCTCATTAAGGCCACATGGCCACACTGTGTCTCTTAGTTCTTGCAAGCTAAGCATGAGTCAGTCTCTCTCATTAAGGCCACATGGCCACACAGTGTCTCTTAGTTCTTGCAAGGTAAGCTGGAGTCAGTCTCTCTCATTAAGGTCACATGGGCACACTGTCTCTTAGTTCTTGCAAGCTAAGCTGGAGTCAGTCTCTCTCATTAAGGCCACATGGCCACACTGTGTCTCTTAGTTCTTGCAAGCTAAGCTGGAGTGAGTCTCTCTCATTAAGGCCACATGGCCACACAGTGTCTCTTAGTTCTTGCAAGCTAAGCTGGAGTGAGTCTCTCATTAAGGCCACATGGCCACACTGTGTCTCTTAGTTCTTGCAAGCTAAGCTTGAGTCAGTCTCTCTCATTAAGGCCACATGGCCACACAGTGTCTCTTAGTTCTTGCAAGGTAAGCTTGAGTCAGTCTCTCTCATTAAGGTCACATGGGCACACTGTGTCTCTTAGTTCTTGCAAGCTAAGCTGGAGTGAGTCTCTCTCATTAAGGCCACATGGCCACACTGTGTCTCTTAGTTCTTGCAAGCTAAGCTTGAGTCAGTCTCTCTCATTAAGGCCACATGGCCACACAGTGTCTCTTAGTTCTTGCAAGCTAAGCTGGAGTCAGTCTCTCTCATTAAGGTCACATGGTCACACTGTGTCTCTTAGTTCTTGCAAGCTAAGCTGGAGTCAGTCTCTCTCATTAAGGCCACATGGCCACACTGTGTCTCTTAGTTCTTGCAAGCTAAGCTGGAATCAGTCTCTCTCATTAAGGCCACATGGCCACACTGTGTCTCTTAGTTCTTGCAAGCTAAGCTGGAGTCAGTCTCTCTCATTAAGGCCACATGGCCACACTGTGTCTCTTAGTTCTTGCAAGCTAAGCTGGAGGGAGTCTCTCATTAAGGCCACATGGCCACACTGTGTCTCTTAGTTCTTGCAAGCTAAGCTGGAGTGAGTCTCTCTCATTAAGGCCACATGGCCACACAGTGTATCTTAGTTCTTGCAAGTTAAGTTGGAGTCAGTCTCTCTCATTAAGGCCACATGGCCATACTGAGTCTCTTAATTCTTGCAAGCTAAGCTGGAGTGAGTCTTTCTCATTAAGGCCACATGGTCACACAGTGTCTCTTAGTTCTTGCAAGCTAAGCTGGAGTGAGTCTCTCTCATTAAGGCCACATGGCCACACTGTGTCTCTTAGTTCTTGCAAGCTAAGCTTGAGTCAGTCTCTCTCATTAAGGCCACATGGCCACACAGTGTCTCTTAGTTCTTGCAAGCTAAGCTGGAGTCAGTCTCTCTCATTAAGGTCACATGGTCACACTGTGTCTCTTAGTTCTTGCAAGCTAAGCTGGAGTCAGTCTCTCTCATTAAGGCCACATGGCCACACTGTGTCTCTTAGTTCTTGCAAGCTAAGCTGGAATCAGTCTCTCTCATTAAGGCCACATGGCCACACTGTGTCTCTTAGTTCTTGCAAGCTAAGCTGGAGTCAGTCTCTCTCATTAAGGCCACATGGCCACACTGTGTCTCTTAGTTCTTGCAAGCTAAGCTGGAGTCAGTCTCTCTCATTAAGGCCACATGGCCACATTGTCTCTTAGTTCTTGCAAGCTAAGCTGGAGTGAGTCTCTCTCATTAAGGCCACATGGCCACACAGTGTCTCTTAGTTCTTGCTAGCTAAGCTGGAGTGAGTCTCTCATTATGGCCACATGGCCACACTGTGTCTCTTAGTTCTTGCAAGCTAAGCTTGAGTCAGTCTCTCTCATTAAGGCCACATGGCCACACAGTGTCTCTTAGTTCTTGCAAGGTAAGCTGGAGTCAGTCTCTCTCATTAAGGTCACATGGGCACACTGTCTCTTAGTTCTTGCAAGCTAAGCTGGAGTCAGTCTCTCTCATTAAGGCCACATGGCCACACTGTGTCTCTTAGTTCTTGCAAGCTAAGCTGGAGTGAGTCTCTCATTAAGGCCACATGGCCACACAGTGTCTCTTAGTTCTTGCAAGCTAAGCTGGAGTGAGTCTCTCTCATTAAGGCCACATGGCCACACTGTGTCTCTTAGTTCTTGCAAGCTAAGCTGGAGTCAGTCTCTCTCATTAAGGCTACATGGCCGCACTGTCTCTTAGTTCTTGCAAGCTAAGCTGGAGTGAGTCTCTCATTAAGGCCACATGGCCACACTGTGTCTCTTAGTTCTTGCAAGCTAAGCTGGAGTGAGTCTCTCTCATTAAGGCCACATGGCCACACAGTGTCTCTTAGTTCTTGCAAGCTAAGCTGGAGTGAGTCTCTCTCATTAAGGCCACATGGCCACACTGTGTCTCTTAGTTCTTGCAAGCTAAGCATGAGTCAGTCTCTCTCATTAAGGCCACATGGCCACACAGTGTCTCTTAGTTCTTGCAAGGTAAGCTGGAGTCAGTCTCTCTCATTAAGGTCACATGGGCACACTGTCTCTTAGTTCTTGCAAGCTAAGCTGGAGTCAGTCTCTCTCATTAAGGCCACATGGCCACACTGTGTCTCTTAGTTCTTGCAAGCTAAGCTGGAGTGAGTCTCTCTCATTAAGGCCACATGGCCACACAGTGTCTCTTAGTTCTTGCAAGCTAAGCTGGAGTGAGTCTCTCATTAAGGCCACATGGCCACACTGTGTCTCTTAGTTCTTGCAAGCTAAGCTTGAGTCAGTCTCTCTCATTAAGGCCACATGGCCACACAGTGTCTCTTAGTTCTTGCAAGGTAAGCTTGAGTCAGTCTCTCTCATTAAGGTCACATGGGCACACTGTGTCTCTTAGTTCTTGCAAGCTAAGCTGGAGTCAGTCTCTCTCATTAAGGCCACATGGCCACACTGTATCTCTTAGTTCTTGCAAGTTAAGCTGGAATCAGTCTCTCTCATTAAGGCCACATGGCCACACTGTGTCTCTTAGTTCTTGCAAGCTAAGCTGGAGTCAGTCTCTCTCATTAAGGCTACATGGCCGCACTGTCTCTTAGTTCTTGCAAGCTAAGCTGGAGTGAGTCTCTCATTAAGGCCACATGGCCACACTGTGTCTCTTAGTTCTTGCAAGCTAAGCTGGAGTCAGTCTCTCTCATTAAGGCCACATGGCCACACTGTGTCTCTTAGTTCTTGCAAGCTAAATTGGAGTCAGTCTCTCTCATTAAGGCCACATGGCCACACTGAGTCTCTTAGTTCTTGCAAGCTAAGCTGGAGTGAGTCTCTCTCATTAAGGCCACATGGCCACACAGTGTCTCTTAGTTCTTGCAAGCTAAGCTGGAGTGAGTCTCTCTCATTAAGGCCACATGGCCACACTGTGTCTCTTAGTTCTTGCAAGCTAAGCTTGAGTCAGTCTCTCTCATTAAGGCCACATGGCCACACAGTGTATCTTAGTTCTTGCAAGCTAAGCTGGAGTCAGTCTCTCTCATTAAGGTCACATGGTCACACTGTGTCTCTTAGTTCTTGCAAGCTAAGCTGGAGTCAGTCTCTCTCATTAAGGCCACATGGCCACACTGTGTCTCTTAGTTCTTGCAAGCTAAGCTGGAATCAGTCTCTCTCATTAAGGCCACATGGCCACACTGTGTCTCTTAGTTCTTGCAAGCTAAGCTGGAGTCAGTCTCTCTCATTAAGGCCACATGGCCACACTGTGTCTCTTAGTTCTTGCAAGCTAAGCTGGAGTCAGTCTCTCTCATTAAGGCCACATGGCCACACTGTGTCTCTTAGTTCTTGCAAGCTAAGCTGGAGTCAGTCTCTCTCATTAAGGCTACATGGCCACACTGTCTCTTAGTTCTTGCAAGCTAAGCTGGAGTGAGTCTCTCATTAAGGCCACATGGCCACACTGTGTATCTTAGTTCTTGCAAGCTAAGCTGGAGTGAGTCTCTCTCATTAAGGCCACATGGCCACACAGTGTCTCTTAGTTCTTGCAAGCTAAGCTTGAGTCAGTCTCTCTCATTACGGCCACATGGCCACACAGTGTCTCTTAGTTCTTGCAAGGTAAGCTGGAGTCAGTCTCTCTCATTAAGGTCACATGGGCACACTGTGTCTCTTAATTCTTGCAAGCTAAGCTGGAGTCAGTCTCTCTCATTAAGGCCACATGGCCACACTGTGTCGCTTAGTTCTTGCAAGTTAAGCTGGAGACAGTCTCTCTCATTAAGGCCACATGGCCACACTGTGTCTCTTAGTTCTTGCAAGCTAAGCTGGAGTCAGTCTCTCTCATTAAGGCTACATGGCCACACTGTCTCTTAGTTCTTGCAAGCTAAGCTGGAGTGAGTCTCTCATTAAGGCCACATGGCCACACTGTGTCTCTTAGTTCTTGCAAGCTAAGCTGGAGTGAGTCTCTCTCATTAAGGCCACATGGCCACACAGTGTCTCTTAGTTCTTGCAAGCTAAGTTGGAGTCAGTCTCTCTCATTAAGGCCACATGGCCACACTGAGTCTCTTAGTTCTTGCAAGCTAAGCTGGAGTGAGTCTCTCTCATTAAGGCCACATGGCCACACAGTGTCTCTTAGTTCTTGCAAGCTAAGCTGGAGAGAGTCTCTCTCATTAAGGCCACATGGCCACACTGTGTCTCTTAGTTCTTGCAAGCTAAGCTTGAGTCAGTCTCTCTCATTAAGGCCACATAGCCACACAGTGTCTCTTAGTTCTTGCAAGGTAAGCTGGAGTCAGTCTCTCTCATTAAGGTCACATGGGCACACTGTCTCTTAGTTCTTGCAAGCTAAGCTGGAGTCAGTCTCTCTCATTAAGGCCACATGGCCACACTGTGTCTCTTAGTTCTTGCAAGCTAAGCTGGAGTGAGTCTCTCTCATTAAGGCCACATGGCCACACAGTGTCTCTTAGTTCTTGCAAGCTAAGCTGGAGTGAGTCTCTCATTAAGGCCACATGGCCACACTGTGTCTCTTAGTTCTTGCAAGCTAAGCTTGAGTCAGTCTCTCTCATTAAGGCCACATGGCCACACAGTGTCTCTTAGTTCTTGCAAGGTAAGCTTGAGTCAGTCTCTCTCATTAAGGTCACATGGGCACACTGTGTCTCTTAGTTCTTGCAAGCTAAGCTGGAGTGAGTCTCTCTCATTAAGGCCACATGGCCACACTGTGTCTCTTAGTTCTTGCAAGCTAAGCTTGAGTCAGTCTCTCTCATTAAGGCCACATGGCCACACAGTGTCTCTTAGTTCTTGCAAGCTAAGCTGGAGTCAGTCTCTCTCATTAAGGTCACATGGTCACACTGTGTCTCTTAGTTCTTGCAAGCTAAGCTGGAGTCAGTCTCTCTCATTAAGGCCACATGGCCACACTGTGTCTCTTAGTTCTTGCAAGCTAAGCTGGAATCAGTCTCTCTCATTAAGGCCACATGGCCACACTGTGTCTCTTAGTTCTTGCAAGCTAAGCTGGAGTCAGTCTCTCTCATTAAGGCCACATGGCCACACTGTGTCTCTTAGTTCTTGCAAGCTAAGCTGGAGGGAGTCTCTCATTAAGGCCACATGGCCACACTGTGTCTCTTAGTTCTTGCAAGCTAAGCTGGAGTGAGTCTCTCTCATTAAGGCCACATGGCCACACAGTGTATCTTAGTTCTTGCAAGTTAAGTTGGAGTCAGTCTCTCTCATTAAGGCCACATGGCCATACTGAGTCTCTTAATTCTTGCAAGCTAAGCTGGAGTGAGTCTTTCTCATTAAGGCCACATGGTCACACAGTGTCTCTTAGTTCTTGCAAGCTAAGCTGGAGTGAGTCTCTCTCATTAAGGCCACATGGCCACACTGTGTCTCTTAGTTCTTGCAAGCTAAGCTTGAGTCAGTCTCTCTCATTAAGGCCACATGGCCACACAGTGTCTCTTAGTTCTTGCAAGCTAAGCTGGAGTCAGTCTCTCTCATTAAGGTCACATGGTCACACTGTGTCTCTTAGTTCTTGCAAGCTAAGCTGGAGTCAGTCTCTCTCATTAAGGCCACATGGCCACACTGTGTCTCTTAGTTCTTGCAAGCTAAGCTGGAATCAGTCTCTCTCATTAAGGCCACATGGCCACACTGTGTCTCTTAGTTCTTGCAAGCTAAGCTGGAGTCAGTCTCTCTCATTAAGGCCACATGGCCACACTGTGTCTCTTAGTTCTTGCAAGCTAAGCTGGAGTCAGTCTCTCTCATTAAGGCCACATGGCCACATTGTCTCTTAGTTCTTGCAAGCTAAGCTGGAGTGAGTCTCTCTCATTAAGGCCACATGGCCACACAGTGTCTCTTAGTTCTTGCTAGCTAAGCTGGAGTGAGTCTCTCATTATGGCCACATGGCCACACTGTGTCTCTTAGTTCTTGCAAGCTAAGCTTGAGTCAGTCTCTCTCATTAAGGCCACATGGCCACACAGTGTCTCTTAGTTCTTGCAAGGTAAGCTGGAGTCAGTCTCTCTCATTAAGGTCACATGGGCACACTGTGTCTCTTAGTTCTTGCAAGCTAAGCTGGAGTCAGTCTCTCTCATTAAGGCCACATGGCCACACTGTGTCTCTTAGTTCTTGCAAGCTAAGCTGGAGTGAGTCTCTCATTAAGGCCACATGGCCACACAGTGTCTCTTAGTTCTTGCAAGCTAAGCTGGAGTGAGTCTCTCTCATTAAGGCCACATGGCCACACTGTGTCTCTTAGTTCTTGCAAGCTAAGCTGGAGTCAGTCTCTCTCATTAAGGCTACATGGCCGCACTGTCTCTTAGTTCTTGCAAGCTAAGCTGGAGTGAGTCTCTCATTAAGGCCACATGGCCACACTGTGTCTCTTAGTTCTTGCAAGCTAAGCTGGAGTGAGTCTCTCTCATTAAGGCCACATGGCCACACAGTGTCTCTTAGTTCTTGCAAGCTAAGCTGGAGTGAGTCTCTCTCATTAAGGCCACATGGCCACACTGTGTCTCTTAGTTCTTGCAAGCTAAGCATGAGTCAGTCTCTCTCATTAAGGCCACATGGCCACACAGTGTCTCTTAGTTCTTGCAAGGTAAGCTGGAGTCAGTCTCTCTCATTAAGGTCACATGGGCACACTGTCTCTTAGTTCTTGCAAGCTAAGCTGGAGTCAGTCTCTCTCATTAAGGCCACATGGCCACACTGTGTCTCTTAGTTCTTGCAAGCTAAGCTGGAGTGAGTCTCTCTCATTAAGGCCACATGGCCACACAGTGTCTCTTAGTTCTTGCAAGCTAAGCTGGAGTGAGTCTCTCATTAAGGCCACATGGCCACACTGTGTCTCTTAGTTCTTGCAAGCTAAGCTTGAGTCAGTCTCTCTCATTAAGGCCACATGGCCACACAGTGTCTCTTAGTTCTTGCAAGGTAAGCTTGAGTCAGTCTCTCTCATTAAGGTCACATGGGCACACTGTGTCTCTTAGTTCTTGCAAGCTAAGCTGGAGTGAGTCTCTCTCATTAAGGCCACATGGCCACACTGTGTCTCTTAGTTCTTGCAAGCTAAGCTTGAGTCAGTCTCTCTCATTAAGGCCACATGGCCACACAGTGTCTCTTAGTTCTTGCAAGCTAAGCTGGAGTCAGTCTCTCTCATTAAGGTCACATGGTCACACTGTGTCTCTTAGTTCTTGCAAGCTAAGCTGGAGTCAGTCTCTCTCATTAAGGCCACATGGCCACACTGTGTCTCTTAGTTCTTGCAAGCTAAGCTGGAATCAGTCTCTCTCATTAAGGCCACATGGCCACACTGTGTCTCTTAGTTCTTGCAAGCTAAGCTGGAGTCAGTCTCTCTCATTAAGGCCACATGGCCACACTGTGTCTCTTAGTTCTTGCAAGCTAAGCTGGAGGGAGTCTCTCATTAAGGCCACATGGCCACACTGTGTCTCTTAGTTCTTGCAAGCTAAGCTGGAGTGAGTCTCTCTCATTAAGGCCACATGGCCACACAGTGTATCTTAGTTCTTGCAAGTTAAGTTGGAGTCAGTCTCTCTCATTAAGGCCACATGGCCATACTGAGTCTCTTAATTCTTGCAAGCTAAGCTGGAGTGAGTCTTTCTCATTAAGGCCACATGGTCACACAGTGTCTCTTAGTTCTTGCAAGCTAAGCTGGAGTGAGTCTCTCTCATTAAGGCCACATGGCCACACTGTGTCTCTTAGTTCTTGCAAGCTAAGCTTGAGTCAGTCTCTCTCATTAAGGCCACATGGCCACACAGTGTCTCTTAGTTCTTGCAAGCTAAGCTGGAGTCAGTCTCTCTCATTAAGGTCACATGGTCACACTGTGTCTCTTAGTTCTTGCAAGCTAAGCTGGAGTCAGTCTCTCTCATTAAGGCCACATGGCCACACTGTGTCTCTTAGTTCTTGCAAGCTAAGCTGGAATCAGTCTCTCTCATTAAGGCCACATGGCCACACTGTGTCTCTTAGTTCTTGCAAGCTAAGCTGGAGTCAGTCTCTCTCATTAAGGCCACATGGCCACACTGTGTCTCTTAGTTCTTGCAAGCTAAGCTGGAGTCAGTCTCTCTCATTAAGGCCACATGGCCACATTGTCTCTTAGTTCTTGCAAGCTAAGCTGGAGTGAGTCTCTCTCATTAAGGCCACATGGCCACACAGTGTCTCTTAGTTCTTGCTAGCTAAGCTGGAGTGAGTCTCTCATTATGGCCACATGGCCACACTGTGTCTCTTAGTTCTTGCAAGCTAAGCTTGAGTCAGTCTCTCTCATTAAGGCCACATGGCCACACAGTGTCTCTTAGTTCTTGCAAGGTAAGCTGGAGTCAGTCTCTCTCATTAAGGTCACATGGGCACACTGTGTCTCTTAGTTCTTGCAAGCTAAGCTGGAGTCAGTCTCTCTCATTAAGGCCACATGGCCACACTGTGTCTCTTAGTTCTTGCAAGCTAAGCTGGAGTGAGTCTCTCATTAAGGCCACATGGCCACACAGTGTCTCTTAGTTCTTGCAAGCTAAGCTGGAGTGAGTCTCTCTCATTAAGGCCACATGGCCACACTGTGTCTCTTAGTTCTTGCAAGCTAAGCTGGAGTCAGTCTCTCTCATTAAGGCTACATGGCCGCACTGTCTCTTAGTTCTTGCAAGCTAAGCTGGAGTGAGTCTCTCATTAAGGCCACATGGCCACACTGTGTCTCTTAGTTCTTGCAAGCTAAGCTGGAGTGAGTCTCTCTCATTAAGGCCACATGGCCACACAGTGTCTCTTAGTTCTTGCAAGCTAAGCTGGAGTGAGTCTCTCTCATTAAGGCCACATGGCCACACTGTGTCTCTTAGTTCTTGCAAGCTAAGCATGAGTCAGTCTCTCTCATTAAGGCCACATGGCCACACAGTGTCTCTTAGTTCTTGCAAGGTAAGCTGGAGTCAGTCTCTCTCATTAAGGTCACATGGGCACACTGTCTCTTAGTTCTTGCAAGCTAAGCTGGAGTCAGTCTCTCTCATTAAGGCCACATGGCCACACTGTGTCTCTTAGTTCTTGCAAGCTAAGCTGGAGTGAGTCTCTCTCATTAAGGCCACATGGCCACACAGTGTCTCTTAGTTCTTGCAAGCTAAGCTGGAGTGAGTCTCTCATTAAGGCCACATGGCCACACTGTGTCTCTTAGTTCTTGCAAGCTAAGCTTGAGTCAGTCTCTCTCATTAAGGCCACATGGCCACACAGTGTCTCTTAGTTCTTGCAAGGTAAGCTTGAGTCAGTCTCTCTCATTAAGGTCACATGGGCACACTGTGTCTCTTAGTTCTTGCAAGCTAAGCTGGAGTCAGTCTCTCTCATTAAGGCCACATGGCCACACTGTATCTCTTAGTTCTTGCAAGTTAAGCTGGAATCAGTCTCTCTCATTAAGGCCACATGGCCACACTGTGTCTCTTAGTTCTTGCAAGCTAAGCTGGAGTCAGTCTCTCTCATTAAGGCTACATGGCCGCACTGTCTCTTAGTTCTTGCAAGCTAAGCTGGAGTGAGTCTCTCATTAAGGCCACATGGCCACACTGTGTCTCTTAGTTCTTGCAAGCTAAGCTGGAGTCAGTCTCTCTCATTAAGGCCACATGGCCACACTGTGTCTCTTAGTTCTTGCAAGCTAAATTGGAGTCAGTCTCTCTCATTAAGGCCACATGGCCACACTGAGTCTCTTAGTTCTTGCAAGCTAAGCTGGAGTGAGTCTCTCTCATTAAGGCCACATGGCCACACAGTGTCTCTTAGTTCTTGCAAGCTAAGCTGGAGTGAGTCTCTCTCATTAAGGCCACATGGCCACACTGTGTCTCTTAGTTCTTGCAAGCTAAGCTTGAGTCAGTCTCTCTCATTAAGGCCACATGGCCACACAGTGTATCTTAGTTCTTGCAAGCTAAGCTGGAGTCAGTCTCTCTCATTAAGGTCACATGGTCACACTGTGTCGCTTAGTTCTTGCAAGCTAAGCTGGAGTCAGTCTCTCTCATTAAGGCCACATGGCCACACTGTGTCTCTTAGTTCTTGCAAGCTAAGCTGGAATCAGTCTCTCTCATTAAGGCCACATGGCCACACTGTGTCTCTTAGTTCTTGCAAGCTAAGCTGGAGTCAGTCTCTCTCATTAAGGCCACATGGCCACACTGTGTCTCTTAGTTCTTGCAAGCTAAGCTGGAGTCAGTCTCTCTCATTAAGGCCACATGGCCACACTGTGTCTCTTAGTTCTTGCAAGCTAAGCTGGAGTCAGTCTCTCTCATTAAGGCTACATGGCCACACTGTCTCTTAGTTCTTGCAAGCTAAGCTGGAGTGAGTCTCTCATTAAGGCCACATGGCCACACTGTGTATCTTAGTTCTTGCAAGCTAAGCTGGAGTGAGTCTCTCTCATTAAGGCCACATGGCCACACAGTGTCTCTTAGTTCTTGCAAGCTAAGCTTGAGTCAGTCTCTCTCATTACGGCCACATGGCCACACAGTGTCTCTTAGTTCTTGCAAGGTAAGCTGGAGTCAGTCTCTCTCATTAAGGTCACATGGGCACACTGTGTCTCTTAATTCTTGCAAGCTAAGCTGGAGTCAGTCTCTCTCATTAAGGCCACATGGCCACACTGTGTCGCTTAGTTCTTGCAAGTTAAGCTGGAGACAGTCTCTCTCATTAAGGCCACATGGCCACACTGTGTCTCTTAGTTCTTGCAAGCTAAGCTGGAGTCAGTCTCTCTCATTAAGGCTACATGGCCACACTGTCTCTTAGTTCTTGCAAGCTAAGCTGGAGTGAGTCTCTCATTAAGGCCACATGGCCACACTGTGTCTCTTAGTTCTTGCAAGCTAAGCTGGAGTGAGTCTCTCTCATTAAGGCCACATGGCCACACAGTGTCTCTTAGTTCTTGCAAGCTAAGTTGGAGTCAGTCTCTCTCATTAAGGCCACATGGCCACACTGAGTCTCTTAGTTCTTGCAAGCTAAGCTGGAGTGAGTCTCTCTCATTAAGGCCACATGGCCACACAGTGTCTCTTAGTTCTTGCAAGCTAAGCTGGAGAGAGTCTCTCTCATTAAGGCCACATGGCCACACTGTGTCTCTTAGTTCTTGCAAGCTAAGCTTGAGTCAGTCTCTCTCATTAAGGCCACATAGCCACACAGTGTCTCTTAGTTCTTGCAAGCTAAGCTGGAGTCAGTCTCTCTCATTAAGGTCACATGGTCACACTGTGTCTCTTAGTTCTTGCAAGCTAAGCTGGAGTCAGTCTCTCTCATTAAGGCCACATGGCCACACTGTGTCTCTTAGTTCTTGCAAGCTAAGCTGGAATCAGTCTCTCTCATTATGGCCACATGGCCACACTGTGTCTCTTAGTTCTTGCAAGCTAAGCTGGAGTCAGTCTCTCTCATTAAGGCCACATGGCCACACTGTGTCTCTTAGTTCTTGCAAGCTAAGCTGGAGTCAGTCTCTCTCATTAAGGCTACATGGCCGCACTGTCTCTTAGTTCTTGCAAGCTAAGCTGGAGTGAGTCTCTCATTAAGGCCACATGGCCACACTGTGTCTCTTAGTTCTTGCAAGCTAAGCTGGAGTCAGTCTCTCTCATTAAGGCCACATGGCCACACTGTGTCTCTTAGTTCTTGCAAGCTAAATTGGAGTCAGTCTCTCTCATTAAGGCCACATGGCCACACTGAGTCTCTTAGTTCTTGCAAGCTAAGCTGGAGTGAGTCTCTCTCATTAAGGCCACATGGCCACACAGTGTCTCTTAGTTCTTGCAAGCTAAGCTGGAGTGAGTCTCTCTCATTAAGGCCACATGGCCACACTGTGTCTCTTAGTTCTTGCAAGCTAAGCTTGAGTCAGTCTCTCTCATTAAGGCCACATGGCCACACAGTGTATCTTAGTTCTTGCAAGCTAAGCTGGAGTCAGTCTCTCTCATTAAGGTCACATGGTCACACTGTGTCTCTTAGTTCTTGCAAGCTAAGCTGGAGTCAGTCTCTCTCATTAAGGCCACATGGCCACACTGTGTCTCTTAGTTCTTGCAAGCTAAGCTGGAATCAGTCTCTCTCATTAAGGCCACATGGCCACACTGTGTCTCTTAGTTCTTGCAAGCTAAGCTGGAGTCAGTCTCTCTCATTAAGGCCACATGGCCACACTGTGTCTCTTAGTTCTTGCAAGCTAAGCTGGAGTCAGTCTCTCTCATTAAGGCCACATGGCCACACTGTGTCTCTTAGTTCTTGCAAGCTAAGCTGGAGTCAGTCTCTCTCATTAAGGCTACATGGCCACACTGTCTCTTAGTTCTTGCAAGCTAAGCTGGAGTGAGTCTCTCATTAAGGCCACATGGCCACACTGTGTATCTTAGTTCTTGCAAGCTAAGCTGGAGTGAGTCTCTCTCATTAAGGCCACATGGCCACACAGTGTCTCTTAGTTCTTGCAAGCTAAGCTTGAGTCAGTCTCTCTCATTACGGCCACATGGCCACACAGTGTCTCTTAGTTCTTGCAAGGTAAGCTGGAGTCAGTCTCTCTCATTAAGGTCACATGGGCACACTGTGTCTCTTAATTCTTGCAAGCTAAGCTGGAGTCAGTCTCTCTCATTAAGGCCACATGGCCACACTGTGTCGCTTAGTTCTTGCAAGTTAAGCTGGAGACAGTCTCTCTCATTAAGGCCACATGGCCACACTGTGTCTCTTAGTTCTTGCAAGCTAAGCTGGAGTCAGTCTCTCTCATTAAGGCTACATGGCCACACTGTCTCTTAGTTCTTGCAAGCTAAGCTGGAGTGAGTCTCTCATTAAGGCCACATGGCCACACTGTGTCTCTTAGTTCTTGCAAGCTAAGCTGGAGTGAGTCTGTCTCATTAAGGCCACATGGCCACACAGTGTCTCTTAGTTCTTGCAAGCTAAGTTGGAGTCAGTCTCTCTCATTAAGGCCACATGGCCACACTGAGTCTCTTAGTTCTTGCAAGCTAAGCTGGAGTGAGTCTCTCTCATTAAGGCCACATGGCCACACAGTGTCTCTTAGTTCTTGCAAGCTAAGCTGGAGAGAGTCTCTCTCATTAAGGCCACATGGCCACACTGTGTCTCTTAGTTCTTGCAAGCTAAGCTTGAGTCAGTCTCTCTCATTAAGGCCACATAGCCACACAGTGTCTCTTAGTTCTTGCAAGCTAAGCTGGAGTCAGTCTCTCTCATTAAGGTCACATGGTCACACTGTGTCTCTTAGTTCTTGCAAGCTAAGCTGGAGTCAGTCTCTCTCATTAAGGCCACATGGCCACACTGTGTCTCTTAGTTCTTGCAAGCTAAGCTGGAATCAGTCTCTCTCATTATGGCCACATGGCCACACTGTGTCTCTTAGTTCTTGCAAGCTAAGCTGGAGTCAGTCTCTCTCATTAAGGCCACATGGCCACACTGTGTCTCTTAGTTCTTGCAAGCTAAGCTGGAGTCAGTCTCTCTCATTAAGGCTACATGGCCACACTGTCTCTTAGTTCTTGCAAGCTAAGCTGGAGTGAGTCTCTCATTAAGGCCACATGGCCACACTGTGTCTCTTAGTTCTTGCAAGCTAAGCTGGAGTGAGTCTCTCTCATTAAGGCCACATGGCCACACAGTGTATCTTAGTTCTTGCAAGTTAAGTTGGAGTCAGTCTCTCTCATTAAGGCCACATGGCCATACTGAGTCTCTTAGTTCTTGCAAGCTAAGCTGGATTGAGTCTTTCTCATTAAGGCCACATGGCCACACAGTGTCTCTTAGTTCTTGCAAGTTAAGCTGAAATCAGTCTCTCTCATTAAGGCCACACGGCCACACTGTGTCTCTTAGTTCTTGCAAGCTAAGCTGGAGTCAGTCTCTCTCATTAAGGCTACATGGCCACACTGTCTCTTAGTTCTTGCAAGCTAAGCTGGAGTGAGTCTCTCATTAAGGCCACATGGCCACACTGTGTCTCTTAGTTCTTGCAAGCTAAGCTGGAGTGAGTCTCTCTCATTAAAGCCACATGGCCACACAGTGTCTCTTAGTTCTTGCAAGCTAAGTTGGAGTCAGTCTCTCTCATTAAGGCCACATGGCCACACTGAGTCTCTTAGTTCTTGCAAGCTAAGCTGGAGTGAGTCTCTCTCATTAAGGCCACATGGCCACACAGTGTCTCTTAGTTCTTGCAAGCTAAGCTGGAGTCAGTCTCTCTCATTAAGGCTACATGGCCACACTGTCTCTTAGTTCTTGCAAGCTAAGCTGGAGTGAGTCTCTCATTAAGGCCACATGGCCACACTGTGTCTCTTAGTTCTTGCAAGCTAAGCTGGAGTGAGTCTCTCTCATTAAGGCCACATGGCCACACAGTGTATCTTAGTTCTTGCAAGTTAAGTTGAAATCAGTCTCTCTCATTAAGGCCACATGGCCATACTGTGTCTCTTAGTTCTTGCAAGCTAAGCTGGAGTCAGTCTCATTAAGGCTACATGGCCACACTGTCTCTTAGTTCTTGCAAGCTAAGCTGGAGTGAGTCTCTCATTAAGGCCACATGGCCACACTGTGTCTCTTAGTTCTTGCAAGCTAAGCTGGAGTGAGTCTCTCTCATTAAAGCCACATGGCCACACAGTGTCTCTTAGTTCTTGCAAGCTAAGTTGGAGTCAGTCTCTCTCATTAAGGCCACATGGCCACACTGAGTCTCTTAGTTCTTGCAAGCTAAGCTGGAGTGAGTCTCTCTCATTAAGGCCACATGGCCACACAGTGTCTCTTAGTTCTTGCAAGCTAAGCTGGAGTCAGTCTCTCTCATTAAGGCTACATGGCCACAGTGTCTCTTAGTTCTTGCAAGCTAAGCTGGAGTGAGTCTCTCATTAAGGCCACATGGCCACACTGTGTCTCTTAGTTCTTGCAAGCTAAGCTGGAGTGAGTCTCTCTCATTAAGGCCACATGGCCACACAGTGTATCTTAGTTCTTGCAAGTTAAGTTGGAGTCAGTCTCTCTCATTAAGGCCACATGGCCATTCTGAGTCTCTTAGTTCTTGCAAGCTAAGCTGGAGTGAGTCTTTCTCATTAAGGCCACATGGCCACACAGTGTCTCTTAGTTCTTGCAAGCTAAGCTGGAGTGAGTCTCTCTCATTAAGGCCACATGGCCACACTGTGTCTCTTAGTTCTTGCAAGCTAAGCTTGAGTCAGTCTCTCTCATTAAGGCCACATGGCCACACAGTGTCTCTTAGTTCTTGCAAGCTAAGCTGGAGTAAGTCTCTCTCATTAAGGGCACATGGCCACACAGTGTCTCTTAGTTCTTGCAAGCTAAGCTGGAGTCAGTCTCTCTCATTAAGGCCACATGGCCACACTTTGTCTCTTAGTTCTTGCAAGCTAAGCTGGAGTGAGTCTCTCATTAAGGCCACATGGCCACACTGTGTCTCTTAGTTCTTGCAAGCTAAGCTGGAGTCATTCTCTCTCATTAAGGCCACATGGCCACACTTTGTCTCTTAGTTCTTGCAAGCTAAGCGGGAGTGAGTCTCTCATTAAGGCCACATGGCCACACTGTGTCTCTTTGTTCTTGCAAGCTAAGCTGGAGTGAGTCTCTCTCATTAAGGCCACATGGCCACACAGTGTATCTTAGTTCTTGCAAGTTAAGTTGGAGTCAGTCTCTCTCATTAAGGCCACATGGCCACACTGAGTCTCTTAGTTCTTGCAAGCTAAGCTGGAGTCAGTCTCTCTCATTAAGGCCACATGGCCACACTGTGTCTCTTAGTTCTTGCAAGCTAAGCTGGAATCAGTCTCTCTCATTAAGGCCACATGGCCACACTGTGTCTCTTAGTTCTTGCAAGCTAAGCTGGAGTCAGTCTCTCTCATTAAGGCCACATGGCCACACTGTGTCTCTTAGTTCTTGCAAGCTAAGCTGGAGTCAGTCTCTCTCATTAAGGCTACATGGCCACACTGTCTCTTAGTTCTTGCAAGCTAAGCTGGAGTGAGTCTCTCATTAAGGCCACATGGCCACACTGTGTCTCTTAGTTCTTGCAAGCTAAGCTGGAGTGAGTCTCTCTCATTAAGGCCACATGGCCACACAGTGTCTCTTAGTTCTTGCAAGCTAAGCTTGAGTCAGTCTCTCTCATTACGGCCACATGGCCACACAGTGTCTCTTAGTTCTTGCAAGGTAAGCTGGAGTCAGTCTCTCTCATTAAGGTCACATGGGCACACTGTGTCTCTTAATTCTTGCAAGCTAAGCTGGAGTCAGTCTCTCTCATTAAGGCCACATGGCCACACTGTGTCGCTTAGTTCTTACAAGTTAAGCTGGAGACAGTCTCTCTCATTAAGGCCACATGGCCACACTGTGTCTCTTAGTTCTTGCAAGCTAAGCTGGAGTCAGTCTCTCTCATTAAGGCCACATGGCCACACTGTGTCTCTTAGTTCTTGCAAGCTAAGCTGGAGTGAGTCTCTCTCATTAAGGCCACATGGCCACACAGTGTCTCTTAGTTCTTGCAAGCTAAGTTGAAGTCAGTCTCTCTCATTAAGGCCACATGGCCACACTGAGTCTCTTAGTTCTTGCAAGCTAAGCTGGAGTGAGTCTCTCTCATTAAGGCCACATGGCCACACAGTGTCTCTTAGTTCTTGCAAGCTAAACTGGAGAGAGTCTCATTAAGGCCACATGGCCACACTGTGTCTCTTAGTTCTTGCAAGCTAAGCTTGAGTCAGTCTCTCTCATTAAGGCCACATGGCCACACAGTGTCTCTTAGTTCTTGCAAGGTAAGCTGGAGTCAGTCTCTCTCATTAAGGCCACATGGTCACACTGTGTCTCTTAGTTCTTGCAAGCTAAGCTGGAGTCAGTCTCTCTCATTAAGGCCACATGGCCACACTGTGTCTCTTAGTTCTTGCAAGCTAAGCTGGAATCAGTCTCTATCATCATGGCCACATGGCCACACTGTGTCTCTTAGTTCTTGCAAGCTAAGCTGGAGTCAGTCTCTCTCATTAAGGCCACATGGCCACACAGTGTATCTTAGTTCTTGCAAGTTAAGTTGGAGTCAGTCTCTCTCATTAAGGCCACATGGCCATACTGAGTCTCTTAGTTCTTGCAAGCTAAGCTGGAGTGAGTCTTTCTCATTAAGGCCACATGGCCACACAGTGTCTCTTAGTTCTTGCAAGTTAAGCTGGAATCAGTCTCTCTCATTAAGGCCACATGGCCACACTGTGTCTCTTAGTTCTTGCAAGCTAAGCTGGAGTCAGTCTCTCTCATTAAGGCTACATGGCCACACTGTCTCTTAGTTCTTGCAAGCTAAGCTGGAGTGAGTCTCTCATTAAGGCCACATGGCCACACTGTGTCTCTTAGTTCTTGCAAGCTAAGCTGTAGTGAGTCTCTCTCATTAAGGCCACATGGCCACACAGTGTCTCTTAGTTCTTGCAAGCTAAGTTGGAGTCAGTCTCTCTCATTAAGGCCACATGGCCACACTGAGTCTCTTAGTTCTTGCAAGCTAAGCTGGAGTGAGTCTCTCTCATTAAGGCCACATGGCCACACAGTGTCTCTTAGTTCTTGCAAGCTAAGCTGGAGTGAGTCTCTCTCATTAAGGCCACATGGCCACACTGTGTCTCTTAGTTCTTGCAAGCTAAGCTTGAGTCAGTCTCTCTCATTAAGGCCACATGGCCACACAGTGTCTCTTAGTTCTTGCAAGCTAAGCTGGAGTCAGTCTCTCTCATTAAGGTCACATGGTCACACTGTGTCTCTTAGTTCTTGCAAGCTAAGCTGGAGTCAGTCTCTCTCATTAAGGCCACATGGCCACACTGTGTCTCTTAGTTCTTGCAAGCTAAGCTGGAATCAGTCTCTCTCATTAAGGCCACATGGCCACACTGTGTCTCTTAGTTCTTGCAAGCTAAGCTGGAGTCAGTCTCTCTCATTAAGGCCACATGGCCACACTGTGTCTCTTAGTTCTTGCAAGCTAAGCTGGAGTCAGTCTCTCTCATTAAGGCTACATGGCCACACTGTCTCTTAGTTCTTGCAAGCTAAGCTGGAGTGAGTCTCTCATTAAGGCCACATGGCCACACTGTGTCTCTTAGTTCTTGCAAGCTAAGCTGGAGTGAGTCTCTCTCATTAAGGCCACATGGCCACACAGTGTATCTTAGTTCTTGCAAGTTAAGTTGGAGTCAGTCTCTCTCATTAAGGCCACATGGCCATACTGAGTCTCTTAGTTCTTGCAAGCTAAGCTGGAGTGAGTCTTTCTCATTAAGGCCACATGGCCACACAGTGTCTCTTAGTTCTTGCAAGCTAAGCTGGAGTGAGTCTCTCTCATTAAGGCCACATGGCCACACTGTGTCTCTTAGTTCTTGCAAGCTAAGCTTGAGTCAGTCTCTCTCATTAAGGCCACATGGCCACACAGTGTCTCTTAGTTCTTGCAAGCTAAGCTGGAGTGAGTCTCTCTCATTAAGGCCACCTGGCCACACAGTGTCTCTTAGTTCTTGCAAGCTAAGCTGGAGTCAGTCTCTCATTAAGGCCACATGGCCACACTGTGTCTCTTAGTTCTTGCAAGCTAAGCTGGAGTGAGTCTCTCTTTAAGGCCACATGGCCACACTGTGTCTCTTAGTTCTTGCAAGCTAAGCTGGAGTCAGTCTCTCTCATTAAGGCCACATGGCCACACTGTGTCTCTTAGTTCTTGCAAGCTAAGCTGGAGTCAGTCTCTCTCATTAAGGCCACATGGCCACACTGTCTCTTAGTTCTTGCAAGCTAAGCTGGAGTGAGTCTCTCATTAAGGCCACATGGCCACACTGTGTCTCTTTGTTCTTGCAAGCTAAGCTGGAGTGAGTCTCTCTCATTAAGGCCACATGGCCACACAGTGTATCTTAGTTCTTGCAAGTTAAGTTGGAGTCAGTCTCTCTCATTAAGGCCACATGGCCACACTGAGTCTCTTAGTTCTTGCAAGCTAAGCTGGAGTGAGTCTTTCTCATTAAGGCCACATGGCCACACTGTGTCTCTTAGTTCTTGCAAGCTAAGCTTGAGTCAGTCTCTCTCATTAAGGCCACATGGCCACACAGTGTCTCTTAGTTCTTGCAAGCTAAGCTTGAGTCAGTCTCTCTCATTAAGGTCACATGGTCACACTGTGTCTCTTACTTCTTGCAAGCTAAGCTGGAGTGAGTCTCTCATTAAGGCCACATGGCCACACTGTGTCTCTTAGTTCTTGCAAGCTAAGCTGGAGTGAGTCTCTCATTAAGGCCACATGGCCACACTGTGTCTCTTAGTTCTTGCAAGCTAAGCTGGAGTGAGTCTCTCATTAAGGCCACATGGCCACACTGTGTCTCTTAGTTCTTGCAAGCTAAGCTGGAGTGAGTCTCTCATTAAGGCCACATGGCCACACAGTGTCTCTTAGTTCTTGCAAGCTAAGCTGGAGTGAGTCTCTCTCATTAAGGCCACATGGCCACACTGTGTCTCTTAGTTCTTGCAAGCTAAGCTTGAGTCAGTCTCTCTCATTAAGGCCACATTGCCACACAGTGTCTCTTAGTTCTTGCAAGCTAAGCTGGAGTGAGTCTCTCTCATTAAGGCCACATGGCCACACAGTGTCTCTTAGTTCTTGCAAGCTAAGCTGGAGTCAGTCTCTCATTAAGGCCACATGGCCACACTGTGTCTCTTAGTTCTTGCAAGCTAAGCTGGAGTGAGTCTCTCATTAAGGCCACATGGCCACACTGTGTCTCTTAGTTCTTGCAAGCTAAGCTTGAGTCAGTCTCTCTCATTAAGGCCACATGGCCACACAGTGTCTCTTAGTTCTTGCAAGCTAAGCTGGAGTCAGTCTCTCTCATTAAGGTCACATGGTCACACTGTGTCTCTTAGTTCTTGCAAGCTAAGCTGGAGTCAGTCTCTCTCATTAAGGCCACATGGCCACACTGTGTCTCTTAGTTCTTGCAAGCTAAGCTGGAATCAGTCTCTCTCATTAAGGCCACATGGCCACACTGTGTCTCTTAGTTCTTGCAAGCTAAGCTGGAGTCAGTCTCTCTCATTAAGGCCACATGGCCACACTGTGTCTCTTAGTTCTTGCAAGCTAAGCTGGAGTCAGTCTCTCTCATTAAGGCTACATGGCCACACTGTCTCTTAGTTCTTGCAAGCTAAGCTGGAGTGAGTCTCTCATTAAGGCCACATGGCCACACTGTGTCTCTTAGTTCTTGCAAGCTAAGCTGGAGTGAGTCTCTCTCATTAAGGCCACATGGCCACACAGTGTATCTTAGTTCTTGCAAGTTAAGTTGGAGTCAGTCTCTCTCATTAAGGCCACATGGCCATACTGAGTCTCTTAGTTCTTGCAAGCTAAGCTGGAGTGAGTCTTTCTCATTAAGGCCACATGGCCACACAGTGTCTCTTAGTTCTTGCAAGCTAAGCTGGAGTGAGTCTCTCTCATTAAGGCCACATGGCCACACTGTGTCTCTTAGTTCTTGCAAGCTAAGCTTGAGTCAGTCTCTCTCATTAAGGCCACATGGCCACACAGTGTCTCTTAGTTCTTGCAAGCTAAGCTGGAGTGAGTCTCTCTCATTAAGGCCACCTGGCCACACAGTGTCTCTTAGTTCTTGCAAGCTAAGCTGGAGTCAGTCTCTCATTAAGGCCACATGGCCACACTGTGTCTCTTAGTTCTTGCAAGCTAAGCTGGAGTGAGTCTCTCTTTAAGGCCACATGGCCACACTGTGTCTCTTAGTTCTTGCAAGCTAAGCTGGAGTCAGTCTCTCTCATTAAGGCCACATGGCCACACTGTGTCTCTTAGTTCTTGCAAGCTAAGCTGGAGTCAGTCTCTCTCATTAAGGCCACATGGCCACACTGTCTCTTAGTTCTTGCAAGCTAAGCTGGAGTGAGTCTCTCATTAAGGCCACATGGCCACACTGTGTCTCTTTGTTCTTGCAAGCTAAGCTGGAGTGAGTCTCTCTCATTAAGGCCACATGGCCACACAGTGTATCTTAGTTCTTGCAAGTTAAGTTGGAGTCAGTCTCTCTCATTAAGGCCACATGGCCACACTGTGTCTCTTAGTTCTTGCAAGCTAAGCTTGAGTCAGTCTCTCTCATTAAGGCCACATGGCCACACAGTGTCTCTTAGTTCTTGCAAGCTAAGCTTGAGTCAGTCTCTCTCATTAAGGTCACATGGTCACACTGTGTCTCTTACTTCTTGCAAGCTAAGCTGGAGTGAGTCTCTCATTAAGGCCACATGGCCACACTGTGTCTCTTAGTTCTTGCAAGCTAAGCTGGAGTGAGTCTCTCATTAAGGCCACATGGCCACACTGTGTCTCTTAGTTCTTGCAAGCTAAGCTGGAGTGAGTCTCTCATTAAGGCCACATGGCCACACTGTGTCTCTTAGTTCTTGCAAGCTAAGCTGGAGTGAGTCTCTCATTAAGGCCACATGGCCACACAGTGTCTCTTAGTTCTTGCAAGCTAAGCTGGAGTGAGTCTCTCTCATTAAGGCCACATGGCCACACTGTGTCTCTTAGTTCTTGCAAGCTAAGCTTGAGTCAGTCTCTCTCATTAAGGCCACATTGCCACACAGTGTCTCTTAGTTCTTGCAAGCTAAGCTGGAGTGAGTCTCTCTCATTAAGGCCACATGGCCACACAGTGTCTCTTAGTTCTTGCAAGCTAAGCTGGAGTCAGTCTCTCATTAAGGCCACATGGCCACACTGTGTCTCTTAGTTCTTGCAAGCTAAGCTGGAGTGAGTCTCTCATTAAGGCCACATGGCCACACTGTGTCTCTTAGTTCTTGCAAGCTAAGCTGGAGTCAGTCTCTCTCATTAAGGCCACATGGCCACACTGTGTCTCTTAGTTCTTGCAAGCTAAGCTGGAGTCAGTCTCTCTCATTACGGCCACATGGCCACACTGTCTCTTAGTTCTTACAAGCTAAGCTGGAGTGAGTCTCTCATTAAGGCCACATGGCCACACTGTGTCTCTTTGTTCTTGCAAGCTAAGCTGGAGTGAGTCTCTCTCATTAAGGCCACATGGCCACACAGTGTATCTTAGTTCTTGCAAGTTAAGTTGGAGTCAGTCTCTCTCATTAAGGCCACATGGCCACACTGAGTCTCTTAGTTCTTGCAAGCTAAGCTGGAGTGAGTCTTTCTCATTAAGGCCACATGGCCACACTGTGTCTCTTAGTTCTTGCAAGCTAAGCTTGAGTCAGTCTCTCTCATTAAGGCCACATGGCCACACAGTGTCTCTTAGTTCTTGCAAGCTAAGCTTGAGTCAGTCTCATTAAGGTCACATGGTCACACTGTGTCTCTTAGTTCTTGCAAGCTAAGCTGGAGTCAGTCTCTCTCATTAAGGCCACATGGCCACACAGTGTCTCTTAGTTCTTGCAAGCTTATCTGGAGTCAGTCTCTCTCATTAAGGTCACATGGTCACACTGTGTCTCTTAGTTCTTGCAAGCTAAGCTGGAGTCAGTCTCTCTCATTAAGGCCACATGGCCACACTGTGTCTCTTAGTTCTTGCAAGCTATGCTGGAATCAGTCTCTCTCATTAAGGCCACATGGCCACACTGTGTCTCTTAGTTCTTGCAAGCTAAGCTGGAGTCAGTCTCTCTCATTAAGGCCACATGGCCACACTGTGTCTCTTAGTTCTTGCAAGCTAAGCTGGAGTCAGTCTCTCTCATTAAGGCCACATGGCCACACAGTGTATCTTAGTTCTTGCAAGTTAAGTTGGAGTCAGTCTCTCTCATTGAGGCCACATGGCCATACTGAATCTCTTAGTTCTTGCAAGCTAAGCTGGAGTGAGTCTTTCTCATTAAGGCCACATGGCCACACAGTGTCTCTTAGTTCTTGCAAGCTAAGCTGGAGTGAGTCTCTCTCATTAAGGCCACATGGCCACACTGTGTCTCTTAGTTCTTGGAAGCTAAGCTTGAGTCAGTCTCTCTCATTAAGGCCACATGGCCACGCAGTGTCTCTTAGTTCTTGCAAGCTAAGCTGGAGTCAGTCTCTCTCATTAAGGTCACATGGTCACACTGTGTCTCTTAGTTCTTGTAAGCTAAGCTGGAGTGAGTCTCTCTCATTAAGGCCACATGGCCACACTGTGTCTCTTAGTTCTTGCAAGCTAAGCTGGAATCAGTCTCTCTCATTAAGGCCACATGGCCACACTGTGTCTCTTAGTTCTTGCAAGCTAAGCTGGAGTCAGTCTCTCTCATTAAGGCCACATGGCCACACTGTGTCTCTTAGTTCTTGCAAGCTAAGCGGGAGTCAGTCTCTCTCATTAAGGCCACATGGCCACACTGTCTCTTAGTTCTTGCAAGCTAAGCTGGATTGAGTCTCTCATTAAGGCCACATGGCCACACTGTGTCTCTTAGTTCTTGCAAGCTAAGCTGAAGTGAGTCTCTCTCATTAAGGCCACATGGCCACACAGTGTCTCTTAGTTCTTGCAAGCTAAGTTGGAGTCAGTCTCTCTCATTAAGGCCACATGGCCACACTGAGTCTCTTAGTTCTTGCAAGCTAAGCTGGAGTGAGTCTTTCTCATTAAGGCCACATGGCCACACAGTGTCTCTTAGTTCTTGCAAGCTAAGCTGGAGTGAGTCTCTCTCATTAAGGCCACATGGCCACACTGTGTCTCTTAGTTCTTTCAAGCTAAGCTTGAGTCAGTCTCTCTCATTAAGGCCACATGGCCACACAGTGTCTCTTAGTTCTTGCAAGCTAAGCTGGAGTCAGTCTCTCTCATTAAGGTCACATGGTCACACTGTGTCTCTTAGTTCTTGCAAGCTAAGCTGGAGTCAGTCTCTCTCATTAAGGCCACATGGCCACACTGTGTCTCTTAGTTCTTGCAAGCTAAGCTGGAATCAGTCTCTCTCATTAAGGCCACATGGCCACACTGTGTCTCTTAGTTCTTGCAAGCTAAGCTGGAGTCAGTCTTTCTCATTAAGGCCACATGGCCACACTGTGTCTCTTAGTTCTTGCAAGCTAAGCTGGAGTCAGTCTCTCTCATTAAGGCCACATGGCCACACTGTCTCTTAGTTCTTGCAAGTTAAGCTGGAGTGAGTCTCTCATTAAGGCCACATGGCCACACTGTGTCTCTTAGTTCTTGCAAGCTAAGCTGGAGTGAGTCTCTCTCATTAAGGCCACATGGCCACACAGTGTCTCTTAGTTCTTGCAAGCTAAGCTGGAGTGAGTCTCTCTCATTAAGGCCACATGGCCACACTGTGTCTCTTAGTTCTTGCAAGCTAAGCTGGAGTGAGTCTCTCATTAAGGCCACATGGCCACACTGTGTCTCTTAGTTCTTGCAAGCTAAGCTGGAGTGAGTCTCTCTCATTAAGGCCACATGGCCACACAGTGTCTCTTAGTTCTTGCAAGCTAAGCTGGAGTGAGTCTCTCATTAAGGCCACATGGCCACACTGTGTCTCTTAGTTCTTGCAAGCTAAGCTGGAGTCAGTCTCTTTTCGACATGTCTCACCAAGTTCTGTAATAATAGTGTTCCAGTTTCTCTATATGTTTTTAAATTTAGATTTAAATAAATCTACATTTAAAAATCCACAAATCTGGCTGCCTCCTGATGACGCTGGTTGTAATTACTGGCGAAACGTCGTACTCAGATTGTTAATGTTGTGGCTTTGCTCTCTAACACACAACCGGTGTGCTGTACTAGTAACGAATTGGCATGTTCTGTTTAATTGACAAACCTTACTAATTGGCTGTGTCGGGTGGTGGTGGGTTTACCGACATATTTTTATATTTACGCGATCTTACCCAAAAAACCTGTATTATGTAAAAATATATTTATTTTCCCCCTTTCTTTTTGTACAGTTTCAAATCTCTAACGTCTTTCAAATTGTTCTGATGTACAGTGCTACATTTCAAATTGCTGTCATGTTTGCAACGGGTTGTTTAAAATATATTTAAATGGTGTAGATTCACGTTTAAACTCGCTTCGAATCTGCATTCATCATTTTCTTCTTTGCAGTCCGTAACCACAATTGGTACATCGATGCATGATCCATTTGATTATGGTTTGTTGGTCTTAATTTATCAATTAAAATGTTATTGAGTGTGCCAAATCCTAAAGAGTGGCGTTTGAGTCGACCTTATTTATATTCACATCTGAAACGCCTGTGCACATGAATGTAATCCAGTTACACACTCTCCTACTTGTTCATCAACTCTCTTCGTGGTGTAGATTTGATGGCTTGTATAGCAACCATAAACAAACACAACAAGTCCGGGTGACTCATGATCCATGACTCACGATGCCAGTGGGCCAGGTTTCACTCTCAACTCTCTACCTGTGTGGCATGAATAAAACGCACCTGTAAATTTGACCTGAAATGATTGCACAAAAATTGCCCCGCCTTCATGCGATGTTTATCCTCCACTGTATATCTGGCTTTGACCTGAATTATATAAAAGTGTGGCTCTGCAACTGCTGTAGAGTCACATTGGTATAAACACATTTTACAATATGAACAGCGCATTGAAAACGCGTACTATTTTATGTATTGTTTAACAAGTGTGTTTACAAATCCACACTGAGAAACACGATGATTGACAGAGGGGAGTAGATTATGTTTTCGATAGTGTATTTAAATAGAGCTACTGTAGGTAAGTAGTTTTCAGTTTTAAAGGCATAGTTTAACAAGACAACACTTGCCACCATCCTTCAAACCCATTGGTGAAAAAGACCACAGTTTATGTTTACATTATAATATGTTTACATTATATATAATATATAATATAATGTGTATATTATAATATAATGTTTACATTATATATAATATAATGTTTACATTATAATACAATGTTTACATTATATATAATATAATGTTTATGCAAGAGCCGGAGACTTATTTGACCCCGGGGTCCCACCATAAGGTTCATATGAATGGTTACCTAATAACTTTTGAAACACGGTAATCGCTGTGAAGTGCAGTTTCCAATTCTTATTGTTGACTCAATCTCTCTGGACTTTCTATGCAATATGAAGAAGGGTCATTGCCCAAAACGTCGCTTATCGGATTTTTTCCCTTTTTCAAGGCACCAGTGCTACTGATGCATGAATTTGTTTGGTATTTGAAATGATACGAAGGCTCAGCAAGTGATTCCTTGCAGACATAAACAGAAGCGATACGCGCCACCCCAGCCACCCATGTCGCGAATCAATCGATTATCGCGATTGAGGGCTCGTAAATAAATTCTAGATTCAACGCCTTGTTTTAAAACGTGAACACAGCCGGCTCTAGTGACTGGAGTGGGTGGGTGTTGGACAATGTGAAACAATGACACGCAACGTATACAAATCTAAAACATAAATTCTTACGCACGCGATCCGGTGTGCATATCGCGATCTTCAGGATGAATGATCACGTCCGAATCAATGCATCGTCGTTGCTCCCCTAGCATGCGCTCTGCGTAACCCGCTCGTGTTGTTGTTGTTGTCTGCGGCAGAGTTTAGGACCTTCGTGGCCAAGAGCCGCAGCTCCCGAGGCAAAGGAGTGATGGCACGCTTCAAGGTGCCGGACTTGCTGAAGCATCTCATGGAACGATACGGGGCTCCGGATATTCACGATCTGGGCATCCGTATCACCAGCATACCTCTGGGCATTTCCGTACGTGCCGTGCCTGCGTGTACGAGCGTGTGTGTGTGTGTACGTGTGTATGCATTGCGTCGCTTGTTGACTGCGAATTGTATTATTATTGGACGCCTCAAGTTATACTCTTTGGTTCTTTCGGTAAAGTCACGTAGGCATAAAATAAAATAAATCACGACGTTTTGGGCGCGACACAAGCGTCCGTCATCAGGTGATAAAGCCTTGGTGTGCTGCTGAGGCAGACTGTTTTAAATTGTTTGAAATGTGTGTAGCCCATGGGTCATAAAGAAGTGTCCAGGGCTAGTGATGTTAACGTGAGAAATTAGCGTGTAACTGTAAGGTAGGAAAGCGGCCTCCTCCTCGATTTTACGTGACTTTACCGAAAGAACCAAAGAGTCTGGATTCCTGCAGTCGCGAAAGCTTCAAATCAAGATTGCCTCAAGTATGTATTGTTGTTGCCCTTGAGGGGGTTTACTTTAGGAATTAAATGCGTTCTGGAATTGCTGACACACAGCCACAACGTACGTGTCGCTGTGTTCACACCTGAGAGTGACACTGCATCAGCCTTTTACCAATATTCCCCCGCCCCTGCGTTTGCCTTACACGGCCACAATGCTGAGCTATGCTCAGTTGCTCAGGCACACAAGTTTCACACCTGTCTCCCTGTCAAGTGAATGTGGTGTATCCTTTTGTCATGCAGTCTGAGACAGACTTCCAACACGACTTCAGTTTTGTGGGTGCAGTGCTGTGACAAGAGCACTGAAGTAACTGCTCGTGTAAGTACATCATGTTAATATATATCGTATTGAAGGCTGAGGCCTATTTTACTGTACCGCTCCTTATAGAAATCTTCTTTCCCGAGTGGTTGTGCATTTGTCGCTTGTTTCAGAGGTTCGCGATTCGATCCCAGGAGTCGCCCTAGTTAATATTGCGGGTGTATTATCCAAAACTGCATTTCTATATGCTTCACAAATAATGTAAAAAAAAAATCCCGTGTTATTATTAATGAATGAGGAGGACGTGTGTGCCGGCGTCAGAATCAAAATTTGCAAATCTAAACAAGTACTCAGAAATGACTGGATTGGGTAAAACCACAAGTATATATGTTGAACTTCTTTCGCACTGTACGTAGCCAACTGTGCTAATCGGAGGTGTGGAGGGCAACAATCTGATCACAAAAAGCAGTTCTAAAGAAATTGTTTTCAATCTAGATTTTAAAGTGCAAAGCTCCAATGGCTTACTAATATCGGAAGGAAGAGCATTCCAGTTGGCCGCAGAAGCCCATCTGAAAGCGAGTGATGCGGTGACTTTCTTTGGTTGATGGCTTGCCAAAAGCCACTGCCGCTAGGATTATCCACCAATCCCATCTCTCTATTGCAGTCTTGCATTAGCAGCACACCTTGCATTTGCTGTTGAACCACTCGTCCATCACGTGTTCCATAATCGCAACTACAGCACTGCCCTGCACCTGTGGCCGCCACAGTTGCTAACATTGTGTTGTTTGTTTAAGTGATTGGCAAGGCCCAGAAAGGCGAGCGGGAGGCGATGGACCGTGGGCTGGCTCGCATCGAGTGTGACATCAAGCAGGGGGTGGAAGGCCGGCCACACAAGGTCAAGGAATACCTGTTGGAGTCGTTCCCCTTGCCAGGGACGAGCGCCGATCTTCGCCGACAGTTTACGACACAGCCGGCGGCCGAGATGGTGCTGCAGGTCTTCCAGAACGCCGAGGACATCTTTGTGAATAAGCTGAAGAAGGTGGGGCCATGGCGTCTGGACTTAATGCAACAAAATTACCGCGCGAGAAAAATCATGCATCTGCTTAGATTTGTCAAAGATTTTCCAAAATACATTTGTTCTCGGAATTATTTAATGAGTGATAATCGCCATACGTTTCAAGTCTGTCGATACTTCCACCAGTATCAAAAGACTTGCTCTACCACTGAATTAACTCTCCTCTATAATATTTAGGGCCATCGTTTTCACAAAATTCAGTCACACGTTGAGACAAAAGTAAGGGGGGGCATTGAAATCGGTAGGACATCTATGCATGTGTCACCCTCTATTTGTCCCAACAGAGTGATATGGCTGCATTTGGTTTGGGTCCTTTGTTGTTTCCACCAACAGTGTGTGCAGGACTTCCTGGGGCAGGTGAAAGGGGACACGCTGGCCCGGAAGCTGTTTCAGTTGGCCCTGTGCTGTGGCTCCCTCGAGACTCCTCACGACCTCGTGGTCAAGGAGAAACCGGCCGCGTTTCTCGGCAACATCAGCACTCCCGACACCAGACCGCCGCCTCCTCCGGGGAGTAAGGAGACAAATTTGCATATACAGTAGACTCTCGATTATCCGCGCTAATGACGTGGAGGATGGCTGCGGATAATTAAAAATGTCGGATGATCCAAAGATATCTATTTTTTGCAGATCTCTATGCCACAAACTAACGATCAACCGATCGATGCACGTGCTGGGTGATAACACTTTCCTGCTAATTTGACCAAGTCCAATATCGGCCCAACTTTCATGTGACGGACATTACTCTCACGTTCAGAGTGGGTTAGAATGTGCTTCCCTTTACTTTGTGGACCAGAGGTCACTAGAAGCGATGTCAGAGGTAGCTTTGTGATGTTCTCTTCTGTGGGCCATTCTCCAATAGGACGGGTCCCGCTGCTCCGTGAGAGATCCGAGTGGATACTCCGTCTCATGACACGATATCGAAAGCACAATCTGAATAAAATGTAGTTTCTTGTATTGTACATAAGGGGTCAGACCACGGAGGACCTTCAGAATGTTGAGTGTGATCTTGAAATTGATCCTGGACTGGTTCGGGGGATAGTTGAACAATTCGAATATTGGGGCGATATCGTCTTGCATACGGGTGTGAGTGAGAAGTCTGCCAGTGGTTTTTTGAGTCCATCATCTAGATTTTTGGGTTAGATCATGTAAACATGCACTCAATAATACGCGTTAATATGCACTATTTACGTGACCTAACCCAAAAATCTCTATTATGGATAATATTGGTCGCGAAGGCCTTCGTGTTAAACTTGTTTTTTGAGTCATCTGGAGAGTGATGATGAAACGTATCGGGAGGCCGTAGATGAGACGTCGGGGTGGGGGGGGCAGAGAGAGAGTTGCAGTTGTTGAGCCTATTGGAGCGAGTTACAGCATCGTTGTCCTCTCCTACAATGGCATTGCTTCTCTCCTTCGCAGAGGCGGTAGCCGAGCATCTGGTCCGTCTGCTGAGCCACGCAAGTAAGATGGCAGAGCCCCTGGGCCTACCCGCGCTGTCACGCGTGGAGAAGCAGCTTGCCGAGCACTTTGACTCGCGCGACCTCCCCAGCCTGGGCCTCGGCTCCTTCTTGGACATCCTCCATCGCAACGCCCAGGTGCGTACGTGGCGTGCGTGAGTCCACCCGCCTCCAGCTGGTAAGAGGCAGTACAGCAAGTAGGTGTACGACACTGCCCGTGCAAAGTTTGAGTGTACTTACCGCCTCCGAGTGGCGCTCAATGTTAAGTTTGTTTCCAAAATTGTGCGCGGTAATATTAGTTTATTTTTACGAACTTAAAACTCATTTGTCGATAACTCGAATACGTTTAAGCGTTATGTAATCACTGCCAATTCAGAGCACAACAAAGTGTCACGTAAGATGCATGGGTTTTCTCTTGTCACTCTTACAAAATATCTGTGAATTTGGCAAACATCCCAAAGGTAGATATTGAAAATCACCGTTAAAATTGAGTTTACAGCGGTGACATTCAGATAGCATATATGATAACATTATATATGCAAAGTGGACGGGTGGCTCAGAGATCAAAGTGGTGCGTTGCCAATAATGAGATTCTGGGCTTGAATCTGGATTTTGACCGCTTGGGTTGAAACCGAGGTCTCAAGTCTTATCAAGTCGATCGTCCGAGCCCCGTCACCAGCGACTGCACAAAATTAGTCTCATTAAACTTTGGTTTTGCACTTCATTTTCCTAATTCCATCTCTGAGAATAACAATTTCAGCTTAACTCTCGTGCGCCGCACAATCTCATAACACAGCTCATGTGAAAGTGTTGGCTCCTATTGTGTACAAGATAAAAGGCCACCCACCGCATTTTATGACACAGGGCCTGCACGGCTATGCGAGATTTACGAATGGATGATTTATTTGTCTCTTGACATTACGCCGATAGCGCATTTGGAAAACTAAAATTGAGAACGAATTTTGTGTTAATTTGCAAACTTAAATCTGTAATATTTAATCAGTTTTCGTGCACTGCATTGTGAGATGCAGCTCCATGCGTATCGTTTAGCTTTAAGCCGGTGTTTGCCTTGCGGTCGCCTCATTGTCAACCAACTGATGTTGACGGATTTGTTGTGTCTGTGGTAGCTGTTGGAGGAGACTGGGGTTGTGATCTCTATCCTGGGTGGATCTGGAGCCACAGCGGGAAGCTTCTGCCCAAAGCGCGACGAGCTGCATGGAGTTCATCCACCAGTGCGGCAGCCTCGACACCGCAGCGGTGAGACACGGGCCCCAGTAGGGGCCACAGGGGCGGCTCAGGGATGGGGATAAGGATTTGAAGATATAGGGTGCTCGCGGAAATAAACTCTTCAACTCAAAGCGCCTTACAGCAACGTCTCATCTCAACCATTCCATTGCTCTGCGGCAGGCTACTCGAGGGGACCCCCCCCCCTCAATGGCAGCTGTTCCTATTTGGCACGTGGTGCACGCACTACCGGCCTGTGAATGGACATGTCTGCCATTTGGGAGCGATGTTTGAGTTTCCTACATGGTTTTTTCCCCGATAAAGTAATTTGCAAGTATTTTATCTGATTTAGCAAATTTGCAACATGATGCGGTTACACGTGGCCAATTCTTTTTTTTTTAATACAGCGTCACAGGATTATTATCATACATTGTGAAACAGATCTCTTTGTTTATGGTGAATAAATTGGCAACATTAACCAGGGCGGATGCTGGGCTTGAACCGAGAACCACCACTCGACCATGTTTCCATAAATTTGTGCAGTCACATTAACGCTGTTCACGTCGTACGCAATGAACACTTTATTATTAGCACCACCTCTGGACCTGTTTGGCCCCTGGTCCATTTTGAGAGGTCTTGTAAGGGCGGCATATTACAGTTTGATTTTATATCGGCACAGCAAATAGCCAATGGAAAACCACCCATTCCGTGGGGGTGCTACGCGCTGGCACGGATCGGATGCGCCAGTGGAAAAGGCTGCTAGCAACTTGGCCGCCTCCAAACGAAAGAGAGAGGGTTCCAGGTCTCTGTTGTTGGCTGTGTCTTCTGCAGCTGCCGGCCGTGGACTGCGCTGTGGGGCAGCACTACGGCGTGCATTCCTGCCGCAACCATGGGCACGGCCCCATGGCCAACCTGGTAAAACTGCCGCAGAAGGCCAAGCCCGGTGGCAGCAGCGGCGGTGCCCATCGGTGCGCCGTCTTGTACGAGACGGCGCTGTGTGCTCGCGACTCGAGGTTTGGCAGCCCCCTCCAAAGTGCCCTCCTCCTCACCCCTCTGCTCACCTCGTGATCTGCCTGACCGCCACGGGTCGCTCCTCAAAATTGTTGGGAGTTGGCGACAGACACTTGGGGTTCTTTAATTTTTCGCATCAAACGGTCAGTGAGCCACACCAATATGCCATTGGTAATGTAACTTAAGGATTCAATGTTCAAGGCAAGTGATTGTCGAGACAAACTGATGATTGTGTGTGTTACACTCCTCTGGCAGTCCACTGCCTGATGAAGGCCTCACAACGTTGCTTTGGTCATGGGGGTTGTTGCACAAAACGTTACCACGCTTGGTGAAGGGGGCGGGGATTAGGTTCAGGACTTGTTCAGATATCAGTCACCACTGACGTTAGCCATGGCTAGGAATCCAACTCGGATCGCCGCGTTAGTATCGCAGTGCACCAAACATTGCAGCAGTGCTTCAGAAATCATTCCGAAGTTGCTTGATATTGCACACAGTTTGAATAAACCATCATTACTTCAGGACATATCTTTTTACTTAAAATTTTACTTTATACATGCTGTGATCGTAATAAAGAGTTGTGCTAGTTAGTAGTAACAGCGCGATACATCGGTTAAATCGATTAATATTTATTATTCAGCTGACAATTCACATATTGAATTGCACGTGTAAGAATCAACTTCTAAAAAATTGTATCCCTTTTTATTTTAATAGTTTCACATTGCCACTGCAGAGAGTCGACATGATCAGTGTAAGTTCAAATGAACTGACACACCTTGTGAAAAACCCAACGCAGAAGATCCCTGGGCTTGATATTCCACGAAGATCATGGTCCCCCTAAACCGCATCTGCACAAAACATGGCAGATGCGGATACCTGATGCACAAATGGAAAATTTTAAACTCTCCAGTGTTTGACTGTGGTCATCCAGAACAGATCGTACAACGTGAAACGACGCAATAGAAAATTAAAGTCAAGCCACAGTGCGATTGTGACCATGCAACCCAAACTATGCACAATATTGTGAACCACAGTCGTCTGTGCTCCTTCAACGGAGTAGGAATAGTAACCCTACACGAAGTTTCTCCTGAAGCCCTCTCGTCGTGACCAGCAGACCTCGGACATTGGCTTATGGCTCCTGAACATGTTGCCCTCATGCGCAGGAATAGAATAGCTCAGGGGTTGGCAATCTGCGTCTCCCGGTGCCGCATGCTGCTCTTTAAAGACTGTTTGGTGATGTTGTTTATGAAGGACCACTGTCTCGTATTCACCACAGTGCATTGCGCCTCTTGAAATATTGAGTTGAGTAATCCCGGTAGTTGAGAAACTAAGGTAGTTGAGTACCCCGGGAACACGCTGTGGTTCGTGTCGCGTTAATAGCTCCGTACCGTGCCGTGTAACTCACTAAGCAGCCGATTGCTCGCGTGCAGTGGTAGTGCCGTGTTCATTGATAACACTGCACACTCTGTGCAGTGGTAGTGCCGTGTTCATTGATAACGCTGCACACTCCGTGCAGTGGCAGTGCCGTGTTCATTGATAACACTGTACACTCCGTGCAGTGGTAATGCCGTGTTCATTGATAACACTGCACACTCCGTGCAGTGGTAATGCCGTGTTCATTGATAACACTGCACACTCCGTGCAGTGGTAGTGCCGTGTTCATTGATAACGCTGCACACTCCGTGCAGCGTTGTGTGAGGATGGCTCACTAATTGAAAGGGGAGTCGTAGCTATCGCACTGTGGGGTGGTCATCGCCCTCCTCCCCCTGGGCATGTGCCGTGTGTGTTGTGTGCGTCGTGAGTCGTGGCGATGTAAACCCGGGGTAGCTCCTCTCTCCGTCTCTTCGTTTGTTGCTGTCCCGGCGAAGCTCGAGTTGGTGAGCGCAACGCGTGGCAGATCCGGCTTCACCCGTTCCCACTCCTCCCAGTCAGCGACTCCCAAACCCCCACTCAATAATCGCAGATCACTACCCAGGTCTTTATCAACCAAATTATTTTTACCTAAACAATTTTTTGTATTCTTAACAATGTATCCACTGTTCAGTTTTTAAGTACAATTTTACCGAAGCACTGTATGTTGTCTTGGTGTGGACTGTGGCTGTTTTTGATATTGTTTTACTGCCTTTCCCAAGCTTGGAAATGTATGCATGAATGAAATTGGAACTTATATACTTCATTTATTTACTAATTGACAAAATATTTTTTTTATTTTTCCAGGTAAGGCCTACTGAGCATATATAGCAGTTTTTCAGAAGCGACCTGGCCATCGCAAATGATAGCTCAACGAAGTGGCTTATCGTCACGTGGACATTTATAGCAGACAAATATACAGCATGCGTCAGGGTTGGGATGGAACCCACGACCTCCTGCGTACCAGGGGAGGTAGTTAACATCTCCCAGCCACCGTGGTGCCCTGTGGTCACGTGAGGCCTTCCACTTCTGAATGGCTTGTGATGCATATTTGAACATTACTGCAAGCGTCTTAGCCTCGTTCATTCGGTATTCGAGGGGAATATTGCTATTTAGTAACTTTGTTTCAAATAATCCGCATTGAACTTTCGATTTTAATTTGCAATGTAATTGAGGGACTGTGCGTTGTCTTGTCGTGGTCTGGTGCTGTTGTTGTGTTGCTGAATTGCCCAAACTTGCATTTGTTGACAAATCGGCAGGAATCTATGTACTTTGTATTTTTAGCAACATGCTTACATTTTCTCCGTCTTGCCTCTCATATCGTTTTTGAACATACCTCGCTGACCCGCCCCTACTGGACATATGTGAAAAGAGCTTCATAGCTCATTGGATTCCTCCAGGATGAAAAAAAGATTCTAATTAATCAGTGGCACTGCCAACAACCTGCATCCACACACGACTAAGCACCCCTTGTAATGCCATACACATGGTTTCTTTCCCATAGACATGTAATTCTGCAAATTTTCAGAAATATCTGCCGTATACGAATTACTCCAGACAAGTTTAGAGTAGTAAACGTAACCTGTTGTGACTCGTCTAATGTGTATCGCGTGGTCGTTAGCACAGAAAGATGCGTCTGGTAACGTCCTAATGGACCAAACATCGTAAAAAGGAGGCTGGGTCTGCGTTGTTCAGAGTGACCACCATATACAGGGACTCTTCTACTTACGGACGAGTTAGGTTCCAGAAGTCTGTTCGTAAGTCCAACTTTACTCTTGTCGATTCCAAACATGTTGTACGGCGTGTACACTAAACACAGGGAATGGCTTTAAGAGTTGTATAATCTCCTGTAGACGTAGACGCCACTGGTTCTTCACGTTGTGTAGATGTAGATGCCACCACCACCATCTATTGCGTGGCGGTTAAACTTATGAATCTCGCTACAAACAGGCAACTGGACATATGGACAGGTTTCTTCGTATCTCTGAGACTTTCTAAGTTGAATGTTTTTTTAAGTGAAGGAGTCCCCGTAAATATTTTTGAGGACCACTGGGATCTTCAGTTTAAACCGTGAGTCTTGGAGTCATTAGACCAGAAAGAAGTGAGACAAAAACGACAGTAACATTGAAAAATATGTACACAGGGCAGGGAGGGCCCAGCCGCATGACAGGATTTATTCAGCGCTATCGTCACGGTAACAGAAACAGTGCTCCCGAATGAATCGCAGAATTCATTATTTGACTATAGCTCGGGTTGATAAATAAGCTGTTAACTTTCTTGACCTAGATTTTGAACTCGCAAGCGTACAGTGATCGTGGAGTGCTCTAACCGCAGCACCTCCAAGTGGGATGCAGTGCAATTCATATATTTATAATTAAGATATATATTTTTACTAGGAATGCATTTAGCTGCAGATTGGTGGAGATGAGGTTAGGGATAAGATATTACATCCTGTGGAGCCCTGGGATATTTACATCTTCAAGTGAGATGAACTAAAGAGGTGAATGCCATTACAGAATCCTCATTTCACAACTCCT
Source organism: Petromyzon marinus (assembly GCF_048934315.1). Taxonomy (NCBI): domain Eukaryota; kingdom Metazoa; phylum Chordata; class Hyperoartia; order Petromyzontiformes; family Petromyzontidae; genus Petromyzon; species Petromyzon marinus. Next base: position 1,771,830 of record NW_027423168.1, read on the forward strand.
CATGAAACAGATTCCCCGTTCTTACAATACAGAACTTGTCTCATCTGATACAGAACCCAAATCTCATGTGTCCTCAGTATTTTTTACTTCCTTTCAATCGTGAATACCACATTGTGGGAATCAACAGTGGTTGTAATATGAAAAGACTTGCCCTTGCTATAGGAATGTGTGATTTACTCAAATAACTAATTTATGATGATCGATGGTGTTTGCTTTATGTTAATTTATATCAGGAGACACTTTGTCTGAATGACCTCCCCAATACACATTTTTCTCAAGGTGCACTTCTGCGTGGAGACTCACTCTTGTCTCGTGGCCGACTCCATCTCCTCTTCCTCCGCGATGACGTCATTGGTGCCACCACTTTGATTGGGGAATTTTTCAGACAGGCGTGTTACCGCACAGTCACCCGCCGACTCCACTCCCCGCTCCGACTCCATTCCCCAATCCGAGTTCGAAGCCCACTCGCTCCCAGAAGCTGAGCCTGCAGTATTCTGATTTGACCAAGTGGACTCCGAAGTCTGCCTCCTTGCAGCAGGGACTTGGCAATCTCCCTGGCTGAGACGGAGGACTGCCGAGAGGCTGCAGGCCGCCACCGGCTCCGTGTCCATGGCTGGGCAAGGCGGGAAGTTCGCTTGCGGTGGCACGGCCCTGCAGCCCCACAATAATGGGTGGTTGAGGGCCTCCGTGGGTGTGAGGCGAAGTTGGGGATCCCACCTGCCAAGGAGGCAAACGGAGGGAGTCAGGTGCCTGTTGCATTCTAAAATCGCTTCATTGAATCGTGGTCTGGAGTGAAATGAGCAATTCCATCCTCAACACTTTTGTCAGAAACGATATTTATTTAAAAAAGCGACGAGATGAAGAAACGATGCCCCGGTGTGACACAAAACTTTGCAGTCCTAGCCCAAACGACACGTGAGGTCTAAGATCGTTTCCAGTAATGTTGATGGAAGACGCAAAGTGATTTATATTTAATTAATTGTACGAGGTGAAATGTAGACAAGAGTAACAAGTCTCTTACTGAAGGCACCCGTGGAGAAAATTGATGAACTTTTGATTGCGGGTTCCCAGAACCGCCTTCAAAGACACGGAGCACGGGACGATCCGTTTCCCATTGACGACGGGGCGATTCGTTTTGTCTGTTTATCGGAGAGAGAAAAAGAGAGAAACACTGAATTAGTTGTGGCGATCAGTACAATGCGGCGGCGGTCCTTAACCCTCCAATTGCGATGTTTGCAAATATGATTCCATGTTGGCGGTCGACTACAGCCTGTCATCCCTCCAGGGTCGATAAAATTTGTAACCGTTTGTGAGACGTTTGCAGTAGTCGTGTGGAAAGGATGGCTCCTAAGCGTGAAAGTGAAAGTCCCACTCTCAACTCTGGGCCACCAGAGGAGACGAGAACCTCCTGATACTTGTTTGAGCAAGGAGACACTTTGATGTTTATTTTAGTATTATATTATTATTATTTGCATCACTTGGAGAGGATGGTATTTTGTTGTACAAGCGTGCTTTTAAGCATAATATATTTCTCAATCAAGGACCTACAGTTTGTGTGGAGGGTTGTTTTCTATGGTTGTTTTATACTATGGTAGAACTGCTCTATGCTGATTTAGGATACCGTCGCATCTGCCACACAATTTTTAAAAATTGTGCTAAGTGATGCTGAAATATAAAAAAATGGCCACTCATCTTTATCAAAAATGTGATGGCCAGAATTGCATGTAATTAATACACACGTCCTCTGTTGGATTGCAAATACCTATGGGTTTTCCAAATATACTGTGCTACCTAAACATTCCTTTTAAAGTATTTTTTTCATAAGACTCCTTACTGTCGCACTAATTCACACACGTACTGACAAGTACGTTGCCAAGACCGTTGTGACTTTTAAACCCAAATAAAGCACAGTTCATTTTTAAATTACACGAAGCAGTTTCCATGCCTTTCTATTCAAGCACAGAGCACGAGACACGCGGCTGCACGGCCACGACTCTCCGGGCAGTGACAGCAGCAGCAGCAACAGCTACGAACTCCAACACCACCACCTCACCACCCCCCCTGTCCACTCACCAAAGGAGATAATGTTGTGGGTCGAGGCGTCAATCATGGCTTTGGGTGGGAGCCCCAACATCTGAAACCAAGATCACAAGAGGGATGAGTTGGATGAGGTCTGTCGCTCGAGTGAACAGAGCGTACATACGCTGCTCTTTGTCTCATTGAAACGTCGATGTACAATGAACTTTGCCTGCTCTTGTACATACTGTTTGCAGATATTTATCTCTATCATCAGGCGAATCATACATATTTGGTCTTTAATTGATGACGTGGTTACTACGTGCGGCTTCGTTGCTCTCCAACACAGGCTCTGAAAGCCTCGGGGATTAACAACAAACCACAATAATCATAACAATAGTAATCATTCCGAAGGACATCAGCCTGACGCTCTGATTCTCTGGTATTACTGATGAACCCGAAATCTCTCTTTACTTCTTTACTCATGCAAATGGTGCGTGATCACGCAATGAACACGTCCACTCCTCTCCCGTGTACCGGCAGCTGAGCGACATTTTTTGACCAGTGAAAGGCCCAGAGGATGACGACAGCCCTGCACGTAACCAGCTTTGTCGCATGAGCCATCGCACAGCGGGTCTGTACGCTGGTGGATCGTCGTGCGCCATCAGTCATAACCAACCCCCTGCTGCTGCTGTTGTTTATCGTGGACTCCATCGTTGGTTCAAATTCGAATTAAACCCTCCCTCCTCCTTTATATGGCGCAGTTGGAACGGTCCCATGGGAAATATGACGCCCGGTTTGGTGGTGCCGTATCGGGCTCGAGGTTTGTTACAATAAAAATTATAGAATTCATCAGTATGTATATATTATAATAATTAATATTTGTAAGGCGCATTTAATCCGATGATCCCAATGCGCCCCGTGTATGGAAAGCAGGGAAATGAGACGACCAAAACTATGGGGAATAGGCCATTTTACCGAGGTGAGTTTTCATGGCGAGATTTAAATAGCTTTAAAAATTCTGTCTTGTTTTCAGAGGCCAACGCGTTCCATAGTCTTGGAGCTGCACTGGCAAAAAGCCTGATCGCCCCCAGGAATTGAGACTTGACCTCAGAAAACTGAGTAGGAGATCAGAAGATCTCAAGGACCTCATTGGTGTACATGAGTGGATCAGCTCCTGTAAGTATTGTGGGGCTAACCCACTGACAGCCTTGTAGCTCAACAGCAGGACCTTATAACCAACTGGATATATATGCAATGGTGTTTTCCTACGCGTCAGATACCTGGATGAGATAGCCGATGTGGTCTTCCGAGCTTGTCTTGAAGAGCAGGTTCCCGAGGAGCATCTCGGCCACCACACATCCGAGTGACCACATGTCCGCGCTGCATGTGACCGGGAGCCCAAAGTACATTTCGGGGGCCATGTATCATATCGAGCCAAGACACCAAGCTCCTAGCAGCACACGGACAGACAGGTGACCAAACAAGGTGGCACTTGCACATTATTCATCTGTACTTGTGAAGTGCAGAATAGATGAGGGTATGCACACGCAGTCACGTATGGCACTCAAAATACGCACAATGACAAAGATCGCCCACGTAAATGCGTGTATCAGCTGGGTAGCACTTAGAAATGTAAATTATTTTCATTACACTGGTGCCAGCTATCATAGAGTGCAGCTGTCGTGTCGCGAGAGTTCTCTGCGGTGAGTAACAACTTCTTTAAAAGCAACGGCGCTGCGACGCCTCTCTGAATAAAATGAACGCCGAGCCGCTTTGCGCGTTTCAAGATTCAGTGATGAACCGGGGACGCCTACCACCACCCTGTAACGTGCAGACGTCTCGGAACGGGAAAAGGTTAAGTGAGGAATGAGGACAAAGGTACTTAGGGCTGCCATGAGATCTGTACATTTGCAATCGTAAATCACATGTAAATCACACGTAAATCAGCCATCCGCGACGAAAATTCCAATGGGATTGTCTACTGGCTCCAGACTTTCAATACCAGCAATCGATTATGAAAACTGTTAGCGGTTTACTGGTTACTGTTTGACAACTACCCTCCTCAAACCTGGGAGGTTGAGAGTTGAAATCCTGGCCAAATGATTGACGAAATGTAACGTTTGAAGGGTATCAGTGTCACTACCACACTTTGTTTAAGCGGTGCTAACCACCACGCCACCACAGCACGAAGACAAAGACCCCCCCCCCCCCATATAGCTTAAACAGGCTTGTAGCGCAGCGTGCTAACCGTTAACACCACCGCTCCCCACAAACACTGTGACACGCACACACACATGCTGCTACACACGTACACACATTCACAGGGCAGCTAGATCACTCACTTGGGCAGGTCTCGCTGATGCTCAGGCCAAAATCCGTGAGCCTGATATTGCCACTGATGTGGCCTTTGACCAAGATGTTTGCCTGCAAAAAAGACGGTGGTTGTCAGTGAAACTCGTGGTGTGTCGGTGAGATTGCGTCTTGTTGAATTGGTTCATGGCGGTTTACTCAAAGATTTCATGTACTCATTTTTGTTGAACACTTAATGCCCTTTGTAAATGTAATCATGCTTGAAGATCTCCCTACCCCATGCCGTGTTAATCAAGGGGGTTGTATGGCCATACCTCACCATGCTGCTCAGGGGGCTGTTAAAGGCAATGATCATCAGGTGATGATGATTGCTTGTGTTGCAGTCGAAACGTCGTGAGAATTGTATTGTTTTATATTTTTATTATTTTATTGTTTCCCTTCTACGTGACTTTACCGAAAGAACCAAGAATATGAACAATATTTTTTATTTTACCAGTTTGAGGCCCCACTGAGCTATGGAGCTATTTTTCAGAAGCAACCTGGCTATCACAAATGTTATCTTCAACGAAGTGGCTTATCCCGTGGAAATGTATAGAGGCCAAATACTCTAAACGCGTGATGTTTATTCTAAATGTAGTGAGAGAGACATGCAACCTCAAAATATACAGCAGGCGACAGGGTCCGGATTGAATCCATGGCCTCCTGCGTACCAGGTGAGGTAGTTAACATATTGCCACTGTGGTGCCCTGTGGTCACGTGAGGCCTACCACTTCTGAATGGCTTGTGATGCATATTTGAACATTACTGCAAGCGTCTTAGCCTCATTCATTAGTCAGGTATTCAAAGGGAATATTGTCATTTGGTAACGCTATTTCAAATATCGCTCATTAAACGTTCAATTTTAATGCAATGCAATTGAAGAATTTTGTGGAGTCTTGTTGTGGGCGGGAGCTGTGGTTGTTGTGTTGCTACCTTGCCCAAGCTTGCATTTGTTGACAAATTGGCAGGAATGTATGTACTTTGTATTTTTAGCAATTTGCTTACATTTTCTCCATCTTGCCTCTCATCGGTTTTGGAAATAGCTCGCTGACCCGCCCCTACTGGACATATGTGAAAAAGATCTTCATAGCTCATCGTATTCCTCCAGGATATAAAGAAGATTCTGATTCTGATTAATCAGTGGCGCTGCGAACAACCTATTCCCTGTATTGCTGCGGGAATCTGCATCCACACATGATCAAGCACCCCTGTGTAATGCAATACACATGGTTCCTTTATCATAGACATGTAATTCTGCAAATGTGCAGAAATGTCTTCCGTATGCGACTTACTCCAGACAAGTTTAGACTATTAAACGTGACCTGTTATGACTCGTCTAATGTGTATTGTGTGGTCGTTAGCACAGAAAGATGCGTCTGGTAATGTCCTAATGGACCAAAAAAAGTAAAAAGGAGGCTGGGTCTGTGTTGTTCAGAGTGACCACCATATACAGACTCTTGTACGTACAAACGAGTTCGGTTCCAGAGGTCTGTTCGTAAGTCGATTTGTTCGTGAGTCCAACTTTTCTCCCGTCGATTTCAAACACGTTTTACGGCTTGTACACTAAACACGGGGAATGGCTTTAAAAGTTGCCTCTGGTTCTTCACGTTCTGCAGATGTAGATGCCACCATGAACTTGCGACTCTCGGTCCAAACAGGAAACTGGACATACGGACAGGTTTGATCATATCTCTGTATGTTCGTAAGTCGAATGTTCGTAAGTAGAGGAGTCCCTGTGTAGTGGCATAGAATGGTAATGTAACAGTATTGCGCTGGCTGCTGGCAGGGAAAGGGATCTGCGGCTTACAGCCCTGACGTCAGCAGGCCAGGTTATACACCAGAGGGGGATCTAGGGAAAGGTCGCAGAAGGGGCACTGAATTCATAATGATACAATAATTCAGTAACACTGTACAAGTGTACAGCACGTCAGATCATTACATGGCCTAACCCTGGTTGGAAACACCGTGGGAGTGAAGAAGAAGATGGATTAATAATCATTATTATTTACATTTGTAAGGTGCATTTCATTCGTATGCCACCAGACTTAACTTGGAGTGTCTAAATTCTCTTTGCCCACCAGAATGAACAGACCTCATCTTCCCCACCCCTGCAGACTTGGTTTTAAAGTAGATACATGCTAATGTTTACAAAGTAACGGACTCTTGACCAATTTCATTTCTACATAAATCAATCATTCGGAAATAGGCCCCACTATACCCCACCGACTACAGCACTCTAATCTTGCCTCCTCGTTTTGCCTCTTCCACCTGCCTCATGCTCGTCAGCACCGCCTTTCATGCAGCCATGTGGGTGTGAGGTCATCATCACGAGAGGCCGTGCACTTCATCGTTCGCACGCGGCGGAGGAACCACTGAAGTCAAACGTTTACATACGTGCGGTTTAGTGGGGTCATTTCCGAGCGAACTCGGTTTGAAAGTGTTTATCGTTGAATGTGGAAGGCTTTGGGTTAGTTTTCGGGTTACCACCTTTTCCACTATGGAGATCAAACCCAGACCTATGTTTCAGTCGGTCTAGGTCTGTCAACAACCATGCAGTAGTAAAGTTCAGCACAGTACCGGTACCAGATCTCGGTACAAATTAATTCATGCCACCCAAATACAGATGCCAATTCACAGACTGTCTCGGCTGGACCGGGACAGGAGGTAACCCAAGGGTAGTGGGAGGATAACCGCTTTGTGAGCTATTTGTAAGTAATGCGTTTAGAGTATTTGGCTGCTATAAATTTCCACGTGATAAGCTACTTCGTTAAGCTATAATTTGTGGCCAGGTCGCTTCTGAAAAAGAGCTTAATAGCTCTCAATGGGCCTAACCTGGTAAATAAAAAATAGTTTACTTTAATGGTATACATACTTGAATTTTACTGTGGATGTTTTAAAACATGTCCTGTCTAACTGTCAACTTTGTTTGAATTTCAGTGGGAGAAGATGCTTCTCACACAGACGTTAAAGCAGGTACCAGAGTCCACCTGAAGCTACTGCAGTGTGCGCCTCATATAGGATTCCGTCCATTACTGTTGGTGCGATGGTTTGGATTTTCAAGTTGAAATCTCCTAGTTCATTTTATTTTTACCCAGGCGACAACTCAATTGTCAAGGGTAGTCCTGTTTGGAAGAGGCTATCCTCGTCTCTTGAGTTCCACATCTTGGAGAGGATGTGATTAGTCAGCATCGATGCCATTTTAGTTGGTGTCACGCATGCGTGCATTCTTAAATTACTGACGCCGACTGAAGACTGAAGATGCAAGTGTGCCATCTGACAATGAAAGTTATGAAGCCATTTTTTGTCATTGCCAATCTTCCTTTGTGCTCTGTCAGAGTCTGGGATAACACGGCCTTGGTGAAGTCCCCTGGACTTGTGTAATTTCTGTATCAATTATTTTTTTCATTTTGACACCTCTGCTCCACGTCCTTCAATTGCATCCATCTGCACCTACGATTAGCACGGCTGGCTGACGTATGGCGCGAACGAGGTTCAACGTACATACCTACAAGGAGTGTAAATTCATATGGTGCCAGAAACTCTGCACGAGTTCGTGCCGCGTTCTCCCGATGTTGCCGTCGATGTTTGTCCAGCGACAAGCCATTCGTTGCCACGCGCGAACCTGTCTCACCTCCACAATCACAGGGCCGAGTGTGTGACGTGTCCGGCAAGCCGTATGATGTGTCTGCGGATGATAATCTTCAGAAGAGGCCTGTGCCTTCTCCCACAGACGCCGCGCAACTGACGCCGCTCCCAGCGCCGCCGACCTCTGCTTCCCCGGCCACGGCCACGGGGAGTTCCTCTCCTCTGCTGGACACCCCGTGTGCTGGACCTGCTGCTCCACCACACTTGCCTGCCCACTACACAGGCACAAAGAGGTACGGGCAGAACTAATGCATACAGTGAGGGAAAAAAGTATTTGATCCCCTGCTGATTTTGTACGTTTGCCCACTGACAAAGAAATTACTAGTCTATAATTTTAATGGCAGGTTTATTTGAACAGTGAGAGGCAGAATAACAACAAAAAAATCCAGAAAAACGCATGTCAAAAATGTAAAAAATTGATTTGCATTTTAATGAGGGAAATAAGTATTTGACCCCCTCTCAATCAGAAAGATTTCTGGCTCCCATGTGTCTTTTATACAGCTAACGAGCTGAGATTAGGAGCACACTCTTAAAGGGAGTGCTCCTAATCTCAGCTTGTTACCTGTATAAAAGACACCTGTCCACAGAAGCAATCAATCAATCAGATTCCAAACTCTCCACCATGGCCAAGACCAAAGAGCTCTCCAAGGATGTCAGGGACAAGATTGTAGACCTACACAAGGCTGGAATGGGCTACAAGACCATTGCCAAGCAGCTTGCGGAGAAGGTGACAACAGTTGGTGCGATTATTCGCAAATGGAAGAAACACAAAATAACTGTCAATCTCCCTCTGCCTGGGGCTCCATGCAAGATCTCACCTCGTGGAGTTGCAATGATCATGAGAACGGTGAGGAATCAGCCCAGAACTATACGGGAGGATCTTGTCAATGATCTCAAGGCAGCTGGCACCATACCAAGAAAACAATTGGTGACACACTACACCTTGAAGGACTGAAATCCTGCAGCACCCGCAAGGTCTCCCTGCTCAAGAAAGCACATATACATGCCCGTCTGAAGTTTGCCAATGAACATCTGAATGAATCAGAGGACAACTGGGTGAAAGTGTTGTGGTCAGATGAGACCAAAATGGAGCTCTTTGGCATAAACTCAACTCGTCGTGTTTGGAGGAGGAGGAATGCTGCCTATGACCCCAAGAACACCATCCCCACCGTCAAACATGGAGTTGGAAACATTATGCTTTGGGGGTGTTTTTCTGCTAAGGGGACAGGACAACTTCACCGCATCAAAGGGACGATGGACGGGGCCATGTACCGTCAAATCTTGGGTGATAACCTCCTTCCCTCAGCCAGGGCATTGAAAATGGGTCGTGGATGGGTATTCCAGCATGACAATGACCCAAAACACACGGCCAAGGCAACAAAGGAGTGGCTCAAGAAGAAGCACATTAAGGTCCTAGAGTGGCCTAGCCAGTCTCCAGACTTTAATCCCATAGAAAATCTGTGGAGGGAGCTGAAGGTTCGAGTTGCCAAACGTCAGCCTCCACACCTTAATGACTTGGAGAAGATCTGCAAAGAAGAGTGGGACAAAATCCCTCCTGAGATGTGTGCAAACCTGGTAGCCAACTACAAAAAAACGTTTGACCTCTGTGATTGCCAACAAGGGTTTTTTCACCAAGTACTAAGTCATGTTTTGCAGAGGGGTCAAGTGCTTATTCCCCTAATGAAAATGCAAATCAATTTAGAACATTTTTTACATGCATTTTTCTGGATTTTGTTGTTATTCTGTCTCTCTTACTGTTCAAATATACTTACCATTAAAATTATAGACTGATCATTTCTTTGTCAGTGGGCAAACGTACAAAATCAGCAGGGGATCAAATACTTTTTCCCTCACTGTAAATGCTTTCAACATAAGTTGGAGAGAGTTGAGCCTTTCAAGGAATTCGGCAATGCTTTCCCACCTGTGACTGCTCCCGATATATGACTCGAGAGAATGTAGGTTTTGCTTGCAGGCCACAGACACACTCACACATGAATGATGTGTTTGGTATTATCTCATGGAAAATAATAAGTTGCACAAGGGCCAGGGTCATGCCCCATTCATTCTGAACGATTAAACCAAACTGACCCACGTTCACACACGAGAGCAGAGAGGTTGGCTGCAGGGTGACGCATGCGAAGAACGCGTCCCTGTGAAAGAGTTAGAAGGTTCCCCTTCGTACCTTCTTACTCTCCCTCCCCCCTCCTTCCGGTCAGGTGATTTTGAAGTATCGTCGTCGTCACGCGAGGACGTGGACCGAGACAGCGCGTGGAACCAGTGGCTGCGCTCCGAGATCCCGGGGCTCTTCCTGCTGGCCCTGCACACATTTACCGTGAGTCGGTGCAGATGTGGCCTCGCGACTGGGGCTGCCACCTGTCCGCGTTTGACCCCCGGACAGTGTTCGGGTGGCAGCAGGAATTGATTTGTGTCGAGATCTGGTACCCCGGGTATGGCTATGGTTGATTTTATCACCGTGAACTGCACAGTTTTAACAATAGACCTGGGCTCGCTGAGAAATGTGCCTGGGTTTGCTCTGTCGTGGAAATGGTGGCAACTGTACTTGGGGCATCGGCACGTGTATTCGCACTCCGTCTCCATTTACACCGAGAGTCACATGCTTGTCTCGTGTGGGGAGTGGTGGTGTAGCTGTTAGGGGGCATCCATTTAGTATGTATGCATGGAGGGGGGAGGAGGGGTTAACCAAATGTGTACGCTTGCGTATGGGGGGTCTACTGACAATGTGTAAGCCGACTGCAACGGCATGAATCTGCCCATCGCAGTGACATGGGGAAGTAATTGCTTCCGACAATGGCGTTCTATGACCTTTTAAATCGTACACAGGTTTGAGAACGGGGACAGTTTGCATTAATGATCCTGAATCATTACAATTCCTTGACTCTCCGGCAGTGGTGAATCGTTCCAACCACCAGTAGGAATCGTGTATATGTTGTGTACGTGTATGCACAGCTGTACCCATTGGCTTCTGTTGTGGTCATGTACGTTTATTTTTTATTTCGTGGAATATCACTTGCTGTACTCTACGCTGTGAGTGCTTTGTGTAGATAGGAATCATGTTATGTAGAGAATATAAATCTAATTCAGTACCTCTATATGTCTCCCACAGACGAGTGGGGAGACAGCAGCCAGGCGGTGAGCCGGCACTCCCAACAATCGCCCAAGCTCTGCGGTTCTCTTAACATTCCGATATTTGCAGCCACTTACTGAGTGTTTACATGTGGGGGGAAACCAGTACACTCGCAGAAAACGAACAAATGTGAGCAAGGGGGCAACGTTCTATCCCGTGCAGATGGAAAGGATTCCACAGTTGTGATCCACTGCCTCCTGGCAAGCCAGGGTATGACTCATCCTCGATGTCCACCGGAAGGGAGATTGCACACTTGCAATTGAATTCCCTGAGATTATTTATATCATGGGGTAGGCAGTGACAAAGCCCCCGACTCACTTAACACGAACATGCGGTCCAGTGCATTGTACGTGCAAGGATACTCGCTTTCCACAATGTATGAAAGTGTGTTGTGCTTGAATCTTGACTTAAAGCTTTCGTGACTGCAGGAATTAATATTTTTTGGGTCTTTCGGTAAAGTCACGTAGATAGAACAATAAAATAATAAAAATAAAGTGAATACAAAATAATAATAAAAATATCACGACGTTTTGATCACAACACAAGCAATCGTTATCATTTTTCTCCTGATGACGATTGCTTGTGTTGCGATCGAAACGTCGTGATATATTTTACTTTTTTATTTACTTTATTTTTATTATTTTATTGTTCTATCTACGTGACTTTACGGAAAGACCCAAATAATGTGTTGAACTTCTTTCGCAGTGTACGTAGCCAACCGTGCTAATCTGTGGTACATTAACACCTTGCCACAAATGCCCTGTTGCTCATGAGCACAGCGACTCAAATGAATCAGGCGCAAGGTTTGCGTGATTAATTCTTACAAAGTGGCGTCTATAATGAACAATATGGCTGAAGCTCGAGTTCTATTCATTTAAAACCAAACGTGTTTCTTACCAACCATACCTGGTGTTTGCACACAGATACAGATTATGGGCGATGCGTTCTACACCATTCGGAATGCGCTGTTGCAATGTGCAGCCACAGCTGCTGCAAAAATATTTGTCTCGGTTTGATCCACTGAACAATATCCACTGACCACACCGCACGCGCAACAATGATATAACTACGAACAAAAATATGAATAAATTAAGATGGTTTATTAAATATATTGCACGTAAGAAAATACAGCAATAGACGTAAAAATACATGGCAGTTTAACACGTAGGCTTTTGCGACAAATATCCATAATACAGGTTTTATGGGTTGGATCGCGTAAATATATAAATGTGTCATTATGAGACCTCCTTTGCCAGTCGCAAGATATAGTAATAGGTTTTTACCCTTTTATCTGGCACCAAAACTGACACCGTTATACAAGAGATCATGTTTGCAATAACCACAACACAAGCAGTCAAAATGCAAACAAAAAGAGACAACTCTGATAATGATGTACACTGTCCTTGAAGTTGATTGGTCCACACCCGAGACAGCTTTTCTTAGAGCCTAGTCTCCACTGGTGTTGGACCAGATGACGCCAAAAGGCATACAACTCAATAACAGCGCACTATCAGAGTATTGAGAGCTCGGGGTATGAATTTTCATTATGAGACCTCCTTTGCCAGTAGCAAGATATAGTAATATGTTTTTACCCTTTTATCTGGCACCTAAACTGACACATTTATACAAGGGATCATGTCTACATACAGGTGTCAGTTTTGGTGCCAGATAAAAGGGTAAAAACCTATTACTATATAAATGTGCCGTTAAACCCGCCACCACCCGACAGCCAACTAGTAAGGGTTGTCACGTAAACAGAACATGCCAATTCATCACTAGTACAGCACACCGGTGTGTGGTGTGTTGGAGAGCCAAGCCACAACATTTACCATCGGAGTACGACGTTTCAGTAATTACAACTAGCTTCATCAGGCAACAGCAAGATTTGGGAGAAGTCCACCTGTTTAATTCCTTGTATAGAGGCGTAGATGTGATGACAACACTTGTGCGCTCTTTGAGCGCAAAGTGGGGGGGGGGGATTAATGAATCAACGTACATTATACATGCACATTATGCTAGCCCATTGATCTTGTACTTAGTGTCCATTGTGTGTACTAAAACAGCCGTACAAACGGTAATTTGATTATTCTCTTCCATGCAGCACTAAGTCGGTAGCTATCCAAACGATTACAATTATTTTTATTTATTTAAATTTCGATAGATTATGTAATTAGTCTTGGCTAGTAGTAACAAGTTTTGCACAGAACTTCAACATTATCAAAATCAATTGAGTGTCCTTGTGGGCACGCGTGTTCTGCTACTGCTGACAGTTGTATTTGTGAGCATTTCATATTTCTGTGGTGTTCTTTTAGTCTCGTGCTGATCATTCATCCTGTTTGCCCAACATAGCATTTGCCACAAGTGCAATTAATCTGGTACACAACTTCTGTTGATAACTTCAGTAATAGAACAGCAAAGAAATATCCAATAGTCCTTTTCATAGGTTTCCATATGCCTTCTGAATTTGCCTGGCTGATCAAAGTTTCGACCGCAGATGCCATTGGTCAGGGGTCTCTTTGTCCGTTCTCATGTGGGACTCTAGGCATGATGGCAGTTGGAATGCTTTCCCACAGACTTGGCAAGACATTTGTTTTCTCACTCTAGTGACTATGGGAGTGAGGTGGAGTCGAGACGGGCGCTGGTCAGGCGTGGCGTTTCCCAGCAGGCGCCTTCGTTCCATGCGCGGTCGCTGTGATAGCAATAACTTCGTTGCACGGTGCGCCCTTTGCAGAAGGTGGCATTGTCTGCAACTCTGCCTCCTCACCACCAGGACTCGACAAGCTGCTGCTGGAGCTGCTGGTGCCATCCATGGCAAAGGCAATTCTTCCAGCACCATGACTCGCGGCCGAGTATGTCTGACACACCTTCAACACCGCATTGGCAAAATTGCCGTCATTCACCATGCCACGTGCGCCCCTTGAGTTCTTTCCGTGGGTTACTCCATATGCCTTCTGAGTTTGTAGGGCCGATCAAAGCTTTTATCGCAGATGTTGCAGCTTTGACCACCGGTCTTGTGCATTCTCATGTGGGACTCTAGGCACCATGCCAGTTGGAATGTTTTCCTGCAGACGTCGCAAGAGATTCGTTTTCTCACTCTAGTGCAGTGGTTCTTAACCTTGTTGGAGGTACCGAACCCCACCAGTTTCATATGCGCATTCACCGAACCCCTCTTTAGTGAAAAATAAAATGTGATTTTTTTCAAATTCAAGACATAGATATGTTTTTTACTGGTACACAAAATGAGCCGTGCATGAACATTACCTTGTTCAAAGAATAAAACCAACACAATGCATAAACTCACAACAAATTACATACCTGGAAATCAATGTGACTTCTGCTGTTGCCTTTGAGAGATCAGTTCAGATATGCGTGGCTTCACCTTGGCAAGTGCCACTCTCATGTCATTTTCACAGCAAAGTCTGTTCCTTTTCTTCGTTTTTATGTCCAGCATCCTCGAAAAGGATTGCTCACAAAGATATGTTGTAACAAATGGTATAAAAAAATCCAGGGCTTTCTTAGCAATAACTGGATACTTGTTCATTTGTCGACACCAAAACGTTGAGAGCGTTGTTGTTCTGAAGAGTTGCTGTTGAACCTGGCTCTGCTGAATTTCAATTATTTCGTCGAGGAATTCATCATTGACATCTGCTGTTTCAACAGCAAACGTGAACGGCTGTCTCACCCATGCTGGATATGACTCTCTTGTAGGGAAATATCCGTCGAGAGACTTTGCAAGCTCATCTAAGTGCGTGGCAATTGTTTGCTTCAGTTCCGTGGATACAGAAATATCTCCGATTCCAGACACATCTTCGATCTTACTTGCACAGTCGTCCAGAAGCGGGAAGTTTGCGAAGTTATTGTTCTCTGTTCGTCGTTTCCATAACGGTAGCTTTTTTTGAAAAGCCTTCAGGTGTTCTTCCGCTTCCATGATATTGACTCCACCACCCTGTATCTGCTGATTGAGATGATTGAGAGCTGCGAATATATCAGCCATGTACGCTAAAATGAGAATGAACTCAGGATTTTTGAAGCAATCTGCATGGCAGTGTTGGTGCTCTTGCAAAAACAGGGCTAATTCCACACGCATGGCAAAAACACGATTCAGCACCTGTCCCCGGGATAACCACCGAATATTAGAATGGAGCAGAAGTACCTCAAATTCAGAGCCCATTTCTTTACACAGCTCACTGAAGATGCGGTGCCTCAGAGCACTTTTTCGCACATAGTTCACACATTCCACCACAGTTTTTAATACTTCTGCCATTTTTGGAGGTAAGGTTTTTGTTGCCAACGCATGCCTGTGCAGAATACAATGCGTCACAATGATGTGTGGTGCATCGGCCTTTACTAGCGCACCAAAACCAGACTTTCTTCCCAGCATGACTGGAGCTCCGTCCGTACAAACTGCAGAAACCATATCCCATGAAAGATTGTTGTCTCTGAAGAAGTCATCCACAAGCTTCTTCACATCGGCTGCCTTCGTTGTTGTAAGAGGCTTACAAAATAAAAACTCTTCTTTTATCATGTCGTCTTTCACATAGCGTACAAAAACAGCAAGCTGGCTTAGATCAGAAACGTCTGTGGTTTCGTCGAGTTGAAGGCTGAATTTTGCCGGGCTTGAAATCAGATTCGCGACTACTTGAGCCAAGATGTCTTTACTCATGTCTTCTATTCTGTCACTGACGGTGTCATTTGAAAGGGGAATTTGGGATAATTTACCTTCGGCCGCTGTTCCGAGTATCAGATTCGCCATCTTTAATGCAGCTGGTTTCACAAGTGTTTCACCAATGGTGTGTGGCTTGCCCTGCTTTGCGATCAGGTAAGCAACTTCGTACGATGCTGTCAGGATCGGTTTGTTAACAGGTACAAATCCAAGAGCAGGCAGAGTGGCCCTTTCATCGAATCTGGCTCTCTTCACCCTGAATTCAGCAAGTGTTGTGTTCTTGTATTCCCCGTCTCCATGCAGCTTCAAGAAGTGTTCCTTTAGTTTTGCCGGTGCAAGACTAGAGTTGCTCAACTTGGCGTTGCAAATCATGCAGATATGACGCTCACTCCCATCACGTTCCGTGATACATGAGAATCCATGTTGTACATATTCGTCCGACCACTTTCTTCTTTTGCCCGACATAGTATGGATAAAATATTAAAGAAATCACACGACGTACGACAACAACAGTCACACGTTGAGTACTGAGTACGCACTAAATTCCCCGCAGCGCTGATTGGCCAAGCAGTGTAGCATGATCATCTGCAGCCAGTGATGGCCAAGCGGGCCGTGTGTGTCATCACAAATTTACACAATAATTCAAGTGTGTCCGGACCTCCGTGGCGGGGGCTCTGCCGAACCCCTGAGATCGACTCACCGAACCCCTGGGGTTCGATCGAACCCAGGTTAAGAACCACTGCGTACAACTCAAAAACAGCGCACGATCAGAGTATTGAGGGCTCGGGGTGAGTATTAACATTATGAGACCTCCTTTGCCAGAAACAAGATATAGGAATAGGTTTTACCCTTTTAACTGGCACAAAAACTGACACCTTTATTCAAGGCATCATGTTTGCAATGACCACAACACAAGCAGTCAAAATGCAAACAAAAAAGACAACTCTGATAATAATATGCACTGTCCTTGAATTTGATTGGTCCACACCCGAAACAGCTTTTTTTAGAGCTTAGTCTCCTTTGGTGTTGGACCAGAAGACGCCAAAAGGCGTACAACTCAAAAACAGCGCACTATCAGAGTATTGAGGGCTCGGGGTGAGCATTAACATTATAAGCACTTTGCTCTGCCCTGATACGCCTCTCTTAATCATTTTCATTCCTCTTCCCTTCAACAACCGCCCTACGTGTAGATGCACTTCTGGGTTTTCAAGGCTGTGTCCCTGTTCTTTTTGCGTTCAGTTTGTCATTCCCCCGCACCTCCAATTAAAGCATGGTTGGCTGCGTACGGTGCGAAAGAAGTTCACCATGCAAACATACGCTGCGTTGAAAAATTATTCTACTGACTGCAGACCAATCCTGGACAGATTTCTCAATACGAGTGCAATATCGAGGGTACAGATCAATGCCACCTGAACACAGATGCAAATTCCCGGACGGGTGGCAACTCTAGCCATGCCCATGCAAACATACACAACATCTTGACCATGAATCGCCTATGCGGCAGATTAAATGTCAAGCATTTAACATTGAATTCCGATCTACTTTTGTTCGTTTTGATTTATTTTGGCGCAGTTTCAAGTAAGTATGTTTGATAAAATTATTGTAATGTCATTTACTGTATAATTATGATAATAGACCACGCACTGAGACATTGCCCAGGAATGGTCTACAATCGAAAAGGTGGCAACCCCATAGCACACCCTAACGTGTTCCAGTGTTAACACATCGTATATTTGTATCTTGAACTTCTTTCGCACCGTACGTAGCCCACCGTGCTAATCGGAGGTATGAGGTAAGGACAAGAAACTAAACACAATAAGCAATTACTTAAGAAGAGTTTTCAATTGAGTATGGGATGGTTGCGAGTGCTGTCAATGTGGCGGTGTTGACAACAAGCATCCACTTGAAACGAACGCGCTTCCTAAAATCCGCGATTTTTCATTTCATGCCGATACGTGGAGATGAGCGGGTTCACCGCGGGTCTTAAACAGCCCTTCCCCAGCCAACATGCACTGGGGGAAATTCCATCAATATTCTCATTAATTATCTGCTTTGGAAGACGAAGAATAAAAAAAGCTAATCCTGCAGGCATCGCGGATAATAAGATTAGATTTAAACTTCGCCCCACATCACGGCGGATACGCACGAATGTTGAACTTTTTGGGGCCGTTCATAAATGACGTCACGCACCTGGGGGGGGAGGGTTCAGACATTTGTGACGATGTGTGACGAGGGGGGGGGGTTTGAGAAATGTGACGTCACATCATAATGCACAATTTTAAATGAATATAAACAACACGTTCTACTTAATTAAATAGACTTTTTAATAAATGTTTTCTCCTACAACATCAGAGTGCAGCGCCACGTTAAATACGCACTACAATGACAATAGTTTAAAGCGATTTGAAGCATGTTTTATTTTTTTAGGGGGTGGGCAGAACTTTGTGACGTCACATTTGATGGGGGGTCTGACTTTTTGTGACGCCGCGTGACGATGGGGGGGGGGGGGTCAAAAATAGTCAGAAATCGCGTGACGTCATTTATGGACGGCCCCATTGGCACCGTGCGTCGCCGAATCATTGCTCATCGGAGTGTCAGCTGTATGACAACGCGACGTGGCACGCAGTGCCAACGCACACCTGTCACCCCCTAACCATTGCCTCTCTTATTACAGACCAATTCAGACCTTATTGGTCACCCCGTGCCCTTTACAAATCTCAACGTTCATCCTACAAAGTCCCATCAAACAAAACATTGGTTTGCCCGTTTTGAAACGGCTGTAGTAAGCCGTATGGACCTGAAAACTCAATCTCCCTGTACACGAATACGGGGTAACCCGGTACGGGTTGACACGGCATGCCAACGTGATACTGGATCGCGCCTTCGGCTCTAAGAGATTCGTTTGTGACTGAACTGGAGATTAATGAATGATAAACCAGCCAGGGCTTCCCTCGCTGTACGCGGGTTCGGTTTGTTGCGCTATTTCACGCTGTGGAGGCGTCCATAAATGACGTCACGCGATTTTGGACGATTTTTGACCCCCCCTCCATCGTCACACGGCGTCACAAAAAGTCAGACCCCCCCCTCAAATATGACGTCACAAAGCTGTGCCCCGCCCCTCCCCAAAAATATAAAACATGTTTCATATCGCTTTAAACTATCGTCATTGTAGTGCGTATTTAATGTGGCGCTGCACTCTGATGTTGTAGGAGAAAACATTTATTAAAAAGTCTATTTAATTAAGTAGAACGTGTCTATATTCATTTAAAGTTGCGCATTTTGAGGTGACGTCACATTTCTCAAACCCCCCCCCCCTCGTCACACATCGTCACAAATGTCTGACCTCCCCCCCCCCCCTAGGTGCGTGACGTCATTTATGGACGGCCCCAGTGCAATGCGGCTACCTCTGACCCAAAAGTTGCTCTCTGGAGCTGCTGTGCGCGTGTGTGGTGGGGGGAGCGGTGGCGCAGCGTTTAGCGCACTGCGCTACGAACCCCGACTACACGAGTTCGATTCCCGCTCACCTCATACCTCCGATTAGCACGGTGGGCTACGTACGGTGCGAAAGAAGTTCAAGATACAAACATACGATGTGTTAACACTGGAACACGTTAGGGTGTGCTATGGGGTTGCCACCTTTTCGATTGTAGACCAACCCTGGGCAATGTCTCAGTGCTTGGTCTATTATCATAATTATACAGAAAATGACAATACAATAATTACATCAAAAATACTTACTTGAAACTGCGCCAAAATAAATCAAAACGAACAAAAGTAGATCGGAATTCAATGTTAAATGCTTGACATTTAATCTGCCGCATAGGCGATTCATGGTCAAGATGTTTTGTATGTTTTCATGGGCATGGCTAGAGTTGCCACCCGTCCGGGAATTAGCATCTGTGTTCAGGTGGTATTGATCTGTACCCTCGATATTGCACTCGTATTGAGAAATCTGTCCAGGATTGGTCTGCAGTCAGTAGAATCATTTTTCAACGCAGCGTATGTTTGCAGGGTGAACTTCTTTCGCACCGTACGCAGCCAACCATGCTTTAATGGAGGTGCGGGGGAATAACAAACTGAACGCAAAAAGAACAGGGACACAGCCTTGAAAACACAGAAGTGCATCTACACGTAGGGCAGTTGTTGAAGGGGAAGAGGGATGAAAATGATTAACGAGACATATCAGGGCAGAGCAAAGTGCTTATTGTTATCTTGACTTAATAATGAAACGTTAATAATGAAACGCTAATCACTCAGCTGTTTCAATGCTAAATTCTATGCTAATTCCTTTGTCAAGGCGCTCTGTTTCTTCTCACACAGCTTAAAGGTCGCGATATGAGCGTGGCTTTTTCGCTCCAGCGCTGTCCTCCAGACAGTCTCGTCCCGTCACCTGATGAAGACCGCTTGTGTTGTGGCCGAAACGTCGTGAGAATTTTATTGTGTTATTTTATTTTATCAATTTATTATTTTATTCTCATTCTACGTGACTTTACCGAAAGAACCAAAGAATATTAATCCTTGCAGTCACGAAAGCTTTAAATCGAAATGAAACGTAACTGAGCCATATGCCTTAGGCAGAACGTTTTTTTTCAAACAGATGCATCACAAACGGAAAATAGAATCAATGTTTAGAAATGCACAAGGAAGCGTAGAGATGATGCACATCCTAAGAATTACACTGATACTGGAAGACGGACACGTCAATTGGACATCATATGCAAATTAAGGACGTAATTTTAGTTTAGAAAGGTGGGGTGAGGCAGGACACACAACTTGAAGTGATGAAGGCCGGTGGTCGAGACTAACGTGGGAATGGGAGCTAAGGAGGGAACACAACCGGCAGTGTCAACTGCGGAGATGGAGAGAATAAATCAACAGTATATGAATTTTGACATGTGAGAATTTTATTGTTTTATATCTTTATTATTTTATTGTTTCCCTTCTACGTGACTTTACCGAAAGAACCAAGAATATAGTATATGATTTAGATCATTTATTTATTTTGCTAACTTTACAATTAATCGTACATTTTAATTGTACTAGTTTAATGTCCTAAGGTTTAGTTTCTAAATCTCTAGGTTAAAACAAGTTATTTTTTCAAAAAGAATGACGTTAATTGGCGCATACATTGAAAGTGCATTTTTAAATTAACCGTGTCAGTCTTCAAATACTGTTCTGGTAATTCCCACCTTGTTGGTGTCCCTATTGTCTCCTGCACCCACTAACAACGGAGTTATTGTTGGGGTGGAGAGAAGCACAGCCAGCAGCCAGCCAGGAAACTCGAGACATAGAATATTTTAATAGCAGCGTGACTTACACTGCTACAGCAGCGATGTTGTCATGTAACTATTTGCATTCTCTGTGTCGCAAACATTAAACGGCAACTAATTTTTCTGTGGTAGGCTTGTCCCCACGATTTGAGGACAAATTCCTTAGCGAAGGATTAACTACTAATTGAAGGATAATACAAGTGAAATGTGAAGTGGTAAGATTGATCATAGACAATTGCAAGCCAATCCCAAATTCTGAGTGCGGAGTGACTCGGCAGGGCCGACGGCGTGAGCCTGGTACCTTTGGAGTTGTCACGGACAGGGAGCAATGAGGCCGCGTTAACGGTTGTCTTAGTTTTGGGGAATTCTGTGTCCAGAACTCTGATCCACAGTAACGATGAAACAAACACAATGTAGAAAAAAGAACAGTTGCAACTGTTGCAGGAAATTGAAAGGCATTTTATTACAAAAAACAAACATCATTTACCATTCACACAAATAGTATAGTATTATAGTAGTTCGAAAATTAGACTGTGCAAAATAGTCATGTGTAATGATGAAAAATAATTGAAGATAACATTTATCATTATCTTATTGCAATATATGAACGTGTAATGGCAAATTAAACGAAGCGATACGATTTGACAATCCTTTACAGCGATACACTTAATCCAATGAAGGTGAATGTGAACGCTGAAACACGTAAATATTACTAAACATATCGTGAATAGAAGAAACTCATTTAACAAAATATCCACGCAATTAAAACATCAATAAAGTAGGCTGCTGGAATGGATGCTCCAGACGCCACTCTACGCGTGAGTGGTGCCAGTGGACTGAGAGGCCGTGCCAGGAGTCGTTGTTGCTGGCTGCTCAATGACCACCACCCTCTCGGCCGCTGCAGGGAGGGCGCGGCGCTGAGCCTTGAACTTCAGCTTCCCGTCTTCAGTCAAGCAGCAGCTCACGCTCTGCGGGTCCACGTCCCTGGGCAGCTGCGTCTCCCTGTGGAACTCCTGGCAGCTGTGGCTGTAGCTGCCGCTGCTGACTTCTCCGCTCTTCACCTCGCGCCGTCCGGCCACCACCAGCTTGTCTCCAGACACCTTCACGGCCAGGTCCTGTGGGGAGAAGTCCTGCACGTCCAGGGACGCGACAAACCCGCCTCCCTGCTCCTGTGGATCTTCAATCTGGAACCCACTGCTCACGGCCGGCTGCTGCAGCAGTGCGTCTCCGAGGCTGCCCGGAGCCCGCGTGTGGCTGCTGAGCTGATCGACTCCACGGAAGATTCTCTCCATCCTCTCAATCTCGCTCCTCATGTCTCGCTGCAGCTGCTGGAAGAGACTTTCACCGCGGGGGTTCCAGACCGGCCAGCCTGGCCAGACGTTCCTCTCCTTGACGTGCATCGCAGGGAAGTAAACACTCAGGGCCATGCTTGTTGATGTGCTAGTTTAGAGAAGGCGTCACACAGCTGAACCCCAGGTTTGAGTCACTGCTATTTGCTGTGGATGAGGGAAGCCCTGGGAGCAGCTGCGTCATTCTGGACGCTTCTGGCTCCCCTGGAATCTGCTCGTAGCTACTGCCAGGGCTATAAAAGCAGCTCCTGTAGCTGCACTGGCAGAACATCGGCAGAGGAAGGAGCAGCGCTCACAGCTGAAGCGAGCCTCACTGTGAAGCACATCAACAAGCATGGCCCTCAGTGTTTACTTCCCTGCGATGCACGTCATGGAGAGGAGCGTCTGGCCAGGCTGGCCGGTCTGGAACCCCCGCGGTGAAAGTCTCTTCCAGCAGCTGCAGCGAGACAAGAGGAGCGAGATCGAGAGGATGGAGAGAATCTTCCGTGGAGTCGATCAGCTCAGCAGCCACACGCGGGCTCCGGGTAGCCTCGGAGACGCACTGTTGCAGCAGCCGGCCGTGAGCAGTGGGTTCCAGATTGAAAATCCACAGGAGCAGGGAGGCGGGTTTGTCGCGTCCCTGGACGTGCAGGACTTCTCCCCACAGGACCTGGCCGTGAAGGTGTCTGGAGACAAGCTGGTGGTGGCCGGACGGCGCGAGGTGAAGAGCGGAGAAGTCAGCAGCGGCAGCTACAGTCACAGCTGCCAGGAGTTCCACAGGGAGACGCAGCTGCCCAGGGACGTGGACCCGCAGAGCGTGAGCTGCTGCTTGACTGAAGACGGGAAGCTGAAGTTCAAGGCTCAGCGCCGCACCCTCCCTGCAGCGGCCGAGAGGGTGGTGGTCATTGAGCAGCCAGCGACAGCGACTCCTGGCACGGCCTCTCAGTCCACTGGCACCACTCACGCGTAGAGTGGCGCCTGGAGCAGCAACCTGCTTTATTGATGTTTCAATTGTATGGATATTTAGTTTGACCGACCCTCTGTGCTGCATATTATTGTTTCCAAACTTTACTAAATCTTGTTCAATTTGACGTGCTTCTCCATCTCTCTGTGTTTCCTCTCTCTTAAATTTAGCTATTCTATACCTGATGATGATTGCTTGCGTTGCAATCGAAACGTCGTATGCTGTTCTGAAATTTTATTTTATTATTTCTTATTTCTACGTGACTTTACCGAAAAAACCAAAGAGCAGTTTCTTCTATCCACACTATGTTCAGTAATATTTTCGTGTTTCAGCGTTCACATTCAACTTCTTTGGATTAAGTGTATCGCTGTAAAGGATTGACATTAAACTGGTACAATTAAAATGTGCGATTAATTGTAAGGTTAGCAAAATAAATGATCTAATTCATATACTATATACTTGGTTCTTTCGGTAAAATCACGTAGAAGGGAAACAATAAAATAACAAAGATATAACACAATAAAATTCTCACAAATCAAAATTCATATAACGTTGATTTATTCCCTCCGTCTCCGCACTTGACACTGCCGGTTGTGTTCCCTCCTTAGCTCCCATTCCCACGTTAGTCTCGACCACCGGCCGTCATCACTTCAAGTTGTGTGTCCTGCCTCACCCCACCTTTGTAAACTAAAATTACGTCCTTAATTTGCATATGATGTCCAATTGACGTGTCCGTCTTCCAGTATCAGTGTAATTCTTTGGATGTGCATCATCTCTACGCTTCCTTCTGCATTTCTAAACATTGGTTCTATTTTCCGTTTGTGATGCATCTGTTTGAAAAAAAAACGTTCTGCTTAAGGCATATGGCTCAGCTATGTTTCATTATTAAGTTAAGATAACAATAAGCACTTTGCTCTGCCCTGATACGCCTCTCTTAATCATTTTCATTCCTCTTCCCATTCAACAACCGCCCTACGTGTCAATGCACTTCTGTGTTTTCAAGGCTGTGTCCCTGTTCTTTTTGCGTTCAGTTTGTCATTCCCCCGCACCTCCAATTAAAGCATGGTTGGCTGCGTACGGTGCGAAAGAAGTTCACCATGCAAACATACGCTGCGTTTGAAAAATTATTCTACTGACTGCAGACCAATCCTGGACAGATTTCTCAATACGAGTGCAATATCGAGGGTACAGATCAATACCACCTGAACACAGATGCTAATTCCCGGATGGGTGGCAACTCTAGCCATGCCCATGCAAACATACACAACATCTTGACCATGAATCGCCTATGCGGCAGATTAAATGTCAAGCATTTAACATTGAATTCCGATCTACTTTTGTTCGTTTTGATTTATTTTGGCGCAGTTTCAAGTAAGTCTTTTTGATATAATTATTGTATTGTCATTTACTGTATAATTATGATAATAGACCAAGCACTGAGACATTGCCCAGGATTGGTCTACAATCGAAAAGGTGGCAACCCCATAGCACACCCTCGTGTTCCAGTGTTAACACATCGTATATTTGTATCTTGAACTTCTTTCGCACCGTACGTAGCCCACCGTGCTAATCGGAGGTATGAGGTAAGGACAAGAAACTAAACACAATAAGCAATTACTTAAGAAGAGTTTTCAATTGAGTATGGGATGGTTGCGAGTGCTGTCAATGTGGCGGTGTTGACAACAAGCATCCACTTGAAACGAAAGCGCTTCCTAAAATCCGCGATTTTTCATTTCATGCCGATACGTGGAGATGAGCGGGTTCACCGCGGGTCTTAAACAGCCCTTCCACAGCCAACATGCGCTGGGGGAAATCTCATCAATATTCTCATTAATCATCTGCTTTGGCAGACGAAGAATGAAAAAGCTAATCCTGCAGGCATCGCGGATAATAAGATTAGAATTAAACTTCGCCCCACATCACGGCGGATACGCACGAATGTTGAACTTTTTGGGGCCGTTCATAAATGACGTCACGCACCTGGGGGGGGGGAGAGTTCAGACATTTGTGACGATGTGTGACGAGGGGGGGGGGGGGGGTTTGAGAAATGTGACGTCACATCATAATGCGCAATTTTAAATGAATATAGACAACACGTTCTACTTAATTAAATAGACTTTTTAATAAATGTTTTCTCCTACAACATCAGAGTGCAGCGCCACGTTAAATACGCACTACAATGACAATAGTTTAAAGCGATTTGAAACATGTTTTATTTTTTTTAGGGGGTGGGCAAAACTTTGTGACGTCACATTTGATGGGGGGTCTGACTTTTTGTGACGCCGCGTGACGATGGGGGGGGGGGTGAAAAATCGTCAGAAATCTCGTGACGTCATTTATGGACGGCCCCATTGGCACCGTGCGTCGCCGAATCATTGCTCATCGGAGTGTCAGCTGTATGACAACGCGACGTGGCACGCAGTGCCAACGCACACCTGTCACCCCCTAACCATTGCCTCTCTTATTACAGACCAATTCAGACCTTATTGGTCACCCCGTGCCCCTTACAAATCTCAACGTTCATCCTACAAAGTCCCATCAAACAAAACATTGGTTTGCCCGTTTTGAAACGGCTGTAGTAAGCCGTATGAACCTGAAAACTCAATCTCCCTGTACACGAATACGGGGTAACCCCGTACGGGTTGACACGGCATGCCAACGTGATACTGGATCGCGCCTTCTGCTCTAAGAGAGTCGTTTGTGACTTAACTGGAGATTAATTAATGATAAACCAGGCAGGGCTACCCTCGCTGTACGTGGGTTCGGTTTGTTGCGCTATTTCTCGCTGTGGAGGCGTCCATAAATGACGTCACGCGATTTTGGACGATTTTTGACCCCCCCTCCATCGTCACACGGCGTCACAAAAAGTCAGACCCCCCCCCTCAAATATGACGTCACAATGCTGTGCGCCGCCCCTCCCCAAAAATACATGTTTCACATCGCTTTAAACTATCGTCATTGTAGTGCGTATTTAATGTGGCGCTGCACTCTGATGTTGTAGAAGAAAAGATTTGTTAAAAAGCCTATTTAATTATGTAGAACGTGTTGTCTATATTTAATTAAAGTTGCGCATTTTGAGGTGACGTCACATTTCTTAAACCCCCCCCCCCTCGTCACACATCGTCACAAATGTCTGACCTCCCCCCCCCCTCGGTGCGTGACGTCATTTATGGACGGCCCCAGTGCAATGTGGCTACCTCTGACCCAAAAGCTGCTCTCTGGAGCTGCTGTGCGCGTGTGTTGTGGGGGGAGCGGTGGCGCAGCGTTTAGCGTTTAGCACGCTGCGCTACGAACCCCGACTACACGAGTTCGATTCCCGCTCACCTCATACCTCCGATTAGCACGGTGGGCTACGTACGGTGCGAAAGAAGTTCAAGATACAAACATACGATGTGTTAACACTGGAACACGTTAGGGTGTGCTATGGGGTTGCCACCTTTTCGATTGTAGACCAACCCTGGGCAATGTCTCAGTGCTTGGTCTATTATCATAATTATACAGTAAATGACAATACAATAATTATATCAAAAAGACTTACTTGAAACTGCGCCAAAATAAATCAAAACGAACAATAGTAGATCGGAATTCAATGTTAAATGTTTGACATTTAATCTGCCGCATAGGCGATTCATGGTCAAGATGTTGTGTATGTTTTCATGGGCATGGCTAGAGTTGCCACCCGTCCGGGAATTAGCATCTGTGTTCAGGTGGTATTGATCTGTACCCTCGATATTGCACTCGTATTGAGAAATCTGTCCAGGTTTGGTCTGCAGTCAGTAGAATCATTTTTCAACGCAGCGTATGTTTGCATGGTGAACTTCTTTCGCACCGTACGCAGCCAACCATGCTTTAATTGGAGGTGCGGGGGAATAACAAACTGAACGCAAAAAGAACAGGGACACAGCCTTGAAAACATAGAAGTGCATTTACACGTAGGGCGGTTGTTGAAGGGGAAGAGGGATGAAAATGATTAAGAGAGGCGTATCAGGGCAGAGCAAAGTGCTTATTGTTATCTTGACTTAATAATGACACGTTAATAATGAAACGCTAATCACTCAGCTGTTGCAATGCTAAATTCTATGCTAATTCCTTTGTCAAGGCTCTCTGTTGCTTCTCACACAGCTTAAAGGTCGCGATATGAGCGTGGCTTTTTCGCTCCAGCGCTGTCCTCCAGACAGTCTCGTCCCGTCACCTGATGAAGGCCGCTTGTGTTGTGGCCGAAACGTCGTGAGAATTTTATTGTGTTATTTTATTTTATCAATTTATTATTGTATTCTCATTCTACGTTACTTTACCGAAAGAACCAAAGAATATTAATCCTTGGAATCACGAAAGCTTTAAATCGAAATGAAACGTAACTGAGCCATATGCCTTAGGCAGAACGTTTTTTTTCAAACAGATGCATCACAAACGGAAAATAGAACCAATGTTTAGAAATGCACAAGGAAGCGTAGAGATGATGCACATCCTAAGAATTACACTGATACTGGAAGACGGACACGTCAATTGGACATCATATGCAAATTAAGGACGTAATTTTAGTTTAGAATGGTGGGGTGAGGCAGGACACGCAACTTGAAGTGATGAAGGCCGGTGGTCGAGACTAACGTGGGAATGGGAGCTAAGGAGGGAACACAACCGGCAGTGTCAACTGCGGAGATGGAGAGAATAAATCAACAGTATATGAATTTTGACTTGTGAGAATTTTATTGTTTTATATCTTTATTATTTTATTGTTTCCCTTCTACGTGACTTTACCGAAAGAACCAATAATATAGTATATGATTTAGATCATTTATTTATTTTGCTAACTTTACAATCAATCGTACATTTTAATTGTACTAGTTTAATGTCCTAAGGTTTAGTTTCTAAATCTCTAGGATAGAACAAGTTATTTTTTCAAAAAGAATGACGTTAATTGGCGTATACATTGAAAGTGCAATTTTAAATTAGCCGTGTCAGTCTTCAAATTCTGTTCTGGTAATTCCCACCTTGTTGGTGTCCCTATTGTCTCCTGCACCCACTAACAACGGAGTTATTGTTGGGGTGGAGAGAAGCACAGCCAGCAGCCAGCCAGGAAACTCGAGACATAGAATATTTTAATAGCAGCGTGACTTACACTGCTACAGCAGCGATGTTGTCATGTAACTATTTACATTCTCTGTGTCGCAAACATTAAACGGCAACTAATTTTTCTGTGGTACGCTTGACCCCACGATTTGAGGACCAATTCCTCAGCGAAGGATTTACTACCAATTGAAGGATGATACAAGTGAAATGTGAAGTGGTAAGATTGATCATAGACAATTGCAAGCCAATCCCAAATTCTGAGTGCGGAGTGACTCGGCAGGGCCGACGGCGTGAGCCTGGCACCTTCGGAGTTGTCACGGACAGGGAGCAATGAGGCCGCGTTACCGGTTGTCTTAGTTTTGGGGAATTCTGTGTCCAGAACTCTGATCCACAGTAACGATGAAACAAACACAATGTAGAAAAAAGAACAGTTGCAACTGTTGCAGGAAATTGAAAGGCATTTTATTACAAAAAAAAACATCATTTACCATTCACACAAACACTATAGTATTATAGTAGTTCGAAAATTAGACTGTGCAAAATAGTCATGTGTAATGATGAAAAATAATTGAAGATAACATTCATCATTATCTTATTGCAATATATGAACGTGTAATGGCAAATTAAAACGAAGCGATACGATTTCACAATCCTTTACAGCGATACACTTAATCCAATGAAGTTGAATGTGAACGCTGAAACACGTAAATATTACTGAACATAGCGTGGATAGAAGAAACTGATTTATCTAAATATCCATACAATTGAAACATCAATAAAGCAGGCTGCTGGAATGGATGCTCCAGGCGCCACTCTACGCGTGAGTGGTGCCAGTGGACTGAGAGGCCGTGCCAGGAGTCGCTGTCGCTGGCTGCTCAATGACCACCACCCTCTCGGCCGCTGCAGGGAGGGCGCGGCGCTGAGCCTTGAACTTCAGCTTCCCGTCTTCAGTCAAGCAGCAGCTCACGCTCTGCGGGTCCACGTCCCTGGGCAGCTGCGTCTCCCTGTGGAACTCCTGGCAGCTGTGGCTGTAGCTGCCGCTGCTGACTTCTCCGCTCTTCACCTCGCGCCGTCCGGCCACCACCAGCTTGTCTCCAGACACCTTCACGGCCAGGTCCTGTGGGGAGAAGTCCTGCACGTCCAGGGACGCGACAAACCCGCCTCCTTGCTCCTGTGGATCTTCAATCTGGAACCCACATGCTCACGGCCGGCTGCTGCAGCAGTGCGTCTCCGAGGCTACCCGGAGCCCGCGTGTGGCTGCTGAGCTGATCGACTCCACGGAAGATTCTCTCCATCCTCTCGATCTCGCTCCTCATGTCTCGCTGCAGCTGCTGGAAGAGACTTTCACCGCGGGGGTTCCAGACCGGCCAGCCTGGCCAGACGCTCCTCTCCATCACGTGCATCGCAGAGAAGTAAACACTCAGGGCCATGCTTGTTGATGTGCTTCACAGTGAGGCTCGCTTCAGCTGTGAGCGTTGCTCCCTCCTCTGCCGATGTTCTGCCAGTGCAGCTACAGGAGCTGCTTTTATAGCCCTGGCAGTAGCTACGAGCAGATGCCAGGGGCAGATAGAAGCGTCCAGAATGACGCAGCTGCTCCCAGGGGCTTCCTCCATCCGCACAGAATCTAGAGCGTCACTCGTGTCTCAGATGTGAATAATTAGTATTGTATTACAATTCTATAAACAATACAGTGTTGTAGTGCATCACGTGTTGATGTTCCATTGCACAGCCACGTTCCAAATGCTATAATGACGTAAAAGCCGTGGAAACCTCTGACGTCACGGTGACGTCATGGCCCGGTGACGTCACGGCAGAGGTCAGAGTGGAGTCGGCTCCTGGAGAGGCAACCACCTCGCCCCACGCTGCTCCTCCACTTCGAGTTCTTCAGAGAACTTCGCCACCACCACCATGGCGATCTTCACGGCTGTCCTCACTTTGGTTCTGCTGCTCACGCAGCCGATGGTGGAGCTCCTCGGAGGATCTCGGCGTGGGGGTTCGGACATTAACGGCTCCAACACCACCACCACCACGATCAACTACTCCGGACTCATGAAGAACGTCTCTCCACCAGCAGGGGTCGCAACCTGGGGACCGATGTTCAGTAGCCACAGTGAGGACATTGTGGAAAGCGTGCTCCCTGCCCTCCTGCAGGCTATGGGTGAGCTGAGCAGCAGCTGCCAGGCCATAGTGGACAGCGCGCTCCCTGCTCTGCTCCACGCTGTGGGTCAACTGTACAGCGGCTGCAAGGAGGCCATCAGCTCCACCGTGCTGCTGAACACCCTGCACATCGCCGTGCATCTCTGGCGTTTCATACATCGCCAAGTGAGTGAGCAACATCCATCATCATCACCACCATCAGCCATGGTCAATCCACTAGTGGGTAGAGACCAACACGACCCGTCGCCACCTCCCACGATGCCGCTGTGCAGTAATCCACCCAGCACCTGCACGTGGAGCGATTTCATTGCTTCATCTCCCCACTGGGCACCCTCTCGGATGACCCCCTCGCAGCCCGTCGGCATCACTCGCCGCCTTCACACCTCCACCGATCCCCCTCAACTCCACTCACGGTGTCTTCAACAGCCTGGTTGGGCACTGGAACAGTATCCCGGACAGTGCCGGATTAAGCTCGTGCGGGTCCTGTAGCTTATATTATAAAGGTGCCCAGAATAAATAAAAAAACACAATTATAAAACACGAAGTTTTTAACTTGCATTGTAAAGTAATTGTAATTTTACTATAGTAATAGAGCAAGTACAGAATCACTGAACCGGGATTTATAGCGTGAGATCATTTAGCACGGGGCCCTTGAAAGTGCGGGGCCCCCAGCTAATGATTATTTTGTTCCGAGGATAATCCGGCACTGATCACGGATTGAGTATGAGGAGCAGTGATGAGATTTAAAGTATTTTTTTACATGTTATTAAAATGTTATGTTTAATAGAAAATATAATGTTGTTTGTCTCTTAGCTGTGATTCTTAAAAACACTGTTGTTACTCAATGGTCTTTCGGTAAAGTCAGGTAGAAAAAATAAAAAAAATAGAATACGACGTTTCGATTGCAACCCAAGCAGTCGTCATCAGGTGAAACTAAATTTGAGAGAGAGAGACCAAACACAGACAGGGAGACACAAAGATCCCCCGTATAGCCTGAACAGACTGTAGGGGCAAGTGCTGTTAGCGAGCACCTGTGAAGGCCGGAACAGTACACGAGGGGGTGGGTGGCCAGCACCACGCCCGACCGCCTTTGTCTCCCTAGTGGCGATGTTTACACACCGCACCAGGTACTCATTTGAGGCTGAGTCGACCTAGGGGAGGCCCGGGACCGGTTCAGATAATCGTCACTGGTGTTGGCCGTGAGCGGGAATCGAACCCGGGTCGCCAGGTTCATAGCGCAGCTTAGCGCTAACAGCTGCACCACCGCTCCCCACAACAGGGAGACACACAAGCAGAGAAGGACGGTGATCAACCAGGCAAAGTATTATTTGTTGTGTTGGCCGACTCAATGAGTTGCATTACATTTCTAAGTTTGCTGAGTTTGATCTTCTTTCTATCAGCTTGTACCCTCTGTAAATTTTACCCCCACTATCTCGCCCGTTACGGCAGCCCCTCCGCTCCCACTCCCCCTCGGAGTAGCCGAGGGATTAGCCGGGGTATGCTTGCTCTGCGATCTTACATTTACTTGCAAATCCCACCACAAAAGTATATAGTGTAACCTTTGGTTGCAGTAGCTCTCTCGCTACATTTCTTCCTGTCTCAGCAGTCCGCCTGCTGTATTATTTCACCTGAAGACGATTGCTTGTGTTGTGACCACGTGTATACTGTTTACTACAGTACTATGGTGTTGTGACCACGTGTATACTGTTTACTATAGTACTATAGTGTTGTGACCACGTGTATACTGTTTACTATAGTACTATAGTGTTTTGACCACGTGTATACTGTTTACTATAGTACTATAGTGTTGGGACCACGTGTATACTGTCTACTACAGTACTATAGTGTTGTGACCACGTGTATACTGTTTACTATAGTACTATAGTGTTGGGACCACGTGTATACTGTTTACTATAGTACTATAGTGTTGTGACCACGTCTATACTGTTTACTACAGTACTATAGTGTTGTGACCACGTGCATACTGTTTACTATAGTACTGTAGTGTTGTGACCACGTGTATACTGTTTACTATAGTACTATAGTGTTGGGACCACGTGTATACTGTTTACTACAGTACTATAGTGTTGTGACCACGTGTATACTGTTTACTATAGTACTATAGTGTTGGGACCACGTGTATACTGTATACTACAGTACTATAGTGTTGTGACCATGTGTATACTGTTTACTATAGTACTATAGTGTTGCGACCACGTGTATACTGTTTACTACAGTACTATAGTGTTGTGACCACGTGTATACTGTTTACTATAGTACTATAGTGTTGTGACCACGTGTATACTGTTTACTACAGTACTATAGTGTTGTGACCACGTGTATACTGTTTACTATAGTACTGTAGTGTTGTGACCACGTGTATACTGTTTACTATTGTACTATAGTGTTGGGACCACGTGTATACTGTTTACTACAGTACTATAGTGTTGTGACCACGTGTATACTGTTTACTATAGTACTATAGTGTTGGGACCACGTGTATACTGTTTACTATAGTACTATAGTGTTGTGGCCACGTGTATACTGTTTACTATAGTACTATAGTGTTGTGACCACGTGTATACTATTTACTATAGTACTATAGTGTTGTGACCACGTGTATACTGTTTACTATAGTACTATAGTGTTGTGACCACGTGTATACTGTTTACTACAGTACTGTAGTGGTGTGACCACGTGTGTACTGTTTACTATAGTACTATAGTGTTGTGACCACGTGTACACTGTTTACTACAGTACTATAGTGTTGTGACCACGTGTGTAATGTTTACTACAGTACTATAGTGTTGTGACCACGTGTGTAATGTTTACTACAGTACTATAGTGTTGTGACCATGTGTATACTGTTTACTACAGTACTATAGTGTTGTGACCACGTGTATACTGTTTACTATAGTACTATATTGTGACCACGTGTATACTGTTTACTACAGTACTATAGTGTTGTGACCACGTGTATACTGTTTACTACAGTACTATAGTGTTGTGACCACGTCTATACTGTTTACTACAGTACTATAGTGTTGTGACCACGTGTATACTGTTAACTATAGTACTATTGTGTTGTGACCACGTGTATACTGTTTACTACAGTACTATAGTGTTGTGACCACGTGTATACTGTTTACTATAGTACTATAGTGTTGTAACCACGTGTATATTGTTTACTACAGTACTATAGTGTTGTGACCACGTGTATACTGTTTACTATAGTACTATGGTGTTGTGACCACGTGTATACTGTTTACTATAGCACTATAGTGTTGTGACCACGTGTATACTGTTTACTACAGTACTATAGTGGTGTGACCACGTGTATACTGTTTACTATAGTACTATAGTGTTGTGACCACGTGTATACTGTTTACTACAGTACTATAGTGTTGTGACCACGTGTATACTGTTTACTATAGTACTATAGTGTTGTGACCACGTGTATACTGTTTACTATAGTACTATAGTGTTGTGACCACGTGTATACTGTTTACTATAGTACTATAGTGTTGTGACCACATGTATACCGTTTACTACAGTACTATAGTGGTGTGACCACGTGTGTACTGTTTACTATAGTACTATAGTGGTGTGACCACGTGTACACTGTTTACTACAGTACTATAGTGTTGTGACCACGTGTGTAATGTTTACTACATTACTATAGTGTTGTGACCACGTGTGTAATGTTTACTACAGTACTATAGTGTTGTGACCACGTGTATACTGTTTACTACAGTACTATAATGTTGTGACCACGTGTATACTGTTTACTATAGTACTATAGTGTGACCACGTGTATACTGTATACTACAGTACTATAGTGTTGCGACCACGTGTATACTGTTTACTACAGTACTATAGTGTTGTGACCACGTCTATACTGTTTACTACAGTACTATAGTGTTGTGACCACGTGTATACTGTTTACTATAGTACTATAGTGTTGTGACCACGTGTATACTGTTTACTACAGTACTATAGTGTTGTGACCACGTGTATACTGTTTTCTATAATACTATAGTGTTGTGACCACGTGTATATTGTTTACTACAGTACTGTAGTGTTGTGACCACGTGTATACTGTTTACTATAGTACTATGGTGTTGTGACCACGTGTATACTGTTTACTATAGCACTATAGTGTTGTGACCACGTGTATACTGTTTACTACAGTACTATAGTGGTGTGACCACGTGCATACTGTTTACTACAGTACTATAGTGTTGTGACCACGTGTATACTGTTTACCACAGTACTATAGTGTTGTGACCACGTGTATACTGTTTACTATAGTACTATAGTATTGGGACCACGTGTATACTGTTTACTACAGTACTATAGTGTTGTGACCACGTGTATACTGTTTACTACAGTACTATAGTGGTGTGACCACGTGCATACTGTTTACTATAGCACTATAGTGTTGTGACCACGTGTATACTGTTTACTACAGTACTATAGTGGTGTGACCACGTGCATACTGTTTACTACAGTACTATAGTGTTGTGACCACGTGTGTACTGTTTACCACAGTACTATAGTGTTGTGACCACGTGTATACTGTTTACTATAGTACTATAGTATTGGGACCACGTGTATACTGTTTACTACAGTACTATAGTGTTGTGACCACGTGTATACTGTTTACTATAGTACTATAGTGTTGTGACCACGTATATACGGTTTACTATAGTACTATAGTGTTGTGACCACGTGTATACTGTTTACTACAGTACTATAGTGTTGTGACCTAGTGTGTACTGTTTACTATAGTTCTATAGTGTTGTGACCACGTGTGTACTGTTTACTATAGTACTATAGTGTTGTGACCACGTGTATACTGTTTACTACAGTACTATAGTGTTGTGACCACGTGTATACTGTTTACTACAGTACTATAGTGTTGTGACCACGTGTATACTGTTTACTATATTACTATAGTGTGACCACGTGTATACTGTTTACTACAGTACTATAGTGTTGTGACCACGTGTATACTGTTTACTACAGTACTATAGTGTTGTGACCACGTCTATACTGTTTACTACAGTACTATAGTGTTGTGACCACGTGTATACTGTTTACTACAGTACTATAGTGGTGTGACCACGTGTATACTGTTTACTACAGTACTATAGTGTTGTGACCACGTGTATACTGTTTACTACAGTACTATAGTGTTGTGACCACGTGTGTACTGTTTACCACAGTACTACAGTGTTGTGACCACGTGTATACTGTTTACTATAGTACTGTAGTGTTGTGACCACGTGTATACTGTATTTGCTATCGTACTATAGTGTTGTGACCACGTGTATACTGTTTACTACAGTACTATAGTGTTGTGACCACGTGTGTACTGTTTACTACAGTACTATAGTGTTGTGACCACGTGTATACTGTTTACTATAGTACTATAGTGTTGTGACCACGTGTATATTGTTTACTACAGTACTATAGTGTTGTGACCACGTGTATACTGCGGGATTGTGGGTAATCGTCTCCCATGCTCGGTCTCAGTCGGTGTGCCTCACTCGTATAGTCAACATCCGTGCGAACTTATCTTGTTTACTATAGTACTATAGTGTTGTGACCACGTGTATACTCTTTACTACAGTACTATAGTGTTGTGACTACGTGTTTACTGTTTACTACAGTACTGTAGTGTTGTGAATACGTGTGTGTGTGTAAAGCATTTTTTTATTTTGTGTCCATGTGTAGTGACTGTTCTTTAGTAACTGTACTGCAAGTGAAAGTCGTCCTACACAATAACCATCCTCTATCTCGTCTCCCTCACACCAGCCACGATTAAATGTAATTAATAAATTTGATTACTTTATATTAAATAATAAAAATATAAAAAGGTATTTTGTATTAAAAATTTTTTATATGAATACGGTATTTTTGGTTTGTGGAACGAATCATCTGAGTTTCCTTTATTTCTTATGGGGGAAATTCGCTTTGATATACGAGTGCTTTGGATTAAGAGCACGTTTCCAGAAGGAATTATGCTCGCAATCCAAGGTTTCACTTTATTAGTTATTTTTCTATCTACGTGACTTTACCGAAAGAAACCAAAGAGTATGCTGTTGTTAGTTTAAATGTTTGGTAAGTAAGACTTAGTCTGTGCTGCTCTCCAGTTGCCTGGATGAAAAGTGGCCCAAGTTTTTCCCAATCCTGGCCTCCTGGCTCAAAAACGTAAAAAACAAACTTGCAAGTCTGTCCCCAGGGTCACAACGCACTCACAGACACGGAGCAGGGAGATTCAGCTAATGACGCAGTTGATGTTTTTCGTAACTTTTGCAGAGAGCGATGAGAATGAGGATGAGGACCGTAAGGAGGAAGATTTCCCGGGCGCTGCAGAGAAAGAAAGGTGGAGGTCTCGGCCGAGCACCGAGTCCCCGGGCTCATATGGCCGCGGCACGGAGACGAAAGCGGCGGGCGCAGGGGAGGGGAAGCAACCCCGGCACCAAGCAGAGCTGCGCTCCTCACCTGAAGAATCCAGCTCCACTCAGGCCATCGCTCCCACTGGGGCCATCGCCTCCACCTCCACTCGGGCCATTGCCTCCATCTCTACTCGGGCCATCGCCTCCACCGCTGCCATCACCTCCCCCGCTGCCATCGCCTCCACCTCCACTCAGGCCATCGCCTCCATCTCTACTCAGGCCATCGCCTCCCCCACTGATATCAACTCCACCTCCACTGCTTACATCGCCTCCACCTCCACTCGGGCCATCGCCTCCACCTCCACTCGGGCCATCGCCCCCACCTCCACTCGGGCCATCGCCTCCACCTCCACTCGGGCCATCGCCTCCACCTCCACTCGGGCCATCGCCTCCACCTCTACTCAGGCCATCGCCTCCACCTCTACTCAGGCCATCGCCTCCACCTCCACTCAGGCCATCGTCTCCATCTCTACTCAGGCCATCGCCTCCCCCACTGATATCAACTCCACCTCCACTGCTTCCATCGCCTCCACCTCCACTCGGGCCATCGCCGCCACCTCCACTCGGGCCATCTTCTCCACCTCCACTCGGGCCATCGCCTCCACCTCTACTCAGGCCATCGCCTCCACCTCCACTCGGGCCATCGCCTCCACCTCTACTCAGGCCATCGCCTCCACCTCTACTCAGGCCATCGCCTCCACCTCTACTCAGGCCATCGCCTCTACCTCTACTCAGGCCATCGCCTCCATCTCTACTCAGGCCATCGTCTCCATCTCCACTCAGGCAATCGCCTCCATCTCCACTCGGGCCATCGTCTCCACCTCAACTCAGGCCATCGCCTTCACCTCTACTCAGCCCATCGCCTCTACCTCTACTCAGGCCATCGCCTCCATCTCTACTCAGGCCATCGCCTCCACCTCTACTCAGGCCATCGCCTCCATCTCTACTCAGGCCATCGCCTCCACCTCTGCTCAGGCCATCGCCTCCACCTCTACTTATGCCATCGTCTCCACCTCTACTCATGCCATCGTCTCCACCTCTACTCAGGCCATCGCCTCTACCTCTACTCAGGCCATCGCCTCCATCTCTACTCAGGACATCACCCCCACTGCTGCCATCGCCTACACCTCCA
The DNA here is from genome assembly GCF_048934315.1 of Petromyzon marinus. Taxonomy (NCBI): domain Eukaryota; kingdom Metazoa; phylum Chordata; class Hyperoartia; order Petromyzontiformes; family Petromyzontidae; genus Petromyzon; species Petromyzon marinus. The sequence continues at coordinate 1,810,036 of NW_027423168.1, forward strand.
ATCGGGCCATCGGCTCCACTGCTGCCATCGCCTCCATCTCTACTCAGGCCATTGCCTCCACCACTGATATCAACTCTACCCCCACTGCTGACATCGACTCCACCTTTACTCCTGCCATTGCCTCAACCTTCACTTCTGCCATCGCCTCCACTGCCACTATCGCCACCACCGCCACTCGCACCATCACCTCCACCCATGAGTAATCAAGCTAACCCCCAGGATTGGGAGCTCCCTGCTTTCCACCTGCCTCCACCTCCACCAGAGCCCTGGGCTCCTCCACCCCACCGTGATACCAGACCGGGCCCGGCACACGAGTCTTTTGCTCCCTGTTCTTCACGGCAGCGTTACCGCAAGTCCCGCAACAGCCGCCTTCCTCCCCGCCTCCGCAAACCTCCTCTCGAATCCTCAACTCCACTGCTGCCATCGCCTCCATCTCTACTCAGGCCATTGCCTCCACCACTGATATCAACTCTACCCCCACTGCTGACATCGACTCCACCTTCACTCCTGCCATTGCCTCAACCTCCACTTCTGCCATCGCTTCCACTGCCACTATCGCCACCACCGCCACTCGCACCATCACCTCCACCCATGAGTAATCAAGCTAACCCCCAGGATTGGGAGCTCCCTGCTTTCCACCTGCCTCCACCTCCACCAGAGCCCTGGGTTCCTCCACGCCACCGTGATACCAGACCGGGCCCGGCACACGAGTCTTTTGCTCCCTGTTCTTCACGGCAGCGTTACCGCAAGTCCCGCTACAGCCGCCTTCCTCCCCGCCTCCGCAAACCTCCTCTCGAATCCTCAACTCCATCCGCATTGATTCGTCCCAACCACCCAGACCGAGAGCACCTTCCCCCCCGCCTCGCTCCACCTGCAGGGCAGTGGATCCCCCCCCAGCCCAGGTGCAACGGCCGGGGTCCCGCGTACGGAGTCCCAGGTGCCCCTTCTGCCTGGCACCACTCCCACGAGTCGCGCTTCACGCGGCGTCCCGCCCTCCTCCCCACGCCTCCACCGGATCAGTGGATTCCTCCCCACCTTCGTCCCAGCCGAGCGGCTCCTGCTCCACACTGGGCCACCCGTCCCACTTTTGTTCCGTGCCGCTCCACAGATTTCCACGATAGACATCATCATCCGCCCCTTGTCCAACCCACACCACTGCATCACCATAGCCCGGCGACATTCACGGACTGCTCACACACGTGACTCCTGCTGGTCGGGTGACCGTGATGAACTATATGTGTCGCGTTGATGGCCATGTGATGGACATTGTTTTGAGTGGCAGAGCAGGTGGTTGTCAGGATTAATACATTTGTGTTGTTATTGGACACTGCAGTGTGCGTGTGAGTTGCTGTGCGGTGCAACAGAGCACGTATTTGGTGTCGATCTTCGCGTGTGTGTGATTGTGGGGAGCGGTAGTGTCATGGTTAACGCTACACCGCGCTTCGAAACCCAGGTTTGACCCGAGTTAGCTTTCCGCACACGGCCACAGCCGGTGCAAGCAGTTGCGCAACTCGGTTGCACACAACTGAAGTCACTCTACACGTGGAAGTCTCTGCAACAAATTTGCTTGGCGATTGGTGGCCAGAACCACGAGCGATCCACACAGCACAGGGTGCTGGTCAGTCTGACCAACCACCCATTTCACCTGACTTTCCACAAAATCACCATTAATGTTCCTTTCCGGGGCAGTGACACCAACTCTGCCAAAGTGTTTTAGGAACTAATGCTGTGTATGTTCGGCAGAAACTCTGCACGATTCTGCTGATAAGACACTTAATTTTGAAACCATTTGAGAATGTCGTATTTATAATAAACGTGCACCATTTTTTAGCTGCTTGCCGCCCCTGTACATAGTACCTCTGTATTGATTACAAGTCCTGTGTGCTCACCATTGTACCATGGCATGTGCCTAGGTGGCACTACCGGATGGCTCCCATCCATAGCTGCCAGGCCATCGGCCAGCGCGATAAATATTCGACGCCAACCAACAAATATTTATTCCCACGAGGGGTGACGGGAACCGAACCAGGGATGTCCAGAGCAATCAACTCGTTAATGCGGGAGACCTGAATAGTTCCCGGCGCGTGACACAGTAACGCTGTTCGGCTGGCGACAGCACTCTGCTGCCGTATGCAACAACACACTCCACCCCGTTGACAACCTGGGACAGAACCGCGCCAATGCTGGTGTTGGTTGCGTCAGTATCAAGGACACACGGCATGGCAAAGTCAGAGTAGCGGAGGGGAATTGCGAAGCGCAACAAATGCGGCTTCCTCCTCCCCCCAATGAAACCTCTGACCCATAACCGTCAAGGCGTGGAGAGGTTTTGCGAAGGTAGCGAACCCAGTGACAAACCGGCGATAATAAGACGCAAAACCAATAAAACTCTGCACCTGCATCATCAACGTGGGGGTCGGCCACGTCCGAACACACGTGGTTTTGTCGGGATCTATCGCAATGCCCGATTTACTGACAATATGACCGAGATACTGCACGGATTTCTCAAGGGGGTAACACTTCTGCGGCTTGAATTTGAGATGGGCCGCTCGCATTTTAAGAAAGACAGCGCGTAACCAATCAAGATGTTCTTTGAACGTACGGCTGAAGACGATGACATCGTCGAGGTATTGTAAGCATGAGTCCCATTGAAGTCCAGCCAGCACCAGCTCCATCAGTCATTGGAACGTAGCCGGTGCTGCGTGGAGTCCCATGGGAAGCTGATTTAATTCAAACAGGCCTTGAGGTGTTCGAAAAGCCATTTGGGTTTAGAGGCCTCATTTAGTGGCAAATGCCAAAATCCGGACAGGAGATCAAGGGTGGAGAAGTTCTGTGCTCCCGCCAGAGCGTCCAGGGAATCGTCCATCCGAGGGAGAGGATACGCGTCAGCCACCGATATCTTATGAAGCTTCCTAAAGTCGACACACAACTGCAAGCTACCATCGTGCTTCTTAATGTGGTGGGTAATTGTCAGGCGTAATACGCCGCCACCACTACTGGAAAATATGTAGCTGCAGTCAGGGCCCAACAGGGGGCAATAGCGGGTCCGGCCTGTACCAAGTAGGACTCGTAGGTAAGGCAATTTGGAGGGCGGTTTGGAACCGGAGGTGGACACCCCAGGCCCCCAGTGGGGGCTGGGGGATTGCGCCGACATCTCCGGGGCCGGTGGGTCGTCGTCCTCTTCATCTGGAGACCTGGTACGTATTGTTCGCCTAGTCTCCATAATCTATAGTTAATTAACTAACGTTTGGCCACTTCCAACACCAGTTGTAGTGGGCTCAAATGGAGACTCAGGCTTCTATAGGAGACAACACGTTTATTTAACATTAACACGCTAAAACTAGATTCAAAGTTTTCGTGACTGCAGGAATTACTCTTTGGTTCTTTCGGTAAAGTCACGTTGACAGAAAATAAATTAAATAATAGAATACGCCGTTTTTCCAGTGTCGCTCCTATAATTTTGTTGACGGACAAATGGACAAAGGGCACAATAGCTTAGTGTTTGTGTATGTTATGTTTTTAAGAGAAGACAAGTTTGTAAATATATTTTTCCCCCGGGAAACGCTGGGTACTTCCCGCTGGTACTGATATGAAAATATATATTTTAAACTGTGCCAAAATCAATCAAAACGAACAACAGTAGATCAGAATTCAATCTCCAATGCTTGATATTTTATCATCCGCATAGGCGAGTGATGGTCAGGATGTTGTGTATGTGTAGTCACATAGAATTGGTCACTACGTAGCATAGCGCTGGCTGCTGGCAGGGAAGGGGATCTGCAGAGTGAAGCAGCCCTGATTGACAGCAGACCACGTAATAGACCTGAGAAGGATCTCGGGTAGGACACGTCGAGAGCCTGCTAGTAGATTCTAGAAGGGGAGCGTGGCCGGAGTGGAGCGAGGCCACACTAACAGGATTAAAGGGGACCCCGAGCAGGGGATGAGGGCCATCGTTTGGAGTGGGATCGCCGTCGTCGTCGTCGTTGCTGTTGAAGATCGTCGCCTTCGCCGCTGTCGTCATCCACTTGATAATTGTGCTGCTAGCAGTAGTTGCCTGTCTTAGTTCAGCGCCATCAGTGTCAGATGGCGAGCGTTGTGTTGTAGGCTAGCCACGAGTGCAGAGTTGCGTTTAAGCGAGGGACAGAGCGTTGTATTACAGCAGAGAGTGTGTAACAGTATGCTCGGTGTGTAATTAAAGAATTGCCTCGAAGAAGTTACGTCTCCAAGTTAGTCACTATATATTTTTTCATGGGCATGGCTAGAGTTGTCACCTGTCCAGGAATTACCATTTGTGTTTAGGTGGTGGGTATTCATTCTTACGAGATATAGCACCCGCATTGTGTCGTTTACTGTGTAGTTCTGATAATTCTAGACTGAGTGCTGACTGAGAAATCTGTCCAGGCTTTGTCTACAGTCAAAAATGTGGCAATCTCATAGCAGCACCCTCCTGCGTCTCCAGTGTGAATATGCTGTAGAGTAAGTTTTCAACGCAGCGTATGTTTGCATGCTGAACTTCTTTCGCACCGTACGCAGGCAACCATGCTTATTGGAGGTGCGGGGGAATAACAAAATGAACAAAAAGAACAGGGACACAACTTGAAAACATAGAAGTGCATTTATACGTGGGGCGGTTGTTGAAGGGGGAGAGGGATGAAAATTATTAAGAGAGGCGTATCAGGGCAGAGCACAGTGCTGATTGGAATCTGAACTTAAATCATGAAACGTAACAAAGCCATTTTCCTAAAGCAGAACGTTTTTTAATCAGTGGATATGACCTGCAACAACAGATGCATCACAAACATGGCCATTGACGAAGACAATGGAACCAATGTTGAGAAGTGCACAAGGAAGCATAGAGATGCACATGCTAGGAATTAAACTGAGAATGGAAGACGGACACGTCAATTGGGCATCATATGCAAATTAAAGGCATAATTTTAGTTTAGAAAGGTGGGGTGAGGCAGGACACACAACTTGAAGAGATGACGGCCGGTGGTCGTGACTAACGTGGGAATGGGAGCTAAAGGAGGGAACACAACCAATACAGCGTCCACTGCGAAGATGGATCGAATAAATCAACCGGTGGGCAGTAGCCAGACAGATTTTTGCATTGCAAATCCGCAAGAGATGGTGATGGCTTCGGACAGAAGTGGAGAAATCACGGCTGGAGATGGTGACGGCTGCATAAGCAGCTTTGGAAAACATTTACACGATATCACCTTCAAAAACAACCATTCACTAAAACACATTTTCATTAAATGTGTATTCAGAAAGATAAACTAAAACAGTACAGGAATTATATCGTCTTTATTTTGCTAATTTTACAATAAAGGGTATTTTTTTCATTGCACTAGTTTAAGATAAAAACATTTTTTGCCGAAATAATGACATTAATAGGCACATTAATTGAAAGTGCAATTTTAAATTAACCGTGTAATTATTCGATAGTTTTGGTTAGAGTCTGTGCCTGTGTTAGAGTGCCGGAAAAAGTCCTGGCAAGGATTATTCAACATCACCTTGCCAGGCATGCTGAGAAGAGGATTGGGGAGCCCCATTGTGGTTTCAGGCCAGGGCAGCCACAGATGCCACATCTTCCTTCCGTTTGCTACAGCAGAGGAGTGTTGAATTCCGACAGGACTTACATCTCTGCTTTATTGACCTGGTCAATGCCTATGATACCATCAATAGGTCTGGACTCTGGGTTGTTCTTCATGCTTTCGGAGTCTCTGACTCTCTGCTCACAATAATTAAGGACTTCCATGATATTGAGCAGGGCCGAGTAAAGCTACTTGGCCGGAAGACGAAGCTATTCCCCGTTAACCTTGGGGTTCGACAGTAATGTCCTCTGGCTCCGTACACTGTTTAAAATATTTTTGGTCCACGTCGTTCGAGAAACCTTCCATGTCCGTACCGGAGCAATCTATATCTGATATAGATACAATGGGAGGCGGATTGATGCCCGGGTGCGCTTGAGAGCTTGCTCCCGATTTGTCATCCATGTTACGTATGCGAATGATCTAGACCTGGAGCGTGCCACTAGACAGGGGTGGGGAACGTCCGGCCGGCCGGCCATGAGGCCTGCGAAATCATTTGGTCTGGCCCTGCCAAGGCAACCGCAGGCGGGACTCGAAATTCAATCAATCTTGGAGCAAACCTGGAAAAGCAGTTGCGAGTAGCAACATCATCAATACCAGCTAACATCATCAATGCCAGCTAATATCTCCACACGCTCACCAAAGAGAAGCAGTTCCAGCCATCGCATTAGGGGTGAGTTAATTAAATGTTTGACCAAATATAATAGGCTAATTTTTAAGTTGATGATTTTGTATGGCCCCCGAATGATGTTATAAATATCCAAATGGCCCTTGGCACAAAAAAGGTTCCCCACCCCTGCACTAAGAGGTGGGGCCTTAACCATCAGCCCCACCAAAACTAAGCACCTGCCTCGCTATGTTGTGCCATTAAACAAGGGGTGGGCATTTTTTTTTACTCGCGGGCCACAATGGGTTCTAAAATTTGACAGAGGGGCCGGGCAAGGAACAGATGGATGGAGTGTTTGTGTGAACTAATATAAATGGCATGTAAAAATCATTACATGAAAGGATTTGGCCTTTAACAGGTAGCAAAGCATTTATTTGCAAGGCAATTTAACAAATTGCACGAACATGAACAATACAAAAACATGTCGTAACGTGACTGATCAAACATCATGAAAACATCTGAGGCCTGCGCCCAAACCAATTACCACACTCCTGGTCAAAGTGCTCCATCTAATGGGGAAATGAGGGCATTACAGGTGAAAGGTAAAATTTAATTTAATAATATTTGGACACGTTCGGGGGGCCGGATTAAAAAGCCAAGCCCATGTCTGCATTAAACCCTCCACCCCTTAACTCCCCATTGGTGATGGGGCTGTTGTAAATTGGATAGTTTTCCACAACTGGATAGTGTGCTTATGACCAACTCCGGTTTGACAGAAGAGGTCTCACTCCGAATCAGTCGAGCGGCATTATCTTTTCATCGGTTGCATAACGCTGTGTGGAAGCTACCTGATATCTGTCGCTCCACAGCAGTCTTCGGATCTTCTCGGCCACGGTCATGCCCTTCCTTCTCGATGCTTGCCAAACGTGGACCCCCCTAATGGAACATCTTCGCCGGTTATAAACATTCAGGATGGCCTTCCTACGATCCATCCTGGGTTTAACCAGGCTGGATTGTGTGAGCTCACAATCCTTGACAGATCTGGACAAAGTCCCATCGGTAAGCGCCTCCAGCAGGTAATGCTACATTGGCTGGGTCATGTACCACGCCTCCCTAACCACTGCATTAAAGGGGGCTAAACAGGCGCGGCACGGGCTAGAGAAGAGATTAAATGATGTGGTACAAGAGGATGTGGAACTGAATTGACTTGCGAATGACTGGTACCAGCAGTGTAAAGCGCGGCCTATGTGGAGGAGACTCATGATGGACGATACTGGACTGTTGGAGGTAGTCGCCCTCCAGCAACAACAGAGGGCAGCAGAGAGACGCTCACAACAAGGAGCAGAGCCTTAGGCGGATAAAACACATCAAGTTGGCACAGTAGGGGAGGCACAGCTGACGCATCTGCCACTCATCTCTGTCAAACCATGGCAGCTGAATCTGACCCGTGATCACGTGGCCATAAAGTGCACTTAGCCTGGCACAAGTGCCGTAGCAACGTCACAGCCACTTAGTGGCGGTTGTTGTCTGTGTGTGTGCAATTGTAGTGACTCATTTCGCCCCTTACGACAAGCAAGCCAGCATCAGGACGCAAGGTATTTGAACATAAAATGTTTTTATAAATTTGTATGTATTTTATGTTTCATACACGATCCCGACAGTCCTCGACTTATGAACTCAATTAGTTCCTGGGACCCGTTCGTGAGTCAAACGGTTTGTAAGTGGGAACACAATAATGTACACACGTGCGTGCACGCACACACGAGCACAAACACTGGAAGCGCGAGGATGACACAACTCGTGGAGGATCGCTCCGCTGAAAAAGAATAGATCCTCGGTTCAGTTTGCAAGTGCGAGTTCGCGTTGTAATTCTCAATGTTAAAACACATTTCATGGAAGCTGGTTCCTAAGTGCGGAAATTCGTAAGTCGAGTGGTTCGTAAGTCGATGCCTGCATGTATGTGTAATGTTTATTTGTGACTGTAAACGGAAAAATCCGTGTAGCCAGTTACCCAGTTAGTTTCGGTGGAAACAGCTGGAACCCACTAACAGAGTTAATTTTGTGGTGGAGAGAAACCCAGCCAGTAAGGAAACTCGAGGCATACATTATTGTAATAGCAGTATGACTTACATGGCTATAGCAGCTTTGATGAAAAATCTTGAAGATAACATTTACCATTATCTTATTGCAATATATGAAAGTGTCATGGCAAATTAAAACGATGTGAAACAATTTAACAATCCTGTACAGCGATACACATAATCAAATTAAGTTAACTGGAAACGCTGAAACACCTACATATTAGTGAACATATCGTGAATAGAAGAAACTGATTTAACAAAGTATCCACACAATTAAAACATCAATGAAGCAGGTTGCTGGAATGGATGCTCCAGGCGCCACTCTACGCGTGAGTGGTGCCAGTGGACTGAGAGGCCGTGCCAGGAGTCGCTGTCGCTGGCTGCTCAATGACCACCACCCTCTCGGCCGCTGCAGGGAGGGCGCGGCGCTGAGCCTTGAACTTCAGCTTCCCGTCTTCAGTCAAGCAGCAGCTCACGCTCTGCGGGTCCACGTCCCTGGGCAGCTGCGTCTCCCTGTGGAACTCCTGGCAGCTGTGGCTGTAGCTGCCGCTGCTGACTTCTCCGCTCTTCACCTCGCGCCGTCCGGCCACCACCAGCTTGTCTCCAGACACCTTCACGGCCAGGTCCTGTGGGGAGAAGTCCTGCACGTCCAGGGACGCGACAAACCCGCCTCCCTGCTCCTGTGGATCTTCAATCTGGAACCCACTGCTCACGGCCGCCTGCTGCAGCAGTGCGTCTCCGAGGCTGCCCGGAGCCCGCGTGTGGCTGCTGAGCTGATCGACTCCACGGAAGATTCTCTCCATCCTCTCGATCTCACTCCTCATGTCTCGCTGCAGCTGCTAGAAGAGACTTTCACCGCGTGGGTTCCAGACCGGCCAGCCTGGCCAGACGCTCCTCTCCATCACGTGCATCGCAGGGAAGTAAACACTCAGGGCCATGCTTGTTGATGTGCTTCACAGTGAGGCTCGCTTCAGCTGTGAGCGCTGTTCCCTGGTCCGCCGATGTTCTGCCAGTGCAGCTACAGGAGCTGCTTTTATAGCCCTGGCAGTAGCTACGAGCAGATGCCAGGGGGAGCCAGAAGCGTCCAGAATGACGCAGCTGCTCCCAGGGGCTTCCTCCATCCGCACAGAATCAAGAGCGTGACTCGTGTCTCAGGCTGCAGTTTGTGACAAGTTCACTACAATAGCATTTAGTTCACCCTGTCAATGTGTAAGTATCAAACTATAGCATTACGTATATTTTAAAAATAACCATTGTACAGAATTGATAGTTTTTTATTAAGTGAAATGTAAGGGACATTCGTTGTCTTTGTGTGACTCAGTCTTTCCTGATAAGGCTGATGATGTCATTGTGCTGTGTAAGCGAGAATTTAAGTTTCGGTTTGTATCACCCTTCAAAGTGTAGTAATTTCAATTAAATATAGAAGAGCGCATCACTCTGTTTTACATTCATTATCAGTGCAGAGTGAATTTCATGGCAGTAAACTGCTCACAAACTGCAGCCTGAGACACGAGTCACGCTCTTGATTCTGTGCGGATGAGGGAAGCCCTGGGAGCAGCTGCGTAATTCTGGACGCTTCTGGCTGCCCCTGGCATCTGCTCGTAGCTACTGCCAGGGCTATAAAAGCAGCTCCTGTAGCTGCACTGGCAGAACATCGGCGGAGGAGGGAGCAGCGCTCAAGCTGAAGCGAGTCTCACTGTGAAGCACATCAACAAGCATGGCCCTGAGTGTTTACTTCCCTGCTATGCACGTGATGGAGAGGAGCGTCTGGCCAGGCTGGCCCGTCTGGAACCCCCGCGGTGAAAGTCTCTTCCTGCAGCTGCAGCGAGACATGAGGAGCGAGATCGAGAGGATGGAGAGAATCTTCCGTGGAGTCGATCAGCTCAGCAGCCACACGCGGGCTCCGGGCAGCCTCGGAGACGCACTGCTGCAGCAGCCGGCCGTGAGCAGTGGGTTCCAGATTGAAGATCCACAGGAGCAGGGAGGTGGGTTTGTCGCGTCCCTGGACGTGCAGGACTTCTCCCCACAGGACCTGGCCGTGAAGGTGTCTGGAGACAAGCTGGTGGTGGCCGGACGGCGCGAGGTGAAGAGCGGAGAATTCAGCAGCGGCAGCTACAGCCACAGCTGCCAGGAGTTCCACAGGGAGACGCAGCTGCCCAGGGACGTGGACCCGCAGAGCGTGAGCTGCTGCTTGACTGAAGATGGGAAGCTGAAGTTCAAGGCTCAGCGCCGCGCCCTCCCTGCAGCGACCGAGAGGGTGGTGGTCATTGAGCAGCCAGCGACAGCGACTCCTGGCACGGCCTCTCAGTCCACTGGCACCACTCACGCGTAGAGTGGCGCCTGGAGCATACATTCCAGCAACCTGCTTTATTGATGTTTCAATTGCGTGGATATTTTGTTAAATCAGTTTCTTCTATCCACGATATGTTCAGTAATATTTACGTGTTTCAGCGTTCACATTCAACTTCATTGGATTAAGTGTATCGCTGTAAATGATTGTCAAATTGTATCGCATCGTTTTAATTTGCCATTACACGTTCATATATTGCAATGAGATAATGATGTTATCTTCAAGTATTTTTCATCATTACACATGACTATTTTGCACAGTCTAATTTTCGAACTACTATAATACTATACTGTTTGTGTGAATGGTAAACGATGTTTGTTTTTTGTAATAAAATGCCTTTCAAGTTCCTGCAACAGTTGCAACTGTTCTTTTTTCTACATTGTGTTTGTTTCATCGTTACTGTGGATCAGAGTTCTGGACACAGAATTCCCCAAAACTAAGACAACCGGTAACGCGGCCTCATTGCTCCCTGTCCGTGACAACTCCCAAGGTGCCCGCCTCACGCCGTCGGCCCTGCCGAGTCACTCCGCACTCAGAATCTGGGATTGGCTTGCAATTGTCTATGATCAATCTTACCACTTCACATTTCACTTGTATCATCCTTCAATTGATAGTAAATCCTTCGCTAAAGAATTGGTCCTCAAATCGTGTGGACAGCGTACCACGGAAAAAAATTGTTGCCATTTAATGTTTGCGACACAGAGAATGTAAATAGTTACATGACAACATCGCTGCTGTAGCAGTGTAAGTCAAGCTGCTATTAATATATTCTATGTCTCGAGTTTCCTGGCTGGCTGCTGGCTGTGCTTCTCTCCACCCCAACAATAACTCCGTTGTTAGTGGGTGCAGGAGACAATAGAGACACCAACAAGGTGGGAATAACCAGAACAGTATTTGAAGACTGACACGGTTCATTTAAAATTGCACTTTCAATGTATGCGCCAATTAACGTCATTCTTTTTGACAAAATAACTTGTTTTATCCTAGAGAATTGGAAATTAAACCTTAAGACATTAAACTAGTACAATTAAAATGTACGATTAATTGTAAAGTTAGCAAAATAAATAAATGATCTTATTCATATACTATATTCTTGGTTCTTTCGGTGAAGTCACATAGAAGGGAAACAATAAAATATTTTTTTTCGATTTGAAGCTTTCGTGACTGCAAGGATTCATCTTCTTTGGTTCTTTCGGTAAAATGACGTAGAATGAGAATAAAATAATAAAAAAAACACAATAAAAATTCTCACGACGTTTCGGCCACAACGCAAGTGGCCGTCTTCAGGTGAAAGGTACAGAACTGTCGGGACGACAGAGCTTCAATGAACGATGTTAATATTCGTAGCGACTTTTAAGCTGGTTGGGAGAAGTGAGGCACCTTGACAAAGGGGTTTACATATCAATAGCTGAGGGATTAGCTTGTGACCGGTCACGGAAATGGCTATGTTAAAGTCAAAACCTACACATCCACAGAGGCAACTAGTAATTTAGCATTGAAATAGCTAAGGGATTAGCTTGGGACTGGTCACAGGAATGGCTATGTTAAAGTCAAAACCTACACATCCACAGAGGCAACTGTTAATTTATCATTGAAATAGCTAAGGGATTAGCTTGTGCAAATAGCTGAGGGATTAGCTTGTGACTGGTCACAGAAATAGATGTTAAAGTAAAGTCCTACACATCCACAGAGCTTCAATGAACGCTGTTAAAATTCGTAGCGACTATTAAGCTGGTTGGGAGAGGTGAGGCACCTTGACAAAGGGGTTTACATATCAAATAGCTGAGGGATTAGCTTGTGACTGGTCACGGAAATAGCTATGTTAAAGTCAAAACCTACACATTCACAGAGGCAACTAGTAATTTAGCATTGAGATAGCTAAGGGATTAGCTTGTGACTGGTCACAGGAATGGCTATGTTAAAGTCAAAACCTACACATCCACAGAGGCAACTAGTAATTTAGCATTGAAATAGCTAAGGGATTAGCTAGTGCAAATAGCTGAGGGATTAGCTTGTGACTGGTCACAGAATTGGCTATGTTAAAGTCAAAACCTACACATCCACAGAGGCAACTAGTAAGTTAGCATTGAAATAGCTAAGGGATTAGCTTGTGACTGGTCACAGAAATAGATGTTAAAGTAAAGGCCTACACATCCACAGAGCTTCAATGAACGCTGTTAAGATTCGTAGCGACTTTTAAGCTGGTTGGGAGAAGTGAGGCACCTTGACAAAGGGGTTTACATATCAAATAGCTGAGGGGTTAGCTTGTGACTGGTCACGGAAATGGCTATGTTAAAGTCAAAGCCTACACATCCACAGAGGCACCTCGTACATGGACGCCAAAGGGGGCTGCAACAACTCAACTGTCATACAGTAAAGCGATGTGAAAAACCTAATTCTAAATTACATCAATATAATAAATGTACTCAATATATTCTTCAATAAGCTGAGCTATTAACATTAACTGGGTATACACTACACTATATAATGAATATCATATAGTAAACCAATAAAAATTAAAATATAAACTTCCTCAATATTATATTCTTAGTTTTTTCGGTAAAGTCACGTTGAAGAGAAACAACAAAATAACAAAATATATATAAAACAATAAAAAATTCTCACGACGTTTCGACCATAACTCAAACGGTCATCATCAGGTGTGTCGGTTTGCATAAATTTATTTTTAAACGGCACATTTATTTATTTATAAAAAACGTTGGCGTCACGCGCAGCGATTGGCAGTTTGCCCAGGACTAGTCCATCTATTTTTTTTTTAAAAGAGGAGGGGGGAGACGAAATTTTTTATAATGTATGCTGTCTGAAAGACACTGTAAGCGTGAACAATCAATCAAGAACTGAAATGATTTATCAAATCTTTCCAATGATTGCTAAGATAGAATCCATCTTCTCGGTTGAAATTGTCTCTGTGCTTGTATATGTGGATAGCCTCATGAACGAATCTCTCATGGAAGCCAGATGGCTTACAAAGAACCTCCGTCTTGGAAAAGTCAATGGCATGTGAGCCTACTGAATTAGAACAATGATCTGCTACGGCCGAGGTGTTGGTCCTACCGTGTTTAAGGTCTGCTTTATGTTCACGAATGCGGTCCGAGACATGGCGTTTGGTTTCTCCAATGTAACTACTACCACAGAGGCAACTTAGTTTGTAGACACCAGGGTATTGTATGTCCAGAATCACATCTTTTACAGACGGAACCAGATCACGGATTTTATGTAATGTGTTGAAACGGACCTGGATCTTGTGTTTATTCAAGATTTTGGAGATCTTTTTTGTGATCCCAGCAATGTAGGGTAAAGTGATGGTTTTGAAAGGCTCCTCAAGAGGGTTCTTCTTCATGGTTTGAGTGATAGCTTTGCGGATTGTATAGTCGGAGTAACCATTAGCCCTAAGAGCTTGGTGTACGTGCTTGAGTTCACTGCTTATGTGTTCCTGGTCGGATATGCATTGGGCTCTATGATACAGAGTCTTGATGAGAGAATTCTTCTGTGATGGATGGTGGTGGGAATCCGGTTTCAGATAAGCATCCGTATGGGTAGCTTTCCTGTAGACAGAGTGGCTCATTGAACCATCAGGTCTCTTTTTAATTAGGACATCCAAAAAAGGTATCTTGCCATCTATTTCGACTTCCATGGTAAATCTGATGGCTGGGTGTATGGAATTGATGTGGTCGAAGAATTGGTCTAGAGCAGGCCGGCCATGTGGCCAGATGACAAAAGTGTCATCCACGTACCTCTTCCATAAGGTTGGGCGCAGAGTGGCAGTCTGGATGGCGTCAGTCTCAAATTTCTCCATGAAAATGTTAGCTATAACTGGAGAAAGGGGGGAGCCCATTGGGGTGCCCTCAGTTTGTTTGTAGAAAGTTCCATTCCAAGTGAAGTATGTATTGGTTAAACAGTGTCTCACCAGGGGGGGTACCTCAGTGTTTAGTCCTTGATGAACCAAGTCTTCAATGATTGCAATGGTGTCAGGTACAGGAACCTTGGTGAATAAGGAAACTACATCAAAACTGACAAGCAGGTCGTCTGGGGACAGGGAAATACCCTTGATTGTTGATACCAGGTGAGTAGAATTTTGTACTGCAGAGGTGGTCTTTCCAGTGAAAGGACGCAGGATTTCAGACAAGAAACGAGCTAGTTTGTAGGTGGGGGAGCTGATAGTAGAGACTATGGGACGAAGAGGTGTATCAACTTTATGTATTTTTGGTAAGCCGTATAATCTTGGTGGCCTGGCAGCAGAAGGTTTCAACGAAAACTGTTTAGATTGATCAATTAATGCGGTTGAATCAGAAATTATTTTGTTGGTTTGTGTGACGAGGCTGTTGGTGGGATCTCTTTTTATTTTTGTATAACTACCATCGTCGAGTAATTCTTTAATTTTGTTGTTGTATTCTATTTTATCCATGATGACAGTAGCATTGCCTTTGTCAGCTGAGAGAACTACAATATCATTCCTCTTTTTTAATTTATATAATTCAAAACGCTCATCTTTGCTGAGGTTGCTAGCTGGCATCTTAGCGTTTTTGAGGGTTGCAGCGATTTCAGATCTTGCTACGTCTGCAGCGATGTGACCCAGGCCCCTGAGAGCAACGTCTACTTGGGCAATTATATCATTAACTGGTATGTGTTTAGGTGTGACTGCAAAGTTTAGACCTTTAGCTAAAACGGATTTCAGACCATCGGAAATAGAACTGTTACTGCGATTAATTACGACTTTATTAACGTCTAACTTTTTGGTGTGTGGGTCCGGTCT
Organism: Petromyzon marinus; assembly: GCF_048934315.1. Lineage (NCBI taxonomy): Eukaryota > Metazoa > Chordata > Hyperoartia > Petromyzontiformes > Petromyzontidae > Petromyzon > Petromyzon marinus. Next base: position 1,825,439 of record NW_027423168.1, read on the forward strand.
TTTGTTGAAGAGGAGGTTAAATTTGGAAATCAGGTTTTCCTTACATTTGGTCGACATAGTAGCAGCTGAAGAGGCAGTCATATTGTCTACATGTTCCCAATCCGATGTGGACATTATTGCCGTCAATGATAAGTGTGATTTGTAGAGTGTCTTGTCTAACTGATCTAGTTCTGTGCGTATAAGTCTGATTTTTTCTGAGATAAGAGCTAAGCTAGTTTTGAAAAGAATTCGTTTCGCATTAGAAGAAGTTACAGCAACAGAGGTCAGTGTAAATGCGATTGGTATTACCACAGAGTCGCGGCATCTCTTCAGGAAGGTGAGAGACTCGATCAGCTGAGCTTTCTTATCCCGGAGTTTGTTGAAGGATCTTAAAGTTATGTGAAAACCCTCCCCGTAGAGGCGATTAAATTTTGATTTAAAGCTTTCGTGACTGCAGTAATTCATATTCTTAGTTTTTTCGGTAAAGTCACGTTGAAGAGAAACAACAAAATAACAAAATATATATAAAACAATAAAAAATTCTCACGACGTTTCGACCATAACTCAAACGGTCATCATCAGGTGTGTCGGTTTGCATAAATTTATTTTTAAACGGCACATTTATTTATTTATAAAAAACGTTGGCGTCTCGCGCAGCGATTGGCAGTTTGCCCAGGACTAGTCCATCTATTTTTTTTTTAAAAGAGGAGGGGGAGACGAAATTTTTTATAATGTATGCTGTCTGAAAGACACTGTAAGCGTGAACAATCAATCAAGAACTGAAATGATTTATTAAATCTTTCCAATGATTGCTAAGATAGAATCCATCTTCTCGGTTGAAATTGTCTCTGTGCTTGTATATGTGGATAGCCTCATGAACGAATCTCTCATGGAAGCCAGATGGCTTACAAAGAACCTCCGTCTTGGAAAAGTCAATGGCATGTGAGCCTACTGAATTAGAACAATGATCCGCTACGGCCGAGGTGTTGGTCCTACCGTGTTTAAGGTCTGCTTTATGTTCACGAATGCGGTCCGAGACATGGCGTTTGGTTTCTCCAATGTAACTACTACCACAGAGGCAACTTAGTTTGTAGACACCAGGGTATTGTATGTCCGGAATCACATCTTTTACAGACGGAACCAGATCACGGATTTTATGTAATGTGTTGAAACGGACCTGGATCTTGTGTTTATTCAAGATTTTGGAGATCTTTTTTGTGATCCCAGCAATGTAGGGTAAAGTGATGGTTTTGAAAGGCTCCTCAAGAGGGTTCTTCTTCATGGTTTGAGTGATAGCTTTGCGGATTGTATAGTCGGAGTAACCATTAGCCCTAAGAGCTTGGTGTACGTGCTTGAGTTCACTGCTTATGTGTTCCTGGTCGGATATGCATTGGGCTCTATGATACAGAGTCTTGATGAGAGAATTCTTCTGTGATGGATGGTGGTGGGAATCCGGTTTCAGATAAGCATCCGTATGGGTAGCTTTCCTGTAGACAGAGTGGCTCATTGAACCATCAGGTCTCTTTTTTTTTTAATTAGGACATCTAAAAAAGGTATCTTGCCATCTATTTCGACTTCCATGGTAAATCTGATGGCTGGGTGTATGGAATTGATGTGGTCGAAGAATTGGTCTAGAGCAGGCCGGCCATGTGGCCAGATGACAAAAGTGTCATCCACGTACCTCTTCCATAAGGTTGGGCGCAGAGTGGCAGTCTGGATGGCGTCAGTCTCAAATTTCTCCATGAAAATGTTAGCTATAACTGGAGAAAGGGGGGAGCCCATTGGGGTGCCCTCAGTTTGTTTGTAGAAAGTTCCATTCCAAGTGAAGTATGTATTGGTTAAACAGTGTCTCACCAGGGGGGGTACCTCAGTGTTTAGTCCTTGATGAACCAAGTCTTCAATGATTGCAATGGTGTCAGGTACAGGAACCTTGGTGAATAAGGAAACTACATCAAAACTGACAAGCAGGTCGTCTGGGGACAGGGAAATACCCTTGATTGTTGATACCAGGTGAGTAGAATTTTGTACCGCAGAGGTGGTCTTTCCAGTGAAAGGACGCAGGATTTCAGACAAAAAACGAGCTAGTTTGTAGGTGGGGGAGCTGATAGTAGAGACTATGGGACGAAGAGGTGTATCAACTTTATGTATTTTTGGGAAGCCGTATAATCTTGGTGGCCTGGCAGCAGAAGGTTTCAACGAAAACTGTTTAGATTGATCAATTAATGCGGTTGAATCAGAAATTATTTTGTTGGTTTGTGTGACGAGGCTGTTGGTGGGATCTCTTTTTATTTTTTGTATAACTACCATCGTCGAGTAATTCTTTAATTTTGTTGTTGTATTCTATTTTATCCATGATGACAGTAGCATTGCCTTTGTCAGCTGAGAGAACTACAATATCATTCCTCTTTTTTAATTTATATAATTCAAAACGCTCATCTTTGCTGAGGTTGCTAGCTGGCATCTTAGCGTTTTTGAGGGTTGCAGCGATTTCAGATCTTGCTACGTCTGCAGCGATGTGACCCAGGCCCCTGAGAGCAACGTCTACTTGGGCAATTATATCATTAACTGGTATGTGTTTAGGTGTGACTGCAAAGTTTAGACCTTTAGCTAAAACGGATTTCAGACCATCGGAAATAGAACTGTTACTGCGATTAATTACGACTTTATTAACGTCTAACTTTTTGGTGTGTGGGTCCGGTCTTTTGTTGAAGAGGAGGTTAAATTTGGAAATCAGGTTTTCCTTACATTTGGTCGACATAGTAGCAGCTGAAGAGGCAGTCCTATTGTCTACATGTTCCCAATCCGATGTGGACATTATTGCCGTCAATGATAAGTGTGATTTGTAGAGTGTCTTGTCTAACTGATCTAGTTCTGTGCGTATAAGTCTGATTTTTTCTGAGATAAGAGCTAAGCTAGTTTTGAAAAGAATTCGTTTCGCATTAGAAGAAGTTACAGCAACAGAGGTCAGTGTAAATGCGATTGGTATTACCCCAGAGTCGCGGCATCTCTTCAGGAAGGTGAGAGACTCGATCAGCTGAGCTTTCTTATCCCGGAGTTTGTTGAAGGATCTTAAAGTTATGTGAAAACCCTCCCCGTAGAGGCGATTAAATTTTGATTTAAAGCTTTCGTGACTGCAGTAATTCATATTCTTAGTTTTTTCGGTAAAGTCACGTTGAAGAGAAACAACAAAATAACAAAATATATATAAAACAATAAAAAATTCTCACGACGTTTCGACCATAACTCAAACGGTCATCATCAGGTGTGTCGGTTTGCATAAATTTATTTTTAAACGGCACATTTATTTATTTATAAAAAACGTTGGCGTCTCGCGCAGCGATTGGCAGTTTGCCCAGGACTAGTCCATCTATTTTTTTTTTAAAAGAGGAGGGGGAGACGAAATTTTTTATAATGTATGCTGTCTGAAAGACACTGTAAGCGTGAACAATCAATCAAGAACTGAAATGATTTATTAAATCTTTCCAATGATTGCTAAGATAGAATCCATCTTCTCGGTTGAAATTGTCTCTGTGCTTGTATATGTGGATAGCCTCATGAACGAATCTCTCATGGAAGCCAGATGGCTTACAAAGAACCTCCGTCTTGGAAAAGTCAATGGCATGTGAGCCTACTGAATTAGAACAATGATCTGCTACGGCCGAGGTGTTGGTCCTACCGTGTTTAAGGTCTGCTTTATGTTCACGAATGCGGTCCGAGACATGGCGTTTGGTTTCTCCAATGTAACTACTACTACAGAGGCAACTTAGTTTGTAGACACCAGGGTATTGTATGTCCGGAATCACATCTTTTACAGACGGAACCAGATCACGGATTTTTTGTAATGTGTTGAAACGGACCTGGATCTTGTGTTTATTCAAGATTTTGGAGATCTTTTTTGTGATCCCAGCAATGTAGGGTAAAGTGATGGTTTTGAAAGGCTCCTCAAGAGGGTTCTTCTTCATGGTTTGAGTGATAGCTTTGCGGATTGTATAGTCGGAGTAACCATTTGCCCTAAGAGCTTGGTGTACGTGCTTGAGTTCACTGCTTATGTGTTCCTGGTCGGATATGCATTGGGCTCTATGATACAGTCTTGATGAGAGAATTCTTCTGTGATGGATGGTGGTGGGAATCCGGTTTCAGATAAGCATCCGTATGGGTAGCTTTCCTGTAGACAGAGTGGCTCATTGAACCATCAGGTCTCTTTTTTTTTAATTAGGACATCCAAAAAAGGTATCTTGCCATCTATTTCGACTTCCATGGTAAATCTGATGGCTGGGTGTATGGAATTGATGTGGTCGAAGAATTGGTCTAAAGCAGGCCGGCCATGTGGCCAGATGACAAAAGTGTCATCCACGTACCTCTTCCATAAGGTTGGGCGCAGAGTGGCAGTCTGGATGGCGTCAGTCTCAAATTTCTCCATGAAAATGTTAGCTATAACTGGAGAAAGGGGGGAGCCCATTGGGGTGCCCTCAGTTTGTTTGTAGAAAGTTCCATTCCAAGTGAAGTATGTATTGGTTAAACAGTGTCTCACCAGGGGGGGTACCTCAGTGTTTAGTCCTTGATGAACCAAGTCTTCAATGATTGCAATGGTGTCAGGTACAGGAACCTTGGTGAATAAGGAAACTACATCAAAACTGACAAGCAGGTCGTCTGGGGACAGGGAAATACCCTTGATTGTTGATACCAGGTGAGTAGAATTTTGTACCGCAGAGGTGGTCTTTCCAGTGAAAGGACGCAGGATTTCAGACAAAAAACGAGCTAGTTTGTAGGTGGGGGAGCTGATAGTAGAGACTATGGGACGAAGAGGTGTATCAACTTTATGTATTTTTGGGAAGCCGTATAATCTTGGTGGCCTGGCAGCAGAAGGTTTCAACGAAAACTGTTTAGATTGATCAATTAATGCGGTTGAATCAGAAATTATTTTGTTGGTTTGTGTGACGAGGCTGTTGGTGGGATCTCTTTTTATTTTTGTATAACTACCATCGTCGAGTAATTCTTTAATTTTGTTGTTGTATTCTATTTTATCCATGATGACAGTAGCATTGCCTTTGTCAGCTGAGAGAACTACAATATCATTCCTCTTTTTTAATTTATATAATTCAAAACGCTCATCTTTGCTGAGGTTGCTAGCTGGCATCTTAGCGTTTTTGAGGGTTGCAGCGATTTCAGATCTTGCTACGTCTGCAGCGATGTGACCCAGGCCCCTGAGAGCAACGTCTACTTGGGCAATTATATCATTAACTGGTATGTGTTTAGGTGTGACTGCAAAGTTTAGACCTTTAGCTAAAACGGATTTCAGACCATCGGAAATAGAACTGTTACTGCGATTAATTACGACTTTATTAACGTCTAACTTTTTGGTGTGTGGGTCCGGTCTTTTGTTGAAGAGGAGGTTAAATTTGGAAATCAGGTTTTCCTTACATTTGGTCGACATAGTAGCAGCTGAAGAGGCAGTCATATTGTCTACATGTTCCCAATCCGATGTGGACATTATTGCCGTCAATGATAAGTGTGATTTGTAGAGTGTCTTGTCTAACTGATCTAGTTCTGTGCGTATAAGTCTGATTTTTTCTGAGATAAGAGCTAAGCTAGTTTTGAAAAGAATTCGTTTCGCATTAGAAGAAGTTACAGCAACAGAGGTCAGTGTAAATGCGATTGGTATTACCCCAGAGTCGCGGCATCTCTTCAGGAAGGTGAGAGACTCGATCAGCTGAGCTTTCTTATCCCGGAGTTTGTTGAAGGATCTTAAAGTTATGTGAAAACCCTCCCCGTAGAGGCGATTAAATTTTGATTTAAAGCTTTCGTGACTGCAGTAATTCATATTCTTAGTTTTTTCGGTAAAGTCACGTTGAAGAGAACTAGTCCTGGGCAAACTGCCAATTGCTGCGCGTGACGCCAACGTTTTTTATAAATAAATAAATGTGCCGTTTAAAAATAAATTTATGCAAACCGACACACCTGATGATGACCGTTTGAGTTATGGTCGAAACGTCGTGAGAATTTTTTATTGTTTTATATATATTTTGTTATTTTGTTGTTTCTCTTCAACGTGACTTTACCGAAAAAACTAAGAATATGAATTACTGCAGTCACGAAAGCTTTAAATCAAAATTTAATCGCCTCTACGGGGAGGGTTTTCACATAACTTTAAGATCCTTCAACAAACTCCGGGATAAGAAAGCTCAGCTGATCGAGTCACTCACCTTCCTGAAGAGATGCCGCGACTCTGGGGTAATACCAATCGCATTTACACTGACCTCTGTTGCTGTAACTTCTTCTAATGCAAAACGAATTCTTTTCAAAACTAGCTTAGCTCTTATCTCAGAAAAAATCAGACTTATACGCACAGAACTAGATCAGTTAGACAAGACACTCTACAAATTACACTTATCATTGACGGCAATAATGTCCACATCGGATTGGGAACATGTAGACAATATGACTGCCTCTTCAGCTGCTACTATGTCGACCAAATGTAAGGAAAACCTGATTTCCAAATTTAACCTCCTCTTCAACAAAAGACCGGACCCACACACCAAAAAGTTAGACGTTAATAAAGTCGTAATTAATCGCAGTAACAGTTCTATTTCCAATGGTCTGAAATCCGTTTTAGCTAAAGGTCTAAACTTTGCAGTCACACCTAAACACATACCAGTTAATGATATAATTGCCCAAGTAGACGTTGCTCTCAGGGGCCTGGGTCACATCGCTGCAGACGTAGCAAGATCTGAAATCGCTGCAACCCTCAAAAACGCTAAGATGCCAGCTAGCAACCTCAGCAAAGATGAGCGTTTTGAATTATATAAATTAAAAAAGAGGAATGATATTGTAGTTCTCTCAGCTGACAAAGGCAATGCTACTGTCATCATGGATAAAATAGAATACAACAACAAAATTAAAGAATTACTCGACGATGGTAGTTATACAAAAATAAAAAGAGATCCCACCAACAGCCTCGTCACACAAACCAACAAAATAATTTCTGATTCAACCGCATTAATTGATCAATCTAAACAGTTTTCGTTGAAACCTTCTGCTGCCAGGCCACCAAGATTATACGGCTTCCCAAAAATACATAAAGTTGATACACCTCTTCGTCCCATAGTCTCTACTATCAGCTCCCCCACCTACAAACTAGCTCTTTTTTGTCTGAAATCCTACGTCCTTTCACTGGAAAGACCACCTCTGCGGTACAAAATTCTACTCACCTGGTATCAACAATCAAGGGTATTTCCCTGTCCCCAGACGACCTGCTTGTCAGTTTTGATGTAGTTTCCTTATTCACCAAGGTTCCTGTACCTGACACCATTGCAATCATTGAAGACTTGGTTCATCAAGGACTAAACACTGAGGTACCCCCCCTGGTGAGACACTGTTTAACCAATACATACTTCACTTGGAATGGAACTTTCTTCAAACAAACTGAGGGCACCCCAATGGGCTCCCCCCTTTCTCCAGTTATAGCTAACATTTTCATGGAGAAATTTGAGACTGACGCCATCCAGACTGCCACTCTGCGCCCAACCTTATGGAAGAGGTACGTGGATGACACTTTTGTCATCTGGCCACATGGTCGGCCTGCTCTAGACCAATTCTTCGACCACATCAATTCCATACACCCAGCCATCAGATTTACCATGGAAGTCGAAATAGATGGCAAGATACCTTTTTTGGATGTCCTAATTAAAAAGAGACCTGATGGTTCAATGAGCCACTCTGTCTACAGGAAAGCTACCCATACGGATGCTTATCTGAAACCGGATTCCCACCACCATCCATCACAGAAGAATTCTCTCATCAAGACTCTGTATCATAGAGCCCAATGCATATCCGACCAGGAACACATAAGCAGTGAACTCAAGCACGTACACCAAGCTCTTAGGGCTAATGGTTACTCCGACTATACAATCCGCAAAGCTATCACTCAAACCATGAAGAAGAACCCTCTTGAGGAGCCTTTCAAAACCATCACTTTACCCTACATTGCTGGGATCACAAAAAAGATCTCCAAAATCTTGAATAAACACAAGATCCAGGTCCGTTTCAACACATTACATAAAATCCGTGATCTGGTTCCGTCTGTAAAAGATGTGATTCCGGACATACAATACCCTGGTGTCTACAAACTAAGTTGCCTCTGTGGTAGTAGTTACATTGGAGAAACCAAACGCCATGTCTCGGACCGCATTCGTGAACATAAAGCAGACCTTAAACACGGTAGGACCAACACCTCGGCCGTAGCAGATCATTGTTCTAATTCAGTAGGCTCACATGCCATTGACTTTTCCAAGACGGAGGTTCTTTGTAAGCCATCTGGCTTCCATGAGAGATTCGTTCATGAGGCTATCCACATATACAAGCACAGAGACAATTTCAACCGAGAAGATGGATTCTATCTTAGCAATCATTGGAAAGATTTGATAAATCATTTCAGTTCTTGATTGATTGTTCACGCTTACAGTGTCTTTCAGACAGCATACATTATAAAAAATTTCGTCTCCCCCCTCCTCTTTTAAAAAAAAAAAATAGATGGACTAGTCCTGGGCAAACTGCCAATCGCTGTGCGTGACGCCAACGTTTTTTTATAAATAAATAAATGTGCCGTTTAAAAATACATTTATGCAAACCGACACACCTGATGATGACCGTTTGAGTTATGGTCGAAACGTCGTGAGAATTTTTTATTGTTTTATATATATTTTGTTATTTTGTTGTTTCTCTTCAACGTGACTTTACCGAAAAAACTAAGAATATGAATTACTGCAGTCACGAAAGCTTTAAATCAAAATTTAATCGCCTCTACGGGGAGGGTTTTCACATAACTTTAAGATCCTTCAACAAACTCCGGGATAAGAAAGCTCAGCTGATCGAGTCTCTCACCTTCCTGAAGAGATGCCGCGACTCTGGGGTAATACCAATCGCATTTACACTGACCTCTGTTGCTGTAACTTCTTCTAATGCGAAACGAATTCTTTTCAAAACTAGCTTAGCTCTTATCTCAGAAAAAATCAGACTTATACGCACAGAACTAGATCAGTTAGACAAGACACTCTACAAATCACACTTATCATTGACGGCAATAATGTCCACATCGGATTGGGAACATGTAGACAATATGACTGCCTCTTCAGCTGCTACTATGTCGACCAAATGTAAGGAAAACCTGATTTCCAAATTTAACCTCCTCTTCAACAAAAGACCGGACCCACACACCAAAAAGTTAGACGTTAATAAAGTCGTAATTAATCGCAGTAACAGTTCTATTTCCGATGGTCTGAAATCCGTTTTAGCTAAAGGTCTAAACTTTGCAGTCACACCTAAACACATACCAGTTAATGATATAATTGCCCAAGGAGACGTTGCTCTCAGGGGCCTGGGTCACATCGCTGCAGACGTAGCAAGATCTGAAATCGCTGCAACCCTCCAAAACGCTAAGATGCCTGCTAGCAACCTCAGCAAAGATGAGCGTTTTGAATTATATAAATTAAAAAAGAGGAATGATATTGTAGTTCTCTCAGCTGACAAAGGCAATGCTACTGTCATCATGGATAAAATAGAATACAACAACAAAATTAAAGAATTACTCGACGATGGTAGTTATACAAAAATAAAAAGAGATCCCACCAACAGCCTCGTCACACAAACCAACAAAATAATTTCTGATTCAACCGCATTAATTGATCAATCTAAACAGTTTTCGTTGAAACCTTCTGCTGCCAGGCCACCAAGATTATACGGCTTACCAAAAATACATAAAGTTGTTACACCTCTTCGTCCCATAGTCTCTATTATCAGCTCCCCCACCTACAAACTAGCTCGTTTTTTGTCTGAAATCCTGCGTCCTTTCACTGGAAAGACCACCTCTGCGGTACAAAATTCTACTCACCTGGTATCAACAATCAAGGGTATTTCCCTGTCCCCAGACGACCTGCTTGTCAGTTTTGATGTAGTTTCCTTATTCACCAAGGTTCCTGTACCTGACACCATTGCAATCATTGAAGACTTGGTTCATCAAGGACTAAACACTGAGGTGCCCCCCCCTGGTGAGACACTGTTTAACCAATACATACTTCACTTGGAATGGAACTTTCTACAAACAAACTGAGGGCACCCCAATGGGCTCCCCCCTTTCTCCAGTTATAGCTAACATTTTCATGGAGAAATTTGAGACTGACGCCATCCAGACTGCCACTCTGCGCCCAACCTTATGGAAGAGGTACGTGGATGACACTTTTGTCATCTGGCCACATGGTCGGCCTGCTCTAGACCAATTCTTCGACCACATCAATTCCATACACCCAGCCATCAGATTTACCATGGAAGTCGAAATAGATGGCAAGATACCTTTTTTGGATGTCCTAATTAAAAAAAAAGAGACCTGATGGTTCAATGAGCCACTCTGTCTACAGGAAAGCTACCCATACGGATGCTTATCTGAAACCGGATTCCCACCACCATCCATCACAGAAGAATTCTCTCATCAAGACTCTGTATCATAGAGCCCAATGCATATCCGACCAGGAACACATAAGCAGTGAACTCAAGCACGTACACCAAGCTCTTAGGGCTAATGGTTACTCCGACTATACAATCCGCAAAGCTATCACTCAAACCATGAAGAAGAACCCTCTTGAGGAGCCTTTCAAAACCATCACTTTACCCTACATTGCTGGGATCACAAAAAAGATCTCCAAAATCTTGAATAAACACAAGATCCAGGTCCGTTTCAACACATTACATAAAATCCGTGATCTGGTTCCGTCTGTAAAAGATGTGATTCCGGACATACAATACCCTGGTGTCTACAAACTAAGTTGCCTCTGTGGTAGTAGTTACATTGGAGAAACCAAACGCCATGTCTCGGACCGCATTCGTGAACATAAAGCAGACCTTAAACACGGTAGGACCAACACCTCGGCCGTAGCAGATCATTGTTCTAATTCAGTAGGCTCACATGCCATTGACTTTTCCAAGACGGAGGTTCTTTGTAAGCCATCTGGCTTCCATGAGAGATTCGTTCATGAGGCTATCCACATATACAAGCACAGAGACAATTTCAACCGAGAAGATGGATTCTATCTTAGCAATCATTGGAAAGATTTGATAAATCATTTCAGATCTTGATTGATTGTTCACGCTTACAGTGTCTTTCAGACAGCATACATTATAAAAAATTTCGTATCCCCCCTCCTCTTTTCAAAAAAAATAAATAGATGGACTAGTCCTGGGCAAACTGCCAATCGCTGCGCGTGACGCCAACGTTTTTTATAAATAAATAAATGTGCCGTTTAAAAATAAATTTATGCAAACCGACACACCTGATGATGACCGTTTGAGTTATGGTCGAAACGTCGTGAGAATTTTTTATTGTTTTATATATATTTTGTTATTTTGTTGTTTCTCTTCAACGTGACTTTACCGAAAAAACTAAGAATATGAATTACTGCAGTCACGAAAGCTTTAAATCAAAATTTCCTCAATATTCTTAGTTCTTTCGGTAAAGTCACGTTGAAGGGAAACAATAAAATAATAATATATAAATCAATAAAAATTCTCACGACGTTTCGACCATAACACAAACGGTCGTCTTCAGGTGTGTCGGTTTTCATTAATTTATTTATTTTTAAACGGTGTAAAAATAAGAAGAAGGACCCTCTTGAGGAGCCTTTCAAAACCATCACTTTACCCTTCATTGCGGGGATCACAAAAAAGATCTCCAAAATCTTGAATAAACACAAGATCCAGGTCCGTTTCAACACATTACATGAAATCCGTGATCCGGTTCCGTCTGTAAAAGATGTGATTCCGGACATACAATACCCTGGTGTCTACAAACTAAGTTGCCTCTGTGGTAGTAGTTACATTGGAGAAACCAAACGCCATGTCTCGGACCGCATTCGTGAACACAAAGCAGACCTTAAACACGGTAAGACCAACACCTCGGCCGTGGCAGATCATTGTTATAATTCAGTAGGCTCACATGACATTGACTTTTCCAAGACAGAGGTTCTTTGTAAGCCATCTGGCTACCATGAGAGATTCGTTCATGAGGCTATCCACATATACAAGCACAGAGACAATTTCAACCGAGAAGATGGATTCTGTCTTAGCAATCATTGGAAAGATTTGATAAACCATTTCAGGTCTTAATTGATTGTTCACGCTTACAGTGGCTTTCAGACAGCATACATTCAATTTTTCGTCTCCCCCCTCCTCTTTTTAGAACATAGATGGACTCGTCCTTCTAAATAAACTGCCAAATGGCTGCACGTGGCGCTAACGTTTTTTTTAAATAAATAAATACACCGTTTAAAAATAAATAAATTTATGCAAACTGACACACCTGAAGACGACCGTTTGTGTTATGGTCGAAACGTCGTGAGAATTTTTATTGTTTTATATATTTTTATTATTTTATTGTTTCCCTTCAACGTGACTTTACCGAAAGAACTAAGAATATGAATTACTGCAGTCACGAAAGCTTTAAATCAAAACTACCTCAATGTTATATCACAATGTTATATGGTGAAAAAACGGGTGGATTCTTACCTTACTCACCACGGACAGCTACGTTCAGACGGACGAGTCCATCCATGGTTGGAGCAGAGGAGGAAGGAGGGGAGAAACAGCTGCGAGGCGCTGTTATACTCCATGTTATAAACCATACCATTAACCGTGGTGTGAGAGGTATTAAAAGTCAGTGCCAGCGAAAGAGCTGCGGTCTGAAGGTCCTCGTGAAATACAATTAATTAAGAACCGAAATGTTTTAAAACATCTTTCCAATGGTTACTAAGCCAGAATCCATCTTCTCGGTTGAAATAGTCTCTGTGTTTTTATATGTGGATGGCCTCATGAACGAATCTCTCATGGTAGCCGGTTGGTTTGCACATCGCTTTACTGTATGACAGTTGAGTTGTTGCAGCCCCCTTTGGCGTCCATGAACGAGGTGCCTCTGTGGATGTGTAGGCTTTGACTTTAACATCTATTTGTGTGACCAGTCACAAGCTGATCCCTTAGCTATTTCAATGCTAAATTACTAGTTGCCTCTGTGGATGTGTAGGTTTTGACTTTAACATAGCCATTTCCATGACCAGTCACAAGCTAATCCCTCAGCTATTTGATATGTAAACCCCTTTGTCAAGGTGCCTCACTTCTCCCAACCAGCTTAAAAGTCGCTACGAATCTTAACAGCGTTCATTGAAGCTCTGTGGATGTGTAGGCCTTACTTTAACATACATTTCTGTGACCAGTCACAAGCTAATCCCTTAGCTATTTCAATGCTAATTTACTAGTTGCCTCCGTGGATGTGTAGGTTTTTACTTTAACATAGCCATTTCCGTGACCAGTCACAAGCTAATCCCTCAGCTATTTGCACAAGCTAATCCCTTAGCTATTTCAATGATAAATTAACAGTTGCCTCTGTGGATGTGTAGGTTTTGACTTTAACATAGCCATTCCTGTGACTAGTCACAAGCTAATCCCTTAGTTATTTCAATGCTAAATTACTAGTTGCCTCTGTGGATGTGTAGGTTTTGACTTTAACGTAGCCAATTCCGTGACCAGTCACAAGCTAATCCCTCAGCTATTGATATGTAAACCCCTTTGTCAAGGTGCCTCACTTCTCCCAACCAGCTTAAAAGTCGCTACGAATCTTAACATCGTTAATTGAAGCTCTGTCGTCCCGACAGTTCTGTACCTTTCACCTAAAGACGGCCGCTTGCGTTGTTGCCAAAACGTCGTGAGAATTTTATCGTGTCATTTTATTATTTTATTCTCATTCTACGTGACTTTACCGAAAGAACCAAAGAAAATAAAATAATAAAGATATAAAACAATAAAATTCTCCAAATCAAAATTCAGATACTGTTGATTTATTCACTCCATCTCCGCAGTTGACACTGCCGGTTGTGTTCCCTCCTTAGCTCCCATTCCCACGTTAGTCTCGACCACCGGCCGTCATCACTTCAAGTTGTGTGTCCTGCCTCACCCCACCTTTCTAAACTAAAATTACGTCCTTAATTTGCATATGATGTCCAATTGACGTGTCCGTCTTCCAGTATCAGTGTAATCCTTAGGATGTGCATCATCTCAACGCTTCCTTGTGCATTTCTAAACATTGGTTCTATTTTCCGTTTGTGATGCATCTCTTTGAAAAACACGTTCTGCTTAAGGCATATGGTACAGTTACGTTTCATTATTAAGTTAAGATAACAATAAGCACTTTGCTCTGCCCTGATACGCTTCTCTTGATCATTTTCATCCCTCTTCCCCTTCAACAACCGCCGTACGTGGAGATGCACTTCTATGTTTTCAAGGCTGAGTCCCTGTTCTTTTTGGGTTCAGTCTGTCATTCCCCCGCACCTCCAGTAAAGCATGGTTGGCTGCGTACGGTGCGAAAGAAGTTCACCATGCAAACATACGCTGCGTTGAAATATGATTCTACTGACTGCAGACCAAACCTGGACAGATTTCTCAATACGAGTGCAATATCGAGGGTACAGATCAATACCACCTGAACACAGATGCTAATTCCCCGACGGGTGGCAACTCTAACCATGCCCATACAAACATACACAACATCTTGACCATGAATCGCCTATGCGGCAGATTAAATGTCAAGCATTTAACATTGAAGTCCGATCTACTTTTGTTCATTTTGATTTATTTTGGCGCAGTTTCAAGTAAGTATTTTTGATATAATTTTGTATTGTCATTTGCTGTATAATTATGATAATAGACCAACCACTGAGACATTTTCCAGGGTTGGTCTACAATCGAAAAGGTGGCAACCCCATAGCACACCCTCGTGTTCCAGTTTTAACACATCGTATGTTTGTATCTTGAACTTCTTTGGCACCGTACGTAGCCCACCGTGCTAATCGGAGGTATGGGATGGTTGCGAGTGCTGTCAATGTGGCGGTGTTGACAACAAGCATCCACTTGAAACGAACGCGCTTCCTAAAATCCGCGATTTTATCATTTCATGCCGATACGTAGAGATGAGCGGGTTCACCGCGGGTCTTAAACAGCCCTTCCCCAGCCAACATGCACTGGGGGAAATTCCATCAATATTCTCATTAATTATCTGCTTTGGAAGACGAAGAATAAAAAAGCTAATCCTGCAGGCATCGGGGTCAAACATTTGTGACGATGTGTGACGAAGGGGGGGGGGGGGGCTGAGAAATGTGACGTCACATCAAAATGCGCAACTTTAAATAAACATAGACAACACGTTCTACTTAATTAAATAGACTTTTAATAAATGTTTAATCCTACAACAATAGAGTGCAGCGCCACATTAAATACGCACTACAATTACAATAGTTTAAAGCGATTTGAAGCATGTTTTTTTTTTTTGGGGGGGGGGGGGGACAGAGCTTTGCGACGTCATATTTGAGGGGGGGGTCTGACTTTTTGTGTCGCCGCGTGACGATGGTGGGGGGGGTCAAAAATAGTCAGAAATCGCGTGACGTCATTTATGGACGGCCCCATTGGCACCGTGCGTCGCCGAATCATTGCTCATCGGAGTGTCAGCTGTATGACAACGCGACGTGGCACGCAGTGCCAACGCACACCTGTCAACCCCTAACCATTGCCTCTCTTATTACAGACCAATTCAGACCTTATTGGTCACCCCGTGCCTCTTACAAATCTCAACGTTCATCCTACAAAGTCCCATCACAAGGGGAGAAACACAAAACATTGTTTTGCCCGTTTTGAGACGGCTCTAGTAAGCCGTATGGACCTGAGAACTCAATCTCCCTGTACACCAATACGGGGTAACCCCGTACGGGTTGACACGGCATGCCAACGTGATACTGGATCGCGCCTTCGGCTCTAAGAGATTCGTTTGTGACTTGACCTGATATTAATGAATGCTAAACCAGCCAGGGCTTCCCTCAATGTACGCGGGTTCGGTTTGTTGCGCTATTTCACGCTGTGGAGGCCGTCCATAAATGACGTCACGCGATTTTGGACCACCCCCCCCCCCATCGTCACGCGGCGTCACAAAAAGTCAGACCCCCCCCTCAAATATGACGACACAAAGCTCTGCCCCCCCACGCCCCAAATATAAAACGTGTTTCAAATCGCTTTAAACTATTGTCATTGTAGTGCGTATTTAATGTGGCGCTGCACTCTGATGTTATGGGAGAAAAGATTTATTTAAAAAGTCTATTTAATTAAGTAGAACGTGTTGTCTGTATTTATTTAAAGTTGCGAATTTTGATGTGACGTCACATTTCTCAACCCCCCCCCCCATCGTCACACATCGTCACAAATGTCTGACCCCCCCCCCCCACCCCAGGTGCGTGACGTCATTTATGGACGGACCCAGTGCAATGCGGCTACCTCTGACCCAAAAGTCGCTCTCTGGAGTTGCTGTGCGCGTGTGTGGTGGGGGGAGCGGTGGCGCAGCGGTTAGCGCACTGCGCTACGAACCCCGACTACACGAGGTCGATTCCCGCTCACCTCATTCCTCCGATTAGCACGGTGGGCTACGTACGGTGCGAAAGAAGTTCAAGATACAAACATACGATGTGTTAACGCTGGAACAGGAGCGTGTGCTATGGGGTTGCCACCTTTTCGATTGTAGACCAACCCTGGGCAATGTCTCAGTGCTTGGTCTATTATCATAATTATACAGTAAATGACAATACAATAATTATATCAAAAAGACTTACTTGAAGCTGCGCCAAAATAAATCAAAACGAACAAAAGTAGATCGGAATTCAATGGTAAATGCTTGACATTTAATCTGCTGCATAGGCGATTCATGGTCAAGATGTTGTGTATGTTTGCATGGGCATGGCTAGAGTTGCCACCCGTCCGGGAATTAGCATCTGTGTTCAGGTGGTATTGATCTGTACCCTCGATATTGCACTCGTATTGAGAAATCTGTCCAGGTTTGGTCTGCAGTCAGTAGAATAATTTTTCAACGCAGCGTATGTTTGCATGGTGAACTTCTTTCGCACCGTACGCAGCCAACCACGCTTTAATTGGAGGTGCGGGGGAATGACAAACTGAACGCAAAAAGAACAGGGACACAGCCTTGAAAACACAGAAGTGCATCTACACGTAGGGCGGTTGTTGAAGGGAAGAGGAATGAAAATGATTAAGAGAGGCGTATCAGGGCAGAGCAAAGTGCTAATTGTTATCTTAACTTAATAATGAAACGTAACTGAGCCATATACCTTAAGCACAACGTTTTTTTCAAACAAATTCATCACAAACGGAAAATAGAACCAATGTTTAGAAATGCACAAGGAAGCGTAGAGATGATGCACATCCTAAGAATGACACTGACACTGGAAGACGGACACGTCAATTGGACATCATATGCAAATTAAGGACGTAATTTTAGTTTAGAAAGGTGGGGTGAGGCAGGACACACAACTTGAAGTGATGACGGCCGGTGGTCGAGACTAACGTGGGAATGGGAGCTAAGGAGGGACACAACCTGCAGTGTCAAGTGCGGAGATGGAGTGAATAAATCAACAGTATATGAATTTTGATTTGGGAGAATTTTATTGTTTTATATCTTTATTAATTTATTGTTTCCCTTCTTGGTGACTTTACCGAAAGAACCAAGAATATAGTATATGAATTAGATCATTTATTTATTTTGCTAACTTTACAATCAATCGTACATTTTAATTGCGCTAGTTTAATGTCTTCAGCTTTAGTTTCTAATTCTCTAGGATAAAACAAGTTATTTTGTCAAAAATAATGACGTTAATTGTCGCATACATTGAAAGTGCAATTTTAAATTAACCGTGTGAGTCTTCAAATACTGTTCTGGTTATTCCCACCTTGTTGGTGTCCCTATTGTCTCCTGCACCCACTAACAACGGAGTTATTGTTGGGGTGGTTAGAAGCACAGCCAGCAGCCAGCCAGGAAACTCGAGAGATAGAATATATTAATCGCAGCGTGACTTACACTGCTACAGCAGCGAGGTGGTCATGTAACTATTTACATTCTCTGTGTCGCAAACATTAAATGGCAACTAATTTTTCCGTGGTACGATTGTCCCCACGATTTGAGGACCAATTCCTTAGCGAAGGATTTACTACTAAATTGAAGGATGATACAATTGAAATGTGAAGTGGTAAGATTGATCTTAGACAATTGCAAGCCAATCCCAAATTCTGAGTGCGGAGTGACTCGGCAGGGCCGACGGCGTGAGCCTGGCACCTTGGGAGTTGTCATGGTCAGGGAGCAATGAGTCCGCGTTACCGGTTGTCTTAGTTTTGGGGAATTCTGTGTCCAGAACTCTGATCCACAGTAACGATGAAACAAACACAATGTAGAAAAAAGAACAGTTGCAACTGTTGCAGGAAATTGAAAGGCATTTTATTACAAAAAACAAACATCATTACCATTCACACAAACAGTATAGTGTTATAGTAGTTCGAAAATTAGACTGTGGAAAATAGTCATGTGTAATGATGAAAAATACTTGAAGATAACATTAAACATTATCTTATTGCAATATATGAACGTGTAATGGCAAATTAAAACGATGCGATACAATTTGACAATCCTTTACAGCGATACACTTAATCCAATGAAGTTGAATGTGAACGCTGAAACACGTAAATATTACTGAACATAGCGTGGATAGAAGAAACTGATTTAACTAAATATCCATACAATTGAAACATCAGTAAAGCAGGCTGCTGGAATGGATGCTCCAGGCGCCACTCTACGCGTGAGTGGTGCCAGTGGACTGAGAGGCCGTGCCAGGAGTCGCTGTCGCTGGCTGCTCAATGACCACCACCCTCTCGGCCGCTGCAGGGAGGGCGCGGCGCTGAGCCTTGAACTTCAGCTTCCCGTCTTCAGTCAAGCAGCAGCTCACGCTCTGCGGGTCCACGTCCCTGGGCAGCTGCGTCTCCCTGTGGAACTCCTGGCAGCTGTGGCTGTAGCTGCCGCTGCTGACTTCTCCGCTCTTCACCTCGCGCCGTCCGGCCACCACCAGCTTGTCTCCAGACACCTTCACGGCCAGGTCCTGTGGGGAGAAGTCCTGCACGTCCAGGTACGCGACAAACCCGCCTCCCTGCTCCTGTGGATCTTCAATCTGGAACCCACTGCTCACGGCCGGCTGCTGCAGCAGTGCGTCTCCGAGGCTGCCCGGAGCCCGCGTGTGGCTGCTGAGCTGATCGACTCCACGGAAGATTCTCTCCATCCTCTCGATCTCGCTCCTCATGTCTCGCTGAAGCTGCTGGAAGAGACTTTCACCGCGGGGGTTCCAGACCGGCCAGCCTGGCCAGACGCTCCTCTCCATCACGTGCATCGCAGGGAAGTAAACACCCAGGGCCATGCTTGTTGATGTGCTTCACAGTGAGGCTCGCTTCAGCTGTGAGCGCTGCTCCCTCCTCCGCCGATGTTCTGCCAGTGCAACTACAGGAGCTGCTTTTATAGCCCTGGCAGTAGCTACGAGCAGATGCCAGGGGCAGCCAGAAGCGTCCAGAATGACGCAGCTGCTCCCAGCGGCTTACATCATCCGCACAGAATCAAGAGCGTGACTCGTGTCTCAGGCTGCACTTTGTGACAAGTTCACTACAATAGCATTTAGTTCACCCTGCCAATGTGTAAGTATCAAACTATAGCATTACGTATATTTTAAAAATAACCATTGTACAGAATTGATAGTTTTTTTTATTAATTAAGTTAAATGTAAGGGACATTCGTTGTCTTTGTGTGACTCAGTCGTTCCTGATAAGGCTGATGATGTCATTGTGCTGTGTAAGCGAGAATAGAAGTTTCGGTTTGTATCACCCTTCAAAGTGTAGGAATTTCAATTAAATATAGAAGAGCACATCACTCTGTTTTACATTCATTATCAGTGCTGAGTGAATTCCATGGCAGTAAACTGCTCACAGACTGCAGCCTGAGACACGAATCACGGTCTAGATTCTGTGCGGATGGAGGAAGCCCCTGGGAGCAGCTGCGTCATTCTGGACGCTTCTGGCTGCCCCTGGCACATTCACCTTCATTGGATTAAGTGTTTATTTTCCACAGTCTAATTTTCGAACTACTATAATATATACTGTTTGTGTGAATGGTAATGATGTTTGTTTTTTTTGTATTAAAATGCCTTTCGATTTCCTGCAACAGTTGCAACTGTTCTTTCTTCTACATTGTGTTTGTTTCATCGTTACTGTGGATCAGAGTTCTGGACACAAAATTCCCCAAAACTAAGACAACCGGTAACGCGGCCTCATTGCTCCCTGTCCATGACAACTCCCAAGGTGCCAGGCTCACGCCGTCGGCCCTGCCGAGTCACTCCGCACTCAGAATTTGGGATTGGCTTGCAATGATCTAAGATCAATCTTACCACTTCACATTTCACTTGTATCATCCTTCAATTGGTAGTAAATCCTTCGCTAAGGAATTGGTACTCAAATCGTGGGGACAAGGGTACCACAGAAAAATTAGTTGGCATTTAATGTTTGCGACACAGAGAATGTAATAAGTTACATGACAACATCTCTGCTGTAGCAGTGTAAGTCATGCTGCTCTTAATATATTCTGTCTCGAGTTTCCTAGCTGGCTGCTGGCTGTGCTTCTAACCACCCCAACAATAACTCCGTTGTTAGTGGGTGCAGGAGACAATAGGGACACCAACAAGGTGGGAATAACCAGAACAGTATTTGAAGACTGACACGGTTCACTTTTAATGTATGCGCCAATTAACGTCATTATTTTTGAAAAACAACTTGTTTTATCCTAGAGAATTAGAAACTAAACCTTAAGACATTAAGCTAGTACAATTAAAATGTACGATTAATTGTACAGTTAGCAAAATAAATAAATGATCCAATCCATATACTGTTGACTTTATTCACTCCATCTCCGCAGTTGACACTGCCGGTTGTGTTCCCTCCTTAGCTCCCATTCCCACGTTAGTCTCGACCACCGGCCGTCATCACTTCAAGTTGTGTGTCCTGCCTCGCCCCACCTTTCTAAACTTAAATTACGTCCTTAATTTGCATATGATGTCCAATTGACGTGTCCGTCTTCCAGTATCAGTGTAATTCTTAGGATGTGCATCATCTCTACGCTTCCTTGTGCATTTCTAAACATTGGTTCTATTTTCCGTTTGTGATGCATCTGTTTGAAAAAAAACATTCTGCTTAAGGCATATGGCTCGGTTATGTTTCATTATTAAGTTAAGATAACAATAAGCACTTTGCTCTGCCCTGATACGCCTCTCTTAATTATTTTCATTCCTCTTCCCTTCAACAACCGCCCTACGTGTAGATGCACTTCTGTGTTTTCAAGGCTGTGTCCCTGTTCTTTTTGCGTTCAGTTTGTTAGTCCCCCGCACCTCCAGTAAAGCATGGTTGGCTGCGTACGGTGCGAAAGAAGTTCACCATGCAAACATACGCTGCGTTGAAAAATTATTCTACTGACTGCAGACCAAACCTGGACAGATTTCTCAATACGAGTTCAATATCGAGGGTACAGATCAATACCACCTAAACACAGATGCAAATTCCCGGACGGGTGGCAACTCTAGCCATGCCCTTGCAAACATGCACAACATCTTGACCATGAATCGCCTATGCGGCAGATTAAATGTCAAGCATTTTACATTGAATTCCGATCTACTTTTGTTCGTTTTGATTTATTTTGGCGCAGTTTCAAGTAAGTATTTTTGATATAATTATTGTATTGTCATTTTCTGTATAATTATGATAATAGACCAAGCACTGAGACATTGCCCAGGGTTGGTCTACAATCGAAAAGGTGGCAACCCCATAGCACACCCTCATGTGTTCCAGTGTTAACACATCGTATGTTTGTAACTTGAACTTCTTTCGCACCGCACGTAGCCCACCGTGCTAATCGGAGGTATGAGATAAGGACAAGGAACTAAACACAATAAGCAATTACTTAAGAAGAGTTTTCAATTGAGTATGGGATGGTTGCGAGTGCTGTCATTTTGGCGGTGTTGACAACAAGCATCCACTTGAAACGAACGCGCTTCCTAAAATCCGCGATTTTATCATTTCATGCGGATACGTGGAGATGAGCGGGTTCACCGCGGGTCTTAAACAGCCCTTCCCCAGCCAACATGCACTGGGGGAAATTCCATCAATATTCTCATTAATCATCTGCTTTGGAAGACGAAGAAGAAAAAAACTAATCCTGCAGGCATCGGGGTCAGATATTTGTGACGATGTGTGACGGGGGGTGGGGCTGAGAAATGTGACGTCACGTCAAAATACGCAACTATAAACAAATATAGACAACACGTTCTACTTAATAAATATACTTTTTAATAAATGTTTTCTCCTACAACATCAGAGTGCAGCGCCACATTAAATACGCACTACAATGACAATAGTTTAAAGCCATTTGAAGCATGTTTTATTTGGGGGGGGGGCAGAGCTTTGTGACGTCTTATTTGAGGGGGGTGGTCTGACTTTTTGTGACGCCGTGTGACAATGGGGGGACGGGGGGGTCAAAAATCGTCCAAAATCGCGTGACGTCATTTATGGACGGCCCCTTTGGCACCGTGCGTCGCCGAATCATTGCTCATCGGAGTGTCAGCTGTATGACAACGCGACGTGGCACGCAGTGCCAACGCACACCTGTCACCCCCTAACCATTGCCTCTCTTATTACAGACCAATTCAGACCTTATTGGTCACCCCGTGCCCCTTACGAATCTCAACGTTCATCCTACAAAGTCCCATCACAAGGGGAGAAACACAAAACATTGTTTTGCCCGTTTTGAAACGGCTCTAGTAAGCCGTATGGACCTGAGAACTCAATCTCCCTGTACACGAATACGGGGTAACCCCGTACGGGTTGACACGGCATGCCAACGTGATACTGGATCGCGCCTTCAGCTCTAAGAGATTCGTTTGTGACTGAACTGGAGATTAATGAATGATAAACCAGCCAGGGCTTCCCTCGCTCTACGCGGGTTCGGTTTGTTGCGCTATTTCACGCTGTGGGGGCCGTCCATAAATGACGTCACGCGATTTTTGACCCCCCTCCCCCATCGTTACGCGGCGTCACAAAAAGTCAGACCCCCCCCAAATATGACGTCACAAAGCTCTGCCCCCCCCCAAATCGCTTTAAACTATCGTCATTGTAGTGCGTATTTAATGTGGCGCTGCACTCTGATGTTGTAGGAGAAAATATGTATTAAAAAGTCTATTTAATTAAGTAGAACGTGTTGTCTATATTTATTTAAAGTTGCACATTTTGAGGTGACGTCACTATTTATCAACCCCCCCCCCCCCCCCCCCATCGTCACACATCGTCACAAATGTCTGATCGCTCCCCCCCGCCAGGTGAGTGACGTCATTTATGGACGGCCCCAGTGCAATGCGGCTACCTCTGACCCAAAAGTCGCTCTCTGGAGTTTCTGTGCGCGTGTGTGGTGGGGGGAGCTGTGGCGCAGTGGTTAGCGCACTGCGCTACGAACTCCGACTACACGAGTTCGAATCCCGCTCACCTCATTCCTCCGATTAGCACGGTGGGCTACGTACGGTGCAATAGAAGTTCAAGATACAAACATACGATGTGTTCATCTTTTTTGGTTTTTTCGGTAAAGTCACGTCGAATGAGAAAAAATAATAAATTTATAAAATTAAATAACACAATAAAATTCTCACGATGTTTCGGCCACAACACAAGCGGCCTTCATCAGGTGAAGGGACGAGACTGTCTGGAGGACAGCGCTGGAGCGAATAAGCCACGCTCAGATCGCGACCTTTAAGCTGTGTGAGAAGACAGAAAGCGCCTTGACAAAGGAATTAGCATATAATTTAGCATTGAAATGGCTGAGTGATTAGCTTGTGACTGGTCACAGAAATAGCTATGTTAAAGTCAGAGCATACACATTCACAGAGGCACCTTGTACAAATCAAACAGGAGAATTTAGCATTGAAATAACTGAGTGATTAGCTTGTGACTGTTCACAGTAATGGCTATGTAGAAGTCAATATCTGAAGTCATATCTGAGCTATTCATAGTAACTGGGTATACAGGACAATATATAATGAATACTACATAGTGGACCAATAAAAAACTAAAATATAAATTACCTCAATGTTATCAGTAAACTCTGTATATTCTCCAATCAGCTAAGCTACCAACAATAAGTCGTTATATATCACAATGCTATATGGCGAAAAAATGGGTGGATTCTTACCCTAAACTTTAGCAACACGGATAGCTACGGGCCCCGTTAAGACGGACGAGTTCATCCATAGTCGGAACAGAGGAGGGGGAGAGAGACAGCTGCGAGGCGCTGTGGCCGAAACGTCGTGAGAATTTTATTGTGTTATTTTATTTTATCAATTTATTATTTTATTCTCATTCTACGTGACTTCACCGAAAGAACCAAAGAAGATTAATCCTTGCAGTCACGAAAGCTTCAAATCGAAAAATATGATTTTATTGTTTCCCTTCTACGTGACTTCACCGAAAGAACCAAGAATATAGTATATGAATTAGATCATTTATTTATTTTGCTAACTTTACAATGAATCGTTCATTTTAATTGTACTAGTTTAATGTCTTAAGGTTTAGTTTCTAATTGTCTAGGATAAAACAAGTTATTTTGTCAAAATGAATGACGTTAATTGGCGCATACAGTGAAAGTGCAATTTTAAATGAACCGTGTCAGTCTTCAAATACTGTTCTGGTTATTCCCACCTTGTTGGTGTCCCTATTGTCTCCTGCACCCACTAACAACGGAGTTATTGTTGGGGTGGAGAGAAGCACAGCCAGCAGCCAGCCAGGAAACTCGAGACATAGAATATGTTAATAGCAGCGTGACTTACACTGCTACAGCAGCGATGTTGTCATGTAACTATTTACATTCTCTGTGTCGCAAACATTAAATGTCAACTAATTTTTCTGTGGTACGCTTGTCCCCACGATTTGAGGACCAATTCCTTAGCGAAGGATTTACTACCAATTGAAGGATGATACAAGTGAAATGTGAAGTGGTAAGATTGATCTTAGATCATTGCAAGCCAATCCCAAATTCTGAGTGGAAGTGACTCGGCAGGGCCGACGGCGTGAGCCTGGCACCTTGGGAGTTGTCATGGACAGGGAGCAATGAGGCCGCGTTACCGGTTGTCTTAGTTTTGGGGAATTCTGTGTCCAGAACTCTGATCCACAGTAACGATGAAACAAACACAATGTAGAAAAAAGAACAGTTACAACTGTTACAGGAAATTGAAAGGCATTTTATTACAAAAAACAAACATTACCATTCACAAAAACTGTATAGTATTATAGTAGTTCGAAAATTAGACTGTGGAAAATAGTCATGTGTAATGATGAAAAATACTTGAAGATAACATTTATCATTATCTTATTGCAATATATGAACGTGTAATGGCAAATTAAAACGATGCGATACAATTTGACAATCCTTTACAGCGATACACTTAATCCAATGAAGTTGAATGTGAACGCTGAAACACGTAAATATTACTGAACATAGCGTGGATAAAAGAAACTGATTTAACTCAATATCCATACAATTGAAACGTCAATAAAGTAGGTTGCTGGAATGGATGCTCCAGGCGCCACTCTACGCATGGGTGGTGCCAGTGGACTGAGAGGACGTGCCAGGAGTCGCTGTCGCTGGCTGCTCAATGACCACCACCCTCTCGGCCGCTGCAGGGAGGGCGCGGCGCTGAGCCTTGAACTTCAGCTTCCCGTCTTCAGTCAAGCAGCAGCTCACGCTTTGCGGGTCCACGTCCCTGGGCAGCTGCGTCTCCCTGTGGAACTCCTGGCAGCTGTGGCTGTAGCTGCCGCTGCTGACTTCTCCGCTCTTCACCTCGCGCCGTCCGGCCACCACCAGCTTGTCTCCAGACACCTTCACGGCCAGGTCCTGTGGGGAGAAGTCCTGCACGTCCAGGGACGCGACAAACCCGCCTCCCTGCTCCTGTGGATCTTCAATCTGGAACCCACTGCTCACGGCCGGCTGCTGCAGCAGTGCGTCTCCGAGGCTGCCCGGAGCCCGCGTGTGGCTGCTGAGCTGATCGACTCCACGGAAGATTATCTCCATCCTCTCGATCTCGCTCCTCATGTCTCGCTGCAACTGCTGGAAGAGTCTTTCACCGCGGGGGTTCCAGACCGGCCAGCCTGGCCAGACGCTCCTCTCCATCACGTGCATCGCAGGGAAGTAAACACTCAGGGCCATGCTTGTTGATGTGCTTCACAGTGAGGCTCACTTCAGCTGTGAGCGCTGTTCCCTCCTCCGCCGATGTTCTGCCAGTGCAACTACAGGAGCTGCTTTTATAGCCCTGGCAGTAGCTACGAGCAGATGCCAGGGGGAGCCAGAAGCGTCCAGAATGACGCAGCTGCTCCCATCGGCTTCCCTCATCCGCACAGAATCAAGAGCGTGACTCGTGTCTCAGGCTGCAGTTTGTGAGCAGTTTACTGCCATGGAATTCACTCAGCACTGATAATGAATGTAAAACAGAGTGATGCGCTATTCTATATTTAATTGAAATTACTACACTTTGAAGGGTGATACAAACCGAAACTTAAATTCTCGCTTACACAGCACAATGACATCATCAGCCTTATCAGGAAAGACTGAGTCACGCAAAGACAACGAATGTCCCTTACATTTCACTTAATAAAAAACTATCAATTCTGTACAATGGTTATTTTTTAAATATACGTAATGCTATAGTTTGATACTTACACATTGGCAGGGTGAACTAAATGCTATTGTAGTGAACTTGTCACAAACTGCAGCCTGAGACACGAGTGACGCTCTAGATTCTGTGCGGATGGAGGAAGCCCCTGGGAGCAGCTGCGTCATTCTGGACGCTTCTGGCTCCCCCTGGCATCTGCTCGTAGCTACTGCCAGGGCTATAAAAGCAGCTCCTGTAGCTGCACTGGCAGAACATCGGCGGACCAGGGAACAGCGCTCACAGCTGAAGCGAGCCTCACTGTGAAGCACATCAACAAGCATGGCCCTGAGTGTTTACTTCCCTGCGATGCACGTGATGGAGAGGAGCGTCTGGCCAGGCTGGCCGGTCTGGAATCCCCGCGGTGAAAGTCTCTTCCAGCAGCTGCAGCGAGACATGAGGAGTGAGATCGAGAGGATGGAGAGAATCTTCCGTGGAGTCGATCAGCTCAGCAGCCACACGCGGGCTCCGGGCAGCCTCAGAGATGCACTGCTGCAGCAGGCGGCCGTGAGCAGTGGGTTCCAGATTGAAGATCCACAGGAGCAGGGAGGCGGGTTTGTCGCGTCCCTGGACGTGCAGGACTTCTCCCCACAGGACCTGGCCGTGAAGGTGTCTAGAGACAAGCTGGTGGTGGCCGGACGGCGCGAGGTGAAGAGCAGAGAAGTCAGCAGCGGCAGCTACAGCCACAGCTGCCAGGAGTTCCACAGGGAGACGCAGCTGCCCAGGGACGTGGACCCGCAGAGCGTGAGCTGCTGCTTGACTGAAGACGGGAAGCTGAAGTTCAAGGCTCAGCGCCGCGCCCTCCCTGCAGCGGCCGAGAGGGTGGTGGTCATTGAGCAGCCAGCGACAGCGACTCCTGGCACGGCCTCTCAGTCCACTGGCACCACTCACGCGTAGAGTGGCGCCTGGAGCATCCATTCCAGCAACCTGCTTCATTGATGTTTTAATTGTGTGGATACTTTGTTAAATCAGTTTCTTCTATTCACGATATGTTCACTAATATGTAGGTGTTTCAGCGTTTCCAGTTAACTTAATTTGATTATGTGTATCGCTGTACAGGATTGTTAAATTGTTTCACATCGTTTTAATTTGCCATGACACTTTCATATATTGCAATAAGATAATGGTAAATGTTATCTTCAAGATTTTTCATCAAAGCTGCTATAGCCATGTAAGTCATACTGCTATTACAATAATGTATGCCTCGAGTTTCCTTACTTGCTGGGTTTCTCTCCACCACAAAATTAACTCTGTTAGTGGGTTCCAGCTGTTTCCACCGAAACTAACTGGGTAACTGGCTACACGGATTTTTCCGTTTACAGTCACAAATAAACATTACACATACATGCAGGCATCGACTTACGAACCACTCGACTTACGAATTTCCGCACTTAGGAACCAGCTTCCATGAAATGTGTTTTAACATTGAGAATTACAACGCGAACTCGCACTTGCAAACTGAACCGAGGATCTATTTTTTTTCAGCGGAGCGATCCTCCACGAGTTGTGTCATCCTCGCGCTTCCAGTGTTTGTGCTCGTGTGTGCGTGCACGCACGTGTGTACATTATTGTGTTCCCACTTACAAACCGTTTGACTCACGAACGGGTCCCAGGAACTAATTGAGTTCATAAGTCGAGGACTGTCGGGATCGTGTATGAAACATAAAATACATACAAATTTATAAAAACATTTTATGTTCAAATACCTTGCGTCCTGATGCTGGCTTGCTTGTCGTAAGGGGCGAAATGAGTCACTACAATTGCAGACACACAGACAACAACCGCCAATAAGTGGCTGTGACGTTGCTACGGAACTTGTGCCAGGCTAAGTGCACTTTATGGCCACGTGATCACGGGTCAGATTCAGTTGCCATGGTTTGACAGAGATGAGTGGCAGATGCGTCAGCTGTGCCTCCCCTACTGTGCCAACTTGATGTGTTTTATCCGCCTAAGGCTCTGCTCCTTGTTGTGAGCGTCTCTCTGCTGCCCTCTGTTGTTGCTGGAGGGCGACTACCTCCAACTGCCCAGTATCGTCCATCATGAGTCTCCTCCACATAGGCCGCGCTTTACACTGCTGGTACCAGTCATTCGCAAGTCAATTCAGTTCCACATCCTCTTGTACCACATCATTTAATCTCTTCTCTAGCCCGTGCCGCGCCTGTTTATCCCCCTTTAAAGCAGTTGTTAGGGAGGCGTGGTATATGACCCAGCCAATGTAGCATTACCTGCTGGAGGCGCTTACCGATGGGACTTTGTCCAGATCTGTCAAGGATTGTGAGCTCACACAATCCAGCCTGGTTAAACCCAGGATGGATCGTAGGAATGCCATCCTGAATGTTTATAACCGGCGAAGATGTTCCATTAGGGGGGTCCACGTTTGGCAAGCATCGAGAAGGAAGGGCATGACCGTGGCCGAGAAGATCCAAAGACTGCTGTGGAGCGACAGATATCAGGTAGCTTCCACACAGCGTTATGCAACCGATGAAAAGATAATGCCGCTCGACTGATTCGGAGTGAGACCTCTTCTGTCAAACCGGAGTTGGTCATAAGCACACTATCCAGATGTGGAAAACTAATCCAATTTACAACTGCCCCATCACCAATGGGGAGTTAAGGGGTGGAGGGTTTAATGCAGACATGGGCTGGGCTTTTTAATCCGGCCCCCTGAACGTGTCCAAATATTATTAAATTAAATTTTACCTTTCACCTGTAATGCCCTCATTTCCCCATTAGATGGAGCACTTTGACCGGGAGTGTGGTAATTGGTTTGGGCGCAGGCCTCAGATGTTTTCATGATGTTTGATCAGTCACGTTACGACATGTTTTTGTATTGTTCATGTTCGTGCAATTTGTTAAATTGCCTTGCAAATAAATGCTTTGCTACCTGTTAAAGGCCAAATCCTTTCATGTAATGATTTTTACATGTCATTTATATTAGTTCACACAAACACTCCATCCATCTGTTCCTTGCCCGGCCCCTCTGTCAAATTTTAGAACCCATTGTGGCCCGCGAGTAAAAAAAATTGCCCACCCCTTGTTTAATGGCACAACATAGCGAGGCAGGTGCTTAGTTTTGGTGGGGCTGATGGTTAATGCCCCACCTCTTAGTGCAGGGGTGGGGAACCTTTTTTGTGCCAAGGGCCATTTGGATATTTATAACAACATTCGGGGGCCATACAAAATCATCAACTTAAAAATTAGCCTATTATATTTGGTCAAACATTTAATTAACTCACCCCTAATGCGATGGCTGGAACTGCTTCTCTTTGGTGAGGCGTGTGGAGATTTTAGCTGGCATTGATGATGTTAGCTGGTATTGATGATGTTAGCTGGTATTGATGATGTTGCTACTCGCAACTGCTTTTCCAGGTTTGCTCCAAGATTGATTGAATTTCGAGTCCCGCCTGCGGTTGCCTTGGCAGGGCCAGACCAAATGATTTCGCAGGCCTCATGGCCGGCCGGCCGGACGTTCCCCACCCCTGTCTAGTGGCACGCTCCAGGTCTAGATCATTCGCATACGTAACATGGATGACAAATCGGGAGCAAGCTCTCAAGCGCACCCGGGCATCAATCCGCCTTCCATTGTATCTATATCAGATATAGATTGCTCCGGTACGGACATGGAAGGTTTCTCGAACGACGTGGACCAAAAATATTTTAAACAGTGTACGGAGCCAGAGGACATTACTGTCGAACCCCAAGGTTAACGGGGAATAGCTTCGTCTTCCGGCCAAGTAGCTTTACTCGGCCCTGCTCAATATCATGGAAGTCCTTAATTATTGTGAGCAGAGAGTCAGAGACTCCGAAAGCATGAAGAACAACCCAGAGTCCAGACCTATTGATGGTATCATAGGCATTGACCAGGTCAATAAAGCAGAGATGTAAGTCCTGTCGGAATTCAACACTCCTCTGCTGTAGCAAACGGAAGGAAGATGTGGCATCTGTGGCTGCCCTGGCCTGAAACCACAATGGGGCTCCCCAATCCTCTTCTCAGCATGCCTGGCAAGGTGATGTTGAATAATCCTTGCCAGGACTTTTTCCGGCACTCTAACACAGGCACAGACTCTAACCAAAACTATCGAATAATTACACGGTTAATTTAAAATTGCACTTTCAATTAATGTGCCTATTAATGTCATTATTTCGGCAAAAAATGTTTTTATCTTAAACTAGTGCAATGAAAAAAATACCCTTTATTGTAAAATTAGCAAAATAAAGACGATATAATTCCTGTACTGTTTTAGTTTATCTTTCTGAATACACATTTAATGAAAATGTGTTTTAGTGAATGGTTGTTTTTGAAGGTGATATCGTGTAAATGTTTTCCAAAGCTGCTTATGCAGCCGTCACCATCTCCAGCCGTGATTTCTCCACTTCTGTCCGAAGCCATCACCATCTCTTGCGGATTTGCAATGCAAAAATCTGTCTGGCTACTGCCCACCGGTTGATTTATTCGATCCATCTTCGCAGTGGACGCTGTATTGGTTGTGTTCCCTCCTTTAGCTCCCATTCCCACGTTAGTCACGACCACCGGCCGTCATCTCTTCAAGTTGTGTGTCCTGCCTCACCCCACCTTTCTAAACTAAAATTATGCCTTTAATTTGCATATGATGCCCAATTGACGTGTCCGTCTTCCATTCTCAGTTTAATTCCTAGCATGTGCATCTCTATGCTTCCTTGTGCACTTCTCAACATTGGTTCCATTGTCTTCGTCAATGGCCATGTTTGTGATGCATCTGTTGTTGCAGGTCATATCCACTGATTAAAAAACGTTCTGCTTTAGGAAAATGGCTTTGTTACGTTTCATGATTTAAGTTCAGATTCCAATCAGCACTGTGCTCTGCCCTGATACGCCTCTCTTAATAATTTTCATCCCTCTCCCCCTTCAACAACCGCCCCACGTATAAATGCACTTCTATGTTTTCAAGTTGTGTCCCTGTTCTTTTTGTTCATTTTGTTATTCCCCCGCACCTCTAATAAGCATGGTTGCCTGCGTACGGTGCGAAAGAAGTTCAGCATGCAAACATACGCTGCGTTGAAAACTTACTCTACAGCATATTCACACTGGAGACGCAGGAGGGTGCTGCTATGAGATTGCCACATTTTTGACTGTAGACAAAGCCTGGACAGATTTCTCAGTCAGCACTCAGTCTAGAATTATCAGAACTACACAGTAAACGACACAATGCGGGTGCTATATCTCGTAAGAATGAATACCCACCACCTAAACACAAATGGTAATTCCTGGACAGGTGACAACTCTAGCCATGCCCATGAAAAAATATATAGTGACTAACTTGGAGACGTAACTTCTTCGAGGCAATTCTTTAATTACACACCGAGCATACTGTTACACACTCTCTGCTGTAATACAACGCTCTGTCCCTCGCTTAAACGCAACTCTGCACTCGTGGCTAGCCTACAACACAACGCTCGCCATCTGACACTGATGGCGCTGAACTAAGACAGGCAACTACTGCTAGCAGCACAATTATCAAGTGGATGACGACAGCGGCGAAGGCGACGATCTTCAACAGCAACGACGACGACGACGGCGATCCCACTCCAAACGATGGCCCTCATCCCCTGCTCGGGGTCCCCTTTAATCCTGTTAGCGTGGCCTCGCTCCACTCCGGCCACGCTCCCCTTCTAGAATCTACTAGCAGGCTCTCGACGTGTCCTACCCGAGATCCTTCTCAGGTCTATTACGTGGTCTGCTGTCAATCAGGGCTGCTTCACTCTGCAGATCCCCTTCCCTGCCAGCAGCCAGCGCTATGCTACGTAGTGACCAATTCTATGTGACTACACATACACAACATCCTGACCATCACTCGCCTATGCGGATGATAAAATATCAAGCATTGGAGATTTAATTCTGATCTACTGTTGTTCGTTTTGATTGATTTTGGCACAGTTTAAAATATATATTTTCATATCAGTACCAGCGGGAAGTACCCAGCGTTTCCCGGGGGAAAAATATATTTACAAACTTGTCTTCTCTTAAAAACATAACATACACAAACACTAAGCTATTGTGCCCTTTGTCCATTTGTCCGTCAACAAAATTATAGGAGGAGCGACACTGGAAAAACGGCGTATTCTATTATTTAATTTATTTTCTGTCAACGTGACTTTACCGAAAGAACCAAAGAGTAATTCCTGCAGTCACGAAAACTTTGAATCTAGTTTTAGCGTGTTAATGTTAAATAAACGTGTTGTCTCCTATAGAAGCCTGAGTCTCCATTTGAGCCCACTACAACTGGTGTTGGAAGTGGCCAAACGTTAGTTAATTAACTATAGATTATGGAGACTAGGCGAACAATACGTACCAGGTCTCCAGATGAAGAGGACGACGACCCACCGGCCCCGGAGATGTCGGCGCAATCCCCCAGCCCCCACTGGGGGCCTGGGGTGTCCACCTCCGGTTCCAAACCGCCCTCCAAATTGCCTTACCTACGAGTCCTACTTGGTACAGGCCGGACCCGCTATTGCCCCCTGTTGGGCCCTGACTGCAGCTACATATTTTCCAGTAGTGGTGGCGGCGTATTACGCCTGACAATTACCCACCACATTAAAAAGCACGATGGTAGCTTGCAGTTGTGTGTCGACTTTAGGAAGCTTCATAAGATATCGGTGGCTGACGCGTATCCTCTCCCTCGGATGGACGATTCCCTGGACGCTCTGGCGGGAGCACAGAACTTCTCCACCCTTGATCTCCTGTCCGGATTTTGGCATTTGCCACTAAATGAGGCCTCTAAACCCAAACGGCTTTTCGAACACCTCAAGGCCTGTTTGAATTAAATCAGCTTCCCATGGGACTCCACGCAGCACCGGCTACGTTCCAATGACTGATGGAGCTGGTGCTGGCTGGACTTCAATGGGACTCATGCTTACAATACCTCGACGATGTCATCGTCTTCAGCCGTACGTTCAAAGAACATCTTGATTGGTTACGCGCTGTCTTTCTTAAAATGCGAGCGGCCCATCTCAAATTCAAGCCGCAGAAGTGTTACCCCCTTGAGAAATCCGTGCAGTATCTCGGTCATATTGTCAGTAAATCGGGCATTGCGATAGATCCCGACAAAACCACGTGTGTTCGGACGTGGCCGACCCCCACGTTGATGATGCAGGTGCAGAGTTTTATTGGTTTTGCGTCTTATTATCGCCGGTTTGTCACTGGGTTCGCTACCTTCGCAAAACCTCTCCACGCCTTGACGGTTATGGGTCAGAGGTTTCACTGGGGGGAGGAGGAAGCCGCATTTGTTGCGCTTCGCAATTCCCCTCCGCTACTCTGACTTTGCCATGCCGTGTGTCCTTGATACTGACGCAACCAACACCAGCATTGGCGCGGTTCTGTCCCAGGTTGTCAACGGGGTGTGTTGTTGCATACGGCAGCAGAGTGCTGTCGCCAGCCGAACAGCGTTACTGTGTCACGCGCCGGGAACTATTCAGGTCTCCCGCATTAACGAGTTGATTGCTCTGGACATCCCTGGTTCGGTTCCCGTCACCCCTCGTGGGAATAAATATTTGTTGGTTGGCGTCGAATATTTATCGCGCTGGCCGATGGCCTGGCAGCTATGGATGGGAGCCATCTGGTAGTGCCACCTAGGCACATGCCATGGTACAATGGTGAGCACACAGGACTTGTAATCAATACAGAGGTACTATGTACAGGGGCGGCAAGCAGCTAAAAAATGGTGCACGTTTATTATAAATACGACATTCTCAAATGGTTTCGAAATTAAGTGTCTTATCAGCAGAATCGTGCAGAGTTTCTGCCGAACATACACAGCATTAGTTCCTAAAACACTTTGGCAGAGTTGGTGTCACTGCCCTGGAAAGGAACATTAATGGTGATTTTGTGGAAAGTCAGGTGAAATGGGTGGTTGGTCAGACTGACCAGCACCCTGTGCTGTGTGGATCGCTCGTGGTTCTGGCCACCAATCGCCAAGCAAATTTGTTGCAGAGACTTCCACGTGTAGAGTGACTTCAGTTGTGTGCAACCGAGTTGCGCAACTGCTTGCACCGGCTGTGGCCGTGTGCGGAAAGCTAACTCGGGTCAAACCTGGGTTTCGAAGCGCGGTGTAGCGTTAACCATGACACTACCGCTCCCCACAATCACACACACGCGAAGATCGACACCAAATACGTGCTCTGTTGCACCGCACAGCAACTCACACGCACACTGCAGTGTCCAATAACAACACAAATGTATTAATCCTGACAACCACCTGCTCTGCCACTCAAAACAATGTCCATCACATGGCCATCAACGCGACACATATAGTTCATCACGGTCACCCGACCAGCAGGAGTCACGTGTGTGAGCAGTCCGTGAATGTCGCCGGGCTATGGTGATGCAGTGGTGTGGGTTGGACAAGGGGCGGATGATGATGTCTATCGTGGAAATCTGTGGAGTGGCACGGAACAAAAGTGGGACGGGTGGCCCAGTGTGGAGCAGGAGCCGCTCGGCTGGGACGAAGGTGGGGAGGAATCCACTGATCCGGTGGAGGCGTGGGGAGGAGGGCGGGACGCCGCGTGAAGCGCGACTCGTGGGAGTGGTGCCAGGCAGAAGGGGCACCTGGGACTCCGTACGCGGGACCCCGGCCGTTGCACCTGGGCTGGGGGGGGATCCACTGCCCTGCAGGTGGAGCGAGGCGGGTGGGAAGGTGCTCTCGGTCTGGGTGGTTGGGACGAATCAATGCGGATGGAGTTGAGGATTCGAGAGGAGGTTTGCGGAGGCGGGGAGGAAGGCGGCTGTTGCGGGACTTGCGGTAACGCTGCCGTGAAGAACAGGAAGCAAAAGACTCGTGTGCCGGGCCCGGTCTGGTATCACGGTGGCGTGGAGGAACCCAGGGCTCTGGTGGAGGTGGAGGCAGGTGGAAAGCAGGGAGCTCCCAATCCTGGGGGTTAGCTTGATTACTCATGGGTGGAGGTGATGGTGCGAGTGGCGGTGGTGGCGATAGTGGCAGTGGAAGCGATGGCAGAAGTGGAGGTTGAGGCAATGGCAGGAGTGAAGGTGGAGTCGATGTCAGCAGTGGGGGTAGAGTTGATATCAGTGGTGGAGGCAATGGCCTGAGTAGAGATGGAGGCGATGGCAGCAGTGGAGTTGAGGATTCGAGAGGAGGTTTGCGGAGGCGGGGAGGAAGGCGGCTGTTGCGGGACTTGCGGTAACGCTGCCGTGAAGAACAGGGAGCAAAAGACTCGTGTGCCGGGCCCGGTCTGGTATCACGGTGGGGTGGAGGAGCCCAGGGCTCTGGTGGAGGTGGAGGCAGGTGGAAAGCAGGGAGCTCCCAATCCTGGGGGTTAGCTTGATTACTCATGGGTGGAGGTGATGGTGCGAGTGGCGGTGGTGGCGATAGTGGCAGTGGAGGCGATGGCAGAAGTGAAGGTTGAGGCAATGGCAGGAGTAAAGGTGGAGTCGATGTCAGCAGTGGGGGTAGAGTTGATATCAGTGGTGGAGGCAATGGCCTGAGTAGAGATGGAGGCGATGGCAGCAGTGGAGCCGATGGCCCGATTGGAGGTGTAGGCGATGGCAGCAGTGGGGGCGATGTCCTGAGTAGAGATGGAGGCGATGGCCTGAGTAGAGGTAGAGGCGATGGCCTGAGTAGAGGTGGAGACGATGGCATAAGTAGAGGTGGAGGCGATGGCCTGAGCAGAGGTGGAGGCGATGGCCTGAGTAGAGATGGAGGCGATGGCCTGAGTAGAGGTGGAGGCGATGGCCTGAGTAGAGATGGAGGCGATGGCCTGAGTAGAGGTGGAGGCGATGGCCTGAGTAGAGGTGGAGGCGATGGCCTGAGTAGAGGTAGAGGCGATGGCCTGAGTAGAGGTGGAGGCGATGGCCTGAGTAGAGATGGAGGCGATGGCCTGAGTAGAGGTGGAGGCGATGGCCTGAGTAGAGGTGGAGGCGATGGCCCGAGTGGAGGTGGAGGCGATGGCCTGAGTAGAGGTGGAGGCGATGGCCCGAGTGGAGGTGGAGAAGATGGCCCGAGTGGAGGTGGCGGCGATGGCCCGAGTGGAGGTGGAGGCGATGGAAGCAGTGGAGGTGGAGTTGATATCAGTGGGGGAGGCGATGGCCTGAGTAGAGATGGAGACGATGGCCTGAGTGGAGGTGGAGGCGATGGCCTGAGTAGAGGTGGAGGCGATGGCCTGAGTAGAGGTGGAGGCGATGGCCCGAGTGGAGGTGGAGGCGATGGCCCGAGTGGAGGTGGAGGCGATGGCCCGAGTGGAGGTGGAGGCGATGGCCCGAGTGGAGGTGGAGGCGATGGCCCGAGTGGAGGTGGAGGCGATGGAAGCAGTGGAGGTGGAGTTGATATCAGTGGGGGAGGCGATGGCCTGAGTAGAGATGGAGGCGATGGCCTGAGTGGAGGTGGAGGCGATGGCAGCGGTGGAGGCGATGGCAGCGGTGGAGGCGATGGCCCGAGTAGAGATGGAGGCAATGGCCCGAGTGGAGGTGGAGGCGATGGCCCCAGTGGGAGCGATGGCCTGAGTGGAGCTGGATTCTTCAGGTGAGGAGCGCAGCTCTGCTTGGTGCCGGGGTTGCTTCCCCTCCCCTGCGCCCGCCGCTTTCGTCTCCGTGCCGCGGCCATATGAGCCCGGGGACTCGGTGCTCGGCCGAGACCTCCACCTTTCTTTCTCTGCAGCGCCCGGGAAATCTTCCTCCTTCCGGTCCTCATCCTCATTCTCATCGCTCTCTGCAAAAGTTACGAAAAACATCAACTGCGTCATTAGCTGAATCTCCCTGCTCCGTGTCTGTGAGTGCGTTGTGACCCTGGGGACAGACTTGCGAGTTTGTTTTTTACGTTTTTGAGCCAGGAGGCCAGGATTGGGAAAAACTTGGGCCACTTTTCATCCAGGCAACTGGAGAGCAGCACAGACTAAGTCTTACTTACCAAACATTTAAACTAACAACAGCATACTCTTTGGTTTCTTTCGGTAAAGTCACGTAGATAGAAAAATAACTAATAAAGTGAAACCTTGGATTGCGAGCATAATTCCTTCTGGAAACGTGCTCTTAATCCAAAGCACTCGTATATCAAAGCGAATTTCCCCCATAAGAAATAATGGAAACTCAGATGATTCGTTCCACAAACCAAAAATACCGTATTCATATAAAATTTTTTAATACAAAATACCTTTTTATATTTTTATTATTTAATATAAAGTAATCAAATTTATTAATTACATTTAATCGTGGCTGGTGTGAGGGAGACGAGATAGAGGATGGGTATTGTGTAGGACGACTTTCACTTGCAGTACAGTTACTAAAGAACAGTCACTACACATGGACACAAAATAAAAAAATGCTTTACGCACACACACGTATTCACAACACTACAGTACTGTAGTAAACAGTAAACACGTAGTCACAACACTATAGTACTGTAGTAAACAGTATACACGTGGTCACAACACTATAGTACTATAGTAAACAAGATAAGTTCGCACGGATGTTGACTATACGAGTGAGGCACACCGACTGAGACCGAGCATGGGAGACAATTACCCACAATCCCGCAGTATACACGTGGTCACAACACTATAGTACTGTAGTAAACAATATACACGTGGTCACAACACTATAGTACTATAGTAAACAGTATACACGTGGTCACAACACTATAGTACTGTAGTAAACAGTACACACGTGGTCACAACACTATAGTACTGTAGTAAACAGTATACACGTGGTCACAACACTATAGTACGATAGCAAATACAGTATACACGTGGTCACAACACTACAGTACTATAGTAAACAGTATACACGTGGTCACAACACTGTAGTACTGTGGTAAACAGTACACACGTGGTCACAACACTATAGTACTGTAGTAAACAGTATACACGTGGTCACAACACCATAGTACTGTAGTAAACAGTATACACGTGGTCACACCACTATAGTACTGTAGTAAACAGTATACACGTGGTCACAACACTATAGTACTATAGTAAACAGTATACACGTGGTCACAACACTATAGTACAGTAGTAAACAGTATAGACGTGGTCACAACACTATAGTACTGTAGTAAACAGTATACACGTGGTCACAACACTATAGTACTGTAGTAAACAGTATACACGTGGCCACACTATAGTAATATAGTAAAAAGTATACACGTGGTCACAACACTATAGTACTGTAGTAAACAGTATACACGTGGTCACAACACTATAGTACTGTAGTAAACAGTATAGACGTGGTCACAACACTATAGTACTATAGTAAACAGTACACACGTGGTCACAACACTATAGTACTATAGTAAACAGTACACACTAGGTCACAACACTATAGTACTGTAGTAAACAGTATACACGTGGTCACAACACTATAGTACTATAGTAAACCGTATATACGTGGTCACAACACTATAGTACTATAGTAAACAGTATACACGTGGTCACAACACTATAGTACTGTAGTAAACAGTATACACGTGGTCCCAATACTATAGTACTATAGTAAACAGTATACACGTGGTCACAACACTATAGTACTGTGGTAAACAGTACACACGTGGTCACAACACTATAGTACTGTAGTAAACAGTATACACGTGGTCACAACACTATAGTACTGTAGTAAACAGTATACACGTGGTCACACCACTATAGTACTGTAGTAAACAGTATACACGTGGTCACAACACTATAGTGCTATAGTAAACAGTATACACGTGGTCACAACACCATAGTACTATAGTAAACAGTATACACGTGGTCACAACACTACAGTACTGTAGTAAACAATATACACGTGGTCACAACACTATAGTATTATAGAAAACAGTATACACGTGGTCACAACACTATATTACTGTAGTAAACAGTATACACGTGGTCACAACACTATAGTACTATAGTAAACAGTATACACGTGGTCACAACACTATAGTACTGTAGTAAACAGTATAGACGTGGTCACAACACTATAGTACTGTAGTAAACAGTATACACGTGGTCACAACTCTATAGTACTGTAGTAAACAGTATACACGTGGTCACACTATAGTACTATAGTAAACAGTATACACGTGGTCACAACATTATAGTACTGTAGTAAACAGTATACACGTGGTCACAACACTATAGTACTGTAGTAAACATTACACACGTGGTCACAACACTATAGTAATGTAGTAAACATTACACACGTGGTCACAACACTACAGTACTGTAGTAAACAGTGTACACGTGGTCACACCACTATAGTACTATAGTAAACAGTACACACGTGGTCACACCACTATAGTACTGTAGTAAACGGTATACATGTGGTCACAACACTATAGTACTATAGTAAACAGTATACACGTGGTCACAACACTATAGTACTATAGTAAACAGTATACACGTGGTCACAACACCATAGTACTATAGTAAACAGTATACAAGTGGTCACAACACTATAGTACTATACTCGTCTTGCAAAACACTCGCAGACCAAGTTACTCGCAATCCAAGGTTTCACTGTAGATCACGACGTTTCGATCGTAACACAAGCAATCGTCTTCAGGTGAAATAATACAGCAGGCGGACTGCTGAGACAGGAAGAAATGTAGCGAGAGAGCTACTGCAACCAAAGGTTACACTATATACGTTTGTGGTGGGATTTGCAAGTAAATGTAAGATCGCAGAGCAAGCATACCCCGGCTAATCCCTCGGCTACTCCGAGGGGGAGTGGGAGCGGAGGGGCTGCCGTAACGGGCGAGATAGTGGGGGTGAAATTTACAGAGGGTACAAGCTGATAGAAAGAAGATCAAACTCAGCAAACTTAGAAATGTAATGCAACTCATTGAGTCGGCCAACACAACAAATAATACTTTGCCTGGTTGATCACCGTCCTTCTCTGCTTGTGTGTCTCCCTGTTGTGGGGAGCGGTGGTGCAGCTGTTAGCGCTACGCTGCGCTATGAACCTGGCGACCCGGGTTCGATTCCCGCTCACGGCCAACACCAGTGACGATTATCTGAACCGGTCCCGGGCCTCCCCTAGGTCGACTCAGCCTCAAATGAGTACCTGGTGCGGTGTGTAAACATCGCCACTAGGGAGACAAAGGCGGTCGGGCGTGGTGCTGGCCACCCACCCCCTCGTGTACTGTTCCGGCCTTCACAGGTGCTCGCTAACAGCACTTGCCCCTACAGTCTGTTCAGGCTATACGGGGGATCTTTGTGTCTCCCTGTCTGTGTTTGGTCTCTCTCTCTCAAATTTAGTTTCACCTGATGACGACTGCTTGGGTTGCAATCGAAACGTCGTATTCTATTTTTTTTATTTTTTCTACCTGACTTTACCGAAAGACCATTGAGTAACAACAGTGTTTTTAAGAATCACAGCTAAGAGACAAACAACATTATATTTTCTATTAAACATAACATTTTAATAACATGTAAAAAAATACTTTAAATCTCATCACTGCTCCTCATACTCAATCCGTGATCAGTGCCGGATTATCCTCGGAACAAAATAATCATTAGCTGTGGGCCCCGCACTTTCAAGCGCCCCGCGCTAAATGATCTCACGCTATAAATCCCCGTTCAGTGATTCTGTACTTGCTCTATTACTATAGTAAAATTACAATTACTTTACAATGCAAGTTAAAAACTTCGTGTTTTATAATTGTGTTTTTTTATTTATTCTGGGCACCTTTATAATATAAGCTACAGGACCCGCACGAGCTTAATCCGGCACTGTCCGGGATACTGTTCCAGTGCCCAACCAGGCTGTTGAAGACACCGTGAGTGGAGTTGAGGGGGATCGGTGGAGGTGTGAAGGCGGCGAGTGATGCCGACGGGCTGCGAGGGGGTCATCCGAGAGGGTGCCCAGTGGGGAGATGAAGCAATGAAATCGCTCCACGTGCAGGTGCTGGGTGGATTACTGCACAGCGGCATCGTGGGAGGTGGCGACGGGTCGTGTTGGTCTCTACCCACTAGTGGATTGACCATGGCTGATGGTGGTGATGATGATGGATGTTGCTCACTCACTTGGCGACGTATGAAACGCCAGAGATGCACGGCGATGTGCAGGGTGTTCAGCAGCACGGTGGAGCTGATGGCCTCCTTGCAGCCGCTGTACAGTTGACCCACAGTGTGGAGCAGAGCAGGGAGCGCGCTGTCCACTATGGCCTGGCAGCTGCTGCTCAGCTCACCCATAGCCTGCAGGAGGGCAGGGAGCACGCTTTCCACAATGTCCTCACTGTGGCTACTGAACATCGGTCCCCAGGTTGCGACCCCTGCTGGTGGAGAGACGTTCTTCATGAGTCCGGAGTAGTTGATCGTGGTGGTGGTGGTGTTGGAGCCGTTAATGTCCGAACCCCCACGCCGAGATCCTCCGAGGAGCTCCACCATCGGCTGCGTGAGCAGCAGAACCAAAGTGAGGACAGCCGTCAAGATCGCCATGGTGGTGGTGGCGAAGTTATCTGAAGAACTCGAAGTGGAGGAGCAGCGTGGGGCGAGGGGGTTGCCTCTCCAGGAGCCGACTCCACTCTGACCTCTGCCGTGACGTCACCGGGCCATGACGTCACCGTGACGTCAGAGGTTTCCACGGCTTTTACGTCATTATAGCATTTGGAACGTGGCTGTGCAATGGAACATCAACACGTGATGCACTACAACACTGTATTGTTTATAGAATTGTAATACAATACTAATTATTCACATCTGAGACACGAGTGACGCTCTAGATTCTGTGCGGATGGAGGAAGCCCCTGGGAGCAGCTGCGTCATTCTGGACGCTTCTATCTGCCCCTGGCATCTGCTCGTAGCTACTGCCAGGGCTATAAAAGCAGCTTCTGTAGCTGCACTGGCAGAACATCGGCAGAGGAGGGAGCAGCGCTCACAGCTGAAGCGAGCCTCACTGTGAAGCACATCAACAAGCATGGCCCTGAGTGTTTACTTCTCTGCAATGCACGTGATGGAGAGGAGCGTCTGGCCAGGCTGGCCGGTCTGGAACCCCCGCGGTGAAAGTCTCTTCCAGCAGCTGCAGCGAGACATGAGGAGCGAGATCGAGAGGATGGAGAGAATCTTCCGTGGAGTCGATCAGCTCAGCAGCCACACGCGGGCTCCGGGCAGCCTCGGAGACGCACTGCTGCAGCAGCCGGCCGTGAGCATGTGGGTTCCAGATTGAAGATCCACAGGAGCAGGGAGGCGGGTTTGTCGCGTCCCTGGACGTGCAGGACTTCTCCCCACAGGACCTGGCCGTGAAGGTGTCTGGAGACAAGCTGGTGGTGGCCGGACGGCGCGAGGTGAAAAGCGGAGAAGTCAGCAGCGACAGCTACAGCCACAGCTGCCAGGAGTTCCACAGGGAGACGCAGCTGCCCAGGGACGTGGACCCGCAGAGCGTGAGCTGCTGCTTGACTGAAGACGGGAAGCTGAAGTTCAAGGCTCAGCGCCGTGCCCTCCCTGCAGCGGCCGAGAGGGTGGTGGTCATTGAGCAGCCAGCGACAGCGACTCCTGGCACGGCCTCTCAGTCCACTGGCACCACTCACGCGTAGAGTGGCGCCTGGAGCATCCATTCCAGCAGCCTGCTTTATTGATGTTTCAATTGTATGGATATTTAGATAAATCAGTTTCTTCTATCCACGCTATGTTCAGTAATATTTACGTGTTTCAGCGTTCACATTCAACTTCATTGGATTAAGTGTATCGCTGTAAAGGATTGTGAAATCGTATCGCTTCGTTTTAATTTGCCATTACACGTTCATATATTGCAATAAGATAATGATGAATGTTATC
This sequence comes from Petromyzon marinus, assembly GCF_048934315.1. Lineage (NCBI taxonomy): Eukaryota > Metazoa > Chordata > Hyperoartia > Petromyzontiformes > Petromyzontidae > Petromyzon > Petromyzon marinus. The sequence continues at coordinate 1,868,836 of NW_027423168.1, forward strand.
TTCAATTATTTTTCATCATTACACATGACTATTTTGCACAGTCTAATTTTCGAACTACTATAATACTATAGTGTTTGTGTGAATGGTAAATGATGTTTTTTTTGTAATAAAATGCCTTTCAATTTCCTGCAACAGTTGCAACTGTTCTTTTTTCTACATTGTGTTTGTTTCATCGTTACTGTGGATCAGAGTTCTGGACACAGAATTCCCCAAAACTAAGACAACCGGTAACGCGGCCTCATTGCTCCCTGTCCATGACAACTCCGAAGGTGCCAGGCTCACGCCGTCGGCCCTGCCGAGTCACTCCGCACTCAGAATTTGGGATTGGCTTGCAATTGTCTATGATCAATCTTACCACTTCACATTTCACTTGTATCATCCTTCAATTGGTAGTAAATCCTTCGCTAAGGAATTGGTCCTCAAATCGTGGGGTCAAGCGTACCACAGAAAAATTAGTTGCCGTTTAATGTTTGCGACACAGAGAATGTAAATAGTTACATGACAACATCGCTGCTGTAGCAGTGTAAGTCACGCTGCTATTAAAATATTCTATGTCTCGAGTTTCCTGGCTGGCTGCTGGCTGTGCTTCTCTCCACCCCAACAATAACTCCGTTGTTAGTGGGTGCAGGAGACAATAGGGACACCAACAAGGTGGGAATTACCAGAACAGAATTTGAAGACTGACACGGCTAATTTAAAATTGCACTTTCAATGTATGCGCCAATTAACGTCATTCTTTTTGAAAAAATAACTTGTTCTATCCTAGAGATTTAGAAACTAAACCTTAGGATATTAAACTAGTACATTTAAAATGTACGATTAATTGTAAAGTTAGCAAAATAAATAAATGATCTAAATCATATACTATATTCTTGGTTCTTTCGATAAAGTCACGTAGAAGGGAAACAATAAAATAATAAAGATATAAAACAATAAAATTCTCACAAGTCAAAATTCATATACTGTTGATTTATTCTCTCCATCTCCGCAGTTGACACTGCCGGTTGTGTTCCCTCCTTAGCTCCCATTCCCACGTTAGTCTCGACCACCGGCCTTCATCACTTCAAGTTGCGTGTCCTGCCTCACCCCACCATTCTAAACTAAAATTACGTCCTTAATTTGCATATGATGTCCAATTGACGTGTCCGTCTTCCAGTATCAGTGTAATTCTTAGGATGTGCATCATCTCTACGCTTCCTTGTGCATTTCTAAACATTGGTTCTATTTTCCGTTTGTGATGCATCTGTTTGAAAAAAAACGTTCTGCCTAAGGCATATGGCTCAGTTACGTTTCATTTCGATTTAAAGCTTTCGTGATTCCAAGGATTAATATTCTTTGGTTCTTTCGGTAAAGTCACGTAGAATGAGAATACAATAATAAATTGATAAAATAAAATAACACAATAAAATTCTCACGACGTTTCGGCCACAACACAAGCGGCCTTCATCAGGTGACGGGACGAGACTGTCTGGAGGACAGCGCTGGAGCGAAAAAGCCACGCTCATATCGCGACCTTTAAGCTGTGTGAGAAGCAACAGAGCGCCTTGACAAAGGAATTAGCATAGAATTTAGCATTGAAACAGCTGAGTGATTAGCGTTTCATTATTAACGTGTCATTATTAAGTCAAGATAACAATAAGCACTTTGCTCTGCCCTGATACGCCTCTCTTAATCATTTTCATCCCTCTTCCCCTTCAACAACCGCCCTACGTGTAAATGCACTTCTATGTTTTCAAGGCTGTGTCCCTGTTCTTTTTGCGTTCAGTTTGTTATTCCCCCGCACCTCCAATTAAAGCATGGTTGGCTGCGTACGGTGCGAAAGAAGTTCACCATGCAAACATACGCTGCGTTGAAAAATGATTCTACTGACTGCAGACCAAACCTGGACAGATTTCTCAATACGAGTGCAATATCGAGGGTACAGATCAATACCACCTGAACACAGATGCTAATTCCCGGACGGGTGGCAACTCTAGCCATGCCCATGAAAACATACACAACATCTTGACCATGAATCGCCTATGCGGCAGATTAAATGTCAAACATTTAACATTGAATTCCGATCTACTATTGTTCGTTTTGATTTATTTTGGCGCAGTTTCAAGTAAGTCTTTTTGATATAATTATTGTATTGTCATTTACTGTATAATTATGATAATAGACCAAGCACTGAGACATTGCCCAGGGTTGGTCTACAATCGAAAAGGTGGCAACCCCATAGTACATCCTAACGCGTTCCAGTGTTAACACATCGTATGTTTGTATCTTGAACTTCTTTCGCACCGTACGTAGCCCACCGTGCTAATCGGAGGTATGAGGTGAGCGGGAATCGAACTCGTGTAGTCGGGGTTCGTAGCGCAGCGTGCTAAACGCTAAACGCTGCGCCACCGCTCCCCCCACAACACACGCGCACAGCAGCTCCAGAGAGCAGCTTTTGGGTCAGAGGTAGCCACATTGCACTGGGGCCGTCCATAAATGACGTCACGCACCGAGGGGGGGGGGAGGTCAGACATTTGTGACGATGTGTGACGAGGGGGGGGGGGGTTTGAGAAATGTGACGTCACCTCAAAATGCGCAACTTTAATTAAATATAGACAACACGTTCTACATAATTAAATAGGCTTTTTAACAAATCTTTTCTTCTACAACATCAGAGTGCAGCGCCACATTAAATACGCACTACAATGACGATAGTTTAAAGCGATGTGAAACATTTTTTTTTGGGGAGGGGCGGCGCACAGCTTTGTGACGTCATATTTGAGGGGGGGGGTCTGACTTTTTGTGACGCCGTGTGACGATGGAGGGGGGGTCAAAAATCGTCCAAAATCGCGTGACGTCATTTATGGACGCCTCCACAGCGAGAAATAGCGCAACAAACCGAACCCACGTACAGCGAGGGTAGCCCTGCCTGGTTTATCATTAATTAATCTCCAGTTAAGTCACAAACGACTCTCTTAAAGCCGAAGGCGCGATCCAGTATCACGTTGGCATGCCGTGTCAACCCGTACGGGGTTACCCCGTATTCGTGTACAGGGAGATTGAGTTTTCAGGTTCATACGGCTTACTACAGCCGTTTCAAAACGGGCAAACCAATGTTTTGTTTGATGGGACTTTGTAGGATGAACGTTGAGATTTGTAAAGGGCACGGGGTGACCAATAAGGTCTGAATTGGTCTGTAATAAGAGAGGCAATGGTTAGGGGGTGACAGGTGTGCGTTGGCACTGCGTGCCACGTCGCGTTGTCATACAGCTGACACTCCGATGAGCAATGATTCGGCGACGCACGGTGCCAATGGGGCCGTCCATAAATGACGTCACGAGATTTCTGACGATTTTTCACCCCCCCCCCCCATCGTCACGCGGCGTCACAAAAAGTCAGACCCCCCATCAAATGTGACGTCACAAAGTTTTGCCCACCCCCTAAAAAAAATAAAACATGTTTCAAATCGCTTTAAACTATTGTCATTGTAGTGCGTATTTAACGTGGCGCTGCACTCTGATGTTGTAGGAGAAAACATTTATTAAAAAGTCTATTTAATTAAGTAGAACGTGTTGTCTATATTCATTTAAAATTGCGCATTATGATGTGACGTCACATTTCTCAAACCCCCCCCCCCCTCGTCACACATCGTCACAAATGTCTGAACTCTCCCCCCCCCCAGGTGCGTGACGTCATTTATGAACGGCCCCAAAAAGTTCAACATTCGTGCGTATCCGCCGTGATGTGGGGCGAAGTTTAATTCTAATCTTATTATCCGCGATGCCTGCAGGATTAGCTTTTTCATTCTTCGTCTGCCAAAGCAGATGATTAATGAGAATATTGATGAGATTTCCCCCAGCGCATGTTGGCTGTGGAAGGGCTGTTTAAGACCCGCGGTGAACCCGCTCATCTCCACGTATCGGCATGAAATGAAAAATCGCGGATTTTAGGAAGCGCGTTCGTTTCAAGTGGATGCTTGTTGTCAACACCGCCACATTGACAGCACTCGCAACCATCCCATACTCAATTGAAAACTCTTCTTAAGTAATTGCTTATTGTGTTTAGTTTCTTGTCCTTTCCTCATACCTCCGATTAGCACGGTGGGCTACGTACGGTGCGAAAGAAGTTCAAGATACAAATATACGATGTGTTAACACTGGAACACGAGGGTGTGCTATGGGGTTGCCACCTTTTCGATTGTAGACCAATCCTGGGCAATGTCTCAGTGCTTGGTCTATTATCATAATTATACAGTAAATGACAATACAATAATTATATCAAAAAGACTTACTTGAAACTGCGCCAAAATAAATCAAAACGAACAAAAGTAGATCGGAATTCAATGTTAAATGCTTGACATTTAATCTGCCGCATAGGCGATTCATGGTCAAGATGTTGTGTATGTTTGCATGGGCATGGCTAGAGTTGCCACCCATCCGGGAATTAGCATCTGTGTTCAGGTGGTATTGATCTGTACCCTCGATATTGCACTCGTATTGAGAAATCTGTCCAGGATTGGTCTGCAGTCAGTAGAATAATTTTTCAAACGCAGCGTATGTTTGCATGGTGAACTTCTTTCGCACCGTACGCAGCCAACCATGCTTTAATTGGAGGTGCGGGGGAATGACAAACTGAACGCAAAAAGAACAGGGACACAGCCTTGAAAACACAGAAGTGCATTGACACGTAGGGCGGTTGTTGAATGGGAAGAGGAATGAAAATGATTAAGAGAGGCGTATCAGGGCAGAGCAAAGTGCTTATTGTTATCTTAACTTAATAATGAAACATATCTGAGCCATATGCCTTAAGCAGAACGTTTTTTTTTTCAAACAGATGCATCACAAACGGAAAATAGAACCAATGTTTAGAAATGCAGAAGGAAGCGTAGAGATGATGCACATCCAAAGAATTACACTGATACTGGAAGACGGACACGTCAATTGGACATCATATGCAAATTAAGGACGTAATTTTAGTTTAGAAAGGTGGGGTGAGGCAGGACACACAACTTGAAGTGATGACGGCCGGTGGTCGAGACTAACGTGGGAATGGGAGCTAAGGAGGGAACACAACCGGCAGTGTCAAGTGCGGAGACGGAGGGAATAAATCAACGTTATATGAATTTTGATTTGTGAGAATTTTATTGTGTTATATTTTTGTTATTTTATTGTTTCCCTTCTACGTGATTTTACCGAAAGAACCAAGTATATAGTATATGAATTAGATCATTTATTTTGCTAACCTTACAATTAATCGTACATTTTAATTGTACCAGTTTAATGTCAATCCTTTACAGCGATACACTTAATCCAAAGAAGTTGAATGTGAACGCTGAAACACGTAAATATTACTGAACATAGTGTGGATAGAAGAAACTGCTCTTTGGTTTTTTCGGTAAAGTCACGTAGAAATAAGAAATAATAAAATAAAATTTCAGAATAGCATACGACGTTTCGATTGCAACGCAAGCAATCATCATCAGGTATAGAATAGCTAAATTTAAGAGAGAGGAAACACAGAGAGATGGAGAAGCACGTCAAATTGAACAAGATTTAGTAAAGTTTGGAAACAATAATATGCAGCACAGAGGGTCGGTCAAACTAAATATCCATACAATTGAAACATCAATAAAGCAGGTTGCTGCACCAGGCGCCACTCTACGCGTGAGTGGTGCCAGTGGACTGAGAGGCCGTGCCAGGAGTCGCTGTCGCTGGCTGCTCAATGACCACCACCCTCTCGGCCGCTGCAGGGAGGGTGCGGCGCTGAGCCTTGAACTTCAGCTTCCCGTCTTCAGTCAAGCAGCAGCTCACGCTCTGCGGGTCCACGTCCCTGGGCAGCTGCGTCTCCCTGTGGAACTCCTGGCAGCTGTGACTGTAGCTGCCGCTGCTGACTTCTCCGCTCTTCACCTCGCGCCGTCCGGCCACCACCAGCTTGTCTCCAGACACCTTCACGGCCAGGTCCTGTGGGGAGAAGTCCTGCACGTCCAGGGACGCGACAAACCCGCCTCCCTGCTCCTGTGGATTTTCAATCTGGAACCCACTGCTCACGGCCGGCTGCTGCAACAGTGCGTCTCCGAGGCTACCCGGAGCCCGCGTGTGGCTGCTGAGCTGATCGACTCCACGGAAGATTCTCTCCATCCTCTCGATCTCGCTCCTCTTGTCTCGCTGCAGCTGCTGGAAGAGACTTTCACCGCGGGGGTTCCAGACCGGCCAGCCTGGCCAGACGCTCCTCTCCATGACGTGCATCGCAGGGAAGTAAACACTGAGGGCCATGCTTGTTGATGTGCTTCACAGTGAGGCTCGCTTCAGCTGTGAGCGCTGCTCCTTCCTCTGCCGATGTTCTGCCAGTGCAGCTACAGGAGCTGCTTTTATAGCCCTGGCAGTAGCTACGAGCAGATTCCAGGGGAGCCAGAAGCGTCCAGAATGACGCAGCTGCTCCCAGGGCTTCCCTCATCCACAGCAAATAGCAGTGACTCAAACCTGGGGTTCAGCTGTGTGACGCCTTCTCTAAACTAGCACATCAACAAGCATGGCCCTGAGTGTTTACTTCCCTGCGATGCACGTGAAGGAGAGGAACGTCTGGCCAGGCTGGCCGGTCTGGAACCCCCGCGGTGAAAGTCTCTTCCAGCAGCTGCAGCGAGACATGAGGAGCGAGATTGAGAGGATGGAGAGAATCTTCCGTGGAGTCGATCAGCTCAGCAGCCACACGCGGGCTCCGGGCAGCCTCGGAGACGCACTGCTGCAGCAGCCGGCCGTGAGCTGGTGGTGGCCGAACGGCGCGAGGTGAAGAGCGGAGAAGTCAGCAGCGGCAGCTACAGCCACAGCTGCCAGGAGTTCCACAGGGAGACGCAGCTGCCCAGGGACGTGGACCCGCAGAGCGTGAGCTGCTGCTTGACTGAAGACGGGAAGCTGAAGTTCAAGGCTCAGCGCCGCGCCCTCGTTGCAGCGGCCGAGAGGGTGGTGGTCATTGAGCAGCCAGCAACAACGACTCCTGGCACGGCCTCTCAGTCCACTGGCACCACTCACGCGTAGAGTGGCGCCTGGAGCATCCATTCCAGCAGCCTACTTTATTGATGTTTTAATTGCGTGGATATTTTGTTAAATCAGTTTCTTCTATTCACGATATGTTTAGTAATATTTACGTGTTTCAGCGTTCACATTCACCTTCATTGGATTAAGTGTATCGCTGTAAAGGATTGTCAAATCGTATCGCTTCGTTTAATTTGCCATTACACGTTCATATATTGCAATAAGATAATGATAAATGTTATCTTCAATTATTTTTCATCATTACAAATGACTATTTTGCACAGTCTAATTTTCGAACTACTATAATACTATACTATTTGTGTGAATGGTAAATGATGTTTGTTTTTTGTAATAAAATGCCTTTCAATTTCCTGCAACAGTTGCAACTGTTCTTTTTTCTACATTGTGTTTGTTTCATCGTTACTGTGGATCAGAGTTCTGGACACAGAATTCCCCAAAACTAAGACAACCGTTAACGCGGCCTCATTGCTCCCTGTCCGTGACAACTCCCAAGGTACCAGGCTCACGCCGTCGGCCCTGCCGAGTCACTCCGCACTCAGAATTTGGGATTGGCTTGCAACTGTCTATGATCAATCTTACCACTTCACATTTCACTTGTATTATCCTTCAATTAGTAGTTAATCCTTCGCTAAGGAATTTGTCCTCAAATCGTGGGGACAAGCCTACCACGGAAAAAATAGTTGCCGTTTAATGTTTGCGACACAGAGAATGCAAATAGTTACATGACAACATCGCTGCTGTAGCAGTGTAAGTCACGCTGCTATTAAAATATTCTATGTCTCGAGTTTCCTGGCTGGCTGCTGGCTGTGCTTCTCTCCACCCCAACAATAACTCCGTTGTTAGTGGGTGCAGGAGACAATAGGGACACCAACAAGGTGGGAATTACCAGAACAGTATTTGAAGACTGACACGGTTAATTTAAAAATGCACTTTCAATGTATGCGCCAATTAACGTCATTCTTTTTGAAAAAATAGCTTGTTTTAACCTAGAGATTTAGAAACTAAAACTTAGGACATTAAACTAGTACAATTAAAATGTACGATTAATTGTAAAGTTAGCAAAATAAATAAATGATCTAAATCATATACTATATTCTTGGTTCTTTCGGTAAAGTCACGTAGAAGGGAAACAATAAAATAATAAAGATATAAAACAATAAATTCTCACATGTCAAAATTCATATACTGTTGATTTATTCTCTCCATCTCTGCAGTTGACACTGCCGGTTGTGTTCCCTCCTTAGCTCCCATTCCCACGTTAGTCTCGACCACCGGCCTTCATCACTTCAAGTTGTGTGTCCTGCCTCACCCCACCTTTCTAAACTAAAATTACGTCCTTAATTTGCATATGATGTCCAATTGACGTGTCCGTCTTCCAGTATCAGTGTAATTCTTAGGATGTGCATCATCTCTACGCTTCCTTGTGCATTTCTAAACATTGATTCTATTTTCCGTTTGTGATGCATCTGTTTGAAAAAAAACGTTCTGCCTAAGGCATATGGCTCAGTTACGTTTCATTTCGATTTAAAGCTTTCGTGACTGCAAGGATTAATATTCTTTGGTTCTTTCGGTAAAGTCACGTAGAATGAGAATACAATAATAAATTGATAAAATAAAATAACACAATAAAATTCTCACGACGTTTCGGCCACAACACAAGCGGCCTTCATCAGGTGACGGGACGAGACTGTCTGGAGGACAGCGCTGGAGCGAAAAAGCCACGCTCATATCGCGACCTTTAAGCTGTGTGAGAAGAAACAGAGCGCCTTGACAAAGGAATTAGCATAGAATTTAGCATTGAAACAGCTGAGTGATTAGCGTTTCATTATTAACGTTTCATTATTAAGTCAAGATAACAATAAGCACTTTGCTCTGCCCTGATATGTCTCGTTAATCATTTTCATCCCTCTTCCCCTTCAACAACTGCCCTACGTGTAGATGCACTTCTGTGTTTTCAAGGCTGTGTCCCTGTTCTTTTTGCGTTCAGTTTGTTATTCCCCCGCACCTCCATTAAAGCATGGTTGGCTGCGTACGGTGCGAAAGAAGTTCACCCTGCAAACATACGCTGCGTTGAAAAATGATTCTACTGACTGCAGACCAATCCTGGACAGATTTCTCAATACGAGTGCAATATCGAGGGTACAGATCAATACCACCTGAACACAGATGCTAATTCCCGGACGGGTGGCAACTCTAGCCATGCCCATGAAAACATACAAAACATCTTGACCATGAATCGCCTATGCGGCAGATTAAATGTCAAGCATTTAACATTGAATTCCGATCTACTTTTGTTCGTTCTGATTTATTTGGCGCAGTTTCAAGTAAGTATTTTTGATATAATTATTGTATTGTCATTTTCTGTATAATTATGATAATAGACCAAGCACTGAGACATTGCCCAGGGTTGGTCTACAATCGAAAAGGTGGCAACCCCATAGCACACCCTAACGTGTTCCAGTGTTAACACATCGTATGTTTGTATCTTGAACTTCTTTCGCACCGTACGTAGCCCACCGTGCTAATCGGAGGTATGAGGTGAGCGGGAATCGAACTCGTGTAGTCGGGGTTCGTAGCGCAGTGCGCTAAACGCTGCGCCACCGCTCCCCCCACCACACACGCGCACAGCAGCTCCAGAGAGCAACTTTTGGGTCAGAGGTAGCCGCATTGCACTGGGGCCGTCCATAAATGACGTCACGCACCTAGGGGGGGGGGGAGGTCAGACATTTGTGACGATCTGTGACGAGGGGGGGGGGGGGTTTGAGAAATGTGACGTCCCTCAAAATGCGCAACTTTAATTAAATATAGACAACACGTTCTACATAATTAAATAGGCTTTTTAACAAATCTTTTCTCCTACAACATCAGAGTGCAGCGCCACATTAAATACGCACTACAATGACGATAGTTTAAAGCGATATGAAACATGTTTTATATTTTTGGGGAGGGGCGGGGCACAGCTTTGTGACGTCATATTTGCGGGGGGGGGTCTGACTTTTTGTGACGCCGTGTGACGATGGAGGGGGGGTCAAAAATCGTCCAAAATCGCGTGACGTCATTTATGGACGCCTCCACAGCGTGAAATAGCGCAACAAACCGAACCCGCGTACAGCGAGGGAAGCCCTGGCTGGTTTATCATTAATTAATCTCCAGTTAAGTCACAAACGACTCTCTTAGAGCCGAAGGCGCGATCCAGTATCACGTTGGCATGCCGTGTCAACCCGTACGGGGTTACCCCGTATTCGTGTACAGGGAGATTGAGTTTTCAGGTTCATACGGCTTACTACAGCCGTTTCAAAACGGGCAAACCAATGTTTTGTTTGATGGGACTTTGTAGGATGAACGTTGAGATTTGTAAGGGGCACGGGGTGACCAATAAGGTCTGAATTGGTCTGTAATAAGAGAGGCAATGGTTAGGGGGTGACAGGTGTGCGTTGGCACTGCGTGCCACGTCGCGTTGTCATACAGCTGACACTCCGATGAGCAATGATTCGGCGACGCACGGTGCCAATGGGGCCGTCCATAAATGACGTCACGCGATTTCTGACTATTTTTGACCCCCCCCCCCCATCGTCACGCGGCGTCACAAAAAGTCAGACCCCCCATCAAATGTGACGTCACAAAGTTCTGCCCACCCCCTAAAAAAATAAAACATGTTTCAAATCGCTTTAAACTATTGTCATTGTAGTGCGTATTTAACGTGGCGCTGCACTCTGATGTTGTAGGAGAAAACATTTTCTTAAAAAGTCTATTTAATTAAGTAGAACGTGTTGTTTATATTCATTTAAAATTGCGCATTATGATGTGACGTCACATTTCTCAAACCCCCCCCCTCGTCACACATCGTCACAAATGTCTGAACCCTCCCCCCCCAGGTGCGTGACGTCATTTATGAACGGCCCCAAAAAGTTCAACATTCGTGCGTATCCGCCGTGATGTGGGGCGAAGTTTAAATCTAATCTTATTATCCGCGATGCCTGCAGGATTAGCTTTTTTTATTCTTCGTCTTCCAAAGCAGATAATTAATGAGAATATTGATGGAATTTCCCCCAGTGCATGTTGGCTGGGGAAGGGCTGTTTAAGACCCGCGGTGAACCCGCTCATCTCCACGTATCGGCATGAAATGAAAAATCGCGGATTTTAGGAAGCGCGTTCGTTTAAAGTGGATGCTTGTTGTCAACACCGCCACATTGACAGCACTCGCAACCATCCCATACTCAATTGAAAACTCTTCTTAAGTAATTGCTTATTGTGTTTAGTTTCTTGTCCTTACCTCATACCTCCGATTAGCACGGTGGGCTACGTACGGTGCGAAAGAAGTTCAAGATACAAATATACGATGTGTTAACACTGGAACACGTTAGGGTGTGCTATGGGGTTGCCACCTTTTCGATTGTAGACCATTCCTGGGCAATGTCTCAGTGCGTGGTCTATTATCATAATTATACAGTAAATGACAATACAATAATTTTATCAAACATACTTACTTGAAACTGCGCCAAAATAAATCAAAACGAACAAAAGTAGATCGGAATTCAATGTTAAATGCTTGACATTTAATCTGCCGCATAGGCGATTCATGGTCAAGATGTTGTGTATGTTTGCATGGGCATGGCTAGAGTTGCCACCCGTCCGGGAATTAGCATCTGTGTTCAGGTGGCATTGATCTGTACCCTCGATATTGCACTCGTATTGAGAAATCTGTCCAGGATTGGTCTGCAGTCAGTAGAATAATTTTTCAACGCAGCGTATGTTTGCATGGTGAACTTCTTTCGCACCGTACGCAGCCAACCATGCTTTAATTGGAGGTGCGGGGGAATGACAAACTGAACGCAAAAAGAATAGGGACACAGCCTTGAAAACACAGAAGTGCATTGACACGTAGGGCGGTTGTTGAATGGGAAGAGGAATGAAAATGATTTAGAGAGGCGTATCAGGGCAGAGCAAAGTGCTTATAATGTTAATGCTCACCCCGAGCCCTCAATACTCTGATAGTGCGCTGTTTTTGAGTTGTACGCCTTTTGGCGTCTTCTGGTCCAACACCAATGGAGACTAAGCTCTAAAAAAAAGCTGTTTCGGGTGTGGACCAATCAAATTCAAGGACAGTACATATTATTATCAGAGTTGTCTTTTTTGTTTGCATTTTGATTGCTTGTGTTGTGGTCATTGCAAACATGATGCCTTGAATAAAGGTGCCAGTTTTTGTGCCAGTTAAAAAGGGTAAAACCTATTCCTATATCTTGTTTCTGGCAAAGGAGGTCTCATAATGTTAATGCTCACCCCGAGCCCTCAATACTCTGATAGTGCGCTGTTTTTGAGTTGTACGCCTTTTGGCGTCTTCTGGTCCAACACCAATGGAGACTAGGATCTAAGAAAAGCTGTTTCGGGTGTGGACCAATCAAATTCAAGGACAGTGCATATTATTATCAGAGTTGTCTTTTTTGTTTGCATTTTGACTGCTTGTGTTGTGGTCATTGCAAACATGATGCCTTGAATAAAGGTGTCAGTTTTTGTGCCAGTTAAAAGGGTAAAACCTATTCCTATATCTTGTTTCTGGCAAAGGAGGTCTCATAATGTTAATACTCACCCCGAGCCCTCAATACTCTGATCGTGCGCTGTTTTTGAGTTGTACGCAATGGTTCTTAACCTGGGTTCGATCGAACCCCAGGGGTTCGGTGAGTTGATCTCAGGGGTTCGGCAGAGCCCCCGCCACGGAGGTCCGGACACACTTGAATTATTGTGTAAATTTGTGATGACACACACGGCCCGCTTGGCCATCACTGGCTGCAGATGATCATGCTACACTGCTTGGCCAATCAGCGCTGCGGGGAATTTAGTGCGTACTCAGTACTCAACGTGTGACTGTTGTTGTCGTACGTCGTGTGATTTCTTTAATATTTTATCTATACTAACTATGTCGGGCAAAAGAAGAAAGTGGTCGGACGAATATGTACAACATGGATTCTCATGTATCACGGAACGTGATGGGAGTGAGCGTCCTATCTGCATGATTTGCAACGCCAAGTTGAGCAAGTCTAGTCTTGCACCGGCAAAACTAAAGGAACACTTCTTGAAGCTGCATGGAGACGGGGAATACAAGAACACAACACTTGCTGAATTCAGGGTGAAGAGAGCCAGATTCGATAAAAGGGCCACTCTGCCTGCTCTTGGATTTGTACCTGTTAACAAACCGATCCTGACAGCATCGTACGAAGTTGCTTACCTGATCGCAAAGCAGGGCAAGCCACACACCATTGGTGAAACACTTGTGAAACCAGCTGCATTAAAGATGGCGAATCTGATACTCGGAACAGCGGCCGAAGGTAAATTATCCCAAATTCCCCTTTCAAATGACACCGTCAGTGACAGAATAGAAGAGATGAGTAAAGACATCTTGGCTCAAGTAGTCACGGATCTGATTTCAAGCCCGGCAAAATTCAGCCTTCAACTCGACGAAACCACAGACGTTTCTGATCTAAGCCAGCTTGCTGTTTTTGTACGCTATGTGAAAGACGACATGATAAAAGAAGAGTTTTTATTTTGTAAGCCTCTTACAACAACAACGAAGGCAGCCGATGTGAAGAAGCTTGTGGATGACTTCTTCAGAGACAACAATCTTTCATGGGATATGGTTTCTGCAGTTTCTACGGACGGAGCTCCAGTCATGCTGGGAAGAAAGTCTGGTTTTGGTGCGCTAGTAAAGGCCGATGCACCACACATCATTGTGACGCATTGTATTCTGCACAGGCATGCGTTGGCAACAAAAACCTTACCTCCAAAAATGGCAGAAGTATTAAAAACTGTGGTGGAATGTGTGAACTATGTGCGAAAAAGTGCTCTGAGGCACCGCATCTTCAGTGAGCTGTGTAAAGAAATGGGCTCTGAATTTGAGGTACTTCTGCTCCATTCTAATATTCGGTGGTTATCCCGGGGACAGGTGCTGAATCGTGTTTTTGCCATGCGTGTGGAATTAGCCCTGTTTTTGCAAGAGCACCAACACTGCCATGCAGATTGCTTCAAAAATCCTGAGTTCATTCTCATTTTAGCGTACATGGCTGATATATTCGCAGCTCTCAATCATCTCAATCAGCAGATACAGGGTGGTGGAGTCAATATCATGGAAGCAGAAGAACACCTGAAGGCTTTTCAAAAAAAGCTACCGTTATGGAAACGACGAACAGAGAACAAGAACTTCGCAAACTTCCCGCTTCTGGACGACTGTGCAAGTAAGATCGAAGATGTGTCTGGAATCGGAGATATTTCTGTATCCACGGAACTGAAGCAAACAATTGCCACGCACTTAGATGAGCTTGCAAAGTCTCTCGACGGATATTTCCCTACAAGAGAGTCATATCCAGCATGGGTGAGACAGCCGTTCACGTTTGCTGTTGAAACAGCAGATGTCAATGATGAATTCCTCGACGAAATAATTGAAATTCAGCAGAGCCAGGTTCAACAGCAACTCTTCAGAACAACAACGCTCTCAACGTTTTGGTGTCGACAAATGAACAAGTATCCAGTTATTGCTAAGAAAGCCCTGGATTTTTTTATACCATTTGTTACAATATATCTTTGTGAGCAATCCTTTTCGAGGATGCTGGACATAAAAACGAAGAAAAGGAACAGACTTTGCTGTGAAAATGACATGAGAGTGGCACTTGCCAAGGTGAAGCCACGCATATCTGAACTGATCTCTCAAAGGCAACAGCAGAAGTCACATTGATTTCCAGGTATGTAATTTGTTGTGAGTTTATGCATTGTGTTGGTTTTATTCTTTGAACAAGGTAATGTTCATGCACGGCTCATTTTGTGTACCAGTAAAAAACATATCTACGTCTTGAATTTGAAAAAAATCACATTTTATTTTTCACTAAAGAGGGGTTCGGTGAATGCGCATATGAAACTGGTGGGGTTCGGTACCTCCAACAAGGTTAAGAACCACTGCACTAGAGTGAGAAAACGAATCTCTTGCGACGTCTGCAGGAAAACATTCCAACTGGCATGGTGCCTAGAGTCCCACATGAGAATGCACAAGACCGGTGGTCAAAGCTGCAACATCTGCGATAAAAGCTTTGATCGGCCCTACAAACTCAGAAGGCATATGGAGTAACCCACGGAAAGAACTCAAGGGGCGCACGTGGCATGGTGAATGACGGCAATTTTGCCAATGCGGTGTTGAAGGTGTGTCAGACATACTCGGCCGCGAGTCATGGTGCTGGAAGAATTGCCTTTGCCATGGATGGCACCAGCAGCTCCAGCAGCAGCTTGTCGAGTCCTGGTGGTGAGGAGGCAGAGTTGCAGACAATGCCACCTTCTGCAAAGGGCGCACCTGCGTGCAACGAAGTTATTGCTATCACAGCGACCGCGCATGGAACGAAGGCGCCTGCTGGGAAACGCCACGCCTGACCAGCGCCCGTCTCGACTCCACCTCACTCCCATAGTCACTAGAGTGAGAAAACAAATGTCTTGCCAAGTCTGTGGGAAAGCATTCCAACTGCCATCATGCCTAGAGTCCCACATGAGAACGGACAAAGAGACCCCTGACCAATGGCATCTGCGGTCGAAACTTTGATCAGCCAGGCAAATTCAGAAGGCATATGGAAACCTACGAAAAGGACTATTGGATATTTCTTTGCTGTTCTATTACTGAAGTTATCAACAGAAGGTGTGTACCAGATTAATTGCACTTGTGGCAAATGCTATGTTGGGCAAACAGGATGAATGATCAGCACGAGACTAAAAGAACACCACAGAAATATGAAATGCTCACAAATACAACTGTCAGCAGTAGCAGAACACGCGTGCCCACAAGGACACTCAATTGATTTTGATAATGTTGAAGTTCTGTGCAAAACTTGTTACTACTAGCCAAGACTAATTACATAATCTATCGAAATTTAAATAAATAAAAATAATTGTAATCGTTTGGATAGCTACCGACTTAGTGCTGCATGGAAGAGAATAATCAAATTACCGTTTGTACGGCTATTTTAGTACACACAATGGACACTAAGTACAAGATCAATGGGCTAGCATAATGTGCATGTATAATGTACGTTGATTCATTAATCCCCCCCCCCACTTTGCGCTCAAAGAGCGCACAAGTGTTGTCATCACATCTACGCCTCTATACAAGGAATTAAACAGGTGGACTTCTCCCAAATCTTGCTGTTGCCTGATGAAGCTAGTTGTAATTACTGAAACGTCGTACTCCGATGGTAAATGTTGTGGCTTGGCTCTCCAACACACCACACACCGGTGTGCTGTACTAGTGATGAATTGGCATGTTCTGTTTACGTGACAACCCTTACTAGTTGGCTGTCGGGTGGTGGCGGGTTTAACGGCACATTTATATAGTAATAGGTTTTTACCCTTTTATCTGGCACCAAAACTGACACCTGTATGTAGACATGATCCCTTGTATAAATGTGTCAGTTTAGGTGCCAGATAAAAGGGTAAAAACATATTACTATATCTTGCTACTGGCAAAGGAGGTCTCATAATGAAAATTCATACCCCGAGCTCTCAATACTCTGATAGTGCGCTGTTTTTGAGTTGTATGCCTTTTGGCGTCATCTGGTCCAACACCAGTGGAGACTAGGCTCTAAGAAAAGCTGTCTCGGGTGTGGACCAATCAACTTCAAGGACAGTGTATATCATTATCAGAGTTGTCTCTTTTTGTTTGCATTTTGACTGCTTGTGTTGTGGTTATTGCAAACATGATCTCTTGTATAACGGTGTCAGTTTTGGTGCCAGATAAAAGGGTAAAAACCTATTACTATATCTTGCGACTGGCAAAGGAGGTCTCATAATGACACATTTATATATTTACGCGATCCAACCCATAAAACCTGTATTATGGATATTTGTCGCAAAAGCCTACGTGTTAAACTGCCATGTATTTTTACGTCTATTGCTGTATTTTCTTACGTGCAATATATTTAATAAACCATCTTAATTTATTCATATTTTTGTTCGTAGTTATATCATTGTTGCGCGTGCGGTGTGGTCAGTGGATATTGTTCAGTGGATCAAACCGAGACAAATATTTTTGCAGCAGCTGTGGCTGCACATTGCAACAGCGCATTCCGAATGGTGTAGAACGCATCACCCATAATCTGTATCTGTGTGCAAACACCAGGTATGGTTGGTAAGAAACACGTTTGGTTTTAAATGAATAGAACTCGAGCTTCAGCCATATTGTTCATTATAGACCCCACTTTGTAAGAATTAATCACGCAAACCTTGCGCCTGATTCATTTGAGTCGCTGTGCTCATGAGCAACAGGGCATTTGTGGCAAGGTGTTAATGTACCACAGATTAGCACGGTTGGCTACGTACACTGCGAAAGAAGTTCAACACATTATTTGGGTCTTTCCGTAAAGTCACGTAGATAGAACAATAAAATAATAAAAATAAAGTGAATAAAAAAGTAAAATATATCACGACGTTTCGATCGCAACACAAGCAATCGTCATCAGGAGAAAAATGATAACGATTGCTTGTGTTGTGATCAAAACGTCGTGATATTTTTATTATTATTTTGTATTCACTTTATTTTTATTATTTTATTGTTCTATCTACGTGACTTTACCGAAAGACCCAAAAAATATTAATTCCTGCAGTCACGAAAGCTTTAAGTCAAGATTCAAGCACAACACACTTTCATACATTGTGGAAAGCGAGTATCCTTGCACGTACAATGCACTGGACCGCATGTTCGTGTTAAGTGAGTCGGGGGCTTTGTCACTGCCTACCCCATGATATAAATAATCTCAGGGAATTCAATTGCAAGTGTGCAATCTCCCTTCCGGTGGACATCGAGGATGAGTCATACCCTGGCTTGCCAGGAGGCAGTGGATCACAACTGTGGAATCCTTTCCATCTGCACGGGATAGAACGTTGCCCCCTTGCTCACATTTGTTCGTTTTCTGCGTGTGTACTGGTTTCCCCCCACATGTAAACACTCAGTAAGTGGCTGCAAATATCGGAATGTTAAGAGAACCGCAGAGCTTGGGCGATTGTTGGGAGTGCCGGCTCACCGCCTGGCTGCTGTCTCCCCGCTCGTCTGTGGGAGACATATAGAGGTACTGAATTAGATTTATATTCTCTACATAACATGATTCCTATCTAAACAAAGCACTCACAGCGTAGAGTACAACAAGTGATATTCCACGAAATAAAAAATAAACGTACATGACCACAACAGAAGCCAATGGGTACAGCTGTGCATACACGTACACAACATATACACGATTCCTACTGGTGGTTGGAACGATTCACCACTGCCGGAGAGTCAAGGAATTGTAATGATTCAGGATCATTAATGCAAACTGTCCCCGTTCTCAAACCTGTGTACGATTTAAAAGGTCATAGAACGCCATTGTCGGAAGCAATTACTTCCCCATGTCACTGCGATGGGCAGATTCATGCCGTTGCAGTCGGCTTACACATTGTCAGTAGACCCCCCATACGCAAGCGTACACATTTGGTTAACCCCTCCTCCCCCCTCCATGCATACATACTAAATGGATGCCCCCTAACAGCTACACCACCACTCCCCACACGAGACAAGCATGTGACTCTCGGTGTAAATGGAGACGGAGTGCGAATACACGTGCCGATGCCCCAAGTACAGTTGCCACCATTTCCACGACAGAGCAAACCCAGGCACATTTCTCAGCGAGCCCAGGTCTATTGTTAAAACTGTGCAGTTCACGGTGATAAAATCAACCATAGCCATACCCGGGGTACCAGATCTCGACACAAATCAATTCCTGCTGCCACCCGAACACTGTCCGGGGGTCAAACGCGGACAGGTGGCAGCCCCAGTCGCGAGGCCACATCTGCACCGACTCACGGTAAATGTGTGCAGGGCCAGCAGGAAGAGCCCCGGGATCTCGGAGCGCAGCCACTGGTTCCACGCGCTGTCTCGGTCCACGTCCTCGCGTGACGACGACGATACTTCAAAATCACCTGACCGGAAGGAGGGGGGAGGGAGAGTAAGAAGGTACGAAGGGGAACCTTCTAACTCTTTCACAGGGACGCGTTCTTCGCATGCGTCACCCTGCAGCCAACCTCTCTGCTCTCGTGTGTGAACGTGGGTCAGTTTGGTTTAATCGTTCAGAATGAATGGGGCATGACCCTGGCCCTTGTGCAACTTTTTATTTTCCATGAGATAATACCAAACACATCATTCATGTGTGAGTGTGTCTGTGGCCTGCAAGCAAAACCTACATTCTCTCGAGTCATATATCGGGAGCAGTCACAGGTGGGAAAGCATTGCCGAATTCCTTGAAAGGCTCAACTCTCTCCAACTTATGTTGAAAGCATTTACAGTGAGGGAAAAAGTATTTGATCCCCTGCTGATTTTGTACGTTTGCCCACTGACAAAGAAATGATCAGTCTATAATTTTAATGGTAGGTATATTTGAACAGTAAGAGAGACAGAATAACAACAAAATCCAGAAAAATGCATGTAAAAAATGTTCTAAATTGATTTGCATTTTAATTAGGGGAATAAGAACTTGACCCCTCTGCAAAACATGACTTAGTACTTGGTGAAAAAAACCCTTGTTGTCAATCACAGAGGTCAAACGTTTTTTTGTAGTTGGCTACCAGGTTTGCACACATCTCAGGAGGGATTTTGTCCCACTCTTCTTTGCAGATCTTCTCCAAGTCATTAAGGTGTGGAGGCTGACGTTTGGCAACTCGAACCTTCAGCTCCCTCCACAGATTTTCTATGGGATTAAAGTCTGGAGACTGGCTAGGCCACTCTAGGACCTTAATGTGCTTCTTCTTGAGCCACTCCTTTGTTGCCTTGGCCGTGTGTTTTGGGTCATTGTCATGCTGGAATACCCATCCACGACCCATTTTCAATGCCCTGGCTGAGGGAAGGAGGTTATCACCCAAGATTTGACGGTACATGGCCCCGTCCATCGTCCCTTTGATGCGGTGAAGTTGTCCTGTCCCCTTAGCAGAAAAACACCCCCAAAGCATAATGTTTCCAACTCCATGTTTGACGGTGGGGATGGTGTTCTTGGGGTCATAGGCAGCATTCCTCCTCCTCCAAACACGGCGAGTTGAGTTTATGCCAAAGAGCTCCATTTTGGTCTCATCTGACCACAACACTTTCACCCAGTTGTCCTCTGATTCATTCAGATGTTCATTGGCAAACTTCAGACGGGCATGTATATGTGCTTTCTTGAGCAGGGGGACCTTGCGGGTGCTGCAGGATTTCAGTCCTTCAAGGTGTAGTGTGTCACCAATTGTTTTCTTGGTATGGTGCCAGCTGCCTTGAGATCATTGACAAGATCCTCCCGTATAGTTCTGGGCTGATTCCTCACCGTTCTCATGATCATTGCAACTCCACGAGGTGAGATCTTGCATGGAGCCCCAGGCAGAGGGAGATTGACAGTTATTTTGTGTTTCTTCCATTTGCGAATAATCGCACCAACTGTTGTCACCTTCTCCGCAAGCTGCTTGGCAATGGTCTTGTAGCCCATTCCAGCCTTGTGTAGGTCTACAATCTTGTCCCTGACATCCTTGGAGAGCTCTTTGGTCTTGGCCATGGTGGAGAGTTTGGAATCTGATTGATTGATTGCTTCTGTGGACAGGTGTCTTTTATACAGGTAACAAGCTGAGATTAGGAGCACTCCCTTTAAGAGTGTGCTCCTAATCTCAGCTCGTTAGCTGTATAAAAGACACATGGGAGCCAGAAATCTTTCTGATTGAGAGGGGGTCAAATACTTATTTCCCTCATTAAAATGCAAATCAATTTTTTACATTTTTGACATGCGTTTTTCTGGATTTTTTTGTTGTTATTCTGCCTCTCACTGTTCAAATAAACCTGCCATTAAAATTATAGACTAGTAATTTCTTTGTCAGTGGGCAAACGTACAAAATCAGCAGGGGATCAAATACTTTTTTCCCTCACTGTATGCATTAGTTCTGCCCGTACCTCTTTGTGCCTGTGTAGTGGGCAGGCAAGTGTGGTGGAGCAGCAGGTCCAGCACACGGGGTGTCCAGCAGAGGAGAGGAACTCCCCGTGGCCGTGGCCGGGGAAGCAGAGGTCGGCGGCGCTGGGAGCGGCGTCAGTTGCGCGGCGTCTGTGGGAGAAGGCACAGGCCTCTGCTGAAGATTATCATCCGCAGACACATCACACGGCTTGCCGGACACGTCACACACTCGGCCCTGTGATTGTGGAGGTGAGACAGGTTCGCGCGTGGCAACGAATGGCTTGTCGCTGGACAAACATCGACGGCAACATCGGGAGAACGCGGCACGAACTCGTGCAGAGTTTCTGGCACCATATGAATTTACACTCCTTGTAGGTATGTACGTTGAACCTCGTTCGCGCCATACGTCAGCCAGCCGTGCTAATCGGAGGTGCAGATGGATGCAATTGAAGGACGTGGAGCAGAGGTGTCAAAATGAAAAAAATAATTGATACAGAAATTACACAAGTCCAGGGGACTTCACCAAGGCCGTGTTATCCCAGACTCTGACAGAGCACAAAGGAAGATTGGCAATGACAAAAAATGGCTTCATTACTTTCATTGTCAGATGGCACACTTGCATCTTCAGTCTTCAGTCGGCGTCAGTAATTTAAGAATGCACGCATGATGCGTGACACCAACTAAAATGGCATCGATGCTGACTAATCACATCCTCTCCAAGATGTGGAACTCAAGAGACGAGGATAGCCTCTTCCAAACAGGACTACCCTTGACAATTGAGTTGTCGCCTGGGTAAAAATAAAATGAACTAGGAGATTTCAACTTGAAAATCCAAACCATCGCACCAACAGTAATGGACGGAATCCTATATGAGGCGCACACTGCAGTAGCTTCAGGTGGACTCTGGTACCTGCTTTAACGTCTGTGTGAGAAGCATCTTCTCCCACTGAAATTCAAACAAAGTTGACAGTTAGACAGGACATGTTTTAAAACATCCGCAGTAAAATTCAAGTATGTATACCATTAAAGTAAACTATTTTTTATTTACCAGGTTAGGCCGATTGAGAGCTATTAAGCTCTTTTTCAGAAGCGACCTGGCCACAAATTATAGCTTAACGAAGTAGCTTATCACGTGGAAATTTATAGCAGCCAAATACTCTAAACGCATTACTTACAAATAGCTCACAAAGCGGTTATCCTCCCACTACCCTTGGGTTACCTCCTGTCCCGGTCCAGCCGAGACAGTCTGTGAATTGGCATCTGTATTTGGGTGGCATGAATTAATTTGTACCGAGATCTGGTACCGGTACTGTGCTGAACTTTACTACTGCATGGTTGTTGACAGACCTAGACCGACTGAAACATAGGTCTGGGTTTGATCTCCATAGTGGAAAAGGTGGTAACCCGAAAACTAACCCAAACCCTTCCACATTCAACGATAAACACTTTCAAACCGAGTTCGCTCGGAAATGACCCCACTAAACCGCACGTATGTAAACGTTTGACTTCAGTGGTTCCTCCGCCGCGTGCGAACGATGAAGTGCACGGCCTCTCGTGATGATGACCTCACACCCACATGGCTGCATGAAAGGCGGTGCTGACGAGCATGAGGCAGGTGGAAGAGGCAAAACGAGGAGGCAAGATTAGAGTGCTGTAGTTGGTGGGGTATAGTGGGGCCTATTTCCGAATGATTGATTTATGTGGAAATGAAATTGGTCAAGAGTCCGTTACTTTGTAAACATTAGCATGTATCTACTTTAAAACCAAGTCTGCAGGGGTGGGGAAGATGAGGTCTGTTCATTCTGGTGGGCAAAGAGAATTTAGACACTCCAAGTTAAGTCTGGTGGCATACGAATGAAATGCACCTTACAAATGTAAATAATAATGATTATTAATCCATCTTCTTCTTCACTCCCACGGTGTTTCCAACCAGGGTTAGGCCGTGTAATGATCTGACGTGCTGTACACTTGTACAGTGTTACTGAATTATTGTATCATTATGAATTCAGTGCCCCTTCTGCGACCTTTCCCTAGATCCCCCTCTGGTGTATAACCTGGCCTGCTGACGTCAGGGCTGTAAGCCGCAGATCCCTTTCCCTGCCAGCAGCCAGCGCAATACTGTTACATTACCATTCTATGCCACTACACAGGGACTCCTCTACTTACGAACATTCGACTTACGAACATACAGAGATATGATCAAACCTGTCCGTATGTCCAGTTTCCTGTTTGGACCGAGAGTCGCAAGTTCATGGTGGCATCTACATCTGCAGAACGTGAAGAACCAGAGGCAACTTTTAAAGCCATTCCCCGTGTTTAGTGTACAAGCCGTAAAACGTGTTTGAAATCGACGGGAGAAAAGTTGGACTCACGAACAAATCGACTTACGAACAGACATCTGGAACCGAACTCGTTTGTACGTACAAGAGTCTGTATATGGTGGTCACTCTGAACAACACAGACCCAGCCTCTTTTTTACTTTTTTTGGTCCATTAGGACATTACCAGACCCATCTTTCTGTGCTAACGACCACACAATACACATTAGACGAGTCACAACAGGTCACGTTTAATAGTCTAAACTTGTCTGGAGTAAGTCGCATACGGAAGACATGTCTGCACATTTGCAGAATTACATGTCTATGATAAAGGAACCATGTGCATTGCATTACACAGGGGTGCTTGATCATGTGTGGATGCAGATTCCCGCAGCAATACAGGGAATAGGTTGTTTGCAGCGCCACTGATTAATCAGAATCAGAATCTTTTTCATATCCTGGAAGAATCCGATGAGCTATGAAGATCTTTTTCACATATGTCCAGTAGGGGTGGGTCAGCGAGCTATTTCCAAAACCGATGAGAGGCAAGACGGAGAAAATGTAAGCAAATTGCTAAAAATACAAAGTACATCGATTTTTGCCAATTTGTCAACAAATGAAAGCTTAGGCAAGGTCGCAACACAACAACCATAGCTCCAGACCACGACAAGACTCTACAAAGTTCCTCAATTGCATTGCATTAAAATTGAACGTTTAATGAGCGACATTTGAAATAGCGTTACCAAATGACAATATTCCCTTCGAATACCTGACTAATGAATGAGGCTAAGACGCTTGCAATAATGTTCAAATATGCATCACAAGCCATTCAGAAGTGGTAGGCCTCACGTGACCACAGGGCACCACAGTGGCTATATGTTAACTACCTCGCCTGGTACGCAGGAGGCCGTGGATTCAATACGGACCCTGTCGCCTGCTGTATATTTTGAGGTTGTATGTCTCTCTCACTACATTTAGAATAAACATCACGCGTTTAGAGTATTTGGCCTATATAAATTTCCACGGGATAAGCCACTTCGTTGAAGATAACATTTGTGATAGCCAGGTTGCTTCTGAAAAATAGCTCCATAGCTCAGTGGGGCCTCAAACTGATAAAATAAAAAATATAGTTTATATTCTTGGTTATTTCGGTAAAGTTACATAGAAGGGAAACAATAAAATAATAAAAATATAAAACAATAAAATTCTCACGACGTTTCGACTGCAACACAAAGCAATCATCATCACCTGATGATCATCACCTGATGATGATTGCTTGTGTTGCAGTTGAAACGTCGTGAGAATTGTATTGTTTTATATTTTTATTATTTTATTGTTTCCCTTCTACGTGACTTTACCGAAAGAACCAAGAATATGAATCCCTGCAGTCACGAAAGCTTTAAATCAATATATAGTTTAGTTTAAAAGGTATAGTTTGAGAATGGCGGTCCGATGGGAGGGAGTGAAGGGGTATTGTGAGGAGGCGTCATCGGGAGTGGAAGCTGCTGGTTGGAGCATGGGAGGTGTGGGGAGTGTGAGGTGCATCGGCATTGTGGAGAGGGAAGGGGTGAGAGTGTTGTAAGCGATGGGGCTGGGGGAGGAGTGGTGGATATGACGATGTGGAAGCTGTGTCGGTGATGAGGTGTGTGCTTGAAGTGAGGATTACATGGGGAGCGGTGCCGAAGTGGTTAGCGCACCGAGCGACGGGATCCGGCGACCCGAGTTCTATTCCCACTCACGGCCAACATCGGTGACGAGTATCTGAACCAATCTCGGTCCCATCCCAGGTCTATTCTGCCTTAAAATGAGTATCCAGGTTCAGTGAATGAGAGGAGACAAAGGCGGCCAGGCGTGGTGCTGGCTACCCATCCCATCTCAGCGTGTCACCCCATGGCACCTGGGTAATGGAGGTGGTGATGAAGATGGTGACGACGGTGATGATGATGTTGATGACGATGGTGATGACGAGTCACTCACTTAGACTCACAGAGCCACACTCAGAGACTCACAGTCACTCACTTAGAATCACAGAGCCACACTCAAGAGACTCACAGCCACACTCAAGAGACTCACAGTCACTCACTCAGACTCACAGAGCCACAGACTCACAGCCACACTCAGAGACTCACAGTCACTCACTCAGACTCACAGAGCCACACTCAGAGACTCACAGAGTCACTCACTCAGACTCACAGAGCCACACTCAGAGACTCACAGAGCCACACTCAAGAGACTGACAGTCACTCCGAGAATCACAGTCACTCACACAGACTCACACTCACTCAAGGAGACCCACAGACTCACTCACACAGACTCACAGAGTAACTCACACACAGACTCACACTCACATACTAGTTCTGACACACACACAGACTCGCAGAGTAACACGCACTCAGAGACTCACAGAGTCACGCTCAGTCACTCACTCAGGGACTCACAGTCACTCACTCAGAAACTCGCACGCACTCACAAAGCCACACTCAGAGATTCAGACACTCACTCAGAGACTCAGAGCCACACTCAGAGACTCACGCTCAGTCACTCACTCAGAGACTCACAGTCACTCACTCAGAGACTCACAAAGTCACTCACTCAGAGACTCAGAGCCACAGACTCACAGAGCCGCATTCAGAGACGCACGGAGTCACTCACTCAGAGACTCACAAAGTCACTCACTCAGAGATTCACAGAGTAACTCACTCACCCAGACACTCGGAGACTCACTCAGACTCACACAGACTCAGAGTAACTCACACACTCACAGACTTACACAGTAACTCACAGTCACTCACACACAACTCAGTCTCACCGGGTAACACACTCACACAGACTCGGAGTAACTCACATGAACTCACAAAGTAACTCACTCACACAGACTCACAGACTAACAAACAACAACAAAGATCCCCAGTGAACCCTTAACAGACTGTAGGGGCAAGTGCTGTTAGCGAGCACCTACGAAGGCCGGCACGGCACACGAGGGGGTGGGTGGCCAGCACCACGCCCGGCCGCCTTTGTCTCCCCCATTGGCGATGTTTACACACCGCAACCAGGTACTCATTTGAGGCCGAGTCGACCTAGGGGAGGCCCAAGACCTGTTCAGATAATCGTCACCGGTGTTGGTGGCCGTGAGCGGGAATCGAACTCGGGTCGCCGGGTTCGTAGCGCAGCGTAGCGCTAACCGCTGCGCCACCGCTCCCCACACCCTCGCTCACAAACACAACGCAGGCAGCGTGGGCAGCCCTGGTCCATCCACTGCTGGATGAGGGCCTTGCCATGCCGTGCGAGTTATTTGACCAGAAGCGCAGTGCGTGTTGTTAACATTCCCGTGTGGTGGATAGAATCGGAGGGCTTTCCCCAGCCCTCACCCACCAGGAATGGTGAAGTATAGTCAAATACTTCCTGTGACCAACACGGCGTTAGGAGACATTCATACAACCCACAGATGGACTAATAATTATTGTAAGTACTGTGGTGTACTTAAAATAATGTGTGGAGGAGGAGGAGGAAGAAGTTCCAGAAGTCGCACTTCAGCAGCCACCACTGCCCCTTCGCAGTATCAACAACCACGCAGACAAATGCACTGCCACATCCTACAACACGCGTTTGTTCCTTCAAAGTAGTGAATTAGCGTCCCAACACGCTGGTTCACGAAGATGGAGCGGTCATATAATGAGCTGGACAGCGACAACAACTTAAATCAGCGGTAATAATGCGGCAGACACGCAGGAAGCAATACTTAGGTAGGCCGCGATGAGACCACGGGGCTCGGATGGCGACCCTGCCTGGGAAGGTGCACACAAACTCCTCACAGAGTGAGCACCACAATGTTGTCCTTACAACACACAGTGGTCTCGCTTTTCTTTCATATCCACGAGCACAGCAACATCCAGCAACACATATCTCCTCACATTGTGCCCAGGACTGCTTTAAATAAAGATTTTAAATAAACTTTCCCGCCAAAAAATGTAATTGAGGCGTGTGTGGGTATCGATGTGAAACTTGTGATCACATTGCTAAGAGCCGAAACACAAGGCACCCACCACCCCACACATCCTACTACTGCTGCTATTGTTGCTGCCTTGTGAAGTCTATGATGATGAGCAGCAGCAGCGAGATAATGAGGAGGTTGAATGTGATGATGATAATGTGGAGTAGAGCCAGGGGGGTTATGCCCAAAGTTCTCTGTCCTCACCTCCCCACCACCGCCACGTCCCAACTCTGAACATCCACACATCATCATCATCGACCAGCAATGACCAACAGCAGCTCACAGCCCATTAAATACACCACCAGTAGGACAATTGTATGGAGGAGGCCAAACAAACATCTAAAACTAACAAAATAACAATTGCCACCGAGAACTGTTTCACATAACTCGTGCACTCAAAGTCCTCAGACAATTGCAGTTATATTTCGATTTAAAGCTTTCGTGACTGCAAGGATTCATCTTCTTTGGTACTTTCGGTAAAGTCACGTAGAATGAGAATAAAATAATAAATTGATAAATTAAATAACACAATAATATTATCACGACGTTTCGGCCACAACACAAGCGGCCTTCATCAGGTGAAGGGACGAGACTGTCTGGTAGGACAGCGCTGGAGTGAAAAAAGCCACGTTCAGAACACGACCTTTAAGCTGTGTCAGAAGAAACAAAGCGCCTTGACAAAGGAATTAGCATATAATTTAGCATTGAAATGGCCGAGTGATTAGCTTGTGACTGGTCACAGAAATAGCTATGTTAAAGTTAAAGCATACACATCCGCAGAGGCACCCCTTGACAAAGGAATTAGCATAGAATTTAGCATTGAAATAGCTAAGTTAAAGCATACACATCCGCAGAGGCACCCCTTGACAAAGGAATTAGCATAGAATTTAGCATTGAAATAGCTGAGTGATTAGCTTGTAACTGGTCACAGAAATAGCTATGTTTAAAGTCAGAGCATACACATTCACCGAGGCACCTAGTACAAATCAAACAGGACAATTTAGCATTGAAATAACTAGGCGAATTTAGCATTGAAATAACTGAGTGATTAGCTAGTGACTGGTCACAGAAATGGCTATGTTGAAGTCAAGGTCTACACATCTGAGCTATTCACAGTAACTGGGTATACAATACAATGTATAATGAATACTGCATAGTGAACCAATAAAAAACTAAAATATAAATTACCTTAATGTTATCAATAAACTCTATATTCTCCAATCAGCTTAGCTACCAACAATAAGTCATTATATATGACAATGCTATATGGCGAAAAAAATGGGTGGATTCTTACCCTCAACTTTAGCAACACGGAGAGCTACGGGTCACGTTCAGACGGACGAGTTCATCCAAGGTCGGAACAGAGGAGGGGGAGAGAGACAGCTGCGAGGCGCTATTATACTCCATGTTGTAAACCATACCATTAACCGTGGTGTGAGAGGTATTAAGAGTCAATGCTGGTGAAAGAGCTGCGGTCTGAAGGTCATCGTAAAATACAATTAATTAAGAACGGAAATGGTTTAAAACATCTTTCCAATGGTTACTAAGCCAGAATCCATCTTCTCGGTTGAAATTGTCTCTGTGCTTGTATATGTGAATGGCCTCATGAACGAATCTCTCATGGTAGCCGGTTGGTTTGCAAAGAACCTCCGTCTTGGAGAAGTCAATGTCACGTGAGCCCACTGAATTATAACAGTGATCTGCCACGGCAGAGGAGTTCGTCCTACCGTGTTTCAAGTCTGCTTTATGTTCACGGATGCGGTCCGAGATATGTCGTTTGGTTTCTCCAATGTAGCTACTACCACAGAGGCACTTTAGTTTGTAAACGCCCGGGTACTGTATGTCTGGAACAGCATCTTTTACAGATGGAACTAGATCACGGATTTTATGTATTGTGTTGAATCGGACCTGGATGTTTGTTTGGCCTCCTCCATACAATTGTCCTACTGGTGGTGTATTTAATGGGCTGTGAGCTGCTATTGGTCATTGCTGGTCGATGATGATGATGTGTGGATGTTAAGAGTTGGGACGTGGCGGTGGTGGGGAGGTGAGGACAGAGAACTTTGGGCATAACCCCTCTGACTCTACTCCACATTATCATCATCACATTCAACCTCCTCATTATCTCGCTGCTGCTGCTCATCATCATCATCATAGACTTCACAAGGCAGCAGCAACAACAGCAGCAGTAGTAGGATGTGTGTGGTGGTGGGTGCCTTGTGTTTCGGCTCTTAGCAATGTGATCACAAGTTCCACATCGATATCCACACACGCCTCAATTACATTTTTTGGCGGGAAAGTTTATTTAAAATCTTTATTTAAAGCAGTCCTGGGCACAATGTGAGGAGATATGTGTTGCTGGATGTTGCTGTGCTCGTGGATATGAAAGAAAAGCGAGACCACTGTGTGTTGTAAGGACAACATTGTGGTGCTCACTCTGTGAGGAGTTTGTGTGCACCTTCGCAGGCAGGGTCGCCATCCGAGCCCCGTGGTCTCATCGCGGCCTACCTAAGTATTGCTTCCTGCGTGTCTGCCGCATTATTACCGCTGATTTAAGTTGTTGTCGCTGTCCAGCTCATTATATGACCGCTCCATCTTCGTGAACCAGCGTGTTGGGACGCCAATTCACTACTTTGAAGGAACAAACGCGTGTTGTAGGATGTGGCAGTGCATTTGTCTGCGTGGTTGTTGATACTGCGAAGGGGCAGTGGTGGCTGCTGAAGTGCGACTTCTGGAGTTTCTTCCTCCTCCTGCTCCACACATTATTTTAAGTACACCACAGTACTTACAATAATTATTAGTCCATGTGTGGGTTGTATGAATGTCTCCTAACGCCGTGTTGGTCACAGGAAGTATTTGACTATACTTCACCATTCCTGGTGGGTGAGGGCTGGGGAAAGCCCTCCGATTCTATCCACCACACGGGGAATGTTAACAACACGCACTGCGCTTCTGGTCAAATAACTCGCACGGCATGGCAAGGCCCTCATCCAGCAGTGGATGGACCAGGGCTGCCCACGCTGCCTGCGTTGTGTTTGTGAGCAAGGGTGTGGGGAGCGGTGGCGCAGCGGTTAGCGCTACGCTGCGCTACGAACCCGGCGACCCGAGTTCGATTCCCGCTCACGGCCACCAACACCGGTGACGATTATCTGAACAGGTCTTGGGCCTCCCCTAGGTCGACTCGGCCTCAAATGAGTACCTGGTTTCGGTGTGTAAACATCGCCAATGGGGGAGACAAAGGCGGCCGGGCGTGGTGCTGGCCACCCACCCCCTCGTGTGCCGTGCCGGCCTTCGTAGGTGCTCGCTAACAGCACTTGCCCCTACAGTCTATTAAGGGTTCACTGGGGATCTTTGTTTTTGTTTGTTAGTCTGTGAGTCTGTGTGAGTGAGTTACTTTGTGAGTTCATGTGAGTTACTCCGAGTCTGTGAGTGTGTTACCCGGTGAGACTGAGTTGAGTGGGAGTGACTGTGAGTTACTGTGTAAGTCTGTGAGTGTGTGAGTTACTCTGAGTCTGTGTGAGTGAGTGAGTCTCCGAGTGTCAGAGTGAGTGACTATGTGAGTCTCTGAGTGAGTGACTCCGTGTGTCTCTGTGGCTCTGTGAGTCTGTGTGAGTGAGTTACTT
This sequence comes from Petromyzon marinus, assembly GCF_048934315.1. Taxonomy (NCBI): domain Eukaryota; kingdom Metazoa; phylum Chordata; class Hyperoartia; order Petromyzontiformes; family Petromyzontidae; genus Petromyzon; species Petromyzon marinus. The sequence goes on from NW_027423168.1 coordinate 1,899,753, forward strand.
TGTGAGTTCATGTGAGTTACTCCGAGTCTGTGTGAGTGAGTTACTTTGTGAGTTCATGTGAGTTACTCCGAGTCTGTGAGTGTGTTACCCGGTGAGACTGAGTTCAGTGGCAGTGACTGTGAGTTACTGTGTAAGTCTGTGAGTGTATGAGTGAGTGACTTTGTGAGTCTCTGAGTGTGAGTGTGCGTCTCTGAGTGTGGCTCTGTGAGTCTGTGGTTCTGAGTCTGAGTGTGCGTCTCTGAGTGAGTGACTGTGAGTCCCTGAGTGTGGCTCTGAGTCTGTGAGTGTGGCTCTGTGAGTCTGTGGCTCTGCGTCTCTGAGTGAGTGACTCTGAGTCTCTGAGTGAGTGACTTTGCGAGTCTCTGAGTGTGGCTCTGATTCTCTGAGTGAGTGACTTTGTGAGTCTCTGAGTGAGTGACTGGATCTCTGAGTGTGGCTCTGTGAGTGCGTGCGAGTCTCTGAGTGAGTGGCTGTGAGTCCCTGAGTGAGTGACTGAGTGTGACTCTGTGAGTCTCTGAGTGCGTGTTACTCTGCGAGTCTGTGTGTGTCAGAATTAGTCTGTGAGTGTGAGTCTGTGTATGAGTTACTCTGTGAGTCTGTGTGAGTGAGTCTGTGAGTGAGTCTGTGGGTCTCCTTGAGTGAGTGTAAGTCTGTGTGAGTGACTGTGATTCTCTGAATGACTCAGTGAGTCTCTTGAGTGTGGCTCTGTGAGTCTGAGTGAGTGACTGTGAGTCTCTTGAGTGTGGCTGTGAGTCTCTTGAGTGTGGCTCTGTGATTTTGTGTGAGTGACTCTGTGAGTCGCTTGAGTGTGGCTCTGTGAGTCTGAGTGAGTGACTGTGAGTCTCTTGAGTGTGGCTGTGAGTCTCTTGAGTGTGGCTCTGTGAGTCTGAGTGAGTGACTGTGAGTCTCTTGAGTGTGGCTGTGAGTCTCTGAGTGTGGCTCTGTGAGTCTGAGTGCGTGACTCGTCATCACCATCGTCATCAACATCATCATCACCGTCGTCATCATCTTCATCACCACCTCCATTACCCAGGTGCCATGGGGTCGACTCGCTGAGATGGGATGGGTGGCCAGCACCACGCCTGGCCGCCTTTGTCTCCTCCCATTCACAAAACCTGAATACTCATTTTAAGGCAGAATAGACCTGGGATGGGACCGAGATTGGTTCAGATACTCGTCACCGATGTTGGCCGTGAGTGGGAATAGAACTCGGGTCGCCGGATCCCGTCGCTCGGTGCGCTAACCACTTCGGCACCGCTCCCCATGTAATCCTCACTTCAAGCACACACCTCATCACCGACACAGCTTCCACATCGTCATATCCACCACTCCTCCCCCAGCCCCATCGCTTACAACACTCTCACCCCTTCCCTCTCCACAATGCCGATGCACCTCACACTCCCCACACCTCCCATGCTCCCACCAGCAGCTTCCACTCTCGATGACGCCTCCTCACAATACCCCTTCACTCCCACCCATCGGACCGCCATTCTCAAACTATAACTTTTAAACTAAACTATATTTTGATTTAAAGCTTTCGTGACTGCAGGGATTCATATCCTTGGTTCTTTCGGTAAAGTCACGTAGAAGGGAAACAATAAAATAATAAAAATATAAGACAATTAAATTCTCCCGACGTTTCGACTGCAACACAAGCAATCATCAGGTGATGATGATCATCAGGTGATGTTGCAGTCGAAACGTCGTGAGAATTTTATTGTGTTATATTTTTATTATTTTATTGTTTCCCTTCTACGTGACTTTACCGAGAGAACCAAGAATATAAACTATATATTTTTTTATTTTACCAGTTTGAGGCCCCACTGAGCTATGGAGCTATTTTTCAGAAGCAACCTGGCTATCACAAATGTTATCTTCAACGAAGTGGCTTATCCCGTGGAAATTTATAGAGGCCAAATACTCTAAACGCGTGATGTTTATTCTAAATGTAGTGAGAGAGACATGCAACCTCAAAATATACAGCAGGCGACAGGGGCCGGATTGAATCCACGGCCTCCTGCGTACCAGGCGAGGTAGTTAACATATTGCCACTGTGGTGCCCTGTGGTCACGTGAGGCCTACCACTTCTGAATGGCTTGTGATGCATATTTGACCATTACTGCAAGCGTCTTAGCCTCATTCATTAGTCAGGTATTCGAAGGGAATATTGTCATTTGGTAATGCTATTTCAAATATCGCTCATTAAACGTTCAATTTTAATGCAATGCAATTGAAGAATTTTGTGGAGTCTTGTTGTGGGCGGGAGCTGTGGTTGTTGTGTTGCTACCTTGCCCAAGCTTGCATTTGTTGACAAATTGGCAGGAATGTATGTACCTTGTATTTTTAGCAATTTGCTTACATTTTCTCCATCTTGCCTCTCATCGGTTTTGTAAATAGCTCGGTGACCCGCCCCTACTGGACATATGTGAAAAAGATCTTCATAGCTCATCGTATTCCTCCAGGATATAAAAAAGATTCTGATTCTTATTAATCAGTGGCGCTGCGAACAACCTATTCCCTGTATTGCTGCGGGAATCTGCATCCACACATGATCAAGCACCCCTGTGTAATGCAATACACATGGTTCCTTTATCATAGACATGTAATTCTGCAAATGTGCAGAAATGTCTTCCGTATGCGACTTACTCCAGACAAGTTTAGACTATTAAACGTGACCTGTTATGACTCGTCTAATGTGTATTGTGTGGTCGTTAGCACAGAAAGATGTGTCTGGTAATGTCCTAATGGACCAAAAAAAGTAAAAAGGAGGCTGGGTCTGTGTTGTTCAGAGTGACCACCATATACAGACTCTTGTACGTACAAACGAGTTCGGTTCCAGAGGTCTGTTCGTAAGTCGATTTGTTCGTGAGTCCAACTTTTCTCCCGTCGATTTCAAACACGTTTTACGGCTTGTACACTAAACACGGGGAATGGCTTTAAAAGTTGCCTCTGGTTCTTCACGTTCTGCAGATGTAGATGCCACCATGAACTTGCGACTCTCGGTCCAAACAGGAAACTGGACATACGGACAGGTTTGATCATATCTCTGTATGTTCGTAAGTCGAATGTTCGTAAGTAGAGGAGTCCCTGTGTAGTGGCATAGAATGGTAATGTAACAGTATTGCGCTGGCTGCTGGCAGGGAAAGGGATCTGCGGCTTACAGCCCTGACGTCAGCAGGCCAGGTTATACACCAGAGGGGGATCTAGGGAAAGGTCGCAGAAGGGGCACTGAATTCATAATGATACAATAATTCAGTAACACTGTACAAGTGTACAGCACGTCAGATCATTACATGGCCTAACCCTGGTTGGAAACACCGTGGGAGTGAAGAAGAAGATGGATTAATAATCATTATTATTTACATTTGTAAGGTGCATTTTATTTGTATGCCACCAGACTTAACTTGGAGTGTCTAAATTCTCTTTGCCCACCAGAATGAACAGACCTCATCTTCCCCACCCCTGCAGACTTGGTTTTAAAGTAGATACATGCTAATGTTTACAAAGTAACGGACTCTTGACCAATTTCATTTCCACATAAATCAATCATTCGGAAATAGGCCCCACTATACCCCACCAACTACAGCACTCTAATCTTGCCTCCTCGTTTTGCCTCTTCCACCTGCCTCATGCTCGTCAGCACCGCCTTTCATGCAGCCATGTGGGTGTGAGGTCATCATCACGAGAGGCCGTGCACTTCATCGTTCGCACGCGGCGGAGGAACCACTGAAGTCAAACGTTTACATACGTGCGGTTTAATGGGGTCATTTCCGAGCGAACTCGGTTTGAAAGTGTTTATCGTTGAATGTGGAAGGGTTTGGGTTAGTTTTCGGGTTACCACCTTTTCCACTATGGAGATCAAACCCAGACCTATGTTTCAGTCGGTCTAGGTCTGTCAACAACCATGCAGTAGTAAAGTTCAGCACAGTACCGGTACCAGATCTCGGTACAAATTAATTCATGCCACCCAAATACAGATGCCAATTCACAGACTGTCTCGGCTGGACCGGGACAGGAGGTAACCCAAGGGTAGTGGGAGGATAACCGCTTTGTGAGCTATTTGTAAGTAATGCGTTTAGAGTATTTGGCTGCTATAAATTTCCACGTGATAAGCTACTTCGTTAAGCTATAATTTGTGGCCAGGTCGCTTCTGAAAAAGAGCTTAATAGCTCTCAATCGGCCTAACCTGGTAAATAAAAAATAGTTTACTTTAATGGTATACATACTTGAATTTTACTGCGGATGTTTTAAAACATGTCCTGTCTAACTGTCAACTTTGTTTGAATTTCAGTGGGAGAAGATGCTTCTCACACAGACGTTAAAGCAGGTACCAGAGTCCACCTGAAGCTACTGCAGTGTGCGCCTCATATAGGATTCCGTCCATTACTGTTGGTGCGATGGTTTGGATTTTCAAGTTGAAATCTCCTAGTTCTTTTTATTTTTACCCAGGCGACAACTCAATTGTCAAGGGTAGTCCTGTTTGGAAGAGGCTATCCTCGTCTCTTGAGTTCCACATCTTGGAGAGGATGTGATTAGTCAGCATCGATGCCATTTTAGTTGGTGTCACGCATCATGCGTGCATTCTTAAATTACTGACGCCGACTGAAGACTGAAGATGCAAGTGTGCCATCTGACAATGAAAGTTATGAAGCCATTTTTTGTCATTGCCAATCTTCCTTTGTGCTCTGTCAGAGTCTGGGATAACACGGCCTTGGTGAAGTCCCCTGGACTTGTGTAATTTCTGTATCAATTATTTTTTTCATTTTGACACCTCTGCTCCACGTCCTTCAATTGCATCCATCTGCACCTCCGATTAGCACGGCTGGCTGACGTATGGCGCGAACGAGGTTCAACGTACATACCTACAAGGAGTGTAAATTCATATGGTGCCAGAAACTCTGCACGAGTTCGTGCCGCGTTCTCCTGATGTTGCCGTCGATGTTTGTCCAGCGACAAGCCATTCGTTGCCACGCGCGAACCTGTCTCACCTCCACAATCACAGGGCCGAGTGTGTGACGTGTCCGGCAAGCCGTATGATGTGTCTGCGGATGATAATCTTCAGAAGAGGCCTGTGCCTTCTCCCACTGACGCCGCGCAACTGACGCCGCTCCCAGCGCCGCCGACCTCTGCTTCCCCGGCCACGGCCACGGGGAGTTCCTCTCCTCTGCTGGACACCCCGTGTGCTGGACCTGCTGCTCCACCACACTTGCCTGCCCAATACACAGGCACAAAGAGGTACGGGCAGAACTAATGCATACAGTGAGGGAAAAAAGTATTTGATCCCCTGCTGATTTTGTACGTTTGCCCACTGACAAAGAAATTACTAGTCTATAATTTTAATGGCAGGTTTATTTGAACAGTGAGAGGCAGAATAACAACAAAAAAATCCAGAAAAACGCATGTCAAAAATGTAAAAAATTGATTTGCATTTTAATGAGGGAAATAAGTATTTGACCCCCTCTCAATCAGAAAGATTTCTGGCTCCCATGTGTCTTTTATACAGCTAACGAGCTGAGATTAGGAGCACACTCTTAAAGGGAGTGCTCCTAATCTCAGCTTGTTACCTGTATAAAAGGCACCTGTCCACAGAAGCAATCAATCAATCAGATTCCAAACTCTCCACCATGGCCAAGACCAAAGAGCTCTCCAAGGATGTCAGGGACAAGATTGTAGACCTACACAAGGCTGGAATGGGCTACAAGACCATTGCCAAGCAGCTTGCGGAGAAGGTGACAACAGTTGGTGCGATTATTCGCAAATGGAAGAAACACAAAATAACTGTCAATCTCCCTCTGCCTGGGGCTCCATGCAAGATCTCACCTCGTGGAGTTGCAATGATCATGAGAACAGTGAGGAATCAGCCCAGAACTATACGGGAGGATCTTTTCAATGATCTCAAGGCAGCTGGCACCATACCAAGAAAACAATTGGTGACACACTACACCTTGAAGGACTGAAATCCTGCAGCACCCGCAAGGTCCCCCTGCTCAAGAAAGCACATATACATGCCCGTCTGAAGTTTGCCAATGAACATCTGAATGAATCAGAGGACAACTGGGTGAAAGTGTTGTGGTCAGATGAGACCAAAATGGAGCTCTTTGGCATAAACTCAACTCGCCGTGTTTGGAGGAGGAGGAATGCTGCCTATGACCCCAAGAACACCATCCCCACCGTCAAACATGGAGTTGGAAACATTATGCTTTGGGGGTGTTTTTCTGCTAAGGGGACAGGACAACTTCACCGCATCAAAGGGACGATGGACGGGGCCATGTACCGTCAAATCTTGGGTGATAACCTCCTTCCCTCAGCCAGGGCATTGAAAATGGGTCGTGGATGGGTATTCCAGCATGACAATGACCCAAAACACACGGCCAAGGCAACAAAGGAGTGGCTCAAGAAGAAGCACATTAAGGTCCTAGATTGGCCTAGCCAGTCTCCAGACTTTAATCCCATAGAAAATCTGTGGAGGGAGCTGAAGGTTCGAGTTGCCAAACGTCAGCCTCCACACCTTAATGACTTGGAGAAGATCTGCAAAGAAGAGTGGGACAAAATCCCTCCTGAGATGTGTGCAAACCTGGTAGCCAACTACAAAAAAACGTTTGACCTCTGTGATTGACAACAAGGGTTTTTTCACCAAGTACTAAGTCATGTTTTGCAGAGGGGTCAAGTGCTTATTCCCCTAATTAAAATGCAAATCAATTTAGAACATTTTTTACATGCATTTTTCTGGATTTTGTTGTTATTCTGTCTCTCTTACTGTTCAAATATGCCTACCATTAAAATTATAGACTGATCATTTCTTTGTCAGTGGGCAAACGTACAAAATCAGCAGGGGATCAAATACTTTTTCCCTCACTGTAAATGCTTTCAACATAAGTTGGAGAGAGATGAGCCTTTCAAGGAATTCGGCAATGCTTTCCCACCTGTGACTGCTCCCGATATATGACTCGAGAGAATGTAGGTTTTGCTTGCAGGCCACAGACACACTCACACATGAATGATGTGTTTGGTATTATCTCATGGAAAATAATACGTTGCACAAGGGCCAGGGTCATGCCCCATTCATTCTGAACGATTAAACCAAACTGACCCACGTTCACACACGAGAGCAGAGAGGTTGGCTGCAGGGTGACGCATGCGAAGAACGCGTCCCTGTGAAAGAGTTAGAAGGTTCCCCTTCGTACCTTCTTACTCTCCCTCCCACCCCCCTCCTTCCGGTCAGGTGATTTTGAAGTATCGTCGTCGTCACGCGAGGACGTGGACCGAGACAGCGCGTGGAACCAGTGGCTGCGCTCCGAGATCCCGGGGCTCTTCCTGCTGGCCCTGCACACATTTACCGTGAGTCGGTGCAGATGTGGCCTCGCGACTGGGGCTGCCACCTGTCCGCGTTTGACCCCCGGACAGTGTTCGGGTGGCAGCAGGAATTGATTTGTGTCGAGATCTGGTACCCCGGGTATGGCTATGGTTGATTTTATCACCGTGAACTGCACAGTTTTAACAATAGACCTGGGCTCGCTGAGAAATGTGCCTGGGTTTGCTCTGTCGTGGAAATGGTGGCAACTGTACTTGGGGCATCGGCACGTGTATTCGCACTCCGTCTCCATTTACACCGAGAGTCACATGCTTGTCTCGTGTGGGGAGTGGTGGTGTAGCTGTTAGGGGGCATCCATTTAGTATGTATGCATGGAGGGGGGAGGAGGGGTTAACCAAATGTGTACGCTTGCGTATGGGGGGTCTACTGACAATGTGTAAGCCGACTGCAACGGCATGAATCTGCCCATCGCAGTGACATGGGGAAGTAATTGCTTCCGACAATGGCGTTCTATGACCTTTTAAATCGTACACAGGTTTGAGAACGGGGACAGTTTGCATTAATGATCCTGAATCATTACAATTCCTTGACTCTCCGGCAGTGGTGAATCGTTCCAACCACCAGTAGGAATCGTGTATATGTTGTGTACGTGTATGCACAGCTGTACCCATTGGCTTCTGTTGTGGTCATGTACGTTTATTTTTTATTTCGTGGAATATCACTTGCTGTACTCTACGCTGTGAGTGCTTTGTGTAGATAGGAATCATGTTATGTAGAGAATATAAATCTAAATTTTGATTTAAAGCTTTCGTGACTGCAGTAATTCATATTCTTAGTTTTTTCGGTAAAGTCACGTTGAAGAGAAACAACAAAATAACAAAATATATATAAAACAATAAAAAATTCTCACGACGTTTCGACCATAACTCAAACGGTCATTATCAGGTGTGTCGGTTTGCATAAATTTATTTTGAAAACGGCATATTTATTTATTTATATATATAAAAATAACGTTTGCGTCACGCGCAACGATTGGCTGTTTGCCAGGACTAGTCCATCTATTTTTTGAAAAGAGGAGTGGGGAGACGAAATTTGTTTTTATGTATGCTGTCTGAAAGGCACTGTAAGCGTGAGCAATCAATCAAGAACTGAAATGATTTATCAAATCTTTCCAATGATTGCTAAGATAGAATCCATCTTCTCGGTTGAAATTGTCTCTGTGTTTGTATATGTGGATAGCCTCATGAACGAATCTCTCATGGAAGCCAGATGGCTTACAAAGAACCTCAGTCTTGGAAAAGTCAATGGCATGTGAGCCTACTGAATTAGAACAATGATCTGCTACGGCCGAGGTGTTGGTCCTACCGTGTTTAAGGTCTGCTTTATGTTCACGAATGCGGTCCGAGATATGGCGTTTGGTTTCTCCAATGTAACTACTACCACAGAGGCAACTTAGTTTATAGACACCAGGGTATTGTATGTCCGGAATCACATCTTTTACAGACGGAACCAGATCACGGATTTTATGTAATGTGTTGAAACGGACCTGGATCTTGTGTTTATTCAAGATTTTGGAGATCTTTTTTGTGATCCCAGCAATGTAGGGTAAAGTGATGGTTTTGAAAGGCTCCTCAAGAGGGTTCTTCTTCATGGTTTGAGTGATAGCTTTGCGGATTGTATAGTCGGAGTAACCATTAGCCCTAAGAGCTTGGTGTACGTGCTTGAGTTCACTGCTTATGTGTTCCTGGTCGGATATGCATTGGGCTCTATGATACAGAGTCTTGATGAGAGAATTCTTCTGTGATGGATGGTGGTGGGAATCCGGTTTCAGATAAGCATCCGTATGGGTAGCTTTCCTGTAGACAGAGTGGCTCATTGAACCATCAGGTCTCTTTTTAATTAGGACATCCAAAAAAGGTATCTTGCCATCTATTTCGGCTTCCATGGTAAATCTGATGGCTGGGTGTATGGAATTGATGTGGTCGAAGAATTGGTCTAGAGCAGGCCGGCCATGTGGCCAGATGACAAAAGTGTCATCCACGTACCTCTTCCATAAGGTTGGGCGCAGAGTGGCAGTCTGGATGGCGTCAGTCTCAAATTTCTCCATGAAAATGTTAGCTATAACTGGAGAAAGGGGGGAGCCCATTGGGGTGCCCTCAGTTTGTTTGTAGAAAGTTCCATTCCAAGTGAAGTATGTATTGGTTAAACAGTGTCTCACCAGGGGGGGTACCTCAGTGTTTAGTCCTTGATGAACCAAGTCTTCAATGATTGCAATGGTGTCAGGTACAGGAACCTTGGTGAATAAGGAAACTACATCAAAACTGACAAGCAGGTCGTCTGGGGACAGGGAAATACCCTTGATTGTTGATACCAGGTGAGTAGAATTTTGTACCGCAGAGGTGGTCTTTCCAGTGAAAGGACGCAGGATTTCAGACAAAAAACGAGCTAGTTTGTAGGTGGGGGAGCTGATAGTAGAGACTATGGGACGAAGAGGTGTATCAACTTTATGTATTTTTGGTAAGCCGTATAATCTTGGTGGCCTGGCAGCAGAAGGTTTCAACGAAAACTGTTTAGATTGATCAATTAATGCGGTTGAATCAGAAATTATTTTGTTGGTTTGTGTGACGAGGCTGTTGGTGGGATCTCTTTTTATTTTTGTATAACTACCATCGTCGAGTAATTCTTTAATTTTGTTGTTGTATTCTATTTTATCCATGATAACAGTAGCATTGCCTTTGTCAGCTGAGAGAACTACAATATCATTCCTCTTTTTTAATTTATATAATTCAAAACGCTCATCTTTGCTGAGGTTGCTAGCTGGCATCTTAGCGTTTTTGAGGGTTGCAGCGATTTCAGATCTTGCTACGTCTGCAGCGATGTGACCCAGGCCCCTGAGAGCAACGTCTACTTGGGCAATTATATCATTAACTGGTATGTGTTTAGGTGTGACTGCAAAGTTTAGACCTTTAGCTAAAACGGATTTCAGACCATCGGAAATAGAACTGTTACTGCGATTAATTACGACTTTATTAACGTCTAACTTTTTGGTGTGTGGGTCCGGTCTTTTGTTGAAGAGGAGGTTACATTTGGAAATCAGGTTTTCCTTACATTTGGTCGACATAGTAGCAGCTGAAGAGGCAGTCATATTGTCTACATGTTCCCAATCCGATGTGGACATTATTGCCGTCAATGATAAGTGTGATTTGTAGATTGTCTTGTCTAACTGATCTAGTTCTGTGCGTATAAGTCTGATTTTTTCTGAGATAAGAGCTAAGCTAGTTTTGAAAAGAATTCGTTTCGCATTAGAAGAAGTTACAGTAGCAGAGGTGAGTGTAAATGCGATTGGTATTACCCCAGAGTCGCGGCATCTCTTCAGGAAGGTGAGAGACTCGATCAGCTGAGCTTTCTTATCCCGGAGTTTGTTGAAGGATCTTAAAGTTATGGAAGTCGAAATAGATGGCAAGATACCTTTTTTGGATGTCCTAATTAAAAAGAGACCTGATGGTTCAATGAGCCACTCTGTCTACAGGAAAGCTACCCATACGGATGCTTATCTGAAACCGGATTCCCACCACCATCCATCACAGAAGAATTCTCTCATCAAGACTCTGTATCATAGAGCCCAATGCATATCCGACCAGGAACACATAAGCAGTGAACTCAAGCACGTACACCAAGCTCTTAGGGCTAATGGTTACTCCGACTATACAATCCGCAAAGCTATCACTCAAACCATGAAGAAGAACCCTCTTGAGGAGCCTTTCAAAACCATCACTTTACCCTACATTGCTGGGATCACAAAAAAGATATCCAAAATCTTGAATAAACACAAGATCCAGGTCCGTTTCAACACATTACATAAAATCCGTGATCTGGTTCCGTCTGTAAAAGATGTGATTCCGGACATACAATACCCTGGTGTCTACAAACTAAGTTGCCTCTGTGGTAGTAGTTACATTGGAGAAACCAAACGCCATATCTCGGACCGCATTCGTGAACATAAAGCAGACCTTAAACACGGTAGGACCAACACCTCGGCCGTAGCAGATCATTGTTCTAATTCAGTAGGCTCACATGCCATTGACTTTTCCAAGACTGAGGTTCTTTGTAAGCCATCTGGCTTCCATGAGAGATTCGTTCATGAGGCTATCCACATATACAAACACAGAGACAATTTCAACCGAGAAGATGGATTCTATCTTAGCAATCATTGGAAAGATTTGATAAATCATTTCAGTTCTTGATTGATTGCTCACGCTTACAGTGCCTTTCAGACAGCATACATAAAAACAAATTTCGTCTCCCCCCTCCTCTTTTCAAAAAATAGATGGACTAGTCCTGGCAAACAGCCAATCGTTGCGTGTGACGCAAACGTTATTTTTATATAAATAAATAAATAAATATGCCGTTTTCAAATAAATTTATGCAAACCGACACACCTGATGATGACCGTTTGAGTTATGGTCGAAACGTCGTGAGAATTTTTTATTGTTTTATATATATTTTGTTATTTTGTTGTTTCTCTTCAACGTGACTTTTCCGAAAAAACTAAGAATATGAATATAAATCTAATTCAGTACCTCTATATGTCTCCCACAGACCAGCGGGGAGACAGCAGCCAGGCGGTGAGCCGGCACTCCCAACAATCGCCCAAGCTCTGCGGTTCTCTTAACATTCCGATATTTGCAGCCACTTACTGAGTGTTTACATGTGGGGGGAAACCAGTACACTCGCAGAAAACGAACAAATGTGAGCAAGGGGGCAACGTTCTATCCCGTGCAGATGGAAAGGATTCCACAGTTGTGATCCACTGCCTCCTGGCAAGCCAGGGTATGACTCATCCTCGATGTCCACCGGAAGGGAGATTGCACACTTGCAATTGAATTCCCTGAGATTATTTATATCATGGGGTAGGCAGTGACAAAGCCCCCGACTCACTTAACACGAACATGCGGTCCAGTGTATTGTACGTGCAAGGATACTCGCTTTCCACAATGTATGAAAGTGTGTTGTGCTTGAATCTTGACTTAAAGCTTTCGTGACTGCAGGAATTAATATTTTTTGGGTCTTTCGGTAAAGTCACGTAGATAGAACAATAAAATAATAAAAATAAAGTGAATACAAAATAATAATAAAAATATCACGACGTTTTGATCACAACACAAGCAATCGTTATCATTTTTCTCCTGATGACGATTGCTTGTGTTGCGATCGAAACGTCGTGATATATTTTACTTTTTAATTTACTTTATTTTTATTATTTTATTGTTCTATCTACGTGACTTTACGGAAAGACCCAAATAATGTGTTGAACTTTTTCGCAGTGTACGTAGCCAACCGTGCTAATCTGTGGTACATTAACACCTTGCCACAAATGCCCTGTTGCTCATGAGCACAGCGACTCAAATGAATCAGGCGCAAGGTTTGCGTGATTAATTCTTACAAAGTGGGGTCTATAATGAACAATATGGCTGAAGCTCGAGTTCTATTCATTTAAAACCAAACGTGTTTCTTACCAACCATACCTGGTGTTTGCACACAGATACAGATTATGGGCGATGCGTTCTACACCATTCGGAATGCGCTGTTGCAATGTGCAGCCACAGCTGCTGCAAAAATATTTGTCTCGGTTTGATCCACTGAACAATATCCACTGACCACACCGCACGCGCAACAATGATATAACTACGAACAAAAATATGAATAAATTAAGATGGTTTATTAAATATATTGCACGTAAGAAAATACAGCAATGGACGTAAAAATACATGGCAGTTTAACACGTAGGCTTTTGCGACAAATATCCATAATACAGGTTTTATGGGTTGGATGGCGTAAATATATAAATGTGTCATTATGAGACCTCCTTTGCCAGTCGCAAGATATAGTAATAGGTTTTTACCCTTTTATCTGGCACCAAAACTGACACCGTTATACAAGAGATCATGTTTGCAATAACCACAACACAAGCAGTCAAAATGCAAACAAAAAGAGACAACTCTGATAATGATATACACTGTCCTTGAAGTTGATTGGTCCACACCCGAGACAGCTTTTCTTAGAGCCTAGTCTCCACTGGTGTTGGACTAGATGACGCCAAAAGGCATACAACTCAAAAACAGCGCACTATCAGAGTATTGAGAGCTCGGGGTATGAATTTTCATTATGAGACCTCCTTTGCCAGTAGCAAGATATAGTAATATGTTTTTACCCTTTTATCTGGCACCTAAACTGACACATTTATACAAGGGATCATGTCTACATACAGGTGTCAGTTTTGGTGCCAGATAAAAGGGTAAAAACCTATTACTATATAAATGTGCCGTTAAACCCGCCACCACCCGACAGCCAACTAGTAAGGGTTGTCACGTAAACAGAACATGCCAATTCATCACTAGTACAGCACACCGGTGTGTGGTGTGTTGGAGAGCCAAGCCACAACATTTACCATCGGAGTACGACGTTTCAGTAATTACAACTAGCTTCATCAGGCAACAGCAAGATTTGGGAGAAGTCCACCTGTTTAATTCCTTGTATAGAGGCGTAGATGTGATGACAACACTTGTGCGCTCTTTGAGCGCAAAGTGGGGGGGGGGGGGATTAATGAATCAACGTACATTATACATGCACATTATGCTAGCCCATTGATCTTGTACTTAGTGTCCATTGTGTGTACTAAAATAGCCGTACAAACGGTAATTTGATTATTCTCTTCCATGCAGCACTAAGTCGGTAGCTATCCAAACGATTACAATTATTTTTATTTATTTAAATTTCGATAGATTATGTAATTAGTCTTGGCTAGTAGTAACAAGTTTTGCACAGAACTTCAACATTATCAAAATCAATTGAGTGTCCTTGTGGGCACGCGTGTTCTGCTACTGCTGACAGTTGTATTTGTGAGCATTTCATATTTCTGTGGTGTTCTTTTAGTCTCGTGCTGATCATTCATCCTGTTTGCCCAACATAGCATTTGCCACAAGTGCAATTAATCTGGTACACACCTTCTGTTGATAACTTCAGTAATAGAACAGCAAAGAAATATCCAATAGTCCTTTTCGTAGGTTTCCATATGCCTTCTGAATTTGCCTGGCTGATCAAAGTTTCGACCGCAGATGCCATTGGTCAGGGGTCTCTTTGTCCGTTCTCATGTGGGACTCTAGGCATGATGGCAGTTGGAATGCTTTCCCACAGACTTGGCAAGACATTTGTTTTCTCACTCTAGTGACTATGGGAGTGAGGTGGAGTCGAGACGGGCGCTGGTCAGGCGTGGCGTTTCCCAGCAGGCGCCTTCGTTCCATGCGCGGTCGCTGTGATAGCAATAACTTCGTTGCACGCAGGTGCGCCCTTTGCAGAAGGTGGCATTGTCTGCAACTCTGCCTCCTCACCACCAGGACTCGACAAGCTGCTGCTGGAGCTGCTGGTGCCATCCATGGCAAAGGCAATTCTTCCAGCACCATGACTCGCGGCCGAGTATGTCTGACACACCTTCAACACCGCATTGGCAAAATTGCCGTCATTCACCATGCCACGTGCGCCCCTTGAGTTCTTTCCGTGGGTTACTCCATATGCCTTCTGAGTTTGTAGGGCCGATCAAAGCTTTTATCGCAGATGTTGCAGCTTTGACCACCGGTCTTGTGCATTCTCATGTGGGACTCTAGGCACCATGCCAGTTGGAATGTTTTCCTGCAGACGTCGCAAGAGATTCGTTTTCTCACTCTAGTGCAGTGGTTCTTAACCTTGTTGGAGGTACCGAACCCCACCAGTTTCATATGCGCATTCACCGAACCCCTCTTTAGTGAAAAATAAAATGTGATTTTTTTTCAAATTCAAGACGTAGATATGTTTTTTACTGGTACACAAAATGAGCCGTGCATGAACATTACCTTGTTCAAAGAATAAAACCAACACAATGCATAAACTCACAACAAATTACATACCTGGAAATCAATGTGACTTCTGCTGTTGCCTTTGAGAGATCAGTTCAGATATGCGTGGCTTCACCTTGGCAAGTGCCACTCTCATGTCATTTTCACAGCAAAGTCTGTTCCTTTTCTTCGTTTTTATGTCCAGCATCCTCGAAAAGGATTGCTCACAAAGATATGTTGTAACAAATGGTATAAAAAAATCCAGGGCTTTCTTAGCAATAACTGGATACTTGTTCATTTGTCGACACCAAAACGTTGAGAGCGTTGTTGTTCTGAAGAGTTGCTGTTGAACCTGGCTCTGCTGAATTTCAATGATTTCGTCGAGGAATTCATCATTGACATCTGCTGTTTCAACAGCAAACGTGAACGGCTGTCTCACCCATGCTGGATATGACTCTCTTGTAGGGAAATATCCGTCGAGAGACTTTGCAAGCTCATCTAAGTGCGTGGCAATTGTTTGCTTCAGTTCCGTGGATACAGAAATATCTCCGATTCCAGACACATCTTCGATCTTACTTGCACAGTCGTCCAGAAGCGGGAAGTTTGCGAAGTTATTGTTCTCTGTTCGTCGTTTCCATAACGGTAGCTTTTTTTGAAAAGCCTTCAGGTGTTCTTCCGCTTCCATGATATTGACTCCACCACCCTGTATCTGCTGATTGAGATGATTGAGAGCTGCGAATATATCAGCCATGTACGCTAAAATGAGAATGAACTCAGGATTTTTGAAGCAATCTGCATGGCAGTGTTGGTGCTCTTGCAAAAACAGGGCTAATTCCACACGCATGGCAAAAACACGATTCAGCACCTGTCCCCGGGATAACCACCGAATATTAGAATGGAGCAGAAGTACCTCAAATTCAGAGCCCATTTCTTTACACAGCTCACTGAAGATGCGGTGCCTCAGAGCACTTTTTCGCACATAGTTCACACATTCCACCACAGTTTTTAATACTTCTGCCATTTTTGGAGGTAAGGTTTTTGTTGCCAACGCATGCCTGTGCAGAATACAATGCGTCACAATGATGTGTGGTGCATCGGCCTTTACTAGCGCACCAAAACCAGACTTTCTTCCCAGCATGACTGGAGCTCCGTCCGTACAAACTGCAGAAACCATATCCCATGAAAGATTGTTGTCTCTGAAGAAGTCATCCACAAGCTTCTTCACATCGGCTGCCTTCGTTGTTGTTGTAAGAGGCTTACAAAATAAAAACTCTTCTTTTATCATGTCGTCTTTCACATAGCGTACAAAAACAGCAAGCTGGCTTAGATCAGAAACGTCTGTGGTTTCGTCGAGTTGAAGGCTGAATTTTGCCGGGCTTGAAATCAGATCCGCGACTACTTGAGCCAAGATGTCTTTACTCATGTCTTCTATTCTGTCACTGATGGTGTCATTTGAAAGGGGAATTTGGGATAATTTACCTTCGTCCGCTGTTCCGAGTATCAGATTCGCCATCTTTAATGCAGCTGGTTTCACAAGTGTTTCACCAATGGTGTGTGGCTTGCCCTGCTTTGCGATCAGGTAAGCAACTTCGTACGATGCTGTCAGGATCGGTTTGTTAACAGGTACAAATCCAAGAGCAGGCAGAGTGGCCCTTTCATCGAATCTGGCTCTCTTCACCCTGAATTCAGCAAGTGTTGTGTTCTTGTATTCCCCGTCTCCATGCAGCTTCAAGAAGTGTTCCTTTAGTTTTGCCGGTGCAAGACTAGACTTGCTCAACTTGGCGTTGCAAATCATGCAGATAGGACGCTCACTCCCATCACGTTCCGTGATACATGAGAATCCATGTTGTACATATTCGTCCGACCACTTTCTTCTTTTGCCCGACATAGTTAGTATGGATAAAATATTAAAGAAATCACACGACGTACGACAACAACAGTCACACGTTGAGTACTGAGTACACACTAAATTCCCCGCAGCGCTGATTGGCCAAGCAGTGTAGCATGATCATCTGCAGCCAGTGATGGCCAAGCGGGCCGTGTGTGTCATCACAAATTTACACAATAATTCAAGTGTGTCCGGACCTCCGTGGCGGGGGCTCTGCCGAACCCCTGAGATCGACTCACCGAACCCCTGGGGTTCGATCGAACCCAGGTTAAGAACCACTGCGTACAACTCAAAAACAGCGCACGATCAGAGTATTGAGGGCTCGGGGTGAGTATTAACATTATGAGACCTCCTTTGCCAGAAACAAGATATAGGAATAGGTTTTACCCTTTTAACTGGCACAAAAACTGACACCTTTATTCAAGGCATCATGTTTGCAATGACCACAACACAAGCAGTCAAAATGCAAACAAAAAAGACAACTCTGATAATAATATGCACTGTCCTTGAATTTGATTGGTCCACACCCGAAACAGCTTTTCTTAGATCCTAGTCTCCATTGGTATTGGACCAGAAGACGCCAAAAGGCGTACAACTCAAAACCAGCGCACTATCAGAGTATTGAGGGCTCGGGGTGAGCATTAACATTATGAGACCTCCTTTGCCAGAAACAAGATATAGGAATAGGTTTTACCCTTTTTAACTGGCACAAAAACTGACACCTTTATTCAAGGCATCATGTTTGCAATGACCACAACACAAGCAGTCAAAATGCAAACAAAAAAGACAACTCTGATAATAATATGTACTGTCCTTGAATTTGATTGGTCCACACCCGAAACAGCTTTTTTTAGAGCTTAGTCTCCATTGGTGTTGGACCAGAAGACGCCAAAAGGCGTACAACTCAAAAACAGCGCACTATCAGAGTATTGAGGGCTCGGGGTGAGCATTAACATTATAAGCACTTTGCTCTGCCCTGATATGCCTCTCTTAATCATTTTCATTCCTCTTCCCATTCAACAACCGCCCTACGTGTCAATGCACTTCTGTGTTTTCAAGGCTGTGTCCCTGTTCTTTTTGCGTTCAGTTTGTCATTCCTCCGCACCTCCAATTAAAGCATGGTTGGCTGCGTACGGTGCGAAAGAAGTTCACCATGCAAACATACGCTGCGTTGAAAAATTATTCTACTGACTGCAGACCAATCCTGGACAGATTTCTCAATACGAGTGCAATATCGAGGGTACAGATCAATGCCACCTGAACACAGATGCTAATTCCCGGACGGGTGGCAACTCTAGCCATGCCCATGCAAACATACACAACATCTTGACCATGAATCGCCTATGCGGCAGATTAAATGTCAAGCATTTAACATTGAATTCCGATCTACTTTTGTTCGTTTTGATTTATTTTGGCGCAGTTTCAAGTAAGTATGTTTGATAAAATTATTGTATTGTCATTTACTGTATAATTATGATAATAGACCACGCACTGAGACATTGCCCAGGAATGGTCTACAATCGAAAAGGTGGCAACCCCATAGCACACCCTAACGTGTTCCAGTGTTAACACATCGTATATTTGTATCTTGAACTTCTTTCGCACCGTACGTAGCCCACCGTGCTAATCGGAGGTATGAGGTAAGGACAAGAAACTAAACACAATAAGCAATTACTTAAGAAGAGTTTTCAATTGAGTATGGGATGGTTGCGAGTGCTGTCAATGTTGCGGTGTTGACAACAAGCATCCACTTGAAACGAACGCGCTTCCTAAAATCCGCGATTTTTCATTTCATGCCGATACGTGGAGATGAGCGGGTTCACCGCGGGTCTTAAACAGCCCTTCCCCAGCCAACATGCACTGGGGGAAATTCCATGAATATTCTCATTAATTATCTGCTTTGGAAGACGAAGAATAAAAAAGCTAATCCTGCAGGCATCGCGGATAATAAGATTAGATTTAAACTTCGCCCCACATCACGGCGGATACGCACGAATGTTGAACTTTTTGGGGCCGTTCATAAATGACGTCACGCACCTGGGGGGGGAGGGTTCAGACATTTGTGACGATGTGTGACGAGGGGGGGGGGGTTTGAGAAATGTGACGTCACATCATAATGCGCAATTTTAAATGAATATAAACAACACGTTCTACTTAATTAAATAGACTTTTTAATAAATGTTTTCTCCTACAACATCAGAGTGCAGCGCCACGTTAAATACGCACTACAATGACAATAGTTTAAAGCGATTTGAAGGATGTTTTATTTTTTTAGGGGGTGGGCAGAACTTTGTGACGTCACATTTGATGGGGGGTCTGACTTTTTGTGACGCCGCGTGACGATGGGGGGGGGGGGGGGGGGTCAAAAATAGTCAGAAATCGCGTGACATCATTTATGGACGGCCCCATTGGCACCGTGCGTCGCCGAATCATTGCTCATCGGAGTGTCAGCTGTATGACAACGCGACGCGGCACGCAGTGCCAACGCACACCTGTCACCCCCTAACCATTGCCTCTCTTATTACAGACCAATTCAGACCTTATTGGTCACCCCGTGCCCCTTACAAATCTCAACGTTCATCCTACAAAGTCCCATCAAACAAAACATTGTTTTGCCCGTTTTGAAACGGCTCTAGTAAGCCGTATGGACCTGAAAACTCAATCTCCCTGTACACGAATACGGGGTAACCCGGTACGGGTTGACACGGCATGCCAACGTGATACTGGATCGCGCCTTCGGCTCTAAGAGATTCGTTTGTGACTGAACTGGAGATTAATGAATGATAAACCAGCCAGGGCTTCCCTCGCTGTACGCGGGTTCGGTTTGTTGCGCTATTTCACGCTGTGGAGGCGTCCATAAATGACGTCACGCGATTTTGGACGATTTTTGACCCCCCCTCCATCGTCACACGGCGTCACAAAAAGTCAGACCCCCCCCCGCAAATATGACGTCACAAAGCTGTGCCCCGCCCCTCCCCAAAAATATAAAACATGTTTCATATCGCTTTAAACTATCGTCATTGTAGTGCGTATTTAATGTGGCGCTGCACTCTGATGTTGTAGGAGAAACGATTTGTTAAAAAGCCTATTTAATTAAGTAGAACGTGTTGTCTATATTTAATTAAAGTTGCGCATTTTGAGGTGACGTCACATTTCTCAAACCCCCCCCCCCCTCGTCACACATCGTCACAAATGTCTGAACTCTCCCCCCCCCAGGTGCGTGACGTCATTTATGGACGGCCCCAGTGCAATCCGGCTACCTCTGACCCAAAAGTCGCTCTCTGGAGCTGCTGTGCGCGTGTGTGGTGGGGGGAGTGGTGGCGCAGCGTTTAGCGCACTGCGCTACGAACCCCGACTACACGAGGTCGATTCCCGCTCACCTCATACCTCCAATTAGCACGGTGGGCTACGTACGGTGCGAAAGAAGTTCAAGATACAAACATACGATGTGTTAACACTGGAACACGTTAGGGTGTGCTATGGGGTTGCCACCTTTTCGATTGTAGACCAACCCTGGGCAATGTCTCAGTGCTTGGTCTATTATCATAATTATACAGAAAATGACAATACAATAATTATATCAAAAATACTTACTTGAAACTGCGCGAAAATAAATCAAAACGAACAAAAGTAGATCGGAATTCAATGTTAAATGCTTGACATTTAATCTGCCGCATAGGCGATTCATGGTCAAGATGTTTTGTATGTTTTCATAGGCATGGCTAGAGTTGCCACCCGTCCGGGAATTAGCATCTGTGTTCAGGTGGTATTGATCTGTATCCTCGATATTGCACTCGTATTGAGAAATCTGTCCAGGATTGGTCTGCAGTCAGTAGAATCATTTTTCAACGCAGCGTATGTTTGCAGGGTGAACTTCTTTCGCACCGTACGCAGCCAACCATGCTTTAATGGAGGTGCGGGGGAATAACAAACTGAACGCAAAAAGAACAGGGACACAGCCTTGAAAACACAGAAGTGCATCTACACGTAGGGCAGTTGTTGAAGGGGAAGAGGGATGAAAATGATTAACGAGACATATCAGGGCAGAGCAAAGTGCTTATTGTTATCTTGACTTAATAATGAAACGTTAATAATGAAACGCTAATCACTCAGCTGTTTCAATGCTAAATTCTATGCTAATTCCTTTGTCAAGGCGCTCTGTTTCTTCTCACACAGCTTAAAGGTCGCGATATGAGCGTGGCTTTTTCGCTCCAGCGCTGTCCTCCAGACAGTCTCGTCCCGTCACCTGATGAAGGCCGCTTGTGTTGTGGCCGAAACGTCGTGAGAATTTTATTGTGTTATTTTATTTTATCAATTTATTATTTTATTCTCATTCTACGTGACTTTACCGAAAGAACCAAAGAATATTAATCCTTGCAGTCACGAAAGCTTTAAATCGAAATGAAACGTAACTGAGCCATATGCCTTAGGCAGAACGTTTTTTTTCAAACAGATGCATCACAAACGGAAAATAGAATCAATGTTTAGAAATGCACAAGGAAGCGTAGAGATGATGCACATCCTAAGAATTACACTGATACTGGAAGACGGACACGTCAATTGGACATCATATGCAAATTAAGGACGTAATTTTAGTTTAGAAAGGTGGGGTGAGGCAGGACACACAACTTGAAGTGATGAAGGCCGGTGGTCGAGACTAACGTGGGAATGGGAGCTAAGGAGGGAACACAACCGGCAGTGTCAACTGCGGAGATGGAGAGAATAAATCAACAGGATATGAATTTTGACATGTGAGAATTTTATTGTTTTATATCTTTATTATTTTATTGTTTCCCTTCTACGTGACTTTACCGAAAGAACCACGAATATAGTATATGATTTAGATCATTTATTTATTTTGTTAACTTTACAATTAATCGTACATTTTAATTGTACTAGTTTAATGTCCTAAGGTTTAGTTTCTAAATCTCTAGGTTAAAACAAGTTATTTTTTCAAAAAGAATGACGTTAATTGGCGCATACATTGAAAGTGCATTTTTAAATTAACCGTGTCAGTCTTCAAATACTGTTCTGGTAATTCCCACCTTGTTGGTGTCCCTATTGTCTCCTGCACCCACTAACAACGGAGTTATTGTTGGGGTGGAGAGAAGCACAGCCAGCAGCCAGCCAGGAAACTCGAGACATAGAATATTTTAATAGCAGCGTGACTTACACTGCTACAGCAGCGATGTTGTCATGTAACTATTTGCATTCTCTGTGTCGCAAACATTAAACGGCAACTAATTTTTCTGTGGTAGGCTTGTCGCCACGATTTGAGGACAAATTCCTTAGCGAAGGATTAACTACTAATTGAAGGATAATACAAGTGAAATGTGAAGTGGTAAGATTGATCATAGACAATTGCAAGCCAATCCCAAATTCTGAGTGCGGAGTGACTCGGCAGGGCCGACGGCGTGAGCCTGGTACCTTGGGAGTTGTCACGGACAGGGACCAATGAGGCCGCGTTAACGGTTGTCTTAGTTTTGGGGAATTCTGTGTCCAGAACTCTGATCCACAGTAACGATGAAACAAACACAATGTAGAAAAAAGAACAGTTGCAACTGTTGCAGGAAATTGAAAGGCATTTTATTACAAAAAACAAACACTATAGTATTATAGTAGTTCGAAAATTAGACTGTGCAAAATAGTCATGTGTAATGATGAAAAATAATTGAAGATAACATTCATCATTATCTTATTGCAATATATGAACGTGTAATGGCAAATTAAAACGAAGCGATACGTCTTCTTTGGTTCTTTCGGTAAAGTCACGTAGAATGAGAATAAAATAATAAATTGATAAAATAAAATAACACAATAATATTCTCACGACGTTTCGGCCACAACACAAGCGGCCTTCATCAGGTGAAGGGAGCGAGACTGTCTGGTAGGACAGCACTGGAGTGAGAGAGCCACGTTCAGATCACGGCTTTTTAAGCTGTGTGAGAGGAACAAAGAGCCTTGACGAAGGAATTAGCATAACATTTTGCATTGAAATGGCTGAATGATTTGCTTGTGACTGGTCACAGAAATAGCTATGTTAAAAGTTAAAGCATACACATCCGCAGAGGCACCCATTGTTAAAAGGAATTCGCATAGAATTTAGCATTGAAATAGCTAAATTAAGGCATACACATCCGCAGAGGCACCCCTTGATAATGGGATTAGCATAGAATTTAGCATTGAAATGGCTGAGTGATTCGCTTGTAACTGCTACAGAAATAGTTACGTTGAAGTCAGAGCATACACATTCACCGAGGCACTTAGTACAAATCAAACAGGAGAATTTAGCATTGAAATAACTAGGCGAATTTAGCATTGAAATAACTGGGTGATTTGCTAGTGACTGGTCACAGAAATGACTACACATCTGAGCTATTCACAGTACTATATAGTGAACCAATAAAAACTAAAATATAAATTACCTTCATGTTATCAATAAACTCTATATTCTCCAATCAGCTAAGCTACCAACCATAAGTCGTTATATATCACAATGCTATATGGCGAAAAAATGGGTGGATTCTTACCCTCAAATTTCCGTACCACGGATAGCTACGGGCCCCGTTCAGACGGACGAGTTCGTCCATGGTCGGAACAGAGGAGGGGGAGAGAGACAGCTGCGAAGCCCTAGTATACTCCATGTTGTAAACCATACCATTAACCGTGGTGTGAGAGGTATTAAGAGGCAATGCTGGTGAAAGAGCTGCGGTCTGAAGGTCATCGTAAAATTACAATTAATTAAGAACAGAAATGATTTAACACATCTTTCCAGTGGTTACTAAGCCTGAATCCATCTTCTCGGTTGAAATTGTCTCTGTGCTTGTATATGTGAATGGCCTCATGAACGAATCTCTCATGGTAGCCAGTTGGTTTGCAAAGAACCTCCGTCTTGGAGAAGTCAATGTCATGTGAGCCCACTGAATTGTAACAGTGATCTGCCACGGCAGAGGAGTTCGTCTTACCGTGTTTCAAGTCTGCTTTATGTTCGCGGATGCGGTCCGAGATATGTCTTTTGGTTTCTCCAATGTAGCTACTACCACAGAGGCACTTTAGTTTGTAAACGCCCGGGTACTGTATGTCTGGAAGAGCATCTTTTACAGATGGAACTAAATCACGGATTTTGTGTACTGTGTTGAATCGGACCTGGATCTTGTGTTTATTCAGGATTTTGGAGATCTTTTAAGTGACCCCTGCAATGTAGGGTAAGGTGATGGTTTTGAGTGGCTCCACAAGAGGATCCTTCTTCATGACTGGAGTGATGGCTTTGCGGATTGTGTAGTCGGAGTAGCCATTAGCCCTGAGAGCCTGGTGTACGTGCTTGAGTTCACTGGTAATGTGTTCCTGGTCGGAAATGCATTGGGCTCTATGGTATAGAGTCTTGATGAGGCAGTTCTTCTGGGATGGATGGTGGTGGGAATCCGGTTTCAAGTAAGCATCTGTATGGGTAGCTTTCCTGTAGACAGAGTGGCTCATTGAACCATCATGTCTCCTTTTAATTAAGACATCCAGAAAGGGTAGTTTGCCATCTTTTTCGACCTCCATGGTAAATCTGATGGCTGGGTGTATGGAATTGATGTGGTCGCGGAATTGGTCTAGAGCAGGCTGGCCATGTGGCCAGATGACAAAGGTGTCATCAACGTACCTCTTCCATAAGGTCGGGCGTAGAGTGGCAGTCTGGATGGCGTCAGTTTCAAATTTTTCCATGAATACGTTGGCTACAACCGGAGATAGGGGGGAGCCCATTGGGGTGCCCTCAGTTTGTTTGTAGAAAGTTCCATTCCAGGTGAAGTATGTGTTGGTTAAGCAATGTCTCACCAGGGGGGGTACATCAGTATGCAGTCCTTGATGAACCAGGTCTTCAATGATAGCGATGGTGTCAGGTACCGGGACTTTGGTGAACAAGGACACCACATCAAAACTGACAAGCAGGTCGTTTGGGGACAGGGAAATGTCTTTGATTGTCGATACCAGGTGAGTAGAATTTAGTACCGCAGAGGTGGTTTTTCCAGTGAAAGGTCGCAGTATATCAGCCAGAAAACGTGCCAGTTTGTAGGTGGGGGAGCTGATAGTAGAGACGATGGGACGAAGGGGTGTATCTTCTTTGTGTATCTTTGGAAGGCCATATAATCTTGGTGGTCTGGCAGCAGAGGGTTTCAACAAGAACTGTTTGTTCTCATCAATTAATGCTGTTGAATCAGAGATAATTTTGTTCGTTTTGGTGACCAGGCTGTTGGTGGGGTCTC
Source organism: Petromyzon marinus (assembly GCF_048934315.1). Lineage (NCBI taxonomy): Eukaryota > Metazoa > Chordata > Hyperoartia > Petromyzontiformes > Petromyzontidae > Petromyzon > Petromyzon marinus. Next base: position 1,925,067 of record NW_027423168.1, read on the forward strand.
TTTTTATTTTTGTATAGCTGCCATCGTTGAGTAGTTCTTGAATTTTGTTGTTATATTCTGTTTTGTCCATGATGACAGTGGCATTGCCTTTGTCGGCTGAGAGAACGACAATATCATCCCTCTTTTTTAATTGAGATAATTCAAAACGTTCGTCTTTGCTGATGTTGCTAGGTGGCAACTTAGCGTTTTTGAGGGTTGCAGCGATTTCAGATCTTGCTACGTCTGCAGAGATGTGACTCAAGCCCTTGAGTGCAACGTCGACATTGGCAATGATATCATTAACCGGTAAGTGTCTCGGTGTGACAGCAAAGTTTAGACCTTTAGCTAAAACGGATTTCAGACCATCAGAAATGGAACTGTTACTGCGATTAATTACGACTTTGTTGACGTCATAATTAATCGCAGTAACAGTTCCATTTCTGATGGTCTGAAATCCGTTTTAGCTAAAGGTCTAAACTTTGCTGTCACACCGAGACACTTACCGGTTAATGATATCATTGCCAATGTCGACGTTGCACTCAAGGGCTTGAGTCACATCTCTGCAGACGTAGCAAGATCTGAAATCGCTGCAACCCTCAAAAACGCTAAGTTGCCACCTAGCAACATCAGCAAAGACGAACGTTTTGAATTATCTCAATTAAAAAAGAGGGATGATATTGTCGTTCTCTCAGCCGACAAAGGCAATGCCACTGTCATCATGGACAAAACAGAATATAACAACAAAATTCAAGAACTACTCAACGATGGCAGCTATACAAAAATAAAAAGAGACCCCACCAACAGCCTGGTCACCAAAACGAACAAAATTATCTCTGATTCAACAGCATTAATTGATGAGAACAAACAGTTCTTGTTGAAACCCTCTGCTGCCAGACCACCAAGATTATATGGCCTTCCAAAGATACACAAAGAAGATACACCCCTTCGTCCCATCGTCTCTACTATCAGCTCCCCCACCTACAAACTGGCACGTTTTCTGGCTGATATACTGCGACCTTTCACTGGAAAAACCACCTCTGCGGTACTAAATTCTACTCACCTGGTATCGACAATCAAAGACATTTCCCTGTCCCCAAACGACCTGCTTGTCAGTTTTGATGTGGTGTCCTTGTTCACCAAAGTCCCGGTACCTGACACCATCGCTATCATTGAAGACCTGGTTCATCAAGGACTGCATACTGATGTACCCCCCCTGGTGAGACATTGCTTAACCAACACATACTTCACCTGGAATGGAACTTTCTACAAACAAACTGAGGGCACCCCAATGGGCTCCCCCCTATCTCCGGTTGTAGCCAACGTATTCATGGAAAAATTTGAAACTGACGCCATCCAGACTGCCACTCTACGCCCGACCTTATGGAAGAGGTACGTTGATGACACCTTTGTCATCTGGCCACATGGCCAGCCTGCTCTAGACCAATTCCGCGACCACATCAATTCCATACACCCAGCCATCAGATTTACCATGGAGGTCGAAAAAGATGGCAAACTACCCTTTCTGGATGTCTTAATTAAAAGGAGACATGATGGTTCAATGAGCCACTCTGTCTACAGGAAAGCTACCCATACAGATGCTTACTTGAAACCGGATTCCCACCACCATCCATCCCAGAAGAACTGCCTCATCAAGACTCTATACCATAGAGCCCAATGCATTTCCGACCAGGAACACATTACCAGTGAACTCAAGCACGTACACCAGGCTCTCAGGGCTAATGGCTACTCCGACTACACAATCCGCAAAGCCATCACTCCAGTCATGAAGAAGGATCCTCTTGTGGAGCCACTCAAAACCATCACCTTACCCTACATTGCAGGGGTCACTTAAAAGATCTCCAAAATCCTGAATAAACACAAGATCCAGGTCCGATTCAACACAGTACACAAAATCCGTGATTTAGTTCCATCTGTAAAAGATGCTCTTCCAGACATACAGTACCCGGGCGTTTACAAACTAAAGTGCCTCTGTGGTAGTAGCTACATTGGAGAAACCAAAAGACATATCTCGGACCGCATCCGCGAACATAAAGCAGACTTGAAACACGGTAAGACGAACTCCTCTGCCGTGGCAGATCACTGTTACAATTCAGTGGGCTCACATGACATTGACTTCTCCAAGACGGAGGTTCTTTGCAAACCAACTGGCTACCATGAGAGATTCGTTCATGAGGCCATTCACATATACAAGCACAGAGACAATTTCAACCGAGAAGATGGATTCAGGCTTAGTAACCACTGGAAAGATGTGTTAAATCATTTCTGTTCTTAATTAATTGTAATTTTACGATGACCTTCAGACCGCAGCTCTTTCACCAGCATTGCCTCTTAATACCTCTCACACCACGGTTAATGGTATGGTTTACAACATGGAGTATACTAGGGCTTCGCAGCTGTCTCTCTCCCCCTCCTCTGTTCCGACCATGGACGAACTCGTCCGTCTGAACGGGGCCCGTAGCTATCCGTGGTACGGAAATTTGAGGGTAAGAATCCACCCATTTTTTCGCCATATAGCATTGTGATATATAACGACTTATGGTTGGTAGCTTAGCTGATTGGAGAATATAGAGTTTATTGATAACATGAAGGTAATTTATATTTTAGTTTTTATTGGTTCACTATATAGTACTGTGAATAGCTCAGATGTGTAGTCATTTCTGTGACCAGTCACTAGCAAATCACCCAGTTATTTCAATGCTAAATTCGCCTAGTTATTTCAATGCTAAATTCTCCTGTTTGATTTGTACTAAGTGCCTCGGTGAATGTGTATGCTCTGACTTCAACGTAACTATTTCTGTAGCAGTTACAAGCGAATCACTCAGCCATTTCAATGCTAAATTCTATGCTAATCCCATTATCAAGGGGTGCCTCTGCGGATGTGTATGCCTTAATTTAGCTATTTCAATGCTAAATTCTATGCTAATTCCTTTTAACAATGGGTGCCTCTGCGGATGTGTATGCTTTAACTTTTAACATAGCTATTTCTGTGACCAGTCACAAGCAAATCATTCAGCCATTTCAATGCAAAATGTTATGCTAATTCCTTCGTCAAGGCTCTTTGTTCCTCTCACACAGCTTAAAAAGCCGTGATCTGAACGTGGCTCTCTCACTCCAGCGCTGTCCTACCAGACAGTCTCGCTCCCTTCACCTGATGAAGGCCGCTTGTGTTGTGGCCGAAACGTCGTGAGAATATTATTGTGTTATTTTATTTTATCAATTTATTATTTTATTCTCATTCTACGTGACTTTACCGAAAGAACCAAAGAAGATGAATCATTGCAGTCACGAAAGCTTTAAATCGAAGCGATACGATTTCACAATCCTTTACAGCGATACACTTAATCCAATGAAGTTGAATGTGAACGCTGAAACACGTAAATATTACTGAACATAGCGTGGATAGAAGAAACTGATTTATCTAAATATCCATACAATTGAAACATCAATAAAGCAGGCTGCTGGAATGGATGCTCCAGGCGCCACTCTACGCGTGAGTGGTGCCAGTGGACTGAGAGGCCGTGCCAGGAGTCGCTGTCGCTGGCTGCTCAATGACCACCACCCTCTCGGCCGCTGCAGGGAGGGCGCGGCGCTGAGCCTTGAACTTCAGCGTCCCGTCTTCAGTCAAGCAGCAGCTCACACTCTGCGGGTCCACGTCCCTGGGCAGCTGCGTCTCCCTGTGGAACTCCTGGCAGCTGTGGCTGTAGCTGCCGCTGCTGACTTCTCCGCTCTTCACCTCGCGCCGTCCGGCCACCACCAGCTTGTCTCCAGACACCTTCACGGCCAGGTCCTGTGGGGAGAAGTCCTGCACGTCCAGGGACGCGACAAACCCGCCTCCCTGCTCCTGTGGATCTTCAATCTGGAACCCACTGCTCACGGCCGGCTGCTGCAGCAGTGCGTCTCCGAGGCTGCCCGGAGCCCGCGTGTGGCTGCTGAGCTGATCGACTCCACGGAAGATTCTCTCCATCCTCTCGATCTCGCTCCTCATGTCTCGCTGCAGCTGCTGGAAGAGACTTTCACCGCGGGGGTTCCAGACCGGCCAGCCTGGCCAGACGCTCCTCTCCATCACGTGCATCGCAGAGAAGTAAACACTCAGGGCCATGCTTGTTGATGTGCTTCACAGTGAGGCTCGCTTCAGCTGTGAGCGTTGCTCCCTCCTCTGCCGATGTTCTGCCAGTGCAGCTACAGGAGCTGCTTTTATAGCCCTGGCAGTAGCTACGAGCAGATGCTAGGGGCAGATAGAAGCGTCCAGAATGACGCAGCTGCTCCCAGGGGCTTCCTCCATCCGCACAGAATCTAGAGCGTCACTCGTGTCTCAGATGTGAATAATTAGTATTGTATTACAATTCTATAAACAATACAGTGTTGTAGTGCATCACGTGTTGATGTTCCATTGCACAGCCACGTTCCAAATGCTATAATGACGTAAAAGCCGTGGAAACCTCTGACGTCACGGTGACGTCATGGCCCGGTGACGTCACGGCAGAGGTCAGAGTGGAGTCGGCTCCTGGAGAGGCAACCACCTCGCCCCACGCTGCTCCTCCACTTCGAGTTCTTCAGAGAACTTCGCCACCACCACCATGGCGATCTTCACGGCTGTCCTCACTTTGGTTCTGCTGCTCACGCAGCCGATGGTGGAGCTCCTCGGAGGATCTCGGCGTGGGGGTTCGGACATTAACGGCTCCAACACCACCACCACCACGATCAACTACTCCGGACTCATGAAGAACGTCTCTCCACCAGCAGGGGTCGCCACCTGGGGACCGATGTTCAGTAGCCACAGTGAGGACATTGTGGACAGCGTGCTCCCTGCCCTCCTGCAGGCTATGGGTGAGCTGAGCAGCAGCTGCCAGGCCATAGTGGACAGCGCGCTCCCTGCTCTGCTCCACGCTGTGGGTCAACTGTACAGCGGCTGCAAGGAGGCCATCAGCTCCACCGTGCTGCTGAACACCCTGCACATCGCCGTGCATCTCTGGCGTTTCATACGTCGCCAAGTGAGTGAGCAACATCCATCATCATCACCACCATCAGCCATGGTCAATCCACTAGTGGGTAGAGACCAACACGACCCGTCGCCACCTCCCACGATGCCGCTGTGCAGTAATCCACCCAGCAGCTGCACGTGGAGCGATTTCATTGCTTCATCTCCCCACTGGGCACCCTCTCGGATGACCCCCTCGCAGCCCGTCGGCATCACTCGCCGCCTTCACACCTCCACCGATCCCCCTCAACTCCACTCACGGTGTCTTCAACAGCCTGGTTGGGCACTGGAACAGTATCCCGGACAGTGCCGGATTAAGCTCGTGCGGGTCCTGTAGCTTATATTATAAAGGTGCCCAGAATAAATAAAAAAACACAATTATAAAACACGAAGTTTTTAACTTGCATTGTAAAGTAATTGTAATTTTACTATAGTAATAGAGCAAGTACAGAATCACTGAACCGGGATTTATAGCGTGAGATCATTTAGCACGGGGCCCTTGAAAGTGCGGGGCCCCCAGCTAATGATTATTTTGTTCCGAGGATAATCCGGCACTGATCACGGATTGAGTATGAGGAGCAGTGATGAGATTTAAAGTATTTTTTTACATGTTATTAAAATGTTATGTTTAATAGAAAATATAATGTTGTTTGTCTCTTAGCTGTGATTCTTAAAAACACTGTTGTTACTCAATGGTCTTTCGGTAAAGTCAGGTAGAAAAAATAAAAAAAATAGAATACGACGTTTCGATTGCAACCCAAGCAGTCGTCATCAGGTGAAACTAAATTTGAGAGAGAGAGACCAAACACAGACAGGGAGACACAAAGATCCCCCGTATAGCCTGAACAGACTGTAGGGGCAAGTGCTGTTAGCGAGCACCTGTGAAGGCCGGAACAGTACACGAGGGGGTGGGTGGCCAGCACCACGCCCGACCGCCTTTGTCTCCCTAGTGGCGATGTTTACACACCGCACCAGGTACTCATTTGAGGCTGAGTCGACCTAGGGGAGGCCCGGGACCGGTTCAGATAATCGTCACTGGTGTTGGCCGTGAGCGGGAATCGAACCCGGGTCGCCAGGTTCATAGCGCAGCGTAGCGCTAACAGCTGCACCACCGCTCCCCACAACAGGAAGACACACAAGCAGAGAAGGACGGTGATCAACCAGGCAAAGTATTATTTGTTGTGTTGGCCGACTCAATGAGTTGCATTACATTTCTAAGTTTGCTGAGTTTGATCTTCTTTCTATCAGCTTGTACCCTCTGTAAATTTCACCCCCACTATCTCGCCCGTTACGGCAGCCCCTCCGCTCCCACTCCCCCTCGGAGTAGCCGAGGGATTAGCCGGGTATGCTTGCTCTGCGATCTTACATTTACTTGCAAATCCCACCACAAAAGTATATAGTGTAACCTTTGGTTGCAGTAGCTCTCTCGCTACATTTCTTCCTGTCTCAGCAGTCTGCCTGCTGTATTATTTCACCTGAAGACGATTGCTTGTGTTGTGACCACGTGTATACTGTTTACTACAGTACTATGGTGTTGTGACCACGTGTATACTGTTTACTATAGTGTTGTGACCATGTGTATACTGTTTACTATAGTACTATAGTGTTTTGACCACGTGTATACTGTTTACTATAGTACTATAGTGTTGGGACCACGTGTATACTGTCTACTACAGTACTATAGTGTTGTGACCACGTGTATACTGTTTACTATAGTACTATAGTGTTGGGACCACGTGTATACTGTTTACTATAGTACTATAGTGTTGTGACCACGTCTATACTGTTTACTACAGTACTATAGTGTTGTGACCACGTGCATACTGTTTACTATAGTACTGTAGTGTTGTGACCACGTGTATACTGTTTACTATAGTACTATAGTGTTGGGACCACGTGTATACTGTTTACTACAGTACTATAGTGTTGTGACCACGTGTATACTGTTTACTATAGTACTATAGTGTTGGGACCACGTGTATACTGTATACTACAGTACTATAGTGTTGTGACCATGTGTATACTGTTTACTATAGTACTATAGTGTTGCGACCACGTGTATACTGTTTACTACAGTACTATAGTGTTGTGACCACGTGTATACTGTTTACTATAGTACTATAGTGTTGTGACCACGTGTATACTGTTTACTACAGTACTATAGTGTTGTGACCACGTGTATACTGTTTACTATAGTACTGTAGTGTTGTGACCACGTGTATACTGTTTACTATTGTACTATAGTGTTGGGACCACGTGTATACTGTTTACTACAGTACTATAGTGTTGTGACCACGTGTATACTGTTTACTATAGTACTATAGTGTTGGGACCACGTGTATACTGTTTACTATAGTACTATAGTGTTGTGACCACGTGTATACTGTTTGCTATAGTACTATAGTGTTGTGACCACGTGTATACTGTTTACTATAGTACTATAGTGTTGTGACCACGTGTATACTGTTTACTATAGTACTATAGTGTTGTGACCACGTGTATACTGTTTACTACAGTACTGTAGTGGTGTGACCACGTGTGTACTGTTTACTATAGTACTATAGTGTTGTGACCACGTGTACACTGTTTACTACAGTACTATAGTGTTGTGACCACGTGTGTAATGTTTACTACAGTACTATAGTGTTGTGACCACGTGTGTAATGTTTACTACAGTACTATAGTGTTGTGACCATGTGTATACTGTTTACTACAGTACTATAGTGTTGTGACCACGTGTATACTGTTTACTATAGTACTATAGTGTGACCACGTGTATACTGTTTACTACAGTACTATAGTGTTGTGACCACGTGTATACTGTTTACTACAGTACTATAGTGTTGTGACCACGTCTATACTGTTTACTACAGTACTATAGTGTTGTGACCACGTGTATACTGTTAACTATAGTACTATTGTGTTGTGACCACGTGTATACTGTTTACTACAGTACTATAGTGTTGTGACCACGTGTATACTGTTTACTATAGTACTATAGTGTTGTAACCACGTGTATATTGTTTACTACAGTACTATAGTGTTGTGACCACGTGTATACTGTTTACTATAGTACTATGGTGTTGTGACCACGTGTATACTGTTTACTATAGCACTATAGTGTTGTGACCACGTGTGTACTGTTTACCACAGTACTACAGTGTTGTGACCACGTGTATACTGTTTACTATAGTACTGTAGTGTTGTGACCACGTGTATACTGTATTTGCTATCGTACTATAGTGTTGTGACCACGTGTATACTGTTTACTACAGTACTATAGTGTTGTGACCACGTGTGTACTGTTTACTACAGTACTATAGTGTTGTGACCACGTGTATACTGTTTACTATAGTACTATAGTGTTGTGACCACATGTATACCGTTTACTACAGTACTATAGTGGTGTGACCACGTGTGTACTGTTTACTATAGTACTATAGTGGTGTGACCACGTGTACACTGTTTACTACAGTACTATAGTGTTGTGACCACGTGTGTAATGTTTACTACATTACTATAGTGTTGTGACCACGTGTATACTGTTTACTACAGTACTATAATGTTGTGACCACGTGTATACTGTTTACTATAGTACTATAGTGTGACCACGTGTATACTGTTTACTATAGCACTATAGTGTTGTGACCACGTGTATACTGTTTACTACAGTACTATAGTGGTGTGACCACGTGTATACTGTTTACTACAGTACTATAGTGTTGTGACCACGTGTATACTGTTTACTACAGTACTATAGTGTTGTGACCACGTGTGTACTGTTTACCACAGTACTATAGTGTTGTGACCTAGTGTGTACTGTTTACTATAGTACTATAGTGTTGTGACCACGTGTGTACTGTTTACTATAGTACTATAGTGTTGTGACCACGTGTATACTGTTTACTACAGTACTATAGTGTTGTGACCACGTGTATACTGTTTACTACAGTACTATAGTGTTGTGACCACGTGTATACTGTTTACTATATTACTATAGTGTGACCACGTGTATACTGTTTACTACAGTACTATACTGTTGTGACCACGTGTATACTGTTTACTATAGTACTATAGTGTTGTGACCACGTCTATACTGTTTTATACAGTACTATAGTGTTGTGACCACGTGTATACTGTTTACTATAGTACTATAGTGTTGTGACCACGTGTATACTGTTTACTACAGTACTATAGTGGTGTGACCACGTGTATACTGTTTACTACAGTACTATAGTGTTGTGACCACGTGTATACTGTTTACTACAGTACTATAGTGTTGTGACCACGTGTGTACTGTTTACCACAGTACTACAGTGTTGTGACCACGTGTATACTGTTTACTATAGTACTGTAGTGTTGTGACCACGTGTATACTGTATTTGCTATCGTACTATAGTGTTGTGACCACGTGTATACTGTTTACTACAGTACTATAGTGTTGTGACCACGTGTGTACTGTTTACTACAGTACTATAGTGTTGTGACCACGTGTATACTGTTTACTATAGTACTATAGTGTTGTGACCACGTGTATATTGTTTACTACAGTACTATAGTGTTGTGACCACGTGTATACTGCGGGATTGTGGGTAATCGTCTCCCATGCTCGGTCTCAGTCGGTGTGCCTCACTCGTATAGTCAACATCCGTGCGAACTTATCTTGTTTACTATAGTACTATAGTGTTGTGACCACGTGTATACTGTTTACTACAGTACTATAGTGTTGTGACTACGTGTTTACTGTTTACTACAGTACTGTAGTGTTGTGAATACGTGTGTGTGCGTAAAGCATTTTTTTATTTTGTGTCCATGTGTAGTGACTGTTCTTTAGTAACTGTACTGCAAGTGAAAGTCGTCCTACACAATACCCATCCTCTATCTCGTCTCCCTCACACCAGCCACGATTAAATGTAATTAATAAATTTGATTACTTTATATTAAATAATAAAAATATAAAAAGGTATTTTGTATTAAAAAAATTTATATGAATACGGTATTTTTGGTTTGTGGAACGAATCATCTGAGTTTCCATTATTTCTTATGGGGGAAATTCGATTTGATATACGAGTGCTTTGGATTAAGAGCACGTTTCCAGAAGGAATTATGCTCGCAATCCAAGGTTTCACTTTATTAGTTATTTTTCTATCTACGTGACTTTACCGAAAGAAACCAAAGAGTATGCTGTTGTTAGTTTAAATGTTTGGTAAGTAAGACTTAGTCTGTGCTGCTCTCCAGTTGCCTGGATGAAAAGTGGCCCAAGTTTTTCCCAATCCTGGCCTCCTGGCTCAAAAACGTAAAAAACAAACTCGCAAGTCTGTCCCCAGGGTCACAACGCACTCACAGACACGGAGCAGGGAGATTCAGCTAATGACGCAGTTGATGTTTTTCGTAACTTTTGCAGAGAGCGATGAGAATGAGGATGAGGACCGGAAGGAGGAAGATTTCCCGGGCGCTGCAGAGAAAGAAAGGTGGAGGTCTCGGCCGAGCACCGAGTCCCCGGGCTCATATGGCCGCGGCACGGAGACGAAAGCGGCGGGCGCAGGGGAGGGGAAGCAACCCCGGCACCAAGCAAAGCTGCGCTCCTCACCTGAAGAATCCAGCTCCACTCAGGCCATCGCTCCCACTGGGGCCATCGCCTCCACCTCCACTCGGGCCATTGCCTCCATCTCTACTCGGGCCATCGCCTCCACTGCTGCCATCGCCTCCCCCGCTGCCATCGCCTCCACCTCCACTCAGGCCATCGCCTCCATCTCTACTCAGGCCATCGCCTCCCCCACTGATATCAACTCCACCTCCACTGCTTACATCGCCTCCACCTCCACTCGGGCCATCGCCTCCACCTCCACTCGGGCCATCGCCTCCACCTCCACTCGGGCCATCGCCTCCACCTCCACTCATCCCATCGCCTCCACCTCCACTCGGGCCATCGCCTCCACCTCTACTCAGGCCATCGCCTCCACCTCTACTCAGGCCATCGCCTCCATCTCTACTCAGGCCATCGCCTCCACCTCTACTCAGGCCATCGCCTCTACCTCTACTCAGGCCATCGCCTCCACCTCTACTCAGGCCATCGTCTCCATCTCCACTCAGGCAATCGCCTCCACCTCCACTCGGGCCATCGCCTCCACCTCTACTCAGGCCATCGCCTCCACCTCTACTCAGGCCATCGTCTCCACCTCAACTCAGGCCATCGCCTTCACCTCTACTCAGGCCATCGCCTCTACCTCTACTCAGGCCATCGCCTCCATCTCTACTCAGGCCATCGCCTCCACCTCTACTCAGGCCATCGCCTCCATCTCTACTCAGGCCATCGCCTCCACCTCTGCTCAGGCCATCGCCTCCACCTCTACTTATGCCATCGTCTCCACCTCTACTCATGCCATCGTCTCCACCTCTACTCAGGCCATCGCCTCTACCTCTACTCAGGCCATCGCCTCCATCTCTACTCAGGACATCGCCCCCACTGCTGCCATCGCCTACACCTCCAATTGGGCCATCGGCTCCACTGCTGCCATCGCCTCCATCTCTACTCAGGCCATTGCCTCCACCACTGATATCAACTCTACCCCCATTGCTGACATCGACTCCACCTTTACTCCTGCCATTGCCTCAACCTTCACTTCTGCCATCGCCTCCACTGCCACTATCGCCACCACCGCCACTCGCACCATCACCTCCACCCATGAGTAATCAAGCTAACCCCCAGGATTGGGAGCTCCCTGCTTTCCACCTGCCTCCACCTCCACCAGAGCCCTGGGCTCCTCCACCCCACCGTGATACCAGACCGGGCCCGGCACACGAGTATTTTGCTCCCTGTTCTTCACGGCAGCGTTACCGCAAGTCCCGCAACAGCCGCCTTCCTCCCCGCCTCCGCAAACCTCCTCTCGAATCCTCAACTCCACTGCTGCCATCGCCTCCATCTCTACTCAGGCCATTGCCTCCACCACTGATATCAACTCTACCCCCACTGCTGACATCGACTCCACCTTCACTCCTGCCATTGCCTCAACCTCCACTTCTGCCATCGCTTCCACTGCCACTATCGCCACCACCGCCACTCGCACCATCACCTCCACCCATGAGTAATCAAGCTAACCCCCAGGATTGGGAGCTCCCTGCTTTCCACCTGCCTCCACCTCCACCAGAGCCCTGGGTTCCTCCACGCCACCGTGATACCAGACCGGGCCCGGCACACGAGTCTTTTGCTCCCTGTTCTTCACGGCAGCGTTACCGCAAGTCCCGCAACAGCCGCCTTCCTCCCCGCCTCCGCAAACCTCCTCTCGAATCCTCAACTCCATCCGCATTGATTCGTCCCAACCACCCAGACCGAGAGCACCTTCCCCCCCGCCTCGCTCCACCTGCAGGGCAGTGGATCCCCCCCCAGCCCAGGTGCAACGGCCGGGGTCCCGCGTACGGAGTCCCAGGTGCCCCTTCTGCCTGGCACCACTCCCACGAGTCGCGCTTCACGCGGCGTCCCGCCCTCCTCCCCACGCCTCCACCGGATCAGTGGATTCCTCCCCACCTTCGTCCCAGCCGAGCGGCTCCTGCTCCACACTGGGCCACCCGTCCCACTTTTGTTCCGTGCCGCTCCACAGATTTCCACGATAGACATCATCATCCGCCCCTTGTCCAACCCACACCACTGCATCACCATAGCCCGGCGACATTCACGGACTGCTCACACACGTGACTCCTGCTGGTCGGGTGACCGTGATGAACTATATGTGTCGCGTTGATGGCCATGTGATGGACATTGTTTTGAGTGGCAGAGCAGGTGGTTGTCAGGATTAATACATTTGTGTTGTTATTGGACACTGCAGTGTGCGTGTGAGTTGCTGTGCGGTGCAACAGAGCACGTATTTGGTGTCGATCTTCGCGTGTGTGTGATTGTGGGGAGCGGTAGTGTCATGGTTAACGCTACACCGCGCTTCGAAACCCAGGTTTGACCCGAGTTAGCTTTCCGCACACGGCCACAGCCGGTGCAAGCAGTTGCGCAACTTGGTTGCACACAACTGAAGTCACTCTACACGTGGAAGTCTCTGCAACAAATTTGCTTGGCGATTGGTGGCCAGAACCACGAGCGATCCACACAGCACAGGGTGCTGGTCAGTCTGACCAACCACCCATTTCACCTGACTTTCCACAAAATCACCATTAATGTTCCTTTCCGGGGCAGTGACACCAACTCTGCCAAAGTGTTTTAGGAACTAATGCTGTGTATGTTCGGCAGAAACTCTGCACGATTCTGCTGATAAGACACTTAATTTCAAAACCATTTGAGAATGTCGTATTTATAATAAACCTGCACCATTTTTTAGCTGCTTGCCGCCCCTGTACCTAGTACCTCTGTATTGATTACAAGTCCTGTGTGCTCACCATTGTACCATGGCATGTGCCTAGGTGGCACTACCGGATGGCTCCCATCCATAGCTGCCAGGCCATCGGCCAGCGCGATAAATATTCGACGCCAACCAACAAATATTTATTCCCACGAGGGGTGACGGGAACCGAACCAGGGATGTCCAGAGCAATCAACTCGTTAATGCGGGAGACCTGAATAGTTCCCGGCGCGTGACACAGTAACGCTGTTCGGCTGGCGACAGCACTCTGCTGCCGTATGCAACAACACACTCCACCCCGTTGACAACCTGGGACAGAACCGCGCCAATGCTGGTGTTGGTTGCGTCAGTATCAAGGACACACGGCATGGCAAAGTCAGAGTAGCGGAGGGGAATTGCGAAGCGCAACAAATGCGGCTTCCTCCTCCCCCCAATGAAACCTCTGACCCATAACCGTCAAGGCGTGGAGAGGTTTTGCGAAGGTAGCGAACCCAGTGACAAACCGGCGATAATAAGACGCAAAACCAATAAAACTCTGCACCTGCATCATCAACGTGGGGGTCGGCCACGTCCGAACACACGTGGTTTTGTCGGGATCTATCGCAATGCCCGATTTACTGACAATATGACCGAGATACTGCACGGATTTCTGAAGGGGGTAACACTTCTGCGGATTGAATTTGAGATGGGCCGCTCGCATTTTAAGAAAGACAGCGCGTAACCAATCAAGATGTTCTTTGAACGTACGGCTGAAGACGATGACATCGTCGAGGTATTGTAAGCATGAGTCCCATTGAAGTCCAGCCAGCACCAGCTCCATCAGTCATTGGAACGTAGCCGGTGCTGCGTGGAGTCCCATGGGAAGCTGATTTAATTCAAACAGGCCTTGAGGTGTTCGAAAAGCCGTTTGGGTTTAGAGGCCTCATTTAGTGGCAAATGCCAAAATCCGGACAGGAGATCAAGGGTGGAGAAGTTCTGTGCTCCCGCCAGAGCGTCCAGGGAATCGTCCATCCGAGGGAGAGGATACGCGTCAGCCACCGATATCTTATGAAGCTTCCTAAAGTCGACACACAACTGCAAGCTACCATCGTGCTTCTTAATGTGGTGGGTAATTGTCAGGCGTAATACGCCGCCACCACTACTGGAAAATATGTAGCTGCAGTCAGGGCCCAACAGGGGGCAATAGCGGGTCCGGCCTGTACCAAGTAGGACTCGTAGGTAAGGCAATTTGGAGGGCGGTTTGGAACCGGAGGTGGACACCCCAGGCCCCCAGTGGGGGCTGGGGGATTGCGCCGACATCTCCGGGGCCGGTGGGTCGTCGTCCTCTTCATCTGGAGACCTGGTGCGTATTGTTCGCCTAGTCTCCATAATCTATAGTTAATTAACTAACGTTTGGCCACTTCCAACACCAGTTGTAGTGGGCTCAAATGGAGACTCAGGCTTCTATAGGAGACAACACGTTTATTTAACATTAACACGCTAAAACTAGATTCAAAGTTTTCGTGACTGCAGGAATTACTCTTTGGTTCTTTCGGTAAAGTCACGTTGACAGAAAATAAATTAAATAATAGAATACGCCGTTTTTCCAGTGTCGCTCCTCCTATAATTTTGTTGACGGACAAATGGACAAAGGGCACAATAGCTTAGTGTTTGTGTATGTTATGTTTTTAAGAGAAGACAAGTTTGTAAATATATTTTTCCCCCGGGAAACGCTGGGTACTTCCCGCTGGTACTGATATGAAAATATATATTTTAAACTGTGCCAAAATCAATCAAAACGAACAACAGTAGATCAGAATTAAATCTCCAATGCTTGATATTTTATCATCCGCATAGGCGAGTGATGGTCAGGATGTTGTGTATGTGTAGTCACATAGAATTGGTCACTACGTAGCATAGCGCTGGCTGCTGACAGGGAAGGGGATCTGCAGAGTGAAGCAGCCCTGATTGACAGCAGACCACGTAATAGACCTGAGAAGGATCTCGGGTAGGACACGTCGAGAGCCTGCTAGTAGATTCTAGAAGGGGAGCGTGGCCGGAGTGGAGCGAGGCCACGCTAACAGGATTAAAGGGGACCCCGAGCAGGGGATGAGGGCCATCGTTTGGAGTGGGATCGCCGTCGTCGTCGTCGTTGCTGTTGAAGATCGTCGCCTTCGCCGCTGTCGTCATCCACTTGATAATTGTGCTGCTAGCAGTAGTTGCCTGTCTTAGTTCAGCGCCGTCAGTGTCAGATGGCGAGCGTTGTGTTGTAGGCTAGCCACGAGTGCAGAGTTGCGTTTAAGCGAGGGACAGAGCGTTGTATTACAGCAGAGAGTGTGTAACAGTATGCTCGGTGTGTAATTAAAGAATTGCCTCGAAGAAGTTACGTCTCCAAGTTAGTCACTATATATTTTTTCATGGGCAAGGCTAGAGTTGTCACCTGTCCAGGAATTACCATTTGTGTTTAGGTGGTGGGTATT
Organism: Petromyzon marinus; assembly: GCF_048934315.1. Classification (NCBI taxonomy): domain Eukaryota; kingdom Metazoa; phylum Chordata; class Hyperoartia; order Petromyzontiformes; family Petromyzontidae; genus Petromyzon; species Petromyzon marinus. The sequence goes on from NW_027423168.1 coordinate 1,940,846, forward strand.
CATTCTTACGAGATATAGCACCCGCATTGTGTCGTTTACTGTGTAGTTCTGATAATTCTAGACTGAGTGCTGACTGAGAAATCTGTCCAGGCTTTGTCTACAGTCAAAAATGTGGCAATCTCATAGCAGCACCCTCCTGCGTCTCCAGTGTGAATATGCTGTAGAGTAAGTTTTCAACGCAGCGTATGTTTGCATGCTGAACTTCTTTCGCACCGTACGCAGGCAACCATGCTTATTTGAGGTGCGGGGGAATAACAAAATGAACAAAAAGAACAGGGACACAACTTGAAAACATAGAAGTGCATTTATACGTGGGGCGGTTGTTGAAGGGGGAGAGGGATGAAAATTATTAAGAGAGGCGTATCAGGGCAGAGCACAGTGCTGATTGGAATCTGAACTTAAATCATGAAACGTAACAAAGCCATTTTCCTAAAGCAGAACGTTTTTTAATCAGTGGATATGACCTGCAACAACAGATGCATCACAAACATGGCCATTGACGAAGACAATGGAACCAATGTTGAGAAGTGCACAAGGAAGCATAGAGATGCACATGCTAGGAATTAAACTGAGAATGGAAGACGGACACGTCAATTAGGCATCATATGCAAATTAAAGGCATAATTTTAGTTTAGAAAGGTGGGGTGAGGCAGGACACACAACTTGAAGAGATGAGGGCCGGTGGTCGTGACTAACGTGGGAATGGGAGCTAAAGGAGGGAACACAACCAATAGAGCGTCCACTGCGAAGATGGATCGAATAAATCAACCGGTGGGCAGTAGCCAGACAGATTTTTGCATTGCAAATCCGCAAGAGATGGTGATGGCTTCGGACAGAAGTGGAGAAATCACGGCTGGAGATGGTGACGGCTGCATAAGCAGCTTTGGAAAACATTTACACGATATCACCTTCAAAAACAACCATTCACTAAAACACATTTTCATTAAATGTGTATTCAGAAAGATAAACTAAAACAGTACAGGAATTATATCGTCTTTATTTTGCTAATTTTACAATAAAGGGTATTTTTTTCATTGCACTAGTTTAAGATAAAAACATTTTTTGCCGAAATAATGACATTAATAGGCACATTAATTGAAAGTGCAATTTTAAATTAACCGTGTAATTATTCGATAGTTTTGGTTAGAGTCTGTGCCTGTGTTAGAGTGCCAGAAAAAGTCCTGGCAAGGATTATTCAACATCACCTTGCCAGGCATGCTGAGAAGAGGATTGGGGAGCCCCATTGTGGTTTCAGGCCAGGGCAGCCACAGATGCCACATCTTCCTTCCGTTTGCTACAGCAGAGGAGTGTTGAATTCCGACAGGACTTACATCTCTGCTTTATTGACCTGGTCAATGCCTATGATACCATCAATAGGTCTGGACTCTGGGTTGTTCTTCATGCTTTCGGAGTCTCTGACTCTCTGCTCACAATAATTAAGGACTTCCATGATATTGAGCAGGGCCGAGTAAAGCTACTTGGCCGGAAGACAAAGCTATTCCCCGTTAACCTTGGGGTTCGACAGTAATGTCCTCTGGCTCCGTACACTGTTTAAAATATTTTTGGTCCACGTCGTTCGAGAAACCTTCCATGTCCGTACCGGAGCAATCTATATCTGATATAGATACAATGGGAGGCGGATTGATGCCCGGGTGCGCTTGAGAGCTTGCTCCCGATTTGTCATCCATGTTACGTATGCGAATGATCTAGACCTGGAGCGTGCCACTAGACAGGGGTGGGGAACGTCCGGCCGGCCGGCCATGAGGCCTGCGAAATCATTTGGTCTGGCCCTGCCAAGGCAACCGCAGGCGGGACTCGAAATTCAATCAATCTTGGAGCAAACCTGGAAAAGCAGTTGCGAGTAGCAACATCATCAATACCAGCTAACATCATCAATACCAGCTAACATCATCAATGCCAGCTAATATCTCCACACGCCTCACCAAAGAGAAGCAGTTCCAGCCATCGCATTAGGGGTGAGTTAATTAAATGTTTGACCAAATATAATAGGCTAATTTTTAAGTTGATGATTTTGTATGGCCCCCGAATGATGTTATAAATATCCAAATGGCCCTTGGCACAAAAAAGGTTCCCCACCCCTGCACTAAGAGGTGGGGCATTAACCATCAGCCCCACCAAAACTAAGCACCTGCCTCGCTATGTTGTGCCATTAAACAAGGGGTGGGCAATTTTTTTTACTCGCGGGCCACAATGGGTTCTAAAATTTGACAGAGGGGCCGGGCAAGGAACAGATGGATGGAGTGTTTGTGTGAACTAATATAAATGACATGTAAAAATCATTACATGAAAGGATTTGGCCTTTAACAGGTAGCAAAGCATTTATTTGCAAGGCAATTTAACAAATTGCACGAACATGAACAATACAAAAACATGTCGTAACGTGACTGATCAAACATCATGAAAACATCTGAGGCCTGCGCCCAAACCAATTACCACACTCCCGGTCAAAGTGCTCCATCTAATGGGGAAATGAGGGCATTACAGGTGAAAGGTAAAATTTAATTTAATAATATTTGGACACGTTCAGGGGGCCGGATTAAAAAGCCCAGCCCATGTCTGCATTAAACCCTCCACCCCTTAACTCCCCATTGGTGATGGGGCAGTTGTAAATTGGATTAGTTTTCCACATCTGGATAGTGTGCTTATGACCAACTCCGGTTTGACAGAAGAGGTCTCACTCCGAATCAGTCGAGCGGCATTATCTTTTCATCGGTTGCATAACGCTGTGTGGAAGCTACCTGATATCTGTCGCTCCACAGCAGTCTTCGGATCTTCTCGGCCACGGTCATGCCCTTCCTTCTCGATGCTTGCCAAACGTGGACCCCCCTAATGGAACATCTTCGCCGGTTATAAACATTCAGGATGGCCTTCCTACGATCCATCCTGGGTTTAACCAGGCTGGATTGTGTGAGCTCACAATCCTTGACAGATCTGGACAAAGTCCCATCGGTAAGCGCCTCCAGCAGGTAATGCTACATTGGCTGGGTCATGTACCACGCCTCCCTAACCACTGCATTAAAGGGGGATAAACAGGCGCGGCACGGGCTAGAGAAGAGATTAAATGATGTGGTACAAGAGGATGTGGAACTGAATTGACTTGCGAATGACTGGTACCAGCAGTGTAAAGCGCGGCCTATGTGGAGGAGACTCATGATGGACGATACTGGGCAGTTGGAGGTAGTCGCCCTCCAGCAACAACAGAGGGCAGCAGAGAGACGCTCACAACAAGGAGCAGAGCCTTAGGCGGATAAAACACATCAAGTTGGCACAGTAGGGGAGGCACAGCTGACGCATCTGCCACTCATCTCTGTCAAACCATGGCAGCTGAATCTGACCCGTGATCACGTGGCCATAAAGTGCACTTAGCCTGGCACAAGTGCCGTAGCAACGTCACAGCCACTTAGTGGCGGTTGTTGTCTGTGTGTGTGCAATTGTAGTGACTCATTTCGCCCCTTACGACAAGCAAGCCAGCATCAGGACGCAAGGTATTTGAACATAAAATGTTTTTATAAATTTGTATGTATTTTATGTTTCATACACGATCCCGACAGTCCTCGACTTATGAACTCAATTAGTTCCTGGGACCCGTTCGTGAGTCAAACGGTTTGTAAGTGGGAACACAATAATGTACACACGTGCGTGCACGCACACACGAGCACAAACACTGGAAGCGCGAGGATGACACAACTCGTGGAGGATCGCTCCGCTGAAAAAAAATAGATCCTCGGTTCAGTTTGCAAGTGCGAGTTCGCGTTGTAATTCTCAATGTTAAAACACATTTCATGGAAGCTGGTTCCTAAGTGCGGAAATTCGTAAGTCGAGTGGTTCGTAAGTCGATGCCTGCATGTATGTGTAATGTTTATTTGTGACTGTAAACGGAAAAATCCGTGTAGCCAGTTACCCAGTTAGTTTCGGTGGAAACAGCTGGAACCCACTAACAGAGTTAATTTTGTGGTGGAGAGAAACCCAGCCAGTAAGGAAACTCGAGGCATACATTATTGTAATAGCAGTATGACTTACATGGCTATAGCAGCTTTGATGAAAAATCTTGAAGATAACATTTACCATTATCTTATTGCAATATATGAAAGTGTCATGGCAAATTAAAACGATGTGAAACAATTTAACAATCCTGAACAGCGATACACATAATCAAATTAAGTTAACTGGAAACGCTGAAACACCTACATATTAGTGAACATATCGTGAATAGAAGAAACTGATTTAACAAAGTATCCACACAATTAAAACATCAATGAAGCAGGTTGCTGGAATGGATGCTCCAGGCGCCACTCTACGCGTGAGTGGTGCCAGTGGACTGAGAGGCCGTGCCAGGAGTCGCTGTCGCTGGCTGCTCAATGACCACCACCCTCTCGGCCGCTGCAGGGAGGGCGCGGCGCTGAGCCTTGAACTTCAGCTTCCCGTCTTCAGTCAAGCAGCAGCTCACGCTCTGCGGGTCCACGTCCCTGGGCAGCTGCGTCTCCCTGTGGAACTCCTGGCAGCTGTGGCTGTAGCTGCCGCTGCTGACTTCTCCGCTCTTCACCTCGCGCCGTCCGGCCACCACCAGCTTGTCTCCAGACACCTTCACGGCCAGGTCCTGTGGGGAGAAGTCCTGCACGTCCAGGGACGCGACAAACCCGCCTCCCTGCTCCTGTGGATCTTCAATCTGGAACCCACTGCTCACGGCCGGCTGCTGCAGCAGTGCGTCTCCGAGGCTGCCCGGAGCCCGCGTGTGGCTGCTGAGCTGATCGACTCCACGGAAGATTCTCTCCATCCTCTCGATCTCACTCCTCATGTCTCGCTGCAGCTGCTGGAAGAGACTTTCACCGCGGGGGTTCCAGACCGGCCAGCCTGGCCAGACGCTCCTCTCCATCACGTGCATCGCAGGGAAGTAAACACTCAGGGCCATGCTTGTTGATGTGCTTCACAGTGAGGCTCGCTTCAGCTGTGAGCGCTGCTCCCTCGTCCGCCGATGTTCTGCCAGTGCAGCTACAGGAGCTGCTTTTATAGCCCTGGCAGTAGCTACGAGCAGATGCCAGGGGTAGCCAGAAGCGTCCAGAATGACGCAGCTGCTCCCAGGGGCTTCCTCCATCCGCACAGAATCAAGAGCGTGACTCGTGTCTCAGGCTGCAGTTTGTGACAAGTTCACTACAATAGCATTTAGTTCACCCTGCCAATGTGTAAGTATCAAACTATAGCATTACGCATATTTTAAAAATAACCATTGTACAGAATTGATAGTTTTTTATTAAGTGAAATGTAAGGGACTTCGTTGTCTTTGTGTGACTCAGTCTTTCCTGATAAGGCTGATGATGTCATTGTGCTGTGTAAGCGAGAATTTAAGTTTCGGTTTGTATCACCCTTCAAAGTGTAGTAATTTCAATTAAATATAGAAGAGCGCATCACTCTGTTTTACATTCATTATCAGTGCAGAGCTAGTTTCCTAGCTGGCTGCTGGCTGTGCTTCTCTCCACCCCAACAATAACTCCGTTGTTAGTGGGTGCAGGAGACAATAGAGACACCAACAAGGTGGGAATAACCAGAACAGTATTTGAAGACTGACACGGTTCATTTAAAATTGCACTTTCAATGTATGCGCCAATTAACGTCATTCTTTTTGACAAAATAACTTGTTTTATCCTAGAGAATTGGAAATTAAACCTTAAGACATTAAACTAGTACAATTAAAATGTACGATTAATTGTAAAGTTAGCAAAATAAATAAATGATCTTATTCATATACTATATTCTTGGTTCTTTCGGTGAAGTCACATAGAAGGGAAACAATAAAATATTTTTTTTCGATTTGAAGCTTTCGTGACTGCAAGGATTCATCTTCTTTGGTTCTTTCGGTAAAGTGACGTAGAATGAGAATAAAATAATAAAAAAACACAATAAAAATTCTCACGACGTTTCGGCCACAACGCAAGTGACCGTCTTCAGGTGAAAGGTACAGAACTGTCGGGACGACAGAGCTTCAATGAACGATGTTAATATTCGTAGCGACTTTTAAGCTGGTTGGGAGAAGTGAGGCACCTTGACAAAGGGGTTTACATATCAATAGCTGAGGGATTAGCTTGTGACCGGTCACGGAAATGGCTATGTTAAAGTCAAAACCTACACATTCACAGAGGCAACTAGTAATTTAGCATTGAGATAGCTGAGGGATTAGCTTGTGACTGGTCACGGAATTGGCTATGTTAAAGTCAAAACCTACACATCCACAGAGGCAACTAGTAAGTTAGCATTGAAATAGCTAAGGGATTAGCTTGTGACTGGTCACAGAAATAGATGTTAAAGTAAAGGCCTACACATCCACAGAGCTTCAATGAACGCTGTTAAGATTCGTAGCGACTTTTAAGCTGGTTGGGAGAAGTGAGGCACCTTGACAAAGGGGTTTACATATCAAATAGCTGAGGGGTTAGCTTGTGACTGGTCACGGAAATGGCTATGTTAAAGTCAAAGCCTACACATCCACAGAGGCACCTCGTACATGGACGCCAAAGGGGGCTGCAACAACTCAACTGTCATACAGTAAAGCGATGTGAAAAACCTAATTCTAAATTACATCAATATAATAAATGTACTCAATATATTCTTCAATAAGCTGAGCTATTAACATTAACTGGGTATACACTACACTATATAATGAATATCATATAGTAAACCAATAAAAACTAAAATATAAACTTCCTCAATATTCTTAGTTCTTTCGGTAAAGTCACGTTGAAGGGAAACAATAAAATAATAATATATAAATCAATAAAAATTCTCACGACGTTTCGACCATAACACAAACGGTCGTCTTCAGGTGTGTCGGTTTGCATTAATTTATTTATTTATAAACGGTGTAAAAATAAGAAGAAGGACCCTCTTGAGGAGCCTTTCAAAACCATCACTTTACCCTACATTGCGGGGATCACAAAAAAGATCTCCAAAATCTTGAATAAACACAAGATCCAGGTCCGTTTCAACACATTACATGAAATCCGTGATCCGGTTCCGTCTGTAAAAGATGTGATTCCGGACATACAATACCCTGGTGTCTACAAACTAAGTTGCCTCTGTGGTAGTAGTTACATTGGAGAAACCAAACGCCATGTCTCGGACCGCATTCGTGAACACAAAGCAGACCTTAAACACGGTAAGACCAACACCTTGGCCGTGGCAGATCATTGTTATAATTCAGTAGGCTCACATGACATTGACTTTTCCAAGACAGAGGTTCTTTGTAAGCCATCTGGCTACCATGAGAGATTCGTTCATGAGGCTATCCACATATACAAGCACAGAGACAATTTCAACCGAGAAGATGGATTCTGTCTTAGCAATCATTGGAAAGATTTGATAAACCATTTCAGGTCTTAATTGATTGTTCACGCTTACAGTGGCTTTCAGACAGCATACATTACATTTTTCGTCTCCCCCCTCCTCTTTTTAGAACATAGATGGACTCGTCCTTCTAAATAAACTGCCAAATGGCTGCACGTGGCGCTAACGTTTTTTATATATAAATAAATAAATACACCGTTTAAAAATAAATACATTTATGCAAACTGACACACCTGAAGACGACCGTTTGTGTTATGGTCGAAACGTCGTGAGAATTTTTATTGTTTTATATATTTTTATTATTTTATTGTTTCTCTTCAACGTGACTTTACCGAAAGAACTAAGAATATGAATTACTGCAGTCACGAAAGCTTTAAATCAAAACTACCTCAATGTTATATCACAATGTTATATGGTGAAAAAACGGGTGGATTCTTACCTTACTCACCACGGACAGCTACGTTCAGACGGACGAGTCCATCCATGGTTGGAGCAGAGGAGGAAGGAGGGGAGAAACAGCTGCGAGGCGCTGTTATACTCCATGTTATAAACCATACCATTAACCGTGGTGTGAGAGGTATTAAAAGTCAGTGCCAGCGAAAGAGCTGCGGTCTGAAGGTCCTCGTGAAATACAATTAATTAAGAACCGAAATGGTTTAAAACATCTTTCCAATGGTTACTAAGCCAGAATCCATCTTCTCGGTTGAAATAGTCTCTGTGTTTTTATATGTGGATGGCCTCATGAACGAATCTCTCATGGTAGCCGGTTGGTTTGCACATCGCTTTACTGTATGACAGTTGAGTTGTTGCAGCCCCCTTTGGCGTCCATGAACGAGGTGCCTCTGTGGATGTGTAGGCTTTGACTTTAACATCTATTTGTGTGACCAGTCACAAGCTGATCCCTTAGCTATTTCAATGCTAAATTACTAGTTGCTTCTGTGGATGTGTAGGTTTTGACTTTAACATAGCCATTTCCATGACCAGTCACAAGCTAATCCCTCAGCTATTTGATATGTAAACCCCTTTGTCAAGGTGCCTCACTTCTCCCAACCAGCTTAAAAGTCGCTACGAATCTTAACAGCGTTCATTGAAGCTCTGTGGATGTGTAGGCCTTACTTTAACATACATTTCTGTGACCAGTCACAAGCTAATCCCTTAGCTATTTCAATGCTAATTTACTAGTTGCCTCCGTGGATGTGTAGGTTTTTACTTTAACATAGCCATTTCCGTGACCAGTCACAAGCTAATCCCTCAGCTATTTGCACAAGCTAATCCCTTAGCTATTTCAATGCTAAATTACTAGTTGCCTCTGTGGATGTGTAGGTTTTGACTTTAACATAGCCATTCCTGTGACTAGTCACAAGCTAATCCCTTAGTTATTTCAATGCTAAATTACTAGTTGCCTCTGTGGATGTGTAGGTTTTGACTTTAACATAGCCAATTCCGTGACCAGTCACAAGCTAATCCCTCAGCTATTGATATGTAAACCCCTTTGTCAAGGTGCCTCACTTCTCCCAACTAGCTTAAAAGTCGCTACGAATCTTAACATCGTTAATTGAAGCTCTGTCGTCCCGACAGTTCTGTACCTTTCACCTAAAGACGGCCGCTTGCGTTGTTGCCAAAACGTCGTGAGAATTTTATCGTGTCATTTTATTATTTTATTCTCATTCTACGTGACTTTACCGAAAGAACCAAAGAAAATAAAATAATAAAGATATAAAACAATAAAATTCTCCAAATCAAAATTCAGATACTGTTGATTTATTCACTCCATCTCCGCAGTTGACACTGCCGGTTGTGTTCCCTCCTTAGCTCCCATTCCCACGTTAGTCTCGACCACCGGCCGTCATCACTTCAAGTTGTGTGTCCTGCCTCACCCCACCTTTCTAAACTAAAATTACGTCCTTAATTTGCATATGATGTCCAATTGACGTGTCCGTCTTCCAGTATCAGTGTAATCCTTAGGATGTGCATCATCTCTACGCTTCCTTGTGCATTTCTAAACATTGGTTCTATTTTCCGTTTGTGATGCATCTCTTTGAAAAACACGTTCTGCTTAAGGCATATGGTACAGTTACGTTTCATTATTAAGTTAAGATAACAATAAGCACTTTGCTCTGCCCTGATACGCTTCTCTTGATCATTTTCATCCCTCTTCCCCTTCAACAACCGCCGTACGTGGAGATGCACTTCTATGTTTTCAATGCTGAGTCCCTGTTCTTTTTGGGTTCAGTCTGTCATTCCCCCGCACCTCCAGTAAAGAATGGTTGGCTGCGTACGGTGCGAAAGAAGTTCACCATGCAAACATACGCTGCGTTGAAATATGATTCTACTGACTGCAGACCAAACCTGGACAGATTTCTCAATACGAGTGCAATATTGAGGGTACAGATCAATACCACCTGAACACAGATGCTAATTCCCCGACGGGTGGCAACTCTAACCATGCCCATACAAACATACACAACATCTTGACCATGAATCGCCTATGCGGCAGATTAAATGTCAAGCATTTAACATTGAAGTCCGATCTACTTTTGTTCGTTTTGATTTATTTTGGCGCAGTTTCAAGTAAGTATTTTTGATATAATTTGGTATTGTCATTTGCTGTATAATTATGATAATAGACCAACCACTGAGACATTTTCCAGGGTTGGTCTACAATCGAAAAGGTGGCAACCCCATAGCACACCCTCGTGTTCCAGTGTTAACACATCGTATGTTTGTATCTTGAACTTCTTTGGCACCGTACGTAGCCCACCGTGCTAATCGGAGGTATGGGATGGTTGCGAGTGCTGTCAATGTGGCGGTGTTGACAACAAGCATCCACTTGAAACGAACGCGCTTCCTAAAATCCGCGATTTTATCATTTCATGCCGATACGTGGAGATGAGCGGGTTCACCGCGGGTCTTAAACAGCCCTTCCCCAGCCAACATGCACTGGGGGAAATTCCATCAATATTCTCATTAATTATCTGCTTTGGAAGACGAAGAATAAAAAAGCTAATCCTGCAGGCATCGGGGTCAGACATTTGTGACGATGTGTGACGAAGGGGGGGGGGGGGGGGGCTGAGAAATGTGACGTCACATCAAAATGCGCAACTTTAAATAAACATAGACAACACGTTCTACTTAATTAAATAGACTTTTTAATAAATGTTTAATCCTACAACAATAGAGTGCAGCGCCACATTAAATACGCACTACAATTACAATAGTTTAAAGCGATTTGAAGCATGTTTTATATTTTTTTGGGGGGGGGGGGGACAGAGCTTTGTGTCGTCATATTTGAGGGGGGGGTCTGACTTTTCGTGTCGCCGCGTGACGATGGGGGGGGGGGGGGGTCAAAAATCGTTAGAAATCGCGTGACGTCATTTTTGGACGGCCCCTTTGGCACCGTGCGTCGCTGAATCATTGCTCATCGGAGTGTCAGCTGTATGACAACGCGACGTGGCACGCAGTGCCAACGCACACCTGTCACCCCCTAACCATTGCCTCTCTTATTACAGACCAATTCAGACCTTATTGGTCACCCCGTGCCCCTTACAAATCTCAACATTCATCCTACAAAGTCCCATCACAAGGGGAGAAACACAAAACATTGTTTTGCCCATTTTAAAACGGCTATAGTAAGCCGTATGGACCTGAGAACTCAATCTCCCTGTACACCAATACGGGGTAACCCGGTACGGGTTGACACGGCATGCCAACGTGATACTGGATCGCGCCTTCGGCTCTAAGAGATTCGTTTGTGACTTAACTGGAGATTAATGAATGATAAACCAGCCAGGGCTTCCCTCGCTGTACGCGGGTTCGGTTTGTTGCGCTATTTCACGCTGTGGGGGCCGTCCATAAATGACGTCACGCGATTTTGGACCACCCCCCCCCCCCCCATCGTCACGCGGCGTCACAAAAAGTCAGACCCCCCCTCAAATATGACGACACAAAGCTCTGCCCCCCCCCCACGCCCCAAATATAAAACGTGTTTCAAATCGCTTTAAACTATTGTCATTGTAGTGCGTATTTAATGTGGCGCTGCACTCTGATGTTATGGGAGAAAAGATTTATTTAAAAAGTCTATTTAATTAAGTAGAACGTGTTGTCCGTATTTATTTAAAGTTGCGCATTTTGATGTGACGTCACATTTCTCAACCCCCCCCCATCGTCACACATCGTCACAAATGTCTGACCCCCCCCACCCCAGGTGCGTGACGTCATTTATGGACGGCCCCAGTGCAATGCGGCTACCTCTGACCCAAAAGTTGCTCTCTGGAGCTGCTGTGCGCGTGTGTGGTGGGGGGAGCGGTGGCGCAGCGGTTAGCGCACTGCGCTACGAACCCCGACTACACGAGGTCGATTCCCGCTCACCTCATTCCTCCGATTAGCACGGTGCGCTACGTACGGTGCGAAAGAAGTTCAAGATACAAACATACGATGTGTTAACACTGGAACAGGAGGGTGTGCTATGGGGTTGCCACCTTTTCGATTGTAGACCAACCCTGGGCAATGTCTCAGTGCTTGGTCTATTATCATAATTATACAGTAAATGACAATACAATAATTATATCAAAAAGACTTACTTGAAGCTGCGCCAAAATAAATCAAAACGAACAAAAGTAGATCGGAATTCAATGTTAAATGCTTGACATTTAATCTGCCGCATAGGCGATTCATGGTCAAGATGTTGTGTATGTTTGCATGGGCATGGCTAGAGTTGCAACCCGTCCGGGAATTAGCATCTGTGTTCAGGTGGAATTGATCTGTACCCTCGATATTGCACTCGTATTGAGAAATCTGTCCAGGTTTGGTCTGCAGTCAGTAGAATAATTTTTCAACGCAGCGTATGTTTGCATGGTGAACTTCTTTCGCACCGTACGCAGCCAACCATGCTTTACTGGAGGTGCGGGTGAATAACAAACTGAACGCAAAAAGAACAGGGACACAGCCTTGAAAACACAGAAGTACATCTACACGTAGGGCGGTTGTTGAAGGGAAGAGGAATGAAAATGATTAAGAGAGGCGTATCAGGGCAGAACAAAGTGCTTATTGTTATCTTACCTTAATAATGAAACGTAACTGAGCCATATACCTTAAGCACAACGTTTTTTTCAAACAGATTCATCACAAACGGAAAATAGAACCAATGTTTAGAAATGCACAAGAAAGCGTAGAGATGATGCACATCCTAAGAATTACACTGATACTGGAAGACGGACAAATCAATTGGACATCATATGCAAATTAAGGACGTAATTTTAGTTTAGAAAGGTGGGGTGAGGCAGGACACACAGCTTGAAGTGATGACGGCCGGTGGTCGAGACTAACGTGGGAATGGGAGCTAAGGAGGGACACAACCGGCAGTGTCAAGTGCGGAGATGGAGTGAATAAATCAACAGTATATGAATTTTGATTTGTGAGAATTTTATTGTTTTATATCTTTATTAATATATTGTTTCCCTTCTTGGTGACTTTACCGAAAGAACCAAGAATGTAGTATATGAATTAGATCATTTATTTATTTTGCTAATTTTACAATCAATCGTACATTTTAATTGCGCTAGTTTAATGTCTTCAGCTTTAGTTTCTAATTCTCTAGGATAAAACAAGTTATTTTGTCAAAAATAATGACGTTAATTGTCGCATACATTGAAAGTGAAATTTTAAATTAACCGTGTGAGTCTTCAAATACTGTTCTGGTTATTCCCACCTTGTTGGTGTCCCTATTGTCTCCTGCACCCACTACCAACGGAGTTATTGTTGGGGTGGAGAGAAGCACAGCCAGCAGCCAGCCAGGAAACTCGAGATATAGAATATTTTAATAGCAGCGTGACTTACACTGCTACAGCAGCGATGTTATCATGTAACTAGTTACATTCTCTGTGCCGCAAACATTAAATGGAAACTAATTTTTCTGTGGTACGATTGTCCCCACGATTTGAGGGCCAATTCCTTAGCGACGGATTTTAATACCAATTGAAGGATGATACAAGTGAAATGTGAAGTGGTAAGATTGACCTTAGATCATTGCAAGCCAATCCCAGATTCTGAGTTCGGAGTGACTCGGCAGGGCCGACGGCGTGAGCCTGGCACCTTGGGAGTTGTCATGGACAGGGAGCAATGAGGCCGCGTTACCGGTTGTCTTAGTTTTGGGGAATTCTGTGTCCAGAACTCTGATCCACAGTAACGATGAAACAAACACAATGTAGAAAAAAAGAACAGTTGCAACTGTTACAGGAAATTGAAAGGCATTTTAATACAAAAAACAAACATCATTAACATTCACACAAACAGTATATATTATAGTAGTTCGAAAATTAGACTGTGGAAAACGTGTAATGGCAAATTAAAACGATGCGATACAATTTGACAATCCTTTACAGCGATACACCTAATCCAATGAAGTTGAATGTGAACGCTGAAACACGTAAATATTACTGAACATTGCGTGGATAGAAGAAACTGATTTAACTAAATATCCATACAATTAAAACATCAATAAAGCAGGTTGCTGGAATGGATCCTCCAGGCGCCACTCTACGCGTGAGTGGTGCCAGTGGACTGAGAGGCCGTGCCAGGAGTCGCTGTCGCTGGCTGCTCAATGACCACCACCCTCTCGGCCGCTGCAGGGAGGGCGCGGCGCTGAGCCTTGAACTTCAGCTTCCCGTCTTCAGTCAAGCAGCAGCTCACGCTCTGCGGGTCCACGTCCCTGGGCAGCTGCGTCTCCCTGTGGAACTCCTGGCAGCTGTGGCTGTAGCTGCCGCTGCTGACTTCTCCGCTCTTCACCTCGCGCCGTCCGGCCACCACCAGCTTGTCTCCAGACACCTTCACGGCCAGGTCCTGTGGGGAGAAGTCCTGCACGTCCAGGGACGCGACAAACCCGCCTCCTTGCTCCTGTGGATCTTCAATCTGGAACCCACATGCTCACGGCCGGCTCCTGCAGCAGTGCGTCTCCGAGGCTGCCCGGAGCCCGCGTGTGGCTGCTGAGCTGATCGACTCCACGGAAGATTCTCTCCATCCTCTCGATCTCGCTCCTCATGTCTTGCTGCAGCTGCTGGAAGAGACTTTCACCGCGGGGGTTCCAGACCGGCCAGCCTGTCCAGACGCTCCTCTCCATCACGTGCATCGCAGGGAAGTAAACACTCAGGGCCATGCTTGTTGATGTGCTTCACAGTGAGGCTCGCTTCAGCTGTGAGCGCTGCTCCCTCCTCCGCCGATGTTCTGCCAGTGCAGCTACAGGAGCTGTGTGGGGGCTACCGTCCCCCGCCATCACTGAATTGTCGGGGCCGCTGCTCACCGACTCCCCCGTTCCACTCACACCGCTACCCCCCGGCTGCTCCTTCAGGTCCAGACTAACGACCCCTAACGTCTCGCCCCCCTGTACCTCTGCCTGGGATGTAGACCGCGTTTACATAGTTTAATTATCGGCTCGTACGCTCCGCGCTTGCGATGCGTTACACTGTGCAAAGGCGGGGTGGGGCTGTAAGCGCGCTCGCAAAGTAAATCTCCGTCCCGCCCGTAAACAAACAGGCGCGGCGCGTGTTTCCCTCCCACCCGCGCTCCACGTGTGCCGACAATAACAAACACGCCCCTACCCTCTGCCCCTAAACAAACCAATCGCATACGAAGGGGTTGGAGCCGGGGGACGGGCGGGCAGGGTTTCTGCCGTGCGCGCCGCTGATTGGGGACGCTCGCTTGGCTCTGAGTTAAAGGTCCCGCTCAAACAGTCGCGCGAATACGCGCACGCTCGGCGCTCTAACTCGCTATCTCGCGACCAGACCCGTGTGCGGGTGCGTGACCGCGGCACCGCCACCCAGGTATGCGATCGCTAAGCACTATGGTGGGCAATCGTGCGGGCACGTAAACACCACCCGCTTCGTCTCGAGGTGCACAGCCGCGCATACACGTAGACACCCAGCGCACACTGCCCTCCACTTCACGCTCCCAAAAGACCACGCAACACAGTTGTTTTTCCCCCCACTAGCGAATTTTATTTACCTGTGATGGTATGGTCAGTGGACGCTAACCTATCCCTCGGAGGTCTACGAGTCGATTTCCCCTACCGCTCGCCCCGCTCTCTATCCTGGATGTAAAACGGCTGAACTTACGCCTCTCTCACTCGTACTTACTTCTCCCCGATGTACTGACCGCTGTGAGGGAATGAGGCGACGAGCCTGCCGATGCTGGAGTACGTCTCACGGACGTCTCGGATGGCTGACTCTCCTGCTCCCGGGACCGCGATGATCTTGAACCAGAAGAACCCCCCTGCTACCCCGATCCCCACCCTTTTTATCCTACCTACAACAAAGGAATTTTTGCTCTTTCCGACCCTTGGCCTCCCGTCCAATCAGGGGCTCGGATTCTCCCGCCCTTTCGATGTCCGGATTCCAGCTCAGATGACGTCGCCGCAGTGATCTCACCGACGTCCGCTCTCTGTTCTCCCGCTACCAGTCCACTGACCCGTGCATGTGTGAGGCTCCACTCGCGGTGGTTCGATGGCCCTTGCCGCGACCATGCAACTTTAATATCAGGTCGCGGCGCCGCAGTGCATGTCAGCTACAGGGGGGAGGATCGCCCAATTTCCCGGCCGCAGGAAACCATGAGGTTCGATCCCACTAGGGACTTCTGGACAAAAACCTATCAGCCGGGTGACCTCCCCTCCTGGCTCTACGTGGGGCGTGTGTACGTTCGTGTGTGGGGGGGGGGGTGGTGAGGGTGCGCAGCGTCGGCGTCGACATCCCCCGGTGGTGGCTTTGGAGCGGTGGCCACGACCTCGGCAGAGTGGCCCTGCTGCAGCGGCCTCACGACTGTGCAGGGGCCAAAACGCGGACGTCTGAGAAGGCACCGGCCCCGGGAGAGTGGCGGGAAATCCGCGGCATAGGTGATGGCGCCGCGGTAGCGGGCGCGGTTCCGCTGGAGCGGCTCCGCTGCGGCGGCACCACAGCTGCTTTTATAGCCCTGGCAGTAGCTACGAGCAGATGCCAGGGGCAGCCAGAAGCGTCCAGAATGACGCAGCTGCTCCCAGCGGCTTCCTCCATCCGCACAGAATCTAGAGCGTCACTCGTGTCTCAGATGTGAATAATTAGTATTGTATTACAATTCTATAAACAATACAGTGTTGTAGTGTATCACGTGGTGATGTTCCATTGCACAGCCACGTGCGGAATGCTATAATGACGAAAGAGCCGTGGAAAGCTCTGACATCACGGTGACGTCATGGCCCGGTGACGTCACGGCAGAGGCCAGAGTGGAGTCGGCTCCTGCAGAGGCAACCACCTCGCCCCACGCTGCTCCTCCACTTCGAGGTCTTCAGAGAACTTCGCCACCACCACCATGGCGATCTTCACGGCTGTCCTCACTGTGGTTCTGCTGCTCACGCAGCCGATGGTGGAACTCCTCGGAGGATCTCGGCGTGGGGGTTCGGACATCCACGGCTCCAACACCACCACCACGATCAACTACTCGGGACTCATGAAGAACGTCTCTGCACCAGCAGGGGTCGCCACCTGGGGACCGATGTTCACTAGCGGCCACGCAGATGGACAAGAGAGGGATGGCCCAGCCTGGCCCCACGGGATGTCCTGGCTCATGCACAGCGCGCCGACTCCTCTCCTGCACGCTGCGGGTCAGCTGTGCAGTAGCCACAGTGAGGACATTGTGGACAGCGTGCTCCCTGCCTTACTGCAGGCTATGGGTGAGCTGAGCAGCAGCTGCCAGGCCATAGTGGACAGCATGCTCCCTGCTCTGCTCCACGTTGTGGGTCAGCTGTACAGCGGCTGCAAGGAGGCCATCAGCTCCACCGTGCTGCTGAACACCCTGCACATCGCCGTGCATCTCTGGCGTTTCATACGTCGCCAAGTGAGTGAGCAACATCCATCATCATCACCACCATCAGCCATGGTCAATCCACTAGTGGGTAGAGACCTCCACGAGCCGTCGCCACCTCCCACGATGCCGCTGTGCAGTAATCCACCCAGCACCTGCACGTGGATCGATTTCATTGCTTCATCTCCCCACTGGGCACCCTCTCGGATGACCCCCTCGCAGCCCGTCGGCATCACTCGCCCCCTTCACACCTCCACCGATCCCCCTCAACTCCACTCACGGTGTCTTCAACAGCCTGGTTGGGCACTGGAACAGTATCCCGAACAGTGCCGGATTAAGCTCGTGCGGGTCCTGTAGCTTATATTATAAAGGTGCCCAAAATAATGAAAAAACACAATTATTGAAACACGAAGTTTTTAACTTGCATAGTAAAGTAATTGTAATTTTACTATAGTAATAGAGCAAGTACAGAATCACTGAACCGGGATTTATAGCGTGAGATCATTTACCACGGGGCCCTTGAAAGTGCGGGGCCCACAGCTAATGATTATTTTGTTCCGAGGATAATCCGGCACTGATCACGGATTGAGTATGAGGAGCAGTGATGAGATTTAAAGTATTTTTTTACATGTTATTAAAATGTTATGTTTAGTAGAAAATATAATGCTATTTGTCTCTTAGCTGTGATTCTTAAAAACACTGTTGTTACTCAATGGTCTTTCGGTAAAGTCACGTAGAAAGAAAATAAAATAAATAATAGAATACGACGTTTCGATTGCAACCCAAGCAGTCGTCATCAGGTGAAACTAAATTTGAGAGAGAGACCAAACACAGACAGGGAGACACAAAGATCCCCCGTATAGCCTGAACAGACTGTAGGGGCAAGTGCTGTTAGCGAGCACCTATGAAGGCCGGAACAGTACACGAGGGGGTGGGTGGCCAGCACCACGCCCGACCGCCTTTGTCTCCCTAGTGGCGATGTTTACACACCGCACCAGGTACTCATTTGAGGCTGAGTAGACCTAGGGGAGGCCCGGGACCGGTTCCTGGAAATCAATGTGACTTCTGCTGTTGCCTTTGAGAGATCAGTTCAGATATGCGTGGCTTCACCTTGGCAAGTGCCACTCTCATGTCATTTTCACAGCAAAGTCTGTTCCTTTTCTTCGTTTTTATGTCCAGCATCCTGGAAAAGGATTGCTCACAAAGATATGTTGTAACAAATGGTATAAAAAAATCCAGGGCTTTCTTAGCAATAACTGGATACTTATTCATTTGTCGACACCAAAACGTTGAGAGCGTTGTTGTTCTGAAGAGTTGCTGTTGAACCTGGCACTGCTGAATTTCAATTATTTTGTCGAGGAATTCATCATTGACATCTGCTGTTTCAACAGCAAACGTGAACGGCTGTCTCACCCATGCTGGATATGACTCTCTTGTAGGGAAATATCCGTCGAGAGACTTTGCAAGCTCATCTAAGTGCGTGGCAATTGTTTGCTTCAGTTCCGTGGATACAGAAATATCTCCGATTCCAGACACATCTTCGATCTTACTTGCACAGTCGTCCAGAAGCGGGAAGTTTGCGAAGTTATTGTTCTCTGTTCGTCGTTTCCATAACGGTAGCTTTTTTTGAAAAGCCTTCAGGTGTTCTTCCGCTTCCATTATATTGACTCCACCACCCTGCATCTGCTGATTGAGATGATTGAGAGCTGCGAATATATCAGCCATGTACGCTAAAATGAGAATGAACTCAGGATTTTTGAAGCAATCTGCATGGCAGTGTTGGTGCTCTTGCAAAAACAGGGCTAATTCCACACGCATGGCAAAAACACGATTCAGCACCTGTCCCCGGGATAACCACCGAATATTAGAATGGAGCAGAAGTACCTCAAATTCAGAGCCCATTTCTTTACACAGCTCACTGAAGATGCGGTGCCTCAGAGCACTTTTTCGCACATAGTTCACACATTCCACCACAGTTTTTAATACTTCTGCCATTTTTGGAGGTAAGGTTTTTGTTGCCAATGCATGCCTGTGCAGAATACAATGCGTCACAATGATGTGTGGTGCATCGGCCTTTACTAGCGCACCAAAACCAGACTTTCTTCCCAGCATGACTGGAGCTCCGTCCGTAGAAACTGCAGAAACCATATCCCATGAAAGATTGTTGTCTCTGAAGAAGTCATCCACAAGCTTCTTCACATCGGCTGCCTTCGTTGTTGTTGTAAGAGGCTTACAAAATAAAAACTCTTCTTTTATCATGTCGTCTTTCACATAGCGTACAAAAACAGCAAGCTGGCTTAGATCAGAAACGTCTGTGGTTTCGTCGAGTTGAAGGCTGAATTTTGCCGGGCTTGAAATCAGATCCGCGACTACTTGAGCCAAGATGTCTTTACTCATGTCTTCTATTCTGTCACTGACGGTGTCATTTGAAAGGGGAATTTGGGATAATTTACCTTCGGCCGCTGTTCCGAGTATCAGATTCGCCATCTTTAATGCAGCTGGTTTCACAAGTGTTTCACCAATGGTGTGTGGCTTGCCCTGCTTTGCGATCAGGTAAGCAACTTCGTACGATGCTGTCAGGATCGGTTTGTTAACAGGTACAAATCCAAGAGCAGGCAGAGTGGCCCTTTCATCGAATCTGGCTCTCTTCACCCTGAATTCAGCAAGTGTTGTGTTCTTGTATTCCCCGTCTCCATGCAGCTTCAAGAAGTGTTCCTTTAGTTTTGCCGGTGCAAGACTAGAGTTGCTCAACTTGGCGTTGCAAATCATGCAGATAGGACGCTCACTCCCATCACGTTCCGTGATACATGAGAATCCATGTTGTACATATTCGTCCGACCACTTTCTTCTTTTGCCCGACATAGTTAGTATGGATAAAATATTAAAGAAATCACACGACGTACGACAACAACAGTCACACGTTGAGTACTGAGTACGCACTAAATTCCCCGCAGCGCTGATTGGCCAAGCAGTGTAGCATGATCATCTGCAGCCAGTGATGGCCAAGCGGGCCGTGTGTGTCATCACAAATTTACACAATAATTCAAGTGTGTCCGGACCTCCGTGGCGGGGGCTCTGCCGAACCCCTGAGATCGACTCACCGAACCCCTGGTGTTCGATTGAACCCAGGTTAAGAACCACTGCTCTAGTGACTCTATCGGATTCTAGTGACTCTATCGGATTCAACACCGCATTGGCAAAACTGCCGTTATTCACCAAGCCTGGTGCACCCTTTATCATGTAATCCTTTTCGTGGGTCTTCATATGCCTTTTGAATTTTCCTTGCTGATCAAAGCTTCGTCCGCATATGCCGCACCATTGGTCATGGGTCTCCTTGTGCGTTCTTACGTGGGCTTCTAGGCACCATGCCAGTTGGAATTTTTTCCCACAGACGTCACAAGAGATGAGTTTTTTCGCTCTTGTAACTCTACCGGATTGAGGTGGGGTCGAGACGGGTGCTGGTGAAGTGCCATCGATGGTAAAGGCAATTCTCCCAGCACCACCATGACTCGCAGCGGAGTTGCTCTCGCACATCTGAAACAAAAGACAATGGTCAAGCGCATTACACCTGTGTCATATGTGGACTCACAAAGGCATACATAAGGTGGCAAGATTCATTATAACAGATTCATTATAACAGAACTCCTCAATATAACAGAACTCCTCAATAGTGCAGATCCTATCATCAGAGTCTGCGGAGAGGAGGATGTCGTTGGTAACTCTGAGGAGGGCTGTTTCAGTGCTGTGTTGTGAACGGAAGCCGGATTGAAATGGTTCGAACAGGTCATTTGAGGAGAGGTGGGCTTTGAGTTGTTTGGCGAAAGTGCGTTCCAGTATCTTAGACAGAAAGGGGAGATTGGCAATGGGCCGAAAGTTTGACAATGTTGGGGTCAAGTCCATTTTTTCTGAGAATGGGGGTGACAGCAGCCAGTTTGAGTGAACGTGGGATTGAGCCAGAGCTGAGAGAGGAGTTAATTATTTTTGTGATGAGTGTGGAGATAGCTGGTAAACAGTCTTTGATGAGGTGGGATGTGGTCCAGGACACATGTTGATGTTTTCATCCCTGTCAAGATTTTAGACAGCTCCCCCGGCGACACTGGGGAGAACTGAGACAGTGGCTGAGAGGTGTGGTGGGGGGGAACAAATGATGGAATGACAGAGCAGACAGTGGAAGCAGAAGAAGAGGACAGGTTGTTGTAAATGGTGTCAATGTTGGTCTGAAAGAATGATAGAACGGTGTTGCATTTATCAATTGTGAATGAGTTGACGATATTGTCATTGGGTTTGAGAAGTGTATTTACTGTGTAGAAAAGAGCCTTTGGGTTGGTAGAACCAGAATGTATGAGGTGTGAGTAGTAGGTGGACCGGGTAGTGTTAAGAGCTTCCTTATACTGCTGAAGGTAATCTGTGTGAGCTTGTAGATGAACAGTTAAACCAGTTTTCTTATGGAGCCTTTCAAGCTGACGCTTACGGGATTTCATTTTGTGCAGAATATGAGTGTACCAGGGAGCAGAGTGAGTGAATGAGACAGTTTTAGTTTTGATGGGAGCCAGATGATCGAGACTGGTGGAAAGTGTTTCATTGTAGTAGTTGGTGAGGTCGGAAGGGTTGTCAGTCATGGGTGGGGGGAAGGAGGATATTTTGCTGGCAAGAGAGGCTGAAAGGGCAGGACTAGAGATGGATTTAAGATTTCTGAAAGAAGTTGTCCTTTTGTCCTTGGTTGTAGAAATGGGGAGATCAATGTTCATGGTGATTGCCAGGTGGTCCGAGATGTTGAGGTTGTGGGGCTCGGGGAGCGGTATGGTGAGACCAGTAGAGCAGACCAGATCCAAAATGTGATCACGGCTGTGGGTTGGAAAGTTGAGATGTTGGGTGAAATTGAAGCAGTGTAGCAGTTCCAGGAATTCAATAGCAAATTTACAGTCAATGTCAATGTGGATGTTGAAATCTCCCAGGAGCAGAACTGAAGGTGAGATGGCAGATAACTCGGTTAAAAAGTCAGAGAGAAAGGAAGGATTTGGTTTGGGGGGTCGGTAGATTATGGCAGTGACCAGAGGAGTGGGACCAGAGAGTTTGAAAGTGATGTGTTCAAAGGAGTGAACAGCAGGGATGGAGATGGTGGATGTTTTAATGTCCTTTCTGTACACTGCAGCGACACCACCTCCCCGCCCCTCAGATCGGAGTTTGTCCATGTATGCATATCCTGTAGGTGTAGTCCTGTTGAGTGCGAAATAGTCCGTAGGTTTATGCCAAGTTTCAGTGATACAGAGAAAATCCAGGTTATTGTCAGTAATGAATTCATTTAAAATGAGGCTTTTATTGTTTAGTGAGCAGGTGTTGAGCAAAGCCAGTTTCAGGTGACTTTGCTTCGTGGTGAATTGAGAGGACCGAGGGACGGGGCGGAGATTGGTTAGGTGCACGTGTCGTATGTTGTGATGACGTATTGAGGAAGTTGTGGGGCGCAAACAGGACCAGAGCCTTTGTGAAGCGGACGGCGAATTAGTCCAGTTTCTCGGTGAATGTCAATGCAGTCCAAATGAAGGTGGTTGTTGATTGAGTGGAAGTTGGTGGTGGAGTGGAGTGGTGGAATCCAGGTGTGGAGCTAGCACTAGCTTGTACCCAGATGCCCGGTGTCTTGTAAATGGGAGGGCGTCCACGGCTCCCAGGCGCCGCTCCGGCTTCTCGATGGTGGCGCTGCGACCGCTGCGTGACGGGAGCCGTGGGAGCAGCTCAGGTAGACCCAGAGAGTAGCAGCTCAGGCAGACCCAGGGAGCAGCAGCTCAGGTAGACCCAGGGAGCAGCAGCTCAGGTAGACCCAGGGAGCAGCAGCTCAGGTAGACCCAGGGAGCAGCAGCTCAGGTAGACCCAGGGAGCAGCAGCTCAGGTAGACGCAGGGAGTAGCAGCTCAGGTAGATCCAGGGAGCAGCAGCTCAGGTAGACGCAGGGAGCAGCAGCTCAGGTAGACCTGGGGAGCAGCTTAGACAGGCCCAGGGAGCAGCAGCTCAGGCAGACTCAGGGAGCAGCAGCTCAGGTAGACCTGGGGAGCAGCTTAGACAGGCCCAGGGAGCAGCAGCTCAGGCAGACGCAGGGAGCAGCAGCTCAGGTAGACACAGGGAGTAGCAGCTCAGGCAGGCCCAGGGAGCAGCAGCTCAGGTAGACACAGGGAGCAGCAGCTCAGACAGGCCCAGGGAGCAGTAGCTCAGGCAGGCCCACGGAGTAGCAGCTCAGGTAGACCCAGGGAGCAGCAGCTCAGGCAGGCCCAGGGAGATGAGTCGCATGTGGAAGAGTTGTTAATCGTGAAACTAAAAGTTTTGGCTAAAAATATAAAGCCACCCACAGTTGGAATTTACCAAATTTAGCGGCAAACCAAATTAAACGCGTAATAAAAAAAAATCGTTATTATGGAACACTGAGAAAGACAGAGCAGAAGAATACGTGGATTGGAGAACAGAGGCCGGTTACACGTAGATGGGAGGTCTCGGAAAAATAATATCGTGCGAGCCCACTGCATTATAACAATGATCATCCACGGCAGAGGTATTGGTTCTGCCGTGTTTCAAATCTGCCTTGTGTTCGCGAACACGGTCCGAGACATGTCATGGATTTTGTGTACTGTATTGAATCGGACCTGGATCTTGTGTTTGTTTAAGATTTTGGAAATATTTTTGGTGACACGTGCTATGTATGGCAAGGTGATGGTTTTGATTGGGCCCTCAGATGGTTGTCTCCACATGGCTGGAGATACAGCTTTGCGGATTGTGCGGTCTGAGTATTCATTCATCTTGAGGGCTTGGTGTATGTGTAGAGGCATTAATCGGCACTCCCCATCCTGTTAGCGAGTAGCTCCCACTTCTCGTCAACAGGGGGCAGAAGCGCTATCACGCCACTGTTAATGACTATGCCCCAAGGGGCCAACGACAATCCCTGGGAAGCGGATCCTGAGACACATTCCCCGGACCCTGGGAGGGGGGACTGGGAGATGATGTCACCTTCCAGAAAGTTCTGGAAGGGAGGTGTGGCTAGAGCGGAGCAAGCCACGAACCAGTATATAAGCTGGACCTCTCAAGGGTCCGGCTCAGGCATTTCCAAGCCGAAGGCTGAAGACCTGGGCTGAAGTTAGGACCCTGGACCCCAAGCTCCGTCGTCCTTCCAAGGGTCGGAGCTCAGTGAGGCCAGTGTTCAGGACCCGAAGACCCTGGCACGGTCGGGTCAGCATAGCCTCCCCTAGGGCCCCCAGCCAGAGGACGGGGAATTAACGGGTTCCCAGTGTTAGGGCCCGTGTAGTCTGGAGGCCATACCTCCCCAGGTATCGGGTTAAGGGGCCGCTACCCCTTTGTGTTAGGGACCCTGTAAAATAGTGTTAATAAATATCGTGTTGCCTCGCAAGAAGTTCTCCGCTGATTATTTACCCACTTCATATGTGCTCCAGTTCACTGGCTAGGTGGCGCTGGTCGGAGATGCAGCGGATTATTTTTTCCACCTGAGGACGACCGCTTGTGTTGCGATAGAAACATCGTTATATGTTATTTTTTCTTTTCTTTTTCTACCTACGTGACTTTACCGAAAGAGCCAAAGAGTATGGATTTCTGCAGTCACAAAAGCTTCAAATTATCACCTAAATAAGATTTTGTATATGAACAACAATGACTATCTCCATTTTCCAAATGTTACCCACCAGAGATCCTTTCTGTATATACACAACAGCAAGCTAATTATAGCACCATACGTCCAGTCCCTATTCATGACACACTTGACTCCCAATCCCCATGTAAGATTGCAATATAATTTCTGCATGAGGGCCCGTCAAAAAGTGTTGAGAATGGACACTTTTTCCAAAAAACTACGTTAAATAGTCTTAATTAAAAGTCCAGTATAGTACTATTCGTGGCACTCATAAGTGAACTTCATTATTGCTCATGTTAATTATTACAATATTAACTATTTACCCAGGAAAGCCTCATTGAGTCTAAAGACTGATTTTTTTTCAGAAGTTTCCCATTGCATTTAGATATTTGGCAATTACATTAATGAGCGTTTGGCTCTGTGTGAGTAGAACCCAGAGAGACCCCCACCTTGCACATGGGGAAACAGCACAACTCTGCACAGATTCTACCCACACTCGACAAATAATTAAAACCGATCTTGATTTGAAGCTTTTGTGACTGCAGGAATCCATACTCTTTGGTTCTTTCGGTAAAGTCACGTAGGTAGAAATAAAATAAAATAAATCACGACGTTTCGATAGCAACACAAGCCATCATCTTCAGGTGAAAATCGCGACAGCCGCGATGTCTGCTGCGAGCAGCACGATGTCTGCTGCCTTGTGAAGAGAAGCTGTTACCAGCAAGAGTTTATATAAGTTTTTGAGAACAAAGGTAGCCAAAGTAGTGCTAATGGGTTATTATAGTGTAAAGGTAATAAATAGCGTGCCATGTTAAAGGAAATGAACTTAGATTAGCATGTTGGATTATAGTTCAAAGTTAATTTGCTTCCGTAGCGCATAAGAGTTCAGATTAGCATGTAGGATTAGCATATGTATTTTGATAAGAGATGCATGTAAAAGTTAGTGAAAACAATAGCAAGTTAATGTCAGTCTATGTGTAATCAAGAATAGCATGTTAAAGTTGATGAGAAAAGTATGTCAAAGTCAATGAGCGAAGTTAATGAGAATATCATGTTAAAGTCAATGAGAGATGAGCAAGTCGATGTCAGTCTACGTGTAATAAATAGCGTGGTATGTTAAAGTTAATGAACTTAGCATAAGAACGGCTGGCGGGAGAGAGAGAGAGAGAATGTGTTTTAATGAGAGAAGCATGTAAAAGTTAATGAAAAAATTAGGAAGTTAATGTCAGTCTATGTGTAACCAAGAGTGGCATGTTAAAGTTAAAGAGAAAAGCATGTAAAAGTACATGAACGAAGTCAATGAGAATATCATGTTGAAGGCAATGAGAGATGAGCAAGTCGATGCAGTCATGCCGGTGGTAGCATGTCCACGTGTGACAAAAGCAGCCGTGTGAGCGATCCAAAAGATGGCCGTGCCAACGCGTTCGGGTGCGGAGCTCGCTCCCGCCACGGAGCTCGCTCCCGCCACGGAGCTCGCTCCCGCCACGGAGCTCGCTCCCGCCACGGAGCTCGCTCCCGCCACGGAGCTCGCTCCCGCCACGGAGCTCGCTCCCGTTACGGAGCTCGCTCCCGCCGCGGAGCTCGCTCCCGCCGCGGAGCTCGCTCCCGCTGCGGAGCTCGCTGACGTCACAAAGCTCTGCCCCCCCCCAAACCATATTTCCATTTTTAAAATAAAACATGCTTCAAATCGCTTTAAACTATTGCCATTGTATTTAATGTGGCGCTGCACTCTGATGTTGTAGGAGAAAACATTTATTAAAAAGTCTATTTAACTAAGTAGAACATGTTGTCTATATTTATTTAAAGTTGCGCATTTCGATGTGACGTCACATTTCTCAACCCCCCCCCCCTCGTCACAAATGTCTGACCCCCCCCCTCCCCAGGTGCGTGACGTCATTTATGGACGGCCCCCATTGCCTTAAAACGCGAACTCGCGCTTGCAAACTGAAACCGCGGAACTTTTTTTGTTCAGCAGCGCGATCCTCCGCGAGATGTAATGAGTCGGCCTCGCGCTGTGAGTGAGTGTGAGTGAGACAGCATCGTCCCCCACTCCTCCTGATGTCGAGGGTAAATGGGCGAGGTTTAGGTCTGTGACTCATGCAGCTGCAATGGCTGCTTTGTGTACGCGGTCCAGACCTCCCCAGAGACCCTGGCTGACAGAGGAGGTGTTCAGGATGATTGAGAAAAAGCGACAGGCCCACTCTAATCGTCTACAGCATCCCACGTCAGAGAATGTGGAGGCTTACCGCAGCCTTCGGTCGGAGGTTCGGAGAGACGTGAGGCGCTGCAAGGATGGGTGGTGGTCGCGGGTTGCTGAGGAGATGGAGTCTGCCTCAATGGCCCGCGATCACAAATCCCTATTTAACTCCATTAAAAAAGTAACCTACAGCGCCACACCTATTACCATTGTAGGGGTAATCGTCACTCACCACTCTGTGGGCTGGTAGCTTCCCCTTATCGTCAATAGGGGGCGGAAGCGCTATCACGCCAGGGCTAATGCCCATGGCCCAAAAAGGGGCCAAGACAATAAATATCGTGTTGCCTCATCAGAAGTTTCTTCGTCTATTTATACCCACTACACCATCATTAGGGGAACGAAGGGTGATCCAATCTCCGACCCCCAGCGACAGGTTTGCAGATTTGCTGAGCATTTCTGTGAGGTCCTGGGGGAGGGGGAATCCCTCAGCCTGGAAAACATCATGGGACAAAGTGGGGACGACCCTGCTGAGGATGCGGTGCCTCAAATATTGGAGGAGGAAGTCACCCCCTGTGAGTGGCTGGCTGAGGTGCCATCCATTGAGGAAGTACTGAGGGCGATCCAGAGTCTGAGACCAGGAAAGGCACCGAGCAGTGATGATCTCCAAAGCGAAATGCTGAGGGAGGGTGGCGTTTGTGCGTAGACTGCCCTACATGACATCATAACAACAGTCTGGGCCACTGGACGGGTTCCGCAGGATTGGAAGGATGCTCTGGCGGTCCCCCTCTTTAAGAAGGGGGACCGCACAGACTGTAACAACTACAGGGGCATCTAACTCCTCAGTGTGCCGGGAAAGGTCCTGGCAAGGATTATTCAACATCGCCTTGCTAGGTACGCTAAGGAGAGGCTTGCGGAGCCCCAATGCGGTTTCAAGAAAGGGCGGTCCTGCAAAAATGTCATATTTTCTGTCCGTCTGCTACAGCAGAGATGGAGGGAATTCCAACTAGAGCTACATCTCTGCTTTATTGACCTGGTTAAGGCCTATGATACCATCAGTAGGCCTGGGCTCTGGGTTGTTCTTCGTGCTTTCAGAGTCCCTGACCCTCTGCTCACACTCATTAAGGACCTTCATGATGGTGAGCAGACCCGAGTAAAACTACATATCCGGGAGTCAGAGCAATTCCCTGCGACAGGGATGTCCTCTGGCTCCAACATTATTTAACATCTATTTCGACCACATAGTTCGTGAAGCCTTCAGTAGCTGTACCAGAGGAATTTACGTCTGGTACAGATACAATGGGAGGCTGATCGATGCCCAGGTGCGGTCAAGGGATGTCTCCCTATTGGTCAACCACATTATGTATGCCGACGACCTGGTAATTGCTGCTCATTCAGAGGAGGAGTTGGAGGCGCTGCTGCTAAAACTGGAGTGTGCCACTAAGAGGTGGGGCCTTACCATCAGCCCCACCAAAACGAAGCACCTGCCTGGGTATTTTGTGCCATCGGGCACTCTACCCCCACAACTCCCAATCGGTGATGGGGCAGTTGGGGAGAGAGTGGAGAGTTTTCCATACCTGGGCAGTGTGCTCATGATCGGCTCCGGTTTAACAGCAGAGGTCTCACTCCGAATTAGTCGAGCGGCATTATCTTTTCATCGGTTGTGTAACGTTGTGTGGAAGCTACCTGGTCTGTCGCTCCGCATGAAGCTTCGGTTCTTCTCGGCCACAGTCATTCCCTCCCTTCTCTACGCTTGCAAAACGTGGACCCCCCTAATGCAGCATCTTCACCGGTTAGAAACATTTAGGCTGGCCTGCCTACGATCAATCCTGGGTTTAACCAGGCTGGATTGTGTGAGGAGCTCACAAATCCTCGAAAGATCT
Organism: Petromyzon marinus; assembly: GCF_048934315.1. Taxonomy (NCBI): domain Eukaryota; kingdom Metazoa; phylum Chordata; class Hyperoartia; order Petromyzontiformes; family Petromyzontidae; genus Petromyzon; species Petromyzon marinus. The sequence goes on from NW_027423168.1 coordinate 1,969,721, forward strand.
GGACAAAGTCCCATCGGTGAGTTCCTCCAGCAGGCAAGGCTGCGTTGGCTGGGCCATGTAGCCCGCATGCCCAATCACCGCATGCCCAAACAGCTTTTGTTCGGCCGGATCGAGGGAGCTAAACGGGCGTGGCACGGACTAGAGAAGAGATGGAGTGATGTGGTACAGGAGGATGTGGAGCTGAGTGGACTTGCCAATGACTGGTACCAGCGGTGTCTCTACTGGGCAGTTGGAGGCAGTCGCCCTCCAACAACAACGGAGGGCGGAGGAGCGACGCTCAGAAAAACGAGCGGAGCGTCGGGTGGCTAAAGCTCAGCAAGTTGGCACAGTAGGGGGCACAGGTGGTGCATCAGCCAGTAATCTCAGTCATCTCAGTCAGTCGACCAGTGGCACCTGGGTCTGCCCCGTGACCTCCTGCCAGCCGGCGATCGACACTTCACGTAGCCTCAAGGTGCACATAGCCTGGCATAAGCGTCGTGGTGACGTCACCGCCACTTAGTGGCGCATGGCGGTTGTTGTTTTGAGACAGTAAGAGAGTGTGAGGTCGACTCAGCCTCAGATGAGTACCTGGTGCGGTGTGTCGTAAACATCGCTACTGGGGGAGACAAAGGCCGCCGTGGAGGAGAATCCTAAAATAATAAAAGCTTTTATTATAATAAAAGCTTTGATTATAATATTATGATATTATAATAAAAGCTATACTAAAAGCTTTTTAAATTAAAAATACAAAAAATTTTGAAATAATGAAAGCTTTTATTATTTAAATTTTATTATTTAATTTTTAAATTGGCAGAATCTACACGCCATATTCTTGGTTCTTCAGGTAAAGTCACGTAGATTTGAAAATAAAAATAATTAAATTTAATTTAAAAATATAAATTATAATATTTAAACTAATAAAAGCTTTATTATTTTCAATGTATTATTTGAAATTTTAAAATACTAAAAAATAAAATACAAATAATAAATTGAAATTAATAAAAGCTTTTATTATTTTATAATAAATTGAAAATAAAAGCTTTTATTATTTTCAATTTATTATTTTAATTTTATTAACAGGTCCCTGCAGGGTGGGCTGGTAGGGCAAGTCTCTGCGCTGCCTATTGCTGATTTTACACCCAACAGCACGAGATTGCACTTCGTTAAAGTATTGAAAGGGGACGGACGGACACATTAATCTATTACAGGCTGGTACACTCAGTTTACAACTTCGTTCCTACCAGTATTATAACTTTACCGAAGGAAGCAATAATCTGGCGTGTAGATGCTGCCATCTGCTGGCCACCATTGTTGGGTGTAGATTGTGACAAAACTTTCGTGACTTCAGGAATTCATATTCTTGGTTCTTTCGGTAAAGTCACGTCCATAGAAAATAAAAAAAATATCAAATCAATTAAAAATGTGAAATTTTAAATAATAAAAGCAAAAAACCCACATTCATATTCTTGGTTCTTTCGGTAAAATCACGGAGATAAAAAAAAAACAATTTTAAAATAATCAATTGAATAAAAGCTTTTAATATTATTTAAGCTTTTCTTATATTCAATTTATTATTTTAATTTTTAAATTGGCAGAATCTACACGCCACGTTGGTGGCCGGCAGGTGGCAACATCTACACGCCGAATTCTTGTTTTTTTTCGTTAAAGTCACGTAGATTTTAAAATAAAAATAATATAATTTAATTTAAAAATACAAATAATACATTGAAAATAATAAAAGCTTTCATAATTTTATTTTTTTCAATTTTATTATTATTTTCTATCTACGTGACTTTACCGAAAGAAGCAATAATATGGCGTGTAGATGCTGCCATCTGGTGGCCAACAACGTTGGCAGGTGGCAGCATCTACACGCCAGATTCTTGGTTCTTTGGGTAAAATATAAATAATAAAGAAAAGAAAAAAATAATAATTCATGATTTAGTATTTTTTTCATTTAATTCTATTATTTTCATTTTCAAATCTACGTTACTTTACCGAAAGAACCAAGAATATGGCGTGTAGATTCTGCCAATTTAAAAAAAAATACAAATTAAAATAATAAATTTAAAATAATAAAAGCTTTCATTATTTTCCATTTATCTTTTGTATTTTTTTATTTAATTTTGTTATTTTTATTTTCAACCTACATGGCTTTACCGAAAGAACCAAGAATATGAATCTGGATTTTGATTATTATTTTCAATCTATTTTAATTTTTAAATTGGCAGCATCTACACGCCATATTCTTGGTTCTATCGGTAAAGTCACGTCGATAGAAAATAAAAAAAATAATCAAATCAAATCAAATAAAAAGTGTGAAATGGAAAATAATAAAAGCAAAAAACCCACATTCATATTCTTGGTTCTTTCGGTAAAGTCACAGAGATAAAAAAAAAATGAAACAAAATTTTGATTTTAAAATAATAAATTGAAAATAATAAAAGCTTTTATTATTTTCCATTTATTTTTTTGTATTTTTAAATTGGCAGAATCTACACGCTATATTCTTAGTTCTTTGGGTAAAGTCACGTAGATAGAAAATATAAATAATAAAAGAAAAGTAAAAATGTAAATAATATTTTCAAAAATATTTATTTTATTTTATTGTTTCCCTTCTACGTGACTTTACTGAAAGAACCAATAATATGAATAACTGCAGTCACGAAAGCTTTAAATCAAAATATAATAATAACAATTCATGATTTTCATTTAATTATTTTCTTTTTATTTTCAAATCTACGTGACTTTACCGAAAGAACCAAGAATATGGCGTGTAGATTATGCCAATTTAAAAATTACAAATAAAAGTAATTTTATTACTTCCGATTTTTTGTATTTAATTTATTTAATTATTTTTAAATCTACGTGACTTTACCGAAGGAACCAAGAATATGAATCTGGATTTTTGCTTATTATTTTCAATTTATTATTTTAATTTTTCAATTTGCAGAATCTACACGCCACGTTGGTGGCCGGCAGATGGCAGCATCTACACGCCATAATCTTGGTTCATCTTCTTTGGTTCTTTCGGTAAAGTCACGTAGAATGAGAATAAAATAATAAATTGAAAAAATAAAATAACACAATAAAATTCTCACGACGTTTCGGCCACAACACAAGCGGCCTTCATCAGGTGAAGGGACGAGACTGTCTGGAGGACAGAGCTGGAGCGAACAAAGACAAGCTCAGATCGAGACCTTTAAGCTGTGTGAGAAAACACAAAGCGCCTTGACAAAGGAATTAGCATTGAATTTAGCATTGAAATGGCTGAGTGATTAGCTTGTGACTGGTCACAGAAATGGCTATGTTAAAGTCAAAGCATACACATTCACAGAGGCACCTAGTAAAAATCAAACAGGAAAATTTAGCATTGAAATAACTAGGAGAATTTAGCATTGAAATAACTGAGTGATTAGCTTGTGACTGGTCACAGAAATGGCTATGTTAAAGTCAAAGCCTACACATCTGAGCTATTAATAGTAACTGGGTCAGTGTCTACTTCAAATATTGTTCAGGCTCTGGAGACTTCCAAAGTTATTCGTGATGTTATACATTTGGTTCGTTTTGAGCATAATCGCGACCTTATATAATTATGACGTGATACACACGCTGAATATACGCACACAAACATCGTGTACACGTGTGTCGTGCCCTCTATTGTCCACATAGACGGCTTGTGCTGACGAGAGAACGGTCTTAACGTACAATGTCGTGACATGTATCAGCCCTTTGTCGATCCAGCGTTTTGATAGAGGCCTCCCCCACACCATGTCGTTCGTGGGAGTTGTTTAACCATACTTCACCATGCCGGTCAATGCGGGTTTGGTGAAGTGAGGAGGCCCACAAACTTGTATATGCAGATACGAGTTTGCCTGTGCTTGCATCTGCAGAATTACATTCTCACACATCTTCAAGTGTAGTTTAATACTTCTAAAAATGCATTTATTCTTGAGGATTCCATAAAGTACTGTGGTAAAAATAAAACAACTTGATTTGAATAAATTTCGATTTAAAGCTTTCGTGACTGCAGGGTTTCATCTTCTTGGTTCTTTCGGTAAAGTCACGTAGAAGGGAAATAATAACATAATAAAATCAAAACATAATAAAAATTCTCACGACGTTTTGGCCACAACACAAGTAGCCTTCCTCAGGTGAAGAAACAGAACTGTCGGAAAGACAGCGCTCCAATGAACACTGCTAAGCTTGGCAGCGTATTTTAAGCTGGGTGGGAGGAGCAGAGCTCCTTGACAAAGGAGTTTACGTATCCACAGAAGAATTTAGCATTGAAGTAGCTGTGTTAATGTGATAGATTAGCAGGATGTTAAAGTCAGAAATTAGCATGTAACTGTGAGATTAGCATGATGTTAATGTGAGGAATTAGCATGTAACTGGTGACAGAAGTAGCTATGTTAAAGTCAGAGTTTACATATCAACAGAGGCATTTAGTATATTGATGCTAACGAACTGCAACTACCCAACTATCATACAATAAACCGATGTGAAAGAACTAAATATAAACTACATCAATATAATCAATGTACTCAATATATTCTCCACTAAGCTGAGCTACTAACAATAAGTTATTATACATTACACTTCTATGTCGCAAAAAATATTATAATATGCCTCCAAATAATATTTTAATTATAAACTGCCATAGACAGACCCCAACATTGAATTATACACTGCGTTACTATACACTACCCTATACGTTAGATTATAATAATATTAGACTTGTAATATTACACTATGTATTATTTTACCAACCCTACTGTATACCTCACTGCTGTAGATTCACTATACAATTACGATATGTATATTACCAAATAAATTATATTAAACATTACACTGAGTACTTTGTTGAACAGGGAATGCTTTGAGCTTGTGGGTTGAATCCATCTGTGTGGAGTTGTGTTATTTCCCAATATGCAAGGTGGGGTCTCTCTGGGTTCCACTCACGCAAACATCTCAATGCAATGGGACCTTTCTGAAAATGCAGTACTTAGATGCAATGAAGCTTTCCTGGGTAACTAGTTAACATTGTAATAATTAGCATGAGAGATAATGACGTTCCCTTATGAGTGCCATTAGTAGTACTATCCTGTACTTTTAATGAAGACTATTTTACGTAGTTGTTTGTAAAAAAGTGTCCATTCCCAAAACTTCTTGACGGGCCCTCATACAGAAATGATATTACAATCTTACATGGAGATTGCGAGTCAGAGTGTTGTGAATAGTGGAGTGAACGTGTGGTGCAATCATTATATTGTTGGTGTGTATATACAGAAAGACCTATTTGGTGGGTAACATTAGGAAAATGGAGGTAGTTAGTCATTGTTGTTTAGAAACAAAATATTACTTGGGTGGATAAGAGGGTAAAATCGTACATGATAGGAACTGCAATATTGTGGAGTTCTGGTATAATGAGTTGTAGTATATATGAATCTTATGTCACCTTAAGTATGCCTGTGTGAGTACACTCGTGACACGGGTGTCATGCGCGAGACCTTTGTCTTTTGTTTCAGATGTGCGAGAGCAACTCCGCTGCGAGTCATGGTGGTGCTGGGAGAATTGCCTTCACCATCGATGGCACTTCACCAGCACCCGTCTCAACCCCACCTCAATCCGTTAGAGTTACAAGAGCGAAAACACTTATCTCTTGTGACGTCTGTGGGAAAAAATTCCAACTGGCATGGTGCCTAGAAGCCCACGTAAGAACGCATAAGGAGACCCGTGAGCAATGGTGCGGCATATGTGGACAAAGGTTTAATCAGCCAGGAAAATTAAAAAGGCACATGAAGACCCATGAAAAGGATTATATGATAAAGGGTGCACCAGGTTTGGTGAATAACGGCAGTTTTGCCAATGCGGTATTGAATCCACCATCGCCCTATGAGATGTGCTCAGTCTGCGGATTTTTAAGTCCTATTGAAATCCTGAAAACTCATGAAAGTCTTCACGCACAGTTCTTGTACAGACCGAAGCCTGAACATGATTACACTTTGACAAAAGATAGCGGCGTTAAGATAAATGACATGAAATCCAAATTTCTTGAATGCTTTGGCCTAGTTCCACGTCAACAAACTGCTTCACCAGTCAGTGAGAATAAACCATACGCTGCTCTCAATCCTATTACGAGCATGAAAGTGTTGATGACCTTGCAGCAGAAGAAGAAGGAAAAGCGAAGTAGACCTAAGTCCATTAAAAGAAAGAAGACCACCACCAGTGTCACCAATTGCAGCAGTAGCAACAGCCAGAATTCGGACATCAAGAGGATGGACTGCACGGAAGCAGGAGGCTGCGTGGAGCAGAGCATCCCCAAGGTGGATGAACCCAACCTGGCACCTTTAGGTACGTCCTAGTAATGTAATGTAATTCATAATTTCACAAATTAGTTAATGTACGCATATGTTGACCATATCTGTATGCCTGCGCTGAGCAGTCTAGAGATCTGATGTGGTGCTGCTCGGATGTTGGGTTAAACCGTGAAACTCTGGGTTTTCTGTCACCGAACCACGATTAAACTGGCTTCTCATTGATGGTCTTATCCAGTTACCAAACACTTCTTCCAGCAAACACTTGGACCTACAGCCCCAGAGCCCACTTGGACTCTTTGATGAATACCTCGAGATGGGTACAATGAGCTCAGAGGATCACACTACGGAGTCAACGCGTTTTACTTTATTATAAAAAAACACACACAATTGGGTATCATTTGACTATATAGGCACGTGTGTACGGCCCCTGTGTATCTGTCGGACATTGTTGTGGGAGGGAAATTACCCACACTTCGGGTTGTTGAAGGCAGGGAGCACAGATGTAAGAGCTTAGATGTACAATACAACAATGTAATTTGCTGCACTGTCCTCTGCTGCTCACAACCCCACACTAACTATTGCATGGTCACCCATCCAACCAATTTTCAGGCTCAGCTCTCCTTAACTTCTGGGATCTGATTAAATCTGACGCATACTGGGTGATTTGGCCATAGGCACCAATCTATGGATATACTGTAACACAATTGTCTTTGAGCATGCGCGTATGTGCATATGTACGGAGTTAAGTTTTAGAAATAATAGGAGCACATATTTGCTCCTCTTGTCTGCTAACCAATGCAGCTACATTGGTCAGCTTGGATTGACGTTTTCCCCCTTACTATTTATTTAAAACTCTTGTGCATCATGTCCACTGTGGTTAACTGCTGTGATTTGTTGGCATTTCAGCCACAGTGCATATGCCTAAAAATGTGTGGTACGGTTAATGGAGTCCTCAATACAGGATGTGATCTAGTTATTATAGCCACCTAGTGGTGGAAAATGGTGCAAAAGAAACCCAGGTGAACCAGAGCTGAGCATTAAAGATGGTAGTGGCTGGTCGCATCTCAGTGGCCAATGTAATGGACATGATAATTTTGTGAACAAATGACACGAAAATGTGACCATATTTTGGGGTCTCCTTTGACTAAAACACATTTAATGCATTGAAAACATGTTTTGTTTGCTTAAAGTAATCACAACATAACAGCATTAAGAGTGTATGTCTATATCCTGTTTCACTCATTATCCTATCCTTGCCCCCCTACCCATTCTCAAAATATACACCAGTTATCCAATTCGGGTTTGTCACTCTCTTCGTGACATCATTTCCACTTGCGCCATTGCTCGCACTGCTCAACAACATCATCAAAGTGCGGGTCGACGCGTGGAAGCTCGTAACAAAGATGAGGAGGCCTGTGATTTCGCGAGCAAGAGGAATTGGAGCCTGGGCCGACATCCTGAGTATCGTTGCCACCCTCTCTGTAATCACCAATGTAAGTCGCCAGATTGTCCGCTCGCTTTCTCGCTCAAAATCCCATCTTATGAGTGACATAACATGTCATGTTAGCCGTGTGGGTTCTTTTTACCATACTTCACCATTCTGGTCCTGGCAGGTTTGAGAAGAGGTGTAGTGGGGGACCAGGAGCGGTTCGGGTATCACTCGTCACTGATGTTAGTCGTAGCTGGAAGTCAATTGCATGTGTGCTGAATTCAAAGTGCAGTGCACGAATCACTGCACCACTGCTCCTATCCACTCTCTCCCAAAATCGCAAAAGGTAAAGCCTTGCAATTGCTTGCTCATGTCACTGCTGGCAGAAGGGCCTCAACTAAAGGTAGCTCTAGAGAACCCCTCTACACGGTATTTGGCCTACTCTTCCATGATGACCAGACATGTTGTAAGATGTGGAATTACCTGCGCTAAAGCAGTGATGAACCCATTTATATTGCTAATTGGACAGAGGTGGGGGAGATTTTAGAAAATGATCCATTGCTTCAACTGTTGTGTCAGGAGACTGAACTGACGACTGCCAGATTGCAAGTCCTTATATGGTAACCATTTCACTCTGGCAGCAACCCCCCAAATTGTATTTGTGAAAATTAATGTAATTGCCAAGGTAAGATGTTCAGAAGCCTTGGTCAAATCATTGCATGCTAAGTGACCGCTATCGCTGTGCCTCCGTATGCTAATTCCACAGTCATGCATCTTGGCGTTCGCAACGGACATCATCCCACGCCTGGTGTATTATTATGGATACTCAGCAGAGTATGGCACAGGTTCGCCTACAATGCATGGGTACACGGAGGACAGCCTTTCAATTTTCAAGATCAGCGACTTCAAGGAGCAAAATCATCCCAACATCCTGCCATCCTGGTTTGATCCGGCATTCCACACAACCTGCAGGTTTGTGCCATTCAGTGTCATGCCCAGCTATCGGGTGTGCCGTCCCTGCGAATGTGATGCACTGATCTCTGGGTGTGTTGTCCAGGTAGATGCGACATCCTTCTGGGTGTGGCGTCCTCCTGGCTCCGCCCCTTCCTGATTAGGTTCGTTCTCTTCCTCTTTTCACTCCGTGACTTTCCTTTTAAGACCCACACTTCCCCTAGGCCCCACCTCTGTTTAGGCCCTGCCCCTTACCCTGGACACAGGGTTTGGCTTAGTTGGGTAGTAAGGGGTTGTGGTAGGGTTGGGGGAGGAGTGTGCGTGGTGGGCAGGGACAGTAAAGGGGGTGGGGGGGGGGGAATTGGAGGGGGCGAGCAGTGGGTACGGGTGGGATGGCTTCACAACCAAAGTCCCACTTAGAGAAATATAATAATAGATTGATATAAATTATAGCTCATTGTTACCTTGCTAAAGAGTAATGTTATTTATTTATCTATCGATCCACGACTGCTTAATTGAGTCTCAAGATCCCTTTTCAGGAAGACCGTGCATTGGGATTCCAGTTTAAGGTGGTTTTATGCATGTGGGATGCAATAAGAGGTCCTGGAGAACCCATGATAATGAAATGAAGCTTAAAGGTCCACACAGACATGAAACCACTTGCTCTACAGCCATCTTCTGGTCACCTCACAGCACAGTTAGTTAGGAAATTGATGCGATCTACCAACCCTTTTCTGTAACGTTTTTGAATTGCTGACATACACAACTATAATCAATATAACCATATTGATCGATATTTAATATAACCTTACTTGACTATGACCAAATCACCACGAATACAGCTAATCTTAGATTCCGGAAGTCAAGCAGGCTTGAGCCTTGTTCGTGCTTAGATTGATGAACACCATGCACAATGCAGGTGCAGTAGGCGACTTTGGAGCTAGGTTGTCAGCAGTGGGTAGTTCAGAAAAATTAATAGTTGTGCTATATTGTTCTCCCATTATCTGTACTCCCTACCTTCACCAACCTGGTACGGACCAGCATGAACCATGGTCAATAGAGCCCCCACAAGCTGCACGTTGTGGGAAGGCCCTCTTTCAGAAGCGGATTTTTTAAAGGGCTGTGAACGCATATACCGTTTGTACACAACCATACTTGTTCAATTTAGCGCCAACTCTACTTTCGAGGCACTTTGCTCAATATAGTCCATGCGTGCTTGTGGTTGTACGTGTGTAGGTATCCAGGTCATCGCTACCCACCGGATCATCCCCAAGCCTACTCCGTCACCAAGCAGTACTGGCAAGTACTGACGGCAAAGCTGGCCTTCGTCATTGCCATGCAGGTACACATCAACATGCACACACACACACATTCATAAACCCATTGAAAGATAAAGGTACAGCCCTCCAATTACTTGCTCATGTCACTGATGGCAAAAGGGCTCCTGCTATAGGGAGCTCAAGAGAGACCCTTAAGATGTATTTGAACTGCTCTTCCACACTGGTCAGACGTCTTGGGAAGAGCTGGGAGTTCCCGCACTGAACAGCACCAAACTCAGCCGACCAATTGACTGGATGTATTCCATTTACACTGCTTGGTGGATAGAGGCAGTGGAATGTAAAAAAAAACTTTCACCATTGTTTACACTGCCACGATCAAAGATCAATTCACACCCGCGACCTCTGGATTGCAAGTCTAGTGTGCAAAGCCTTACACTACTGCACCATCGTATAGACTCATCTGTGAGCAGTTGTTAAGGTCAGCAGAGCAAACCGTGATCATTGTCAATGGGTCATTACAGATAATGCCAGTAATGCTATTACACCTCACAATTGCACAGTATTTCTGAGATCACAAATAATAGTGGTAATACAATACTCACTTTCATCATGCAGCAGACGATTCATGTTGTTGATGCAATGTCACACGTAAGCATGTGTGCGTGTGGGAAGGGGAGCGGCTGCGTAGTTGTTTGTGAACTGCGCTACCAATCCTGTGTGACCGGAGTACTATTTCTGGCCACAGCCAACAACAGTGGAAAATATTAGAACCAGTGTTGAGCTTCCCTTAAGTTGATTCTGTCTTAAAATGAGTACTTGATGAAGTGTGTGAAAATCATCACTGGCGAGATAAAGGTGCACACCACCCCCACAGGCACTGTGCCACCCTTCATAGATGCACTTGTCTCAGTCTGTGAAAGGCTACACAGGGAATCTTTGTAGTGGTGACATGGCCGAGTGTAAGTGTTTGCTGATTGTTGCAGTAATTTGCGGCTGCCCAGGTGAATACTGTGGGTGCATTAACTGCACATCATAAATGTTGCCTGCTGCATAGTGAACGTAAAAAACCCATTAAGTAATTCAACAAAAAGTGTCTCGGTATAATTTGCCAAATGTTCAAAAATTACTCAAATGACTTAATTTAATTGGGAAAAACGACGTAACAATATAATATCCCTAGGCTTCAGGTCCCCGGAATAGTTGACCTGAGATGTAAAGCACTTTAAGATGCGGCCATATTATATTTAGTAAGCACCCTTTACATGCAAATCCTGAAACTGAAAATCCTTTACCTGTGTGTGGACGTGTGCAGCACGTGGTGTTACTCACGAAGGCCTGCATTGCATACATCATCCCGGACACGCCATCCCATGTGCGCGCCTGCAGGCGCCGCGAGCGCTTCGTCGTACAGACGATTCTGCAGCAGGCAGAGCTGGGCCGTCTCCGTAACACCCTCCTCACCGATGCCCCCAGCTCACCGCCATCGCCTCAATTCCACGTTGAGGATGAGCAGGCAGAGATGGGCCTGCTTCGCTGCTCGCTGCATAAGGAGTCTCCTGGCGTATTGCACCCACCCCAGCCATGCCACATGGAGAATGAGCAGGCAGAGAAGACTGGTGACGACTCACTGCTGAAGGGATCCGAGGAGGAATCAAGCAACGAGGATTCGTCAACTGTCTTCTACAGTGTATAAATCTACTCTGGCTTTTAAAGGAGGCTGCTATCCTAACTCTGTTTGCACGTGGACAAGGACATTGCAGTCGAGGACTATCTGTATATATTAATAAATACGTTTATGATTTAACATGTCTCAATCATCTCATGTCTGTTCATACGAATCACGATGTGAATGAGGAAAACTAGAAATTATTGTTATTTTGTATATATTTTAAATTTTGGTTTAACATGTAGGCTTTCGCGCCCCAATATCATCCATAGAGGTGTTTTTTGGATTAGATCGCATACATATATAAACGTGTCGTTAAAACCCGCCACCATTCGACACAGCCAACTAGTAAGGGTTGTCACGGAAACAGAACAAGCCAATTCGTCACTGGTACTTTGGAGAGCCAAGCCACAACATTTACAATCGGAGTACGACGTTTTGCCAGTAATTACAACTAGCTTCATCAGGCGACAGCCAGATTTGTGGCACTCTCGCGCAAAGTGGGGGGGGGGGGAGATTACCGAGTCAACGTACATTATGCATGTGCATTATGAGAGCCCTTTGATCTTGTCCTTCCTGTCTATTGTGTATTAAAATAGCCGTACCAATGGTAATCCCTATTGAAGTATGCTGCCCTTTATAGGCATGCATTTAAATAATGTATTATTTGTTGGCACCCGTGTTCAGCAGTAGCAGAACACACGTGCCAACAAGGACACTCAGTTGATTCTAATGTTGAAGTTCTGTGCAAAACTAGCTACTACTGCCCAAGAATAATTCGAGAATCTATCGAAATTGGAAGAAAAATTTACAGTTCGGATAGCTACCGCCTTTGTGCTGTGTGGAAGCGACTCATCAAATAGTACATTAGATGAAACTCCGAGTACCCACTCAGGAGGTATAGTGGTAAAACAGTGGAGGAAAAAAAAGCATTTTTTTTTATTTGCCCTTGTTGAATGATAGAGTCGATACACACAGCAAGCGAGATTAAGAAAGCGCATCGGAAGAAATACCGGAGGAGAGAGAGAAGACAATTGCTTGCTGCAGAAGGAAAGGCATTCCTACCGAGGGAGACAAGTTGACAAAGATTTTGATAATGGGAACCGGTGGCGTGGCTCGATCTTCCCTATATACGCAACATGCTACCGAAAGAAAACAGAAAATCCTATTCAAAGGCTAAAATAAGCTCCATTTTTTGTATAAGAGCCCGATAAACAATAACCCCATCCATAGACTGAGGAAGAGAGGGAAGAGCCTGAACAAAGGGGAGGACATTACGACGGAGATGGGTTGGAGGTGGAGAGAAGGGGAGAGGGGAGGCCGTAAAGGCAGCTGCACATTCAAGGAAAGCGGTGTAGAAAGAGTTGAACGGGGACATGGAGACAGTAGAGACAAGGGTGGAGAAAGAGGAAGGGAGGATCTTTCAGTGCTCGCTACAGGAAACCCACAAAACTGAATTTCCTAAACTCGTGTCGCCTCCGTGACAGCAGCACCACCAACGCCACAGACTCACGCTCCCCAAATCGACAATACCATCTCCATTGCCGACCAGCCACGAGATGGCTGCTCTCAACACCTCGGTCGTGGTGTAAGCAGCAAAAGACTTCCGGCTGGTGAGCAACCGGCCATTGCGAGGGTTGGAAAGAAACTGAAGCACGGGGCGACTCCCACAACCTTCGGGTATTTCCAAACTGGATGACGTCTTGGGATGAAGCTAGAAGTAAGCCAAATCTGCACTCAATAAATGGGACAAAGATTCCAGAGAAGCCTCCAGAAATGTCACAGGAGGCTCGGGTTTGAGAAACCAGACTTCATGTGGGGTCCTCCAGACCTTTGCCCTCCAGTTCATCAACATTTGTAAAAGCAGGACGTCTCAAAGGTACGTAGCATGGGTGAGGTAAGAGGTTGAGAACCACGTTCCGAGATTAGGCGCTTTGACAGGTTGGGGTCTGAGTTAACGTTTAATGGAGCTCACCCTACGACATTATGGATAGAAGGGTAGTGTGCCGGCACAATCCGGACACCCTGCTACACCGAAACACTCTGCTGCACCAAACTCCCTGGTACAGCTAAACACTGGCACGATTGCGCTCAAATACACACAAACTCTCGCTCGGCCAGTTGGTACACAGGTTGTCAGTTGTGGGGGACGCGGGCCCCCGGCTCCCCCCCCCCGGGGGAGGGCTGATCTCGGGAGGGCTGCGGGCTCCGGACTCCACTCCTCGCTCGAGTGAGAGCAGCCGCTACTCGACTCCTCGCTCGCGGTGAGAGGGCTGCCGCTCTCCGGCTCCTCTCCTCGCGCCGCAGCCCCTCGGGTCCACGGGTCCTGTTTGTGGGGCATAGCTCGGGGCTGGCACGTGGCTGCCTGGAATCAATCCGTCGCTTCTCAGCCACTCAAACGCGACGTCTCCGCTCACACAACCCCGCGCACCACTCACACGAACTGAACGGGGGGTCAGGGGTCAGAGGGCAATGACGTCCTTCGCACACGCGTTGCCGCCGATGCCGGGCAATGGAGATTGTTTAAAGGGCTGCGGGGCGGGGATTTGGAGTCAGTTTTAGAGCGACACACCAATCGCACGCGCGGGACGGGGGGGTCGGGGGTTAGAGGGCAGGGACGTCACTCATACACGCATAGCCGATTGGGGGGCTGTATTGGAGATTATTTAAAGGGCTGTGGGGGCGGATATTCGGGATTGGTGTTAGCCCGAAGTCACGAAAGCTTTAAATCGAAATTTATGTTAAGTGTAATGTGTTGGTGTTAATAAATAGTGTTGCCTCCCAAGAAGTTGTGTGCGCCTATCTCAGCCCATTACATATAAGTGTAGACATGATTATGTAATTCTTGTGTTCATACAAGTGTAGTGCCACAGCGCTGACTGCTGTCCAGCAGCGGCAACTGCAGTGGAAAGTTTGCACACACGCCGTTGAGCATATATACGGGTATGCCGGCCGGGCAGAGGAATTGGGGCAAGGGTCATGGAAGACCTCATAGGGAAGCCTCTGGAACCCTCTGGTCGGTTCGAGAAGGGAGGCGTGGATAGGGCAGAGCCAAGCCGCGCCGGGTAGACTATAGAATATAATATAAGCAGCGGAGAGCGAGAGCTCCGGGCTGCCGGTTCTGGGAGTGGACTCGTCTCGTCGTCGCTGTCGTTGCCACCGCATTCGCCCAATCATTGCGTGGCCAGACAGTAGTTGGCCTTCTCGGTCGACGCCGTCGGTGCAACACGGACAGGGTCGTGTCTAGGCCGGGCTCTATGGCAACGTGGTCGAGTGAGGCCGGAGTTGGTGTGAACAAGATAATAAAGAGACGATGTCTCCTGCAACTACCTCGTCTTCGACAGTGTGTGCGACACACACCACATGTCGGAAGGAGAACACTTCACAAGTATAAATGCTGCCTGTGTCAGTCGAGTCACATTTGCTCTAATTTATTTTGGTGACCTAAGACAGGAGAAGCAAAATGCACTTCTTCAGGAAGTGATATTTTTTTCATAATGCAGAGGCTGTGCCTGATACACATCTTTCATGTGTTGTTTGGCAACCCTGGTGCCCAGTAAATGCCATATGGCCAGATCTTTGCATTGAATTCCAAGTATTAATTCCTCCATACTTGTGCACAGTTGAGTTTTTATTCCATTCCCTTCATGAACCATGTCTTTGAACTTTACATCATAGTAAGATAGTACATGCCGATGAATAATTAATAGATGCTTGAAAACATCTATCCCCAACCATCTGCCTGTGTTTGGCCTAAAACCCAATCACCCAGAATGCCCAAATTCACCTTACATACTCTAGGAATGTAAGCAGGTTAATGCTTGGATATCCATCACAATCATCACCCCCAAATGTGAAGACATGTCACGAGACTCGCTGACTTTTCTTAAAATACTTGAGAAATACAAATCATAGCTGAATATTTTCAATTCCATGTGTATAAGCCTTTGTCTCAGATTTATTGTAAAATAAATATACATGTACAATATAAACATTCAAATATCAGAAAATATTTAATGTATGTTGAATTTCTTTCACACTGTACATAACCAACCATGCTAAACAAGACATGATAAAAACAATCCAAGTCATGGGTTGCATACAATATGCAACTTTGGTTTATTGATTACAAGTTACATAAAAGGTTCTGAAATTTTACAATACAGGTATAGTGCAATCTAAATAAGCAAATGTACTTTTACAGTGATTTCCCAAATGTTTATAACTACACAAATACTAGCATGTATGTTCCCAATAAAGTAGTCTCCTTCCAAAATGGCTAAAACCAAAATAAGTTTAGTTGTGCTCACAATATTTTTCACATATCCGTTCTCTTTCAAGTGACATTTGAGTCTGCATGGATTTGCTGTGCAAAATACTGCTGCAACCATTCACAAACTCCAACCCTGAACGAACTTCATCACATTTTTCCAATACTTTGTTGTGGCACTTCCATTAACAGGGCAATTACTGTGCCCCATGGGCCCCACAAGTTCACAAGTAATTGCGATTCACACCACAGCACCTGAAGTACCATTGATGTTTAACAACCATGAATTAGCAGGACCAAGCGAACGTATCCTTCTGAGTACAAACCTCGACCACCGCCTTAAAATGCAGCCATCCTTGTTCTCCTTGATGGTGTCAACCAGCTCTTTCAGACGCGACAGGTGGTACACGGCCCTGAGAAGAGACACGATTGAGAGAAAATTACTTGGTTGACTTATTATCATGGTGGAAGCCAGAAAAATCTCACCAAGTCTCAGGCGGGTTTGGCAGTGATATTTTGCAAATTTCATCAGCGAGTGGTATGTGAGAGGAAATCAGAGAACCCGGTGAAAACAGAGGGAGTAAAATGCAAAACTCCGGATATAGATTCAAGATTCCATTGCTGTATTACTAACTCCTGGTTACCTAGCAGCCAAAATCTATAATATATGCTATTACCAAATAGTCTCCCATCCAAGTAATAACCAGGCTTACCTGCTTAGCTTATAACATTCATAATCTGACATCATACTTAGAGGCAGTGCAGCCTCTATGCTGTGCGTGAGTGTGAATATAAAGATAAATTCACAATGGCGTGGAGGGGTTTTCCCAGGGACGATCAGCCCCTAGGAAGACGTCCGTGTTGAAGCTGCCCGGGGAGGGGGCCTCCAAGCCGGGGGATTCCAACTCCATGCGCGCCCTGCTCAGCAGCTCCTCCAATGAGGCTGTGCATCAAGAATCACGCATCGCACGTCACAACCACATGGGTGGCCGCTCAGTCGTCTCTGTGAGAAAAGACTGAATATGTACCTGAAAACATATGAAATGTCATCTGCTATATACAGACTATATATATACACACACACACCTAGGGATCTAAGGTCCTCTGACACGGGCTCCTCGTTGGCTACATTCGTAAGGCCGGAGATGTCCAAATCTTTGAGCCACTCTGGGTACTTTGGTCTGCTTTGCGGGCTCTGAGCGGCACCTGCTCTCTTCGTGCTGGTATCCGTCTCGTGGCTGCTGGTCTGGGAGTCCACATCGCAGTCACGCAGCCAGGCCGGGTACCTGAGCTCAGGAATGCTCGTGATCCCCGACACATCCAGCTCATCCTTTTGTCTTGTCAACCACCTGGGATAGGTACTTGTCGCACAGCCGCCGTTCGGCAAGTGCTCACGCCTAGTTGCTTCACTGCTCCGTAAGTACAACAAAACATTCTTCTGGTTAGAAAAAAAATAATTTTTGGGCTTTGCCGACTCATTTAATGGCATCAGGGCCTTGTTGCTTCTCGCTGTTGAGCTCAACCGTTCAGTTGGCTTATTGCCCCTCACCAATGATGCGCCGAGGCTGTGCGCGGTGACCCCGAGAGATGACCGCTTGCCTCTGTGCGACACTGCGAGGTCTCGGTGGGCGCCAGGCGAGCGGAACAAGGACTTGGAGGAACCGTCAACTGGCGCCTCTAGGAGCTGGTCCGTGGTTAGACTGACCGTCGGGCTATAAGCCATGACCGCTGCAGCGCAGCAGTGAGGCTGCACGTGCCCGAGATGAGGTCCTCCACAGGCAGCATGCCACCTGCAATGTAAGACCCACAGACATTTTACTGGTACACAATGAATTTGCTCTCCCCTAGATTCCTTGACCCCTGAACGGCAATCCTGCAATGTTGCCTTACTTTGCACCATCAGTAACTAATGATGTTATCCGTTTGTGGAGTTTGTGAGAATATGGGATAAATCAGTGCATGAGCTGTTATTGTTTAAACTTCAGATGTGTCCAGTCTAGGATCTGCAAATTTTGACACAAAGGTTGGAGGATCACTTAGATTTCACAAACTTTACAAACTCGATAATCAGTGAAGTTGCTGGAAGATGACAGGAGAAAGAAATGCATGCACCGACCTATCTGTTCAGACCTATGCTATCCTCTCATATGCGTGTGCTTACTGTGGATAGTTTTCTCTGACATAAAATCAACTCATTAATGGAATTTGCCAAGCATCCCAGTGTGGGACTCTCACGAAAATGTATCTTTAGACCTTATTAAGGGTTTTTTTTCTAGGGGAATTACATTACATTCATAATAGCATAGCATAATTGACAAGCACCCAGTACAAGCAAATAAATGGGGTTCTCCTCTCCAATTATCCCCCCTCCAGTCAACTAGCTTCGATACCTTATGAGACCTCCTTTGCCAGTAACAAGATATAGTAATAGGTTTTTACCCTTTTATCTGGCACAAAAACTGACACCTTTATACAAGGGATCATGTTTGTGATAACCACAACGCAAGTAGTCAAAATGCAAACAAGAAGACGCTAAGAATAAGAAGACGCCTTTTTGCGTCTTCTGGTCCAACACCAGTGGAGACTGGGATCTCAGAAAAGCCATCTCGGGTGTGGACCAATCAAATTCAAGGACAGTGCATATTATCAGAGTTGTCTTTTTTGTTTGCATTTTGACTACTTGTGTTGTGGTTATTGCAAACATGATCCCTTGTATAAAGGTGTCAGTTTTTGTGCCAGATAAAAGGGTAAAAACCTATTACTATAGCTTCAATACCATTGCACCGCGTGCACACTCGATAGCCACTCGAGTGCAAGCACCACGGAGCGATTCCTCGCGTGGCGAGAGGCGCAACCCACCCTCATCCACACTGTGCATCCTCCTCTCCTCCGCGCGTCTCCGCTCCGCCATGCTGCGCGGCGCTGTGCTCTGCACGTATCCTGGGTGGCGGTGACGCACAGATTCCGCTCTGCTCAAAGTCCTCGATGTAGGCGTCCAGCGCACCGCTCGCCTACGAGCAGCACTGCTCTCCGCACACCACAGGGCTGCGCTAGCCCCCGCTTCCGGTCCGGAGCAGCGTGCTGCCCAGGCTGCCGCGAGGGCTTGTGTCCGTCACCGTGCTGTCGCCCGAAGGGCTGTTTGTCTCACCACCGTTGCAGTACATTTTGTACGATTTGGGATGCCTGGACCGGATGGGGCCAGGGAGAGGAATGGCTGTGGCTACAAGGTCACCACTGGTCCTGGTATGGGGGGCACCATGAGGAGCTGCTGTGTGCGGAAAGTGGGTCCGCTGTCGCAACGCGATCGCATGGGCCAGTGTCGACCACTTCGCGTTAGGTCTCTTAAGCTACTGTGGCTGTTGTCCTTTTTTCAACAAAAATTCCAGCCTTTCCCATGGTTTCCTTCATCACACCTGCAAGCTCTATGTACAATTGAAGTGTCATAAATGCACTACCTGCCTACTACTACATTATGAATGATATACATTTAAGAATTAGCTGGAGACAACTCCATGTTTAAAACACACTGTATTCAAAAGAGAAGGCTTAACATTTAACATTGGTTAACGTTTGGCATGCACACCTGCATATAAAAAAATTACCGTACTACTAATACAATGAATGCTAAATATTAAGTGGTATTACAGTAGTATGACTACTTATATTTATATATTATCGCACCTCCGAAGAGCACGGCTGGCTTTGTACGATGCGAAAGAGGTTCAACACACATACAGAATACAATACTTTCCGAGCACATTATGCGTACCGAACCTCCAAGTTCCTTACCCTACCCTGAATAAGAATGTGTGTACAGCTCCTTTTTAAATCCATTGCTGGCTGACAGCTGTCCCATGCTATGCAGCTCCCAGGGGGAGGGGTTATTTACCATACTTCACCACGCTGGTCAGTGTGAGTTTGGTGATGGCAGGGGGCTATAGAAGTGCATTACAACCATGTACTGAATATTGCTGCACTGATGGCAGGGGGCTATAGAAGTGCATTACAACCACGTACTGAACATAGCTGCATTGGTGGCAGGGGGCTATAGAAGTTCATTACAACCACGTACTGAATATTGCTGCATGGATGGCAGGGGGCTATAGAAGTACATTACAACCACGTACTGAATATTGCTGCACTGGTGGCAGGGGGCTATAGAAGTTCATTACAACCACGTACTGAATATTGCTGAACTGGTGGCAGGGGGCTATAGAAGTGCATTACAACCACGTACTGAATATTGCTGCACTGATGGCAGGGGGCTATAGAAGTACATTACAACCACGTACTGAATATTGCTGCACTTGTAGCAGGGGGCTATAGAAGTACATTACAACCACGTACTGAAAATTGCTGCACTTGTGGCAGGGGGTTATAGAAGTACATTACAACCACGTACTGAATATTGCTGCACTGATGGCAGGGGGCTATAGAAGTACATTACAACCACGTGCTGAATATTGCTGCACTGGTGGCAGGGGGCTATAGAAGTACATTACAACCACGTACTGAATATTGCTGCATTGATGGCAGGGGGCTATAGAAGTACATTACAACCACGTACTGAATATTGCTGCACTGATGGCAGGGGGCTATAGAAGTGCATTACAACCACGTACTGAATATTGCTGCACTGGTGGCAGGGGGCTATAGAAGTACATTACAACCACGTACTGAATATTGCTGCACTGGTGGCAGGGGGCTATAGAAGTGCATTACAACCACGTACTGAATATTGCTGCACTGATGCTCGCCACGTGAGAGCCACACAGCAGGACAATGCTATACTGTACAATATTGAAATGATTCTCCTACAAATACTAAACATTATTGTCTTAACAATCAATACTACTTTTAACATGAACAATAACTAATAAATGCACGCGTAGTAATCGCCGTGCTAACCCTTAGCGTGCAATGTGAGCAGAACTTGTGTTGTAAGTCGTACCCAGTCCATTACCGCGCCAGACACTCCCATTAACAAACCAACGACATTTACTGAATGTCCTCCTCCTTTACACGGCACAACCAGACAACACTTTGCACACCGAAGTGTCCAAGCCGCGTGCTGAGTGAAGCAAACCCCATTCAATTCTAGATTTAAAGCTTTCGTGACTGCTAGGATCCATACTCTTTGGTTCTATTGGGTAAAGTCACGTAGGTGAAAATTGTTATTTTATTTTCACCTACGTGACTTTACCCAATAGAACCAAAGAGTATAAACCCCATTCACTCTGCGCTCAGCGTTCAACAAAGTTGAACCTGGCTCGCCCTCACGCCTGCCCATCTCTCTCCGTCTCTCACCGGAGATTATTCCATTGATCGTCTTCGCCTTGCCGTCCAGAGATCCGTGTGGATTATCCGTGAGGGTAGTTAAAGGTCGCGGTTATTCGGAGAAGTTTTTTTTATTAATTTTCCCGCCACAACCGCCGCGTCGCCAACGGCCGCTGAAGGCGATGTCCGAGACGCGCGGCCTGCGCATGCGCACTGAGGGTTGAGAGAAACCTGCGGGGAGGGGCAGCGGGGGGCGGGGAAGCCGCCGCCGTTGGCCACACCCACATTCTGGCCACGCCTATATTGAACCGACGTCACGGTGACATCATTCTGGGTCGGACTTTATCGTGGGCTGGCTGTGCACGCGAGGAGCTCCTGACTTCTGACTCTGAATTCGAGAAAAAATCAAAGATTCACGATGTCTACCTTCGTCGAGATAGGTAAAGTTTAACGTTAGTGTTAGAGATGTGTGTTTGTGTTAAATGTTGAGCCTGTGGACAAAACTGCTGGGGATGTGCCAGATGTCTCCATCTAACGTTAAGGAGGTTGGAGCCTGGATAGTGCATACCAGGTGTTACAGGCTACATGATGGGAAGCAGAAGGCATTCTAGTAAAATAGGTTTTTGTTTGTACGTTAATGCTCCTCCTTTTCCTTTACCAACCCATACTCACCGGCATGGTGAAGTATGTGCAAATAACCAACACGATTCGTGCGATCGTCAAGAGGCTCTCCAGCAGGGGATTGGCAAAAGGCCGTACAGGAGCAGTTTTGTGAAAAATCATTGATTCTTTCATAATGTACATCTATGATTTATTATTATTGTTCATGTGGGTAACCTCGGCGAGGGGGGAAGCAAGGTCGGGAAGAGCGGGGGATGGGGCCGCTTTTGACCACGCCCATATTTAGGTGACGTCACGCCCTTTTGCTGGGACGTCACTATAGCAGGGAGTTATCCTTGGCTGGCTGTGCATGAGGAGCTCCCGAGTTATAACTCACAAGATCTGAGATTAGACCAAAGATTCATGATGTCCACATTTGTTGAGATAGGTAAAGTGTAATGTTCGTGCTATGACGGGGCTTTGGGCCAGTTTTAAATATTGAGATCTCGTCAGTGTTTTAATCGGACGCTCAGCAGGGTTTGAGCCAGGATAGTGCATAACAGGTCTAAAAGTGTGGTGTCGGGCTACATGGTGGGCAGCAAAGGGCAGTCCATCAAAATTGGTTGTACTATACATACTATACGTCTTCACCAACCCACATTAACCAGAGTGGTGAAATGTGGATTTGAAGCTTTCGTGACTGCAAGGATCCATACTCTTTGGTCCCTTCACCTGATGAAGGCCACTTGTTTTGTGGCCGAAACGTCGTGATTGTTGTTCATTTTATTTATTTATTTTTCCCTACGTGACTTTACCAAATAGAACCAAAGAGTACATATGTTATCTCCCGCGCAATATGGTATCTCCCTCGCAAGATGTTATCTCCCGCGCAAGATGTTATCTCCCTGACAAGATATTATCTCCCTCACAAGATGTTATCTCCCTGACACGATGTTATCTCCATGACAAGATATTATCTCCCTCGCAAGATGTTATCTCCCTCGCCTCGTATGCAGGAAGTCCGTGAGTTCGATCCAAATTGTGACGCCTGTAATATTTGGAGTTTGCGTGTCTCTCTCTCTGTCTTCTCGTGGCCGCGTGGATTATTCCCTGGGTCCTCCGGTTGTTCCTTTAACATTTAGAATCAACGTGCTTTCAGAGTTATTTGGCTGCTATAAATTTCCACGTGATGCGAATTATTTTCCACCTCGCTACCAAGCCGCGCCAGGGCAGTGCCGAGCCAGCCCCGTGTGGCTCTCAAGGCACCAAGTTATGTTTCTACTGCGGAACCCGAGCCGTGCCACGGACGTCACGTGTGACGAGCGCGTCGAGACGCATGTGGGTGGTGTAGTGCAGTAATTTTCTTTTTTTTTTTACTCGGGGGTACGCGGACCCCTGGGGGCTATGTGGCAATGCCCCAGGGTGTACGTGAGATAATGTATAAATATGTGAAATCATATCGGACATAAGTCATTGGTGAATAGTCATGTATGAATCGGACAATGTAAAGTAACTACGATACAATTTGTATCCACGTGGTAACCTGGAACGATATGAAAGCACTTTCTAAACTCACTGATCGTACACAATGCGGGTTTACAAGAGCAGCCAGGGAACTAATGACGTCTCGCGTGCAGAGCGTCCGTTTAATTTGTTTTTATTCGCTTGCAGTTACTAGCAGCTGGTTAGGATATACCTCTCACAAAGTGGACAATTGGTTAAAATATTGACGTTCATTATTCACACGTTGATTTCTCAGAACCACGTTGGGTCAAGGGGGGAGTGGGGGGGGCTACTCGGTTTAAACTAAATTCAACAACGAGGGGGGGCACCGGTAGCCAACAACGGTTGAGAACCACTGGTGTGGTGTGCACTGGTGTCCTTACCGTGCACTCACCGAATGTCACGCACAATGTACGCGTCATTATCCCCGCCCCTGGCCCTGCTTGGCCCCAAGCCATATTCAGACACCGCGTGAGGTTAGCGTATCCCGGTTTTTGGTTCTAGCGCAACATGGAAAACGGCCAGTGGAGAACCAGGCAATAGAAATGTGGGAGGCACTGTTGGCACGTCCATATAAAACTGCACATGTTATCCCGTGGATACAAAATGCAGGTTAAGAGGAAGAATCGAGGCACGGTGATAAAAAAAACGTGATAACCCAGCAGGGTTTGAGCCAGGATAGTGCATAACAGGTCTAAAAGTGTGGTGTCGGGCTACATGGTGGGCAGCAAAGGGCAGTCCATCAAAATTGGTTGTACTATACATACTATACGTCTTCACCAACCCACATTAACCAGAGTGGTGAAATGTGGATTTGAAGCTGTCGTGACTGCAAGGATCCATACTCTTTGGTTCTATTGGGTAAAGTCACGTAGGTAAAAAAATAAACCAACAAAAATCACGACGTTTTGGCCACAACACAAGTGGCCTTCTTCAGGTGAAGGAACAGAACTGTCGGGACGACAGCACTTCAATTGAAATGTGGTCAAGTAACCACCATGATCTGTGTGGTCACGGGGAAGCTCTCGCAGAAGCTGACAAGCTTCCATCTTGGCAGTAATCATGTTGCCTCTTTTTTACTCTCAGCGTCTCTGCAGCGCTTGCCGCGCTCGCACTCCTCGCCCCATTCACCCCCACCCTCCCCCTCTCTGACTTATTTAACTGCCCTAACCCTGGTTTCTCTCCCACTTCAGTAAAACAGTTTCCTTGCTGTGGTTGTCACACCTGATGATGAGTGCTTGTGTTGCATTCGAAACGTCGTGATTTATTTCTATTTCTATTTTTTTTCACCTACGTGACTTTACCGAAAGAACCAAAGAGTATAGCTGACAAGCTGTCAGGGCAAAAATTACTTTGCATATTCCAACTAATATTTTTTGCCCTGGTTTGTGTCTGACCATGCTGAGCACGGCTTTGTTAAAGTGTACGATATTCAATGGGGTAAAAGTCCCCTAATGGTAATACAACTTTATACCACAGGTGTACTCACACTGGAGCAGCGTCGACATTTATGAGAAAGCTTTACACATGAGTACCATGTGCGGTTCTTTACCGACATTCCCATCCCTGCACCTGCCTCCCCTGTCCCTAATGCAATGAACCCTCTACCCCCACATTACCTATGCAGAGCTCGTGGAGAGAATGAATGAGGAGGAGGGAGCGGAGGCGCATGAGGCTCAGCCTTCAACGGTGCCGCAAGACTTTTCGACGTCATCATTTCAATCTACCCTGGCCCAGGTACGATGCGGCACAACGTGGATTTGCACAGCCTATAAATTAACTTGGCTAATGTCAAAGATGGGAGATTCCTGGTATTTACAGATTTAGTTGTTGTTTGCATTCGCCAACTAATGGGCCCCAAAGTGTAGACATGGCTGCTCCTCATTTATAGATTTGCAGCCTTTGCAGCAGTGTGTTTTGGTGACTATACTGTGCTGATGAGTCCGAATGAGGATTACACCGGTCCACAGTTGCATATCACTGCATAACTGCTGCTGTTAGTCTGTCACATTTGCTCAACTTTATTTTGATGGTGGTTTAAGATAGCATTACCACAATGCACTTTAGAAAATACTGATGTTTTTTGTATAATGCACAGGGGCTAGATGCTTTGTGTACACATTTCTCCAGGTCTCTGGTTTCCAATGCTGAAAAAATACATGCAAATTATTCAATTGGAATTAAACTAAGCAACTTCGTTCTCGACTGCAAAAAAACAGAACTTGGTAGGACCCTCCTTGAAAATAAAAATGTAAACTCATTGAGGTTTTCCTGGGTAAACAAGTACATCATCATAGCAATAAACAACTTGCATACAAATAGCAGATTAACTTATGTCCTGATACATGTATCATGAGCTTATGAATAAATATACATTTCATGCATAAGCTATTACATCTCTCATATTCGTGTGTGTGCTTGCCTTTGCGTGTAGGACACTATCTACTTTTGCGATGGAGTCCGTCGGATCGATTTCATCCTCGCGTTCGATGATGAGGTCCATTCTCAGGACGCCATCAACAATCAGGTGAGAACGAGGAACCTACAAATAATGCTCCACCTTCCTGCACCCAGCATTATCACCCCTCCCCACGTGCAACACCACACGCCTCTAAACCTAGGTTTGACGCAGTGGTGCCAGCTCAGCTCTCTGACTGCTGAGTCACCCTGCCACCTCCATACGAGTCTTTAAATCCACAGTATACATCCTTTATCAAACTGTATCGTCAACTGCAGACCACGCTAGTCAATGAACGCTAGACTCCCATCACTCAACTCGCACATCCATACCCTGAACCATACGCCTCACTGCTTTGGCGAACAACAATCAATTATCGTTACGTATCACACTCCATCCACAACTCCTCAATAAATACACCACTTTCATATTGCACACACCGACACCCAGACATAACTTACAGGATATATGTAATATCCACATTCTAACTGCCAAATGGAAAACTATTATAACAGTGCTGAAGTACCCAGTATGCATTCTCTGCAATATTGATGTTTTTGTTTATTTTGTTGCTATTGTACCCACGCACAATGGATCTATCTCCCTTGTAAAATAGCAAAGCAACTAGCTAAGTGAGACCATCCCTGTAACAAATAAGGTAAACTCAAAGAGTTGATTGACAAAGAGCTGTGCAAATTTTTATTTTATTAAGGTCTGCTGAAGTGACACCGACTGAAGCATTTCAGTGATGCTACTTTGCAGAGCCGTTCTCTGATTGATTCCCATGTGAGGCTCTACTCACTGTAAGAGTTCAAGAAGTTTCCTCACCTCTTGACTTGACTCCCACAGTGACACAACTGAGAACAATGTATAACACAGATGGTCAATTTTGTTTGACAGAAGAAGAGGACCGAATATCAGGCAAGCCTGATGAAGATGGGGCTAGATCTCGAGATTGAACCCAAGGAGGTAAGTTTCCTGCGTGTCTCTCTGCTATAGATGACAGACACTGTATACAAATAAAAAAGTGTTAGACTGTGATTGCTTCAAAATTTCACTGCTGGCATACATTCCTTGAGTAGGAGTGCTAAAGATCCCCGCTGGAGGGTATATGGCCTATCTTAAGATGGATTAATTGTGGCTTAGCCATTTATACTGGAGGGTATAACAGTCTCCACCTTAATGTGGCATGCCAGCTATTTATACTGTAGTAATAAGTGTTCGATAACTGCACGTACGTTATGCAATTTGCTTTTGGGTTGTGCCACACGTTGATCGGCACGAGGTGCTAACAACACGTGACACAAGCACGAAAATCCACGCGGCCGTGGACACTCTTCCAAATGAGACCATCCTGTTCCCTTGAACTCTCACCTGGTCAAACAAAGTCTAATAAATACAACTAAATGCACTCATCTAGAGTCTGACGATGAACTTCGTGCCATCCACTAGGAGTCGGTGAGCGGACGCACCACCTTTGTGAAAGTACACGCGCCATGGAACCCACTCACCACCTATGCCGAGATTCTACACATCCAGGCAAGATTCTGATGGTCATTGTAATGATGATCATGATGATGCCGATGATTGTGATGATGATTGTGGTGATGATTGTGATTATGATGGTGATAATGAATGTGATGACAATAATGTTTGTGAAGATTCATCATGGTTGTGATGATAATTGCGATGATCATGCATGTGATACAGAGTATGATGGTGAGGGTGATGATTGTGATGATTATAATTTATGACGTTCAACGATAATAATCGTAGCACTGACATTACGAGATATCGAGAGATGTAAATATACAAACGGATTAGAAAAACGTACATTTGGAAAAATTTGCATATTAGCAACATATTGACTCTTTTTAGAAAAGTGAATGGGCTCGGGAAGGGCACGTTGCTTGAAGGGATGATGTCTGCTGGCCGAAAATGACATTGGAGTGGCAGCAGAAGGAGAGAACGTGCCCAAGATGATGTATATCATAGAGATGGCGAGATAAGATTGGCTCATGTGCGTGTGCTCATGACTGGGGATTTTGGTGGGACAACTTGAAGAGTGGGTGGGATATGCAGTGGAGGCTTTTGGCATATTAATTGTTGCATTATAGGACTTGTTGTATTATAGGACTTGTTGTATTATAGGACTTGTATTATAGGATTTGTATAGAATGTTGTATTATAGAACTTGTTGTATTATAGGACTTGTTGTATTATAGGACTTGTTGTATTATAGGACTTGTTGTATTATAGGACTTGTTGTATTATAGGACTTGTTGTATTATAGGACTTGTTGTATTATAGGACTTGTATTATTATAGGACTTGTTGTATTATAGGACTTGTTGTATTATAGGACTTGTTGTATTATAGGACTTGTATTATTATAGGACTTGTTGTATTGTTGGACTTGTATTATAGGACTTGTTGTATTATAGGACTTGTTGTATTATAGGAATTGTTGTATTATAGGACTTGTATTAGAGGACTTGTTGTATTATAGGACTTGTTGTATTATAGGACTTGTATAGAACGTTGTATTATAGGACTTGTTGTATTATAGGATTTGTTGTATTATAGGACTTGTTGTATTAAAGGACTTGTTGTATTATTGGACTTGTTGTTTTATAGGACTTGTATAGATTGCAACAACTTGGGGAGACCTTCATCCATTCGTGGACTAATTTTGGCTGATGATGATTCCATGTGCTCGAGGCAAAGGGTTTAATACATTTAAAATCAAACAGGTGCCACTCAAGGAGAGCGACCTCCCCCAGGTGTCAGGCTCAGACAGTGGGCCTCTTCACTACCTGGGAAATATTCACCACCTGAAGCCGGGAGCCGTGCCCAAACAACCGGACTATTTCACGGCACCCTACCGGCGTTCGCAGCAGGACATCTATCCTATAAAGGATCATGACGTCCTCATCCCACCGGCCGTACGCAGCCAAATCGTACGTTTGTATCAATGCTGTATAAATAATGCCAGAATGGGGTGGTTTTTTTTCAAAAACATGTTAATTTAAAAGGGTTTTGTCGTGTTTTTATCATTTTAATTAAAGTTTTCAGCTCTGTATCGCAACTTGCGATCTCTGAGTGACATGTGGTTAGAAGTGTAAATCATTATGGTTTATTAAGAATGCCTGGATTTATGATTTATGGGTTGTGGTAATATGTGTCCCTGTAGAGAAAGCTACCAAATTTTTGGGATGCTTAACCAGGAGACATGGTGAGCTAGCAGCCCCACCCTTTGTAGGTCCTGCCCACATTATATAACCACGTCCCCTCAATCACTCTCCCCTGCACAACAAAAGAATGAAAGACTACTGTTGATATGGTTCTTGGTGAGCAGGTATCCTGTCGAGCCAATATTGTGGGCATTTGGGGTTTTGATAGTATTGTATTCTGAATAAATTGCCTTTGTGCATGGAAAGCATGCATAAAATGTCTCCTTGAAATCTGGATATTGTACTTGCTGAAATCGGTACATATCTGCTTCAGTTTTTGGGGTGTTCTATGGACCTTTCCGAGTCGGGACTCAATAAGAGTTGTGGGCCCATTATAACTGTGTAGGCTGGTGGTGGTTGGAGAGGGGGAAACATTTCAGAGTGGAGTGAGTCAATAATAGCTTACCCACCCAGCCCTATGTTTCATGCATGTTATGTTTGTCATGTGTGCTCACACAGGTTCACTACATGCTGCAAAACCCCATGCCACAAGACAGCACGAACATATTAAATATCAACCAAATGATTGAAAATGGCTGCTATACTGCAGCCTATCCACTGCATGATGTAAGTTGTTGGGGGGGTAGGGGGTGGAGGGCACACTGACACCCTACGGGAGGCCCAGGTACGACACCTGAATTGCACACCTGTATAGGACGCTATAGCATAGTCTAAAGCTTACCACATACTTAACATTAGTGTCCCACAGAGATGCGCCGCATAGGTGTCCAGGTTCCCCAGCTCACTAAACACACCTCTGATTTGCATGGTTGGCTACATACGGTGCAAAAGAAGTTCAATATCCATGCATTGGAAAGGACTCCACGAGCACTCTAGAGAGCCATTCTCAAGGGTATTTGGCCGACTATTTCACGTGGGACAGAAGTCTTTGGAAGAATTAGAAGTACCCACACTTCATCCCACAACACGTGAACAACCAATAGATTAACTGTGGGTGCACCCATTTACACTGCTTGCTGGGAAGAAGCAGCGTGATTAAGAAACGTGGTCATTGTTTTAACTGTCGTTCCCATGAAATCAAATGGGCGACCTCTAACTTTGCAAGTCCAGTGCAGTGTGCAACACTATTACACCACAGCAGCGCCACGGCAGAGTTTTGGGGGGGTGGAGCTGGTAATTTGTGAATGTCCATGCAGTGTTTGTGACTAACAATTGCTTTCCCCATGTCAGAGTGAGTCTGTTCATCCCACCAAAAACCCGAACACGCTGGGCGACCGCAACACGCTGCGACGGGAGTGGGCGAGAGCCGGGCGCTCTTTCAAGGAGCAGCCTCTTGACCTTGTGCGGTAAGTTCATGCCCTATCCACTGCTGGATGAAGACTTCCCCAAGCCTTCGCCATCTCTCCCAGTCTCCTGATGCAACGATCCATGTGGCTCCTGCACACATGCTGATTTCATTACTTAAATCTCTGTGGTGCACATCCTCTCAGACGCATTCCTTCTCTTGACTGCCACATCATTCTTAGTCTCGACCACAGGCCATCGTACCTCTTAGGGACGTGCCCTGTCCAGAAAGGTCCTAAGGCTGGACTTGAATGCTAGCTGGGAGTTGATAGCACAGACGGCTGGGGAAATGGAGTTCCAGAATAGCATTTGCCCATGCCTTCCCTGCTCTTCACATTTCCCTCCAGCCCATGGTCCTTGCTTACATATTCGATAGCTACACCACTGGTGCCATGTGCGGTTGGTGATGTTTGCGCTGTGTGTGCGAGTGATGTTGTCGGCACAGGTCATACTTCGGGGAGCAAGTGGGGCTCTATTTTGCATGGCTCGGCTTCTACACAAAGATGCTGATCTTCGCTGCAATCGTCGGCCTGATCTCCTTTTTCTTTGGAGTATTCAGCAATGACCGTGACATCACTAGGTACTGGCCCGACACATGCATACAGACAAATGCATACAAACACACACACACATACACTCATGTGTCAGATGTAGAACTCACACAGATCTCCTGCATAGCAATACAGACTGAACAATGAGTATCAGCAAGCACCTACTAAGGCTATACACAAGTACATATACACGTAAAGTACATATAGACATACATATACACTTATATACAATCCCATGGGATGCTGCCATGGCGTAATAGTTACATTTCTAGAATTGCAGTTTATAGATTTCCAGTGCGATCGCCTGGCATGGCAGCTGAAATAATGGCTAGGTTTCTTCAGTTATCCCACATATGCTCAGCAGTATAAACGGAGACACCGCAGTTAGATGATTGGCAGTTCAGATGTGATGGGGTAAAATGTGGGTACTCCCACCGTGTCCAAGACGTCTGGCCATCATGGACGAGTAGGCCAAATATCATCTCGAGGGGCAATCTAGAGCATTCTTTAGTGGAGGACCTTCCACCAGCAGTGGCATGAGCAAGCAATTTCAGGGCCACATCTTTAACATTTCACTATTAAAGTACATATGCACATATATACAATCTCATACAGTTTATATACATATACAGTACAAATATAGTACATTCAATATATTGTATATGTATATATGTTCCAAATGTCTCTGTTTCTAAAAGTAAATCCAAAAAATCAAGCCTAGCTACAATATTTCGGACAATCCAGGGAAAATTAAACATTGTTTTGGATTGCTCAGAAAACATGACATCGCCCATTGTGACGTCACTCACGACGACACGTATCACGTGGCATCGGGTTTCGTCACTCTTGTTCACATGAATATATTGTACATTCTTACGAATTGTAAATAATCCGAAAATCAAAAGCAAAAAATATTCAAATCCAAAATGTTTAAATGTGAAACGTATCCTTATAATACGACTTTCACACATAGACTCTTTGGAGCTGCATGACGGACAGCGGGGAGCAAGTGCAGGAAATACATTGCTGTACTCTGTGTCTGGAGTCTTCGCTTCCCATATTCAACCCGTACTGACCAGTGTGGGATGACTAGAATTAAATAGCCCTCATGACCCACGAGGTGTGGGGAGGCCCTCAGCCAGAAGTCGATTGATAAAAGGGCTGTAAACACCCCTGGAAATCAATACATAGAGATGTTACACCACTGATATCAACGAAAATTATAATTAAACATCAGCAAATACCTTCTTTGGTTCTTTCGGTAAAGTCATGTAGAATGAGAATAAAATAATAAATTGATAAAATAAAATAACACAATAATATTCTCACGACGTTTCGGCCACAACACAAGCGGCCTTCATCAGGTGAAGGGACGAGACTGTCTGGTAGGACAGCGCTGGAGTGAAAGAGCCACGTTCAGATCACGGCCTTTAAGCTGTGTGAGAGGAACAAAGCACCTTGACAAAGGAATTAGCATATAATTTAGCATTGAAATGGCTGAATGATTAGCTTGTGACTGGTCACAGAAATAGCTATGTTAAAAGTTAAAGCATACACATCCGCAGAGGCACCCCTTGATAAAGGAATTAGCATAGAATTTAGCATTGAAATAGCTAAGTTAAAGCATACACATCCGCAGAGGCACCCCTTGACAATGGAATTAGCATAGAATTTAGCATTGAAATAGCTGAGTGATTAGCTTGTAACTGCTCACAGAAATAGCTACGTTAAAGTCAGAGCATACACATTCACCGAGGCACTTAGTACAAATCAAACAGGAGAATTTAGCATTGAAATAACTAGGCGAATTTAGCATTGAAATAACTGAGTGATTAGCTAGTGACTGATCACAGAAATGACTATGTTGAAGTCAAGGCCTACACATCTGAGCTATTCACAGTACTATATAGTGAACCAATAAGAAAACGTGCCAGTTTGTAGGTGGGGGAGTTGATAGTAGCTGCCATCGTTGAGAACTACTCAACGATGGCAGCTATACAAAAATAAAAAGAGATCCCACCAACAGCCTGGTCACCAAAACGAACAAAATCATCTCTGATTCAACAGCATTAATTGATGAGATCAAACAGTTCTCGTTGAAACCCTCTGCTGCCAGACCACCAAGATTATATGGCCTTCCAAAGATACACAAAGAAGATACACCCCTTCGTCCCATCGTCTCTACTATCAACTCCCCCACCTACAAACTGGCACGTTTTCTTGCTGATATACTGCGACCTTTCACTGGAAAAACCACCTCTGCGGTACTAAATTCTACTCACCTGGTATCGACAATCAAAGGCATTTCCCTGTCCCCAAACGACCTGCTTGTCAGTTTTGATGTGGTGTCCTTGTTCACCAAAGTCCCGGTACCTGACACCATCGCTATCATTGAAGACCTGGTTCATCAAGGACTGCATACTGATGTACCCCCCCCTGGTGAGACATTGCTTAACCAACACATACTTCACCTGGAATGGAACTTTCTACAAACAAACTGAGGGCACCCCAATGGGCTCCCCCCTATCTCCGGTTGTAGCCAACGTATTCATGGAAAAATTTGAAACTGACGCCATCCAGACTGCCACTCTACGCCCGACCTTATGGAAGAGGTACGTTGATGACACCTTTGTCATCTGGCCACATGGCCAGCCTGCTCTAGACCAATTCCGCGACCACATCAATTCCATACACCCAGCAATCAGATTTACCATGGAGGTCGAAAAAGATGGCAAACTACCCTTTTTGGATGTCTTAATTAAAAGGAGACATGATGGTTCAATGAGCCACTCTGTCTACAGGAAAGCTACCCATACAGATGCTTACTTGAAACCGGATTCCCACCACCATCCATTCCAGAAGAACTCCCTCATCAAGACTCTATACCATAGAGCCCAATGCATTTCCGACCAGGAACACATTACCAGTGAACTCAAGCACGTACACCAGGCTGTCAGGGCTAATGGCTACTCCGACTACACAATCCGCAAAGCCATCACTCCAGTCATGAAGAAGGATCCTCTTGTGGAGCCACTCAAAACCATCACCTTACCCTACATTGCAGGGGTCACTAAAAAGATCTCCAAAATCCTGAATAAACACAAGATCCAGGTCCGATTCAACACAGTACATAAAATCCGTGATTTAGTTCCATCTGTAAAAGATGCTGTTCCAGACATACAATACCCGGGCGTTTACAAACTAAAGTGCCTCTGTGGTAGTAGCTACATTGGAGAAACCAAAAGACATATCTCGGACCGCATCCGCGAACATAAAGCAGACTTGAAACACGGTAGGACGAACTCCTCTGCCTTGGCAGATCACTGTTATAATTCAGTGGGCTCACATGACATTGACTTCTCCAAGACGGAGGTTCTTTGCAAACCAACCGGCTACCATGAGAGATTCGTTCATGAGGCCATTCACATATACAAGCACAGAGACAATTTCAACCGAGAAGATGGATTCTGGCTTAGTAACCACTGGAAAGATGTTTTAAACCATTTCTGTTCTTAATTAATTGTATTTTTACGATGACCTTCAGACCGCAGCTCTTTCGCCAGCATTGACTCTTAATACCTCTCACACCACGGTTAATGGTATGGTTTTACAACATGGAGTATAATAGCGCCTCGCAGCTGTCTCTCTCCCCCTCCTCTGTTCCGACCATGGACGAACTCGTCCGTCTGAACGGGGCCCGTAGCTATCCGTGGTGCTAAAGTTGAGGGTAAGAATCCACCCATTTTTTCGCCATATAGCATTGTGATATATAACGACTTATTGTTGGTAGCTTAGCTGATTGGAGAATATAGAGTTTATTGATAACATTAAGGTAATTTATATTTTAGTTTTTTATTGGTTCACTATATAGTACTGTGAATAGCTCAGATGTGTAGGCCTTGACTTCAACATAGTCATTTCTGTGACCAGTCACTAGCTAATCACTCAGTTATTTCAATGCTAAATTCACCTAGTTATTTCAATGCTAAATTCTCCTGTTTGATTTGTACTAAGTGCCTCGGTGAATGTGTATGCTCTGACTTTAACGTAGCTATTTCTGTGAGCAGTTACAAGCTAATCACTCAGCTATTTCAATGCTAAATTCTATGCTAATTCCATTGTCAAGGGGTGCCTCTGCAGATGTGTATGCTTTAACTTAGCTATTTCAATGCTAAATTCTATGCTAATTCCTTTATCAAGGGGTGCCTCTGCGGATGTGTATGCTTTAACTTTTAACATAGCTATTTCTGTGACCAGTCACAAGCTAATCATTCAGCCATTTCAATGCTAAATTATATGCTAATTCCTTTGTCAAGGCGCTTTGTTCCTCTCACACAGCTTAAAGGCCGTGATCTGAACGTGGCTCTTTCACTCCAGCGCTGTCCTACCAGACAGTCTCGTCCCTTCACCTGATGAAGGCTGCTTGTGTTGTGGCCGGAACGTCGTGAGAATATTATTGTGTTATTTTATTTTATCAATTTATTATTTTATTCTCATTCTACGTGACTTTACCGAAAGAACCAAAGAAGATGAATCATTGCAGTCACGAAAGCTTTAAATCGAAATCAGCAAATACATTTTACTTTGGAAAATGCTTGATGTTGGAACCCATAATTTAGTCTGACTTTGTTTAAAGGGAGGGTATGACACATTCAAAGGTGGCATGACGTTTAGGCAAATTATATTTCTCATCCAAGTGTACTATGCCCATTAGTGTGTTTATGTTCGTGCGTGTCTATGTGTGCAGTGGAGAAATATGCAACAACACCATCGGAGGATCCCTGGTCATGTGTCCCCAGTGTGACCAAAAATGCACCTTTTGGAGGCTAAATGATACCTGCGAGACTGCGAAGGTATCACACAAATACACCATCGATGTTCCCTCTAAATAAGGATACTTATTGGTTTTTGGTGCTGTGCATCATTATCACAAAGCCAACTCACGTTGCTGAGATTGTATCATTAACATTAACCATGATCACTAGATTGCAGCACATCATGCTAAACACTATGCTGCCATTCGTGTGGGTGTTAAAAATTTTTATACTAATAATACACGTGTGATCATTTTTAAGGTAGTTAGTTATAGTTTTAGCAAATAGGGCATTTTAATGGACTAAGTCGATGGTTAGACAAATACATGAAAATGAATGCATCGTCACATCCCAGCGGGAGTGCAAAAGTTACTTTGTCTGAGTAAATCCGACACGATGTATTCCATGAGTATTTCTCCACGATCAATACAAGTGGACAAAGTATTTTGAAATCTGAATTTCAGTGCTAATTAGTTGACATGTCATGCCGAAATAATGATTATTCACTTTAAAGTGTCAGAAATGTATGTCCACAATCATGGAACTGCCCATTGCTTATTTTGCTCTTTCTGTCACATTTATACAGATTTGTTTGATACATGAATAGCGCTATAATATCAGACATTGTAGAGCATTGTCATCTCCACAATTTAATGGATGTTTCATGAGTGATTAATCTATTTTAACTTAAAAATCAATCGATGCATCATTATTTCCTGCTGTTGATATTGAAAAGACGTGGATGCTAAGATTTAAGGTTTAATTGTGACTAACACCTCTGATTGTGCCGTTGCAGACTTCACACATGTATGAAAATCCGGTCACCATATTCTTCGCAGTTTTCATGGGACTTTGGGGTAAGTGATGCTAAGCATTGGCACACATTGTCCAGACACAGTGACAAGTATCAACATGTTTGCAATGATGATGAGCACATTTGGCCACATACAGTGTTAAAGAAGTTCAACATACATACGTACAACCATATACAGTACCATCATGTCTTGCAATGTTCGTATGCAGTGATCCTGACAGTCCTATTATGAACCCACTGCTCAATGAGGGCAAATTTGGACCATGACTTGCACACATTGTCCTACTCTTACGAATGATAACCGATAATCTTTAATGTCCACTGTGAAGCAGATGGTGTGTATTTTTGTGTAATTAATACACGGGCAATATTAATCAGGGCAGCCACATAATTTGAACCACGAACCTCTGCAACAAGCAACGAATGCGGTACCCCAAGGCGATTCCATGAAAAATGCAAAGTGGCCAGGTGGCTCAGAGTTCAGAGTGCTGCGTTGCCACCGCTGAGATTCTGTGTTGAAATGAAAGTGGCCACCTGCGATTAAACCAGTTTCTCAATTATAGCAAAATGATGGTCTCAACTCAGTCACCGATATCTGCACAACAAATACAAAAAAATCCATAATGTTAAAGTTGGTTCTGTACTTAATTAGGCTACATTCCAGCTCTGAGAATAAAAATGTTAGCTTGACTATCACGTAACAAACGCTCCTCTCCGTGGCAAAGCATTTGGGAAAGAGCTACCCCTACTGTGTGGACCAGAGATCACAGAGGTAGCTCTGTGATATTCACTTTTGTGTAACGTTTTGTAACACGAAGAGCAGCACTGCTCTGTTATAGATACAAAGGAAAACTCAATCTCATGCCATGCCACTCAGTGCAAGTGGGATAAAATTTTGGCAATGTACCAAAAAAAGCCAATAAAGGTATTTATGAAAGAAAAAAAAGTACTAATGAAGTTACTTTGAACATTACATTTAACAGACTACATTAGGTAACCTTTGAACCCTTGAGCAATCGATAGTGAAATTACTTTTCTAAGTAAATCCTCCCCGTGTGGTGTGTCGCAACAGCCACGGTGTTCCTGGAATTTTGGAAGCGTCGCCAGGCATCGCTCGCATACCGCTGGGACCTGACGGCAGCGGCGGAGGAAGGAGACCCCATCCGGCCCGAGTACCTGGCTCGCTGCACGACCACGAAATGTAACATCATCACCATGGTAATGCTTTTTGCTGTCACCACGGCGACTACCTCATTGCACACACACACCTCTGTTTTGTAATGTTGCATGTGTAACTGTTCACTGTTTTCCTAGTTTTTCTTCTAACATATTTGTTGGCCTTTGGTCAATTGTGTTTTCCTCCCAATATTATCCCGATTGTCCTATCGGCATCGTTATGAAACAATGTCCATTTGGAACTCTATGTTATGGAAAGGTTTGCTGAAGCAGATGTTACATAATTACTTATAAGATCCCTTCAAGTGAACACACACTAGAGGGTGGCCCTTTCGCATCAGCCCTGCTACAAAGAAATGTTCATGATGGTCAAACTCATCTTTTTAAATTCTGAAAGGTGAAATTTGTCCAAATTAAGAAAAGAAACAAATGTAATATTGGTGACCAGGCTGATCGGCTTAATAGTTGGTTTTATTGGAGGCAGCTGCCTGGATTAAAACCAAGAAATCTCAGCGCTGCCAGCTCAACTCTCAGACATCAGGACCATCAAATCCATTCCTTTATATCATCGCATGCTTAACTAGTAGTGGGGAAAACAAATAATAGTTCATCAGTCAACCTTAACGGCTCACACTAACATTGGTCACTCCGACAGACTAATCTATATACAAATGCTTTTCCGTCTGTGTCCGTGCATTGTGAGTGCAGAAGGAGGAGCCTCATATGCCTAAGAGGATACTGAGGTTCCGATACTGCCTCTCCGGGATCATGGTGTTGTTCTGGGTGAGTCCGCCAACTCAACAGCAACATTGAACCCCTTCTCCTGATCCAGTGAGCTATGGCCAAGTCACCTGCTATGTGCCTCATCTTGGAGGCGAAGCAGGTTTTGAGCCTGGGTACTGCACGAATGGGTAACCATCATGCACAAAATGGACTGTAGGCTGCTGCAGAGCTACCTTGTGGCCAACAGAGAACTGCATTCTTTTGCTTCCATCCTTTACCAACCTGTACTGGTGTGCATGGTGAAGTATGGGAAAATAACCCTGACAATCTGCGCAGGGTTGGGAAGGCCATCATCCAGCAGTGGATTCATATACGGGTTATACACATATATTTTTACTTGACCCAATCCTAACCTCCACACTCTGCTCCACCAGTCAGAATCGCTCTCAAACTATGTTGTTCCTCCTGTGTGATCCATTGAGTGATTACAAGTGGGGGTATAGATACATGCATAATTATATAACTTACAGCCCTTTGTCAATCCAATCACCTGAAATATCTACAGGTGGCCCAAGGCAATGAATACATCATGAGCCGTATCATGTTATCCACCTGCTCCTGTCAACCTCGATTTGGGTTTCTCGAGACTAGTCCTCGGCCTTAAGGCCAGATGGAAAAGATTTCCTCAGCTCCTTGGCCTTGAGTGTGTGGCCTCAGTCTGAGGAGTTTTACTAGAGGTACCGACCTTGACACTGGCCTCATACTAGCGCACCCAACCTTGAGTGACCTTGACACTGATTGTGGCCTAAAAAGCTGCCGCCTTGGCCTCACCTTGGCCCTGTGGCTTTTGGTCTCAACTTCACATCTGAACGTGGCTCGAGGTCAAGCAGGGCCAGGGATAGTAATTCCTTTCATAACCTTGCATCATTTTCTACAATTGACCACGTGACGTTACCATTACACGTTCATTGTGTGTGATGTTAGCGAAACAGCTCAGGTTTTGTTTAACATGTAGGCTTTTCGCGACCAATATCATCCATAATATTTTTTTTGGATTAGATCGCGTAAATATGTGTCATTAAACCCACCACCACCCGACAAAGCCAATTAGTAAAGTTGTTCACGTAAACAGAACATGCCAATTCGTTACTAGTATAGCAAATTCACAATATCTACAATCTGAGTACGACGTTTTGCCAGTCATTTGGTTCTGCTGTAGACAAACGAACTGGCACCTCCTGAGCCACACCAGGCTAGCTCGGCACAGCTAACTCACGGCTTGGTTATATAGTGGAAAAGAGCTACAAGACTGTCAATCTCACCCACCTGTGTGTTTATTGTGTTACTGGCAGATCCTCCTGATTCTTGCTGCAATTTTGGGTGTGGTTGTTTACCGCCTGTCCATCTTTGGCATACTCTCCTCGAGTATCCCCAATCATGTGACCAAGATCAAGGTGATCGGTGCCCTACTCACACCTGATATGGTTACCACCATCACGGCTTCCATCCTCAACATCGTAATCATATTACTACTCAACAAAGGTTACGACAAGCTGGCCCTCGTCCTCACTGATCTGGGTAGGTGTCATCACCATCACGGTTTGCATATGTTTATTTTATTATACGCCACAAGAGAACACATGTAAATTTGAAGCTTGGATAAATGTTGTGCATGGTAAATAATGTCGCTGTAAAAATGTCATCATGATTTTAACCTTGCACCATGGGGCCATGAATAGCAGCATCAGTGCATCATCCAGTCACTTGTTCAACTACTGCCTGTTTTTGTCAGAACTCTCTTAAATTTTTCCTCCAGTTTCATTCCGATTGGGCTATCAGAATCGTGTCTTGAGATGAAGTATCCAATGGGATCTCTTGTAGACCAGTGCAACCCTTAATGTTATGAAATGGCCCTAGAAGTGAGCTACCTCTGAGACCCTTCATTCAAGTGAACTCTGGTTCACACATTAGGGGGAAGCACTTTTCAATCCACACTACTACGGAATATAATGTTAATCTCGTAACAGTCAAATTGCTCATTCTCACAACTAGAATTTCACCAAATTAAGTGATGAACCAAATGGTGTATGTTACAAATGTATATGCCATCATTAGTAACCGTCCTGAAGCCATCAATTCACTGCACTTGAGAACACATGTTACCAGAGGCCGCTGCCTGGATTTAAACCCAGGATCTCAATGGTGCCAACTTAGCACTCTGATTTCACCTCTCGATCCATTGAATCACTGAATGTAATTGTGGGCTGACCCTCACTGCTGCATTGCTACCTTCTAGTCAGCTGTCAGCTATCTGCTTGTGTTGCTCATGTTGCCAGCTACTGAGCCCTTTATTAGTAATTTATCCTGCTGAAGCCTGCACCCCCTCTGAAAGGTGACCCATGATAATTACTAAGATACACCTTATAGATATTTGAGAATTAAGTGCACTGGCTTTCAGACATCATACGGACAGTGTAAATGGCTTAATTGCAAATGGAGACTGAAGGACACTCCACAGGGCGAATGTGGTGAACAACACCTGGTAAACAACTTGTGCACTGTCACTCATTCCCCAGCAACATCTTTGAAATTAACTTTTGATCTTCAAATTAATTTTAATGGATATCAAAGCACGTTACATTGTGAAATGTTGCTATTCCTCAATGCGGCATCATTATCAGTGGCTTCTCGTAGCCTGTGTGCCAGAAACTATGAAAGTAACATCAAAACTGATTGCCCTGTTTGATGTTTGTGTCCTTGTGTGCCTTTGTATCACACCCACAGAGATGCCCAAGACGCAAGGAGAATATGAGTATCGGCTGACGTTCAAGAAATTCTTATTTCAGTTCGTCAACTTCTACTCGGCGTCTTTCTACATTGCATTTTTCAAGGGGAAATTCATCGGCTTCCCCGGAAGCTACACTTACTTTGGAAAATGGAGAATCGAGGAGGTGTGTAGATCTGAGGGGTTGGCCCCTCTGTTTTCTATGCTGTTTGTACAACATTTTTATGTTTTACTTTTGTAGTTGATATTTTTCCCAACAATTGTCTTCACACCGTGCTGTTGGTGAAATGTCGAAATAAGGACTCTTTCTTTTGGAACTCTAAAAGGCCTCATTGTCTTCACACCTGGTCACCAGCTCTAGCATTAACACAGTCTCCGGAGTAAAAAAGTTTTTGAAACCAGACTTGAGAGAGCACGAGGTCACCACGAGCAGAACACATGTTATACTGATGCAATTGGTAACCCAGTTACCTTGAGGGTGTTAGTTTATCACATACTTTGC
The DNA here is from genome assembly GCF_048934315.1 of Petromyzon marinus. Classification (NCBI taxonomy): domain Eukaryota; kingdom Metazoa; phylum Chordata; class Hyperoartia; order Petromyzontiformes; family Petromyzontidae; genus Petromyzon; species Petromyzon marinus. The sequence goes on from NW_027423168.1 coordinate 2,011,356, forward strand.
AAGTAGTACCCTTGTGGTCTCTCATTGGACGTTTTCAATTATATACCGTATTTATCAAACGCCATTTATTTAAAATTATATATTTGATCATCCTTAAAAATGTACAGTATTTCAGCCCCCCTCAAGGATATGTTTAGCCACTACCTATGACTCACTGTGGCGCAGTGGAGCACGTTGTGTTAGAGAACGGCCCCGTAATATGATATCAAGAACGAATTCTGGAGTAAGGAATTAAGCAGCATTGCGTTGTGCACACGTTAAATCAATGTCATTAAGACAGTGTTAATGACACGTAGTTTAACATTTACATAATTGCCATTCAGAGTCACCCTGAGTATTTGCAGTCACTCTATGCTCGGAAGAAAGTCCATTGCCCAAAATGTGCACCTGTTGCTCATGTTTCTGTTTGAAGGCAGACTTGTTGACACATGAGATGATTATTATGAGTATATTTGGTGTTATATTAAGGTGCCTACTTCTCCTGCTGCAGATTTGTAGAAAATCGTCACGAGGGCGATTCATTGATTGATATCCTCTCAAAAACAATACACATAAAGGATAAAGAATACAGCTTATTATTTAAGTGCCTCTGTGTTTTCTACCAACTTAATTTAATGTTTTACGATTATTATATTTACTAGACGATGCTCTGGAATTAAACTCACCTGATACTAAACACCAACTGCAGTATGCATGTTGTGTGTTGAACTTATTTTGCACCGTACACAGCCTGCATCGGATGTGTGGGGGAAGGACAACAAACAAAACATTATCAGATGCGCCACCATTTTCTTTATTTAAAATACATGAGGGGGAAAGTGTTTCTTATAATCTGGAGAATATTGATATTCTTAATCACTGTCCCCTCTAACATATGGAGCCGTCACTTTTGCAGTGTGCAATTGACTGAAGAGAAAAATGTGAGAGGATCATTAGAAATGATGTGTGGTATCCATATATGTATTACCCAATATTTCATATCTTCAGTGTTTAACCTGAATCTATTCTCCACCCCATCCCCCCTCCAGTGTCCCCCAAACGGCTGTCTCTTTGAACTGACTTCTCAACTCACTGTCATCATGGTAGTGAAGCAGATGGTTGGCAATTTTCAGGAGGTCATCATCCCGTAAGTATCGCATGAACACATGAAAGCTGTGAAGTCTGATTACGGCGTTTCCTCGTGTAACGCGGTAGATGCGTTCCTGAAAATTTCCGCGTGAAGTAAAAACGCGCAAAGCAAGGAATTACTGAGTTAATCACATTTTCACAGTAAATTCAACCTGCAGTCATCCCATGGTGGGATAAATAACTCAGGCTAGGCTGCCGTGTGACTGTATCATTCGTATACTTTATCAAACTGCTCAGCCGCGCAACTCAAGACAGTCGTTCATCGTCGACTGCTCAGGAAAGCATTATAATGGCCGCGTTCGGCGTTTTAACAGTGTGCATTCCACATTATAATGGACACGTTCCACGTTGTGTGAAAAGTTTTCCCAAATATAAGAACCATGTTACAATGAAAATGTGTTGTGTGAAAACGCATTCAGCGAAAACTCGGGTCGACAGCTTGTTAGCAGTGTGCACTGGTTAAGCAGTGAACACCAGTCAAGTGGACAAAGTTCACCTCGTTAGTATCATGCGATATTCCGATCAGACGCTTCGTACATAGTTTCATAATATTAGACAAGCAACTCCCATGACTGAAAGAGTGTAGTGGATTGACAACGGGCTAAATGAAAAACAGCTACTACTTAGGTTTTAGCAGTTGTTTTGTACAGCTCTCTGACATGTTTTGTGTCATACCGCATATTGTTTGGCATGTCTTGACGTTTCGCTCCACGTGCTTGGGATATTCACATGATACAACCTGAAAACGCAGTGGAAAGCTATGAAATAGCAAACCTAGAGTTGATGAACAAATGGATATGCACGTGTGTAAGGGTGTCTCTGTGTCTGCACATGCGTACCTCCCCCCTCAATTCCCCAGATGGTTCAGCAATTGGTGGGCCCAGCGTCGGGCCAAGCTAAGGCCTGAGGCTGTCTACACGCGCTGGGAGCAAGACATGGACCTACAGCCCCAGAGCCCACTTGGACTCTTTGATGAATACCTCGAGATGGGTACAATGAGCTCAGAGGATCACACTACGGAGTCAACGCGTTTTACTTTATTATAAAAAAAAAACACACAATTGGGTATCATTTGACTATATAGGCACGTGTGTACGGCCCCTGTGTATCTGTCGGAAATTGTTGTGGGAGGGAAATTACCCACACTTCGGGTTGTTGAAGGCAGGGAGCACAGATGTAAGAGCTTAGATGTACAATACAACAATGTAATTTGCTGCACTGTCCTATGCTGCTCACAACCCCACAATAACTATTGCATGGTCACCCATCCAACCAATTTTCAGGCTCAGCTCTCCTTAACTTCTGGGATCTGATTAAATCTGACGCATACTGGGTGATTTGGCCATAGGCACCAATCTATGGATATACTGTGACACAATTGTCTTTGAGCATGCGTGTATGTGCATATGTACGGAGTTAAGTTTTAGAAACAATAGGAGCACATATTTGCTCCTCTTGTCTGCTAACCATTGCAGCTACATTGGTCAGCTTGGGTTGACGTTTCTCCCCCTTACTATTTATTTAAAACTCTTGTGCATCATGTCCACTGTGGTTAACTGCTGTGATTTGTTGGCATTTCAGCCACAGTGCATATGCCTAAAAATGTGTGGTACGGTTAATGGAGTCCTCAATACAGGATGTGATCTAGTTATTATAGCCACCTAGTGGTGGAAAATGGTGCAAAAGAAACCCAGGTGAACCAGAGCTGAGCATTAAAGATGGTAGTGGCTGGTCGCATCTCAGTGGCCAATGTAATGGACACGATAATTTTGTGAACAAATGATACGAAAATGTGATCATATTTTGGGGTCTCCTTTGACTAAAACACATTCCATGCATTGAAAACATGTTTTGTTTGCTTAAAGTAATCACAACATAACAGCATTAAGAGTGTGTGTCTATATCCTGTTTCACTCATTATCCTATCCTTGCCCCCTACCCATTCTCAAAATATACCCCAGTTATCCAATTCGGGTTTGTCACTCTCTTCGTGGCATCATTTCCACTTGCGCCATTGCTCGCACTGCTGAACAACATCATCGAAGTGCGGGTCGACGCGTGGAAGCTCGTAACAAAGATGAGGAGGCCTGTGGTTTCGCGAGCAAGAGGAATTGGAGCCTGGGCCGACATTCTGAGTATCATTGCCACCCTCTCTGTAATCACCAATGTAAGTCGCCAGATTGTCCGCTCGCTTTCTCGCTCAGTATCCCATCTTATGAGTGACATAACATGTCATGTTAGCCGTGTGGGTTCTTTTTACCATACTTCACCATTCTGGTCATGGCAGGTTTGAGAAGAGGTGTAGTGGGGGACCAGGAGCGGTTCGGGTATCACTCGTCACTGATGTTAGTCGTAGCTGGAAGTCAATTGCATGTGTGCTGAATTCAAAGTGCAGTGCACGAATCACTGCACCACCGCTCCTATCCACTCTCTCCCAAAATCGCAAAAGGTAAAGCCTTGCAATTGCTTGCTCATGTCACTGCTGGCAGAAGGGCCTCAACTAAAGGTAGCTCTAGAGAACCCCTCTACACGGTATTTGGCCTACTCTTCCATGATGACCAGACATGTTGTAAGTTGTGGAATTACCTGCGCTAAAACAGTGATGAACCCATTTATATTGCTAATTGGACAGAGGTGGGGGAGATTTAAGAAAATGATCCATTGCTTCAACTGTTGTGTCAGGAGACTGAACTGACGACTGCCAGATTGCAAGTCCTTATATGGTAACCATTTCACTCTGGCAGCAACCCCCCAAATTGTATTTGTGAAAATTAATGTAATTGCCAAGGTAAGATGTTCAGAAGCCTTGGTCAAATCATTGCATGCTAAGTGACCGCTATCGCTGTGCCTCCGTATGCTAATTCCACAGTCATGCATCTTGGCGTTCACAACGGACATCATCCCACGCCTGGTGTATTATTATGGATACTCAGCAGAGTATGGCACAGGTTCGCCTACAATGCATGGGTACACGGAGGACAGCTTTTCAATTTTCAAGATCAGCGACTTCAAGGAGCAAAATTATCCCAACATCCTGCCAGCCTGGTTTGATCCGGCAATCCACACAACCTGCAGGTTTGTGCCATTCAGTGTCATGCCCAGCTATCGGGGGTGCCGTCCCTGCGAATGTGATGCACTGATCTCTGGGTGTGTTGTCCAGGTAGATGCGACATCCTTCTGGGTGTGGCGTCCTCCTGGCTCCGCCCCTTCCTGATTAGGCTCGTTCTCTTCCTCTTTTCACTCCGTGACTTTCCTTTTATGCCCTGCCCCTTACCGTGGACACAGGGTTTGGCTTAGTTGGGTAGTAAGGGGTTGTGGTAGGGTTGGGGGAAGAGTGTGCATGGTGGGTGGGGACAGTAAAGGGGGTGGGGGGGGAATTGGAGGGGGGGAGCAGTGGGTACGGGTGGGATGGCTTCACAACCAAAGTCCTACTTAGAGAAATATAATATAGATTGATATAAATTCTAGCTCATTGTTACCTTGCTAAAGAGTAATGTTATTTATTTATCTATCGATCCACGACTGCTTAATTGAGTCTCAAGATCCATTTGCAGGAAGACCGTGCATTGGGATTCCAGTTTAAGGTGGTCTTATGCATGTGGGATGCAATAAGAGGTCCTGGAGAACCCATGATAATGAAATGAAGCTTAAAGGTTCACACAGACATGAAACCACTTGGTCTACAGCCATCTTCTGGTCACCTCAGCACAGATAGTTAAGAAATTGATGCGATCTACCAACCCTTTTCTCTAACGTTTTTGAATTGCTGGCATACACAACTATAATCAATATAACCATATTGATCGATATTTAATATAACCTTACTTGACTATGATCAAATCACCACGAATACAGCTGATCTTAGATTCCGGAAGTCAAGCCGGCTTGAGCCTTGTTCGTGCTTAGATTGATGATCACCATGCACAATGCAGGTGCAGTAGGCGACTGTGGAGCTAGGTTGTCAGCAGTGGGTAGTTCAGCAAAATTAACAGTTGTGCTATATTGCTCTCCCATTATCTGTACTCCCTGCCTTCACCAACCTGGCATGGACCAGCGTGAACCATTGTCAAAAGAGCCCCCACAAGCTGCACGTTGTGGGAAGGCCCTCTTTCAGAAGCGGATTTTTTTAAGGGCTGTGAACGCATTTACCGTTTTAGCACAACCATACTTGTTCAATTTAGCGCCAACTCTACTTTCGAGGCACTTTGCTTAATATAGTCCATGCGTGCTTGTGGTTGTACGTGTGTAGGTATCCAGGTTACCGCTACCCGCCGGATCATCCCCAAGCCTACTCCGTCACCAAGCAGTACTGGCAAGTACTGACGGCAAAGCTGGCCTTCGTCATTGCCATGCAGGTACACATCAACATGCACACACACACACATTCATAAACCCATTGAAAGATAAAGGTACAGCCCTCCAATTACTTGCTCATGTCACTGATGGCAAAAGCGCTCCTGCTATAGGGAGCTGAAGAGAGACCCTTAAGATGTATTTTTACTGCTCTTCCACACTGGTCAGACGTCTTGGGAAGATGTGGGAGTTCCCACACTGGTCAGAACCAAACTCAGCCGACCAATTGACTGGATGTATTCCATTTACACTGCTAGGTGGATAGAGGCAGTGGAATGTAAAAAAAAACTTTCACCATTGTTTACACTCCCACGACCAAAGATCAATTCACACCCGTGACCTCTGGATTGCAAGTCTAGTGTGCAAAGCCTTACACTACTGCACCATCATATAGACTCATCTGTGAGCAGTTGTTAAGGTCAGCAGAGCAAACCGTGATCATTGTCAATGGGTCATTACAGATAATGCCAGTAATGCTATTACACCTCACAATTGCACAGTATTTCTGAGATCACAAATAATAGTGGTAATACAATACTTTCATCATGCAGCAGACGATTCATGTTGTTGATGCAATTTGTCACACGTAAGCATGTGTGCTTGTGGGAAGGGGAGCGGCTGCGTTGTTGTTTGTGAACTGCGCTACCAATCCTGTGTGACCGGAGTACTATTTCTGGCCACAGCCAACAACAGTGGAAAATATTAGAACCAGTGTTGAGCTTCCCTTAAGTTGATTCTATCTTAAAATGAGTACTTGATGAAGTGTGTGAAAATCATCACTGGCGAGATAAAGGTGCACACCACCCCCACAGGCACTGTGCGAACCTTCATAGATGCACTTGTCTCAGTCTGTGAAAGGCTACACAGGGAATCTTTGTAGTGGTGACATGGCCGAGTGTAAGTGTTTGCTGATTGTTGCGGTAATTTGCGGCTGCCCAGGTGAATACGGTGGGTGCATTAACTGCACATCATAAATGTTGCCTGCTGCATAGTGAACGTAAAAAACCCATTAAGTAATTCAAAAAAAGTGCCTCGGTATAATTTGCCAAATGTTCAAAAATTACTCAAATGACTTAATTTAATTTGGGAAAAACGACGTAACAATATAATATCCCTAGGCTGCAGGTCCCCGGAATAGTTGACCTGAGATGTAAAGCACTTTGAGATGCTGCCATATTATATTTAGTAAGCACCCTTTACATGCAAATCCTGAAACTGAAAATCCTTTACCTGTGTGTGGACGTGTGCAGCACGTGGTGTTACTCACGAAGGCCTGCATTGCATACATCATCCCGGACACGCCATCCCATGTGCGCGCCTGCATGCGCCGCGAGCGCTTCGTCGTACAGACGATTCTGCAGCAGGCAGAGCTGGGCCGTCTCCATAACACCCTCCTCACCGATGCCCCCAGCTCACCGCCATCGCCTCAATTCCACGTTGAGGATGAGCAGGCAGAGATGGGCCTGCTTCGCTGCTCACTGCATAAGGAGTCTCCTGGCGTATTGCACCCACCCCAGCGGTGCCACATGGAGAATGAGCAGGCAGAGAAGACTGGTGACGACTCACTGCTGAAGGGATCCGAGGAGGAATCAAGCAGCGAGGATTCGTCAACTGTCTTCTACAGCATATAAATCTACTCAGACTTTTAAAGGAGGCTGCTATCCTAACGCTGTTTGCACGTGGACAAGGACATTGCAGTCGAGGACTATCTGTATATATATTAATAAATAGTTTATGATTTAACATGTCTCAATCATCTCATGTCTTTTCATACGAATCACGATGTGAATGAGGAAAACTAGAAATTATTGTTATTTTGTAAATATTTTTTATTTTGGTTTAACACGTAGGCTTTCGGGCCCAATATCATCCATAGAGGTGTTTTTTGGGTTAGATCGCGTACATATATAAACGTGTCGTTAAAACCCGCCACCACTCGATACAGCCAACTAGTAAGGGTTGTCACGGAAACAGAACAAGCCAATTCGTCACTGGTACTTTGGAGAGCCAAGCCACAACATTTATAATCGGAGTACGACGTTTTGCCAGTAATTACAACTAGCTTCATCAGGCGACAGCCAGATTTGTGACACTCTCGCGCAAAGTGGGGGGGGGGGGGGAGATTACCGAGTCAACGTACATTATGCATGTGCATAATGAGAGCATTTTGATCTTGTCCTTCCTGTCTATTGTGTATTAAAATAGCCGTACCAATGGTAATCCCTATTGAAGTATGGTGCCCTTTATAGGCATGCATTTAAATAATGTATTATTTGTTGGCACCCGTGTTCAGCAGTAGCAGAGCACACGTGCCAACAAGGACACTCAGTTGATTTTAATGTTGAAGTTCTGTGCAAAACTAGCTACTGCTGGCCAAGAATAATTCGAGAATCTATCGAAATTGAAAGAAAAATTTACCGTTCGGATAGCTACCGCCTTTGTGCTGTGTGGAAGCGACCCATCAAATAGTACATTAGATGAAACTCCGAGTACCCACTCAGGAGGTATAGTGGTAAAGCAGTGGAGGAAAAAAAAGCAAATTTTTAAATTTGCCCTTGTTGAATGATAGAGTCGAGACACACAGCAAGCGAGATTAAGAAAGCGCATCGGAAGAAATAACGGAGGTGAGAGAGAGAAACAATTGCCTGCTGGAGAAGGAAAGGCATTCCTACCGAGGGAGACAAGTTGACAAAGATTTTGATAATGGGAACCGGTGGCGTGGCTCGATCTTCCCTATGTGCGCAACACGCTACCGAAGGAAAACAGAAAATCCTATTCAAAGGCTAAAATAAGCTCCATTTTTTGTATAAGAACCCGATAAACAATAACCCCATCCATAGACTGAGGAAGAAAGGGAAGAGCCTGAACAAAGGGAGGAGATTACGACGGAGATGGGTTGGAGGTGGAGAGAAGGGGAGAGGGGAGGCCGTAAAGGCGGCTGCACATTCAAGGAAAGCGGCGTAGAAAGAGTTGAACGGGGACATGGAGACAACAGACAAAGGGTGGAGAAAGAGGAAGAGAGGATCTTTCAGTGCTCCCTACAGGAAACCCACAAAACTGAATTTCCTAAACTCGTGTCGCCTCCGTGACAGCAGCACCACCAACGCCACAGACTCACGCTCCCCTAATTGATAATACCATCTCCATTGCTGACCAGCCACGAGATGGCTGCTCTCAACACCTCGGTCGTGGTGTATGCAGCAAAAGACTTCCGGCTGGTGAGCAACCGGCCATTGCGAGGGTTGGAAATAAACTGAAGCACGGGGCGACTCCCACAACCTTCGGGTATTTCCCAACTGGATGACGTCTTGGGACGAAGCCAGAAGTAAGCCAAATCCGCACTCAATAAATGGGACAAAGATCCCAGAGAAGCCTCCAGAAATGTCACAGGAGGCTCGGGTGTGAGAAACCAGACTCCATGTGGGGTCCTCCAGACCTTTGCCCTCCAGTTCATCAACATTTGTAAAAGCAGGACGTCTCAAAGGTACGTAGCATGGGTGAGGGACGATGTTGAGAACCACGTTCCATGATTAGGCGCTTTGACAGGTTGGGGTCTGAGTTAACGTTTAATGGAGCTCACCCTACGACATTATGGATAGAAGGGTAGTGTGCCGGCACAATCCGGACACCCTGCTACACCGAAACACTCTGCTGCACCAAACTCCCTGGTACAGCTAAACACTGGCACGATTGCGCTCAAATACACACAAACTCTCGCTCGGCCAGTTGGTACACAGGTTGTCAGTTGTGGGGGACGCGGGCCCCCGGCTCCCCCCCCGGGGGAGGGCTGATCTCGAGAGGGCTGCGGGCTCCGGACTCCTCGCTCGAGTGAGAGCAGCCTCTACTCGACTCCTCGCTCGCGGGGAGAGGGCTGCCGCTCTCCGGCTCCTCTCTGTGGCTCCAGATCCACCCAGGACAGAGATCACAACCCCAGTCTCCTCCAACAGCTACCACAGACACAACAAATCCGTCAACATCAGTTGGTTGACACCGAGGCGACCGCAAGGCAAACACCGGCTTAAAGCTAAACGATACGCATGGAGCTGCATCTCACAATGCAGTGCACGAAAACTGATGAAATAATACAGATTTAAGTTTGCAAATTAACACAAAATTCGTTCTCAATTTTAGTTTTCCAAATGCGCTATCGGCGTAATGTCAAGAGACAAATAAATCATCCATTCGTAAATCTCGCATAGCCGTGCAGGCCCTGTGTCATAAAATGCGGTGGGTGGCCTTTTATCTTGTACACAATAGGAGCCAACACTTTCACATTAGCTGTGTTATGAGATTGTGCGGCGCACGAGAGTCAAGCTGAAATTGTTATTCTCAGAGATGGAATTAGGAAAATGAAGTGCAAAACCCAAGTTTAATGAGACTGTAATTTTGTGCAGTCGCTGGTGACGGGGCTCGGACGATCGACTTGATAAGACTTGAGACCTCGGTTTCAACCCAAGCAGTCAAAATCCAGATTCACGCCCAGAATCTCATTATTGCCAACGCACCGCTTTGATCTCTGAGCCACCCGTCCACTTTGCATATATAGTGTTATCATATATTTTATCTGAATGTCACCGCTGTACACTCAATTTTAACGGTGATTTTCAATATCTACCTTTGGGATGTTTGCCAAATTCACAGATATTTTTTAAGAGTGACAAGAGAAAACCCATGCATCTTACGTGACACTTTGTTGTGCTCTGCATTGGCAGTGATTAAATAACGCTTAAAACGTATTTGAGTTATCGACAAATGAGTTTTAAGTTCGTAATAATAAACTAATATTACCGCGCACAATTTTGGAAACAAACTTAACATTGAGCGCCACTCGGAGGCGATAAGTACATTCAAACTTTGCACGGGCAGTGTCGTACACCTACTTGCTGTACTGCCTCTTACCAGCTGGAGGCGGGTGGGCTCACGCACGCCACGTACGCACCTGGGCGTTGCGATGGAGGATGTCCAAGAAGGAGCCGAGGCCCAGGCTGGGGAGGTCGCGCGAGTCAAAAGCTCGGCAAGCTGCTTCTCCACGCGTGACAGCGCGGGTAGGCCCAGGGGCTCTGCCATCTTACTTGCGTGGCTCAGCAGACGGACCAGATGCTCGACTACCGCCTCTGCGAAGGAGACAAGCAATGCCATTGCAGGAGAGGACAACGATGCTGTAACTCGCTCCAATAGGCTCAACAACTGCAACTCTCTCTCTGCCCTCCCACCCCCCACGTCTCATCTACGGCCTCCCGATAAGTTTCATCATCACTCTCCAGATGACTCAAAAAACAAGTTTAACACGAAGGCCTTCGCGACCAATATTATCCATAATAGAGATTTTTGGGTTAGGTCACATAAATAGTACATATTAACGCGTATTATTGAGTGCATGTTTACATGATCTAACCCAAAAATCTAGATGGACTAAAAAAACCACTGGCAGACTTCTCGCACCCGTATGCAAGACGATATCGCCCCAATATTCGAATTGTTCAACTATCCCCCGAACCAGTCCAGGATTAATTTCAAGATCACACTCAGCATTCTGAAGGTCCTCCGTGGTCTGACCCCCTATGTACAATACAAGAAACTACATTTTATTCAGATTGTGCTTTCGATATCGTGTCATGAGACGGAGTATCCACTCGGATCTCTCACGGAGCAGCGGAACCCGTCCTATTGGAGAATGGCCCGCAGAAGAGAACATCACAAAGCTACCTCTGACATTGCTTCTAGTGACCTCTGGTCCACAGAGTAAAGGGAAGCACATTCCCACCCACTCTGTTGAGCCGATATTGGACTTGGTCAAATTAAGTGCATAGCCATTTATTTAGTATGTCTTGGGTTTTTTTGACAGTCATTAATGACCGAGCTGAGACCATCAACTGGCTGCACTTGACAAAAGCAAGTTTAATCACAGGTGGTTACCCGGATTCGAACCCAGGATTTCAGCGTTTCCAGCTCAATGCTAATAATCTCTCTCAGCCACCCGGGTCATCTCGATGTAAATTTGACAAACTGATGCGTCGTGATATGCCAAACTCTTACTAATGCATTAGTAATAATCGAGACGAGATGTGAAATAAGGTGTTTAGAGAAGCTACGACAATTCAGCGCGCGTGCAATCCAGTAGACTCTTGATTATCCGTGTGCGGTTTATCTGATTTGCGGATTAACCACGCACATGAGATTTTTACTTATTAATAACTCATGGATTTTCCCTTAGGCCCAAATTAATAATCTAAAAATAGTTATACATTGTAATTCTTGGAAATGTTTGTTACAAGTCACGTGCTTATATCGAGCAAATATGTGCGCCCATGAATCCGAAATCTACGTGATCACCTCGACAGTACAGTAGTTGCATATCTTTACAACAGTGGGTGGAGTTTGATTGATGGTGATTGGCGTGGCTCTGCTATCCACTTAGAGGGCCGAGTCTTCTGCTCGGGAGCAGGAAAGTTTTATCACCGACCACGTGCATCGATCGGTTGATCGTTAGTTTGTGTCATAGAGATCCGCAGAAAATAGATATCTTTGGATCATCCGAGATTTTTTATCATCCGCAGCCATCTTCCCCGTAATTAGCGCGGATAATCGAGAGTCTACTGTATGTGAAAATTTGTCTCCTTACTCCCCGGAAGAAGCGGCGGTCTGGTGTCGGGAGTGCTGATGTTGCCGAGAAACGTGGCCGGTTTCTCCTTGACCACGAGGTCGCGAGGAGTATCGAGGGAGCCACAGCACAGGGCCAACTGAAACAGCTTCCGGGCCAGCGTGTCCCCTTTCACCTGCCCCAGGAAGTCCTGCACACACTGTTGGTGGAAACAATAAAGGACCCAATCCACTTGCAGCCATATCACTCTGTTGGGACAAATAGAGGGTGATACATGCATAGGTGTCCGACCAATTTCAATGCCCCCCCTTACTTTTGTCTCAACGTGTGACTGAATTTTGTGAAAGCGATGGCCCTAAATATTATAGAGGAGAGTTAATTCAGTGGTAGAGAAAGTTTTTTGATAATGGTGGAAGTATCCACAGACTTGAAACGTATGGCGATTATCACTCATTAAATAATTCCGAGGACAAATGTATTATGGAAAATCTTTGACAAATGTAAGCAAATGCATGAACTTTCTCGCACGGTAATTTTGTTGCATTAAGTCCAGACGCCATGGCCCCCACCTTCTTCAGCTTATTCACAAAGATGTCCTCGGCGTTCTGGAAGACCTGCAGCACCATCTCGGTCGCCGGCTGTGTCGTGAACTGTCGGCGAAGATCGGCGCTCGTCCCTGGCAAGGGGAACGACTCCAACAGGTATTTCTTGATCTTGTGTGGCCGGCCCTCCACCTCCTGCTTGATGTCACACTCGATGCGAGCCAGCCCACGGTCCATCACCTCCCGCTCGCCTTTCTGGGCCTTGCCGATCACCTAAACAAACAACACAATGTTAGCAACTGTGGCGGCCACAGGTGCAGGGCAGTGCTGTAGTTGCGATGATGGAACACGTGATGGACGAGTGGTTCAACAGCGAATGCAAGGTGTGCTGCTAATGCACGATTGCAATCGAGAGATGGGATTGGTGGATCCTAGCAGCAGTGGCTTTTGGCAAGCCATCGAACAAAGACAGTTACCGCATCACTCGCTTTCAGATGGGCTTCTGCGGCCAACTGGAATGCTCTTCCTTCCGATATTAGGAAGCCATTGGAGCTATGCACTTTTAAATCTAGATTGAAAACAATTTCTTTAGAACTGCTTTTTGTGTTCAGTTTGTTGCCCTCCACACCTCCGATTAGCACAGTTGGCTACGTACAGTGCGAAAGAAGTTCAACATATATACATGTGGTTTTACCCAATCCAGTCATTTCTGAGTACTTGTTTAGATTTGCAAATTTTTATTCTGACGCCGGTACACATGTCCTCCTCATTCATTAATAACAACACGGGATTTTTTTTACATTATTTGTGAAGCATATAGAAATGCAGTTTTGGATAATATTAACGAGGGCGACTCCTAGGATCGAATCGCGAACCTCTGAAACAAGCGACAAATGCACAACCACTCGGGAAAGAATATTTCTGTAAGGAGCGGTACAGTAAAATAGGCCTCAGCCTTCAATACGATATATATTAACATGATGTACTTACACGAGCAGTTACTTCAGTGCTCTTGTCACAGCACTGCACCCCCAAAACTGAAGTCGTGTTGGAAGTCTGTCTCAGACTGCATGACAAAAGGATACACCACATTCACTTGACAGGGAGACAGGTGTAAAACTTGTGTGCCTGAGCAACTGAGGATAGCTCAGCATTGTGGCCGTGTAAGGCAAACGCAGGGGCGGGGGAATATTGGTAAAAGGCTGATGCAGTGTCACTCTCAGGTGTGAACACAGCGACATGTACGTTGTGGCTGTGTGTCAGCAATTCCAGAACGCATTTAATTCCGAAAGTAAACCCCCTCAAGGGCAACAACAATACATACTTGAGGCAATCTTGATTTGAAGCTTTCGCGACTGCAGGAATCCACACTCTTTGGTTCTTTCGGTAAAGTCACGTAAAATCGAGGAGGAGGCCGCTTTCCTACCTTACAGTTACACGCTAATTTCTCACGTTAACATCACTAGCCCTGGCCACTTCTTTATGACCCATGGGCTACACACATTTCAAACCATTTAAAACAGTCTGCCTCAGCAGCACACCAAGGCTTTCCCACCTGATGACGGACGCTTGTGTTGCGCCCGAAACGTCGTGATTTATTTTATTTTATACCTACGTGACTTTACCGAAAGAACCAAAGAGTATAACTTGAGGCATCCAATAATAATACAATTCGCAGTCAACAAGCGACGCAATGCATACACACGTACACACACACACACGCTCGTACACGCAGGCACGGCACGTACGGAAATGCCCAGAGGTATGCTGGTGATACGGATGCCCAGATCGTGAATATCCGGAGCCCCGTATCGTTCCATGAGATGCTTCAGCAAGTCCGGCACCTTGAAGCGTGCCATCACTCCTTTGCCTCGGGAGCTGCGGCTCTTGGCCACGAAGGTCCTAAACTCTGCCGCAAACAACAACAACACGAGCGGGTTATGCAGAGCGCATGCTAGGGGAGCAACGACGACGCATTGATTCGGACGTGATCATTCATCCTGAAGATCGCGATATGCACACCGGATCGCATGCGTAAGAATTTATGTTTTAGATTTGTATACGTTGCGTGTCATTGTTTCACATTGTCCAACACCCACCCACTCCAGTCACTAGAGCCGGCTGTGTTCACGTTTTAAAACAAGGCGTTGAATCTAGAATTTATTCACGAGCCCTCAATCGCGATAATCGATTGATTCGCGACATGGGTGGCTGGGGTGGCGCGTATCGCTTCTGTTTATGTCTGCAAGGAATCACTTGCTGAGCCTTCGTATCATTTCAAATACCAAACAAATTCATGCATCAGTAGCACTGGGGCCTTGAAAAAGGGAAAAAATCCGATAAGCGACGTTTCGGGCAATGACCCTTCTTCATATTGCATAGAAAGGCCAGAGAGATTGAGTGAACAATAAGAATTGGAAACTGCACTTCACAGCGATTACCGTGTTTCAAAAGTTATTAGGTAACCATTCATATGAACCTTATGGTGGGACCCCAGGGTCCCATAAGTCTCCGGCTCTTGCATAAACATTATATTATATATAATGTAAACATTGTATTATAATGTAAACATTATATTATATATTATATAAACATTATATTATATATAATGTACACATTATATTATAATATAAACATTATATTATATTTTGATTTAAAGCTTTCGTGACTGCAGTAATTCATATTCTTAGTTTTTTCGGTAAAGTCACGTTGAAGAGAAACAACAAAATAACAAAATATATATAAAACAATAAAAATTCTCACGACGTTTCGACCATAACTCAAACGGTCATCATCAGGTGTGTCGGTTTGCATAAATTTATTTTGAAAACGGCATATTTATTTATTTATATATATATATAAATAACGTTTGCGTCACGCGCAACGATTGGCTGTTTGCCAGGACTAGTCCATCTATTTTTTGAAAAGAGGAGGGGGGAGACGAAATTTGTTTTTATGTATGCTGTCTGAAAGCCACTGTAAGCGTGAACAATCAATCAAGAACTGAAATGATTTATCAAATCTTTCCAATGATTGCTAAGATAGAATCCATCTTCTCGGTTGAAATTGTCTCTGTGTTTGTATATGTGGATAGCCTCATGAACGAATCTCTCATGGAAGCCAGATGGCTTACAAAGAACCTTTGTCTTGGAAAAGTCAATGGCATGTGAGCCTACTGAATTAGAACAATGATCTGCTACGGCCGAGGTGTTGGTCCTACCGTGTTTAAGGTCTGCTTTATGTTCACGAATGCGGTCCGAGATATGGCGTTTGGTTTCTCCAATGTAACTACTACCACAGAGGCAACTTAGTTTGTAGACACCAGGGTATTGTATGTCCGGAATCACATCTTTTACAGACGGAACCAGATCACGGATTTTATGTAATGTGTTGAAACGGACCTGGATCTTGTGTTTATTCAAGATTTTGGAGATCTTTTTTGTGATCCCAGCAATGTAGGGTAAAGTGATGGTTTTGAAAGGCTCCTCAAGAGGGTTCTTCTTCATGGTTTGAGTGATAGCTTTGCGGATTGTATAGTCGGAGTAACCATTAGCCCTAAGAGCTTGGTGTACGTGCTTGAGTTCACTGCTTATGTGTTCCTGGTCGGATATGCATTGGGCTCTATGATACAGAGTCTTGATGAGAGAATTCTTCTGTGATGGATGGTGGTGGGAATCCGGTTTCAGATAAGCATCCGTATGGGTAGCTTTCCTGTAGACAGAGTGGCTCATTGAACCATCAGGTCTCTTTTTAATTAGGACATCCAAAAAAGGTATCTTGCCATCTATTTCGACTTCCATGGTAAATCTGATGGCTGGGTGTATGGAATTGATGTGGTCGAAGAATTGGTCTAGAGCAGGCCGGCCATGTGGCCAGATGACAAAAGTGTCATCCACGTACCTCTTCCATAAGGTTGGGCGCAGAGTGGCAGTCTGGATGGCGTCAGTCTCAAATTTCTCCATGAAAATGTTAGCTATAACTGGAGAAAGGGGGGAGCCCATTGGGGTGCCCTCAGTTTGTTTGTAGAAAGTTCCATTCCAAGTGAAGTATGTATTGGTTAAACAGTGTCTCACCAGGGGGGGTACCTCAGTGTTTAGTCCTTGATGAACCAAGTCTTCAATGATTGCAATGGTGTCAGGTACAGGAACCTTGGTGAATAAGGAAACTACATCAAAACTGACAAGCAGGTCGTCTGGGGACAGGGAAATACCCTTGATTGTTGATACCAGGTGAGTAGAATTTTGTACCGCAGAGGTGGTCTTTCCAGTGAAAGGACGCAGGATTTCAGACAAAAAACGAGCTAGTTTGTAGGTGGGGGAGCTGATAGTAGAGACTATGGGACGAAGAGGTGTATCAACTTTATGTATTTTTGGTAAGCCGTATAATCTTGGTGGCCTGGCAGCAGAAGGTTTCAACGAAAACTGTTTAGATTGATCAATTAATGCGGTTGAATCAGAAATTATTTTGTTAGTTTGTGTGACGAGGCTGTTGGTGGGATCTCTTTTTATTTTTGTATAACTACCATCGTCGAGTAATTCTTTAATTTTGTTGTTGTATTCTATTTTATCCATGATGACAGTAGCATTGCCTTTGTCAGCTGAGAGAACTACAATATCATTCCTCTTTTTTAATTTATATAATTCAAAACGCTCATCTTTGCTGAGGTTGCTAGCTGGCATCTTAGCGTTTTTGAGGGTTGCAGCGATTTCAGATCTTGCTACATCTGCAGCGATGTGACCCAGGCCCCTGAGAGCAACGTCTACTTGGGCAATTATATCATTAACTGGTATGTGTTTAGGTGTGACTGCAAAGTTTAGACCTTTAGCTAAAACGGATTTCAGACCATCGGAAATAGAACTGTTACTGCGATTAATTACGACTTTATTAACGTCTAACTTTTTGGTGTGTGGGTCCGGTCTTTTGTTAAAGAGGAGGTTAAATTTGGAAATCAGGTTTTCCTTACATTTGGTCGACATAGTAGCAGCTGAAGAGGCAGTCATATTGTCTACATGTTCCCAATCCGATGTGGACATTATTGCCGTCAATGATAAGTGTGATTTGTAGAGTGTCTTGTCTAACTGATCTAGTTCTGTGCGTATAAGTCTGATTTTTTCTGAGATAAGAGCTAAGCTAGTTTTGAAAAGAATTCGTTTCGCATTAGAAGAAGTTACAGTAGCAGAGGTGAGTGTAAATGCGATTGGTATTACCCCAGAGTCGCGGCATCTCTTCAGGAAGGTGAGAGACTCGATCAGCTGAGCTTTCTTATCCCGGAGTTTGTTGAAGGATCTTAAAGTTATGTGAAAACCCTCCCCGTAGAGGCGATTAAATTTTGATTTAAAGCTTTCGTGACTGCAGTAATTCATATTCTTAGTTTTTTCGGTAAAGTCACGTTGAAGAGAAACAACAAAATAACAAAATATATATAAAACAATAAAAATTCTCACGACGTTTCGACCATAACTCAAACGGTCATCATCAGGTGTGTCGGTTTGCATAAATTTATTTTGAAAGCGGCATGTTTATTTATTTATATATATATATAAATAACGTTTGCGGCACGCGCAACGATTGGCTGTTTGCCAGGACTAGTCCATCTATTTTTTGAAAAGAGGAGGGGGGAGACGAAATTTGTTTTTATGTATGCTGTCTGAAAGCCACTGTAAGCGTGAACAATCAATCAAGAACTGAAATGATTTATCAAATCTTTCCAATGATTGCTAAGATAGAATCTGCTGCCAGGCCACCAAGATTATACGGCTTACCAAAAATACATAAAGTTGATACACCTCTTCGTCCCATAGTCTCTACTATCAGCTCCCCCACCTACAAACTAGCTCGTTTTTTGTCTGAAATCCTGCGTCCTTTCACTGGAAAGACCACCTCTGCGGTACAAAATTCTACTCACCTGGTATCAACAATCAAGGGTATTTCCCTGTCCCCAGACGACCTGCTTGTCAGTTTTGATGTAGTTTCCTTATTCACCAAGGTTCCTGTACCTGACACCATTGCAATCATTGAAGACTTGGTTCATCAAGGACTAAACACTGAGGTACCCCCCCTGGTGAGACACTGTTTAACCAATACATACTTCACTTGGAATGGAACTTTCTACAAACAAACTGAGGGCACCCCAATGGGCTCCCCCCTTTCTCCAGTTATAGCTAACATTTTCATGGAGAAATTTGAGACTGACGCCATCCAGACTGCCACTCTGCGCCCAACCTTATGGAAGAGGTACGTGGATGACACTTTTGTCATCTGGCCACATGGCCGGCCTGCTCTAGACCAATTCTTCGACCACATCAATTCCATACACCCAGCCATCAGATTTACCATGGAAGTCGAAATAGATGGCAAGATACCTTTTTTGGATGTCCTAATTAAAAAGAGACCTGATGGTTCAATGAGCCACTCTGTCTACAGGAAAGCTACCCATACGGATGCTTATCTGAAACCGGATTCCCACCACCATCCATCACAGAAGAATTCTCTCATCAAGACTCTGTATCATAGAGCCCAATGCATATCCGACCAGGAACACATAAGCAGTGAACTCAAGCACGTACACCAAGCTCTTAGGGCTAATGGTTACTCCGACTATACAATCCGCAAAGCTATCACTCAAACCATGAAGAAGAACCCTCTTGAGGAGCCTTTCAAAACCATCACTTTACCCTACATTGCTGGGATCACAAAAAAGATCTCCAAAATCTTGAATAAACACAAGATCCAGGTCCGTTTCAACACATTACATAAAATCCGTGATCTGGTTCCGTCTGTAAAAGATGTGATTCCGGACATACAATACCCTGGTGTCTACAAACTAAGTTGCCTCTGTGGTAGTAGTTACATTGGAGAAACCAAACGCCATATCTCGGACCGCATTCGTGAACATAAAGCAGACCTTAAACACGGTAGGACCAACACCTCGGCCGTAGCAGATCATTGTTCTAATTCAGTAGGCTCACATGCCATTGACTTTTCCAAGACGGAGGTTCTTTGTAAGCCATCTGGCTTCCATGAGAGATTCGTTCATGAGGCTATCCACATATACAAACACAGAGACAATTTCAACCGAGAAGATGGATTCTATCTTAGCAATCATTGGAAAGATTTGATAAATCATTTCAGTTCTTGATTGATTGTTCACGCTTACAGTGGCTTTCAGACAGCATACATAAAAACAAATTTCGTCTCCCCCCTCCTCTTTTCAAAAAATAAATGGACTAGTCCTGGCAAACAGCCAATCGTTGCGCGTGACGCAAATGTTATTTATATATAAATAAATAAATAAATATGCCGTTTTCAAAATAAATTTATGCAAACCGACACACCTGATGATGACCGTTTGAGTTATGGTCGAAACGTCGTGAGAATTTTTATTGTTTTATATATATTTTGTTATTTTGTTGTTTCTCTTCAACGTGACTTTACCGAAAAAACTAAGAATATGAATTACTGCAGTCACGAAAGCTTTAAATCAAAATTTAATCGCCTCTACGGGGAGGGTTTTCACATAACTTTAAGATCCTTCAACAAACTCCGGGATAAGAAAGCTCAGCTGATCGAGTCTCTCACCTTCCTGAAGAGATGCCGCGACTCTGGGGTAATACCAATCGCATTTACACTCACCTCTGCTACTGTAACTTCTTCTAATGCGAAACGAATTCTTTTCAAAACTAGCTTAGCTCTTATCTCAGAAAAAATCAGACTTATACGCACAGAACTAGATCAGTTAGACAAGACACTCTACAAATCACACTTATCATTGACGGCAATAATGTCCACATCGGATTGGGAACATGTAGACAATATGACTGCCTCTTCAGCTGCTACTATGTCGACCAAATGTAAGGAAAACCTGATTTCCAAATTTAACCTCCTCTTTAACAAAAGACCGGACCCACACACCAAAAAGTTAGACGTTAATAAAGTCGTAATTAATCGCAGTAACAGTTCTATTTCCGATGGTCTGAAATCCGTTTTAGCTAAAGGTCTAAACTTTGCAGTCACACCTAAACACATACCAGTTAATGATATAATTGCCCAAGTAGACGTTGCTCTCAGGGGCCTGGGTCACATCGCTGCAGACGTAGCAAGATCTGAAATCGCTGCAACCCTCAAAAACGCTAAGATGCCAGCTAGCAACCTCAGCAAAGATGAGCGTTTTGAATTATATAAATTAAAAAAGAGGAATGATATTGTAGTTCTCTCAGCTGACAAAGGCAATGCTACTGTCATCATGGATAAAATAGAATACAACAACAAAATCAAAGAATTACTCGACGATGGTAGTTATACAAAAATAAAAAGAGATCCCACCAACAGCCTCGTCACACAAACCAACAAAATAATTTCTGATTCAACCGCATTAATTGATCAATCTAAACAGTTTTCGTTGAAACCTTCTGCTGCCAGGCCACCAAGATTATACGGCTTACCAAAAATACATAAAGTTGATACACCTCTTCGTCCCATAGTCTCTACTATCAGCTCCCCCACCTACAAACTAGCTCGTTTTTTGTCTGAAATCCTGCGTCCTTTCACTGGAAAGACCACCTCTGCGGTACAAAATTCTACTCACCTGGTATCAACAATCAAGGGTATTTCCCTGTCCCCAGACGACCTGCTTGTCAGTTTTGATGTAGTTTCCTTATTCACCAAGGTTCCTGTACCTGACACCATTGCAATCATTGAAGACTTGGTTCATCAAGGACTAAACACTGAGGTACCCCCCCTGGTGAGACACTGTTTAACCAATACATACTTCACTTGGAATGGAACTTTCTACAAACAAACTGAGGGCACCCCAATGGGCTCCCCCCTTTCTCCAGTTATAGCTAACATTTTCATGGAGAAATTTGAGACTGACGCCATCCAGACTGCCACTCTGCGCCCAACCTTATGGAAGAGGTACGTGGATGACACTTTTGTCATCTGGCCACATGGCCGGCCTGCTCTAGACCAATTCTTCGACCACATCAATTCCATACACCCAGCCATCAGATTTACCATGGAAGTCGAAATAGATGGCAAGATACCTTTTTTGGATGTCCTAATTAAAAAGAGACCTGATGGTTCAATGAGCCACTCTGTCTACAGGAAAGCTACCCATACGGATGCTTATCTGAAACCGGATTCCCACCACCATCCATCACAGAAGAATTCTCTCATCAAGACTCTGTATCATAGAGCCCAATGCATATCCGACCAGGAACACATAAGCAGTGAACTCAAGCACGTACACCAAGCTCTTAGGGCTAATGGTTACTCCGACTATACAATCCGCAAAGCTATCACTCAAACCATGAAGAAGAACCCTCTTGAGGAGCCTTTCAAAACCATCATTTTACCCTACATTGCTGGGATCACAAAAAAGATCTCCAAAATCTTGAATAAACACAAGATCCAGGTCCGTTTCAACACATTACATAAAATCCGTGATCTGGTTCCGTCTGTAAAAGATGTGATTCCGGACATACAATACCCTGGTGTCTACAAACTAAGTTGCCTCTGTGGTAGTAGTTACATTGGAGAAACCAAACGCCATATCTCGGACCGCATTCGTGAACATAAAGCAGACCTTAAACACGGTAGGACCAACACCTCGGCCGTAGCAGATCATTGTTCTAATTCAGTAGGCTCACATGCCATTGACTTTTCCAAGACGGAGGTTCTTTGTAAGCCATCTGGCTTCCATGAGAGATTCGTTCATGAGGCTATCCACATATACAAACACAGAGACAATTTCAACCGAGAAGATGGATTCTATCTTAGCAATCATTGGAAAGATTTGATAAATCATTTCAGTTCTTGATTGATTGTTCACGCTTACAGTGGCTTTCAGACAGCATACATAAAAACAAATTTCGTCTCCCCCCTCCTCTTTTCAAAAAATAGATGGACTAGTCCTGGCAAACAGCCAATCGTTGCGCGTGACGCAAACGTTATTTTTATATATATAAATAAATAAATAAATATGCCGTTTTCAAAATAAATTTATGCAAACCGACACACCTGATGATGACCGTTTGAGTTATGGTCGAAACGTCGTGAGAATTTTTATTGTTTTATATATATTGTTATTTTGTTGTTTCTCTTCAACGTGACTTTACCGAAAAAACTAAGAATATTATATTATATTTTGATTTAAAGCTTTCGTGACTGCAGTAATTCATATGCTTAGTTTTTTCGGTAAAGTCACGTTGAAGAGAAACAACAAAATAATAAAATATAAAAATATATTGTTTTATATATATTTTATTATTTTGTTGTTTCTCTTCAACGTGACTTTACCGAAAAAACTAAGAATATTATATTATATATTATATATAATGTAAACATATTATAATGTAAACATAAACTGTGGTCTTTTTCACCAATGGGTTTGAAGGATGGTGGCAAGTGTTGTCTTATTAAACTATGCCTTTAAAAATGAAAACTACTTACCTACAGTAGCTCTATTTAAATACACTATCGAAAACATAATTTACTCCCCTCTGCCAATCATCGTGTTTCTCAGTGTGGATTTGTGAACACACTTGTTAAACAATACATAAAATAGTACGCGTTTTCAATGCGCTGTTCATATTGTAAAATGTGTTTATACCAATGTGACTCTACAGCAGTTGCAGAGCCGCACTTTTATATAATTCAGGTCAAAGCCAGATAAACAGTGGAGGATAAACATCGCATGAAGGCGGGGCAATTGTTGTGCAATCATTTCAGGTCAAATTTACAGGTGCGTTTTATTCATGCCACACAGGTAGAGAGTTGAGAGTGAAACCTGGCCCACTGGCATCGTGAGTCATGGATCATGAGTCACCCGGACTTGTTGTGTTTGTTTATGGTTGCTATACAAGCCATCAAATTTACACCACGAAGAGAGTTGATGAACAAGTAGGAGAGTGTGTAACTGGA
Source organism: Petromyzon marinus (assembly GCF_048934315.1). NCBI lineage: Eukaryota > Metazoa > Chordata > Hyperoartia > Petromyzontiformes > Petromyzontidae > Petromyzon > Petromyzon marinus. Next base: position 2,034,900 of record NW_027423168.1, read on the forward strand.
TTACATTCATGTGCACAGGCATTTCAGATGTGAATATAAAATAAATAAGGTCGACTCAAACGCCACTCTTTAGGATTTGGCACACTCAACATTTTAATTGATAAATTAAGACCAACAAACAATAATCAAATGGGTCATGCATCGATGCACCAATTGTGGTTACGGACTGCTTAAGAAGAAAATGATGAATGCAGATTCGAAGCGAGTTTAAACATGAATCTACACCATTTAAATATATTTTAAACAACCCGTTGCAAACATGACAGTAATTTGAAATGTAGCACTGTACATCAGAACAATTTGAAAGACGTTAGAGATTTGAAACTGTCCAAAAAGAAAGGGGGAAAATAAATGCATTTTTACATAATACAGGTTTTTTAGGTAAGATCGCGTAAATATAAAAATATGTCGGTAAACCCACCACCACCCGAAACCGCCAATTAGTAAGGTTTGTCACTTAAACAGAACATGCCAATTCGTTACTAGTACAGCACACCGGTTGTGTGTTAGAGAGCAAAGCCACAACATTAACAATCTGAGTACGACGTTTCGCCAGTAATTACAACCAGCATCATCAGGAGGCAGCCAGATTTGTGGATTTTTAAATGTAGATTTATTTAATTTCTAAATTTAAAACATATAGAGAAACTGGAACATTATTATTATTACAGAATTTGGTGGGACATATGTCGAAAAGAGAATGACTCCAGCTTAGCCTGCAAGAACTAAGAGACACAGTGTGGCCATGTGGCCTTAATGAGAGAGACTGACTCAAGCTTAGCTTGCAAGAACTAAGAGACACAGTGTGGCCATGTGCCCTTATTGAGAGAGACTGACTCCAGCTTAGCTTGCAAGAACTAAGAGACACAGTGTGGCCATGTGGCCTTAATGAGAGAGACTGACTCCAGCTTGGCTTGCAAGAACTAAGAGACACAGTGTGGCCATGTGGCCTTAATGAGACTCACTCCAGCTTAGCTTGAAAGAACTAAGAGACACAGTGTGGCCATGTGCCCTTATTGAGAGAGACTGACTCCAGCTTAGCTTGCAAGAACTAAAAGACACAGTGTGGCCATGTGGCCTTAATGAGAGAGACTGACTCCAGCTTGGCTTGCAAGAACTAAGAGACACAGTGTGGCCATGTGGCCTTAATGAGACTCACTCCAGCTTAGCTTGCAAGAACTAAGAGACACAGTAGGGCCATGTGGCCTTAATGAGAGAGACTCACTCCAGCTTAGCTTGCAAGAACTAAGAGACAGTGTGGCCATGTGGCTTAATGAGAGAGACTGACTCCAGCTTAGCTTGCAAGAACTAAGAGACACTGTGGTCATGTGGCCTTAATGAGAGAGACTCACTCCAGCTTAGCTTGCAAGAACTAAGAGACACAGTGTGGTCATGTGGCCTTAATGAGAGAGACTGACTCCAGCTTGGCTTGCAAGAACTAAGAGACACAGTGTAGCCATTGTGGCCTTAATGAGAGAGACTGACTCCAGCTTAGCTTGCAAGAACTAAGAGACACTGTGTGGCCATGTGGCCTTAATGAGAGAGACTGACTCCAGCTTAGCTTGCAAGAACTAAGAGACACAGTGTGGCCATGTGGCCTTAATGAGACTCACTCCAGCTTAGCTTGCAAGAACTAAGAGACACAGTGTGGCCATGTGGCCTTAATGAGATAGACTTACTCCAGCTTAGCTTGCAAGAACTAAGAGACACAGTGTGGCCATGTGGCCTTAATGAGAGAGACTGACTCCAGCTTAGCTTGCAAGAACTAAGAGACACAGTGTGGCCATGTGGCCTTAATGAGAGAGACTGACTCCAGCTTAGCTTGCAAGAACTAAGAGACACTGTGTGGCCATGTGGCCTTAATGAGAGAGACTGACTCCAGCTTAGCTTGCAAGAACTAAGAGACAGTGTGGCCATGTGGCCTTAATGAGAGAGACCGGCAGAACAAAGTTGACGTTGGAATGAAGACAAATGGACGAGGAAGGACACGGACTGCATTTCACGCATCGCCGAGTGCGTCTCGAAACCTTACGGACATCGATTAAAGTGGTCCCATTAGATTTACAATTAGTCTGAATCTTTAGTACACATTTAATGCCTAGGAATATAAAACATGTTGTAAAAGAATACAGGTCGTTTAAACAAATTCAAATATTGCTTACTACAACCAAAGCTCTTTGAAGAGGCGTAATTTAAAATAAAATGGCAGAGCAAAAGATTTTAATTAATTTCACTGCTCAAGAAAGTAGTCCGCTCAGAAAGCGCGTTGTGACGGAGCGCGTTCCGCGTTGTGCGAGAAGCGTTCCCTAAAGTAAAGAAAACGCGTTGTAGTGAAAACGCGTTATCGTGTGAACACGCGGGACAGACCCAGGTGTTGTGGGTTAATTCCCCGAGATAAACTTTCTTCCAACTTTGTGTTTTATACGCCTTGTGCTCCGCCAATTGTTGTTGTGAGCGTCGCTCTTCTGCCCTCTGTTGTTCATGGAGGGAGACTGCACCCCAGTGCCCAGTATCATCCTCCGCGAGCCTCTTCAAAATGCTGAGCTTGACACCGCTGGAAGCAGTCATCGGCCTTGACCTCACCCCACAGCAGTGCAATTTTAACAGCTCAACATCAAAACACAATAATGGGTCGTTTGCACCAATCGCACAACACCACAGCAATGAGTCTCAGCTGTTAAATTTTGATTTAAAGCTTTCGTGACTGCAGAGATTAATATTCTTGGTTCTTTCAAATTGTATTGTTGTGGTTTTCACACCTGATGATGATTGCTTGTGTTGCAGTCAAAAGGTCGTGAGAATTTTATTGTTTTATATTTATATTATTTTATTGTTTCCCTTCGACGTGACTTTCCCAAAAGAACCAAGAATATGAATCTTAGCTGTTTCTTGTGTAGAGGGGGTCACGTGTGTCACCATAATTGCCCTAATCCTACAACTCGTGCTGCGTAATATTTTCCTTGCCATATTACCTGTGATACACATAATGAGGACAACCGGTAAGTCAAATGAAACCAGAGGTGGGAAACCTGTTCTTTATGATATTATTAATAAGCAATTTGAACACGACTTTTAGAAACACCGATGCAGCTATACACGTGCTAGATTGTCCAGAAATTCGGTTGATACTAATAGGGTTTATTTGCCAGTATTGTACATTATTTAAATTACATTTGTTTGGGCGGCAGGGTGGTGCAGTGGTCACGCCCGTGCATGACATCTTCTGAAGGACTGCCTGGCTTCGCTTTCCTCATTCTGGTCCCTTTCTCTGTATGGGTTTACTCCCATTGCAAAACAACAACAACATACAATGTAACTGGTACTAGCGAAACATCCAAATTACTCCTGCGAAAAGTTGGCAGGCCCCTCCTGAAAAAGAGTCTTGAGACTCAGTGAGGCTTTCCCAGGGAAACAAGCCTACTAAGAACATTGTTTCACTGCATGTGAAAAATAAAGATTTTCAGTATTAAATCTCAGTGGCTGTTTTCATTGAAAGATCAAGTTACGTTCAAGTGATAATTGTAACTGGCACACAGTATTCCTTCACTTTGGTGCGAGGAACTACAGATGAGGGAAGGCGGCAGTCAAATGGTGAGCAGCTGGCAACAAATCCCCCCCCCACCACTCCTGCCCATGCTCTGTTGTCCTCTTTATATAAAGATGTTTTCGGCCAATTAATGAAAGTTTGTACCCTTTGGTTGTTTAGGTAAAGTCGCGTAGGTAGAACAAATAACAATGGATCACGACGTTTCGATCGCCACACAAGCAATCGACGATTTTTTAAATTATTTTTTTCTACTTACGTGACTTTACCGAAAGAACCAAAGAGTAAGGATTCCTGCAGTCACGACAGCATCAAATCAAGATTAATGAGTGTTTACATGTGGGAGGAAATCGGAGCACCTGGAGAAATCCAAGCAAATGGGGGGGGCAATGCTCTATCACAAATCTACAGATGGAACAGGCGGAGTCCACATTATTCGACACTGCCTTCTCTACCTCCTTGACGACCAAGGGGTGGGAGTTGTCGCAACATTTTTGTGATCCACCAACCCTCACCTCCACGTAGTCGTTGATTACAGGGATACATAGCCACCACAACCATCCGGCTAAAGTAGCTGTAATGCACGTCTAAAATTCTACAAAAGTTGATGGGGTCGTAGGTCAATTGGTTTGATTTCTATGCGCATTAACCAGTCTCTAACGTATGCACATTTAGATTCGCATTCGGCCGTCAATGGAATAGGTGGAGTCCAAAAGCAAAGTGGATGTACTGATTGTATCTTCATTGCGGGACTCATCCAGCAGTGGATTGACATGGGTTTCAGGCATCCACGTGTGGACGGGCAATAAACACTGGGGCCACCTGGCGGTAAATGTTTACTGGTGCACATTGGGACCGGCTCACACGTCACTGGCCCCAGGCAACCCCCAGCCACTGGCATGCAACACAGCGAAGGGAATCTCCCACCAATAAGGACCACGCACAACCCAGGGTGCAGTCCTAGAACTTGGACTCGCAAACACAACAAAACCCATAGCCGCCAACCCACACGGTTTACCCGTATTCTGTTGGGGGAAAGTGAGTTTTCAGGTCCATACGGCAGACGGCCGTTTCAATACGGGCAACATTTTTGTTAAGTTTATTTGTGTGTTTCTCCCTTGTCATGGGACTTTGTAGGATGGACGTTGGGATTTATAAGGGGCACGGGGTGACCAACAAGGTGTGAATTGGTCTGTAATAAGGTAGTCACTGATGAGGGGTTGACAGCGATGCAAACCCCACACAATACAAAACGCCAAACGGCCAGTAACAATAAAAAATAATAATACATAACTGTCCAATGAGTAATTAGATAATTAAGATCAAAGAAACGCGTTCCTTAAATTGATCAAGTTTATTGTTGCAAGAGTTTGGGAAAACAGGAAGACCGGGTGTGGATTCCAGAGTGGAGCAGTGCAAACTGATAAATCTGAAAAGAAGAGTGAGGTGACCTGCATGGTGGTGAGCGGGTGGGTGAGTAAATGGGTGAGTGTTTGAGTAAACGAGTGGAAGAGTGTGTGATAGGGTGATTGAGTCAGTGACCGGATGAGTGGGTGACTGGATGCGTGGGTGATAGGGTGATTTAATTAGTGACTAGATGAGTATGTGATAGGGTGATTGAGTGGGTGACTGGATGAGTGGGTTATAGGGTGATTGCGTGGATGACTGGATGAGTGGGTGACTGGATGCGTGGCTGATTTGATGAGTGGGTGATAGGGTGATTGAGTGGGTGACTGAATGAGTGGGTGACTGGATGAGTGGGTGACTGAATGAGTGGGTGACTGGATGAGTGGTTAACTGGATGAGTGGGTGATAGGGTGATTGAATTAGTGACGAGATAAGTGTGTGATAGGGTGATTGAGTTAGTGACTGGATGAGTTAGTGACTGGATGAATGTGTGATAGGGTGATTGAGTTAGTGACTGGATGAGTGGGTGACCGAGTTGTTTAGTTGAGTGCGTTCTTGTGAACTGCAGTGAGGCGCGGTGGTTGAACGCGGAGTGGATGAGACGAAGCGGTCAAAGTGTCTGGTAGACCGAGTCCCTTAACGTGGGTGGAGGGGGGAATCAACGAGGGGAAGTTCACTGCAACATTCACCACGGTGGTGCTAGTAGTCGCAGCGAAAAAAGAGTGATACAGGGCTGACTGAATGAAGGTTGAGGCGAGGATGCAAGGTGGTGTAGAGGAGGCGAAGAGGAGGGTAGAGGAGGTGAGGTGGTGAGGAGGCGTAGAGGCGGGTGCCCCGCTCTTGGCGTTGATCTTGGTGAACACGTGTCCGCGCCCCGTCTCGTAGCTCTGCCCGGTGCTGATGCAGCCTCCACCGGCCGCAGCGCCCAGCGGCCTCGCCGAGTCCGTGCCCAGCTCCGCTCTGAGCAAGCTCTCCATTGCACGCTGTCTGCTCGCAGCGACAAACACAACGTTAAACTCCCCCCCCCCCGTCCCGAGTGGCCTCTAACACAGGGGTCCTCAACCCCCGGGTTGCAAGAGCACTTGCTTCAAGTACATATAAACCCACTTTTTTGTGTAGATATGTAGATGACACTTTGGTTGTCTGGCGACATGGTAAGGATACACTTAAAGAATGAATGTCTAAATCATCTGAATTCACAAAAACCGGCCATCCAGTTCACCATGGAAATGGAGGTGAATAACACACTCCCTTTCCTGGATATTTTGCTCGGACGAGGCCTAAATGGTAAAGTAACAAACACAGCGTTTACCGAAAGGGAACACATACTGATGCCTATCTGAATGCAGATTGGCATCATCACCCCGCACAGAAATCCTTTCTCAACAAGATGCTCATACATCTGGCTAAAACAGTGTCAGATGGTCAAAGTCTGAGGAGAGAGATTAAACATGTCAAAGAAACGTTACGATTGAATGTTTACAAAAATGCTCAAATTAACAGAGCAGTGAATGCTAAACCAAGATCAAACAGCAATACTGCGGAATCAGGTTATTAAACAATTAAAATACCATATATCGTGGGAGAAACTGACAAATTAGCTAGTAGTCGCAGCTAAAAAAAAAGTGATACATTAATGACAGGGCTGAATGAATGAAGGTTGAGGCAAGGATGCAGGGTGGTGTAGAGGAGGCAAAGAGGGTAGAGGAGGTGAGGTGGTGAGGTGTTGAGGTGGCGTGGTGAGGAGGTGAGGTGGCGTGGTGAGGAGGTGAGGTGGCGTGGTGAGGAGGTGAGGTGGCGTGGTGAGGAGGTGAGGTGGCGTGGTGAGGAGGCGTAGAGGAGGCGAGGAGAAGGGTAGAGGAGGTGAGGTGGTGAGGAGGCGTAGAGGAGGCGTAGAGGAGGGTGCCCCGCTCTTGGCGTTGATCTTGGTGAACACGTGTCCGCGCCCCGTCTCGTAGCTCTGCCCGGTGCTGATGCAGCCTCCACCGGCCGAAGTGCCCAGCGTCCTCGCCGAGTCCGTGCCCAGCTCCGCTCTGAGCAAGCTCTCCATTGCGCGCTATCTGCTCGCAGCAACAGACACAACGATAAACTCCCCCCCCCCCCCCCCCCGGTCCCGTGTGGCCTCTAAATACTTATTTCCTTAGGAGAGGTGATTTATCGGACGAGGCCTAAATGGTAAAATAACACACACAGCGTTTACCAAAAGGGAACGCATACTGATGCCTATCTGAATGCAGATTCGCATCATCACCCCGTACAGAAAACCTCTCTCATCAAGATGCTCATACATCTGGCTAAAACAGTGTCAGATGGTGAATGTCTGGGGAGAGAGATTGAACATGTCAAAGAAACGCTACGATTGAATGTCTACAATAATGCTCAAATTAACAGCAATGAATGCTAAACCAAGATCGAACAGCAATACTGCTGAATCAGGTTATTAAACAATTAAAATACCATATATCGTGGGAGTAATTGAGAAATTAGCTCGAGTTTTGGAAAAGCAAAAAGCTAAACATCTCAGTAAGATTTGGCATGGTACACAAAATTCAAAATATAGTATCTTGTACTTAAGATTAATTGCCTAAGTTGTCAACGGATGGTGTGTATCGGATTAATGGCTTATGTGGCAGATGTTATATTGGACAGATGGGACGTAACATTAGCGTAAGACTAAAGGAACACCAAATAAATATTAAACACTCTCAAACATAACTGTCGGAAGTTGCAATACATGCTTGCCAACAAGGACACTTAATGTATTTTGATAACGATGAAGTGGTGTGTAAAACTCATTATTACTGGCCAAGACTAATTCGAGAATCCATTGAAACTGAGAAAAATGTAATTATTTTAACCTCTCTGACAGCTACAGGCTTAGTGCGGCCTGGAAGCGTATTATTAAGTAATTGTGATTGTAAGATGAGGAGATGAAGGCAGAAGAAGACGTGGGGCGATGTGGTGATGGGGTCGAACGTGGTGGCCCGAGGAGCGGAGGGAGAGATGGCGCGGGACGGGGCGGTGTGGAGAAGGTGGCAAGGACGGCGGACCCCACGTGAGTGGAACAAACGCGTGGAGGAAGAAGATATCTTACATTTATCATTACTTATAGAGGAAACATACTAATTTAATTATTACTATTTAATTATATAATTTCAATAACCCCCCTCCTCTGCCTCTGATTTCTGCACCTGATGGGTTCAGTGATGACATCGCCTTTCTCTATTTAAGACCGGAAGCAGGTGGATGGCTTCACTATTTTGGCAAATCGCCCGATGATGCTGGATGTAATTACCAGCGAAACGTCGTACTCATATTGTGGATTTACTCTCCAAAACACCGGTGGGCTGAAGTAGTAACTAAAAGTGGAGTTTTGTTTACGTGACAAATTCCTTACTAATTGGCTGTGTCAGGTGGTGGAGGATTACGACACATTTATACTTACACGATCTAAACCAAAAACCTATGTTATGAAATTAGGACAATTTATAAAATATATTGTCTACCAGAAAATACAGCAATTGACTAAAAATATACGGCAATAGATGTAACCTCGCAGCAGTGAACGTGACGAAATTTCATCATGGAAATGTCCGCTGCACAAAACCTTGAGTTCATCGCCCCACACGTGGTACCTCAGCCTCAGGATGAAATAAATCATCAGGGAGTTCTCCGTGAGCATCGTGCGCGCTCCAAATCCAGAGTTGAGCCACGGTCTCGACACCCAGCCAGCCGCCTTCTCTTCTTGGGGCAGTCGGAGTCCAGCGCGCTATCGAAGGGCACGTGGTGAACGCTCAGGACGTGTCTCTTGAGCTTCGACTTCTGCGTCGCTCCGTACGAGCAGTCACTGCACGGGAAGGGCTTTTCCTCTGGAACACAAGACATCCACCGTTGAGCATACGCACGAGCTAATACATAATTTATTTATCACCATGCAGTGGATGCCATAGCATTACTATGTATATGGGACGTTTTATCAATCACGGTTGCTGACCACAGGCCCAAAGGCCCAAAATGCCAAATGGCCAGCAACAAATACCTCCGATTAGCACGGTTGGCTACGTATGGTACGAAAGAAGTTCAACATGCGTGCAAATAGTAGAAAAGCAAGATACTGATTTCCTGAAAAATATCATAATACATTTTTGGGGCTTATTTTGAAGCCCCAACATTTTGCACTTCTTCGTGTGGTTGATGTTGATGCAGAGCAACAACTATAATTTAACATTGAGGTGGTTGAGCCAGATTATTCTATTACAGCTCATTAATTACACAATAATTACCTGCAATAGAACGAGTAAATACACATGGAATTATGAATTACATCCAAATGAAATGTAGTGTGTGCATTACTAGGACGTACCTAAAGGTGCCAGGTTGGGTTCATCCACCTTGGGGATGCTCTGCTCCACGCAGCCTCCTGCTTCCGTGCAGTCCATCCTCTTGATGTCCGAATTCTGGCTGTTGCTACTGCTGCAATTGGTGACGCTGGTGGTGGTCTACTTCGCTTTTCCTTCTTCTTCTGCTGCAAGGCCATCAACACTTTCATGCTCGTAATAGGATCAAGAGCAGCGTATGGTTTATTCTCACTGACTGGTGAAGCAGTTTGTTGATGTGGAACTAGGCCAAAGCATTCAAGAAAATTGGATTTCATGTCATTCATCTTAACGCCGCTATCCTTTGTCGAAGTGTAATCATGTTCAGGCTTCGGTCTGTACAAGAACTGTGCTTGAAGACTTTCATGAGTTTTCAGGATTTCAATAGGACTTAAAAATCCGCAGACTGAGCACATCTCATAGGGCGACGGTGGATTCAACACCGCATTGGCAAAACTGCTGTTATTCACCAAGCCTGGTGCACCCTTTATCATATAATCCTTTTCGTGGCTCTTCAAATGCATTTTGAATTTTCCTGGCTGATCAAACCTTTGTCCACATATGCCGCACCATTGCTCACGGATCTCCTTATGCGTTCTTACGTGGGCTTCTAGGCACCATGCCAGCTGGAATTTTTTCCCACAGACGTCACAAGAGATGAGTTTTTTAGCTCTTGTAACTCTACCGGATTGAGGTGGGGTTGAGACGGGTGCTGGTGAAGTGCCATCGATGGTAAAGGCAATTCTCCCAGCACCACCATGACTCGCAGCGGAGTTGCTCTCGCACATCTGAAACAAAAGACAAAGGTCACGCGCATGACACCCGTGTCACGAGTGTACTCATAAAGGCATACTTAAGGTGACATAAGATTCATATATACCACAACTCATTATACCAGAACTCCACAATATTGCAGTTCCTATCATGTACGATTTTACCCTCTTATCCACCCAAGTAATATTTTGTTTCTAAACAACAATGACTAACTACCTCCAATTACCTAATGTTACCCACCCAATAGGCCTTTCTGTATATACACACCAACAATATAATGATGGCACCACACGTTCACTCCACTATTCACAACACTCTGACTCGCAATCTCCATATAAGATTGTAATATAATTTCTGTACGAGGGCCGGTCAAAAAGTTTTGAGAATGGCCACTTTTTTTACAAAAAACTACGTAAAATAGTCTTCATTAAAAGTACAGTATAGTACTATTAATGGCACTTATAAGTGAACGTCATTATCTCTCATGCTAATATGACAATGTTAACTAGTCACCCAGGAAAGCTTCATTGAGTCTAAGTACTGCATTTTCAGAAAGGTCCCATTGCATTGAGATGTTTGTGTGAGTGGAACCCAGAGAGACCCCACCTTGCATATTGTGAAATAACACAACTCCACACAGATGGATTCAACCCACAAGCTCAAAGCATTCCCTGTTCAACAAAGTACTCAGTGTAATGTTTAATATAATTTATTTGGTAATATATAGTATCGTAATTGTATAGTGAATCTACAGCAGTGTGGTATACAGTAGGGTTGGTAAAATAATACATAGTGTAATATTACAAGTCTAATATTATTATAATCTAACGTATAGGGTAGTGTATAGTAACTCAGTGTATAATTCAATGTTGTGGTCTGTCTATGCCAGTTTATAATAAAAATATTATTTGGAGGCATATTATAATATTTTTTGCGACATAGAAGTGTAATGTATAATAACTTATTGTTAGTAGCTCAGCTTAGTGGAGAATATATTGAGTACATTGATTATATTGATGTAGTTTATATTTAGTTCTTTCACATCGGTTTATTGTATGATAGTTGGGTAGTTGCAGTTCTTTAGCGTCAATATACTAAATGCCTCTGTTGATATGTAAACTCTGACTTTAACATAGCTACTTCCGTGACCAGTTACATGCTAATTCCTCATATGAACATCATGCTAATCTCCCAGTTACATGCTAATTTCTGACTTTAACATCCTGCTAATATCTCACATTAACATAGCTACTTCAATGCTAAATTATTCTGTTGATATGTAAACTCTTTTGGTAAGGCGCTCTGCTCCTCCAACCCAGCTTAAAATACGCTGCCAAGCTTAGCAGTGTTCATTGGAGCGCTGTCTTTCCGACAGTTATGTTTCTTCACCTGAGGACGGCTGCTTGTGTTGTGGCCGAAACGTCGTGAGAATTTTATTTTATTATGTTTTATTTTTATTAGTTTATTATTTCCCTTCTACGTGACTTTACCGAAAGAACCAAGAAGATGAATCTCTGCAGTCACGAAAGCTTTAAATCGAAATTTATTCAAATCAAGTTGTTTTCTTTTTACCACAGTACTTTATGGAATCCTCAAGAATAAATGCATTTTTAGAAGTATTAAACTACACTTGAAGATGTGTGAGAATGTAATTCTGCAGATGCAAGCACAGGCAAACTCGTATCTGTATATACAAGTTTCTGGGCCTCCGCACTTCACCAAACCCGCATTGACTGGCATGGTGAAGTATGGTTAAACAACTCCCACGAACGACATGGTGTGGGGGAGGCCTCTATCAAAACGCTGGATCGACAAAGGGCTGATACATGTCACGACATTGGACGTTAAGACCGTTCTCTCGTCAGCAGAAGCCGTCTATGTGGACAATAGAGGGCACGACACACGTGTACACGATGTTTGTGTGAGTATATTCAGCGTGTGTATCACGCAATAATTATATAAGGTCGCGATTATGCTCAAAACGAACCAAATGTATAACATCACGAATAACTTTGGAAGTCTCCAGAGCCTGAACAATATTTGAAGTAGACACTGACCTAGTTACTATTAATAGCTCAGATGTGTAGGCTTTGACTTTAACATAGCCATTTCTGTGACCAGTCACAAGCTAATCACTCAGTTATTTCAATGCTAAATTCTCCTAGTTATTTCAATGCTAAATTTTCCTGTTTGATTTTTACTAGGTGCCTCTGTGAATGTGTATGCTTTGACTTTAACATAGCCATTTCTGTGACCAGTCACAAGCTCATCACTCAGCTATTTTAATGCTAAATTCTATGCTAATTCCTTTGTCAAGGGGTCCCTCTGTGGATGTGTATGCTTTGACTTTAACATAGCCATATCTGTGACCAGTCACAAGCTAATCACTCAGCCATTTCAATGCTAAATTCAATGCTAATTCCTTTCTCAAGGCGCTTTGTTTCTTCTCACACAGCTTAAAGGTCTCGATCTGAGCTTGGCTTTGTTCGCTCCAGCGCTGTCCTCCAGACAGTCTTGTCCCTTCACCCGATGAAGGCCGCTTGTGTTGTGGCCGAAACGTCGTGAGAATTTTATTGTGTTATTTTATTATTTCAATTTATTATTTTATTCTCATGCTACGTGACTTTACCGAAAGAACCAAAGAAGATGAACCAAGAATATGGCGTGTAGATGCTGCCATCTGCCGGCCACCAACGTGGCTTGTAGATTCTGCAAATTGAAAAATTAAAATAATAAATTGAAAATAATAAGCAAAAATCCAGATTCATATTCTTGGTTCTTTCGGTAAAGTCACGTAGATTTAAAAATAATGAAATAAATTAAATAAAAAATAAATCGGAAATAATAAAATTACTTTTATTTGTAATTTTAAATTGGCATAATCTACACGCCATATTCTTGGTTCTTTCGGTAAAGTCACGTAGATTTGAAAATAAAAAGAAAATAATTAAATGAAAATCATTAATTGTTATTATTATATTTTGATTTAAAGCTTTCGTGACTGCAGTGATTCATATTATTGGTTCTTTCAGTAAAGTCACGTAGAAGGGAAACAATAAAATAAAATAAATATTTTTTAAAATATTATTTAATTTTTAACTTTTCTTTTATTATTTATAATTTATATCTACGTGACTTTACCCAAAGAACTAAGAATATAGCGTGTAGATTCTGCCAATTTAAAAATACAAAAAATAAATGGAAAATAATAAAAGCTTTTATTATTTTCAATTTATTATTTTAAAATAAAAATTTTGTTTCATTTTTTTTTATCTCTGTGACTTTACCGAAAGAACCAAGAATATGAATGTGGGTTTTTTGCTTTTATAATTTTCCATTTCACACTTTTTATTTGATTTGATTTGATTATTTTTTTTATTTTCTATCGACGTGACTTTACCGATAGAACCAAGACTACGGCGTGTAGATGCTGCCAATTTAAACATTAAAATAGATTGAAAATAATAATTAAAATCCAGATTCATATTCTTGGTTCTTTCGGTAAAGCCATGTAGGTTGAAAATAAAAATAATAAAATTAAATAAAAAATACAAAAGATAAATGGAAAATAATGAAAGCTTTTATTATTTTAAATCTATTATTTTAATTTGTAATTTTTTTAAAAAATTGGCAGAATCTACACGCCATATTCTTGGTTCTTTCGGTAAAGTAACGTAGATTTGAAAATGAAAATAATAGAATTAAATGAAAAAATACTAAATCATGACTTATTATTTTTTTACTTTTCTTTATTATTTATATTTTACCCAAAGAACCAAGAATCTGGCGTGTAGATGCTGCCACCTGCCAACGTTGGTGGCCACCAGATGGCAGCATCTACACGCCATATTATTGCTTCCTTCGGTAAAGTCACGTAAATAGAAAATAATAATAAAATAAAAAATGCAAATTATGAAAGCTTTTATTATTTTCAATTTATTATTTGTATTTTTAAATTAAATTATATTATTTTCATTTTAAAATCTACGTGGCTTTAACGAAAAAACCAAGAATTCGGCGTGTAGATGTTGCCACCTGCCGGCCACCAACGTGGCGTGTAGATTCTGCCAATTTAAAAATTTAAATAATAAATTGAATATAACAAAAGCTTAAATAATATTAAAAGCTTTTATTCAATTGATTATTTTAAAATTGTATTTTTTTATCTCCGTGACTTTTCCGAAAGAACCAAGAATATGAATGTGGGTTTTTTGCTTTTATTATTTAAAATTTCACATTTTTATTTGATTTGATATTTTTTTTATTTTCTATGGACGTGACTTTACCGAAAGAACCAAGAATATGAATTCCTGAAGTCACGAAAGTTTTAAGTCACAATCTACACCCAACAATGGTGGCCAGCAGATGGCAGCATCTACACGCCAGATTATTGCTTCCTTCGGTAAAGTCATAATACTGGTAGGAACGAAGTTGTAAAATGAGTGTACCAGCCTGCAATAGATTAATGTGTCCGTCCGTCCCCTTTCAATACTTTAACGAAGTGAAATCTCGTGCTGTTGGGTGTAAAATTAGCAATAGGCAGCGCAGAGACTTGCCCTACCAGCCCACCCTGCAGGGACCTGTTAATAAAATTAAAATAATAAATTGAAAATAATAAAAGCTTTTATTTTCAATTTATTATAAAATAATAAAAGCTTTTATTATTTTCAATTTATTATTTGTATTTTATTTTTTTGTATTTTAAAATTTCAAATAATAAATTGAAAATAATAAAGCTTTTATTAGTTTAAATATTATAATTTATATTTTTAAATTAAATTTAATTATTTTTATTTTCAAATCTACGTGACTTTACCTGAAGAACCAAGAATATGGCGTGTAGATTCTGCCAATTTAAAAATTAAATAATAAATTTTAAATAATAAAAGCTTTCATTATTTCAAAAAAAATTGTATTTTTTATTTAAAAAGGTTTTAGTATAGCTTTTATTATAATATCATAATATTATAATCAAAGCTTTTATTATAATATAATAATAAAATATAATAAAAGCTTTTATATTATTTTAGGATTCTCCTCCACGGCGGCCTTTGTCTCCCCCAGTAGCGATGTTTACGACACACCGCACCAGGTACTCATCTGAGGCTGAGTCGACCTCACACTCTCTGTCTCAAAACAACAACTGCCATGCGCCACTAAGTGGCGGTGACGTCACCACGACGCTTATGCCAGGCTATGTGCACCTTGAGGCTACGTGAAGTGTCGATCGCCGGCTGGCAGGAGGTCACGGGGCAGACCCAGGTGCCACTGGTCGACTGACTGAGATGACTGAGATTACTGGGTGATGCACCACCTGTGCCCCCTACTGTGCCAACTTGCTGAGCTTTAGCCACCCGACGCTCCGCTCGTTTTTCTGAGCGTCGCTCCTCCGCCCTCCGTTGTTGTTGGAGGGCGACTGCCTCCAACTGCCCAGTAGAGACACCGCTGGTACCAGTCATTGGCAAGTCCACTCAGCTCCACATCCTCCTGTACCACATCACTCCATCTCTTCTCTAGTCCGTGCCACGCCCGTTTAGCTCCCTCGATCCGGCCGAACAAAAGCTGTTTGGGCATGCGGTGATTGGGCATGCGGGCTACATGGCCCAGCCAACGCAGCCTTGCCTGCTGGAGGAGCTCACCGATGGGACTTTGTCCAGATCTTTCGAGGATTTGTGAGCTCCTCACACAATCCAGCCTGGTTAAACCCAGGATTGATCGTAGGCAGGCCAGCCTAAATGTTTATAACCGGTGAAGATGCTGCATTAGGGGGGTCCACGTTTTGCAAGCGTAGAGAAGGGAGGGAATGACTTTGGCCGAGAAGAACCGAAGCTTCATGTGGAGCGACAGACCAGGTAGCTTCCACACAACGTTACACAACCGATGAAAAGATAATGCCGCTCGACTAATTCGGAGTGAGACCTCTGCTGTTAAACCGGAGCCGATCATGAGCACACTGCCCAGGTATGGAAAACTCTCCACTCTCTCCCCAACTGCCCCATCACCGATTGGGAGTTGTGGGGGTAGAGTGCCCGATGGCACAAAATACCCAGGCAGGTGCTTCGTTTTGGTGGGGCTGATGGTAAGGCCCCACCTCTTAGTGGCACACTCCAGTTTCAGCAGCACCGCCTCCAACTCCTCCTCTGAATGAGCAGCAATTACCAGGTCGTCGGCATACATAATGTGGTTGACCAATAGGGAGACATCCCTTGACCGCACCTGGGCATCGATCAGCCTCCCATTGTATCTGTACCAGACATAAATTCCTCTGGTACAGCTACTGAAACTATGTGGTCGAAATAGATGTTAAATAATGTTGGAGCCAGAGGACATCCCTGTCGCAGGGAATGGCTCTGACTCCCGGCTATGTAGTTTTACTCGGGTCTGCTCACCATCATGAAGGTCCTTAATGAGTGTGAGCAGAGGGTCAGGGACTCTGAAAGCACGAAGAACAACCCAGAGCCCAGGCCTACTGATGGTATCATAGGCCTTAACCAGGTCAATAAAGCAGAGATGTAGGTCTAGTTGGAATTCCCTCCACCTCTGCTGTAGCAGACGGACAGAAAATATGACATTTTTGCAGGACCGCCCTTTCTTGAAACCGCATTGGGGCTCCGCAAGCCTCTCCTTAGCGTACCTAGCAAGGCGATGTTGAATAATCCTTGCCAGGACCTTTCCCGGCACACTGAGGAGTTAGATGCCCCTGTAGTTGTTACAGTCTGTGCGGTCCCTCTTCTTAAAGAGGGGGACCGCCAGGGCATCCTTCCAATCCTGCGGAACCCGTCCAGTGGCCCAGACTGTTGTTATGATGTCATGTAGGGCAGTCTACGCACAAACGCCACCCTCCCTCAGCATTTCGCTTGGGAGATCTCTCTGCTCGGTGCCTTTCCTGGTCTCGGACTCTGGATCGCCCTCAGTACTTCCTCAATGGATGGCACCTCAGCCAGCCACTCACAGGGGGTGACTTCCTCCTCCAATATTTGAGGCACCGCATCCTCAGCAGGGTCATCCCCACTTTGTCCCATGATGTTTTCCAGGCTGAGGGATTCCCCCTCCGCCAGGACCTCACAGAAATTCTCAGCAAATCTGCAAACCTGTCCCTGGGGGTCGGAGATTGGATCACCCTTCGTTCCCCTAATGATGTAGTGGGTATAAATTGACGAATAAACTTCTTACGAGGCAACACGATATTTATTGTCTTCCTTACAAGTCCCTAACACAAAGGGTATATCGGTCCCTTTATCCGATCCCTGGGGAGGTATGGCCTCCGGATTGTAGGGCCCTATCACTGGGTACCCCGTTACCCTTCCTCCGGCTGGGACCCTAGGAGAGGCTATTTGACCTGACCGTACCCGGTCCGTGGGTCCTGACCACTCGCTTCACTGAGCTCCGGCCCTTAGAAGGACAACGGAGCTTGGGGTCCAGAGTCCTATCTTCAGCCCAGGTCTTCGTTCTTCAGCTTGCAGATGACTGAGCCAGACCTCTGAGAGGTCCGGCTTATGGTTCGTGGCTTGCTCTGCCCTAGCCACGCTTCCCTTCTAGAACGTTCTGGAAGGTGACATCATCCCCCGGTTCCCTCCTCCCGGGGCCCCGGGGAATGTGTCTCAGGATCCGTTTGATAGGGTTTGTCGTTGGCCCCTTTTTGGGCCATGGACATTAGCCCTGGCGTGATAGCGCTTCCGCCCCCTATTGACGATAAGGGGAAGCTATCAGCCCACAGAGTGGTGAGTGACGATTACCCCTACAATGGTAATAGGTGTGGCGCTGTAGGTTACTTTTTTGATGGAGTTAAATAGGGATTTGTGATCGCGGGCCATTGAGGCAGACTCCATCTCCTCAGCAACCCGCGACCACCACCCATCCTTGCAGCGCCTCACGTCTCTCCGAACCTCCGACCGAAGGCTGCGGTAAGCCTCCTCATTCTCTGACGTGGGATGCTGTAGACGATTAGAGTGGGCTTGTTGCTTTTTCTCAACCATCCTGAACGCCTCCTCTGTCAGCCAGGGTCTCTGGGGCGGTCTGGACCGCGTACACAAAGCAGCCATTGCAGCTGCATGAGTCACAGACCTAAACCTCGCCCATTTACCCTCGACATCAGGAGGAGTGGGAGACGATGCTGTCTCACTCACACTCACAGCACGAGGCCGACTCATTACATCTCGCGGAGGATCGCGCTGCTGAACAAAAAAAGTTCCGCGGTTTCAGTTTGCAAGCGCGAGTTCGCGTTTTAAGGCGATGGGGGCCGTCCATAAATGACGTCACGCACCTGGGGAGGGGGGGGTCAGACATTTGTGACAAGGGGGGGGGTTTGAGAAATGTGACGTCACGTCAAAAATGCGCAACTTTAAATAAATATAGACAACACGTTCTATTTAGTTAAATAGACTTTTTAATGTTTTCTCCTACAACATCAGAGTGCAGCGCCACATTAAATACAATGACAATAGTTTAAAGCGATTTGAAGCATGTTTTATTTTCAAAATGAAAATATGGTTTTGGGGGGGGGGGCAGAGCTTTGTGACGTCATACTTGAGGGGGGGGTCTGACTTTTTGTGACGCCGTGTGACGAGTGGGGGGGGGGGTCAAAAATCGTCCAAAATCGCGTGACGTCATTTATGGTCGTGATATATTATTTTTTATTTTATTTTTCCTACCTATGTTACTTTACCGAAAGAACCAAAGAGTACTTATTTTGGTGGATAAGGAGTAAAATAGTAGATGATAGGATCTGCACTATTGAGGAGTTCTGTTATAATGAATCTGTTGTAATGAATTTCATGTCACCTTAAGTATGCCTTTGTGAGTACACCCGTGACACGGGTGTCATGCGCGTGAACTTTGTCTTTTGTATCAGATGTGCGAGAGCAACTCTGCTGCGAGTCATGGTGGTGCTGGGAGAATTGCCTTTACCATCGATGGCACTTCACCAGCACCCGTCTCAACCCCACCTCAATCCGGTAGAGTTACAAGAACGAAAAAACTCATCTCTTGTGACGTCTGTGGGAAAAAATTCCAACTGGCATGGTGCCTAGAATCCCACGTAAGAACGCACAAGGAGACCCGTGATCAATGGGGCGGCATATGCGGACAAAGCTTTCATCAGCCAGGAAAATTCAAAAGGCATATGAAGACCCATGAAAAGGATTACATGATAAAGGGTGCACCAGGCTTGGTGAATAACGGCAGTTTTGCCAATGCGGTGTTGAATCCGATAGAGTCACTAGAATCTGATAGAGTCACTAGAGTGAGAAAACGAATCTCTTGCGACGTCTGCAGGAAAACATTCCAACTGGCATGGTGCCTAGAGTCCCACATGAGAATGCACAAGACCGGTGGTCAAAGCTGCCACATCTGCGATCAAAGCTTTGATCAGCCCTACAAACTCAGAAGGCATATGGAGACCCACGGAAAGAACTCAAGGGGCGCACGTGGCACGGTGAATGACGGCAATTTTGCCAATGCGGTGTTGAAGGTGTGTCAGAGCTACTCGGCTGCGAGTCATGGTGCTGGAAGAATTGCCTTTGCCATGGATGGCACCAGCAGCTCCAGCAGCAGCTTGTCGAGTCCTGGTGGTGAGGAGGCAGAGTTGCAGACAATGCCACCTTCTGCAAAGGGCGCACCTGCATGCAACGAAGTTATTGCTATCACAGCGACCACGCATGGAACGAAAGCGCCTGCTGGGAAACGCCACGCCTGACCAGCGCCCGTCTCGACTCCACCTCACTCCCATAGTCACTAGAGTGAGAAAACAAATGTCTTGCCAAGTCTGTGGGAAAGCATTCCAACTGCCATCATGCCTACAGTCCCACATGAGAACGGACAAAGAGACCCCTGACCAATGGCATCTGCGGTCGAAACTTTGATCAGCCAGGCAAATTCAGAAGGCATATGGAAACCTACGAAAAGGACTATTGGATATTTCTTTGCTGTTCCATTACTGAAGCTATCAACAGAAGGTGTGTACCGGATTAATTGCACTTGTGGAATGCTATGTTGGGCAAACAGGATGAATGATCAGCACAAGACTATAAGAACACCACAGAAATATGAAATGCTCACAAATACAACTGTCAGCAGTAGCAGAACACACGTGCCCACAAGGACACTCAATTGATAATGTTGAAGTTCTGTGCAAAACTTGTTACTACTGGCCAAGACTAATTACAGAATCTATCGAAATTTAAAGAAATGAAAATAATTGTAATCCATATTCTTAGTTTTTTCGGTAAAGTCACGTTGAAGAGAAACAACAAAATATATATAAAACAATAAAAAAAAAAATTCTCACGACGTTTCGACCATAACTCAAACGGTCATCATCAGGTGTGTTGGTTTGCATAAATGTATTTTTAAAACGGCACATTTATTTATTTATAAAAAACGTTGGCGTCACGCGCAGCGATTGGCAGTTTGCCCAGGACTAGTCCATCTATTTTTTTTTTAAAAGAGGAGGGGGGAGACGAAATTTTTTATAATGTATGCTGTCTGAAAGCCACTGTAAGCGTGAACAATCAATCAAGAACTGAAATGATTTATCAAATCTTTCCAATGATTGCTAAGATAGAATCCATCTTCTCGGTTGAAATTGTCTCTGTGCTTGTATATGTGGATAGCCTCATGAACGAATCTCTCATGGAAGCCAGATGGCTTACAAAGAACCTCCGTCTTGGAAAAGTCAATGGCATGTGAGCCTACTGAATTAGAACAATGATCTGCTACGGCCGAGGTGTTGGTCCTACCGTGTTTAAGGTCTGCTTTATGTTCACGAATGCGGTCCGAGACATGGCGTTTGGTTTCTCCAATGTAACTACTACCACAGAGGCAACTTAGTTTGTAGACACCAGGGTATTGTATGTCCGGAATCACATCTTTTACAGACGGAACCAGATCACGGATTTTATGTAATGTGTTGAAACGGACCTGGATCTTGTGTTTATTCAAGATTTTGGAGATCTTTTTTGTGATCCCAGCAATGTAGGGTAAAGTGATGGTTTTCAAAACCATCACTTTACCCTACATTGCTGGGATCACACACCCTACATTGCTGGGATCACAAAAAAGATCTCCAAAATCTTGAATAAACACAAGATCCAGGTCCGTTTCAACACATTACATAAAATCCGTGATCTGGTTCCGTCTGTAAAAGATGTGATTCCGGACATACAATACCCTGGTGTCTACAAACTAAGTTGCCTCTGTGGTAGTAGTTACATTGGAGAAACCAAACGCCATGTCTCGGACCGCATTCGTGAACATAAAGCAGACCTTAAACACGGTAGGACCAACACCTCGGCCGTAGCAGATCATTGTTCTAATTCAGTAGGCTCACATGCCATTGACTTTTCCAAGACGGAGGTTCTTTGTAAGCCATCTGGCTTCCATGAGAGATTCGTTCATGAGGCTATCCACATATACAAGCACAGAGACAATTTCAACCGAGAAGATGGATTCTATCTTAGCAATCATTGGAAAGATTTGATAAATCATTTCAGTTCTTGATTGATTGTTCACGCTTACAGTGGCTTTCAGACAGCATACATTATAAAAAATTTCGTCTCCCCCCTCCTCTTTTCAAAAAAAAATAGATGGACTAGTCCTGGGCAAACTGCCAATCGCTGCGCGTGACGCCAACGTTTTTTATAAATAAATAAATGTGCCGTTTTAAAAATACATTTATGCAAACCAACACACCTGATGATGACCGTTTGAGTTATGGTCGAAACGTCGTGAGAATTTTTTATTTTTATTGTTTTATATATATTTTGTTATTTTGTTGTTTCTCTTCAACGTGACTTTACCGAAAAAACTAAGAATATGAATTACTGCAGTCACGAAAGCTTTAAATCAAAATATAATTGTAATCGTTTGGATAGCTACCGACTTAGTGCTGCATGGAAGAGAATCATCAAATTACCGTTTGTACGGCTATTTTAATACACACAATGGACACTAAGTACAAGATCAATGGGCTAGCATAATGTGCATGTATAATGTATGTTGATTCATTAATCCCCCCCCACTTTGCGCTCAAAGAGTGCACAAGTGTTGTCACCACATCTACGTCTCTATATAAGGAATTAAACAGGTGGACTTCTCCCAAACCTTGCTGTTGCCTGATGAAGCTAGTTGTAATTACTGAAACGCCGTACTCCGATGGTAAATGTTGTGGCTTGGCTCTCCAACACACCACACACCGGTGTGCTGTACTAGTGATGAATTGGCATGTTCTGTTTACGTGACAACCCTTACTAGTGGGCTGTCGGGTGGTGGCGGGTTTAACGACACATTTAAATTGTAATAGGTTTTTACCCTTTTATCTGGCACCAAAACTGACACCTTTATGGAAACATGATCCCTTGTATAAAGGTGTCAGTTTTGGTGCCAGATAAAAGGGTAAAAACCTATTACTATATCTTGCTACTGGCAAAGGAGGTCTCATAATGTAAATTCTTACCCCGAGCTCTCAATACTCTGATAGTGCGCTGTTTTTGAGTTGTATGCCTTTTGGCGTCATCTGGTCCAACACCAGTGGAGACTAGGCTCTAAGAAAAGCCGTCTCGGGTGTGGACCAATCAGCTTCAAGGACAGTGTATATCATTATCAGAGTTGTCTCTTTTTGTTTGCATTTTGACTGCTTGTGTTGTGGTTATTGCAAACATGATCCCTTGTATAAAGGTGTCAGTTTTGGTGCCAGATAAAAGGGTAAAAACCTATTACTATATCTTGCTACTGGCAAAGGAGGTATTATGACACATTTATATATTTACGCGATCCAACCCATAAAACCTGTATTATGGATATTTGTCGCGAAAGCCTACGTGTTAAACTGCCATGTATTTTTACGTCTATTGCTGTGTTTTCTTACGTGCAATATATTTAATAAACCATCCTAATTTATTCATATTTTTGTTCATAGTTATATCATTGTTGCGCGTGCGGTGTGGTCAGTGGATATTGTTCAGTGGATCAAACCGAGACAAATATTTTTGCAGCAACTGTGGCTGCACATTGCAACAGCGCATTCCGAATGGTGTAGAACGCATCGCCCAGAATCTGTATCTGTGTGCAAACACCAGGTATGGTTGGTAAGAAACACGTTTGGTTTTAAATGAATAGAACTCGAGCTTCAGACATATTGTTCATTATAGACCCCACTTTGTAAGCATTAATCACGCAAACCTTGCGCCTGATTCATTTGAGTCGGTGTGCTCATGAGCAACAGGGCATTTGTGGCAAGGTGTTAATGTACCACAGATTAGCACGGTTGGCTACGTACACTGCGAAAGAAGTTCAACACATATTCTTTGGGTCTTTCCGTAAAGTCACGTAGATAGAACAATAAAATAATGAAAATAAAGTGAATAAAAAAGTAAAATATATCACGACGTTTCGATCGCAACACAAGCAATCGTCATCAGGAGAAAAATGATGAAGATTGCTTGTGTTGAGATCAAAACGTCGTGATATTTTTATTATTATTT
Source organism: Petromyzon marinus (assembly GCF_048934315.1). Classification (NCBI taxonomy): domain Eukaryota; kingdom Metazoa; phylum Chordata; class Hyperoartia; order Petromyzontiformes; family Petromyzontidae; genus Petromyzon; species Petromyzon marinus. The sequence goes on from NW_027423168.1 coordinate 2,058,479, forward strand.
TGTATTAACTTTATTTTTATTATTTTATTGTTCTATCTACGTGACTTTACTGAAAGACGCAAAGAATATGAATTCCTGCAGTCACGAAAGCTTTAAGTCAAGATTCAAGTTCAACATACATTCATACATTTTGTAAAGCGAGTATCCTTGCACGTACAATGCACTGGACCGCATGTTCGTGTTAAGTGATTCAGGGGCTTTGTCACTGCCTACCCCATGATATAAATAATCTCAGGGAATTCAATTGCAAGTGTGCAATCTCCCTTCCGGTGGGCATCGAGGATGAGTCATACCCTGGCTTGCCAGGAGGCAGTGGAACACAACTGTGGAATCCTTTCCATCTGCACGGGATAGAACGTTGCCCCCTTGCTCACATTCGTTCGTTTTCTGCGAGTGTACTGGTTTCCCCCCACATGTAAACACTCAGTAAGTGGCTGCAAATATCGGAATGTAAAGAGATCCGCAGATCTTGGGCGATTGTTGGGAGTGCCGGCTCACCGCCTGGCTGTTGTCTCCCCGCTCGTCTGTGGGAGACATATAGAGGTACTGAATTAGATTTATATTCTCTACATAACATGATTCCTATCTACACAAAGCACTCACCGCGTGGAGTACAGCAAGTGATAATTCACGAAATAAAAAATAAACGTACATGACCATAACAGAAGCCAATGGGTACAGCTGTGAATACACGTACACACATATACACGATTCCTACTGATGGAACGATTCACCACTGCCGGAGAGTCAAGGAATTGTCATGATTCAGGATCATGAATGCAAACTGTCCCCGTGCTCAAACCTGAGTACGATTGAAAAGGTCGTAGAACGCCTTTGTCGGAAGCAATTACTTCCCCATGTCACTGCGATGGGCAGATTCATGCCATTGCAGTCGGCTTACACATTGTCAGTAGTACGCAAGCGTACGCATTTGGGTTAACCCCTCCTCCCCCCTCCATGCATACATACTAAATGGATGCCCCCTGACAGCTACACCACCACTCCCCGCACGAGACAAGCACGTGACTCTCGGTGTAAATGGAGCCGGAGCGCGAATAAACGTGCCGATGCCCCAAGTACAGTTGCCACCATTCCTACGACAGAGCAAACCCAGGCACATTTCTCAGCGAGCCGAGGTTTATTGTTAAAACTGTGCAGTTCACGGTGATAAAATTCAACCATAGCCATACCCGGGGTACCAGATCTCGACACAAATCAATTCCTGCTGCCACCCGAACACTGTCCGGGGGTCAAACACAGACAGGTGGCAGCCCCAGTCGCGAGGCCACATCTGCACCGACTCACGGTAAACGTGTGCAGGGCCAGCAGGAAGAGCCCCGGGATCTCGGAGCGCAGCCACTGGTTCCACGCGCTGTCTCGGTCCACGTCCTCGCGTGACGACGACACTTCAAAATCACCTGACCGGAAGGAGGGGGGTGGGAGGGAGAGTAAGAAGGTACGAAGGGGAACCTTCTAACTCTTTCACAGTGACGCGTTCTTCGCGTGCGTCACCCTGCAGCCAACCTCTCTGCTCTCGTGTGTGAACGTGGGTCAGTTTGGTTTAATCGTTCAGAATGAATGGGGCATGACCCTGGCCCTTGTGCAATTTATTATTTTCCATGAGATAATACCAAACACATAATTCATGTGTGTGTGTGTGTGGCCTGCAAGCAAAACGTCTGACCTCTGTGATTGCCAACAAGGGGTCAAATACTTATTTCCCTCATTAAAATGCAAATCAATTTATAACATTTTTCACATGCGTTTTTCTGGATTTTTTTGTTGTTATTCTGTCTCTCACTGTTCAAATAAACCTACCATTAAAAATATAGACTGATCATTTCTTTGTCAGTGGCAAACGTACAAAAGCAGCAGGGGATCAAAGACTTTTTTTCCCTCACTGTATGCATTAGTTCTGCCCGTACCTCTTTGTGCCTGTGTAGTGGGCAGGCAAGTGTGGTGGAGCAGCAGGTCCAGCACACGGGGTGTCCAGCAGAGGAGAGGAACTCCCCGTGGCCGTGGCCGGGGAAGCAGAGGTCGGCGGCGCTGGGAGCGGCGTCAGTTGCGCGGCGTCTGTGGGAGAAGGCACAGGCCTCTGCTGAAGAATATCATCCGCAGACACATCACACGGCTTGGCGGACACGTCACACACTCGGCCCTGTGATTGTGGAGGTGAGAGAGGTTCGCGCGTGGCAACGAATGGCTTGTCGCTGGACAAACATCGACGGCAACATCGGGAGAAGGCGGCACGAACTCGTGCAGAGTTTCTGGCACCGTATGAATTTACACTACTTGTAGGTATGTACGTTGAACCTCTTTCGCGCCGTACGTCAGCCAGCCGTGCTAATCGGAGGTGCAGATGGATGCAATTGAAGGAAGTGGAGCAGAGATTTCAAAATGAAACAAAAGAAATTGATACAGAAATTATACAAGTCCAGGGGACTTCACCAAGGCCGTGTTATCGCAGACTCTGACAGAGCACAAAAGAAGACTGGCAATGGCAAAAAATGGCTTCATAACTATCATTGTCAGATGGCACACTTGCACCTTCAGTCTTCAGTCGGCGTCAGTAATTTAAGAATGCACGCATGATGCGTGACACCAACTAAAATGGCATCGATGCTGACTAATCACATCCTCTCCAAGATGTGGAACTCAAGAGACATGGATGCCTCTTCCAAACAGGACTACCCTTGACAATTGAGTTGTCGCCTGGGTAAAGATAAAATGAACTAGGAGATTTCAACTTGAAAATCCAAACCATCGCACCAACAGTAATGGACGGAATCCTATGTAAGGCGCACACTGCAGGAGCTTCAGGTAGACTCTGGTACCTGCTTTAACGTCTGTGTGAGAAGCATCTTCTCCCACTGAAATTCAAACAAAGTTGACAGTTAGACAGGACATGTTTTAAAACATCCGCAGTAAAATTCAAGTATGTATACCATTAAAGTAAACTATTTTTTATTTACCAGGTAAGGCCCATTGAGAGCTATTAAGCTCTTTTTCAGAAGCGACCTGGCCACAAATTATAGCTTAACGAAGTGGCTTATCACGTGGAAATTTATAGTAGCCAAATACTCTAAACGCATTACTTACAAATAGCTCACAAAGCGGTTATCCTCCCACTACCCTTGGGTTACCTCCTGTCCCGGTCCAGCCGAGACAGTCTGTGAATTGGCATCTGTGTTTGGGTGGCATGAATTAATTTGTACCGAGATCTGGTACCGGTACTGTGCTGAACTTTACTACTGCATGGTTGTTGACAGACCTAGACAGACTGAAACATAGGTCTGGGTTTGATCTCCATAGTGGAAAAGGTGGTAACCCGAAAACTAACCCAAACCCTTCCACATTCAACGATAAACACTTTCAAACCGAGTTCGCTCGGAAATGACCCCACTAAACCGCACGTATGTAAACGTTTCACTTCAGTGGTTCCTCCGCCGCGTGCGAACGATGAAGTGCACGGCCTCTCGTGATGATGACCTCACACCCGCATGGCTGCACGAAAGGCGGTGCTGACGAGCATGAGGCAGGTGGAAGAGGCAAAACGAGGAGGCAAGATTAGAGTGCTGTAGTCGGTGGGGTATAGTGGGGCCTATTTCCGAATGATTGATTTATGCGGAAATGAAATTGGTCAAGAGTCCGTTACTTTGTAAACATTAGCATGTATCTACTTTAATACCAAGTCTGCAGGGGTGGGAAAGATGAGGTCTGTTCATTCTGGTGGGCAAAGGTAATTTAGACACTCCAAGTTAAGTCTGGTGGCATAAGGATGAAATGCACCTTACAAATGTAAATAATAATGATTATTAATCAATCTTCTTCTTCACTCCCAAGGTGTTCCAACCAGGGTTAGGCCATGTAATGATCTGACGTGCTGTACACTTGTACAGTGTTACTGAATTATTGTATCATTATGAATTCAGTGCCCCTTCTGCGACCTTTCCCTAGATACCCCTCTGGTGTATAACCTGGCCTGCTGACGTCAGGGCCGTAAGCCGCAGATCCCTTTCCCTGCCAGCAGCCAGCGCTATACTGTTACATTACGATTCTATGCCAAAACACAGGGAATCCTCTACTTACGATCATTCAACTTACGAACTTTCAGAGATATGATCAAACCTGTCCGTATGTCCAGTTTCCTGTTCGGACCGAGAGTCGTAAGTTCAACTGCCGCACAATAGGTGGTGATGGTGGCATCTACATCTGCAGAACGTGAAGAACCAGAGGCAACTATTAAAGCCATTCCCCGTGTTTAGTGTACAAGCCGTAAAACGTGTTTGAAATCGACGGGAGTAAAGTTGGACTCACGAACAAATCGACTTACGAACAGACCTATGGAACCGAACTCGTTTGTACGTACAAGAGTCTGTATATGGTGGTCACTCTGAACAACACAGACCCAGCCTCCTTTTTACTATTTTTGGTCCATTAGGACATTACCAGACACATGTTTCTGTGCTAACGACCACACAATACACATTAGAGGTGTCACAACAGGTCACGTTTAATAGTCTAAACTTGTCTGGAGTAAGTCGCATATGGTAGACATTTCTGCACATTTGCAGAATTACATGTCAATGATAAAGGAACCATGTGTATTGCATTACACAGGTGTTTTGATCATGTATGGATGCAGATTCCCGCAGCAATACAGGGAATAGGTTGTTCGCAGAGCCACTGATTAATCAGAATCAGAATCTTTTTTATATCCTGGAGGAATACGAAAAGACACTTTTTTTGCTAATTGGCCGTGTCGGGTGGTGGGGGGTTACGACACATTTATAAATAAACGCGATCTAACCCAAAAACCTTTATTATGAAGGATTGTTTTTATTTACATGCGTTTGGGTAATTTGTTTACCTTTCTTGTACTTTGCACTGCTATCGTATTTTTGTATTGTTTGTTGTTGTAACGTTCTCACCCGCCCCTACTGGACGTCTGTGAAAAAGTTCTTTGTAGCTCATCAAATTCCTCCAGTATAAATACACATGCCGATTCTGACATTCATTGTAAGTATGTAATGTTGAACTTCTTTCGCACCGTATGTAACCGACCATGCTAATCGGAGGTGCAGAGGAAGGGCAACAAACTAAACACAAACAGCGTGTTGACGGTGTGTTTAATGGTTCCCTCAGCCATTGGGATTCACACTCTTGGCTTAGGACCACTCATGGAGGGTGAATGAGCATTGCCTCCGCCCCTGCGTGTTGCGATGCTCAGAGCGAGGTGACAACTCTCATTCCGTGCGTTCTCCCCCCCACCCCACAGCATCAACAAGAGACAGCAGCTGGAGTTGGAGATCATGAAGATCCTGCAGAGCAAGGGGGACCCTGACAACAACAACATCGTCACCCTCCTGGACAACTTCACCTTCCGGGGACACAACTGCGTCGTCCTGGAGCTCATCAGGTGAGTGTCATGGCGTCCGATGAACACCGATCCAAAGACAAAGATTAACCAGTATAGCCTGAGAAGATTGTTGGGGCAAGTGCTGTTAGCAAGTAGCGCCTATGAAGACGGGCAAGGCACACGAGGGGGTGGGTGGGCAGCACCACGCCCGGCAGCCTTTGTCTCCCCAGTGGCGATGTTTACACACCGCACCAGGTACTCATTTGAGGCTGAGTCGATCTAGGGGAGGCCCAGGATTGGTTCAAATAATCGTCACCGGTCTTGGCCGTGAGCGGGAATTGTAGAGCAACGCGCTAAACGCCGCACCACCACTCCCCCAAACACCGATGCGTCCGTGTGTTCACACACATGAGTCATTTGGATGTAGAATAAATGTCCGTAGGCTTTCAGAATGCCCTAGAATTATTGTCTTTGTACACGGCTCCATGGTCAGACATAACTCTTTATAATGCCTTCCTGCCTCATTGACTATCTTTTGAGTTGAGCGGCAACCCTGTATGGTTACTCCGTGCGGCTTCGCCTCAGTCAAGCACGTGTGCTCCCGTTCAAGGGGCCAATCAGGGAATGGGTCACAAGCAGGAAGAAACTGTAACCGTTCACGTTTTGTGCCGTCACGCAGCGGAGACCTCCTCCAGAAGCTGGACGAGACCTATGGCTTATACATGACGGAATTGAAGCCGTACGTGGGCTCCATGCTGCGGGCCCTGGCAAAGCTGAAGGCGATGCACATCATTCACACGGATCTGAAGCCGGTTAGTAAACTAAGCAGCCCGCTGCGTCTTTTGTCCGTCAGTATGGAGTTAGTGCCTCAGTTCGTGCAGTTGTAGAAAATGAGAACTCTCTTGTAAACCTTAGTAACAGGATTTCGAGATATCTTATTCTACACCGCAACAACACTCATGCCACGACTTGCTATTTCATAAACACAGATAGCCAAAACTTGCATAGAAATACAACTTTTCACGTGGATCTCTGTTTGCTCTCAACAACCAACGCTCCGCGGAACATTTAATATTTTCTAATTTGCGTTAAACAACAACGACCACTGCCCTAAGCAAAAATTCCGAATGCCAAAGCTAAATGATGGGCGTAGCAGTGGTGGGATAGTTCGCAAACTGCACTCAGAGGTTAATGACCCGAATTCGATTTCTGGCCACGGCTAAAACCAGGGTTTGGGTGATATCTGAACCGGTCCTGGATCCCATTGCTTTCAACAGTCCCCTGAGAAGCATGGTGAGGTATGGCCATACAACCCCCTTGATTAACACGGCATGGGGTAGGGAGATCTTCAAGCATGATTACATTTACAAAGGGCAGTAAGTGTTCAACAAAAATGAGTACATGAAATCTTTGAGTAAACCGCCATGAACCAATTCAACAAGACGCAATCTCACCGACACACCACGAGTTTCACTGACAACCACTGTCTTTTTTGCAGGCAAACATCTTGGTCAAAGACCACATCAGTGGCAATATCAGGCTCACGGATTTTGGCCTGAGCATCAGCGAGACCTGCCCAAGTGAGTGATCTAGCTGCCCTGTGAATGTGTGTACGTGTGTAGCAGCATGTGTGTGTGCGTGTCACAGTGTTTGTGGGGAGCGGTGGTGTTAACGGTTAGCACGCTGCGCTACAAGCCTGTTTAAGCTATATGGGGGGGTCTTTGTCTTCGTGCTGTGGTGGCGTGGTTAGCACCGCTTAAACAAAGTGTGGTAGTGACACTGATACCCTTCAAACGTTACATTTCGTCAATCATTTGGCCAGGATTTCAACTCTCAACCTCCCAGGTTTGAGGAGGGTAGTTGTCAAACAGTAACCAGTAAACCGGTAACAATTTTCATAATAGATTGCTGGTATTGAAAGTCTGGAGCCAGTAGACAATCCCATTGGAATTTTCGTCGCGGATGGCTGATTTACGTGTGATTTACATGTGATTTACGATTGCAAATGTACAGATCGCATGGCAGCCCTAAGTACCTTTGTCCTCATTCCTCACTTAACCTTTTCCCGTTCCGAGACGTCTGCACGTTACAGGGTGGTGGTAGGTGTCCCCGGTTCATCACTGAATCTTGAAACGCGCAAAGCGGCTCGGTGTTAATTTTATTCAGAGAGGCGTCGCAGCGCCGTTGCTTTTAAAGAAGTTGTTACTCACCGCAGAGAACTCTCGCGACACGACAGCTGCACTCTATGATAGCTGGCACCAGTGTAATGAAAATAATTTACATTTCTAAGTGCTACCCAGCTGATACACGCATTTACGTGGGCGATCTTTGTCATTGTGCGTATTTTGAGTGCCATACGTGACTGCGTGTGCATACCCTCATCTATTCTGCACTTCACAAGTACAGGTGAATAATGTGCAAGTGCCACCTTGTTTGGTCACCTGTCTGTCCGTGTGCTGCTAGGAGCTTGGTGTCTTGGCTCGATGTGGTACATGGCCCCCGAAATGTACTTTGGGCTCCCGGTCACATGCAGCGCGGACATGTGGTCACTCGGATGTGTGGTGGCCGAGATGCTCCTCGGGAACGCGCTCTTCAAGACAAGCTCGGAAGACCACATCGGCTATCTCATCCAGGTATCTGACGCGTAGGAAAACACCATTGCATATATATCCAGTTGGTTATAAGGTCCTGCTGTTGAGCTACAAGGCTGTCAGTGGGTTAGCCCCACAATACATACAGGAGCTGATCCACTCATGTACACCAATGAGGTCCTTGAGATCTTCTGATCTCCTACTCAGTTTTCTGAGGTCAAGTCTCAATTCCTGGGGGCGATTGGGCTTTTTGCCAGTGCAGCTCCAAGACTATGGAACGCGTTGGCCTCTGATAACAAGACAGAATTTTTAAAGCTATTTAAATCTCGCCATGAATACTCACCTCGGTAAAATGGCCTATTCCCCATAGTTTTGGTCGTCTCATTTCCTCGTTTTGGTCGTCTCATTTCCCTGCTTTCCATACACGGGGCGCATTGTGATCCTCGGATTAAATGTGCCTTACAAATATTAATTATTATAATATATACTGATGAATTCTATAATTTTTATTGTAACAAACCTCGAGCCCGATACGGCACCACCAAACCGGGCGTCATATTTCCCATGGGACCGTTCCAACTGCGCCATATAAAGGAGGAGGGAGGGTTTAATTCGAATTTGAACCAACGATGGAGTCCACGATAAACAACAACAGCAGCAGCAGCAGCAGGGGGTTGGTTATGACTGATGGCGCACGACGATCCACCAGCGTACAGACCCGCTGTGCGATGGCTCATGCGACAAAGCTGGTTACTTGCAGGGCTGTCGTCATCCTCTGGGCCTTTCACTGGTCAAAAAATGTCGCTCAGCTGCCGGTACACGGGAGAGGAGTGGACGTGTTCACTGCGTGATCACGCACCATTTGCATGAGTAAAGAAGTAAAGAGAGATTTCGGGATCATCGGTAATACCAGATAATCAGAGCGTCAGCCTGATGTCCTTCGGAATGATTACTATTGTTATGATTATTGTGGTTTGTTGTTAATCCCCGAGGCTTTCAGAGCCTGTGTTGGAGAGCAACGAAGCCGCACGTAGTAACCACGTCATCAATTAAAGACCAAATATGTATGCTTCGCCTGATGATAGAGATAAATATCTGCAAACAGTAGGTACAAGAGCAGGCACAGTTCATTGTTCATCGACGTTTCAATGAGACAAAGTGCAGCGTATGTACGCTCTGTTCACTCGAGCAACGGACCTCATCCAACTCATCCCTCTTGTGATCTTGGTTTCAGATGTTGGGGCTCCCACCCAAAGCCATGATTGACGCCTCGACCCACAACATTATCTCCTTTGGTGAGTGTACAGGGGGGGTGGTGAGGTGGTGGTGTTGGAGTTCGTAGCTGTTGCTGCTGCTGCTGTCACTGCCCGGAGAGTCGTGGCCGTGCAGCCGCGTGTCTCGTGCTCTGTGCTTGAATAGAAAGGCATGGAAACTGCTTCGCGTAATTTAAAAATGAACTATGCTTTATTTGGGTTTAAAAGTCACAACGGTCTTGGCAACGTACTCGTCAGTACGTGTTGAATTAGTGTGACAGTAATGAGTCTTATGAAAAAATACTTTAAAAGGAACGGTTATGTTTAGGTAGCAGAGTATATTTGGAAAACCTTATAGGGATTTGCAATCCAACAGAGGACGTGTGTATTAATTACATGGAATTCTGGCCATCACATTTTTAATAAAGATGAGTGGCCGTTTTTTTTATTTCAGCATGACTTAGCACAATTTTTAAAAATTGTGTGGCAGATGCGACAGTATCCTAAATCAGCATAGAGCAGTTCTACCATAGTACAAAACAACCACAGAGAACAACCCTCCACACAAACTGTGGGTCCTTGATTGAGAAATATATTATGCTTAAAAGCACGCTTGTACAACAAATTACCATCCTCTCCAAGTGATGCAAATAATAATATAATACTAAAATAAACATCAAAGTGTCTCCTTGCTCAAACAAGTATCAGGAGGTTCTCGTCTCCTCCGGTGGCCCAGAGTTTAGAGTGGGAATTTCACTTTCACGCTTAGGAGCCATCCTTTCCACACGACTACTGCAAACGTCTCACAAACGGTTACAAATTTTATCGACCCTGGAGGGATGACAGGCTGTAGTCGACCGCCAACATGGAATCATATTTGCAAACATCGCAATTGGAGGGTTAAGGACCGCCCCCGCATTGTACTGATCGCCACAACTAATTCAGTGTTTCTCTCTTTTTCTCTCTCCGATAAACAGACAAAAAGAATCGCCCCGTTGTCAACGGGAAACGGATCGTCCCGTGCTCCGTGTCTTTGAAGGCGGTTCTGGGAACCCGCAATCAAAAGTTCATCAATTTTCTCCGCGGGTGCCTTCAGTAAGAGACTTGTTACAATTGTCTACATTTCACCTTGTACAAATAATTAAATATAAATCACTTTGCGTCTACCATCAACATTACTGGAAACGATCTTAGACCTCACGTGTCGTTTGGGCTAGGACTGCAAAGTTTTGTGTCACACCGGGGCATCGTTTCTTCATCTCGTCGCTTTTTAAAATAAATATCGTTTCTGACAAAAGTGTTCAGGATAGAATTGGTCATTTCACCCCAGACCACGATTCAATGAAGCGATTTTAGAATGCAACAGGCACCTGACTCCCTCCGTTTGCCTCCTTGGCAGGTGGGATCCCCAACGTCGCCTCACACCCACGGAGGCCCTCAACCACCCATTATTGTGGGGCGGCAGGGCCGTGCCACCGCAAGCGAACTTCCCGCCTTGCCCAGCCATGGACACGGAGCCGGTGGCGGCCTGCAGCTTCTCGGCAGTCCCCCGTCTCAGCCAGGGAGATTGCCAAGTCCCTGCTGCAAGGAGGCAGACTTCGGAGTCCACTTGGTCAAATCAGAATACTGCAGGCTCAGTTTCTGTGAGCGAGTGGGCTTCGAACTCGGATTGGGGAATGGAGTCAGAGTGGGGAGTGGAGTCGGCAGGTGACTGTGCGGTAACACGCCTGTCTGAAAAACTCTTCGATCAACGTGACAGCACCAATGACGTCATCGTTGAAGAGGAAATGGAGCCGATGGTGGCCTGCAGCCTCTCGGCAATCCCCTGTCTCTGTGAGAAAGATTTCCAAGTCACTGCTGCAAGCGAGCAGACTTCGGAGTCCACTTGGACAAATCAGAATACTGCAGGCTCAGTTTCTGTGAGCGAGTGGGCTTCAAACTGATTGGGGAATGGAGTCGGAGTGGGGAGTGGAGTCGGCGGGTGACTGTGTGGTAACACGCCTGTCTGAAAAATTCCCCAATCAAAGTGGTGGCATCAATGACGTCATCGCGGAGGAGGAGGAGATGGAGTCGGCCACGAGACAAGAGTGAGTCTCCACGCCGAAGTGCACCTTGAGAAAAATATGTATTGGGGAGGTCATTCAGACAAAGTGTCTCCTGATATAAATTAGCATATAGCAAACACCATCGATTATCATAAATTAGTTATTTGAGTAAATCACACATTCCTATAGCAAGGGCAAGTCTATTCATATTACAACCACTGTTGATTCCCACAATGTGGTATTCACGATTGAGAGGAAGTAAAAAATATTGAGGACACATGAGATTTGGGTTCTGTATCAGATGAGGCAAGTTCTGTATTGTAAGAACGGGGAATCTGTTTCATGAGGAGTTGTGAAATGAGGATTCTGTAATGGCATTCACCTCTTTAGTTCATCTCACTTGAAGATGTAAATATCCCAGGGCTCCATAGGATGTAATATCTTATCCCTAACCTCATCTCCACCAATCTGCAGCTAAATGCATTCCTAGTAAAAATATATATCTTAATTATAAATATATGAATTGCACTGCATCCCACTTGGAGGTGCTGCGGTTAGAACACTCCACGATCACTGTACGCTTGCGAGTTCAAAATCCAGGTCAAGAATGTTAACAGCTTATTTATCAACCCGAGCTTTAGTCAAATAATGAATCCCATTTTGTGGGAAGTCAACAGCGGTCATCCTATTATACACCACCATTGGCTTCTGTTATAGGAATGTAGCATTCCGCTACTGGCCATAGTCAGAGATGTGTGGCATCCTCCTACCTCGCATTTGAGCGGTCGGACACATATGAGGTGCACTACAGCGACCAGTGTAAGCACAGCCGAGAATCCATGATGGGGCAGACGGTGGCATAATGAATACGTGTATGTGTGTACGTTGAAATAATTTTGCACCCGTACGCAGCCGATCGTGCTAACTGTAGCCGACCGTGCTAACTGTAGCCGACCGTGCTAACGATGGCGCGTGCGTCCATTTGCCAGGCGGGGCCCTGCTCTCCAACTAGGCAACAACAACAACGAGGAGGAGGAGGATGATGCCGTCGACAAGATTGGGCCAAAGGCGTCACGCGGGCCTGGACGGAGATTCTCCCGCCTGAGGCGGAATATTCGCGGGATTCTGCGATTCATTCGGGAGCGCTGTTTCTGTTACCGTGACGATCGGCAGATTCCTGCCGATTTGTCAACAAATGCAAGTTTGGGCAAGGCAGCAACACAACAACAGCACCAGACCACGACAAGACAACGCACAGTCCCTCAATTACATTGCAAATTAAAATCGAAAGTTCAATGCGCGATATTTGAAACAGCGTTACTAAATGGCAATATTCCCCTCGAATACCGAATGAACGAGGCTAAGACGCTTGCAGTAATGTTCAAATATGCATCGCAAGCCATTCAGAAGTGGAAGGCCTCACGTGACCACAGGGCACCACGGTGGCTGGGAGATGTTAACTACCTTCCCTGGTACGCAGGAGGTCGTGGGTTCCATCCCAACCCTGACGCATGCTGTATATTTGTCTGCTATAAATGTCCACGTGACGATAAGCCACTTCGTTGAGCTATCATTTGCGATGGCCAGGTCGCTTCTGAAAAACTGCTATATATGCTCAGTAGGCCTTACCTGGAAAAATAAAAAAAATATTTTGTCAATTAGTAAATAAATGAAGTATATAAGTTCCAATTTCATTCATGCATACATTTCCAAGCTTGGGAAAGGCAGTAAAACAATATCAAAAACAGCCACAGTCCACACCAAGACAACATACAGTTCGGTTAAATTGTACTTAAAAACTGAACTGTGGATACATTGTTAAGAATACAAAAAATTGTTTAGGTAAAAATAATTTGGTTGATAAGGACCTGGGTAGTGATCTGCGATTATTGAGTGGGGGTTTGGGAGTCGCTGACTGGGAGGAGTGGGAACGGGTGAAGCCGGATCTGCCACGCGTTGCGCTCACCAACTCGAGCTTCGCCGGGACAGCAACAAACGAAGAGACGGAGAGAGGAGCTACCCCGGGTTTACATCGCCACGACTCACGACGCACACAACACACACGGCACATGCCCAGGGGGAGGAGGGCGATGACCACCCCACAGTGCGATAGCTACGACTCCCCTTTCAATTAGTGAGCCATCCTCACACAACGCTGCACGGAGTGTGCAGCGTTATCAATGAACACGGCACTACCACTACACGGAGTGTGCAGCGTTATCAATGAACACGGCACTGCCACTGCACGGAGTGTGCAGCGTTATCAATGAACACGGCACTACCACTGCACGGAGTGTGCAGTGTTATCAATGAACACGGCACTACCACTGCACGGAGTGTGCAGTGTTATCAATGAACACGGCACTACCACTGCACGGAGTGTGCAGTGTTATCAATGAACACGGCACTACCACTGCACGCGAGCAATCGGCTGCTTAGTGAGTTACACGGCACGGTACGGAGCTATTAACACGACACGAACCACAGCGTGTTCCCGGGGTACTCAACTACCTTAGTTTCTCAACTACCGGGATAACTCAACTCAATATTTCAAGAGGCGCAATGCACTGTGGTGAATACGAGACAGTGGTCCTTCATAAACAACATCACCAAACAGTCTTTAAAGAGCAGCATGCGGCACCGGGAGACGCAGATTGCCAACCCCTGAGCTATTCTATTCCTGCGCATGAGGGCAACATGTTCAGGAGCCATAAGCCAATGTCCGAGGTCTGCTGGTCACGACGAGAGGGCTTCAGGAGAAACTGCGTGTAGGGTTACTATTCCTACTCCGTTGAAGGAGCACAGACGACTGTGGTTCACAATATTGTGCATAGTTTGGGTTGCATGGTCACAATCGCACTGTGGCTTGACTTTAATTTTCTATTGCGTCGTTTCACGTTGTACGATCTGTTCTGGATGACCACAGTCAAACACTGGAGAGTTTAAAATTTTCCATTTGTGCATCAGGTATCCGCATCTGCCATGTTTTGTGCAGATGCGGTTTAGGGGGACCATGATCTTCGTGGAATATCAAGCCCAGGGATCTTCTGCGTTGGGTTTTTCACAAGGTGTGTCAGTTCTTTTGAACTTACACTGATCATGTCGACTCTCTGCAGTGGCAATGTGAAACTATTAAAATAAAAAGGGATACAATTTTTTAGAAGTTGATTCTTACACGTGCAATTCAATACGTGAATTGTCAGCTGAATAATAAATATTAATCGATTTAACCGATGTATCGCGCTGTTACTACTAACTAGCACAACTCTTTATTACGATCACAGCATGTATAAAGTAAAATTTTAAGTAAAAAGATATGTCCTGAAGTAATGATGGTTTATTCAAACTGTGTGCAATATCAAGCAACTTCGGAATGATTTCTGAAGCACTGCTGCAATGTTTGGTGCACTGCGATACTAACGCGGCGATCCGAGTTGGATTCCTAGCCATGGCTAACGTCAGTGGTGACTGATATCTGAACAAGTCCTGAACCTAATCCCCGCCCCCTTCACCAAGCGTGGTAAAGTTTGGTGCAACAACCCCCATGACCAAAGCAACGTGGCGAGGCCTTCATCAGGCAGTGGACTGCCAGAGGGGTGTAACACACACAATCATCAGTTTGTCTCGATAATAACTTGCCTTGAACATTGAATCCTTAAGTTACATTACCAATGGCATATTGGTGTGGCTCACTGACCCTTTGATGTGAAAGATTAAAGAACCCCAAGTGTCTGTCGCCGACTCAACAATTTTGAGGAGCGACCCGTGGCGGTCAGGCAGATCACGAGGTGAGCAGAGGGGTGAGGAGGAGGGCACTTTGGAGGGGGCTGCCAAACCTCGAGTCACGAGCACACAGCGCCGTCTCGTACAAGACGGCGCACCGATGGGCACCGCCGCTGCTGCCACCGGGCTTGGCCTTCTGCGGCAGTTTTACCAGGTTGGCCATGGGGCCGTGCCCATGGTTGCGGCAGGAATGCACGCCGTAGTGCTGCCCCACAGCGCAGTCCACGGCCGGCAGCTGCAGAAGACACAGCCAACAACAGAGACCTGGAACCCTCTCTCTTTCGTTTGGAGGCGGCCAAGTTGCTAGCAGCGCTTTTCCACTGGCGCATCCGATCCGTGCCAGCGCGTAGCACCCCCACGGAATGGGTGGTTTTCCATTGGCTATTTGCTGTGGCGATATAAAATCAAACTGTAATATGCCGCCCTTACAAGACCTCTCAAAATGGACCAGGGGCCAAACAGGTCCAGAGGTGGTGCTAATAATAAAGTGTTCATTGCGTACAACGTGAACAGCGTTAATGTGACTGCACAAATTTATGGAAACATGGCCGAGTGGTGGTTCTCGGTTCAAGCCCAGCATCCGCCCTGGTTAATGTTGCCAGTTTATTCACCATAAACAAAGAGATCTGTTTCACAATGTATGATAATAATCCTGTGACGCTGTATTAAAAACAAAAAGAATTGGCCACGTGTAACCGCATCATGTTGCAAATTTGCTAAATCAGATAAAATACTTGCAAATTACTTTATCGGGGAAAAAACCATGTAGGAAACTCAAACATCGCTCCCAAATGGCAGACATGTCCATTCACAGGCCGGTAGTGCGTGCACCACGTGCCAAATAGGAACAGCTGCCATTGGGAGAGGGGGGGGTTCCCTCGGGTAGCCTGCCGCAGAGCAATGGAATGGTTGAGATGAGACGTTTCTGTAAGGCGCTTTGAGTTGAAGAGTTTATTTCCGCGAGCACCCTAAATCTCCAAATCCTTATCCCCATCCCTGAGCCGCCCCTGTGGCCCCTACTGGGGCCCGTGTCTCACCGCTGCGGTGTCGAGGCTGCCGCACTGGTGGATGAACTCCATGCAGCTCGTCGCGCTTTGGGCAGAAGCTTCCCGCTGTGGCTCCAGATCCACCCAGGAGATCACAACCCCAGTCTCCTCCAACAGCTACCACAGACACAACAAATCCGTCAACATCAGTTGGTTGACAATGAGGTGACCGCAAGGCAAACACTGGCTTAAAGCTAAACGATACGCATGGAGCTGCATCTCACAATGCAGTGCACGAAAACTGATTAAATATTACAGATTTAAGTTTGCAAATTAACACAAAATTCGTTCTCAATTTTAGTTTTCCAAATGCGCTATCGGCGATATGTCAAGAGACAAATAAATCATCCATTCGTAAATCTCGCATAGCCGTGCAGGCCCTGTGTCATAAAATGCGATGGGTGGCCTTTTATCTTGTACACAATAGGAGCCAACACTTTCACATGAGCTGTGTTATGAGATTGTGCGGCGCACGAGAGTCAAGCTGAAATTGTTATTCTCAAAGATGGAATTAGGAAAATGAAGTGCAAAACCCAAGTTTAATGAGACTGTAATTTTGTGCAGTCGCTGGTGACGGGGCTCGGACGATCGACTTGATAAGACTTGAGACCTCGGTTTCAACCCAAGCGGTCAAAATCCAGATTCAAGCCCAGAATCTCATTATTGCCAACACACCGCTTTGATCTCTAAGCCACCTGGCCGCTTTGCATAGTGTTATCATATATTTTATCTGAATGTCACCGCTGTACACTCAATTTTAACGGTGATTTTCAATATCTACCTTTGGGATGTTTGCCAAATTCACAGATATTTTTTAAGAGTGACAAGAGAAAACCCATGCATCTTACGTGACACTTTGTTGTGCTCTGAATTGGCAGTGATTACATAACGCTTAAACGTATTCGAGTTATCGACAAATGAGTTTTAAGTTCGTAATAATAAACTAATATTACCGCGCACAATTTTGGAAACAAACTTAACATTGAGCGCCACTCGGAGGCGGTAAGTACACTCAAACTTTGCACGGGCAGTGTCGTACACCTATTTGCTGTACTGCCTCTTACCAGCTGGAGGCGGGTGGACTCACGCACGCCACGTACGCACCTGGGCGTTGCGATGGAGGATGTCCAAGAAGGAGCCGAGGCCCAGGCTGGGGAGGTCGCGCGAGTCAAAGTGCTCGGCAAGCTGCTTCTCCACGCGTGACAGCGAGGGTAGGCCCAGGGGCTCTGCCATCTTACTTGCGTGGCTCAGCAGACGGACCAGATGCTCGGCTACCGCCTCTGCGAAGGAGAGAAGCAATGCCATTGTAGGAGAGGACAACGATGCTGTAACTCGCTCCAATAGGCTCAACAACTGCAACTCTCTCTCTGCCCCCCCACCCCCACGTCTCATCTACGGCCTCCCGATAAGTTTCATCATCACTCTCCAGATGACTCAAAAACAAGTTTAACACGAAGGCCTTCGCGACCAATATTATCCATAATAGAGATTTTTGGGTTAGGTCACGTAAATAGTGCATATTAACGCGTATTATTGAGTGCATGTTTACATGATCTAACCCAAAAATCTAGATGATGGACTCAAAAAACCACTGGCAGACTTCTCACTCACACCCGTATGCAAGACGATATCGCCCCAATATTCGAATTGTTCAACTATCCCCCGAACCAGTCCAGGATCAATTTCAAGATCACACTCAACATTCTGAAGGTCCTCCGTGGTCTGACCCCTTATGTACAATACAAGAAACTACATTTTATTCAGATTGTGCTTTCGATATCGTGTCATGAGATGGAGTATCCACTCGGATCTCTCACGGAGCAGCGGGACCCGTCCTATTGGAGAATGGCCCACAGAAGAGAACATCACAAAGCTACCTCTGACATTGCTTCTAGTGACCTCTGGTCCACAGAGTAAAGGGAAGCACATTCCCACCCACTCTGAACGTGAGAGTAATGTCCGTCACATGAAAGTTGGGCCGATATTGGACTGGGTCAAATTAGCAGGAAAGTGTTATCACCCAGCACGTGCATCGATCGGTTGATCGTTAGTTTGTGGCATAGAGATCTGCAAAAAATAGATATCTTTGGATCATCCGACATTTTTAATTATCCGCAGCCATCCTCCACGTCATTAGCGCGGATAATCGAGAGTCTACTGTATATGCAAATTTGTCTCCTTACTCCCCGGAGGAGGCGGCGGTCTGGTGTCGGGAGTGCTGATGTTGCCGAGAAACGCGGCCGGTTTCTCCTTGACTACGAGGTCGCGAGGAGTCTCGAGGGAGCCACAGCACAGGGCCAACTGAAACAGCTTCCGGGCCAGCGTGTCCCCTTTCACCTGCCCCAGGAAGTCCTGCACACACTGTTGGTGAAAACAACAAAGGACCCAAACCAAATGCAGCCATATCACTCTGTTGGGACAAATAGAGGGTGATACATGCATAGATGTCCTACCGATTTCAATGCCCCCCCTTACTTTTGTCCCAACGTGTGACTGAATTTTGTGAAAGCGATGGCCCTAAATATTATAGAGGAGAGTTAATTCAGTGGTAGAGCAAGTCTTTTGATACTGGTGGAAGTATCGACAGACTTGAAACGTATGGCGATTATCACTCATTAAATAATTCCGAGAACAAATGTATTTTGGAAAATCTTTGACAAATCTAAGCAGATGCATGATTTTTCTCGCGCGGTAATTTTGTTGCATTAAGTCCAGACGCCATGGCCCCACCTTCTTCAGCTTATTCACAAAGATGTCCTCGGCGTTCTGGAAGACCTGCAGCACCATCTCGGCCGCCGGCTGTGTCGTGAACTGTCGGCGAAGATCGGCGCTCGTCCCTGGCAAGGGGAACGACTCCAACAGGTAATTCTTGATCTTGTGTGGCCGGCCCTCCACCTCCTGCTTGATGTCACACTCGATGCGAGCCAGCCCACGGTCCATCACCTCCCGCTCGCCTTTCTGGGCTTTGCTGATCACCTAAACAAACAACACAATGTTAGCAACTGTGGCGGCCACAGGTGCAGGGCAGTGCTGTAGTTGCGATGATGGAACACGTGATGGACGAGTGGTTCAACAGCGAATGCAAGGTGTGCTGCTAATGCAAGACTGCAATCGAGAGATGGGATTGGTGGATAATCCTAGCGGCAGTGGCTTCTGGCAAGCCATCGACCAAAGACAGTCACCGCATCACTCGCTTTCAGATGGGCTTCTGCGGCCAACTGGAATGCACTTCCTTCCGATATTAGTAAGCCATTGGAGCTTTGCACTTTAAAATCTAGATTGAAAACAATTTCTTTAGAACTGCTTTTTGTGTTCAGTTTGTTGTCCTCCACACCTCTGATAGGCACAGTTGGCTACGTACAGTGCGAAAGAAGTTCAACATATATACATGTGGTTTTACCCAATCCAGTCATTTCTGAGTACTTGTTTAGATTTGCAAATTTTGATTCTGACGCCGGCACACACGTCCTCCTCATTCATTAATAATAACACGGGATTTTTTTTTTTACATTATTTGTGAAGCATATAGAAATGCAGTTTTGGATAATACACCCGCAATATTAACTAGGGCGACTCCTGGGATCGAATCGCGAACCTCTGAAACAAGCAACAAATGCACAACCACTCGGGAAAGAAGATTTCTGTAAGGAGCGGTACAGTAAAATAGGCCTCAGCCTTCAATACGATATATATTAACATGATGTACTTACACGAGCAGTTACTTCAGTG
This sequence comes from Petromyzon marinus, assembly GCF_048934315.1. Lineage (NCBI taxonomy): Eukaryota > Metazoa > Chordata > Hyperoartia > Petromyzontiformes > Petromyzontidae > Petromyzon > Petromyzon marinus. The sequence continues at coordinate 2,078,285 of NW_027423168.1, forward strand.
CTCTTGTCACAGCACTTCACCCACAAAACTGAAGTCGTGTTGGAAGTCTGTCTCAGACTGCATGACAAAAGGATACACCACATTCACTTGACAGAGAGACAGGTGTGAAACTTGTGTGCCTGAGCAACTGAGGATAGCTCAGCATTGTGGCCGTGTAAGGCAAACGCAGGGGCGGGGGAATATTGGTAAAAGGCTGATGCAGTGTCACTCTCAGGTGTGAACACAGCGACACGTACGTTGTGGCTGTGTGTCAGCAATTCCAGAATGCATTTAATTCCGAAAGTAAACCCCCTCAAGGGCAACAACAATACATACTTGAGGCAATCTTGATTTGAAGCTTTCGCGACTGCAGGAATCCAGACTCTTTGGTTCTTTCGGTAAAGTCAAGTAAAATCGAGGAGGAGGCCGCTTTCCTACCTTACAGTTACACGCTAATTTCTCACGTTAACATCACTAGCCCTGGACACTTCTTTATGACCCATGGGCTACACACATTTCAAACAATTTAAAACAGTCTGCCTCAGCAGCACACCAAGGCTTTATCACCTGATGACGGACGCTTGTGTCGCGCCCGAAACGTCGTGATTTATTTTATTTTATACCTACGTGACTTTACCGAAAGAACCAAAGAGTATAACTTGAGGCATCCAATAATAATACAATTCGCAGTCAACAAGCGACGCAATGCATACACACGTACACACACACACACGCTCGTACACGCAGGCACGGCACGTACGGAAATGCCCAGAGGTATGCTGGTGATACGGATGCCCAGATCGTGAATATCCGGAGCCCCGTATCGTTCCATGAGATGCTTCAGCAAGTCCGGCACCTTGAAGCGTGCCATCACTCCTTTGCCTCGGGAGCTGCGGCTCTTTGCCACGAAGGTTCTAAACTCTGCCGCAGACAACAACAACAACAACACGAGCGGGTTACGCAGAGCGCATGCTAGGGGAGCAACGACGACGCATTGATTCGGACGTGATCATTCATCCTGAAGATCGCGATATGCACACCGGATCGCGTGCGTAAGAATTTATGTTTTAGATTTGTATACGTTGCGTGTCATTGTTTCACATTGTCCAACACCCACCCACTCCAGTCACTAGAGCCGGCTGTGTTCACGTTTTAAAACAAGGCGTTGAATCTAGAATTTATTCACGAGCCCTCAATCGCGATAATCGATTGATTCGCGACATGGGTGGCTGGGGTGGCGCGTATCGCTTCTGTTTATGTCTGCAAGGAATCACTTGCTGAGCCTTTGTATCATTTCAAATACCAAACAAATTCATGCATCAGTAGCACTGGTGCCTTGAAAAAGGGAAAAAATCCGATAAGCGACGTTTCGGGCAATGACCCTTCTTCATATTGCATAGAAAGGCCAGAGAGATTGAGTGAACAATAAGAATTGGAAACTGCACTTCACAGCGATTACCGTGTTTCAAAAGTTATTAGGTAACCATTCATATGAACCTTATGGTGGGACCCCGGGGTCCCATAAGTCTCCGGCTCTTGCATAAACATTATATTATATATAATGTAAACATTGTATTATAATGTAAACATTATATTATATATAAACATTATATTATATATAATGTAAACATTATATTATATATAATGTAAACATATTATAATGTAAACATAAACTGTGGTCTTTTTCACCAATGGGTTTGAAGGATGGTGGCAAGTGTTGTCTTGTTAAACTATGCCTTTAAAACTGAAAACTACTTACCTACAGTAGCTCTATTTAAATACACTATCGAAAACATAATCTACTCCCCTCTGACAATCATCGTGTTTCTCAGTGTGGATTTGTAAACACACTTGTTAAACAATACATAAAATAGTACGCGTTTTCAATGCGCTGTTCATATTGTAAAATGTGTTTATACCAATGTGACTCTACAGCAGTTGCAGAGCCACACTTTTATATAATTCAGGTCAAAGCCAGATAAACAGTGGAGGATAAACATCGCATGAAGGCGGGGCAATTTTTGTGCAATCATTTCAGGTCAAATTTACAGGTGCGTTTTATTCATGCCACACAGGTAGAGAGTTGAGAGTGAAACCTGGCCCACTGGCATCGTGAGTCATGGATCATGAGTCACCCGGACTTGTTGTGTTTGTTTATGGTTGCTATACAAGCCATCAAATCCACACCACGAAGAGAGTTGATGAACAAGTAGGAGAGTGTGTAACTGGATTACATTCATGTGCACAGGCGTTTCAGATGTGAATATAAATAAGGTCGACTCAAACGCCACTCTTTAGGATTTGGCACACTCAATAACATTTTAATTGATAAATTAAGACCAACAAACCATAATCAAATGGATCATGCATCGATGTACCAATTGTGGTTACGGACTGCTAAAGAAGAAAATGATGAATGCAGATTCGAAGCGAGTTTAAACGTGAATCTACACCATTTAAATATATTTTAAACAACCCGTTGCAAACATGACAGCAATTTGAAATGTAGCACTGTACATCAGAACAATTTGAAAGACGTTAGAAATTTGAAACTGTCCAAAAAGAAAGGAGGAAAATAAATTTATTTTTACATAGAGAGACTGACTCCAACTTAGCTTGCAAGAACTAAGAGACACTGTGTGGCAATGTGGCCTTAATGAGAGAGACTCACTCCAGCTTAGCTTGCAAGAACTAAGAGACTCAGTGTGGCCATGTGGCCTTAATGAGAGAGACTGACTCCAACTTAGCTTGCAAGAACTAAGAGACACTGTGTGGCCATGTGGCCTTAATGAGAGAGACTCACTCCAGCTTAGCTTGCAAGAACTAAGAGACACAGTGTGGCCATGTGGCCTTAATGAGAGAGACTGACTCCAGCTTAGCTTGCAAGAACTAAGAGACACAGTGTGGCCATGTGGCCTTAATGAGAGAGACTGACTCCAGCTTAGCTTGCAAGAACTAAGAGGCACAGTGTGGCCATGTGGCCTTAATGAGAGAGACTGACTCCAGCTTAGCTTGCAAGAACTAAGAGACACTGTGTGGCCATGTGGCCTTAATGAGAGAGACTGACTCCAGCTTAGCTTGCAAGAACTAAGAGACACAGTGTGACCATGTGACCTTAATGAGAGAGACTGACTCAAGCTTAGCTTGCAAGAACTAAGAGACACTGTGTGGCCATGTGGCCTTAATGAGAGAGATTGACTCCAGCTTAGCTTGCAAGAACTAAGAGACACTGTGTGGCCACGTGGCCTTAATGAGAGAGACTCACTCCAGCTTAGCTTGCAAGAACTAAGAGACACAGTGTGGCCATGTGGCCTTAATGAGAGACTCACTCCAGCTTAGCTTGCAAGAACTAAGAGACACAGTGTGGCCATGTGGCCTTAATGAGAGAGACTGATTCCAGCTTAGCTTGCAAGAACTAAGAGACACAGTGTGGCCATGTGGCCTTAATGAGAGAGACTGACTCCAGCTTAGCTTGCAAGAACTAAGAGACACAGTGTGACCATGTGACCTTAATGAGAGAGACTGACTCCAGCTTAGCTTGCAAGAACTAAGAGACACTGTGTGGCCATGTGGCCTTAATGAGAGAGACTGACTCAAGCTTAGCTTGCAAGAACTAAGAGACACAGTGTGGCCATGTGGCCTTAATGAGAGAGACTGACTCCAGCTTAGCTTGCAAGAACTAAGAGACACTGTGTGGCCATGTGGCCTTAATGAGAGAGACTGACTCAAGCTTAGCTTGCAAGAAATAAGAGACACAGTGTGGCCATGTGGCCTTAATGAGAGAGACTCACTCCAGCTTAGCTTGCAAGAACTAAGAGACACTGTGTGGCCATGTGGCCTTAACGAGAGAGACTCACTCCAGCTTAGCTTGCAAGAACTAAGAGACTCAGTGTGGCCATGTGGCCTTAATGAGAGAGACTGACTCCAGCTTAGCTTGCAAGAACTAAGAGACACAGTGTGGCCATGTGGCCTTAATGAGAGAGACTGACTCCAGCTTAGCTTGCAAGAACTAAGAGACACAGTGTGACCATGTGGCCTTAATGAGAGACTCACTCCAGCTTAGCTTGCAAGAACTAAGAGACAGTGTGGCCATGTAGCCTTAATGAGAGAGACTGACTCCAGCTTAGCTTGCAAGAACTAAGAGACTCAGTGTGGCCATGTGGCCTTAATGAGAGAGACTGACTCCAACTTAGCTTGCAAGAACTAAGAGACACTGTGTGGCCATGTGGCCTTAATGAGAGAGACTCACTCCAGCTTAGCTTGCAAGAACTAAGAGACACAGTGTGGCCATGTGGCCTTAATGAGAGAGACTCACTCCAGCTTAGCTTACAAGAACTAAGAGACAGTGTGGCCATGTGGCCTTAATGAGAAAGACTCACTCCAGCTTAGCTTGCAAGAACTAAGAGACTCAGTATGGCAATGTGGCCTTAATGAGAGAGACTGACTCCAACTTAACTTGCAAGAAAAAGATACACTTTGTGGCCATGTGGCCTTAATGAGAGAGACTCACTCCAGCTTAGCTTGCAAGAACTAAGAGACACAGTGTGGCCATGTGGCCTTAATGAGAGACTCACTCCAGCTTAGCTTGCAAGAACTAAGAGACAGTGTGGCCATGTAGCCTTAATGAGAGAGACTGACTCCAGCTTAGCTTGCAAGAACTAAGAGACACAGTGTGGCCATGTGGCCTTAATGAGAGAGACTGACTCCAGCTTAGCTTGCAAGAACTAAGAGACACAGTGTGGCCATGTGGCCTTAATGAGAGAGACTGATTCCAGCTTAACTTGCAAGAACTAAGCGACACAGTGTGGCCATGTGGCCTTAATGAGAGAGACTCACTCCAGCTTAGCTTGCAAGAACTAAGAGACACTGTGTGGCCATGTGGCCTTAATGAGAGAGACTCACTCCAGCTTAGCTTGCAAGAACTAAGAGACAGTGTGGCCATGTAGCCTTAATGAGAGAGACTGACTCCAGCTTAGCTTGCAAGAACTAAGAGACACAGTGTGGCCATGTGGCCTTAATGAGAGAGACTGACTCCAGCTTAGCTTGCAAGAACTAAGAGACACAGTGTGGCCATGTGGCCTTAATGAGAGAGACTGATTCCAGCTTAGCTTGCAAGAACTAAGAGACACAGTGTGGCCATGTGGCCTTAATGAGAGAGACTGACTCCAGCTTAGCTTGCAAGAACTAAGAGACACAGTGTGACCATGTGACCTTAATGAGAGAGACTGACTCCAGCTTAGCTTGCAAGAACTAAGAGACAGTGTGGCCATGTAGCCTTAATGAGAGAGACTGACTCCAGCTTAGCTTGCAAGAACTAAGAGACACAGTGTGGCCATGTGGCCTTAATGAGAGAGACTGACTCCAGCTTAGCTTGCAAGAACTAAGAGACACAGTGTGGCCATGTGGCCTTAATGAGAGAGACTGACTCCAGCTTAGCTTGCAAGAACTAAGAGACACTGTGTGGCCATGTGGCCTTAATGAGAGAGACTGACTCCAGCTTAGCTTGCAAGAACTAAGAGACACAGTGTGACCATGTGACCTTAATGAGAGAGACTGACTCAAGCTTAGCTTGCAAGAACTAAGAGACACTGTGTGGCCATGTGGCCTTAATGAGAGAGACTGACTGAAGCTTAGCTTGCAAGAACTAAGAGACACAGTGTGGCCATGTGGCCTTAATGAGAGAGACTGACTCCAGCTTAGCTTGCAAGAACTAAGAGACACAGTGTGGCCATGTGGCCTTAATGAGAGAGACTGATTCCAGCTTAACTTGCAAGAACTAAGCGACACAGTGTGGCCATGTGGCCTTAATGAGAGAGACTGACTCCAGCTTACCTTGCAAGAACTAAGAGACATTGTGTGGCCATGTGGCCTTAATGAGAGAGACTGACTCAAGCTTAGCTTGCAAGAACTAAGAGACACAGTGTGGCCATGTGGCCTTAATGAGAGAGACTCACTCCAGCTTAGCTTGCAAGAACTAAGAGACACTGTGTGGCCATGTGGCCTTAATGAGAGAGACTCACTCCAGCTTAGCTTGCAAGAACTAAGAGACACAGTGTGGCCATGTGGCCTTAATGAGAGACTCACTCCAGCTTAGCTTGCAAGAACTAAGAGACAGTGTGGCCATGTAGCCTTAATGAGAGAGACTGACTCCAGCTTAGCTTGCAAGAACTAAGAGACACAGTGTGGCCATGTGGCCTTAATGAGAGAGACTGACTCCAGCTTAGCTTGCAAGAACTAAGAGACACAGTGTGGCCATGTGGCCTTAATGAGAGAGACTGACTCCAGCTTAGCTTGCAAGAACTAAGAGACACTGTGTGGCCATGTGGCCTTAATGAGAGAGACTGACTCCAGCTTAGCTTGCAAGAACTAAGAGACACAGTGTGACCATGTGACCTTAATGAGAGAGACTGACTCAAGCTTAGCTTGCAAGAACTAAGAGACACTGTGTGGCCATGTGGCCTTAATGAGAGAGACTGACTCAAGCTTAGCTTGCAAGAACTAAGAGACACAGTGTGGCCATGTGGCCTTAATGAGAGAGACTGACTCCAGCTTAGCTTGCAAGAACTAAGAGACACAGTGTGGCCATGTGGCCTTAATGAGAGAGACTGATTCCAGCTTAACTTGCAAGAACTAAGCGACACAGTGTGGCCATGTGGCCTTAATGAGAGAGACTGACTCCAGCTTACCTTGCAAGAACTAAGAGACACTGTGTGGCCATGTGGCCTTAATGAGAGAGACTGACTCAAGCTTAGCTTGCAAGAACTAAGAGACACAGTGTGGCCATGTGGCCTTAATGAGAGAGACTCACTCCAGCTTAGCTTGCAAGAACTAAGAGACACTGTGTGGCCATGTGGCCTTAATGAGAGAGACTCACTCCAGCTTAGCTTGCAAGAACTAAGAGACACAGTGTGGCCATGTGGCCTTAATGAGAGACTCACTCCAGCTTAGCTTGCAAGAACTAAGAGACAGTGTGGCCATGTAGCCTTAATGAGAGAGACTGACCCCAGCTTAGCTTGCAAGAACTAAGAGACACAGTGTGGCCATGTGGCCTTAATGAGAGAGACTGACTCCAGCTTAGCTTGCAAGAACTAAGAGACACAGTGTGGCCATGTGGCCTTAATGAGAGAGACTGATTCCAGCTTAGCTTGCAAGAACTAAGAGACACAGTGTGGCCATGTGGCCTTAATGAGAGAGACTGACTCCAGCTTAGCTTGCAAGAACTAAGAGACACAGTGTGACCATGTGACCTTAATGAGAGAGACTGACTCCAGCTTAGCTTGCAAGAACTAAGAAACACTGTGTGGCCATGTGGCCTTAATGAGAGAGACTGACTCCAGCTTAGCTTGCAAGAACTAAGAGACACAGTGTGACCATGTGACCTTAATGAGAGAGACTGACTCAAGCTTAGCTTGCAAGAACTAAGAGACACTGTGTGGCCATGTGGCCTTAATGAGAGAGAATGACTCAAGCTTAGCTTGCAAGAACTAAGAGACACAGTGTGGCCATGTGGCCTTAATGAGAGAGACTCACTCCAGCTTAACTTGCAAGAACTAAGAGACACTGTGTGGCCATGTGGCCTTAATGAGAGAGACTGATTCCAGCTTAACTTGCAAGAACTAAGCGACACAGTGTGGCCATGTGGCCTTAATGAGAGAGACTGAATCCAACTTAGCTTGCAAGAACTAAGAGACACTGTGTGGCCATGTGGCCTTAATGAGAGAGACTCACTCCAGCTTAGCTTGCAAGAACTAAGAGACACAGTGTGGCCATGTGGCCTTAATGAGAGACTCACTCCAGATTAGCTTGCAAGAACTAAGAGACAGTGTGGCCATGTAGCCTTAATGAGAGAGACTGACTCCAGCATAGCTTGCAAGAACTAAGAGACACAGTGTGGCCATGTGGCCTTAATGAGAGAGACTGCCTCCAGCTTAGCTTGCAAGAACTAAGAGACACAGTGTGGCCATGTGGCCTTAATGAGAGAGACTGATTCCAGCTTAACTTGCAAGAACTAAGAGACACTGTGTGGCCATGTGGCCTTAATGAGAAAGACTCACTCCAGCTTAGCTTGCAAGAACTAAGAGACTCAGTATGGCCATGTGGCCTTAATGAGAGAGACTGACTCCAACTTAACTTGCAAGAACTAAGATACACTTTGTGGCCATGTGGCCTTAATGAGAGAGACTCACTCCAGCTTAGCTTGCAAGAACTAAGAGACACTGTGTGGCCATGTGGCCTTAATGAGAGAGACTGACTAAAGCTTAGCTTGCAAGAACTAAGAGACACAGTGTGGCCATGTGGCCTTAATGAGAGAGACTGACTCAAGCTTAGCTTGCAAGAACTAAGATACACTGTGTGGCCATGTGGCCTTAATGAGAGAGACTCACTCCAGCTTAGCTTGCAAGAACTAAGAGACACAGTGTGGCCATGTGGCCTTAATGAGAGACTCACTCCAGCTTAGCTTGCAAGAAATAAGAGACAGTGTGGCCATGTAGCCTTAATGAGAGAGACTGACTCCAGCTTAGCTTGCAAGAACTAAGAGACACAGTGTGGCCATGTGGCCTTAATGAGAGAGACTGACTCCAGCTTAGCTTGCAAGAACTAAGAGACACAGTGTGGCCATGTGGCCTTAATGAGAGAGACTGATTCCAGCTTAACTTGCAAGAACTAAGCGACACAGTGTGGCCATGTGGCCTTAATGAGAGAGACTGACTCCAGCTTACCTTGCAAGAACTAAAAGACACTGTGTGGGCATGTGGCCTTAATGAGAGAGACTGACTCAAGCTTAGCTTGCAAGAACTAAGAGACACAGTGTGGCCATGTGGCCTTAATGAGAGAGACTCACTCCAGCTTAGCTTGCAAGAACTAAGAGACACTGTGTGGCCATGTGGCCTTAATGAGAGAGACTCACTCCAGCTTAGCTTGCAAGAACTAAGAGACACAGTGTGGCCATGTGGCCTTAATGAGAGACTCACTCCAGCTTAGGCTTGCAAGAACTAAGAGACAGTGTGGCCATGTAGCCTTAATGAGAGAGACTGACTCCAGCTTAGCTTGCAAGAACTAAGAGACACTGTGTGGCCATGTGGCCTTAATGAGAAAGACTCACTCCAGCTTAGCTTGCAAGAACTAAGAGACTCAGTATGGCCATGTGGCCTTAATGAGAGAGACTGACTCCAACTTAACTTGCAAGAAAAAGATACACTTTGTGGCCATGTGGCCTTAATGAGAGAGACTCACTCCAGCTTAGCTTGCAAGAACTAAGAGACACAGTGTGGCCATGTGGCCTTAATGAGAGACTCACTCCAGCTAAGCTTGCAAGAACTAAGAGACAGTGTGGCCATGTAGCCTTAATGAGAGAGACTGACTCCAGCTTAGCTTGCAAGAACTAAGAGACACAGTGTGGCCATGTGGCCTTAATGAGAGAGACTGATTCCAGCTTAACTTGCAAGAACTAAGCGACACAGTGTGGCCATGTGGCCTTAATGAGAGAGACTGACTCCAGCTTACCTTGCAAGAACTAAGAGACACTGTGTGGCCATGTGGCCTTAATGAGAGAGACTGACTCAAGCTTAGCTTGCAAGAACTAAGAGACACAGTGTGGCCATGTGGCCTTACTGAGAGAGACTCACTCCAGCTTAGCTTGCAAGAACTAAGAGACACTGTGTGGCCATGTGGCCTTAATGAGAGAGACTCACTCCAGCTTAGCTTGCAAGAACTAAGAGACACGGTGTGGCCATGTGGCCTTAATGAGAGACTCACTCCAGCTTAGGCTTGCAAGAACTAAGAGACAGTGTGGCCATGTAGCCTTAATGAGAGAGACTGACTCCAGCTTAGCTTGCAAGAACTAAGAGACACTGTGTGGCCATGTGGCCTTAATGAGAAAGACTCACTCCAGCTTAGCTTGCAAGAACTAAGAGACTCAGTATGGCCATGTGGCCTTAATGAGAGAGACTGACTCCAACTTAACTTGCAAGAAAAAGATACACTTTGTGGCCATGTGGCCTTAATGAGAGAGACTCACTCCAGCTTAGCTTGCAAGAACTAAGAGACACAGTGTGGCCATGTGGCCTTAATGAGAGACTCACTCCAGCTTAGCTTGCAAGAACTAAGAGACAGTGTGGCCATGTAGTCTTAATGAGAGAGACTGACTCCAGCTTAGCTTGCAAGAACTAAGAGACACAGTGTGGCCATGTGGCCTTAATGAGAGAGACTGACTCCAGCTTAGCTTGCAAGAACTAAGAGACACAGTGTGGCCATGTGGCCTTAATGAGAGAGACTGATTCCAGCTTAACTTGCAAGAACTAAGCGACACAGTGTGGCCATAATGAGAGAGACTGACTCCAGCTTACCTTGCAAGAACTAAGAGACACTGTGTGGCCATGTGGCCTTAATGAGAGAGACTGACTCAAGCTTAGCTTGCAAGAACTAAGAGACACAGTGTGGCCATGTGGCCTTAATGAGAGAGACTCACTCCAGCTTAGCTTGCAAGAACTAAGAGACACTGTGTGGCCATGTGGCCTTAATGAGAGAGACTCACTCCAGCTTAGCTTGCAAGAACTAAGAGACACAGTGTGGCCATATGGCCTTAATGAGAGACTCACTCCAGCTTAGCTTGCAAGAACTAAGAGACAGTGTGGCCATGTAGCCTTAATGAGAGAGACTGACTCCAGCTTAGCTTGCAAGAACTAAGAGACACAGTGTGGCCATGTGGCCTTAATGAGAGAGACTGACTCAAGCTTAGCTTGCAAGAACTAAGAGACACAGTGTGGCCATGTGGCCTTAATGAGAGAGACTCACTCCAGCTTAGCTTGCAAGAACTAAGAGACACTGTGTGGCCATGTGGCCTTAATGAGAGAGACTCACTCCAGCTTAGCTTGCAAGAACTAAGAGACACAGTGTGGCCATGTGGCCTTAATGAGAGACTCACTCCAGCTTAGCTTGCAAGAACTAAGAGACAGTGTGGCCATGTAGCCTTAATGAGAGAGACTGACTCCAGCTTAGCTTGCAAGAACTAAGAGACACAGTGTGGCCATGTGGCCTTAATGAGAGAGACTGACTCCAGCTTAGCTTGCAAGAACTAAGAGACACAGTGTGGCCATGTGGCCTTAATGAGAGAGACTGACTCCAGCTTAGCTTGCAAGAACTAAGAGACACTGTGTGGCCATGTGGCCTTAATGAGAGAGACTGACTCCAGCTTAGCTTGCAAGAACTAAGAGACACAGTGTGACCATGTGACCTTAATGAGAGAGACTGACTCAAGCTTAGCTTGCAAGAACTAAGAGACACTGTGTGGCCATGTGGCCTTAATGAGAGAGACTGACTCAAGCTTAGCTTGCAAGAACTAAGAGACACAGTGTGGCCATGTGGCCTTAATGAGAGAGACTGACTCCAGCTTAGCTTGCAAGAACTAAGAGACACAGTGTGGCCATGTGGCCTTAATGAGAGAGACTGATTCCAGCTTAACTTGCAAGAACTAAGCGACACAGTGTGGCCATGTGGCCTTAATGAGAGAGACTGACTCCAGCTTACCTTGCAAGAACTAAGAGACACTGTGTGGCCATGTGGCCTTAATGAGAGAGACTGACTCAAGCTTAGCTTGCAAGAACTAAGAGACACAGTGTGGCCATGTGGCCTTAATGAGAGAGACTCACTCCAGCTTAGCTTGCAAGAACTAAGAGACACTGTGTGGCCATGTGGCCTTAATGAGAGAGACTCACTCCAGCTTAGCTTGCAAGAACTAAGAGACACAGTGTGGCCATGTGGCCTTAATGAGAGACTCACTCCAGCTTAGCTTGCAAGAACTAAGAGACAGTGTGGCCATGTAGCCTTAATGAGAGAGACTGACTCCAGCTTAGCTTGCAAGAACTAAGAGACACAGTGTGGCCATGTGGCCTTAATGAGAGAGACTGACTCCAGCTTAGCTTGCAAGAACTAAGAGACACAGTGTGGCCATGTGGCCTTAATGAGAGAGACTGATTCCAGCTTAGCTTGCAAGAACTAAGAGACACAGTGTGGCCATGTGGCCTTAATGAGAGAGACTGACTCCAGCTTAGCTTGCAAGAACTAAGTGACACAGTGTGGCCATGTGGCCTTAATGAGAGAGACTGATTCCAGCTTAACTTGCAAGAACTAAGAGACACTGTGTGGCCATGTGGCCTTAATGAGAAAGACTCACTCCAGCTTAGCTTGCAAGAACTAAGAGACTCAGTATGGCCATGTGGCCTTAATGAGAGAGACTGACTCCAACTTAACTTGCAAGAACTAAGATACACTTTGTGGCCATGTGGCCTTAATGAGAGAGACTCACTCCAGCTTAGCTTGCAAGAACTAAGAGACACAGTGTGGCCATGTGGCCTTAATGAGAGACTCACTCCAGCTTAGCTTGCAAGAACTAAGAGACAGTGTGGCCATGTAGCCTTAATGAGAGACTGACTCCAGCTTAGCTTGCAAGAACTAAGAGACACAGTGTGGCCATGTGGCCTTAATGAGAGAGACTGACTCCAGCTTAGCTTGCAAGAACTAAGAGACACAGTGTGGCCATGTGGCCTTAATGAGAGAGACTGATTCCAGCTTAACTTGCAAGAACTAAGCGACACAGTGTGGCCATGTGGCCTTAATGAGAAAGACTCACTCCAGCTTAGCTTGCAAGAACTAAGAGACTCAGTATGGCCATGTGGCCTTAATGAGAGAGACTGACTCCAACTTAACTTGCAAGAACTAAGATACACTTTGTGGCCATGTGGCCTTAATGAGAGAGACTCACTCCAGCTTAGCTTGCAAGAACTAAGAGACACTGTGTGGCCATGTGGCCTTAATGAGAGAGACTGACTAAAGCTTAGCTTGCAAGAACTAAGAGACACAGTGTGGCCATGTGGCCTTAATGAGAGAGACTGACTCAAGCTTAGCTTGCAAGAACTAAGATACACTGTGTGGCCATGTGGCCTTAATGAGAGAGACTCACTCCAGCTTAGCTTGCAAGAACTAAGAGACACAGTGTGGCCATGTGGCCTTAATGAGAGACTCACTCCAGCTTAGCTTGCAAGAAATAAGAGACAGTGTGGCCATGTAGCCTTAATGAGAGAGACTGACTCCAGCTTAGCTTGCAAGAACTAAGAGACACAGTGTGGCCATGTGGCCTTAATGAGAGAGACTGACTCCAGCTTAGCTTGCAAGAACTAAGAGACACAGTGTGGCCATGTGGCCTTAATGAGAGAGACTGATTCCAGCTTAACTTGCAAGAACTAAGCGACACAGTGTGGCCATGTGGCCTTAATGAGAGAGACTGACTCCAGCTTACCTTGCAAGAACTAAGAGACACTGTGTGGGCATGTGGCCTTAATGAGAGAGACTGACTCAAGCATAGCTTGCAAGAACTAAGAGACACAGTGTGGCCATGTGGCCTTAATGAGAGAGACTCACTCCAGCTTAGCTTGCAAGAACTAAGAGACACTGTGTGGCCATGTGGCCTTAATGAGAGAGACTCACTCCAGCTTAGCTTGCAAGAACTAAGAGACACAGTGTGGCCATGTGGCCTTAATGAGAGACTCACTCCAGCTTAGGCTTGCAAGAACTAAGACACAGTGTGGCCATGTAGCCTTAATGAGAGAGACTGACTCCAGCTTAGCTTGCAAGAACTAAGAGACACTGTGTGGCCATGTGGCCTTAATGAGAAAGACTCACTCCAGCTTAGCTTGCAAGAACTAAGAGACTCAGTATGGCCATGTGGCCTTAATGAGAGAGACTGACTCCAACTTAACTTGCAAGAAAAAGATACACTTTGTGGCCATGTGGCCTTAATGAGAGAGACTCACTCCAGCTTAGCTTGCAAGAACTAAGAGACACAGTGTGGCCATGTGGCCTTAATGAGAGACTCACTCCAGCTAAGCTTGCAAGAACTAAGAGACAGTGTGGCCATGTAGCCTTAATGAGAGAGACTGACTCCAGCTTAGCTTGCAAGAACTAAGAGACACAGTGTGGCCATGTGGCCTTAATGAGAGAGACTGATTCCAGCTTAACTTGCAAGAACTAAGCGACACAGTGTGGCCATGTGGCCTTAATGAGAGAGACTGACTCCAGCTTACCTTGCAAGAACTAAGAGACACTGTGTGGCCATGTGGCCTTAATGAGAGAGACTGACTCAAGCTTACCTTGCAAGAACTAAGAGACACTGTGTGGCCATGTGGCCTTAATGAGAGAGACTGACTCAAGCTTAGCTTGCAAGAACTAAGAGACACAGTGTGGCCATGTGGCCTTAATGAGAGACTCACTCCAGCTTAGCTTGCAAGAACTAAGTGACACAGTGTGGCCATGTGGCCTTAATGAGAGAGACTGATTCCAGCTTAACTTGCAAGAACTAAGAGACACTGTGTGGCCATGTGGCCTTAATGAGAAAGACTCACTCCAGCTTAGCTTGCAAGAACTAAGAGACTCAGTATGGCCATGTGGCCTTAATGAGAGAGACTGACTCCAACTTAACTTGCAAGAACTAAGATACACTTTGTGGCCATGTGGCCTTAATGAGAGAGACTCACTCCAGCTTAGCTTGCAAGAACTAAGAGACACAGTGTGGCCATGTGGCCTTAATGAGAGACTCACTCCAGCTTAGCTTGCAAGAACTAAGAGACAGTGTGGCCATGTAGCCTTAATGAGAGACTGACTCCAGCTTAGCTTGCAAGAACTAAGAGACACAGTGTGGCCATGTGGCCTTAATGAGAGAGACTGACTCCAGCTTAGCTTGCAAGAACTAAGAGACACAGTGTGGCCATGTGGCCTTAATGAGAGAGACTGATTCCAGCTTAACTTGCAAGAACTAAGCGACACAGTGTGGCCATGTGGCCTTAATGAGAAAGACTCACTCCAGCTTAGCTTGCAAGAACTAAGAGACTCAGTATGGCCATGTGGCCTTAATGAGAGAGACTGACTCCAACTTAACTTGCAAGAACTAAGATACACTTTGTGGCCATGTGGCCTTAATGAGAGAGACTCACTCCAGCTTAGCTTGCAAGAACTAAGAGACACTGTGTGGCCATGTGGCCTTAATGAGAGAGACTGACTAAAGCTTAGCTTGCAAGAACTAAGAGACACAGTGTGGCCATGTGGCCTTAATGAGAGAGACTGACTCAAGCTTAGCTTGCAAGAACTAAGATACACTGTGTGGCCATGTGGCCTTAATGAGAGAGACTCACTCCAGCTTAGCTTGCAAGAACTAAGAGACACAGTGTGGCCATGTGGCCTTAATGAGAGACTCACTCCAGCTTAGCTTGCAAGAAATAAGAGACAGTGTGGCCATGTAGCCTTAATGAGAGAGACTGACTCCAGCTTAGCTTGCAAGAACTAAGAGACACAGTGTGGCCATGTGGCCTTAATGAGAGAGACTGACTCCAGCTTAGCTTGCAAGAACTAAGAGACACAGTGTGGCCATGTGGCCTTAATGAGAGAGACTGATTCCAGCTTAACTTGCAAGAACTAAGCGACACAGTGTGGCCATGTGGCCTTAATGAGAGAGACTGACTCCAGCTTACCTTGCAAGAACTAAGAGACACTGTGTGGGCATGTGGCCTTAATGAGAGAGACTGACTCAAGCATAGCTTGCAAGAACTAAGAGACACAGTGTGGCCATGTGGCCTTAATGAGAGAGACTCACTCCAGCTTAGCTTGCAAGAACTAAGAGACACTGTGTGGCCATGTGGCCTTAATGAGAGAGACTCACTCCAGCTTAGCTTGCAAGAACTAAGAGACACAGTGTGGCCATGTGGCCTTAATGAGAGACTCACTCCAGCTTAGGCTTGCAAGAACTAAGACACAGTGTGGCCATGTAGCCTTAATGAGAGAGACTGACTCCAGCTTAGCTTGCAAGAACTAAGAGACACTGTGTGGCCATGTGGCCTTAATGAGAAAGACTCACTCCAGCTTAGCTTGCAAGAACTAAGAGACTCAGTATGGCCATGTGGCCTTAATGAGAGAGACTGACTCCAACTTAACTTGCAAGAAAAAGATACACTTTGTGGCCATGTGGCCTTAATGAGAGAGACTCACTCCAGCTTAGCTTGCAAGAACTAAGAGACACAGTGTGGCCATGTGGCCTTAATGAGAGACTCACTCCAGCTAAGCTTGCAAGAACTAAGAGACAGTGTGGCCATGTAGCCTTAATGAGAGAGACTGACTCCAGCTTAGCTTGCAAGAACTAAGAGACACAGTGTGGCCATGTGGCCTTAATGAGAGAGACTGATTCCAGCTTAACTTGCAAGAACTAAGCGACACAGTGTGGCCATGTGGCCTTAATGAGAGAGACTGACTCCAGCTTACCTTGCAAGAACTAAGAGACACTGTGTGGCCATGTGGCCTTAATGAGAGAGACTGACTCAAGCTTACCTTGCAAGAACTAAGAGACACTGTGTGGCCATGTGGCCTTAATGAGAGAGACTGACTCAAGCTTAGCTTGCAAGAACTAAGAGACACAGTGTGGCCATGTGGCCTTAATGAGAGACTCACTCCAGCTTAGGCTTGCAAGAACTAAGAGACAGTGTGGCCATGTAGCCTTAATGAGAGAGACTGACTCCAGCTTAGATTGCAAGAACTAAGAGACACTGTGTGGCCATGTGGCCTTAATGAGAAAGACTCACTCCAGCTTAGCTTGCAAGAACTAAGAGACTCAGTATGGCCATGTGGCCTTAATGAGAGAGACTGACTCCAACTTAACTTGCAAGAAAAAGATACACTTTGTGGCCATGTGGCCTTAATGAGAGAGACTCACTCCAGCTTAGCTTGCAAGAACTAAGAGACACAGTGTGGCCATGTGGCCTTAATGAGAGACTCACTCCAGCTTAGCTTGCAAGAACTAAGAGACAGTGTGGCCATGTAGCCTTAATGAGAGAGACTGACTCCAGCTTAGCTTGCAAGAACTAAGAGACACAGTGTGGCCATGTGGCCTTAATGAGAGAGACTGACTCCAGCTTAGCTTGCAAGAACTAAGAGACACAGTGTGGCCATGTGGCCTTAATGAGAGAGACTGATTCCAGCTTAACTTGCAAGAACTAAGCGACACAGTGTGGACATAATGAGAGAGACTGACTCCAGCTTACCTTGCAAGAACTAAGAGACACTGTGTGGCCATGTGGCCTTAATGAGAGAGACTGACTCAAGCTTAGCTTGCAAGAACTAAGAGACACAGTGTGGCCATGTGGCCTTAATGAGAGAGACTCACTCCAGCTTAGCTTGCAAGAACTAAGAGACACTGTGTGGCCATGTGGCCTTAATGAGAGAGACTCACTCCAGCTTAGCTTGCAAGAACTAAGAGACACAGTGTGGCCATATGGCCTTAATGAGAGACTCACTCCAGCTTAGCTTGCAAGAACTAAGAGACAGTGTGGCCATGTAGCCTTAATGAGAGAGACTGACTCCAGCTTAGCTTGCAAGAACTAAGAGACACAGTGTGGCCATGTGGCCTTAATGAGAGAGACTGACTCAAGCTTAGCTTGCAAGAACTAAGAGACACAGTGTGGCCATGTGGCCTTAATGAGAGAGACTCACTCCAGCTTAGCTTGCAAGAACTAAGAGACACTGTGTGGCCATGTGGCCTTAATGAGAGAGACTCACTCCAGCTTAGCTTGCAAGAACTAAGAGACACAGTGTGGCCATGTGGCCTTAATGAGAGACTCACTCCAGCTTAGCTTGCAAGAACTAAGAGACAGTGTGGCCATGTAGCCTTAATGAGAGAGACTGACTCCAGCTTAGCTTGCAAGAACTAAGAGACACAGTGTGGCCATGTGGCCTTAATGAGAGAGACTGACTCCAGCTTAGCTTGCAAGAACTAAGAGACACAGTGTGGCCATGTGGCCTTAATGAGAGAGACTGACTCCAGCTTAGCTTGCAAGAACTAAGAGACACTGTGTGGCCATGTGGCCTTAATGAGAGAGACTGACTCCAGCTTAGCTTGCAAGAACTAAGAGACACAGTGTGACCATGTGACCTTAATGAGAGAGACTGACTCAAGCTTAGCTTGCAAGAACTAAGAGACACTGTGTGGCCATGTGGCCTTAATGAGAGAGACTGACTCAAGCTTAGCTTGCAAGAACTAAGAGACACAGTGTGGCCATGTGGCCTTAATGAGAGAGACTGACTCCAGCTTAGCTTGCAAGAACTAAGAGACACAGTGTGGCCATGTGGCCTTAATGAGAGAGACTGATTCCAGCTTAACTTGCAAGAACTAAGCGACACAGTGTGGCCATGTGGCCTTAATGAGAGAGACTGACTCCAGCTTACCTTGCAAGAACTAAGAGACACTGTGTGGCCATGTGGCCTTAATGAGAGAGACTGACTCAAGCTTAGCTTGCAAGAACTAAGAGACACAGTGTGGCCATGTGGCCTTAATGAGAGAGACTCACTCCAGCTTAGCTTGCAAGAACTAAGAGACACTGTGTGGCCATGTGGCCTTAATGAGAGAGACTCACTCCAGCTTAGCTTGCAAGAACTAAGAGACACAGTGTGGCCATGTGGCCTTAATGAGAGACTCACTCCAGCTTAGCTTGCAAGAACTAAGAGACAGTGTGGCCATGTAGCCTTAATGAGAGAGACTGACTCCAGCTTAGCTTGCAAGAACTAAGAGACACAGTGTGGCCATGTGGCCTTAATGAGAGAGACTGACTCCAGCTTAGCTTGCAAGAACTAAGAGACACAGTGTGGCCATGTGGCCTTAATGAGAGAGACTGATTCCAGCTTAGCTTGCAAGAACTAAGAGACACAGTGTGGCCATGTGGCCTTAATGAGAGAGACTGACTCCAGCTTAGCTTGCAAGAACTAAGTGACACAGTGTGGCCATGTGGCCTTAATGAGAGAGACTGATTCCAGCTTAACTTGCAAGAACTAAGAGACACTGTGTGGCCATGTGGCCTTAATGAGAAAGACTCACTCCAGCTTAGCTTGCAAGAACTAAGAGACTCAGTATGGCCATGTGGCCTTAATGAGAGAGACTGACTCCAACTTAACTTTCAAGAACTAAGATACACTTTGTGGCCATGTGGCCTTAATGAGAGAGACTCACTCCAGCTTAGCTTGCAAGAACTAAGAGACACAGTGTGGCCATGTGGCCTTAATGAGAGACTCACTCCAGCTTAGCTTGCAAGAACTAAGAGACAGTGTGGCCATGTAGCCTTAATGAGAGACTGACTCCAGCTTAGCTTGCAAGAACTAAGAGACACAGTGTGGCCATGTGGCCTTAATGAGAGAGACTGACTCCAGCTTAGCTTGCAAGAACTAAGAGACACAGTGTGGCCATGTGGCCTTAATGAGAGAGACTGATTCCAGCTTAACTTGCAAGAACTAAGCGACACAGTGTGGCCATGTGGCCTTAATGAGAGAGACTGACTCCAGCTTACCTTGCAAGAACTAAGAGACACTGTGTGGCCATGTGGCCTTAATGAGAGAGACTGACTCAAGCTTAGCTTGCAAGAACTAAGAGACACAGTGTGGCCATGTGGCCTTAATGAGAGAGACTCACTCCAGCTTAGCTTGCAAGAACTAAGAGACACTGTGTGGCCATGTGGCCTTAATGAGAGAGACTCACTCCAGCTTAGCTTGCAAGAACTAAGAGACACAGTGTGGCCATGTGGCCTTAATGAGAGACTCACTCCAGCTTAGCTTGCAAGAACTAAGCGACAGTGTGGCCATGTAGCCTTAATGAGAGAGACTGACTCCAGCTTAGCTTGCAAGAACTAAGAGACACAGTGTGACCATGTGACCTTAATGAGAGAGACTGACTCAAGCTTAGCTTGCAAGAACTAAGAGACACTGTGTGGCCATGTGGCCTTAATGAGAGAGACTGACTCAAGCTTAGCTTGCAAGAACTAAGAGACACAGTGTGGCCATGTGGCCTTAATGAGAGAGACTGACTCCAGCTTAGCTTGCAAGAACTAAGAGACACAGTGTGGCCATGTGGCCTTAATGAGAGAGACTGATTCCAGCTTAACTTGCAAGAACTAAGCGACACAGTGTGGCCATGTGGCCTTAATGAGAGAGACTGACTCCAGCTTACCTTGCAAGAACTAAGAGACACTGTGTGGCCATGTGGCCTTAATGAGAGAGACTGACTCAAGCTTAGCTTGCAAGAACTAAGAGACACAGTGTGGCCATGTGGCCTTAATGAGAGGGACTCACTCCAGCTTAGCTTGCAAGAACTAAGAGACACTGTGTGGCCATGTGGCCTTAATGAGAGAGACTCACTCCAGCTTAGCTTGCAAGAACTAAGAGACACAGTGTGGCCATGTGGCCTTAATGAGAGACTCACTCCAGCTTAGCTTGCAAGAACTAAGAGACAGTGTGGCCATGTAGCCTTAATGAGAGAGACTGACTCCAGCTTAGCTTGCAAGAACTAAGAGACACAGTGTGGCCATGTGGCCTTAATGAGAGACTCACTCCAGCTTAGCTTGCAAGAACTAAGAGACAGTGTGGCCATGTAGCCTTAATGAGAGACTGACTCCAGCTTAGCTTGCAAGAACTAAGAGACACAGTGTGGCCATGTGGCCTTAATGAGAGAGACTGACTCCAGCTTAGCTTGCAAGAACTAAGAGACACAGTGTGGCCATGTGGCCTTAATGAGAGAGACTGATTCCAGCTTAACTTGGAAGAACTAAGCGACACAGTGTGGCCATGTGGCCTTAATGAGAGAGACTGACTCCAGCTTACCTTGCAAGAACTAAGAGACACTGTGTGGCCATGTGGCCTTAATGAGAGAGACTGACTCAAGCTTAGCTTGCAAGAACTAAGAGACACAGTGTGGCCATGTGGCCTTAATGAGAGAGACTCACTCCAGCTTAGCTTGCAAGAACTAAGAGACACTGTGTGGCCATGTGGCCTTAATGAGAGAGACTCACTCCAGCTTAGCTTGCAAGAACTAAGAGACACAGTGTGGCCATGTGGCCTTAATGAGAGACTCACTCCAGCTTAGGCTTGCAAGAACTAAGAGACAGTGTGGCCATGTAGCCTTAATGAGAGAGACTGACTCCAGCTTAGCTTACAAGAACTAAGAGACACTGTGTGGCCATGTGGCCTTAATGAGAAAGACTCACTCCAGCTTAGCTTGCAAGAACTAAGAGACTCAGTATGGCCATGTGGCCTTAATGAGAGAGACTGACTCCAACTTAACTTGCAAGAAAAAGATACACTTTGTGGCCATGTGGCCTTAATGAGAGAGACTCACTCCAACTTAGCTTGCAAGAACTAAGAGACACAGTGTGGCCATGTGGCCTTAATGAGAGACTCACTCCAGCTTAGCTTGCAAGAACTAAGAGACAGTGTGGCCATGTAGCCTTAATGAGAGAGACTGACTCCAGCTTAGCTTGCAAGAACTAAGAGACACAGTATGGCCATGTGGCCTTAATGAGAGAGACTGACTCCAACTTAACTTGCAAGAAAAAGATACACTTTGTGGCCATGTGGCCTTAATGAGAGAGACTCACTCCAACTTAGCTTGCAAGAACTAAGAGACACAGTGTGGCCATGTGGCCTTAATGAGAGACTCACTCCAGCTTAGCTTGCAAGAACTAAGAGACAGTGTGGCCATGTAGCCTTAATGAGAGAGACTGACTCCAGCTTAGCTTGCAAGAACTAAGAGACACAGTGTGACCATGTGACCTTAATGAGAGAGACTGACTCAAGCTTAGCTTGCAAGAACTAAGAGACACTGTGTGGCCATGTGGCCTTAATGAGAGAGACTGACTCAAGCTTAGCTTGCAAGAACTAAGAGACACAGTGTGGCCATGTGGCCTTAATGAGAGAGACTGACTCCAGCTTAGCTTGCAAGAACTAAGAGACACAGTGTGGCCATGTGGCCTTAATGAGAGAGACTGATTCCAGCTTAACTTGCAAGAACTAAGCGACACAGTGTGGCCATGTGGCCTTAATGAGAGAGACTGACTCCAGCTTACCTTGCAAGAACTAAGAGACACTGTGTGGCCATGTGGCCTTAATGAGAGAGACTGACTCAAGCTTAGCTTGCAAGAACTAAGAGACACAGTGTGGCCATGTGGCCTTAATGAGAGGGACTCACTCCAGCTTAGCTTGCAAGAACTAAGAGACACTGTGTGGCCATGTGGCCTTAATGAGAGAGACTCACTCCAGCTTAGCTTGCAAGAACTAAGAGACACAGTGTGGCCATGTGGCCTTAATGAGAGACTCACTCCAGCTTGGCTTGCAAGAACTAAGAGACAGTGTGGCCATGTAGCCTTAATGAGAGAGACTGACTCCAGCTTAGCTTGCAAGAACTAAGAGACTCAGTGTGGCCATGTGGCCTTAATGAGAGAGACTGACTCCAGCTTAGCTTGCAAGAACTAAGAGACACAGTGTGGCCATGTGGCCTTAATGAGAGAGACTGACTCCAGCTTAGCTTGCAAGAAAAAGATACACTTTGTGGCCATGTGGCCTTAATGAGAGAGACTCACTCCAACTTAGCTTGCAAGAACTAAGAGACACAGTGTGGCCATGTGGCCTTAATGAGAGACTCACTCCAGCTTAGCTTGCAAGAACTAAGAGACAGTGTGGCCATGTAGCCTTAATGAGAGAGACTGACTCCAGCTTAGCTTGCAAGAACTAAGAGACACAGTATGGCCATGTGGCCTTAATGAGAGAGACTGACTCCAACTTAACTTGCAAGAAAAAGATACACTTTGTGGCCATGTGGCCTTAATGAGAGAGACTCACTCCAACTTAGCTTGCAAGAACTAAGAGACACAGTGTGGCCATGTGGCCTTAATGAGAGACTCACTCCAGCTTAGCTTGCAAGAACTAAGAGACAGTGTGGCCATGTAGCCTTAATGAGAGAGACTGACTCCAGCTTAGCTTGCAAGAACTAAGAGACACAGTGTGACCATGTGACCTTAATGAGAGAGACTGACTCAAGCTTAGCTTGCAAGAACTAAGAGACACTGTGTGGCCATGTGGCCTTAATGAGAGAGACTGACTCAAGCTTAGCTTGCAAGAACTAAGAGACACAGTGTGGCCATGTGGCCTTAATGAGAGAGACTGACTCCAGCTTAGCTTGCAAGAACTAAGAGACACAGTGTGGCCATGTGGCCTTAATGAGAGAGACTGATTCCAGCTTAACTTGCAAGAACTAAGCGACACAGTGTGGCCATGTGGCCTTAATGAGAGAGACTGACTCCAGCTTACCTTGCAAGAACTAAGAGACACTGTGTGGCCATGTGGCCTTAATGAGAGAGACTGACTCAAGCTTAGCTTGCAAGAACTAAGAGACACAGTGTGGCCATGTGGCCTTAATGAGAGGGACTCACTCCAGCTTAGCTTGCAAGAACTAAGAGACACTGTGTGGCCATGTGGCCTTAATGAGAGAGACTCACTCCAGCTTAGCTTGCAAGAACTAAGAGACACAGTGTGGCCATGTGGCCTTAATGAGAGACTCACTCCAGCTTGGCTTGCAAGAACTAAGAGACAGTGTGGCCATGTAGCCTTAATGAGAGAGACTGACTCCAGCTTAGCTTGCAAGAACTAAGAGACTCAGTGTGGCCATGTGGCCTTAATGAGAGAGACTGACTCCAGCTTAGCTTGCAAGAACTAAGAGACACAGTGTGGCCATGTGGCCTTAATGAGAGAGACTGATTCCAGCTTAGCTTGCAAGAACTAAGAGACACAGTGTGGCCATGTGGCCTTAATGAGAGAGACTGACTCCAGCTTAGCTTGCAAGAACTAAGAGACACAGTGTGGCCATGTGGCCTTAATGAGAGAGACTGATTCCAGCTTAACTTGCAAGAACTAAGAGACACTGTGTGGCCATGTGGCCTTAATGAGAGAGACTCACTCCAGCTTAGCTTGCAAGAACTAAGAGACACTGTGTGGCCATGTGGCCTTAATGAGAGAGACTCACTCCAGCTTAGCTTGCAAGAACTAAGAGACACAGTGTGGCCAAGTGGCCTTAATGAGAGACTCACTCCAGCTTAGGCTTGCAAGAACTAAGAGACAGTGTGGCCATGTAGCCTTAATGAGAGAGACTGACTCCAGCTTAGCTTGCAAGAACTAAGAGACACTGTGTGGCCATGTGGCCTTAATGAGAAAGACTCACTCCAGCTTAGCTTGCAAGAACTAAGAGACTCAGTATGGCCATGTGGCCTTAATGAGAGAGACTAACTCCAACTTAACTTGCAAGAAAAAGATACACTTTGTGGCCATGTGGCCTTAATGAGAGAGACTCACTCCATCTTAGCTTGCAAGAACTAAGAGACACAGTGTGGCCATGTGGCCTTAATGAGAGACTCACTCCAGCTTAGCTTGCAAGAACTAAGAGACAGTGTGGCCATGTAGCCTTAATGAGAGAGACTGACTCCAGCTTAGCTTGCAAGAACTAAGAGACACAGTGTGGCCATGTGGCCTTAATGAGAGAGACTGACTCCAGCTTAGCTTGCAAGAACTAAGAGACACTGTGTGGCCATGTGGCCTTAATGAGAGAGACTGACTCCAGCTTAGCTTGCAAGAACTAAGAGACACAGTGTGACCATGTGACCTTAATGAGAGAGACTGACTCAAGCTTAGCTTGCAAGAACTAAGAGACACAGTGTGGCCATGTGGCCTTAATGAGAGAGACTGACTCCAGCTTAGCTTGCAAGAACTAAGAGACACAGTGTGGCCATGTGGCCTTAATGAGAGAGACTGATTCCAGCTTAACTTGCAAGAACTAAGCGACACAGTGTGGCCATGTGGCCTTAATGAGAGAGACTGACTCCAGCTTACCTTGCAAGAACTAAGAGACACTGTGTGGCCATGTGGCCTTAATGAGAGAGACTGACTCAAGCTTAGCTTGCAAGAACTAAGAGACACAGTGTGGCCATGTGGCCTTAATGAGAGAGACTCACTCCAGCTTAGCTTGCAAGAACTAAGAGACACTGTGTGGCCATGTGGCCTTAATGAGAGAGACTCACTCCAGCTTAGCTTGCAAGAACTAAGAGACACAGTGTGGCCATGTGGCCTTAATGAGAGACTCACTCCAGCTTAGCTTGCAAGAACTAAGAGACAGTGTGGCCATGTAGCCTTAATGAGAGAGACTGACTCCAGCTTAGCTTGCAAGAACTAAGAGACACAGTGTGGCCATGTGGCCTTAATGAGAGAGACTGACTCCAGCTTAGCTTGCAAGAACTAAGAGACACAGTGTGGCCATGTGGCCTTAATGAGAGAGACTGATTCCAGCTTAACTTGCAAGAACTAAGCGACACAGTGTGGCCATGTGGCCTTAATGAGAGAGACTGACTCCAGCTTACCTTGCAAGAACTAAGAGACACTGTGTGGCCTTAATGAGAGAGACTCACTCCAGCTTAGCTTGCAAGAACTAAGAGACACAGTGTGGCCATGTGGCCTTAATGAGAGACTCACTCCAGCTTAGCTTGCAAGAACTAAGAGACAGTGTGGCCATGTAGCCTTAATGAGAGAGACTGACTCCAGCTTAGCTTGCAAGAACTAAGAGACACAGTGCGGCCATGTGGCCTTAATGAGAGAGACTGACTCCAGCTTAGCTTGCAAGAACTAAGAGACACAGTGTGGCCATGTGGCCTTAATGAGAGAGACTGATTCCAGCTTAGCTTGCAAGAACTAAGAGACACAGTGTGGCCATGTGGCCTTAATGAGAGAGACTGACTCCAGCTTAGCTTGCAAGAACTAAGAGACACAGTGTGACCATGTGACCTTAATGAGAGAGACTGACTCCAGCTTAGCTTGCAAGAACTAAGAAACACTGTGTGGCCATGTGGCCTTAATGAGAGAGACTGACTCCAGCTTAGCTTGCAAGAACTAAGAGACACAGTGTGACCATGTGACCTTAATGAGAGAGACTGACTCAAGCTTAGCTTGCAAGAACTAAGAGACCCTGTGTGGCCATGTGGCCTTAATGAGAGAGACTGACTCAAGCTTAGCTTGCAAGAACTAAGAGATACAGTGTGGCCATGTGGCCTTAATGAGAGAGACTGACTCCAGCTTAGCTTGCAAGAACTAAGAGACACAGTGTGACCATGTGACCTTAATGAGAGAGACTGACTCCAGCTTAGCTTGCAAGAACTAAGAGACACAGTGTGGCCATGTGGCCTTAATGAGAGAGACTGACTCCAGCTTAGCTTGCAAGAACTAAGAGACACAGTGTGGCCATGTGGCCTTAATGAGAGAGACTGACTCCAGCTTAGCTTGCAAGAACTAAGAGACACTGTGTGGCCATGTGGCCTTAATGAGAGAGACTGACTCCAGCTTAGCTTGCAAGAACTAAGAGACACAGTGTGACCATGTGACCTTAATGAGAGAGACTGACTCAAGCTTAGCTTGCAAGAACTAAGAGACACTGTGTGGCCATGTGGCCTTAATGAGAGAGACTGACTCAAGCTTAGCTTGCAAGAACTAAGAGACACAGTGTGGCCATGTGGCCTTAATGAGAGAGACTGACTCCAGCTTAGCTTGCAAGAACTAAGAGACACAGTGTGGCCATGTGGCCTTAATGAGAGAGACTGATTCCAGCTTAACTTGCAAGAACTAAGCGACACAGTGTGGCCATGTGGCCTTAATGAGAGAGACTGACTCCAGCTTACCTTGCAAGAACTAAGAGACACTGTGTGGCCATGTGGCCTTAATGAGAGAGACTGACTCAAGCTTAGCTTGCAAGAACTAAGAGACACAGTGTGGCCATGTGGCCTTAATGAGAGAGACTCACTCCAGCTTAGCTTGCAAGAACTAAGAGACACTGTGTGGCCATGTGGCCTTAATGAGAGAGACTCACTCCAGCTTAGCTTGCAAGAACTAAGAGACACAGTGTGGCCATGTGGCCTTAATGAGAGACTCACTCCAGCTTAGCTTGCAAGAACTAAGAGACAGTGTGGCCATGTAGCCTTAATGAGAGAGACTGACTCCAGCTTAGCTTGCAAGAACTAAGAGACACAGTGTGGCCATGTGGCCTTAATGAGAGAGACTGACTCCAGCTTAGCTTGCAAGAACTAAGAGACACAGTGTGGCCATGTGGCCTTAATGAGAGAGACTGATTCCAGCTTAGCTTGCAAGAACTAAGAGACACAGTGTGGCCATGTGGCCTTAATGAGAGAGACTGACTCCAGCTTAGCTTGCAAGAACTAAGTGACACAGTGTGGCCATGTGGCCTTAATGAGAGAGACTGATTCCAGCTTAACTTGCAAGAACTAAGAGACACTGTGTGGCCATGTGGCCTTAATGAGAAAGACTCACTCCAGCTTAGCTTGCAAGAACTAACAGACTCAGTATGGCCATGTGGCCTTAATGAGAGAGACTGACTCCAACTTAACTTGCAAGAACTAAGATACACTTTGTGGCCATGTGGCCTTAATGAGAGAGACTCACTCCAGCTTAGCTTGCAAGAACTAAGAGACACAGTGTGGCCATGTGGCCTTAATGAGAGACTCACTCCAGCTTAGCTTGCAAGAACTGAGAGACAGTGTGGCCATGTAGCCTTAATGAGAGACTGACTCCAGCTTAGCTTGCAAGAACTAAGAGACACAGTATGGCCATGTGGCCTTGATGAGAGAGACTGACTCCAACTTAACTTGCAAGAAAAAGATACACTTTGTGGCCATGTGGCCTTAATGAGAGAGACTCACTCCAACTTAGCTTGCAAGAACTAAGAGACACAGTGTGGCCATGTGGCCTTAATGAGAGACTCACTCCAGCTTAGCTTGCAAGAACTAAGAGACAGTGTGGCCATGTAGCCTTAATGAGAGAGACTGACTCCAGCTTAGCTTGCAAGAACTAAGAGACACAGTGTGACCATGTGACCTTAATGAGAGAGACTGACTCAAGCTTAGCTTGCAAGAACTAAGAGACACTGTGTGGCCATGTGGCCTTAATGAGAGAGACTGACTCAAGCTTAGCTTGCAAGAACTAAGAGACACAGTGTGGCCATGTGGCCTTAATGAGAGAGACTGACTCCAGCTTAGCTTGCAAGAACTAAGAGACACAGTGTGGCCATGTGGCCTTAATGAGAGAGACTGATTCCAGCTTAACTTGCAAGAACTAAGCGACACAGTGTGGCCATGTGGCCTTAATGAGAGAGACTGACTCCAGCTTACCTTGCAAGAACTAAGAGACACTGTGTGGCCATGTGGCCTTAATGAGAGAGACTGACTCAAGCTTAGCTTGCAAGAACTAAGAGACACAGTGTGGCCATGTGGCCTTAATGAGAGGGACTCACTCCAGCTTAGCTTGCAAGAACTAAGAGACACTGTGTGGCCATGTGGCCTTAATGAGAGAGACTCACTCCAGCTTAGCTTGCAAGAACTAAGAGACACAGTGTGGCCATGTGGCCTTAATGAGAGACTCACTCCAGCTTGGCTTGCAAGAACTAAGAGACAGTGTGGCCATGTAGCCTTAATGAGAGAGACTGACTCCAGCTTAGCTTGCAAGAACTAAGAGACTCAGTGTGGCCATGTGGCCTTAATGAGAGAGACTGACTCCAGCTTAGCTTGCAAGAACTAAGAGACACAGTGTGGCCATGTGGCCTTAATGAGAGAGACTGATTCCAGCTTAGCTTGCAAGAACTAAGAGACACAGTGTGGCCATGTGGCCTTAATGAGAGAGACTGACTCCAGCTTAGCTTGCAAGAACTAAGAGACACAGTGTGGCCATGTGGCCTTAATGAGAGAGACTGATTCCAGCTTAACTTGCAAGAACTAAGAGACACTGTGTGGCCATGTGGCCTTAATGAGAGAGACTCACTCCAGCTTAGCTTGCAAGAACTAAGAGACACTGTGTGGCCATGTGGCCTTAATGAGAGAGACTCACTCCAGCTTAGCTTGCAAGAACTAAGAGACACAGTGTGGCCAAGTGGCCTTAATGAGAGACTCACTCCAGCTTAGGCTTGCAAGAACTAAGAGACAGTGTGGCCATGTAGCCTTAATGAGAGAGACTGACTCCAGCTTAGCTTGCAAGAACTAAGAGACACTGTGTGGCCATGTGGCCTTAATGAGAAAGACTCACTCCAGCTTAGCTTGCAAGAACTAAGAGACTCAGTATGGCCATGTGGCCTTAATGAGAGAGACTAACTCCAACTTAACTTGCAAGAAAAAGATACACTTTGTGGCCATGTGGCCTTAATGAGAGAGACTCACTCCAGCTTAGCTTGCAAGAACTAAGAGACACAGTGTGGCCATGTGGCCTTAATGAGAGACTCACTCCAGCTTAGCTTGCAAGAACTAAGAGACAGTGTGGCCATGTAGCCTTAATGAGAGAGACTGACTCCAGCTTAGCTTGCAAGAACTAAGAGACACAGTGTGGCCATGTGGCCTTAATGAGAGAGACTGACTCCAGCTTAGCTTGCAAGAACTAAGAGACACTGTGTGGCCATGTGGCCTTAATGAGAGAGACTGACTCCAGCTTAGCTTGCAAGAACTAAGAGACACAGTGTGACCATGTGACCTTAATGAGAGAGACTGACTCAAGCTTAGCTTGCAAGAACTAAGAGACACAGTGTGGCCATGTGGCCTTAATGAGAGAGACTGACTCCAGCTTAGCTTGCAAGAACTAAGAGACACAGTGTGGCCATGTGGCCTTAATGAGAGAGACTGATTCCAGCTTAACTTGCAAGAACTAAGCGACACAGTGTGGCCATGTGGCCTTAATGAGAGAGACTGACTCCAGCTTACCTTGCAAGAACTAAGAGACACTGTGTGGCCATGTGGCCTTAATGAGAGAGACTGACTCAAGCTTAGCTTGCAAGAACTAAGAGACACAGTGTGGCCATGTGGCCTTAATGAGAGAGACTCACTCCAGCTTAGCTTGCAAGAACTAAGAGACACTGTGTGGCCATGTGGCCTTAATGAGAGAGACTCACTCCAGCTTAGCTTGCAAGAACTAAGAGACACAGTGTGGCCATGTGGCCTTAATGAGAGACTCACTCCAGCTTAGCTTGCAAGAACTAAGAGACAGTGTGGCCATGTAGCCTTAATGAGAGAGACTGACTCCAGCTTAGCTTGCAAGAACTAAGAGACACAGTGTGGCCATGTGGCCTTAATGAGAGAGACTGACTCCAGCTTAGCTTGCAAGAACTAAGAGACACAGTGTGGCCATGTGGCCTTAATGAGAGAGACTGATTCCAGCTTAACTTGCAAGAACTAAGCGACACAGTGTGGCCATGTGGCCTTAATGAGAGAGACTGACTCCAGCTTACCTTGCAAGAACTAAGAGACACTGTGTGGCCTTAATGAGAGAGACTCACTCCAGCTTAGCTTGCAAGAACTAAGAGACACAGTGTGGCCATGTGGCCTTAATGAGAGACTCACTCCAGCTTAGCTTGCAAGAACTAAGAGACAGTGTGGCCATGTAGCCTTAATGAGAGAGACTGACTCCAGCTTAGCTTGCAAGAACTAAGAGACACAGTGCGGCCATGTGGCCTTAATGAGAGAGACTGACTCCAGCTTAGCTTGCAAGAACTAAGAGACACAGTGTGGCCATGTGGCCTTAATGAGAGAGACTGATTCCAGCTTAGCTTGCAAGAACTAAGAGACACAGTGTGGCCATGTGGCCTTAATGAGAGAGACTGACTCCAGCTTAGCTTGCAAGAACTAAGAGACACAGTGTGACCATGTGACCTTAATGAGAGAGACTGACTCCAGCTTAGCTTGCAAGAACTAAGAAACACTGTGTGGCCATGTGGCCTTAATGAGAGAGACTGACTCCAGCTTAGCTTGCAAGAACTAAGAGACACAGTGTGACCATGTGACCTTAATGAGAGAGACTGACTCAAGCTTAGCTTGCAAGAACTAAGAGACCCTGTGTGGCCATGTGGCCTTAATGAGAGAGACTGACTCAAGCTTAGCTTGCAAGAACTAAGAGATACAGTGTGGCCATGTGGCCTTAATGAGAGAGACTGACTCCAGCTTAGCTTGCAAGAACTAAGAGACACAGTGTGACCATGTGACCTTAATGAGAGAGACTGACTCCAGCTTAGCTTGCAAGAACTAAGAGACACAGTGTGGCCATGTGGCCTTAATGAGAGAGACTGACTCCAGCTTAGCTTGCAAGAACTAAGAGACACTGTGTGGCCATGTGGCCTTAATGAGAGAGACTGACTCCAGCTTAGCTTGCAAGAACTAAGAGACACAGTGTGACCATGTGACCTTAATGAGAGAGACTGACTCAAGCTTAGCTTGCAAGAACTAAGAGACACTGTGTGGCCATGTGGCCTTAATGAGAGAGACTGACTCAAGCTTAGCTTGCAAGAACTAAGAGACACAGTGTGGCCATGTGGCCTTAATGAGAGAGACTGACTCCAGCTTAGCTTGCAAGAACTAAGAGACACAGTGTGGCCATGTGGCCTTAATGAGAGAGACTGATTCCAGCTTAACTTGCAAGAACTAAGCGACACAGTGTGGCCATGTGGCCTTAATGAGAGAGACTGACTCCAGCTTACCTTGCAAGAACTAAGAGACACTGTGTGGCCATGTGGCCTTAATGAGAGAGACTGACTCAAGCTTAGCTTGCAAGAACTAAGAGACACAGTGTGGCCATGTGGCCTTAATGAGAGAGACTCACTCCAGCTTAGCTTGCAAGAACTAAGAGACACTGTGTGGCCATGTGGCCTTAATGAGAGAGACTCACTCCAGCTTAGCTTGCAAGAACTAAGAGACACAGTGTGGCCATGTGGCCTTAATGAGAGACTCACTCCAGCTTAGCTTGCAAGAACTAAGAGACAGTGTGGCCATGTAGCCTTAATGAGAGAGACTGACTCCAGCTTAGCTTGCAAGAACTAAGAGACACAGTGTGGCCATGTGGCCTTAATGAGAGAGACTGACTCCAGCTTAGCTTGCAAGAACTAAGAGACACAGTGTGGCCATGTGGCCTTAATGAGAGAGACTGATTCCAGCTTAGCTTGCAAGAACTAAGAGACACAGTGTGGCCATGTGGCCTTAATGAGAGAGACTGACTCCAGCTTAGCTTGCAAGAACTAAGTGACACAGTGTGGCCATGTGGCCTTAATGAGAGAGACTGATTCCAGCTTAACTTGCAAGAACTAAGAGACACTGTGTGGCCATGTGGCCTTAATGAGAAAGACTCACTCCAGCTTAGCTTGCAAGAACTAACAGACTCAGTATGGCCATGTGGCCTTAATGAGAGAGACTGACTCCAACTTAACTTGCAAGAACTAAGATACACTTTGTGGCCATGTGGCCTTAATGAGAGAGACTCACTCCAGCTTAGCTTGCAAGAACTAAGAGACACAGTGTGGCCATGTGGCCTTAATGAGAGACTCACTCCAGCTTAGCTTGCAAGAACTGAGAGACAGTGTGGCCATGTAGCCTTAATGAGAGACTGACTCCAGCTTAGCTTGCAAGAACTAAGAGACACAGTGTGGCCATGTGGCCTTAATGAGAGAGACTGACTCCAGCTTAGCTTGCAAGAACTAAGAGACACAGTGTGGCCATGTGGCCTTAATGAGAGAGACTGATTCCAGCTTAACTTGCAAGAACTAAGCGACACAGTGTGGCCATGTGGCCTTAATGAGAGAGACTGACTCCAGCTTACCTTGCAAGAACTAAGAGACACAGTGTGGCCATGTGGCCTTAATGAGAGAGACTGACTCCAGCTTAGCTTGCAAGAACTAAGAGACACAGTGTGGCCATGTGGCCTTAATGAGAGAGACTGATTCCAGCTTAGCTTGCAAGAACTAAGAGACACAGTGTGGCCATGTGGCCTTAATGAGAGAGACTGACTCCAGCTTAGCTTGCAAGAACTAAGTGACACAGTGTGGCCATGTGGCCTTAATGAGAGAGACTGATTCCAGCTTAACTTGCAAGAACTAAGAGACACTGTGTGGCCATGTGGCCTTAATGAGAAAGGCTCACTCCAGCTTAGCTTGCAAGAACCAAGAGACTCAGTATGGCCATGTGGCCTTAATGAGAGAGACTGACTCCAACTTAACTTGCAAGAACTAAGATACACTTTGTGGCCATGTGGCCTTAATGAGAGAGACTCACTCCAGCTTAGCTTGCAAGAACTAAGAGACACAGTGTGGCCATGTGGCCTTAATGAGAGACTCACTCCAGCTTAGCTTGCAAGAACTAAGAGACAGTGTGGCCATGTAGCCTTAATGAGAGACTGACTCCAGCTTAGCTTGCAAGAACTAAGCGACACAGTGTGGCCATGTGGCCTTAATGAGAGAGACTGACTCCAGCTTACCTTGCAAGAACTAAGAGACACTGTGTGGCCATGTGGCCTTAATGAGAGAGACTGACTCAAGCTTAGCTTGCAAGAACTAAGAGACACAGTGTGGCCATGTGGCCTTAATGAGAGAGACTCACTCCAGCTTAGCTTGCAAGAACTAAGAGACACTGTGTGGCCATGTGGCCTTAATGAGAGAGACTCACTCCAGCTTAGCTTGCAAGAACTAAGAGACACAGTGTGGCCATGTGGCCTTAATGAGAGACTCACTCCAGCTTAGCTTGCAAGAACTAAGAGACAGTGTGGCCATGTAGCCTTAATGAGAGAGACTGACTCCAGCTTAGCTTGCAAGAACTAAGAGACACAGTGTGACCATGTGACCTTAATGAGAGAGACTGACTCAAGCTTAGCTTGCAAGAACTAAGAGACACTGTGTGGCCATGTGGCCTTAATGAGAGAGACTGACTCCAGCTTAGCTTGCAAGAACTAAGTGACACAGTGTGGCCATGTGGCCTTAATGAGAGAGACTGATTCCAGCTTAACTTGCAAGAACTAAGAGACACTGTGTGGCCATGTGGCCTTAATGAGAAAGGCTCACTCCAGCTTAGCTTGCAAGAACCAAGAGACTCAGTATGGCCATGTGGCCTTAATGAGAGAGACTGACTCCAACTTAACTTGCAAGAACTAAGATACACTTTGTGGCCATGTGGCCTTAATGAGAGAGACTCACTCCAGCTTAGCTTGCAAGAACTAAGAGACACAGTGTGGCCATGTGGCCTTAATGAGAGACTCACTCCAGCTTAGCTTGCAAGAACTAAGAGACAGTGTGGCCATGTAGCCTTAATGAGAGACTGACTCCAGCTTAGCTTGCAAGAACTAAGCGACACAGTGTGGCCATGTGGCCTTAATGAGAGAGACTGACTCCAGCTTACCTTGCAAGAACTAAGAGACACTGTGTGGCCATGTGGCCTTAATGAGAGAGACTGACTCAAGCTTAGCTTGCAAGAACTAAGAGACACAGTGTGGCCATGTGGCCTTAATGAGAGAGACTCACTCCAGCTTAGCTTGCAAGAACTAAGAGACACTGTGTGGCCATGTGGCCTTAATGAGAGAGACTCACTCCAGCTTAGCTTGCAAGAACTAAGAGACACAGTGTGGCCATGTGGCCTTAATGAGAGACTCACTCCAGCTTAGCTTGCAAGAACTAAGAGACAGTGTGGCCATGTAGCCTTAATGAGAGAGACTGACTCCAGCTTAGCTTGCAAGAACTAAGAGACACAGTGTGACCATGTGACCTTAATGAGAGAGACTGACTCAAGCTTAGCTTGCAAGAACTAAGAGACACTGTGTGGCCATGTGGCCTTAATGAGAGAGACTGACTCAAGCTTAGCTTGCAAGAACTAAGAGACACAGTGTGGCCATGTGGCCTTAATGAGAGAGACTGACTCCAGCTTAGCTTGCAAGAACTAAGAGACACAGTGTGGCCATGTGGCCTTAATGAGAGAGACTGATTCCAGCTTAACTTGCAAGAACTAAGCGACACAGTGTGGCCATGTGGCCTTAATGAGAGAGACTGACTCCAGCTTACCTTGCAAGAACTAAGAGACACTGTGTGGCCATGTGGCCTTAATGAGAGAGACTGACTCAAGCTTAGCTTGCAAGAACTAAGAGACACAGTGTGGCCATGTGGCCTTAATGAGAGGGACTCACTCCAGCTTAGCTTGCAAGAACTAAGAGACACTGTGTGGCCATGTGGCCTTAATGAGAGAGACTCACTCCAGCTTAGCTTGCAAGAACTAAGAGACACAGTGTGGCCATGTGGCCTTAATGAGAGACTCACTCCAGCTTAGCTTGCAAGAACTAAGAGACAGTGTGGCCATGTAGCCTTAATGAGAGAGACTGACTCCAGCTTAGCTT
This sequence comes from Petromyzon marinus, assembly GCF_048934315.1. Classification (NCBI taxonomy): domain Eukaryota; kingdom Metazoa; phylum Chordata; class Hyperoartia; order Petromyzontiformes; family Petromyzontidae; genus Petromyzon; species Petromyzon marinus. The sequence goes on from NW_027423168.1 coordinate 2,113,331, forward strand.
GCAAGAACTAAGAGACACAGTGTGGCCATGTGGCCTTAATGAGAGACTCACTCCAGCTTAGCTTGCAAGAACTAAGAGACAGTGTGGCCATGTAGCCTTAATGAGAGACTGACTCCAGCTTAGCTTGCAAGAACTAAGAGACACAGTGTGGCCATGTGGCCTTAATGAGAGAGACTGACTCCAGCTTAGCTTGCAAGAACTAAGAGACACAGTGTGGCCATGTGGCCTTAATGAGAGAGACTGATTCCAGCTTAACTTGCAAGAACTAAGCGACACAGTGTGGCCATGTGGCCTTAATGAGAGAGACTGACTCCAGCTTACCTTGCAAGAACTAAGAGACACTGTGTGGCCATGTGGCCTTAATGAGAGAGACTGACTCAAGCTTAGCTTGCAAGAACTAAGAGACACAGTGTGGCCATGTGGCCTTAATGAGAGAGACTCACTCCAGCTTAGCTTGCAAGAACTAAGAGACACTGTGTGGCCATGTGGCCTTAATGAGAGAGACTCACTCCAGCTTAGCTTGCAAGAACTAAGAGACACAGTGTGGCCATGTGGCCTTAATGAGAGACTCACTCCAGCTTAGGCTTGCAAGAACTAAGAGACAGTGTGGCCATGTGGCCTTAATGAGAGAGACTGACTCCAGCTTAGCTTGCAAGAACTAAGTGACACAGTGTGGCCATGTGGCCTTAATGAGAGAGACTGATTCCAGCTTAACTTGCAAGAACTAAGAGACACTGTGTGGCCATGTGGCCTTAATGAGAAAGACTCACTCCAGCTTAGCTTGCAAGAACTAACAGACTCAGTATGGCCATGTGGCCTTAATGAGAGAGACTGACTCCAACTTAACTTGCAAGAACTAAGATACACTTTGTGGCCATGTGGCCTTAATGAGAGAGACTCACTCCAGCTTAGCTTGCAAGAACTAAGAGACACAGTGTGGCCATGTGGCCTTAATGAGAGACTCACTCCAGCTTAGCTTGCAAGAACTGAGAGACAGTGTGGCCATGTAGCCTTAATGAGAGACTGACTCCAGCTTAGCTTGCAAGAACTAAGAGACACAGTGTGGCCATGTGGCCTTAATGAGAGAGACTGACTCCAGCTTAGCTTGCAAGAACTAAGAGACACAGTGTGGCCATGTGGCCTTAATGAGAGAGACTGATTCCAGCTTAACTTGCAAGAACTAAGCGACACAGTGTGGCCATGTGGCCTTAATGAGAGAGACTGACTCCAGCTTACCTTGCAAGAACTAAGAGACACAGTGTGGCCATGTGGCCTTAATGAGAGAGACTGACTCCAGCTTAGCTTGCAAGAACTAAGAGACACAGTGTGGCCATGTGGCCTTAATGAGAGAGACTGATTCCAGCTTAGCTTGCAAGAACTAAGAGACACAGTGTGGCCATGTGGCCTTAATGAGAGAGACTGACTCAAGCTTAGCTTGCAAGAACTAAGCAACACAGTGTGGCCATGTGGCCTTAATGAGAGAGACTGACTCCAGCTTACCTTGCAAGAACTAAAAGACACTGTGTGGCCATGTGGCCTTAATGAGAGAGACTGACTCAAGCTTAGCTTGCAAGAACTAAGAGACACAGTGTGGCCATGTGGCCTTAATGAGAGGGACTCACTCCAGCTTAGCTTGCAAGAACTAAGAGACACTGTGTGGCCATGTGGCCTTAATGAGAGAGACTCACTCCAGCTTAGCTTGCAAGAACTAAGAGACACAGTGTGGCCATGTGGCCTTAATGAGAGACTCACTCCAGCTTAGCTTGCAAGAACTAAGAGACAGTGTGGCCATGTAGCCTTAATGAGAGAGACTGACTCCAGCTTAGCTTGCAAGAACTAAGAGACACAGTGTGGCCATGTGGCCTTAATGAGAGACTCACTCCAGCTTAGCTTGCAAGAACTAAGAGACAGTGTGGCCATGTAGCCTTAATGAGAGACTGACTCCAGCTTAGCTTGCAAGAACTAAGAGACACAGTGTGGCCATGTGGCCTTAATGAGAGAGACTGACTCCAGCTTAGCTTGCAAGAACTAAGAGACACAGTGTGGCCATGTGGCCTTAATGAGAGAGACTGATTCCAGCTTAACTTGCAAGAACTAAGCGACACAGTGTGGCCATGTGGCCTTAATGAGAGAGACTGACTCCAGCTTACCTTGCAAGAACTAAGAGACACTGTGTGGCCATGTGGCCTTAATGAGAGAGACTGACTCAAGCTTAGCTTGCAAGAACTAAGAGACACAGTGTGGCCATGTGGCCTTAATGAGAGAGACTCACTCCAGCTTAGCTTGCAAGAACTAAGAGACACTGTGTGGCCATGTGGCCTTAATGAGAGAGACTCACTCCAGCTTAGCTTGCAAGAACTAAGAGACACAGTGTGGCCATGTGGCCTTAATGAGAGACTCACTCCAGCTTAGGCTTGCAAGAACTAAGAGACAGTGTGGCCATGTAGCCTTAATGAGAGAGACTGACTCCAGCTTAGCTTACAAGAACTAAGAGACACTGTGTGGCCATGTGGCCTTAATGAGAAAGACTCACTCCAGCTTAGCTTGCAAGAACTAAGAGACTCAGTATGGCCATGTGGCCTTAATGAGAGAGACTGACTCCAACTTAACTTGCAAGAAAAAGATACACTTTGTGGCCATGTGGCCTTAATGAAAGAGACTCACTCCAACTTAGCTTGCAAGAACTAAGAGACACAGTGTGGCCATGTGGCCTTAATGAGAGACTCACTCCAGCTTAGCTTGCAAGAACTAAGAGACAGTGTGGCCATGTAGCCTTAATGAGAGAGACTGACTCCAACTTAGCTTGCAAGAACTAAGAGACACAGTGTGACCATGTGACCTTAATGAGAGAGACTGACTCAAGCTTAGCTTGCAAGAACTAAGAGACACTGTGTGGCCATGTGGCCTTAATGAGAGAGACTGACTCAAGCTTAGCTTGCAAGAACTAAGAGACACATTGTGGCCATGTGGCCTTAATGAGAGAGACTGACTCCAGCTTAGCTTGCAAGAACTAAGAGACACAGTGTGGCCATGTGGCCTTAATGAGAGAGACTGATTCCAGCTTAACTTGCAAGAACTAAGCGACACAGTGTGGCCATGTGGCCTTAATGAGAGAGACTGACTCCAGCTTACCTTGCAAGAACTAAGAGACACTGTGTGGCCATGTGGCCTTAATGAGAGAGACTGACTCAAGCTTAGCTTGCAAGAACTAAGAGACACAGTGTGGCCATGTGGCCTTAATGAGAGGGACTCACTCCAGCTTAGCTTGCAAGAACTAAGAGACACTGTGTGGCCATGTGGCCTTAATGAGAGAGACTCACTCCAGCTTAGCTTGCAAGAACTAAGAGACACAGTGTGGCCATGTGGCCTTAATGAGAGACTCACTCCAGCTTAGCTTGCAAGAACTAAGAGACAGTGTGGCCATGTAGCCTTAATGAGAGAGACTGACTCCAGCTTAGCTTGCAAGAACTAAGAGACACAGTGTGGCCATGTGGCCTTAATGAGAGAGACTGACTCCAGCTTAGCTTGCAAGAACTAAGAGACACAGTGTGGCCATGTGGCCTTAATGAGAGAGACTGATTCCAGCTTAGCTTGCAAGAACTAAGAGACACAGTGTGGCCATGTGGCCTTAATGAGAGAGACTGACTCCAGCTTAGCTTGCAAGAACTAAGAGACACAGTGTGGCCATGTGGCCTTAATGAGAGAGACTGATTCCAGCTTAACTTGCAAGAACTAAGAGACACTGTGTGGCCATGTGGCCTTAATGAGAAAGACTCACTCCAGCTTAGCTTGCAAGAACTAAGAGACTCAGTATGGCCATGTGGCCTTAATGAGAGAGACTGACTCCAACTTAACTTGCAAGAACTAAGATACACTTTGTGGCCATGTGGCCTTAATGAGAGAGACTCACTCCAGCTTAGCTTGCAAGAACTAAGAGACACAGTGTGGCCATGTGGCCTTAATGCGAGACTCACTCCAGCTTAGCTTGCAAGAACTAAGAGACAGTGTGGCCATGTAGCCTTAATGAGAGAGACTGACTCCAGCTTAGCTTGCAAGAACTAAGAGACACAGTGTGGCCATGTGGCCTTAATGAGAGAGACTCACTCCAGCTTAGCTTGCAAGAACTAAGAGACACTGTGTGGCCATGTGGCCTTAATGAGAGAGACTCACTCCAGCTTAGCTTGCAAGAACTAAGAGACACAGTGTGGCCATGTGGCCTTAATGAGAGGGACTCACTCCAGCTTAGCTTGCAAGAACTAAGAGACACTGTGTGGCCATGTGGCCTTAATGAGAGAGACTCACTCCAGCTTAGCTTGCAAGAACTAAGAGACACAGTGTGGCCATGTGGCCTTAATGAGAGACTCACTCCAGCTTAGCTTGCAAGAACTAAGAGACAGTGTGGCCATGTAGCCTTAATGAGAGAGACTGACTCCAGCTTAGCTTGCAAGAACTAAGAGACACAGTGTGGCCATGTGGCCTTAATGAGAGAGACTGACTCCAGCTTAGCTTGCAAGAACTAAGAGACACAGTGTGGCCATGTGGCCTTAATGAGAGAGACTGATTCCAGCTTAGCTTGCAAGAACTAAGAGACACAGTGTGGCCATGTGGCCTTAATGAGAGAGACTGACTCCAGCTTAGCTTGCAAGAACTAAGAGACACAGTGTGGCCATGTGGCCTTAATGAGAGAGACTGATTCCAGCTTAACTTGCAAGAACTAAGAGACACTGTGTGGCCATGTGGCCTTAATGAGAAAGACTCACTCCAGCTTAGCTTGCAAGAACTAAGAGACTCAGTATGGCCATGTGGCCTTAATGAGAGAGACTGACTCCAACTTAACTTGCAAGAACTAAGATACACTTTGTGGCCATGTGGCCTTAATGAGAGAGACTCACTCCAGCTTAGCTTGCAAGAACTAAGAGACACAGTGTGGCCATGTGGCCTTAATGCGAGACTCACTCCAGCTTAGCTTGCAAGAACTAAGAGACAGTGTGGCCATGTAGCCTTAATGAGAGAGACTGACTCCAGCTTAGCTTGCAAGAACTAAGAGACACAGTGTGGCCATGTGGCCTTAATGAGAGAGACTCACTCCAGCTTAGCTTGCAAGAACTAAGAGACACTGTGTGGCCATGTGGCCTTAATGAGAGAGACTCACTCCAGCTTAGCTTGCAAGAACTAAGAGACACAGTGTGGCCAAGTGGCCTTAATGAGAGACTCACTCCAGCTTAGGCTTGCAAGAACTAAGAGACAGTGTGGCCATGTAGCCTTAATGAGAGAGACTGACTCCAGCTTAGCTTGCAAGAACTAAGAGACACTGTGTGGCCATGTGGCCTTAATGAGAAAGACTCACTCCAGCTTAGCTTGCAAGAACTAAGAGACGCAGTATGGCCATGTGGCCTTAATGAGAGAGACTAACTCCAACTTAACTTGCAAGAAAAAGATACACTTTGTGGCCATGTGGCCTTAATGAGAGAGACTCACTCCAGCTTAGCTTGCAAGAACTAAGAGACACAGTGTGGCCATGTGGCCTTAATGAGAGACTCACTCCAGCTTAGCTTGCAAGAACTAAGAGACAGTGTGGCCATGTAGCCTTAATGAGAGAGACTGACTCCAGCTTAGCTTGCAAGAACTAAGAGACACAGTGTGGCCATGTGGCCTTAATGAGAGAGACTGACTCCAGCTTAGCTTGCAAGAACTAAGAGACACAGTGTGGCCATGTGGCCTTAATGAGAGAGACTGATTCCAGCTTAACTTGCAAGAACTAAGCGACACAGTGTGGCCATGTGGCCTTAATGAGAGAGACTGACTCCAGCTTACCTTGCAAGAACTAAGAGACACTGTGTGGCCATGTGGCCTTAATGAGAGAGACTGACTCAAGCTTAGCTTGCAAGAACTAAGAGACACAGTGTGGCCATGTGGCCTTAATGAGAGAGACTCACTCCAGCTTAGCTTGCAAGAACTAAGAGACACTGTGTGGCCATGTGGCCTTAATGAGAGAGACTCACTCCAGCTTAGCTTGCAAGAACTAAGAGACACAGTGTGGCCATGTGGCCTTAATGAGAGACTCACTCCAGCTTAGCTTGCAAGAACTAAGAGACAGTGTGGCCATGTAGCCTTAATGAGAGAGACTGACTCCAGCTTAGCTTGCAAGAACTAAGAGACACAGTGTGGCCATGTGGCCTTAATGAGAGAGACTGACTCCAGCTTAGCTTGCAAGAACTAAGAGACACTGTGTGGCCATGTGGCCTTAATGAGAGAGACTGACTCCAGCTTAGCTTGCAAGAACTAAGAGACACAGTGTGGCCATGTGGCCTTAATGAGAGAGACTGATTCCAGCTTAACTTGCAAGAACTAAGCGACACAGTGTGGCCATGTGGCCTTAATGAGAGAGACTGACTCCAGCTTACCTTGCAAGAACTAAGAGACACTGTGTGGCCATGTGGCCTTAATGAGAGAGACTGACTCAAGCTTAGCTTGCAAGAACTAAGAGACACAGTGTGGCCATGTGGCCTTAATGAGAGAGACTCACTCCAGCTTAGCTTGCAAGAACTAAGAGACACAGTGTGGCCATGTGGCCTTAATGAGAGACTCACTCCAGCTTAGCTTGCAAGAACTAAGAGACAGTGTGGCCATGTAGCCTTAATGAGAGAGACTGACTCCAGCTTAGCTTGCAAGAACTAAGAGACACAGTGTGGCCATGTGGCCTTAATGAGAGAGACTGACTCCAGCTTAGCTTGCAAGAACTAAGAGACACAGTGTGGCCATGTGGCCTTAATGAGAGAGACTGATTCCAGCTTAACTTGCAAGAACTAAGCGACACAGTGTGGCCATGTGGCCTTAATGAGAGAGACTGACTCCAGCTTACCTTGCAAGAACTAAGAGACACTGTGTGGCCATGTGGCCTTAATGAGAGAGACTGACTCAAGCTTAGCTTGCAAGAACTAAGAGACACAGTGTGGCCATGTGGCCTTAATGAGAGAGACTCACTCCAGCTTAGCTTGCAAGAACTAAGAGACACTGTGTGGCCATGTGGCCTTAATGAGAGAGACTCACTCCAGCTTAGCTTGCAAGAACTAAGAGACACAGTGTGGCCATGTGGCCTTAATGAGAGACTCACTCCAGCTTAGCTTGCAAGAACTAAGAGACAGTGTGGCCATGTAGCCTTAATGAGAGAGACTGACTCCAGCTTAGCTTGCAAGAACTAAGAGACACAGTGTGGCCATGTGGCCTTAATGAGAGAGACTGACTCCAGCTTAGCTTGCAAGAACTAAGAGACACTGTGTGGCCATGTGGCCTTAATGAGAGAGACTGACTCCAGCTTAGCTTGCAAGAACTAAGAGACACTGTGTGGCCATGTGGCCTTAATGAGAGAGACTGACTCCAGCTTAGCTTGCAAGAACTAAGAGACACAGTGTGGCCATGTGGCCTTAATGAGAGAGACTGATTCCAGCTTAACTTGCAAGAACTAAGCGACACAGTGTGGCCATGTGGCCTTAATGAGAGAGACTGACTCCAGCTTACCTTGCAAGAACTAAGAGACACTGTGTGGCCATGTGGCCTTAATGAGAGAGACTGACTCAAGCTTAGCTTGCAAGAACTAAGAGACACAGTGTGGCCATGTGGCCTTAATGAGAGAGACTCACTCCAGCTTAGCTTGCAAGAACTAAGAGACACTGTGTGGCCATGTGGCCTTAATGAGAGAGACTCACTCCAGCTTAGCTTGCAAGAACTAAGAGACACAGTGTGGCCATGTGGCCTTAATGAGAGACTCACTCCAGCTTAGCTTGCAAGAACTAAGAGACAGTGTGGCCATGTAGCCTTAATGAGAGAGACTGACTCCAGCTTAGCTTGCAAGAACTAAGAGACACAGTGTGGCCATGTGGCCTTAATGAGAGAGACTGACTCCAGCTTAGCTTGCAAGAACTAAGAGACACAGTGTGGCCATGTGGCCTTAATGAGAGAGACTGATTCCAGCTTAACTTGCAAGAACTAAGCGACACAGTGTGGCCATGTGGCCTTAATGAGAGAGACTGACTCCAGCTTACCTTGCAAGAACTAAGAGACACTGTGTGGCCATGTGGCCTTAATGAGAGAGACTGACTCAAGCTTAGCTTGCAAGAACTAAGAGACACAGTGTGGCCATGTGGCCTTAATGAGAGGGACTCACTCCAGCTTAGCTTGCAAGAACTAAGAGACACTGTGTGGCCATGTGGCCTTAATGAGAGAGACTCACTCCAGCTTAGCTTGCAAGAACTAAGAGACACAGTGTGGCCATGTGGCCTTAATGAGAGACTCACTCCAGCTTAGCTTGCAAGAACTAAGAGACAGTGTGGCCATGTAGCCTTAATGAGAGAGACTGACTCCAGCTTAGCTTGCAAGAACTAAGAGACACAGTGTGGCCATGTGGCCTTAATGAGAGACTCACTCCAGCTTAGCTTGCAAGAACTAAGAGACAGTGTGGCCATGTAGCCTTAATGAGAGACTGACTCCAGCTTAGCTTGCAAGAACTAAGAGACACAGTGTGGCCATGTGGCCTTAATGAGAGAGACTGACTCCAGCTTAGCTTGCAAGAACTAAGAGACACAGTGTGGCCATGTGGCCTTAATGAGAGAGACTGATTCCAGCTTAACTTGCAAGAACTAAGCGACACAGTGTGGCCATGTGGCCTTAATGAGAGAGACTGACTCCAGCTTACCTTGCAAGAACTAAGAGACACTGTGTGGCCATGTGGCCTTAATGAGAGAGACTGACTCAAGCTTAGCTTGCAAGAACTAAGAGACACAGTGTGGCCATGTGGCCTTAATGAGAGAGACTCACTCCAGCTTAGCTTGCAAGAACTAAGAGACACTGTGTGGCCATGTGGCCTTAATGAGAGAGACTCACTCCAGCTTAGCTTGCAAGAACTAAGAGACACAGTGTGGCCATGTGGCCTTAATGAGAGACTCACTCCAGCTTAGGCTTGCAAGAACTAAGAGACAGTGTGGCCATGTAGCCTTAATGAGAGAGACTGACTCCAGCTTAGCTTACAAGAACTAAGAGACACTGTGTGGCCATGTGGCCTTAATGAGAAAGACTCACTCCAGCTTAGCTTGCAAGAACTAAGAGACTCAGTGTGGCCATGTGGCCTTAATGAGAGAGACTGACTCCAGCTTAGCTTGCAAGAACTAAGAGACACAGTGTGACCATGTGACCTTAATGAGAGAGACTGACTCCAGCTTAGCTTGCAAGAACTAAGAGACACTGTGTGGCCATGTGGCCTTAATGAGAGAGACTCACTCCAACTTAGCTTGCAAGAACTAAGAGACACAGTGTGGCCATGTGGCCTTAATGAGAGACTCACTCCAGCTTAGCTTGCAAGAACTAAGAGACAGTGTGGCCATGTAGCCTTAATGAGAGAGACTGACTCCAGCTTAGCTTGCAAGAACTAAGAGACACAGTGTGACCATGTGACCTTAATGAGAGAGACTGACTCAAGCTTAGCTTGCAAGAACTAAGAGACACTGTGTGGCCATGTGGCCTTAATGAGAGAGACTGACTCAAGCTTAACTTGCAAGAACTAAGAGACACAGTGTGGCCATGTGGCCTTAATGAGAGAGACTGACTCCAGCTTAGCTTGCAAGAACTAAGAGACACAGTGTGGCCATGTGGCCTTAATGAGAGAGACTGATTCCAGCTTAACTTGCAAGAACTAAGCGACACAGTGTGGCCATGTGGCCTTAATGAGAGAGACTGACTCCAGCTTACCTTGCAAGAACTAAGAGACACTGTGTGGCCATGTGGCCTTAATGAGAGAGACTGACTCAAGCTTAGCTTGCAAGAACTAAGAGACACAGTGTGGCCATGTGGCCTTAATGAGAGGGACTCACTCCAGCTTAGCTTGCAAGAACTAAGAGACACTGTGTGGCCATGTGGCCTTAATGAGAGAGACTCACTCCAGCTTAGCTTGCAAGAACTAAGAGACACAGTGTGGCCATGTGGCCTTAATGAGAGACTCACTCCAGCTTAGCTTGCAAGAACTAAGAGACAGTGTGGCCATGTAGCCTTAATGAGAGAGACTGACTCCAGCTTAGCTTGCAAGAACTAAGAGACACAGTGTGGCCATGTGGCCTTAATGAGAGAGACTGACTCCAGCTTAGCTTGCAAGAACTAAGAGACACAGTGTGGCCATGTGGCCTTAATGAGAGAGACTGATTCCAGCTTAGCTTGCAAGAACTAAGAGACACAGTGTGGCCATGTGGCCTTAATGAGAGAGACTGACTCCAGCTTAGCTTGCAAGAACTAAGAGACACAGTGTGGCCATGTGGCCTTAATGAGAGAGACTGATTCCAGCTTAACTTGCAAGAACTAAGAGACACTGTGTGGCCATGTGGCCTTAATGAGAAAGACTCACTCCAGCTTAGCTTGCAAGAACTAAGAGACTCAGTATGGCCATGTGGCCTTAATGAGAGAGACTGACTCCAACTTAACTTGCAAGAACTAAGATACACTTTGTGGCCATGTGGCCTTAATGAGAGAGACTCACTCCAGCTTAGCTTGCAAGAACTAAGAGACAGTGTGGCCATGTAGCCTTAATGAGAGAGACTGACTCCAGCTTAGCTTGCAAGAACTAAGAGACACAGTGTGGCCATGTGGCCTTAATGAGAGAGACTCACTCCAGCTTAGCTTGCAAGAACTAAGAGACACTGTGTGGCCATGTGGCCTTAATGAGAGAGACTCACTCCAGCTTAGCTTGCAAGAACTAAGAGACACAGTGTGGCCAAGTGGCCTTAATGAGAGACTCACTCCAGCTTAGGCTTGCAAGAACTAAGAGACTCAGTATGGCCATGTGGCCTTAATGAGAGAGACTAACTCCAACTTAACTTGCAAGAAAAAGATACACTTTGTGGCCATGTGGCCTTAATGAGAGAGACTCACTCCAGCTTAGCTTGCAAGAACTAAGAGACACAGTGTGGCCATGTGGCCTTAATGAGAGACTCACTCCAGCTTAGCTTGCAAGAACTAAGAGACAGTGTGGCCATGTAGCCTTAATGAGAGAGACTGACTCCAGCTTAGCTTGCAAGAACTAAGAGACACAGTGTGGCCATGTGGCCTTAATGAGAGAGACTGACTCCAGCTTAGCTTGCAAGAACTAAGAGACACAGTGTGGCCATGTGGCCTTAATGAGAGAGACTGATTCCAGCTTAACTTGCAAGAACTAAGCGACACAGTATGGCCATGTGGCCTTAATGAGAGAGACTGACTCCAGCTTACCTTGCAAGAACTAAGAGACACTGTGTGGCCATGTGGCCTTAATGAGAGAGACTGACTCAAGCTTAGCTTGCAAGAACTAAGAGACACAGTGTGGCCATGTGGCCTTAATGAGAGAGACTCACTCCAGCTTAGCTTGCAAGAACTAAGAGACACTGTGTGGCCATGTGGCCTTAATGAGAGAGACTCACTCCAGCTTAGCTTGCAAGAACTAAGAGACACAGTGTGGCCATGTGGCCTTAATGAGAGACTCACTCCAGCTTAGCTTGCAAGAACTAAGAGACAGTGTGGCCATGTAGCCTTAATGAGAGAGACTGACTCCAGCTTAGCTTGCAAGAACTAAGAGACACAGTGTGGCCATGTGGCCTTAATGAGAGAGACTGACTCCAGCTTAGCTTGCAAGAACTAAGAGACACTGTGTGGCCATGTGGCCTTAATGAGAGAGACTGACTCCAGCTTAGCTTGCAAGAACTAAGAGACACAGTGTGACCATGTGACCTTAATGAGAGAGACTGACTCAAGCTTAGCTTGCAAGAACTAAGAGACACAGTGTGGCCATGTGGCCTTAATGAGAGAGACTGACTCCAGCTTAGCTTGCAAGAACTAAGAGACACAGTGTGGCCATGTGGCCTTAATGAGAGAGACTGATTCCAGCTTAACTTGCAAGAACTAAGCGACACAGTGTGGCCATGTGGCCTTAATGAGAGAGACTGACTCCAGCTTACCTTGCAAGAACTAAGAGACACTGTGTGGCCATGTGGCCTTAATGAGAGAGACTGACTCAAGCTTAGCTTGCAAGAACTAAGAGACACAGTGTGGCCATGTGGCCTTAATGAGAGAGACTGACTCCAGCTTAGCTTGCAAGAACTAAGAGACACAGTGTGGCCATGTGGCCTTAATGAGAGAGACTGATTCCAGCTTAACTTGCAAGAACTAAGCGACACAGTATGGCCATGTGGCCTTAATGAGAGAGACTGACTCCAGCTTACCTTGCAAGAACTAAGAGACACTGTGTGGCCATGTGGCCTTAATGAGAGAGACTGACTCAAGCTTAGCTTGCAAGAACTAAGAGACACAGTGTGGCCATGTGGCCTTAATGAGAGAGACTCACTCCAGCTTAGCTTGCAAGAACTAAGAGACACTGTGTGGCCATGTGGCCTTAATGAGAGAGACTCACTCCAGCTTAGCTTGCAAGAACTAAGAGACACAGTGTGGCCATGTGGCCTTAATGAGAGACTCACTCCAGCTTAGCTTGCAAGAACTAAGAGACAGTGTGGCCATGTAGCCTTAATGAGAGAGACTGACTCCAGCTTAGCTTGCAAGAACTAAGAGACACAGTGTGGCCATGTGGCCTTAATGAGAGAGACTGACTCCAGCTTAGCTTGCAAGAACTAAGAGACACTGTGTGGCCATGTGGCCTTAATGAGAGAGACTGACTCCAGCTTAGCTTGCAAGAACTAAGAGACACAGTGTGACCATGTGACCTTAATGAGAGAGACTGACTCCAACTTAACTTGCAAGAACTAAGATACACTTTGTGGCCATGTGGCCTTAATGAGAGAGACTCACTCCAGCTTAGCTTGCAAGAACTAAGAGACACAGTGTGGCCATGTGGCCTTAATGCGAGACTCACTCCAGCTTAGCTTGCAAGAACTAAGAGACAGTGTGGCCATGTAGCCTTAATGAGAGAGACTGACTCCAGCTTAGCTTGCAAGAACTAAGAGACACAGTGTGGCCATGTGGCCTTAATGAGAGAGACTCACTCCAGCTTAGCTTGCAAGAACTAAGAGACACTGTGTGGCCATGTGGCCTTAATGAGAGAGACTCACTCCAGCTTAGCTTGCAAGAACTAAGAGACACAGTGTGGCCAAGTGGCCTTAATGAGAGACTCACTCCAGCTTAGGCTTGCAAGAACTAAGAGACAGTGTGGCCATGTAGCCTTAATGAGAGAGACTGACTCCAGCTTAGCTTGCAAGAACTAAGAGACACTGTGTGGCCATGTGGCCTTAATGAGAAAGACTCACTCCAGCTTAGCTTGCAAGAACTAAGAGACGCAGTATGGCCATGTGGCCTTAATGAGAGAGACTAACTCCAACTTAACTTGCAAGAAAAAGATACACTTTGTGGCCATGTGGCCTTAATGAGAGAGACTCACTCCAGCTTAGCTTGCAAGAACTAAGAGACACAGTGTGGCCATGTGGCCTTAATGAGAGACTCACTCCAGCTTAGCTTGCAAGAACTAAGAGACAGTGTGGCCATGTAGCCTTAATGAGAGAGACTGACTCCAGCTTAGCTTGCAAGAACTAAGAGACACAGTGTGGCCATGTGGCCTTAATGAGAGAGACTGACTCCAGCTTAGCTTGCAAGAACTAAGAGACACAGTGTGGCCATGTGGCCTTAATGAGAGAGACTGATTCCAGCTTAACTTGCAAGAACTAAGCGACACAGTGTGGCCATGTGGCCTTAATGAGAGAGACTGACTCCAGCTTACCTTGCAAGAACTAAGAGACACTGTGTGGCCATGTGGCCTTAATGAGAGAGACTGACTCAAGCTTAGCTTGCAAGAACTAAGAGACACAGTGTGGCCATGTGGCCTTAATGAGAGAGACTCACTCCAGCTTAGCTTGCAAGAACTAAGAGACACTGTGTGGCCATGTGGCCTTAATGAGAGAGACTCACTCCAGCTTAGCTTGCAAGAACTAAGAGACACAGTGTGGCCATGTGGCCTTAATGAGAGACTCACTCCAGCTTAGCTTGCAAGAACTAAGAGACAGTGTGGCCATGTAGCCTTAATGAGAGAGACTGACTCCAGCTTAGCTTGCAAGAACTAAGAGACACAGTGTGGCCATGTGGCCTTAATGAGAGAGACTGACTCCAGCTTAGCTTGCAAGAACTAAGAGACACTGTGTGGCCATGTGGCCTTAATGAGAGAGACTGACTCCAGCTTAGCTTGCAAGAACTAAGAGACACAGTGTGGCCATGTGGCCTTAATGAGAGAGACTGATTCCAGCTTAACTTGCAAGAACTAAGCGACACAGTGTGGCCATGTGGCCTTAATGAGAGAGACTGACTCCAGCTTACCTTGCAAGAACTAAGAGACACTGTGTGGCCATGTGGCCTTAATGAGAGAGACTGACTCAAGCTTAGCTTGCAAGAACTAAGAGACACAGTGTGGCCATGTGGCCTTAATGAGAGAGACTCACTCCAGCTTAGCTTGCAAGAACTAAGAGACACTGTGTGGCCATGTGGCCTTAATGAGAGAGACTCACTCCAGCTTAGCTTGCAAGAACTAAGAGACACAGTGTGGCCATGTGGCCTTAATGAGAGACTCACTCCAGCTTAGCTTGCAAGAACTAAGAGACAGTGTGGCCATGTAGCCTTAATGAGAGAGACTGACTCCAGCTTAGCTTGCAAGAACTAAGAGACACAGTGTGGCCATGTGGCCTTAATGAGAGAGACTGACTCCAGCTTAGCTTGCAAGAACTAAGAGACACAGTGTGGCCATGTGGCCTTAATGAGAGAGACTGATTCCAGCTTAACTTGCAAGAACTAAGCGACACAGTGTGGCCATGTGGCCTTAATGAGAGAGACTGACTCCAGCTTACCTTGCAAGAACTAAGAGACACTGTGTGGCCATGTGGCCTTAATGAGAGAGACTGACTCAAGCTTAGCTTGCAAGAACTAAGAGACACAGTGTGGCCATGTGGCCTTAATGAGAGGGACTCACTCCAGCTTAGCTTGCAAGAACTAAGAGACACTGTGTGGCCATGTGGCCTTAATGAGAGAGACTCACTCCAGCTTAGCTTGCAAGAACTAAGAGACACAGTGTGGCCATGTGGCCTTAATGAGAGACTCACTCCAGCTTAGCTTGCAAGAACTAAGAGACAGTGTGGCCATGTAGCCTTAATGAGAGAGACTGACTCCAGCTTAGCTTGCAAGAACTAAGAGACACAGTGTGGCCATGTGGCCTTAATGAGAGACTCACTCCAGCTTAGCTTGCAAGAACTAAGAGACAGTGTGGCCATGTAGCCTTAATGAGAGACTGACTCCAGCTTAGCTTGCAAGAACTAAGAGACACAGTGTGGCCATGTGGCCTTAATGAGAGAGACTGACTCCAGCTTAGCTTGCAAGAACTAAGAGACACAGTGTGGCCATGTGGCCTTAATGAGAGAGACTGATTCCAGCTTAACTTGCAAGAACTAAGCGACACAGTGTGGCCATGTGGCCTTAATGAGAGAGACTGACTCCAGCTTACCTTGCAAGAACTAAGAGACACTGTGTGGCCATGTGGCCTTAATGAGAGAGACTGACTCAAGCTTAGCTTGCAAGAACTAAGAGACACAGTGTGGCCATGTGGCCTTAATGAGAGAGACTCACTCCAGCTTAGCTTGCAAGAACTAAGAGACACTGTGTGGCCATGTGGCCTTAATGAGAGAGACTCACTCCAGCTTAGCTTGCAAGAACTAAGAGACACAGTGTGGCCATGTGGCCTTAATGAGAGACTCACTCCAGCTTAGGCTTGCAAGAACTAAGAGACAGTGTGGCCATGTAGCCTTAATGAGAGAGACTGACTCCAGCTTAGCTTACAAGAACTAAGAGACACTGTGTGGCCATGTGGCCTTAATGAGAAAGACTCACTCCAGCTTAGCTTGCAAGAACTAAGAGACTCAGTGTGGCCATGTGGCCTTAATGAGAGAGACTGACTCCAGCTTAGCTTGCAAGAACTAAGAGACACAGTGTGACCATGTGACCTTAATGAGAGAGACTGACTCCAGCTTAGCTTGCAAGAACTAAGAGACACTGTGTGGCCATGTGGCCTTAATGAGAGAGACTCACTCCAACTTAGCTTGCAAGAACTAAGAGACACAGTGTGGCCATGTGGCCTTAATGAGAGACTCACTCCAGCTTAGCTTGCAAGAACTAAGAGACAGTGTGGCCATGTAGCCTTAATGAGAGAGACTGACTCCAGCTTAGCTTGCAAGAACTAAGAGACACAGTGTGACCATGTGACCTTAATGAGAGAGACTGACTCAAGCTTAGCTTGCAAGAACTAAGAGACACTGTGTGGCCATGTGGCCTTAATGAGAGAGACTGACTCAAGCTTAACTTGCAAGAACTAAGAGACACAGTGTGGCCATGTGGCCTTAATGAGAGAGACTGACTCCAGCTTAGCTTGCAAGAACTAAGAGACACAGTGTGGCCATGTGGCCTTAATGAGAGAGACTGATTCCAGCTTAACTTGCAAGAACTAAGCGACACAGTGTGGCCATGTGGCCTTAATGAGAGAGACTGACTCCAGCTTACCTTGCAAGAACTAAGAGACACTGTGTGGCCATGTGGCCTTAATGAGAGAGACTGACTCAAGCTTAGCTTGCAAGAACTAAGAGACACAGTGTGGCCATGTGGCCTTAATGAGAGGGACTCACTCCAGCTTAGCTTGCAAGAACTAAGAGACACTGTGTGGCCATGTGGCCTTAATGAGAGAGACTCACTCCAGCTTAGCTTGCAAGAACTAAGAGACACAGTGTGGCCATGTGGCCTTAATGAGAGACTCACTCCAGCTTAGCTTGCAAGAACTAAGAGACAGTGTGGCCATGTAGCCTTAATGAGAGAGACTGACTCCAGCTTAGCTTGCAAGAACTAAGAGACACAGTGTGGCCATGTGGCCTTAATGAGAGAGACTGACTCCAGCTTAGCTTGCAAGAACTAAGAGACACAGTGTGGCCATGTGGCCTTAATGAGAGAGACTGATTCCAGCTTAGCTTGCAAGAACTAAGAGACACAGTGTGGCCATGTGGCCTTAATGAGAGAGACTGACTCCAGCTTAGCTTGCAAGAACTAAGAGACACAGTGTGGCCATGTGGCCTTAATGAGAGAGACTGATTCCAGCTTAACTTGCAAGAACTAAGAGACACTGTGTGGCCATGTGGCCTTAATGAGAAAGACTCACTCCAGCTTAGCTTGCAAGAACTAAGAGACTCAGTATGGCCATGTGGCCTTAATGAGAGAGACTGACTCCAACTTAACTTGCAAGAACTAAGATACACTTTGTGGCCATGTGGCCTTAATGAGAGAGACTCACTCCAGCTTAGCTTGCAAGAACTAAGAGACAGTGTGGCCATGTAGCCTTAATGAGAGAGACTGACTCCAGCTTAGCTTGCAAGAACTAAGAGACACAGTGTGGCCATGTGGCCTTAATGAGAGAGACTCACTCCAGCTTAGCTTGCAAGAACTAAGAGACACTGTGTGGCCATGTGGCCTTAATGAGAGAGACTCACTCCAGCTTAGCTTGCAAGAACTAAGAGACACAGTGTGGCCAAGTGGCCTTAATGAGAGACTCACTCCAGCTTAGGCTTGCAAGAACTAAGAGACTCAGTATGGCCATGTGGCCTTAATGAGAGAGACTAACTCCAACTTAACTTGCAAGAAAAAGATACACTTTGTGGCCATGTGGCCTTAATGAGAGAGACTCACTCCAGCTTAGCTTGCAAGAACTAAGAGACACAGTGTGGCCATGTGGCCTTAATGAGAGACTCACTCCAGCTTAGCTTGCAAGAACTAAGAGACAGTGTGGCCATGTAGCCTTAATGAGAGAGACTGACTCCAGCTTAGCTTGCAAGAACTAAGAGACACAGTGTGGCCATGTGGCCTTAATGAGAGAGACTGACTCCAGCTTAGCTTGCAAGAACTAAGAGACACAGTGTGGCCATGTGGCCTTAATGAGAGAGACTGATTCCAGCTTAACTTGCAAGAACTAAGCGACACAGTATGGCCATGTGGCCTTAATGAGAGAGACTGACTCCAGCTTACCTTGCAAGAACTAAGAGACACTGTGTGGCCATGTGGCCTTAATGAGAGAGACTGACTCAAGCTTAGCTTGCAAGAACTAAGAGACACAGTGTGGCCATGTGGCCTTAATGAGAGAGACTCACTCCAGCTTAGCTTGCAAGAACTAAGAGACACTGTGTGGCCATGTGGCCTTAATGAGAGAGACTCACTCCAGCTTAGCTTGCAAGAACTAAGAGACACAGTGTGGCCATGTGGCCTTAATGAGAGACTCACTCCAGCTTAGCTTGCAAGAACTAAGAGACAGTGTGGCCATGTAGCCTTAATGAGAGAGACTGACTCCAGCTTAGCTTGCAAGAACTAAGAGACACAGTGTGGCCATGTGGCCTTAATGAGAGAGACTGACTCCAGCTTAGCTTGCAAGAACTAAGAGACACTGTGTGGCCATGTGGCCTTAATGAGAGAGACTGACTCCAGCTTAGCTTGCAAGAACTAAGAGACACAGTGTGACCATGTGACCTTAATGAGAGAGACTGACTCAAGCTTAGCTTGCAAGAACTAAGAGACACAGTGTGGCCATGTGGCCTTAATGAGAGAGACTGACTCCAGCTTAGCTTGCAAGAACTAAGAGACACAGTGTGGCCATGTGGCCTTAATGAGAGAGACTGATTCCAGCTTAACTTGCAAGAACTAAGCGACACAGTGTGGCCATGTGGCCTTAATGAGAGAGACTGACTCCAGCTTACCTTGCAAGAACTAAGAGACACTGTGTGGCCATGTGGCCTTAATGAGAGAGACTGACTCAAGCTTAGCTTGCAAGAACTAAGAGACACAGTGTGGCCATGTGGCCTTAATGAGAGAGACTGACTCCAGCTTAGCTTGCAAGAACTAAGAGACACAGTGTGGCCATGTGGCCTTAATGAGAGAGACTGATTCCAGCTTAACTTGCAAGAACTAAGCGACACAGTATGGCCATGTGGCCTTAATGAGAGAGACTGACTCCAGCTTACCTTGCAAGAACTAAGAGACACTGTGTGGCCATGTGGCCTTAATGAGAGAGACTGACTCAAGCTTAGCTTGCAAGAACTAAGAGACACAGTGTGGCCATGTGGCCTTAATGAGAGAGACTCACTCCAGCTTAGCTTGCAAGAACTAAGAGACACTGTGTGGCCATGTGGCCTTAATGAGAGAGACTCACTCCAGCTTAGCTTGCAAGAACTAAGAGACACAGTGTGGCCATGTGGCCTTAATGAGAGACTCACTCCAGCTTAGCTTGCAAGAACTAAGAGACAGTGTGGCCATGTAGCCTTAATGAGAGAGACTGACTCCAGCTTAGCTTGCAAGAACTAAGAGACACAGTGTGGCCATGTGGCCTTAATGAGAGAGACTGACTCCAGCTTAGCTTGCAAGAACTAAGAGACACTGTGTGGCCATGTGGCCTTAATGAGAGAGACTGACTCCAGCTTAGCTTGCAAGAACTAAGAGACACAGTGTGACCATGTGACCTTAATGAGAGAGACTGACTCAAGCTTAGCTTGCAAGAACTAAGAGACACAGTGTGGCCATGTGGCCTTAATGAGAGAGACTGACTCCAGCTTAGCTTGCAAGAACTAAGAGACACAGTGTGGCCATGTGGCCTTAATGAGAGAGACTGATTCCAGCTTAACTTGCAAGAACTAAGCGACACAGTGTGGCCATGTGGCCTTAATGAGAGAGACTGACTCCAGCTTACCTTGCAAGAACTAAGAGACACTGTGTGGCCATGTGGCCTTAATGAGAGAGACTGACTCAAGCTTAGCTTGCAAGAACTAAGAGACACAGTGTGGCCATGTGGCCTTAATGAGAGAGACTCACTCCAGCTTAGCTTGCAAGAACTAAGAGACACTGTGTGGCCATGTGGCCTTAATGAGAGAGACTCACTCCAGCTTAGCTTGCAAGAACTAAGAGACACAGTGTGGCCATGTGGCCTTAATGAGAGACTCACTCCAGCTTAGCTTGCAAGAACTAAGAGACAGTGTGGCCATGTAGCCTTAATGAGAGAGACTGACTCCAGCTTAGCTTGCAAGAACTAAGAGACACAGTGTGGCCATGTGGCCTTAATGAGAGAGACTGACTCCAGCTTAGCTTGCAAGAACTAAGAGACACAGTGTGGCCATGTGGCCTTAATGAGAGAGACTGATTCCAGCTTAACTTGCAAGAACTAAGCGACACAGTGTGGCCATGTGGCCTTAATGAGAGAGACTGACTCCAGCTTACCTTGCAAGAACTAAGAGACACTGTGTGGCCTTAATGAGAGAGACTCACTCCAGCTTAGCTTGCAAGAACTAAGAGACACAGTGTGGCCATGTGGCCTTAATGAGAGACTCACTCCAGCTTAGCTTGCAAGAACTAAGAGACAGTGTGGCCATGTAGCCTTAATGAGAGAGACTGACTCCAGCTTAGCTTGCAAGAACTAAGAGACACAGTGTGGCCATGTGGCCTTAATGAGAGAGACTGACTCCAGCTTAGCTTGCAAGAACTAAGAGACACAGTGTGGCCATGTGGCCTTAATGAGAGAGACTGATTCCAGCTTAGCTTGCAAGAACTAAGAGACACAGTGTGGCCATGTGGCCTTAATGAGAGAGACTGACTCCTGCTTAGCTTGCAAGAACTAAGAGACACAGTGTGACCATGTGACCTTAATGAGAGACTCACTCCAGCTTAGCTTGCAAGAACTAAGAGACAGTGTGGCCATGTAGCCTTAATGAGAGAGACTGACTCCAGCTTAGCTTGCAAGAACTAAGAGACACAGTGTGGCCATGTGGCCTTAATGAGAGAGACTGACTCCAGCTTAGCTTGCAAGAACTAAGAGACACAGTGTGGCCATGTGGCCTTAATGAGAGAGACTGATTCCAGCTTAGCTTGCAAGAACTAAGAGACACAGTGTGGCCATGTGGCCTTAATGAGAGAGACTGACTCCTGCTTAGCTTGCAAGAACTAAGAGACACAGTGTGACCATGTGACCTTAATGAGAGAGACTGACTCCAGCTTAGCTTGCAAGAACTAAGAAACACTGTGTGGCCATGTGGCCTTAATGAGAGAGACTGACTCCAGCTTAGCTTGCAAGAACTAAGAGACACAGTGTGACCATGTGACCTTAATGAGAGAGACTGACTCAAGCTTAGCTTGCAAGAACTAAGAGACCCTGTGTGGCCATGTGGCCTTAATGAGAGAGACTGACTCAAGCTTAGCTTGCAAGAACTAAGAGATACAGTGTGGCCATGTGGCCTTAATGAGAGAGACTCACTCCAGCTTAGCTTGCAAGAACTAAGAGACACAGTGTGACCATGTGACCTTAATGAGAGAGACTGACTCCAGCTTAGCTTGCAAGAACTAAGAGACACTGCGTGGCCATGTGGCCTTAATGAGAGAGACTGACTCAAGCTTAGCTTGAAAGAACTAAGAGACACAGTGTGGCCATGTGGCCTTAATGAGAGAGACTCACTCCAGCTTAGCTTGCAAGAACTAAGAGACACTGTGTGGCCATGTGGCCTTAATGAGAGAGACTGATTCCAGCTTAACTTGCAAGAACTAAGCGACACCGTGTGGCCATGTGGCCTTAATGAGAGAGACTGACTCCAGCTTACCTTGCAAGAACTAAGAGACACTGTGTGGCCATGTGGCCTTAATGAGAGAGACTGATTCCAGCTTAACTTGCAAGAACTAAGCGACACAGTGTGGCCATGTGGCCTTAATGAGAGACTCACTCCAGCTTAGCTTGCAAGAAATAAGAGACAGTGTGGCCATGTAGCCTTAATGAGAGAGACTGACTCCAGCTTAGCTTGCAAGAACTAAGAGACACAGTGTGGCCATGTGGCCTTAATGAGAGAGACTGACTCCAGCTTAGCTTGCAAGAACTAAGAGACACAGTGTGGCCATGTGGCCTTAATGAGAGAGACTGATTCCAGCTTAACTTGCAAGAACTAAGCGACACAGTGTGGCCATGTGGCCTTAATGAGAGAGACTGACTCCAGCTTACCTTGCAAGAACTAAGAGACACTGTGTGGGCATGTGGCCTTAATGAGAGAGACTGACTCAAGCTTAGCTTGCAAGAACTAAGAGACACAGTGTGGCCATGTGGCCTTAATGAGAGAGACTCACTCCAGCTTAGCTTGCAAGAACTAAGAGACACTGTGTGGCCATGTGGCCTTAATGAGAGAGACTCACTCCAGCTTAGCTTGCAAGAACTAAGAGACACAGTGTGGCCATGTGGCCTTAATGAGAGACTCACTCCAGCTTAGGCTTGCAAGAACTAAGAGACAGTGTGGCCATGTAGCCTTAATGAGAGAGACTGACTCCAGCTTAGCTTGCAAGAACTAAGAGACACTGTGTGGCTATGTGGCCTTAATGAGAAAGACTCACTCCAGCTTAGCTTGCAAGAACTAAGAGACTCAGTATGGCCATGTGGCCTTAATGAGAGAGACTGACTCCAACTTAACTTGCAAGAAAAAGATACACTTTGTGGCCATGTGGCCTTAATGAGAGAGACTCACTCCAGCTTAGCTTGCAAGAACTAAGAGACACAGTGTGGCCATGTGGCCTTAATGAGAGACTCACTCCAGCTTAGCTTGCAAGAACTAAGAGACAGTGTGGCCATGTAGCCTTAATGAGAGAGACTGACTCCAGCTTAGCTTGCAAGAACTAAGAGACACAGTGTGGCCATGTGGCCTTAATGAGAGAGACTGATTCCAGCTTAACTTGCAAGAACTAAGCGACACAGTGTGGCCATGTGGCCTTAATGAGAGAGACTGACTCCAGCTTACCTTGCAAGAACTAAGAGACACTGTGTGGCCATGTGGCCTTAATGAGAGAGACTGACTCAAGCTTAGCTTGCAAGAACTAAGAGACACAGTGTGGCCATGTGGCCTTAATGAGAGAGACTCACTCCAGCTTAGCTTGCAAGAACTAAGAGACACTGTGTGGCCATGTGGCCTTAATGAGAGAGACTCACTCCAGCTTAGCTTGCAAGAACTAAGAGACACAGTGTGGCCATGTGGCCTTAATGAGAGACTCACTCCAGCTTAGGCTTGCAAGAACTAAGAGACAGTGTGGCCATGTAGCCTTAATGAGAGAGACTGACTCCAGCTTAGCTTGCAAGAACTAAGAGACACTGTGTGGCCATGTGGCCTTAATGAGAAAGACTCACTCCAGCTTAGCTTGCAAGAACTAAGAGACTCAGTATGGCCATGTGGCCTTAATGAGAGAGACTGACTCCAACTTAACTTGCAAGAAAAAGATACACTTTGTGGCCATGTGGCCTTAATGAGAGAGACTCACTCCAGCTTAGCTTGCAAGAACTAAGAGACACAGTGTGGCCATGTGGCCTTAATGAGAGACTCACTCCAGCTTAGCTTGCAAGAACTAAGAGACAGTGTGGCCATGTAGCCTTAATGAGAGAGACTGACTCCAGCTTAGCTTGCAAGAACTAAGAGACACAGTGTGGCCATGTGGCCTTAATGAGAGAGACTGACTCCAGCTTAGCTTGCAAGAACTAAGAGACACAGTGTGGCCATGTGGCCTTAATGAGAGAGACTGATTCCAGCTTAACTTGCAAGAACTAAGCGACACAGTGTGGCCATAATGAGAGAGACTGACTCCAGCTTACCTTGCAAGAACTAAGAGACACTGTGTGGCCATGTGGCCTTAATGAGAGAGACTGACTCAAGCTTAGCTTGCAAGAACTAAGAGACACAGTGTGGCCATGTGGCCTTAATGAGAGAGACTCACTCCAGCTTAGCTTGCAAGAACTAAGATACACTGTGTGGCCATGTGGCCTTAATGAGAGAGACTCACTCCAGCTTAGCTTGCAAGAACTAAGAGACACAGTGTGGCCATATGGCCTTAATGAGAGACTCACTCCAGCTTAGCTTGCAAGAACTAAGAGACAGTGTGGCCATGTAGCCTTAATGAGAGAGACTGACTCCAGCTTAGCTTGCAAGAACTAAGAGACACAGTGTGGCCATGTGGCCTTAATGAGAGAGACTGACTCAAGCTTAGCTTGCAAGAACTAAGAGACACAGTGTGGCCATGTGGCCTTAATGAGAGAGACTCACTCCAGCTTAGCTTGCAAGAACTAAGAGACACTGTGTGGCCATGTGGCCTTAATGAGAGAGACTCACTCCAGCTTAGCTTGCAAGAACTAAGAGACACAGTGTGGCCATGTGGCCTTAATGAGAGACTCACTCCAGCTTAGCTTGCAAGAACTAAGAGACAGTGTGGCCATGTAGCCTTAATGAGAGAGACTGACTCCAGCTTAGCTTGCAAGAACTAAGAGACACAGTGTGGCCATGTGGCCTTAATGAGAGAGACTGACTCCAGCTTAGCTTGCAAGAACTAAGAGACACAGTGTGGCCATGTGGCCTTAATGAGAGAGACTGACTCCAGCTTAGCTTGCAAGAACTAAGAGACACTGTGTGGCCATGTGGCCTTAATGAGAGAGACTGACTCCAGCTTAGCTTGCAAGAACTAAGAGACACAGTGTGACCATGTGACCTTAATGAGAGAGACTGACTCAAGCTTAGCTTGCAAGAACTAAGAGACACTGTGTGGCCATGTGGCCTTAATGAGAGAGACTGACTCAAGCTTAGCTTGCAAGAACTAAGAGACACAGTGTGGCCATGTGGCCTTAATGAGAGAGACTGACTCCAGCTTAGCTTGCAAGAACTAAGAGACACAGTGTGGCCATGTGGCCTTAATGAGAGAGACTGATTCCAGCTTAACTTGCAAGAACTAAGCGACACAGTGTGGCCATGTGGCCTTAATGAGAGAGACTGACTCCAGCTTACCTTGCAAGAACTAAGAGACACTGTGTGGCCATGTGGCCTTAATGAGAGAGACTGACTCAAGCTTAGCTTGCAAGAACTAAGAGACACAGTGTGGCCATGTGGCCTTAATGAGAGAGACTCACTCCAGCTTAGCTTGCAAGAACTAAGAGACACTGTGTGGCCATGTGGCCTTAATGAGAGAGACTCACTCCAGCTTAGCTTGCAAGAACTAAGAGACACAGTGTGGCCATGTGGCCTTAATGAGAGACTCACTCCAGCTTAGCTTGCAAGAACTAAGAGACAGTGTGGCCATGTAGCCTTAATGAGAGAGACTGACTCCAGCTTAGCTTGCAAGAACTAAGAGACACAGTGTGGCCATGTGGCCTTAATGAGAGAGACTGACTCCAGCTTAGCTTGCAAGAACTAAGAGACACAGTGTGGCCATGTGGCCTTAATGAGAGAGACTGATTCCAGCTTAGCTTGCAAGAACTAAGAGACACAGTGTGGCCATGTGGCCTTAATGAGAGAGACTGACTCCAGCTTAGCTTGCAAGAACTAAGTGACACAGTGTGGCCATGTGGCCTTAATGAGAGAGACTGATTCCAGCTTAACTTGCAAGAACTAAGAGACACTGTGTGGCCATGTGGCCTTAATGAGAAAGACTCACTCCAGCTTAGCTTGCAAGAACTAAGAGACTCAGTATGGCCATGTGGCCTTAATGAGAGAGACTGACTCCAACTTAACTTGCAAGAACTAAGATACACTTTGTGGCCATGTGGCCTTAATGAGAGAGACTCACTCCAGCTTAGCTTGCAAGAACTAAGAGACACAGTGTGGCCATGTGGCCTTAATGAGAGACTCACTCCAGCTTAGCTTGCAAGAACTAAGAGACAGTGTGGCCATGTAGCCTTAATGAGAGAGACTGACTCCAGCTTAGCTTGCAAGAACTAAGAGACACAGTGTGGCCATGTGGCCTAAATGAGAGAGACTGACTCCAGCTTAGCTTGCAAGAACTAAGAGACACAGTGTGGCCATGTGGCCTTAATGAGAGAGACTGATTCCAGCTTAACTTGCAAGAACTAAGCAACACAGTGTGGCCATGTGGCCTTAATGAGAGAGACTGACTCCAGCTTACCTTGCAAGAACTAAGAGACACTGTGTGGCCTTAATGAGAGAGACTCACTCCAGCTTAGCTTGCAAGAACTAAGAGACACAGTGTGGCCATGTGGCCTTAATGAGAGACTCACTCCAGCTTAGCTTGCAAGAACTAAGAGACAGTGTGGCCATGTAGCCTTAATGAGAGAGACTGACTCCAGCTTAGCTTGCAAGAACTAAGAGACACAGTGTGGCCATGTGGCCTTAATGAGAGAGACTGACTCCAGCTTACCTTGCAAGAACTAAGAGACACTGTGTGGCCATGTGGCCTTAATGAGAGAGACTGACTCAAGCTTAGCTTGCAAGAACTAAGAGACACAGTGTGGCCATGTGGCCTTAATTGAGAGAGACTCACTCCAGCTTAGCTTGCAAGAACTAAGAGACACAGTGTGGCCATGTGGCCTTAATGAGAGAGACTGATTCCAGCTTAGCTTGCAAGAACTAAGAGACACAGTGTGGCCATGTGGCCTTAATGAGAGAGACTGACTCCAGATTAGCTTGCAAGAACTAAGAGACACAGTGTGACCATGTGACCTTAATGAGAGAGACTGACTCCAGCTTAGCTTGCAAGAACTAAGAAACACTGTGTGGCCATGTGGCCTTAATGAGAGAGACTGACTCCAGCTTAGCTTGCAAGAACTAAGAGACACAGTGTGACCATGTGACCTTAATGAGAGAGACTGACTCAAGCTTAGCTTGCAAGAACTAAGAGACCCTGTGTGGCCATGTGGCCTTAATGAGAGAGACTGACTCAAGCTTAGCTTGCAAGAACTAAGAGATACAGTGTGGCCATGTGGCCTTAATGAGAGAGACTCACTCCAGCTTAGCTTGCAAGAACTAAGAGACACAGTGTGACCATGTGACCTTAATGAGAGAGACTGACTCCAGCTTAGCTTGCAAGAACTAAGAGACACTGCGTGGCCATGTGGCCTTAATGAGAGAGACTGACTCAAGCTTAGCTTGAAAGAACTAAGAGACACAGTGTGGCCATGTGGCCTTAATGAGAGAGACTCACTCCAGCTTAGCTTTCAAAAACTAAGAGACACTGTGTGGCCATGTGGCCTTAATGAGAGAGACTGATTCCAGCTTAACTTGCAAGAACTAAGCGACACAGTGTGGCCATGTGGCCTTAATGAGAGAGACTGACTCCAGCTTACCTTGCAAGAACTAAGAGACACTGTGTGGCCATGTGGCCTTAATGAGAGAGACTGATTCCAGCTTAACTTGCAAGAACTAAGCGACACAGTGTGGCCATGTGGCCTTAATGAGAGAGACTGAATCCAACTTAGCTTGCAAGAACTAAGAGACACTGTGTGGCCATGTGGCCTTAATGAGAGAGACTCACTCCAGCTTAGCTTGCAAGAACTAAGAGACACAGTGTGGCCATGTGGCCTTAATGAGAGACTCACTCCAGATTAGCTTGCAAGAACTAAGAGACAGTGTGGCCATGTAGCCTTAATGAGAGAGACTGACTCCAGCATAGCTTGCAAGAACTAAGAGACACAGTGTGGCCATGTGGCCTTAATGAGAGAGACTGCCTCCAGCTTAGCTTGCAAGAACTAAGAGACACAGTGTGGCCATGTGGCCTTAATGAGAGACTCACTCCAGCTTAGCTTGCAAGAACTAAGAGACAGTGTGGCCATGTAGCCTTAATGAGAGAGACTGACTCCAGCTTAGCTTGCAAGAACTAAGAGACACAGTGTGGCCATGTGGCCTTAATGAGAGAGACTGACTCCAGCTTAGCTTGCAAGAACTAAGAGACACAGTGTGGCCATGTGGCCTTAATGAGAGAGACTGATTCCAGCTTAGCTTGCAAGAACTAAGAGACACAGTGTGGCCATGTGGCCTTAATGAGAGAGACTGACTCCAGCTTAGCTTGCAAGAACTAAGTGACACAGTGTGGCCATGTGGCCTTAATGAGAGAGACTGATTCCAGCTTAACTTGCAAGAACTAAGAGACACTGTGTGGCCATGTGGCCTTAATGAGAAAGACTCACTCCAGCTTAGCTTGCAAGAACTAAGAGACTCAGTATGGCCATGTGGCCTTAATGAGAGAGACTGACTCCAACTTAACTTGCAAGAACTAAGATACACTTTGTGGCCATGTGGCCTTAATGAGAGAGACTCACTCCAGCTTAGCTTGCAAGAACTAAGAGACACAGTGTGGCCATGTGGCCTTAATGAGAGACTCACTCCAGCTTAGCTTGCAAGAACTAAGAGACAGTGTGGCCATGTAGCCTTAATGAGAGAGACTGACTCCAGCTTAGCTTGCAAGAACTAAGAGACACAGTGTGGCCATGTGGCCTAAATGAGAGAGACTGACTCCAGCTTAGCTTGCAAGAACTAAGAGACACAGTGTGGCCATGTGGCCTTAATGAGAGAGACTGATTCCAGCTTAACTTGCAAGAACTAAGCAACACAGTGTGGCCATGTGGCCTTAATGAGAGAGACTGACTCCAGCTTACCTTGCAAGAACTAAGAGACACTGTGTGGCCTTAATGAGAGAGACTCACTCCAGCTTAGCTTGCAAGAACTAAGAGACACAGTGTGGCCATGTGGCCTTAATGAGAGACTCACTCCAGCTTAGCTTGCAAGAACTAAGAGACAGTGTGGCCATGTAGCCTTAATGAGAGAGACTGACTCCAGCTTAGCTTGCAAGAACTAAGAGACACAGTGTGGCCATGTGGCCTTAATGAGAGAGACTGACTCCAGCTTACCTTGCAAGAACTAAGAGACACTGTGTGGCCATGTGGCCTTAATGAGAGAGACTGACTCAAGCTTAGCTTGCAAGAACTAAGAGACACAGTGTGGCCATGTGGCCTTAATTGAGAGAGACTCACTCCAGCTTAGCTTGCAAGAACTAAGAGACACAGTGTGGCCATGTGGCCTTAATGAGAGAGACTGATTCCAGCTTAGCTTGCAAGAACTAAGAGACACAGTGTGGCCATGTGGCCTTAATGAGAGAGACTGACTCCAGATTAGCTTGCAAGAACTAAGAGACACAGTGTGGCCATGTGGCCTTAATGAGAGACTCACTCCAGCTTAGCTTGCAAGAAATAAGAGACAGTGTGGCCATGTAGCCTTAATGAGAGAGACTGACTCCAGCTTACCTTGCAAGAACTAAGAGACACTGTGTGGGCATGTGGCCTTAATGAGAGAGACTGACTCAAGCTTAGCTTGCAAGAACTAAGAGACACAGTGTGGCCATGTGGCCTTAATGAGAGAGACTCACTCCAGCTTAGCTTGCAAGAACTAAGAGACACTGTGTGGCCATGTGGCCTTAATGAGAGAGACTCACTCCAGCTTAGCTTGCAAGAACTAAGAGACACAGTGTGGCCATGTGGCCTTAATGAGAGACTCACTCCAGCTTAGGCTTGCAAGAACTAAGAGACAGTGTGGCCATGTAGCCTTAATGAGAGAGACTGACTCCAGCTTAGCTTGCAAGAACTAAGAGACACTGTGTGGCCATGTGGCCTTAATGAGAAAGACTCACTCCAGCTTAGCTTGCAAGAACTAAGAGACTCAGTATGGCCATGTGGCCTTAATGAGAGAGACTGACTCCAACTTAACTTGCAAGAAAAAGATACACTTTGTGGCCATGTGGCCTTAATGAGAGAGACTCACTCCAGCTTAGCTTGCAAGAACTAAGAGACACAGTGTGGCCATGTGGCCTTAATGAGAGAGACTGACTCCAGCTTAGCTTGCAAGAACTAAGAGACACTGTGTGGCCATGTGGCCTTAATGAGAAAGACTCACTCCAGCTTAGCTTGCAAGAACTAAGAGACTCAGTATGGCCATGTGGCCTTAATGAGAGAGACTGACTCCAACTTAACTTGCAAGAAAAAGATACACTTTGTGGCCATGTGGCCTTAATGAGAGAGACTCACTCCAGCTTAGCTTGCAAGAACTAAGAGACACAGTGTGGCCATGTGGCCTTAATGAGAGACTCACTCCAGCTTAGCTTGCAAGAACTAAGAGACAGTGTGGCCATGTGGCCTTAATGAGAGAGACTGACTCAAGCTTAGCTTGAAAGAACTAAGAGACACAGTGTGGCCATGTGGCCTTAATGAGAGAGACTCACTCCAGCTTAGCTTTCAAAAACTAAGAGACACTGTGTGGCCATGTGGCCTTAATGAGAGAGACTGATTCCAGCTTAACTTGCAAGAACTAAGCGACACAGTGTGGCCATGTGGCCTTAATGAGAGAGACTGACTCCAGCTTAGCTTGCAAGAACTAAGAGACACAGTGTGGCCATGTGGCCTTAATGAGAGAGACTGATTCCAGCTTAACTTGCAAGAACTAAGCGACACAGTGTGGCCATGTGGCCTTAATGAGAGAGACTGACTCCAGCTTACCTTGCAAGAACTAAGAGACACTGTGTGGCCATGTGGCCTTAATGAGAGAGACTGACTCAAGCTTAGCTTGCAAGAACTAAGAGACACAGTGTGGCCATGTGGCCTTAATGAGAGAGACTCACTCCAGCTTAGCTTGCAAGAACTAAGAGACACTGTGTGGCCATGTGGCCTTAATGAGAGAGACTCACTCCAGCTTAGCTTGCAAGAACTAAGAGACACAGTGTGGCCATGTGGCCTTAATGAGAGACTCACTCCAGCTTAGGCTTGCAAGAACTAAGAGACAGTGTGGCCATGTAGCCTTAATGAGAGAGACTGACTCCAGCTTAGCTTGCAAGAACTAAGAGACACTGTGTGGCCATGTGGCCTTAATGAGAAAGACTCACTCCAGCTTAGCTTGCAAGAACTAAGAGACTCAGTATGGCCATGTGGCCTTAATGAGAGAGACTGACTCCAACTTAACTTGCAAGAAAAAGATACACTTTGTGGCCATGTGGCCTTAATGAGAGAGACTCACTCCAGCTTAGCTTGCAAGAACTAAGAGACACAGTGTGGCCATGTGGCCTTAATGAGAGACTCACTCCAGCTTAGCTTGCAAGAACTAAGAGACAGTGTGGCCATGTAGCCTTAATGAGAGAGACTGACTCCAGCATAGCTTGCAAGAACTAAGAGACACAGTGTGGCCATGTGGCCTTAATGAGAGAGACTGACTCCAGCTTAGCTTGCAAGAACTAAGAGACACAGTGTGGCCATGTGGCCTTAATGAGAGAGACTGATTCCAGCTTAACTTGCAAGAACTAAGCGACACAGTGTGGCCATAATGAGAGAGACTGACTCCAGCTTACCTTGCAAGAACTAAGAGACACTGTGTGGCCATGTGGCCTTAATGAGAGAGACTGACTCAAGCTTAGCTTGCAAGAACTAAGAGACACAGTGTGGCCATGTGGCCTTAATGAGAGAGACTCACTCCAGCTTAGCTTGCAAGAACTAAGAGACACTGTGTGGCCATGTGGCCTTAATGAGAGAGACTCACTCCAGCTTAGCTTGCAAGAACTAAGAGACACAGTGTGGCCATATGGCCTTAATGAGAGACTCACTCCAGCTTAGCTTGCAAGAACTAAGAGACAGTGTGGCCATGTAGCCTTAATGAGAGAGACTGACTCCAGCTTAGCTTGCAAGAACTAAGAGACACAGTGTGGCCATGTGGCCTTAATGAGAGAGACTGACTCAAGCTTAGCTTGCAAGAACTAAGAGACACAGTGTGGCCATGTGGCCTTAATGAGAGAGACTCACTCCAGCTTAGCTTGCAAGAACTAAGAGACACTGTGTGGCCATGTGGCCTTAATGAGAGAGACTGACTCCAGCTTAGCTTGCAAGAACTAAGAGACACAGTGTGGCCATGTGGCCTTAATGAGAGACTCACTCCAGCTTAGCTTGCAAGAACTAAGAGACAGTGTGGCCATGTAGCCTTAATGAGAGAGACTGACTCCAGCTTAGCTTGCAAGAACTAAGAGACACAGTGTGGCCATGTGGCCTTAATGAGAGAGACTGACTCCAGCTTAGCTTGCAAGAACTAAGAGACACAGTGTGGCCATGTGGCCTTAATGAGAGAGACTGATTCCAGCTTAGCTTGCAAGAACTAAGAGACACAGTGTGGCCATGTGGCCTTAATGAGAGAGACTGACTCCAGCTTAGCTTGCAAGAACTAAGTGACACAGTGTGGCCATGTGGCCTTAATGAGAGAGACTGATTCCAGCTTAACTTGCAAGAACTAAGAGACACTGTGTGGCCATGTGGCCTTAATGAGAAAGACTCACTCCAGCTTAGCTTGCAAGAACTAAGAGACTCAGTATGGCCATGTGGCCTTAATGAGAGAGACTGACTCCAACTTAACTTGCAAGAACTAAGATACACTTTGTGGCCATGTGGCCTTAATGAGAGAGACTCACTCCAGCTTAGCTTGCAAGAACTAAGAGACACAGTGTGGCCATGTGGCCTTAATGAGAGACTCACTCCAGCTTAGCTTGCAAGAACTAAGAGACAGTGTGGCCATGTAGCCTTAATGAGAGACTGACTCCAGCTTAGCTTGCAAGAACTAAGAGACACAGTGTGGCCATGTGGCCTTAATGAGAGAGACTGACTCCAGCTTAGCTTGCAAGAACTAAGAGACACAGTGTGGCCATGTGGCCTTAATGAGAGAGACTGATTCCAGCTTAACTTGCAAGAACTAAGCGACACAGTGTGGCCATGTGGCCTTAATGAGAGAGACTGACTCCAGCTTACCTTGCAAGAACTAAGAGACACTGTGTGGCCATGTGGCCTTAATGAGAGAGACTGACTCAAGCTTAGCTTGCAAGAACTAAGAGACACAGTGTGGCCATGTGGCCTTAATGAGAGAGACTCACTCCAGCTTAGCTTGCAAGAACTAAGAGACACTGTGTGGCCATGTGGCCTTAATGAGAGAGACTCACTCCAGCTTAGCTTGCAAGAACTAAGAGACACAGTGTGGCCATGTGGCCTTAATGAGAGACTCACTCCAGCTTAGCTTGCAAGAACTAAGAGACAGTGTGGCCATGTAGCCTTAATGAGAGAGACTGACTCCAGCTTAGCTTGCAAGAACTAAGAGACACAGTGTGGCCATGTGGCCTTACTGAGAGAGACTGATTCCAGCTTAACTTGCAAGAACTAAGCGACACAGTGTGGCCATGTGGCCTTAATGAGAGAGACTGACTCCAGCTTACCTTGCAAGAACTAAGAGACACTGTGTGGCCATGTGGCCTTAATGAGAGAGACTGACTCAAGCTTAGCTTGCAAGAACTAAGAGACACAGTGTGGCCATGTGGCCTTAATGAGAGAGACTCACTCCAGCTTAGCTTGCAAGAACTAAGAGACACTGTGTGGCCATGTGGCCTTAATGAGAGAGACTCACTCCAGCTTAGCTTGCAAGAACTAAGAGACACAGTGTGGCCATGTGGCCTTAATGAGAGACTCACTCCAGCTTAGGCTTGCAAGAACTAAGAGACAGTGTGGCCATGTAGCCTTAATGAGAGAGACTGACTCCAGCTTAGCTTGCAAGAACTAAGAGACACTGTGTGGCCATGTGGCCTTAATGAGAAAGACTCACTCCAGCTTAGCTTGCAAGAACTAAGAGACTCAGTATGGCCATGTGGCCTTAATGAGAGAGACTGACTCCAACTTAACTTGCAAGAAAAAGATACACTTTGTGGCCATGTGGCCTTAATGAGAGAGACTCACTCCAGCTTAGCTTGCAAGAACTAAGAGACACAGTGTGGCCATGTGGCCTTAATGAGAGACTCACTCCAGCTTAGCTTGCAAGAACTAAGAGACAGTGTGGCCATGTAGCCTTAATGAGAGAGACTGACTCCAGCATAGCTTGCAAGAACTAAGAGAAACAGTGTGGCCATGTGGCCTTAATGAGAGAGACTGACTCCAGCTTAGCTTGCAAGAACTAAGAGACACAGTGTGGCCATGTGGCCTTAATGAGAGAGACTGATTCCAGCTTAACTTGCAAGAACTAAGCGACACAGTGTAGCCATAATGAGAGAGACTGACTCCAGCTTACCTTGCAAGAACTAAGAGACACTGTGTGGCCATGTGGCCTTAATGAGAGAGACTGACTCAAGCTTAGCTTGCAAGAACTAAGAGACACAGTGTGGCCATGTGGCCTTAATGAGAGAGACTCACTCCAGCTTAGCTTGCAAGAACTAAGAGACACTGTGTGGCCATGTGGCCTTAATGAGAGAGACTCACTCCAGCTTAGCTTGCAAGAACTAAGAGACACAGTGTGGCCATATGGCCTTAATGAGAGACTCACTCCAGCTTAGCTTGCAAGAACTAAGAGACAGTGTGGCCATGTAGCCTTAATGAGAGAGACTGACTCCAGCTTAGCTTGCAAGAACTAAGAGACACAGTGTGGCCATGTGGCCTTAATGAGAGAGACTGACTCAAGCTTAGCTTGCAAGAACTAAGAGACACAGTGTGGCCATGTGGCCTTAATGAGAGAGACTCACTCCAGCTTAGCTTGCAAGAACTAAGAGACACTGTGTGGCCATGTGGCCTTAATGAGAGAGACTCACTCCAGCTTAGCTTGCAAGAACTAAGAGACACAGTGTGGCCATGTGGCCTTAATGAGAGACTCACTCCAGCTTAGCTTGCAAGAACTAAGAGACAGTGTGGCCATGTAGCCTTAATGAGAGAGACTGACTCCAGCTTAGCTTGCAAGAACTAAGAGACACAGTGTGGCCATGTGGCCTTAATGAGAGAGACTGACTCCAGCTTAGCTTGCAAGAACTAAGAGACACAGTGTGGCCATGTGGCCTTAATGAGAGAGACTGACTCCAGCTTAGCTTGCAAGAACTAAGAGACACTGTGTGGCCATGTGGCCTTAATGAGAGAGACTGACTCCAGCTTAGCTTGCAAGAACTAAGAGACACAGTGTGACCATGTGACCTTAATGAGAGAGACTGACTCAAGCTTAGCTTGCAAGAACTAAGAGACACTGTGTGGCCATGTGGCCTTAATGAGAGAGACTGACTCAAGCTTAGCTTGCAAGAACTAAGAGACACAGTGTGGCCATGTGGCCTTAATGAGAGAGACTGACTCCAGCTTAGCTTGCAAGAACTAAGAGACACAGTGTGGCCATGTGGCCTTAATGAGAGAGACTGATTCCAGCTTAACTTGCAAGAACTAAGCGACACAGTGTGGCCATGTGGCCTTAATGAGAGAGACTGACTCCAGCTTACCTTGCAAGAACTAAGAGACACTGTGTGGCCATGTGGCCTTAATGAGAGAGACTGACTCAAGCTTAGCTTGCAAGAACTAAGAGACACAGTGTGGCCATGTGACCTTAATGAGAGAGACTCACTCCAGCTTAGCTTGCAAGAACTAAGAGACACTGTGTGGCCATGTGGCCTTAATGAGAGAGACTGACTCCAGCTTAGCTTGCAAGAACTAAGAGACACAGTGTGGCCATGTGGCCTTAATGAGAGACTCACTCCAGCTTAGCTTGCAAGAACTAAGAGACAGTGTGGCCATGTAGCCTTAATGAGAGAGACTGACTACAGCTTAGCTTGCAAGAACTAAGAGACACAGTGTGGCCATGTGGCCTTAATGAGAGAGACTGACTCCAGCTTAGCTTGCAAGAACTAAGAGACACAGTGTGGCCATGTGGCCTTAATGAGAGAGACTGATTCCAGCTTAGCTTGCAAGAACTAAGAGACACAGTGTGGCCATGTGGCCTTAATGAGAGAGACTGACTCCAGCTTAGCTTGCAAGAACTAAGTGACACAGTGTGGCCATGTGGCCTTAATGAGAGAGACTGATTCCAGCTTAACTTGCAAGAACTAAGAGACACTGTGTGGCCATGTGGCCTTAATGAGAAAGACTCACTCCAGCTTAGCTTGCAAGAACTAAGAGACTCAGTATGGCCATGTGGCCTTAATGAGAGAGACTGACTCCAACTTAACTTGCAAGAACTAAGATACACTTTGTGGACATGTGGCCTTAATGAGAGAGACTCACTCCAGCTTAGCTTGCAAGAACTAAGAGACACAGTGTGGCCATGTGGCCTTAATGAGAGACTCACTCCAGCTTAGCTTGCAAGAACTAAGAGACAGTGTGGCCATGTAGCCTTAATGAGAGACTGACTCCAGCTTAGCTTGCAAGAACTAAGAGACACAGTGTGGCCATGTGGCCTTAATGAGAGAGACTGACTCAAGCTTAGCTTGCAAGAACTAAGAGACACAGTGTGGCCATGTGGCCTTAATGAGAGAGACTCACTCCAGCTTAGCTTGCAAGAACTAAGAGACACTGTGTGGCCATGTGGCCTTAATGAGAGAGACTCACTCCAGCTTAGCTTGCAAGAACTAAGAGACACAGTGTGGCCATGTGGCCTTAATGAGAGAGACTCACTCCAGCTTAGCTTGCAAGAACTAAGAGACACAGTGTGGCCATGTGGCCTTAATGAGAGACTCACTCCAGCTTAGCTTGCAAGAACTAAGAGACAGTGTGGCCATGTAGCCTTAATGAGAGAGACTGACTCCAGCTTAGCTTGCAAGAACTAAGAGACACAGTGTGACCATGTGACCTTAATGAGAGAGACTGACTCAAGCTTAGCTTGCAAGAACTAAGAGACACTGTGTGGCCATGTGGCCTTAATGAGAGAGACTGACTCAAGCTTAGCTTGCAAGAACTAAGAGACACAGTGTGGCCATGTGGCCTTAATGAGAGAGACTGACTCCAGCTTAGCTTGCAAGAACTTAGAGACACAGTGTGGCCATGTGGCCTTAATGAGAGAGACTGATTCCAGCTTAACTTGCAAGAACTAAGCGACACAGTGTGGCCATGTGGCCTTAATGAGAGAGACTGACTCCAGCTTACCTTGCAAGAACTAAGAGACACTGTGTGGCCATGTGGCCTTAATGAGAGAGACTGACTCAAGCTTAGCTTGCAAGAACTAAGAGACACAGTGTGGCCATGTGGCCTTAATGAGAGGGACTCACTCCAGCTTAGCTTGCAAGAACTAAGAGACACTGTGTGGCCATGTGGCCTTAATGAGAGAGACTCACTCCAGCTTAGCTTGCAAGAACTAAGAGACACAGTGTGGCCATGTGGCCTTAATGAGAGACTCACTCCAGCTTAGCTTGCAAGAACTAAGAGACAGTGTGGCCATGTAGCCTTAATGAGAGAGACTGACTCCAGCTTAGCTTGCAAGAACTAAGAGACACAGTGTGGCCATGTGGCCTTAATGAGAGACTCACTCCAGCTTAGCTTGCAAGAACTAAGAGACAGTGTGGCCATGTAGCCTTAATGAGAGACTGACTCCAGCTTAGCTTGCAAGAACTAAGAGACACAGTGTGGCCATGTGGCCTTAATGAGAGAGACTGACTCCAGCTTAGCTTGCAAGAACTAAGAGACACAGTGTGGCCATGTGGCCTTAATGAGAGAGACTGATTCCAGCTTAACTTGCAAGAACTAAGCGACACAGTGTGGCCATGTGGCCTTAATGAGAGAGACTGACTCCAGCTTACCTTGCAAGAACTAAGAGACACTGTGTGGCCATGTGGCCTTAATGAGAGAGACTGACTCAAGCTTAGCTTGCAAGAACTAAGAGACACAGTGTGGCCATGTGGCCTTAATGAGAGAGACTCACTCCAGCTTAGCTTGCAAGAACTAAGAGACACTGTGTGGCCATGTGGCCTTAATGAGAGAGACTCACTCCAGCTTAGCTTGCAAGAACTAAGAGACACAGTGTGGCCATGTGGCCTTAATGAGAGACTCACTCCAGCTTAGGCTTGCAAGAACTAAGAGACAGTGTGGCCATGTAGCCTTAATGAGAGAGACTGACTCCAGCTTAGCTTACAAGAACTAAGAGACACTGTGTGGCCATGTGGCCTTAATGAGAAAGACTCACTCCAGCTTAGCTTGCAAGAACTAAGAGACTCAGTATGGCCATGTGGCCTTAATGAGAGAGACTGACTCCAACTTAACTTGCAAGAAAAAGATACACTTTGTGGCCATGTGGCCTTAATGAGAGAGACTCACTCCAACTTAGCTTGCAAGAACTAAGAGACACAGTGTGGCCATGTGGCCTTAATGAGAGACTCACTCCAGCTTAGCTTGCAAGAACTAAGAGACAGTGTGGCCATGTAGCCTTAATGAGAGAGACTGACTCCAGCTTAGCTTGCAAGAACTAAGAGACACAGTGTGACCATGTGACCTTAATGAGAGAGACTGACTCAAGCTTAGCTTGCAAGAACTAAGAGACACTGTGTGGCCATGTGGCCTTAATGAGAGAGACTGACTCAAGCTTAGCTTGCAAGAACTAAGAGACACAGTGTGGCCATGTGGCCTTAATGAGAGAGACTGACTCCAGCTTAGCTTGCAAGAACTAAGAGACACAGTGTGGCCATGTGGCCTTAATGAGAGAGACTGATTCCAGCTTAACTTGCAAGAACTAAGCGACACAGTGTGGCCATGTGGCCTTAATGAGAGAGACTGACTCCAGCTTACCTTGCAAGAACTAAGAGACACTGTGTGGCCATGTGGCCTTAATGAGAGAGACTGACTCAAGCTTAGCTTGCAAGAACTAAGAGACACAGTGTGGCCATGTGGCCTTAATGAGAGGGACTCACTCCAGCTTAGCTTGCAAGAACTAAGAGACACTGTGTGGCCATGTGGCCTTAATGAGAGAGACTCACTCCAGCTTAGCTTGCAAGAACTAAGAGACACAGTGTGGCCATGTGGCCTTAATGAGAGACTCACTCCAGCTTAGCTTGCAAGAACTAAGAGACAGTGTGGCCATGTAGCCTTAATGAGAGAGACTGACTCCAGCTTAGCTTGCAAGAACTAAGAGACACAGTGTGGCCATGTGGCCTTAATGAGAGAGACTGACTCCAGCTTAGCTTGCAAGAACTAAGAGACACAGTGTGGCCATGTGGCCTTAATGAGAGAGACTGATTCCAGCTTAGCTTGCAAGAACTAAGAGACACAGTGTGGCCATGTGGCCTTAATGAGAGAGACTGACTCCAGCTTAGCTTGCAAGAACTAAGAGACACAGTGTGGCCATGTGGCCTTAATGAGAGAGACTGATTCCAGCTTAACTTGCAAGAACTAAGAGACACTGTGTGGCCATGTGGCCTTAATGAGAAAGACTCACTCCAGCTTAGCTTGCAAGAACTAAGAGACTCAGTATGGCCATGTGGCCTTAATGAGAGAGACTGACTCCAACTTAACTTGCAAGAACTAAGATACACTTTGTGGCCATGTGGCCTTAATGAGAGAGACTCACTCCAGCTTAGCTTGCAAGAACTAAGAGACACAGTGTGGCCATGTGGCCTTAATGAGAGACTCACTCCAGCTTAGCTTGCAAGAACTAAGAGACAGTGTGGCCATGTAGCCTTAATGAGAGAGACTGACTCCAGCTTAGCTTGCAAGAACTAAGAGACACAGTGTGGCCATGTGGCCTTAATGAGAGAGACTCACTCCAGCTTAGCTTGCAAGAACTAAGAGACACTGTGTGGCCATGTGGCCTTAATGAGAGAGACTCACTCCAGCTTAGCTTGCAAGAACTAAGAGACACAGTGTGGCCAAGTGGCCTTAATGAGAGACTCACTCCAGCTTAGGCTTGCAAGAACTAAGAGACAGTGTGGCCATGTAGCCTTAATGAGAGAGACTGACTCCAGCTTAGCTTGCAAGAACTAAGAGACACTGTGTGGCCATGTGGCCTTAATGAGAAAGACTCACTCCAGCTTAGCTTGCAAGAACTAAGAGACTCAGTATGGCCATGTGGCCTTAATGAGAGAGACTGACTCCAGCTTAGCTTGCAAGAACTAAGAGACACAGTGTGACCATGTGACCTTAATGAGAGAGACTGACTCAAGCTTAGCTTGCAAGAACTAAGAGACACTGTGTGGCCATGTGGCCTTAATGAGAGAGACTGACTCAAGCTTAGCTTGCAAGAACTAAGAGACACAGTGTGGCCATGTGGCCTTAATGAGAGAGACTGACTCCAGCTTAGCTTGCAAGAACTAAGAGACACAGTGTGGCCATGTGGCCTTAATGAGAGAGACTGATTCCAGCTTAACTTGCAAGAACTAAGCGACACAGTGTGGCCATGTGGCCTTAATGAGAGAGACTGACTCCAGCTTACCTTGCAAGAACTAAGAGACACTGTGTGGCCATGTGGCCTTAATGAGAGAGACTGACTCAAGCTTAGCTTGCAAGAACTAAGAGACACAGTGTGGCCATGTGGCCTTAATGAGAGGGACTCACTCCAGCTTAGCTTGCAAGAACTAAGAGACACTGTGTGGCCATGTGGCCTTAATGAGAGAGACTCACTCCAGCTTAGCTTGCAAGAACTAAGAGACACAGTGTGGCCATGTGGCCTTAATGAGAGACTCACTCCAGCTTAGCTTGCAAGAACTAAGAGACAGTGTGGCCATGTAGCCTTAATGAGAGAGACTGACTCCAGCTTAGCTTGCAAGAACTAAGAGACACAGTGTGGCCATGTGGCCTTAATGAGAGAGACTGACTCCAGCTTAGCTTGCAAGAACTAAGAGACACAGTGTGGCCATGTGGCCTTAATGAGAGAGACTGATTCCAGCTTAGCTTGCAAGAACTAAGAGACACAGTGTGGCCATGTGGCCTTAATGAGAGAGACTGACTCCAGCTTAGCTTGCAAGAACTAAGAGACACAGTGTGGCCATGTGGCCTTAATGAGAGAGACTGATTCCAGCTTAACTTGCAAGAACTAAGAGACACTGTGTGGCCATGTGGCCTTAATGAGAAAGACTCACTCCAGCTTAGCTTGCAAGAACTAAGAGACTCAGTATGGCCATGTGGCCTTAATGAGAGAGACTGACTCCAACTTAACTTGCAAGAACTAAGATACACTTTGTGGCCATGTGGCCTTAATGAGAGAGACTCACTCCAGCTTAGCTTGCAAGAACTAAGAGACACAGTGTGGCCATGTGGCCTTAATGAGAGACTCACTCCAGCTTAGCTTGCAAGAACTAAGAGACAGTGTGGCCATGTAGCCTTAATGAGAGAGACTGACTCCAGCTTAGCTTGCAAGAACTAAGAGACACAGTGTGGCCATGTGGCCTTAATGAGAGAGACTCACTCCAGCTTAGCTTGCAAGAACTAAGAGACACTGTGTGGCCATGTGGCCTTAATGAGAGAGACTCACTCCAGCTTAGCTTGCAAGAACTAAGAGACACAGTGTGGCCAAGTGGCCTTAATGAGAGACTCACTCCAGCTTAGGCTTGCAAGAACTAAGAGACAGTGTGGCCATGTAGCCTTAATGAGAGAGACTGACTCCAGCTTAGCTTGCAAGAACTAAGAGACACTGTGTGGCCATGTGGCCTTAATGAGAAAGACTCACTCCAGCTTAGCTTGCAAGAACTAAGAGACTCAGTATGGCCATGTGGCCTTAATGAGAGAGACTAACTCCAACTTAACTTGCAAGAAAAAGATACACTTTGTGGCCATGTGGCCTTAATGAGAGAGACTCACTCCAGCTTAGCTTGCAAGAACTAAGAGACACAGTGTGGCCATGTGGCCTTAATGAGAGACTCACTCCAGCTTAGCTTGCAAGAACTAAGAGACAGTGTGGCCATGTAGCCTTAATGAGAGAGACTGACTCCAGCTTAGCTTGCAAGAACTAAGAGACACAGTGTGGCCATGTGGCCTTAATGAGAGAGACTGACTCCAGCTTAGCTTGCAAGAACTAAGAGACACAGTGTGGCCATGTGGCCTTAATGAGAGAGACTGATTCCAGCTTAACTTGCAAGAACTAAGCGACACAGTGTGGCCATGTGGCCTTAATGAGAGAGACTGACTCCAGCTTACCTTGCAAGAACTAAGAGACACTGTGTGGCCATGTGGCCTTAATGAGAGAGACTGACTCAAGCTTAGCTTGCAAGAACTAAGAGACACAGTGTGGCCATGTGGCCTTAATGAGAGAGACTCACTCCAGCTTAGCTTGCAAGAACTAAGAGACACTGTGTGGCCATGTGGCCTTAATGAGAGAGACTCACTCCAGCTTAGCTTGCAAGAACTAAGAGACACAGTGTGGCCATGTGGCCTTAATGAGAGACTCACTCCAGCTTAGCTTGCAAGAACTAAGAGACAGTGTGGCCATGTAGCCTTAATGAGAGAGACTGACTCCAGCTTAGCTTGCAAGAACTAAGAGACACAGTGTGGCCATGTGGCCTTAATGAGAGAGACTGACTCCAGCTTAGCTTGCAAGAACTAAGAGACACTGTGTGGCCATGTGGCCTTAATGAGAGAGACTGACTCCAGCTTAGCTTGCAAGAACTAAGAGACACAGTGTGACCATGTGACCTTAATGAGAGAGACTGACTCAAGCTTAGCTTGCAAGAACTAAGAGACACAGTGTGGCCATGTGGCCTTAATGAGAGAGACTGACTCCAGCTTAGCTTGCAAGAACTAAGAGACACAGTGTGGCCATGTGGCCTTAATGAGAGAGACTGATTCCAGCTTAACTTGCAAGAACTAAGCGACACAGTGTGGCCATGTGGCCTTAATGAGAGAGACTGACTCCAGCTTAGCTTGCAAGAACTAAGAGACACAGTGTGGCCATGTGGCCTTAATGAGAGAGACTCACTCCAGCTTAGCTTGCAAGAACTAAGAGACACTGTGTGGCCATGTGGCCTTAATGAGAGAGACTCACTCCAGCTTAGCTTGCAAGAACTAAGAGACACAGTGTGGCCATGTGGCCTTAATGAGAGACTCACTCCAGCTTAGCTTGCAAGAACTAAGAGACAGTGTGGCCATGTAGCCTTAATGAGAGAGACTGACTCCAGCTTAGCTTGCAAGAACTAAGAGACACAGTGTGGCCATGTGGCCTTAATGAGAGAGACTGACTCCAGCTTAGCTTGCAAGAACTAAGAGACACAGTGTGGCCATGTGGCCTTAATGAGAGAGACTGATTCCAGCTTAACTTGCAAGAACTAAGCGACACAGTGTGGCCATGTGGCCTTAATGAGAGAGACTGACTCCAGCTTACCTTGCAAGAACTAAGAGACACTGTGTGGCCTTAATGAGAGAGACTGACTCAAGCTTAGCTTGCAAGAACTAAGAGACACAGTGTGGCCATGTGGCCTTAATGAGAGAGACTCACTCCAGCTTAGCTTGCAAGAACAAAGAGACACTGTGTGGCCATGTGGCCTTAATGAGAGAGACTCACTCCAGCTTAGCTTGCAAGAACTAAGAGACACAGTGTGGCCATGTGGCCTTAATGAGAGACTCACTCCAGCTTAGCTTGCAAGAACTAATAGACAGTGTGGCCATGTAGCCTTAATGAGAGAGACTGACTCCAGCTTAGCTTGCAAGAACTAAGAGACACAGTGTGGCCATGTGGCCTTAATGAGAGAGAGTGACTCCAGCTTAGCTTGCAAGAACTAAGAGACACAGTGTGGCCATGTGGCCTTAATGAGAGAGACTGACTCCAGCTTAGCTTGCAAGAACTAAGAGACACAGTGTGACCATGTGACCTTAATGAGAGAGACTGACTCAAGCTTAGCTTGCAAGAACTAAGAGACACTGTGTGGCGATGTGGCCTTAATGAGAGAGACTGACTCAAGCTTAGCTTGCAAGAACTAAGAGACACAGTGTGGCCATGTGGCCTTAATGAGAGAGACTGACTCCAGCTTAGCTTGCAATAACTAAGAGACACAGTGTGGCCATG
The DNA here is from genome assembly GCF_048934315.1 of Petromyzon marinus. Lineage (NCBI taxonomy): Eukaryota > Metazoa > Chordata > Hyperoartia > Petromyzontiformes > Petromyzontidae > Petromyzon > Petromyzon marinus. Next base: position 2,156,902 of record NW_027423168.1, read on the forward strand.
TGGCCTTAATGAGAGAGACTGATTCCAGCTTAACTTGCAAGAACTAAGCGACACAGTGTGGCCATGTGGCCTTAATGAGAGAGACTGACTCCAGCTTACCTTGCAAGAACTAAGAGACACTGTGTGGCCATGTGGCCTTAATGAGAGAGACTGACTCAAGCTTAGCTTGCAAGAACTAAGAGAAACAGTGTGGCCATGTGGCCTTAATGAGAGAGACTCACTCCAGCTTAGCTTGCAAGAACTAAGAGACACTGTGTGGCCATGTGGCCTTAATGAGAGAGACTGACTCAAGCTTAGCTTGCAAGAACTAAGAGACACAGTGTGGCCATGTGGCCTTAATGAGAGAGACTCACTCCAGCTTAGCTTGCAAGAACTAAGAGGCACAGTGTGGCCATGTGGCCTTAATGAGAGACTCACTCCAGCTTAGCTTGCAAGAACTAAGAGACAGTGTGGCCATGTAGCCTTAATGAGAGAGACTGACTCCAGCTTAGCTTGCAAGAACTAAGAGACACAGTGTGGCCATGTGGCCTTAATGAGAGAGACTGACTCCAGCTTAGCTTGCAAGAACTAAGAGACACAGTGTGGCCATGTGGCCTTAATGAGAGAGACTGATTCCAGCTTAGCTTGCAAGAACTAAGAGACACAGTGTGGCCATGTGGCCTTAATGAGAGAGACTGACTCCAGCTTAGCTTGCAAGAACTAAGAGACACAGTGTGACCATGTGACCTTAATGAGAGAGACTGACTCCAGCTTAGCTTGCAAGAACTAAGAGACACTGTGTGGCCATGTGGCCTTAATGAGAGAGACTGACTCCAGCTTAGCTTGCAAGAACTAAGAGACACAGTGTGACCATGTGACCTTAATGAGAGAGACTGACTCAAGCTTAGCTTGCAAGAACTAAGAGACACTGTGTGGCCATGTGGCCTTAATGAGAGAGACTGACTCAAGCTTAGCTTGCAAGAACTAAGAGATACAGTGTGGCCATGTGGCCTTAATGAGAGAGACTCACTCCAGCTTAGCTTGCAAGAACAAAGAGACACTGTGTGACCATGTGGCCTTAATGAGAGAGACTGACTCCAGCTTAGCTTGCAAGAACTAAGAGACACTGCGTGGCCATGTGGCCTTAATGAGAGAGACTGACTCAAGCTTAGCTTGCAAGAACTAAGAGACAGTGTGGCCATGTGGCCTTAAGGAGAGAGACTCACTCCAGCTTAGCTTGCAAGAACTAAGCGACACAGTGTGGCCATGTGGCCTTAATGAGAGAGACTGACTCCAGCTTACCTTGCAAGAACTAAGAGACACTGTGTGGCCATGTGGCCTTAATGAGAGAGACTGACTCAAGCTTAGCTTGCAAGAACTAAGAGACACAGTGTGGCCATGTGGCCTTAATGAGAGAGACTCACTCCAGCTTAGCTTGCAAGAACTAAGAGACACTGTGTGGCAATGTGGCCTTAATGAGAGAGACTGACTCAAGCTTAGCTTGCAAGAACTAAGAGACACAGTGTGGCCATGTGGCCTTAATGAGAGAGACTCACTCCAGCTTAGCTTGCAAGAACTAAGAGACACAGTGTGGCCATGTGGCCTTAATGAGAGACTCACTCCACCTTAGCTTGCAAGAACTAAGAGACAGTGTGGCCATGTAGCCTTAATGAGAGAGACTGACTCCAGCTTAGCTTGCAAGAACTAAGAGACACAGTGTGGCCATGTGGCCTTAATGACAGAGACTGACTCCAGCTTAGCTTGCAAGAACTAAGAGACACAGTGTGGCCATGTGGCCTTAATGAGAGAGACTGATTCCAGCTTAGCTTGCAAGAACTAAGAGACACAGTGTGGCCATGTGGCCTTAATGAGAGAGACTGACTCCAGCTTAGCTTGCAAGAACTAAGAGACACAGTGTGACCATGTGACCTTAATGAGAGAGACTGACTCCAGCTTAGCTTGCAAGAACTAAGAGACACTGTGTGGCCATGTGGCCTTAATGAGAGAGACTGACTCCAGCTTAGCTTGCAAGAACTAAGAGACACAGTGTGACCATGTGACCTTAATGAGAGAGACTGACTCAAGCTTAGCTTGCAAGAACTAAGAGACACTGTATGGCCATGTGGCCTTAATGAGAGAGACTGACTCAAGCTTAGCTTGCAAGAACTAAGAGATACAGTGTGGCCATGTGGCCTTAATGAGAGAGACTCACTCCAGCTTAGCTTGCAAGAACAAAGAGACACTGTGTGACCATGTGGCCTTAATGAGAGAGACTGACTCCAGCTTAGCTTGCAAGAACTAAGAGACACTGCGTGGCCATGTGGCCTTAATGAGAGAGACTGACTCAAGCTTAGCTTGCAAGAACTAAGAGACAGTGTGGCCATGTGGCCTTAATGAGAGAGACTCACTCCAGCTTAGCTTGCAAGAACTAAGAGACACTGTGTGGCCATGTGGCCTTAATGAGAGAGACTGATTCCAGCTTAACTTGCAAGAACTAAGCGACACAGTGTGGCCATGTGGCCTTAATGAGAGAGACTGACTCCAGCTTACCTTGCAAGAACTAAGAGACACTGTGTGGCCATGTGGCCTTAATGAGAGAGACTGACTCAAGCTTAGCTTGCAAGAACTAAGAGACACAGTGTGGCCATGTGGCCTTAATGAGAGAGACTCACTCCAGCTTAGCTTGCAAGAACTAAGAGACACTGTGTGGCCATGTGGCCTTAATGAGAGAGACTCACTCCAGCTTAGCTTGTAAGAACTAAGAGACACAGTGTGGCCATGTGGCCTTAATGAGAGACTCACTCCAGCTTAGCTTGCAAGAACTAAGAGACACAGTGTGGCCATGTAGCCTTAATGAGAGAGACTGACTCCAGCTAAGCTTGCAAGAACTAAGAGACACAGTGTGGCCATGTGGCCTTAATGAGAGAGACTGACTCCAGCTGAGCTTGCAAGAACTAAGAGACACAGTGTGGCCATGTGGCCTTAATGAGAGAGACTGATTCCAGCTTAGCTTGCAAGAACTAAGAGACACAGTGTGGCCATGTGGCCTTAATGAGAGAGACTGATTCCAGCTTAGCTTGCAAGAACTAAGAGACACTGTGTGGCCATGTGGCCTTAATGAGAGAGACTGACTCCAGCTTAGCTTGCAAGAACTAAGAGACACAGTGTGGCCATGTGGCCTTAATGAGAGACTCACTCCAGCGTAGCTTGCAAGAACTAAGAGACAGTGTGGCCATGTAGCCTTAATGAGAGAGACTGACTCCAGCTTAGCTTGCAAGAACTATGAGACACAGTGTGGCCATGTGGCCTTAATGAGAGAGACTGACTCCAGCTTAGCTTGCAAGAACTAAGAGATACAGTGTGGCCATGTGGCCTTAATGAGAGAGACTCACTCCAGCTTAGCTTGCAAGAACTAAGAGACACAGTGTGGCCATGTGGCCTTAATGAGAGAGACTGACTCCAGCTTAGCTTGCAAGAACTAAGAGACACTGCGTGGACATGTGGCCTTAATGAGAGAGACTGACTCAAGCTTAGCTTGCAAGAACTAAGAGACACTGTGTGGCCATGTGGCCTTAATGAGAGAGACTGACTCCAGCTTAGCTTGCAAGAACTAAGAGACACAGTGTGACCATGTGACCTTAATGAGAGAGACTGACTCAAGCTTAGCTTGCAAGAACTAAGAGACTCAGTGTGGCCATGTGGCCTTAATGAGAGAGACTGACTCCAACTTAACTTGCAAGAACTAAGAGATACACTGTGTGGCCATGTGGCCTTAATGAGAGAGACTCACTTCAGCTTAGCTTGCAAGAACTAAGAGACACAGTGTGGCCATGTGGCCTTAATGAGAGAGACTCACTCCAGCTTAGCTTGCAAGAACTAAGAGACACTGCGTGGCCATGTGGCCTTAATGAGAGAGACTGACTCAAGCTTAGCTTGAAAGAACTAAGAGACACAGTGTGGCCATGTGGCCTTAATGAGAGAGACTCACTCCAGCTTAGCTTGCAAGAACTAAGAGACACTGTGTGGCCATGTGGCCTTAATGAGAGAGACTGATTCCAGCTTAACTTGCAAGAACTAAGCGACACAGTGTGGCCATGTGGCCTTAATGAGAGACTCACTCCAGCTTAGCTTGCAAGAACTAAGAGACAGTGTGGCCATGTAGCCTTAATGAGAGAGACTGACTCCAGCTTAGCTTGCAAGAACTAAGAGACACAGTGTGGCCATGTGGCCTTAATGAGAGAGACTGACTCCAGCTTAGCTTGCAAGAACTAAGAGACACAGTGTGGCCATGTGGCCTTAATGAGAGAGACTGATTCCAGCTTAACTTGCAAGAACTAAGCGACACAGTGTGGCCATGTGGCCTTAATGAGAGAGACTGACTCCAGCTTACCTTGCAAGAACTAAGAGACACTGTGTGGCCATGTGGCCTTAATGAGAGAGACTGACTCAAGCTTAGCTTGCAAGAACTAAGAGACACAGTGTGGCCATGTGGCCTTAATGAGAGAGACTCACTCCAGCTTAGCTTGCAAGAACTAAGAGACACTGTGTGGCCATGTGGCCTTAATGAGAGAGACTCACTCCAGCTTAGCTTGCAAGAACTAAGAGACACAGTGTGGCCATGTGGCCTTAATGAGAGACTCACTCCAGCTTAGCTTGCAAGAACTAAGAGACAGTGTGGCCATGTAGCCTTAATGAGAGAGACTGACTCCAGCTTAGCTTGCAAGAACTAAGAGACACAGTGTGGCCATGTGGCCTTAATGAGAGAGACTGACTCCAGCTTAGCTTGCAAGAACTAAGAGACACTGTGTGGCCATGTGGCCTTAATGAGAGAGACTGACTCCAGCTTAGCTTGCAAGAACTAAGAGACACAGTGTGACCATGTGACCTTAATGAGAGAGACTGACTCAAGCTTAGCTTGCAAGAACTAAGAGACACAGTGTGGCCATGTGGCCTTAATGAGAGAGACTGACTCCAGCTTAGCTTGCAAGAACTAAGAGACACAGTGTGGCCATGTGGCCTTAATGAGAGAGACTGATTCCAGCTTAACTTGCAAGAACTAAGCGACACAGTGTGGCCATGTGGCCTTAATGAGAGAGACTGACTCCAGCTTACCTTGCAAGAACTAAGAGACACTGTGTGGCCATGTGGCCTTAATGAGAGAGACTGACTCAAGCTTAGCTTGCAAGAACTAAGAGACACAGTGTGGCCATGTGGCCTTAATGAGAGAGACTCACTCCAGCTTAGCTTGCAAGAACTAAGAGACACTGTGTGGCCATGTGGCCTTAATGAGAGAGACTCACTCCAGCTTAGCTTGCAAGAACTAAGAGACACAGTGTGGCCATGTGGCCTTAATGAGAGACTCACTCCAGCTTAGCTTGCAAGAACTAAGAGACAGTGTGGCCATGTAGCCTTAATGAGAGAGACTGACTCCAGCTTAGCTTGCAAGAACTAAGAGACACAGTGTGGCCATGTGGCCTTAATGAGAGAGACTGACTCCAGCTTAGCTTGCAAGAACTAAGAGACACAGTGTGGCCATGTGGCCTTAATGAGAGAGACTGATTCCAGCTTAACTTGCAAGAACTAAGCGACACAGTGTGGCCATGTGGCCTTAATGAGAGAGACTGACTCCAGCTTACCTTGCAAGAACTAAGAGACACTGTGTGGCCTTAATGAGAGAGACTGACTCAAGCTTAGCTTGCAAGAACTAAGAGACACAGTGTGGCCATGTGGCCTTAATGAGAGAGACTCACTCCAGCTTAGCTTGCAAGAACAAAGAGACACTGTGTGGCCATGTGGCCTTAATGAGAGAGACTCACTCCAGCTTAGCTTGCAAGAACTAAGAGACACAGTGTGGCCATGTGGCCTTAATGAGAGACTCACTCCAGCTTAGCTTGCAAGAACTAATAGACAGTGTGGCCATGTAGCCTTAATGAGAGAGACTGACTCCAGCTTAGCTTGCAAGAACTAAGAGACACAGTGTGGCCATGTGGCCTTAATGAGAGAGAGTGACTCCAGCTTAGCTTGCAAGAACTAAGAGACACAGTGTGGCCATGTGGCCTTAATGAGAGAGACTGACTCCAGCTTAGCTTGCAAGAACTAAGAGACACAGTGTGACCATGTGACCTTAATGAGAGAGACTGACTCAAGCTTAGCTTGCAAGAACTAAGAGACACTGTGTGGCGATGTGGCCTTAATGAGAGAGACTGACTCAAGCTTAGCTTGCAAGAACTAAGAGACACAGTGTGGCCATGTGGCCTTAATGAGAGAGACTGACTCCAGCTTAGCTTGCAATAACTAAGAGACACAGTGTGGCCATGTGGCCTTAATGAGAGAGACTGATTCCAGCTTAACTTGCAAGAACTAAGCGACACAGTGTGGCCATGTGGCCTTAATGAGAGAGACTGACTCCAGCTTACCTTGCAAGAACTAAGAGACACTGTGTGGCCATGTGGCCTTAATGAGAGAGACTGACTCAAGCTTAGCTTGCAAGAACTAAGAGAAACAGTGTGGCCATGTGGCCTTAATGAGAGAGACTCACTCCAGCTTAGCTTGCAAGAACTAAGAGACACTGTGTGGCCATGTGGCCTTAATGAGAGAGACTGACTCAAGCTTAGCTTGCAAGAACTAAGAGACACAGTGTGGCCATGTGGCCTTAATGAGAGAGACTCACTCCAGCTTAGCTTGCAAGAACTAAGAGGCACAGTGTGGCCATGTGGCCTTAATGAGAGACTCACTCCAGCTTAGCTTGCAAGAACTAAGAGACAGTGTGGCCATGTAGCCTTAATGAGAGAGACTGACTCCAGCTTAGCTTGCAAGAACTAAGAGACACAGTGTGGCCATGTGGCCTTAATGAGAGAGACTGACTCCAGCTTAGCTTGCAAGAACTAAGAGACACAGTGTGGCCATGTGGCCTTAATGAGAGAGACTGATTCCAGCTTAGCTTGCAAGAACTAAGAGACACAGTGTGGCCATGTGGCCTTAATGAGAGAGACTGACTCCAGCTTAGCTTGCAAGAACTAAGAGACACAGTGTGACCATGTGACCTTAATGAGAGAGACTGACTCCAGCTTAGCTTGCAAGAACTAAGAGACACTGTGTGGCCATGTGGCCTTAATGAGAGAGACTGACTCCAGCTTAGCTTGCAAGAACTAAGAGACACAGTGTGACCATGTGACCTTAATGAGAGAGACTGACTCAAGCTTAGCTTGCAAGAACTAAGAGACACTGTGTGGCCATGTGGCCTTAATGAGAGAGACTGACTCAAGCTTAGCTTGCAAGAACTAAGAGATACAGTGTGGCCATGTGGCCTTAATGAGAGAGACTCACTCCAGCTTAGCTTGCAAGAACAAAGAGACACTGTGTGACCATGTGGCCTTAATGAGAGAGACTGACTCCAGCTTAGCTTGCAAGAACTAAGAGACACTGCGTGGCCATGTGGCCTTAATGAGAGAGACTGACTCAAGCTTAGCTTGCAAGAACTAAGAGACAGTGTGGCCATGTGGCCTTAAGGAGAGAGACTCACTCCAGCTTAGCTTGCAAGAACTAAGCGACACAGTGTGGCCATGTGGCCTTAATGAGAGAGACTGACTCCAGCTTACCTTGCAAGAACTAAGAGACACTGTGTGGCCATGTGGCCTTAATGAGAGAGACTGACTCAAGCTTAGCTTGCAAGAACTAAGAGACACAGTGTGGCCATGTGGCCTTAATGAGAGAGACTCACTCCAGCTTAGCTTGCAAGAACTAAGAGACACTGTGTGGCAATGTGGCCTTAATGAGAGAGACTGACTCAAGCTTAGCTTGCAAGAACTAAGAGACACAGTGTGGCCATGTGGCCTTAATGAGAGAGACTCACTCCAGCTTAGCTTGCAAGAACTAAGAGACACAGTGTGGCCATGTGGCCTTAATGAGAGACTCACTCCACCTTAGCTTGCAAGAACTAAGAGACAGTGTGGCCATGTAGCCTTAATGAGAGAGACTGACTCCAGCTTAGCTTGCAAGAACTAAGAGACACAGTGTGGCCATGTGGCCTTAATGACAGAGACTGACTCCAGCTTAGCTTGCAAGAACTAAGAGACACAGTGTGGCCATGTGGCCTTAATGAGAGAGACTGATTCCAGCTTAGCTTGCAAGAACTAAGAGACACAGTGTGGCCATGTGGCCTTAATGAGAGAGACTGACTCCAGCTTAGCTTGCAAGAACTAAGAGACACAGTGTGACCATGTGACCTTAATGAGAGAGACTGACTCCAGCTTAGCTTGCAAGAACTAAGAGACACTGTGTGGCCATGTGGCCTTAATGAGAGAGACTGACTCCAGCTTAGCTTGCAAGAACTAAGAGACACAGTGTGACCATGTGACCTTAATGAGAGAGACTGACTCAAGCTTAGCTTGCAAGAACTAAGAGACACTGTATGGCCATGTGGCCTTAATGAGAGAGACTGACTCAAGCTTAGCTTGCAAGAACTAAGAGATACAGTGTGGCCATGTGGCCTTAATGAGAGAGACTCACTCCAGCTTAGCTTGCAAGAACAAAGAGACACTGTGTGACCATGTGGCCTTAATGAGAGAGACTGACTCCAGCTTAGCTTGCAAGAACTAAGAGACACTGCGTGGCCATGTGGCCTTAATGAGAGAGACTGACTCAAGCTTAGCTTGCAAGAACTAAGAGACAGTGTGGCCATGTGGCCTTAATGAGAGAGACTCACTCCAGCTTAGCTTGCAAGAACTAAGAGACACTGTGTGGCCATGTGGCCTTAATGAGAGAGACTGATTCCAGCTTAACTTGCAAGAACTAAGCGACACAGTGTGGCCATGTGGCCTTAATGAGAGAGACTGATTCCAGCTTAACTTGCAAGAACTAAGCGACACAGTGTGGCCATGTGGCCTTAATGAGAGAGACTGACTCAAGCTTAGCTTGCAAGAACTAAGAGACACAGTGTGGCCATGTGGCCTTAATGAGAGAGACTCACTCCAGCTTAGCTTGCAAGAACTAAGAGACACTGTGTGGCCATGTGGCCTTAATGAGAGAGACTCACTCCAGCTTAGCTTGTAAGAACTAAGAGACACAGTGTGGCCATGTGGCCTTAATGAGAGACTCACTCCAGCTTAGCTTGCAAGAACTAAGAGACAGTGTGGCCATGTAGCCTTAATGAGAGAGACTGACTCCAGCTAAGCTTGCAAGAACTAAGAGACACAGTGTGGCCATGTGGCCTTAATGAGAGAGACTGACTCCAGCTGAGCTTGCAAGAACTAAGAGACACAGTGTGGCCATGTGGCCTTAATGAGAGAGACTGATTCCAGCTTAGCTTGCAAGAACTAAGAGACACAGTGTGGCCATGTGGCCTTAATGAGAGAGACTGATTCCAGCTTAGCTTGCAAGAACTAAGAGACACTGTGTGGCCATGTGGCCTTAATGAGAGAGACTGACTCCAGCTTAGATTGCAAGAACTAAGAGACACAGTGTGGCCATGTGGCCTTAATGAGAGACTCACTCCAGCGTAGCTTGCAAGAACTAAGAGACAGTGTGGCCATGTAGCCTTAATGAGAGAGACTGACTCCAGCTTAGCTTGCAAGAACTATGAGACACAGTGTGGCCATGTGGCCTTAATGAGAGAGACTGACTCCAGCTTAGCTTGCAAGAACTAAGAGATACAGTGTGGCCATGTGGCCTTAATGAGAGAGACTCACTCCAGCTTAGCTTGCAAGAACTAAGAGACACAGTGTGGCCATGTGGCCTTAATGAGAGAGACTGACTCCAGCTTAGCTTGCAAGAACTAAGAGACACTGCGTGGACATGTGGCCTTAATGAGAGAGACTGACTCAAGCTTAGCTTGCAAGAACTAAGAGACACTGTGTGGCCATGTGGCCTTAATGAGAGAGACTGACTCCAGCTTAGCTTGCAAGAACTAAGAGACACAGTGTGACCATGTGACCTTAATGAGAGAGACTGACTCAAGCTTAGCTTGCAAGAACTAAGAGACTCAGTGTGGCCATGTGGCCTTAATGAGAGAGACTGACTCCAACTTAACTTGCAAGAACTAAGAGATACACTGTGTGGCCATGTGGCCTTAATGAGAGAGACTCACTCCAGCTTAGCTTGCAAGAACTAAGAGACACTGTGTGGCCATGTGGCCTTAATGAGAGAGACTCACTCCAGCTTAGCTTGTAAGAACTAAGAGACACAGTGTGGCCATGTGGCCTTAATGAGAGACTCACTCCAGCTTAGCTTGCAAGAACTAAGAGACACAGTGTGGCCATGTAGCCTTAATGAGAGAGACTGACTCCAGCTAAGCTTGCAAGAACTAAGAGACACAGTGTGGCCATGTGGCCTTAATGAGAGAGACTGACTCCAGCTGAGCTTGCAAGAACTAAGAGACACAGTGTGGCCATGTGGCCTTAATGAGAGAGACTGATTCCAGCTTAGCTTGCAAGAACTAAGAGACACAGTGTGGCCATGTGGCCTTAATGAGAGAGACTGATTCCAGCTTAGCTTGCAAGAACTAAGAGACACTGTGTGGCCATGTGGCCTTAATGAGAGAGACTGACTCCAGCTTAGATTGCAAGAACTAAGAGACACAGTGTGGCCATGTGGCCTTAATGAGAGACTCACTCCAGCGTAGCTTGCAAGAACTAAGAGACAGTGTGGCCATGTAGCCTTAATGAGAGAGACTGACTCCAGCTTAGCTTGCAAGAACTATGAGACACAGTGTGGCCATGTGGCCTTAATGAGAGAGACTGACTCCAGCTTAGCTTGCAAGAACTAAGAGATACAGTGTGGCCATGTGGCCTTAATGAGAGAGACTCACTCCAGCTTAGCTTGCAAGAACTAAGAGACACAGTGTGGCCATGTGGCCTTAATGAGAGAGACTGACTCCAGCTTAGCTTGCAAGAACTAAGAGACACTGCGTGGACATGTGGCCTTAATGAGAGAGACTGACTCAAGCTTAGCTTGCAAGAACTAAGAGACACTGTGTGGCCATGTGGCCTTAATGAGAGAGACTGACTCCAGCTTAGCTTGCAAGAACTAAGAGACACAGTGTGACCATGTGACCTTAATGAGAGAGACTGACTCAAGCTTAGCTTGCAAGAACTAAGAGACTCAGTGTGGCCATGTGGCCTTAATGAGAGAGACTGACTCCAACTTAATTTGCAAGAACTAAGAGATACACTGTGTGGCCATGTGGCCTTAATGAGAGAGACTCACTTCAGCTTAGCTTGCAAGAACTAAGAGACACAGTGTGGCCATGTGGCCTTAATGAGAGAGACTCACTCCAGCTTAGCTTGCAAGAACTAAGAGACACTGCGTGGCCATGTGGCCTTAATGAGAGAGACTGACTCAAGCTTAGCTTGAAAGAACTAAGAGACACAGTGTGGCCATGTGGCCTTAATGAGAGAGACTCACTCCAGCTTAGCTTGCAAGAACTAAGAGACACTGTGTGGCCATGTGGCCTTAATGAGAGAGACTGATTCCAGCTTAACTTGCAAGAACTAAGCGACACAGTGTGGCCATGTGGCCTTAATGAGAGAGACTGACTCCAGCTTACCTTGCAAGAACTAAGAGACACTGTGTGGCCATGTGGCCTTAATGAGAGAGACTGACTCCAGCTTAGCTTGCAAGAACTAAGAGACACAGTGTGGCCATGTGGCCTTAATGAGAGAGACTCACTCCAGCTTAGCTTGCAAGAACTAAGAGACACTGTGTGGCCATGTGGCCTTAATGAGAGAGACTCACTCCAGCTTAGCTTGCAAGAATTAAGAGACACAGTGTGGCCATGTGGCCTTAATGAGAGACTCACTCCAGCTTAGCTTGCAAGAACTAAGAGACAGTGTGGCCATGTAGCCTTAATGAGAGAGACTGACTCCAGCTAAGCTTGCAAGAACTAAGAGACACAGTGTGGCCATGTGGCCTTAATGAGAGAGACTGACTCCAGCTTAGCTTGCAAGAACTAAGAGACACAGTGTGGCCATGTGGCCTTAATGAGAGAGACTGATTCCAGCTTAGCTTGCAAGAACTAAGAGACACAGTGTGGCCATGTGGCCTTAATGAGAGAGACTGATTCCAGCTTAGCTTGCAAGAACTAAGAGACACAGTGTGGCCATGTGGCCTTAATGAGAGAGACTGACTCCAGCTTAGCTTGCAAGAACTAAGAGACACAGTGTGACCATGTGACCTTAATGAGAGAGACTGACTCCAGCTTAGCTTGCAAGAACTAAGAGACACAGTGTGACCATGTGACCTTAATGAGAGAGACTGACTCAAGCTTAGCTTGCAAGAACTAAGAGACACTGTGTGGCCATGTGGCCTTAATGAGAGAGACTGACTCAAGCTTAGCTTGCAAGAACTAAGAGATACAGTGTGGCCATGTGGCCTTAATGAGAGAGACTCACTCCAGCTTAGCTTGCAAGAACTAAGAGACACAGTGTGACCATGTGACCTTAATGAGAGAGACTGACTCCAGCTTAGCTTGCAAGAACTAAGAGACACTGCGTGGACATGTGGCCTTAATGAGAGAGACTGACTCAAGCTTAGCTTGAAAGAACTAAGAGACACAGTGTGGCCATGTGGCCTTAATGAGAGAGACTCACTCCAGCTTAGCTTGCAAGAACTAAGAGACACTGTGTGGCCATGTGGCCTTAATGAGAAAGACTCATTCCAGCTTAGCTTGCAAGAACTAAGAGACTCAGTGTGGCCATGTGGCCTTAATGAGAGAGACTGACTCCAACTTAACTTGCAAGAACTAAGATACACTGTGTGGCCATGTGGCCTTAATGAGAGAGACTCACTTCAGCTTAGCTTGCAAGAACTAAGAGACACAGTGTGGCCATGTGGCCTTAATGAGAGACTCACTCCAGCTTAGCTTGCAAGAACTAAGAGACAGTGTGGCCATGTGGCCTTAATGAGAGAGACTGACTCCAGCTTAGCTTGCAAGAACTAAGAGACACAGTGTGGCCATGTGGCCTTAATGAGAGAGACTGACTCCAGCTTACCTTGCAAGAACTAAGAGACACAGTGTGGCCATGTGGCCTTAATGAGAGAGACTCACTCCAGCTTAGCTTGCAAGAACTAAGAGACACAGTGTGGCCATGTGGCCTTAATGAGAGAGACTCACTCCAGCTTAGCTTGCAAGAACTAAGAGACACAGTGTGGCCATGTGGCCTTAATGAGAGAGACTGATTCCAGCTTAACTTGCAAGAACTAAGATACACTTTGTGGCCATGTGGCCTTAATGAGAGAGACTGACTCCAGCTTAGCTTGCAAGAACTAAGAGACACAGTGTGGCCATGTGGCCTTAATGAGAGAGACTGATTCCAGCTTAACTTGCAAGAACTAAGCGACACAGTGTGGCCATGTGGCCTTAATGAGAGAGACTGACTCCAGCTTACCTTGCAATAACTAAGAGACACTGTGTGGCCATGTGGCCTTAATGAGAGAGATTGACTCAAGCTTAGCTTGCAAGAACTAAGAGACACAGTGTGGCCATGTGGCCTTAATGAGAGAGACTGACTCCAGCTTACCTTGCAATAACTAAGAGACACTGTGTGGCCATGTGGCCTTAATGAGAGAGATTGACTCAAGCTTAGCTTGCAAGAACTAAGAGACACAGTGTGGCCATGTGGCCTTAATGAGAGAGACTCACTCCAGCTTAGCTTGCAAGAACTAAGAGACACAGTGTGGCCATGTGGCCTTAATGAGAGACTCACTCCAGCTTAGGCTTGCAAGAACTAAGAGACAGTGTGGCCATGTAGCCTTAATGAGAGAGACTGACTCCAGCTTAGCTTGCAAGAACTAAGAGACACTGTGTGGCCATGTGGCCTTAATGAGAAAGACTCACTCCAGCTTAGCTTGCAAGAACTAAGAGACTCAGTATGGCCATGTGGCCTTAATGAGAGAGACTGACTCCAACTTAACTTGCAAGAAAAAAATACACTTTGTGGCCATGTGGCCTTAATGAGAGAGACTCACTCCAGCTTAGCTTGCAAGAACTAAGAGACACAGTGTGGCCATGTGGCCTTAATGAGAGACTCACTCCAGCTTAGCTTGCAAGAACTAAGAGACAGTGTGGCCATGTAGCCTTAATGAGAGAGACTGACTCCAGCTTAGCTTGCAAGAACTAAGAGACACAGTGTGGCCATGTGGCCTTAATGAGAGAGACTGATTCCAGCTTAACTTGCAAGAACTAAGCGACACAGTGTGGCCATGTGGCCTTAATGAGAGAGACTGACTCCAGCTTACCTTGCAAGAACTAAGAGACACTGTGTGGCCATGTGGCCTTAATGAGAGAGACTGACTCAAGCTTAGCTTGCAAGAACTAAGAGACACAGTGTGGCCATGTGGCCTTAATGAGAGAGACTCACTCCAGCTTAGCTTGCAAGAACTAAGAGACACTGTGTGGCCATGTGGCCTTAATGAGAGAGACTCACTCCAGCTTAGCTTGCAAAAACTAAGAGACACAGTGTGGCCATGTGGCCTTAATGAGAGACTCACTCCAGCTTAGCTTGCAAGAACTAAGAGACAGTGTGGCCATGTAGCCTTAATGAGAGAGACTGACTCCAGCTTAGCTTGCAAGAACTAAGAGACACAGTGTGGCCATGTGGCCTTAATGAGAGAGACTGACTCCAGCTTAGCTTGCAAGAACTAAGAGACACAGTGTGGCCATGTGGCCTTAATGAGAGAGACTGACTCCAGCTTAGCTTGCAAGAACTAAGAGACACTGTGTGGCCATGTGGCCTTAATGAGAGAGACTGACTCCAGCTTAGCTTGCAAGAACTAAGAGACACAGTGTGACCATGTGACCTTAATGAGAGAGACTGACTCAAGCTTAGCTTGCAAGAACTAAGAGACACTGTGTGGCCATGTGGCCTTAATGAGAGAGACTGACTCAAGCTTAGCTTGCAAGAACTACGAGACACAGTGTGGCCATGTGGCCTTAATGAGAGAGACTCACTCCAGCTTAGCTTGCAAGAACTAAGAGACACTGTGGCCATGTGGCCTTAATGAGAGAGACTGATTCCAGCTTAACTTGCAAGAACTAAGCGACACAGTGTGGCCATGTGGCCTTAATGAGAGAGACTGACTCCAGCTTACCTTGCAAGAACTAAGAGACACTGTGTGGCCATGTGGCCTTAATGAGAGAGACTGACTCAAGCTTAGCTTGCAAGAACTAAGAGACACAGTGTGGCCATGTGGCCTTAATGAGAGAGACTCACTCCAGCTTAGCTTGCAAGAACTAAGAGACACTGTGTGGCCATGTGGCCTTAATGAGAGAGACTCACTCCAGCTTAGCTTGCAAGAACTAAGAGACACAGTGTGGCCATGTGGCCTTAATGAGAGACTCACTCCAGCTTAGCTTGCAAGAACTAAGAGACAGTGTGGCCATGTAGCCTTAATGAGAGAGACTGACTCCAGCTTAGCTTGCAAGAACTAAGAGACACAGTGTGGCCATGTGGCCTTAATGAGAGAGACTGACTCCAGCTTAGCTTGCAAGAACTAAGAGACACAGTGTGGCCATGTGGCCTTAATGAGAGAGACTGATTCCAGCTTAACTTGCAAGAACTAAGCGACACAGTGTGGCCATGTGGCCTTAATGAGAGAGACTGACTCCAGCTTACCTTGCAAGAACTAAGAGACACTGTGTGGCCTTAATGAGAGAGACTGACTCAAGCTTAGCTTGCAAGAACTAAGAGACACAGTGTGGCCATGTGGCCTTAATGAGAGAGACTCACTCCAGCTTAGCTTGCAAGAACAAAGAGACACTGTGTGGCCATGTGGCCTTAATGAGAGAGACTCACTCCAGCTTAGCTTGCAAGAACTAAGAGACACAGTGTGGCCATGTGGCCTTAATGAGAGACTCACTCCAGCTTAGCTTGCAAGAACTAATAGACAGTGTGGCCATGTAGCCTTAATGAGAGAGACTGACTCCAGCTTAGCTTGCAAGAACTAAGAGACACAGTGTGGCCATGTGGCCTTAATGAGAGAGAGTGACTCCAGCTTAGCTTGCAAGAACTAAGAGACACAGTGTGGCCATGTGGCCTTAATGAGAGAGACTGACTCCAGCTTAGCTTGCAAGAACTAAGAGACACAGTGTGACCATGTGACCTTAATGAGAGAGACTGACTCAAGCTTAGCTTGCAAGAACTAAGAGACACTGTGTGGCGATGTGGCCTTAATGAGAGAGACTGACTCAAGCTTAGCTTGCAAGAACTAAGAGACACAGTGTGGCCATGTGGCCTTAATGAGAGAGACTGACTCCAGCTTAGCTTGCAATAACTAAGAGACACAGTGTGGCCATGTGGCCTTAATGAGAGAGACTGATTCCAGCTTAACTTGCAAGAACTAAGCGACACAGTGTGGCCATGTGGCCTTAATGAGAGAGACTGACTCCAGCTTACCTTGCAAGAACTAAGAGACACTGTGTGGCCATGTGGCCTTAATGAGAGAGACTGACTCAAGCTTAGCTTGCAAGAACTAAGAGAAACAGTGTGGCCATGTGGCCTTAATGAGAGAGACTCACTCCAGCTTAGCTTGCAAGAACTAAGAGACACTGTGTGGCCATGTGGCCTTAATGAGAGAGACTGACTCAAGCTTAGCTTGCAAGAACTAAGAGACACAGTGTGGCCATGTGGCCTTAATGAGAGAGACTCACTCCAGCTTAGCTTGCAAGAACTAAGAGGCACAGTGTGGCCATGTGGCCTTAATGAGAGACTCACTCCAGCTTAGCTTGCAAGAACTAAGAGACAGTGTGGCCATGTAGCCTTAATGAGAGAGACTGACTCCAGCTTAGCTTGCAAGAACTAAGAGACACAGTGTGGCCATGTGGCCTTAATGAGAGAGACTGACTCCAGCTTAGCTTGCAAGAACTAAGAGACACAGTGTGGCCATGTGGCCTTAATGAGAGAGACTGATTCCAGCTTAGCTTGCAAGAACTAAGAGACACAGTGTGGCCATGTGGCCTTAATGAGAGAGACTGACTCCAGCTTAGCTTGCAAGAACTAAGAGACACAGTGTGACCATGTGACCTTAATGAGAGAGACTGACTCCAGCTTAGCTTGCAAGAACTAAGAGACACTGTGTGGCCATGTGGCCTTAATGAGAGAGACTGACTCCAGCTTAGCTTGCAAGAACTAAGAGACACAGTGTGACCATGTGACCTTAATGAGAGAGACTGACTCAAGCTTAGCTTGCAAGAACTAAGAGACACTGTGTGGCCATGTGGCCTTAATGAGAGAGACTGACTCAAGCTTAGCTTGCAAGAACTAAGAGATACAGTGTGGCCATGTGGCCTTAATGAGAGAGACTCACTCCAGCTTAGCTTGCAAGAACAAAGAGACACTGTGTGACCATGTGGCCTTAATGAGAGAGACTGACTCCAGCTTAGCTTGCAAGAACTAAGAGACACTGCGTGGCCATGTGGCCTTAATGAGAGAGACTGACTCAAGCTTAGCTTGCAAGAACTAAGAGACAGTGTGGCCATGTGGCCTTAAGGAGAGAGACTCACTCCAGCTTAGCTTGCAAGAACTAAGCGACACAGTGTGGCCATGTGGCCTTAATGAGAGAGACTGACTCCAGCTTACCTTGCAAGAACTAAGAGACACTGTGTGGCCATGTGGCCTTAATGAGAGAGACTGACTCAAGCTTAGCTTGCAAGAACTAAGAGACACAGTGTGGCCATGTGGCCTTAATGAGAGAGACTCACTCCAGCTTAGCTTGCAAGAACTAAGAGACACTGTGTGGCAATGTGGCCTTAATGAGAGAGACTGACTCAAGCTTAGCTTGCAAGAACTAAGAGACACAGTGTGGCCATGTGGCCTTAATGAGAGAGACTCACTCCAGCTTAGCTTGCAAGAACTAAGAGACACAGTGTGGCCATGTGGCCTTAATGAGAGACTCACTCCACCTTAGCTTGCAAGAACTAAGAGACAGTGTGGCCATGTAGCCTTAATGAGAGAGACTGACTCCAGCTTAGCTTGCAAGAACTAAGAGACACAGTGTGGCCATGTGGCCTTAATGACAGAGACTGACTCCAGCTTAGCTTGCAAGAACTAAGAGACACAGTGTGGCCATGTGGCCTTAATGAGAGAGACTGATTCCAGCTTAGCTTGCAAGAACTAAGAGACACAGTGTGGCCATGTGGCCTTAATGAGAGAGACTGACTCCAGCTTAGCTTGCAAGAACTAAGAGACACAGTGTGACCATGTGACCTTAATGAGAGAGACTGACTCCAGCTTAGCTTGCAAGAACTAAGAGACACTGTGTGGCCATGTGGCCTTAATGAGAGAGACTGACTCCAGCTTAGCTTGCAAGAACTAAGAGACACAGTGTGACCATGTGACCTTAATGAGAGAGACTGACTCAAGCTTAGCTTGCAAGAACTAAGAGACACTGTATGGCCATGTGGCCTTAATGAGAGAGACTGACTCAAGCTTAGCTTGCAAGAACTAAGAGATACAGTGTGGCCATGTGGCCTTAATGAGAGAGACTCACTCCAGCTTAGCTTGCAAGAACAAAGAGACACTGTGTGACCATGTGGCCTTAATGAGAGAGACTGACTCCAGCTTAGCTTGCAAGAACTAAGAGACACTGCGTGGCCATGTGGCCTTAATGAGAGAGACTGACTCAAGCTTAGCTTGCAAGAACTAAGAGACAGTGTGGCCATGTGGCCTTAATGAGAGAGACTCACTCCAGCTTAGCTTGCAAGAACTAAGAGACACTGTGTGGCCATGTGGCCTTAATGAGAGAGACTGATTCCAGCTTAACTTGCAAGAACTAAGCGACACAGTGTGGCCATGTGGCCTTAATGAGAGAGACTGATTCCAGCTTAACTTGCAAGAACTAAGCGACACAGTGTGGCCATGTGGCCTTAATGAGAGAGACTGACTCAAGCTTAGCTTGCAAGAACTAAGAGACACAGTGTGGCCATGTGGCCTTAATGAGAGAGACTCACTCCAGCTTAGCTTGCAAGAACTAAGAGACACTGTGTGGCCATGTGGCCTTAATGAGAGAGACTCACTCCAGCTTAGCTTGTAAGAACTAAGAGACACAGTGTGGCCATGTGGCCTTAATGAGAGACTCACTCCAGCTTAGCTTGCAAGAACTAAGAGACAGTGTGGCCATGTAGCCTTAATGAGAGAGACTGACTCCAGCTAAGCTTGCAAGAACTAAGAGACACAGTGTGGCCATGTGGCCTTAATGAGAGAGACTGACTCCAGCTGAGCTTGCAAGAACTAAGAGACACAGTGTGGCCATGTGGCCTTAATGAGAGAGACTGATTCCAGCTTAGCTTGCAAGAACTAAGAGACACAGTGTGGCCATGTGGCCTTAATGAGAGAGACTGATTCCAGCTTAGCTTGCAAGAACTAAGAGACACTGTGTGGCCATGTGGCCTTAATGAGAGAGACTGACTCCAGCTTAGATTGCAAGAACTAAGAGACACAGTGTGGCCATGTGGCCTTAATGAGAGACTCACTCCAGCGTAGCTTGCAAGAACTAAGAGACAGTGTGGCCATGTAGCCTTAATGAGAGAGACTGACTCCAGCTTAGCTTGCAAGAACTATGAGACACAGTGTGGCCATGTGGCCTTAATGAGAGAGACTGACTCCAGCTTAGCTTGCAAGAACTAAGAGATACAGTGTGGCCATGTGGCCTTAATGAGAGAGACTCACTCCAGCTTAGCTTGCAAGAACTAAGAGACACAGTGTGGCCATGTGGCCTTAATGAGAGAGACTGACTCCAGCTTAGCTTGCAAGAACTAAGAGACACTGCGTGGACATGTGGCCTTAATGAGAGAGACTGACTCAAGCTTAGCTTGCAAGAACTAAGAGACACTGTGTGGCCATGTGGCCTTAATGAGAGAGACTGACTCCAGCTTAGCTTGCAAGAACTAAGAGACACAGTGTGACCATGTGACCTTAATGAGAGAGACTGACTCAAGCTTAGCTTGCAAGAACTAAGAGACTCAGTGTGGCCATGTGGCCTTAATGAGAGAGACTGACTCCAACTTAACTTGCAAGAACTAAGAGATACACTGTGTGGCCATGTGGCCTTAATGAGAGAGACTCACTCCAGCTTAGCTTGCAAGAACTAAGAGACACTGTGTGGCCATGTGGCCTTAATGAGAGAGACTCACTCCAGCTTAGCTTGTAAGAACTAAGAGACACAGTGTGGCCATGTGGCCTTAATGAGAGACTCACTCCAGCTTAGCTTGCAAGAACTAAGAGACACAGTGTGGCCATGTAGCCTTAATGAGAGAGACTGACTCCAGCTAAGCTTGCAAGAACTAAGAGACACAGTGTGGCCATGTGGCCTTAATGAGAGAGACTGACTCCAGCTGAGCTTGCAAGAACTAAGAGACACAGTGTGGCCATGTGGCCTTAATGAGAGAGACTGATTCCAGCTTAGCTTGCAAGAACTAAGAGACACAGTGTGGCCATGTGGCCTTAATGAGAGAGACTGATTCCAGCTTAGCTTGCAAGAACTAAGAGACACTGTGTGGCCATGTGGCCTTAATGAGAGAGACTGACTCCAGCTTAGATTGCAAGAACTAAGAGACACAGTGTGGCCATGTGGCCTTAATGAGAGACTCACTCCAGCGTAGCTTGCAAGAACTAAGAGACAGTGTGGCCATGTAGCCTTAATGAGAGAGACTGACTCCAGCTTAGCTTGCAAGAACTATGAGACACAGTGTGGCCATGTGGCCTTAATGAGAGAGACTGACTCCAGCTTAGCTTGCAAGAACTAAGAGATACAGTGTGGCCATGTGGCCTTAATGAGAGAGACTCACTCCAGCTTAGCTTGCAAGAACTAAGAGACACAGTGTGGCCATGTGGCCTTAATGAGAGAGACTGACTCCAGCTTAGCTTGCAAGAACTAAGAGACACTGCGTGGACATGTGGCCTTAATGAGAGAGACTGACTCAAGCTTAGCTTGCAAGAACTAAGAGACACTGTGTGGCCATGTGGCCTTAATGAGAGAGACTGACTCCAGCTTAGCTTGCAAGAACTAAGAGACACAGTGTGACCATGTGACCTTAATGAGAGAGACTGACTCAAGCTTAGCTTGCAAGAACTAAGAGACTCAGTGTGGCCATGTGGCCTTAATGAGAGAGACTGACTCCAACTTAATTTGCAAGAACTAAGAGATACACTGTGTGGCCATGTGGCCTTAATGAGAGAGACTCACTTCAGCTTAGCTTGCAAGAACTAAGAGACACAGTGTGGCCATGTGGCCTTAATGAGAGAGACTCACTCCAGCTTAGCTTGCAAGAACTAAGAGACACTGCGTGGCCATGTGGCCTTAATGAGAGAGACTGACTCAAGCTTAGCTTGAAAGAACTAAGAGACACAGTGTGGCCATGTGGCCTTAATGAGAGAGACTCACTCCAGCTTAGCTTGCAAGAACTAAGAGACACTGTGTGGCCATGTGGCCTTAATGAGAGAGACTGATTCCAGCTTAACTTGCAAGAACTAAGCGACACAGTGTGGCCATGTGGCCTTAATGAGAGAGACTGACTCCAGCTTACCTTGCAAGAACTAAGAGACACTGTGTGGCCATGTGGCCTTAATGAGAGAGACTGACTCCAGCTTAGCTTGCAAGAACTAAGAGACACAGTGTGGCCATGTGGCCTTAATGAGAGAGACTCACTCCAGCTTAGCTTGCAAGAACTAAGAGACACTGTGTGGCCATGTGGCCTTAATGAGAGAGACTCACTCCAGCTTAGCTTGCAAGAATTAAGAGACACAGTGTGGCCATGTGGCCTTAATGAGAGACTCACTCCAGCTTAGCTTGCAAGAACTAAGAGACAGTGTGGCCATGTAGCCTTAATGAGAGAGACTGACTCCAGCTAAGCTTGCAAGAACTAAGAGACACAGTGTGGCCATGTGGCCTTAATGAGAGAGACTGACTCCAGCTTAGCTTGCAAGAACTAAGAGACACAGTGTGGCCATGTGGCCTTAATGAGAGAGACTGATTCCAGCTTAGCTTGCAAGAACTAAGAGACACAGTGTGGCCATGTGGCCTTAATGAGAGAGACTGATTCCAGCTTAGCTTGCAAGAACTAAGAGACACAGTGTGGCCATGTGGCCTTAATGAGAGAGACTGACTCCAGCTTAGCTTGCAAGAACTAAGAGACACAGTGTGACCATGTGACCTTAATGAGAGAGACTGACTCCAGCTTAGCTTGCAAGAACTAAGAGACACAGTGTGACCATGTGACCTTAATGAGAGAGACTGACTCAAGCTTAGCTTGCAAGAACTAAGAGACACTGTGTGGCCATGTGGCCTTAATGAGAGAGACTGACTCAAGCTTAGCTTGCAAGAACTAAGAGATACAGTGTGGCCATGTGGCCTTAATGAGAGAGACTCACTCCAGCTTAGCTTGCAAGAACTAAGAGACACAGTGTGACCATGTGACCTTAATGAGAGAGACTGACTCCAGCTTAGCTTGCAAGAACTAAGAGACACTGCGTGGACATGTGGCCTTAATGAGAGAGACTGACTCAAGCTTAGCTTGAAAGAACTAAGAGACACAGTGTGGCCATGTGGCCTTAATGAGAGAGACTCACTCCAGCTTAGCTTGCAAGAACTAAGAGACACTGTGTGGCCATGTGGCCTTAATGAGAAAGACTCATTCCAGCTTAGCTTGCAAGAACTAAGAGACTCAGTGTGGCCATGTGGCCTTAATGAGAGAGACTGACTCCAACTTAACTTGCAAGAACTAAGATACACTGTGTGGCCATGTGGCCTTAATGAGAGAGACTCACTTCAGCTTAGCTTGCAAGAACTAAGAGACACAGTGTGGCCATGTGGCCTTAATGAGAGACTCACTCCAGCTTAGCTTGCAAGAACTAAGAGACAGTGTGGCCATGTGGCCTTAATGAGAGAGACTGACTCCAGCTTAGCTTGCAAGAACTAAGAGACACAGTGTGGCCATGTGGCCTTAATGAGAGAGACTGACTCCAGCTTACCTTGCAAGAACTAAGAGACACAGTGTGGCCATGTGGCCTTAATGAGAGAGACTCACTCCAGCTTAGCTTGCAAGAACTAAGAGACACAGTGTGGCCATGTGGCCTTAATGAGAGAGACTCACTCCAGCTTAGCTTGCAAGAACTAAGAGACACAGTGTGGCCATGTGGCCTTAATGAGAGAGACTGATTCCAGCTTAACTTGCAAGAACTAAGATACACTTTGTGGCCATGTGGCCTTAATGAGAGAGACTGACTCCAGCTTAGCTTGCAAGAACTAAGAGACACAGTGTGGCCATGTGGCCTTAATGAGAGAGACTGATTCCAGCTTAACTTGCAAGAACTAAGCGACACAGTGTGGCCATGTGGCCTTAATGAGAGAGACTGACTCCAGCTTACCTTGCAATAACTAAGAGACACTGTGTGGCCATGTGGCCTTAATGAGAGAGATTGACTCAAGCTTAGCTTGCAAGAACTAAGAGACACAGTGTGGCCATGTGGCCTTAATGAGAGAGACTGACTCCAGCTTACCTTGCAATAACTAAGAGACACTGTGTGGCCATGTGGCCTTAATGAGAGAGATTGACTCAAGCTTAGCTTGCAAGAACTAAGAGACACAGTGTGGCCATGTGGCCTTAATGAGAGAGACTCACTCCAGCTTAGCTTGCAAGAACTAAGAGACACAGTGTGGCCATGTGGCCTTAATGAGAGACTCACTCCAGCTTAGGCTTGCAAGAACTAAGAGACAGTGTGGCCATGTAGCCTTAATGAGAGAGACTGACTCCAGCTTAGCTTGCAAGAACTAAGAGACACTGTGTGGCCATGTGGCCTTAATGAGAAAGACTCACTCCAGCTTAGCTTGCAAGAACTAAGAGACTCAGTATGGCCATGTGGCCTTAATGAGAGAGACTGACTCCAACTTAACTTGCAAGAAAAAAATACACTTTGTGGCCATGTGGCCTTAATGAGAGAGACTCACTCCAGCTTAGCTTGCAAGAACTAAGAGACACAGTGTGGCCATGTGGCCTTAATGAGAGACTCACTCCAGCTTAGCTTGCAAGAACTAAGAGACAGTGTGGCCATGTAGCCTTAATGAGAGAGACTGACTCCAGCTTAGCTTGCAAGAACTAAGAGACACAGTGTGGCCATGTGGCCTTAATGAGAGAGACTGATTCCAGCTTAACTTGCAAGAACTAAGCGACACAGTGTGGCCATGTGGCCTTAATGAGAGAGACTGACTCCAGCTTACCTTGCAAGAACTAAGAGACACTGTGTGGCCATGTGGCCTTAATGAGAGAGACTGACTCAAGCTTAGCTTGCAAGAACTAAGAGACACAGTGTGGCCATGTGGCCTTAATGAGAGAGACTCACTCCAGCTTAGCTTGCAAGAACTAAGAGACACTGTGTGGCCATGTGGCCTTAATGAGAGAGACTCACTCCAGCTTAGCTTGCAAAAACTAAGAGACACAGTGTGGCCATGTGGCCTTAATGAGAGACTCACTCCAGCTTAGCTTGCAAGAACTAAGAGACAGTGTGGCCATGTAGCCTTAATGAGAGAGACTGACTCCAGCTTAGCTTGCAAGAACTAAGAGACACAGTGTGGCCATGTGGCCTTAATGAGAGAGACTGACTCCAGCTTAGCTTGCAAGAACTAAGAGACACAGTGTGGCCATGTGGCCTTAATGAGAGAGACTGACTCCAGCTTAGCTTGCAAGAACTAAGAGACACTGTGTGGCCATGTGGCCTTAATGAGAGAGACTGACTCCAGCTTAGCTTGCAAGAACTAAGAGACACAGTGTGACCATGTGACCTTAATGAGAGAGACTGACTCAAGCTTAGCTTGCAAGAACTAAGAGACACTGTGTGGCCATGTGGCCTTAATGAGAGAGACTGACTCAAGCTTAGCTTGCAAGAACTACGAGACACAGTGTGGCCATGTGGCCTTAATGAGAGAGACTCACTCCAGCTTAGCTTGCAAGAACTAAGAGACACTGTGGCCATGTGGCCTTAATGAGAGAGACTGATTCCAGCTTAACTTGCAAGAACTAAGCGACACAGTGTGGCCATGTGGCCTTAATGAGAGAGACTGACTCCAGCTTACCTTGAGAGAACTAAGAGACACTGTGTGGCCATGTGGCCTTAATGAGAGAGACTGACTCAAGCTTAGCTTGCAAGAACTAAGAGACACAGTGTGGCCATGTGGCCTTAATGAGAGAGACTCACTCCAGCTTAGCTTGCAAGAACTAAGAGACACTGTGTGGCCATGTGGCCTTAATGAGAGAGACTCACTCCAGCTTAGCTTGCAAGAACTAAGAGACACAGTGTGGCCATGTGGCCTTAATGAGAGACTCACTCCAGCTTAGCTTGCAAGAACTAAGAGACAGTGTGGCCATGTAGCCTTAATGAGAGAGACTGACTCCAGCTAAGCTTGCAAGAACTAAGAGACACAGTGTGGCCATGTGGCCTTAATGAGAGAGACTGACTCCAGCTTAGCTTGCAAGAACTAAGAGACAGTGTGGCCATGTGGCCTTAATGAGAGAGACTGATTCCAGCTTAGCTTGCAAGAACTAACAGACACAGTGTGGCCATGTGGCCTTAATGAGAGAGACTGACTCCAGCTTAGCTTGCAAGAACTAAGAGACACAGTGTGACCATGTGACCTTAATGAGAGAGACTGACTCCAGCTTAGCTTGCAAGAACTAAGAGACACTGTGTGGCCATGTGGCCTTAATGAGAGAGACTGACTCCAGCTTAGCTTGCAAGAACTAAGAGACACAGTGTGACCATGTGACCTTAATGAGAGAGACTGACTCAAGCTTAGCTTGCAAGAACTAAGAGACACTGTGTGGCCATGTGGCCTTAATGAGAGAGACTGACTCAAGCTTAGCTTGCAAGAACTAAGAGATACAGTGTGGCCATGTGGCCTTAATGAGAGAGACTCACTCCAGCTTAGCTTGCAAGAACTAAGAGACACAGTGTGACCATGTGACCTTAATGAGAGAGACTGACTCCAGCATAGCTTGCAAGAACTAAGAGACACTGCGTGGCCATGTGGCCTTAATGAGAGAGACTGACTCAAGCTTAGCTTGAAAGAACTAAGAGACACAGTGTGGCCATGTGGCCTTAATGAGAGAGATTCACTCCAGCTTAGCTTGCAAGAACTAAGAGACACTGTGTGGCCATGTGGCCTTAATGAGAGAGACTGATTCCAGCTTAACTTGCAAGAACTAAGCGACACAGTGTGGCCATGTGGCCTTAATGAGAGAGACTGACTCCAGCTTACCTTGCAAGAATTAAGAGACACTGTGTGGCCATGTGGCCTTAATGAGAGAGACTGACTCAAGCTTAGCTTGAAAGAACTAAGAGACACAGTGTGGCCATGTGGCCTTAATGAGAGAGACTCACTCCAGCTTAGCTTGCAAAAACTAAGAGACACTGTGTGGCCATGTGGCCTTAATGAGAGACTCACTCCAGCTTAGCTTGCAAGAACTAAGAGACACAGTGTGGCCATGTGGCCTTAATGAGAGAGACTGACTCCAGCTTAGCTTGCAAGAACTAAGAGACACAGTGTGGCCATGTGGCCTTAATGAGAGACTCACTCCAGCTTAGGCTTGCAAGAACTAAGAGACACAGTGTGGCCATGTGCCCTTAATGAGAGACTCACTCCAGCTTAGCTTGCAAGAACTAAGAGACAGTGTGGCCATGTATCCTTAATGAGAGAGACTGACTCCAGCTTAGCTTGCAAGAACTAAGAGACACAGTGTGGCCATGTGGCCTTAATGAGAGAGACTGACTCCAGCTTAGCTTGCAAGAACTAAGAGACACAGTGTGGCCATGTGGCCTTAATGAGAGAGACTGATTCCAGCTTAACTTGCAAGAACTAAGCGACACAGTGTGGCCATGTGGCCTTAATGAGAGAGACTGACTCCAGCTTACCTTGCAATAACTAAGAGACACTGTGTGGCCATGTGGCCTTAATGAGAGAGACTGACTCAAGCTTAGCTTGCAAGAACTAAGAGACACAGTGTGGCCATGTGGCCTTAATGAGAGAGACTGACTCAAGCTTAGCTTGCAAGAACTAAGAGATACAGTGTGGCCATGTGGCCTTAATGAGAGAGACTCACTCCAGCTTAGCTTGCAAGAACTAAGAGACACAGTGTGACCATGTGACCTTAATGAGAGAGACTGACTCCAGCATAGCTTGCAAGAACTAAGAGACACTACGTGGCCATGTGGCCTTAATGAGAGAGACTGACTCAAGCTTAGCTTGAAAGAACTAAGAGACACAGTGTGGCCATGTGGCCTTAATGAGAGAGATTCACTCCAGCTTAGCTTGCAAGAACTAAGAGACACTGTGTGGCCATGTGGCCTTAATGAGAGAGACTGATTCCAGCTTAACTTGCAAGAACTAAGCGACACAGTGTGGCCATGTGGCCTTAATGAGAGAGACTGACTCCAGCTTACCTTGCAAGAACTAAGAGACACTGTGTGGCCATGTGGCCTTAATGAGAGAGACTGACTCAAGCTTAGCTTGCAAGAACTAAGAGACACAGTGTGGCCATGTGGCCTTAATGAGAGAGACTCACTCCAGCTTAGCTTGCAAGAACTAAGAGACACAGTGTGGCCATGTGGCCTTAATGAGAGACTCACTCCAGCTTAGCTTGCAAGAACTAAGAGACACAGTGTGGCCATGTGGCCTTAATGAGAGAGACTGACTCCAGCTTAGCTTGCAAGAACTAAGAGACACAGTGTGGCCATGTGGCCTTAATGAGAGACTCACTCCAGCTTAGGCTTGCAAGAACTAAGAGACAGTGTGGCCATGTAGCCTTAATGAGAGAGACTGACTCCAGCTTAGCTTGCAAGAACTAAGAGACACTGTGTGGCCATGTGGCCTTAATGAGAAAGACTCACTCCAGCTTAGCTTGCAAGAACTAAGAGACTCAGTATGGCCATGTGGCCTTAATGAGAGAGACTGACTCCAACTTAACTTGCAAGAAAAAGATACACTTTGTGGCCATGTGGCCTTAATGAGAGAGACTCACTCCAGCTTAGCTTGCAAGAACTAAGAGACACAGTGTGGCCATGTGGCCTTAATGAGAGACTCACTCCAGCTTAGCTTGCAAGAACTAAGAGACAGTGTGGCCATGTAGCCTTAATGAGAGAGACTGACTCCAGCTTAGCTTGCAAGAACTAAGAGACACAGTGTGGCCATGTGGCCTTAATGAGAGAGACTGACTCCAGCTTAGCTTGCAAGAACTAAGAGACACAGTGTGGCCATGTGGCCTTAATGAGAGAGACTGATTCCAGCTTAGCTTGCAAGAACTAAGAGACACAGTGTGACCATGTGACCTTAATGAGAGAGACTGACTCAAGCTTAGCTTGCAAGAACTAAGAGACACTGTGTGGCCATGCGGCCTTAATGAGAGAGACTGACTCAAGCTTAGCTTGCAAGAACTAAGAGATACAGTGTGGCCATGTGGCCTTAATGAGAGAGACTCACTCCAGCTTAGCTTGCAAGAACTAAGAGACACAGTGTGACCATGTGACCTTAATGAGAGAGACTGACTCCAGCTTAGCTTGCAAGAACTAAGAGACACTGTGTGGCCATGTGGCCTTAATGAGAGAGACTGACTCAAGCTTAGCTTGCAAGAACTAAGAGACACAGTGTGGCCATGTGGCCTTAATGAGAGAGACTCACTCCAGCTTAGCTTGCAAGAACTAAGAGACACTGTGTGGCCATGTGGCCTTAATGAGAGAGACTCACTCCAGCTTAGCTTGCAAGAACTAAGAGACACAGTGTGGCCATGTGGCCTTAATGAGAGACTCACTCCAGCTTAGGCTTGCAAGAACTAAGAGACAGTGTGGCCATGTAGCCTTAATGAGAGAGACTGACTCCAGCTTAGCTTGCAAGAACTAAGAGACACTGTGTGGCCATGTGGCCTTAATGAGAAAGACTCACTCCAGCTTAGCTTGCAAGAACTAAGAGACTCAGTATGGCCATGTGGCCTTAATGAGAGAGACTGACTCCAACTTAACTTGCAAGAAAAAGATACACTTTGTGGCCATGTGGCCTTAATGAGAGAGACTCACTCCAGCTTAGCTTGCAAGAACTAAGAGACACAGTGTGGCCATGTGGCCTTAATGAGAGACTCACTCCAGCTTAGCTTGCAAGAACTAAGAGACAGTGTGGCCATGTAGCCTTAATGAGAGAGACTGACTCCAGCTTAGCTTGCAAGAACTAAGAGACACAGTGTGGCCATGTGGCCTTAATGAGAGAGACTGACTCCAGCTTAGCTTGCAAGAACTAAGAGACACAGTGTGGCCATGTGGCCTTAATGAGAGAGACTGATTCCAGCTTAACTTGCAAGAACTAAGCGACACAGTGTGGCCATGTGGCCTTAATGAGAGAGACTGACTCCAGCTTACCTTGCAAGAACTAAGAGACACTGTGTGGTCATGTGGCCTTAATGAGAGAGACTGACTCAAGCTTAGCTTGCAAGAACTAAGAGACACAGTGTGGCCATGTGGCCTTAATGAGAGAGACTCACTCCAGCTTAGCTTGCAAGAACTAAGAGACACTGTGTGGCCATGTGGCCTTAATGAGAGAGACTCACTCCAGCTTAGCTTGCAAAAACTAAGAGACACAGTGTGGCCATGTGGCCTTAATGAGAGACTCACTCCAGCTTAGCTTGCAAGAACTAAGAGACAGTGTGGCCATGTAGCCTTAATGAGAGAGACTGACTCCAGCTTAGCTTGCAAGAACTAAGAGACACAGTGTGGCCATGTGGCCTTAATGAGAGAGACTGACTCCTGCTTAGCTTGCAAGAACTAAGAGACACAGTGTGGCCATGTGGCCTTAATGAGAGAGACTGACTCCAGCTTAGCTTGCAAGAACTAAGAGACACTGTGTGGCCATGTGGCCTTAATGAGAGAGACTGACTCCAGCTTAGCTTGCAAGAACTAAGAGACACAGTGTGGCCATGTGGCCTTAATGAGAGAGACTCACTCCAGCTTAGCTTGCAAGAACTAAGAGACACTGTGTGGCCATGTGGCCTTAATGAGAGAGACTCACTCCAGCTTAGCTTGCAAGAACTAAGAGACACAGTGTGGCCATGTGGCCTTAATGAGAGACTCACTCCAGCTTAGCTTGCAAGAACTAAGAGACAGTGTGGCCATGTAGCCTTAATGAGAGAGACTGACTCCAGCTAAGCTTGCAAGAACTAAGAGACACAGTGTGGCCATGTGGCCTTAATGAGAGAGACTGACTCCAGCTTAGCTTGCAAGAACTAAGAGACACAGTGTGGCCATGTGGCCTTAATGAGAGAGACTGATTCCAGCTTAGCTTGCAAGAACTAAGAGACACAGTGTGGCCATGTGGCCTTAATGAGAGAGACTGATTCCAGCTTAGCTTGCAAGAACTAAGAGACACAGTGTGGCCATGTGGCCTTAATGAGAGAGACTGACTCCAGCTTAGCTTGCAAGAACTAAGAGACACAGTGTGACCATGTGACCTTAATGAGAGAGACTGACTCCAGCTTAGCTTGCAAGAACTAAGAGACACAGTGTGACCATGTGACCTTAATGAGAGAGACTGACTCAAGCTTAGCTTGCAAGAACTAAGAGACACTGTGTGGCCATGTGGCCTTAATGAGAGAGACTGACTCAAGCTTAGCTTGCAAGAACTAAGAGATACAGTGTGGCCATGTGGCCTTAATGAGAGAGACTCACTCCAGCTTAGCTTGCAAGAACTAAGAGACACAGTGTGACCATGTGACCTTAATGAGAGAGACTGACTCCAGCTTAGCTTGCAAGAACTAAGGGACACTGCGTGGACATGTGGCCTTAATGAGAGAGACTGACTCAAGCTTAGCTTGAAAGAACAAAGAGACACAGTGTGGCCATGTGGCCTTAATGAGAGAGACTCACTCCAGCTTAGCTTGCAAGAACTAAGAGACACTGTGTGGCCATGTGGCCTTAATGAGAAAGACTAATTCCAGCTTAGCTTGCAAGAACTAAGAGACTCAGTGTGGCCATGTGGCCTTAATGAGAGAGACTGACTCCAACTTAACTTGCAAGAACTAAGATACACTGTGTGGCCATGTGGCCTTAATGAGAGAGACTCACTTCAGCTTAGCTTGCAAGAACTAAGAGACACAGTGTGGCCATGTGGCCTTAATGAGAGACTCACTCCAGCTTAGCTTGCAAGAACTAAGAGACAGTGTGGCCATGTGGCCTTAATGAGAGAGACTGACTCCAGCTTAGCTTGCAAGAACTAAGAGACACAGTGTGGCCATGTGGCCTTAATGAGAGAGACTGACTCCAGCTTAACTTGCAAGAAGTAAGAGACACAGTGTGGCCATGTGGCCTTAATGAGAGAGACTGACTCCAGCTTACCTTGCAAGAACTAAGAGACACAGTGTGGCCATGTGGCCTTAATGAGAGAGACTCACTCCAGCTTAGCTTGCAAGAACTAAGAGACACAGTGTGGCCATGTGGCCTTAATGAGAGAGACTCACTCCAGCTTAACTTGCAAAAACTAAGAGACACAGTGTGGCCATGTGGCCTTAATGAGAAAGACTCACTCCAGCTTAGCTTGCAAGAACTAAGAGACTCAGTATGGCCATGTGGCATTAATGAGAGAGACTGACTCCAACTTAACTTGCAAGAACTAAGATACACTTTGTGGCCATGTGGCCTTAATGAGAGAGACTCACTCCAGCTTAGCTTGCAAGAACTAAGAGACACAGTGTGGCCATGTGCCCTTAATGAGAGACTCACTCCAGCTTAGCTTGCAAGAACTAAGAGACAGTGTGGCCATGTAGCCTTAATGAGAGAGACTGACTCCAGCTTAGCTTGCAAGAACTAAGAGACACAGTGTGGCCATGTGGCCTTAATGAGAGAGACTGACTCCAGCTTAGCTTGCAAGAACTAAGAGACACAGTGTGGCCATGTGGCCTTAATGAGAGAGACTGATTCCAGCTTAACTTGCAAGAACTAAGCGACACAGTGTGGCCATGTGGCCTTAATGAGAGAGACTGACTCCAGATTACCTTGCAATAACTAAGAGACACTGTGTGGCCATGTGGCCTTAATGAGAGAGACTGACTCAAGCTTAGCTTGCAAGAACTAAGAGACACAGTGTGGCCATGTGGCCTTAATGAGAGAGACTCACTCCAGCTTAGCTTGCAAGAACTAAGAGACACTGTGTGGCCATGTGGCCTTAATAAGAGAGACTCACTCCAGCTTAGCTTGCAAGAACTAAGAGACACAGTGTGGCCATGTGGCCTTAATGAGAGACTCACTCCAGCTTAGGCTTGCAAGAACTAAGAGACAGTGTGGCCATGTAGCCTTAATGAGAGAGACTGACTCCAGCTTAGCTTGCAAGAACTAAGAGACACTGTGTGGCCATGTGGCCTTAATGAGAAAGACTCACTCCAGCTTAGCTTGCAAGAACTAAGAGACTCAGTATGGCCATGTGGCCTTAATGAGAGAGACTGACTCCAACTTAACTTGCAAGAAAAAGATACACTTTGTGGCCATGTGGCCTTAATGAGAGAGACTCACTCCAGCTTAGCTTGCAAGAACTAAGAGACACAGTGTGGCCATGTGGCCTTAATGAGAGACTCACTCCAGCTTAGCTTGCAAGAACTAAGAGACAGTGTGGCCATGTAGCCTTAATGAGAGAGACTGACTCCAGCTTAGCTTGCAAGAACTAAGAGACACAGTGTGGCCATGTGGCCTTAATGAGAGAGACTGACTCCAGCTTAGCTTGCAAGAACTAAGAGACACAGTGTGGCCATGTGGCCTTAATGAGAGAGACTGATTCCAGCTTAACTTGCAAGAACTAAGCGACACAGTGTGGCCATGTGGCCTTAATGAGAGAGACTGACTCCAGCTTAGCTTGCAAGAACTAAGAGACACTGTGTGGCCATGTGGCCTTAATGAGAGAGACTGACTCAAGCTTAGCTTGCAAGAACTAAGAGACACAGTGTGGCCATGTGGCCTTAATGAGAGAGACTCACTCCAGCTTAGCTTGCAAGAACTAAGAGACACTGTGTGGCCATGTGGCCTTAATGAGAGAGACTCACTCCAGCTTAGCTTTCAAGAACTAAGAGACACAGTGTGGCCATGTGGCCTTAATGAGAGACTCACTCCAGCTTAGGCTTGCAAGAACTAAGAGACAGTGTGGCCATGTAGCCTTAATGAGAGAGACTGACTCCAGCTTAGCTTGCAAGAACTAAGAGACACTATGTGGCCATGTGGCCTTAATGAGAAAGACTCACTCCAGCTTAGCTTGCAAGAACTAAGAGACTCAGTATGGCCATGTGGCCTTAATGAGAGAGACTGACTCCAACTTAACTTGCAAGAAAAAGATACACTTTGTGGCCATGTGGCCTTAATGAGAGAGACTCACTCCAGCTTAGCTTGTAAGAACTAAGAGACACAGTGTGGCCATGTGGCCTTAATGAGAGACTCACTCCAGCTTAGCTTGCAAGAACTAAGAGACAGTGTGGCCATGTAGCCTTAATGAGAGAGACTGACTCCAGCTTAGCTTGCAAGAACTAAGAGACACAGTGTGGCCATGTGGCCTTAATGAGAGAGACTGACTCCAGCTTAGCTTGCAAGAACTAAGAGACACAGTGTGGCCATGTGGCCTTAATGAGAGACTCACTCCAGCTTAGCTTGCAAGAACTAAGAGACAGTGTGGCCATGTAGCCTTAATGAGAGAGACTGACTCCAGCTTAGCTTGCAAGAACTAAGAGACACAGTGTGGCCATGTGGCCTTAATGAGAGAGACTGACTCCAGCTTAGCTTGCAAGAACTAAGAGACACAGTGTGGCCATGTGGCCTTAATGAGAGAGACTGATTCCAGCTTAACTTGCAAGAACTAAGCGACACAGTGTGGCCATGTGGCCTTAATGAGAGAGACTGACTCCAGCTTACCTTGCAAGAACTAAGAGACACTGTGTGGCCATGTGGCCTTAATGAGAGAGACTGACTCAAGCTTAGCTTGCAAGAACTAAGAGACACTGTGTGGCCATGTGGCCTTAATGAGAGAGACTCACTCCAGCTTAGCTTGCAAGAACTAAGAGACACAGTGTGGCCATGTGGCCTTAATGAGAGACTCACTCCAGCTTAGGCTTGCAAGAACTAAGAGACAGTGTGGCCATGTAGCCTTAATGAGAGAGACTGACTCCAGCTTAGCTTGCAAGAACTAAGAGACACTGTGTGGCCATGTGGCCTTAATGAGAAAGACTCACTCCAGCTTAGCTTGCAAGAACTAAGAGACTCAGTATGGCCATGTGGCCTTAATGAGAGAGACTGACTCCAACTTAACTTGCAAGAAAAAGATACACTTTGTGGCCATGTGGCCTTAATGAGAGAGACTCACTCCAGCTTAGCTTGCAAGAACTAAGAAACACAGTGTGGCCATGTGGCCTTAATGAGAGACTCACTCCAGCTTAGCTTGCAAGAACTAAGAGACAGTGTGGCCATGTAGCCTTAATGAGAGAGACTGACTCCAGCTTAGCTTGCAAGAACTAAGAGACACAGTGTGGCCATGTGGCCTTAATGAGAGAGACTGACTCCAGCTTAGCTTGCAAGAACTAAGAGACACAGTGTGGCCATGTGGCCTTAATGAGAGAGACTGATTCCAGCTTAACTTGCAAGAACTAAGCGACACAGTGTGGCCATGTGGCCTTAATGAGAGAGACTGACTCCAGCTTACCTTGCAAGAACTAAGAGACACTGTGTGGCCATGTGGCCTTAATGAGAGAGACTGACTCAAGCTTAGCTTGCAAGAACTAAGAGACACAGTGTGGCCATGTGGCCTTAATGAGAGAGACTCACTCCAGCTTAGCTTGCAAGAACTAAGAGACACTGTGTGGCCATGTGGCCTTAATGAGAGAGACTCACTCCAGCTTAGCTTGCAAAAACTAAGAGACACAGTGTGGCCATGTGGCCTTAATGAGAGACTCACTCCAGCTTAGCTTGAAAGAACTAAGAGACAGTGTGGCCATGTAGCCTTAATGAGAGAGACTGACTCCAGCTTAGCTTGCAAGAACTAAGAGACACAGTGTGGCCATGTGGCCTTAATGAGAGAGACTGACTCCAGCTTAGCTTGCAAGAACTAAGAGACACAGTGTGGCCATGTGGCCTTAATGAGAGAGACTGACTCCAGCTTAGCTTGCAAGAACTAAGAGACACTGTGTGGCCATGTGGCCTTAATGAGAGAGACTGACTCCAGCTTAGCTTGCAAGAACTAAGAGACACAGTGTGACCATGTGACCTTAATGAGAGAGACTGACTCAAGCTTAGCTTGCAAGAACTAAGAGACACTGTGTGGCCATGTGGCCTTAATGAGAGAGACTGACTCAAGCTTAGCTTGCAAGAACTACGAGACACAGTGTGGCCATGTGGCCTTAATGAGAGAGACTCACTCCAGCTTAGCTTGCAAGAACTAAGAGACACTGTGGCCATGTGGCCTTAATGAGAGAGACTGATTCCAGCTTAACTTGCAAGAACTAAGCGACACAGTGTGGCCATGTGGCCTTAATGAGAGAGACTGACTCCAGCTTACCTTGCAAGAACTAAGAGACACTGTGTGGCCATGTGGCCTTAATGAGAGAGACTGACTCAAGCTTAGCTTGCAAGAACTAAGAGACACAGTGTGGCCATGTGGCCTTAATGAGAGAGACTCACTCCAGCTTAGCTTGCAAGAACTAAGAGACACTGTGTGGCCATGTGGCCTTAATGAGAGAGACTCACTCCAGCTTAGCTTGCAAGAACTAAGAGACACAGTGTGGCCATGTGGCCTTAATGAGAGAGACTGACTCCAGCTTAGCTTGCAAGAACTAAGAGACACAGTGTGGCCATGTGGCCTTAATGAGAGAGACTGATTCCAGCTTAACTTGCAAGAACTAAGCGACACAGTGTGGCCATGTGGCCTTAATGAGAGAGACTGACTCCAGCTTACCTTGCAAGAACTAAGAGACACTGTGTGGCCATGTGGCCTTAATGAGAGACTCACTCCAGCTTAGGCTTGCAAGAACTAAGAGACAGTGTGGCCATGTAGCCTTAATGAGAGAGACTGACTCCAGCTTAGCTTGCAAGAACTAAGAGACACTGTGTGGCCATGTGGCCTTAATGAGAAAGACTCACTCCAGCTTAGCTTGCAAGAACTAAGAGACTCAGTATGGCCATGTGGCCTTAATGAGAGAGACTGACTCCAACTTAACTTGCAAGAAAAAGATACACTTTGTGGCCATGTGGCCTTAATGAGAGAGACTCACTCCAGCTTAGCTTGCAAGAACTAAGAGACACAGTGTGGCCATGTGGCCTTAATGAGAGACTCACTCCAGCTTAGCTTGCAAGAACTAAGAGACAGTGTGGCCATGTAGCCTTAATGAGAGAGACTGACTCCAGCTTAGCTTGCAAGAACTAAGAGACACAGTGTGGCCATGTGGCCTTAATGAGAGAGACTGACTCCAGCTTAGCTTGCAAGAACTAAGAGACACAGTGTGGCCATGTGGCCTTAATGAGAGAGACTGATTCCAGCTTAACTTGCAAGAACTAAGCGACACAGTGTGGCCATGTGGCCTTAATGAGAGAGACTGACTCCAGCTTACCTTGCAAGAACTAAGAGACACTGTGTGGCCATGTGGCCTTAATGAGAGAGACTGACTCAAGCTTAGCTTGCAAGAACTAAGAGACACTGTGTGGCCATGTGGCCTTAATGAGAGAGACTCACTCCAGCTTAGCTTGCAAGAACTAAGAGACACAGTGTGGCCATGTGGCCTTAATGAGAGACTCACTCCAGCTTAGGCTTGCAAGAACTAAGAGACAGTGTGGCCATGTAGCCTTAATGAGAGAGACTGACTCCAGCTTAGCTTGCAAGAACTAAGAGACACTGTGTGGCCATGTGGCCTTAATGAGAAAGACTCACTCCAGCTTAGCTTGCAAGAACTAAGAGACTCAGTATGGCCATGTGGCCTTAATGAGAGAGACTGACTCCAACTTAACTTGCAAGAAAAAGATACACTTTGTGGCCATGTGGCCTTAATGAGAGAGACTCACTCCAGCTTAGCTTGCAAGAACTAAGAAACACAGTGTGGCCATGTGGCCTTAATGAGAGACTCACTCCAGCTTAGCTTGCAAGAACTAAGAGACAGTGTGGCCATGTAGCCTTAATGAGAGAGACTGACTCCAGCTTAGCTTGCAAGAACTAAGAGACACAGTGTGGCCATGTGGCCTTAATGAGAGAGACTGACTCCAGCTTAGCTTGCAAGAACTAAGAGACACAGTGTGGCCATGTGGCCTTAATGAGAGAGACTGATTCCAGCTTAACTTGCAAGAACTAAGCGACACAGTGTGGCCATGTGGCCTTAATGAGAGAGACTGACTCCAGCTTACCTTGCAAGAACTAAGAGACACTGTGTGGCCATGTGGCCTTAATGAGAGAGACTGACTCAAGCTTAGCTTGCAAGAACTAAGAGACACAGTGTGGCCATGTGGCCTTAATGAGAGAGACTCACTCCAGCTTAGCTTGCAAGAACTAAGAGACACTGTGTGGCCATGTGGCCTTAATGAGAGAGACTCACTCCAGCTTAGCTTGCAAAAACTAAGAGACACAGTGTGGCCATGTGGCCTTAATGAGAGACTCACTCCAGCTTAGCTTGAAAGAACTAAGAGACAGTGTGGCCATGTAGCCTTAATGAGAGAGACTGACTCCAGCTTAGCTTGCAAGAACTAAGAGACACAGTGTGGCCATGTGGCCTTAATGAGAGAGACTGACTCCAGCTTAGCTTGCAAGAACTAAGAGACACAGTGTGGCCATGTGGCCTTAATGAGAGAGACTGACTCCAGCTTAGCTTGCAAGAACTAAGAGACACTGTGTGGCCATGTGGCCTTAATGAGAGAGACTGACTCCAGCTTAGCTTGCAAGAACTAAGAGACACAGTGTGACCATGTGACCTTAATGAGAGAGACTGACTCAAGCTTAGCTTGCAAGAACTAAGAGACACTGTGTGGCCATGTGGCCTTAATGAGAGAGACTGACTCAAGCTTAGCTTGCAAGAACTACGAGACACAGTGTGGCCATGTGGCCTTAATGAGAGAGACTCACTCCAGCTTAGCTTGCAAGAACTAAGAGACACTGTGGCCATGTGGCCTTAATGAGAGAGACTGATTCCAGCTTAACTTGCAAGAACTAAGCGACACAGTGTGGCCATGTGGCCTTAATGAGAGAGACTGACTCCAGCTTACCTTGCAAGAACTAAGAGACACTGCGTGGCCATGTGGCCTTAATGAGAGAGACTGACTCAAGCTTAGCTTGCAAGAACTAAGAGACACAGTGTGGCCATGTGGCCTTAATGAGAGAGACTCACTCCAGCTTAGCTTGCAAGAACTAAGAGACACTGTGTGGCCATGTGGCCTTAATGAGAGAGACTCACTCCAGCTTAGCTTGCAAGAACTAAGAGACACAGTGTGGCCATGTGGCCTTAATGAGAGAGACTGACTCCAGCTTAGCTTGCAAGAACTAAGAGACACAGTGTGGCCATGTGGCCTTAATGAGAGAGACTGATTCCAGCTTAACTTGCAAGAACTAAGCGACACAGTGTGGCCATGTGGCCTTAATGAGAGAGACTGACTCCAGCTTACCTTGCAAGAACTAAGAGACACTGTGTGGCCATGTGGCCTTAATGAGAGACTCACTCCAGCTTAGGCTTGCAAGAACTAAGAGACAGTGTGGCCATGTAGCCTTAATGAGAGAGACTGACTCCAGCTTAGCTTGCAAGAACTAAGAGACACTGTGTGGCCATGTGGCCTTAATGAGAAAGACTCACTCCAGCTTAGCTTGCAAGAACTAAGAGACTCAGTATGGCCATGTGGCCTTAATGAGAGAGACTGACTCCAACTTAACTTGCAAGAAAAAGATACACTTTGTGGCCATGTGGCCTTAATGAGAGAGACTCACTCCAGCTTAGCTTGCAAGAACTAAGAGACACAGTGTGGCCATGTGGCCTTAATGAGAGACTCACTCCAGCTTAGCTTGCAAGAACTAAGAGACAGTGTGGCCATGTAGCCTTAATGAGAGAGACTGACTCCAGCTTAGCTTGCAAGAACTAAGAGACACAGTGTGGCCATGTGGCCTTAATGAGAGAGACTGACTCCAGCTTAGCTTGCAAGAACTAAGAGACACAGTGTGGCCATGTGGCCTTAATGAGAGAGACTGATTCCAGCTTAACTTGCAAGAACTAAGCGACACAGTGTGGCCATGTGGCCTTAATGAGAGAGACTGACTCCAGCTTACCTTGCAAGAACTAAGAGACACTGTGTGGCCATGTGGCCTTAATGAGAGAGACTGACTCAAGCTTAGCTTGCAAGAACTAAGAGACACAGTGTGGCCATGTGGCCTTAATGAGAGAGACTCACTCCAGCTTAGCTTGCAAGAACTAAGAGACACTGTGTGGCCATGTGGCCTTAATGAGAGAGACTCACTCCAGCTTAGCTTGCAAAAACTAAGAGACACAGTGTGGCCATGTGGCCTTAATGAGAGACTCACTCCAGCTTAGCTTGCAAGAACTAAGAGACAGTGTGGCCATGTAGCCTTAATGAGAGAGACTGACTCCAGCTTAGCTTGCAAGAACTAAGAGACACAGTGTGGCCATGTGGCCTTAATGAGAGAGACTGACTCCAGCTTAGCTTGCAAGAACTAAGAGACACAGTGTGGCCATGTGGCCTTAATGAGAGAGACTGACTCCAGCTTAGCTTGCAAGAACTAAGAGACACTGTGTGGCCATGTGGCCTTAATGAGAGAGACTGACTCCAGCTTAGCTTGCAAGAACTAAGAGACACAGTGTGACCATGTGACCTTAATGAGAGAGACTGACTCAAGCTTAGCTTGCAAGAACTAAGAGACACTGTGTGGCCATGTGGCCTTAATGAGAGAGACTGACTCAAGCTTAGCTTGCAAGAACTACGAGACACAGTGTGGCCATGTGGCCTTAATGAGAGAGACTCACTCCAGCTTAGCTTGCAAGAACTAAGAGACACTGTGGCCATGTGGTCTTAATGAGAGAGACTGATTCCAGCTTAACTTGCAAGAACTAAGCGACACAGTGTGGCCATGTGGCCTTAATGAGAGAGACTGACTCCAGCTTACCTTGCAAGAACTAAGAGACACTGTGTGGCCATGTGGCCTTAATGAGAGAGACTGACTCAAGCTTAGCTTGCAAGAACTAAGAGACACAGTGTGGCCATGTGGCCTTAATGAGAGAGACTCACTCCAGCTTAGCTTGCAAGAACTAAGAGACACTGTGTGGCCATGTGGCCTTAATGAGAGAGACTCACTCCAGCTTAGCTTGCAAGAACTAAGAGACACAGTGTGGCCATGTGGCCTTAATGAGAGACTCACTCCAGCTTAGCTTGCAAGAACTAAGAGACAGTGTGGCCATGTAGCCTTAATGAGAGAGACTGACTCCAGCTTAGCTTGCAAGAACTAAGAGACACAGTGTGGCCATGTGGCCTTAATGAGAGAGACTAACTCCAGCTTAGCTTGCAAGAACTAAGAGACACAGTGTGGCCATGTGGCCTTAATGAGAGAGACTGATTCCAGCTTAGCTTGCAAGAACTAAGAGACACAGTGTGGCCATGTGGCCTTAATGAGAGAGACTGACTCCAGCTTAGCTTGCAAGAACTAAGAGACACAGTGTGGCCATGTGGCCTTAATGAGAGAGACTGACTCCAGCTTAGCTTGCAAGAACTAAGAGACACAGTGTGACCACGTGACCTTAATGAGAGAGACTGACTCCAGCTTAGCTTGCAAGAACTAAGAGACACTGTGTGGCCATGTGGCCTTAATGAGAGAGACTGACTCCAGCTTAGCTTGCAAGAACTAAGAGACACAGTGTGACCATGTGACCTTAATGAGAGAGACTGACTCAAGCTTAGCTTGCAAGAACTAAGAGACACTGTGTGGCCATGTGGCCTTAATGAGAGAGACTGACTCAAGCTTAGCTTGCAAGAACTAAGAGATACAGTGTGGCCATGTGGCCTTAATGAGAGAGACTCACTCCAGCTTAGCTTGCAAGAACTAAGAGACACAGTGTGACCATGTGACCTTAATGAGAGAGACTGACTCCAGCTTAGCTTGCAAGAACTAAGAGACACTGCGTGGCTATGTGGCCTTAATGAGAGAGACTGACTCAAGCTTAGCTTGAAAGAACTAAGAGACACAGTGTGGCCATGTGGCCTTAATGAGAGAGATTCACTCCAGCTTAGCTTGCAAGAACTAAGAGACACTGTGTGGCCATGTGGCCTTAATGAGAGAGACTGATTCCAGCTTAACTTGCAAGAACTAAGCGACACAGTGTGGCCATGTGGCCTTAATGAGAGAGACTGACTCCAGCTTACCTTGCAAGAACTAAGAGACACTGTGTGGCCATGTGGCCTTAATGAGAGAGACTGACTCAAGCTTAGCTTGCAAGAACTAAGAGACACAGTGTGGCCATGTGGCCTTAATGAGAGAGACTCACTCCAGCTTAGCTTGCAAGAACTAAGAGACACTGTGTGGCCATGTGGCCTTAATGAGAGACTCACTCCAGCTTAGCTTGCAAGAACTAAGAGACACAGTGTGGCCATGTGGCCTTAATGAGAGAGACTGACTCCAGCTTAGCTTGCAAGAACTAAGAGACACTGTGTGGCCATGTGGCCTTAATGAGAGAGACTGACTCCAGCTTAGCTTGCAAGAACTAAGAGACACAGTGTGGCCATGTGGCCTTAATGAGAGAGACTGATTCCAGCTTAGCTTGCAAGAACTAAGAGACACAGTGTGGCCATGTGGCCTTAATGAGAGAGACTGACTCCAGCTTAGCTTGCAAGAACTAAGAGACACAGTGTGACCATGTGACCTTAATGAGAGAGACTGACTCCAGCTTAGCTTGCAAGAACTAAGAGACACTGTGTGGCCATGTGGCCTTAATGAGAGAGACTCACTCCAGCTTAGCTTGCAAGAACTAAGAGACACTGTGTGGCCATGTGGCCTTAATGAGAGAGACTGACTCCAGCTTAGCTTGCAAGAACTAAGAGACACAGTGTGACCATGTGACCTTAATGAGAGAGACTGACTCAAGCTTAGCTTGCAAGAACTAAGAGACACTGTGTCGCCATGTGGCCTTAATGAGAGAGACTGACTCAAGCTTAGCTTGCAAGAACTAAGAGATACAGTGTGGCCATGTGGCCTTAATGAGAGAGACTCACTCCAGCTTAGCTTGCAAGAACTAAGAGACACAGTGTGACCATGTGACCTTAATGAGAGAGACTGACTCCAGCTTAGCTTGCAAGAACTAAGAGACACTGCGTGGCCATGTGGCCTTAATGAGAGAGACTGACTCAAGCTTAGCTTGAAAGAACTAAGAGACACAGTGTGGCCATGTGGCCTTAATGAGAGAGATTCACTCCAGCTTAGCTTGCAAGAACTAAGAGACACTGTGTGGCCATGTGGCCTTAATGAGAGAGACTGATTCCAGCTTAACTTGCAAGAACTAAGCGACACAGTGTGGCCATGTGGCCTTAATGAGAGAGACTGACTCCAGCTTACCTTGCAAGAACTAAGAGACACTGTGTGGCCATGTGGCCTTAATGAGAGAGACTGACTCAAGCTTAGCTTGCAAGAACTAAGAGACACAGTGTGGCCATGTGGCCTTAATGAGAGAGACTCACTCCAGCTTAGCTTGCAAGAACTAAGAGACACTGTGTGGCCATGTGGCCTTAATGAGAGACTCACTCCAGCTTAGCTTGCAAGAACTAAGAGACACAGTGTGGCCATGTGGCCTTAATGAGAGAGACTGACTCCAGCTTAGCTTGCAAGAACTAAGAGACACTGTGTGGCCATGTGGCCTTAATGAGAGAGACTGACTCCAGCTTAGCTTGCAAGAACTAAGAGACACAGTGTGGCCATGTGGCCTTAATGAGAGAGACTGATTCCAGCTTAGCTTGCAAGAACTAAGAGACACAGTGTGGCCATGTGGCCTTAATGAGAGAGACTGACTCCAGCTTAGCTTGCAAGAACTAAGAGACACAGTGTGACCATGTGACCTTAATGAGAGAGACTGACTCCAGCTTAGCTTGCAAGAACTAAGAGACACTGTGTGGCCATGTGGCCTTAATGAGAGAGACTGACTCCAGCTTAGCTTGCAAGAACTAAGAGACACAGTGTGACCATGTGACCTTAATGAGAGAGACTGACTCAAGCTTAGCTTGCAAGAACTAAGAGACACTGTGTCGCCATGTGGCCTTAATGAGAGAGACTGACTCAAGCTTAGCTTGCAAGAACTAAGAGATACAGTGTGGCCATGTGGCCTTAATGAGAGAGACTCACTCCAGCTTAGCTTGCAAGAACTAAGAGACACAGTGTGACCATGTGACCTTAATGAGAGAGACTGACTCCAGCTTAGCTTGCAAGAACTAAGAGACACTGCGTGGCCATGTGGCCTTAATGAGAGAGACTGACTCAAGCTTAGCTTGAAAGAACTAAGAGACACAGTGTGGCCATGTGGCCTTAATGAGAGAGATTCACTCCAGCTTAGCTTGCAAGAACTAAGAGACACTGTGTGGCCATGTGGCCTTAATGAGAGAGACTGATTCCAGCTTAACTTGCAAGAACTAAGCGACACAGTGTGGCCATGTGGCCTTAATGAGAGAGACTGACTCCAGCTTACCTTGCAAGAACTAAGAGACACTGTGTGGCCATGTGGCCTTAATGAGAGAGACTGACTCAAGCTTAGCTTGCAAGAACTAAGAGACACAGTGTGGCCATGTGGCCTTAATGAGAGAGACTCACTCCAGCTTAGCTTGCAAGAACTAAGAGACACTGTGTGGCCATGTGGCCTTAATGAGAGACTCACTCCAGCTTAGCTTGCAAGAACTAAGAGACACAGTGTGGCCATGTGGCCTTAATGAGAGAGACTGACTCCAGCTTAGCTTGCAAGAACTAAGAGACACTGTGTGGCCATGTGGCCTTAATGAGAGAGACTGACTCCAGCTTAGCTTGCAAGAACTAAGAGACACAGTGTGGCCATGTGGCCTTAATGAGAGAGACTGATTCCAGCTTAGCTTGCAAGAACTAAGAGACACAGTGTGGCCATGTGGCCTTAATGAGAGACACTGACTCCAGCTTAGCTTGCAAGAACTAAGAGACACTGTGTGGCCATGTGGCCTTAATGAGAGAGACTGATTCCAGCTTAGCTTGCAAGAACTAAGAGACACAGTGTGGCCATGTGGCCTTAATGAGAGAGATTCACTCCAGCTTAGCTTGCAAGAACTAAGAGACACAGTGTGGCCATGTGGCCTTAATAAGAGACTCACTCCAGCTTAGGCTTGCAAGAACTAAGAGACAGTGTGGCCATGTAGCCTTAATGAGAGAGACTGACTCCAGCTTAGCTTGCAAGAACTAAGAGACACTGTGTGTCCATGTGGCCTTAATGAGAAAGACTCACTCCAGCTTAGCTTGCAAGAACTAAGAGACTCAGTATGGCCATGTGGCCTTAATGAGAGAGACTGACTCCAACTTAACTTGCAAGAAAAAGATACACTTTGTGGCCATGTGGCCTTAATGAGAGAGACTCACTCCAGCTTAGCTTGCAAGAACTAAGAGACACAGTGTGGCCATGTGGCCTTAATGAGAGACTCACTCCAGCTTAGCTTGCAAGAACTAAGAGACAGTGTGGCCATGTAGCCTTAATGAGAGAGACTGACTCCAGCTTAGCTTGCAAGAACTAAGAGACACAGTGTGGCCATGTGGCCTTAATGAGAGAGACTGACTCCAGCTTAGCTTGCAAGAACTAAGAGACACAGTGTGGCCATGTGGCCTTAATGAGAGTGACTGATTCCAGCTTAACTTGCAAGAACTAAGCGACACAGTGTGGCCATGTG
The DNA here is from genome assembly GCF_048934315.1 of Petromyzon marinus. Taxonomy (NCBI): domain Eukaryota; kingdom Metazoa; phylum Chordata; class Hyperoartia; order Petromyzontiformes; family Petromyzontidae; genus Petromyzon; species Petromyzon marinus. The sequence continues at coordinate 2,201,769 of NW_027423168.1, forward strand.
GCCTTAATGAGAGAGACTGACTCCAGCTTACCTTGCAAGAACTAAGAGACACTGTGTGGCCATGTGGCCTTAATGAGAGAGACTGACTCAAGCTTAGCTTGCAAGAACTAAGAGACACAGTGTGGCCATGTGGCCTTAATGAGAGAGACTCACTCCAGCTTAGCTTGCAAGAACTAAGAGACACTGTGTGGCCATGTGGCCTTAATGAGAGAGACTCACTCCAGCTTAGCTTGCAAAAACTAAGAGACACAGTGTGGCCATGTGGCCTTAATGAGAGACTCACTCCAGCTTAGCTTGAAAGAACTAAGAGACAGTGTGGCCATGTAGCCTTAATGAGAGAGACTGACTCCAGCTTAGCTTGCAAGAACTAAGAGACACAGTGTGGCCATGTGGCCTTAATGAGAGAGACTGACTCCAGCTTAGCTTGCAAGAACTAAGAGACACAGTGTGGCCATGTGGCCTTAATGAGAGAGACTGACTCCAGCTTAGCTTGCAAGAACTAAGAGACACTGTGTGGCCATGTGGCCTTAATGAGAGAGACTGACTCCAGCTTAGCTTGCAAGAACTAAGAGACACAGTGTGACCATGTGACCTTAATGAGAGAGACTGACTCAAGCTTAGCTTGCAAGAACTAAGAGACACTGTGTGGCCATGTGGCCTTAATGAGAGAGACTGACTCAAGCTTAGCTTGCAAGAACTACGAGACACAGTGTGGCCATGTGGCCTTAATGAGAGAGACTCACTCCAGCTTAGCTTGCAAGAACTAAGAGACACTGTGGCCATGTGGCCTTAATGAGAGAGACTGATTCCAGCTTAACTTGCAAGAACTAAGAGACACTGTGTGGCCATGTGGCCTTAATGAGAGAGACTGACTCAAGCTTAGCTTGCAAGAACTAAGAGACACAGTGTGGCCATGTGGCCTTAATGAGAGAGACTCACTCCAGCTTAGCTTGCAAGAACTAAGAGACACTGTGTGGCCATGTGGCCTTAATGAGAGAGACTGACTCCAGCTTAGCTTGCAAGAACTAAGAGACACAGTGTGGCCATGTGGCCTTAATGAGAGAGACTGACTCCAGCTTAGCTTGCAAGAACTAAGAGACACTGTGTGGCCATGTGGCCTTAATGAGAGAGACTGACTCCAGCTTAGCTTGCAAGAACTAAGAGACACAGTGTGGCCATGTGGCCTTAATGAGAGAGACTGATTCCAGCTTAGCTTGCAAGAACTAAGAGACACAGTGTGGCCATGTGGCCTTAATGAGAGAGACTGACTCCAGCTTAGCTTGCAAGAACTAAGAGACACAGTGTGACCATGTGACCTTAATGAGAGAGACTGACTCCAGCTTAGCTTGCAAGAACTAAGAGACACTGTGTGGCCATGTGGCCTTAATGAGAGAGACTGACTCCAGCTTAGCTTGCAAGAACTAAGAGACACAGTGTGACCATGTGACCTTAATGAGAGAGACTGACTCAAGCTTAGCTTGCAAGAACTAAGAGACACTGTGTGGCCATGTGGCCTTAATGAGAGAGACTGACTCAAGCTTAGCTTGCAAGAACTAAGAGACACAGTGTGACCATGTGACCTTAATGAGAGAGACTGACTCCAGCTTAGCTTGCAAGAACTAAGAGACACTGTGTGGCCATGTGGCCTTAATGAGAGAGACTGACTCCAGCTTAGCTTGCAAGAACTAAGAGACACAGTGTGGCCATGTGGCCTTAATGAGAGAGACTGATTCCAGCTTAGCTTGCAAGAACTAAGAGACACAGTGTGGCCATGTGGCCTTAATGAGAGAGACTGACTCCAGCTTAGCTTGCAAGAACTAAGAGACACAGTGTGACCATGTGACCTTAATGAGAGAGACTGACTCCAGCTTAGCTTGCAAGAACTAAGAGACACTGTGTGGCCATGTGGCCTTAATGAGAGAGACTGACTCCAGCTTGGCTTGCAAGAACTAAGAGACACAGTGTGACCATGTGACCTTAATGAGAGAGACTGACTCAAGCTTAGCTTGCAAGAACTAAGAGACACTGTGTGGCCATGTGGCCTTAATGAGAGAGACTGACTCAAGCTTAGCTTGCAAGAACTAAGAGATACAGTGTGGCCATGTGGCCTTAATGAGAGAGACTCACTCCAGCTTAGCTTGCAAGAACTAAGAGACACAGTGTGACCATGTGACCTTAATGAGAGAGACTGACTCCAGCTTAGCTTGCAAGAACTAAGAGACACTGCGTGGCCATGTGGCCTTAATGAGAGAGACTGACTCAAGCTTAGCTTGAAAGAACTAAGAGACACAGTGTGGCCATGTGGCCTTAATGAGAGAGATTCACTCCAGCTTAGCTTGCAAGAACTAAGAGACACTGTGTGGCCATGTGGCCTTAATGAGAGAGACTGATTCCAGCTTAACTTGCAAGAACTAAGCGACACAGTGTGGCCATGTGGCCTTAATGAGAGAGACTGACTCCAGCTTACCTTGCAAGAACTAAGAGACACTGTGTGGCCATGTGGCCTTAATGAGAGAGACTGACTCAAGCTTAGCTTGCAAGAACTAAGAGACACAGTGTGGCCATGTGGCCTTAATGAGAGAAACTCACTCCAGCTTAGCTTGCAAGAACTAAGAGACACTGTGTGGCCATGTGGCCTTAATGAGAGACTCACTCCAGCTTAGCTTGCAAGAACTAAGAGACACAGTGTGGCCATGTGGCCTTAATGAGAGAGACTGACTCCAGCTTAGCTTGCAAGAACTAAGAGACACTGTGTGGCCATGTGGCCTTAATGAGAGAGACTGACTCCAGCTTACCTTGCAAGAACTAAGAGACACTGTGTGGCCATGTGGCCTTAATGAGAGAGACTGACTCAAGCTTAGCTTGCAAGAACTAAGAGACACAGTGTGGCCATGTGGCCTTAATGAGAGAAACTCACTCCAGCTTAGCTTGCAAGAACTAAGAGACACAGTGTGGCCATGTGGCCTTAATGAGAGAGATTCACTCCAGCTTAGCTTGCAAGAACTAAGAGACACTGTGTGGCCATGTGGCCTTAATGAGAGAGACTGATTCCAGCTTAACTTGCAAGAACTAAGCGACACAGTGTGGCCATGTGGCCTTAATGAGAGAGACTGACTCCAGCTTACCTTGCAAGAACTAAGAGACACTGTGTGGCCATGTGGCCTTAATGAGAGAGACTGACTCAAGCTTAGCTTGCAAGAACTAAGAGACACAGTGTGGCCATGTGGCCTTAATGAGAGAGACTCACTCCAGCTTAGCTTGCAAGAACTAAGAGACACTGTGTGGCCATGTGGCCTTAATGAGAGACTCACTCCAGCTTAGCTTGCAAGAACTAAGAGACACAGTGTGGCCATGTGGCCTTAATGAGAGAGACTGACTCCAGCTTAGCTTGCAAGAACTAAGAGACACTGTGTGGCCATGTGGCCTTAATGAGAGAGACTCACTCCAGCTTAGCTTCCAAGAACTAAGAGACACTGTGTGGCCATGTGGCCTTAATGAGAGAGACTGACTCCAGCTTAGCTTGCAAGAACTAAGAGACACAGTGTGGCCATGTGGCCTTAATGAGAGAGACTCACTCCAGCTTAGCTTGCAAGAACTAAGAGACACTGTGTGGCCATGTGGCCTTAATGAGAAAGACTCACTCCAGCTTAGCTTGCAAGAACTAAGAGACTCAGTATGGCCATGTGGCCTTAATGAGAGAGACTGACTCCAACTTAACTTGCAAGAACTAAGATACACTGTGTGGCCATGTGGCCTTAATGAGAGAGACTCACTCCAGCTTAGCTTGCAAGAACTAAGAGACACAGTGTGGCCATGTGGCCTTAATGAGAGACTCACTCCAGCTTAGCTTGCAAGAACTAAGAGACAGTGTGGCCATGTAGCCTTAATGAGAGAGACTGACTCCAGCTTAGCTTGCAAGAACTAAGAGACACAGTGTGACCACGTGACCTTAATGAGAGAGACTGACTCCAGCTTAGCTTGCAAGAACTAAGAGACACTGTGTGGCCATGTGGCCTTAATGATAGAGACTGACCCCAGCTTAGCTTGCAAGAACTAAGAGACACAGTGTGACCATGTGACCTTAATGAGAGAGACTGACTCAAGCTTAGCTTGCAAGAACTAAGAGACACTGTGTGGCCATGTGGCCTTAATGAGAGAGACTGACTCAAGCTTAGCTTGCAAGAACTAAGAGATACAGTGTGGCCATGTGGCCTTAATGAGAGAGACTCACTCCAGCTTAGCTTGCAAGAACTAAGAGACACAGTGTGACCATGTGACCTTAATGAGAGAGACTGACTCCAGCTTAGCTTGCAAGAACTAAGAGACACTGCGTGGCTATGTGGCCTTAATGAGAGAGACTGACTCAAGCTTAGCTTGAAAGAACTAAGAGACACAGTGTGGCCATGTGGCCTTAATGAGAGAGATTCACTCCAGCTTAGCTTGCAAGAACTAAGAGACACTGTGTGGCCATGTGGCCTTAATGAGAGAGACTGATTCCAGCTTAACTTGCAAGAACTAAGCGACACAGTGTGGCCATGTGGCCTTAATGAGAGAGACTGACTCCAGCTTACCTTGCAAGAACTAAGAGACACTGTGTGGCCATGTGGCCTTAATGAGAGAGACTGACTCAAGCTTAGCTTGCAAGAACTAAGAGACACAGTGTGGCCATGTGGCCTTAATGAGAGAGACTCACTCCAGCTTAGCTTGCAAGAACTAAGAGACACTGTGTGGCCATGTGGCCTTAATGAGAGACTCACTCCAGCTTAGCTTGCAAGAACTAAGAGACACAGTGTGGCCATGTGGCCTTAATGAGAGAGACTGACTCCAGCTTAGCTTGCAAGAACTAAGAGACACTGTGTGGCCATGTGGCCTTAATGAGAGAGACTGACTCCAGCTTAGCTTGCAAGAACTAAGAGAAACAGTGTGGCCATGTGGCCTTAATGAGAGAGACTGATTCCAGCTTAGCTTGCAAGAACTAAGAGACACAGTGTGGCCATGTGGCCTTAATGAGAGAGACTGACTCCAGCTTAGCTTGCAAGAACTAAGAGACACAGTGTGACCATGTGACCTTAATGAGAGAGACTGACTCCAGCTTAGCTTGCAAGAACTAAGAGACACTGTGTGGCCATGTGGCCTTAATGAGAGAGACTGACTCCAGCTTAGCTTGCAAGAACTAAGAGACACAGTGTGACCATGTGACCTTAATGAGAGAGACTGACTCAAGCTTAGCTTGCAAGAAATAAGAGACACTGTGTGGCCATGTGGCCTTAATGAGAGAGACTGACTCAAGCTTAGCTTGCAAGAACTAAGAGATACAGTGTGGCCATGTGGCCTTAATGAGAGAGACTCACTCCAGCTTAGCTTGCAAGAACTAAGAGACACAGTGTGACCATGTGACCTTAATGAGAGAGACTGACTCCAGCTTAGCTTGCAAGAACTAAGAGACACTGCGTGGCCATGTGGCCTTAATGAGAGAGACTGACTCCAGCTTAGCTTGCAAGAACTAAGAGACACTGTGTGGCCATGTGGCCTTAATGAGAGACTCACTCCAGCTTAGCTTGCAAGAACTAAGAGACACAGTGTGGCCATGTGGCCTTAATGAGAGACTCACTCCAGCTTAGCTTGCAAGAACTAAGAGACACAGTGTGGCCATGTGGCCTTAATGAGAGAGACTGACTCCAGCTTAGCTTGCAAGAACTAAGAGACACTGTGTGGCCATGTGGCCTTAATGAGAGAGACTGACGCCAGCTTAGCTTGCAAGAACTAAGAGAAACAGTGTGGCCATGTGGCCTTAATGAGAGAGACTGATTCCAGCTTAGCTTGCAAGAACTAAGAGACACAGTGTGGCCATGTGGCCTTAATGAGAGAGACTGACTCCAGCTTAGCTTGCAAGAACTAAGAGACACAGTGTGACCATGTGACCTTAATGAGAGAGACTGACTCCAGCTTAGCTTGCAAGAACTAAGAGACACTGTGTGGCCATGTGGCCTTAATGATAGAGACTGACTCCAGCTTAGCTTGCAAGAACTAAGAGACACAGTGTGACCATGTGACCTTAATGAGAGAGACTGACTCAAGCTTAGCTTGCAAGAACTAAGAGACACTGTGTGGCCATGTGGCCTTAATGAGAGAGACTGACTCAAGCTTAGCTTGCAAGAACTAAGAGATACAGTGTGGCCATGTGGCCTTAATGAGAGAGACTCACTCCAGCTTAGCTTGCAAGAACTAAGAGACACAGTGTGACCATGTGACCTTAATGAGAGAGACTGACTCCAGCTTAGCTTGCAAGAACTAAGAGACACTGCGTGGCCATGTGGCCTTAATGAGAGAGACTGACTCAAGCTTAGCTTGAAAGAACTAAGAGACACAGTGTGGCCATGTGGCCTTAATGAGAGAGATTCACTCCAGCTTAGCTTGCAAGAACTAAGAGACACTGTGTGGCCATGTGGCCTTAATGAGAGAGACTGATTCCAGCTTAACTTGCAAGAACTAAGCGACACAGTGTGGCCATGTGGCCTTAATGAGAGAGACTGACTCCAGCTTACCTTGCAAGAACTAAGAGACACTGTGTGGCCATGTGGCCTTAATGAGAGAGACTGACTCAAGCTTAGCTTGCAAGAACTAAGAGACACAGTGTGGCCATGTGGCCTTAATGAGAGAGACTCACTCCAGCTTAGCTTGCAAGAACTAAGAGACACTGTGTGGCCATGTGGCCTTAATGAGAGACTCACTCCAGCTTAGCTTGCAAGAACTAAGAGACACAGTGTGGCCATGTGGCCTTAATGAGAGAGACTGACTCCAGCTTAGCTTGCAAGAACTAAGAGACACTGTGTGGCCATGTGGCCTTAATGAGAGAGACTCACTCCAGCTTAGCTTGCAAGAACTAAGAGACACTGTGTGGCCATGTGGCCTTAATGAGAGAGACTGACTCCAGCTTAGCTTGCAAGAACTAAGAGACACAGTGTGGCCATGTGGCCTTAATGAGAGAGACTCACTCCAGCTTAGCTTGCAAGAACTAAGAGACACTGTGTGGCCATGTGGCCTTAATGAGAAAGACTCACTCCAGCTTAGCTTGCAAGAACTAAGAGACTCAGTATGGCCATGTGGCCTTAATGAGAGAGACTGACTCCAACTTAACTTGCAAGAACTAAGATACACTGTGTGGCCATGTGGCCTTAATGAGAGAGACTCACTCCAGCTTAGCTTGCAAGAACTAAGAGACACAGTGTGGCCATGTGGCCTTAATGAGAGACTCACTCCAGCTTAGCTTGCAAGAACTAAGAGACAGTGTGGCCATGTAGCCTTAATGAGAGAGACTGACTCCAGCTTAGCTTGCAAGAACTAAGAGACACAGTGTGGCCATGTGGCCTTAATGAGAGAGACTGCCTCCAGCTTAGCTTGCAAGAACTAAGAGACACAGTGTGGCCATGTGGCCTTAATGAGAGAGACTGACGCCAGCTTAGCTTGCAAGAACTAAGAGAAACAGTGTGGCCATGTGGCCTTAATGAGAGAGACTGATTCCAGCTTAGCTTGCAAGAACTAAGAGACACAGTGTGGCCATGTGGCCTTAATGAGAGAGACTGACTCCAGCTTAGCTTGCAAGAACTAAGAGACACAGTGTGACCATGTGACCTTAATGAGAGAGACTGACTCCAGCTTAGCTTGCAAGAACTAAGAGACACTGTGTGGCCATGTGGCCTTAATGATAGAGACTGACTCCAGCTTAGCTTGCAAGAACTAAGAGACACAGTGTGACCATGTGACCTTAATGAGAGAGACTGACTCAAGCTTAGCTTGCAAGAACTAAGAGACACTGTGTGGCCATGTGGCCTTAATGAGAGAGACTGACTCAAGCTTAGCTTGCAAGAACTAAGAGATACAGTGTGGCCATGTGGCCTTAATGAGAGAGACTCACTCCAGCTTAGCTTGCAAGAACTAAGAGACACAGTGTGACCATGTGACCTTAATGAGAGAGACTGACTCCAGCTTAGCTTGCAAGAACTAAGAGACACTGCGTGGCCATGTGGCCTTAATGAGAGAGACTGACTCAAGCTTAGCTTGAAAGAACTAAGAGACACAGTGTGGCCATGTGGCCTTAATGAGAGAGATTCACTCCAGCTTAGCTTGCAAGAACTAAGAGACACTGTGTGGCCATGTGGCCTTAATGAGAGAGACTGATTCCAGCTTAACTTGCAAGAACTAAGCGACACAGTGTGGCCATGTGGCCTTAATGAGAGAGACTGACTCCAGCTTACCTTGCAAGAACTAAGAGACACTGTGTGGCCATGTGGCCTTAATGAGAGAGACTGACTCAAGCTTAGCTTGCAAGAACTAAGAGACACAGTGTGGCCATGTGGCCTTAATGAGAGAGACTCACTCCAGCTTAGCTTGCAAGAACTAAGAGACACTGTGTGGCCATGTGGCCTTAATGAGAGACTCACTCCAGCTTAGCTTGCAAGAACTAAGAGACACAGTGTGGCCATGTGGCCTTAATGAGAGAGACTGACTCCAGCTTAGCTTGCAAGAACTAAGAGACACTGTGTGGCCATGTGGCCTTAATGAGAGAGACTCACTCCAGCTTAGCTTGCAAGAACTAAGAGACACTGTGTGGCCATGTGGCCTTAATGAGAGAGACTGACTCCAGCTTAGCTTGCAAGAACTAAGAGACACAGTGTGGCCATGTGGCCTTAATGAGAGAGACTCACTCCAGCTTAGCTTGCAAGAACTAAGAGACACTGTGTGGCCATGTGGCCTTAATGAGAAAGACTCACTCCAGCTTAGCTTGCAAGAACTAAGAGACTCAGTATGGCCATGTGGCCTTAATGAGAGAGACTGACTCCAACTTAACTTGCAAGAACTAAGATACACTGTGTGGCCATGTGGCCTTAATGAGAGAGACTCACTCCAGCTTAGCTTGCAAGAACTAAGAGACACAGTGTGGCCATGTGGCCTTAATGAGAGACTCACTCCAGCTTAGCTTGCAAGAACTAAGAGACAGTGTGGCCATGTAGCCTTAATGAGAGAGACTGACTCCAGCTTAGCTTGCAAGAACTAAGAGACACAGTGTGGCCATGTGGCCTTAATGAGAGAGACTGCCTCCAGCTTAGCTTGCAAGAACTAAGAGACACAGTGTGGCCATGTGGCCTTAATGAGAGAGACTGATTCCAGCTTAACTTGCAAGAACTAAGAGACACTGTGTGGCCATGTGGCCTTAATGAGAAAGACTCACTCCAGCTTAGCTTGCAAGAACTAAGAGACTCAGTATGGCCATGTGGCCTTAATGAGAGAGTGTGGCCATGTGGCCTTAATGAGAGACTCACTCCAGCTTAGCTTGCAAGAACTAAGAGACAGTGTGGCCATGTAGCCTTAATGAGAGAGACTGACTCCAGCTTAGCTTGCAAGAACTAAGAGACACAGTGTGGCCATGTGGCCTTAATGAGAGAGACTGACTCCAGCTTAGCTTGCAAGAACTAAGAGACACAGTGTGGCCATGTGGCCTTAATGAGAGACTCACTCCAGCTGAGCTTGCAAGAACTAAGAGACACTGTGTGGCCATGTGGCCTTAATGAGAGAGACTGACTCCAGCTTAGCTTGCAAGAACTAAGAGACACAGTGTGACCATGTGACCTTAATGAGAGAGACTGACTCAAGCTTAGCGTGCAAGAACTAAGAGACACTGTGTGGCCATGTGGCCTTAATGAGAGAGACTGACTCAAGCTTAGCTTGCAAGAACTAAGAGATACAGTGTGGCCATGTGGCCTTAATGAGAGAGACTCACTCCAGCTTAGCTTGCAAGAACTAAGAGACACAGTGTGACCATGTGACCTTAATGAGAGAGACTGACTCCAGCTTAGCTTGCAAGAACTAAGAGACACTGCGTGGCCATGTGGCCTTAATGAGAGAGACTGACTCAAGCTTAGCTTGAAAGAACTAAGAGACACAGTGTGGCCATGTGGCCTTAATGAGAGAGATTCACTCCAGCTTAGCTTGCAAGAACTAAGAGACACTGTGTGGCCATGTGGCCTTAATGAGAGAGACTGATTCCAGCTTAACTTGCAAGAACTAAGCGACACAGTGTGGCCATGTGGCCTTAATGAGAGAGACTGACTCCAGCTTACCTTGCAAGAACTAAGAGACACTGTGTGGCCATGTGGCCTTAATGAGAGAGACTGACTCAAGCTTAGCTTGCAAGAACTAAGAGACACAGTGTGGCCATGTGGCCTTAATGAGAGAGACTCACTCCAGCTTAGCTTGCAAGAACTAAGAGACACTGTGTGGCCATGTGGCCTTAATGAGAGACTCACTCCAGCTTAGCTTGCAAGAACTAAGAGACACAGTGTGGCCATGTGGCCTTAATGAGAGAGACTGACTCCAGCTTAGCTTGCAAGAACTAAGAGACACTGTGTGGCCATGTGGCCTTAATGAGAGAGACTCACTCCAGCTTAGCTTGCAAGAACTAAGAGACACTGTGTGGCCATGTGGCCTTAATGAGAGAGACTGACTCCAGCTTAGCTTGCAAGAACTAAGAGACACAGTGTGGCCATGTGGCCTTAATGAGAGAGACTCACTCCAGCTTAGCTTGCAAGAACTAAGAGACACTGTGTGGCCATGTGGCCTTAATGAGAAAGACTCACTCCAGCTTAGCTTGCAAGAACTAAGAGACTCAGTATGGCCATGTGGCCTTAATGAGAGAGACTGACTCCAACTTAACTTGCAAGAACTAAGATACACTGTGTGGCCATGTGGCCTTAATGAGAGAGACTCACTCCAGCTTAGCTTGCAAGAACTAAGAGACACAGTGTGGCCATGTGGCCTTAATGAGAGACTCACTCCAGCTTAGCTTGCAAGAACTAAGAGACAGTGTGGCCATGTAGCCTTAATGAGAGAGACTGACTCCAGCTTAGCTTGCAAGAACTAAGAGACACAGTGTGGCCATGTGGCCTTAATGAGAGAGACTGCCTCCAGCTTAGCTTGCAAGAACTAAGAGACACAGTGTGGCCATGTGGCCTTAATGAGAGAGACTGATTCCAGCTTAACTTGCAAGAACTAAGAGACACTGTGTGGCCATGTGGCCTTAATGAGAAAGACTCACTCCAGCTTAGCTTGCAAGAACTAAGAGACTCAGTATGGCCATGTGGCCTTAATGAGAGAGTGTGGCCATGTGGCCTTAATGAGAGACTCACTCCAGCTTAGCTTGCAAGAACTAAGAGACAGTGTGGCCATGTAGCCTTAATGAGAGAGACTGACTCCAGCTTAGCTTGCAAGAACTAAGAGACACAGTGTGGCCATGTGGCCTTAATGAGAGAGACTGACTCCAGCTTAGCTTGCAAGAACTAAGAGACACAGTGTGGCCATGTGGCCTTAATGAGAGACTCACTCCAGCTGAGCTTGCAAGAACTAAGAGACAGTGTGGCCATGTAGCCTTAATGAGAGAGACTGACTCCAGCTTAGCTTGCAAGAACTAAGAGACACAGTGTGGCCATGTGGCCTTAATGAGAGAGACTGACTCCCGCTTAGCTTGCAAGAACTAAGAGATACAGTGTGGCCATGTGGCCTTAATGAGAGAGACTGATTCCAGCTTAACTTGCAAGAACTAAGCGACACAGTGTGGCCATGTGGCCTAAATGAGAGAGACTGACTCCAGCTTACCTTGCAAGAACTAAGAGACACTGTGTGGCCATGTGGCCTTAATGAGAGAGACTGACTCAAGCTTAGCTTGCAAGAACTAAGAGACACAGTGTGGCCATGTGGCCTTAATGAGAGAGACTCACTCCAGCTTAGCTTGCAAGAACTAAGAGACACTGTGTGGCCATGTGGCCTTAATGAGAGAGACTCACTCCAGCTTAGCTTGCAAAAACTAAGAGACACAGTGTGGCCATGTGGCCTTAATGAGAGACTCACTCCAGCTTAGCTTGCAAGAACTAAGAGACAGTGTGGCCATGTAGCCTTAATGAGAGAGACTGACTCCAGCTTAGCTTGCAAGAACTAAGAGACACAGTGTGGCCATGTGGCCTTAATGAGAGAGACTGACTCAAGCTTAGCTTGCAAGAACTAAGAGACACAGTGTGGCCATGTGGCCTTAATGAGAGAGACTCACTCCAGCTTAGCTTGCAAGAACTAAGAGACACTGTGTGGCCATGTGGCCTTAATGAGAGACTCACTCCAGCTTAGCTTGCAAGAACTAAGAGACACAGTGTGGCCATGTGGCCTTAATGAGAGAGACTGACTCCAGCTTAGCTTGCAAGAACTAAGAGACACTGTGTGGCCATGTGGCCTTAATGAGAGAGACTCACTCCAGCTTAGCTTGCAAGAACTAAGAGACACTGTGTGGCCATGTGGCCTTAATGAGAGAGACTGACTCCAGCTTAGCTTGCAAGAACTAAGAGACACAGTGTGGCCATGTGGCCTTAATGAGAGAGACTCACTCCAGCTTAGCTTGCAAGAACTAAGAGACACTGTGTGGCCATGTGGCCTTAATGAGAAAGACTCACTCCAGCTTAGCTTGCAAGAACTAAGAGACTCAGTATGGCCATGTGGCCTTAATGAGAGAGACTGACTCCAACTTAACTTGCAAGAACTAAGATACACTGTGTGGCCATGTGGCCTTAATGAGAGAGACTCACTCCAGCTTAGCTTGCAAGAACTAAGAGACACAGTGTGGCCATGTGGCCTTAATGAGAGACTCACTCCAGCTTAGCTTGCAAGAACTAAGAGACAGTGTGGCCATGTAGCCTTAATGAGAGAGACTGACTCCAGCTTAGCTTGCAAGAACTAAGAGACACAGTGTGGCCATGTGGCCTTAATGAGAGAGACTGCCTCCAGCTTAGCTTGCAAGAACTAAGAGACACAGTGTGGCCATGTGGCCTTAATGAGAGAGACTGATTCCAGCTTAACTTGCAAGAACTAAGAGACACTGTGTGGCCATGTGGCCTTAATGAGAAAGACTCACTCCAGCTTAGCTTGCAAGAACTAAGAGACTCAGTATGGCCATGTGGCCTTAATGAGAGAGTGTGGCCATGTGGCCTTAATGAGAGACTCACTCCAGCTTAGCTTGCAAGAACTAAGAGACAGTGTGGCCATGTAGCCTTAATGAGAGAGACTGACTCCAGCTTAGCTTGCAAGAACTAAGAAACACAGTGTGGCCATGTGGCCTTAATGAGAGAGACTGACTCCAGCTTAGCTTGCAAGAACTAAGAGACACAGTGTGGCCATGTGGCCTTAATGAGAGACTCACTCCAGCTTAGCTTGCAAGAACTAAGAGACAGTGTGGCCATGTAGCCTTAATGAGAGAGACTGACTCCAGCTTAGCTTGCAAGAACTAAGAGACACAGTGTGGCCATGTGGCCTTAATGAGAGAGACTGACTCCAGCTTAGCTTGCAAGAACTAAGAGATACAGTGTGGCCATGTGGCCTTAATGAGAGAGACTGATTCCAGCTTAACTTGCAAGAACTAAGCGACACAGTGTGGCCATGTGGCCTTAATGAGAGAGACTGACTCCAGCTTACCTTGCAAGAACTAAGAGACACTGTGTGGCCATGTGGCCTTAATGAGAGAGACTCACTCCAGCTTAGCTTGCAAGAACTAAGAGACACTGTGTGGCCATGTGGCCTTAATGAGAGAGACTGACTCCAACTTAGCTTGCAAGAACTAAGAGACACTGTGTGGCCATGTGGCCTTAATGAGAGAGACTGACTCAAGCTTAGCTTGCAAGAACTAAGAGACACAGTGTGGCCATGTGGCCTTAATGAGAGAGACTCACTCCAGCTTAGCTTGCAAGAACTAAGAGACACAGTGTGACCATGTGACCTTAATGAGAGAGACTGACTCCAGCTTAGCTTGCAAGAACTAAGAGACTCAGTATGGCCATGTGGCCTTAATGAGAGAGACTGACTCCAACTTAACTTGCAAGAACTAAGATACACTGTGTGGCCATGTGGCCTTAATGAGAGAGACTCACTTCAGCTTAGCTTGCAAGAACTAAGAGACACAGTGTGGCCATGTGGCCTTAATGAGAGACTCACTCCAGCTTAGCTTGCAAGAACTAAGAGACAGTGTGGCCATGTGGCCTTAATGAGAGAGACTGACTCCAGCTTAGCTTGCAAGAACTAAGAGACACAGTGTGGCCATGTGGCCTTAATGAGAGAGACTGACTCCAGCTTAGCTTGCAAGAACTAAGAGACACAGTGTGGCCATGTGGCCTTAATGAGAGAGACTGATTCCAGCTTAGCTTGCAAGAACTAAGAGACACAGTGTGGCCATGTGGCCTTAATGAGAGACTCACTCCAGCTTAGCTTGCAGGAACTAAGAGACACAGTGTGACCATGTGACCTTAATGAGAGAGACTGACTCCAGCTTAGCTTGCAAGAACTAAGAGACACTGCGTGGCCATGTGGCCTTAATGAGAGAGACTGACTCAAGCTTAGCTTGCAAGAACTAAGAGACACAGTGTGGCCATGTGGCCTTAATGAGAGAGACTCACTCCAGCTTAGCTTGCAAGAACTAAGAGACACAGTGTGACCATGTGACCTTAATGAGAGAGACTGACTCCAGCTTAGCTTGCAAGAACTAAGAGACTCAGTATGGCCATGTGGCCTTAATGAGAGAGACTGACTCCAACTTAACTTGCAAGAACTAAGATACACTGTGTGGCCATGTGGCCTTAATGAGAGAGACTCACTTCAGCTTAGCTTGCAAGAACTAAGAGACACAGTGTGGCCATGTGGCCTTAATGAGAGACTCACTCCAGCTTAGCTTGCAAGAACTAAGAGACAGTGTGGCCATGTGGCCTTAATGAGAGAGACTGACTCCAGCTTAGCTTGCAAGAACTAAGAGACACAGTGTGGCCATGTGGCCTTAATGAGAGAGACTGACTCCAGCTTAGCTTGCAAGAACTAAGAGACACAGTGTGGCCATGTGGCCTTAATGAGAGAGACTGATTCCAGCTTAGCTTTCAAGAACTAAGAGACACAGTGTGGCCATGTGGCCTTAATGAGAGACTCACTCCAGCTTAGCTTGCAGGAACTAAGAGACACAGTGTGACCATGTGACCTTAATGAGAGAGACTGACTCCAGCTTAGCTTGCAAGAACTAAGAGACACTGCGTGGCCATGTGGCCTTAATGAGAGAGACTGACTCAAGCTTAGCTTGTACGAACTAAGAGACA
This sequence comes from Petromyzon marinus, assembly GCF_048934315.1. Taxonomy (NCBI): domain Eukaryota; kingdom Metazoa; phylum Chordata; class Hyperoartia; order Petromyzontiformes; family Petromyzontidae; genus Petromyzon; species Petromyzon marinus. The sequence goes on from NW_027423168.1 coordinate 2,216,933, forward strand.
CAGTGTGGCCATGTGGCCTTAATGAGAGAGACTCACTCCAGCTTAGCTTGCAAGAACTAAGAGACACTGTGTGGCCATGTGGCCTTAATGAGAAAGACTCACTCCAGCTTAGCTTGCAAGAACTAAGAGATTCAGTATGGCCATGTGGCCTTAATGAGAGAGACTGACTCCAACTTAACTTGCAAGAACTAAGATACACTGTGTGGCCATGTGGCCTTAATGAGAGAGACTCACTCCAGCTTAGCTTGCAAGAACTAAGAGACACAGTGTGGCCATGTGGCCTTAATGAGAGAGACTGACTCCAGCTTAGCTTGCAAGAACTAAGAGACACAGTGTGGCCATGTGGCCTTAATGAGAGAGACTGACTCCAGCTTAGCTTGCAAGAACTAAGAGACACAGTGTGGCCATGTGGCCTTAATGAGAGAGACTGCCTCCAGCTTAGCTTGCAAGAACTAAGAGACACAGTGTGGCCATGTGGCCTTAATGAGAGAGACTGATTCCAGCTTAGCTTGCAAGAACTAAGAGACACAGTGTGGCCATGTGGCCTTAATGAGAGAGTGATTCCAGCTTAACTTGCAAGAACTAAGAGACACTGTGTGGCCATGTGGCCTTAATGAGAAAGACTCACTCCAGCTTAGCTTGCAAGAACTAAGAGACTCAGTATGGCCATGTGGCCTTAATGAGAGAGTGTGGCCATGTGGCCTTAATGAGAGACTCACTCCAGCTTAGCTTGCAAGAACTAAGAGACAGTGTGGCCATGTAGCCTTAATGAGAGAGACTGACTCCAGCTTAGCTTGCAAGAACTAAGAAACACAGTGTGGCCATGTGGCCTTAATGAGAGAGACTGACTCCAGCTTAGCTTGCAAGAACTAAGAGACACAGTGTGGCCATGTGGCCTTAATGAGAGAGACTGCCTCCAGCTTAGCTTGCAAGAACTAAGAGACACAGTGTGGCCATGTGGCCTTAATGAGAGAGACTGCCTCCAGCTTAGCTTGCAAGAACTAAGAGACACAGTGTGGCCATGTGGCCTTAATGAGAGAGACTGATTCCAGCTTAACTTGCAAGAACTAAGAGACACTGTGTGGCCATGTGGCCTTAATGAGAGAGTGTGGCCATGTGGCCTTAATGAGAGACTCACTCCAGCTTAGCTTGCAAGAACTAAGAGACAGTGTGGCCATGTAGCCTTAATGAGAGAGACTGACTCCAGCTTAGCTTGCAAGAACTAAGAAACACAGTGTGGCCATGTGGCCTTAATGAGAGAGACTGACTCCAGCTTAGCTTGCAAGAACTAAGAGACACAGTGTGGCCATGTGGCCTTAATGAGAGACTCACTCCAGCTTAGCTTGCAAGAACTAAGAGACAGTGTGGCCATGTAGCCTTAATGAGAGAGACTGACTCCAGCTTAGCTTGCAAGAACTAAGAGACACAGTGTGGCCATGTGGCCTTAATGAGAGAGACTGACTCCAGCTTAGCTTGCAAGAACTAAGAGATACAGTGTGGCCATGTGGCCTTAATGAGAGAGACTGATTCCAGCGTAACTTGCAAGAACTAAGCGACACAGTGTGGCCATGTGGCCTTAATGAGAGAGACTGATTCCAGCTTACCTTGCAAGAACTAAGAGACACTGTGTGGCCATGTGGCCTTAATGAGAGAGACTGACTCAAGCTTAGCTTGCAAGAATTAAGAGACACAGTGTGGCCATGTGGCCTTAATGAGAGAGACTCACTCCAGCTTAGCTTGCAAGAACTAAGAGACACTGTGTGGCCATGTGGCCTTAATGAGAGAGACTGACTCCAACTTAGCTTGCAAGAACTAAGAGACACTGTGTGGCCATGTGGCCTTAATGAGAGAGACTGACTCAAGCTTAGCTTGCAAGAACTAAGAGACACAGTGTGGCCATGTGGCCTTAATGAGAGAGACTCACTCCAGCTTAGCTTGCAAGAACTAAGAGACACAGTGTGACCATGTGACCTTAATGAGAGAGACTGACTCCAGCTTAGCTTGCAAGAACTAAGAGACTCAGTATGGCCATGTGGCCTTAATGAGAGAGACTGACTCCAACTTAACTTGCAAGAACTAAGATACACTGTGTGGCCATGTGGCCTTAATGAGAGAGACTCACTTCAGCTTAGCTTGCAAGAACTAAGAGACACAGTGTGGCCATGTGGCCTTAATGAGAGACTCACTCCAGCTAAGCTTGCAAGAACTAAGAGACAGTGTGGCCATGTGGCCTTAATGAGAGAGACTGACTCCAGCTTAGCTTGCAAGAACTAAGAGACACAGTGTGGCCATGTGGCCTTAATGAGAGAGACTGACTCCAGCTTAGCTTGCAAGAACTAAGAGACACAGTGTGGCCATGTGGCCTTAATGAGAGAGACTGATTCCAGCTTAGCTTGCAAGAACTAAGAGACACAGTGTGGCCATGTGGCCTTAATGAGAGACTCACTCCAGCTTAGCTTGCAGGAACTAAGAGACACAGTGTGACCATGTGACCTTAATGAGAGAGACTGACTCCAGCTTAGCTTGCAAGAACTAAGAGACACTGCGTGGCCATGTGGCCTTAATGAGAGAGACTGACTCAAGCTTAGCTTGTACGAACTAAGAGACACTGTGTGGCCATGTGGCCTTAATGAGAAAGACTCACTCCAGCTTAGCTTGCAAGAACTAAGAGACTCAGTGTGGCCATGTGGCCTTAATTAGAGAGACTGACTCCAACTTAACTTGCAAGAACTAAGATACACTGTGTGGCCATGTGGCCTTAATGAGAGAGACTCACTCCAGCTTAGCTTGCAAGAACTAAGAGACACAGTGTGGCCATGTGGCCTTAATGAGAGACTCACTCCAGCTTAGCTTGCAAGAACTAAGAGACAGTGTGGCCATGTGGCCTTAATGAGAGAGACTGACTCCAGCTTAGCTTGCAAGAACTAAGAGACACAGTGTGGCCATGTGGCCTTAATGAGAGAGACTGACTCCAGCTTAGCTTGCAAGAACTAAGAGACACAGTGTGGCCATGTGGCCTTAATGAGAGACTCACTCCAGCTTAGCTTGCAAGAACTAAGAGACACAGTGTGGCCATGTGGCCTTAATGAGAGAGACTGACTCCAGCTTAGCTTGCAAGAACTAAGAGACACTGTGTGGCCATGTGGCCTTAATGAGAGAGACTCACTCCAGCTTAGCTTGCAAGAACTAAGAGACACTGTGTGGCCATGTGGCCTTAATGAGAGAGACTGACTCAAGCTTAGCTTGCAAGAACTAAGAGACACAGTGTGGCCATGTGGCCTTAATGAGAGAGACTCACTCCAGCTTAGCTTGCAAGAACTAAGAGACACTGTGTGGCCATGTGGCCTTAATGAGAAAGACTCACTCCAGCTTAGCTTGCAAGAACTAAGAGACTCAGTATGGCCATGTGGCCTTAATGAGAGAGACTGACTCCAACTTAACTTGCAAGAACTAAGATACACTGTGTGGCCATGTGGCCTTAATGAGAGAGACTCACTCCAGCTTAGCTTGCAAGAACTAAGAGACACAGTGTGGCCATGTGGCCTTAATGAGAGACTCACTCCAGCTTAGCTTGCAAGAACTAAGAGACAGTGTGGCCATGTAGCCTTAATGAGAGAGACTGACTCCAGCTTAGCTTGCAAGAACTAAGAGACACAGTGTGGCCATGTGGCCTTAATGAGAGAGACTGACTCCAGCTTAGCTTGCAAGAACTAAGAGACAGAGTGTGACCATGTGACCTTAATGAGAGAGACGGATTCCAGCTTAGCTTCCAAGAACTAAGAGACACAGTGTGGCCATGTGGCCTTAATGAGAGAGACTGACTCCAGCTTAGCTTGCAAGAACTAAGAGACAGAGTGTGACCATGTGACCTTAATGAGAGAGACTGACTCCAGCTTAGCTTGCAAGAACTAAGAGACACTGAGTGGCCATGTGGCCTTAATGAGAGAGACTGACTCAAGCTTAGCTTGCAAGAACTAAGAGACACAGTGTGGCCATGTGGCCTTAATGAGAGAGACTCACTCCAGCTTAGCTTGCAAGAACTAAGAGACACTGTGTGGCCATGTGGCCTTAATGAGAGAGACTCACTCCAGCTTAGCTTGCAAGAACTAAGAGACTCAGTGTGGCCATGTGGCCTTAATGAGAGAGACTGACTCCAACTTAGCTTGCAAGAACTAAGAGACACTGTGTGGCCATGTGGCCTTAATGAGAGAGACTCACTCCAGCTTAGCTTGCAAGAACTAAGAGACACAGTTTGGCCATGTGGCCTTAATGAGAGACTCACTCCAGCTTAGCTTGCAAGAACTAAGAGACAGTGTGGCCATGTAGCCTTAAGGAGAGAGACTCACTCCAGCTTAGCTTGCAAGAACTAAGAGACAGTGTGGCCATGTAGCCTTAATGAGAGAGACTGACTCCAGCTTAGCTTGCAAGAACTAAGAGACACAGTGTGGCCATGTGGCCTTAATGAGAGAGACTGACTCCAGCTTAGCTTGCAAGAACTAAGAGACAGAGTGTGACCATGTGACCTTAATGAGAGAGACGGATTCCAGCTTAGCTTCCAAGAACTAAGAGACACAGTGTGGCCATGTGGCCTTAATGAGAGAGACTGACTCCAGCTTAGCTTGCAAGAACTAAGAGACAGAGTGTGACCATGTGACCTTAATGAGAGAGACTGACTCCAGCTTAGCTTGCAAGAACTAAGAGACACTGAGTGGCCATGTGGCCTTAATGAGAGAGACTGACTCAAGCTTAGCTTGCAAGAACTAAGAGACACAGTGTGGCCATGTGGCCTTAATGAGAGAGACTCACTCCAGCTTAGCTTGCAAGAACTAAGAGACACTGTGTGGCCATGTGGCCTTAATGAGAGAGACTCACTCCAGCTTAGCTTGCAAGAACTAAGAGACTCAGTGTGGCCATGTGGCCTTAATGAGAGAGACTGACTCCAACTTAGCTTGCAAGAACTAAGAGACACTGTGTGGCCATGTGGCCTTAATGAGAGAGACTCACTCCAGCTTAGCTTGCAAGAACTAAGAGACACAGTTTGGCCATGTGGCCTTAATGAGAGACTCACTCCAGCTTAGCTTGCAAGAACTAAGAGACAGTGTGGCCATGTAGCCTTAAGGAGAGAGACTGACTCCAGCTTAGCTTGCAAGAACTAAGAGACACAGTGTGGCCATGTGGCCTTAATGAGAGAGACTGCCTCCAGCTTAGCTTGCAAGAACTAAGAGACACAGTGTGGCCATGTGGCCTTAATGAGAGAGACTGATTCCAGCTTAACTTGCAAGAACTAAGAGACACTGTGTGGCCATGTGGCCTTAATGAGAAAGACTCACTCCAGCTTAGCTTGCAAGAACTAAGAGACTCAGTATGGCCATGTGGCCTTAATGAGAGAGACTGACTCCAACTTAACTTGCAAGAACTAAGATACACTGTGTGGCCATGTGGCCTTAATGAGAGAGACTCACTCCAGCTTAGCTTGCAAGAACTAAGAGACACAGTGTGGCCACGTGGCCTTAATGAGAGACTCACTCCAGCTTAGCTTGCAAGAACTAAGAGACACAGTGTGGCCATGTGGCATTAATGAGAGAGACTGATTCGAGCTTAGCTTGCAAGAACTAAGAGACACAGTGTGGCCATGTGACCTTAATGAGAGAGACTGACTCCAGCTTAGCTAGCAAGAACTAAGAGACACTGTGTGGCCATGTGGCCTTAATGAGAGAGACTGACTCAAGCTTAGCTTGCAAGAACTAAGAGACACAGTGTGGCCATGTGGCCTTAATGAGAGAGACTCACTCCAGCTTAGCTTGCAAGAACTAAGAGACACTGTGTGGCCATGTGGCCTTAATGAGAGAGTCTCACTCCAGCTTAGCTTGCAAGAACTAAGAGACACAGTGTGGCCATGTGGCCTTAATGAGAGACTCACTCCAGCTTAGCTTGCAAGAACTAAGAGACAGTGTGGCCATGTAGCCTTAATGAGAGAGACTGACTCCAACTTAGCTTGCAAGAACTAAGAGACACTGTGTGGCCATGTGGCCTTAATGAGAGAGACTCACTCCAGCTTAGCTTGCAAGAACTAAGAGACACAGTTTGGCCATGTGGCCTTAATGAGAGACTCACTCCAGCTTAGCTTGCAAGAACTAAGAGACAGTGTGGCCATGTAGCCTTAAGGAGAGAGACTGACTCCAGCTTAGCTTGCAAGAACTAAGAGACACAGTGTGGCCATGTGGCCTTAATGAGAGAGACTGCCTCCAGCTTAGCTTGCAAGAACTAAGAGACACAGTGTGGCCATGTGGCCTTAATGAGAGAGACTGATTCCAGCTTAACTTGCAAGAACTAAGAGACACTGTGTGGCCATGTGGCCTTAATGAGAAAGACTCACTCCAGCTTAGCTTGCAAGAACTAAGAGACTCAGTATGGCAATGTGGCCTTAATGAGAGAGACTGACTCCAACTTAACTTGCAAGAACTAAGATACACTGTGTGGCCATGTGGCCTTAATGAGAGAGACTCACTCCAGCTTAGCTTGCAAGAACTAAGAGACACAGTGTGGCCACGTGGCCTTAATGAGAGACTCACTCCAGCTTAGCTTGCAAGAACTAAGAGACACAGTGTGGCCATGTGGCCTTAACGAGAGAGACTGATTCGAGCTTAGCTTGCAAGAACTAAGAGACACAGTGTGGCCATGTGACCTTAATGAGAGAGACTGACTCCAGCTTAGCTAGCAAGAACTAAGAGACACTGTGTGGCCATGTGGCCTTAATGAGAGAGACTGACTCAAGCTTAGCTTGCAAGAACTAAGAGACACAGTGTGGCCATGTGGCCTTAATGAGAGAGACTCACTCCAGCTTAGCTTGCAAGAACTAAGAGACACTGTGTGGCCATGTGGCCTTAATGAGAGAGTCTCACTCCAGCTTAGCTTGCAAGAACTAAGAGACACAGTGTGGCCATGTGGCCTTAATGAGAGACTCACTCCAGCTTAGCTTGCAAGAACTAAGAGACAGTGTGGCCATGTAGCCTTAATGAGAGAGACTGACTCCAGCTTAGCTTGCAAGAACTAAGAGACACAGTGTGGCCATGTGGCCTTAATGAGAGAGACTGACTCCAGCTTAGCTTGCAAGAACTAAGAGACAGAGTGTGACCATGTGACCTTAATGAGAGAGACGGATTCCAGCTTAGCTTCCAAGAACTAAGAGACACAGTGTGGCCATGTGGCCTTAATGAGAGAGACTGACTCCAGCTTAGCTTGCAAGAACTAAGAGACAGAGTGTGACCATGTGACCTTAATGAGAGAGACTGACTCCAGCTTAGCTTGCAAGAACTAAGAGACACTGAGTGGCCATGTGGCCTTAATGAGAGAGACTGACTCAAGCTTAGCTTGCAAGAACTAAGAGACACAGTGTGGCCATGTGGCCTTAATGAGAGAGACTCACTCCAGCTTAGCTTGCAAGAACTAAGAGACACTGTGTGGCCATGTGGCCTTAATGAGAGAGACTCACTCCAGCTTAGCTTGCAAGAACTAAGAGACTCAGAGTGGCCATGTGGCCTTAATGAGAGAGACTGACTCCAACTTAGCTTGCAAGAACTAAGAGACACTGTGTGGCCATGTGGCCTTAATGAGAGAGACTCACTCCAGCTTAGCTTGCAAGAACTAAGAGACACAGTTTGGCCATGTGGCCTTAATGAGAGACTCACTCCAGCTTAGCTTGCAAGAACTAAGAGACAGTGTGGCCATGTAGCCTTAAGGAGAGAGACTGACTCCAGCTTAGCTTGCAAGAACTAAGAGACACAGTGTGGCCATGTGGCCTTAATGAGAGAGACTGCCTCCAGCTTAGCTTGCAAGAACTAAGAGACACAGTGTGGCCATGTGGCCTTAATGAGAGAGACTGATTCCAGCTTAACTTGCAAGAACTAAGAGACACTGTGTGGCCATGTGGCCTTAATGAGAAAGACTCACTCCAGCTTAGCTTGCAAGAACTAAGAGACTCAGTATGGCCATGTGGCCTTAATGAGAGAGACTGACTCCAACTTAACTTGCAAGAACTAAGATACACTGTGTGGCCATGTGGCCTTAATGAGAGAGACTCACTCCAGCTTAGCTTGCAAGAACTAAGAGACAGTGTGGCCATGTAGCCTTAAGGAGAGAGACTGACTCCAGCTTAGCTTGCAAGAACTAAGAGACACAGTGTGGCCATGTGGCCTTAATGAGAGAGACTGCCTCCAGCTTAGCTTGCAAGAACTAAGAGACACAGTGTGGCCATGTGGCCTTAATGAGAGAGACTGATTCCAGCTTAACTTGCAAGAACTAAGAGACACTGTGTGGCCATGTGGCCTTAATGAGAAAGACTCACTCCAGCTTAGCTTGCAAGAACTAAGAGACTCAGTATGGCCATGTGGCCTTAATGAGAGAGACTGACTCCAACTTAACTTGCAAGAACTAAGATACACTGTGTGGCCATGTGGCCTTAATGAGAGAGACTCACTCCAGCTTAGCTTGCAAGAACTAAGAGACACAGTGTGGACATGTGGCCTTAATGAGAGACTCACTCCAGCTTAGCTTGCAAGAACTAAGAGACACAGTGTGGCCATGTGGCCTTAATGAGAGAGACTGATTCGAGCTTAGCTTGCAAGAACTAAGAGACACAGTGTGGCCATGTGACCTTAATGAGAGAGACTGACTCCAGCTTAGCTAGCAAGAACTAAGAGACACTGTGTGGCCATGTGGCCTTAATGAGAGAGACTGACTCAAGCTTAGCTTGCAAGAACTAAGAGACACAGTGTGGCCATGTGGCCTTAATGAGAGAGACTCACTCCAGCTTAGCTTGCAAGAACTAAGAGACACTGTGTGGCCATGTGGCCTTAATGAGAGAGACTGACTCCAGCTTAGCTTGCAAGAACTAAGAGACACAGTGTGGCCATGTGGCCTTAATGAGAGACTCACTCCAGCTTAGCTTGCAAGAACTAAGAGACAGTGTGGCCATGTAGCCTTAATGAGAGAGACTGACTCCAGCTTAGCTTGCAAGAACTAAGAGACACAGTGTGGCCATGTGGCCTTAATGAGAGAGACTGACTCCAGCTTAGCTTGCAAGAACTAAGAGACAGAGTGTGACCATGTGACCTTAATGAGAGAGACGGATTCCAGCTTAGCTTCCAAGAACTAAGAGACACAGTGTGGCCATGTGGCCTTAATGAGAGAGACTGACTCCAGCTTAGCTTGCAAGAACTAAGAGACAGAGTGTGACCATGTGACCTTAATGAGAGAGACTGACTCCAGCTTAGCTTGCAAGAACTAAGAGACACTGAGTGGCCATGTGGCCTTAATGAGAGAGACTGACTCAAGCTTAGCTTGCAAGAACTAAGAGACACAGTGTGGCCATGTGGCCTTAATGAGAGAGACTCACTCCAGCTTAGCTTGCAAGAACTAAGAGACACTGTGTGGCCATGTGGCCTTAATGAGAGAGACTCACTCCAGCTTAGCTTGCAAGAACTAAGAGACTCAGTGTGGCCATGTGGCCTTAATGAGAGAGACTGACTCCAACTTAGCTTGCAAGAACTAAGAGACACTGTGTGGCCATGTGGCCTTAATGAGAGAGACTCACTCCAGCTTAGCTTGCAAGAACTAAGAGACAGTGTGGCCATGTAGCCTTAAGGAGAGAGACTGACTCCAGCTTAGCTTGCAAGAACTAAGAGACACAGTGTGGCCATGTGGCCTTAATGAGAGAGACTGCCTCCAGCTTAGCTTGCAAGAACTAAGAGACACAGTGTGGCCATGTGGCCTTAATGAGAGAGACTGATTCCAGCTTAACTTGCAAGAACTAAGAGACACTGTGTGGCCATGTGGCCTTAATGAGAAAGACTCACTCCAGCTTAGCTTGCAAGAACTAAGAGACTCAGTATGGCCATGTGGCCTTAATGAGAGAGACTGACTCCAACTTAACTTGCAAGAACTAAGATACACTGTGTGGCCATGTGGCCTTAATGAGAGAGACTCACTCCAGCTTAGCTTGCAAGAACTAAGAGACAGTGTGGCCATGTAGCCTTAAGGAGAGAGACTGACTCCAGCTTAGCTTGCAAGAACTAAGAGACACAGTGTGGCCATGTGGCCTTAATGAGAGAGACTGCCTCCAGCTTAGCTTGCAAGAACTAAGAGACACAGTGTGGCCATGTGGCCTTAATGAGAGAGACTGATTCCAGCTTAACTTGCAAGAACTAAGAGACACTGTGTGGCCATGTGGCCTTAATGAGAAAGACTCACTCCAGCTTAGCTTGCAAGAACTAAGAGACTCAGTATGGCCATGTGGCCTTAATGAGAGAGACTGACTCCAACTTAACTTGCAAGAACTAAGATACACTGTGTGGCCATGTGGCCTTAATGAGAGAGACTCACTCCAGCTTAGCTTGCAAGAACTAAGAGACACAGTGTGGACATGTGGCCTTAATGAGAGACTCACTCCAGCTTAGCTTGCAAGAACTAAGAGACACAGTGTGGCCATGTGGCCTTAATGAGAGAGACTGATTCGAGCTTAGCTTGCAAGAACTAAGAGACACAGTGTGGCCATGTGACCTTAATGAGAGAGACTGACTCCAGCTTAGCTAGCAAGAACTAAGAGACACTGTGTGGCCATGTGGCCTTAATGAGAGAGACTGACTCAAGCTTAGCTTGCAAGAACTAAGAGACACAGTGTGGCCATGTGGCCTTAATGAGAGAGACTCACTCCAGCTTAGCTTGCAAGAACTAAGAGACACTGTGTGGCCATGTGGCCTTAATGAGAGAGACTGACTCCAGCTTAGCTTGCAAGAACTAAGAGACACAGTGTGGCCATGTGGCCTTAATGAGAGACTCACTCCAGCTTAGCTTGCAAGAACTAAGAGACAGTGTGGCCATGTAGCCTTAATGAGAGAGACTGACTCCAGCTTAGCTTGCAAGAACTAAGAGACACAGTGTGGCCATGTGGCCTTAATGAGAGAGACTGACTCCAGCTTAGCTTGCAAGAACTAAGAGACAGAGTGTGACCATGTGACCTTAATGAGAGAGACGGATTCCAGCTTAGCTTCCAAGAACTAAGAGACACAGTGTGGCCATGTGGCCTTAATGAGAGAGACTGACTCCAGCTTAGCTTGCAAGAACTAAGAGACAGAGTGTGACCATGTGACCTTAATGAGAGAGACTGACTCCAGCTTAGCTTGCAAGAACTAAGAGACACTGAGTGGCCATGTGGCCTTAATGAGAGAGACTGACTCAAGCTTAGCTTGCAAGAACTAAGAGACACAGTGTGGCCATGTGGCCTTAATGAGAGAGACTCACTCCAGCTTAGCTTGCAAGAACTAAGAGACACTGTGTGGCCATGTGGCCTTAATGAGAGAGACTCACTCCAGCTTAGCTTGCAAGAACTAAGAGACTCAGTGTGGCCATGTGGCCTTAATGAGAGAGACTGACTCCAACTTAGCTTGCAAGAACTAAGAGACACTGTGTGGCCATGTGGCCTTAATGAGAGAGACTCACTCCAGCTTAGCTTGCAAGAACTAAGAGACAGTGTGGCCATGTAGCCTTAAGGAGAGAGACTGACTCCAGCTTAGCTTGCAAGAACTAAGAGACACAGTGTGGCCATGTGGCCTTAATGAGAGAGACTGCCTCCAGCTTAGCTTGCAAGAACTAAGAGACACAGTGTGGCCATGTGGCCTTAATGAGAGAGACTGATTCCAGCTTAACTTGCAAGAACTAAGAGACACTGTGTGGCCATGTGGCCTTAATGAGAAAGACTCACTCCAGCTTAGCTTGCAAGAACTAAGAGACTCAGTATGGCCATGTGGCCTTAATGAGAGAGACTGACTCCAACTTAACTTGCAAGAACTAAGATACACTGTGTGGCCATGTGGCCTTAATGAGAGAGACTCACTCCAGCTTAGCTTGCAAGAACTAAGAGACAGTGTGGCCATGTAGCCTTAAGGAGAGAGACTGACTCCAGCTTAGCTTGCAAGAACTAAGAGACACAGTGTGGCCATGTGGCCTTAATGAGAGAGACTGCCTCCAGCTTAGCTTGCAAGAACTAAGAGACACAGTGTGGCCATGTGGCCTTAATGAGAGAGACTGATTCCAGCTTAACTTGCAAGAACTAAGAGACACTGTGTGGCCATGTGGCCTTAATGAGAAAGACTCACTCCAGCTTAGCTTGCAAGAACTAAGAGACTCAGTATGGCCATGTGGCCTTAATGAGAGAGACTGACTCCAACTTAACTTGCAAGAACTAAGATACACTGTGTGGCCATGTGGCCTTAATGAGAGAGACTCACTCCAGCTTAGCTTGCAAGAACTAAGAGACACAGTGTGGACATGTGGCCTTAATGAGAGACTCACTCCAGCTTAGCTTGCAAGAACTAAGAGACACAGTGTGGCCATGTGGCCTTAATGAGAGAGACTGATTCGAGCTTAGCTTGCAAGAACTAAGAGACACAGTGTGGCCATGTGACCTTAATGAGAGAGACTGACTCCAGCTTAGCTAGCAAGAACTAAGAGACACTGTGTGGCCATGTGGCCTTAATGAGAGAGACTGACTCAAGCTTAGCTTGCAAGAACTAAGAGACACAGTGTGGCCATGTGGCCTTAATGAGAGAGACTCACTCCAGCTTAGCTTGCAAGAACTAAGAGACACTGTGTGGCCATGTGGCCTTAATGAGAGAGACTGACTCCAGCTTAGCTTGCAAGAACTAAGAGACACAGTGTGGCCATGTGGCCTTAATGAGAGACTCACTCCAGCTTAGCTTGCAAGAACTAAGAGACAGTGTGGCCATGTAGCCTTAATGAGAGAGACTGACTCCAGCTTAGCTTGCAAGAACTAAGAGACACAGTGTGGCCATGTGGCCTTAATGAGAGAGACTGACTCCAGCTTAGCTTGCAAGAACTAAGAGACAGAGTGTGACCATGTGACCTTAATGAGAGAGACGGATTCCAGCTTAGCTTCCAAGAACTAAGAGACACAGTGTGGCCATGTGGCCTTAATGAGAGAGACTGACTCCAGCTTAGCTTGCAAGAACTAAGAGACAGAGTGTGACCATGTGACCTTAATGAGAGAGACTGACTCCAGCTTAGCTTGCAAGAACTAAGAGACACTGAGTGGCCATGTGGCCTTAATGAGAGAGACTGACTCAAGCTTAGCTTGCAAGAACTAAGAGACACAGTGTGGCCATGTGGCCTTAATGAGAGAGACTCACTCCAGCTTAGCTTGCAAGAACTAAGAGACACTGTGTGGCCATGTGGCCTTAATGAGAGAGACTCACTCCAGCTTAGCTTGCAAGAACTAAGAGACTCAGTGTGGCCATGTGGCCTTAATGAGAGAGACTGACTCCAACTTAGCTTGCAAGAACTAAGAGACACTGTGTGGCCATGTGGCCTTAATGAGAGAGACTCACTCCAGCTTAGCTTGCAAGAACTAAGAGACAGTGTGGCCATGTAGCCTTAAGGAGAGAGACTGACTCCAGCTTAGCTTGCAAGAACTAAGAGACACAGTGTGGCCATGTGGCCTTAATGAGAGAGACTGCCTCCAGCTTAGCTTGCAAGAACTAAGAGACACAGTGTGGCCATGTGGCCTTAATGAGAGAGACTGATTCCAGCTTAACTTGCAAGAACTAAGAGACACTGTGTGGCCATGTGGCCTTAATGAGAAAGACTCACTCCAGCTTAGCTTGCAAGAACTAAGAGACTCAGTATGGCCATGTGGCCTTAATGAGAGAGACTGACTCCAACTTAACTTGCAAGAACTAAGATACACTGTGTGGCCATGTGGCCTTAATGAGAGAGACTGATTCGAGCTTAGCTTGCAAGAACTAAGAGACACAGTGTGGCCATGTGACCTTAATGAGAGAGACTGACTCCAGCTTAGCTAGCAAGAACTAAGAGACACTGTGTGGCCATGTGGCCTTAATGAGAGAGACTGACTCAAGCTTAGCTTGCAAGAACTAAGAGACACAGTGTGGCCATGTGGCCTTAATGAGAGAGACTCACTCCAGCTTAGCTTGCAAGAACTAAGAGACACTGTGTGGCCATGTGGCCTTAATGAGAGAGACTCACTCCAGCTTAGCTTGCAAGAACTAAGAGACTCAGTGTGGCCATGTGGCCTTAATGAGAGAGACTGACTCCAGCTTAGCTTGCAAGAACTAAGAGACACAGTGTGACCATGTGACCTTAAAGAGAGAGACTGACTCCAGCTTAGCTTGCAAGAACTGAGAGACACTGTGTGGCCATGCGGCCTTAATGAGAGAGACTGACTCAAGCTTAGCTTGCAAGAACTAAGAGACACAGTGTGGCCATGTGGCCTTAATGAGAGAGACTCACTCCAGCTTAGCTTGCAAGAACTAAGAGACACAGTGTGGCCATGTGGCCTTAATGAGAGACTCACTCCTGCTTAGCTTGCAAGAACTAAGAGACAGTGTGGCCATGTAGCCTTAATGAGAGAGACTGACTCCAGCTTAGCTTGCAAGAACTAAGAGACAAAGTGTGGCCATGTGGCCTTAATGAGAGAGACTGACTCCAGCTTAGCTTGCAAGCACTAAGAGACACAGTGTGGCCATGTGGCCTTAATGAGAGAGACTGACTCCAGCTTAGATTGCAAGAACTAAGAGACACAGTGTGACCATGTGACCTTAATGAGAGAGACTGACTCAAGCTTAGCTTGCAAGAACTAAGATACACTGTGTGGCCATGTGGCCTTAATGAGAGAGACTCACTCCAGCTTAGCTTGCAAGAACTAAGAGACACAGTGTGGCCATGTGGCCTTAATGAGAGACTCACTCCAGCTTAGCTTGCAAGAACTAAGAGACAGTGTGGCCATGTAGCCTTAATGAGAGAGACTGACTCCAGCTTAGCTTGCAAGAACTAAGAGACACAGTGTGGCCATGTGGCCTTAATGAGAGAGACTGATTCCAGCTTAGCTTGCAAGAACTAAGAGACACAGTGTGGCCATGTGGCGTTAATGAGAGAGACTGACTCCAGCTTAGCTTGCAAGAACTAAGAGACACAGTGTGACCATGTGACCTTAATGAGAGAGACTGACTCCAGCTTAGCTTGCAAGAACTAAGAGACACTGTGTGGCCATGTGGCCTTAATGAGACAGACTGACTCAAGCTTAGCTTGCAAGAACTAAGAGACACAGTGTGGCCTTAATGAGAGAGACTCACTCCAGCTTAGCTTGCAAGAACTAAGAGACACTGTGTGGCCATGTGGCCTTAATGAGAGAGACTCACTCCAGCTTAGCTTGCAAGAACTAAGAGACTCAGTGTGGCCATGTGGCCTTAATGAGAGAGACTGACTCCAACTTAGCTTGCAAGAACTAAGAGACACTGTGTGGCCATGTGGCCTTAATGAGAGAGACTCACTCCAGCTTAGCTTGCAAGAACTAAGAGACACAGTGTGGCCATGTGGCCTTAATGAGAGACTCACTCCAGCTTAGCTTGCAAGAACTAAGAGACAGTGTGGCCATGTAGCCTTAATGAGAGAGACTGACTCCAGCTTAGCTTGCAAGAATTAAGAGACACAGTGTGCCCATGTGACCTTAATGAGAGAGACTGACTCCAGCTTACCTTGCAAGAACTAAGAGACACTGTGTGGCCATGTGGCCTTAATGAGAGAGACTGACTCAAGCTTAGCATGCAAGAACTAAGAGACACAGTGTGGCCATGTGGCCTTAATGAGAGAGACTCACTCCAGCTTAGCTTGCAAGAACTAAGAGACACTGTGTGGCCATGTGGCCTTAATGAGAGAGACTCACTCCAGCTTAGCTTGCAAGAACTAAGAGACACAGTGTGGCCATGTGGCCTTAATGAGAGACTCACTCCAGCTTAGCTTGCAAGAACTAAGAGACAGTGTGGCCATGTAGCCTTAATGAGAGAGACTGACTCCAGCTTAGCTTGCAAGAACTAAGAGACACAGTGTGGCCATGTGGCCATAATGAGAGAGACTGACTCCAGCTTAGCTTGCAAGAACTAAGAGACACAGTGTGGCCATGTGGCCTTAATGAGAGAGACTGATTCCAGCTTAGCTTGCAAGAACTAAGAGACACAGTGTGACCATGTGACCTTAATGAGAGAGACTGACTCCAGCTTAGCTTACAAGAACTAAGAGACACAGTGTGGCCATGTGGCCTTAATGAGAGAGACTGACTCCAGCTTAGCTTGCAAGAACTAAGAGACACAGTGTGACCATGTGACCTTAATGAGAGAGACTGACTCCAGCTTAGCTTGCAAGAACTAAGAGACACTGTGTGGCCATGTGGCCTTAATGAGAGAGACTGACTCCAGCTTAGCTTGCAAGAACTAAGAGACACAGTGTGACCATGTGACCTTAATGAGAGAGACTGACTCAAGCTTAGCTTGCAAGAACTAAGAGACACTGTGTGGCCATGTGGCCTTAATGAGAGAGACTGACTCAAGCTTAGCATGCAAGAACTAAGAGACACAGTGTGGCCATGTGGCCTTAATGAGAGAGACTCACTCCAGCTTAGCTTGCAAGAACTAAGAGACACAGTGTGACCATGTGACCTTAATGAGAGAGACTGACTTCAGCTTAGCTTGCAAGAACTAAGAGACTCAGTATGGCCATGTGGCCTTAATGAGAGAGACTGACTCCAACTTAACTTGCAAGAACTAAGATACACTGTGTGGCCATGTGGCCTTAATGAGAGAGACTCACTTCAGCTTAGCTTGCAAGAACTAAGAGACACAGTGTGGCCATGTGGCCTTAATGAGAGACTCACTCCAGCTTAGCTTGCAAGAACTAAGAGACAGTGTGGCCATGTGGCCTTAATGAGAGAGACTGACTCCAGCTTAGCTTGCAAGAACTAAGAGACACAGTGTGGCCATGTGGCCTTAATGAGAGAGACGGACTCCAGCTTAGCTTGCAAGAACTAAGAGACACAGTGTGGCCATGTGGCCTTAATGAGAGAGACTGATTCCAGCTTAGCTTGCAAGAACTAAGAGACACAGTGTGGCCATGTGGCCTTAATGATAGACTCACTCCAGCTTAGCTTGCAGGAACTAAGAGACACAGTGTGACCATGTGACCTTAATGAGAGAGACTGACTCCAGCTTAGCTTGCAAGAACTAAGAGACACTGCGTGGCCATGTGGCCTTAATGAGAGAGACTGACTCAAGCTTAGCTTGTACGAACTAAGAGACACAGTGTGGCCATGTGGCCTTAATGAGAGAGACTCACTCCAGCTTAGCTTGCAAGAACTAAGAGACACTGTGTGGCCATGTGGCCTTAATGAGAAAGACTCACTCCAGCTTAGCTTGCAAGAACTAAGAGATTCAGTATGGCCATGTGGCCTTAATGAGAGAGACTGACTCCAACTTAACTTGCAAGAACTAAGATACACTGTGTGGCCATGTGGCCTTAATGAGAGAGACTCACTCCAGCTTAGCTTGCAAGAACTAAGAGACACAGTGTGGCCATGTGGCCTTAATGAGAGAGACTGACTCCAGCTTAGCTTGCAAGAACTAAGAGACACAGTGTGGCCATGTGGCCTTAATTAGACAGACTGACTCCAGCTTAGCTTGCAAGAACTAAGAGACACAGTGTGGCTATGTGGCCTTAATGAGAGAGACTGATTCCAGCTTAGCTTGCAAGAACTAAGAGACACAGTGTGGCCATGTGGCCTTAATGAGAGAGACTCACTCCAGCTTAGCTTGCAAGAACTAAGAGACACAGTGTGACCATGTGACCTTAATGAGAGAGACTGACTCCAGCTTAGCTTGCAAGAACTAAGAGACACTGCGTGGCCATGTGGCCTTAATGAGAGAGACTGACTCAAGCTTAGCTTGCAAGAACTAAGAGACACAGTGTGGCCATGTGGCCTTAATGAGAGAGACTCACTCCAGCTTAGCTTGCAAGAACTAAGAGACACTGTGTGGCCATGTGGCCTTAATGAGAAAGACTCACTCCAGCTTAGCTTGCAAGAACTAAGAGACTCAGTGTGGCCATGTGGCCTTAATTAGAGAGACTGACTCCAACTTAACTTGCAAGAACTAAGATACACTGTGTGGCCATGTGGCCTGAATGAGAGAGACTCACTCCAGCTTAGCTTGCAAGAACTAAGAGACACAGTGTGGCCATGTGGCCTTAATGAGAGACTCACTCCAGCTTAGCTTGCAAGAACTAAGAGACACAGTGTGGCCATGTGGCCTTAATGAGAGACTCACTCCAGCTTAGCTTGCAAGAACTAAGAGACACAGTGTGGCCATGTGGCCTTAATGAGAGAGACTGACTCCAGCTTAGCTTGCAAGAACTAAGAGACACAGTGTGACCATGTGACCTTAAAGAGAGAGACTGACTCCAGCTTAGCTTGCAAGAACTGAGAGACACTGTGTGGCCATGTGGCCTTAATGAGAGAGACTGACTCAAGCTTAGCTTGCAAGAACTAAGAGACACAGTGTGGCCATGTGGCCTTAATGAGAGAGACTCACTCCAGCTTAGCTTGCAAGAACTAAGAGACACAGTGTGGCCATGTGGCCTTAATGAGAGACTCACTCCAGCTTAGCTTGCAAGAACTAAGAGACAGTGTGGCCATGTAGCCTTAATGAGAGAGACTGACTCCAGCTTAGCTTGCAAGAACTAAGAGACAAAGTGTGGCCATGTGGCCTTAATGAGAGAGACTGACTCCAGCTTAGCTTGCAAGCACTAAGAGACACAGTGTGGCCATGTGGCCTTAATGAGAGAGACTGACTCCAGCTTAGATTGCAAGAACTAAGAGACACAGTGTGACCATGTGACCTTAATGAGAGAGACTGACTCAAGCTTAGCTTGCAAGAACTAAGATACACTGTGTGGCCATGTGGCCTTAATGAGAGAGACTCACTCCAGCTTAGCTTGCAAGAACTAAGAGACACAGTGTGGCCATGTGGCCTTAATGAGAGACTCACTCCAGCTTAGCTTGCAAGAACTAAGAGACAGTGTGGCCATGTAGCCTTAATGAGAGAGACTGACTCCAGCTTAGCTTGCAAGAACTAAGAGACACAGTGTGGCCATGTGGCCTTAATGAGAGAGACTGATTCCAGCTTAGCTTGCAAGAACTAAGAGACACAGTGTGGCCATGTGGCGTTAATGAGAGAGACTGACTCCAGCTTAGCTTGCAAGAACTAAGAGACACAGTGTGACCATGTGAACTTAATGAGAGAGACTGACTCCAGCTTAGCTTGCAAGAACTAAGAGACACTGTGTGGCCATGTGGCCTTAATGAGACAGACTGACTCAAGCTTAGCTTGCAAGAACTAAGAGACACAGTGTGGCCTTAATGAGAGAGACTCACTCCAGCTTAGCTTGCAAGAACTAAGAGACACTGTGTGGCCATGTGGCCTTAATGAGAGAGACTCACTCCAGCTTAGCTTGCAAGAACTAAGAGACTCAGTGTGGCCATGTGGCCTTAATGAGAGAGACTGACTCCAACTTAGCTTGCAAAAACTAAGAGACACTGTGTGGCCATGTGGCCTTAATGAGAGAGACTCACTCCAGCTTAGCTTGCAAGAACTAAGAGACACAGTGTGGCCATGTGGCCTTAATGAGAGACTCACTCCAGCTTAGCTTGCAAGAACTAAGAGACAGTGTGGCCATGTAGCCTTAATGAGAGAGACTGACTCCAGCTTAGCTTGCAAGAACTAAGAGACACAGTGTGGCCATGTGGCCTTAATGAGAGAGACTGATTCCAGCTTAGCTTGCAAGAACTAAGAGACACAGTGTGGCCATGTGGCGTTAATGAGAGAGACTGACTCCAGCTTAGCTTGCAAGAACTAAGAGACACAGTGTGACCATGTGACCTTAATGAGAGAGACTGACTCCAGCTTAGCTTGCAAGAACTAAGAGACACTGTGTGGCCATGTGGCCTTAATGAGACAGACTGACTCAAGCTTAGCTTGCAAGAACTAAGAGACACAGTGTGGCCTTAATGAGAGAGACTCACTCCAGCTTAGCTTGCAAGAACTAAGAGACACTGTGTGGCCATGTGGCCTTAATGAGAGAGACTCACTCCAGCTTAGCTTGCAAGAACTAAGAGACTCAGTGTGGCCATGTGGCCTTAATGAGAGAGACTGACTCCAACTTAGCTTGCAAGAACTAAGAGACACTGTGTGGCCATGTGGCCTTAATGAGAGAGACTCACTCCAGCTTAGCTTGCAAGAACTAAGACACACAGTGCGGCCATGTGGCCTTAATGAGAGACTCACTCCAGCTTAGCTTGCAAGAACTAAGAGACAGTGTGGCCATGTAGCCTTAATGAGAGAGACTGACTCCAGCTTAGCTTGCAAGAATTAAGAGACACAGTGTGCCCATGTGACCTTAATGAGAGAGACTGACTCCAGCTTACCTTGCAAGAACTAAGAGACACTGTGTGGCCATGTGGCCTTAATGAGAGAGACTGACTCAAGCTTAGCATGCAAGAACTAAGAGACACAGTGTGGCCATGTGGCCTTAATGAGAGAGACTCACTCCAGCTTAGCTTGCAAGAACTAAGAGACACTGTGTGGCCATGTGGCCTTAATGAGAGAGACTCACTCCAGCTTAGCTTGCAAGAACTAAGAGACACAGTGTGGCCATGTGGCCTTAATGAGAGACTCACTCCAGCTTAGCTTGCAAGAACTAAGAGACAGTGTGGCCATGTAGCCTTAATGAGAGAGACTGACTCCAGCTTAGCTTGCAAGAACTAAGAGACACAGTGTGGCCATGTGGCCTTAATGAGAGAGACTGACTCCAGCTTAGCTTGCAAGAACTAAGAGACACAGTGTGGCCATGTGGCCTTAATGAGAGAGACTGATTCCAGCTTAGCTTGCAAGAACTAAGAGACACAGTGTGACCATGTGACCTTAATGAGAGAGACTGACTCCAGCTTAGCTTGCAAGAACTAAGAGACACAGTGTGGCCATGTGGCCTTAATGAGAGAGACTGACTCCAGCTTAGCTTGCAAGAACTAAGAGACACAGTGTGACCATGTGACCTTAATGAGAGAGACTGACTCCAGCTTAGCTTGCAAGAACTAAGAGACACTGTGTGGCCATGTGGCCTTAATGAGAGAGACTGACTCCAGCTTAGCTTGCAAGAACTAAGAGACACAGTGTGACCATGTGACCTTAATGAGAGAGACTGACTCAAGCTTAGCTTGCAAGAACTAAGAGACACTGTGTGGCCATGTGGCCTTAATGAGAGAGACTGACTCAAGCTTAGCTTGCAAGAACTAAGAGACACAGTGTGGCCATGTGGCCTTAATGAGAGAGACTCACTCCAGCTTAGCTTGCAAGAACTAAGAGACACTGTGTGGCCATGTGGCCTTAATGAGAAAGACTCACTCCAGCTTAGCTTGCAAGAACTAAGAGACTCAGTGTGGCCATGTGGCCTTAATTAGAGAGACTGACTCCAACTTAACTTGCAAGAACTAAGATACACTGTGTGGCCATGTGGCCTTAATGAGAGAGACTCACTCCAGCTTAGCTTGCAAGAACTAAGATACACTGTGTGGCCATGTGGCCTTAATGAGAGAGACTCACTCCAGCTTAGCTTGCAAGAACTAAGAGACACAGTGTGGACATGTGGCCTTAATGAGAGACTCACTCCAGCTTAGCTTGCAAGAACTAAGAGACACAGTGTGGCCATGTGGCCTTAATGAGAGAGACTGATTCGAGCTTAGCTTGCAAGAACTAAGAGACACAGTGTGGCCATGTGACCTTAATGAGAGAGACTGACTCCAGCTTAGCTAGCAAGAACTAAGAGACACTGTGTGGCCATGTGGCCTTAATGAGAGAGACTGACTCAAGCTTAGCTTGCAAGAACTAAGAGACACAGTGTGGCCATGTGGCCTTAATGAGAGAGACTCACTCCAGCTTAGCTTGCAAGAACTAAGAGACACTGTGTGGCCATGTGGCCTTAATGAGAGAGAGTGACTCCAGCTTAGCTTGCAAGAACTAAGAGACACAGTGTGGCCATGTGGCCTTAATGAGAGACTCACTCCAGCTTAGCTTGCAAGAACTAAGAGACAGTGTGGCCATGTAGCCTTAATGAGAGAGACTGACTCCAGCTTAGCTTGCAAGAACTAAGAGACACAGTGTGGCCATGTGGCCTTAATGAGAGAGACTGACTCCAGCTTAGCTTGCAAGAACTAAGAGACAGAGTGTGACCATGTGA
Source organism: Petromyzon marinus (assembly GCF_048934315.1). NCBI lineage: Eukaryota > Metazoa > Chordata > Hyperoartia > Petromyzontiformes > Petromyzontidae > Petromyzon > Petromyzon marinus. The sequence continues at coordinate 2,239,079 of NW_027423168.1, forward strand.
CCTTAATGAGAGAGACGGATTCCAGCTTAGCTTCCAAGAACTAAGAGACACAGTGTGGCCATGTGGCCTTAATGAGAGAGACTGACTCCAGCTTAGCTTGCAAGAACTAAGAGACACTGTGTGGCCATGTGGCCTTAATGAGAGAGACTCACTCCAGCTTAGCTTGCAAGAACTAAGAGACTCAGTGTGGCCATGTGGCCTTAATGAGAGAGACTGACTCCAACTTAGCTTGCAAGAACTAAGAGACACTGTGTGGCCATGTGGCCTTAATGAGAGAGACTCACTCCAGCTTAGCTTGCAAGAACTAAGAGACAGTGTGGCCATGTAGCCTTAAGGAGAGAGACTGACTCCAGCTTAGCTTGCAAGCACTAAGAGACACAGTGTGGCCATGTGGCCTTAATGAGAGAGACTGCCTCCAGCTTAGCTTGCAAGAACTAAGAGACACAGTGTGGCCATGTGGCCTTAATGAGAGAGACTGATTCCAGCTTAACTTGCAAGAACTAAGAGACACTGTGTGGCCATGTGGCCTTAATGAGAAAGACTCACTCCAGCTTAGCTTGCAAGAACTAAGAGACTCAGTATGGCCATGTGGCCTTAATGAGAGAGACTGACTCCAACTTAACTTGCAAGAACTAAGATACACTGTGTGGCCATGTGGCCTTAATGAGAGAGACTGATTCGAGCTTAGCTTGCAAGAACTAAGAGACACAGTGTGGCCATGTGACCTTAATGAGAGAGACTGACTCCAGCTTAGCTAGCAAGAACTAAGAGACACTGTGTGGCCATGTGGCCTTAATGAGAGAGACTGACTCAAGCTTAGCTTGCAAGAACTAAGAGACACAGTGTGGCCATGTGGCCTTAATGAGAGAGACTCACTCCAGCTTAGCTTGCAAGAACTAAGAGACACTGTGTGGCCATGTGGCCTTAATGAGAGAGACTCACTCCAGCTTAGCTTGCAAGAACTAAGAGACTCAGTGTGGCCATGTGGCCTTAATGAGAGAGACTGACTCCAGCTTAGCTTGCAAGAACTAAGAGACACAGTGTGACCATGTGACCTTAAAGAGAGAGACTGACTCCAGCTTAGCTTGCAAGAACTGAGAGACACTGTGTGGCCATGCGGCCTTAATGAGAGAGACTGACTCAAGCTTAGCTTGCAAGAACTAAGAGACACAGTGTGGCCATGTGGCCTTAATGAGAGAGACTCACTCCAGCTTAGCTTGCAAGAACTAAGAGACACAGTGTGGCCATGTGGCCTTAATGAGAGACTCACTCCTGCTTAGCTTGCAAGAACTAAGAGACAGTGTGGCCATGTAGCCTTAATGAGAGAGACTGACTCCAGCTTAGCTTGCAAGAACTAAGAGACAAAGTGTGGCCATGTGGCCTTAATGAGAGAGACTGACTCCAGCTTAGCTTGCAAGCACTAAGAGACACAGTGTGGCCATGTGGCCTTAATGAGAGAGACTGACTCCAGCTTAGATTGCAAGAACTAAGAGACACAGTGTGACCATGTGACCTTAATGAGAGAGACTGACTCAAGCTTAGCTTGCAAGAACTAAGATACACTGTGTGGCCATGTGGCCTTAATGAGAGAGACTCACTCCAGCTTAGCTTGCAAGAACTAAGAGACACAGTGTGGCCATGTGGCCTTAATGAGAGACTCACTCCAGCTTAGCTTGCAAGAACTAAGAGACAGTGTGGCCATGTAGCCTTAATGAGAGAGACTGACTCCAGCTTAGCTTGCAAGAACTAAGAGACACAGTGTGGCCATGTGGCCTTAATGAGAGAGACTGATTCCAGCTTAGCTTGCAAGAACTAAGAGACACAGTGTGGCCATGTGGCGTTAATGAGAGAGACTGACTCCAGCTTAGCTTGCAAGAACTAAGAGACACAGTGTGACCATGTGACCTTAATGAGAGAGACTGACTCCAGCTTAGCTTGCAAGAACTAAGAGACACTGTGTGGCCATGTGGCCTTAATGAGACAGACTGACTCAAGCTTAGCTTGCAAGAACTAAGAGACACAGTGTGGCCTTAATGAGAGAGACTCACTCCAGCTTAGCTTGCAAGAACTAAGAGACACTGTGTGGCCATGTGGCCTTAATGAGAGAGACTCACTCCAGCTTAGCTTGCAAGAACTAAGAGACTCAGTGTGGCCATGTGGCCTTAATGAGAGAGACTGACTCCAACTTAGCTTGCAAGAACTAAGAGACACTGTGTGGCCATGTGGCCTTAATGAGAGAGACTCACTCCAGCTTAGCTTGCAAGAACTAAGAGACACAGTGTGGCCATGTGGCCTTAATGAGAGACTCACTCCAGCTTAGCTTGCAAGAACTAAGAGACAGTGTGGCCATGTAGCCTTAATGAGAGAGACTGACTCCAGCTTAGCTTGCAAGAATTAAGAGACACAGTGTGCCCATGTGACCTTAATGAGAGAGACTGACTCCAGCTTACCTTGCAAGAACTAAGAGACACTGTGTGGCCATGTGGCCTTAATGAGAGAGACTGACTCAAGCTTAGCATGCAAGAACTAAGAGACACAGTGTGGCCATGTGGCCTTAATGAGAGAGACTCACTCCAGCTTAGCTTGCAAGAACTAAGAGACACTGTGTGGCCATGTGGCCTTAATGAGAGAGACTCACTCCAGCTTAGCTTGCAAGAACTAAGAGACACAGTGTGGCCATGTGGCCTTAATGAGAGACTCACTCCAGCTTAGCTTGCAAGAACTAAGAGACAGTGTGGCCATGTAGCCTTAATGAGAGAGACTGACTCCAGCTTAGCTTGCAAGAACTAAGAGACACAGTGTGGCCATGTGGCCTTAATGAGAGAGACTGACTCCAGCTTAGCTTGCAAGAACTAAGAGACACAGTGTGGCCATGTGGCCTTAATGAGAGAGACTGATTCCAGCTTAGCTTGCAAGAACTAAGAGACACAGTGTGACCATGTGACCTTAATGAGAGAGACTGACTCCAGCTTAGCTTACAAGAACTAAGAGACACAGTGTGGCCATGTGGCCTTAATGAGAGAGACTGACTCCAGCTTAGCTTGCAAGAACTAAGAGACACAGTGTGACCATGTGACCTTAATGAGAGAGACTGACTCCAGCTTAGCTTGCAAGAACTAAGAGACACTGTGTGGCCATGTGGCCTTAATGAGAGAGACTGACTCCAGCTTAGCTTGCAAGAACTAAGAGACACAGTGTGACCATGTGACCTTAATGAGAGAGACTGACTCAAGCTTAGCTTGCAAGAACTAAGAGACACTGTGTGGCCATGTGGCCTTAATGAGAGAGACTGACTCAAGCTTAGCATGCAAGAACTAAGAGACACAGTGTGGCCATGTGGCCTTAATGAGAGAGACTCACTCCAGCTTAGCTTGCAAGAACTAAGAGACACAGTGTGACCATGTGACCTTAATGAGAGAGACTGACTTCAGCTTAGCTTGCAAGAACTAAGAGACTCAGTATGGCCATGTGGCCTTAATGAGAGAGACTGACTCCAACTTAACTTGCAAGAACTAAGATACACTGTGTGGCCATGTGGCCTTAATGAGAGAGACTCACTTCAGCTTAGCTTGCAAGAACTAAGAGACACAGTGTGGCCATGTGGCCTTAATGAGAGACTCACTCCAGCTTAGCTTGCAAGAACTAAGAGACAGTGTGGCCATGTGGCCTTAATGAGAGAGACTGACTCCAGCTTAGCTTGCAAGAACTAAGAGACACAGTGTGGCCATGTGGCCTTAATGAGAGAGACGGACTCCAGCTTAGCTTGCAAGAACTAAGAGACACAGTGTGGCCATGTGGCCTTAATGAGAGAGACTGATTCCAGCTTAGCTTGCAAGAACTAAGAGACACAGTGTGGCCATGTGGCCTTAATGATAGACTCACTCCAGCTTAGCTTGCAGGAACTAAGAGACACAGTGTGACCATGTGACCTTAATGAGAGAGACTGACTCCAGCTTAGCTTGCAAGAACTAAGAGACACTGCGTGGCCATGTGGCCTTAATGAGAGAGACTGACTCAAGCTTAGCTTGTACGAACTAAGAGACACAGTGTGGCCATGTGGCCTTAATGAGAGAGACTCACTCCAGCTTAGCTTGCAAGAACTAAGAGACACTGTGTGGCCATGTGGCCTTAATGAGAAAGACTCACTCCAGCTTAGCTTGCAAGAACTAAGAGATTCAGTATGGCCATGTGGCCTTAATGAGAGAGACTGACTCCAACTTAACTTGCAAGAACTAAGATACACTGTGTGGCCATGTGGCCTTAATGAGAGAGACTCACTCCAGCTTAGCTTGCAAGAACTAAGAGACACAGTGTGGCCATGTGGCCTTAATGAGAGAGACTGACTCCAGCTTAGCTTGCAAGAACTAAGAGACACAGTGTGGCCATGTGGCCTTAATTAGACAGACTGACTCCAGCTTAGCTTGCAAGAACTAAGAGACACAGTGTGGCCATGTGGCCTTAATGAGAGAGACTGATTCCAGCTTAGCTTGCAAGAACTAAGAGACACAGTGTGGCCATGTGGCCTTAATGAGAGAGACTCACTCCAGCTTAGCTTGCAAGAACTAAGAGACACAGTGTGACCATGTGACCTTAATGAGAGAGACTGACTCCAGCTTAGCTTGCAAGAACTAAGAGACACTGCGTGGCCATGTGGCCTTAATGAGAGAGACTGACTCAAGCTTAGCTTGCAAGAACTAAGAGACACAGTGTGGCCATGTGGCCTTAATGAGAGAGACTCACTCCAGCTTAGCTTGCAAGAACTAAGAGACACTGTGTGGCCATGTGGCCTTAATGAGAAAGACTCACTCCAGCTTAGCTTGCAAGAACTAAGAGACTCAGTGTGGCCATGTGGCCTTAATTAGAGAGACTGACTCCAACTTAACTTGCAAGAACTAAGATACACTGTGTGGCCATGTGGCCTTAATGAGAGAGACTCACTCCAGCTTAGCTTGCAAGAACTAAGAGACACAGTGTGGCCATGTGGCCTTAATGAGAGACTCACTCCAGCTTAGCTTGCAAGAACTAAGAGACACAGTGTGGCCATGTGGCCTTAATGAGAGACTCACTCCAGCTTAGCTTGCAAGAACTAAGAGACACTGTGTGGCCATGTGGCCTTAATGAGAGAGACTGACTCAAGCTTAGCTTGCAAGAACTAAGAGACACAGTGTGGCCATGTGGCCTTAATGAGAGAGACTCACTCCAGCTTAGCTTGCAAGAACTAAGAGACACAGTGTGGCCATGTGGCCTTAATGAGAGACTCACTCCAGCTTAGCTTGCAAGAACTAAGAGACAGTGTGGCCATGTAGCCTTAATGAGAGAGACTGACTCCAGCTTAGCTTGCAAGAACTAAGAGACAAAGTGTGGCCATGTGGCCTTAATGAGAGAGACTGACTCCAGCTTAGCTTGCAAGCACTAAGAGACACAGTGTGGCCATGTGGCCTTAATGAGAGAGACTGACTCCAGCTTAGATTGCAAGAACTAAGAGACACAGTGTGACCATGTGACCTTAATGAGAGAGACTGACTCAAGCTTAGCTTGCAAGAACTAAGATACACTGTGTGGCCATGTGGCCTTAATGAGAGAGACTCACTCCAGCTTAGCTTGCAAGAACTAAGAGACACAGTGTGGCCATGTGGCCTTAATGAGAGACTCACTCCAGCTTAGCTTGCAAGAACTAAGAGACAGTGTGGCCATGTAGCCTTAATGAGAGAGACTGACTCCAGCTTAGCTTGCAAGAACTAAGAGACACAGTGTGGCCATGTGGCCTTAATGAGAGAGACTGATTCCAGCTTAGCTTGCAAGAACTAAGAGACACAGTGTGGCCATGTGGCGTTAATGAGAGAGACTGACTCCAGCTTAGCTTGCAAGAACTAAGAGACACAGTGTGACCATGTGACCTTAATGAGAGAGACTGACTCCAGCTTAGCTTGCAAGAACTAAGAGACACTGTGTGGCCATGTGGCCTTAATGAGACAGACTGACTCAAGCTTAGCTTGCAAGAACTAAGAGACACAGTGTGGCCTTAATGAGAGAGACTCACTCCAGCTTAGCTTGCAAGAACTAAGAGACACTGTGTGGCCATGTGGCCTTAATGAGAGAGACTCACTCCAGCTTAGCTTGCAAGAACTAAGAGACTCAGTGTGGCCATGTGGCCTTAATGAGAGAGACTGACTCCAACTTAGCTTGCAAAAACTAAGAGACACTGTGTGGCCATGTGGCCTTAATGAGAGAGACTCACTCCAGCTTAGCTTGCAAGAACTAAGAGACACAGTGTGGCCATGTGGCCTTAATGAGAGACTCACTCCAGCTTAGCTTGCAAGAACTAAGAGACAGTGTGGCCATGTAGCCTTAATGAGAGAGACTGACTCCAGCTTAGCTTGCAAGAACTAAGAGACACAGTGTGGCCATGTGGCCTTAATGAGAGAGACTGATTTCAGCTTAGCTTGCAAGAACTAAGAGACACAGTGTGGCCATGTGGCGTTAATGAGAGAGACTGACTCCAGCTTAGCTTGCAAGAACTAAGAGACACAGTGTGACCATGTGACCTTAATGAGAGAGACTGACTCCAGCTTAGCTTGCAAGAACTAAGAGACACTGTGTGGCCATGTGGCCTTAATGAGACAGACTGACTCAAGCTTAGCTTGCAAGAACTAAGAGACACAGTGTGGCCTTAATGAGAGAGACTCACTCCAGCTTAGCTTGCAAGAACTAAGAGACACTGTGTGGCCATGTGGCCTTAATGAGAGACTCACTCCAGCTTAGCTTGCAAGAACTAAGAGACAGTGTGGCCATGTGGCCTTAATGAGAGAGACTGACTCCAGCTTAGCTTGCAAGAACTAAGAGACACAGTGTGGCCATGTGGCCTTAATGAGAGAGACGGACTCCAGCTTAGCTTGCAAGAACTAAGAGACACAGTGTGGCCATGTGGCCTTAATGAGAGAGACTGATTCCAGCTTAGCTTGCAAGAACTAAGAGACACAGTGTGGCCATGTGGCCTGAATGATAGACTCACTCCAGCTTAGCTTGCAGGAACTAAGAGACACAGTGTGACCATGTGACCTTAATGAGAGAGACTGACTCCAGCTTAGCTTGCAAGAACTAAGAGACACTGCGTGGCCATGTGGCCTTAATGAGAGAGACTGACTCAAGCTTAGCTTGTACGAACTAAGAGACACAGTGTGGCCATGTGGCCTTAATGAGAGAGACTCACTCCAGCTTAGCTTGCAAGAACTAAGAGACACTGTGTGGCCATGTGGCCTTAATGAGAAAGACTCACTCCAGCTTAGCTTGCAAGAACTAAGAGATTCAGTATGGCCATGTGGCCTTAATGAGAGAGACTGACTCCAACTTAACTTGCAAGAACTAAGATACACTGTGTGGCCATGTGGCCTTAATGAGAGAGACTCACTCCAGCTTAGCTTGCAAGAACTAAGAGACACAGTGTGGCCATGTGGCCTTAATGAGAGAGACTGACTCCAGCTTAGCTTGCAAGAACTAAGAGACACAGTGTGGCCATGTGGCCTTAATTAGACAGACTGACTCCAGCTTAGCTTGCAAGAACTAAGAGACACAGTGTGGCCATGTGGCCTTAATGAGAGAGACTGATTCCAGCTTAGCTTGCAAGAACTAAGAGACACAGTGTGGCCATGTGGCCTTAATGAGAGAGACTCACTCCAGCTTAGCTAGCAAGAACTAAGAGACACAGTGTGACCATGTGACCTTAATGAGAGAGACTGACTCCAGCTTAGCTTGCAAGAACTAAGAGACACTGCGTGGCCATGTGGCCTTAATGAGAGAGACTGACTCAAGCTTAGCTTGCAAGAACTAAGAGACACAGTGTGGCCATGTGGCCTTAATGAGAGAGACTCACTCCAGCTTAGCTTGCAAGAACTAAGAGACACTGTGTGGCCATGTGGCCTTAATGAGAAAGACTCACTCCAGCTTAGCTTGCAAGAACTAAGAGACTCAGTGTGGCCATGTGGCCTTAATTAGAGAGACTGACTCCAACTTAACTTGCAAGAACTAAGATACACTGTGTGGCCATGTGGCCTTAATGAGAGAGACTCACTCCAGCTTAGCTTGCAAGAACTAAGAGACACAGTGTGGCCATGTGGCCTTAATGAGAGACTCACTCCAGCTTAGCTTGCAAGAACTAAGAGACACAGTGTGGCCATGTGGCCTTAATGAGAGACTCACTCCAGCTTAGCTTGCAAGAACTAAGAGACACAGTGTGGCCATGTGGCCTTAATGAGAGAGACTGACTCCAGCTTAGCTTGCAAGAACTAAGAGACACAGTGTGACCATGTGACCTTAAAGAGAGAGACTGACTCAAGCTTAGCTTGCAAGAACTAAGAGACACAGTGTGGCCATGTGGCCTTAATGAGAGAGACTCACTCCAGCTTAGCTTGCAAGAACTAAGAGACACAGTGTGGCCATGTGGCCTTAATGAGAGACTCACTCCAGCTTAGCTTGCAAGAACTAAGAGACAGTGTGGCCATGTAGCCTTAATGAGAGAGACTGACTCCAGCTTAGCTTGCAAGAACTAAGAGACAAAGTGTGGCCATGTGGCCTTAATGAGAGAGACTGACTCCAGCTTAGCTTGCAAGCACTAAGAGACACAGTGTGGCCATGTGGCCTTAATGAGAGAGACTGACTCCAGCTTAGATTGCAAGAACTAAGAGACACAGTGTGACCATGTGACCTTAATGAGAGAGACTGACTCAAGCTTAGCTTGCAAGAACTAAGATACACTGTGTGGCCATGTGGCCTTAATGAGAGAGACTCACTCCAGCTTAGCTTGCAAGAACTAAGAGACACAGTGTGGCCATGTGGCCTTAATGAGAGACTCACTCCAGCTTAGCTTGCAAGAACTAAGAGACAGTGTGGCCATGTAGCCTTAATGAGAGAGACTGACTCCAGCTTAGCTTGCAAGAACTAAGAGACACAGTGTGGCCATGTGGCCTTAATGAGAGAGACTGATTCCAGCTTAGCTTGCAAGAACTAAGAGACACAGTGTGGCCATGTGGCGTTAATGAGAGAGACTGACTCCAGCTTAGCTTGCAAGAACTAAGAGACACAGTGTGACCATGTGACCTTAATGAGAGAGACTGACTCCAGCTTAGCTTGCAAGAACTAAGAGACACTGTGTGGCCATGTGGCCTTAATGAGACAGACTGACTCAAGCTTAGCTTGCAAGAACTAAGAGACACAGTGTGGCCTTAATGAGAGAGACTCACTCCAGCTTAGCTTGCAAGAACTAAGAGACACTGTGTGGCCATGTGGCCTTAATGAGAGAGACTCACTCCAGCTTAGCTTGCAAGAACTAAGAGACTCAGTGTGGCCATGTGGCCTTAATGAGAGAGACTGACTCCAACTTAGCTTGCAAAAACTAAGAGACACTGTGTGGCCATGTGGCCTTAATGAGAGAGACTCACTCCAGCTTAGCTTGCAAGAACTAAGAGACACAGTGTGGCCATGTGGCCTTAATGAGAGACTCACTCCAGCTTAGCTTGCAAGAACTAAGAGACAGTGTGGCCATGTAGCCTTAATGAGAGAGACTGACTCCAGCTTAGCTTGCAAGAACTAAGAGACACAGTGTGGCCATGTGGCCTTAATGAGAGAGACTGATTCCAGCTTAGCTTGCAAGAACTAAGAGACACAGTGTGGCCATGTGGCGTTAATGAGAGAGACTGACTCCAGCTTAGCTTGCAAGAACTAAGAGACACAGTGTGACCATGTGACCTTAATGAGAGAGACTGACTCCAGCTTAGCTTGCAAGAACTAAGAGACACTGTGTGGCCATGTGGCCTTAATGAGACAGACTGACTCAAGCTTAGCTTGCAAGAACTAAGAGACACAGTGTGGCCTTAATGAGAGAGACTCACTCCAGCTTAGCTTGCAAGAACTAAGAGACACTGTGTGGCCATGTGGCCTTAATGAGAGAGACTCACTCCAGCTTAGCTTGCAAGAACTAAGAGACTCAGTGTGGCCATGTGGCCTTAATGAGAGAGACTGACTCCAACTTAGCTTGCAAGAACTAAGAGACACTGTGTGGCCATGTGGCCTTAATGAGAGAGACTCACTCCAGCTTAGCTTGCAAGAACTAAGACACACAGTGCGGCCATGTGGCCTTAATGAGAGACTCACTCCAGCTTAGCTTGCAAGAACTAAGAGACAGTGTGGCCATGTAGCCTTAATGAGAGAGACTGACTCCAGCTTAGCTTGCAAGAATTAAGAGACACAGTGTGCCCATGTGACCTTAATGAGAGAGACTGACTCCAGCTTACCTTGCAAGAACTAAGAGACACTGTGTGGCCATGTGGCCTTAATGAGAGAGACTGACTCAAGCTTAGCATGCAAGAACTAAGAGACACAGTGTGGCCATGTGGCCTTAATGAGAGAGACTCACTCCAGCTTAGCTTGCAAGAACTAAGAGACACTGTGTGGCCATGTGGCCTTAATGAGAGAGACTCACTCCAGCTTAGCTTGCAAGAACTAAGAGACACAGTGTGGCCATGTGGCCTTAATGAGAGACTCACTCCAGCTTAGCTTGCAAGAACTAAGAGACAGTGTGGCCATGTAGCCTTAATGAGAGAGACTGACTCCAGCTTAGCTTGCAAGAACTAAGAGACACAGTGTGGCCATGTGGCCTTAATGAGAGAGACTGATTCCAGCTTAGCTTGCAAGAACTAAGAGACACAGTGTGACCATGTGACCTTAATGAGAGAGACTGACTCCAGCTTAGCTTGCAAGAACTAAGAGACACAGTGTGGCCATGTGGCCTTAATGAGAGAGACTGACTCCAGCTTAGCTTGCAAGAACTAAGAGACACAGTGTGACCATGTGACCTTAATGAGAGAGACTGACTCCAGCTTAGCTTGCAAGAACTAAGAGACACTGTGTGGCCATGTGGCCTTAATGAGAGAGACTGACTCCAGCTTAGCTTGCAAGAACTAAGAGACACAGTGTGACCATGTGACCTTAATGAGAGAGACTGACTCAAGCTTAGCTTGCAAGAACTAAGAGACACTGTGTGGCCATGTGGCCTTAATGAGAGAGACTGACTCAAGCTTAGCTTGCAAGAACTAAGAGACACAGTGTGGCCATGTGGCCTTAATGAGAGAGACTCACTCCAGCTTAGCTTGCAAGAACTAAGAGACACTGTGTGGCCATGTGGCCTTAATGAGAAAGACTCACTCCAGCTTAGCTTGCAAGAACTAAGAGACTCAGTGTGGCCATGTGGCCTTAATTAGAGAGACTGACTCCAACTTAACTTGCAAGAACTAAGATACACTGTGTGGCCATGTGGCCTTAATGAGAGAGACTCACTCCAGCTTAGCTTGCAAGAACTAAGAGACACAGTGTGGCCATGTGGCCTTAATGAGAGACTCACTCCAGCTTAGCTTGCAAGAACTAAGAGACACAGTGTGGCCATGTGGCCTTAATGAGAGACTCACTCCAGCTTAGCTTGCAAGAACTAAGAGACACAGTGTGGCCATGTGGCCTTAATGAGAGAGACTGACTCCAGCTTAGCTTGCAAGAACTAAGAGACACAGTGTGACCATGTGACCTTAAAGAGAGAGACTGACTCCAGCTTAGCTTGCAAGAACTGAGAGACACTGTGTGGCCATGCGGCCTTAATGAGAGAGACTGACTCAAGCTTAGCTTGCAAGAACTAAGAGACACAGTGTGGCCATGTGGCCTTAATGAGAGAGACTCACTCCAGCTTAGCTTGCAAGAACTAAGAGACACAGTGTGGCCATGTGGCCTTAATGAGAGACTCACTCCAGCTTAGCTTGCAAGAACTAAGAGACAGTGTGGCCATGTAGCCTTAATGAGAGAGACTGACTCCAGCTTAGCTTGCAAGAACTAAGAGACAAAGTGTGGCCATGTGGCCTTAATGAGAGAGACTGACTCCAGCTTAGCTTGCAAGCACTAAGAGACACAGTGTGGCCATGTGGCCTTAATGAGAGAGACTGACTCCAGCTTAGATTGCAAGAACTAAGAGACACAGTGTGACCATGTGACCTTAATGAGAGAGACTGACTCAAGCTTAGCTTGCAAGAACTAAGATACACTGTGTGGCCATGTGGCCTTAATGAGAGAGACTCACTCCAGCTTAGCTTGCAAGAACTAAGAGACACAGTGTGGCCATGTGGCCTTAATGAGAGACTCACTCCAGCTTAGCTTGCAAGAACTAAGAGACAGTGTGGCCATGTAGCCTTAATGAGAGAGACTGACTCCAGCTTAGCTTGCAAGAACTAAGAGACACAGTGTGGCCATGTGGCCTTAATGAGAGAGACTGATTCCAGCTTAGCTTGCAAGAACTAAGAGACACAGTGTGGCCATGTGGCGTTAATGAGAGAGACTGACTCCAGCTTAGCTTGCAAGAACTAAGAGACACAGTGTGACCATGTGACCTTAATGAGAGAGACTGACTCCAGCTTAGCTTGGAAGAACTAAGAGACACTGTGTGGCCATGTGGCCTTAATGAGACAGACTGACTCAAGCTTAGCTTGCAAGAACTAAGAGACACAGTGTGGCCTTAATGAGAGAGACTCACTCCAGCTTAGCTTGCAAGAACTAAGAGACACTGTGTGGCCATGTGGCCTTAATGAGAGAGACTCACTCCAGCTTAGCTTGCAAGAACTAAGAGACTCAGTGTGGCCATGTGGCCTTAATGAGAGAGACTGACTCCAACTTAGCTTGCAAAAACTAAGAGACACTGTGTGGCCATGTGGCCTTAATGAGAGAGACTCACTCCAGCTTAGCTTGCAAGAACTAAGAGACACAGTGTGGCCATGTGGCCTTAATGAGAGACTCACTCCAGCTTAGCTTGCAAGAACTAAGAGACAGTGTGGCCATGTAGCCTTAATGAGAGAGACTGACTCCAGCTTAGCTTGCAAGAACTAAGAGACACAGTGTGGCCATGTGGCCTTAATGAGAGAGACTGATTCCAGCTTAGCTTGCAAGAACTAAGAGACACAGTGTGGCCATGTGGCGTTAATGAGAGAGACTGACTCCAGCTTAGCTTGCAAGAACTAAGAGACACAGTGTGACCATGTGACCTTAATGAGAGAGACTGACTCCAGCTTAGCTTGCAAGAACTAAGAGACACTGTGTGGCCATGTGGCCTTAATGAGACAGACTGACTCAAGCTTAGCTTGCAAGAACTAAGAGACACAGTGTGGCCTTAATGAGAGAGACTCACTCCAGCTTAGCTTGCAAGAACTAAGAGACACTGTGTGGCCATGTGGCCTTAATGAGAGAGACTCACTCCAGCTTAGCTTGCAAGAACTAAGAGACTCAGTGTGGCCATGTGGCCTTAATGAGAGAGACTGACTCCAACTTAGCTTGCAAGAACTAAGAGACACTGTGTGGCCATGTGGCCTTAATGAGAGAGACTCACTCCAGCTTAGCTTGCAAGAACTAAGAGACACAGTGTGGCCATGTGGCCTTAATGAGAGAGACTCACTCCAGCTTAGCTTGCAAGAACTAAGAGACACAGTGTGGCCATGTGGCCTTAATGAGAGACTCACTCCAGCTTAGCTTGCAAGAACTAAGAGACACAGTGTGGCCATGTGGCCTTAATGAGAGACTCACTCCAGCTTAGCTTGCAAGAACTAAGAGACACAGTGTGGCCATGTGGCCTTAATGAGAGAGACTGACTCCAGCTTAGCTTGCAAGAACTAAGAGACACAGTGTGACCATGTGACCTTAAAGAGAGAGACTGACTCCAGCTTAGCTTGCAAGAACTGAGAGACACTGTGTGGCCATGCGGCCTTAATGAGAGAGACTGACTCAAGCTTAGCTTGCAAGAACTAAGAGACACAGTGTGGCCATGTGGCCTTAATGAGAGAGACTCACTCCAGCTTAGCTTGCAAGAACTAAGAGACACAGTGTGGCCATGTGGCCTTAATGAGAGACTCACTCCAGCTTAGCTTGCAAGAACTAAGAGACAGTGTGGCCATGTAGCCTTAATGAGAGAGACTGACTCCAGCTTAGCTTGCAAGAACTAAGAGACAAAGTGTGGCCATGTGGCCTTAATGAGAGAGACTGACTCCAGCTTAGCTTGCAAGCACTAAGAGACACAGTGTGGCCATGTGGCCTTAATGAGAGAGACTGACTCCAGCTTAGATTGCAAGAACTAAGAGACACAGTGTGACCATGTGACCTTAATGAGAGAGACTGACTCAAGCTTAGCTTGCAAGAACTAAGATACACTGTGTGGCCATGTGGCCTTAATGAGAGAGACTCACTCCAGCTTAGCTTGCAAGAACTAAGAGACACAGTGTGGCCATGTGGCCTTAATGAGAGACTCACTCCAGCTTAGCTTGCAAGAACTAAGAGACAGTGTGGCCATGTAGCCTTAATGAGAGAGACTGACTCCAGCTTAGCTTGCAAGAACTAAGAGACACAGTGTGGCCATGTGGCCTTAATGAGAGAGACTGATTCCAGCTTAGCTTGCAAGAACTAAGAGACACAGTGTGGCCATGTGGCGTTAATGAGAGAGACTGACTCCAGCTTAGCTTGCAAGAACTAAGAGACACAGTGTGACCATGTGACCTTAATGAGAGAGACTGACTCCAGCTTAGCTTGGAAGAACTAAGAGACACTGTGTGGCCATGTGGCCTTAATGAGACAGACTGACTCAAGCTTAGCTTGCAAGAACTAAGAGACACAGTGTGGCCTTAATGAGAGAGACTCACTCCAGCTTAGCTTGCAAGAACTAAGAGACACTGTGTGGCCATGTGGCCTTAATGAGAGAGACTCACTCCAGCTTAGCTTGCAAGAACTAAGAGACTCAGTGTGGCCATGTGGCCTTAATGAGAGAGACTGACTCCAACTTAGCTTGCAAAAACTAAGAGACACTGTGTGGCCATGTGGCCTTAATGAGAGAGACTCACTCCAGCTTAGCTTGCAAGAACTAAGAGACACAGTGTGGCCATGTGGCCTTAATGAGAGACTCACTCCAGCTTAGCTTGCAAGAACTAAGAGACAGTGTGGCCATGTAGCCTTAATGAGAGAGACTGACTCCAGCTTAGCTTGCAAGAACTAAGAGACACAGTGTGGCCATGTGGCCTTAATGAGAGAGACTGATTCCAGCTTAGCTTGCAAGAACTAAGAGACACAGTGTGGCCATGTGGCGTTAATGAGAGAGACTGACTCCAGCTTAGCTTGCAAGAACTAAGAGACACAGTGTGACCATGTGACCTTAATGAGAGAGACTGACTCCAGCTTAGCTTGCAAGAACTAAGAGACACTGTGTGGCCATGTGGCCTTAATGAGACAGACTGACTCAAGCTTAGCTTGCAAGAACTAAGAGACACAGTGTGGCCTTAATGAGAGAGACTCACTCCAGCTTAGCTTGCAAGAACTAAGAGACACTGTGTGGCCATGTGGCCTTAATGAGAGAGACTCACTCCAGCTTAGCTTGCAAGAACTAAGAGACTCAGTGTGGCCACGTGGCCTTAATGAGAGAGACTGACTCCAACTTAGCTTGCAAGAACTAAGAGACACTGTGTGGCCATGTGGCCTTAATGAGAGAGACTCACTCCAGCTTAGCTTGCAAGAACTAAGAGACACAGTGTGGCCATGTGGCCTTAATGAGAGACTCACTCCAGCTTAGCTTGCAAGAACTAAGAGACAGTGTGGCCATGTAGCCTTAATGAGAGAGACTGACTCCAGCTTAGCTTGCAAGAATTAAGAGACACAGTGTGCCCATGTTACCTTAATGAGAGAGACTGACTCCAGCTTACCTTGCAAGAACTAAGAGACACTGTGTGGCCATGTGGCCTTAATGAGAGAGACTGACTCAAGCTTAGCATGCAAGAACTAAGAGACACAGTGTGGCCATGTGGCCTTAATGAGAGAGACTCACTCCAGCTTAGCTTGCAAGAACTAAGAGACACTGTGTGGCCATGTGGCCTTAATGAGAGAGACTCACTCCAGCTTAGCTTGCAAGAACTAAGAGACACAGTGTGGCCATGTGGCCTTAATGAGAGACTCACTCCAGCTTAGCTTGCAAGAACTAAGAGACAGTGTGGCCATGTAGCCTTAATGAGAGAGACTGACTCCAGCTTAGCTTGCAAGAACTAAGAGACACAGTGTGGCCATGTGGCCTTAATGAGAGAGACTGACTCCAGCTTAGCTTGCAAGAACTAAGAGACACAGTGTGGCCATGTGGCCTTAATGAGAGAGACTGATTCCAGCTTAGCTTGCAAGAACTAAGAGACACAGTGTGACCATGTGACCTTAATGAGAGAGACTGACTCCAGCTTAGCTTGCAAGAACTAAGAGACACAGTGTGGCCATGTGGCCTTAATGAGAGAGACTGACTCCAGGTTAGCTTGCAAGAACTAAGAGACACAGTGTGACCATGTGACCTTAATGAGAGAGACTGACTCCAGCTTAGCTTGCAAGAACTAAGAGACACTGTGTGGCCATGTGGCCTTAATGAGAGAGACTGACTCCAGCTTAGCTTGCAAGAACTAAGAGACACAGTGTGACCATGTGACCTTAATGAGAGAGACTGACTCAAGCTTAGCTTGCAAGAACTAAGAGACACTGTGTGGCCATGTGGCCTTAATGAGAGAGACTGACTCAAGCTTAGCTTGCAAGAACTAAGAGACACAGTGTGGCCATGTGGCCTTAATGAGAGAGACTCACTCCAGCTTAGCTTGCAAGAACTAAGAGACACAGTGTGACCATGTGACCTTAATGAGAGAGACTGACTTCAGCTTAGCTTGCAACAACTAAGAGACTCAGTATGGCCATGTGGCCTTAATGAGAGAGACTGACTCCAAATTAACTTGCAAGAACTAAGATACACTGTGTGGCCATGTGGCCTTAATGAGAGAGACTCACTTCAGCTTAGCTTGCAAGAACTAAGAGACACAGTGTGGCCATGTGGCCTTAATGAGAGACTCACTCCAGCTTAGCTTGCAAGAACTAAGAGACAGTGTGGCCATGTGGCCTTAATGAGAGAGACTGACTCCAGCTTAGCTTGCAAGAACTAAGAGACACAGTGTGGCCATGTGGCCTTAATGAGAGAGACTGACTCCAGCTTAGCTTGCAAGAACTAAGAGACACAGTGTGGCCATGTGGCCTTAATGAGAGAGACTGATTCCAGCTTAGCTTGCAAGAACTAAGAGACACAGTGTGGCCATGTGGCCTTAATGAGAGACTCACTCCAGCTTAGCTTGCAGGAACTAAGAGACACAGTGTGACCATGTGACCTTAATGAGAGAGACTGACTCCAGCTTAGCTTGCAAGAACTAAGAGACACTGCGTGGCCATGTGGCCTTAATGAGAGAGACTGACTCAAGCTTAGCTTGTACGAACTAAGAGACACAGTGTGGCCATGTGGCCTTAATGAGAGAGACTCACTCCAGCTTAGCTTGCAAGAACTAAGAGACACTGTGTGGCCATGTGGCCTTAATGAGAAAGACTCACTCCAGCTTAGCTTGCAAGAACTAAGAGATTCAGTATGGCCATGTGGCCTTAATGAGAGAGACTGACTCCAACTTAACTTGCAAGAACTAAGATACACTGTGTGGCCATGTGGCCTTAATGAGAGAGACTCACTCCAGCTTAGCTTGCAAGAACTAAGAGACACAGTGTGGCCATGTGGCCTTAATGAGAGAGACTGACTCCAGCTTAGCTTGCAAGAACTAAGAGACACAGTGTGGCCATGTGGCCTTAATGAGAGAGACTGATTCCAGCTTAGCTTGCAAGAACTAAGAGACACAGTGTGGCCATGTGGCCTTAATGAGAGAGACTGATTCCAGCTTAGCTTGCAAGAACTAAGAGACACAGTGTGGCCATGTGGCCTTAATGAGAGAGACTCACTCCAGCTTAGCTTGCAAGAACTAAGAGACACAGTGTGACCATGTGACCTTAATGAGAGAGACTGACTCCAGCTTAGCTTGCAAGAACTAAGAGACACTGCGTGGCCATGTGGCCTTAATGAGAGAGACTGACTCAAGCTTAGCTTGCAAGAACTAAGAGACACAGTGTGGCCATGTGGCCTTAATGAGAGAGACTCACTCCAGCTTAGCTTGCAAGAACTAAGAGACACTGTGTGGCCATGTGGCCTTAATGAGAAAGACTCACTCCAGCTCAGCTTGCAAGAACTAAGAGACTCAGTGTGGCCATGTGGCCTTAATGAGAGACTCACTCCAGCTTAGCTTGCAAGAACTAAGAGACACAGTGTGGCCATGTGGCCTTAATGAGAGAGACTGACTCCAGCTTAGCTTGCAAGAACTAAGAGACACAGTGTGACCATGTGACCTTAAAGAGAGAGACTGACTCCAGCTTAGCTTGCAAGAACTGAGAGACACTGTGTGGCCATGCGGCCTTAATGAGAGAGACTGACTCAAGCTTAGCTTGCAAGAACTAAGAGACACAGTGTGGCCATGTGGCCTTAATGAGAGAGACTCACTCCAGCTTAGCTTGCAAGAACTAAGAGACACAGTGTGGCCATGTGGCCTTAATGAGAGACTCACTCCAGCTTAGCTTGCAAGAACTAAGAGACAGTGTGGCCATGTAGCCTTAATGAGAGAGACTGACTCCAGCTTAGCTTGCAAGAACTAAGAGACAAAGTGTGGCCATGTGGCCTTAATGAGAGAGACTGACTCCAGCTTAGCTTGCAAGCACTAAGAGACACAGTGTGGCCATGTGGCCTTAATGAGAGAGACTGACTCCAGCTTAGATTGCAAGAACTAAGAGACACAGTGTGACCATGTGACCTTAATGAGAGAGACTGACTCCAGCTTAGCTTGCAAGAACTAAGAGACACAGTGTGGCCATGTGGCCTTAATGAGAGACTCACTCCAGCTTAGCTTGCAAGAACTAAGAGACGGTGTGGCCATGTAGCCTTAATGAGAGAGACTGACTCCAGCTTAGCTTGCAAGAACTAAGAGACACAGTGTGGCCATGTGGCCTTAATGAGAGAGACTGATTCCAGCTTAGCTTGCAAGAACTAAGAGACACAGTGTGGCCATGTGGCGTTAATGAGAGAGACTGACTCCAGCTTAGCTTGCAAGAACTAAGAGACACAGTGTGACCATGTGACCTTAATGAGAGAGACTGACTCCAGCTTAGCTTGCAAGAACTAAGAGACACTGTGTGGCCATGTGGCCTTAATGAGACAGACTGACTCAAGCTTAGCTTGCAAGAACTAAGAGACACAGTGTGGCCTTAATGAGAGAGACTCACTCCAGCTTAGCTTGCAAGAACTAAGAGACACTGTGTGGCCATGTGGCCTTAATGAGAGAGACTCACTCCAGCTTAGCTTGCAAGAACTAAGAGACTCAGTGTGGCCATGTGGCCTTAATGAGAGAGACTGACTCCAACTTAGCTTGCAAGAACTAAGAGACACTGTGTGGCCATGTGGCCTTAATGAGAGAGACTCACTCCAGCTTAGCTTGCAAGAACTAAGAGACACAGTGTGGCCATGTGGCCTTAATGAGAGACTCACTCCAGCTTAGCTTGCAAGAACTAAGAGACAGTGTGGCCATGTAGCCTTAATGAGAGAGACTGACTCCAGCTTAGCTTGCAAGAATTAAGAGACACAGTGTGCCCATGTGACCTTAATGAGAGAGACTGACTCCAGCTTACCTTGCAAGAACTAAGAGACACTGTGTGGCCATGTGGCCTTAATGAGAGAGACTGACTCAAGCTTAGCATGCAAGAACTAAGAGACACAGTGTGGCCATGTGGCCTTAATGAGAGAGACTCACTCCAGCTTAGCTTGCAAGAACTAAGAGACACTGTGTGGCCATGTGGCCTTAATGAGAGAGACTCACTCCAGCTTAGCTTGCAAGAACTAAGAGACACAGTGTGGCCATGTGGCCTTAATGAGAGACTCACTCCAGCTTAGCTTGCAAGAACTAAGAGACAGTGTGGCCATGTAGCCTTAATGAGAGAGACTGACTCCAGCTTAGCTTGCAAGAACTAAGAGACACAGTGTGGCCATGTGGCCTTAATGAGAGAGACTGACTCCAGCTTAGCTTGCAAGAACTAAGAGACACAGTGTGGCCATGTGGCCTTAATGAGAGAGACTGACTCCAGCTTAGCTTGCAAGAACTAAGAGACACAGTGTGACCATGTGACCTTAATGAGAGAGACTGACTCCAGCTTAGCTTGCAAGAACTAAGAGACACTGTGTGGCCATGTGGCCTTAATGAGAGAGACTGACTCCAGCTTAGCTTGCAAGAACTAAGAGACACAGTGTGACCATGTGACCTTAATGAGAGAGACTGACTCAAGCTTAGCTTGCAAGAACTAAGAGACACTGTGTGGCCATGTGGCCTTAATGAGAGAGACTGACTCAAGCTTAGCTTGCAAGAACTAAGAGACACAGTGTGGCCATGTGGCCTTAATGAGAGAGACTCACTCCAGCTTAGCTTGCAAGAACTAAGAGACACAGTGTGACCATGTGACCTTAATGAGAGAGACTGACTTCAGCTTAGCTTGCAAGAACTAAGAGACTCAGTATGGCCATGTGGCCTTAATGAGAGAGACTGACTCCAACTTAACTTGCAAGAACTAAGATACACTGTGTGGCCATGTGGCCTTAATGAGAGAGACTCACTTCAGCTTAGCTTGCAAGAACTAAGAGACACAGTGTGGCCATTTGGCCTTAATGAGAGACTCACTCCAGCTTAGCTTGCAAGAACTAAGAGACAGTGTGGCCATGTGGCCTTAATGAGAGAGACTGACTCAAGCTTAGCTTGTACGAACTAAGAGACACAGTGTGGCCATGTGGCCTTAATGAGAGAGACTCACTCCAGCTTAGCTTGCAAGAACTAAGAGATTCAGTATGGCCATGTGGCCTTAATGAGAGAGACTGACTCCAACTTAACTTGCAAGAACTAAGATACACTATGTGGCCATGTGGCCTTAATGAGAGAGACTGACTCCAGCTTAGCTTGCAAGAACTAAGAGACACAGTGTGGCCATGTGGCCTTAATGAGAGAGACTGACTCAAGCTTAGCTTGCAAGAACTAAGAGACACAGTGTGGCCATGTGGCCTTAATGAGAGAGACTCACTCCAGCTTAGCTTGCAAGAACTAAGAGACACAGTGTGACCATGTGACCTTAATGAGAGAGACTGACTTCAGCTTAGCTTGCAAGAACTAAGAGACTCAGTATGGCCATGTGGCCTTAATGAGAGAGACTGACTCCAACTTAACTTGCAAGAACTAAGATACACTGTGTGGCCATGTGGCCTTAATGAGAGAGACTCACTTCAGCTTAGCTTGCAAGAACTAAGAGACACAGTGTGGCCATGTGGCCTTAATGAGAGACTCACTCCAGCTTAGCTTGCAAGAACTAAGAGACAGTGTGGCCATGTGGCCTTAATGAGAGAGACTGACTCCAGCTTAGCTTGCAAGAACTAAGAGACACAGTGTGGCCATGTGGCCTTAATGAGAGAGACTGACTCCAGCTTAGCTTGCAAGAACTAAGAGACACAGTGTGGCCATGTGGCCTTAATGAGAGAGACTGATTCCAGCTTAGCTTGCAAGAACTAAGAGACACAGTGTGGCCATGTGGCCTTAATGAGAGACTCACTCCAGCTTAGCTTGCAGGAACTAAGAGACACAGTGTGACCATGTGACCTTAATGAGAGAGACTGACTCCAGCTTAGCTTGCAAGAACTAAGAGACACTGCGTGGCCATGTGGCCTTAATGAGAGAGACTGACTCAAGCTTAGCTTGTACGAACTAAGAGACACAGTGTGGCCATGTGGCCTTAATGAGAGAGACTCACTCCAGCTTAGCTTGCAAGAACTAAGAGACACTGTGTGGCCATGTGGCCTTAATGAGAAAGACTCACTCCAGCTTAGCTTGCAAGAACTAAGAGATTCAGTATGGCCATGTGGCCTTAATGAGAGAGACTGACTCCAACTTAACTTGCAAGAACTAAGATACACTGTGTGGCCATGTGGCCTTAATGAGAGAGACTCACTCCAGCTTAGCTTGCAAGAACTAAGAGACACAGTGTGGCCATGTGGCCTTAATGAGAGAGACTGACTCCAGCTTAGCTTGCAAGAACTAAGAGACACAGTGTGGCCATGTGGCCTTAATGAGAGAGACTGACTCCAGCTTAGCTTGCAAGAACTAAGAGACACAGTGTGGCCATGTGGCCTTAATGAGAGAGACTGATTCCAGCTTAGCTTGCAAGAACTAAGAGACACAGTGTGGCCATGTGGCCTTAATGAGAGAGACTCACTCCAGCTTAGCTTGCAAGAACTAAGAGACACAGTGTGACCATGTGACCTTAATGAGAGAGACTGACTCCAGCTTAGCTTGCAAGAACTAAGAGACACTGCGTGGCCATGTGGCCTTAATGAGAGAGACTGACTCAAGCTTAGCTTGCAAGAACTAAGAGACACAGTGTGGCCATGTGGCCTTAATGAGAGAGACTCACTCCAGCTTAGCTTGCAAGAACTAAGAGACACTGTGTGGCCATGTGGCCTTAATGAGAAAGACTCACTCCAGCTTAGCTTGCAAGAACTAAGAGACTCAGTATGGCCATGTGGCCTTAATGAGAGAGACTGACTCCAACTTAACTTGCAAGAACTAAGATACACTGTGTGGCCATGTGGCCTTAATGAAAGAGACTCACTCCAGCTTAGCTTGCAAGAACTAAGAGACACAGTGTGGCCATGTGGCCTTAATGAGAGACTCACTCCAGCTTAGCTTGCAAGAACTAAGAGACAGTGGGGCCATGTAGCCTTAATGAGAGAGACTGACTCCAGCTTAGCTTGCAAGACCTAAGAGACACAGTGTGGCCATGTGGCCTTAATGAGAGAGACTGACTCCAGCTTAGCTTGCAAGAACTAAGAGACACAGTGTGGCCATGTGGCCTTAATGAGAGAGACTCACTCCAGCTTAGCTTGCAAGAACTAAGAGACACAGTGTGGCCATGTGGACTTAATGAGAGACTCACTCCAGCTTAGCTTGCAAGAACTAAGAGACAGTGTGGCCATGTATCCCTAATGAGAGAGACTGACTCCAGGTTAGCTTGCAAGAACTAAGAGACACAGTGTGGCCATGTGGCCTTAATGAGAGAGACTGCCTCCAGCTTAGCTTGCAAGAACTAAGAGACACAGTGTGGCCATGTGGCCTTAATGAGAGAGAGTGATTCCAGCTTAACTTGCAAGAACTAAGAGACACTGTGTGGCCATGTGGCCTTAATGAGAAAGACTCACTCCAGCTTAGCTTGCAAGAACTAAGAGACTCAGTATGGCCATGTGGCCTTAATGAGAGACTCACTCCAGCTTAGCTTGCAAGAACTAAGAGACAGTGTGGCCATGTAGCCTTAATGAGAGAGACTGACTCCAGCTTAGCTTGCAAGAACTAAGAGACAGAGTGTGGCCATGTGGCCTTAATGAGAGAGACTGATTCCAGCTTAGCTTGCAAGAACTAAGAGACACAGTGTGGCCATGTGGCCTTAATGAGAGAGACTGATTCCAGCTTAGCTTGCAAGAACAAAGAGACACAGTGTGGCCATGTGGCCTTAATGAGAGAGACTGATTCCAGCTTAGCTTGCAAGAACTAAGAGACACAGTGTGGCCATGTGGCCTTAATGAGAGACTCACTCCAGCTTAGCTTGCAAGAACTAAGAGACACTGTGTGGCCATGTGGCCTTAATGAGAGAGACTCACTCCAGCTTAGCTTGCAAGAACTAAGAGACACTGTGTGGCTATGTGGCCTTAATGAGAGAGACTCACTCCAGCTTAGCTTGCAAGAACTAAGAGAATCAGTGTGGCCATGTGGCCTTAATGAGAGAGACTGACTCCAACTTAGCTTGCAAGAACTAAGAGACACTGTGTGGCCATGTGGCCTTAATGAGAGAGAATCCCTCCAGCTTAGCTTGCAAGAACTAAGAGACACAGTGTGGCCATGTGGCCTTAATGAGAGACTCACTCCAGCTTAGCTTGCAAGAACTAAGAGACAGTGTGGCCATGTAGCCTTAATGAGAGAGACTGACTCCAGCTTAGCTTGCAAGAACTAAGAGACACAGTGTGGCCATGTGGCCTTAATGAGAGAGACTGCCTCCAGCTTAGCTTGCAAGAACTAAGAGACACAGTGTGGCCATGTGGCCTTAATGAGAGAGACTGATTCCAGCTTAACTTGCAAGAACTAAGCGACACAGTGTGGCCATGTGGCCTTAATGAGAGAGACTGACTCCAGCTTAGCTTGCAAGAATTAAGAGACACAGTGTGCCCATGTGACCTTAATGAGAGAGACTGACTCCAGCTTACCTTGCAAGAACTAAGAGACACTGTGTGGCCATGTGGCCTTAATGAGAGAGACTGACTCAAGCTTAGCTTGCAAGAACTAAGAGACACAGTGTGGCCATGTGGCCTTAATGAGAGAGACTCACTCCAGCTTAGCTTGCAAGAACTAAGAGACACTGTGTGGCCATGTGGCCTTAATGAGAGAGACTCACTCCAGCTTAGCTTGCAAGAACTAAGAGACACAGTGTGGCCATGTGGCCTTAATGAGAGACTCACTCCAGCTCAGCTTGCAAGAACTAAGAGACAGTGTGGCCATGTAGCCTTAATGAGAGAGACTGACTCCAGCTTAGCTTGCAAGACCTAAGAGACACAGTGTGGCCATGTGGCCTTAATGAGAGAGACTGACTCCAGCTTAGCTTGCAAGAACTAAGAGACACAGTGTGGCCATGTGGCCTTAATGAGAGAGACTCACTCCAGCTTAGCTTGCAAGAACTAAGAGACACAGTGTGGCCATGTGGACTTAATGAGAGACTCACTCCAGCTTAGCTTGCAAGAACTAAGAGACAGTGTGGCCATGTATCCCTAATGAGAGAGACTGACTCCAGGTTAGCTTGCAAGAACTAAGAGACACAGTGTGGCCATGTGGCCTTAATGAGAGAGACTGCCTCCAGCTTAGCTTGCAAGAACTAAGAGACACAGTGTGGCCATGTGGCCTTAATGAGAGAGAGTGATTCCAGCTTAACTTGCAAGAACTAAGAGACACTGTGTGGCCATGTGGCCTTAATGAGAAAGACTCACTCCAGCTTAGCTTGCAAGAACTAAGAGACTCAGTATGGCCATGTGGCCTTAATGAGAGACTCACTCCAGCTTAGCTTGCAAGAACTAAGAGACAGTGTGGCCATGTAGCCTTAATGAGAGAGACTGACTCCAGCTTAGCTTGCAAGAACTAAGAGACAGAGTGTGGCCATGTGGCCTTAATGAGAGAGACTGATTCCAGCTTAGCTTGCAAGAACTAAGAGACACAGTGTGGCCATGTGGCCTTAATGAGAGAGACTGATTCCAGCTTAGCTTGCAAGAACAAAGAGACACAGTGTGGCCATGTGGCCTTAATGAGAGAGACTGATTCCAGCTTAGCTTGCAAGAACTAAGAGACACAGTGTGGCCATGTGGCCTTAATGAGAGACTCACTCCAGCTTAGCTTGCAAGAACTAAGAGACACTGTGTGGCCATGTGGCCTTAATGAGAGAGACTCACTCCAGCTTAGCTTGCAAGAACTAAGAGACACTGTGTGGCTATGTGGCCTTAATGAGAGAGACTCACTCCAGCTTAGCTTGCAAGAACTAAGAGAATCAGTGTGGCCATGTGGCCTTAATGAGAGAGACTGACTCCAACTTAGCTTGCAAGAACTAAGAGACACTGTGTGGCCATGTGGCCTTAATGAGAGAGAATCCCTCCAGCTTAGCTTGCAAGAACTAAGAGACACAGTGTGGCCATGTGGCCTTAATGAGAGACTCACTCCAGCTTAGCTTGCAAGAACTAAGAGACAGTGTGGCCATGTAGCCTTAATGAGAGAGACTGACTCCAGCTTAGCTTGCAAGAACTAAGAGACACAGTGTGGCCATGTGGCCTTAATGAGAGAGACTGCCTCCAGCTTAGCTTGCAAGAACTAAGAGACACAGTGTGGCCATGTGGCCTTAATGAGAGAGACTGATTCCAGCTTAACTTGCAAGAACTAAGCGACACAGTGTGGCCATGTGACCTTAATGAGAGAGACTGACTCCAGCTTACCTTGCAAGAACTAAGAGACACTGTGTGGCCATGTGGCCTTAATGAGAGAGACTGACTCAAGCTTAGCTTGCAAGAACTAAGAGACACAGTGTGGCCATGTGGCCTTAATGAGAGAGACTCACTCCAGCTTAGCTTGCAAGAACTAAGAGACACTGTGTGGCCATGTGGCCTTAATGAGAGAGACTCACTCCAGCTTAGCTTGCAAGAACTAAGAGACACAGTGTGGCCATGTGGCCTTAATGAGAGACTCACTCCAGCTCAGCTTGCAAGAACTAAGAGACAGTGTGGCCATGTAGCCTTAATGAGAGAGACTGACTCCAGCTTAGCTAGCAAGAACTAAGAGACACAGTGTGGCCATGTGGCCTTAATGAGAGAGACTGACTCCAGCTTAGCTTGCAAGAACTAAGAGACACAGTGTGGCCATGTGGCCTTAATGAGAGAGACTGACTCCAGCTTAGCTTGCAAGAACTAAGAGACACAGTGTGACCATGTGACCTTAATGAGAGAGACTGACTCCAGCTTAGCTTGCAAGAACTAAGAGACACTGTGTGGCCATGTGGCCTTAATGAGAGAGACTGACTCCAGCTTAGCTTGCAAGAACTAAGAGACACAGTGTGACCATGTGACCTTAATGAGAGAGACTGACTCAAGCTTAGCTTGCAAGAACTAAGAGACACTGTGTGGCCACGTGGCCTTAATGAGAAAGACTCACTCCAGCTTAGCTTGCAAGAACTAAGAGACTCAGTGTGGCCATGTGGCCTTAATGAGAAAGACTCACTCCAGCTTAGCTTGCAAGAACTAAGAGACTCAGTATGGCCATGTGGCCTTAATGAGAGAGACTGACTCCAACTTAACTTGCAAGAACTAAGATACACTGTGTGGCCATGTGGCCTTAATGAGAGAGACTCACTCCAGCTTAGCTTGCAAGAACTAAGAGACACAGTGTGGCCATGTGGCCTTAATGAGAGACTCACTCCAGCTTAGCTTGCAAGAACTAAGAGACAGTGTGGCCATGTAGCCTTAATGAGAGAGACTGACTCCAGCTTAGCTTGCAAGAACTAAGAGACACAGTGTGGCCATGTGGCCTTAATGAGAGAGACTGACTCCAGCTTAGCTTGCAAGAACTAAGAGACACAGTGTGGCCATGTGGCCTTAATGAGAGAGACTGATTCCAGCTTAGCTTGCAAGAACTAAGAGACACAGTGTGGCCATGTGGCCTTAATGAGAGAGACTGATTCCAGCTTAGCTTGCAAGAACTAAGAGACACAGTGTGGCCATGTGGCCTTAATGAGAGAGACTGACTACAGCTTAGCTTGCAAGAACTAAGAGACACAGTGTGACCATGTGACCTTAATGAGAGAGACTGACTCCAGCTTAGCTTGCAAGAACTAAGAGACACTGTGTGGCCATGTGGCCTTAATGAGAGAGACTGACTCAAGCTTAGCTTGCAAGAACTAAGAGACACAGTGTGGCCATGTGGCCTTAATGAGAGAGACTCACTCCAGCTTAGCTTGCAAGAACTAAGAGACACTGTGTGGCCATGTGGCCTTAATGAGAGAGACTCACTCCAGCTTAGCTTGCAAGAACTAAGAGAATCAGTGTGGCCATGTGGCCTTAATGAGAGAGACTGACTCCAACTTAGCTTGCAAGAACTAAGAGACACTGTGTGGCCATGTGGCCTTAATGAGAGAGAATCCCTCCAGCTTAGCTTGCAAGAACTAAGAGACACAGTGTGGCCATGTGGCCTTAATGAGAGACTCACTCCAGCTTAGCTTGCAAGAACTAAGAGACAGTGTGGCCATGTAGCCTTAATGAGAGAGACTGACTCCAGCTTAGCTTGCAAGAACTAAGAGACACAGTGTGGCCATGTGGCCTTAATGAGAGAGACTGCCTCCAGCTTAGCTTGCAAGAACTAAGAGACACAGTGTGGCCATGTGGCCTTAATGAGAGAGACTGATTCCAGCTTAACTTGCAAGAACTAAGCGACACAGTGTGGCCATGTGGCCTTAATGAGAGAGACTGACTCCAGCTTAGCTTGCAAGAATTAAGAGACACAGTGTGCCCATGTGACCTTAATGAGAGAGACTGACTCCAGCTTACCTTGCAAGAACTAAGAGACACTGTGTGGCCATGTGGCCTTAATGAGAGAGACTGACTCAAGCTTAGCTTGCAAGAACTAAGAGACACAGTGTGGCCATGTGGCCTTAATGAGAGAGACTCACTCCAGCTTAGCTTGCAAGAACTAAGAGACACTGTGTGGCCATGTGGCCTTAATGAGAGAGACTCACTCCAGCTTAGCTTGCAAGAACTAAGAGACACAGTGTGGCCATGTGGCCTTAATGAGAGACTCACTCCAGCTCAGCTTGCAAGAACTAAGAGACAGTGTGGCCATGTAGCCTTAATGAGAGAGACTGACTCCAGATTAGCTAGCAAGAACTAAGAGACACAGTGTGGCCATGTGGCCTTAATGAGAGAGACTGACTCCAGCTTAGCTTGCAAGAACTAAGAGACACAGTGTGGCCATGTGGCCTTAATGAGAGAGACTGACTCCAGCTTAGCTTGCAAGAACTAAGAGACACAGTGTGACCATGTGACCTTAATGAGAGAGACTGACTCCAGCTTAGCTTGCAAGAACTAAGAGACACTGTGTGGCCATGTGGCCTTAATGAGAGAGACTGACTCCAGCTTAGCTTGCAAGAACTAAGAGACACAGTGTGACCATGTGACCTTAATGAGAGAGACTGACTCAAGCTTAGCTTGCAAGAACTAAGAGACACTGTGTGGCCACGTGGCCTTAATGAGAAAGACTCACTCCAGCTTAGCTTGCAAGAACTAAGAGACTCAGTGTGGCCATGTGGCCTTAATGAGAAAGACTCACTCCAGCTTAGCTTGCAAGAACTAAGAGACTCAGTATGGCCATGTGGCCTTAATGAGAGAGACTGACTCCAACTTAACTTGCAAGAACTAAGATACACTGTGTGGCCATGTGGCCTTAATGAGAGAGACTCACTCCAGCTTAGCTTGCAAGAACTAAGAGACACAGTGTGGCCATGTGGCCTTAATGAGAGACTCACTCCAGCTTAGCTTGCAAGAACTAAGAGACAGTGTGGCCATGTAGCCTTAATGAGAGAGACTGACTCCAGCTTAGCTTGCAAGAACTAAGAGACACAGTGTGGCCATGTGGCCTTAATGAGAGAGACTGACTCCAGCTTAGCTTGCAAGAACTAAGAGACACAGTGTGGCCATGTGGCCTTAATGAGACAGACTGATTCCAGCTTAGCTTGCAAGAACTAAGAGACACAGTGTGGCCATGTGGCCTTAATGAGAGAGACTGATTCCAGCTTAGCTTGCAAGAACTAAGAGACACAGTGTGGCCATGTGGCCTTAATGAGAGAGACTGACTACAGCTTAGCTTGCAAGAACTAAGAGACACAGTGTGACCATGTGACCTTAATGAGAGAGACTGACTCCAGCTTAGCTTGCAAGAACTAAGAGACACTGTGTGGCCATGTGGCCTTAATGAGAGAGACTGACTCAAGCTTAGCTTGCAAGAACTAAGAGACACAGTGTGGCCATGTGGCCTTAATGAGAGAGACTCACTCCAGCTTAGCTTGCAAGAACTAAGAGACACTGTGTGGCCATGTGGCCTTAATGAGAGAGACTCACTCCAGCTTAGCTTGCAAGAACTAAGAGAATCAGTGTGGCCATGTGGCCTTAATGAGAGAGACTGACTCCAACTTAGCTTGCAAGAACTAAGAGACACTGTGTGGCCATGTGGCCTTAATGAGAGAGAATCCCACCAGCTTAGCTTGCAAGAACTAAGAGACACAGTGTGGCCATGTGGCCTTAATGAGAGACTCACTCCAGCTTAGCTTGCAAGAACTAAGAGACAGTGTGGCCATGTAGCCTTAATGAGAGAGACTGACTCCAGCTTAGCTTGCAAGAACTAAGAGACACAGTGTGGCCATGTGGCCTTAATGAGAGAGACTGCCTCCAGCTTAGCTTGCAAGAACTAAGAGACACAGTGTGGCCATGTGGCCTTAATGAGAGAGACTGATTCCAGCTTAACTTGCAAGAACTAAGCGACACAGTGTGGCCATGTGGCCTTAATGAGAGAGACTGACTCCAGCTTAGCTTGCAAGAACTAAGAGACTCAGTATGGCCATGTGGCCTTAATGAGAGAGACTGACTCCAACTTAACTTGCAAGAACTAAGATACACTGTGTGGCCATGTGGCCTTAATGAGAGAGACTCACTCCAGCTTAGCTTGCAAGAACTAAGAGACACAGTGTGGCCATGTGGCCTTAATGAGAGACTCACTCCAGCTTAGCTTGCAAGAACTAAGAGACAGTGTGGCCATGTAGCCTTAATGAGAGAGACTGACTCCAGCTTAGCTTGCAAGAACTAAGAGACACAGTGTGGCCATGTGGCCTTAATGAGAGAGACTGACTCCAGCTTAGCTTGCAAGAACTAAGAGACACAGTGTGGCCATGTGGCCTTAATGAGACAGACTGATTCCAGCTTAGCTTGCAAGAACTAAGAGACACAGTGTGGCCATGTGGCCTTAATGAGAGAGACTGATTCCAGCTTAGCTTGCAAGAACTAAGAGACACAGTGTGGCCATGTGGCCTTAATGAGAGAGACTGACTACAGCTTAGCTTGCAAGAACTAAGAGACACAGTGTGACCATGTGACCTTAATGAGAGAGACTGACTCCAGCTTAGCTTGCAAGAACTAAGAGACACTGTGTGGCCATGTGGCCTTAATGAGAGAGACTGACTCAAGCTTAGCTTGCAAGAACTAAGAGACACAGTGTGGCCATGTGGCCTTAATGAGAGAGACTCACTCCAGCTTAGCTTGCAAGAACTAAGAGACACTGTGTGGCCATGTGGCCTTAATGAGAGAGACTCACTCCAGCTTAGCTTGCAAGAACTAAGAGAATCAGTGTGGCCATGTGGCCTTAATGAGAGAGACTGACTCCAACTTAGCTTGCAAGAACTAAGAGACACTGTGTGGCCATGTGGCCTTAATGAGAGAGAATCCCTCCAGCTTAGCTTGCAAGAACTAAGAGACACAGTGTGGCCATGTGGCCTTAATGAGAGACTCACTCCAGCTTAGCTTGCAAGAACTAAGAGACAGTGTGGCCATGTAGCCTTAATGAGAGAGACTGACTCCAGCTTAGCTTGCAAGAACTAAGAGACACAGTGTGGCCATGTGGCCTTAATGAGAGAGACTGCCTCCAGCTTAGCTTGCAAGAACTAAGAGACACAGTGTGGCCATGTGGCCTTAATGAGAGAGACTGATTCCAGCTTAACTTGCAAGAACTAAGCGACACAGTGTGGCCATGTGGCCTTAATGAGAGAGACTGACTCCAGCTTAGCTTGCAAGAATTAAGAGACACAGTGTGCCCATGTGACCTTAATGAGAGAGACTGACTCCAGCTTACCTTGCAAGAACTAAGAGACACTGTGTGGCCATGTGGCCTTAATGAGAGAGAATGACTCAAGCTTAGCTTGCAAGAACTAAGAGACACAGTGTGGCCATGTGGCCTTAATGAGAGAGACTCACTCCAGCTTAGCTTGCAAGAACTAAGAGACACTGTGTGGCCATGTGGCCTTAATGAGAGAGACTCACTCCAGCTTAGCTTGCAAGAACTAAGAGACACAGTGTGGCCATGTGGCCTTAATGAGAGACTCACTCCAGCTCAGCTTGCAAGAACTAAGAGACAGTGTGGCCATGTAGCCTTAATGAGAGAGACTGACTCCAGCTTAGCTAGCAAGAACTAAGAGACACAGTGTGGCCATGTGGCCTTAATGAGAGAGACTGACTCCAGCTTAGCTTGCAAGAACTAAGAGACACAGTGTGGCCATGTGGCCTTAATGAGAGAGACTGACTCCAGCTTAGCTTGCAAGAACTAAGAGACACAGTGTGACCATGTGACCTTAATGAGAGAGACTGACTCCAGCTTAGCTTGCAAGAACTAAGAGACACTGTGTGGCCATGTGGTCTTAATGAGAGAGACTGACTCCAGCTTAGCTTGCAAGAACTAAGAGACACAGTGTGACCATGTGACCTTAATGAGAGAGACTGACTCAAGCTTAGCTTGCAAGAACTAAGAGACACTGTGTGGCCACGTGGCCTTAATGAGAAAGACTCACTCCAGCTTAGCTTGCAAGAACTAAGAGACTCAGTATGGCCATGTGGCCTTAATGAGAGAGACTGACTCCAACTTAACTTGCAAGAACTAAGATACACTGTGTGGCCATGTGGCCTTAATGAGAGAGACTCACTCGAGCTTAGCTTGCAAGAACTAAGAGACACAGTGTGGCCATGTGGCCTTAATGAGAGACTCACTCCAGCTTAGCTTGCAAGAACTAAGAGACAGTGTGGCCATGTAGCCTTAATGAGAGAGACTGACTCCAGCTTAGCTTGCAAGAACTAAGAGACACAGTGTGGCCATGTGGCCTTAATGAGAGAGACTGACTCCAGCTTAGCTTGCAAGAACTAAGAGACACAGTGTGGCCATGTGGCCTTAATGAGAGAGACTGATTCCAGCTTAGCTTGCAAGAACTAAGAGACACAGTGTGGCCATGTGGCCTTAATGAGAGAGACTGACTCCAGCTTAGCTTGCAAGAACTAAGAGACACAGTGTGACCATGTGACCTTAATGAGAGAGACTGACTCCAGCTTAGCTTGCAAGAACTAAGAGACACTGTGTGGCCATGTGGCCTTAATGAGAGAGACTGACTCAAGCTTAGCTTCCAAGAACTAAGAGACACAGTGTGGCCATGTGACCTTAATGAGAGAGACTCACTCCAGCTTAGCTTGCAAGAACTAAGAGACACTGTGTGGCCATAATGAGAGAGACTCACTCCAGCTTAGCTTGCAAGAACTAAGAGACTCAGTGTGGCCATGTGGCCTTAATGAGAGAGACTGACTCAAACTTAGCTTGCAAGAACTAAGAGACACTGTGTGGCCATAATGAGAGAGACTCACTCCAGCTTAGCTTGCAAGAACTAAGAGACACAGTGTGGCCATGTGGCTTTAATGAGAGACTCACTCCAGCTTAGCTTGCAAGAACTAAGAGACAGTGTGGCCATGTAGCCTTAATGAGAGAGACTGACTCCAGCTTAGCTTGCAAGAACTAAGAGACACAGTGTGGCCATGTGGCCTTAATGAGAGAGACTGCCTCCAGCTTAGATTGCAAGAACTAAGAGACTCAGTGTGGCCATGTGGCCTTAATGAGAGAGACTGATTCCAGCTTAACTTGCAAGAACTAAGCGACACAGTGTGGCCAGGTGGCCTTAATGAGAGAGACTGACTCCAGCTTAGCTTGCAAGAATTAAGAGACACAGTGTGCCCATGTGACCTTAATGAGAGAGACTGACTCCAGCTTACCTTGCAAGAACTAAGAGACACTGTGTGGCCATGTGGCCGTAATGAGAGAGACTGACTCAAGCTTAGCCTGCAAGAACTAAGAGACACAGTGTGGCCATGTGGCCTTAATGAGAGATACTCACTCCAGCTTAGCTTGCAAGAACTAAGAGACACTGTGTGGCCATGTGGCCTTAATGAGAGAGACTCACTCCAGCTTAGCTTGCAAGAACTAAGAGACACAGTGTGGCCATGTGGCCTTAATGAGAGACTCACTCCAGCTTAGCTTGCAAGAACTAAGAGACAGTGTGGCCATGTAGCCTTAATGAGAGAGACTGACTCCAGCTTAGCTAGCAAGAACTAAGAGACACAGTGTGGCCATGTGGCCTTAATGAGAGAGACTGACTCCAGCTCAGCTTGCAAGAACTAAGAGACACAGTGTGGCCATGTGGCCTTAATGAGAGAGACTGACTCCAGCTTAGCTTGCAAGAACTAAGAGACACAGTGTGACCATGTGACCTTAATGAGAGAGACTGACTCCAGCTTAGCTTGCAAGAACTAAGAGACACTGTGTGGCCATGTGGCCTTAATGAGAGAAACTGACTCAAGCTTAGCTTGCAAGAAATAAGAGACACAGTGTGGCCATGTGGCCTTAATGAGAGAGACTCACTCCAGCTTAGCTTGCAAGAACTAAGAGACACTGTGTGGCCATGTGGCCTTAATGAGAGAGACTCACTCCAGCTTAGCTTGCAAGAACTAAGAGACTCAGTGTGGCCATGTGGCCTTAATGAGAGAGACTGACTCCAGCTTAGCTTGCAAGAACTAAGAGACACAGTGTGGCCATGTGGCCTTAATGAGAGAGACTGACTCCAGCTTAGCTTGCAAGAATTAAGAGACACAGTGTGCCCATGTGACCTTAATGAGAGAGACTGACTCCAGCTTACCTTGCAAGAACTAAGAGACACTGTGTGGCCATGTGGCCGTAATGAGAGAGACTGACTCAAGCTTAGCCTGCAAGAACTAAGAGACACAGTGTGGCCATGTGGCCTTAATGAGACAGACTGATTCCAGCTTAGCTTGCAAGAACTAAGAGACACAGTGTGGCCATGTGGCCTTAATGAGAGAGACTGATTCCAGCTTAGCTTGCAAGAACTAAGAGACACAGTGTGGCCATGTGGCCTTAATGAGAGAGACTGACTACAGCTTAGCTTGCAAGAACTAAGAGACACAGTGTGACCATGTGACCTTAATGAGAGAGACTGACTCCAGCTTAGCTTGCAAGAACTAAGAGACACTGTGTGGCCATGTGGCCTTAATGAGAGAGACTGACTCAAGCTTAGCTTGCAAGAACTAAGAGACACAGTGTGGCCATGTGGCCTTAATGAGAGAGACTCACTCCAGCTTAGCTTGCAAGAACTAAGAGACACTGTGTGGCCATGTGGCCTTAATGAGAGAGACTCACTCCAGCTTAGCTTGCAAGAACTAAGAGAATCAGTGTGGCCATGTGGCCTTAATGAGAGAGACTGACTCCAACTTAGCTTGCAAGAACTAAGAGACACTGTGTGGCCATGTGGCCTTAATGAGAGAGAATCCCTCCAGCTTAGCTTGCAAGAACTAAGAGACACAGTGTGGCCATGTGGCCTTAATGAGAGACTCACTCCAGCTTAGCTTGCAAGAACTAAGAGACAGTGTGGCCATGTAGCCTTAATGAGAGAGACTGACTCCAGCTTAGCTTGCAAGAACTAAGAGACACAGTGTGGCCATGTGGCCTTAATGAGAGAGACTGCCTCCAGCTTAGCTTGCAAGAACTAAGAGACACAGTGTGGCCATGTGGCCTTAATGAGAGAGACTGATTCCAGCTTAACTTGCAAGAACTAAGCGACACAGTGTGGCCATGTGGCCTTAATGAGAGAGACTGACTCCAGCTTAGCTTGCAAGAATTAAGAGACACAGTGTGCCCATGTGACCTTAATGAGAGAGACTGACTCCAGCTTACCTTGCAAGAACTAAGAGACACTGTGTGGCCATGTGGCCTTAATGAGAGAGAATGACTCAAGCTTAGCTTGCAAGAACTAAGAGACACAGTGTGGCCATGTGGCCTTAATGAGAGAGACTCACTCCAGCTTAGCTTGCAAGAACTAAGAGACACTGTGTGGCCATGTGGCCTTAATGAGAGAGACTCACTCCAGCTTAGCTTGCAAGAACTAAGAGACACAGTGTGGCCATGTGGCCTTAATGAGAGACTCACTCCAGCTCAGCTTGCAAGAACTAAGAGACAGTGTGGCCATGTAGCCTTAATGAGAGAGACTGACTCCAGCTTAGCTAGCAAGAACTAAGAGACACAGTGTGGCCATGTGGCCTTAATGAGAGAGACTGACTCCAGCTTAGCTTGCAAGAACTAAGAGACACAGTGTGGCCATGTGGCCTTAATGAGAGAGACTGACTCCAGCTTAGCTTGCAAGAACTAAGAGACACAGTGTGACCATGTGACCTTAATGAGAGAGACTGACTCCAGCTTAGCTTGCAAGAACTAAGAGACACTGTGTGGCCATGTGGTCTTAATGAGAGAGACTGACTCCAGCTTAGCTTGCAAGAACTAAGAGACACAGTGTGACCATGTGACCTTAATGAGAGAGACTGACTCAAGCTTAGCTTGCAAGAACTAAGAGACACTGTGTGGCCACGTGGCCTTAATGAGAAAGACTCACTCCAGCTTAGCTTGCAAGAACTAAGAGACTCAGTATGGCCATGTGGCCTTAATGAGAGAGACTGACTCCAACTTAACTTGCAAGAACTAAGATACACTGTGTGGCCATGTGGCCTTAATGAGAGAGACTCACTCGAGCTTAGCTTGCAAGAACTAAGAGACACAGTGTGGCCATGTGGCCTTAATGAGAGACTCACTCCAGCTTAGCTTGCAAGAACTAAGAGACAGTGTGGCCATGTAGCCTTAATGAGAGAGACTGACTCCAGCTTAGCTTGCAAGAACTAAGAGACACAGTGTGGCCATGTGGCCTTAATGAGAGAGACTGACTCCAGCTTAGCTTGCAAGAACTAAGAGACACAGTGTGGCCATGTGGCCTTAATGAGAGAGACTGATTCCAGCTTAGCTTGCAAGAACTAAGAGACACAGTGTGGCCATGTGGCCTTAATGAGAGAGACTGACTCCAGCTTAGCTTTGAAGAACTAAGAGACACAGTGTGACCATGTGACCTTAATGAGAGAGACTGACTCCAGCTTAGCTTGCAAGAACTAAGAGACACTGTGTGGCCATGTGGCCTTAATGAGAGAGACTGACTCAAGCTTAGCTTCCAAGAACT
This sequence comes from Petromyzon marinus, assembly GCF_048934315.1. NCBI lineage: Eukaryota > Metazoa > Chordata > Hyperoartia > Petromyzontiformes > Petromyzontidae > Petromyzon > Petromyzon marinus. Next base: position 2,275,811 of record NW_027423168.1, read on the forward strand.
AAGAGACACAGTGTGGCCATGTGACCTTAATGAGAGAGACTCACTCCAGCTTAGCTTGCAAGAACTAAGAGACACTGTGTGGCCATAATGAGAGAGACTCACTCCAGCTTAGCTTGCAAGAACTAAGAGACTCAGTGTGGCCATGTGGCCTTAATGAGAGAGACTGACTCAAACTTAGCTTGCAAGAACTAAGAGACACTGTGTGGCCATAATGAGAGAGACTCACTCCAGCTTAGCTTGCAAGAACTAAGAGACACAGTGTGGCCATGTGGCTTTAATGAGAGACTCACTCCAGCTTAGCTTGCAAGAACTAAGAGACAGTGTGGCCATGTAGCCTTAATGAGAGAGACTGACTCCAGCTTAGCTTGCAAGAACTAAGAGACACAGTGTGGCCATGTGGCCTTAATGAGAGAGACTGCCTCCAGCTTAGATTGCAAGAACTAAGAGACTCAGTGTGGCCATGTGGCCTTAATGAGAGAGACTGATTCCAGCTTAACTTGCAAGAACTAAGCGACACAGTGTGGCCAGGTGGCCTTAATGAGAGAGACTGACTCCAGCTTAGCTTGCAAGAATTAAGAGACACAGTGTGCCCATGTGACCTTAATGAGAGAGACTGACTCCAGCTTACCTTGCAAGAACTAAGAGACACTGTGTGGCCATGTGGCCGTAATGAGAGAGACTGACTCAAGCTTAGCCTGCAAGAACTAAGAGACACAGTGTGGCCATGTGGCCTTAATGAGAGAGACTCACTCCAGCTTAGCTTGCAAGAACTAAGAGACACTGTGTGGCCATGTGGCCTTAATGAGAGAGACTCACTCCAGCTTAGCTTGCAAGAACTAAGAGACACAGTGTGGCCATGTGGCCTTAATGAGAGACTCACTCCAGCTTAGCTTGCAAGAACTAAGAGACAGTGTGGCCATGTAGCCTTAATGAGAGAGACTGACTCCAGCTTAGCTAGCAAGAACTAAGAGACACAGTGTGGCCATGTGGCCTTAATGAGAGAGACTGACTCCAGCTCAGCTTGCAAGAACTAAGAGACACAGTGTGGCCATGTGGCCTTAATGAGAGAGACTGACTCCAGCTTAGCTTGCAAGAACTAAGAGACACAGTGTGACCATGTGACCTTAATGAGAGAGACTGACTCCAGCTTAGCTTGCAAGAACTAAGAGACTCAGTGTGGCCATGTGGCCTTAATGAGAGAGACTCACTCCAGCTTAGCTTGCAAGAACTAAGAGACTCAGTGTGGCCATGTGGCCTTAATGAGAGAGACTGACTCCAGCTTAGCTTGCAAGAACTAAGAGACACAGTGTGGCCATGTGGCCTTAATGAGAGAGACTGACTCCAGCTTAGCTTGCAAGAATTAAGAGACACAGTGTGCCCATGTGACCTTAATGAGAGAGACTGACTCCAGCTTACCTTGCAAGAACTAAGAGACACTGTGTGGCCATGTGGCCGTAATGAGAGAGACTGACTCAAGCTTAGCCTGCAAGAACTAAGAGACACAGTGTGGCCATGTGGCCTTAATGAGAGAGACTCACTCCAGCTTAGCTTGCAAGAACTAAGAGACACTGTGTGGCCATGTGGCCTTAATGAGAGAGACTCACTCCAGCTTAGCTTGCAAGAACTAAGAGACACAGTGTGGCCATGTGGCCTTAATGAGAGACTCACTCCAGCTTAGCTTGCAAGAACTAAGAGACAGTGTGGCCATGTAGCCTTAATGAGAGAGACTGACTCCAGCTTAGCTAGCAAGAACTAAGAGACACAGTGTGGCCATGTGGCCTTAATGAGAGAGACTGACTCCAGCTCAGCTTGCAAGAACTAAGAGACACAGTGTGACCATGTGACCTTAATGAGAGAGACTGACTCCAGCTTAGCTTGCAAGAACTAAGAGACACTGTGTGGCCATGTGGCCTTAATGAGAGAGACTGACTCAAGCTTAGCTTCCAAGAACTAAGAGACACAGTGTGGCCATGTGACCTTAATGAGAGAGACTCACTCCAGCTTAGCTTGCAAGAACTAAGAGACACTGTGTGGCCATAATGAGAGAGACTCACTCCAGCTTAGCTTGCAAGAACTAAGAGACTCAGTGTGGCCATGTGGCCTTAATGAGAGAGACTGACTCAAACTTAGCTTGCAAGAACTAAGAGACACTGTGTGGCCATAATGAGAGAGACTCACTCCAGCTTAGCTTGCAAGAACTAAGAGACACAGTGTGGCCATGTGGCCTTAATGAGAGACTCACTCCAGCTTAGCTTGCAAGAACTAAGAGACAGTGTGGCCATGTAGCCTTAATGAGAGAGACTGACTCCAGCTTAGCTTGCAAGAACTAAGAGACACAGTGTGGCCATGTGGCCTTAATGAGAGAGACTGCCTCCAGCTTAGATTGCAAGAACTAAGAGACTCAGTGTGGCCATGTGGCCTTAATGAGAGAGACTGATTCCAGCTTAACTTGCAAGAACTAAGCGACACAGTGTGGCCAGGTGGCCTTAATGAGAGAAACTGACTCCAGCTTAGTTTGCAAGAATTAAGAGACACAGTGTGCCCATGTGACCTTAATGAGAGAGACTGACTCCAGCTTACCTTGCAAGAACTAAGAGACACTGTGTGGCCATGTGGCCGTAATGAGAGAGACTGACTCAAGCTTAGCCTGCAAGAACTAAGAGACACAGTGTGGCCATGTGGCCTTAATGAGAGAGACTCACTCCAGCTTAGCTTGCAAGAACTAAGAGACACTGTGTGGCCATGTGGCCTTAATGAGAGAGACTCACTCCAGCTTAGCTTGCAAGAACTAAGAGACACAGTGTGGCCATGTGGCCTTAATGAGAGACTCACTCCAGCTTAGCTTGCAAGAACTAAGAGACAGTGTGGCCATGTAGCCTTAATGAGAGAGACTGACTCCAGCTTAGCTAGCAAGAACTAAGAGACACAGTGTGGCCATGTGGCCTTAATGAGAGAGACTGACTCCAGCTCAGCTTGCAAGAACTAAGAGACACAGTGTGGCCATGTGGCCTTAATGAGAGAGACTGACTCCAGCTTAGCTTGCAAGAACTAAGAGACACAGTGTGACCATGTGACCTTAATGAGAGAGACTGACTCCAGCTTAGCTTGCAAGAACTAAGAGACACTGTGTGGCCATGTGGCCTTAATGAGAGAGACTGACTCAAGCTTAGCTTGCAAGAAATAAGAGACACAGTGTGGCCATGTGGCCTTAATGAGAGAGACTCACTCCAGCTTAGCTTGCAAGAACTAAGAGACACTGTGTGGCCATGTGGCCTTAATGAGAGAGACTCACTCCAGCTTAGCTTGCAAGAACTAAGAGACTCAGTGTGGCCATGTGGCCTTAATGAGAGAGACTGACTCCAGCTTAGCTTGCAAGAACTAAGAGACACAGTGTGGCCATGTGGCCTTAATGAGAGAGACTGACTCCAGCTTAGCTTGCAAGAATTAAGAGACACAGTGTGCCCATGTGACCTTAATGAGAGAGACTGACTCCAGCTTACCTTGCAAGAACTAAGAGACACTGTGTGGCCATGTGGCCGTAATGAGAGAGACTGACTCAAGCTTAGCCTGCAAGAACTAAGAGACACAGTGTGGCCATGTGGCCTTAATGAGAGAGACTCACTCCAGCTTAGCTTGCAAGAACTAAGAGACACAGTGTGGCCATGTGGCCTTAATGAGAGACTCACTCCAGCTTAGCTTGCAAGAACTAAGAGACAGTGTGGCCATGTAGCCTTAATGAGAGAGACTGACTCCAGCTTAGCTAGCAAGAACTAAGAGACACAGTGTGGCCATGTGGCCTTAATGAGAGAGACTGACTCCAGCTCAGCTTGCAAGAACTAAGAGACACAGTGTGGCCATGTGGCCTTAATGAGAGAGACTGACTCCAGCTTAGCTTGCAAGAACTAAGAGACACAGTGTGACCATGTGACCTTAATGAGAGAGACTGACTCCAGCTTAGCTTGCAAGAACTAAGAGACACTGTGTGGCCATGTGGCCTTAATGAGAGAGACTGACTCAAGCTTAGCTTGCAAGAAATAAGAGACACAGTGTGGCCATGTGGCCTTAATGAGAGAGACTCACTCCAGCTTAGCTTGCAAGAACTAAGAGACACTGTGTGGCCATGTGGCCTTAATGAGAGAGACTCACTCCAGCTTAGCTTGCAAGAACTAAGAGACTCAGTGTGGCCATGTGGCCTTAATGAGAGAGACTGACTCCAGCTTAGCTTGCAAGAACTAAGAAACACAGTGTGGCCATGTGGCCTTAATGAGAGAGACTGACTCCAGCTTAGCTTGCAAGAATTAAGAGACACAGTGTGCCCATGTGACCTTAATGAGAGAGACTGACTCCAGCTTACCTTGCAAGAACTAAGAGACACTGTGTGGCCATGTGGCCTTAATGAGAGAGACTGACTCAAGCTTAGCTTGCAAGAACTAAGAGACACAGTGTGGCCATGTGGCCTTAATGAGAGAGACTCACTCCAGCTTAGCTTGCAAGAACTAAGAGACACTGTGTGGCCATGTGGCCTTAATGAGAGAGACTCACTCCAGCTTAGCTTGCAAGAACTAAGAGACACAGTGTGGCCATGTGGCCTTAATGAGAGACTCACTCCAGCTCAGCTTGCAAGAACTAAGAGACAGTGTGGCCATGTAGCCTTAATGAGAGAGACTGACTCCAGCTTAGCTAGCAAGAACTAAGAGACACAGTGTGGCCATGTGGCCTTAATGAGAGAGACTGACTCCAGCTTAGCTTGCAAGAACTAAGAGACACAGTGTGGCCATGTGGCCTTAATGAGAGAGACTGACTCCAGCTTAGCTTGCAAGAACTAAGAGACACAGTGTGACCATGTGACCTTAATGAGAGAGACTGACTCCAGCTTAGCTTGCAAGAACTAAGAGACACTGTGTGGCCATGTGGCCTTAATGAGAGAGACTGACTCCAGCTTAGCTTGCAAGAACTAAGAGACACAGTGTGACCATGTGACCTTAATGAGAGAGACTGACTCAAGCTTAGCTTGCAAGAACTAAGAGACACTGTGTGGCCACGTGGCCTTAATGAGAAAGACTCACTCCAGCTTAGCTTGCAAGAACTAAGAGACTCAGTGTGGCCATGTGGCCTTAATGAGAAAGACTCACTCCAGCTTAGCTTGCAAGAACTAAGAGACTCAGTATGGCCATGTGGCCTTAATGAGAGAGACTGACTCCAACTTAACTTGCAAGAACTAAGATACACTGTGTGGCCATGTGGCCTTAATGAGAGAGACTGCCTCCAGCTTAGATTGCAAGAACTAAGAGACTCAGTGTGGCCATGTGGCCTTAATGAGAGAGACTGATTCCAGCTTAACTTGCAAGAACTAAGCGACACAGTGTGGCCAGGTGGCCTTAATGAGAGAAACTGACTCCAGCTTAGTTTGCAAGAATTAAGAGACACAGTGTGCCCATGTGACCTTAATGAGAGAGACTGACTCCAGCTTACCTTGCAAGAACTAAGAGACACTGTGTGGCCATGTGGCCGTAATGAGAGAGACTGACTCAAGCTTAGCCTGCAAGAACTAAGAGACACAGTGTGGCCATGTGGCCTTAATGAGAGAGACTCACTCCAGCTTAGCTTGCAAGAACTAAGAGACACTGTGTGGCCATGTGGCCTTAATGAGAGAGACTCACTCCAGCTTAGCTTGCAAGAACTAAGAGACACAGTGTGGCCATGTGGCCTTAATGAGAGACTCACTCCAGCTTAGCTTGCAAGAACTAAGAGACAGTGTGGCCATGTAGCCTTAATGAGAGAGACTGACTCCAGCTTAGCTAGCAAGAACTAAGAGACACAGTGTGGCCATGTGGCCTTAATGAGAGAGACTGACTCCAGCTCAGCTTGCAAGAACTAAGAGACACAGTGTGGCCATGTGGCCTTAATGAGAGAGACTGACTCCAGCTTAGCTTGCAAGAACTAAGAGACACAGTGTGACCATGTGACCTTAATGAGAGAGACTGACTCCAGCTTAGCTTGCAAGAACTAAGAGACACTGTGTGGCCATGTGGCCTTAATGAGAGAGACTGACTCAAGCTTAGCTTGCAAGAAATAAGAGACACAGTGTGGCCATGTGGCCTTAATGAGAGAGACTCACTCCAGCTTAGCTTGCAAGAACTAAGAGACACTGTGTGGCCATGTGGCCTTAATGAGAGAGACTCACTCCAGCTTAGCTTGCAAGAACTAAGAGACTCAGTGTGGCCATGTGGCCTTAATGAGAGAGACTGACTCCAGCTTAGCTTGCAAGAACTAAGAGACACAGTGTGGCCATGTGGCCTTAATGAGAGAGACTGACTCCAGCTTAGCTTGCAAGAATTAAGAGACACAGTGTGCCCATGTGACCTTAATGAGAGAGACTGACTCCAGCTTACCTTGCAAGAACTAAGAGACACTGTGTGGCCATGTGGCCGTAATGAGAGAGACTGACTCAAGCTTAGCCTGCAAGAACTAAGAGACACAGTGTGGCCATGTGGCCTTAATGAGAGAGACTCACTCCAGCTTAGCTTGCAAGAACTAAGAGACACAGTGTGGCCATGTGGCCTTAATGAGAGACTCACTCCAGCTTAGCTTGCAAGAACTAAGAGACAGTGTGGCCATGTAGCCTTAATGAGAGAGACTGACTCCAGCTTAGCTAGCAAGAACTAAGAGACACAGTGTGGCCATGTGGCCTTAATGAGAGAGACTGACTCCAGCTCAGCTTGCAAGAACTAAGAGACACAGTGTGGCCATGTGGCCTTAATGAGAGAGACTGACTCCAGCTTAGCTTGCAAGAACTAAGAGACACAGTGTGACCATGTGACCTTAATGAGAGAGACTGACTCCAGCTTAGCTTGCAAGAACTAAGAGACACTGTGTGGCCATGTGGCCTTAATGAGAGAGACTGACTCAAGCTTAGCTTGCAAGAAATAAGAGACACAGTGTGGCCATGTGGCCTTAATGAGAGAGACTCACTCCAGCTTAGCTTGCAAGAACTAAGAGACACTGTGTGGCCATGTGGCCTTAATGAGAGAGACTCACTCCAGCTTAGCTTGCAAGAACTAAGAGACTCAGTGTGGCCATGTGGCCTTAATGAGAGAGACTGACTCCAGCTTAGCTTGCAAGAACTAAGAAACACAGTGTGGCCATGTGGCCTTAATGAGAGAGACTGACTCCAGCTTAGCTTGCAAGAATTAAGAGACACAGTGTGCCCATGTGACCTTAATGAGAGAGACTGACTCCAGCTTACCTTGCAAGAACTAAGAGACACTGTGTGGCCATGTGGCCTTAATGAGAGAGACTGACTCAAGCTTAGCTTGCAAGAACTAAGAGACACAGTGTGGCCATGTGGCCTTAATGAGAGAGACTCACTCCAGCTTAGCTTGCAAGAACTAAGAGACACTGTGTGGCCATGTGGCCTTAATGAGAGAGACTCACTCCAGCTTAGCTTGCAAGAACTAAGAGACACAGTGTGGCCATGTGGCCTTAATGAGAGACTCACTCCAGCTCAGCTTGCAAGAACTAAGAGACAGTGTGGCCATGTAGCCTTAATGAGAGAGACTGACTCCAGCTTAGCTAGCAAGAACTAAGAGACACAGTGTGGCCATGTGGCCTTAATGAGAGAGACTGACTCCAGCTTAGCTTGCAAGAACTAAGAGACACAGTGTGGCCATGTGGCCTTAATGAGAGAGACTGACTCCAGCTTAGCTTGCAAGAACTAAGAGACACAGTGTGACCATGTGACCTTAATGAGAGAGACTGACTCCAGCTTAGCTTGCAAGAACTAAGAGACACTGTGTGGCCATGTGGCCTTAATGAGAGAGACTGACTCCAGCTTAGCTTGCAAGAACTAAGAGACACAGTGTGACCATGTGACCTTAATGAGAGAGACTGACTCAAGCTTAGCTTGCAAGAACTAAGAGACACTGTGTGGCCACGTGGCCTTAATGAGAAAGACTCACTCCAGCTTAGCTTGCAAGAACTAAGAGACTCAGTGTGGCCATGTGGCCTTAATGAGAAAGACTCACTCCAGCTTAGCTTGCAAGAACTAAGAGACTCAGTATGGCCATGTGGCCTTAATGAGAGAGACTGACTCCAACTTAACTTGCAAGAACTAAGATACACTGTGTGGCCATGTGGCCTTAATGAGAGAGACTCACTCCAGCTTAGCTTGCAAGAACTAAGAGACACAGTGTGGCCATGTGGCCTTAATGAGAGACTCACTCCAGCTTAGCTTGCAAGAACTAAGAGACAGTGTGGCCATGTAGCCTTAATGAGAGAGACTGACTCCAGCTTAGCTTGCAAGAACTAAGAGACACAGTGTAGCCATGTGGCCTTAATGAGAGAGACTGACTCCAGCTTAGCTTGCAAGAACTAAGAGACACAGTGTGGCCATGTGGCCTTAATGAGAGAGACTGATTCCAGCTTAGCTTGCAAGAACTAAGAGACACAGTGTGGCCATGTGGCCTTAATGAGAGAGACTGATTCCAGCTTAGCTTGCAAGAACTAAGAGACACAGTGTGGCCATGTGGCCTTAATGAGAGAGACTGACTACAGCTTAGCTTGCAAGAACTAAGAGACACAGTGTGACCATGTGACCTTAATGAGAGAGACTGACTCCAGCTTAGCTTGCAAGAACTAAGAGACACTGTGTGGCCATGTGGCCTTAATGAGAGAGACTGACTCAAGCTTAGCTTGCAAGAACTAAGAGACACAGTGTGGCCATGTGGCCTTAATGAGAGAGACTCACTCCAGCTTAGCTTGCAAGAACTAAGAGACACTGTGTGGCCATGTGGCCTTAATGAGAGAGACTCACTCCAGCTTAGCTTGCAAGAACTAAGAGAATCAGTGTGGCCATGTGGCCTTAATGAGAGAGACTGACTCCAACTTAGCTTGCAAGAACTAAGAGACACTGTGTGGCCATGTGGCCTTAATGAGAGAGAATCCCTCCAGCTTAGCTTGCAAGAACTAAGAGACACAGTGTGGCCATGTGGCCTTAATGAGAGACTCACTCCAGCTTAGCTTGCAAGAACTAAGAGACAGTGTGGCCATGTAGCCTTAATGAGAGAGACTGACTCCAGCTTAGCTTGCAAGAACTAAGAGACACAGTGTGGCCATGTGGCCTTAATGAGAGAGACTGCCTCCAGCTTAGCTTGCAAGAACTAAGAGACACAGTGTGGCCATGTGGCCTTAATGAGAGAGACTGATTCCAGCTTAACTTGCAAGAACTAAGCGACACAGTGTGGCCATGTGGCCTTAATGAGAGAGACTGACTCCAGCTTAACTTGCAAGAATTAAGAGACACAGTGTGCCCATGTGACCTTAATGAGAGAGACTGACTCCAGCTTACCTTGCAAGAACTAAGAGACACTGTGTGGCCATGTGGCCTTAATGAGAGAGAATGACTCAAGCTTAGCTTGCAAGAACTAAGAGACACAGTGCGGCCATGTGGCCTTAATGAGAGAGACTCACTCCAGCTTAGCTTGCAAGAACTAAGAGACACTGTGTGGCCATGTGGCCTTAATGAGAGAGACTCACTCCAGCTTAGCTTGCAAGAACTAAGAGACACAGTGTGGCCATGTGGCCTTAATGAGAGACTCACTCCAGCTCAGCTTGCAAGAACTAAGAGACAGTGTGGCCATGTAGCCTTAATGAGAGAGACTGACTCCAGCTTAGCTAGCAAGAACTAAGAGACACAGTGTGGCCATGTGGCCTTAATGAGAGAGACTGACTCCAGCTTAGCTTGCAAGAACTAAGAGACACAGTGTGGCCATGTGGCCTTAATGAGAGAGACTGACTCCAGCTTAGCTTGCAAGAACTAAGAGACACAGTGTGACCATGTGACCTTAATGAGAGAGACTGACTCCAGCTTAGCTTGCAAGAACTAAGAGACACTGTGTGGCCATGTGGTCTTAATGAGAGAGACTAACTCCAGCTTAGCTTGCAAGAACTAAGAGACACAGTGTGACCATGTGACCTTAATGAGAGAGACTGACTCAAGCTTAGCTTGCAAGAACTAAGAGACACTGTGTGGCCACGTGGCCTTAATGAGAAAGACTCACTCCAGCTTAGCTTGCAAGAACTAAGAGACTCAGTGTGGCCATGTGGCCTTAATGAGAAAGACTCACTCCAGCTTAGCTTGCAAGAACTAAGAGACTCAGTATGGCCATGTGGCCTTAATGAGAGAGACTGACTCCAACTTAACTTGCAAGAACTAAGATACACTGTGTGGCCATGTGGCCTTAATGAGAGAGACTCACTCCAGCTTAGCTTGCAAGAACTAAGAGACACAGTGTGGCCATGTGGCCTTAATGAGAGACTCACTCCAGCTTAGCTTGCAAGAACTAAGAGACAGTGTGGCCATGTAGCCTTAATGAGAGAGACTGACTCCAGCTTAGCTTGCAAGAACTAAGAGACACAGTGTGGCCATGTGGCCTTAATGAGAGAGACTGACTCCAGCTTAGCTTGCAAGAACTAAGAGACACAGTGTGGCCATGTGGCCTTAATGAGAGAGACTGATTCCAGCTTAGCTTGCAAGAACTAAGAGACACAGTGTGGCCATGTGGCCTTAATGAGAGAGACTGACTCCAGCTTAGCTTGCAAGAACTAAGAGACACAGTGTGACCATGTGACCTTAATGAGAGAGACTGACTCCAGCTTAGCTTGCAAGAACTAAGAGACACTGTGTGGCCATAATGAGAGAGACTCACTCCAGCTTAGCTTGCAAGAACTAAGAGACTCAGTGTGGCCATGTGGCCTTAATGAGAGAGACTGACTCAAACTTAGCTTGCAAGAACTAAGAGACACTGTGTGGCCATGTGGCCTTAATGAGAGAGACTCACTCCAGCTTAGCTTGCAAGAACTAAGAGACACAGTGTGGCCATGTGGCCTTAATGAGAGACTCACTCCAGCTTAGCTTGCAAGAACTAAGAGACAGTGTGGCCATGTAGCCTTAATGAGAGAAACTGACTCCAGCTTAGCTTGCAAGAACTAAGAGACACAGTGTGGCCATGTGGCCTTAATGAGAGAGACTGCCTCCAGCTTAGATTGCAAGAACTAAGAGACTCAGTGTGGCCATGTGGCCTTAATGAGAGAGACTGATTCCAGCTTAACTTGCAAGAACTAAGCGACACAGTGTGGCCAGGTGGCCTTAATGAGAGAGACTGACTCCAGCTTAGCTTGCAAGAATTAAGAGACACAGTGTGCCCATGTGACCTTAATGAGAGAGACTGACTCCAGCTTACCTTGCAAGAACTAAGAGACACTGTGTGGCCATGTGGCCGTAATGAGAGAGACTGACTCAAGCTTAGCCTGCAAGAACTAAGAGACACAGTGTGTCCATGTGGCCTTAATGAGAGAGACTCACTCCAGCTTAGCTTGCAAGAACTAAGAGACACTGTGTGGCCATGTGGCCTTAATGAGAGAGACTCACTCCAGCTTAGCTTGCAAGAACTAAGAGACACAGTGTGGCCATGTGGCCTTAATGAGAGACTCACTCCAGCTTAGCTTGCAAGAACTAAGAGACAGTGTGGCCATGTAGCCTTAATGAGAGAGACTGACTCCAGCTTAGCTAGCAAGAACTAAGAGACACAGTGTGGCCATGTGGCCTTAATGAGAGAGACTGACTCCAGCTCAGCTTGCAAGAACTAAGAGACACAGTGTGGCCATGTGGCCTTAATGAGAGAGACTGACTCCAGCTTAGCTTGCAAGAACTAAGAGACACAGTGTGACCATGTGACCTTAATGAGAGAGACTGACTCCAGCTTAGCTTGCAAGAACTAAGAGACACTGTGTGGCCATGTGGCCTTAATGAGAGAGACTGACTCAAGCTTAGCTTGCAAAAAATAAGAGACACAGTGTGGCCATGTGGCCTTAATGAGAGAGACTCACTCCAGCTTAGCTTGCAAGAACTAAGAGACACTGTGTGGCCATGTGGCCTTAATGAGAGAGACTCACTCCAGCTTAGCTTGCAAGAACTAAGAGACTCAGTGTGGCCATGTGGCCTTAATGAGAGAGACTGACTCCAGCTTAGCTTGCAAGAACTAAGAGACAGTGTGGCCATGTAGCCTTAATGAGAGAGACTGACTCCAGCTTAGCTTGCAAGAACTAAGAGACACAGTGTGGCCATGTGGCCTTAATGAGAGAGACTGCCTCCAGCTTAGATTGCAAGAACTAAGAGACTCAGTGTGGCCATGTGGCCTTAATGAGAGAGACTGATTCCAGCTTAACTTGCAAGAACTAAGCGACACAGTGTGGCCAGGTGGCCTTAATGAGAGAGACTGACTCCAGCTTAGCTTGCAAGAATTAAGAGACACAGTGTGCCCATGTGACCTTAATGAGAGAGACTGACTCCAGCTTACCTTGCAAGAACTAAGAGACACTGTGTGGCCATGTGGCCGTAATGAGAGAGACTGACTCAAGCTTAGCCTGCAAGAACTAAGAGACACAGTGTGGCCATGTGGCCTTAATGAGAGAGACTCACTCCAGCTTAGCTTGCAAGAACTAAGAGACACTGTGTGGCCATGTGGCCTTAATGAGAGAGACTCACTCCAGCTTAGCTTGCAAGAACTAAGAGACACAGTGTGGCCATGTGGCCTTAATGAGAGACTCACTCCAGCTTAGCTTGCAAGAACTAAGAGACAGTGTGGCCATGTAGCCTTAATGAGAGAGACTGACTCCAGCTTAGCTAGCAAGAACTAAGAGACACAGTGTGGCCATGTGGCCTTAATGAGAGAGACTGACTCCAGCTCAGCTTGCAAGAACTAAGAGACACAGTGTGGCCATGTGGCCTTAATGAGAGAGACTGACTCCAGCTTAGCTTGCAAGAACTAAGAGACACAGTGTGACCATGTGACCTTAATGAGAGAGACTGACTCCAGCTTAGCTTGCAAGAACTAAGAGACACTGTGTGGCCATGTGGCCTTAATGAGAGAGACTGACTCAAGCTTAGCTTGCAAGAAATAAGAGACACAGTGTGGCCATGTGGCCTTAATGAGAGAGACTCACTCCAGCTTAGCTTGCAAGAACTAAGAGACACTGTGTGGCCATGTGGCCTTAATGAGAGAGACTCACTCCAGCTTAGCTTGCAAGAACTAAGAGACTCAGTGTGGCCATGTGGCCTTAATGAGAGAGACTGACTCCAGCTTAGCTTGCAAGAACTAAGAGACACAGTGTGGCCATGTGGCCTTAATGAGAGAGACTGACTCCAGCTTAGCTTGCAAGAACTAAGAGACACAGTGTGGCCATGTGGCCTTAATGAGAGAGACTGATTCCAGCTTAGCTTGCAAGAACTAAGAGACACAGTGTGGCCATGTGGCCTTAATGAGAGAGACTGACTCCAGCTTAGCTTGCAAGAACTAAGAGACACAGTGTGACCATGTGACCTTAATGAGAGAGACTGACTCCAGCTTAGCTTGCAAGAACTAAGAGACACTGTGTGGCCATGTGGCCTTAATGAGAGAGACTGACTCAAGCTTAGCTTGCAAGAACTAAGAGACACAGTGTGGCCATGTGACCTTAATGAGAGAGACTCACTCCAGCTTAGCTTGCAAGAACTAAGAGACACTGTGTGGCCATGTGGCCTTAATGAGAGAGACTCACTCCAGCTTAGCTTGCAAGAACTAAGAGACTCAGTGTGGCCATGTGGCCTTAATGAGAGAGACTGACTGTCTCAACTTAGCTTGCAAGAACTAAGAGACACTGTGTGGCCATGTGGCCTTAATGAGAGAGACTCACTCCAGCTTAGCTTGCAAGAACTAAGAGACACAGTGTGGCCATGTGGCCTTAATGAGAGACTCACTCCAGCTTAGCTTGCAAAAACTAAGAGACAGTGTGGCCATGTAGCCTTAATGAGAGAGACTCACTCCAGCTTAGCTTGCAAGAACTAAGAGACACTGTGTGGCCATGTGGCCTTAATGAGAGAGACTCACTCCAGCTTAGCTTGCAAGAACTAAGAGACTCAGTGTGGCCATGTGGCCTTAATGAGAGAGACTGACTGTCTCAACTTAGCTTGCAAGAACTAAGAGACACTGTGTGGCCATGTGGCCTTAATGAGAGAGACTCACTCCAGCTTAGCTTGCAAGAACTAAGAGACACAGTGTGCCCATGTGGCCTTAATGAGAGACTCACTCCAGCTTAGCTTGCAAAAACTAAGAGACAGTGTGGCCATGTAGCCTTAATGAGAGAGACTGACTCCAGCTTAGCTTGCAAGAACTAAGAGACACAGTGTGGCCATGTGGCCTTAATGAGAGAGACTGCCTCCAGCTTAGCTTGCAAGAACTAAGAGACACAGTGTGGCCATGTGGCCTTAATGAGAGAGACTGATTCCAGCTTAACTTGCAAGAACTAAGCGACACAGTGTGGCCATGTGGCCTTAATGAGAGAGACTGACTCCAGCTAAGCTTGCAAGAATTAAGAGACACAGTGTGCCCATGTGACCTTAATGAGAGAGACTGACTCCAGCTTACCTTTCAAGAACTAAGAGACACTGTGTGGCCATGTGGCCTTAATGAGAGAGACTGACTCAAGCTTAGCTTGCAAGAACTAAGAGACACAGTGTGGCCATGTGGCCTTAATGAGAGAGACTCACTCCAGCTTAGCTTGCAAGAACTAAGAGACACTGTGTGGCCATGTGGCCTTAATGAGAGAGACTCACTCCAGCTTAGCTTGCAAGAACTAAGAGACACAGTGTGGCCATGTGGCCTTAATGAGAGACTCACTCCAGCTTAGCTTGCAAGAACTAAGAGACAGTGTGGCCATGTAGCCTTAATGAGAGAGACTGACTCCAGCTTAGCTAGCAAGAACTAAGAGACACAGTGTGGCCATGTGGCCTTAATGAGAGAGACTGACTCCAGCTTAGCTTGCAAGAACTAAGAGACACAGTGTGGCCATGTGGCCTTAATGAGAGAGACTGACTCCAGCTTAGCTTGCAAGAACTAAGAGACACAGTGTGACCATGTGACCTTAATGAGAGAGACTGACTCCAGCTTAGCTTGCAAGAACTAAGAGACACTGTGTGGCCATGTGGCCTTAATGAGAGAGACTGACTCAAGCTTAGCTTGCAAGAACTAAGAGACACAGTGTGGCCATGTGGCCTTAATGAGAGAGACTCACTCCAGCTTAGCTTGCAAGAACTAAGAGACACTGTGTGGCCATGTGGCCTTAATGAGAGAGACTCACTCCAGCTTAGCTTGCAAGAACTAAGAGACTCAGTGTGGCCATGTGGGCTTAATGAGAGAGACTGACTCCAACTTAGCTTGCAAGAACTAAGAGACACTGTGTGGCCATGTGGCCTTAATGAGAGAGACTCCCTCCAGCTTAGCTTGCAAGAACTAAGAGACACAGTGTGGCCATGTGGCCTTAATGAGAGACTCACTCCAGCTTAGCTTGCAAGAACTAAGAGACAGTGTGGCCATGTAGCCTTAATGAGAGAGACTGACTCCAGCTTAGCTTGCAAGAACTAAGAGACACAGTGTGGCCATGTGGCCTTAATGAGAGAGACTGCCTCCAGCTTAGCTTGCAAGAACTAAGAGACACAGTGTGGCCATGTGGCCTTAATGAGAGAGACTGATTCCAGCTTAACTTGCAAGAACTAAGCGACACAGTGTGGCCATGTGGCCTTAATGAGAGAGACTGACTCCAGCTTAGCTTGCAAGAATTAAGAGACACAGTGTGCCCATGTGACCTTAATGAGAGAGACTGACTCCAGCTTACCTTGCAAGAACTAAGAGACACTGTGTGGCCATGTGGCCTTAATGAGAGAGACTGACTCAAGCTTAGCTTGCAAGAACTAAGAGACACAGTGTGGCCATGTGGCCTTAATGAGAGAGACTCACTCCAGCTTAGCTTGCAAGAACTAAGAGACACAGTGTGGCCATGTGGCCTTAATGAGAGAGACTGACTCCAGCTTAGCTTGCAAGAACTAAGAGACACAGTGTGACCATGTGACCTTAATGAGAGAGACTGACTCCAGCTTAGCTTGCAAGAACTAAGAGACACTGTGTGGCCATGTGGCCTTAATGAGAGAGACTGACTCAAGCTTAGCTTGCAAGAACTAAGAGACACAGTGTGGCCATGTGACCTTAATGAGAGAGACTCACTCCAGCTTAGCTTGCAAGAACTAAGAGACACTGTGTGGCCATGTGGCCTTAATGAGAGAGACTCACTCCAGCTTAGCTTGCAAGAACTAAGAGACTCAGTGTGGCCATGTGGCCTTAATGAGAGGGACTGACTGTCTCAACTTAGCTTGCAAGAACTAAGAGACACTGTGTGGCCATGTGGCCTTAATGAGAGAGACTCACTCCAGCTTAGCTTGCAAGAACTAAGAGACACAGTGTGGCCATGTGGCCTTAATGAGAGACTCACTCCAGCTTAGCTTGCAAAAACTAAGAGACAGTGTGGCCATGTAGCCTTAATGAGAGAGACTGACTCCAGCTTAGCTTGCAAGAACTAAGAGACACAGTGTGGCCATGTGGCCTTAATGAGAGAGACTGCCTCCAGCTTAGCTTGCAAGAACTAAGCGACACAGTGTGGCCATGTGGCCTTAATGAGAGAGACTGATTCCAGCTTAACTTGCAAGAACTAAGCGACACAGTGTGGCCATGTGGCCTTAATGAGAGAGACTGACTCCAGCTTAGCTTGCAAGAATTAAGAGACACAGTGTGCCCATGTGACCTTAATGAGAGAGACTGACTCCAGCTTAGCTTGCAAGAATTAAGAGACACAGTGTGGCCATGTGGCCTTAATGAGAGACTCACTCCAGCTTAGCTTGCAAAAACTAAGAGACAGTGTGGCCATGTAGCCTTAATGAGAGAGACTCACTCCAGCTTAGCTTGCAAGAACTAAGAGACACTGTGTGGCCATGTGGCCTTAATGAGAGAGACTCACTCCAGCTTAGCTTGCAAGAACTAAGAGACTCAGTGTGGCCATGTGGCCTTAATGAGAGAGACTGACTGTCTCAACTTAGCTTGCAAGAACTAAGAGACACTGTGTGGCCATGTGGCCTTAATGAGAGAGACTCACTCCAGCTTAGCTTGCAAGAACTAAGAGACACAGTGTGCCCATGTGGCCTTAATGAGAGACTCACTCCAGCTTAGCTTGCAAAAACTAAGAGACAGTGTGGCCATGTAGCCTTAATGAGAGAGACTGACTCCAGCTTAGCTTGCAAGAACTAAGAGACACAGTGTGGCCATGTGGCCTTAATGAGAGAGACTGCCTCCAGCTTAGCTTGCAAGAACTAAGAGACACAGTGTGGCCATGTGGCCTTAATGAGAGAGACTGATTCCAGCTTAACTTGCAAGAACTAAGCGACACAGTGTGGCCATGTGGCCTTAATGAGAGAGACTGACTCCAGCTTAGCTTGCAAGAATTAAGAGACACAGTGTGCCCATGTGACCTTAATGAGAGAGACTGACTCCAGCTTACCTTTCAAGAACTAAGAGACACTGTGTGGCCATGTGGCCTTAATGAGAGAGACTGACTCAAGCTTAGCTTGCAAGAACTAAGAGACACAGTGTGGCCATGTGGCCTTAATGAGAGAGACTCACTCCAGCTTAGCTTGCAAGAACTAAGAGACACTGTGTGGCCATGTGGCCTTAATGAGAGAGACTCACTCCAGCTTAGCTTGCAAGAACTAAGAGACACAGTGTGGCCATGTGGCCTTAATGAGAGACTCACTCCAGCTTAGCTTGCAAGAACTAAGAGACAGTGTGGCCATGTAGCCTTAATGAGAGAGACTGACTCCAGCTTAGCTAGCAAGAACTAAGAGACACAGTGTGGCCATGTGGCCTTAATGAGAGAGACTGACTCCAGCTTAGCTTGCAAGAACTAAGAGACACAGTGTGGCCATGTGGCCTTAATGAGAGAGACTGACTCCAGCTTAGCTTGCAAGAACTAAGAGACACAGTGTGACCATGTGACCTTAATGAGAGAGACTGACTCCAGCTTAGCTTGCAAGAACTAAGAGACACTGTGTGGCCATGTGGCCTTAATGAGAGAGACTGACTCAAGCTTAGCTTGCAAGAACTAAGAGACACAGTGTGGCCATGTGGCCTTAATGAGAGAGACTCACTCCAGCTTAGCTTGCAAGAACTAAGAGACACTGTGTGGCCATGTGGCCTTAATGAGAGAGACTCACTCCAGCTTAGCTTGCAAGAACTAAGAGACTCAGTGTGGCCATGTGGGCTTAATGAGAGAGACTGACTCCAACTTAGCTTGCAAGAACTAAGAGACACTGTGTGGCCATGTGGCCTTAATGAGAGAGACTCCCTCCAGCTTAGCTTGCAAGAACTAAGAGACACAGTGTGGCCATGTGGCCTTAATGAGAGACTCACTCCAGCTTAGCTTGCAAGAACTAAGAGACAGTGTGGCCATGTAGCCTTAATGAGAGAGACTGACTCCAGCTTAGCTTGCAAGAACTAAGAGACACAGTGTGGCCATGTGGCCTTAATGAGAGAGACTGCCTCCAGCTTAGCTTGCAAGAACTAAGAGACACAGTGTGGCCATGTGGCCTTAATGAGAGAGACTGATTCCAGCTTAACTTGCAAGAACTAAGCGACACAGTGTGGCCATGTGGCCTTAATGAGAGAGACTGACTCCAGCTTAGCTTGCAAGAATTAAGAGACACAGTGTGCCCATGTGACCTTAATGAGAGAGACTGACTCCAGCTTACCTTGCAAGAACTAAGAGACACTGTGTGGCCATGTGGCCTTAATGAGAGAGACTGACTCAAGCTTAGCTTGCAAGAACTAAGAGACACAGTGTGGCCATGTGGCCTTAATGAGAGAGACTCACTCCAGCTTAGCTTGCAAGAACTAAGAGACACAGTGTGGCCATGTGGCCTTAATGAGAGAGACTGATTCCAGCTTAGCTTGCAAGAACTAAGAGACACAGTGTGGCCATGTGGCCTTAATGAGAGAGACTGACTCCAGCTTAGCTTGCAAGAACTAAGAGACACAGTGTGACCATGTGACCTTAATGAGAGAGACTGACTCCAGCTTAGCTTGCAAGAACTAAGAGACACTGTGTGGCCATGTGGCCTTAATGAGAGAGACTGACTCAAGCTTAGCTTGCAAGAACTAAGAGACACAGTGTGGCCATGTGACCTTAATGAGAGAGACTCACTCCAGCTTAGCTTGCAAGAACTAAGAGACACTGTGTGGCCATGTGGCCTTAATGAGAGAGACTCACTCCAGCTTAGCTTGCAAGAACTAAGAGACTCAGTGTGGCCATGTGGCCTTAATGAGAGGGACTGACTGTCTCAACTTAGCTTGCAAGAACTAAGAGACACTGTGTGGCCATGTGGCCTTAATGAGAGAGACTCACTCCAGCTTAGCTTGCAAGAACTAAGAGACACAGTGTGGCCATGTGGCCTTAATGAGAGACTCACTCCAGCTTAGCTTGCAAAAACTAAGAGACAGTGTGGCCATGTAGCCTTAATGAGAGAGACTGACTCCAGCTTAGCTTGCAAGAACTAAGAGACACAGTGTGGCCATGTGGCCTTAATGAGAGAGACTGCCTCCAGCTTAGCTTGCAAGAACTAAGCGACACAGTGTGGCCATGTGGCCTTAATGAGAGAGACTGATTCCAGCTTAACTTGCAAGAACTAAGCGACACAGTGTGGCCATGTGGCCTTAATGAGAGAGACTGACTCCAGCTTAGCTTGCAAGAATTAAGAGACACAGTGTGCCCATGTGACCTTAATGAGAGAGACTGACTCCAGCTTACCTTGCAAGAACTAAGAGACACTGTGTGGCCATGTGGCCTTAATGAGAGAGACTGACTCAAGCTTAGCTTGCAAGAACTAAGAGACACAGTGTGGCCATGTGGCCTTAATGAGAGAGACTCACTCCAGCTTAGCTTGCAAGAACTAAGAGACACTGTGTGGCCATGTGGCCTTAATGAGAGAGACTCACTCCAGCTTAGCTTGCAAGAACTAAGAGACACAGTGTGGCCATGTGGCCTTAATGAGAGACTCACTCCAGCTTAGCTTGCAAGAACTAAGAGACAGTGTGGCCATGTAGCCTTAATGAGAGAGACTGACTCCAGCTTAGCTAGCAAGAACTAAGAGACACAGTGTGGCCATGTGGCCTTAATGAGAGAGACTGACTCCAGCTTAGCTTGCAAGAACTAAGAGACACAGTGTGGCCATGTGGCCTTAATGAGAGAGACTGACTCCAGCTTAGCTTGCAAGAACTAAGAGACACAGTGTGACCATGTGACCTTAATGAGAGAGACTTACTCCAGCTTAGCTTGCAAGAACTAAGAGACACTGTGTGGCCATGTGGCCTTAATGAGAGAGACTGACTCAAGCTTAGCTTGCAAGAACTAAGAGACACAGTGTGGCCATGTGGCCTTAATGAGAGAGACTCACTCCAGCTTAGCTTGCAAGAACTAAGAGACACTGTGTGGCCATGTGGCCTTAATGAGAGAGACTCACTCCAGCTTAGCTTGCAAGAACTAAGAGACTCAGTGTGGCCATGTGGCCTTAATGAGAGAGACTGACTCCAACTTAGCTTGCAAGAACTAAGAGACACTGTGTGGCCATGTGGCCTTAATGAGAGAGACTCCCTCCAGCTTAGCTTGCAAGAACTAAGAGACACAGTGTGGCCATGTGGCCTTAATGAGAGACTCACTCCAGCTTAGCTTGCAAGAACTAAGAGACAGTGTGGCCATGTAGCCTTAATGAGAGAGACTGACTCCAGCTTAGCTTGCAAGAACTAAGAGACACAGTGTGGCCATGTGGCCTTAATGAGAGAGACTGCCTCCAGCTTAGCTTGCAAGAACTAAGAGACACAGTGTGGCCATGTGGCCTTAATGAGAGAGACTGATTCCAGCTTAACTTGCAAGAACTAAGCGACACAGTGTGGCCATGTGGCCTTAATGAGAGAGACTGACTCCAGCTTAGCTTGCAAGAATTAAGAGACACAGTGTGCCCATGTGACCTTAATGAGAGAGACTGACTCCAGCTTACCTTGCAAGAACTAAGAGACACTGTGTGGCCATGTGGCCTTAATGAGAGAGACTGACTCAAGCTTAGCTTGCAAGAACTAAGATACATAGTGTGGCCATGTGGCCTTAATGAGAGAGACTCACTCCAGCTTAGCTTGCAAGAACTAAGAGACACTGTGTGGCCATGTGGCCTTAATGAGAGAGACTCACTCCAGCTTAGCTTGCAAGAACTAAGAGACACAGTGTGGCCATGTGGCCTTAATGAGAGACTCACTCCAGCTTAGCTTGCAAGAACTAAGAGACAGTGTGGCCATGTAGCCTTAATGAGAGAGACTGACTCCAGCTTAGCTAGCAAGAACTAAGAGACAGTGTGGCCATGTGGCCTTAATGAGAGAGACTGATTCCAGCTTAGCTTGCAAGAACTAAGAGACACAGTGTGGCCATGTGGCCTTAATGAGAGAGACTGACTCCAGCTTAGCTTGCAAGAACTAAGAGACACAGTGTGACCATGTGACCTTAATGAGAGAGACTGACTCCAGCTTAGCTTGCAAGAACTAAGAGACACTGTGTGGCCATGTGGCCTTAATGAGAGAGACTGACTCCAGCTTAGCTTGCAAAAACTAAGAGACACAGTGTGACCATGTGACCTTAATGAGAGAGACTGACTCAAGCTTAGCTTGCAAGAACTAAGAGACACTGTGTGGCCATGTGGCCTTAATGAGAGAGACTGACTCAAGCTTAGCTTGCAAAAACTAAGAGACACAGTGTGGCCATGTGGCCTTAATGAGAGAGACTCACTCCAGCTTAGCTTGCAAGAACTAAGAGACACTGTGTGGCCATGTGGCCTTAATGAGAGAGACTCACTCCAGCTTAGCTTGCAAGAACTAAGAGACTCAGTGTGGCCATGTGGCCTTAATGAGAGAGACTGACTCCAACTTAGCTTGCAAGAACTAAGAGACACTGTGTGGCCATGTGGCCTTAATGAGAGAGACTCCCTCCAGCTTAGCTTGCAAGAACTAAGAGACACAGTGTGGCCATGTGGCCTTAATGAGAGACTCACTCCAGCTTAGCTTGCAAGAACTAAGAGACAGTGTGGCCATGTAGCCTTAATGAGAGAGACTGACTCCAGCTTAGCTTGCAAGAACTAAGAGACACAGTGTGGCCATGTGGCCTTAATGAGAGAGACTGCCTCCAGCTTAGCTTGCAAGAACTAAGAGACACAGTGTGGCCATGTGGCCTTAATGAGAGAGACTGATTCCAGCTTAACTTGCAAGAACTAAGCGACACAGTGTGGCCATGTGGCCTTAATGAGAGAGACTGACTCCAGCTTAGCTTGCAAGAATTAAGAGACACAGTGTGCCCATGTGACCTTAATGAGAGAGACTGACTCCAGCTTACCTTGCAAGAACTAAGAGACACTGTGTGGCCATGTGGCCTTAATGAGAGAGACTGACTCAAGCTTAGCTTGCAAGAACTAAGAGACACAGTGTGGCCATGTGGCCTTAATGAGAGAGACTCACTCCAGCTTAGCTTGCAAGAACTAAGAGACACTGTGTGGCCATGTGGCCTTAATGAGAGAGACTCACTCCAGCTTAGCTTGCAAGAACTAAGAGACACAGTGTGGCCATGTGGCCTTAATGAGAGACTCACTCCAGCTTAGCTTGCAAGAACTAAGAGACAGTGTGGCCATGTAGCCTTAACGATAGAGACTGACTCCAGCTTAGCTAGCAAGAACTAAGAGACAGTGTGGCCATGTGGCCTTAATGAGAGAGACTGATTCCAGCTTAGCTTGCAAGAACTAAGAGACACAGTGTGGCCATGTGGCCTTAATGAGAGAGACTGACTCCAGCTTAGCTTGTAAGAACTAAGAGACACAGTGTGACCATGTGACCTTAATGAGAGAGACTGACTCCAGCTTAGCTTGCAAGAACTAAGAGACACTGTGTGGCCATGTGGCCTTAATGAGAGAGACTGACTCCAGCTTAGCTTGCAAAAACTAAGAGACACAGTGTGACCATGTGACCTTAATGAGAGAGACTGACTCAAGCTTAGCTTGCAAGAACTAAGAGACACTGTGTGGCCATGTGGCCTTAATGAGAGAGACTGACTCAAGCTTAGCTTGCAAGAACTAAGAGACACAGTGTGGCCATGTGGCCTTAATGAGAGAGACTCACTCCAGCTTAGCTTGCAAGAACTAAGAGACACTGTGTGGCCATGTGGCCTTAATGAGAAAGACTCACTCCAGCTTAGCTTGCAAGAACTAAGAGACTCAGTGTGGCCATGTGGCCTTAATGAGAAAGACTCACTCCAGCTTAGCTTGCAAGAACTAAGAGACACAGTGTGACCATGTGACCTTAATGAGAGATACTGACTCCAGCTTAGCTTGCAAGAACTAAGAGACACTGTGTGGCCATGTGGCCTTAATGAGAGAGACTCACTCCAGCTTAGCTTGCAAGAACTAAGAGACTCAGTGTGGCCATGTGGCCTTAATGAGAGAGACTGACTGTCTCAACTTAGCTTGCAAGAACTAAGAGACACTGTGTGGCCATGTGGCCTTAATGAGAGAGACTCACTCCAGCTTAGCTTGCAAGAACTAAGAGACACAGTGTGCCCATGTGGCCTTAATGAGAGACTCACTCCAGCTTAGCTTGCAAAAACTAAGAGACAGTGTGGCCATGTAGCCTTAATGAGAGAGACTGACTCCAGCTTAGCTTGCAAGAACTAAGAGACACAGTGTGGCCATGTGGCCTTAATGAGAGAGACTGCCTCCAGCTTAGCTTGCAAGAACTAAGAGACACAGTGTGGCCATGTGGCCTTAATGAGAGAGACTGATTCCAGCTTAACTTGCAAGAACTAAGCGACACAGTGTGGCCATGTGGCCTTAATGAGAGAGACTGACTCCAGCTTAGCTTGCAAGAATTAAGAGACACAGTGTGCCCATGTGACCTTAATGAGAGAGACTGACTCCAGCTTACCTTTCAAGAACTAAGAGACACTGTGTGGCCATGTGGCCTTAATGAGAGAGACTGACTCAAGCTTAGCTTGCAAGAACTAAGAGACACAGTGTGGCCATGTGGCCTTAATGAGAGAGACTCACTCCAGCTTAGCTTGCAAGAACTAAGAGACACTGTGTGGCCATGTGGCCTTAATGAGAGAGACTCACTCCAGCTTAGCTTGCAAGAACTAAGAGACACAGTGTGGCCATGTGGCCTTAATGAGAGACTCACTCCAGCTTAGCTTGCAAGAACTAAGAGACAGTGTGGCCATGTAGCCTTAATGAGAGAGACTGACTCCAGCTTAGCTAGCAAGAACTAAGAGACACAGTGTGGCCATGTGGCCTTAATGAGAGAGACTGACTCCAGCTTAGCTTGCAAGAACTAAGAGACACAGTGTGGCCATGTGGCCTTAATGAGAGAGACTGACTCCAGCTTAGCTTGCAAGAACTAAGAGACACAGTGTGACCATGTGACCTTAATGAGAGAGACTGACTCCAGCTTAGCTTGCAAGAACTAAGAGACACTGTGTGGCCATGTGGCCTTAATGAGAGAGACTGACTCAAGCTTAGCTTGCAAGAACTAAGAGACACAGTGTGGCCATGTGGCCTTAATGAGAGAGACTCACTCCAGCTTAGCTTGCAAGAACTAAGAGACACTGTGTGTCCATGTGGCCTTAATGAGAGAGACTCACTCCAGCTTAGCTTGCAAGAACTAAGAGACTCAGTGTGGCCATGTGGGCTTAATGAGAGAGACTGACTCCAACTTAGCTTGCAAGAACTAAGAGACACTGTGTGGCCATGTGGCCTTAATGAGAGAGACTCCCTCCAGCTTAGCTTGCAAGAACTAAGAGACACAGTGTGGCCATGTGGCCTTAATGAGAGACTCACTCCAGCTTAGCTTGCAAGAACTAAGAGACAGTGTGGCCATGTAGCCTTAATGAGAGAGACTGACTCCAGCTTAGCTTGCAAGAACTAAGAGACACAGTGTGGCCATGTGGCCTTAATGAGAGAGACTGCCTCCAGCTTAGCTTGCAAGAACTAAGAGACACAGTGTGGCCATGTGGCCTTAAAGAGAGAGACTGATTCCAGCTTAACTTGCAAGAACTAAGCGACACAGTGTGGCCATGTGGCCTTAATGAGAGAGACTGACTCCAGCTTAGCTTGCAAGAATTAAGAGACACAGTGTGCCCATGTGACCTTAATGAGAGAGACTGACTCCAGCTTACCTTGCAAGAACTAAGAGACACTGTGTGGCCATGTGGCCTTAATGAGAGAGACTGACTCAAGCTTAGCTTGCAAGAACTAAGAGACACAGTGTGGCCATGTGGCCTTAATGAGAGAGACTGATTCCAGCTTAGCTTGCAAGAACTAAGAGACACAGTGTGGCCATGTGGCCTTAATGAGAGAGACTGACTCCAGCTTAGCTTGCAAGAACTAAGAGACACAGTGTGACCATGTGACCTTAATGAGAGAGACTGACTCCAGCTTAGCTTGCAAGAACTAAGAGACACTGTGTGGCCATGTGGCCTTAATGAGAGAGACTCACTCCAGCTTAGCTTGCAAGAACTAAGAGACACAGTGTGGCCATGTGGCCTTAATGAGAGAGACTGATTCCAGCTTAGCTTGCAAGAACTAAGAGACACAGTGTGGCCATGTGGCCTTAATGAGAGAGACTGACTCCAGCTTAGCTTGCAAGAACTAAGAGACACAGTGTGACCATGTGACCTTAATGAGAGAGACTGACTCCAGCTTAGCTTGCAAGAACTAAGAGACACTGTGTGGCCATGTGGCCTTAATGAGAGAGACTGACTCAAGCTTAGCTTGCAAGAACTAAGAGACACTGTGTGGCCATGTGACCTTAATGAGAGAGACTCACTCCAGCTTAGCTTGCAAGAACTAAGAGACACTGTGTGGCCATGTGGCCTTAATGAGAGAGACTCACTCCAGCTTAGCTTGCAAGAACTAAGAGACTCAGTGTGGCCATGTGGCCTTAATGAGAGGGACTGACTGTCTCAACTTAGCTTGCAAGAACTAAGAGACA
Source organism: Petromyzon marinus (assembly GCF_048934315.1). Lineage (NCBI taxonomy): Eukaryota > Metazoa > Chordata > Hyperoartia > Petromyzontiformes > Petromyzontidae > Petromyzon > Petromyzon marinus. Next base: position 2,301,790 of record NW_027423168.1, read on the forward strand.
CTGTGTGGCCATGTGGCCTTAATGAGAGAGACTCACTCCAGCTTAGCTTGCAAGAACTAAGAGACACAGTGTGGCCATGTGGCCTTAATGAGAGACTCACTCCAGCTTAGCTTGCAAAAACTAAGAGACAGTGTGGCCATGTAGCCTTAATGAGAGAGACTGACTCCAGCTTAGCTTGCAAGAACTAAGAGACACAGTGTGGCCATGTGGCCTTAATGAGAGAGACTGCCTCCAGCTTAGCTTGCAAGAACTAAGCGACACAGTGTGGCCATGTGGCCTTAATGAGAGAGACTGATTCCAGCTTAACTTGCAAGAACTAAGCGACACAGTGTGGCCATGTGGCCTTAATGAGAGAGACTGACTCCAGCTTAGCTTGCAAGAATTAAGAGACACAGTGTGCCCATGTGACCTTAATGAGAGAGACTGACTCCAGCTTACCTTGCAAGAACTAAGAGACACTGTGTGGCCATGTGGCCTTAATGAGAGAGACTGACTCAAGCTTAGCTTGCAAGAACTAAGAGACACAGTGTGGCCATGTGGCCTTAATGAGAGAGACTCACTCCAGCTTAGCTTGCAAGAACTAAGAGACACTGTGTGGCCATGTGGCCTTAATGAGAGAGACTCACTCCAGCTTAGCTTGCAAGAACTAAGAGACACAGTGTGGCCATGTGGCCTTAATGAGAGACTCACTCCAGCTTAGCTTGCAAGAACTAAGAGACAGTGTGGCCATGTAGCCTTAATGAGAGAGACTGACTCCAGCTTAGCTAGCAAGAACTAAGAGACACAGTGTGGCCATGTGGCCTTAATGAGAGAGACTGACTCCAGCTTAGCTTGCAAGAACTAAGAGACACAGTGTGGCCATGTGGCCTTAATGAGAGAGACTGACTCCAGCTTAGCTTGCAAGAACTAAGAGACACAGTGTGACCATGTGACCTTAATGAGAGAGACTTACTCCAGCTTAGCTTGCAAGAACTAAGAGACACTGTGTGGCCATGTGGCCTTAATGAGAGAGACTGACTCAAGCTTAGCTTGCAAGAACTAAGAGACACAGTGTGGCCATGTGGCCTTAATGAGAGAGACTCACTCCAGCTTAGCTTGCAAGAACTAAGAGACACTGTGTGGCCATGTGGCCTTAATGAGAGAGACTCACTCCAGCTTAGCTTGCAAGAACTAAGAGACTCAGTGTGGCCATGTGGCCTTAATGAGAGAGACTGACTCCAACTTAGCTTGCAAGAACTAAGAGACACTGTGTGGCCATGTGGCCTTAATGAGAGAGACTCCCTCCAGCTTAGCTTGCAAGAACTAAGAGACACAGTGTGGCCATGTGGCCTTAATGAGAGACTCACTCCAGCTTAGCTTGCAAGAACTAAGAGACAGTGTGGCCATGTAGCCTTAATGAGAGAGACTGACTCCAGCTTAGCTTGCACGAACTAAGAGACACAGTGTGGCCATGTGGCCTTAATGAGAGAGACTGCCTCCAGCTTAGCTTGCAAGAACTAAGAGACACAGTGTGGCCATGTGGCCTTAATGAGAGAGACTGATTCCAGCTTAACTTGCAAGAACTAAGCGACACAGTGTGGCCATGTGGCCTTAATGAGAGAGACTGACTCCAGCTTAGCTTGCAAGAATTAAGAGACACAGTGTGCCCATGTGACCTTAATGAGAGAGACTGACTCCAGCTTACCTTGCAAGAACTAAGAGACACTGTGTGGCCATGTGGCCTTAATGAGAGAGACTGACTCAAGCTTAGCTTGCAAGAACTAAGAGACATAGTGTGGCCATGTGGCCTTAATGAGAGAGACTCACTCCAGCTTAGCTTGCAAGAACTAAGAGACACTGTGTGGCCATGTGGCCTTAATGAGAGAGACTCACTCCAGCTTAGCTTGCAAGAACTAAGAGACACAGTGTGGCCATGTGGCCTTAATGAGAGACTCACTCCAGCTTAGCTTGCAAGAACTAAGAGACAGTGTGGCCATGTAGCCTTAATGAGAGAGACTGACTCCAGCTTAGCTAGCAAGAACTAAGAGACAGTGTGGCCATGTGGCCTTAATGAGAGAGACTGATTCCAGCTTAGCTTGCAAGAACTAAGAGACACAGTGTGGCCATGTGGCCTTAATGAGAGAGACTGACTCCAGCTTAGCTTGCAAGAACTAAGAGACACAGTGTGACCATGTGACCTTAATGAGAGAGACTGACTCCAGCTTAGCTTGCAAGAACTAAGAGACACTGTGTGGCCATGTGGCCTTAATGAGAGAGACTGACTCCAGCTTAGCTTGCAAAAACTAAGAGACACAGTGTGACCATGTGACCTTAATGAGAGAGACTGACTCAAGCTTAGCTTGCAAGAACTAAGAGACACTGTGTGGCCATGTGGCCTTAATGAGAGAGACTGACTCAAGCTTAGCTTGCAAAAACTAAGAGACACAGTGTGGCCATGTGGCCTTAATGAGAGAGACTCACTCCAGCTTAGCTTGCAAGAACTAAGAGACACTGTGTGGCCATGTGGCCTTAATGAGAGAGACTCACTCCAGCTTAGCTTGCAAGAACTAAGAGACTCAGTGTGGCCATGTGGCCTTAATGAGAGAGACTGACTCCAACTTAGCTTGCAAGAACTAAGAGACACTGTGTGGCCATGTGGCCTTAATGAGAGAGACTCCCTCCAGCTTAGCTTGCAAGAACTAAGAGACACAGTGTGGCCATGTGGCCTTAATGAGAGACTCACTCCAGCTTAGCTTGCAAGAACTAAGAGACAGTGTGGCCATGTAGCCTTAATGAGAGAGACTGACTCCAGCTTAGCTTGCAAGAACTAAGAGACACAGTGTGGCCATGTGGCCTTAATGAGAGAGACTGCTTCCAGCTTAGCTTGCAAGAACTAAGAGACACAGTGTGGCCATGTGGCCTTAATGAGAGAGACTGATTCCAGCTTAACTTGCAAGAACTAAGCGACACAGTGTGGCCATGTGGCCTTAATGAGAGAGACTGACTCCAGCTTAGCTTGCAAGAATTAAGAGACACAGTGTGCCCATGTGACCTTAATGAGAGAGACTGACTCCAGCTTACCTTGCAAGAACTAAGAGACACTGTGTGGCCATGTGGCCTTAATGAGAGAGACTGACTCAAGCTTAGCTTGCAAGAACTAAGAGACACAGTGTGGCCATGTGGCCTTAATGAGAGAGACTCACTCCAGCTTAGCTTGCAAGAACTAAGAGACACTGTGTGGCCATGTGGCCTTAATGAGAGAGACTCACTCCAGCTTAGCTTGCAAGAACTAAGAGACACAGTGTGGCCATGTGGCCTTAATGAGAGACTCACTCCAGCTTAGCTTGCAAGAACTAAGAGACAGTGTGGCCATGTAGCCTTAATGATAGAGACTGACTCCAGCTTAGCTAGCAAGAACTAAGAGACAGTGTGGCCATGTGGCCTTAATGAGAGAGACTGATTCCAGCTTAGCTTGCAAGAACTAAGAGACACAGTGTGGCCATGTGGCCTTAATGAGAGAGACTGACTCCAGCTTAGCTTGTAAGAACTAAGAGACACAGTGTGACCATGTGACCTTAATGAGAGAGACTGACTCCAGCTTAGCTTGCAAGAACTAAGAGACACTGTGTGGCCATGTGGCCTTAATGAGAGAGACTGACTCCAGCTTAGCTTGCAAAAACTAAGAGACACAGTGTGACCATGTGACCTTAATGAGAGAGACTGACTCAAGCTTAGCTTGCAAGAACTAAGAGACACTGTGTGGCCATGTGGCCTTAATGAGAGAGACTGACTCAAGCTTAGCTTGCAAGAACTAAGAGACACAGTGTGGCCATGTGGCCTTAATGAGAGAGACTCACTCCAGCTTAGCTTGCAAGAACTAAGAGACACTGTGTGGCCATGTGGCCTTAATGAGAAAGACTCACTCCAGCTTAGCTTGCAAGAACTAAGAGACTCAGTGTGGCCATGTGGCCTTAATGAGAAAGACTCACTCCAGCTTAGCTTGCAAGAACTAAGAGACACAGTGTGACCATGTGACCTTAATGAGAGAGACTGACTCCAGCTTAGCTTGCAAGAACTAAGAGACACTGTGTGGCCATGTGGCCTTAATGAGAGAGACTGACTCAAGCTTAGCTTGCAAGAACTAAGAGACACAGTGTGGCCATGTGACCTTAATGAGAGAGACTCACTCCAGCTTAGCTTGCAAGAACTAAGAGACACTGTGTGGCCATGTGGCATTAATGAGAGAGACTCACTCCAGCTTAGCTTGCAAGAACTAAGAGACTCAGTGTGGCCATGTGGCCTTAATGAGAGAGACTGACTCCAACTTAGCTTGCAAGAACTAAGAGACACTGTGTGGCCATGTGGCCTTAATGAGAGAGACTCACTCCAGCTTAGCTTGCTAGAACTAAGAGACACAGTGTGGCCATGTGGCCTTAATGAGAGACTCACTCCAGCTTAGCTTGCAAGAACTAAGAGACAGTGTGGCCATGTAGCCTTAATAAGAGAGACTGACTCCAGCTTAGTTTGCAAGAACTAAGAGACACAGTGTGGCCATGTGGCCTTAATGAGAGAGACTGCCTCCAGCTTAGCTTGCAAGAACTAAGAGACACAGTGTGGCCATGTGGCCTTAATGAGAGAGACTGATTCCAGCTTAACTTGCAAGAACTAAGCGACACAGTGTGGCCATGTGGCCTTAATGAGAGAGACTGACTCCAGCTTAGCTTGCAAGAATTAAGAGACACAGTGTGCCCATGTGACCTTAATGAGAGAGACTGACTCCAGCTTAACTTCCAAGAACTAAGAGACACTGTGTGGCCATGTGGCCTTAATGAGAGAGACTGACTCCAGCTTAGCTTGCAAGAACTAAGAGACACAGTGTGACCATGTGACCTTAATGAGAGAGACTGACTCAAGCTTAGCTTGCAAGAACTAAGAGACACTGTGTGGCCATGTGGCCTTAATGAGAGAGACTGACTCAAGCTTAGCTTGCAAGAACTAAGAGACACAGTGTGGCCATGTGGCCTTAATGAGAGAGACTCACTCCAGCTTAGCTTGCAAGAACTAAGAGACACTGTGTGGCCATGTGGCCTTAATGAGAAAGACTCACTCCAGCTTAGCTTGCAAGAACTAAGAGACTCAGTGTGGCCATGTGGCCTTAATGAGAAAGACTCACTCCAGCTTAGCTTGCAAGAACTAAGAGACTCAGTATGGCCATGTGGCCTTAATGAGAGAGACTGACTCCAACTTAACTTGAAGAACTAAGATACACTGTGTGGCCATGTGGCCTTAATGAGAGAGACTCACTCCAGCTTAGCTTGCAAGAACTAAGAGACACAGTGTGGCCATGTGGCCTTAATGAGAGACTCACTCCAGCTTAGCTTGCAAGAACTAAGAGACGGTGTGGCCATGTAGCCTTAATGAGAGAGACTGACTCCAGCTTAGCTTGCAAGAACTAAGAGACACAGTGTGGCCATGTGGCCTTAATGAGAGAGACTGACTCCAGCTTAGCTTGCAAGAACTAAGAGACACAGTGTGGCCATGTGGCCTTAATGAGAGAGACTGATTCCAGCTTAGCTTGCAAGAACTAAGAGACACAGTGTGGCCATGTGGCCTTAATGAGAGAGACTGACTCCAGCTTAGCTTGCAAGAACTAAGAGACACAGTGTGACCATGTGACCTTAATGAGAGAGACTGACTCCAGCTTAGCTTGCAAGAACTAAGAGACACTGTGTGGCCATGTGGCCTTAATGAGAGAGACTGACTCAAGCTTAGCTTGGAAGAACTAAGAGACACAGTGTGGACATGTGACCTTAATGAGAGAGACTCACTCCAGCTTAGCTTGCAAGAACTAAGAGACACTGTGTGGCCATGTGGCATTAATGAGAGAGACTCACTCCAGCTTAGCTTGCAAGAACTAAGAGACTCAGTGTGGCCATGTGGCCTTAATGAGAGAGACTGACTCCAACTTAGCTTGCAAGAACTAAGAGACACTGTGTGGCCATGTGGCCTTAATGAGAGAGACTCACTCCAGCTTAGCTTGCTAGAACTAAGAGACACAGTGTGGCCATGTGGCCTTAATGAGAGACTCACTCCAGCTTAGCTTGCAAGAACTAAGAGACAGTGTGGCCATGTAGCCTTAATGAGAGAGACTGACTCCAGCTTAGCTTGCAAGAACTAAGAGACACAGTGTGGCCATGTGGCCTTAATGAGAGAGACTGCCTCCAGCTTAGCTTGCAAGAACTAAGAGACACAGTGTGGCCATGTGGCCTTAATGAGAGAGACTGATTCCAGCTTAACTTGCAAGAACTAAGCGACACAGTGTGGCCATGTGGCCTTAATGAGAGAGACTGACTCCAGCTTAGCTTGCAAGAATTAAGAGACACAGTGTGCCCATGTGACCTTAATGAGAGAGACTGACTCCAGCTTACCTTGCAAGAACTAAGAGACACTGTGTGGCCATGTGGCCTTAATGAGAGAGACTGACTCAAGCTTAGCTTGCAAGAACTAAGAGACACAGTGTGGCCATGTGGCCTTAATGAGAGAGACTCACTCCAGCTTAGCTTGCAGGAACTAAGAGACACAGTGTGGCCATGTGGCCTTAATGAGAGACTCACTCCAGCTTAGCTTGCAAGAACTAAGAGACAGTGTGGCCATGTAGCCTTAATGAGAGAGACTGACTCCAGCTTAGCTAGCAAGAACTAAGAGACACAGTGTGGCCATGTGGCCTTAATGAGAGAGACTGACTCCAGCTTAGCTTGCAAGAACTAAGAGACACAGTGTGGCCATGTGGCCTTAATGAGACCGACTGATTCCAGCTTAGCTTGCAAGAACTAAGAGACACAGTGTGGCCATGTGGCCTTAATGAGAGAGACTGACTCCAGCTTAGCTTGCAAGAACTAAGAGACACAGTGTGACCATGTGACCTTAATGAGAGAGACTGACTCCAGCTTAGCTTGCAAGAACTAAGAGACACTGTGTGGCCATGTGGCCTTAATGAGAGAGACTGACTCAAGCTTAGCTTGCAAGAACTAAGAGACACAGTGTGGCCATGTGGCCTTAATGAGAGAGACTCACTCCAGCTTAGCTTGCAAGAACTAAGAGACACTGTGTGGCCATGTGGCCTTAATGAGAGAGACTCACTCCAGCTTAGCTTGCAAGAACTAAGAGACTCAGTGTGGCCATGTGGCCTTAATGAGACCGACTGATTCCAGCTTAGCTTGCAAGAACTAAGAGACACAGTGTGGCCATGTGGCCTTAATGAGAGAGACTGACTCCAGCTTAGCTTGCAAGAACTAAGAGACACAGAGTGGCCATGTGGCCTTAATGAGAGAGACTCACTCCAGCTTAGCTTGCAAGAACTAAGAGACACTGTGTGGCCATGTGGCCTTAATGAGAGAGACTCACTCCAGCTTAGCTTGCAAGAACTAAGAGACTCAGTGTGGCCATGTGGCCTTAATGAGAGAGACTGACTCCAGCTTAGCTTGCAAGAACTAAGAGACACAGTGTGGCCATGTGGCCTTAATGAGAGAGACTGACTCCAGCTTAGCTTGCAAGAACTAAGAGACACAGTGTGGCCATGTGGCCTTAATGAGAGAGACTGATTCCAGCTTAGCTTGCAAGAACTAAGAGACACTGTGTGGCCATGTGGCCTTAATGAGAGAGACTGACTCCAGCTTAGCTTGCAAGAACTAAGAAACACAGTGTGACCATGTGACCTTAATGAGAGAGACTGACTCAAGCTTAGCTTGCAAGAACTAAGAGACACTGTGTGGCCATGTGGCCTTAATGAGAGAGACTGACTCAAGCTTAGCTTGCAAGAACTAAGAGACACAGTGTGGCCATGTGGCCTTAATGAGAGAGACTCACTCCAGCTTAGCTTGCAAGAACTAAGAGACACTGTGTGGCCATGTGGCCTTAATGAGAAAGACTCACTCCAGCTTAGCTTGCAAGAACTGAGAGACTCAGTGTGGCCATGTGGCCTTAATGAGAAAGACTCACTCCAGCTTAGCTTGCAAGAACTAAGAGACTCAGTATGGCCATGTGGCCTTAATGAGAGAGACTGACTCCAACTTAACTTGCAAGAACTAAGATACACTGTGTGGCCATGTGGCCTTAATGAGAGAGACTCACTCCAGTTTAGCTTGCAAGAACTAAGAGACACAGTGTGGCCATGTGGCCTTAATGAGAGGCTCACTCCAGCTTAGCTTGCAAGAACTAAGAGACAGTGTGGCCATGTAGCCTTAATGAGAGAGACTGACTCCAGCTTAGCTTGCAAGAACTAAGAGACACAGTGTGGCCATGTGGCCTTAATGAGAGAGACTGACTCCAGCTTAGCTTGCAAGAACTAAGAGACACAGTGTGGCCATGTGGCCTTAATGAGAGAGACTGATTCCAGCTTAGCTTGCAAGAACTAAGAGACACAGTGTGGCCATGTGGCCTTAATGAGAGAGACTGACTCCAGCTTAGCTTGCAAGAACTAAGAGACACAGTGTGACCATGTGACCTTAATGAGAGAGACTGACTCCAGCTTAGCTTGCAAGAACTAAGAGACACTGTGTGGCCATGTGGCCTTAATGAGAGAGACTGACTCAAGCTTAGCTTGCAAGAACTAAGAGACACAGTGTGGCCATGTGACCTTAATGAGAGAGACTCACTCCAGCTTAGCTTGCAAGAACTAAGAGACACTGTGTGGCCATGTGGCCTTAATGAGAGAGACTCACTCCAGCTTAGCTTGCAAGAACTAAGAGACTCAGTGTGGCGATGTGGCCTTAATGAGAGAGACTGACTCCAACTTAGCTTGCAAGAACTAAGAGACTCAGTGTGGCGATGTGGCCTTAATGAGAGAGACTGACTCCAGCTTAGCTTGCAAGAATTAAGAGACACAGTGTGCCCATGTGACCTTAATGAGAGAGACTGACTCCAGCTTACCTTGCAAGAACTAAGAGACACTGTGTGGCCATGTGGCCTTAATGAGAGAGACTGACTCAAGCTTAGCTTGCAAGAACTAAGAGACACAGTGTGGCCATGTGGCCTTAATGAGAGAGACTCACTCCAGCTTAGCTTGCAAGAACTAAGAGACACAGTGTGGCCATGTGGCCTTAATGAGAGACTCACTCCAGCTTAGCTTGCAAGAACTAAGAGACAGTGTGGCCATGTAGCCTTAATGAGAGAGACTGACTCCAGCTTAGCTAGCAAGAACTAAGAGACACAGTGTGGCCATGTGGCCTTAATGAGAGAGACTGACTCCAGCTTAGCTTGCAAGAACTAAGAGACACAGTGTGGCCATGTGGCCTTAATGAGACCGACTGATTCCAGCTTAGCTTGCAAGAACTAAGAGACACAGTGTGGCCATGTGGCCTTAATGAGAGAGACTGACTCCAGCTTAGCTTGCAAGAACTAAGAGACACAGTGTGACCATGTGACCTTAATGAGAGAGACTGACTCCAGCTTAGCTTGCAAGAACTAAGAGACACTGTGTGGCCATGTGGCCTTAATGAGAGAGACTGACTCAAGCTTAGCTTGCAAGAACTAAGAGACACAGTGTGGCCATGTGGCCTTAATGAGAGAGACTCACTCCAGCTTAGCTTGCAAGAACTAAGAGACACTGTGTGGCCATGTGGCCTTAATGAGAGAGACTCACTCCAGCTTAGCTTGCAAGAACTAAGAGACTCAGTGTGGCCATGTGGCCTTAATGAGACCGACTGATTCCAGCTTAGCTTGCAAGAACTAAGAGACACAGTGTGGCAATGTGGCCTTAATGAGAGAGACTGACTCCAGCTTAGCTTGCAAGAACTAAGAGACACAGTGTGGCCATGTGGCCTTAATGAGAGAGACTCACTCCAGCTTAGCTTGCAAGAACTAAGAGACACTGTGTGGCCATGTGGCCTTAATGAGAGAGACTCACTCCAGCTTAGCTTGCAAGAACTAAGAGACTCAGTGTGGCCATGTGGCCTTAATGAGAGAGACTGACTCCAGCTTAGCTTGCAAGAACTAAGAGACACAGTGTGGCCATGTGGCCTTAATGAGAGAGACTGACTCCAGCTTAGCTTGCAAGAACTAAGAGACACAGTGTGGCCATGTGGCCTTAATGAGAGAGACTGATTCCAGCTTAGCTTGCAAGAACTAAGAGACACTGTGTGGCCATGTGGCCTTAATGAGAGAGACTGACTCCAGCTTAGCTTGCAAGAACTAAGAAACACAGTGTGACCATGTGACCTTAATGAGAGAGACTGACTCAAGCTTAGCTTGCAAGAACTAAGAGACACTGTGTGGCCATGTGGCCTTAATGAGAGAGACTGACTCAAGCTTAGCTTGCAAGAACTAAGAGACACAGTGTGGCCATGTGGCCTTAATGAGAGAGACTCACTCCAGCTTAGCTTGCAAGAACTAAGAGACACTGTGTGGCCATGTGGCCTTAATGAGAAAGACTCACTCCAGCTTAGCTTGCAAGAACTGAGAGACTCAGTGTGGCCATGTGGCCTTAATGAGAAAGACTCACTCCAGCTTAGCTTGCAAGAACTAAGAGACTCAGTATGGCCATGTGGCCTTAATGAGAGAGACTGACTCCAACTTAACTTGCAAGAACTAAGATACACTGTGTGGCCATGTGGCCTTAATGAGAGAGACTCACTCCAGTTTAGCTTGCAAGAACTAAGAGACACAGTGTGGCCATGTGGCCTTAATGAGAGGCTCACTCCAGCTTAGCTTGCAAGAACTAAGAGACAGTGTGGCCATGTAGCCTTAATGAGAGAGACTGACTCCAGCTTAGCTTGCAAGAACTAAGAGACACAGTGTGGCCATGTGGCCTTAATGAGAGAGACTGACTCCAGCTTAGCTTGCAAGAACTAAGAGACACAGTGTGGCCATGTGGCCTTAATGAGAGAGACTGATTCCAGCTTAGCTTGGAAGAACTAAGAGACACAGTGTGGCCATGTGGCCTTAATGAGAGAGACTGACTCCAGCTTAGCTTGCAAGAACTAAGAGACACAGTGTGACCATGTGACCTTAATGAGAGAGACTGACTCCAGCTTAGCTTGCAAGAACTAAGAGACACTGTGTGGCCATGTGGCCTTAATGAGAGAGACTGACTCAAGCTTAGCTTGCAAGAACTAAGAGACACAGTGTGGCCATGTGACCTTAATGAGAGAGACTCACTCCAGCTTAGCTTGCAAGAACTAAGAGACACTGTGTGGCCATGTGGCCTTAATGAGAGAGACTCACTCCAGCTTAGCTTGCAAGAACTAAGAGACTCAGTGTGGCGATGTGGCCTTAATGAGAGAGACTGACTCCAACTTAGCTTGCAAGAACTAAGAGACACTGTGTGGCCATGTGGCCTTAATGAGAGAGACTCACTCCAGCTTAGCTTGCAAGAACTAAGAGACACAGTGTGGCCATGAGGCCTTAATGAGAGACTCACTCCAGCTTAGCTTGCAAGAACTAAGAGACAGTGTGGCCATGTAGCCTTAATGAGAGAGACTGACTCCAGCTTACCTTGCAAGAACTAAGAGACACAGTGTGGCCATGTGGCCTTAATGAGAGAGACTGCCTCCAGCTTAGCTTGCAAGAACTAAGAGACACAGTGTGGCCATGTGGCCTTAATGAGAGAGACTGATTCCAGCTTACCTTGCAAGAACTAAGAGACACTGTGTGGCCATGTGGCCTTAATGAGAGAGACTGACTCAAGCTTAGCTTGAAAGAACTAAGAGACACAGTGTGGCCATGTGGCCTTAATGAGAGAGACTCACTCCAGCTTAGCTTGCAAGAACTAAGAGACACTGTGTGGCCATGTGGCCTTAATGAGAGAGACTCACTCCAGCTTAGCTTGCAAGAACTAAGAGACACAGTGTGGCCATGTGGCCTTAATGAGAGACTCACTCCAGCTTAGCTTGCAAGAACTAAGAGACAGTGTGGCAATGTAGCCTTAATGAGAGAGACTGACTCCAGCTTAGCTAGCAAGAACTAAGAGACACAGTGTGGCCATGTGGCCTTAATGAGAGAGACTGACTCCAGCTTAGCTTGCAAGAACTAAGAGACACAGTGTGGCCATGTGGCCTTAATGAGAGAGACTGATTCCAGCTTAGCTTGCAAGAACTAAGAGACACAGTGTGGCCATGTGGCCTTAATGAGAGAAACTGACTCCAGCTTAGCTTGCAAGAACTAAGAGACACAGTGTGACCATGTGACCTTAATGAGAGAGACTGACTCCAGCTTAGCTTGCAAGAACTAAGAGACACTGTGTGGCCATGTGGCCTTAATGAGAGAGACTGACTCAAGCTTAGCTTGCAAGAACTAAGAGACACAGTGTGGCCATGTGGCCTTAATGAGAGAGACTCACTCCAGCTTAGCTTGCAAGAACTAAGAGACACTGTGTGGCCATGTGGCCTTAATGAGAGAGACTCACTCCAGCTTAGCTTGCAAGAACTAAGAGACTCAGTGTGGCCATGTGGCCTTAATGAGAGAGACTGACTCCAGCTTAGCTTGCAAGAACTAAGAGACACAGTGTGGCCATGTGGCCTTAATGAGAGAGACTGACTCCAGCTTAGCTTGCAAGAACTAAGAGACACAGTGTGGCCATGTGGCCTTAATGAGAGAGACTGATTCCAGCTTAGCTTGCAAGAACTAAGAGACACAGTGTGGCCATGTGGCCTTAATGAGAGAGACTGACTCCAGCTTAGCTTGCAAGAACTAAGAGACACAGTGTGACCATGTGACCTTAATGAGAGAGACTGACTCAAGCTTAGCTTGCAAGAACTAAGAGACACTGTGTGGCCATGTGGCCTTAATGAGAGAGACTGACTCAAGCTTAGCTTGCAAGAACTAAGAGACACAGTGTGGCCATGTGACCTTAATGAGAGAGACTCACTCCAGCTTAGCTTGCAAGAACTAAGAGACTCAGTGTGGCCATGTGGCCTTAATGAGAGAGACTGACTCCAACTTAGCTTGCAAGAACTAAGAGACACTGTGTGGCCACGTGGCCTTAATGAGAGAGACTCACTCCAGCTTAGCTTGCAAGAACTAAGAGACACTGTGTGGCCATGTGGCCTTAATGAGAGAGACTGACTCAAGCTTAGCTTGCAAGAACTAAGAGACACAGTGTGGCCATGTGGCCTTAATGAGAGAGACTCACTCCAGCTTAGCTTGCAAGAACTAAGAGACTCAGTGTGGCCATGTGGCCTTAATGAGAGAGACTGACTCCAAATTAGCTTGCAAGAACTAAGAGACACTGTGTGGCCATGTGGCCTTAATGAGAGAGACTCACTCCAGCTTAGCTTGCAAGAACTAAGAGACACAGTGTGGCCATGTGGCCTTAATGAGAGACTCACTCCAGCTTAGCTTGCAAGAACTAAGAGACAGTGTGGCCATGTAACCTTAATGAGAGAGACTGACTCCAGCTTAGCTTGCAAGAACTAAGAGACCCAGTGTGGCCATGTGGCCTTAATGAGAGAGACTGCCTCCAACTTAGCTTGCAAGAACTAAGAGACACTGTGTGGCCATGTGGCCTTAATGAGAGAGACTGACTCAAGCTTAGCTTGCAAGAACTAAGAGACACAGTGTGGCCATGTGGCCTTAATGAGAGAGACTCACTCCAGCTTAGCTTGCAAGAACTAAGAGACACTGTGTGGCCATGTGGCCTTAATGAGAGAGACTCACTCCAGCTTAGCTTGCAAGAACTAAGAGACTCAGTGTGGCCATGTGGCCTTAATGAGAGAGACTGACTCCAGCTAAGCTTGCAAGAACTAAGAGACACTGTGTGGCCATGTGGCCTTAATGAGAGAGACTGACTCCAGCTTAGCTTGCAAGAACTAAGAGACACAGTGTGGCCATGTGGCCTTAATGAGAGACTCACTCCAGCTTAGCTTGCAAGAACTAAGAGACACAGTGTGGCCATGTGGCCTTAATGAGAGAGACTGACTCCAGCTTAGCTTGCAAGAACTAAGAGACACAGTGTGACCATGTGACCTTAATGAGAGAGACTGACTCCAGCTTAGCTTGCAAGAACTAAGAGACACAGTGTGGCCATGTGGCCTTAATGAGAGAGACTGACTCAAGCTTAGCTTGCAAGAACTAAGAGACACAGTGTGGCCATGTGACCTTAATGAGAGAGACTCACTCCAGCTTAGCTTGCAAGAACTAAGAGACTCAGTGTGGCCATGTGGCCTTAATGAGAGAGACTGACTCCAACTTAGCTTGCAAGAACTAAGAGACACTGTGTGGCCATGTGGCCTTAATGAGAGAGACTCACTCCAGCTTAGCTTGCAAGAACTAAGAGACACTGTGTGGCCATGTGGCCTTAATGAGAGAGACTGACTCAAGCTTAGCTTGCAAGAACTAAGAGACACAATGTGGCCATGTGGCCTTAATGAGAGAGACTCACTCCAGCTTAGCTTGCAAGAACTAAGAGACTTGGTGTGGCCATGTGGCCTTAATGAGAGAGACTGACTCCAACTTAGCTTGCAAGAACTAAGAGACACTGTGTGGCCATGTGGCCTTAATGAGAGAGACTCACTCCAGCTTAGCTTGCAAGAACTAAGAGACACAGTGTGGCCATGTGGCCTTAATGAGAGACTCACTCCAGCTTAGCTTGCAAGAACTAAGAGACAGTGTGGCCATGTAGCCTTAATGAGAGAGACTGACTCCAGCTTAGCTTGCAAGAACTAAGAGACACAGTGTGGCCATGTGGCCTTAATGAGAGAGACTGCCTCAGCTTAGCTTGCAAGAACTAAGAGACACAGTGTGGCCATGTGGCCTTAATGAGAGAGACTGATTCCAGCTTAACTTGCAAGAACTAAGCGACACAGTGTGGCCATGTGGCCTTAAGGAGAGAGACTGACTCCAGCTTAGCTTGCAAGAATTAAGAGACACAGTGTGCCCATGTGACCTTAATGAGAGAGACTGACTCCAACTTAACTTGCAAGAACTAAGAGACACTGTGTGGCCATGTGGCCTTAATGAGAGAGACTGACTCAAGCTTAGCTTGCAAGAACTAAGAGACACAGTGTGGCCATGTGGCCTTAATGAGAGAGACTCACTCCAGCTAAGCTTGCAAGAACTAAGAGACAGTGTGGCCATGTAGCCTTAATGAGAGAGACTGACTCCAGCTTAGCTTGCAAGAACTAAGAGACACAGTGTGGCCATGTGGCCTTAATGAGAGACTCACTCCAGCTTAGCTAGCAAGAACTAAGCGACACAGTGTGGCCATGTGGCCTTAATGAGAGAGACTGACTCCAGCT
Organism: Petromyzon marinus; assembly: GCF_048934315.1. Classification (NCBI taxonomy): domain Eukaryota; kingdom Metazoa; phylum Chordata; class Hyperoartia; order Petromyzontiformes; family Petromyzontidae; genus Petromyzon; species Petromyzon marinus. The sequence continues at coordinate 2,316,999 of NW_027423168.1, forward strand.
TAGCTTGCAAGAACTAAGAGACACAGTGTGGCCATGTGGCCTTAATGAGAGAGACTGATTCCAGCTTAGCTTGCAAGAACTAAGAGACACAGTGTGGCCATGTGGCCTTAATGAGAGAGACTGACTCAAGCTTAGCTTGCAAGAACTAAGAGACACAATGTGGCCATGTGGCCTTAATGAGAGAGACTCACTCCAGCTTAGCTTGCAAGAACTAAGAGACTCAGTGTGGCCATGTGGCCTTAATGAGAGAGACTGACTCCAACTTAGCTTGCAAGAACTAAGAGACACTGTGTGGCCATGTGGCCTTAATGAGAGAGACTCACGCCAGCTTAGCTTGCAAGAACTAAGAGACACAGTGTGGCCATGTGGCCTTAATGAGAGACTCACTCCAGCTTAGCTTGCAAGAACTAAGAGACAGTGTGGCCATGTAGCCTTAATGAGAGAGACTGACTCCAGCTTAGCTTGCAAGAACTAAGAGACACAGTGTGGCCATGTGGCCTTAATGAGAGAGACTGCCTCAGCTTAGCTTGCAAGAACTAAGAGACACAGTGTGGCCATGTGGCCTTAATGAGAGAGACTGATTCCAGCTTAACTTGCAAGAACTAAGCGACACAGTGTGGCCATGTGGCCTTAAGGAGAGAGACTGACTCCAGCTTAGCTTGCAAGAATTAAGAGACACAGTGTGCCCATGTGACCTTAATGAGAGAGACTGACTCCAACTTAACTTGCAAGAACTAAGAGACACTGTGTAGCCATGTGGCCTTAATGAGAGAGACTGACTCAAGCTTAGCTTGCAAGAACTAAGAGACACAGTGTGGCCATGTGGCCTTAATGAGAGAGACTCACTCCAGCTAAGCTTGCAAGAACTAAGAGACAGTGTGGCCATGTAGCCTTAATGAGAGAGACTGACTCCAGCTTAGCTTGCAAGAGCTAAGAGACACAGTGTGGCCATGTGGCCTTAATGAGAGACTCACTCCAGCTTAGCTTGTAAGAACTAAGAGACAGTGTGGCCATGTAGCCTTAATGAGAGAGACTGACTCCAGCTTAGCTAGCAAGAACTAAGAGACACAGTGTGGCCATGTGGCCTTAATGAGAGAGACTGACTCCAGCTTAGCTTGCAAGAACTAAGAGACACAGTGTGGCCATGTGGCCTTAATGAGAGAGACTGATTCCAGCTTAGCTTGCAAGAACTAAGAGACACAGTGTGGCCATGTGGCCTTAATGAGAGAGACTGACTCCAGCTTAGCTTGCAAGAACTAAGAGACACAGTGTGACCATGTGACCTTAATGAGAGAGACTGACTCCAGCTTAGCTTGCAAGAACTAAGAGACACTGTGTGGCCATGTGGCCTTAATGAGAGAGACTGACTCAAGCTTAGCTTGCAAGAACTAAGAGACACAGTGTGGCCATGTGGCCTTAATGAGAGAGACTCACTCCAGCTTAGCTTGCAAGAACTAAGAGACACTGTGTGGCCATGTGGCCTTAATGAGAGAGACTCACTCCAGCTTAGCTTGCAAGAACTAAGAGACTCAGTGTGGCCATGTGGCCTTAATGAGAGAGACTGACTCCAACTTAGCTTGCAAGAACTAAGAGACACTGTGTGGCCATGTGGCCTTAATGAGAGAGACTCACTCCAGCTTAGCTTGCAAGAACTAAGAGACACAGTGTGGCCATGTGGACTTAATGAGAGACTCACTCCAGCTTAGCTTGCAAGAACTAAGAGACAGTGTGGCCATGTAGCCTTAATGAGAGAGACTGACTCCAGCTTAGCTTGCAAAAACTAAGAGACACAGTGTGGCCATGTGGCCTTAATGAGAGAGACTGCCTCCAGCTTAGCTTGCAAGAACTAAGAGACACAGTGTGGCCATGTGGCCTTAATGAGAGAGACTGATTCCAGCTTAACTTGCAAGAACTAAGAGACACTGTGTTGCCATGTGGCCTTAATGAGAAAGACTCACTCCAGCTTAGCTTGCAAGAACTAAGAGACTCAGTATGGCCATGTGGCCTTAATGAGAGAGACTGACTCCAACTTAACTTGCAAGAACTAAGATACACTGTGTGGCCATGTGGCCTTAATGAGAGAGACTCACTCCAGCTTAGCTTGCAAGAACTAAGAGACACAGTGTGGCCATGTGGCCTTAATGAGAGACTCACTCCAGCTTAGCTTGCAAGAACTAATAGACAGTGTGGCCATGTAGCCTTAATGAGAGAGACTGACTCCAGCTTAGCTTGCAAGAACTAAGAGACAGTGTGGCCATGTAGCCTTAATGAGAGAGACTGACTCCAGCTTAGCTAGCAAGAACTAAGAGACACAGTGTGGCCATGTGGCCTTAATGAGAGAGACTGACTCCAGCTTAGCTTGCAAGAACTAAGAGACACAGTGTGGCCATGTGGCCTTAATGAGAGAGACTGATTCCAGCTTAGCTTGCAAGAACTAAGAGACACAGTGTGGCCATGTGGCCTTAATGAGAGAGACTGATTCCAGCTTAGCTTGCAAGAACTAAGAGACACAGTGTGGCCATGTGGCCTTAATGAGAGAGACTGACTCCAGCTTAGCTTGCAAGAACTAAGAGACACAGTGTGACCATGTGACCTTAATGAGAGAGACTGACTCCAGCTTAGCTTGCAAGAACTAAGAGACACTGTGTGGCCATGTGGCCTTAATGAGAGAGACTGACTCAAGCTTAGCTTGCAAGAACTAAGAGACACAGTGTGGCCATGTGGCCTTAATGAGAGAGACTCACTCCAGCTTAGCTTGCAAGAACTAAGAGACACTGTGTGGCCATGTGGCCTTAATGAGAGAGACTCACTCCAGCTTAGCTTGCAAGAACTAAGAGACTCAGTGTGGCCATGTGGCATTAATGAGAGAGACTGACTCCAACTTAGCTTGCAAGAACTAAGAGACACTGTGTGGCCATGTGGCCTTAATGAGAGAGCCTCACTCCAGCTTAGCTTGCAAGAACTAAGAGACACAGTGTGGCCATGTGGACTTAATGAGAGACTCACTCCAGCTTAGCTTGCAAGAACTAAGAGACAGTGTGGCCATGTAGCCTTAATGAGAGAGACTGACTCCAGCTTAGCTTGCAAGAACTAAGAGACACAGTGTGGCCATGTGGCCTTAATGAGAGAGACTGCCTCCAGCTTAGCTTGCAAGAACTAAGAGACACAGTGTGGCCATGTGGCCTTAATAAGAGAGACTGATTCCAGCTTAACTTGCAAGAACTAAGAGACACTGTGTGGCCATGTGGCCTTAATGAGAAAGACTCACTCCAACTTAGCTTGCAAGAAATAAGACACTCAGTATGGCCATGTGGCCTTAATGAGAGAGACTGACTCCAACTTAACTTGCAAGAACTAAGATACACTGTGTGGCTGTGTGGCCATGTGGCCTTAATGAGAGAGACTCACTCCAGCTTAGCTTGCAAGAACTAAGAGACACAGTGTGGCCATGTGGCCTTAATGAGAGACTCACTCCAGCTTAGCTTGCAAGAACTAAGAGACAGTGTGGCCATGTAGCCTTAATGAGAGAGACTGACTCCAGCTTAGCTTGCAAGAACTAAGAGACACAGTGTGGCCATGTGGCCTTAATGAGAGAGACTGACTCCAGCTTAGCTTGCAAGAACTAAGAGACACAGTGTGGCCATGTGGCCTTAATGAGAGAGACTGATTCCAGCTTAGCTTGCAAGAACTAAGAGACACAGTGTGGCCATGTGGCCTTAATGAGAGAGACTGACTCCAGCTTAGCTTGCAAGAACTAAGAGACACAGTGTGACCATGTGACCTTAATGAGAGAGACTGACTCCAGCTTAGCTTGCAAGAACTAAGAGACACTGTGTGGCCATGTGGCCTTAATGAGAGAGACTGACTCAAGCTTAGCTTGCAAGAACTAAGAGACACAGTGTGGCAATGTGGCCTTAATGAGAGAGACTCACTCCAGCTTAGCTTGCAAGAACTAAGAGACACTGTGTGGCCATGTGGCCTTAATGAGAGAGACTCGCTCCAGCTTAGCTTGCAAGAACTAAGAGACTCAGTGTGGCCATGTGGCCTTAATGAGAGAGACAGACTCCAACTTAGCTTGCAAGAACTAAGAGACACTGTGTGGCCATGTGGCCTTAATGAGAGAGACTCACTACAGCTTAGCTTGCAAGAACTAAGAGACACAGTGTGGCCATGTGGCCTTAATGAGAGACTCACTCCAGCTTAGCTTGCAAGAACTAAGAGACAGTGTGGCCATGTAGCCTTAATGAGAGAGACTGACTCCAGCTTAGCTTGCAAGAACTAAGAGACACAGTGTGGCCATGTGGCCTTAATGAGAGAGACTGCCTCCAGCTTAGCTTGCAAGAACTAAGAGACACAGTGTGGCCATGTGGCCTTAATGAGAGAGACTGATTCCAGCTTAACTTGCAAGAACTAAGCGACACAGTGTGGCCATGTAGCCTTAATGAGAGAGACTGACTCCAGCTTAGCTTGCAAGAACTAAGAGACACAGTGTGGCCATGTGGCCTTAATGAGAGAGACTGCCTCCAGCTTAGCTTGCAAGAACTAAGAGACACAGTGTGGCCATGTGGCCTTAATGAGAGAGACTGATTCCAGCTTAACTTGCAAGAACTAAGAGACACTGTGTGGCCATGTGGCCTTAATGAGAAAGACTCACTCCAGCTTAGCTTGCAAGAACTAAGAGACTCAGTATGGCCATGTGGCCTTAATGAGAGAGACTGACTCCAACTTAACTTGCAAGAACTAAGATACACTGTGTGGCCATGTGGCCTTAATGAGAGAGACTCACTCCAGCTTAGCTTGCAAGAACTAAGAGACACAGTGTGGCCATGTGGCCTTAATGAGAGAGACTGATTCCAGCTTAACTTGCAAGAACTAAGAGACACTGTGTGGCCATGTGGCCTTAATGAGAAAGACTCACTCCAGCTTAGCTTGCAAGAACTAAGAGACTCAGTATGGCCATGTGGCCTTAATGAGAGAGACTGACTCCAGCTTAGCTTGCAAGAACTAAGAGACACAGTGTGGCCATGTGGCCTTAATGAGAGAGACTGACTCCAGCTTAGCTTGCAAGAACTAAGAGACACAGTGTGACCATGTGACCTTAATGAGAGAGACTGACTCCAGCTTAGCTTGCAAGAACTAAGAGACACTGTGTGGCCATGTGGCCTTAATGAGAGAGACTGACTCAAGCTTAGCTTGCAAGAACTAAGAGACACAGTGTGGCAATGTGGCCTTAATGAGAGAGACTCACTCCAGCTTAGCTTGCAAGAACTAAGAGACACTGTGTGGCCATGTGGCCTTAATGAGAGAGACTCGCTCCAGCTTAGCTTGCAAGAACTAAGAGACTCAGTGTGGCCATGTGGCCTTAATGAGAGAGACTGACTCCAACTTAGCTTGCAAGAACTAAGAGACACTGTGTGGCCATGTGGCCTTAATGAGAGAGACTCACTACAGCTTAGCTTGCAAGAACTAAGAGACACAGTGTGGCCATGTGGCCTTAATGAGAGACTCACTCCAGCTTAGCTTGCAAGAACTAAGAGACAGTGTGGCCATGTAGCCTTAATGAGAGAGACTGACTCCAGCTTAGCTTGCAAGAACACAGAGACACAGTGTGGCCATGTGGCCTTAATGAGAGAGACTGCCTCCAGCTTAGCTTGCAAGAACTAAGAGACACAGTGTGGCCATGTGGCCTTAATGAGAGAGACTGATTCCAGCTTAACTTGCAAGAACTAAGCGACACAGTGTGGCCATGTAGCCTTAATGAGAGAGACTGACTCCAGCTTAGCTTGCAAGAACTAAGAGACACAGTGTGGCCATGTGGCCTTAATGAGAGAGACTGCCTCCAGCTTAGCTTGCAAGAACTAAGAGACACAGTGTGGCCATGTGGCCTTAATGAGAGAGACTGATTCCAGCTTAACTTGCAAGAACTAAGAGACACTGTGTGGCCATGTGGCCTTAATGAGAAAGACTCACTCCAGCTTAGCTTGCAAGAACTAAGAGACTCAGTATGGCCATGTGGCCTTAATGAGAGAGACTGACTCCAACTTAACTTGCAAGAACTAAGATACACTGTGTGGCCATGTGGACTTAATGAGAGAGACTCACTCCAGCTTAGCTTGCAAGAACTAAGAGACACAGTGTGGCCATGTGGCCTTAATGAGAGAGACTGATTCCAGCTTAACTTGCAAGAACTAAGAGACACTGTGTGGCCATGTGGCCTTAATGAGAAAGACTCACTCCAGCTTAGCTTGCAAGAACTAAGAGACTCAGTATGGCCATGTGGCCTTAATGAGAGAGACTGACTCCAGCTTAGCTTGCAAGAACTAAGATACACTGTGTGGCCATGTGGCCTTAATGAGAGAGACTGACTCCAGCTTAGCTTGCAAGAACTAAGAGACACAGTGTGGCCATGTGGCCTTAATGAGAGAGACTGATTCCAGCTTAGCTTGCAAGAACTAAGAGACACAGTGTGGCCATGTGGCCTTAATGAGAGAGACTGACTCCAGCTTAGCTTGCAAGAACTAAGAGACACAGTGTGACCATGTGACCTTAATGAGAGAGACTGACTCCAGCTTAGCTTGCAAGAACTAAGAGACACTGTGTGGCCATGTGGCCTTAATGAGAGAGACTGACTCAAGCTTAGCTTGCAAAAACTAAGAGACACAGTGTGGCCATGTGGCCTTAATGAGAGAGACTGATTCCAGCTTAACTTGCAAGAACTAAGCGACACAGTGTGGCCATGTGGCCTTAATGAGAGAGACTGACTCCAGCTTAGCTTGCAAGAATTAAGAGACACAGTGTGCCCATGTGACCTTAATGAGAGAGACTGACTCCAGCTTACCTTGCAAGAACTAAGAGACACTGTGTGGCCATGTGGCCTTAATGAGAGAGACTGACTCAAGCTTAGCTTGCAAGAACTAAGATACACGGTGTGGCCATGTGACCTTAATGAGAGAGACTCACTCCAGCTTAGCTTGCAAGAACTAAGAGACACTGTGTGGCCATGTGGCCTTAATGAGAGAGACTCACTCCAGTTTAGCTTGCAAGAACTAAGAGACACAGTGTGGCCATGTGGCCTTAATGAGAGACTCACTCCAGCTTAGCTTGCAAGAACTCAGAGACAGTGTGACCATGTAGCCTTAATGAGAGAGACTGACTCCAGCTTAGCTAGCAAGAACTAAGAGACACAGTGTGGCCATGTGGCCTTAATGAGAGAGACTGACTCCAGCTTAGCTTGCAAGAACTAAGAGACACAGTGTGGCCATGTGGCCTTAATGAGAGAGACTGATTCCAGCTTAGCTTGCAAGAACTAAGAGACACAGTGTGGCCATGTGGCCTTAATGAGAGAGACTGACTCCAGCTTAGCTTGCAAGAACTAAGAGACACAGTGTGACCATGTGACCTTAATGAGAGAGACTGACTCCAGCTTAGCTTGCAAGAACTAAGAGACACTGTGTGGCCATGTGGCCTTAATGAGAGAGACTGACTCCAGCTTAGCTTGCAAGAACTAAGAGACACAGTGTGGCCATGTGGCCTTAATGAGAGACTCACTCCAGCTTAGCTTGCAAGAACTAAGAGACAGTGTGGCCATGTAGCCTTAATGAGAGAGACTGACTCCAGCTTAGCTTGCAAGAACTAAGAGACACAGTGTGGCCATGTGGCCTTAATGAGAGAGACTGCCTCCAGCTTAGATTGCAAGAACTAAGAGACACAGTGTGGCCATGTGGCCTTAATGAGAGAGACTGATTCCAGCTTAACTTGCAAGAACTAAGCGACACAGTGTGGCCATGTGGCCTTAATGAGAGAGACTGACTCCAGCTTAGCTTGCAAGAATTAAGAGACACAGTGTGCCCATGTGACCTTAATGAGAGAGACTGACTCCAGCTTACCTTGCAAGAACTAAGAGACACTGTGTGGCCATGTGGCCTTAATGAGAGAGACTGACTCAAGCTTAGCTTGCAAGAACTAAGATACAAGGTGTGGCCATGTGACCTTAATGAGAGAGACTCACTCCAGCTTAGCTTGCAAGAACTAAGAGACACTGTGTGGCCATGTGGCCTTAATGAGAGAGACTCAATCCAGTTTAGCTTGCAAGAACTAAGAGACACAGTGTGGCCATGTGGCCTTAATGAGAGACTCACTCCAGCTTAGCTTGCAAGAACTCAGAGACAGTGTGGCCATGTAGCCTTAATGAGAGAGACTGACTCCAGCTTAGCTAGCAAGAACTAAGAGACACAGTGTGGCCATGTGGCCTTAATGAGAGAGACTGACTCCAGCTTAGCTTGCAAGAACTAAGAGACACAGTGTGGCCATGTGGCCTTAATGAGAGAGACTGATTCCAGCTTAGCTTGCAAGAACTAAGAGACACAGTGTGGCCATGTGGCCTTAATGAGAGAGACTGACTCCAGCTTAGCTTGCAAGAACTAAGAGACACAGTGTGACCATGTGACCTTAATGAGAGAGACTGACTCCAACTTAGCTTGCAAGAACTAAGAGACACTGTGTGGCCATGTGGCCTTAATGAGAGAGACTGATTCCAGCTTAACTTGCAAGAACTAAGCGACACAGTGTGGCCATGTGGCCTTAATGAGAGAGACTGACTCCAGCTTAGCTTGCAAGAATTAAGAAACACAGTGTGCCCATGTGACCTTAATGAGAGAGACTGACTCCAGCTTACCTTGCAAGAACTAAGAGACACTGTGTGGCCATGTGGCCTTAATGAGAGAGACTGACTCAAGCTTAGCTTGCAAGAACTAAGATACACGGTGTGGCCATGTGACCTTAATGAGAGAGACTCACTCCAGCTTAGCTTGCAAGAACTAAGAGACACTGTGTGGCCATGTGGCCTTAATGAGAGAGACTCACTCCAGTTTAGCTTGCAAGAACTAAGAGACACAGTGTGGCCATGTGGCCTTAATGAGAGACTCACTCCAGCTTAGCTTGCAAGAACTCAGAGACAGTGTGACCATGTAGCCTTAATGAGAGAGACTGACTCCAGCTTAGCTAGCAAGAACTAAGAGACACAGTGTGGCCATGTGGCCTTAATGAGAGAGACTGACTCCAGCTTAGCTTGCAAGAACTAAGAGACACAGTGTGGCCATGTGGCCTTAATGAGAGAGACTGATTCCAGCTTAGCTTGCAAGAACTAAGAGACACAGTGTGGCCATGTGGCCTTAATGAGAGAGACTGACTCCAGCTTAGCTTGCAAGAACTAAGAGACACAGTGTGACCATGTGACCTTAATGAGAGAGACTGACTCCAGCTTAGCTTGCAAGAACTAAGAGACACTGTGTGGCCATGTGGCCTTAATGAGAGAGACTGACTCCAGCTTAGCTTGCAAGAACTAAAAGACACAGTGTGGCCATGTGGCCTTAATGAGAGACTCACTCCAGCTTAGCTTGCAAGAACTAAGAGACAGTGTGGCCATGTAGCCTTAATGAGAGAGACTGACTCCAGCTTAGCTTGCAAGAACTAAGAGACACAGTGTGGCCATGTGGCCTTAATGAGAGAGACTGCCTCCAGCTTAGCTTGCAAGAACTAAGAGACACAGTGTGGCCATGTGGCCTTAATGAGAGAGACTGATTCCAGCTTAACTTGCAAGAACTAAGCGACACAGTGTGGCCATGTGGCCTTAATGAGAGAGACTGACTCCAGCTTAGCTTGCAAGAATTAAGAGACACAGTGTGCCCATGTGACCTTAATGAGAGAGACTGACTCCAGCTTACCTTGCAAGAACTAAGAGACACTGTGTGGCCATGTGGCCTTAATGAGAGAGACTGACTCAAGCTTAGCTTGCAAGAACTAAGATACACGGTGTGGCCATGTGACCTTAATGAGAGAGACTCACTCCAGCTTAGCTTGCAAGAACTAAGAGACACTGTGTGGCCATGTGGCCTTAATGAGAGAGACTCACTCCAGTTTAGCTTGCAAGAACTAAGAGACACAGTGTGGCCATGTGGCCTTAATGAGAGACTCACTCCAGCTTAGCTTGCAAGAACTCAGAGACAGTGTGGCCATGTAGCCTTAATGAGAGAGACTGACTCCAGCTTAGCTAGCAAGAACTAAGAGACACAGTGTGGCCATGTGGCCTTAATGAGAGAGACTGACTCCAGCTTAGCTTGCAAGAACTAAGAGACACAGTGTGGCCATGTGGCCTTAATGAGAGAGACTGATTCCAGCTTAGCTTGCAAGAACTAAGAGACACAGTGTGGCCATGTGGCCTTAATGAGAGAGACTGACTCCAGCTTAGCTTGCAAGAACTAAGAGACACAGTGTGACCATGTGACCTTAATGAGAGAGACTGACTCCAACTTAGCTTGCAAGAACTAAGAGACACTGTGTGGCCATGTGGCCTTAATGAGAGAGACTGACTCCAGCTTAGCTTGCAAGAACTAAGAGACACAGTGTGACCATGTGACCTTAATGAAAGAGACTGACTCAAGCTTAGCTTGCAAGAACTAAGAGACACTGTGTGGCCATGTGGCCTTAATGAGAGAGACTGACTCCAGCTTAGCTTGCAAGAACTAAGAGACACTGTGTGGCCATGTGGCCTTAATGAGAAAGACTCACTCCAGCTTAGCTTGCAAGAACTAAGAGACTCAGTGTGGCCATGTGGCCTTAATGAGAGAGACTGACTCCAGCTTAGCTAGCAAGAACTAAGAGACACAGTGTGGCCATGTGGCCTTAATGAGAGAGACTGACTCCAGCTTAGCTTGCAAGAACTAAGAGACACAGTGTGGCCATGTGGCCTTAATGAGAGAGACTGATTCCAGCTTAGCTTGCAAGAACTAAGAGACACAGTGTGGCCATGTGGCCTTAATGAGAGAGACTGACTCCAGCTTAGCTTGCAAGAACTAAGAGACACAGTGTGACCATGTGACCTTAATGAGAGAGACTGACTCCAGCTTAGCTTGCAAGAACTAAGAGACACTGTGTGGCCATGTGGCCTTAATGAGAGAGACTGACTCCAGCTTAGCTTGCAAGAACTAAGAGACACAGTGTGGCCATGTGGCCTTAATGAGAGACTCACTCCAGCTTAGCTTGCAAGAACTAAGAGACAGTGTGGCCATGTAGCCTTAATGAGAGAGACTGACTCCAGCTTAGCTTGCAAGAACTAAGAGACACAGTGTGGCCATGTGGCCTTAATGAGAGAGACTGCCTCCAGCTTAGCTTGCAAGAACTAAGAGACACAGTGTGGCCATGTGGCCTTAATGAGAGAGACTGATTCCAGCTTAACTTGCAAGAACTAAGCGACACAGTGTGGCCATGTGGCCTTAATGAGAGAGACTGACTCCAGCTTAGCTTGCAAGAATTAAGAGACACAGTGTGCCCATGTGACCTTAATGAGAGAGACTGACTCCAGCTTACCTTGCAAGAACTAAGAGACACTGTGTGGCCATGTGGCCTTAATGAGAGAGACTGACTCAAGCTTAGCTTGCAAGAACTAAGATACACGGTGTGGCCATGTGACCTTAATGAGAGAGACTCACTCCAGCTTAGCTTGCAAGAACTAAGAGACACTGTGTGGCCATGTGGCCTTAATGAGAGAGACTCACTCCAGCTTAGCTTGCAAGAACTCAGAGACAGTGTGGCCATGTAGCCTTAATGAGAGAGACTGACTCCAGCTTAGCTAGCAAGAACTAAGAGACACAGTGTGGCCATGTGGCCTTAAAGAGAGATACTGACTCCAGCTTAGCTTGCAAGAACTAAGAGACACAGTGTGGCCATGTGGCCTTAATGAGAGAGACTGATTCCAGCTTACCTTGCAAGAACTAAGAGACACAGTGTGGCCATGTGGCCTTAATGAGAGAGACTGACTCCAGCTTAGCTTGCAAGAACTAAGAGACACAGTGTGACCATGTGACCTTAATGAGAGAGACTGACTCCAACTTAGCTTGCAAGAACTAAGAGACACTGTGTGGCCATGTGGCGTTAATGAGAGAGACTGACTCCAGCTTAGCTTGCAAGAACTAAGATACACAGTGTGACCATGTGACCTTAATGAAAGAGACTGACTCCAGCTTAGCTTGCAAGAATTAAGAGACACAGTGTGCCCATGTGACCTTAATGAGAGAGACTGACTCCAGCTTACCTTGCAAGAACTAAGAGACACTGTGTGGCCATGTGGCCTTAATGAGAGAGACTGACTCAAGCTTAGCTTGCAAGAACTAAGATACACGGTGTGGCCATGTGACCTTAATGAGAGAGACTCACTCCAGCTTAGCTTGCAAGAACTAAGAGACACTGTGTGGCCATGTGGCCTTAATGAGAGAGTCTCACTCCAGTTTAGCTTGCAACAGTGTGGCCATGTGGCCTTAATGAGAGACTCACTCCAGCTTAGCTTGCAAGAACTCAGAGACAGTGTGGCCATGTAGCCTTAATGAGAGAGACTGACTCCAGCTTAGCTAGCAAGAACTAAGAGACACAGTGTGGCCATGTGGCCTTAATGAGAGAGACTGACTCCAGCTTAGCTTGCAAGAACTAAGAGACACAGTGTGGCCATGTGGCCTTAATGAGAGAGACTGATTCCAGCTTAGCTTGCAAGAACTAAGAGACACAGTGTGGCCATGTGGCCTTAATGAGAGAGACTGACTCAAGCTTAGCTTGCAAGAACTAAGAGACACAGTGTGGCCATGTGGCCTTAATGAGAGAGACTCACTCCAGCTTAGCTTGCAAGAACTAAGAGACACTGTGTGGCCATGTGGCCTTAATGAGAAAGACTCACTCCAGCTTAGCTTGCAAGAACTAAGAGACTCAGTGTGGCCATGTGGCCTTAATGAGAGAGACTGACTCCAACTTAACATGCAAGAACTAAGATACACTGTGTGGCCATGTGGCGTTAATGAGAGAGACTCACTCCAGCTTAGCTTGCAAGAACTAAGATACACGGTGTGGCCATGTGGCCTTAATGAGAGAGACTCACTCCAGCTTAGCTTGCAAGAACTAAGAGACACTGTGTGGCCATGTGGCCTTAATGAGAGAGACTCACTCCAGTTTAGCTTGCAAGAACTAAGAGACACAGTGTGGCCATGTGGCCTTAATGAGAGACTCACTCCAGCTTAGCTTGCAAGAACTCAGAGACAGTGTGGCCATGTAGCCTTAATGAGAGAGACTGACTCCAGCTTAGCTAGCAAGAACTAAGAGACACAGTGTGGCCATGTGGCCTTAATGAGAGAGACTGACTCCAGCTTAGCTTGCAAGAACTAAGAGACACAGTGTGGCCATGTGGCCTTAATGAGAGAGACTGATTCCAGCTTAGCTTGCAAGAACTAAGAGACACAGTGTGGCCATGTGGCCTTAATGAGAGAGACTGACTCCAGCTTAGCTTGCAAGAACTAAGAGACACAGTGTGACCATGTGACCTTAATGAGAGAGACTGACTCCAGCTTAGCTTGCAAGAACTAAGAGACACAGTGTGGCCATGTGGCCTTAATGAGAGAGACTGACTCCAGCTTAGCTTGCAAGAACTAAGAGACACAGTGTGACCATGTGACCTTAATGAGAGAGACTGACTCAAGCTTAGCTTGCAAGAACTAAGAGACACTGTGTGGCCATGTGGCCTTAATGAGAGAGACTGACTCAAGCTTAGCTTGCAAGAACTAAGAGACACAGTGTGGCCATGTGGCCTTAATGAGAGAGACTCACTCCAGCTTAGCTTGCAAGAACTAAGAGACACTGTGTGGCCATGTGGCCTTAATGAGAAAGACTCACTCCAGCTTAGCTTGCAAGAACTAAGAGACTCAGTGTGGCCATGTGGCCTTAATGAGAGAGACTCACTCCAGCTTAGCTTGCAAGAAGTAAGAGACAGTGTGGCCATGTAGCCTTAATGAGAGAGACTGACTCCAGCTTAGCTTGCAAGAACTAAGAGACACAGTGTGGCCATGTGGCCTTAATGAGAGAGACTGATTCCAGCTTAGCTTGCAAGAACTAAGAGACACAGTGTGGCCATGTGGCCTTAATGAGAGAGACTGACTCCAGCTTAGCTTGCAAGAACTAAGAGACACAGTGTGACCATGTGACCTTAATGAGAGAGACTGACTCCAGCTTAGCTTGCAAGAACTAAGAGACACTGTGTGGCCATGTGGCCTTAATGAGAGAGACTGACTCCAGCTTAGCTTGCAAGAACTAAGAGACACAGTGTGGCCATGTGGCCTTAATGAGAGACTCACTCCAGCTTAGCTTGCAAGAACTAAGAGACAGTGTGGCCATGTAGCCTTAATGAGAGAGACTGACTCCAGCTTAGCTTGCAAGAACTAAGAGACACAGTGTGGCCATGTGGCCTTAATGAGAGAGACTGCCTCCAGCTTAGCTTGCAAGAACTAAGAGACACAGTGTGGCCATGTGGCCTTAATGAGAGAGACTGATTCCAGCTTAACTTGCAAGAACTAAGCGACACAGTGTGGCCATGTGGCCTTAATGAGAGAGACTGACTCCAGCTTAGCTTGCAAGAATTAAGAGACACAGTGTGCCCATGTGACCTTAATGAGAGAGACTGACTCCAGCTTACCTTGCAAGAACTAAGAGACACTGTGTGGCCATGTGGCCTTAATGAGAGAGACTGACTCAAGCTTAGCTTGCAAGAACTAAGATACACGGTGTGGCCATGTGACCTTAATGAGAGAGACTCACTCCAGCTTAGCTTGCAAGAACTAAGAGACACTGTGTGGCCATGTGGCCTTAATGAGAGAGACTCACTCCAGTTTAGCTTGCAAGAACTAAGAGACACAGTGTGGCCATGTGGCCTTAATGAGAGACTCACTCCAGCTTAGCTTGCAAGAACTCAGAGACAGTGTGGCCATGTAGCCTTAATGAGAGAGACTGACTCCAGCTTAGCTAGCAAGAACTAAGAGACACAGTGTGGCCATGTGGCCTTAATGAGAGAGACTGACTCCAGCTTAGCTTGCAAGAACTAAGAGACACAGTGTGGCCATGTGGCCTTAATGAGAGAGACTGATTCCAGCTTAGCTTGCAAGAACTAAGAGACACAGTGTGGCCATGTGGCCTTAATGAGAGAGACTGACTCCAGCTTAGCTTGCAAGAACTAAGAGACACAGTGTGACCATGTGACCTTAATGAGAGAGACTGACTCCAACTTAGCTTGCAAGAACTAAGAGACACTGTGTGGCCATGTGGCCTTAATGAGAGAGACTGACTCCAGCTTAGCTTGCAAGAACTAAGAGACACAGTGTGACCATGTGACCTTAATGAAAGAGACTGACTCAAGCTTAGCTTGCAAGAACTAAGAGACACTGTGTGGCCATGTGGCCTTAATGAGAGAGACTGACTCAAGCTTGGCTTGCAAGAACTAAGAGACACAGTGTGGCCATGTGGCCTTAATGAGAGAGACTCACTCCAGCTTAGCTTGCAAGAACTAAGAGACACTGTGTGGCCATGTGGCCTTAATGAGAAAGACTCACTCCAGCTTAGCTTGCAAGAACTAAGAGACTCAGTGTGGCCATGTGGCCTTAATGAGAGAGACTGACTCCAACTTAACATGCAAGAACTAAGATACACTGTGTGGCCATGTGGCGTTAATGAGAGAGACTCACTCCAGATTAGCTTGCAAGAACTAAGAGACACAGTGTGGCCATGTGGCCTTAATGAGAGACTCACTCCAGCTTAGCTTGCAAGAAGTAAGAGACAGTGTGGCCATGTAGCCTTAATGAGAGAGACTGCCTCCAGCTTAGCTTGCAAGAACTAAGAGACACAGTGTGGCCATGTGGCCTTAATGAGAGAGACTGATTCCAGCTTAGCTTGCAAGAACTAAGAGACACTGTGTGGCCATGTGGCCTTAATGAGAGAGACTGACTCAAGCTTAGCTTGCAAGAACTAAGATACACGGTGTGGCCATGTGACCTTAATGAGAGAGACTCACTCCAGCTTAGCTTGCAAGAACTAAGAAACACTGTGTGGCCATGTGGCCTTAATGAGAGAGACTCACTCCAGTTTAGCTTGCAAGAACTAAGAGACACAGTGTGGCCATGTGGCCTTAATGAGAGACTCACTCCAGCTTAGCTTGCAAGAACTCAGAGACAGTGTGGCCATGTAGCCTTAATGAGAGAGACTGACTCCAGCTTAGCTAGCAAGAACTAAGAGACACAGTGTGGCCATGTGGCCTTAATGAGAGAGACTGACTCCAGCTTAGCTTGCAAGAACTAAGAGACACAGTGTGGCCATGTGGCCTTAATGAGAGAGACTGATTCCAGCTTAGCTTGCAAGAACTAAGAGACACAGTGTGGCCATGTGGCCTTAATGAGAGAGACTGACTCCAGCTTAGCTTGCAAGAACTAAGAGACACAGTGTGACCATGTGACCTTAATGAGAGAGACTGACTCCAACTTAGCTTGCAAGAACTAAGAGACACTGTGTGGCCATGTGGCCTTAATGAGAGAGACTGACTCCAGCTTAGCTTGCAAGAACTAAGAGACACAGTGTGACCATGTGACCTTAATGAAAGAGACTGACTCAAGCTCAGCTTGCAAGAACTAAGAGACACTGTGTGGCCATGTGGCCTTAATGAGAGAGACTGACTCAAGCTTAGCTTGCAAGAACTAAGAGACACAGTGTGGCCATGTGGCCTTAATGAGAGAGACTCACTCCAGCTTAGCTTGCAAGAACTAAGAGACAATGTGTGGCCATGTGGCCTTAATGAGAAAGACTCACTCCAGCTTAGCTTGCAAGAACTAAGAGACTCAGTGTGGCCATGTGGCCTTAATGAGAGAGACTGACTCCAACTTAACATGCAAGAACTAAGATACACTGTGTGGCCATGTGGCGTTAATGAGAGAGACTCACTCCAGCTTAGCTTGCAAGAACTAAGAGACACAGTGTGGCCATGTGGCCTTAATGAGAGACTCACTCCAGCTTAGCTTGCAAGAAGTAAGAGACAGTGTGGCCATGTAGCCTTAATGAGAGAGACTGACTCAAGCTTAGCTTGCAAGAACTAAGATACACGGTGTGGCCATGTGGCCTTAATGAGAGAGACTCACTCCAGCTTAGCTTGCAAGAACTAAGAGACACTGTGTGGCCATGTGGCCTTAATGAGAGAGACTCACTCCAGTTTAGCTTGCAAGAACTAAGAGACACAGTGTGGCCATGTGGCCTTAATGAGAGACTCACTCCAGCTTAGCTTGCAAGAACTCAGAGACAGTGTGGCCATGTAGCCTTAATGAGAGAGACTGACTCCAGCTTAGCTAGCAAGAACTAAGAGACACAGTGTGGCCATGTGGCCTTAATGAGAGAGACTGACTCCAGCTTAGCTTGCAAGAACTAAGAGACACAGTGTGGCCATGTGGCCTTAATGAGAGAGACTGATTCCAGCTTAGCTTGCAAGAACTAAGAGACACAGTGTGGCCATGTGGCCTTAATGAGAGAGACTGACTCCAGCTTAGCTTGCAAGAACTAAGAGACACAGTGTGACCATGTGACCTTAATGAGAGAGACTGACTCCAGCTTAGCTTGCAAGAACTAAGAGACACTGTGTGGCCATGTGGCCTTAATGAGAGAGACTGACTCCAGCTTAGCTTGCAAGAACTAAGAGACACAGTGT
This sequence comes from Petromyzon marinus, assembly GCF_048934315.1. Classification (NCBI taxonomy): domain Eukaryota; kingdom Metazoa; phylum Chordata; class Hyperoartia; order Petromyzontiformes; family Petromyzontidae; genus Petromyzon; species Petromyzon marinus. The sequence continues at coordinate 2,334,544 of NW_027423168.1, forward strand.
GACCATGTGACCTTAATGAGAGAGACTGACTCAAGCTTAGCTTGCAAGAACTAAGAGACACTGTGTGGCCATGTGGCCTTAATGAGAGAGACTGACTCAAGCTTAGCTTGCAAGAACTAAGAGACACAGTGTGGCCATGTGGCCTTAATGAGAGAGACTCACTCCAGCTTAGCTTGCAAGAACTAAGAGACACTGTGTGGCCATGTGGCCTTAATGAGAAAGACTCACTCCAGCTTAGCTTGCAAGAACTAAGAGACTCAGTGTGGCCATGTGGCCTTAATGAGAGAGACTCACTCCAGCTTAGCTTGCAAGAAGTAAGAGACAGTGTGGCCATGTAGCCTTAATGAGAGAGACTGACTCCAGCTTAGCTTGCAAGAACTAAGAGACACAGTGTGGCCATGTGGCCTTAATGAGAGAGACTGATTCCAGCTTAGCTTGCAAGAACTAAGAGACACAGTGTGGCCATGTGGCCTTAATGAGAGAGACTGACTCCAGCTTAGCTTGCAAGAACTAAGAGAAACAGTGTGACCATGTGACCTTAATGAGAGAGACTGACTCCAGCTTAGCTTGCAAGAACTAAGAGACACTGTGTGGCCATGTGGCCTTAATGAGAGACTCACTCCAGCTTAGCTTGCAAGAACTAAGAGACAGTGTGGCCATGTAGCCTTAATGAGAGAGACTGACTCCAGCTTAGCTTGCAAGAACTAAGAGACACAGTGTGGCCATGTGGCCTTAATGAGAGAGACTGACTCCAGCTTAGCTTGCAAGAACTAAGAGACACAGTGTGGCCATGTGGCCTTATTGAGAGAGACTGATTCCAGCTTAGCTTGCAAGAACTAAGAGACACAGTGTGGCCATGTGGCCTTAATGAGAGAGACTGACTCCAGCTTAGCTTGCAAGAACTAAGAGACACAGTGTGACCATGTGACCTTAATGAGAGAGACTGACTCCAGCTTAGCTTGCAAGAACTAAGAGACACTGTGTGGCCATGTGGCCTTAATGAGAGAGACTGACTCAAGCTTAGCTTGCAAGAACTAAGAGACACAGTGTGGCCATGTGGCTTTAATGAGAGAGACTCACTCCAGCTTAGCTTGCAAGAACTAAGAGACACTGTGTGGCAATGTGGCCTTAATGAGAGAGACTCACTCCAGCTTAGCTTGCAAGAACTAAGAGACACTGTGTGGCCATGTGGCCTTAATGAGAGAGACTCACTCCAGCTTAGCTTGCAAGAACTAAGAGACACAGTGTGGCCATGTGGCCTTAATGAGAGACTCACTCCAGCTTAGCTTGCAAGAACTCAGAGACAGTGTGGCCATGTAGCCTTAATGAGAGAGACTGACTCCAGCTTAGCTAGCAAGAACTAAGAGACACAGTGTGGCCATGTGGCCTTAATGAGAGAGACTGACTCCAGCTTAGCTTGCAAGAACTAAGAGACACAGTGTGGCCATGTGGCCTTAATGAGAGAGACTGAATCCAGCTTAGCTCGCAAGAACTAAGAGACACAGTGTGGCCATGTGGCCTTAATGAGAGAGACTGACTCCAGCTTAGCTTGCAAGAACTAAGAGACACAGTGTGACCATGTGACCTTAATGAGAGAGACTGACTCCAGCTTAGCTTGCAAGAACTAAGAGACACTGTGTGGCCATGTGGCCTTAATGAGAGAGACTGACTCCAGCTTAGCTTGCAAGAACTAAGAGACACAGTGTGACCATGTGACCTTAATGAGAGAGACTGACTCAAGCTTAGCTTGCAAGAACTAAGAGACACAGTGTGGCCATGTGGCCTTAATGAGAGAGACTGACTCCAGCTTAGCTTGCAAGAACTAAGAGACACAGTGTGACCATGTGACCTTAATGAGAGAGACTGACTCCAGCTTAGCTTGCAAGAACTAAGAGACACTGTGTGGCCATGTGGCCTTAATGAGAGAGACTGACTCAAGCTTAGCTTGCAAGAACTAAGAGACACAGTGTGGCCATGTGGCCTTAATGAGAGAGACTCACTCCAGCTTAGCTTGCAAGAACTAAGAGACACTGTGTGGCCATGTGGCCTTAATGAGAGAGACTCGCTCCAGCTTAGCTTGCAAGAACTAAGAGACTCAGTGTGGCCATGTGGCCTTAATGAGAGAGACTGACTCCAACATAGCTTGCAAGAACTAAGAGACACTGTGTGGCCATGTGGCCTTAATGAAAGAGACTCACTCCAGCTTAGCTTGCAAGAACTAAGAGACAATGTGTGGCCATGTGGCCTTAATGAGAGAGACTCACTCCAGCTTAGCTTGCAAGAACTAAGAGACACAGTGTGGCCATGTGGCCTTAATGAGAGACTCACTCCAGCTTAGCTTGCAAGAACTCAGAGACAGTGTGGCCATGTAGCCTTAATGACAGAGACTGACTCCAGCTTAGCTTGCAAGAACTAAGAGACACAGTGTGACCATGTGACCTTAATGAGAGAGACTGACTCAAGCTTAGCTTGCAAGAACTAAGAGACACTGTGTGGCCATGTGGCCTTAATGAGAGAGACTGACTCAAGCTTAGCTTGCAAGAACTAAGAGACACAGTGTGGCCATGTGGCCTTAATGAGAGAGACGCACTCCAGCTTAGCTTGCAAGAACTAAGAGACACTGTGTGGCCATGTGGCCTTAATGAGAAAGACTCACTCCAGCTTAGCTTGCAAGAAGTAAGAGACTCAGTGTGGCCATGTGGCCTTAATGAGAGAGACTGACTCCAACTTAACTTGCAAGAACTAAGATACACTGTGTGGCCATGTGGCCTTAATGAGAGAGACTCACTCCAGCTTAGCTTGCAAGAACTAAGAGACACAGTGTGGCCATGTGGCCTTAATGAGAGACTCACTCCAGCTTAGCTTGCAAGAACTAAGAGACACAGTGTGGCCATGTGGCCTTAATGAGAGAGACTGATTCCAGCTTAGCTTGCAAGAACTAAGAGACACAGTGTGGCCATGTGGCCTTAATGAGAGAGACTGACTCCAGCTTAGCTTGCAAGAACTAAGAGACACAGTGTGACCATGTGACCTTAATGAGAGAGACTGACTCCAGCTTAGCTTGCAAGAACTAAGAGACACTGTGTGGCCATGTGGCCTTAATGAGAGAGACTGACTCAAGCTTAGCTTGCAAGAACTAAGAGACACAGTGTGGCCATGTGGCCTTAATGAGAGAGACACACTCCAGCTTAGCTTGCAAGAAATAAGAGACACTGTGTGGCCATGTGGCCTTAATGAGAGAGACTCACTCCAGCTTAGCTTGCAAGAACTAAGAGACTCAGTGTGGCCATGTGGCCTTAATGAGAGAGACTGACTCCAACTTAGCTTGCAAGAACTAAGAGACACAGTGTGGCCATGTGGCCTTAATGAGAGAGACTGACTCCAGCTTAGCTTGCAAGAACTAAGAGACACAGTGTGGCCATGTAGCCTTAATGAGAGAGACTGACTCCAGCTTAGATTGCAAGAACTAAGAGACACAGTGTGGCCATGTGGCCTTAATGAGAGAGACTGACTCCAGCTTAGCTTGCAAGAACTAAGAGACACAGTGTGGCCATGTGGCCTTAATGAGAGAGACTGACTCCAGCTTAGCTTGCAAGAACTAAGAGACACAGTGTGGCCATGTGGCCTTAATGAGAGAGACTGATTCCAGCTTAGCTTGCAAGAACTAAGAGACACAGTGTGGCCATGTGGCCTTAATGAGAGAGACTGACTCCAGCTTAGCTTGCAAGAACTAAGAGACACAGTGTGACCATGTGACCTTAATGAGAGAGACTGACTCCAGCTTAGCTTGCAAGAACTAAGAGACACTGTGTGGCCATGTGGCCTTAATGAGAGAGACTGACTCAAGCTTAGCTTGCAAGAACTAAGAGACACAGTGTGGCCATGTGACCTTAATGAGAGAGACTCACTCCAGCTTAGCTTGCAAGAACTAAGAGACTCAGTGTGGCCATGTGGCCTTAATGAGAGAGACTGATTCCAACTTAGCTTGCAAGAACTAAGAGACACTGTGTGGCCATGTGGCCTTAATGAGAGAGACTCACTCCAGCTTAGCTTGCAAGAACTAAGAGACACTGTGTGGCCATGTGGCCTTAATGAGAGAGACTGACTCAAGCTTAGCTTGCAAGAACTAAGAGACACAGTGTGGCCATGTGGCCTTAATGAGAGAGACTCACTCCAGCTTAGCTTGCAAGAACTAAGAGACTCAGTGTGGCCATGTGGCCTTAATGAGAGAGACTGACTCCAACTTAGCTTGCAAGAACTAAGAGACACTGTGTGGCCATGTGGCCTTAATGAGAGAGACTCACTCCAGCTTAGCTTGCAAGAACTAAGAGACACAGTGTGGCCATGTGGCCTTAATGAGAGACTCACTCCAGCTTAGCTTGCAAGAACTAAGAGACAGTGTGGCCATGTAGCCTTAATGAGAGAGACTGACTCCAGCTTAGCTTGCAAGAACTAAGAGACACAGTGTGGCCATGTGGCCTTAATGAGAGAGACTGATTCCAGCTTAGCTTGCAAGAACTAAGAGACACAGTGTGGCCATGTGGCCTTAATGAGAGAGACTGACTCCAGCTTAGCTTGCAAGAACTAAGAGAAACAGTGTGACCATGTGACCTTAATGAGAGAGACTGACTCCAGCTTAGCTTGCAAGAACTAAGAGACACTGTGTGGCCATGTGGCCTTAATGAGAGACTCACTCCAGCTTAGCTTGCAAGAACTAAGAGACAGTGTGGCCATGTAGCCTTAATGAGAGAGACTGACTCCAGCTTAGCTTGCAAGAACTAAGAGACACAGTGTGGCCATGTGGCCTTAATGAGAGAGACTGACTCCAGCTTAGCTTGCAAGAACTAAGAGACACAGTGTGGCCATGTGGCCTTAATGAGAGAGACTGATTCCAGCTTAGCTTGCAAGAACTAAGAGACACAGTGTGGCCATGTGGCCTTAATGAGAGAGACTGACTCCAGCTTAGCTTGCAAGAACTAAGAGACACAGTGTGACCATGTGACCTTAATGAGAGAGACTGACTCCAGCTTAGCTTGCAAGAACTAAGAGACACTGTGTGGCCATGTGGCCTTAATGAGAGAGACTGACTCAAGCTTAGCTTGCAAGAACTAAGAGACACAGTGTGGCCATGTGGCCTTAATGAGAGAGACTCACTCCAGCTTAGCTTGCAAGAACTAAGAGACACTGTGTGGCCATGTGGCCTTAATGAGAGAGACTCGCTCCAGCTTAGCTTGCAAGAACTAAGATACTCAGTGTGGCCATGTGGCCTTAATGAGAGAGACTGACTCCAACATAGCTTGCAAGAACTAAGAGACACTGTGTGGCCATGTGGCCTTAATGAGAGAGACTCACTCCAGCTTAGCTTGCAAGAACTAAGAGACACTGTGTGGCCATGTGGCCTTAATGAGAGAGACTCACTCCAGCTTAGCTTGCAAGAACTAAGAGACACAGTGTGGCCATGTGGCCTTAATGAGAGACTCACTCCAGCTTAGCTTGCAAGAACTCAGAGACAGTGTGGCCATGTAGCCTTAATGAGAGAGACTGACTCCAGCTTAGCTAGCAAGAACTAAGAGACACAGTGTGGCCATGTGGCCTTAATGAGAGAGACTGACTCCAGCTTAGCTTGCAAGAACTAAGAGACACAGTGTGGCCATGTGGCCTTAATGAGAGAGACTGAATCCAGCTTAGCTTGCAAGAACTAAGAGACACAGTGTGGCCATGTGGCCTTAATGAGAGAGACTGACTCCAGCTTAGCTTGCAAGAACTAAGAGACACAGTGTGACCATGTGACCTTAATGAGAGAGACTGACTCCAGCTTAGCTTGCAAGAACTAAGAGACACTGTGTGGCCATGTGGCCTTAATGAGAGAGACTGACTCCAGCTTAGCTTGCAAGAACTAAGAGACACAGTGTGACCATGTGACCTTAATGAGAGAGACTGACTCAAGCTTAGCTTGCAAGAACTAAGAGACACAGTGTGGCCATGTGGCCTTAATGAGAGAGACTGACTCCAGCTTAGCTTGCAAGAACTAAGAGACACAGTGTGACCATGTGACCTTAATGAGAGAGACTTGACTCCAGCTTAGCTTGCAAGAACTAAGAGACACTGTGTGGCCATGTGGCCTTAATGAGAGAGACTGACTCAAGCTTAGCTTGCAAGAACTAAGAGACACAGTGTGGCCATGTGGCCTTAATGAGAGAGACTCACTCCAGCTTAGCTTGCAAGAACTAAGAGACACTGTGTGGCCATGTGGCCTTAATGAGAGAGACTCGCTCCAGCTTAGCTTGCAAGAACTAAGAGACTCAGTGTGGCCATGTGGCCTTAATGAGAGAGACTGACTCCAACATAGCTTGCAAGAACTAAGAGACACTGTGTGGCCATGTGGCCTTAATGAAAGAGACTCACTCCAGCTTAGCTTGCAAGAACTAAGAGACAATGTGTGGCCATGTGGCCTTAATGAGAGAGACTCACTCCAGCTTAGCTTGCAAGAACTAAGAGACACAGTGTGGCCATGTGGCCTTAATGAGAGACTCACTCCAGCTTAGCTTGCAAGAACTCAGAGACAGTGTGGCCATGTAGCCTTAATGACAGAGACTGACTCCAGCTTAGCTTGCAAGAACTAAGAGACACAGTGTGACCATGTGACCTTAATGAGAGAGACTGACTCAAGCTTAGCTTGCAAGAACTAAGAGACACTGTGTGGCCATGTGGCCTTAATGAGAGAGACTGACTCAAGCTTAGCTTGCAAGAACTAAGAGACACAGTGTGGCCATGTGCCCTTAATGAGAGAGACGCACTCCAGCTTAGCTTGCAAGAACTAAGAGACACTGTGTGGCCATGTGGCCTTAATGAGAAAGACTCACTCCAGCTTAGCTTGCAAGAAGTAAGAGACTCAGTGTGGCCATGTGGCCTTAATGAGAGAGACTGACTCCAACTTAACTTGCAAGAACTAAGATACACTGTGTGGCCATGTGGCCTTAATGAGAGAGACTCACTCCAGCTTAGCTTGCAAGAACTAAGAGACACAGTGTGGCCATGTGGCCTTAATGAGAGACTCACTCCAGCTTAGCTTGCAAGAACTAAGAGACACAGTGTGGCCATGTGGCCTTAATGAGAGAGACTGATTCCAGCTTAGCTTGCAAGAACTAAGAGACACAGTGTGGCCATGTGGCCTTAATGAGAGAGACTGACTCCAGCTTAGCTTGCAAGAACTAAGAGACACAGTGTGACCATGTGACCTTAATGAGAGAGACTGACTCCAGCTTAGCTTGCAAGAACTAAGAGACACTGTGTGGCCATGTGGCCTTAATGAGAGAGACTGACTCAAGCTTAGCTTGCAAGAACTAAGAGACACAGTGTGGCCATGTGGCCTTAATGAGAGAGACTCACTCCAGCTTAGCTTGCAAGAAATAAGAGACACTGTGTGGCCATGTGGCCTTAATGAGAGAGACTCACTCCAGCTTAGCTTGCAAGAACTAAGAGACTCAGTGTGGCCATGTGGCCTTAATGAGAGAGACTGACTCCAACTTAGCTTGCAAGAACTAAGAGACACAGTGTGGCCATGTGGCCTTAATGAGAGAGACTGACTCCAGCTTAGCTTGCAAGAACTAAGAGACACAGTGTGGCCATGTAGCCTTAATGAGAGAGACTGACTCCAGCTTAGATTGCAAGAACTAAGAGACACAGTGTGGCCATGTGGCCTTAATGAGAGAGACTGACTCCAGCTTAGCTTGCAAGAACTAAGAGACACAGTGTGGCCATGTGGCCTTAATGAGAGAGACTGACTCCAGCTTAGCTTGCAAGAACTAAGAGACACAGTGTGGCCATGTGGCCTTAATGAGAGAGACTGATTCCAGCTTAGCTTGCAAGAACTAAGAGACACAGTGTGGCCATGTGGCCTTAATGAGAGAGACTGACTCCAGCTTAGCTTGCAAGAACTAAGAGACACAGTGTGACCATGTGACCTTAATGAGAGAGACTGACTCCAGCTTAGCTTGCAAGAACTAAGAGACACTGTGTGGCCATGTGGCCTTAATGAGAGAGACTGACTCAAGCTTAGCTTGCAAGAACTAAGAGACACAGTGTGGCCATGTGACCTTAATGAGAGAGACTCACTCCAGCTTAGCTTGCAAGAACTAAGAGACTCAGTGTGGCCATGTGGCCTTAATGAGAGAGACTGATTCCAACTTAGCTTGCAAGAACTAAGAGACACTGTGTGGCCATGTGGCCTTAATGAGAGAGACTCACTCCAGCTTAGCTTGCAAGAACTAAGAGACACTGTGTGGCCATGTGGCCTTAATGAGAGAGACTGACTCAAGCTTAGCTTGCAAGAACTAAGAGACACAGTGTGGCCATGTGGCCTTAATGAGAGAGACTCACTCCAGCTTAGCTTGCAAGAACTAAGAGACTCAGTGTGGCCATGTGGCCTTAATGAGAGAGACTGACTCCAACTTAGCTTGCAAGAACTAAGAGACACTGTGTGGCCATGTGGCCTTAATGAGAGAGACTCACTCCAGCTTAGCTTGCAAGAACTAAGAGACACAGTGTGGCCATGTGGCCTTAATGAGAGACTCACTCCAGCTTAGCTTGCAAGAACTAAGAGACAGTGTGGCCATGTAGCCTTAATGAGAGAGACTGACTCCAGCTTAGCTTGCAAGAACTAAGAGACACAGTGTGGCCATGTGGCCTTAATGAGAGAGACTGCCTCCAGCTTACCTTGCAAGAACTAAGAGACACTGTGTGGCCATGTGGCCTTAATGAGAGAGACTGACTCAAGCTTAGCTTGCAAGAACTAAGAGACACAGTGTGGCCATGTGGCCTTAATGAAAGAGACTCACTCCAGCTTAGCTTGCAAGAACTAAGAGACACTGTGTGGCCATGTGGCCTTAATGAGAGAGACTCACTCCAGCTTAGCTTGCAAGAACTAAGAGACTCAGTGTGGCCATGTGGCCTTAATGAGAGAGACTGACTCCAACTTAGCTTGCAAGAACTAAGAGACACAGTGTGGCCATGTGGCCTTAATGAGAGAGACTGACTCCAGCTTAGCTTGCAAGAACTAAGAGACACAGTGTGGCCATGTAGCCTTAATGAGAGAGACTGACTCCAGCTTAGATTGCAAGAACTAAGAGACACAGTGTGGCCATGTGGCCTTAATGAGAGAGACTGACTCCAGCTTAGCTTGCAAGAACTAAGAGACACAGTGTGGCCATGTGGCCTTAATGAGAGAGACTGACTCCAGCTTAGCTTGCAAGAACTAAGAGACACAGTGTGGCCATGTGGCCTTAATGAGAGAGACTGATTCCAGCTTAGCTTGCAAGAACTAAGAGACACAGTGTGGCCATGTGGCCTTAATGAGAGAGACTCACTCCAGCTTAGCTTGCAAGAACTAAGAGACACAGTGTGGCCATGTGGCCTTAATGAGAGAGACTGACTCAAGCTTAGCTTGCAAGAACTAAGAGACACAGTGTGGCCATGTGACCTTAATGAGAGAGACTCACTCCAGCTTAGCTTGCAAGAACTAAGAGACTCAGTGTGGCCATGTGGCCTTAATGAGAGAGACTGATTCCAACTTAGCTTGCAAGAACTAAGAGACACTGTGTGGCCATGTGGCCTTAATGAGAGAGACTCACTCCAGCTTAGCTTGCAAGAACTAAGAGACACTGTGTGGCCATGTGGCCTTAATGAGAGAGACTGACTCAAGCTTAGCTTGCAAGAACTAAGAGACACAGTGTGGCCATGTGGCCTTAATGAGAGAGACTCACTCCAGCTTAGCTTGCAAGAACTAAGAGACTCAGTGTGGCCATGTGGCCTTAATGAGAGAGACTGACTCCAACTTAGCTTGCAAGAACTAAGAGACACTGTGTGGCCATGTGGCCTTAATGAGAGAGACTCACTCCAGCTTAGCTTGCAAGAACTAAGAGACACTGTGTGGCCATGTGGCCTTAATGAGAGAGACTCACTCCAGCTTAGCTTGCAAGAACTAAGAGACACAGTGTGGCCATGTGGCCTTAATGAGAGACTCACTCCAGCTTAGCTTGCAAGAACTAAGAGACAGTGTGGCCATGTAGCCTTAATGAGAGAGACTGACTCCAGCTTAGCTTGCAAGAACTAAGAGACACTGTGTGGCCATGTGGCCTTAATGAGAGAGACTGACTCCAGCTTACCTTGCAAGAACTAAGAGACACTGTGTGGCCATGTGGCCTTAATGAGAGAGACTGACTCAAGCTTAGCTTGCAAGAACTAAGAGACACAGTGTGGCCATGTGGCCTTAATGAAAGAGACTCACTCCAGCTTAGCTTGCAAGAACTAAGAGACACTGTGTGGCCATGTGGCCTTAATGAGAGAGACTCACTCCAGCTTAGCTTGCAAGAACTAAGAGACTCAGTGTGGCCATGTGGCCTTAATGAGAGAGACTGACTCCAACTTAGCTTGCAAGAACTAAGAGACACAGTGTGGCCATGTGGCCTTAATGAGAGAGACTGACTCCAGCTTAGCTTGCAAGAACTAAGAGACACAGTGTGGCCATGTAGCCTTAATGAGAGAGACTGACTCCAGCTTAGATTGCAAGAACTAAGAGACACAGTGTGGCCATGTGGCCTTAATGAGAGAGACTGACTCCAGCTTAGCTTGCAAGAACTAAGAGACACAGTGTGGCCATGTGGCCTTAATGAGAGAGACTGACTCCAGCTTAGCTTGCAAGAACTAAGAGACACAGTGTGGCCATGTGGCCTTAATGAGAGAGACTGATTCCAGCTTAGCTTGCAAGAACTAAGAGACACAGTGTGGCCATGTGGCCTTAATGAGAGAGACTGACTCCAGCTTAGCTTGCAAGAACTAAGAGACACAGTGTGGCCATGTGGCCTTAATGAGAGAGACTGACTCAAGCTTAGCTTGCAAGAACTAAGAGACACAGTGTGGCCATGTGACCTTAATGAGAGAGACTCACTCCAGCTTAGCTTGCAAGAACTAAGAGACTCAGTGTGGCCATGTGGCCTTAATGAGAGAGACTGATTCCAACTTAGCTTGCAAGAACTAAGAGACACTGTGTGGCCATGTGGCCTTAATGAGAGAGACTCACTCCAGCTTAGCTTGCAAGAACTAAGAGACACTGTGTGGCCATGTGGCCTTAATGAGAGAGACTGACTCAAGCTTAGCTTGCAAGAACTAAGAGACACAGTGTGGCCATGTGGCCTTAATGAGAGAGACTCACTCCAGCTTAGCTTGCAAGAACTAAGAGACTCAGTGTGGCCATGTGGCCTTAATGAGAGAGACTGACTCCAACTTAGCTTGCAAGAACTAAGAGACACTGTGTGGCCATGTGGCCTTAATGAGAGAGACTCACTCCAGCTTAGCTTGCAAGAACTAAGAGACACAGTGTGGCCATGTGGCCTTAATGAGAGAGACTGACTCCAGCTTAGCTTGCAAGAACTAAGAGACACAGTGTGGCCATGTAGCCTTAATGAGAGAGACTGACTCCAGCTTAGATTGCAAGAACTAAGAGACACAGTGTGGCCATGTGGCCTTAATGAGAGAGACTGACTCCAGCTTAGCTTGCAAGAACTAAGAGACACAGTGTGGCCATGTGGCCTTAATGAGAGAGACTGACTCCAGCTTAGCTTGCAAGAACTAAGAGACACAGTGTGGCCATGTGGCCTTAATGAGAGAGACTGATTCCAGCTTAGCTTGCAAGAACTAAGAGACACAGTGTGGCCATGTGGCCTTAATGAGAGAGACTGACTCCAGCTTAGCTTGCAAGAACTAAGAGACACAGTGTGGCCATGTGGCCTTAATGAGAGAGACTGACTCAAGCTTAGCTTGCAAGAACTAAGAGACACAGTGTGGCCATGTGACCTTAATGAGAGAGACTCACTCCAGCTTAGCTTGCAAGAACTAAGAGACTCAGTGTGGCCATGTGGCCTTAATGAGAGAGACTGATTCCAACTTAGCTTGCAAGAACTAAGAGACACTGTGTGGCCATGTGGCCTTAATGAGAGAGACTCACTCCAGCTTAGCTTGCAAGAACTAAGAGACACTGTGTGGCCATGTGGCCTTAATGAGAGAGACTGACTCAAGCTTAGCTTGCAAGAACTAAGAGACACAGTGTGGCCATGTGGCCTTAATGAGAGAGACTCACTCCAGCTTAGCTTGCAAGAACTAAGAGACTCAGTGTGGCCATGTGGCCTTAATGAGAGAGACTGACTCCAACTTAGCTTGCAAGAACTAAGAGACACTGTGTGGCCATGTGGCCTTAATGAGAGAGACTCACTCCAGCTTAGCTTGCAAGAACTAAGAGACACAGTGTGGCCATGTGGCCTTAATGAGAGACTCACTCCAGCTTAGCTTGCAAGAACTAAGAGACAGTGTGGCCATGTAGCCTTAATGAGAGAGACTGACTCCAGCTTAGATTGCAAGAACTAAGAGACACAGTGTGGCCATGTGGCCTTAATGAGAGAGACTGACTCCAACTTAGCTTGCAAGAACTAAGAGACACAGTGTGGCCATGTGGCCTTAATGAGAGAGACTGACTCCAGCTTAGCTTGCAAGAACTAAGAGACACAGTGTGGCCATGTAGCCTTAATGAGAGAGACTGACTCCAGCTTAGATTGCAAGAACTAAGAGACACAGTGTGGCCATGTGGCCTTAATGAGAGAGACTGACTCCAGCTTAGCTTGCAAGAACTAAGAGACACAGTGTGGCCATGTGGCCTTAATGAGAGAGACTGACTCCAGCTTAGCTTGCAAGAACTAAGAGACACAGTGTGGCCATGTGGCCTTAATGAGAGAGACTGATTCCAGCTTAGCTTGCAAGAACTAAGAGACACAGTGTGGCCATGTGGCCTTAATGAGAGAGACTGACTCCAGCTTAGCTTGCAAGAACTAAGAGACACAGTGTGGCCATGTGGCCTTAATGAGAGAGACTGACTCAAGCTTAGCTTGCAAGAACTAAGAGACACAGTGTGGCCATGTGACCTTAATGAGAGAGACTCACTCCAGCTTAGCTTGCAAGAACTAAGAGACTCAGTGTGGCCATGTGGCCTTAATGAGAGAGACTGATTCCAACTTAGCTTGCAAGAACTAAGAGACACTGTGTGGCCATGTGGCCTTAATGAGAGAGACTCACTCCAGCTTAGCTTGCAAGAACTAAGAGACACAGTGTGGCCATGTGGCCTTAATGAGAGAGACTGACTCAAGCTTAGCTTGCAAGAACTAAGAGACACAGTGTGGCCATGTGGCCTTAATGAGAGAGACTCACTCCAGCTTAGCTTGCAAGAACTAAGAGACTCAGTGTGGCCATGTGGCCTTAATGAGAGAGACTGACTCCAACTTAGCTTGCAAGAACTAAGAGACACTGTGTGGCCATGTGGCCTTAATGAGAGAGACTCACTCCAGCTTAGCTTGCAAGAACTAAGAGACACAGTGTGGCCATGTGGCCTTAATGAGAGACTCACTCCAGCTTAGCTTGCAAGAACTAAGAGACAGTGTGGCCATGTAGCCTTAATGAGAGAGACTGACTCCAGCTTAGCTTGCAAGAACTAAGAGACACAGTGTGGCCATGTGGCCTTAATGAGAGAGACTGCCTCCAGCTTACCTTGCAAGAACTAAGAGACACTGTGTGGCCATGTGGCCTTAATGAGAGAGACTGACTCAAGCTTAGCTTGCAAGAACTAAGAGACACAGTGTGGCCATGTGGCCTTAATGAAAGAGACTCACTCCAGCTTAGCTTGCAAGAACTAAGAGACACTGTGTGGCCATGTGGCCTTAATGAGAGAGACTCACTCCAGCTTAGCTTGCAAGAACTAAGAGACTCAGTGTGGCCATGTGGCCTTAATGAGAGAGACTGACTCCAGCTTAGCTTGCAAGAACTAAGAGACACAGTGTGGCCATGTGGCCTTAATGAGAGAGACTGACTCCAGCTTAGCTTGCAAGGACTAAGAGACACAGTGTGGCCATGTGGCCTTAATGAGAGAGACTGATTCCAGCTTAGCTTGCAAGAACTAAGAGACACAGTGTGGCCATGTGGCCTTAATGAGAGAGACTGACTCCAGCTTAGCTTGCAAGAACTAAGAGACACAGTGTGACCATGTGACCTTAATGAGAGAGACTGACTCCAGCTTAGCTTGCAAGAACTAAGAGACACTGTGTGGCCATGTGGCCTTAATGAGAGAGACTGACTCAAGCTTAGCTTGCAAGAACTAAGAGACACAGTGTGGCCATGTGACCTTAATGAGAGAGACTCACTCCAGCTTAGCTTGCAAGAACTAAGAGACTCAGTGTGGCCATGTGGCCTTAATGAGAGAGACTGACTCCAACTTAGCTTGCAAGAACTAAGAGACACTGTGTGGCCATGTGGCCTTAATGAGAGAGACTCACTCCAGCTTAGCTTGCAAGAACTAAGAGACACTGTGTGGCCATGTGGCCTTAATGAGAGAGACTGACTCAAGCTTAGCTTGCAAGAACTAAGAGACACAGTGTGGCCATGTGGCCTTAATGAGAGAGACTCACTCCAGCTTAGCTTGCAAGAACTAAGAGACTCAGTGTGGCCGTGTGGCCTTAATGAGAGAGACTGACTCCAACTTAGCTTGCAAGAACTAAGAGACACTGTGTGGCCATGTGGCCTTAATGAGAGAGACTCACTCCAGCTTAGCTTGCAAGAACTAAGAGACACAGTGTGGCCATGTGGCCTTAATGAGAGACTCACTCCAGCTTAGCTTGCAAGAACTAAGAGACAGTGTGGCCATGTAGCCTTAATGAGAGAGACTGACTCCAGCTTAGCTTGCAAGAACTAAGAGACACAGTGTGGCCATGTGGCCTTAATGAGAGAGACTGCCTCAGCTTAGCTTGCAAGAACTAAGAGACACAGTGTGGCCATGTGGCCTTAATGAGAGAGACTGATTCCAGCTTAGCTTGCAAGAACTAAGAGACACTGTGTGGCCATGTGGCCTTAATGAGAGAGACTCACTCCAGCTTAGCTTGCAAGAACAAAGAGACTCAGTGTGGCCATGTGGCCTTAATGAGAGAGACTGACTCCAACTTAGCTTGCAAGAACTAAGAGACACAGTGTGGCCATGTGGCCTTAATGAGAGAGACTGCCTCCAGCTTAGCTTGCAAGAACTAAGAGACACAGTGTGGCCATGTGGCCTTAATGAGAGACTCACTCCAGCTTAGCTTGCAAGAACTCAGAGACAGTGTGGCCATGTAGCCTTAATGAGAGAGACTGACTCCAGCTTAGCTAGCAAGAACTAAGAGACACAGTGTGGCCATGTGGCCTTAATGAGAGAGACTGACTCCAGCTTAGCTTGCAAGAACTAAGAGACACAGTGTGGCCATGTGGCCTTAATGAGAGACTCACTCCAGCTTAGCTTGCAAGAACTCAGAGACAGTGTGGCCATGTAGCCTTAATGAGAGAGACTGACTCCAGCTTAGCTAGCAAGAACTAAGAGACACAGTGTGGCCATGTGGCCTTAATGAGAGAGACTGACTCCAGCTTAGCTTGCAAGAACTAAGAGACACAGTGTGGCCATGTGGCCTTAATGAGAGAGACTGATTCCAGCTTAGCTTGCAAGAACTAAGAGACACAGTGTGGCCATGTGGCCTTAATGAGAGAGACTGACTCCAGCTTAGCTTGCAAGAACTAAGAGACACAGTGTGACCATGTGACCTTAATGAGAGAGACTGACTCAAGCTTAGCTTGCAAGAACTAAGAGACACAGTGTGGCCATGTGGCCTTAATGAGAGAGACGCACTCCAGCTTAGCTTGCAAGAACTAAGAGACACTGTGTGGCCATGTGGCCTTAATGAGAAAGACTCACTCCAGCTTAGCTTGCAAGAAGTAAGAGACTCAGTGTGGCCATGTGGCCTTAATGAGAGAGACTGACTCCAACTTAACTTGCAAGAACTAAGATACACTGTGTGGCCATGTGGCCTTAATGAGAGAGACTCACTCCAGCTTAGCTTGCAAGAACTAAGAGACACAGTGTGGCCATGTGGCCTTAATGAGAGACTCACTCCAGCTTAGCTTGCAAGAACTAAGAGACAGTGTGGCCATGTAGCCTTAATGAGAGAGACTGACTCCAGCTTAGCTTGCAAGAACTAAGAGACACTGTGTGGCCATGTGGCCTTAATGAGAGAGACTCACTCCAGCTTAGCTTGCAAGAACTAAGAGACACAGTGTGGCCATGTGGCCTTAATGAGAGACTCACTCCAGCTTAGCTTGCAAGAACTAAGAGACAGTGTGGCCATGTAGCCTTAATGAGAGAGACTGACTCCAGCTTAGCTTGCAAGAACTAAGAGACACAGTGCATGTGGCCTTAATGAGAGAGACTGACTCCAGCTTAGCTTGCAAGAACTAAGAGACACAGTGTGGCCATGTGGCCTTAATGAGAGAGACTGATTCCAGCTTAGCTTGCAAGAACTAAGAGACACAGTGTGGCCATGTGGCCTTAATGAGAGAGACTGACTCCAGCTTAGCTTGCAAGAACTAAGAGACACAGTGTGACCATGTGACCTTAATGAGAGAGACTGACTCCAGCTTAGCTTGCAAGAACTAAGAGACACTGTGTGGCCATGTGGCCTTAATGAGAGAGACTGACTCAAGCTTAGCTTGCAAGAACTAAGAGACACAGTGTGGCCATGTGGCCTTAATGAGAGAGACTCACTCCAGCTTAGCTTGCAAGAAATAAGAGACACTGTGTGGCCATGTGGCCTTAATGAGAGAGACTCACTCCAGCTTAGCTTGCAAGAACTAAGAGACTCAGTGTGGCCATGTGGCCTTAATGAGAGAGACTGACTCCAACTTAGCTTGCAAGAACTAAGAGACACAGTGTGGCCATGTGGCCTTAATGAGAGAGACTGACTCCAGCTTAGCTTGCAAGAACTAAGAGACACAGTGTGGCCATGTAGCCTTAATGAGAGAGACTGACTCCAGCTTAGATTGCAAGAACTAAGAGACACAGTGTGGCCATGTGGCCTTAATGAGAGAGACTGACTCCAGCTTAGCTTGCAAGAACTAAGAGACACAGTGTGGCCATGTGGCCTTAATGAGAGAGACTGATTCCAGCTTAGCTTGCAAGAACTAAGAGACACAGTGTGGCCATGTGGCCTTAATGAGAGAGACTGACTCCAGCTTAGCTTGCAAGAACTAAGAGACACAGTGTGGCCATGTGGCCTTAATGAGAGAGACTCACTCCAGCTTAGCTTGCAAGAACTAAGAGACAGTGTGGCCATGTAGCCTTAATGAGAGAGACTGACTCCAGCTTAGCTTGCAAGAACTAAGAGACACAGTGTGGCCATGTGGCCTTAATGAGAGAGACTGACTCCAGCTTAGCTTGCAAGAACTAAGAGACACAGTGTGGCCATGTGGCCTTAATGAGAGAGACTGATTCCAGCTTAGCTTGCAAGAACTAAGAGACACAGTGTGGCCATGTGGCCTTAATGAGAGAGACTGACTCCAGCTTAGCTTGCAAGAACTAAGAGACACAGTGTGACCATGTGACCTTAATGAGAGAGACTGACTCCAGCTTAGCTTGCAAGAACTAAGAGACACTGTGTGGCCATGTGGCCTTAATGAGAGAGACTGACTCAAGCTTAGCTTGCAAGAACTAAGAGACACAGTGTGGCCATGTGACCTTAATGAGAGAGACTCACTCCAGCTTAGCTTGCAAGAACTAAGAGACACTGTGTGGCCATGTGGCCTTAATGAGAGAGACTCACTCCAGCTTAGCTTGCAAGAACTAAGAGACTCAGTGTGGCCATGTGGCCTTAATGAGAGAGACTCACTCCAGCTTAGCTTGCAATAACTAAGAGACACAGTGTGGCCATGAGGCCTTAATGAGAGACTCACTCCAGCTTAGCTTGCAAGAACTAAGAGACAGTGTGGCCATGTAGCCTTAATGAGAGAGACTGACTCCAGCTTAACTTGCAAGAACTAAGAGACACAGTGTGGCCATGTGGCCTTAATGAGAGAGACTGCCTCCAGCTTAGCTTGCAAGAACTAAGAGACACAGTGTGGCCATGTGGCCTTAATGAGAGAGACTGATTCCAGCTTACCTTGCAAGAACTAAGAGACACTGTGTGGCCATGTGGCCTTAATGAGAGAGACTGACTCAAGCTTAGCTTGAAAGAACTAAGAGACACAGTGTGGCCATGTGGCCTTAATGAGAGAGACTCACTCCAGCTTAGCTTGCAAGAACTAAGAGACACTGTGTGGCCATGTGGCCTTAATGAGAGAGAATCACTCCAGCTTAGCTTGCAAGAACTAAGAGACACAGTGTGGCCATGTGGCCTTAATGAGAGACTCACTCCAGCTTAGCTTGCAAGAACTAAGAGACAGTGTGGCCATGTAGCCTTAATGAGAGAGACTGACTCCAGCTTAGCTAGCAAGAACTAAGAGACACAGTGTGGCCATGTGGCCTTAATGAGAGAGACTGACTCCAGCTTAGCTTGCAAGAACTAAGAGACACAGTGTGGCCATGTGGCCTTAATGAGAGAGACTGATTCCAGCTTAGCTTGCAAGAACTAAGAGACACAGTGTGGCGATGTGGCCTTAATGAGAGAGACTGACTCCAACTTAGCTTGCAAGAACTAAGAGACACTGTGTGGCCATGTGGCCTTAATGAGAGAGACTCACTCCAGCTTAGCTTGCAAGAACTAAGAGACACAGTGTGGCCATGAGGCCTTAATGAGAGACTCACTCCAGCTTAGCTTGCAAGAACTAAGAGACAGTGTGGCCATGAGGCCTTAATGAGAGACTCACTCCAGCTTAGCTTGCAAGAACTAAGAGACAGTGTGGCCATGTAGCCTTAATGAGAGAGACTGACTCCAGCTTACCTTGCAAGAACTAAGAGACACAGTGTGGCCATGTGGCCTTAATGAGAGAGACTGCCTCCAGCTTAGCTTGCAAGAACTAAGAGACACAGTGTGGCCATGTGGCCTTAATGAGAGAGACTGATTCCAGCTTACCTTGCAAGAACTAAGAGACACTGTGTGGCCATGTGGCCTTAATGAGAGAGACTGACTCAAGCTTAGCTTGAAAGAACTAAGAGACACAGTGTGGCCATGTGGCCTTAATGAGAGAGACTCACTCCAGCTTAGCTTGCAAGAACTAAGAGACACTGTGTGGCCATGTGGCCTTAATGAGAGAGACTCACTCCAGCTTAGCTTGCAAGAACTAAGAGACAGTGTGGCCATGTAGCCTTAATGAGAGAGACTAACTCCAGCTTAGCTAGCAAGAACTAAGAGACACAGTGTGGCCATGTGGCCTTAATGAGAGAGACTGACTCCAGCTTAGCTTGCAAGAACTAAGAGACACAGTGTGGCCATGTGGCCTTAATGAGAGAGACTGATTCCAGCTTAGCTTGCAAGAACTAAGAGACACAGTGTGGTCATGTGGCCTTAATGAGAGAAACTGACTCCAGCTTAGCTTGCAAGAACTAAGAGACAGTGTGGCCATGTGGCCTTAATGAGAGAGACTGACTCCAGCTTAGCTTGCAAGAACTAAGAGACACAGTGTGACCATGTGACCTTAATGAGTGAGACTGACTCCAGCTTAGCTTGCAAGAACTAAGAGACACTGTGTGGCCATGTGGCCTTAATGAGAGAGACTCACTCCAGCTTAGCTTGCAAGAACTAAGAGACACTGTGTGGCCATGTGGCCTTAATGAGAGAGACTCACTCCAGCTTAGCTTGCAAGAACTAAGAGACACAGTGTGGCCATGTGGCCTTAATGAGAGACTCACTCCAGCTTAGCTTGCAAGAACTAAGAGACAGTGTGGCCATGTAGCCTTAATGAGAGAGACTGACTCCAGCTTAGCTAGCAAGAACTAAGAGACACAGTGTGGCCATGTGGCCTTAATGAGAGAGACTGACTCCAGCTTAGCTTGCAAGAACTAAGAGACACAGTGTGGCCATGTGGCCTTAATGAGAGAGACTGATTCCAGCTTAGCTTGCAAGAACTAAGAGACACAGTGTGGCCATGTGGCCTTAATGAGAGAAACTGACTCCAGCTTAGCTTGCAAGAAGTAAGAGACACAGTGTGACCATGTGACCTTAATGAGAGAGACTGACTCCAGCTTAGCTTGCAAGAACTAAGAGACACTGTGTGGCCATGTGGCCTTAATGAGAGAGACTGACTCAAGCTTAGCTTGCAAGAACTAAGAGACACAGTGTGGCCATGTGGCCTTAATGAGAGAGACTCACTCCTGCTTAGCTTGCAAGAACTAAGAGACACTGTGTGGCCATGTGGCCTTAATGAGAGAGACTCACTCCAGCTTAGCTTGCAAGAACTAAGAGACTCAGTGTGGCCATGTGGCCTTAATGAGAGAGACTGACTCCAGCTTAGCTTGCAAGAACTAAGAGACACAGTGTGGCCATGTGGCCTTAATGAGAGAGACTGACTCCAGCTTAGCTTGCAAGAACTAAGAGACACAGTGTGGCCATGAGGCCTTAATGAGAGACTCACTCCAGCTTAGCTTGCAAGAACTAAGAGACAGTGTGGCCATGAGGCCTTAATGAGAGACTCACTCGAGCTTAGCTTGCAAGAACTAAGAGACAGTGTGGCCATGTAGCCTTAATGAGAGAGACTGACTCCAGCTTACCTTGCAAGAACTAAGAGACACAGTGTGGCCATGTGGCCTTAATGAGAGAGACTGCCTCCAGCTTAGCTTGCAAGAACTAAGAGACACAGTGTGGCCATGTGGCCTTAATGAGAGAGACTGATTCCAGCTTACCTTGCAAGAACTAAGAGACACTGTGTGGCCATGTGGCCTTAATGAGAGAGACTGACTCAAGCTTAGCTTGAAAGAACTAAGAGACACAGTGTGGCCATGTGGCCTTAATGAGAGACTCACTCCAGCTTAGCTTGCAAGAACTAAGAGACACTGTGTGGCCATGTAGCCTTAATGAGAGAGACTCACTCCAGCTTAGCTTGCAAGAACTAAGAGACACAGTGTGGCCATGAGGCCTTAATGAGAGACTCACTCCAGCTTAGCTTGCAAGAACTAAGAGACAGTGTGGCCATGTAGCCTTAATGAGAGAGACTGACTCCAGCTTACCTTGCAAGAACTAAGAGACACAGTGTGGCCATGTGGCCTTAATGAGAGAGACTGCCTCCAGCTTAGCTTGCAAGAACTAAGAGACACAGTGTGGCCATGTGGCCTTAATGAGAGAGACTGATTCCAGCTTACCTTGCAAGAACTAAGAGACACTGTGTGGCCATGTGGCCTTAATGAGAGAGACTGACTCAAGCTTAGCTTGAAAGAACTAAGAGACACAGTGTGGCCATGTGGCCTTAATGAGAGAGACTCACTCCAGCTTAGCTTGCAAGAACTAAGAGACACTGTGTGGCCATGTGGCCTTAATGAGAGAGACTCACTCCAGCTTAGCTTGCAAGAACTAAGAGACAGTGTGGCCATGTAGCCTTAATGAGAGAGACTAACTCCAGCTTAGCTAGCAAGAACTAAGAGACACAGTGTGGCCATGTGGCCTTAATGAGAGAGACTGACTCCAGCTTAGCTTGCAAGAACTAAGAGACACAGTGTGGCCATGTGGCCTTAATGAGAGAGACTGATTCCAGCTTAGCTTGCAAGAACTAAGAGACACAGTGTGGTCATGTGGCCTTAATGAGAGAAACTGACTCCAGCTTAGCTTGCAAGAACTAAGAGACAGTGTGGCCATGTGGCCTTAATGAGAGAGACTGACTCCAGCTTAGCTTGCAAGAACTAAGAGACACAGTGTGACCATGTGACCTTAATGAGTGAGACTGACTCCAGCTTAGCTTGCAAGAACTAAGAGACACTGTGTGGCCATGTGGCCTTAATGAGAGAGACTCACTCCAGCTTAGCTTGCAAGAACTAAGAGACACTGTGTGGCCATGTGGCCTTAATGAGAGAGACTCACTCCAGCTTAGCTTGCAAGAACTAAGAGACACAGTGTGGCCATGTGGCCTTAATGAGAGACTCACTCCAGCTTAGCTTGCAAGAACTAAGAGACTCAGTGTGGCCATGTGGCCTTAATGAGAGAGACTGACTCCAGCTTAGCTTGCAAGAACTAAGAGACACAGTGTGGCCATGTGGCCTTAATGAGAGAGACTGACTCCAGCTTAGCTTGCAAGAACTAAGAGACACAGTGTGGCCATGAGGCCTTAATGAGAGACTCACTCCAGCTTAGCTTGCAAGAACTAAGAGACAGTGTGGCCATGAGGCCTTAATGAGAGACTCACTCGAGCTTAGCTTGCAAGAACTAAGAGACAGTGTGGCCATGTAGCCTTAATGAGAGAGACTGACTCCAGCTTACCTTGCAAGAACTAAGAGACACAGTGTGGCCATGTGGCCTTAATGAGAGAGACTGCCTCCAGCTTAGCTTGCAAGAACTAAGAGACACAGTGTGGCCATGTGGCCTTAATGAGAGAGACTGATTCCAGCTTACCTTGCAAGAACTAAGAGACACTGTGTGGCCATGTGGCCTTAATGAGAGAGACTGACTCAAGCTTAGCTTGAAAGAACTAAGAGACACAGTGTGGCCATGTGGCCTTAATGAGAGACTCACTCCAGCTTAGCTTGCAAGAACTAAGAGACACTGTGTGGCCATGTAGCCTTAATGAGAGAGACTCACTCCAGCTTAGCTTGCAAGAACTAAGAGACACAGTGTGGCCATGAGGCCTTAATGAGAGACTCACTCCAGCTTAGCTTGCAAGAACTAAGAGACAGTGTGGCCATGAGGCCTTAATGAGAGACTCACTCGAGCTTAGCTTGCAAGAACTAAGAGACAGTGTGGCCATGTAGCCTTAATGAGAGAGACTGACTCCAGCTTACCTTGCAAGAACTAAGAGACACAGTGTGGCCATGTGGCCTTAATGAGAGAGACTGCCTCCAGCTTAGCTTGCAAGAACTAAGGGACACAGTGTGGCCATGTGGCCTTAATGAGAGAGACTGATTCCAGCTTACCTTGCAAGAACTAAGAGACACTGTGTGGCCATGTGGCCTTAATGAGAGAGACTGACTCAAGCTTAGCTTGAAAGAACTAAGAGACACAGTGTGGCCATGTGGCCTTAATGAGAGACTCACTCCAGCTTAGCTTGCAAGAACTAAGAGACACTGTGTGGCCATGTGGCCTTAATGAGAGAGACTCACTCCAGCTTAGCTTGCAAGAACTAAGAGACACAGTGTGGCCATGTGGCCTTAATGAGAGACTCACTCCAGCTTAGCTTGCAAGAACTAAGAGACAGTGTGGCCATGTAGCCTTAATGAGAGAGACTGACTCCAGCTTAGCTAGCAAGAACTAAGAGACACAGTGTGGCCATGTGGCCTTAATGAGAGAGACTGACTCCAGCTTAGCTTGCAAGAACTAAGAGACACAGTGTGGCCATGTGGCCTTAATGAGAGAGACTGATTCCAGCTTAGCTTGCAAGAACTAAGAGACACAGTGTGGCCATGTGGCCTTAATGAGAGAAACTGACTCCAGCTTAGCTTGCAAGAACTAAGAGACACAGTGTGACCATGTGACCTTAATGAGAGAGACTGACTCCAGCTTAGCTTGCAAGAACAAAGAGACACTGTGTGGCCATGTGGCCTTAATGAGAGAGACTGACTCAAGCTTAGCTTGCAAGAACTAAGAGACACAGTGTGGCCATGTGGCCTTAATGAGAGAGACTCACTCCAGCTTAGCTTGCAAGAACTAAGAGACACTGTGTGGCCATGTGGCCTTAATGAGAGAGACTCACTCCAGCTTAGCTTGCAAGAACTAAGAGACTCAGTGTGGCCATGTGGCCTTAATGAAAGAGACCGACTCCAGCTTAGCTTGCAAGAACTAAGAGACACAGTGTGGCCATGTGGCCTTAATGAGAGAGACTGACTCCAGCTTAGCTTGCAAGAACTAAGAGACACAGTGTGGCCATGTGGCCTTAATGAGAGAGACTGATTCCAGCTTAGCTTGCAAGAACTAAGAGACACAGTGTGGCCATGTGGCCTTAATGAGAGAGACTGACTCCAGCTTAGCTTGCAAGAACTAAGAGACACAGTGTGACCATGTGACCTTAATGAGAGAGACTGACTCCAGCTTAGCTTGCAAGAACTAAGAGACACAGTGTGGCCATGTGGCCTTAATGAGAGAGACTGACTCCAGCTTAGCTTGCAAGAACTAAGAGACACAGTGTGGCCATGTGGCCTTAATGAGAGAGACTGATTCCAGCTTAGCTTGCAAGAACTAAGAGACACAGTGTGGCCATGTGGCCTTAATGAGAGAAACTGACTCCAGCTTAGCTTGCAAGAACTAAGAGACACAGTGTGACCATGTGACCTTAATGAGAGAGACTGACTCCAGCTTAGCTTGCAAGAACAAAGAGACACTGTGTGGCCATGTGGCCTTAATGAGAGAGACTGACTCAAGCTTAGCTTGCAAGAACTAAGAGACACAGTGTGGCCATGTGGCCTTAATGAGAGAGACTCACTCCAGCTTAGCTTGCAAGAACTAAGAGACACTGTGTGGCCATGTGGCCTTAATGAGAGAGACTCACTCCAGCTTAGCTTGCAAGAACTAAGAGACTCAGTGTGGCCATGTGGCCTTAATGAGAGAGACCGACTCCAGCTTAGCTTGCAAGAACTAAGAGACACAGTGTGGCCATGTGGCCTTAATGAGAGAGACTGACTCCAGCTTAGCTTGCAAGAACTAAGAGACACAGTGTGGCCATGTGGCCTTAATGAGAGAGACTGATTCCAGCTTAGCTTGCAAGAACTAAGAGACACAGTGTGGCCATGTGGCCTTAATGAGAGAGACTGACTCCAGCTTAGCTTGCAAGAACTAAGAGACACAGTGTGACCATGTGACCTTAATGAGAGAGACTGACTCCAGCTTAGCTTGCAAGAACTAAGAGACACTGTGTGGCCATGTGGCCTTAATGAGAGAGACTGACTCAAGCTTAGCTTGCAAGAACTAAGAGACACAGTGTGGCCATGTGACCTTAATGAGAGAGACTCACTCCAGCTTAGCTTGCAAGAACTAAGAGACTCAGTGTGGCCATGTGGCCTTAATGAGAGAGACTGACTCCAGCTTAGCTTGCAAGAACTAAGAGACACAGTGTGGCCATGTGGCCTTAATGAGAGAGACTGACTCCAGCTTAGCTTGCAAGAACTAAGAGACACAGTGTGGCCATGTGGCCTTAATGAGAGAGACTGATTCCAGCTTAGCTTGCAAGAACTAAGAGACACAGTGTGGCCATGTGGCCTTAATGAGAGAGACTGACTCCAGCTTAGCTTGCAAGAACTAAGAGACACAGTGTGACCATGTGACCTCAATGAGAGAGACTGACTCCAGCTTAGCTTGCAAGAACTAACAGACACTGTGTGGCCATGTGGCCTTAATGAGAGAGACTGACTCAAGCTTAGCTTGCAAGAACTAAGAGACACAGTGTGGCCATGTGACCTTAATGAGAGAGACTCACTCCAGCTTAGCTTGCAAGAACTAAGAGACTCAGTGTGGCCATGTGGCCTTAATGAGAGAGACTGACTCCAGCTTAGCTTGCAAGAACTAAGAGACACAGTGTGGCCATGTGGCCTTAATGAGAGAGACTGATTCCAGCTTAGCTTGCAAGAACTAAGAGACACAGTGTGGCGATGTGGCCTTAATGAGAGAGACTGACTCCAACTTAGCTTGCAAGAACTAAGAGACACTGTGTGGCCATGTGGCCTTAATGAGAGAGACTCACTCCAGCTTAGCTTGCAAGAACTAAGAGACACAGTGTGGCCATGAGGCCTTAATGAGAGACTCACTCCAGCTTAGCTTGCAAGAACTAAGAGACAGTGTGGCCATGAGGCCTTAATGAGAGACTCACTCCAGCTTAGCTTGCAAGAACTAAGAGACAGTGTGGCCATGTAGCCTTAATGAGAGAGACTGACTCCAGCTTACCTTGCAAGAACTAAGAGACACAGTGTGGCCATGTGGCCTTAATGAGAGAGACTGCCTCCAGCTTAGCTTGCAAGAACTAAGGGACACAGTGTGGCCATGTGGCCTTAATGAGAGAGACTGATTCCAGCTTACCTTGCAAGAACTAAGAGACACTGTGTGGCCATGTGGCCTTAATGAGAGAGACTGACTCAAGCTTAGCTTGAAAGAACTAAGAGACACAGTGTGGCCATGTGGCCTTAATGAGAGACTCACTCCAGCTTAGCTTGCAAGAACTAAGAGACACTGTGTGGCCATGTGGCCTTAATGAGAGAGACTCACTCCAGCTTAGCTTGCAAGAACTAAGAGACACAGTGTGGCCATGTGGCCTTAATGAGAGACTCACTCCAGCTTAGCTTGCAAGAACTAAGAGACAGTGTGGCCATGTAGCCTTAATGAGAGAGACTGACTCCAGCTTAGCTAGCAAGAACTAAGAGACACAGTGTGGCCATGTGGCCTTAATGAGAGAGACTGACTCCAGCTTAGCTTGCAAGAACTAAGAGACACAGTGTGGCCATGTGGCCTTAATGAGAGAGACTGATTCCAGCTTAGCTTGCAAGAACTAAGAGACACAGTGTGGCCATGTGGCCTTAATGAGAGAAACTGACTCCAGCTTAGCTTGCAAGAACTAAGAGACACAGTGTGACCATGTGACCTTAATGAGAGAGACTGACTCCAGCTTAGCTTGCAAGAACAAAGAGACACTGTGTGGCCATGTGGCCTTAATGAGAGAGACTGACTCAAGCTTAGCTTGCAAGAACTAAGAGACACAGTGTGGCCATGTGGCCTTAATGAGAGAGACTCACTCCAGCTTAGCTTGCAAGAACTAAGAGACACTGTGTGGCCATGTGGCCTTAATGAGAGAGACTCACTCCAGCTTAGCTTGCAAGAACTAAGAGACTCAGTGTGGCCATGTGGCCTTAATGAAAGAGACCGACTCCAGCTTAGCTTGCAAGAACTAAGAGACACAGTGTGGCCATGTGGCCTTAATGAGAGAGACTGACTCCAGCTTAGCTTGCAAGAACTAAGAGACACAGTGTGGCCATGTGGCCTTAATGAGAGAGACTGATTCCAGCTTAGCTTGCAAGAACTAAGAGACACAGTGTGGCCATGTGGCCTTAATGAGAGAGACTGACTCCAGCTTAGCTTGCAAGAACTAAGAGACACAGTGTGACCATGTGACCTTAATGAGAGAGACTGACTCCAGCTTAGCTTGCAAGAACTAAGAGACACAGTGTGGCCATGTGGCCTTAATGAGAGAGACTGACTCCAGCTTAGCTTGCAAGAACTAAGAGACACAGTGTGGCCATGTGGCCTTAATGAGAGAGACTGATTCCAGCTTAGCTTGCAAGAACTAAGAGACACAGTGTGGCCATGTGGCCTTAATGAGAGAAACTGACTCCAGCTTAGCTTGCAAGAACTAAGAGACACAGTGTGACCATGTGACCTTAATGAGAGAGACTGACTCCAGCTTAGCTTGCAAGAACAAAGAGACACTGTGTGGCCATGTGGCCTTAATGAGAGAGACTGACTCAAGCTTAGCTTGCAAGAACTAAGAGACACAGTGTGGCCATGTGGCCTTAATGAGAGAGACTGATTCCAGCTTAGCTTGCAAGAACTAAGAGACACAGTGTGGCGATGTGGCCTTAATGAGAGAGACTGACTCCAACTTAGCTTGCAAGAACTAAGAGACACAGTGTGGCGATGTGGCCTTAATGAGAGAGACTGACTCCAACTTAGCTTGCAAGAACTAAGAGACACTGTGTGGCCATGTGGCCTTAATGAGAGAGACTCACTCCAGCTTAGCTTGCAAGAACTAAGAGACACAGTGTGGCCATGAGGCCTTAATGAGAGACTCACTCCAGCTTAGCTTGCAAGAACTAAGAGACAGTGTGGCCATGAGGCCTTAATGAGAGACTCACTCCAGCTTAGCTTGCAAGAACTAAGAGACAGTGTGGCCATGTAGCCTTAATGAGAGAGACTGACTCCAGCTTACCTTGCAAGAACTAAGAGACACAGTGTGGCCATGTGGCCTTAATGAGAGAGACTGCCTCCAGCTTAGCTTGCAAGAACTAAGGGACACAGTGTGGCCATGTGGCCTTAATGAGAGAGACTGATTCCAGCTTACCTTGCAAGAACTAAGAGACACTGTGTGGCCATGTGGCCTTAATGAGAGAGACTGACTCAAGCTTAGCTTGAAAGAACTAAGAGACACAGTGTGGCCATGTGGCCTTAATGAGAGACTCACTCCAGCTTAGCTTGCAAGAACTAAGAGACACTGTGTGGCCATGTGGCCTTAATGAGAGAGACTCACTCCAGCTTAGCTTGCAAGAACTAAGAGACACAGTGTGGCCATGTGGCCTTAATGAGAGACTCACTCCAGCTTAGCTTGCAAGAACTAAGAGACAGTGTGGCCATGTAGCCTTAATGAGAGAGACTGACTCCAGCTTAGCTAGCAAGAACTAAGAGACACAGTGTGGCCATGTGGCCTTAATGAGAGAGACTGACTCCAGCTTAGCTTGCAAGAACTAAGAGACACAGTGTGGCCATGTGGCCTTAATGAGAGAGACTGATTCCAGCTTAGCTTGCAAGAACTAAGAGACACAGTGTGGCCATGTGGCCTTAATGAGAGAAACTGACTCCAGCTTAGCTTGCAAGAACTAAGAGACACAGTGTGACCATGTGACCTTAATGAGAGAGACTGACTCCAGCTTAGCTTGCAAGAACAAAGAGACACTGTGTGGCCATGTGGCCTTAATGAGAGAGACTGACTCAAGCTTAGCTTGCAAGAACTAAGAGACACAGTGTGGCCATGTGGCCTTAATGAGAGAGACTCACTCCAGCTTAGCTTGCAAGAACTAAGAGACACTGTGTGGCCATGTGGCCTTAATGAGAGAGACTCACTCCAGCTTAGCTTGCAAGAACTAAGAGACTCAGTGTGGCCATGTGGCCTTAATGAAAGAGACCGACTCCAGCTTAGCTTGCAAGAACTAAGAGACACAGTGTGGCCATGTGGCCTTAATGAGAGAGACTGACTCCAGCTTAGCTTGCAAGAACTAAGAGACACAGTGTGGCCATGTGGCCTTAATGAGAGAGACTGATTCCAGCTTAGCTTGCAAGAACTAAGAGACACAGTGTGGCCATGTGGCCTTAATGAGAGAGACTGACTCCAGCTTAGCTTGCAAGAACTAAGAGACACAGTGTGACCATGTGACCTTAATGAGAGAGACTGACTCCAGCTTAGCTTGCAAGAACTAAGAGACACAGTGTGGCCATGTGGCCTTAATGAGAGAGACTGACTCCAGCTTAGCTTGCAAGAACTAAGAGACACAGTGTGGCCATGTGGCCTTAATGAGAGAGACTGATTCCAGCTTAGCTTGCAAGAACTAAGAGACACAGTGTGGCCATGTGGCCTTAATGAGAGAAACTGACTCCAGCTTAGCTTGCAAGAACTAAGAGACACAGTGTGACCATGTGACCTTAATGAGAGAGACTGACTCCAGCTTAGCTTGCAAGAACAAAGAGACACTGTGTGGCCATGTGGCCTTAATGAGAGAGACTGACTCAAGCTTAGCTTGCAAGAACTAAGAGACACAGTGTGGCCATGTGGCCTTAATGAGAGAGACTGATTCCAGCTTAGCTTGCAAGAACTAAGAGACACAGTGTGGCGATGTGGCCTTAATGAGAGAGACTGACTCCAACTTAGCTTGCAAGAACTAAGAGACACTGTGTGGCCATGTAGCCTTAATGAGAGAGACTCACTCCAGCTTAGCTTGCAAGAACTAAGAGACACAGTGTGGCCATGAGGCCTTAATGAGAGACTCACTCCAGCTTAGCTTGCAAGAACTAAGAGACAGTGTGGCCATGAGGCCTTAATGAGAGACTCACTCCAGCTTAGCTTGCAAGAACTAAGAGACAGTGTGGCCATGTAGCCTTAATGAGAGAGACTGACTCCAGCTTACCTTGCAAGAACTAAGAGACACAGTGTGGCCATGTGGCCTTAATGAGAGAGACTGCCTCCAGCTTAGCTTGCAAGAACTAAGGGACACAGTGTGGCCATGTGGCCTTAATGAGAGAGACTGATTCCAGCTTACCTTGCAAGAACTAAGAGACACTGTGTGGCCATGTGGCCTTAATGAGAGAGACTGACTCAAGCTTAGCTTGAAAGAACTAAGAGACACAGTGTGGCCATGTGGCCTTAATGAGAGACTCACTCCAGCTTAGCTTGCAAGAACTAAGAGACAGTGTGGCCATGTAGCCTTAATGAGAGAGACTGACTCCAGCTTAGCTAGCAAGAACTAAGAGACACAGTGTGGCCATGTGGCCTTAATGAGAGAGACTGACTCCAGCTTAGCTTGCAAGAACTAAGAGACACAGTGTGGCCATGTGGCCTTAATGAGAGAGACTGATTCCAGCTTAGCTTGCAAGAACTAAGAGACACAGTGTGGCCATGTGGCCTTAATGAGAGAAACTGACTCCAGCTTAGCTTGCAAGAACTAAGAGACACAGTGTGACCATGTGACCTTAATGAGAGAGACTGACTCCAGCTTAGCTTGCAAGAACAAAGAGACACTGTGTGGCCATGTGGCCTTAATGAGAGAGACTGACTCAAGCTTAGCTTGCAAGAACTAAGAGACACAGTGTGGCCATGTGGCCTTAATGAGAGAGACTCACTCCAGCTTAGCTTGCAAGAACTAAGAGACACTGTGTGGCCATGTGGCCTTAATGAGAGAGACTCACTCCAGCTTAGCTTGCAAGAACTAAGAGACTCAGTGTGGCCATGTGGCCTTAATGAAAGAGACCGACTCCAGCTTAGCTTGCAAGAACTAAGAGACACAGTGTGGCCATGTGGCCTTAATGAGAGAGACTGACTCCAGCTTAGCTTGCAAGAACTAAGAGACACAGTGTGGCCATGTGGCCTTAATGAGAGAGACTGATTCCAGCTTAGCTTGCAAGAACTAAGAGACACAGTGTGGCCATGTGGCCTTATTGAGAGAGACTGACTCCAGCTTAGCTTGCAAGAACTAAGAGACACAGTGTGACCATGTGACCTTAATGAGAGAGACTGACTCCAGCTTAGCTTGCAAGAACTAAGAGACACAGTGTGGCCATGTGGCCTTAATGAGAGAGACTGACTCCAGCTTAGCTTGCAAGAACTAAGAGACACAGTGTGGCCATGTGGCCTTAATGAGAGAGACTGATTCCAGCTTAGCTTGCAAGAACTAAGAGACACAGTGTGGCCATGTGGCCTTAATGAGAGAAACTGACTCCAGCTTAGCTTGCAAGAACTAAGAGACACAGTGTGGCCATGTGGCCTTAATGAGAGAGACTGACTCCAGCTTAGCTTGCAAGAACTAAGAGACACAGTGTGGCCATGTGGCCTTAATGAGAGAGACTGATTCCAGCTTAGCTTGCAAGAACTAAGAGACACAGTGTGGCCATGTGGCCTTAATGAGAGAGACTGACTCCAGCTTAGCTTGCAAGAACTAAGAGACACAGTGTGACCATGTGACCTTAATGAGAGAGACTGACTCCAGCTTAGCTTGCAAGAACTAAGAGACACTGTGTGGCCATGTGGCCTTAATGAGAGAGACTGACTCAAGCTTAGCTTGCAAGAACTAAGAGACACAGTGTGGCCATGTGACCTTAATGAGAGAGACTCACTCCAGCTTAGCTTGCAAGAACTAAGAGACTCAGTGTGGCCATGTGGCCTTAATGAGAGAGACTGACTCCAGCTTAGCTTGCAAGAACTAAGAGACACAGTGTGGCCATGTGGCCTTAATGAGAGAGACTGACTCCAGCTTAGCTTGCAAGAACTAAGAGACACAGTGTGGCCATGTGGCCTTAATGAGAGAGACTGATTCCAGCTTAGCTTGCAAGAACTAAGAGACACAGTGTGGCCATGTGGCCTTAATGAGAGAGACTGACTCCAGCTTAGCTTGCAAGAACTAAGAGACACAGTGTGACGATGTGACCTCAATGAGAGAGACTGACTCCAGCTTAGCTTGCAAGAACTAAGAGACACTGTGTGGCGATGTGGCCTTAATGAGAGAGACTGACTCAAGCTTAGCTTGCAAGAACTAAGAGACACAGTGTGGCCATGTGACCTTAATGAGAGAGACTCACTCCAGCTTAGCTTGCAAGAACTAAGAGACAGTGTGGCCATGAGGCCTTAATGAGAGACTCACTCCAGCTTAGCTTGCAAGAACTAAGAGACAGTGTGGCCATGTAGCCTTAATGAGAGAGACTGACTCCAGCTTACCTTGCAAGAACTAAGAGACACAGTGTGGCCATGTGGCCTTAATGAGAGAGACTGCCTCCAGCTTAGCTTGCAAGAACTAAGGGACACAGTGTGGCCATGTGGCCTTAATGAGAGAGACTGATTCCAGCTTACCTTGCAAGAACTAAGAGACACTGTGTGGCCATGTGGCCTTAATGAGAGAGACTGACTCAAGCTTAGCTTGAAAGAACTAAGAGACACAGTGTGGCCATGTGGCCTTAATGAGAGACTCACTCCAGCTTAGCTTGCAAGAACTAAGAGACACTGTGTGGCCATGTGGCCTTAATGAGAGAGACTCACTCCAGCTTAGCTTGCAAGAACTAAGAGACACAGTGTGGCCATGTGGCCTTAATGAGAGACTCACTCCAGCTTAGCTTGCAAGAACTAAGAGACAGTGTGGCCATGTAGCCTTAATGAGAGAGACTGACTCCAGCTTAGCTAGCAAGAACTAAGAGACACAGTGTGGCCATGTGGCCTTAATGAGAGAGACTGACTCCAGCTTAGCTTGCAAGAACTAAGAGACACAGTGTGGCCATGTGGCCTTAATGAGAGAGACTGATTCCAGCTTAGCTTGCAAGAACTAAGAGACACAGTGTGGCCATGTGGCCTTAATGAGAGAAACTGACTCCAGCTTAGCTTGCAAGAACTAAGAGACACAGTGTGACCATGTGACCTTAATGAGAGAGACTGACTCCAGCTTAGCTTGCAAGAACAAAGAGACACTGTGTGGCCATGTGGCCTTAATGAGAGAGACTGACTCAAGCTTAGCTTGCAAGAACTAAGAGACACAGTGTGGCCATGTGGCCTTAATGAGAGAGACTCACTCCAGCTTAGCTTGCAAGAACTAAGAGACACTGTGTGGCCATGTGGCCTTAATGAGAGAGACTCACTCCAGCTTAGCTTGCAAGAACTAAGAGACTCAGTGTGGCCATGTGGCCTTAATGAAAGAGACCGACTCCAGCTTAGCTTGCAAGAACTAAGAGACACAGTGTGGCCATGTGGCCTTAATGAGAGAGACTGACTCCAGCTTAGCTTGCAAGAACTAAGAGACACAGTGTGGCCATGTGGCCTTAATGAGAGAGACTGACTCAAGCTTAGCTTGCAAGAACTAAGAGACACAGTGTGGCCATGTGGCCTTAATGAGAGAGACTCACTCCAGCTTAGCTTGCAAGAACTAAGAGACACTGTGTGGCCATGTGGCCTTAATGAGAGAGACTCACTCCAGCTTAGCTTGCAAGAACTAAGAGACTCAGTGTGGCCATGTGGCCTTAATGAAAGAGACCGACTCCAGCTTAGCTTGCAAGAACTAAGAGACACAGTGTGGCCATGTGGCCTTAATGAGAGAGACTGACTCCAGCTTAGCTTGCAAGAACTAAGAGACACAGTGTGGCCATGTGGCCTTAATGAGAGAGACTGATTCCAGCTTAGCTTGCAAGAACTAAGAGACACAGTGTGGCCATGTGGCCTTATTGAGAGAGACTGACTCCAGCTTAGCTTGCAAGAACTAAGAGACACAGTGTGACCATGTGACCTTAATGAGAGAGACTGACTCCAGCTTAGCTTGCAAGAACTAAGAGACACAGTGTGGCCATGTGGCCTTAATGAGAGAGACTGACTCCAGCTTAGCTTGCAAGAACTAAGAGACACAGTGTGGCCATGTGGCCTTAATGAGAGAGACTGATTCCAGCTTAGCTTGCAAGAACTAAGAGACACAGTGTGGCCATGTGGCCTTAATGAGAGAAACTGACTCCAGCTTAGCTTGCAAGAACTAAGAGACACAGTGTGGCCATGTGGCCTTAATGAGAGAGACTGACTCCAGCTTAGCTTGCAAGAACTAAGAGACACAGTGTGGCCATGTGGCCTTAATGAGAGAGACTGATTCCAGCTTAGCTTGCAAGAACTAAGAGACACAGTGTGGCCATGTGGCCTTAATGAGAGAGACTGACTCCAGCTTAGCTTGCAAGAACTAAGAGACACAGTGTGACCATGTGACCTTAATGAGAGAGACTGACTCCAGCTTAGCTTGCAAGAACTAAGAGACACTGTGTGGCCATGTGGCCTTAATGAGAGAGACTGACTCAAGCTTAGCTTGCAAGAACTAAGAGACACAGTGTGGCCATGTGACCTTAATGAGAGAGACTCACTCCAGCTTAGCTTGCAAGAACTAAGAGACTCAGTGTGGCCATGTGGCCTTAATGAGAGAGACTGACTCCAGCTTAGCTTGCAAGAACTAAGAGACACAGTGTGGCCATGTGGCCTTAATGAGAGAGACTGACTCCAGCTTAGCTTGCAAGAACTAAGAGACACAGTGTGGCCATGTGGCCTTAATGAGAGAGACTGATTCCAGCTTAGCTTGCAAGAACTAAGAGACACAGTGTGGCCATGTGGCCTTAATGAGAGAGACTGACTCCAGCTTAGCTTGCAAGAACTAAGAGACACAGTGTGACGATGTGACCTCAATGAGAGAGACTGACTCCAGCTTAGCTTGCAAGAACTAAGAGACACTGTGTGGCGATGTGGCCTTAATGAGAGAGACTGACTCAAGCTTAGCTTGCAAGAACTAAGAGACACAGTGTGGCCATGTGACCTTAATGAGAGAGACTCACTCCAGCTTAGCTTGCAAGAACTAAGAGACAGTGTGGCCATGAGGCCTTAATGAGAGACTCACTCCAGCTTAGCTTGCAAGAACTAAGAGACAGTGTGGCCATGTAGCCTTAATGAGAGAGACTGACTCCAGCTTACCTTGCAAGAACTAAGAGACACAGTGTGGCCATGTGGCCTTAATGAGAGAGACTGCCTCCAGCTTAGCTTGCAAGAACTAAGGGACACAGTGTGGCCATGTGGCCTTAATGAGAGAGACTGATTCCAGCTTACCTTGCAAGAACTAAGAGACACTGTGTGGCCATGTGGCCTTAATGAGAGAGACTGACTCAAGCTTAGCTTGAAAGAACTAAGAGACACAGTGTGGCCATGTGGCCTTAATGAGAGACTCACTCCAGCTTAGCTTGCAAGAACTAAGAGACACTGTGTGGCCATGTGGCCTTAATGAGAGAGACTCACTCCAGCTTAGCTTGCAAGAACTAAGAGACACAGTGTGGCCATGTGGCCTTAATGAGAGACTCACTCCAGCTTAGCTTGCAAGAACTAAGAGACAGTGTGGCCATGTAGCCTTAATGAGAGAGACTGACTCCAGCTTAGCTAGCAAGAACTAAGAGACACAGTGTGGCCATGTGGCCTTAATGAGAGAGACTGACTCCAGCTTAGCTTGCAAGAACTAAGAGACACAGTGTGGCCATGTGGCCTTAATGAGAGAGACTGATTCCAGCTTAGCTTGCAAGAACTAAGAGACACAGTGTGGCCATGTGGCCTTAATGAGAGAAACTGACTCCAGCTTAGCTTGCAAGAACTAAGAGACACAGTGTGACCATGTGACCTTAATGAGAGAGACTGACTCCAGCTTAGCTTGCAAGAACAAAGAGACACTGTGTGGCCATGTGGCCTTAATGAGAGAGACTGACTCAAGCTTAGCTTGCAAGAACTAAGAGACACAGTGTGGCCATGTGGCCTTAATGAGAGAGACTCACTCCAGCTTAGCTTGCAAGAACTAAGAGACACTGTGTGGCCATGTGGCCTTAATGAGAGAGACTCACTCCAGCTTAGCTTGCAAGAACTAAGAGACTCAGTGTGGCCATGTGGCCTTAATGAAAGAGACCGACTCCAGCTTAGCTTG
Source organism: Petromyzon marinus (assembly GCF_048934315.1). Taxonomy (NCBI): domain Eukaryota; kingdom Metazoa; phylum Chordata; class Hyperoartia; order Petromyzontiformes; family Petromyzontidae; genus Petromyzon; species Petromyzon marinus. The sequence goes on from NW_027423168.1 coordinate 2,370,482, forward strand.
CAAGAACTAAGAGACACAGTGTGGCCATGTGGCCTTAATGAGAGAGACTGACTCCAGCTTAGCTTGCAAGAACTAAGAGACACAGTGTGGCCATGTGGCCTTAATGAGAGAGACTGATTCCAGCTTATCTTGCAAGAACTAAGAGACACAGTGTGGCCATGTGGCCTTAATGAGAGAGACTGACTCCAGCTTAGCTTGCAAGAACTAAGAGACACAGTGTGACCATGTGACCTTAATGAGAGAGACTGACTCCAGCTTAGCTTGCAAGAACTAAGAGACACAGTGTGGCCATGTGGCCTTAATGAGAGAGACTGACTCCAGCTTAGCTTGCAAGAACTAAGAGACACAGTGTGGCCATGTGGCCTTAATGAGAGAGACTGATTCCAGCTTAGCTTGCAAGAACTAAGAGACACAGTGTGGCCATGTGGCCTTAATGAGAGAAACTGACTCCAGCTTAGCTTGCAAGAACTAAGAGACACAGTGTGACCATGTGACCTTAATGAGAGAGACTGACTCCAGCTTAGCTTGCAAGAACAAAGAGACACTGTGTGGCCATGTGGCCTTAATGAGAGAGACTGACTCAAGCTTAGCTTGCAAGAACTAAGAGACACAGTGTGGCCATGTGGCCTTAATGAGAGAGACTCACTCCAGCTTAGCTTGCAAGAACTAAGAGACACTGTGTGGCCATGTGGCCTTAATGAGAGAGACTCACTCCAGCTTAGCTTGCAAGAACTAAGAGACTCAGTGTGGCCATGTGGCCTTAATGAGAGAGACCGACTCCAGCTTAGCTTGCAAGAACTAAGAGACACAGTGTGGCCATGTGGCCTTAATGAGAGAGACTGACTCCAGCTTAGCTTGCAAGAACTAAGAGACACAGTGTGGCCATGTGGCCTTAATGAGAGAGACTGATTCCAGCTTAGCTTGCAAGAACTAAGAGACACAGTGTGGCCATGTGGCCTTAATGAGAGAGACTGACTCCAGCTTAGCTTGCAAGAACTAAGAGACACAGTGTGACCATGTGACCTTAATGAGAGAGACTGACTCCAGCTTAGCTTGCAAGAACTAAGAGACACTGTGTGGCCATGTGGCCTTAATGAGAGAGACTGACTCAAGCTTAGCTTGCAAGAACTAAGAGACACAGTGTGGCCATGTGACCTTAATGAGAGAGACTCACTCCAGCTTAGCTTGCAAGATCTAAGAGACTCAGTGTGGCCATGTGGCCTTAATGAGAGAGACTGACTCCAGCTTAGCTTGCAAGAACTAAGAGACACAGTGTGGCCATGTGGCCTTAATGAGAGAGACTGACTCCAGCTTAGCTTGCAAGAACTAAGAGACACAGTGTGGCCATGTGGCCTTAATGAGAGAGACTGATTCCAGCTTAGCTTGCAAGAACTAAGAGACACAGTGTGGCCATGTGGCCTTAATGAGAGAGACTGACTCCAGCTTAGCTTGCAAGAACTAAGAGACACAGTGTGACCATGTGACCTCAATGAGAGAGACTGACTCCAGCTTAGCTTGCAAGAACTAAGAGACACTGTGTGGCGATGTGGCCTTAATGAGAGAGACTGACTCAAGCTTAGCTTGCAAGAACTAAGAGACACAGTGTGGCCATGTGACCTTAATGAGAGAGACTCACTCCAGCTTAGCTTGCAAGAACTAAGAGACTCAGTGTGGCCATGTGGCCTTAATGAGAGAGACTGACTCCAGCTTAGCTTGCAAGAACTAAGAGACACAGTGTGGCCATGTGGCCTTAATGAGAGAGACTGATTCCAGCTTAGCTTGCAAGAACTAAGAGACACAGTGTGGCGATGTGGCCTTAATGAGAGAGACTGACTCCAACTTAGCTTGCAAGAACTAAGAGACACTGTGTGGCCATGTGGCCTTAATGAGAGAGACTCACTCCAGCTTAGCTTGCAAGAACTAAGAGACACAGTGTGGCCATGATGCCTTAATGAGAGACTCACTCCAGCTTAGCTTGCAAGAACTAAGAGACAGTGTGGCCATGAGGCCTTAATGAGAGACTCACTCCAGCTTAGCTTGCAAGAACTAAGAGACAGTGTGGCCATGTAGCCTTAATGAGAGAGACTGACTCCAGCTTACCTTGCAAGAACTAAGAGACACAGTGTGGCCATGTGGCCTTAATGAGAGAGACTGCCTCCAGCTTAGCTTGCAAGAACTAAGGGACACAGTGTGGCCATGTGGCCTTAATGAGAGAGACTGATTCCAGCTTACCTTGCAAGAACTAAGAGACACTGTGTGGCCATGTGGCCTTAATGAGAGAGACTGACTCAAGCTTAGCTTGAAAGAACTAAGAGACACAGTGTGGCCATGTGGCCTTAATGAGAGACTCACTCCAGCTTAGCTTGCAAGAACTAAGAGACACTGTGTGGCCATGTGGCCTTAATGAGAGAGACTCACTCCAGCTTAGCTTGCAAGAACTAAGAGACACAGTGTGGCCATGTGGCCTTAATGAGAGACTCACTCCAGCTTAGCTTGCAAGAACTAAGAGACAGTGTGGCCATGTAGCCTTAATGAGAGAGACTGACTCCAGCTTAGCTAGCAAGAACTAAGAGACACAGTGTGGCCATGTGGCCTTAATGAGAGAGACTGACTCCAGCTTAGCTTGCAAGAACTAAGAGACACAGTGTGGCCATGTGGCCTTAATGAGAGAGACTGATTCCAGCTTAGCTTGCAAGAACTAAGAGACACAGTGTGGCCATGTGGCCTTAATGAGAGAAACTGACTCCAGCTCAGCTTGCAAGAACTAAGAGACACAGTGTGACCATGTGACCTTAATGAGAGAGACTGACTCCAGCTTAGCTTGCAAGAACAAAGAGACACTGTGTGGCCATGTGGCCTTAATGAGAGAGACTGACTCAAGCTTAGCTTGCAAGAACTAAGAGACACAGTGTGGCCATGTGGCCTTAATGAGAGAGACTCACTCCAGCTTAGCTTGCAAGAACTAAGAGACACTGTGTGGCCATGTGGCCTTAATGAGAGAGACTCACTCCAGCTTAGCTTGCAAGAACTAAGAGACTCAGTGTGGCCATGTGGCCTTAATGAAAGAGACCGACTCCAGCTTAGCTTGCAAGAACTAAGAGACACAGTGTGGCCATGTGGCCTTAATGAGAGAGACTGACTCCAGCTTAGCTTGCAAGAACTAAGAGACACAGTGTGGCCATGTGGCCTTAATGAGAGAGACTGATTCCAGCTTAGCTTGCAAGAACTAAGAGACACAGTGTGGCCATGTGGCCTTAATGAGAGAGACTGACTCCAGCTTAGCTTGCAAGAACTAAGAGACACAGTGTGACCATGTGACCTTAATGAGAGAGACTGACTCCAGCTTAGCTTGCAAGAACTAAGAGACACAGTGTGGCCATGTGGCCTTAATGAGAGAGACTGACTCCAGCTTAGCTTGCAAGAACTAAGAGACACAGTGTGGCCATGTGGCCTTAATGAGAGAGACTGATTCCAGCTTAGCTTGCAAGAACTAAGAGACACAGTGTGGCCATGTGGCCTTAATGAGAGAAACTGACTCCAGCTTAGCTTGCAAGAACTAAGAGACACAGTGTGACCATGTGACCTTAATGAGAGAGACTGACTCCAGCTTAGCTTGCAAGAACAAAGAGACACTGTGTGGCCATGTGGCCTTAATGAGAGAGACTGACTCAAGCTTAGCTTGCAAGAACTAAGAGACACAGTGTGGCCATGTGGCCTTAATGAGAGAGACTCACTCCAGCTTAGCTTGCAAGAACTAAGAGACACTGTGTGGCCATGTGGCCTTAATGAGAGAGACTCACTCCAGCTTAGCTTGCAAGAACTAAGAGACTCAGTGTGGCCATGTGGCCTTAATGAGAGAGACCGACTCCAGCTTAGCTTGCAAGAACTAAGAGACACAGTGTGGCCATGTGGCCTTAATGAGAGAGACTGACTCCAGCTTAGCTTGCAAGAACTAAGAGACACAGTGTGGCCATGTGGCCTTAATGAGAGAGACTGATTCCAGCTTAGCTTGCAAGAACTAAGAGACACAGTGTGGCCATGTGGCCTTAATGAGAGAGACTGACTCCAGCTTAGCTTGCAAGAACTAAGAGACACAGTGTGACCATGTGACCTTAATGAGAGAGACTGACTCCAGCTTAGCTTGCAAGAACTAAGAGACACTGTGTGGCCATGTGGCCTTAATGAGAGAGACTGACTCAAGCTTAGCTTGCAAGAACTAAGAGACACAGTGTGGCCATGTGACCTTAATGAGAGAGACTCACTCCAGCTTAGCTTGCAAGAACTAAGAGACTCAGTGTGGCCATGTGGCCTTAATGAGAGAGACTGACTCCAGCTTAGCTTGCAAGAACTAAGAGACACAGTGTGGCCATGTGGCCTTAATGAGAGAGACTGACTCCAGCTTAGCTTGCAAGAACTAAGAGACACAGTGTGGCCATGTGGCCTTAATGAGAGAGACTGATTCCAGCTTAGCTTGCAAGAACTAAGAGACACAGTGTGGCCATGTGGCCTTAATGAGAGAGACTGACTCCAGCTTAGCTTGCAAGAACTAAGAGACACAGTGTGACCATGTGACCTTAATGAGAGAGACTGACTCCAGCTTAGCTTGCAAGAACTAAGAGACACTGTGTGGCCATGTGGCCTTAATGAGAGAGACTGACTCAAGCTTAGCTTGCAAGAACTAAGAGACACAGTGTGGCCATGTGACCTTAATGAGAGAGACTCACTCCAGCTTAGCTTGCAAGAACTAAGAGACTCAGTGTGGCCATGTGGCCTTAATGAGAGAGACTGACTCCAGCTTAGCTTGCAAGAACTAAGAGACACTGTGTGGCCATGTGGCCTTAATGAGAGAGACTCACTCCAGCTTAGCTTGCAAGAACGAAGAGACACTGTGTGGCCATGTGGCCTTAATGAGAGAGACTGACTCAAGCTTAGCTTGCAAGAACTAAGAGACACAGTGTGGCCATGTGGCCTTAATGAGAGAGACTCACTCCAGCTTAGCTTGCAAGAACTAAGAGACTCAGTGTGGCCATGTGGCCTTAATGAGAGAGACTGACTCCAACTTAGCTTGCAAGAACTAAGAGACACTGTGTGGCCATGTGGCCTTAATGAGAGAGACTCACTCCAGCTTAGCTTGCAAGAACTAAGAGACACAGTGTGGCCATGTGACCTTAATGAGAGACTCACTTCAGCTTAGCTTGCAAGAACTAAGAGACAGTGTGGCCATGTAGCCTTAATGAGAGAGACTGACTCCAGCTTAGCTTGCAAGAACTAAGAGACACAGTGTGGCCATGTGGCCTTAATGAGAGAGACTGCCTCAGCTTAGCTTGCAAGAACTAAGAGACACAGTGTGGCCATGTGGCCTTAATGAGAGAGACTGATTCCAGCTTAACTTGCAAGAACTAAGAGACACTGTGTGGCCATGTGGCCTTAATGAGAGAGACTGACTCAAGCTTAGCTTGCAAGAACTAAGAGACACAGTGTGGCCATGTGGCCTTAATGAGAGAGACTCACTCCAGCTAAGCTTGCAAGAACTAAGAGACACTGTGTGGCCATGTGGCCTTAATGAGAGAGACTCACTCCAGCTTAGCTTGCAAGAACTAAGAGACACAGTGTGGCCATGTGGCCTTAATGAGAGACTCACTCCAGCTTAGCTTGTAAGAACTAAGAGACAGTGTGGCCATGTAGCCTTAATGAGAGAGACTGACTCCAGCTTAGCTAGCAAGAACTAAGAGACACAGTGTGGCCATGTGGCCTTAATGAGAGAGACTGACTCCAGCTTAGCTTGCAAGAACTAAGAGACACAGTGTGGCCATGTGGCCTTAATGAGAGAGACTGATTCCAGCTTAGCTTGCAAGAACTAAGAGACACAGTGTGGCCATGTGGCCTTAATGAGAGAGACTGACTCCAGCTTAGCTTGCAAGAACTAAGAGACACAGTGTGACCATGTGACCTTAATGAGAGAGACTGACTCCAGCTTAGCTTGCAAGAACTAAGAGACACTGTGTGGCCATGTGGCCTTAATGAGAGAGACTGACTCAAGCTTAGCTTGCAAGAACTAAGAGACACAGTGTGGCCATGTGGCCTTAATGAGAGAGACTCACTCCAGCTTAGCTTGCAAGAACTAAGAGACACTGTGTGGCCATGTGGCCTTAATGAGAGAGACTCACTCCAGCTTAGCTTGCAAGAACTAAGAGACTCAGTGTGGCCATGTGGCCTTAATGAGAGAGACTGACTCCAACTTAGCTTGCAAGAACTAAGAGACACTGTGTGGCAATGTGGCCTTAATGAGAGAGACTCACTCCAGCTTAGCTTGCAAGAACTAAGAGACTCAGTGTGGCCATGTGGCCTTAATGAGAGAGACTGACTCCAACTTAGCTTGCAAGAACTAAGAGACACTGTGTGGCCATGTGGCCTTAATGAGAGAGACTCACTCCAGCTTAGCTTGCAAGAACGAAGAGACACTGTGTGGCCATGTGGCCTTAATGAGAGAGACTGACTCAAGCTTAGCTTGCAAGAACTAAGAGACACAGTGTGGCCATGTGGCCTTAATGAGAGAGACTCACTCCAGCTTAGCTTGCAAGAACTAAGAGACTCAGTGTGGCCATGTGGCCTTAATGAGAGAGACTGACTCCAACTTAGCTTGCAAGAACTAAGAGACACTGTGTGGCCATGTGGCCTTAATGAGAGAGACTCACTCCAGCTTAGCTTGCAAGAACTAAGAGACACAGTGTGGCCATGTGGCCTTAATGAGAGAGACTGACTCCAGCTTAGCTTGCAAGAACTAAGAGACACAGTGTGGCCATGTGGCCTTAATGAGAGAGACTGATTCCAGCTTAGCTTGCAAGAACTAAGAGACACAGTGTGGCCATGTGGCCTTAATGAGAGAGACTGACTCCAGCTTAGCTTGCAAGAACTAAGAGACACAGTGTGACCATGTGACCTTAATGAGAGAGACTGACTCCAGCTTAGCTTGCAAGAACTAAGAGACACTGTGTGGCCATGTGGCCTTAATGAGAGAGACTGACTCAAGCTTAGCTTGCAAGAACTAAGAGACACAGTGTGGCCATGTGACCTTAATGAGAGAGACTCACTCCAGCTTAGCTTGCAAGAACTAAGAGACTCAGTGTGGCCATGTGGCCTTAATGAGAGAGACTGACTCCAGCTTAGCTTGCAAGAACTAAGAGACACTGTGTGGCCATGTGGCCTTAATGAGAGAGACTCACTCCAGCTTAGCTTGCAAGAACGAAGAGACACTGTGTGGCCATGTGGCCTTAATGAGAGAGACTGACTCAAGCTTAGCTTGCAAGAACTAAGAGACACAGTGTGGCCATGTGGCCTTAATGAGAGAGACTCACTCCAGCTTAGCTTGCAAGAACTAAGAGACTCAGTGTGGCCATGTGGCCTTAATGAGAGAGACTGACTCCAACTTAGCTTGCAAGAACTAAGAGACACTGTGTGGCCATGTGGCCTTAATGAGAGAGACTCACTCCAGCTTAGCTTGCAAGAACTAAGAGACACAGTGTGGCCATGTGGCCTTAATGAGAGACTCACTCCAGCTTAGCTTGCAAGAACTAAGAGACAGTGTGGCCATGTAGCCTTAATGAGAGAGACTGACTCCAGCTTAGCTTGCAAGAACTAAGAGACACAGTGTGGCCATGTGGCCTTAATGAGAGAGACTGCCTCAGCTTAGCTTGCAAGAACTAAGAGACACAGTGTGGCCATGTGGCCTTAATGAGAGAGACTGATTCCAGCTTAACTTGCAAGAACTAAGAGACACTGTGTGGCCATGTGGCCTTAATGAGAGAGACTGACTCAAGCTTAGCTTGCAAGAACTAAGAGACACAGTGTGGCCATGTGGCCTTAATGAGAGAGACTCACTCCAGCTAAGCTTGCAAGAACTAAGAGACACTGTGTGGCCATGTGGCCTTAATGAGAGAGACTCACTCCAGCTTAGCTTGCAAGAACTAAGAGACACAGTGTGGCCATGTGGCCTTAATGAGAGACTCACTCCAGCTTAGCTTGTAAGAACTAAGAGACAGTGTGGCCATGTAGCCTTAATGAGAGAGACTGACTCCAGCTTAGCTAGCAAGAACTAAGAGACACAGTGTGGCCATGTGGCCTTAATGAGAGAGACTGACTCCAGCTTAGCTTGCAAGAACTAAGAGACACAGTGTGGCCATGTGGCCTTAATGAGAGAGACTGATTCCAGCTTAGCTTGCAAGAACTAAGAGACAGTGTGGCCATGTGGCCTTAATGAGAGAGACTGACTCCAGCTTAGCTTGCAAGAACTAAGAGACACAGTGTGACCATGTGACCTTAATGAGAGAGACTGACTCCAGCTTAGCTTGCAAGAACTAAGAGACACTGTGTGGCCATGTGGCCTTAATGAGAGAGACTGACTCAAGCTTAGCTTGCAAGAACTAAGAGACACAGTGTGGCCATGTGGCCTTAATGAGAGAGACTCACTCCAGCTTAGCTTGCAAGAACTAAGAGACACTGTGTGGCCATGTGCCCTTAATGAGAGAGACTCACTCCAGCTTAGCTTGCAAGAACTAAGAGACTCAGTGTGGCCATGTGGCCTTAATGAGAGAGACTGACTCCAACTTAGCTTGCAAGAACTAAGAGACACTGTGTGGCAATGTGGCCTTAATGAGAGAGACTCACTCCAGCTTAGCTTGCAAGAACTAAGAGACTCAGTGTGGCCATGTGGCCTTAATGAGAGAGACTGACTCCAACTTAGCTTGCAAGAACTAAGAGACACTGTGTGGCCATGTGGCCTTAATGAGAGAGACTCACTCCAGCTTAGCTTGCAAGAACGAAGAGACACTGTGTGGCCATGTGGCCTTAATGAGAGAGACTGACTCAAGCTTAGCTTGCAAGAACTAAGAGACACAGTGTGGCCATGTGGCCTTAATGAGAGAGACTCACTCCAGCTTAGCTTGCAAGAACTAAGAGACTCAGTGTGGCCATGTGGCCTTAATGAGAGAGACTGACTCCAACTTAGCTTGCAAGAACTAAGAGACACTGTGTGGCCATGTGGCCTTAATGAGAGAGACTCACTCCAGCTTAGCTTGCAAGAACTAAGAGACACAGTGTGGCCATGTGGCCTTAATGAGAGACTCACTCCAGCTTAGCTTGCAAGAACTAAGAGACAGTGTGGCCATGTAGCCTTAATGAGAGAGACTGACTCCAGCTTAGCTTGCAAGAACTAAGAGACACAGTGTGGCCATGTGGCCTTAATGAGAGAGACTGCCTCAGCTTAGCTTGCAAGAACTAAGAGACACAGTGTGGCCATGTGGCCTTAATGAGAGAGACTGATTCCAGCTTAACTTGCAAGAACTAAGAGACACTGTGTGGCTATGTGGCCTTAATGAGAGAGACTGACTCAAGCTTAGCTTGCAAGAACTAAGAGACACAGTGTGGCCATGTGGCCTTAATGAGAGAGACTCACTCCAGCTAAGCTTGCAAGAACTAAGAGACACTGTGTGGCCATGTGGCCTTAATGAGAGAGACTCACTCCAGCTTAGCTTGCAAGAACTAAGAGACACAGTGTGGCCATGTGGCCTTAATGAGAGACTCACTCCAGCTTAGCTTGTAAGAACTAAGAGACAGTGTGGCCATGTAGCCTTAATGAGAGAGACTGACTCCAGCTTAGCTAGCAAGAACTAAGAGACACAGTGTGGCCATGTGGCCTTAATGAGAGAGACTGACTCCAGCTTAGCTTGCAAGAACTAAGAGACACAGTGTGGCCATGTGGCCTTAATGAGAGACACTGATTCCAGCTTAGCTTGCAAGAACTAAGAGACACAGTGTGGCCATGTGGCCTTAATGAGAGAGACTGACTCCAGCTTAGCTTGCAAGAACTAAGAGACACAGTGTGACCATGTGACCTTAATGAGAGAGACTGACTCCAGCTTAGCTTGCAAGAACTAAGAGACACTGTGTGGCCATGTGGCCTTAATGAGAGAGACTGACTCAAGCTTAGCTTGCAAGAACTAAGAGACACAGTGTGGCCATGTGGCCTTAATGAGAGAGACTCACTCCAGCTTAGCTTGCAAGAACTAAGAGACACTGTGTGGCCATGTGGCCTTAATGAGAGACTCACTCCAGCTTAGCTTGCAAGAACTAAGAGACTCAGTGTGGCCATGTGGCCTTAATGAGAGAGACTGACTCCAACTTAGCTTGCAAGAACTAAGAGACACTGTGTGGCAATGTGGCCTTAATGAGAGAGACTCACTCCAGCTTAGCTTGCAAGAACTAAGAGACTCAGTGTGGCCATGTGGCCTTAATGAGAGAGACTGACTCCAACTTAGCTTGCAAGAACTAAGAGACACTGTGTGGCCATGTGGCCTTAATGAGACTCACTCCAGCTTAGCTTGCAAGAACGAAGAGACACTGTGTGGCCATGTGGCCTTAATGAGAGAGACTGACTCAAGCTTAGCTTGCAAGAACTAAGAGACACAGTGTGGCCATGTGGCCTTAATGAGAGAGACTCACTCCAGCTTAGCTTGCAAGAACTAAGAGACTCAGTGTGGCCATGTGGCCTTAATGAGAGAGACTGACTCCAACTTAGCTTGCAAGAACTAAGAGACACTGTGTGGCCATGTGGCCTTAATGAGAGAGACTCACTCCAGCTTAGCTTGCAAGAACTAAGAGACACAGTGTGGCCATGTGGCCTTAATGAGAGACTCACTCCAGCTTAGCTTGCAAGAACTAAGAGACAGTGTGGCCATGTAGCCTTAATGAGAGAGACTGACTCCAGCTTAGCTTGCAAGAACTAAGAGACACAGTGTGGCCATGTGGCCTTAATGAGAGAGACTGCCTCAGCTTAGCTTGCAAGAACTAAGAGACACAGTGTGGCCATGTGGCCTTAATGAGAGAGACTGATTCCAGCTTAACTTGCAAGAACTAAGAGACACTGTGTGGCCATGTGGCCTTAATGAGAGAGACTGACTCAAGCTTAGCTTGCAAGAACTAAGAGACACAGTGTGGCCATGTGGCCTTAATGAGAGAGACTCACTCCAGCTAAGCTTGCAAGAACTAAGAGACACTGTGTGGCCATGTGGCCTTAATGAGAGAGACTCACTCCAGCTTAGCTTGCAAGAACTAAGAGACACAGTGTGGCCATGTGGCCTTAATGAGAGACTCACTCCAGCTTAGCTTGTAAGAACTAAGAGACAGTGTGGCCATGTAGCCTTAATGAGAGAGACTGACTCCAGCTTAGCTAGCAAGAACTAAGAGACACAGTGTGGCCATGTGGCCTTAATGAGAGAGACTGACTCCAGCTTAGCTTGCAAGAACTAAGAGACACAGTGTGGCCATGTGGCCTTAATGAGAGAGACTGATTCCAGCTTAGCTTGCAAGAACTAAGAGACACAGTGTGGCCATGTGGCCTTAATGAGAGAGACTGACTCCAGCTTAGCTTGCAAGAACTAAGAGACACAGTGTGACCATGTGACCTTAATGAGAGAGACTGACTCCAGCTTAGCTTGCAAGAACTAAGAGACACTGTGTGGCCATGTGGCCTTAATGAGAGAGACTGACTCAAGCTTAGCTTGCAAGAACTAAGAGACACAGTGTGGCCATGTGGCCTTAATGAGAGAGACTCACTCCAGCTTAGCTTGCAAGAACTAAGAGACACTGTGTGGCCATGTGGCCTTAATGAGAGAGACTCACTCCAGCTTAGCTTGCAAGAACTAAGAGACTCAGTGTGGCCATGTGGCCTTAATGAGAGAGACTGACTCCAACTTAGCTTGCAAGAACTAAGAGACACTGTGTGGCAATGTGGCCTTAATGAGAGAGACTCACTCCAGCTTAGCTTGCAAGAACTAAGAGACACAGTGTGGCAATGTGGACTTAATGAGAGACTCACTCCAGCTTAGCTTGCAAGAACTAAGAGACAGTGTGGCCATGTAGCCTTAATGAGAGAGACTGACTCCAGCTTAGCTTGCAAGAACTAAGAGACACAGTGTGGCCATGTGGCCTTAATGAGAGAGACTGCCTCCAGCTTAGCTTGCAAGAACTAAGAGACACAGTGTGGCCATGTGGCCTTAATGAGAGACTCACTCCAGCTTAGCTTGCAAGAACTCAGAGACAGTGTGGCCATGTAGCCTTAATGAGAGAGACTGACTCCAGCTTAGCTAGCAAGAACTAAGAGACACAGTGTGGCCATGTGGCCTTAATGAGAGAGACTGACTCCAGCTTAGCTTGCAAGAACTAAGAGACACAGTGTGGCCATGTGGCCTTAATGAGAGAGACTGATTCCAGCTTAGCTTGCAAGAACTAAGAGACACAGTGTGGCCATGTGGCCTTAATGAGAGAAACTGACTCCAGCTTAGCTTGCAAGAACTAAGAGACACAGTGTGACCATGTGACCTTAATGAGAGAGACTGACTCCAGCTTAGCTTGCAAGAACTAAGAGACACTGTGTGGCCATGTGGCCTTAATGAGAGAGACTGACTCCAGCTTAGCTTGCAAGAACTAAGAGACACAGTGTGACCATGTGACCTTAATGAGAGAGACTGACTCAAGCTTAGCTTGCAAGAACTAAGAAACACTGTGTGGCCATGTGGCCTTAATGAGAGAGACTGACTCAAGCTTAGCTTGCAAGAACTAAGAGACACAGTGTGGCCATGTGGCCTTAATGAGAGAGACGCACTCCAGCTTAGCTTGCAAGAACTAAGAGACACTGTGTGGCCATGTGGCCTTAATGAGAAAGACTCACTCCAGCTTAGCTTGCAAGAAGTAAGAGACTCAGTGTGGCCATGTGGCCTTAATGAGAGAGACTGACTCCAACTTAACTTGCAAGAACTAAGAGACACTGTGTGGCCATGTGGCCTTAATGAGAGAGACTCACTCCAGCTTAGCTTGCAAGAACTAAGAGACACAGTGTGGCCATGTGGCCTTAATGAGAGACTCACTCCAGCTTAGCTTGCAAGAACTAAGAGACACTGTGTGGCCATGTGGCCTTAATGAGAGAGACTCACTCCAGCTTAGCTTGCAAGAACTAAGAGACACAGTGTGGCCATGTGGCCTTAATGAGAGACTCACTCCAGCTTAGCTTGCAAGAACTAAGAGACACTGTGTGGCCATGTGGCCTTAATGAGAGAGACTCACTCCAGCTTAGCTTGCAAGAACTAAGAGACACAGTGTGGCCATGTGGCCTTAATGAGAGACTCACTCCAGCTTAGCTTGCAAGAACTAAGAGACAGTGTGGCCATGTAGCCTTAATGAGAGAGACTGACTCCAGCTTAGCTTGCAAGAACTAAGAGACACAGTGTGGCCATGTGGCCTTAATGAGAGAGACTGCCTCAGCTTAGCTTGCAAGAACTAAGAGACACAGTGTGGCCATGTGGCCTTAATGAGAGAGACTGATTCCAGCTTAACTTGCAAGAACTAAGAGACACTGTGTGGCTATGTGGCCTTAATGAGAGAGACTGACTCAAGCTTAGCTTGCAAGAACTAAGAGACACAGTGTGGCCATGTGGCCTTAATGAGAGAGACTCACTCCAGCTAAGCTTGCAAGAACTAAGAGACACTGTGTGGCCATGTGGCCTTAATGAGAGAGACTCACTCCAGCTTAGCTTGCAAGAACTAAGAGACACAGTGTGGCCATGTGGCCTTAATGAGAGACTCACTCCAGCTTAGCTTGTAAGAACTAAGAGACAGTGTGGCCATGTAGCCTTAATGAGAGAGACTGACTCCAGCTTAGCTAGCAAGAACTAAGAGACACAGTGTGGCCATGTGGCCTTAATGAGAGAGACTGACTCCAGCTTAGCTTGCAAGAACTAAGAGACACAGTGTGGCCATGTGGCCTTAATGAGAGACACTGATTCCAGCTTAGCTTGCAAGAACTAAGAGACACAGTGTGGCCATGTGGCCTTAATGAGAGAGACTGACTCCAGCTTAGCTTGCAAGAACTAAGAGACACAGTGTGACCATGTGACCTTAATGAGAGAGACTGACTCCAGCTTAGCTTGCAAGAACTAAGAGACACTGTGTGGCCATGTGGCCTTAATGAGAGAGACTGACTCAAGCTTAGCTTGCAAGAACTAAGAGACACAGTGTGGCCATGTGGCCTTAATGAGAGAGACTCACTCCAGCTTAGCTTGCAAGAACTAAGAGACACTGTGTGGCCATGTGGCCTTAATGAGAGAGACTCACTCCAGCTTAGCTTGCAAGAACTAAGAGACTCAGTGTGGCCATGTGGCCTTAATGAGAGAGACTGACTCCAACTTAGCTTGCAAGAACTAAGAGACACTGTGTGGCAATGTGGCCTTAATGAGAGAGACTCACTCCAGCTTAGCTTGCAAGAACTAAGAGACTCAGTGTGGCCATGTGGCCTTAATGAGAGAGACTGACTCCAACTTAGCTTGCAAGAACTAAGAGACACTGTGTGGCCATGTGGCCTTAATGAGAGAGACTCACTCCAGCTTAGCTTGCAAGAACGAAGAGACACTGTGTGGCCATGTGGCCTTAATGAGAGAGACTGACTCAAGCTTAGCTTGCAAGAACTAAGAGACACAGTGTGGCCATGTGGCCTTAATGAGAGAGACTCACTCCAGCTTAGCTTGCAAGAACTAAGAGACTCAGTGTGGCCATGTGGCCTTAATGAGAGAGACTGACTCCAACTTAGCTTGCAAGAACTAAGAGACACTGTGTGGCCATGTGGCCTTAATGAGAGAGACTCACTCCAGCTTAGCTTGCAAGAACTAAGAGACACAGTGTGGCCATGTGGCCTTAATGAGAGACTCACTCCAGCTTAGCTTGCAAGAACTAAGAGACAGTGTGGCCATGTAGCCTTAATGAGAGAGACTGACTCCAGCTTAGCTTGCAAGAACTAAGAGACACAGTGTGGCCATGTGGCCTTAATGAGAGAGACTGCCTCAGCTTAGCTTGCAAGAACTAAGAGACACAGTGTGGCCATGTGGCCTTAATGAGAGAGACTGATTCCAGCTTAACTTGCAAGAACTAAGAGACACTGTGTGGCCATGTGGCCTTAATGAGAGAGACTGACTCAAGCTTAGCTTGCAAGAACTAAGAGACACAGTGTGGCCATGTGGCCTTAATGAGAGAGACTCACTCCAGCTAAGCTTGCAAGAACTAAGAGACACTGTGTGGCCATGTGGCCTTAATGAGAGAGACTGACTCCAGCTTAGCTTGCAAGAACTAAGAGACACAGTGTGGCCATGTGGCCTTAATGAGAGACTCACTCCAGCTTAGCTTGTAAGAACTAAGAGACAGTGTGGCCATGTAGCCTTAATGAGAGAGACTGACTCCAGCTTAGCTAGCAAGAACTAAGAGACACAGTGTGGCCATGTGGCCTTAATGAGAGAGACTGACTCCAGCTTAGCTTGCAAGAACTAAGAGACACAGTGTGGCCATGTGGCCTTAATGAGAGAGACTGATTCCAGCTTAGCTTGCAAGAACTAAGAGACACAGTGTGGCCATGTGGCCTTAATGAGAGAGACTGACTCCAGCTTAGCTTGCAAGAACTAAGAGACACAGTGTGACCATGTGACCTTAATGAGAGAGACTGACTCCAGCTTAGCTTGCAAGAACTAAGAGACACTGTGTGGCCATGTGGCCTTAATGAGAGAGACTGACTCAAGCTTAGCTTGCAAGAACTAAGAGACACAGTGTGGCCATGTGGCCTTAATGAGAGAGACTCACTCCAGCTTAGCTTGCAAGAACTAAGAGACACTGTGTGGCCATGTGGCCTTAATGAGAGAGACTCACTCCAGCTTAGCTTGCAAGAACTAAGAGACTCAGTGTGGCCATGTGGCCTTAATGAGAGAGACTGACTCCAACTTAGCTTGCAAGAACTAAGAGACACTGTGTGGCAATGTGGCCTTAATGAGAGAGACTCACTCCAGCTTAGCTTGCAAGAACTAAGAGACACAGTGTGGCAATGTGGACTTAATGAGAGACTCACTCCAGCTTAGCTTGCAAGAACTAAGAGACAGTGTGGCCATGTAGCCTTAATGAGAGAGACTGACTCCAGCTTAGCTTGCAAGAACTAAGAGACACAGTGTGGCCATGTGGCCTTAATGAGAGAGACTGCATCCAGCTTAGCTTGCAAGAACTAAGAGACACAGTGTGGCCATGTGGCCTTAATGAGAGACTCACTCCAGCTTAGCTTGCAAGAACTCAGAGACAGTGTGGCCATGTAGCCTTAATGAGAGAGACTGACTCCAGCTTAGCTAGCAAGAACTAAGAGACACAGTGTGGCCATGTGGCCTTAATGAGAGAGACTGACTCCAGCTTAGCTTGCAAGAACTAAGAGACACAGTGTGGCCATGTGGCCTTAATGAGAGAGACTGATTCCAGCTTAGCTTGCAAGAACTAAGAGACACAGTGTGGCCATGTGGCCTTAATGAGAGAAACTGACTCCAGCTTAGCTTGCAAGAACTAAGAGACACAGTGTGACCATGTGACCTTAATGAGAGAGACTGACTCCAGCTTAGCTTGCAAGAACTAAGAGACACTGTGTGGCCATGTGGCCTTAATGAGAGAGACTGACTCCAGCTTAGCTTGCAAGAACTAAGAGACACAGTGTGACCATGTGACCTTAATGAGAGAGACTGACTCAAGCTTAGCTTGCAAGAACTAAGAAACACTGTGTGGCCATGTGGCCTTAATGAGAGAGACTGACTCAAGCTTAGCTTGCAAGAACTAAGAGACACAGTGTGGCCATGTGGCCTTAATGAGAGAGACGCACTCCAGCTTAGCTTGCAAGAATTAAGAGACACTGTGTGGCCATGTGGCCTTAATGAGAAAGACTCACTCCAGCTTAGCTTGCAAGAAGTAAGAGACTCAGTGTGGCCATGTGGCCTTAATGAGAGAGACTGACTCCAACTTAACTTGCAAGAACTAAGAGACACTGTGTGGCCATGTGGCCTTAATGAGAAAGACTCACTCCAGCTTAGCTTGCAAGAAGTAAGAGACTCAGTGTGGCCATGTGGCCTTAATGAGAGAGACTGACTCCAACTTAACTTGCAAGAACTAAGAGACACTGTGTGGCCATGTGGCCTTAATGAGAGAGACTCACTCCAGCTTAGCTAGCAAGAACTAAGAGACACAGTGTGGCCATGTGGCCTTAATGAGAGAGACTGACTCCAGCTTAGCTTGCAAGAACTAAGAGACACAGTGTGGCCATGTGGCCTTAATGAGAGACACTGATTCCAGCTTAGCTTGCAAGAACTAAGAGACACAGTGTGGCCATGTGGCCTTAATGAGAGAGACTGACTCCAGCTTAGCTTGCAAGAACTAAGAGACACAGTGTGACCATGTGACCTTAATGAGAGAGACTGACTCCAGCTTAGCTTGCAAGAACTAAGAGACACTGTGTGGCCATGTGGCCTTAATGAGAGAGACTGACTCAAGCTTAGCTTGCAAGAACTAAGAGACACAGTGTGGCCATGTGGCCTTAATGAGAGAGACTCACTCCAGCTTAGCTTGCAAGAACTAAGAGACACTGTGTGGCCATGTGGCATTAATGAGAGAGACTCACTCCAGCTTAGCTTGCAAGAACTAAGAGACTCAGTGTGGCCATGTGGCCTTAATGAGAGAGACTGACTCCAACTTAGCTTGCAAGAACTAAGAGACACTGTGTGGCAATGTGGCCTTAATGAGAGAGACTCACTCCAGCTTAGCTTGCAAGAACTAAGAGACTCAGTGTGGCCATGTGGCCTTAATGAGAGAGACTGACTCCAACTTAGCTTGCAAGAACTAAGAGACACTGTGTGGCCATGTGGCCTTAATGAGAGAGACTCACTCCAGCTTAGCTTGCAAGAACGAAGAGACACTGTGTGGCCATGTGGCCTTAATGAGAGAGACTGACTCAAGCTTAGCTTGCAAGAACTAAGAGACACAGTGTGGCCATGTGGCCTTAATGAGAGAGACTGACTCCAGCTTAGCTTGCAAGAACTAAGAGACACAGTGTGGCCATGTGGCCTTAATGAGAGAGACTGACTCCAGCTTAGCTTGCAAGAACTAAGAGACACAGTGTGGCCATGTGGCCTTAATGAGAGAGACTGATTCCAGCTTAGCTTGCAAGAACTAAGAGACACAGTGTGGCCATGTGGCCTTAATGAGAGAGACTGACTCCAGCTTAGCTTGCAAGAACTAAGAGACACAGTGTGACCATGTGACCTTAATGAGAGAGACTGACTCCAGCTTAGCTTGCAAGAACTAAGAGACACTGTGTGGCCATGTGGCCTTAATGAGAGAGACTGACTCCAGCTTAGCTTGCAAGAACTAAGAGACACTGTGTGGCCATGTGGCCTTAATGAGAGAGACTCACTCCAGCTTAGCTTGCAAGAACGAAGAGACACTGTGTGGCCATGTGGCCTTAATGAGAGAGACTGACTCAAGCTTAGCTTGCAAGAACTAAGAGACACAGTGTGGCCATGTGGCCTTAATGAGAGAGACTCACTCCAGCTTAGCTTGCAAGAACTAAGAGACACTGTGTGGCCATGTGGCCTTAATGAGAGAGACTCACTCCAGCTTAGCTTGCAAGAACTAAGAGACACAGTGTGGCCATGTGGCCTTAATGAGAGAGACTGACTCCAGCTTAGCTTGCAAGAACTAAGAGACACAGTGTGGCCATGTGGCCTTAATGAGAGAGACTGATTCCAGCTTAGCTTGCAAGAACTAAGAGACACAGTGTGGCCATGTGGCCTTAATGAGAGAGACTGACTCCAGCTTAGCTTGCAAGAACTAAGAGACACAGTGTGACCATGTGACCTTAATGAGAGAGACTGACTCCAGCTTAGCTTGCAAGAACTAAGAGACACTGTGTGGCCATGTGGCCTTAATGAGAGAGACTGACTCCAGCTTAGCTTGCAAGAACTAAGAGACACTGTGTGGCCATGTGGCCTTAATGAGAGAGACTCACTCCAGCTTAGCTTGCAAGAACGAAGAGACACTGTGTGGCCATGTGGCCTTAATGAGAGAGACTGACTCAAGCTTAGCTTGCAAGAACTAAGAGACACAGTGTGGCCATGTGGCCTTAATGAGAGAGACTCACTCCAGCTTAGCTTGCAAGAACTAAGAGACTCAGTGTGGCCATGTGGCCTTAATGAGAGAGACTGACTCCAACTTAGCTTGCAAGAACTAAGAGACACTGTGTGGCCATGTGGCCTTAATGAGAGAGACTCACTCCAGCTTAGCTTGCAAGAACTAAGAGACACAGTGTGGCCATGTGGCCTTAATGAGAGACTCACTCCAGCTTAGCTTGCAAGAACTAAGAGACAGTGTGGCCATGTAGCCTTAATGAGAGAGACTGACTCCAGCTTAGCTTGCAAGAACTAAGAGACACAGTGTGGCCATGTGGCCTTAATGAGAGAGACTGCCTCAGCTTAGCTTGCAAGAACTAAGAGACACAGTGTGGCCATGTGGCCTTAATGAGAGAGACTGATTCCAGCTTAACTTGCAAGAACTAAGAGACACTGTGTGGCCATGTGGCCTTAATGAGAGAGACTGACTCAAGCTTAGCTTGCAAGAACTAAGAGACACAGTGTGGCCATGTGGCCTTAATGAGAGAGACTAACTCCAGCTAAGCTTGCAAGAACTAAGAGACACTGTGTGGCCATGTGGCCTTAATGAGAGAGACTCACTCCAGCTTAGCTTGCAAGAACTAAGAGACACAGTGTGGCCATGTGGCCTTAATGAGAGACTCACTCCAGCTTAGCTTGTAAGAACTAAGAGACAGTGTGGCCATGTAGCCTTAATGAGAGAGACTGACTCCAGCTTAGCTAGCAAGAACTAAGAGACACAGTGTGGCCATGTGGCCTTAATGAGAGAGACTGACTCCAGCTTAGCTTGCAAGAACTAAGAGACACAGTGTGGCCATGTGGCCTTAATGAGAGAGACTGATTCCAGCTTAGCTTGCAAGAACTAAGAGACAGTGTGGCCATGTGGCCTTAATGAGAGAGACTGACTCCAGCTTAGCTTGCAAGAACTAAGAGACACAGTGTGACCATGTGACCTTAATGAGAGAGACTGACTCCAGCTTAGCTTGCAAGAACTAAGAGACACTGTGTGGCCATGTGGCCTTAATGAGAGAGACTGACTCAAGCTTAGCTTGCAAGAACTAAGAGACACAGTGTGGCCATGTGGCCTTAATGAGAGAGACTCACTCCAGCTTAGCTTGCAAGAACTAAGAGACACTGTGTGGCCATGTGGCCTTAATGAGAGAGACTCACTCCAGCTTAGCTTGCAAGAACTAAGAGACTCAGTGTGGCCATGTGGCCTTAATGAGAGAGACTGACTCCAACTTAGCTTGCAAGAACTAAGAGACACTGTGTGGCAATGTGGCCTTAATGAGAGAGACTCACTCCAGCTTAGCTTGCAAGAACTAAGAGACTCAGTGTGGCCATGTGGCCTTAATGAGAGAGACTGACTCCAACTTAGCTTGCAAGAACTAAGAGACACTGTGTGGCCATGTGGCCTTAATGAGAGAGACTCACTCCAGCTTAGCTTGCAAGAACGAAGAGACACTGTGTGGCCATGTGGCCTTAATGAGAGAGACTGACTCAAGCTTAGCTTGCAAGAACTAAGAGACACAGTGTGGCCATGTGGCCTTAATGAGAGAGACTCACTCCAGCTTAGCTTGCAAGAACTAAGAGACTCAGTGTGGCCATGTGGCCTTAATGAGAGAGACTGACTCCAACTTAGCTTGCAAGAACTAAGAGACACTGTGTGGCCATGTGGCCTTAATGAGAGAGACTCACTCCAGCTTAGCTTGCAAGAACTAAGAGACACAGTGTGGCCATGTGGCCTTAATGAGAGACTCACTCCAGCTTAGCTTGCAAGAACTAAGAGACAGTGTGGCCATGTAGCCTTAATGAGAGAGACTGACTCCAGCTTAGCTTGCAAGAACTAAGAGACACAGTGTGGCCATGTGGCCTTAATGAGAGAGACTGCCTCAGCTTAGCTTGCAAGAACTAAGAGACACAGTGTGGCCATGTGGCCTTAATGAGAGAGACTGATTCCAGCTTAACTTGCAAGAACTAAGAGACACTGTGTGGCTATGTGGCCTTAATGAGAGAGACTGACTCAAGCTTAGCTTGCAAGAACTAAGAGACACAGTGTGGCCATGTGGCCTTAATGAGAGAGACTCACTCCAGCTAAGCTTGCAAGAACTAAGAGACACTGTGTGGCCATGTGGCCTTAATGAGAGAGACTCACTCCAGCTTAGCTTGCAAGAACTAAGAGACACAGTGTGGCCATGTGGCCTTAATGAGAGACTCACTCCAGCTTAGCTTGTAAGAACTAAGAGACAGTGTGGCCATGTAGCCTTAATGAGAGAGACTGACTCCAGCTTAGCTAGCAAGAACTAAGAGACACAGTGTGGCCATGTGGCCTTAATGAGAGAGACTGACTCCAGCTTAGCTTGCAAGAACTAAGAGACACAGTGTGGCCATGTGGCCTTAATGAGAGACACTGATTCCAGCTTAGCTTGCAAGAACTAAGAGACACAGTGTGGCCATGTGGCCTTAATGAGAGAGACTGACTCCAGCTTAGCTTGCAAGAACTAAGAGACACAGTGTGACCATGTGACCTTAATGAGAGAGACTGACTCCAGCTTAGCTTGCAAGAACTAAGAGACACTGTGTGGCCATGTGGCCTTAATGAGAGAGACTGACTCAAGCTTAGCTTGCAAGAACTAAGAGACACAGTGTGGCCATGTGGCCTTAATGAGAGAGACTCACTCCAGCTTAGCTTGCAAGAACTAAGAGACACTGTGTGGCCATGTGGCCTTAATGAGAGAGACTCACTCCAGCTTAGCTTGCAAGAACTAAGAGACTCAGTGTGGCCATGTGGCCTTAATGAGAGAGACTGACTCCAACTTAGCTTGCAAGAACTAAGAGACACTGTGTGGCAATGTGGCCTTAATGAGAGAGACTCACTCCAGCTTAGCTTGCAAGAACTAAGAGACTCAGTGTGGCCATGTGGCCTTAATGAGAGAGACTGACTCCAACTTAGCTTGCAAGAACTAAGAGACACTGTGTGGCCATGTGGCCTTAATGAGAGAGACTCACTCCAGCTTAGCTTGCAAGAACGAAGAGACACTGTGTGGCCATGTGGCCTTAATGAGAGAGACTGACTCAAGCTTAGCTTGCAAGAACTAAGAGACACAGTGTGGCCATGTGGCCTTAATGAGAGAGACTCACTCCAGCTTAGCTTGCAAGAACTAAGAGACTCAGTGTGGCCATGTTGCCTTAATGAGAGAGACTGACTCCAACTTAGCTTGCAAGAACTAAGAGACACTGTGTGGCCATGTGGCCTTAATGAGAGAGACTCACTCCAGCTTAGCTTGCAAGAACTAAGAGACACAGTGTGGCCATGTGGCCTTAATGAGAGACTCACTCCAGCTTAGCTTGCAAGAACTAAGAGACAGTGTGGCCATGTAGCCTTAATGAGAGAGACTGACTCCAGCTTAGCTTGCAAGAACTAAGAGACACAGTGTGGCCATGTGGCCTTAATGAGAGAGACTGCCTCAGCTTAGCTTGCAAGAACTAAGAGACACAGTGTGGCCATGTGGCCTTAATGAGAGAGACTGATTCCAGCTTAGCTTGCAAGAACTAAGAGACAGTGTGGCCATGTGGCCTTAATGAGAGAGACTGACTCCAGCTTAGCTTGCAAGAACTAAGAGACACAGTGTGACCATGTGACCTTAATGAGAGAGACTGACTCCAGCTTAGCTTGCAAGAACTAAGAGACACTGTGTGGCCATGTGGCCTTAATGAGAGAGACTGACTCAAGCTTAGCTTGCAAGAACTAAGAGACACAGTGTGGCCATGTGGCCTTAATGAGAGAGACTCACTCCAGCTTAGCTTGCAAGAACTAAGAGACACTGTGTGGCCATGTGGCCTTAATGAGAGAGACTCACTCCAGCTTAGCTTGCAAGAACTAAGAGACTCAGTGTGGCCATGTGGCCTTAATGAGAGAGACTGACTCCAACTTAGCTTGCAAGAACTAAGAGACACTGTGTGGCAATGTGGCCTTAATGAGAGAGACTCACTCCAGCTTAGCTTGCAAGAACTAAGAGACTCAGTGTGGCCATGTGGCCTTAATGAGAGAGACTGACTCCAACTTAGCTTGCAAGAACTAAGAGACACTGTGTGGCCATGTGGCCTTAATGAGAGAGACTCACTCCAGCTTAGCTTGCAAGAACGAAGAGACACTGTGTGGCCATGTGGCCTTAATGAGAGAGACTGACTCAAGCTTAGCTTGCAAGAACTAAGAGACACAGTGTGGCCATGTGGCCTTAATGAGAGAGACTCACTCCAGCTTAGCTTGCAAGAACTAAGAGACTCAGTGTGGCCATGTGGCCTTAATGAGAGAGACTGACTCCAACTTAGCTTGCAAGAACTAAGAGACACTGTGTGGCCATGTGGCCTTAATGAGAGAGACTCACTCCAGCTTAGCTTGCAAGAACTAAGAGACACAGTGTGGCCATGTGGCCTTAATGAGAGACTCACTCCAGCTTAGCTTGCAAGAACTAAGAGACAGTGTGGCCATGTAGCCTTAATGAGAGAGACTGACTCCAGCTTAGCTTGCAAGAACTAAGAGACACAGTGTGGCCATGTGGCCTTAATGAGAGAGACTGCCTCAGCTTAGCTTGCAAGAACTAAGAGACACAGTGTGGCCATGTGGCCTTAATGAGAGAGACTGATTCCAGCTTAACTTGCAAGAACTAAGAGACACTGTGTGGCTATGTGGCCTTAATGAGAGAGACTGACTCAAGCTTAGCTTGCAAGAACTAAGAGACACAGTGTGGCCATGTGGCCTTAATGAGAGAGACTCACTCCAGCTAAGCTTGCAAGAACTAAGAGACACTGTGTGGCCATGTGGCCTTAATGAGAGAGACTCACTCCAGCTTAGCTTGCAAGAACTAAGAGACACAGTGTGGCCATGTGGCCTTAATGAGAGACTCACTCCAGCTTAGCTTGTAAGAACTAAGAGACAGTGTGGCCATGTAGCCTTAATGAGAGAGACTGACTCCAGCTTAGCTAGCAAGAACTAAGAGACACAGTGTGGCCATGTGGCCTTAATGAGAGAGACTGACTCCAGCTTAGCTTGCAAGAACTAAGAGACACAGTGTGGCCATGTGGCCTTAATGAGAGACACTGATTCCAGCTTAGCTTGCAAGAACTAAGAGACACAGTGTGGCCATGTGGCCTTAATGAGAGAGACTGACTCCAGCTTAGCTTGCAAGAACTAAGAGACACAGTGTGACCATGTGACCTTAATGAGAGAGACTGACTCCAGCTTAGCTTGCAAGAACTAAGAGACACTGTGTGGCCATGTGGCCTTAATGAGAGAGACTGACTCAAGCTTAGCTTGCAAGAACTAAGAGACACAGTGTGGCCATGTGGCCTTAATGAGAGAGACTCACTCCAGCTTAGCTTGCAAGAACTAAGAGACACTGTGTGGCCATGTGGCCTTAATGAGAGAGACTCACTCCAGCTTAGCTTGCAAGAACTAAGAGACTCAGTGTGGCCATGTGGCCTTAATGAGAGAGACTGACTCCAACTTAGCTTGCAAGAACTAAGAGACACTGTGTGGCAATGTGGCCTTAATGAGAGAGACTCACTCCAGCTTAGCTTGCAAGAACTAAGAGACTCAGTGTGGCCATGTGGCCTTAATGAGAGAGACTGACTCCAACTTAGCTTGCAAGAACTAAGAGACACTGTGTGGCCATGTGGCCTTAATGAGAGAGACTCACTCCAGCTTAGCTTGCAAGAACGAAGAGACACTGTGTGGCCATGTGGCCTTAATGAGAGAGACTGACTCAAGCTTAGCTTGCAAGAACTAAGAGACACAGTGTGGCCATGTGGCCTTAATGAGAGAGACTCACTCCAGCTTAGCTTGCAAGAACTAAGAGACTCAGTGTGGCCATGTTGCCTTAATGAGAGAGACTGACTCCAACTTAGCTTGCAAGAACTAAGAGACACTGTGTGGCCATGTGGCCTTAATGAGAGAGACTCACTCCAGCTTAGCTTGCAAGAACTAAGAGACACAGTGTGGCCATGTGGCCTTAATGAGAGACTCACTCCAGCTTAGCTTGCAAGAACTAAGAGACAGTGTGGCCATGTAGCCTTAATGAGAGAGACTGACTCCAGCTTAGCTTGCAAGAACTAAGAGACACAGTGTGGCCATGTGGCCTTAATGAGAGAGACTGCCTCAGCTTAGCTTGCAAGAACTAAGAGACAGTGTGGCCATGTAGCCTTAATGAGAGAGACTGACTCCAGCTTAGCTTGCAAGAACTAAGAGACACAGTGTGGCCATGTGGCCTTAATGAGAGAGACTGCCTCCAGCTTAGCTTGCAAGAACTAAGAGACACAGTGTGGCCATGTGGCCTTAATGAGAGACTCACTCCAGCTTAGCTTGCAAGAACTCAGAGACAGTGTGGCCATGTAGCCTTAATGAGAGAGACTGACTCCAGCTTAGCTAGCAAGAACTAAGAGACACAGTGTGGCCATGTGGCCTTAATGAGAGAGACTGACTCCAGCTTAGCTTGCAAGAACTAAGAGACACTGTGTGGCCATGTGGCCTTAATGAGAGAGACTGACTCCAGCTTAGCTTGCAAGAACTAAGAGACACAGTGTGACCATGTGACCTTAATGAGAGAGACTGACTCAAGCTTAGCTTGCAAGAACTAAGAAACACTGTGTGGCCATGTGGCCTTAATGAGAGAGACTGACTCAAGCTTAGCTTGCAAGAACTAAGAGACACAGTGTGGCCATGTGGCCTTAATGAGAGAGACGCACTCCAGCTTAGCTTGCAAGAACTAAGAGACACTGTGTGGCCATGTGGCCTTAATGAGAGAGACTCACTCCAGCTTAGCTTGCAAGAACTAAGAGACACAGTGTGGCCATGTGGCCTTAATGAGAGACTCACTCCAGCTTAGCTTGCAAGAACTAAGAGACAGTGTGGCCATGTAGCCTTAATGAGAGAGACTGACTCCAGCTTAGCTTGCAAGAACTAAGAGACACAGTGTGGCCATGTGGCCTTAATGAGAGAGACTGACTCCAGCTTAGCTTGCAAGAACTAAGAGACACAGTGTGGCCATGTGGCCTTAATGAGAGAGACTGATTCCAGCTTAGCTTGCAAGAACTAAGAGACACAGTGTGGCCATGTGGCCTTAATCAGAGAGACTGACTCCAGCTTAGCTTGCAAGAACTAAGAGACACAGTGTGACCATGTGACCTTAATGAGAGAGACTGACTCCAGCTTAGCTTGCAAGAACAAAGAGACACTGTGTGGCCATGTGGCCTTAATGAGAGAGACTGACTCAAGCTTAGCTTGCAAGAACTAAGAGACACAGTGTGGCCATGTGGCCTTAATGAGAGAGACTCACTCCAGCTTAGCTTGCAAGAAATAAGAGACACTGTGTGGCCATGTGGCGTTAATGAGAGAGACTCACTCCAGCTTAGCTTGCAAGAACTAAGAGACTCAGTGTGGCCATGTGGCCTTAATGAGAGAGACTGACTCCAACTTAGCTTGCAAGAACTAAGAGACACAGTGTGGCCATGTGGCCTTAATGAGAGAGACTGACTCCAGCTTAGCTTGCAAGAACTAAGAGACACAGTGTGGCCATGTAGCCTTAATGAGAGAGACTGACTCCAGCTTAGATTGCAAGAACTAAGAGACACAGTGTGGCCATGTGGCCTTAATGAGAGAGACTGACTCCAGCTTAGCTTGCAAGAACTAAGAGACACAGTGTGGCCATGTGGCCTTAATGAGAGAGACTGATTCCAGCTTAGCTTGCAAGAACTAAGAGACACAGTGTGGCCATGTGGCCTTAATGAGAGAGACTGACTCCAGCTTAGCTTGCAAGAACTAAGAGACACAGTGTGGCCATGTGGCCTTAATGAGAGAGACTCACTCCAGCTTAGCTTGCAAGAACTAAGAGACTCAGTATGGCCATGTGGCCTTAATGAGAGAGACTGACTCCAACTTAACTTGCAAGAACTAAGATACACTGTGTGGCCATGTGGCCTTAATGAGAGAGACTCACTCCAGCTTAGCTTGCAAGAACTAAGAGACACAGTGTGGCCATGTGGCCTTAATGAGAGACTCACTCCAGCTTAGCTTGCAAGAACTAAGAGACAGTGTGGCCATGTAGCCTTAATGAGAGAGACTGACTCCAGCTTAGCTTGCAAGAACTTAGAGACACAGTGTGGCCATGTGGCCTTAATGAGAGACTCACTCCAGCTTAGCTTGCAAGAACTAAGAGACAGTGTGGCCATGTAGCCTTAATGAGAGAGACTGACTCCAGCTTAGCTTGCAAGAACTAAGAGACACAGTGTGGCCATGTGGCCTTAATGAGAGAGACTGCCTCAGCTTAGCTTGCAAGAACTAAGAGACACAGTGTGGCCATGTGGCCTTAATGAGAGAGACTGATTCCAGCTTAACTTGCAAGAACTAAGAGACACTGTGTGGCCATGTGGCCTTAATGAGAGAGACTGACTCAAGCTTAGCTTGCAAGAACTAAGAGACACAGTGTGGCCATGTGGCCTTAATGAGAGAGACTCACTCCAGCTAAGCTTGCAAGAACTAAGAGACACTGTGTGGCCATGTGGCCTTAATGAGAGAGACTCACTCCAGCTTAGCTTGCAAGAACTAAGAGACACAGTGTGGCCATGTGGCCTTAATGAGAGACTCACTCCAGCTTAGCTTGTAAGAACTAAGAGACAGTGTGGCCATGTAGCCTTAATGAGAGAGACTGACTCCAGCTTAGCTAGCAAGAACTAAGAGACACAGTGTGGCCATGTGGCCTTAATGAGAGAGACTGACTCCAGCTTAGCTTGCAAGAACTAAGAGACACAGTGTGGCCATGTGGCCTTAATGAGAGAGACTGATTCCAGCTTAGCTTGCAAGAACTAAGAGACACAGTGTGGCCATGTGGCCTTAATGAGAGAGACTGACTCCAGCTTAGCTTGCAAGAACTAAGAGACACAGTGTGACCATGTGACCTTAATGAGAGAGACTGACTCCAGCTTAGCTTGCAAGAACTAAGAGACACTGTGTGGCCATGTGGCCTTAATGAGAGAGACTGACTCAAGCTTAGCTTGCAAGAACTAAGAGACACAGTGTGGCCATGTGGCCTTAATGAGAGAGACTCACTCCAGCTTAGCTTGCAAGAACTAAGAGACACTGTGTGGCCATGTGGCCTTAATGAGAGAGACTCACTCCAGCTTAGCTTGCAAGAACTAAGAGACTCAGTGTGGCCATGTGGCCTTAATGAGAGAGACTGACTCCAACTTAGCTTGCAAGAACTAAGAGACACTGTGTGGCAATGTGGCCTTAATGAGAGAGACTCACTCCAGCTTAGCTTGCAAGAACTAAGAGACACAGTGTGGCAATGTGGACTTAATGAGAGACTCACTCCAGCTTAGCTTGCAAGAACTAAGAGACAGTGTGGCCATGTAGCCTTAATGAGAGAGACTGACTCCAGCTTAGCTTGCAAGAACTAAGAGACACAGTGTGGCCATGTGGCCTTAATGAGAGAGACTGCCTCCAGCTTAGCTTGCAAGAACTAAGAGACACAGTGTGGCCATGTGGCCTTAATGAGAGACTCACTCCAGCTTAGCTTGCAAGAACTCAGAGACAGTGTGGCCATGTAGCCTTAATGAGAGAGACTGACTCCAGCTTAGCTAGCAAGAACTAAGAGACACAGTGTGGCCATGTGGCCTTAATGAGAGAGACTGACTCCAGCTTAGCTTGCAAGAACTAAGAGACACAGTGTGGCCATGTGGCCTTAATGAGAGAGACTGATTCCAGCTTAGCTTGCAAGAACTAAGAGACACAGTGTGGCCATGTGGCCTTAATGAGAGAAACTGACTCCAGCTTAGCTTGCAAGAACTAAGAGACACAGTGTGACCATGTGACCTTAATGAGAGAGACTGACTCCAGCTTAGCTTGCAAGAACTAAGAGACACTGTGTGGCCATGTGGCCTTAATGAGAGAGACAGACTCAAGCTTAGCTTGCAAGAACTAAGGGATACAGTGTGGCCATGTGGCCTTAATGAGAGAGACTCACTCCAGCTTAGCTTGCAAGAACTAAGAGACACAGTGTGACCATGTGGCCTTAATGAGAGAGACTCACTCCAGCTTAGCTTGCAAGAACTAAGATACACTGTGTGGCCATGTGGCCTTAATGAGAGAGACTCACTCCAGCTTAGCTTGCAAGAACTAAGAGACACTGTGTGGCCATGTGGCCTTAATGAGAGAGACTGACTCAAGCTTAGCTTGCAAGAACTAAGAGACACAGTGTGGCCATGTGGCCTTAATGAGAGAGACTCACTCCAGCTTAGCTTGCAAGAACTAAGAGACACTGTGTGGCCATGTGGCCTTAATGAGAGAGACTCACTCCAGCTTAGCTTGCAAGAACTAAGAGACTCAGTGTGGCCATGTGGCCTTAATGAGAGAGACTGACTCCAACTTAGCTTGCAAGAACTAAGAGACACTGTGTGGCAATGTGGCCTTAATGAGAGAGACTCACT